>NC_132941.1:51871137-54277387 GCF_034638445.1 Ciconia boyciana | reverse complement strand
GGAGGAAGGGCAGGGGAGTATGTCTATATAAACAGTGTTGCTTGTAGTTTTGATAGATTTGGAACTGGGAGGGAACATCTACAACAGTAGAAGAGAGGTAATGTATGCAGCTCTCCTTTTATCCAACAAGAAATTGCTGGACATGTAGAGGGAGAAGCAGGACAGCAAAGTACCATATCATTTGAACATGACATTTGGCAGCTCTCTTGCTCTGAGGCAGGGACACTGGACTGCCAATGTATAATACATCTTCCCAATGTGCTGAAGTTATTTTGAATAGCAGAGTGGGTAAGCAAGGACTGAAGGACATATCTAAGCCTTACCTCACCCGAGCCATCAGAAGCAAAGCTGCAATAGGATTTTAGTTTTACAGGCAACATCCTGGGCAGATGTGGAGACTAGTATCTTAGGAAGCAAGATTTTCACACAGTTGACTCCTTTTGCATTAATTGATAAACCAGTTTTTGCTAAGCTTGAAAACTAACCTCCTGAAAAATGTTCATACCAAAAGATTAGACTATGGAAAAAAAATCAGAAGCAACATGAACAGGAACCAGGTGTTTGAGTAAAGAGAGAATCACTGACACATTTTCTGAGCAAAGCTAGAACCAGGGGAAGTAGGAAGCATTCAGTGGTGTTGACCCCTGCTCATCACCTTCTGACTACCTTCAACTGGCAGGAGGGCTGCTTTCACTTTTGAGCAAAACAGGGGTTGAACAGGGATGTTGAGAGCCATGGTACACTGCCTCCCTGTAGTTGTCCTAAACAAGAAGGAAGGAGTGCCAGGGAAAATACAACCAGCTACAACAGAGAGGAGGAGATAAGATTTTCCTACCCCAGCTACTCTCTTTGACACAGAGGTAACAGGTGGGGCAGAGGAAGAATTAACACCTCTTTTCCAGATCAACTTGAAGATAACTTCAGGCAGACCTACAGACTGTCCTGAAGCACTTCCTGATATCATGCTTGTTGTCTCTTTCCACTACAAAGAACAAAATCGTCAACATTTTGAAAGGACAAGCAGAAAGAGTCTTTCCTGTGCTAGAGGACCAGAACAGAAGCAACATTCCCAAGGATCTAGCAAATGTGTAACAGACCATCTCATTTTATGAGTTCTTTCCCCAAAATATGTACTGTAAAGAGAATATGAATACTTATACAGCATGTCTTTGTCTCCTATGAATAACACTTCCAAAAAAAGGGAGACAGCTTACTGGCTAAATTATACCAGGTAATCATACTTCAGACCTAAAGTCTTGCCAAAATCCTATCTATTGATTTAAGGCATGCTCACTGATATCACATTAAATTTTCCCAGCTGTAAGCACTGTGGATCTGTAAGTGAAGCAGAGAAAGGTTAATCCAGTTTCTCACAAACTCTATCTTACATTTGGCCAGGCAAGTCAGAATTATGTACTGCTTTATAAACTATCCATGCATTCAAATCTTCATTACCCCAGCATGGAAAATTTTATTGTTAATAGGAAAAAAAAAAGCTGTTGAAAAGGACCAGTATGGCTGCCAGGGTTGCTTTTGTACCTTTTTAGTGGGTTCTTTACATGTGATTTTTGCTTCACGCAAATAAGTGGAGTAGGTATAGTGAGTGCATAGGGCTTTCCAGGTACCCCAGGCAGTGGGGAAAAGGTATTAGTAGAAACAACAGTTCCTCTTAATAGAACTAGTAACAAAAAGTTGGAATGTTCTTTCACTATTTGTTGAATAAGAAAAGGTTCCATTTAATACCTGCTGCCCTTTTCTGAGCAGAGCTGTGGACCTCCTCTGAGCTGATAATGACTTTGGTACTCTTGTAGCTTCTTCCTTCTCAGTCATTCAAGACAGAAAGTCCCATTTTCAGCAATTTCAGAAACAGTGATCTGAGAGCACAGCAGTGAGGAATGACTCAATTACTCAGACCAGCTGGTGACACATGCAAAGCAAATGTATCTATCTTATTAAAAAAACACCTTAAAGTTCAATGAAAAACAAAGAAATTTTATTACTTTCCTTGGGAGTCTCTTCTTTATTGGATATAAGCATATATCAATTAATGATAATGGGAATTACGTGTACACAAAGTGGAAGAACAGGACAATAAATATTTTACCAATTCATTGTACTTTTTCCAGAACATATATCGTATAATAGAAATATATATATACACACTTTACAATTAATTTTGTCTGACAAGACAAGCTACCTATTGCTTTTTCCTTGACTAAAATTGCAGTTTTGAGTTTAAAAAGACAGTAGTTTTTCTGCTAACTAGAATATTAGTAAAGGGCTTTTTTTTTTTTCCCTTTTAATTGCCTGAATAACATCTTCCTACTACATTCCATGATTAAAACAGAGCTCTGATCACTACAGTACCTTTGCTGAGAACATGCTAGCTCCTGTAGCAGCATGAACCCAGGAAACACCAAAAAGACAAAACAGTATCCTTCCACATGATCGTCAGTGATAATGTCATACAAATTTCAGAAGTTTCCTACTCACTGTGAAATTACAGCAACAGTTCTGAGGAAGGAAAAACAGTCCTTGGCACACCACAAGAGTTTTCTAGCAGCCACAATCTGACTCAGAGTCATAAAGGTCTATGGAGAATTGGTTGGAAGATCAAACAGTATTTTGCAAAAATTTCCCAGCACATTTATTCTCCTCCAAATCTCTTTTCTTGAGGAGACATCAACAGGGTTTATTCTCAAAAAAGTGATTTGGATGCTAAAGAGTTCTGCAAACTGTCACTTTTTTATTATTTGACTTGGTGATGAACTGAGCTGAAATCCACCATGACTAAGGAGAATGCAAGTCTCTGCATCACCTCAGGAAAAGAGCAAGGAATGAATTGTCAAACTGACTCCTCAAATGCTGGATGCATTTGAGTCTTGTAATACTGAAATTATCTGGTCCTGAAATAGACCTTCCACCTCCTGTACACCTAGCCACTCCTGGGACTACAGGAAGGGGTTACAACTCTTGCTCTTTCTCCATCTTATCTCAAGGGGGAAGCAATTAGAATTTATTGATCATCTTGATATTAAAAATCACAGTCAAAGTGGAAAGCATAAGCCCTTCCCTTATTCCACCACTCAGCAATGACTATGACGACGTATCCCCTTCCTTTACATTGTCTATGCCATCTATGCAACCTAAATAAATAAGAACCAGAGGATGAAGTCTACTAGGAACAGATGAGAGTAGACTAAAGAGTCTACTAGGAACAGATGTTGGCTAAAAATGCATCTGCATGAGGAAAAGTACTGTGCCTGAAAGAGGCCTCCATATGGAAGAAAAACAAAGATCTTTTGCTAAAATGAAGATGGATTTGCCCTGTTCATATGGCATTTTTCCATAACCAAGACTGAATACTATACAGTGTTTTAGATTAATTAATTTTACAGCTAAATCCCGCTGTTCCTAACTCAGCGCTATTTGCTCCTCAGCCACCACACAATATTGATCCTGGGAGGATTTTCTACCTGCAAGGTAATTTCTGAGTGACATACTGAGCCACTTCTGCATGGACTGCAGCCTTTGGACCATCTAGTTTCCAGCAATCTTTTGGAAGAGCTTTTGTCAAGTATTAGCCACTGAGTAGAAACTTGTCTAATTCCTGGACTTTAGGCAAGAGTCCTGGTGTGTAGAAACTATGTAAAAGAGCAGCAGGCTTCACAAATCCAGAGCAAATTTTGCTTATTCTCTGATGAAAGGGACACCAAGGCAGCAGCAGCTCCTTAGAACAATTTTTTTCCTCCCAGTGACAGGAAGATGCTGTTTCCTAAGGGCAGCAGCTCTGCATGGCCCCACTGCAGCTGGACTGACACACTTATGTCCACCTAGAATTAGTCTCCATCATATCAGAAGGGATTCCCAGAGAGATAAGCAGCATGTGCAAGTCTGCAAAGATATGTCAAAGGCATGAAGGATGGCTCAAAGGCAAGACAGATCACTGCAAAGTTCTGGGAGCTACAAAATGAATTTTACAATCTCTAGTGAGTGTCTTAAAAGCAAGGGAAACAGTGACAGGAGAGGGTCCCTGCTCACAGTTCCATGGCAGGAGCAGGAAGGTCATACTCAGCAGCATGAAAAGGCAGAAAAATAATCAAGAAATCTTTCCCAGCAACAGAAATGGAGTTAGCTCACTTCAACCCTCTGTTCAGAAAAAAAAAAGAAAGGAATAAAGGCATTCTTTAGAAAATAGAAGTAATTCCTGGCATAGTTCCCCACACTGCTCTTTGCATCAGAGCACTTTGAGGAAGACACTTTTATTTGCTCTGCTAAACAAGGCAATGAAAACACATTCTCAGCATTGGTCAAAAATTGTGGGAGGTGTAAATTGTTTCTAAACCATGTGTAATTCTCAGCCTTTGGAAAGCAAATACTGTTTTGAAATAAAAAGACAGTATTTCCCTAGCAAATCTTCCTTTTTTCTCAGTTTCCTTAGGGTTTTTATTTTTAAACAGGAAATAGGGAAAAATGAGAGAAAAATATTTTGGAAAAGTGTTTCTACCCCAACCAATCCCACCATAATTTGAAAAACATATCAGAGTATTTTACAAGGGGATAACATCATTATTTGTCTTTAGCCAGTATTCTCCCACCATCATATGCTGTTTTAGACTTACACAGGCCAACTACCACAGAAGCTGAAATTGGTTTTGATCTGTTCAGTGAGCTTCTGAAGCCAGAATTAAAATATGTTTTTGCAAGGAAGGAGATAAGTCACTGACAACTCAGTGGAAAAAATACACAGTGGTTTTCAATAAGGATAGGAATGACCTTTGGTAAAGGTTCCCAGATGCGTACAAATTTGAGATCATTATAAAGAAAAACACAAATAACAGCTGCAACTCAAACTGAGTCAATGACCCAACAAAAAGTTATTTTCCCAGTTAAAGGGGACTGGAAATAACTCCTATAGGAAAATCCAGAATAGCTTAATTTGACAACTAGTTGTTAGAAAAAAATATATATTAAATCCATTGCAAGGTTCCAGACAGTTCAAGGGGGCAATGCTTTCCTTCAGAGCCACCCACTAGTAGAGCAGGTTCAGATACCTTCTCTTTACCATGTAGAAAACACGTAATCTGTCTATAACAACTGCTATTGCACCATTGCAGAATACATAAACTTGTAGGCGGTGGCAACTCCCACGCTTTTTATCTGTTGGGGATTCAAACAGAAAATTTTGTACTAGGCATGTTTGTGGGCAGCAGGGAGCACAATGGAGATTTAAGAGAATAATATTGTATGAAAAAAAGAAAGCAGAAGCTATTCATTACAAAGACAATCCTAATAAAATGAGAACATTTAGTTACTATGCACTGGGAAAAAAAGAAACCCCCAAACCCACGTCATTACCTTGCAAAAGACTTTGTAACTTTCCTGCACTGTTTAGCATAAACTACCACCAGCCCATATCTGCAAGTTTGGGGTAACCAGAGAAATCCCCACCAAGGACTAATGCGCAAGGGCAGGAATGCACCATTGCTCTACAGTGTGTTTAAGCATTAGCAAATCCAAGTATATCTGGGAAAATGGGTTAAGTGTTGCAGCTTGTCACAGCAAACCCTCACAGAGACCTCCATGTTATGAAGAGTGAAGCCATGGCAAAATCCAGGGAGCTCCTGCCCCCTCTGGGCCAGCCTCATGCCCACAGCAAGCCATCTCTGTCGTCAACTAACGCAAGCACTTGCTTTCCTTCCCACACCCTCAGTCAGCAGAACTCATGAAAGGTCTTGTGGTGCTCAGTCTTGTCCTGTCATGCTGTCTGGCACAGGGAGTTGAAACACGGCCACAATCATGTCACTTGATATCACTCACAGGAAGACATGCCACCAAAGGCAGCTAAACTGGTACTTCAGGCGTGATCAGAAACATGTACTTGTCAGCAGGATAAAAATACTGCTGCAAAATAAGGGACTCCTGCTTTTACTTAAGTGCTGAAGACTTTATATTCAAAGCAAAATGCACTGATCCCATAAAAGAGCCTTTGTTCCCAGTACTTGGTGGGGTTTTATGCTTAACAAACAGTATGGAATTCACTGTGTAACAAGTTGTGCATCTATACAGACTTGCTCAAAGCAGGCTGAGGGAGTCTTTCTTTCAAATTTTAGGCACATGCAACCTTAGTGACTTAAGAACTTATTTATGACTTGTATCTAAAAGCTGTCACCTCTGAAGAGTGTCCTAACCATCAGACAACCTTCCGTATTGAGGCAGAGCTTACTTTTTTTAAGGAGACTAATTCATCTTCATTCTGCATCTAACTGGAATATCTGAAACCTCTGTATTTTCCATGGAGTTCAGTCAGTATTTTCAGTCCACTTCTAATCCAGTCCTGATCTTCATTCACTTCCAATGTAACAAAGATTTCTTTTCTTGACTCTTAACTAACCAGAGGAGTGGAACTTATTTACATCAGTAGAAAACATGCTCTTCTGTGTTCAGCTAAAATATGGTGCACTGTTATGCTTCCAGTAAATAGATACGGTCCATTTTGCTTCAATAGTAAAGGAATGTTCTTTTCACTGGAATGAAGGTGCTGATAATTGGCCCAGCATATTTCCTTCAGGCATCTGTTAAGCTAATTACTGCTTAAACTTACAGTCCTGCATTTTTTCCCCCTGCTCTGTGACGGATATTAGAAAAAAAAGCAGCTAAACAGAACTTCTTGTTTGTTTGTTTTAACATAATGATGGTCATGACAAACTCTTTATTGTTTGATTATTTTCTGGTCGAACTATCCACAGAATTAAGATTGCCAAATTTTAATTTTACAGCAGCTTATAGCTGAATGAAAATTTTAATTGGCTGCTTGGTGTTTTATAGCAATAGATTAATCTTTGTGAATCATCCTAACTGGCAGGTTTTAGTGATCCACGTAGTTTACTTACATAATTTATTTATTTGTATTTGAAGGAAAAGTCCATATAAATGCCGTTATGTGAAATTTCCATGTAGCACAATAATTGCAGGCAAACTTATGCCTTCAGAAATTGATCTTCTAGAAGATTTGGGATCACAACAGAATACTTTTAACAAGTCTATATTTCTTTCCTCTTCAATAAAAATGGACTTTAACTTAAAGCACAGTATTTAAAACATTACTGTCGTGGTTTAGCCCCAGACGACAACTAAGGACCACGCAGCTGCTTGCTTGCTCACTCCCTCCCCCCCCCACGCCCCCGGTGGGATGGGGAAGAGAATCGGAAGAGTAAAAGTGAGAACCCTCGTGGGTTGAGATAAGGACAGTTTAATAGGGAAAGCAAAAGCTGCGTGCACGAGCAAAGTGAAGCACAGAATTCATTCACTACTGCCCATGGGCAGGCAGGTGTTCAGCCACCTCCAGGAAAGCAGGGCTCCCTCACATGTAATGGTTGCTTGGGAAGACAAACACCATCACTCCGAATGTCCCCCCCCTTCCTTCTGCTTCCCCAGCTTTATACACTGAGCATGACGTCATATGGTGTGGAATAGCCCTCTGGTCAGTTTGGATCAACAATCCTGGCTGTGTCCCCTCCCAGCTTCTTGGGTACCTGGCAGAGCATGGGGAGCTGAAAAGTCCTTGACCAGTGTAAGCACCACTTAGCAACGGCCAAAACATCAGCGTGTTGTCAATATTATTCTCATACTAAAACCCAAAACACAGCACTATACCAGCCACTAGGAAGGAAATCAACTCTATCCCAGCCAAAACCAGGACAATTACCAGCTGACTATTGAACACAACAGGAATTTTATCTGAAGAAAGCACAACATAAAAACTGAGGTCAGAACTTAGTCTGCTCTGAAGTCCTTTCACATGCCTGTTTTACCAGAGACATTGCGAACATACAGCAATTGGAAGTGGCACTGCTGCTTTCGCAGGGTGCAGCCCATCGCACTCTGGCTGCACAGCCCAGATCCCCACAGCCCCTGGGCTTAGCCTGGTTGAAAGACTGAGCTAACGTCAGTGAAGCATCACCAACCCTATAACATGGGCACCCCAAGTGTGTAATCAACAAAGCTTGTCATTATTATGAGTAGCCATTGTGGGAATTGTACTCTGCCTCTCTTTCTCACTCCCCCTCCCAATCTCAAAGGTGATGAAAAGCTCGTGAACTCAAATGTCAGGAATGCCAAGCTGATTATTTTATTGGTGAGGTACTGCAGTTACCTCTCCTCTCTCTCTTTAGGTCTTTGGTGTAAGAGCTTTCAGAGTGCATTGCTGAACCCTTGGAAAAAGAGGACTCACAATAGATGGCTTTTCTCCTGATGCAGGCAACTAAGAAGGAAACCATGTATGACAAATGCTGATTTGGCTAAGCACGAATCCATTATTACATAAATCAACTTCATGTTGTTTATGCAGTCAGTATAAAAATTAATTTACAGATTTTATTTAACTGCATATTTTATTCTGCTTAGTGAATAGCAATCTGCCTGACCTTACATGTACTCTGCAAATGCAGGCCAGGGAGTGGTCTTGTTAACAGGACAAAAAAGAACATCTGTTTCTCCCTCCACCCCTTGAAAATATATTTGCTAGAGCATCCTCATCCCTTGTGGATTTCATTATTGCTGGGGATGATATATTAACTGCTTTTACATCTCTGCATCCCACTAAAGGAACCAGTTTCCCAGACCTCATAACCCCAGAATTTTAAGAACTGACATAATCAAAAGAGATTTCCAAAGCTGAAAAATTTAGTCAGAGTTACCATTAATTTAAATGGCTAATATATTCCAAATACTAAAATCTAAACTTTTTTAATTGCATCCTGGTCCTGGAGCTGAATTGTACAACAAGAAACTGATTTCATGTATTTTCTCAGTAATGTTTAGCCTTCCTTTTAAATGAGTACTTTAAAAATGTTTTTCATCTTTCAAAACAAGATGCTCAGGACATTTGTTTTCTTTGCTATGCTGAAAAGCAGCATTCATGTGATGACTTTATTTTTGAATTCTCTGCACTACTTTAAGTCTCATCTATCAACGAGGTAAGTGATAAACAGAGCCCATGAAAAGAAAAAAACCCAACCCTTGGCAGGTAGAAGTGAGTGAAGAAACAGTTCTCAAATTATATCAAAGCAGATTTTCAAAATGCCCAGCAGCCATCAGCTTCCAGCATTTGCAAATGCAGCATCTGGTCACCTATTTCCAGGCCTAATTGGGAGTCACTGAGGGTACTGAGATCTGGGTATAAAGATCTTTTTGAAGTTTAGTCTGTATTTCTGTTTAAAAACAGCTATGTTGGCTTGCAAAGTCAGCATTTGCATATTGTTGAGTATGTGGAATGCTAGTCTCTTTCCAGTTCATCTTGTAGAGTCCTAGAGACAAATCCTATGTGAATTTTAAGGCTGTGCTTTCTGCCAGTGTTTACGAGGCAGGAGGCTGTCACTGCAGTTTATACCGCATCTAATCAATGCTCAGGGAAGAATTAAAGTGGTTATAGTTTGCTATTAAAAAGACATGGGTGGCTAGATAACTTTGATCTTGGAGTCTGCTTAGGCCTGGCAAGGAACGTCATTAAAAGCATGCTGCCTTGGAATTTCAAACTATAATTTCTAAAAAGTGACTGAGATTTCCCTCTTCTCCCCACCTGATCAGAAAAGCAAGAACCAGCACTGTCAAGCGCTAGAGATAAAAAAGCATGGTTTCCTAGGAAAGCTTGCAGCTATGGAAGCAGAAGTTTGTGGGATAGCTTAATTTAAACAAGTTTCAAACCACTTGCATAATGCAAATGCACAGCACCACCATAAGCAATAAAAAATATAGATTGACCCTTCTTCCCTAAAACCACCAAAAACAAACTGCTGCATCTTTTCCTACAGGCATGTATGAGGGAACTGCTGGAGTAAACACAGCCCATCACAGTCTTACTGACTTCATTTGTGCAATAGCTTTTAGTTCAAAGCAGCAGGGTCTGACCTTACGACAGCACTCATCAGTCAAGCCAGGGAATTATGCATGCAGTCAAGCCCAGGTGGGGCACAGGCAAACAAGCATTTTCTGTCTGAGCTTCATAGGACTCTTGCATGTTGTCAAGCAAGAACTCCTCTGATCTTCCCATACCAGAGCAAAACCTGCCTTTTGATCATATACTACTGATCCAGTTTTCCAGGTGGGCTCAGTGAAGCATAGGAGATATCAGGGAGAGGGAGGGAGGGAAGGACCAGAAAGGGAACAAGTGGCAAAAGCCAGAAGGTAATTCCTTGTGACATGCTTTATATTTGGCTCTTCCTGCCCTTCCTACCACCTTCAGCTTCTACAACCAGAATTCAGTTAAGCCTTGTGGAGTGGTGGTTCTTATTATTAACTTTATAGATTAAGATTTTTAAATGCCAAGCACAGGATATGAAAGTAATTGGTGCTTATGAAAGGACACACATAGTTTAAAACTTGTATTGGTAGAATAAACTGCACTTTAAAGATACATCAGTTCTTTTTGTGGAGGATACATTACATGGATTACGTGTGCAAGACAAACCATTCTTTTTAATCCCTAATCCCTAAATTTGCAATTGCATTTTCATATTATATACAGACTCAAGGGGCATCCTGTTTTATATGTAATCTATACATTGTTTGAGGTATGGGCAATTTCCTTTGGTCTCCTTGTACTGCAGTCAGCACAATAAAGTGCAGGTTCAGAGCTACAGCTCTTAAAAAGACCATGACAAAAAACCAGACCATTGAATGTCTTGCTTGGGAGTGTGTTAACAAATCCAGTCAGGAATCACACCAAGCATGCAATTATGAAAAAGTTGTCAGGGCGGCTAAAAGCAACAGTGGTTTCAGCCAGCAGCTCTCAAATTGGACAACATGTGGACTCATCAGCACAGCAGCAGCTGGCTGGCCACCCAGCAACTGGCTGGACACTGCCACAGCCCAACAGTTTGACATGCAACTCTGTGCACGTCCCACATCACTACATCCCCACTCTGGCAGTAACACCCTGCATAAATAGCAGCTTGCAAATCTACAAAGTAATATGCAGTTGTGAATATTTCCTTTGACTAATCCTGTGATATGATAGTAGCATTTGCTGACCTGAGTGTAACATGGCAGTACAGATCTGCACCCATAAGCAGAACAGGAGGCTGACATATCAGAGTGACCCAGCAAACATCTGAATAACTAAAGAGACACAGCTCATCACTGCATAGATCATTGTTTGGAAATAAAAATCAGTCTTCTTTGTTTAGTCCATGCTATTTTCTAAGCTAAGTGAAAGTGGCAAGTGAACTAAACAAAGCAATGAAGTAGCCACTGATAATGCTAAATAAGGTACAAGTTCAGCAAGGTGCTATAGCCAACTGTATCACTACTGGGTGTGCAGTTCCTGAAAAAAGTATTAATGAGTATTGTGGGCTTTTTCCAGAGAACCTTTTTCTATCATTGTGGTATGACCAAGTTTCCACAGCATTTTATCACCTCAGTCTTTAGTAGATTGCTAGCACTTCCACTTGTTCTGAGGGATTTAATACACAATAGCACCTTAGCCTCCAATGCAGCATTGTACCTATAAGCCAATACAGGCTGGTATACTCTTCTGATATGAGCTGGGACGGTGTCAAGACCTGGGTAGCGTTTTACCCTTTTACACATATGGAAGTGAGGGACAGGTTTTTCCTGGGACTGAGAGCGCCTGAGTGGGAGAACCAGTAGCAACATAAAAGAAGCTAACACAGCTCCAGAAGATCAGTCAAAGCAGCAAGCATACTGCATGCAGCAAGCAACATTTGAAAGTCTTTTGAGAAAATAGCTGCAGTTTCAGCTACCACATCAACTGGATGTCCCCCCCAGCCCTAAAACACATGAAATAAAATACTTTTTTACAATGTGCCAGGAGAACTGAAACAACTATCAGAATGAGGGTGCATCTTCCTTAGCAATTTATTGTGCAGTGTCAGTGCTTTTCTGACACAAATCTCCTTAGTGTCTACTTTTGAAGTGCTTTAGATTGTGCTTTGCAGGTCCCCCAGCTGGACCCTCCCCAGAGAAACCCATGTGGAAGCTACACACCAGCAAACTTACCAGTCAGGCAAAGATCATGAATGTAATATCCCAAACCCCAGTTTGTAAAATAAGACTTTGAAATAAGTTTACCAGTCTAGCCCTAGGTGACACAAATGATCACTAGGGATGACAGGTCCTTGAACTGTACTGCTTTGCTGTACAACACCTCTTGTTGTGCTAAACTGTTTGCTATTGCAGATACACCCTGGGGATCCTATAGGAAAATATTTCACAGCAATTATTTGATGCTGCAGAAATTACTCCTGATGGCTAGTCTCAGAGCTGTATCTCCAGTGCATCCCTCCAGTATTGGCCCTCCTACTCTAAATCCCTGCATTAACATTTCCATTAAGCCTTCTACTGTTTCACTTATGTTTCTGGGGAAGAGCTTCTAACTTCGTCTGTCAAGCTAGACAGTAAAGATTTGTATTCTAAGATGTTAAAAATGCAGTGTAACTGTAGACATGGAGATCTACTTTATATACCAGAGCTTTGTTCTTCCACCGAGTGACCCCAGCAATATCTGTATTCTGGCACTGCTGCTCAGAAAAATGGATCTTAGGGACAAATATCTGAATCCAAGATTTTCCCCACAGAAGTTATGATTTTGTTTCAGATTAGGGCAGATGCAGTGATAAAATACATCTCTTCAGTCAGTCTCTTTGATAACCTTGGTTTTTTTATCCCCAGAATAAAGTCAGAGTTTTTTGTAGGGTTTTGTTTTCACTTTCCCCCCCTCTGGTCTAAGACGAACTGATTCTTTGCTAGGGCCTAAAAAGACTAAAATTTCATTTCCCCACCCACAACAGACTCGGCACATCATATCTCAATACCTGCAGCTAGATTTTCAAAGAAAGTGGAATATATAGCATGTTAAACTTTTAAAGAAAGAGCTTGTAATTTCAGAGCTGATATAATAATGGATTTATTCTAAAAACAGATATTGAAGACAACAGCCAAATCGTATGTCCTTATTTTAGCAGAAGAAAGTGTATGAGAAAAGATCCTTCACAAAGAGAATAAAGAAAAAGCTGATTTGAGAAAGCTCTGGGGGTCCTGCTTTGTTGCTCACTGGGAGGGGGAGTTCGGGACACATCAATCCTTCCCTTTCATTGTGCTTCCATGAAGAGTAGCTCAGCCCCTCCATTCACACTACAGCTCATTCACCTTTGCTTCTGTCTGAAAATTAAGATATTTACACATAATTATTGCTCCATCAAAGTCATCAGGTACTACTGCTAACTCTGAATTCAGTCACATATCCAAAAAGGAAACAGGCCAAGTATTTATATACCTACGTTTCTGCAGCACCTGTGACTCTTAATTAAAGACTAGACCCCCTTGCACTAGCTTGTGCAAACAGCAAAAACCAGAACAGGTTCTTGTCCCCAAGGGTTTGTCAGAGAAGACACAGCAGGTAGGAAATACAATGGAAAGTATATAAGCACCACAGAAAGGTCTTCCTTAAGCCATGGAAAGTATGTCTGCATAAACATTTTCTGAGCAGCATGTAGTTTCTGGTAAGAAGATTAGATTGGTCCTTCCCAAGACACTAGGAGGTGGTTCTTTCCTGCAGAAGAGTATTGTTCACGTTTACTGAGGGTAACCACCTAGAATTGTGATAATGGACAGGTTGTATAGATACAGGTAGTAATAAACTACAACAGAAATACATTGTTTCAGGGCTAGAAATCACCACTACCATTTATAAATTGGCAGGTTCCTGCCATCACGTGAGGCTTCCCTTTCACCTCTCACCCCATCACCCTGCTGTTCCCTCCAGGCTCTGTCCCTGTCACAAGGCTAAGCAGGTAGTTAGCAAGGGAGGTCTAGGTTCAGGATAGCTTGTTAAGTCAAGGCAGAAATTACAGTAGCTTGCGTGACAGCATAAAGGAGCATTTTAGGGTTTGTTGATTCTTGCATTGTAAAAGGTATTGATCATGGGTTGTGGAACAGGAAATAGTGCTTCAAGTGCAATGGGTGTAATATCAAGTGCAATTATCCTAGAGAAAATATGGGGGATTGTGTATTAAAGCTATTTTGTTGTAGCAGCTTGCCTTTTAACTCTTCTGCAGCATCAATTGCTATGCTAGGAATGCAGTGAACTTTGTTTCTCTGAGCCCTCAATTGGAGAATTTGCCTATTTTCCTTTTAATTCTTCTTCCCAATTCCTTTGTATGCTTGCCTGCTGAAAAGGTTGTTAAAGGTGAATTTACAGGGAGCCTGATCAAATCAGCCTTCCGAAGGATACATAGCACCCAGCAAATATTTTCTTATTACAATAGCATTAAGTAACCATTTCCACACAGGAAAAAAGGCTCCCATTTCAAGCTGAGTTGTGGCAAGCATACCCACATCTTACACAGTTAACCTGCATGTATAACATGTGTGCACAACTAGCTATTCTAAAGAGAGAAAATAGTCCAGTCACAGTACTGTGCGTGAACTTTTCTTCCTGCTTAAAAAGCAGCACCCCAAAACATATCCTTTGGGTGCAGCAATCACCAGGCATCTGTGAGCTGGCCCTCAGAGACAAACATATTGTTTCCTACATTGTATAGACAGGAAAGTTAAGGTAAAAAGTGTATAAATGAGAAAGTGAAGAATCAAACTCAACCTCTGGCTATAGCTTACAGTAAGGCAAATAGAAATAAAACTCCTTAAGAGTGCTTCCTCAACATTCATTATAACAAAGCCTCATTTGAGGGAGAAATTATTCCAACTTCTATGAGCTATGACTGAGAATGTGTGACATCACTGTGCATTTCTTTTATGGCCCTGATTTTTAAGATAATCCATCTCTTTTCAAAGATTTCACAGTACTGAACAGTATTAGTAAGACTGTTCATAAATCTCTGAAGTAAATTGAAACACAAGCTTGCAAAGAACAATAAGTGATCAAACAGTCCCCTGACATCACATGAAACCACATATGTCCCTTTTCATGAATATTTCTTACCTATCAAATCTACTTGCTTACCCTTACCTATCTCCCTTACTTTAGAACATCAGATCTCTAACAGACATAAATCTCTCTCCCAACCTAGATTTATGAGCAGCTATCTTGTACCTACCTTGCTTACTTGCTCTTTCCTTCCTTCCTTCCTTTCCTCCCTCAGCTGTAGCCAAGCACAAAAGGTCTTAGCTAGCAACACCTGAAATTTATAGCCTCCTAGTTCCCATAATACACTGGAAGACAAGGTAAGGAACCTATATAAGCCTCCTTTCTTAAGTGCTTTTCTATTTTTAGTGAGAAAGACATGTTTAGAGAAAGGGTATGTGTTATCTTGGAGTTAAGACTACAGGAAGTTTTGTAAGTTCTTTTAAAATTCAACACTTCAATCAAGCAAGGCCTTACAGAAAATGTTGAAGGGAGTGAGCTAAGGGATGATGGAAAGGAAAAGGACTAGTAGCTATTTACTTCAGCTGTAAGATGTTAAGAGATGAACAGCTCAGAAAAGCTCAATCTTGATTTTAGGGTACCAAGTGATTTTATAAATAGATATCAACTTATTTTTAAAATCTCATGTTTTAGGCTAGAATGTACCTACCTACTGGTTACTACTAGAAAGGTGTTTTTCCTAGCAGCAGGGTAATCTATAGTGTTATCCTTAGAGATTACTGATGCTGCCTATTCTCCTTAGAGGTAGTAGTGTATTACTGCAGGAAAGCTGGTGATCCAGGTTTCTCACAGCTTCCTATAAAGAGAGTGTTGATATTTGTAGTGAGGTTGCAGCTGTGATTGTTTAAGAATTGGTATTTTACAGCTTAGAAAAAAAGTCTCTATGTTTAGGGAATTGAAATGTTCATCACTGATTATTTCTACTGGTACTTATTAGGTTTGTTCTCTTCTTGCAGTTTCTTTTCACAAGAGGAGCCTCAGGGATCTTTGTCAGGAATATTGCTCCCTGTGGAGGGGTTAAAGACTGGTTCTCAAGCCCTAGCAAGTAGATTTCTAGTATATGAGGCAAAACTCTTTGCAGAGCCCTTTTACTCTTGCTAGTATCTGTCTGTATCTGGCAGAACTTTGGGAATCTTCATTCTAGTTCCTTTATTATTTAGCTTCAAGGGTGTGAGGGGATATGCTAAAAGAGAGAGACTGAGTAATACCCATTTTGTAACTACATAGTCATATTCATTTCCTCTGTGTTTGAACCCAAGGGTTTCTGGGGCTTATCTTGTGTGTTTAGGTTTGGCAGATGTCCATATAATCAAATTCTCCATTTTCATGACAACTTCGCAGCCAAAATTTCATGTGGGAGGGAAACAATAAGGAGACAAGTGACTGCAGTCTCTGTCACACATATGCCACTTGGCAGTGCTGGATTGCTTATGACCAGCTTATTTGGAGGCATAGGAGGGAAGACTGACAAACACAAATCCACAGCCTAACATAATTGAGGTAAGTGACTTTGTACAGACAGCAGGATAAACTACACTTGTATCTTGCTTAGCAGTAATAGTCTAAGTATCCTCAGCAAGCACTCATTAGGGACAGGAATTCTCTGTAGTCTGTAGTGGATTAGCCTGAAGGAATGTAAAATACTGTACCTGCCTCCTGCATGTGGTGTAAGGCTTAATAAATATTTGCAACACTGTTGAAGAGTCTGGAAGGAAAGGGGCTATTACGAATGTGAAGTGTTATTATCAATGTAATGTGCTAAAAATATTCATTTATCTGCCTCTAATAAACTGTCTTGCTAATGAGCTATTTCACAAATATCTAAATGAATTAACTGTAAAATGATTTATTGTCATGCTTGCAATAAAGAAAATATATACACCAAAGAAACAAACTCTTATTCAAGGAGCAATCTTTGGCAAGGTTCATAAGTTCTGTTGTTACTTTAACTACTCTCTTTTTCTTCTGCCAAAGCAATATGTCAAAATAAAATAAGATACAGCCTGTATTCTTTTTTTAAATACTTTATTTCTGTGTGTATTGACTGTTTGAGGTAAGGTAACTTCAATTGTCCTGCAGTTTTAATGCAATTAAAATTAATATGAAGGTCAAACATGCAGAAACTTATCTTGAAAGTCTGACATGCTGAGTTGACTACACAAAATACAGGATATATTGGCCTTTTTTTTTTTAGTTTGTTTAAATCTGGAACCAAACCCCTTTAACTGGAAATAAGCATGTAAAATCTGAGCCTCAAAGGCCACATTGCCATCTCTGTAAACATGTTGCAAACATATCATAGATCTAGGCTTCAGAGTGCCTTACCCAAGTGTTTGATAAGGTAAAGTTCTCCATCTAAGTTATTCAATGTAATTTGAAAGAAAATCTTGAAAATAGTTGATGCTGTATGTGGCTGGACATGCCTCAATCCACACCTAAAACAAGTCAGCACTGGGAGGGGCCTGGAAAAGGGGTGCTAGGTTAGTCCATAACAGATAAAAACATGTAGTTAACTCAGATTCAGCAAGCTAGTGGTGAAATTATGCTGCTATGTGTTAGTCATAGAATTTTGTCAGCTTATCAGTTACAAAATCTATTCAGAAAGGCAGATTGTTTCCCCTCATGTGTAACGTAGAGGTTTAGTATTTTCTACTACTTTTTGCCTACAGATGTGGAAAGTTATGAAACCAGGGACGCAAAACTATGGAAAGGCTGAGTTGGTAAGTAAAGTACAGAGAGTAAAATCTAGCTTCTTTAATTATTTTACATTAATCTATTTGGAATAAATTTTGTCTCTGAAAGTATCAGAAAAATCATTGGATACTGCCTTTAAATTCTTTGATGGGACTCTTTTGTGGTAAAAAAAAATCCTATGTAACTGAGGGTCATAAGTGTGTTTAAAAAAAAAAAATTACCTAGATTTTTTTGGTTTGCAAATGAGCAAGGAACTTGTAACACTCAAACTCCAGTCACCTAGATTTGCAGCAGAACTCTAGCGTACATGTGAATACTTTCTCAGCTCTGGCTGCCATGTGGGCGCAAGGTTGATACTGAAGTGTGGAATCTCTGCAGAGCTTATGAGGAGGAAAAAGTTGAAGATACACCAATTGTAAAGCATAGCTAGTCCACAGCTCTTCTGAGGAAGTATCTTGTCTGATAGTCTCATCTAACATGAATGAGAAGATTAACAATTTACAGCATTAACTGGCTGATATTTTTTACTAGTGCTCTATGAGAGTAAATGTCAGTTGTCACAGCTGGTATTTTTCCCAAACACTTTTCTTCAATATTAGTGTCAATTTCATTTACCATTTACCCTGAAAAACACATTGGAAATATTTGCATTGGTCTGAGTCTCAGATGGTAAAAATGGCAGCAGTTCCACTGATGTTAATAGAGATATGATGAGCAAAACTATAGCTAGGGACCAAGTTTCTTAATGCTATATCCCACTGCACTCTTGTAGTTTGCTAAACCATGTTTAATATCCTGCCACAGCCTATTGCAATAACTGTGAATATTGGCCAGTTTCAGAATACTGCAAATGTATTATTTATATCATCAAATGTCTTTTATAAAATACAAAGCAAATTGTACAGACAACCTCCATTATTTCCTTGTGGCTGGAAGGCAAATATCTCACTTTCTTTTAACAGAATACAACTTCCATTGATTTATAGCTTTGCAGATCATTCCTTGTGTGATTGTTGAATTCACTGTCCAACAGGGACTAGAGAAGCTGTGTGTTTTGGCAAGTGCTATTCATCTTCTATGCTTCAGTTCCCCCGTTACGTTATTCTGATGTCTATGTACTACAGTAGCAATGATCACTGTAGCTGAACAGGAGGCTGGGATTAGCAGTCCTTCCTCACATGTGGCAAAACACTGGTTTTCAGAGCCTCTGGGAATCTGTAAACCCCATGAACAAAATTCTCAGCCCTCCTGCCTGAGATGTGAGATAACATCATTGCTACAAGACTTTGGGGATGGAGATGGACTTTCAGTTTATCTTCCCTGGCGGTTCCACAACCAGATAGCAGCTTTTTCTCCTTGCAAACCATTCATCTCTCTTTGGACTAAGCTAGGGATATAAAATCTGACGGCAGCAGTGGTGGACACCCAAACAGCTTGTCAAGACTATTTTGGGCAGCCTGAAGTACAGCGAGTTGCACTCAGCCTTTCACATTTTGCACATGGAAAATACCAAGAAGCAGTTGGCCCCTGTGGGGGTGGTAGTAGAAAGGGAAATGCAAAGACATGCCATCAGTAAACAAATACAGGAGCTTTAGGGAATGACATTCTCCTTGAATGCACACTGAAATAAGCTTTGAGAAGTTTGGTGTACATATTCAGGGGAATGCTCAAAGACCCTACAGCCCTTGATGTATACCTCTAAAAATTCTTCTTGCTGTAACTTTACATCTGAAAAAATGCTGAAAACAACCCTTGGGGTGGGCAATCATTGCTTACAACACAAAGCACAAAGAAATCAAAATGCAAATTGGGGTGTTGAGGTGCAAGCAGAGCACAGAGGAAAATACTGAAATGTTTTTAAGTAGGTTTCTTTGTCTTGGCTGGTTGTTCACTAAGTGCTTCGGATGCTACAGATGCTTTGACTGATACAATGGTTCTTCAAAAAAGATTTGCTCCAAATGGTTGCCTTTCTAACATAACCAAAGATAATATTGGAGTAGTTTAGATCCCACGACATTTGAACTGAAACATGACTTGGAAAATATGGAGAAAACATCGTTCTGAGATCTGGTATAAGAATGTAAGCAATAAAACAGTATATTTTCATGCTGGCATAACTTTGCCACAAATAGGTGGTTGTTACTAATCCTTTGAATGGCTTGTTAGTGCATGGTTCACTGAAATGAAATAATAGCTTGTAAATATGCATCATTCTGCATATTTTGTTCAATAGTTAAACCACTGTCAATTCAGAAAAGAAGTCTTTTTTTGTTAATTGTATGGCAGGTAAATACTTGTATTTCACACTGAGGAGGAATTAAATGTTAACATCTTCCTAGGATTAGAGTTATTTTAGAGAAAATGGTGGGAATAATGCTAGAATAGTAATATTTTAAAATTGAAATCCAGTTGTTTTGCTTTATGATGTGATCATGAAATACGATGTGAACAGTTTAACTCATTTATGTGGGTTAATGCATTTACTTGCACTTTTCAGCTGTGACAACTTCAGCCAAAGACTTTGAACTTCAGAAGTGGAAAAGAGAGGCACTAAAGCTCATAGTTAACCACCCATGAACACAAAAGAATTGCTTCTTTAATACAGCATATTTGTTTTCAGTGTTTCTGTTTTCAGTGGGAGAGCGTCACTCCTTTTCTTGCTTACCATAAAACTTCATTTTAGACATTTTGCAACAGGAGGGCTTGTGAGCCTGAGCTAGCTTGCCTGGACATCATCACAGTACCTCCATTTGACAAGAGAAAAAGTCAGTAAATCTGTTCAACATGTTTCTTTTGTTTTGGGGAGAGGTGTTGCTTCTATTTTGCACAGAAACATCTTTGTGGCTTGTAAAAAGAATGTGGATAAAATACCTGCTTGGGGGGGGGGGTCCATCTTGCAAGGGAAAGATTGCATATTCCCGTAGCCATCATTCGATATGAGAACAAGTTGTCAGGGCCATTCTTTTCTACCTGCTGGATTACTAGGGACCTTGCAGACAAATGGAGGGTAGTCCAGAGGGGAACAGTAGAAAAA
The DNA here is from genome assembly GCF_034638445.1 of Ciconia boyciana. NCBI lineage: Eukaryota > Metazoa > Chordata > Aves > Ciconiiformes > Ciconiidae > Ciconia > Ciconia boyciana. Next base: position 54,256,757 of record NC_132941.1, on the reverse strand, counting down.
TGATAAAAGACATGGAAAATGGAAATTGCAAGGGTGATAAAGAGGATTGACCATCTAGCACTTAAAGGAGACGAGACATAACTGTCTATACATACATTAAAGGTTATTACAGAGAGAACAGGGACCAATTATTCTCTCGAGTCATGAAGGGCAGAACAAGACTAATAGATTTAGGATGTTGCAGGGAAAATGTCAGTTTAACATCAGGAAATACTTTGGGTAGAAGAACAATCAGGACAATGTATGATGCTCTCAAGAGGAGTTGGGTAAGATTTCCACCACTGAACTTGTTCAAGTGTAAGGCTAGGTAGGCAGTCTGAGGTAACGGATCTTATTGTGCCCTAAAGTCTACCAGAACTAAAAGGCCTTGGTCCTCTAAACCTTCATGTAAGAAGGTAATCCTCACAAAGCCAGAAGTCTTTGCTTGATTAAGGGCTGACTGTATGGTGCCATATACTTTAATAAATCTTTAAAGGGTGGTGACATGTGCTAGTCCCTTTCCCAGAAGATCAAATTCACAGGTAGTAGTTATTTACACAAATTGCAAGACATGGTAAATCTTCTGGGTTTTTCCCCTATCAAAATCCAGAAATGTTTGTCTCTTGCTCATGAAAAAGCTGATTCAATAAAGTATGTTCCATTTTCTATGTGCACTTTATGAATTGGTTTACATGTTTAAACACCACAGAAATCTAACTTTCTGAAATTTATATTCAAATGGAATATTTACTTACTAGTTGTCTGAATTTAGTTCTCTACTGTGATTTTTTTTGTTTGTTTGAATATAGAGATATTTTAACCTAGGTATATGGTTTTTAAGCCATCCTCCAAAAATGTGTGTCTCACGAGACTGTTTCCACAACAATAATTATGAGAAGAATTTCAATAAGTGGGCAGAATAGAGTATTTGTATGTAGTGCCATTATAGAATCCATGTGATTGGTTTATTCTCTGCATGAGTATTTCAGGAGAATTTTGGTCAAGGACAGTCATCTGCTTTTATTAGTAATTGCTCAGGCTCAACAGAAACTCCAAAAAATGCTAATGATTTTAATGAATCAAAACTTTCATTGCCTGCCTGCTGCTATATGTGTCAAACTCCAGGGAAATTAAGGTGCTGACAGTGTTTGATGAACAGGATAAAGTCACAATCCTCTCAAGAAACCAGACGTACAGCTGCAAATGGATCGAATGACATAGCTTGCTTTGCTTAAGGGAAAGAGTAGTGGCTAGCCACCATGATTAAAAGGCACCATACAAATTGCAAGACAGGATCGTCCTTAGTGTATTATAGAGTTCTATGAAGTACGTAGGGTTGTTGGTTGTAACTCTAACACAATTACGGCAGACCCGGAAATTTTCCATTCTCCTAATGGGCATTGTGTGATCTACCCTCTGAACTTGTTATGGTTTTTCATAGGAGATAGGAAAGCTGTGGATGTCTTTGAGCATCCTTAAGCTTGAGGATAATAACCTCCTTATTTTGAAATCAGGTATTTCTTTCTGGAAATCATATAATTTCCTAGAGTGACACAGTCAGTTGGCCTCCTGGCTTTATTTATCTACATTGTTATTTACATCTCATTCTTCTTGCTACTTGGATCCAGGGTGTATTGCTAACCTTAAATTATCTACCTATAGTAGTGTTTACTACAACAACATGCTTATGTGTTTTTCTTTACGTTGCAGCAGAGGGCAACTTCAAGCAGTACTTTTACTAAAAATTATTTACTTTTACTTAAAAATTATTTATATTCTCAGAATTCTAAGTAGCTTATTTGGTCTTCTGATCTAAACAGAATAGCAGAGAGTGTATGCTTCTGTGATAATGATGAAAGGGCTAATGTGATACCAGGGAAATCTTCTGATGGTGTTAAAAATAGATGAAAATATGCAAGTGTTAATATCCAAAGTCAGATCTTATTTCATATATAAGCAGGTTGCCACTTCTAGGATTTTTGCATGGGTTTCTAGCTGTGATGGGAGAATTGGTATTGCGGGTTTTCTTTAGGAAGTGTGCTACCATGTTGAATTTCAGTTCCTAAAGTCAGTCTCTAGAGCTTCCAATATCAATGTCTACATTTCAACAAGGTATGTAAACACAAGTTTGTCTTTTCACTTCAAGTGCCCTCTTTGCCACAGAGTAAAATAATTTGCTGTCTCTGTTTCACTGTTTCATCTGCCAGTTTCTGAACTTTGTAATCTACCTGGAGTACGGATTGTCTCTTTCACCATGAAGGCAACAGCATGTAGAATAAGAGGCCAAAAAGTAAGTGTGCCTACCTTCCTACCATGTGACAGTAGGTTCAAATATGTTTTTTTCCAGTTCATTTCACATTCAGATGCAGTCTTTTCTTGCATTCAGTCATGAATTCTCAGATTTATGCAGAGTACAGGAACAAAATCTACCTACAAAATCTACCACCCAAGTGTTGCAGAGGACTGGGACTATATTGCATTTAGGAGACAAATCAAGCACATTAGTCTAGACTGGTCATAAAGCTGTCCCAACAATACCAATGCTAAATAAAAAAAAAAATTACTTCTCCTGTTAATCACCTCAGTGCTGTTCCTTAGGAAGTCCTCTAGTCAAACTTTCCTACTACATGCAGGAAGACATTACCACCCAGGGACTTGTCAATGGGTGTCTTAATATGTTTCTTTCTGTATGTTGTTCCTGGATAACCATACTAGACATGCTTATTCTCATGTCATTTTTTACCATGGAAATAAATGGAAGTGTATGATCGTAGGTTTTCTTTTTTGTTGCTCAGATATGTAAATATTCATCTAAACTGCCTACATTCATGCTTCACCTATTTTCTCCAGCCAGACGGTTCAACTGAGTTTGTATAACCTATGAAAAGGAGACACAGGGAACCTTTGCAATGTGAGTGGAAGTTTTGCCAGACACAGCTATAGTCAGTCACTACTTCATGGTGGCTATACATCCTTCTGAAACAAGGCAATGAGAGTCAAGATTAGTAACTTTAAGCGTAGGTGAAAGAAGTCCATGGGAGATACCTGTAACCAGAACTCTGGGGTATATGAACTACTTATGTATTTTTGGAGTTTGTCAAAAATCCGCTAACCACCTCTAGTTATTTTTTTGCATAAGCATTTATTCTTCCTAGGTCTAAACAGAAATGAAATCTGCTCATGGGCGGCTCTTAAGTGTCCTGCTTCCAGTCTGGGTAAAATAATTTGAAAGTTGAAAAATTAACAGTCCCTATAAACATTATATTCTTTTTTTATCATCTGTTCTTCAAAATAATTGTAGAATGAAGGCATAGCTTGTCCTAATCCCTATTTCTTTGGAGGTGACAGGGATTTGGAATAATATTATGGGTAGACAGTGGAAGAAGGAACTGGTAACTCATCCAAGAGCTACACTGAAAGATGTAGCATTCCAGGAACAGTTTTCCTTCTGAAATAACTTTAGCCTCCCTTACTAACAATTTTGAGAAAATATGATAAAAACTGAGATGTCAGAAATAGTGCTAAGAGAGAGTTAAAGCTGTCCCAAGGAAAAAAAGTCATACCTAACCCTAGTTTGAAGGCAAAGCGAGGTGATGAAGATTTGTGAGTATAAGTCACCAGTAAGCGAAGAATATTTTCAAAGGTATTCCTGAGGAAAACCATAGAAACAGCTTTTCCTAAAAGCTTTATATTCAGTCACCTCAGCTGAAGGTTTAAGCTTTGGGACATGGGTGAAAAACAGAACAGTACTCCAAAGACAACTTAGTGGTAAGTAAAACTCCAAAGGGGAAAAATAGTTATTTGCTGATTCCACAAAATGTTTCTCCTTAACTTTCATGGAGGACTATATCTTTGCTTGTGGGTTAAGCATTTCTTTCTGATTTGTTTGCCCATTACCTGTAGGATTTGGAGACAGAAACTTGTTGACTTTTGCTACTTCTCAGTTCAGGTCTTGGACAGGACAACAAATGAGAGCAACTTCTGAGCGTCTGTTGGAAATACATTGAAAAAGTACATACATGGGTGAAGCTTTTTCTTGGCTTATCAAAACTTTCCCACTGTGATTGAAGTAGCCCTTGAAAATCTAGTTCACTAAAATGTCTGAAGCGTGAATGTTCTGGAATCCCAGCTCCTTGGCCTGATCTTTAAAGAGAGCTGTGGATTATTTAACCAGAAAACAAATATTTTGAGAGGAAGCTGAATTTTAAAAATAGCACCTGTGACATGAAGGGGATCTGTTCAAAACAAAAAGAGGGGCAAACAGCTGCTTCCTTCACCAGACATTCTCACTCAGGAAGAAAGCTATTGGCAACATTGCTGGATGTAGTTTCAGCCACTGAGTTTGTTCTACATGGAGAGGAGCAAGAAACGCTTGACCAATGCTTGATACAAACCTGACTAATTCCAGGAATATTTCCTCTGTACAAAAAGACAGCACAATCTAATTCTTTTTCTGGCAGTTATTAATGAGCATGTACATATACATGGATAAAGTATTGATGAGATATGCTAATCTCAATAGAGATAAGAAAGAATTTGCAGGCTGGATTCATTTATAAGTCTATCAGCAGTACACATTTGTCATTGATACATATCTAATAAACTATGTATGGAAGACATCTTGATAACTAACTTCCAATAAAGTTTTTGCAGCGCTACCATAATGCCTTAACTCATTCGCATTGTACCTTTCATAATTTACAGCTGAGTGGATCTAACCTGGGAAGCTCTCAGTATTCAGGCTAAGTAATAAATAGAAGCTGGCTTTTTCTTTGGTATAAATACAAAAGACTTTGTAACTATATTCTGCACAGACAGCAAGTTCACAAATCAATGTGTGCCAAGTATATCCAATTGTTATTATGCATTGTGTCCTGTTGTACAGTGTAAATAAAGTACTTCTAAGCAAGCATGCTTCTCAAAACACAAATATGGTTAAAGATATGATCAAAGTCTGAGCCATGTCAGGCATGTACTGTCAAATGTCAGCTCTTCAGACTGCAGGGTCCAGAGGAGACACTTCCTACCCCTTCAGAAATACTTCCCTGACTTCTACAGTGAACTGTAGCATGTGTTACACAATGTGTTATATTATCCACTTACAGTGTAGGTGCCTGTTCTGTTAAAATCTCATCATGGGATCCAATTGCTGACAGTTGATTCTATCTGATTAAGTGTGTAATTCTGCATAGTTTGTCTGAAGGTACATGGTTTATGACTCACTTATGGATTTAATTTACTTTTGTCACAAGCTTTACTTTATAATGGTGAATTCTTGATCAGAAAAGTCAGGTCACGTTTAGAAGACATAAAGAAATCTGGTTTTATTCACTTTAAAGAGTTTTCCTATTTTGTTTGTGCAATCTATATTTTGTAGTTCACTGAAGGTGTCTTCTTCAGAATTGGCTGCACATGGCCAAAATTGATTCATCAGTTTTACTGAACACATGGTTGGGAGTAAAGATTGTTCCAAGTGTAAAAGAATCAATCACTCCTGATTTAATCCAAAAACCTCCCAGGTTCACTCTGAATGAATCTAGACAGGCTCCTATAATGTTTATAGGTAGGCTGCCATGCCTAGGAGACGTGTGCTTAGGACAACTTCCAAACTTCAGTGGAAGACAATAGGAAGATTCATCCTGATATTATGGAACTTTGATCAGGTTCCTGGTCTTCAAATTTGACAAATATGCATTCGTTCTTGCAAACAGTCCTCAAAATAATTCTTGGAGGACAACCAGTTACTTTGAAAAGGTACATGTAGTCTTTATTAGAAAATGTCTTTGGCAAAAAAAGTATTTTCACAGCACACAGGAGTGTTTTTAGTCTTACCAACTAACAGAAAGACAAGTATTTCACTTTCTCATGCTCCTTAGCATGTAGGAGGGAGAAAAGAGGGAAGGGTGAGTGTTTGGATGATCTTATAGTCATTCTACTTCTCAAAGGGTTTTAGTGTATCGCTTCCATCTCCGATCAAGGGGGATTATCAGGATTTCTTTTCAGTGGATGTGCAGTTCTAAAACAACATTCACAAGCATGTGAACACAGAAGAAAATTCAACTTCAAAGCCCTAAAGAAGATGCAAGAGAAGATGCATTTACATTTTAAATTTTTATTCTAAATCCAGCGCAGGGTACCTGAAGGAGCGAGGTCTATTTAAAAATTCATATGAAGTTTTGCATCTGGAATCCTAGCATATTTCCTGTTGAGGGAGTGCATACATCACAAAATGCCATCATCATTTGCCATATTTATTATGCAGATCATTCTCTTGAAATATGGGAATAGATGATTTCTGCCTCTTGGGATGTTCAGGGCTTAGACCATGTTGAATGATAATGGTTTGTGCAGAACCTTGCACTGCTACTCTTCGTACAGCATTGATTTGTAGATAAAGACAGGGCCTTTTTTTTTTTTTTCTATAAAAGCTGACAATCAACACTTCCAGAGCACTTAAATTAATACAGAAAGAAAAAAAAGTTTAGATGAGTTTGCAGCACAGTTATACATCAAAGTTCTACCAATGCATTATGCATCTCTCTTCTCTTTTGAATCTTCCTTACATGCCTTCCCCCATACTCCTAAACAGAAATAGCTCCTTTCATCATGCTATTGGCATAAATAGCAGCAGGACCAATTTGGTGAAACTGTTATATTAATTTCTGTATAAAGGCCATTTTACTTTGTGGAAAAGGAAAAGATCACCACAAGTAGACTGCTTTGAATCCTGGATTCTCTACTGCAAACCATTAATTTGTAGATCATATTCAAAATAAGCATGAATTTACGATATCAGTAGCACTGTGTGGGTAGTGTGTTATTCACCTTTCTCAACAGCCAATTCATTTTTTTAAACAACTGATTTGATATTGAATTTGTGCTGAGACTTCAAAGCCTTTCCAACAGTTGAGTTACAGACATACTTAATTATTAAATGTTAGCCTGGCTGTAATGATTTGGATCTTTTAAAAAAAAAAAATTACTTGCTTAATCAGACGGCGGTTCCACAAAGAAAGCTTTTAAACTAGAGCCTTTAAATCCTAGATAGGTATCTAGAGCATGCAGTGACACAGTGAGAACTTTGAACTCTGCTCCCAGAGTGCTGTTATTACTATTACTTGAAAGAGCCATCAGTTGATCCATTACTGTACCTTGTCCATACCTCTATTCCCAGGGCAGGAATAATTAGGTATATATGCAGATATATTTGTCTACCTGTCCTGGTTTCAGCTGCGATAGAGTTACTTTTTTTCCTAGTAGCTGGTATAGTGCTGTGTTTTGGATTTTAGTGTGAGAATAATATTGATAACACACTGATGTTTTGGCTGTTGCTAAGTGGTGTTTACACTGGTCAAGGACTTTTCAGGTTCCCATGCTCTGCCAGGTACACAAGAAACTGGGAAGGGGCACAGCCAAGACAGTTGACCCAAACTGGCCAAAGGGCTATTCCATACCATATGGTGTCATGCTCAGTATAGAAATTGGGGGGAGTTGGCCACGGGGCAGCGATCGCTGCTCAGGGACGGGCTGGGCGTCGGTCAGCCAGTGGTGAGCAGTTGTATCACTTGTTTTTTCCTGGGTTTTGTTCCTCTCTCGCTCTCTTGTTGTTTTCATTCTCATTACAAATTATTATTATTATTTTGTTCCAATTATTAAACTGTTCTTATCTCAACCCACAAGTTTTCTTATTTTTGCTCTTCTGATTCTCTCCCCCATCCCACTGGGGGGGGAGGGTGAGCGAGCGGCTGTGTGGTGCTTAATTTGCTGACTGGGGCTAAACCACAACACTACCTGAGTCTAAAAAACTTTCAGACGGAGACTCCACAGTCCCTCTGGGTGGCCTGCCCCTGAGCTGCAGCAGTCCTCTAACCAAGAAGTTTTTTGTAATATTTAAGCTGAACATCTCCAGCTGCATCAGCTGATAGTAAGAATTATTGTAACTTGTCAACTTCTGATTCATAAGCAGCAAAATCTGAAGTGTGTTACTGTGTCTTAAGCCAGGTGCAGAGTATGTTTAAAGAGCTTTAGAAGTTATATGATTGTTGATTATGCTGTAAGAACAATATTTAGAAGAAACATCCAACACTAATATCCTGAATTCGGATTCCTCAGATGTGCTGTGGACTTCCTGTGTAGCCTTAGGCAAGGCTCTTCACCTTTAAAGTGACTGATTTCCTATCAAAAAGGCACAAAGATTTTACTGTAGCAGCCTCAATGTTTGGTGAGGAAAGATCACAAAATATCCAGACAGATAGTAGTACATCCTTCTTTAAATCTCAGCACATCAGTTTCAGTAGCTCACCATTGCCAAGGACTCAGCAGCTGTCCTTGAATCTTTTTTCCCCTTTCCGTTCCTGCCCTTTTTTTTTCCCTCCCGATATATTTATTTACATTGTAAAGCAACAAGGGTATTGAAAGTAACAGTCAGTTCAAGATTAAATCTCTGGCTGCTAGATCAGCAATTACCTTGTTTTCAGAAGTTCTACATTAGTCTGAAATGTTATTTGAGGTTCAGTGTCTTTCAGATTAAATTGACATTTGAAAAAAGGAGAAATATTCATTCTCTCCTAACCTTTGGAAATAGCATTGGGTTCAGACAGTACTATCTGCCTCCCTGCTACTTGTTTCTTATCATCTTCTACAGTGCCCAGGCTATTATTTTCTTTAACCTCTGATATGTGTTGATGAGCTGCTCTAGGTGCCAAACACCAGAAGCACTTTGGTAAAAGAACAGTAGTGACCCACAATACATTTCATCTTGTTTGTTGGCATTTCGGTCATCATTATTTGACTGCATGAAAATGGCAAAAAAAAAAAAAAAAAAGATCTTTCAGCCCCTGTGAACATGAAGCCCTTCAAACAGAAATAGCCTGTACAGTACTGGCAGAAAGCCTGCAAAGGACCTTCATCCCAGGATTCTGCATAAATACCAACCAGTTAATTGCATGTTCCCTGCTTGGCTTCCCTGCAGTTTGGGGATTTTTTACCCTCAAGTTGTGGGGGATGAAGTTTTACCCCTCTTTCAACTTTTTAGTCTGATTTTGATTCATTCAATTTCTTATCAGAAAAGCCTTTTACCAGTTCATACAGGCTATTCACTGTTCAGATTTTGGGCTGCTCCAGAAGTCTTGTTCTTCAGTGAAGAGCAGCTTGACCCTCAATCCAGGCAAGATGAATGCATGAGGGGAAATGTTTCACTTTGCACTGAAGATGTACGACCCACTCTGTGCTGAAGAGGGGAAAAAGCCTTCAAAACATGGCAGATCCCCTGCTTACATGTCCCTTAAATACCGTTGTTTCCCCACTACCTGGGAAATCTCTTCCTATCCTTATCATTGAGGATCTGAATTAAACTTCCTCCATAGTGAATGTCTTTCTCTGGAGTGAATGATAAAAAAGTGAATCACTGTATCTGAAAATGCCTATGAAGACAAAGACCAGTTAAGTAGAAAATTAGGTTCCTGATGTTATTACAACCTTTTGTGACAGCAGTGGAACCACAGAAAGCTACCAAGTGCCATCTACAGTCTCTCCTTCCCATTTTTGATGTCTAAGACTGAGTGATCAACCTTTAGTGATTTTTTTTATGAACCTTTACAACCACTGCTGTCCTGGGGGACCAGACAGTTCAGAAGTCCAAGGATGAAGCTCACTAGGGATGTGGGTAAACCTTTCATGCAATTCAAGGCCTCTTATTGCCAGCCCTCTACTAGTTCAATTTTTTTTTGCCACAAGTATCCTAGCTTAGCTCAAGTATTGACCCTGTAAATGGAGAGGGGCTAAGGTATCTTTAAAATCCATTAGAACTCTACAATCATCTTATGATCTAAATGTCTTCAAATAATATTTTTCATTTGAAAACCATAGATATGGATCATAAGTACCTCGGTACAATGTTGGCAACGCTGTGGGCTAAATGCCTGAACTCATGATACCTTTTCCATCAAACTGCCACTGTAAATTGTGAAGTTGGTGTGCTCTAGCAACTTCTTCAGGAAGGACCTAATTTCTCTAATAACTGCATTTTGACCAGGTATAATGTGCCATTCGGTGTTGAATGTTGTTCCTTTACTTGATGATAGAACTGCTACTGCCCTGTAGAACCACATAAATTTTAAACCTGAATGTGAGAAGCAAGGGATAAAAAGAACATGCCTGACAAACAGCAAAAATCTACCACATTCCTGTGGAATGAGGCAGTAGGCAAAATATTCTCTGCACAGGGATGGTAGTAGCCTAACAAACTTTCGTTACTTATCTCTCCATAATCTTGTCACCTGGAAAGCATTTTGCAAATGCAGATACTCCCCACTTAGTACATTCTCTTTGGCTCAGCTCACTGAAATAAAAAATAAGTCCAGGTCACCATGTGGCTGAGGATGAGAGACTCAGGTTTTTCTTCTCCTTGGCATACAATTTGTTATCTTGTTACTGTGCAGCAAGTGACAACTTGATATAGAAATGTTAGTTGCTTTGGTTTTTTTGGTTTTTACCCTAATTAGTTTGCTTAATTTTTCACTTACCTGGGAATAAAACATACAAATATGAAGGAGAATTCCCCAGATAGATAGGTATGTGTATTAGAGTGGCTGCCTTGTAGTCATAGCTGACTGCTGGAAGTGTTGAACCTGAGCTAGCGGTCCCCGTGAGCAGTGACAAATATAGGACATGGGTCGTATAAGAAGGGAGTGGTTTTCCCTATTTTGCTGTGACTGACTGAAAATATTTGACAGCTGGGAGCCAAACCAGGTTTGTTCTTAGTGGTTTACAAGTTTACAATGGTGAAATACATAACACTTTGTACCTGTAGCTTTTCCCACATGTATTCATTGGAACAGCAAAGCTTAGTAATAGTAAAAACAACAGCAACAAAACCAGCACTGTAATTGGAGTTAAGTATATTTTATTAATTTTTTGGTCTTTAAAATCTTGACTTTCCCCAGGAAACCTTACCAGGCTAAATATTTACTTTCATACACTCTTTTCTAATGATCTATTTTCATTCTTTACGCCATTTTCTATGGAAATTATTAAATTAATTAATCAATGTTTGAATACTTTTTTTCAATATGCTTGCATCACTAATAAAGACATAGATATATTTAGTTAATGTCCTATTATTTTTAAAAATGATTGATCTATAGGGAAAGAATAGTTTAATACACCAAGAAGTTCTTCCTAAGAAAGGCTGGGGAGTTTCAAGAAAGAACAGATTCAAATTAAGATACCCCAGTATGGAATATAATGGGATCAAAAGACTAACAGGGTATGAGCAAGAGAAAAAATGGTCAAGGGAAGCAAAGAATCTTACATCATCTAATGTCAATTACTGCACTTCACACTGACTTTTACCCAGTTATTTTTGTCTTCAGCTTAGCTTGCATGGATACCCGTGGAATGGCACAGGGCCCGGATAAGAGAGAATTTTAAGGGTCACTATCCATCACAATATGTTCATTTCTGTCTTTGAAATAACCCACAAGGTGAAGTACATTAAGGCATCATTAATGCTGTAGACTAACCTGTAGGAGGACCCGCTAGTTAACTTTGGACATTATCACTGGAGCGTGAAGACCCCACTCCAATTTTTGCTGTGTAATGTATAGGCAAATCACGTGGCCTCACAGCAGTTGCGTATATTCCTGGCATTGGGATCCCAGGCCTTGTCAATATTTTTTACACACATATTTTTTTAAAATGCAGCCCAACCCACACACTTAATACATTTATCTGAGTTCAAGCTCTTGTTCATGGCCTATGGCATTGCTGGGGTAGAGAGCTGAGGTTTCCTGCTTCAGCCTCCACATCACCACAACCCCCTGCAAGGCCCTCATTCCTGTGCCCTAATAATGTGCAACCATAGCAAGGTAGGCAGGTATGCATCTTCTCCCTCCTATGCTGAGCTAATGGAAAAGCATGCTTTTCTTTCTGACAGTGATCCACTGCTCCCAGGGATGGTATTAAATTGCTGGCAACCAAACCCTAGCTACCAACACTGAGCTGCAGTAGACCCCACTCTCACATCTCAGCTGCCAGGTGGGCTTGTTGACTGCCCCAGTGTGAGTCTCCTGTAAGAACATGACAGAGTACCCAACTCCCCAGAGATACCTCCAGCTCCTGATCATACCCTGTCCGTGCCATCACTGCCACAATGTGATTTATACTCCCTGCTGAAAGCAAGGAGGGAGCTATAGAAGACATCAACCTGGTTTTGACAATGCAGCCTTTTGTGTCTATTTCTCTTTTAAAATAAGGCCCTCGGATATCAGTGGAGTGAGTCCTCTCTCTATTTCTTCGGGTGCTGCTGCACCTTTGGGACTGTCAAGGCTTTTTCATGAAGCTTATTGGTGTCTGAGATGGCCATCACAGTAGAAGATCCCACCACGTGTGCAAAGCAACAACTAGCCGACACTGACTCCCTGTCAGAGTGAGAAAGGGGCCCTGCTTGCCATGAACAGTGGGGAAGGAGGCAGTGTGAAATATGGTGTTGGTGTGAGGAGGCAAAGGAACAGTTAAAATTTTTAGCCTTAAAAAATATTGTCTGGGAACAGGTTACCCAGAGAAGTTGTGGATGCCTCATCATTGCAAGTGTTCAAGGTCAGGTTGGATGGGGCGTTGAGCAACCTGATCTACTGAAAGATGTCCCTGCCCATTGCAGGGGGGTTGGACTAGATGATTGTTAAAGGTCCCTTCCAATCCAAACCATTCTATGTTTCTATATCTCAGTGTCTTGGCTGATTATTCAGCTTACTTTAGTTAAAATAGTTCCATTAGGCAACTTTTTTTTTTTTCACTATGTTTTGTTATATCAGTATTAATAATCTAAGCAGCCTGATATCCTGCCTGAGTCACATTATTCATTGTATCATTTGACTTCCAGGAGAACTCAGACTTCTCTGTGGCGCTGTGCAAGAGATTCTCGCTTGCACCATGGAAGTTGGATGTCCCAGAAAATTGTGGCCAAAGGTGTTTGACCTGGGTGCCCTATGAAATGTTCCCATGTACTGTACTGGCACAGATTTTTGTTTGATTTTCCCTGAAAGATGTATGCCATTAAGAACTGCAAGTATTTGCTCAATATCCTACTTGTTTTGATTTTTCTGAACTACTTTTGAGTTGCAAGAACAGCCATTAGTTTTCTAGGGTTCTGTCCCATTGTAATGGGTGAATTTTTCCATAAACATTTTTTTATAATAGCTCTTTTTTAATTCAGTTTCTCCTCTTTGAAGAGTGAATCAAAACTAAGCTTCACTGTACTGAGGGTTTGTTTTTTTTTTTTATATGTCTTTGTTTAACATACAAGCAATAGTGGAGAGGGAATTTTTCTCAGAAAGTGCAGGCTCAGCCCAGAGTACAAAAGATCTGTGACCTTGGACATGAGGCCTGGAAAAGGCTTTGTTGTGATATAGGTAACTACTGTTTCTACTGCAAAGAGAAGCCAAGAAAAGAACAGAGAAACAGACAGCTGATGATGAACAGGATAGCTGGTAACAAATTGCAATCATTCTGTTTCCTTAAAGTACCTCGTTTGACTTAAATGGAGCATCCTTTGCTTAAAACTGAAGTACATTTCAATAGAAGTTTGAAAATCAAACTTTCTAAACACTGTCAATAACTTTGTTAATCTATTAATTGGGCCCTGAATATAATCCCAAGAGGAAAAGTAGCTTATGATTATTTTAAAAGACTGCCATTCTACTCCAGCTCCAAACAGAACAGACATTCACACAGAAATGAATGGTATAAGATATTCTCAGTCTCGTATTGTTCCCATAGTCATAATAACATCCCATTTCAGAATGCATTAGGAAGTGTCTAGCATTGCTTATGAGCTAATAATTTCTTAGCAATAATTCAAACCATGTCCTTCATTATCCAGAGGTGTTCTGACAACAATAAACTACTCATTTTTTAAAGCAAACCAAGTCAGGAGTGCTATCAACATTTTAAGGAACATATCCATCTACTGCCGCTGAGTGAAGCAGTCATGTGGAAGGAAACTAGCCAAGTGAATTAAGATGTCCCTTCATTTGGAATTTGCTAGGAGGGTGGTGAGATACAGTAATTACTGTGGCAATATTATATTGTGCAAGAGATAGGAAAATGAGGGAAGTGTTAGAGGTGGTGTTTATTTTTTGATCCTGTCATAAAAGTAACTGACTTTAATTATCATAATAAATGTTCTAGCTGCTTCAGATAATTACATGCAGCGCCTTCCATATAGTCTAAATTTATGAGGGTGTTTGGGTCAGCACATCAGCACAGCTTACAGCTATACATGAAAAGTGGATTCTGCTGAGAGTGCTCTCTTAGAGGTGTTGCTTTCTGAAAATATTCTCCCTTTTTAAGTAAAACATACCTTGAACTTATTGCTATTGCACCATAGGAAACAAAGATGTTTCCTTTCTCTATATATCCTACATAGGACTACGTGCTCTGCAGATCTAACTTAACTAGGCTCAGAGTACTCAATGGATGAGAACTTAGTGTATTTCTTTGTTGCTCAAAAGGCTGCTGTGAATCACACCAAAATTTTTCTTTGGCCTGCTTTATGTGCAGGTAGCCAGATGAAAAGGATCCAAACAGGACAGGCATGATCAGGACATGCCATTCCTGAGACTCGAAAGCCAAGATTTCATAAATGTTGGTTTAACATCTGTTTTACTAGCTGGCATGTATGAAAGCTCAAGAGTTTTCACAGTTCTTTTAGAGCTACATACAGTCTCTTCACAAAGGTGATATTATTAAAACTATGCCAAAAGGGCTCTGCACCCTCAGGTCCACAGAATTCAGTTTCCTCTACTACATTCTCTCTTGTACAGTACAAGGAGAGACATCTCTGTGGATCCCACCTAGAAAACTGCCATCTGCACCCAGCCCCATGGCATGGAAGGTGGCAGAACTGCCCCTCTCTGCGCTCTACCCCTGCCCTCCCAGCACCCCAGGGGCCCCTGCACAGCTCAGTAATCATGGTCTTACAAGCCATTCGTAGCCCTGATCCCCTTCAGAGTTGGGCTGGTGATAGCCTGGTTCAGTGTAATCACAGTTGATTCCTAAGCTGTTTTACAGGCTGATCCCAGTAGCATATCCTTCTGCACACCACTGGTGCCTTGATTCCTGGGAATTAAGTCAGCTCTGACCAGCTTGCCGAACGTCTCCTCTCCCCACCTACTCAGCTCTACTGCCTTGCCAGTCACTGATCTCTCCCCTTACCAGCTGATACTGAAAATCAAATGCACACCTGAATCCCCAGGCAGTATGTGTGTGCCATAGGCAGATTCACTAACCCAGCAATTCTTCGTCATAAAATGTTTGCAGGCAGGAAGGTGCTCAAGTATTAAGCTTCCTTTTTTCTTTTTTTTTGGTTTTTTTTTGTTTTGTTTTTTGCTTTTCTTGTACTAATCTCTCCTCTGCAGTTGTATTTTTCTTAGCATGATGTTACCTTGCTTTTTGGGTTCAGCTTCACAATGGGGATAAAACAATTATTTCCATTCAAAGGGGATGCAAACTTGTGCAGAGCTGTTTTCTTCTGCTGTGGGGTCACAGAGCTCAGAATTCTTGTTTGGGAAGGTTTGAGCTGGAAGAACTTTGGAAGCAGTCTACCACTAACCTCTGTAATTATATGGTTTTGCATTTAACTTCATACAGTCCAATACATTTTCTCCCATTGTACAATCAACCTAGCAGTTAGATGGTGGCTTCTCTAGTATTCCCCACATCTCCTCAGCAGAGATTGCCCTGGACAGTTTGATTTCCTGCTGAATTCTTTCTCTGTCTCATACTCGTGTGCAGCTGTCTGCTAGTTACGTCCTCCAAGGGATCAGCTTTAATCCACCCAGATAAATCATTCCTTAAGTAGGCATGTTCTTTTTTTTTTTTTTTCTTTTGCTAGAGGTGTGAATTTTAATCACTTAATTTTGTTCTATTATGACAAAAAGCCCTGTTACCTGCAAAGCTTGTAGTATGACGAATATTTAAAAAGGTAGCTGAAGATGTAGCAGAAGGCCCGCCATAGGAAATGCCTTCCACAACCCAATGTCTCATATCTTTTTTTCATTTCAGTGACATTTCCTATCATGGATCGCATAGAATTGTTAAAGCTAGAGGAATATTACAGTGGGGTGTAAATGCGTTGTTTTTTAACAAAAATGTTATTCATTTATGTATCATAAACTCTAGTAACCACATTCTTTTCTCCATCCAGTCCTCAACATGTTAGTCAAAGAGGACTTTTGCAAGTCAGTCAAGAGATTTGATTTAAGTACTTTGCACCACGAAGGACATAGAAATTGGATGCTGTCTCATCCCATTCGGTGGGTTGCGAGATGCGTGAATCTTTTTGATTCCCTGACGGTTTGTGTACCGACAAAGGCCGATCTCTGTTCGGCAGAGCCACGTGGTTGGTAGAGCCACAACAATGACTCAGGGGAACAGTCTGGCCAGCAACTTTATTAACTGGCAATTTCAACAAACAGACAAACTTAACGAACTGGCAAGCCCAACAAATGAACAGAGGCGATTTGGCAATGGAGCTATTTTCCGGGCAACCCATCACAATTTATCCCAAACTTGCATACATTGGAAAAGTAAAGGAAGAGAGAAGCAAGAAAAGGAAAGGAGAAGAGAGGAGGAAAGAGAAAGAAGAATATCACCACCCTTGGATCCCGTGATGACAGGCACAGCAATCCTCCGGTGGTGGGAGTGTGTGGTTCCGAGGGGGCATGTCTTAGGCTAATTGCCGCCTCCAGGTATGCCCCTTCAGGACTTACATGGTTCTTGTTCTAGAAAGTTCTCAGTCTTCTGCACAGGCACTGGGGGAGGGGGATGGTCACGAGAGGTCTCTCGGGCGGTCACAAGCCCCTTCCTCAGATAAACCCTGTGTGACCTCTGGCCATAGATGCTAAGGTCCATCGGAACCCAGAACCGCGCATCCTCCGACGTGGTCTCCACGTCCCGCTCTCGCTCTCCCCCACCCTGTGCTCGCTGAGCTGCCGTCGACGTGCAAATCGCGCCTCGCCACAGTGTTTGAGACATTAACTCTTTCGGTCTCTCACAGATGCTCTCTATTCGCTATGCTGTCCTGTGACACAAGTAAGGTGTCACATATTGCAATAATAACAATTGATCTACTCCAAAAAACCCCCAAGCTAGCTAAGAACAAGTAGAAGATTTGTACATTACTTAAAACAGTATAGAGGTGTCTGTAGCTCTCAGGATGTTAGATTACCATCTAATCAGAAATGTATAGCTAGATTTATTGAAGTACTGAATAATTTCATGAAATCGTTGTGCTTTTTCAGTACCTTAGATCAAATAACCTGATATCATCCTTCAGGATGTTACATCAGCATTAGCAGTCAGGAAAGAGTCTTTCCTACGACTGGAGATAAAAAACCCTTTTTGCCGTTTGCTACCCTGGCACATCCTACATAACAGGGTAAGATGATCTGATTAGGCTGTGTCAAATGGTTGAAACTCAGCAATTTCGTATCAACTTACCTGAAAAAAATGTAAAAATGGTATAAACCATTGAAAGTAAAATCAAGTATGTGTTTATGATTTACATCTTCTCCATAGATCGATGCAATAGTGCATGATTCAAAATAACATATTTAGTTAATCTCTGAATCTAGGTTGTAGAAAATGTGCTTTTCTGAAATACCATCCATCATCTTTTATTTCTTTTCAGAATTGTATATTCAATAAAGAGCCATTTCAAGACAACCAAAACTATTCATTAATTTGTGCAGAATTTGGAACAGTTTCAGCCCATGTCAATATATTTCTCATTCATATTTTCATTGGATTTTTTTATAAAAATATAAATTACTTTGAAATTTATCTTTCTTTAGAAATCACCCTATATTTTTGAAAGCATCAGCCTTCCCTATTAAAATGTGAATGTGGTCACTGGAGTTTATTATACACAAATAAAGAACATATTTGTTAAAAAAACCAAGGTTTTTATTTTAGTTTTAAATTGGCACAAAATTGATTCAGCTAGGTGGAGCAAGAGAGAAAACAGAATACTAATTATTCAGAAAACATTATACTAAATTTTAATTCTTTGTATTTGTGAGCAGTTCACATGACATTATCATCATTGTGGTAGGAGATGGAGATACATTTTCTAAACCCGAACATGGAGTCTTCCTATACGTATTCCAGCACTCTAGCTAAAATGCCATTTTCCCACCCAGATGGGACTTGAATTTTGGAGACAGTCAAGTTTCAAAATAAAGCTGTTGGATGATTTTGTTTTGGAAAAGATAGACTTAATTGAAAACAGATCTGGGAAAATGGGCTCCAGGGAAAAAAGAGCTAGGGAGCTTCTGCTCAACATCCAATCTGAAACATGTTGAGAGAAGAATACCATATCCTATCACCTGTCCCTTCATCCACATACTCTCTGGTGACCTTCCACTTTAACTGACTTGTACTAGCAGACTATAAAGCTATAAACACAAGTCACTTTTTGCTAAAATTGTGCTGTAGTCTGTAACATGACCAAATCCGAGCTGACAGGAAGCGGTAGGTTTTTTTCTGAAAGGCGAGAGAAAAAGGAAGAAATCAGCTGGATGCTAAAGCTTAATGTATTGTCTGTATTCATCAGGCAGCTGCAGAAAGGAACTAAGATGGAAATACACTTTTCAAAGTGTGGGGGAGATTCTTCCCCCCCTTGTATAGGCTTCATTGGGGAGATATTGTCCTGTGTAAGTATTTGTAGTAAACTTGGGTGATCCCTTTGGAGAATGAATATATGTCAGCCATAGTAAATCTCTCTGAGATAGTTAGGAACAAGCTTGATCATATGTCAGATTAGATTCCCATTCCTCCTTCAGTACCAGGTGGGAATAGCAGCACTTAACCCCTCCATGCTCACAGGTATTTCTGTCATTTCTCACCTTACAAGACACCTGAGATATATGCCCCTTCAGAAAAATCCACCTCCATTATTAATAACAATTCTCAGTTTGTGATTTGAGTAAAAGCACTATTCCTCAAGAGGCTCAGGCTTCATATTCATTCCATGGTCTGAATTACATTACCACCTGAAAAAGCACAAAAGTGGGAAAAACTTAACAAGAGAGTTAGAAAGTGACAAAAAATAAGAGAAGAGAGGGATTTCACAGCCTTTTTAAAGTTTGACAAAAGTTTGTCTCTGACTCTCCTCTCCTCTGTGAGATTTTTGCATAACAAGCTTCAGAAGTAGTCTCATTATCTCATGTGGCAGTCAGTACAAGCCATCTCCACTGACACCTACCTGACCATTTGAATGGATCTGAATTAGTTAAGGTTTATCTCTGAGTAAGGTGATACCTTTATAATGATGCCATGTGATCAGTGGCCTTAGCAAATGTAAGAAAACCAGGGATTTTCTTGGCGCCTCACTGACTGTATTTTTAGGATTACAGTCTCTCTTCCATTAAGATTGATAGGGTGATTAGCATAATTAAGTCAGTTGGCCCTGGAGCTTTCCTTTGCAAAGCAGCAATTACTGATGTTTTTTTCATCCTTTCCTATGTCTTCTCGGAGACATCTATTTTGCGTCAAAGAGAAAGGCGATTTTTTACCCCAGAGCAATTTGGCTTTAGATCACGCTTTTCACAGCTTTGTCTCAGGACTCTGTATAGCATCACAGTAACCAGAGATGGAAAAGAACAAGTACATAATCTGGTCCCAAGGCACAGCTAGAAACAATGCAGAATTGTTTTAGACAACAAACTTGCTTATAGTTCTTACACAGGTTGGTTTTAATTGACCTTTTATTTAAAGAATCATCCCACAGTCCTCTGACATGCTGAAAACCGAGCTTGCACCTTCTTTCACTTTTTTACCCCTATATTTCTGTCATTTCTTAACAAAGATAAAAGAAGAAATATAATGTTGGTTTCAACATGGCATGCTGACTCTTATTGAAATAAGAACAGCAGTACAGTTTCCCCCTGAAATGAAGATTTTTTTTTTTCTGAGGTGCTCTCTTCAACAGATACTCATAGTGCTGCATCCAAGACAGATCCTTGCTTTGGTCCGCACTTCAAAATCTTGGTGCAGATTCACTTTGGAGAAATGGTATCTTAGATGTTTCAGAAAGATCACAGCCTTCTTAAGATCTTACAAGTGGTCTATAGGGGAACAGGAAATTGGACCTATGTTTCCGATGACCCAAAAGGGCATGTTTGACTGTTGGACCACGTTTTTCCCCTGAGATGACAACTATTGGAAAAGCAAAGTGTCTCAAGGTGCAGATAAGCCAGCAAAGTTTTCATCCTTTACAGTACAGGACAGGAAAAAGAATTTCTTCAGTGTTCCTCTACCTTGCTGTGTATTCCTGATAAGATAAAACAGTAACACCGTTGAAGCTATTGGAGAAGTGAGGAGCAACATGTAGTTTACCAGGTGTTATTTCATGCCGAATCCCTTTAAGTCTATCCTATTTATAATACATATTGTTATGAGCATGTCAGAGATTCAGTCAGTATTTGTTACTAATGTTTCCACATCATGATTGCTTAATCTTATTACTGAAATACAATCACTTATTAAAACCTTGCTCAGTCATTTGTCAGCTCTTTATGAACAATTTATAAATGGAACCTGACTAAACTGACCTGCTCTCACATCCGATAATGCTGCTTCTCTGATTTCTAGATGGATACCTCTGCCTGGCAGTCTGACAGCCTATGGGTTGCTCACTAAAAATAGCCCCACTCCCATATTTTCCTTTTGCAGGGCTAGCCCTATATGGCCATGTTTCAGCAGTAGGGAGCTCTCAGGAGCAGAGCAGGGAAGAGAAGCCCACAGCTTTCTGCAGGGCAAACACGAAGCACAGCTGGGCTTTTTGAATTTTTCTTATCAAAGGGTGTTCTGGGATCAATGGGGATCAAGTTCACTGTTTACGTGGCAGCAACTTGAAACTAATTCTGTCTGTCTTTCTCTCTTTATTTCCACACAACAGAAATAAGATCACATTTTTGTAAGGCTTGGTGTATCCTTTCTGTATCCACAAAACTGTCCTCTTGCCATTTGAGCCAAAAGGATCCAGGCACTGATGTGCTCTTTCTATTTGAGGTCTCAGAGACTCCCTGTGTCCAACTTTCCCCATCTATGCATTCATTTTCAGCACAGTTCTGAACAGATCAAAATTCTGAGTCTCTTTCTTACCTGAGCAGAGCTCATAGACAAACCTATTTTCCCTCAGCCTGGGCAAGACCAGGGCACCATCAACAGTCGTGATGATAGCCATTGACAAAGGTTTTGAAGATCATGAGCAAATATTGCTCTTCCTTTAGGATGTGGAAATTGTACCTGGCCATGATGAAGAGACAGATCCTGTGTATCCCAATGTAACCATCACATAAGGCTATTACCTGAGCATCTGAGCTCATACTGCCTTTATATTGATGCTGAGTATAAGGTGCAAGTGTTAACATGGCATACAAGGGCAAAAGAATCATAGAAACAGAAAAGGTGTAAAGAGAGAAAAGATTAAAGTTGTCTATTAAGGGCACTGCTGAAATAATATAGGATGGATAAAAAGTAGAAATGGATTAAAACCAGAAAGTAAGGAAGGTTGAGGACATAAGTCTGGGATGTCACAGAAGCAGAGAGTGAAAAGTCAGTAGGGAGCTGGCGGTTTAGAGACATATGCACTCATGTACTCAGTCTTTTATAAAGCATGTGTCCTGAAGGTGTAGGAAATCTCAACCAACATTTTTGAAGGTGCATGTGTGTTAGGTACTTGTGGTGTGTTTGCCACATAGTTTGGGGCATACTCTAGTAGGTATGGAACACATATGGATCAGGGTTTCTATTTAGTTTTTTTTCTCAGGGAAATTAGTTTGCATGCATAAGGCCAGTGTAGAGATGTGAACAAACACAAAGTGGAGACCTGCGGATTTATATTACATGTATATATGTGTCTACGTATACAGTGTATATATAAATACAAATACAAATATAAATATAAATGCAAATGTGAATTTAAATGTATATATAAATATATGTATAAGTATGTATATATTTTTTTCTAGCCAAATTGCTAATAAAAACATAGCTTCTCTGTTAAAGGTCTAGAATCATCTCCTTAATTATTTTGGATGTCAAGTACATTTAATTAAACTTATGCTTAGAGCCAGAAATGCACATGGACCAGAACAGAGAGGGAGGGAATGGGAGAAGCTGCAAAATTACTTGGCTTCTCCAAGAAGCCATTACTCGGCTTAAGAGACCTAAGAGATGATAGAATTTAATCAAGTTCTAATTGTCTTGAATTTGAGGGTTATAAAAGATGGTGAAGGCCTCTGTATAGATTGGAAAAGTGAAGTCAAATGGTTTATCCATCTATCATTATGAGAGAAGAGGCTGGAGATGATTGCTAGGAATTATAGAAGTGCTGGCAGTCAATATTGCTTTCATTCCAAACTTATATTGATGGCTTGACTTCTGGGATGTCGGGGTCATTGCAATTGGGTTTTTTGGCTAAGCAAAAGCAAAATCTTATAATGATCAGCATGTGGATGAAAAATGGAGCAAAAGATGGCAGTGAGAAGACAAAAAGGGAGAGAGAGTGCGGCAGATGGAATCCAGTAAGGAGATGGTGAGATGAAATAATAGAAAGATGAAATGCACCCCCAGCGAGCTAAATTTCCTCTGAAAATGCCAGCATCTTTATGAGACTTCAGTGTACAAAAAAAGAAGCTGAGTTCAGCCAGGGATCTGTCAGCAAAGGTTTTTCTTAAAACACAAGACTTTTTGAAACTAGAGTAAGAATCAGATTAACATTCTGCTTGTTGTTACATAAGAAATATCAACAGTTTCTATGGCAGAATATGAGACAGAGGGGTGCACCAAGGTGTTTTTCCCTATTGAATGAATTTCTGACCAAGAAAAGCAGGTGTTCTGGGCTGTCTTAACCCTTCTTGATTTTGATAATTGCTCACTCTGATTAAAAAATGTCTAAATCTAATACATAGCATACAACCTATAATTCTCTCTTTCCCTCCCTCCTTTTTAAATAGAAATAAGTACTAAAGGGAAACATGATATTTCTTGCCCTAACTGCACCCTGCACCTCCATGCACCTCCCCAGGAAGCACAGGTCATGGCAAATCCTGCTCCTGCCATCACCTTGGAGATGGCCACTGGACCACTCCATGAGTGGCCAGGGCTCTCAGACAGTGTCTGCCTGCTTCTCCTCCTTAATTTTTTTGCCCTGCCTGGAAAAAGTTTGGACCCTAAAATATATGCTAATAATAGCCCCCTAAAAGTGAGCTCTTCTACCTGTTTTTTAAAAAACCACGTCTACCTAGTTTATTGATACAAACTAGTTAAGAAGCAGTTTTCAAACTGAAAGTTGCCCTAAATCCACAAGTGCTGTCAGTTTACTGACAGGAATGAGGAAAAGTGAGTTTATTCCACCTCAATGTCCAGATTATGAAAGAGCTGAAACTGTCCCCATCTGCCTTTTGTGGCATACTTCACTTGTAAATTCTCCATTATGACAGTTTGCATGTATACAGCCACTAGCACCAAGGATTCCTCTTGGTTGCTTAATATGAATCCTCTGGAAGCTGATCTGATAAGAAATAAAGGGGGGAACAATGTCTTCTGAATCCCAAAAGTGGGCTGTGATGTTTGCAAATGCCCAGATAGCATGGCCTTGTTAGCTGATAAAAATTGTGGAGGAGGATTTTGTTCTTTTCTCCTCTTTGGGTGAATGTTGGTGGATTTTTAGAATGACAGGGAATTAATTTAAACGTGAAGGGATGGAGCCACGTTGAGTATCTCAGCCAGACTTATCAGCCTGGGAGTCCTAAAGCATCTGGAAATGCCAAAGTTGAAGCATCTGGAAAGGCAAAGTTGAAGCCTGAAGGGATAACATGGTATCCCATTAAGAAATACGGGGAAAATTCTCTAGCTAACCTGGACCCCTACTTCATATAACTGTATCATGCACAGCACAAAGAGTCTGTATTCCCATACTACTCCTGTGTAGGATAAATCTAATATTTCCATAATGACTGCGTAATATCTCCACCCTCACTGCCTTAAGCTAAACATTTGAGGTGACGAGACCTCACAAAGATGAGAGGAGAGTTAGCTAGAGACTTATACTTGGCACCTTTCATAGCAGAGTTTCAAATCATAGACTCTAGTTTGCATGTAGGGCAGTGAAGACCCCATAGAGGTCAAAAGGCTTTCTTAGCATTTTTGTTCTAGGTTTAGCAATTAGAATACAGAGGGAAGTGCGGGGGGTGGGGAGGAGAGACTTTTTCTTAACGAGTGTTAAATGACTGCCTTCCCCATCTTCCTCTCTAGAACACAGCCATTTGCCTTAATGCTTATTTAACTGATGCCATTACAGAATAGCAATAGCAGTCTCACTGAAGCCCAACAAATCTCTAACCCATCTGTTTGCACAGAAAAAATCCTGTGCTCCAACCAGCAGGACTGAGAGAGCAGTGCAGTGCTGTCTGCAGCAGCATCACAAATGTGAAGCGTTAAATGAGATCTCTAGCCCAGGGCTGACCTATAGCAGAGACAAGTGGAAATGCTAAGATGGATCAGCAGATGGTTAGTTAGCAACTTTAAAATAATTTATGTTTACATTTTCTCCTTTCCCCGTGAATATTCCCTTTCACATGTGGTCTTAGTTCCTTTCTTTGTTAGGGTATGTGCCTGTGATTTTAGCCAAACTGACTTGACTCCTCTCTGTGTTCAAACTATCCAAACCAAAGGCACCTCCAACTCAGAATCCTGTTTCTGTCAATGGTCAAAAATTGAATCTGAAGGAAGGTTTACTGTGATCAAGTTTAGTTATTGTGACATAACA
This sequence comes from Ciconia boyciana, assembly GCF_034638445.1. Taxonomy (NCBI): domain Eukaryota; kingdom Metazoa; phylum Chordata; class Aves; order Ciconiiformes; family Ciconiidae; genus Ciconia; species Ciconia boyciana. The sequence continues at coordinate 54,231,943 of NC_132941.1, read as the reverse complement.
TCTTACTTGCGTGTTATCCTCAGTTGAGCACCAGCAAACAAACACTTGTGCTTATTATAGTACAGTTAAATTCTTAAAAGTATAAGCAACCTCCATGAAACTACTGCATTTTATGAGACCCTAGGGGTAAGTTAAGGTATCTGCAGTCAGCTGAAGTGTGGTAACTTGCTGTGCTGTCATAAAATGAACGTCAGGGCTGCAGCTAGATACCACTTTAAATACTGACGTTCAAGACTGGAGCTGGAATACAATATTATGGAATAAAAGTCTTCCCCCAATCTATTCACTTTTTATTACAGCAGCTGCAATAGCACAGCTGGGACCAGAATAGCAGCCAGATGAAGATGAAAAATGTTTTACTGGAAGAGTCCCATTACCTGCAGTTGTCAGGAAGGGGTGACTGCATTCATGGATCCTCTCCTACCACAGAAAGGCTTCCTTTATCTACCACTCTAAGGAGTGCCAAACCATCTGAAATTCACATCCTGTTTTAGGGAAGACCCTGAGTTCAGGATGGTTCAGATCCAAAATTTTGTTTTGGTGCAGGGCAGAGACACATTATTCAGAAGTAATTTTCATTTCATGACCTGACCATCATGAAGCTTTGAAATGATCAGATATCCTGGCTTTGTTTTCTATCCTCAGTTTTATTTATAATGCTAGTTACTGCATTGGTAGTTGTTTTTTCATTTCTGTGCACCATAAAATCCTCACAGGTGAACAGAAACCCCCTTGCTCATGCCAAATATTCTTCTGCATGATAGACTTTGGACAGAGATTTCAGTCTGAATGAAAACTTATAGGGAGCTGATCGTAAGTTTGTGCGCCAACAGATTTCTCAACTGGGGAGTCAAATACAGACCTCCCACTGCCTTTATTTCTGCCTGGTGCCTTTCAGAATATGCTGCAGTTTCTTTAAATATGTTTGCCAACACACATTCATCTAGAAAACTTGGCTTGCTGAAGCAACTTGTAATAATTCATAACAATTAAATGGCCATGGGGTGAGTGAGGAAGATCAAGCTGCCTTTAAACTACATTGATAGAAATGAGAAATTATATTGTCAAGCAGGGATGTCCTCTCTAGTTTTCAGGAATTGTCTGCTACAGGGTCTGTTGCTGCAGACCTATTGCACCAGATTTTTCTTTGAATGGCAAAGGAAAAAATGTCAGTGTGAGAGAGATCAGAAGCTAGTGATGTGCGCAGTTTATTTGGAAGTATTTATTCCTTTATTTCCTCTGCTCTAGGTAGCAAGTTAATTTAGCCTGCAACTTTTTAATAGGCTTTAGGAAACTGGACACTGAAACCCAACTGAACATCAGGGGAGCTGGGTTTCCAAATGCCTTGTAGTCTGCCTGGACCAGAGCCAGCAGAATTTCTGCTTTGGTTTAAGCAACAGCAGCACAATAGCTGAGGCAAAAGAGGGCTCTACATGAGCCATCCCAATGTTGAAATATGTAGTTTAAGGGCAATTCAAATATCCCCTCTGCTGAATCAGGGCCTGCAGTAAGATTCGTCTTAAACATTTGTGTATTTTAAAACAATAAAGGACTACTATAGTTAATATATGTAAAACAGACATTTCAGTTTTATTTGGGAACCTCTTTGTTGATTCTAGTTCTTATGATTGTAGCATTTTTCTAGGCAGTTAGTTTTAATTTAAAGGCTAATAGGAGTGGAAAAGCTGCTGTATTTCCTCTGTCAATTGATTTACTGGTTAACCACCCTCACTGTAAAAATCAGTAATTTAGTCCTAGTCTAAACTTCTGTGAGCTGGATCTACCAGCTGGATCTTATGCTTTTCTGCAATAGATGATTCTGATCTAGTTCCTTCAGATACTAGAAATCCTCCTCCATGCGTGTGTGAAAGAGTATATGTAATATCACAGTTATGCTGCTCATAAGGTTAAGTGCTTAGCTGTAGCCAGGCTGATGCTGTATGAGGTGAGTGACAACTCAGACCTCCTATTATAAATGCTAACCCTACCAAAAACTGATTCCATGTAGTGCAGTAGTAGAGAAGCAGATGGCTTAATATCCACCGGTCCCAGAAACAGGGACACCTTAATTGCACTGATGCTGTACCAAGTTTCCTAGATGGCATTTCATAAGTGCTAGTCCAGCAGAAGAGCAGGATTTTTTTGTTTGTTGCACACAGTTGTAACTGCAATGGATGTACTTGCTTTTACACCGAGGCTCTTTCCTGAAGAACTGCTCTGAGAAAAAAAGAAACAACTGCCAAGAAAGCCATTATTGTAATGTATTAAATGCACTTTTCTGAGTCAGCTGCTGAAGTTGTAGAGATTCCCATGCCTCTACAGCAAAAGGTCTGAAAGACAGCTAAATCTGGCAAATCAAAGCACTGAGAGAGCTCACTTGTTTCAAGGAATCAAAGCTTCTGACAAAGACATAAGATGCAGTGTTCAGTTCTGGCAGATATCTGGGGCATTCCCCTCATTGTTCAGTCTTGACAGATACATGAGGTATTCTGCTCCAACTTTACAAAAAAAAAAAAAAATCTAAAAACCCAGTATGGACTCTTCCCAGTTTCTGAAATTATCTTTTATTTAAGCAAATGTTTTCCATGCTTGGCTCAGACACCTCTGAGCTTTCACAGGAGCTTCACAGCTCTGGACAGGAGACTGCTGTGCTGGCCTTTCCATGAATTTTCTGGCTTAACGCATGGAGATATGAAAACCTCACTGGAATTGCCAGCCAAGACTTCAGTCCTGGAAAGTTTTAAGGGATATTCTTAAACATGAACCAAAGTCGATTTCAGTGAAAATATTCAGGCTTATTCAACTTAAATTTGAACATGTAAAACTGTGGCATAGTGTTCAGGAAAGCAAATTTCAGAGCTGTTACAGTTTTAATATTTTAATATACCTACCTTTATTCTGAGCTTGAAATAAAGCTGGCCCTCCTCTGGCAGATGGATCCGTGCACCTACAGAGCTCTGTAAAAGTTCCACTACTGACTTGAATTTCACAGCTTTCCTCTATATTTAAAAGAGGATGCCAAAATTCAGATTCATCCTTCAAGTCAAATTCCTGCCTGAGCTGGCGAACTGAATGTGTAGGTCTAGATCTGCATTTCATGACCCCATCGTCTATATCTATTTCCTAATTTAAAACAAGAACTTTACCATGTCACAATTTACATTGATAGAAAACGATGAGTGGTTTTGTAGTTAATTACCTGTCAACTCTTTTAAAAGGGAAACAGAGGATCCATGTTTAAAATATGTTAAATGATTCAGTCACCTCTGTTAATTGGGTGTCTCAACTGGAAAATCTTTCACCCTATGGTGCAGATTCGCTTTTAAGCCAAGCCACCTGCACCATTCATTTTGTTGACAAAAGGAAAGGGCTCATCTCTCATGATGACTTGCTGCTGCGGTAGCCATTTTCAGCATGACACTCCCACTTTTCTTGAGACATTTCTCTTCTATCTTTAGCAGCACAGCCAAGGCCCAGGACCATTTACCTTGTCGAGCTGCTTACCTCCTTGGTAGGAGAACATCAATAATCCACCAACCCTGGAATTATTTATCTCCAAACTTGCTGAGCCCTTGGTTACTAAATGGAGAGTTATGAAAAATGTCTACCTACTGACACCATGTAATTTGCCATGCTGTTCATGTCAGACACTTTCCATAAGAGGGAGGGAGAGGCTACTTCTAAAGTATATACCAAAGCAATGACAGAAGAGGAAACACTGGGATGCTGTGCAACACACTGTAGCTATCAGGACTGCTGTAGCTATTCCTATTAGAATATATTCCCTGCTGCAGAATGACACAAGCCTATGTAGGCAAAAAACCCATTGCGTTTTCCCATATCATGATAATGGAGTATTATCAGGGGACTGAACTTGTGACTTTTAAGATAAGACACACAAGCTTACATGAGTTGAGGTAGTATACAAGTGTTCATAAGCTGTTCCTGTTTATGGCTGTTCATAGCACACTTTTAAGTCACTAGAAAGGGAAAGAGAGGCGGAGTATGTGGGTGTGGATCACACATGAGTTTGCCCCATCTACCTATCCTTTCTTTTCACTCCCAGTCTCCACCCTGTGACTGAATTCATCCTCCCCTTTGCCTCTGGACCATCTTTGATACATTCTCTGTGCTTGAAACCATCCCCTAGGCTCACTCAGACCCTTTCCCTACCTGTAGCCCAGTCTCTGATGTAGTGCACTCTGATGTAGTGCATTTGCTTTTCAGTTTTGCAAGAGATTCAGGTTGAAATCTACTCAGGATGGTTCAGGTTTAGTGGCTGTAATTACAGCTGTTCCACCACCCCCTTCATGGTCCTTGAACTGGAATAACTTTTTGACTTGATGCACATCAGGATTAGGTTAGTCTAGGGTAGGTTCAGAGTACTGAAGTCAACCTGGTCTCTGTGGGGATCCTTTTATATTGCTCTGTCAAGGAAAGAATATTTAACTGTCAAAGCAGATACTTAACTAGATGGGTAAATAAAATGCTGGGGGATCTGCATTGCAAAATGTGTTGTCAAGACTTTTAGAAAGACAAAGGTGATTGGGGGAAATGCAATAAAGAAAACAAAGGGGACTGGTTTGAAGGGTCGTGGCAAATCTCTGCAAAGGATGGGGCAACAATGTTAGAGGCCTAGCCTCCCATCCAGCAGACTGACTTTCTTACTGTTTCACTTCTTCCTTAAATTCCTTCCATCACATGGACATGTTCAGTGCATGCATGCACGTATCTGTCTGACCTGGATAAGACAGCTCTGGAAACCAGCAAAATGGCTGCAAAGAAGATGTTGCATTCCAACCTTGCTGCTGTGGCTACAGGCAATCAGCATTCAGGGGAGTCCCCTGAATGGTCGCCTTCTGCTAGACCCAACCCTGCTTAATTTACACAGCTATGAAGATCTAATAAGACATTTCAGAAAGTCACTAATAGTACGGGGTATTCATGTTGTCACAACACATTTTGATTTGCTATACGTGATATAAGAGTGCAGATTAGCGTCCTGCGCATCCCATTAACATCTGAATGGGATAAGAGAGACGGGTTCAGGTGGCCACCAGGGGCTTCCTGTCCTGGCCCTGACTCTGCTGTCCTAGTTAATCGCTACAGACAGGCTTGAAACCCGAGAGCGTGTTTTGAATTCTCTGACAAACTACTTTAGATTTGAACCAATGGTTAAAAAGAAATCAAAAAAAAAAAACAAAACAGGGGCACTGGATAAATGTTGAATTTCAGTGCTTAGAGTGTGACTGTTTCTCTTCTCCATCAAGGACTTTCTGTCTATTTTTCTTCTGCTTTTTGCATTCACAGCTAATCTCCAACACGTCCCATCCCATCCTGTCTCCCTTATGCTAGCTCCCATGGATAACACAAGCATCCCCACTTTTTTTCTCTGACCCTAACTCAGATTGTTGTGCTCTTGTGAGAAAGCAACTTTGAGAGAAATTATTAAAGCTAGGAAATGAGAGGGAGAAAATGGCTTCAGTAATGCAGGCATGTGTTGGGGGAGCAGAGGCAGTTCAGGATTAGATCCACCTAAGAAGCTCAGTCTGATCCCAGCCCCTTTCCGCTACAAGCTGCCCCTTTGGGAGCATTCTCATTCCATCAGATACCCAGAAATTTGGCACATGAAACTCAATTATCAGGCCACATAATATGTATTATAAGGAAATAGTCATGAATGTAAATGGAACATATAATTTTAACGTACAGTCTTGTGATGGCTACACTGTTATGTGGGGGATGTCATGACAGCCAAGCCAAGCACCCAGGTGCCAAAGATCTCATGGCAGAGGGCTTCAGAGACAGCTATGTCTGGGGAAGGTGCCCTCTAACAGCATATTCAGCATGCAATAACAAGGTATCAAAGTCTTCTTTCCAGAAACCCTCCAAAAGGGTTGGGCAGCTGGCAGCTGAAATCCCAGAAGAGAAAAAAATTAGCGTCAGAGCTCTGCAAAGGTGTGATGGGAGAAAGAAAAACAAGACGGCCCATTCGAAGCTGTGGTTGGCAGGACAGGTCTGATGTGTGGAGGAAGAGCCTGATCTGAACAAAGCACCGCTTTGCGAACTTCCCTTCTTGAAGTGCAAAGTGTTAACTTCTTGAATGGTGCACTTTGTGGTCTCACTTTCTTCCCTTTCGACTTGCTGGGAATGAGGCAACCTTCAGATCTGATGCCCAGACAGACAGATATATGTTAGGACTGCTTCATTACAGTTGCTAAGCATACCAAGATGGAGCGCACACTCTCATGCTAGTTACAGCTACCAGTGTCACACAACAAACTTTGCAACTCCTGTATGTGTGTTATGAACACACATAAGGGTATTATGTGTGATATAAATGACAGAAAACTGTTGAATTTGGGTGGGTTTTTTTTCCTAGTATAGAGAAGTGTTAGGAGAAAGGGAATGATAGCCACAAAATGAAAATTCTGAATATACATTTTTTTATTTCAGTGAAAAAAAGTTGAACTACTTGCATTCCTTCCCACCCTTCACCAATATGAACAGCCAAAGAAACACACCATATAGTAGATCTATTGTAGAGAGCAAATCTTTACATAAATACACAAATTCGAAGTTTTGAACAAAACAAAAATATGTTTCTCTTTTTGGAATGATCTGTTCAGTTCCAGAACATGTACTGACATAGGACACTCATATTCTTGTATTTGGACAGAAAACAACAAAATAACAATAAAGAAAAAAAAATATTTGTATTCTGGAAAAAAAAAAAAATTCTTAATTTTGTGTCAAAATACAGGATAAAAATCTAGGAAATTATGCTGTCTTGGGTTCCTGACTTGTAACTTTGTTCTGAAACCAAAACCTCACATTCTTTTTCTGAAAATGGCCATTACCTCTCTAACGAGCAGGACCTCTGTTTACTATTTTTCTGAGTAAGGCCTATGGGGGACCACAGATTTTAGCTAAAGCTCATTCTCCTGCCACACACACACATGGGGAATATACACTGGTATTTCTTTTATCCTAGTGGATGCTTGCTATGGTCTCCTATGTCAAGATATTTTCCTGACTAATGTCTGATGAGATTATTTAAATGGGAAAGTGAGAAGTTATCATGCCACCAAATCTCCTGTTGTCTTAGTTATGCTCTGGACTTACTGTCACACTGCTGGCTCATTCAAAGAGAGAACGATCTGGAAGTTAAGATTTAAGGAGATGCATTGTGCAGTTTCTGGTTTAATTAAGCCATTAAGATTTTTTTAGGGGTTTAAGCACAAGCAATTTGAAAGCATAATTCAGCATGCACACTGGCTAGCCTTGCACTTCTCTTGTTCTGAGGTGAAACAGATTGTGAAGGGGGAGACAGCTGTGAGAACATCCTGTAGAGTCAAACCGAGCCAGTCCCTAATTTACATTGTGGCCTCAGAGATGAATTAATTAGACTTTCCTAACTTAAAGTTGGCAATAAGCTCCTAGACCCATGCTGGGCATGCACACGCTGTTTGGCATGGAACTGGCACTGTGGAGCAGGAGGTATTGATTTGACAGCTCAGGGAGATTATCTGTAGTCTCCTGAAAATTAAGGGAACTGGGGGAGTATTGGCTGTTATTAACTGCTCTGTTGGGAAGTGCTGAAGTGACCTTTGTGCCTTTGGGATTGTAGTGTATCAGCTGCTTTCATAGCATTGGTAAAACAAGTTATGAAGTTGTGGCTTTCTCCATCCTTAAAGTCACAGTGGATAACGTGCAAAACTCGGTGAGAGGCAGAAGCTATATCCCTTTACCAGACTAAGGACAAAACAGGAAAAATCTGTGCACGTGCACGTGTGTGTGTGTGTACAGAATGAACGATATCTAAGTGGGTATAAAAATCTGTTATGTTTTCTTTCCTACCAAAACATAAAAGCACTCAATTATACTTCATTTGGTATAAAAGTTTTCCATTTTCATGATAATCAAAACTTCATTTCTGACAATGTGAAGAGGAGCAAAGCAAGTAAAAGTCTAGTTTTCCTTTTACAACCTATGTGTGTTGCTTAGAAGCAATAGGGAAGTTTGCTTACTATACCCTTTTTTATTCTGTCCCATGAAGTGTTTGGTCTGGAAAGGTAATGTAAAAGATAAAGCAAAAAGCATTCACTTCATCAATAGTAAGGAAAGCAAGACTAATATCTTCTCTTTAGAAGTTAACACTGATTCATTATGAACTTTAAAAAATCCCTCCACATCTTTTTTCTCACCTGTTTTCTGTGCTAGTGCAAAAACTAAAAGACATCTACTGAAATATCGTATAGCTCCTATGTTGGGTAGAATACAAAGAAACTGGATTTAATTCTATTAGGTAGGAAGACTGTAGTTGATACATTGGTGACATCTTAAACCATGAATTACTTCCACTAAGAACAGGCTTATGCTATCTTCTGATTTTTTTTTTTTTTTTTTTTTGCCTCCTAATTTCTCCTTTAAGTTCCAGCCAAACTAGAAAAACAATGTTTCGATTTTGAGCTAGAAAAAGAAAAAAGATCAGCTAATGACAGTATTTGTTTGTTTTTAATTACTTTACACTTCTGGGTTTCAAATCAGCAGAAGCACTTAGGTTTCCAGTCTCCTTCCCATTACTAGGACCAGACAAGCTTGCAGTGAAAATGCAGACTGGGCAGCAATTGATTTCTGCTAATGCTCACCGTACTAATGAACAATCTCTGATTTTATTCTACCTATTTATGTCAACTTGAATCACCACTGCTCCTAATACCCTTGGAAACAGGTGTTTCTCCATGTTCCTCTTCTGAGAATAAATAAATGCAGTCTCTGACAAAACTGCTGGTATGGCACACGCATGATGCGACTGTGTGCCATCTCTGCAGTCTTGGGGATTTCTGTTACATATGCATGGTTCTGTCCAAGTTTCCCCTTATTTTTAAACACACAGCATAAAACTACTCAACTTTCTCCCAAATGTTTGTTCCCTGGCAACTGCTGAGTTTTCATCAGCAGTTTTAATGCAGAAGATTAGCTAAAACCAATGAGCTCAGTGATGGATAACAGAAGCAACTGGTTGTTCTGGCAAGTCCATCCAAGCAGCTTTATTAGCAACTGTTGAGATTGCCGACTCCAATTTTTCTACAACAAAAGATCTTTTGAATGGAGCTGTGTGGGTGGGCAGTGTTGTGACTGGGGAAGAATTAAAGGACAAGGGGATCTGGTATCAGGAGCACTGAGCGCTGGCTGCTGAACTTCCAAGACCTTTATGAATGCCAGCTACCAGTGTGGGAGGATCACATGGCCAGTTGCAACTATCTCATGGGATTATCTAGGTGTTTGGGGGATCACTGAGCTTTTCAGCCATGATGTTATTCCTTGTCAGAGAGCAGCCAGCAAAGCAACATGAGATTAATATTTCCACCTGATAGTCTTTTTCAGAAGTTGTGAATATTTATATACAATCAGTAGTCACAAGAGCAGACCCCTCTTCTTAGGATGATGGTTTGAGACATCTGAAACTTGGAAACAAGTGGATGGGTGATCCTTTTGGTTAAACTGCTTACCATTTTAACTCTAAGCACAGTTCTGCAAAGCTTTTGAGTCTAAGTTTGATTTGATACAATCATTTCAATCAAAATACATCACTTAAGTAGTATAGTCAGTAAGAAAAGAGTGTTCTGCTCTTATAAGACAAGATGAACATTCAGCAGATTTGGCTTCAGTTTTCCACATATCTCTTGCACCTGCAAAATACACCAAATATTTTTTCCTCATCCTTTTTCCTGCATATTCAGACACTAAACTTTCTGGGAAAGAGACTGACTCTTTTTCTACAGGTTTGTCAACAAACATTTCTGAGTTTTAGTTTGGACTTAGAGATGGTGCTACACTGCAAATGATTTTAAAAATTGTTCTGTATTTCTTCTAATTCCAGCCAGTTAAAAGACAGTGTTCTCGGATAAAGACTTGGCCATTTGCACCACTAGATTAGACTGCTGCTGAACACCTACCTGGGAACATAAGAGACTGCCCACTTGGAAGCTTTCCTTTATGCAGCCCATGACAACCTTTCTCATACACCATACAAGTAAATGTGAATGGCATTGACAGTGCCAGGATTTCACCCCTGCTGCTTAGCCTACTAAACCAGTTATGCATGGAAGTAGCAGTTATTTGTTAAGATAATATCTTTTTTCTTTAACAAGAAAACTATCCCATTGATGAAGTCTGAGTATGAAATACCACCTGTTAAACAGAACAGATTAGGCATGGAAGGCCATTCATTATCATCAACTCTGCCAATGTTTGTTTATGCATAAAGAAACTCTAGCCTTTGTGGCTTTTATGTTTCTATACCCATTAAATTTTATTTTTTAATAATCAAGTTACAGCTGTTCCAAACAACTCTCCCTTGTGGGTACTCTGAGGCTGTTTGCCTGTATTCCCACCTACTGTACATAAATACTTGCTCTGAATGATCTGTCATGAAAACATGGTTCTTATTTTGAGCTACATGAATTGATGTGTTCCCTTATATGCAAATGTGGCAGGTTAATGAGGCAGGGTTTTAAGGGAGAGGAGTGCTGGAGTCTTGGATAAGATAAAGTGGCCAACAGACTGATTCAGGCTACTGCGGTTAACTCACAGTATTTTTTAAAAAAAAAGCTTTACTAAGCAAAGGCATACACTCTGGGATATTATACACTTGCTTTATTACATGAGTGCTTTGGCAAATGCAAGATTATTGTTTTACAAAACCAAAATAATATTAAAGACTAATAATAGAATGTAATAAATAATGCAAAAGAGCTTTTTTTTGGCTAACACTTGCACTCGTGTTGAAAAGGACCTTAGTCTCATTCTTTACTATGAATAAAAAACATGTTTATTAGTGTAAGGCTCAAAGCTGTTGGTTTTTTTGTCTGGTTTTCCTTTTAGGTGAATCTCATCATCCTATTCTGAATACATAATAATTAGGGTTTTTTTATCAAAGGCCATATAATAGTGTTTACATGCTCATTTGACCGACTAGCATTTCTTTATTTTGAGAAATAGACCTTTCCTCAGGAAAGAACCTTCTCCAATAAGTAAATAAAGACACATCCTAACTGGCTTTCTGTTGCCATTTTGTTGCTACACCACGCATCTATCCACCTTCAATTTTGTTCAGTGTCCCAAGAGAATTTTGGCACAAACTTGATGCAGTCTGAAGAAGGTGCTAAGGTGCTGGTGGTACACCTAGGTCAATATTATGGATCATTCATCACCACCTGGATTCTAATTTTCAGCTAAAGCCATTCAGATTGTGATTTTTCTCTGGAAAGCGAATGTGTTAAAATGATCAATCCAGTTTCCTGCCCAGATATTCAACAAGGCTTCCAGAAGCATAAAGCTGATCAGTGGATTTCAGGCTAAGAGGGTAGGGATGATCTACTACCCCTACTTAAGATTGAGGCAATCTTAAGATCATGTAGAAGACTGTAAAATTTCCAGTAAAGCAAATACAGCAAATATTCCTTCTTTGATTTGGACAGGCTTCTGCAATACACTGAGGCCCATTTGCAATAATAGGAATGGACAGAGCTTGCCAAAATCTTGTAGCCTAATTAGGCTGAAATTCAAATGAGAGAAGTCCAGCTGCTAAAAGGAAAACTGTAAAGATGAAGAGCTAGAAACAATCACAGGTAAGTTAGAGATCCCTGTACATACTGCTGAAAGCAAATCTGGCTGGCTGGCAAACCTTAAAGAGAATTGCTCAGTGATTGTTCATCCTACTGAAAGATTTTACCCCAGGCTGTAACGCTTCCAAAATCTGCAGCAACACAAGTGTCTGTCTTGCAAATAGAGGGGCCTGGGGCAAGTGTATCTTATGCACTTGATAGGACAGAAAGTTTGAAGTTTACCCCAGACTTTTATTCTCTTTTGGTCAGCTTCATTTCATTTTTTCATGTTTGCAAGTTTTCTTTCCATCCTTCATTCTTCATTCTCACCCTGAAAATAGATTGGGTGTTTATGCTCTAACAAACTCAAACTGATTCAGAGCTACAGGGAAAAATCTTCCCATCAGCCATGAAATCTGTCTGCCTGTTGTCTGTCTAGTGTGTTTTACCCAACTTCTCCAAATTTAATGTCTATTCAGATATACATATGTCTGTGTACATATGTATATATATATACACACATATTAAGTACACATAATAAATATCATAAACTGTATGTGTTTTTTCTATTTTTACTATTTAAAATTCATGATGCTTTAATATACTCAAACAATTTTCACTTTCATATTCTGAGAAATGAGTGTAGAGAGATCAAGTTTACTTTGCAGCAGGCCATCAGTTATGTTACATATCTGCACATCTTGGTTCTTATTCTTTTTCTAATCCTGGCATGCTCTCATATGGAGATTATTTATAACTACATTTATTTTAATCATCCACCTTTGGAGGAGTTAATATTGCCAACCTCAGCTTTCAACAATCATGTTATAGGTCCCTAAAGTACAAATATCTTACTTAAAAATCAGTAGTTTTAGATAGGTTTTGTGTTTCTTCTTCATCTGACTTCTAATGCTTAAAAGGCATTGTAATAGGAGAGGAATAATGGCGGAAAACTAACCTGACTCCCAAAGTGTTGCTGTTCTGGTTAGGAGAAAGTTTGTTGAAGATTTTGAGCAAACTGTCTAGTACCCCCTGTAAAGAAGCGATTTACAGGGCACAAGCCTCTTAGAAATAAGAGTAACCTCTGTCATGATCATTTAGGAGGAAAACATTAAGCTTGGGAAAACTGTGAGAAAGTTTACTAAGAGCATAAAGCAAGTAAATCTTTGCCAAATCTTGCATGTGTCCATTAATTCAGCAGTTTTATTATGTGGCTGATGGAATCCTTTCACTGTGTTAAATAGCAATAAATAATGAATGGATTATCTGATTTTTGGCATGACATCAACAAATCTTGTAGTCAAGTCCTGCAGAAATGCAGCACAGATTTACTGTTTCTGCATAGAACTGCTTGCTAGAGAATTCTGTGGGGTTTTTTGTTTGTTTGTTTGGTGGTTTTTTTGCCGGGGGTTTACTGCAGTTACTGCTCCAAAATACTATTAAAACCTGGCAAGTGGTTAGGAACTCAGTAGGTTGATTAGCAACTTAGGAATTAGGCACTCAGGCACTGTGTCCTCAGGAAGTTGTGTCCCAGACCAAGATGCGCCAGCTGATTCTTCCCATTTTCACTCTCCTCATAGGTCAGTTCATGAAAAAAAACGGTGTATAACAGATGTAAATGTAAAGAGAATCTGGTCTAGTCTTATATCTGTGCACCGCAGCTGAAGAGAAATGATTGATAGCTGATAACAGAGCTAACTTTCATGAACTGATTCATGTTATTACTATAACTTGACTAAGACTAGAAGAATCGTTCTTGGCTTTCACTATGTCCTTTGCTATGGGCATCAGAAGCAAATTTTAGTTTTTCCATGTAACTACAGGTACCCTGAACAATTCCTATTATCACATCTTAGCTTTGACTTCTCAGTTCTAGACACAACTCAATAGCAGTCAGATTAGCTTTCAAGGAGCACCCTTGCATCCCTCCAGGTGCATTGCTAGCCACCACCTTGCTTAAAACTCTCTTTTCTGCCTTACATTTTTATTGGCTGTTTGTTAATTGCTTCCCTTTTCACATTGTGTCTGGTCATAAAATATTGACCATAAAGTTGCTTCTTTCCAAGTGTATGTGAAATACATAATGCTTTTTTTCTATTGCAACTTACACCTTTTAAAACTTACTCCAATGTGCAGCAGGCACCTTTTTTTTTCCTTTTGGAGGTAAAAGTTTGACTGCCCTTGCAGGCCACAGTGTTAGAGTTCTCTACTGTATCTCTCAGCTCTCAAGACAGCATTTCTCTTGGGCTGATGACCTCTCACCATGCTTGAATTCTTGCCTACCTGAGTAAGGAATTTTGTTTTGATTAGACTAAATCTACAAGCCAGCAAGAAGTAACACTGCTCTCACTAACTCACTCAGAATTACTTCAAAATTTGGTTTGCATCTCTTGAAGCTATTGGCAGGGCAAATTCAGGTCCCAGATTCAGAGCAACCTTGACTTTTGGGGAAAGCTTGGTTTGGAATCCAAACTCTTACTTGTTGTGTAAAAGGGTTTACTTAGTTTCCAAATTAATTAAGAAACATGGGTTTTAGTAATGAAAACCCTTTGGTGAGTGAAGACTAAACGACTTGTCCAGAGAGTGCAAATGGAGAGGAAGGATGCAGGACAGAGAGTGAATAGCTGAAAAAGTTTCCCACTTAAAAAAACAAAACACTGAATGCATTTGTTGATACAGATGATCACAAGCAACTGTTTGGATTAGCTCTTTCAGCTTTTTAGCAGGACAGAATCCCTCCACTCATACCTCCAGTTTCACCCCTGAGAGTTTCTCAGGAATGAGAAACACTGTATTTTTTGTCACCTTGTCATGCCCCAAAATCATGAATGAATCAACCCTTTCACCAAGAAGCATAATGCTGCCACTATTATATTCACCATACAGATAAAACATACTGCTCTAAAGAGAAAATTTCCCTAGAAACAAAATATCAAGTCTTTTATTTTTTTAGTTATAAAGTTTATCTGGTAAGCATGTGTATATATAACATTTGTTTCAGTGATGTGGCACACCATGGATTTTTGTAAAAGCTGATAGTGGTAAAGCAGGGACGTGAGTCACCATCTTATCTCACTTTCTGGTGTGAAGCTGATTGTGAAGGTAGAAAATCAATATACAGTCAAGGTGGTGCATGTTGAAACTAAATTGAAATGATTGATTTTTTTTCCCAGGATCATTAGATTCCCCCCAAAAATCTTTTTTTCTGGTTGTGGAGAAGTATTTACTCTTCACTTAAAGTTCATGGTGTAGTTCACTTGTTTGTGTGGGTTTTTTTAGAAAGGAAGAAAGACATTACTTGTGCAGGAAACAAATGCTGGAAATCACTATATTTCAGAAGCATTCCCAGAAGTCCCTGTAAACACAGGGTACTTAAAGGGATGGATATCCTCTTAATCCGTGAAAATCTTTAGCTATTGTAAATCCCCCTTCCACCCCCAGAAAGTAAGTAATGCAGTGCATTAGTGCAGTGTCATTTGCCATCAGAAGACTTTGGGTATCATTCTGACTTGAGGCAAAGTTCACCTGGGGCTTATTATGAGCTTAACTGCAGGATGAGAAAAGCACCGTATTCATATTATAGCACCTCACCTCACTCAGATACTTCTCACCTGCTACGTATATACACACCAAGAACAAGTTTCTTAATAAATCATGTCCTGTGGTCACACTCCAGGTTAGACTGCAGGAAAATCATGGACTCTGCTAAAGGATAATTCAAAGAAAAGTCTTGCTGATCTTTGGGAGACAAAATCTAACTTCTCCCCATGATTCAGGAATCTAATGACTGGCAATTGAAAACATCCTGCTCTACATACAAAGTAATCAAGTCCTTTCTACTATATTTCATTTAGCATATGCTTATGTATCAGCTGTGATGTATAAATGATTGGAACTGCCTACATGTTGCTACTTAAAGAAAATGGGACCTTAAGTGAACCTGAGTAGTCTTGGTAGAAATAGACTATTGATATCACCTCTGCGTAGATTTTCACTCCTAAAAGAAAAACTGGTGCTTCAGGAGTAACAGAGCAAACCATAGCCGGCCACAGAAAAATCCCTCAGCAGAAATCTGCTGTGCTTGGTTGAGTCTTATGTTCAGTGACCTTTGCTATGAGGCTCCTAAAAATTCCCCACGTTCATGTTTCACTTTCTAATTAATTTCACCATCTGGAAGTGTTTCCTTTCATTCACTACATGTAGTCCTTTCTTAATGCTTTCCCATTACTGATAATCGCATTTCCGAGGCTAACCAACTCCAACCTCAATTTTTTGAGAACCTGCGGATTGTGATCACCAAGCAAGCAAAGACTGCACTCAGGAACAGAAGCATTCACATCCCTCAGTCTGTCCTCATACTGATTTCCCTTTCCCACTGGATTTCATAAACTCTTTTTTTTCTTTTTCATCTACTTAGTTTCTCATTCTGCCTCTTTCTATACAATCCCAGGCTGAAAAGATCTTTCTCTCCCATTGACTTCACAGTGATTGTTTTCTTAATTTAGTATCATACAAACTGCCTTAACTCTGACCTCCACCTTCACTAAGCAAGTTATAACCTTTTTACAGTCAAAAACTGATCATAAATCTCTGTGCCTAATTTTTCATGTGTAGGTCACAGTATTATTATAATCTAAAAATCAAATCATCACCATTTCAACAGTATCTAACACTTCTATTTAAATCTATACATGACCTTTTTGTCTAACTAATTTAAGATTTATGCTTGACAAAAGTTTCCAAAGCATTATCTGTTGAGTGTGTACCCTACAGCAACAGACATAAAAGTCTGAAATGTCAAATTGTGAAACACTCATTTAACATTTTTAGGGCTTTCCCCACCACCACCCCTGAAATAGCCTTTTTCCCCAGATTGAAAACTTCCAAGGAACACTTTTTTTTCTCTCAATACTGTCTCTGCATATCCTCTATCTCTTTTCTCTCTTTTCAGTGGCAAGATCCAAGATGACAGAAGAAGTGGAAGAATCATGGGAGGAAAACACATACCATATTGCTCCTCCTTCTCCTTACCACAATAATAAAAAAAAAAATAAAAAAAATTATACCTTCATAGGGAAATAATCAAGAGGCTATCTGAATGAATTAACGGCTACTACATTTCCCAGTTTCCATACTGGAACATCTTTTAAAATTGCAACCACTCTTTGTGAAAAAAGTTACTGTTTTTCAACCTGCTCTATTAGTAGTGCTTTGAGAAAACATAAATGCTTACGGATGAAAATATGGAGGTTCTGTAATTCCTCTCTGGTGTTACTAGAGTTACAAACTTCTAACTCATCACAGCTTTCTGACCATGACAAAGATTAGTATTTAAATTTTAAGATATTTTCTACTCTTTTATTTATGGGTTTCTTAACAACAAACAAGATGTCTTCATCTGTTTAGTCACAGAATGAATGGAAATGAGATCATAGGGAAAATATCACAACAGCAATGCTGTATTTCAGGTCAGTGCCCATTCAGCTCTGATGAATGTCTGAGTTTGCAGTACAGGACAGGTTCACCCCATGGACTGCTCCAGCCCTGATCATCTCTTCGCAGTTCAGGTACAGCTAACAAGGCTGTCAAGACCAGTGTGAGAGCAGGCCCTTTTAAATCAAAAGTCAAACATCTTCCATTTTTGAACCAGGAAAAAAAAAAAATGTGCAAAAATCTGGAGGAGGAATATCCTCTCACAAACGGTTATGAGTGCCCTGAGAGGCAACTGAAGACAAACCATTACTAGGAAAATGGTGTTAGCTGTTACCCATGTGACCTAATGACAACTTTAAACAGCAGAGTTATCGATGAAAATCCTTACTTTTCTCTGCTGCCTGCTTGCAAACAGTACATGCTTTTCCTTAGAGCACTGGTATAGGAAACAAAGGTGTGCTTCTGCTCCTAGCTGTGCTGCCAGCTGGCTGTGTTACTGCAGGTAAAGTTGCTAATTGTCCATTTGCCCCCGTGGTACAAAATCTGTTTCTTTGGATTCAAAATGTATGTTTACCCTACTACAGCCTTCTGAATTATCAGATACCCACTGGGGACTGTTAGTAGACGGAGGGTCCTTTTTCTTCCTGTCACAGATGCATACTAAAACTTACTACCTCAGAGGCTTCTCACTGGCGTGCGTGTGATACCTCATCGAGCTGTGCTTCTCCAGTAATACATTTGAGTCACGTTGTTGTGCAAACAGGGACTTGTTTTCTTGGGAAGTTCCTAACCATTTTTACAGTGTATGCATTTCACTTCGAGAAGATCAAATATCCTTAAAGCCACCAGCTTATAGCTGAGCAATCATCTTCTCAAGTTGGAGTATCCTGCAACGGGGGCCATTCCTGCTTCTGCCCTTTATATCACCCGTGTCAAGTTTACAGAGGCACTCGGCTCCTGTTCATCAGAGCTCAGAACAGGGATGTTAATATATGGCTATGTCCTAGGGATGGCTGTGATCTGCAGCTAATTATCATTTGTAAAGCACTTTCCAGTCCCCAGAAGAAAAGGCCTTGGTGCTCCCCAGCAGAGAGCTATCGGCCCATGCTGGGACACAGCTGGTGGGGTGCCCTGCTCCTCGAAGATTTCCTCATGGTTATTTTAAGATAATTAGCTGATCTGATACCTAGTGTGCTTCATAATTCTTATCTAACATGACCAATTTGCAAATGCACATACTTCTGTGCATGCACAGCTCTAATTGAAGCACGTCTGGAGGGCAGACTGCTGAAGCCACAGTGACAGAGGTTGTGCTGCTACCGCCACAAAATAAGCAGTAGCTGGTGAGTAACAAAACCCCCTTAAAAAGCAGAATGTCACCATTCTGCCCAGGTGCAGGACCCAGACAAGGGAAGGGGAAGCTATTACTCAATACTTTTTTCTAAAATGTGATGTCAGGTATACAAATGTGTGTGAAAGCACTAGACAAACTGCACAGGAGAAGGCAGTCACTGGAGAAGGCAGTCACCCCTTCACGCCTGGCGACGCAGCGCTGTAGAGTGTGAGACACAATTCAGCTGAAAATGAGAAGCTGCTGTTGCATCAGTGTTTGTTTAAAGCTATTCTTCTCCAGGAAGTCATTACTTGAAATAAATCTTGTCCATTAAAGAGGCATGCTTGAGCAGTTACATAATGCAGCATAGGGTTTGTTAGACTAGAAAAGCATATGATATTCGGAAGCCTAATCTGGATAGAAACATAAATACATGATTTAAGATGGAGCATCTATGTATCTGAAAAATACCTATGTTTTTCTAAATCCAAGCTTTAGCATCTTAGAAGCTTATTTTTCACTGCTCAGTACTCTTAAAAAAAAAAAAAAACACCACACAAAAAAAAAACAAACAAAAAACCCTTGCCTCTTTCACTATCTCAGACTAAGCCTGTCAAAATAGATAAATCTCTGATTAATAAGGATATATTTTCTTTTAAAATACAGGGTCTACTTTTTATATGTTTTTAACTTGCATTTTCAGAACCATCTGCCCTGTGCATGAGGACATGAATTTGAAGGTAATGCTATCTAAGGTCAGAGATAATGAATGAACCAAAACCAGTCCAAAAATAAAACCCCAAAATCTATGGGATTTATTTGAATAAAGGAGAAATGTTTAAATATTAACAGCACCTCTATGCATAAAATAAAATAAAATTTAAAAAAAAACACTTGAAAACCCCTAGTTTGATGCACTATTACAAGTCCTTACTTGGAACAAACCCTCAGCAGTAACAGGCAATTGAAAACCAATTGTTGCCTATGGGCAAGCTTCAGGGGTTTTTTACTTGGGGATTGGTATAGTCGAACACATCCATCAAAAATTGATTCAGAGGCAAAAAGCAAATGAAACTAAAAAACTGTATTTATTAATATTGCTTTGATTTTTAAGCTGTTATGGCTCACATGTTCTTGACACAAGGATTGAAACTCTTGTTTTTAATTAAAAGCAGAGTCATATATTTATGCACTTTCAGCAGCCCAGACTTTGTGATGCAAATACTCAGAGTGGCATTTGATCCAGCCAGATAATACAAATTTGGATTACAAAGGCTATTTCACCTCCCTTGCACTGAAGCTGTTCTGTAGTTACTACTCCTGTTACAGCAGGGTGAATAGGAGTGTCTCACACTCTTTTCTTCTCACTACACTGGATGGTCAGGGCTATATTTTTAGGTGGAACACAGCAAATTTCAGTGATATGCCCAAGATCACAGCAGAATTCTTTTGCAGTGGAGGAATTCAATGCAGAACTGCCAAACTCCCTTCTAAGTTTCCTCTTGGTTGAATTCCCCATCTCCCTGAAAATACCTTCCTTTAGTTGCCACAACATATTACATCTCATGCAACACACTGATGATTGTGTACTCCAGCAAAGTGTGAATATTATCTGGCAGATAGCTTATGATCAGTGCACATAAGCAGAGCCCAGAAGGCTTGCTTCTATTTTCAGCTGTACTACCACCGCCTCTGATCCATGACAAGGTCACTTGAGTCAATGAAATCCCTGGCTGCTTGTCTCCAGTAATTAAGCAGTAAAACTTTTAAATGTGCACCCCAAATTGGGAGGTCACTGTGTTGATTGTCTGTGTAAGTACCTTTGTAGGGAGAAAATACCAGGTCCTAAAGGGCTCTTTAATCTATCCAAAAAAGTCTAATGAGAACTGAGAGCTGGCAGTTTGAAGCTGGACATATCTGAATGAGAAGCAAGACAAAGATTTTGAGCGCTGAAACTGAGTAGCCATTTGTAGAAATTATGAAGGTATTAGTGATAGATTCTGCAGTTCTGGAAATCCTTTGTCTGAAGACCTAGGTATCTTTCCAGGCAAGATTACCTCAACTGAGAGCTGGTTAGTGGGTTCAGTTCAGGAACAACTCCATTTAATTGTCATGCCTATGATATGTCTGTGGTGGTCTAATAGCCCCTTCTACTTTAGCCACTTGAACTGCCAGCTGCATTGTCCAGGAAAATAGAAAAGATATAATTCAATAGGTTTGTGAAATCTACCGGGTTAGAATAACATATTCTAATAACATATTGTTTTTTTAAAAAATATATCTGCATATCTTAAAAATCTTATGATAATTTTTTGTGGTTTCAATAAAACTGGAGATGACAGCTGATACAAGAAAGAAAGAATAATTATTCAAACTGAAAATGTCCAATTGTGGCAGTTTGCAAGCAAAATTCTTCTAGAAGAGCAATTCTGGATTATTTTCCCAGGAATAAATCTGTTGCCTTTACACATATGGAGTAAAGAGCAGCCTCTTCCAAAAGAACTCCAGAGGGATGGAATTGGAGAAGTGCTCAGCTGATATTAGCCAGGAATTAGAGGACAGGCCTCAGAGAATTATGAAATATGTCATCTTCTTGTAGAAAGGCCTAGACTGACCTAATGAGGGCCAGTGTGTCCCAGGTGCATGGACACTCAAAACTATCCCAGTAGTTTGTAACTTTTGGATAAAAGTATTTTAGGTGAAGAAAGACCTTTTACTTAGGAATGCTGTCCTCTGTGGCAGTGGCTCTGCATGATTTCTACTGTCTACATTGGGGCATCCTCTTTGGGGACATTAGTGCTTGCTTTAGCTTTGGTGATGGCCAACCACCACAGCTGTCCCTAGAGACCAACATATCAGTGGGATGTCATTACCACAGAGGAGTAAAAATCAGCTATGATAGACATTCCTTCCAAAGAAGATGACTCAAGCTATCATTCATCTGTGTCAGAGAAACAAAAGAATGGGGAAACAGATTTTCTAAATGTGATTTTGGTTCCCCTCAACACCTCTTCCCCAATAACAACTGAACTGAATGGTTTAATTCATTAATAGTACATTTGGAAGTCTAGTTTATATAGGTTATTTGGGTTGATTTCCCAACTTCTAAAGGGGGCCTGAACTGTGATGTAATGAAGACCCTTGAAATCATCTTTGTTATTGCTAATGAAAGCCAGGACGAAGAGCTACATATAGTCATACCATCAAAAAGTCTATCTGCTGTTTGGCCATCAGTCAGGGAACCATAGCATAATCTATCTAATCATTGTTGAGAAAGGAATATTTCTGACATTTCTAAACATTTCTATGTTCTGTCCTTTTACTCCTTTTACTCTTTTTTTGTGTGTTGGGACCATTTACAAATGGCTAACGTTTTTGCACCATGCTTACCTTGGCATAGAGTTTTACTTTTACTTGAGATGTTTCTCTTTGTATAATGCATGGGCTCTGAAGGAAAACATGATTGCCTTTGATGAAGGGCTTCTTGGAATAACAGTTGTGACTGGTAGAATACGAGTTGCTACTCTTGATCCCAACAAGCTGTAATACATCTAGGAAGTACAAAAAAGTAGGATCAATGGAGTCAGATTTCATCTGAACTGTAAAGTGACAGTGTTTTCCTCACATCAAATCACCAATTGTCAGAGATTTGTTTGTTTCCTGGTAGACGTTTGTTTCCTTGAATAATCCCTGTATAATGTCTTTTCAAGACACTCACTGATCTTCTGTCTTCTCTAATCATTTAATATAAACAGTCTGTGTATGGGGAAGCATGTGATTTTCACTCATAGGCCTCCTAAAAGAAGAATTTCAAAGAATTTTAAATCAGGAAAGTGAATTATTCGTAAAGGTTTGGTCAGAGGCTTGCCTTATTTTTATAAAGCAGCAGCACGAAATGACTCAGAAGAACTGGACCTCATTTGCAAAGTGGTGAACTGGTGAGAATCACTTAAAGAAAAAAACAGACATGGAGAAATAGTGTCTGCAAAAAGGCAGGTTGAATTAGGAAAGATAGCATTTTAGTTGTGTTCACTGGGAAACTTGGTAAACAATTATTTCTGTGATTACTTGATCTTTTCATTTAATAGTTTGGGGCCATCATCCTTCACTGTTAATGGTTTTTGTCATTCTTAGCTATTTGCCACTCAGCAATATGACACCTTTTATAAATGTTCTGACATCCCATGAAATATTAGCTAACGGGAAAAGACATGTCTTTTCAGAGTAATATGGGAATTCAACAGCTCCTGGAGAAGAACTAACATAATTTATCAACTTTTAAGACAGCTGAAGATCTCAATCAGCCACCTGTTATTTTGGAAATGATCATTAAGCATTAACAGGGCCAATTTGCAGCTTTTAAAGTTCATTTTCAAGCTTTTACTCACTGTTAATATTAATTCACTGTCAGTAACTCATGAATATCAAGAAACTCTGAAAGGATCAGATCTCCGGTCTCTTAAGTTTCTTCTTCCAAAGCTCAGAGAACACCCCCATGAGAATGGCTTAATTGAATTAAGGATAGGGAAGGTTGCTTTAGCTGGGCTTTCATCCTGTCTGTAGAAACATTTGGGAAGTCTGACTTCAGCTTCGTTTGAACTTTGCAGACGAACCATTGCTTCAGGTAAACCAGGAGACGCAACCTAGTTAAAGTGCAGAAAAGAGCAGACAGCATCTTCCCAGCCCCCTCCAAATATTGGACCTTAGTTAGGAATTGCTTAGTTTTAATGAAACTTAGGAAAAGACTAAGGGATTTTTTAAAAATATGACAGCATTGTGTTAGGACTGTTCTGGTTCAAGTCTTCTCTCACTCAAGACATGTTCCTGAGCCTGGCACAAGTTTAGAAAGATCAACACAAGTTTTGGAACCCAAGAAGTCACTAAATTATTATTAGGAGTATAGCAAGAGGAGAGGAATCACTAAGGGCACTAGGAAAAGATTCTAGCTTTGAGGGTGTTTGGTATAACTTACCATGCATGTTTATTTTTTAAGGAGCAACGTGGCTTTTTTTTATTGGAG
Source organism: Ciconia boyciana (assembly GCF_034638445.1). NCBI lineage: Eukaryota > Metazoa > Chordata > Aves > Ciconiiformes > Ciconiidae > Ciconia > Ciconia boyciana. Next base: position 54,208,545 of record NC_132941.1, on the reverse strand, counting down.
GGGTGAGAGAAAGAAGAGGTGGGGCATTCATGCAGTATTGGAATTGTGTATAAACCTCAAACCATATGCAGGATCTGTACCTATTACTTGATTTCTTTGCAACTGATCAGAGATGTAAATAACAGTTTTGCTGTAATTCCTTTCTGATGGGTCTTTTTGTGGGAGGAGAGTGTAATAGGACCAAAAAAAAATAAACACATGCACATGCTGAAAGAAAAAAGAAGCAGCAGCTTCTTATGAAATAAAGCTCTGACAAAAAATCTAGCTAAACATTAAATTCCATGTTCCCAATTATTTCTTTAAAAATCTATAATAGAAAATAAAATTAAAATATATAAATTAATTAATTTCAAACCCAAAATGTTCCAATCCAGAAATATCTGAATGGAATTGTGTGAAATTATCATGACTTTCTATTACAGTTTATATAGATCAGATTTTGTTAGGATTGCCAAATCTTTTTACAACCATTTTGCCACTTAGTAATAGCTTTTTTTTAAGGGCAATTAGGGAACTGAAAAATGGGGATTTTTAAAGGGCAATAGTCATTGCAGGAAATTCCTGGACTGATAAAAATAATAATCAGTCAGCACAGAAAACAAATGAGAGAGCAGCACTGGTAGGGCAAGAAGAAATAGTGTAATATAAAGCAGATGGATTGAAGATGATATGTATTCTGTGATGAGTTATTCTACAGAAGTCAACAGAGTTACAGAACTAAGTGTTAAAGAATCCAGGTCTGGAGGATACAGGATGTATTTAAAGAAGCAGGCTGCCCTTTAACAAAAGAATATGAAAAAAAATAAAAATCCAACCCAAGAAATAATTGGTTCCAAGGGAGAAAAATTTGGAAACTCAGGCTGGTTTTGTAAAATGCAGCAAATTCACAAGGTTCTCAGAAATTACTAACTGACCTGACTTTTACTGCACATGTAAATAAAATAATTTGTATCGCTTTGCAAAGGAGGAGTTCCCAGGGGATGAGAAGAGGAGGGTCATACTGTGTCACATAGGAGGTATAATAGCCTTGTTAATATGCAAAGCCACAGGAATCAAGACATTCTGGTTTATTGGTAGCACCGGAGGGACTGCTCCAGAGACAGCTCCAAGCTCAAGCAAAGCAAGTAGCGGCCTGGTGTAACAGACAGCTGAGACAGATAGCAAAATGGCAGTTCCCCCTACTGCGTACATTAAAACCCTAAAGCCAAGTTTAGAGGTGCCAAGGGAAGAGTTGGGTTGTGCTGATAGCCTCCCCTTCTGAGAAAGTAGCAAAGTAAAAGACAGGCAACCATCCTTTGAAATATAAGTGGCCATCCTCATCCCTGGGCAGCAGCACCAAGTCTCTCCAGTTCCTCACTCCTACCCTGCGGCAGAAGCAGTCCAGACCTGGCTCTTCATTCTCAGCAGTGCGGTTTTTGCCTACGTTACTGAGAAACACTGAGACAGGATCTCTTGTGTGTTTAATTTTAGTAGCTACTTCCTGCACTGTTTCTGCTTCCACAGCTGAATCTAACCTCCCTCTCTCAGGGCCCCTCCAATGATGGCAGAGCAGTCCCAAAGGTAAAGGGGGTGCAGCTACTTGATCTACATGGCACAGCTGAGTATTCACCTCCTGAACCTGTATTGTCCCTGTAGCAGGGGTAGTGGCTTATATAGCAGTGAGAGTGTGACTATGCAGCATCTCAGATGGAGCTGGTTGGGACACTGCTACCTTGAGCTCCCTCTGCTCTTCCCTACTGCCATTTCCAAAATCAGTGGGGACAGGGCCAGTTTAGTCCCGTGCATCTCTGCTGTTGTGGATATGTCATTAGGGAAGGATACAGTCTTGCATAAAGGCTTCAATTCAGGTAATCCATCACTGCCTTGACTGGTTCTTCATCTTCCACAGGGTTTTAAGACAGATTATTTGATTTAAGCCCTGGTGCAGACATGGAAATCAAAACCAGGTTGTGCACATGCTTATGGCTAAGTGTCATAACCCCACATCCCATTCCATATTACAGGTATCTTCCTTATGACACACTACTGACAAAAAAGGAAGCTGGGAATGGAAGTGCTGGTAATTCTAATGAAGATTGAGGTCACTGAGGATGAAAGTGGGGCCAGATAGTCATTTTGTTGCAATTTCAGTAGAGACCTCTGAAGTGACAAGAGATACCAATTTATGTTAGACAATATCACTTTACACCAGGTGGCAAATTGGCTTTATCCCTGTTGCAGGGAAAGCCCTGCTTTGGCTATTTTGTTAATTTGTTTTTTTGTTTGGCCACAGACTTCGCTTCAGGCGGTACATGCAATGGGAAAGCAGAAAATAGGACAATAAAGGAATGATGACCTGCATAACCTGCTGGCTACCCCTCATCCTCTTAGAGATATGCAATATAGTTCATTGCCCACTTTGCTTGACCTTCGTTGCTGCTGCTGCCTGCTCCTAACATTCAGCACTCCGTTCTTTTTTGCAGCATAAAAAGTTGAGGTTTTTCCTTTCTTTCTCACGCACACCACTTATCTCTCAGAACAAACCTCTCCTTCCTGACCTTTTTTCACAAGAATTTCAGGGAGTCCTGTACTACAACAGGTTTACAAGCCCTATTGCTTTTAATGATTTATTGGGGAGGAGAGGAGGAAATGAGGAGGGTGAGCAAACTGCAGGTGAAATTTTGTAGACAAGAATATAGCCGTAAAATGTGGGCATGCAGATTTTATCTTTCTGTATATTCTAGCAAATATTAAGTCAGGAATGGATATTGCTTTTATAAAAGAGAAATGCCACTTTTCCCTTAATATTTATGTGGGCGTATTACTATTTCCTTTTATATTACCTTTTATATCTGGAAGGCTCATAAGGTGCTTTATGTACTTACTCAAAGGCTATATGAGGAATATTTCACTCATCACTGAGATGCAACTGCTTCTGGTGTGAGAGATGTGACTGTTGTTTCATAGTTCACGGTGAAGCAATGATAAAGCTCAAGATAAGAGGTGAAAGGGAATAGTCCCTAAGCTATCCCAGTACATATTATTGTAGGGCTATTGATGGTTGTGTTGATTTATGCTTGGTTATATTTACCTACTGGATCTGGTTGAATTTATATGGCAAAGTAATGTAAGTAGGTTGAAGTCAGAGGACAAACCATTTGATATGTTGGTTAGAAGGAGGAGGGAAATTGAGCCACAGTCTTCTGTTACACCCTTGTGTATTTTAGGAAGCAGTTAGTTTGGAATTTGTAATACTGGTGCCCTGGAGAATCCAGTCTCCATTACAGTCCTACACTGTCAAGAGGATGCCTGCTAAATTTTCATTCAGAAGTGTGGTACCCCTCTAGCATCAGGAAAGGTTATGGGATTTAATAGTAGTACTCAGATGGTCATTGTTGCTATTCCCATGGAGCAGCACTACCTCTCTCCCAACCAACATGACTCCTCCATATGTGTGTTGCAGAACTTCAGATAGTCACAGCGCTGGAGGGTTTTCCAAGGATCAATGCTGAAAGGAGGGTCAGCTCCTATATCAGTCCTGAATGATGTTAAACTAATCTTTTCCTAAAGATTCCCAAGCACTGGGGATTTCTCCCATGCTTTCTTTGGCAATCAATTCAATTGCTACATAATACAGGTATATGCAGGCAAATGAAACTGTTGGAGTCAGCAAGCAAGAGGGTGTTTGGCACCAGCCTCCCAGTGCAGGAAAAATGAACTTGTAAACAGCAAAGTTCATACACCCTGCTTTCCTCTGGCTTTAATAATCCTGGCTTTCTCTAGCACTGTCTTCCCCAGGGCACTGCTTCGCTAAATCCTCCCCATCAAAATTCTGGGCATTCTCAGGAGCATGTGGTAACTTTTTATAATTCATAATGTGGATTTATCTCTACTGTCCTGTTTAATTTAACCTTTTGAAATAAACATAAAGGAAAACAATGATGTGCCAGGAAGAGGACATTATTAAGAGATACTGTGCGTAATTGACTCAGTGGGATCTTTCAAGCACTTTGGAAAGAAAAAAAAAGGAAGACATAGTGGGCACTAAAGCTCTCAGGGATATAATCTTCATGAGATAATAATCCAGCCAACCACCCAAGATTAGCACTGATAGGGGTATTTTAAAAACATATGTGTATGGTTTTGGGTATATTAAATTACTTTGAAACTTGTAACTATTATGTGAGCACTACTCTTCTTCAGTTCTGAAGATGCAGGAATCTCACCTGTGGCAATGTAAACCTGGAGTAACTTGAGGGGTGGGGGGTGGGGTGCATAGTGGCAGAATAAGAGTAAAATTAAGCCCTGGGCATTTTTTTAACTCGAGGGCCAGATCCCCAGGTGGCATAAATGAGGGTATTTTCCTGTAATTTGAAGGCTATGGTGGTCTGACTTACATCACAACCAAGTCAACCAAGGTAACTCCTGATTCGCACAGATTAAGAAGAGCTGTGTCAATTTTACACCTTCAAAAGGCAAAAAGCTCAGATAAATTTTTCTCTTGTTTACATTGAAGAAACTCTGCAAATAAATGGTGCCTGCCAATGTAAATGAGGAATTATTTTGGTGAGGGTTCAGAATTTGCCCTTTGGTGTAAATTAGAGTAGAGCTTAACCCCTTTAGACAGCTTTAAAAATAAATGAAGCAACCTTTCATCTAAAGCTGCATAGCAAATCCCCTTCTTTCATTTTTCAGTCTCCTCTTCTAAAGAGAAAAAGCAAGAGCATTAATGAGCTATTAAAATATTCAAACCTTGCCAAGGGAGAAAGGATCCTTCAGTCATCATGAGCTCAACCTGATAAATCCTTTTTAATTAGTGTATATGCAAACATTTTATAAAGCAGCCATGAATCGGAGACCCCACAATGCAAATGTAAAGAGGAAATATAGTATGAGCAAGAGGAACTGGAGCCCAAAATATGCCTGCTCTGGCTTTCAGAGAGCACAGAAAGCAAGCTTATTAATTGGTTAAGTCCATAATTAATAAGCTCTTGGCTATGTTCAGTCTGTTCCCCAGCACTTTACACCATGTCTGAGCAGTAATATGCTGACAGAAAGGGCATTTTCTAGTAGCTTATAATGGGGCAGCAAAATGAAAAAGCTGAAAGTGAGGAGTGTAATAAACGCACTTTCCTTCTTATTCTGGGTGGCGATTCTCAGCTACTCAGTTAAGGGGTTGACTCTGTTGGGGGATTTGTCCATGAGCACCTTGTTTGCACCTCTGTAAGGACACGTTAGTGCCTTTGGGACTGTCAGGCACTGAGGCAGTGGGCTGCCATTGGAGTGGCTGGTTGCTGTCTCTCGATCATCCCAGGTTTCTCAGGCCAGCGCTGAGTGTACTGACACCCTTGAAAGCTTTTGGCTAATTGGTCTGTCTTTGACTCAGTTTCCCAGTCAGCCCAAGAGACCTCATTGGAAGCAGCAATGACAAATGGTGATTGAAAATCAAAAGCATTCACAAACGAGGCTTAAATTGCTATTTCTTTATCTTAAAGAGTGAGAACTGTATACTTTTAGGTGAAATTGACTGCTAATTTGGGGCCTTTTGCAATCAAAATTTCCCCTGTATCAATGCTGTTAAGGTGACTCATTTGATGAAAAGGAGTGTCTCATAAAATAAAAGAAATCAAACAATTAAATTCTATGCAGAAGACAGTCACGAAAACAAGGTTCATAATAAAACTGAGCTGGCAATGCTGCAAAGCCTGCTATACGTCATTGTGAGGGACAACCTGGCAAAAGGGACAGATTTTTGGCTGTTGTAAATTGATGTAAGCTCTTCTGCTTTTGCAGGAAATACACAACAAACCATGTCCTCAGCTGGCATGTGAAACTCTATAAGGATCATAAGATGTGATGAGGACAGACCACGGTGACTAGAAAGGTTGTTTTCTTTAAAATAAAATCCACTCTCAAGCAGTGAGACATCAGCCCAGCTGATCCTGTCTATTTCTCACTGAAGTTGAAAATCATCATTACATCTTTTCCCTAATAATTAATGTGCTTGGCAGCTCTTGCTTCTCTCCTTAAGAAATCCATCTGTATTGTAAAGCTTTTATTATTTTATACATAGGTGGTACCTTCTATCAGAGGTGGGCAAACCAGTTTGCAACATTTAATTTTCAGAGCGTCACTAATGTTCTTGCTGAGCTGTTACAGAGTATTTTGCTGTTAGGCCTAGAGGAATATGTTAAATGAGATTTGGATGTGCATTTGCCGTATTTAAAATAGCTTCCTTAGGATATAATCAAATTCCTTTGGTGTCTTGCTCCCTGCCATCTGTTACATCTTCATAATACTGTAACATGTTTAGCAACCCTGAGTGTGACAAACTTGACTGACAAGGTCTGTGATCTTAGAAGCTGAGACTGAGGAGAGGGGTCTTTATAATTCCTCACCACTGACATGTTAGGAGAGCTAGGTAAGACTGATCATGCTTTTGTAGCTTTCTCTCACTTATTCATCACCTTTTTTCACCAGGACTGTGATGAAGTCAGTGCATGACAGACACTAAACACACTTGGATTTTTCTGTATAAGATGGGGCATTGTTTGAACACAGCAGAAAGCTGATATTTCCCAAACCTGAGAAGAAACCACACAGAAAATCAGTGATATGGACTCTTCTGGAGTTAAAACCATGCACGTGCATTTGTACCCAACTTCAAATCATTCAAGAGAAAGCATGAGCCAAACCCCTCCAGGCAGACATCTCATGGAACACATTTCTGAACAAGGGTGGCATATGGACCATGTTCTGTCTGTGAGGAATAGTTAACTTGCTCACTAAAATCCGCACTTCAAATCGTACTCTAAGCAGAAGTTTCTCTTTAAAAAACAGAGGAGTTGTGCATAGGACTTGCTTTATAGGACAGGAGGCACAAATCTATGCTGACCATGAGAGTCAGCTGTGATCAGGTAGTTGTGGGCGCCAAGACCATGCCAGGACAGGCAGCCAGAGCAAAGCATGTGGGTGCCATACCTGGGTTTCTATTTACTTCCATAATCAGCTATGCACACAGAGGAAGAAAGGAAAAAGCAGACTGAAGCTTGAAGACAGGCAAGAAAAGAAGATGGAGGCACATGAGTGGTGAAAAGACATGCGTTTGTTAGATAGACTGTAAAGGAAATGACTCAGGGATTTGAGACATGGAGCGACAGTTTGTGCAGGGAGTCCTAAACCAGTGCCAGAAAGGTTTTTCTGGTGCTGTGAAAGTGAGGAGCAAACAAAGGGTGCAGTTGAGAGGTGTACAGTGATACCATGGGGGCATACAAAGTGGTACTGGGTCTTCAGAGCCTTCAGCACTGCAGCTGGGCACCAGGAGGAGGATCCAGAGAATGGGAACAGTGGTCTGAAGGAGTGGTTTGCAAGGGGTCCTCCTGGGGTGCAGAGATGGAACAGGAGGAAATTTTAGATTATGTCAATGAAAATGTATGATAACACCAACTGAGAGAGAGGGGTATCTCAACCAGAGTACTAGGAAATAGCACGCATTTTAACTCACATTCACAGTGCTGCTTTTAATCCATCTCTATCCCACTCAATCTGGGCTTAAAAAAATAAAATAAAGGAGGTAAGAGTGCTTTTTTCCTGGAATCTAAATTTTCTGTGATAATCTGTGTCAGCAGGGCATGGGATGGCTCATAAAAGGAAAGTATAACAGGTCTGGCTCAGTTAGTGAATTATATATAGTGCTCCCAGGTCGTTGCTTGCAATATAGGAAATTCATAAAGAGGGTGATTAGGGACAATGGACAGAAATCAGAGGAGATATTAGCTGTCCAGCTCTCATGCTACAGAAACCTGACATACTGCTTCTCACAGATGGATTTGTCGTCCTTTATTTGGAGACTCTGGTAAGCTCCAAACTCCTTAAGAAAAAATCAAGTTGGTCCATTTTTTGAAGACTGGATAAGAAATATGGGTCTGCTCTCATTTATTCTGAGGCTCTTTTCCATGATGGCACTAAAGTGGGCTATAAAGCAAGCATAAATGCAATTTATGTCCATTACATGTAAAGAGGGGTGAGTTCAAATGGTAATCCAGCCATGTATCATCACGTTGCAGACTGGTAAATGGAATCCATTATGGAACCGTGACTCTGTCCAAGGTACTGAAACTTCACCATGTCTGAGAAATCAGTGAGAAGGTCATTTTATGCTTTTTTTAATTATTATTTCAGACGTTCCCATTGACTAAGAAATCTTTTTTCTTTTTTTTTTTCCATCACTGGGTTATGTTCTATTATATTCCTGAAGTTACACTTTAGATTAACAGCCCAGTTAATTAATATGGAATCCAAGTGGAAATGCTATAGAAGCACTTGTGACATTCACATTAATAATGGAGAGGTTCATCAAAATTAATGTTATTACAGTAAATACCAGGAAAATTAACTGTGATTAGCTCATTATTTTAAATTGTCCTCCCATCGGCATTTGGCTCTTCTAGACAGTTGTATGGAGTAGGTATGGTGATGATTCAGGACTTGGAATCAGAAAGCAAACAGAAAGCACGATGAGCTGTGATCAGTATTAGGGAAAGACTTTCATCATGGCTCAGGCTTACTTCTTATGAGGCAGTTAAATAAGACTCAGAAGCCTCCTTTCCTCATGTCCCTATCCAACATATCTAGGATGTTTTGGTAGTACCATAGTAGAAATTTTGATCTATTAGTAAATGAGAAGAGATTCCAATGTAGGGAAAGTCTCTCTGTGTGCGGTGCCATAGCTGTATTAGGAGACGATTCCTACATCAACCAGCTTTGACGCTAAATTCATATGATGATAATAGATAAGAAAGAAAGTTAAGGTATACAGTGATGATCACATGGAGTGACTTGACAACTGTCAATTGGAAAAACAGACCTTATATTTAAGTCTTCTGAGTCTTTATCCAGTGTACTGTTAATCTGAAAATGTGTTCCACCACTATCACAAATATACAGAGAATACCTTTCTGGATAGAAGTACTATTCCGTATCATCCTTGTTGAATGTCTAACATAGAAAGCAAATAGGTTATGCTATGGCTGCCTGTTTTACAGAAACCTAAGCAAAGGGCCCTAGCTTGTTCACTAGTTAAAAAAATATCTTTTTGAGGCAAATAGGCCAAATAAAAATGTTCAGGTGCCTCACAATATTCAGGAAGATGAGAGCAAAAAAAGGAGTTTCAACTCAGAAAGCATAGGAAAACATGAAGGCATGCAGAAAGATATCCATGTGTTCTGCTCTGCAGCAGCAACACAAGTGTGCAGAATCAGGAATGCACAGATTTGCATTTTGCAAAATTGTCTGTTTGTTGTTTTCCACCTCTCGTTTTCATGTTGAGTAAAAGACCATATAAGATAAACAGTCACCTGATGGAAATATTTGTAACTTAACTGGAGCTATTTTGGTATGCTATAGAACAGAAACTGGGCCTTAGAACACTGCATAAATAAGAAATATAACAATAATAACATGTAGGAAATTAAGCACTCAGTGTAAATAAAAGTAATGATAATTAAATCAAAATTATGCAAATAATGGAGGAAATCAGTTAACTACATATATACTAATTGAAGACATTGCAGAAATGACCACTGAAGCGCTTCCTCATCAGAGGTTGGAGGCCTTGTTGTTAAAAGTAAAATGTCCAAGACTAAGATACACCCCAGTTTATTGATACCATCAACTTCAGTGGAGCTGTTCTGATTTATGCCATTTCAAGATCTCATTGAGAAGCTGGGGTGTAAAAACAGAGTTTGCATGAACTGAAAATCCACAGCAGTTCGGTTCAGTGATGTCTGTGCTCTTTCCCAGGTATGAATTTTTCCGTAAAGCCCCTGTGATGTCCTTAGTTCTCTCCCCATTGATACCTGCTGAGAAGTGCCTCCAATCTGCATATAACTGATGCAGTAAAAATAAAAAATAGAAAGAAATCATAGTCATTCCTGAATTAACTTTGGGTTTCATTTTAACATTCAGGTTTAAAAAATGCCTCTTTTTGTAAGGAGAATTGCTTTTTTTCTTGTTTTAAATTAAATTTCTTCAAACAGAGAAATGAGTTTTCTGCTTCTGTTGAAGTTGAAGCAGAGGTGACAAAATGAACTGCCTAGCTTTTTAACGGGAAACCTTACATTTGAAAATACCATTCTGAATAGAATCTGGGAATTTGTACACACTCATTTATCATAGAAGCCATGAAAGCAGTACCTTCTATTCCTGTCTGGAGAGAAGGAATGAGCTATCCCAGCAGTGATATTACTGCAAACTGCAACTAAACATACAAGATTTCTGAAGTCTACTACCATGGTCCATTTAAAAGGCAAACAAGTTTTTCCCCTCTAAGGGGAAAATTCATTTTCCTAAGATTTTTCAAATCCCTAAGAGGGATCCTTCATTTTGTCTGTTGCCATTAAATTTGTTTTGCATCTTTAATGGAACCTACAAAAACTATCCAAGAAAATCATTAAGGTTAAATCTGCTCTGCTGGAATTGCTGTCCTGCTAAAAAATATTTAAGGGTCTGAAAATGGGAAGTTTAAAGTGTGGGAGATGGGGCTATTGACTGATGCAGTGGGAAACACACAGCTTGGATATATCAGCATGCAGTGGGGGTTGCAGCCCCAGCCTTTCCACTGTCTCTGGGTATGACAGTGACAATTCAGTTTGTCCATGCCTTAGTTCCTCCAGCTGTGATAACGATTGTCTTTCTATCAGAGGCTGCTGAAGGGCTCTGGTTAGTTCATTAATGCACATAGAGATTTTTTATCATCTCCTGAAAGCATTACTGTCATTTACAAAGCACACTATTCTTGGTGTCAAATTAATCTGCAGCAATAAAGGACTGGGCTGCAAACCTCTGACATACTACATCTGTAAAAGTATGTCCAGAGACTGCACATGTTTTGTGAAAAAAAAAAAAAACCAACAAAAACCAAACACTTTCTTTAGCCCCATCTATTAATTAATTAATTCATTATTTTTAAAGGATTCAGAGACAATGTAACAGAGAAAACAGCTAATTTGTAGTTCTCCATTCTGATTAAATGTTGTCTCTGTCTCTGATAATCCAGCAGAAAAAAGGGGGGTATAATGTTGAGCATCTGAACTATTATTTAGCATATAAAATATGTTTTCCAGAAAAAAAAAAAATCATTTTATGAAACAACTTTTCAATGTACAGATAACCATCTTCCACACCTGTGTGTATGCACATGTGTACACACACCTTTGTGAAAATGAAAAGGTGAAAAAGGATTGGCAAAAGACACCTCAGATGGCCAGGAGGATTACTAATATCAAAACTCTCTTTATACGTTAGTATCATGCTAATTGTGATGCTTGCAGCACTGTAAATCATCTTGCTGCATCAAGTCGAATGAACAACTTACAAAAAAACAGAGACAGGAGAGATGGTACATGTTGATTAAAAAAAAACTTTCAAAGAAGCATAAGGACAATCTGCTAAACTGCTAAGCTTATTCTGAATCAGTTTAGCTACTCTGATTTCCAGCAGGTGAATCTGGTCATTAAAATTAGGAAACAGGGATTTTGACAGCCTTTTATGAATCCCAAATTGTCAGTGAGCCTAAAGTTTGCTCCTGTAATTCCACCCTCAGCAGCTTCAGCCGTGGGTTTAGCATCTTGCTGGATTGAGCCCATAAGCAGTAGGCCAGATTTGGCAGAGTTCCCCGCAAAGGTACAAGGCTGATCCATTTGAAAAGCACATCAACATTTTTTGCTGCTGGCCATGGGCTCCAAATGCTCCTTTTGGGGAGGGGGACAGGCCAGTCACCTCCTGTCTTGCTGCTCCAGTGAACAGCATGATCCGTAACTGATGGAGGCCACACCTGTGAAAGGAAAATAACCCAGAAATACTGAGACACAATCCATGTACCATGGATAACTGTGCCTCAATAAAACTACCCGAGGAGGTCAGAATGAGAACCTGTGTCCTTTTCCTCCAAATGTACTATCATGTTTCATTTGAAAGAGCATTGATCCTTTCAGAAGTAAAGTCTCTATCACCCTTGTGAGCCCAAACATCAGTACAGCCATTTATGGTTTGCCTTAGCAGGATCACATGTAATGGAAGCAAAATATTTTTTTTTTCTCATTTGCAAAGCAAAACATTAAGGGGAAAATCTCATCCTTCTTTCTTCCATCCTCTTCAGGTCCAAAGATGATGGGGGTGAAGTATCAATTTATCAAAATCCCTGAACTACTGCGTAATTAACTTGAACCAAACAAGAGAGAGATTTTCCTGTGATTTTGTATTACAGTTAACCTAAGCATGAAAGGAAACAGTGTAAAGAGAATATGTAGTATGATAAAAGTTAATATTCTAGAAGATAATAAGATGTAAATTGCTAGTTGGAACAATACCTACAGGCCCAACTCTTCAAATTTTTTTTTTGCCAAAGACAGGGTTATTTTTATGTATTAATAATAATTTTCAGTTCTTGAGCTCTTTATAAAGGAGATTAGCAACAAAATACCTTTTCTTTTCAGAGGAAGAAACTGAAGCAAAAAGATATGATATACATAGCTCCTTAGCAGACCAGATACTCATCACCTTACCACAAACTTCCGGAGTCCTTTTAAGTTCTGAAGTATGATGGCTTTTACATACTGTATAGTTTGTCAGGCATTAAATACTGACCATGTGGTTGGGGCAATAGTTTGAATTCAGAAATCAGCTTTCAGACAAAATTAAATAGTCAATAAATAATCCTGTTCAAAGTGTGTCCCTACACATTGTATCACTTTTGCTCTGCACATTAGTCTAGTGTTTAGGAAATCAGACTGTAAATACTCAGATTCCCATTTTAAATGAGCTGGTGTTGCTTATGGGCAAGAGACGTAATTTAGGCATTTTCTGCATTTCAAAAGGGATTTAGGCATCTGAACTAGACTTAGTTCTCCTTATGGCCTAGAAGTGTGGTCTAGGGACTAAAGCACTGGATTTTAACTCAGAAGACTTGCATCCTGTTCCTGGCTCAGCCATGTGGCAGCTGGTGACCTTGGACTTGATAGCGCTTTCCTAGGACAACCTTACCTCATCCTCTTGCTTGTCTCAGGACAGCTACCTCCACAGTCCTATATTCGTCCTAGGTCTATCCCTATCCACATAGCTCTGTCTTCTCTAAATGTCTAGAAGATCACATTTCTGTCAAAGTCCTACGATGCAGTCATTTTAATTTCAAACAGTTTTGAAGACTGACTACTTATGCTGCACCAACAGCTGTGTCTTCCTGAACACTCTTGATCCAATGCAGGGAGAATTACAATAGTCCAGCCAGGCAGCCTGCCACAGCCATAGACGAATGTTTCGCTACTCCTTGGCCTCAGAGCAATTCAATGCCAATCATTGGTCTTCTGTTGTTAATGGCTAAAAAAGATCTTCCCCGGTTCTTCTGCTGGGGTCCTGTCATTCAGGAAGTTACACTTGTTGCTTACAAGTGTAACTTCATCGTGAATGGCTTTGATGAGCTGTAGTACATAGTTACAGATACATTAGACATGGGCTTGCTGGCTCCTTAAGTTGAGCTCTGAGAAAGCTGGGATAAAACACTGCACTTGCATGTTTGTGATTTAGCATTTGCAAAATGCTTTATGATCTGTGGGGCTGGGCTGCCACTGTTCTTGGTCACAGCCAAGAACAAAAGTGCTGCCACAAACAGAAAATGGCACTTTTCTGTTCCAGTCACTTGGCGATAAAATAATAGCTTCAACTGTGTCTTTGTGTGTGCAGAGCATCATGCAACAACCCTCCCATCTGGGATGCTCTCAGCATTCATAAGAGTAAGTTGTTGCTTGAAGAGAGCCTTGCCTTCCTGTTTCTTTAGCCTGGCTTCTCTTACCTGTCTGAAAATATCTCCTAACTGCCAGTCTAAAACCTGTATTTCGACAAAGGGTTGCTTCTCTAAGCAAATATAATAATCACCAATGTCACGATGACCCAAGCAGGACTTTCAGCTCAATATTGTGCTGAAATGCCTTTTTCTGGTATGCATGTCATAGATGAAAAGGTTCATTTCTGTAGGACTGAGAGATTTTTTAATCTTGCAAAGGAAGAGACGAACTTCTTATTTTAAAATAAATGTTATGCAGCATTGTCGTCTGGACAATTGCCATTCTCTCTACTACATACAGATGGTTAACTACGTGAAAGAATATATTCATTTTCCTTGCTGCTCCAGACACTAGGCTGGTAGGAAAACTAACAAGGATATGTGGAAAATAGAAAAACTAAAAGGTTACTCTGTCCTGAAGGCTGATTAAAAGGGGAAAAAAAAAATCCACCCTGTAGCAGTCACCCATTTCAGGTCCAAGTTCTGGTCAATATTGTTGTGAAATTTTTTTTTTTTTTAATTAATTTAGGGTGAATCTTAAAGGTTTGAGTTTTTAGAAAGCAAAAACATAGAAAAAGTCTTGCCACTTAAATTGTGATGGAAAACTCTAGAGGTAGGAGACATTCCTTTTGACATGGGTCAGACTTTTCATTCAGACTTGGTTTATATTTTTGTATAAATAAATATATGAATAGAAACCAAAAGGAATGAAAGATCAAATCATTCTGCTTTAAATGCCACAAAGAGAATGTTTGGACCCCATTTTCACATTTTATTTCAGGTTTTGAAGCTTTTTCAGTTCTGAAGTTAGACGTAGCATGTCTCAGTGAAGTGGGTTGCCTATAACAAATTAGCATTTTCCAATGGGAATAAAGTGTCTATCACTTCTCTTTAGAGATGAATCATTACCATAAGATGACTGCCATCTTAGCCAGCACTGGGGACAGAGACAGATATCTCCAGTTGAAGTCGTAAGTCTCTACAGTAATAACCGCAGTGCTGGGCACCGTGAGCTCTGGCTATAATCGCTTTCCTGTATCTTATTTTGGGTATGTCAAGAACTGACCAGTGATTTAGCGACCTCAGAACAATGCAGTGTTGTTATTCCAAGATGGTGAATGGAAAGGGGTTTTTTGATCACAAGGGTTGGTTGAGAGATCTTTCTGGCTGAAATAAGGTTTGCTTAATCTCAGTAAAAAACATCTTACCAGGATGCATTAATGGTTCTGCTGCTCACTGACAAAGAAAAACAGCATCAAGGTTTTTCAACTCCTTTCAGAGGATAAGAAATAGCAATGCCTTTACCAATCAAACAGAAACCACTGAGAACTCAACTCAACTGACCTCCAGTTGTTGGTAGTAACTTCTCACCCTGTAATGATAGATTAGGACAAAAATTTGGTGGTCATGGTGATGTTGTCCACATAGATAGATGAATATCATATTCTTGTTGCTAATTTAAACCCTTTAAAGTAGTCTTTGCTCGGAACAGGGTGCTAGGAATAAACAAATCTGGCTGACAAAAGCACAAGAGAAATCAATCAGCCACAATAACTCTTTAGTGTCATTTGCCAATGATGCAGTAAAAATAAATGTTTGCTGTAGGAACAGCTCTTTGCAAAGTTAAGTTGTCCTGAAGGGAGCTGATCAAAGTTTTCTTGGCATCAGTTAGTATTGCAGAACACTATTGTCCCACTGTAGATAAATGTTGCTCCAGAAGTGCAAATTATCACTGCAACTGCAAGCATGGACTAAGCTTTTAATTCTGATCCTGTAATTTTTCCTATTCATCTCCCTTTGGACACACCATTCCTTAGGATTTAGCCAGGAGATTAGAAGATTGGGGTGGGGGAAAGAAGCAGCTTTGGGATTGGTACCTCAAGATGTTCTCTGCCTGTGGCTCTCTAATGCTCTGCCAGCTGTGGAATGGGGTAGTCAAGAGTCTTTTAATTCTGGTGATGGAGAGACAAGCAAAGAGTAATTTGCAACTCAGGCTGGAGTAAGGATATGGGTCAAGTCATGGATTATTTATTCATTTGTTTGCTAATGTGGTCTGGGAGAGATTTTACAATCTGACTTTCTCTGAGCACGCCATGTGTCTGGGCCCAACAGGCCTGTCACCAAGAAGTAAATAAAAAAGCAATCTCCTCTTTAGGACTTTGATTTTAAAATAATTGAAAGAAAACAAGCATATCAACTCTTAGTTCAGATTTCCTAAGATCTTCTCTTTGAAGGATGAGTTTCTAGTGAGGAAATATTCCTGGGTTTTGTTCCTGGTCATGCCTTTCAGTTTGGCAATATTCACAATTTGTCCCCTAAATGGCCATCAACTATCAGATAGCTTTGGAGCTGCTGACCTTTGTTGCTACATGAATTTTCTGCTCCCAGTTATGCCATATCCCACCTCCACTGCCTATAACAGTTAAAGAGTATGTAAGTTTCTAAGATCACCCCTGGATATGGATACCAGAGACAGCTCTGGTGTAGTTTATTGCATGCTTATCTTGTGTAGCTCTGTAACGGTGTTGCCCTGTTATATGTACTATGCAATGGATATAGGGTATCCTTGGAGAAACCATCATAATTCATAAAGAGCTGGGTTTTACTGACACATCTTATGTGTATATACATACACATATATGTGTGTTTCTTTAAGAAACAAACTAATAGTTCTTCCTTGAGATTTAAACACATTCTATAATTACACATGAATGACTAGGGATACCAGTAATTTTATGGGAGGAGCTTCATCATCTTGAGAGCGGTAGTATGAGGGTTTTCCCTATAGAAGTGTGGAAAAGGATAAAAAGGATATGCTTTATCATCTCGCCTTGAACTTCCCTTTTTTCCTCCCCAATAATAACCACAAACTGCACTGCTAAAGAATCCATCGCACATTCATTACTTCTTTCTTCTGCACCACGAAGCTTTGCAGCCTTCAGCCGCCAATGTGATTCCAGCCTCCAAGGTGCTGTTAGTCACAGGTGACAGGAACAAGACCCTTGGGCAGAGGAGTTGTTGGGTCAGTGCTAGCATGGGTGCGTGGGTCAGTGCTAGGTTTAGACTCCATGAGCACTGGCTTGCCCTCTCGGCTCTGCTGAGGCCTTGCATGTTATTGCCTTGACTTCCTGGCTGGAACATGTTAATGATGACATTTACTCCTGTCTGCTTTGACAGAAAGATGCAGCAGCAGAGCTGTTACGGGGACTTCCTGTGAATTTAAGGGCACGAGGTCAGGTTGAGCTGTGGCCTTCAGATGTAGCCAATCTCTTTGTCCTCTCCTCTTCCCCCAGCCAGCCAGCCACTTGGGCTCTGGAGAGGTGGGTGGGACACGGGGATGCCAGCTACAGAAACTGCAGGCCTTCTCTAGGCAAAATTTCTTCTCTTTCAACTTTTTTTTTTTTTTAAGGTATCTTTCGGGTGGGTCTTTTGCGGCATTTTTATTTGGATGTGCCTTTTGATAATACTTATTTTGCCATCTGTCTGGACAGTACTTTGACCTTAGCTGTGGCCTGCTGGCACAAGTCAGAAACAGGGCCAGAGACCAGCCCCTCTCTCCCCCAGCACCCTGTTGCTCTTGCAGTAGTTCTCTGTCTGCATTGATTCATGGTCTGCCCATCTTTAGTTCAGAACAGCCGGAGCTGTAGAAAACCTCTGTTTCTGCCTGTGGCTATATTTCTGCGGGCTGTGATCTTCTGAGATTACACACACGCAAAGGTGAGGTGGTGGAGCACCAAACCCTCCTGAAGCCCAAGGGTGCTGCAGGTGTCAGCAGTGACAGGACAGTGTGCTGCAGGATGGCCCCGGTGCCACAGCGAGACACAGAGGAGAGCTGTACTGTTGGATCTCTCTCTGATGAGAGCTAAAAGCCACCTCTTTGCTGCTACTGAACATTACAAATCCCACATGCTTTCTTTCATCAAAGAAGAGATGTAGAAATTCATATGTCCCAGCTGTATTTACCAGCTTGGTTTTTCTAGATGAGTTTATGAAGGGGAAAAGATCTTATGTGATGTGACTATGGTTCAGAGAGGCTGGAGCCCTCTGTTCTACCCCACATCTCAGCTTAGGCAGCTAAATGCCCTGTCCAAAAGCATTAGCGCATATAAAGCCACCTTTTTCCAGATTGGTTCCAAAGTTACAACTCCAAACCTCCGGATATAAATGTTTAGGCAGCTGATTCAGGGGCTAAAAAGAGCAGTTACTGGAAGGTTTACCCATGGTGGAAATGGAGCAGGAGTGTTACCCCCAGCTGTACGCTCTGACATTAATTAGCCATTGGAGGGAGACAAAGAGCTGTGTTTCTTGTACTTCACCACGGTTCTGCAGAGGCAGTTACTCAATATTACCCATCTGCTCAATCCAGATGTTGTTTTATTCAGCAATGGGTAAAGCGACTTCTGAGCAACTCCTGCCACCACGGGGATGGGACAGCTGCAGGGCAGCTCCCCATTTCAGGGGACGTAGTACAAGCACCAACTAATACACATGCATTGCCCACAGAAATGTGAAATAAGGCCACCTCTAGATACACAGGGCTGGCTTTTGCCCTCCACAGTGGTTCAGATAACCATGGAGGGCTCAATCTACAAACAGACACTGCAGCCCAACTTCCCTACATGCCATACCAGTTCAGCTAAAGCTCCTTGGTCATGTCTTTCTTTAATCTATCATCCAAACAGAAGCTGACACCCCCTCCTTCCCCCAATATATTTCAGCTTTCTGTTGCACAAGGAGAAGGAGGAAAGAGTTTCCTAATAAACTCCCCTTTCTTGTCACCTGTGTATCTCTGCAAAGGGAAATCCACAGCCTAATGCCCAGCATGCCAGAAACTCCCCCATCCCATCAAATCCCTTCTGTGCCTCTATTATCCTGAGTGCTACCCCAGGGACAAAGCATTCCCAAAAAGGAAGACAGGAATTCCATAACCTATAGAGAAACTTAAAATCTTGGCTCACATCATTGGAAAATGGCAAAGCTTTGATTTTCTTAGACTATTCACACACAGGGGAACTCAGAGATTAGTCTATGCTGCTCAACTGAGGCTGCTCTCACCTGAAGGTTACCAATGCAGTCAATACAATACACTTAAAGGCAGGTATATCAGGGACAAACAGAGCTAAGGTGGTTATAAATCTCTTGGACCAAAGAGCATGCATTTAGCCCATTAAATGGGTAGTAGAATTCAGGTCTGCCTGCACACATAAACAGAGGTGTCTTTTAAGCACTATTATCTCATAATTTTCTCAAATTATTTTCCCAAGGATTTATTTGACTAGTGACATTCAGTCTAAGGCAAGGAACCTTCCAGGCTCATCATAATTCCTTCTATCAAATCTGCGAAACTGACTGAGGAAGAAGTGTGGGGCAGGGGGGAATGAAAAAAACTTGCCAAAATTTGAGACCAGACATGCAAACATTAAACTCCAAATCTTTCTGCCATTGTATTTTAGTGGTTTAATTCACCACAGAAAAAAAAAATCTTAAGAAGAGGGAGATATTCAGAAGCTGAGCATATTGGAAGGTAATATAGAAGGGAGGGAGGTAATATAACTTTTCATATTCTTGACAAGGTTACTTGGGAAGTTTGCAAAATGTCCCTCTCTTTCAGTATGTGCTCTCCCTTTAATGTTGCTTTTTGCATCAATATGAAATGGGGCAGAGCACTCAAACAGGTTCCAGCTGGGGTTTCATGGAGGTAGCCTCATTCCTGGGAGAGTAGCAGGCACTGCATTTCAAATTGCCCTCAGCGGCATGCCCCTGCATTAAAGTAATCACACAGGACTTGAGCTAAACAAGCAAAATGAAGAGGAAAAACAGTATATCTTCTTTATATGAAGGCTTTACATGATGCTATAATAATATTGTACTCAAGATTTTAATGAGAAAAATAATGTTTCTGTTGTAAAACAGCAACACAAATATTCAAGCAAGTAAGAAAAGGACTTTTCCACCTGTAGGATTCGTTTCTGCTGAACAAGCATGCCTGAAAATGTTTCAAGCCCCTTTTTCTGCCTGTGGAATGCAGGCAAGGTGTCTCAGGGCCAGATTCTGAACTGGCAGAAATCAGGACAGCTCTGCTGACTCTGGGAGAGAGCTTGATGGTCACCAACTGAAACTGTTATAGGCAAAAAAATAGTTTGAACAGTGAATGCTAAGAGGCAGCAGATAATTGGGTGTACACGTGTGAGGGGGTGAATGACCAAAACTGAACTTTTTGGCTGCTCATGCATTATAGTCTACTGCTCTGCATGTAGACTATTTAGGCTGGGAAAACAGAGGGATTGGAAAAAGAGGAGGCTGTTCAAAAAAAAGGTTCCCAAAAAGAAGTGGTTTCAGAAGGTGGAAGAGGGGCCAGAAGGTGAAGATCCCGCTGGAGGAAAGATGTGGTGTGTGGGGAAGATCATGGAGATCAGGAAGATGAATGCTAGGGGACAGTCAGTGACCTTGTCTGGTAATGCCACCTCCCTGGGGGAAGCGGAGTTGAGACCTGGTGAATGCAGTGCTGGGGGAGAGTGAGTGTGCAAGTGTAGGTGTGAGATGATAATCAAGTAAGGTAAAAGCTCTAATCTCACTTGTTCTTAAATAAATGCCAGTATCCAAATTCACTGTGGGCTGTGGTTTACTCTGTCTCACCTCTGTCAAAGACCCAATCTCAATCAGTCATTGTAATTTCATTGTCCTGTATATAGCTTAGCAAAAGTTGCTTTCCCTCCAGAGTGGTCTCAGTTCCTATGAAAGGGATGAGCTTAATTGATAATGCAGCTCACAGCACAATATTGAACTACACAGTCAATCAGAAACACACCAGTTAAGTCTTTTTCTTTCCTTATGTGCCCTCTTTGGGTGGTTTCACACTGATGCAATTCACTGAAAAATCAAAATAAGTACAACCCAACACAGGGAAAATTGCATTTGAAGGTTTCCCAGAGACTCAGTGGTGACCAGCACTGAGAGATTACTTTATCAGCCTTGAAAGAAATATTCATTACAGCTTTGGCAGCTTTGTCATTCAAGTGGCAAGAAGAATTCAGTTTTCCATTCAGCAGGTACTAATACTTAATCCTAAGCATGGGAGAAAATAACCTACACATACATACACATGTACAGTGCTCGTGCACTTCCCCCACCACCTCGTTAAAGCTCAGCAGCAGAAGGGATCTGACCTGAAATGTTACAGCCAGTTGTTATTTCAAGCCCTGTAAACATCTGCCAGATGATTGCTTCTTCCCCTCAGGCAGAAGGATGGAAAATATCAGGTCCTCACTTGCTAACAAACCTTGGGACTCAGTGTGCTTCTCCCTTTAAACACCAAATCTGCTGCTTTGCAGCTGGGAGGCTTTTCACAGCTTCCCTTCAGTCCTGCTAAAGATGTGACTTTAGACTCTGAACATTGGCACTACTAGGAGGAACTCAAGATTTCCTTAGGAGGGACAAGAACTGAATTGAGTAGGGCCCATCAGAGGAAATTTCACTCAAATGAAGGACATTTGCTCTTTTCAGAGGCCAGCCCTTGATTTGTCAAGAAAATGGAAGCTTGTTGGAGAATAAAAAGGTTTCCTTGTAGACAAAGGGATGTCTTTGTGAATGCGATACCAACACACACTTGATATTATGAGTCCAAGCTGTTTGGAGTTTTGATTAATGAATGGGAACATGTATAGACATCTGGCCTCTTCAAATTTCCCCTGCCTTGGCTCTGATACTGTAGGAACATTGCTGTTTATGTATGATTATTTCGAAGTGAATTAAGAGAGATTTTAGCTTTCTTCAGTTTGTAGGGTTATATAGGCAGTTGAACCATCCAAGCAGTGAGAAGCAGAGGATCCATCAAAGTGGTTGGGATGGCAAGACGAGAGCAGGAAAAATTACAGTCTTCCCAAGGTAAGTGGTACCTCTCTGTGAACCAGGGAGAAATGCTTTTTAGCCACAGAGAAGAAAAAAAAGAAAGACATTTCTCACATACTGGAAAGTAATAAATTGAAAGGGCCTGATTTCTTACAGGAAACTGAAGTAATCTCTGTTTAACTATATCAGCTGCAGGGCTGAGACCTAGTATGAGGGTTATCTCATAGCCTCGAAGTTTCTGATAGCAATTCAGTGTTGATTATAGAAATAACAGAGGGCAAAGTAACCCTTCAGCTGAGAGACAAAAAGCAACACTCAAGCTTAAACCCCACTATTTCTCACATAAAGTTTTGATGGACTGTACACAACTCTGCTGTTACATTTTCTCATTGTTGACTTTTTTCTGAAGGAACGACTCCACACTGTGTGTATTCATGCTGCTTTTCCTGTTGAAAATACCAACCTCATTGATACCTTGAGTGGGAAGTTGAGTCCATGAAATTTTGAAAGACCCTTCCCCCTTGGGTGAGAGAGATTCAAGCAAGGCCAGAAATCAATATAATAGAGTTGAAGAAATGAAAAATTGAGGATTCATATACCTGATATGATGGGGTTTCTACTCAAGTGTATCTTTCCTTCGGATGACCCCAATCCACTTACCTTCGTACCTTCTTGAAAATGTTACCCAGAGGCAGGAAAAGCAGGAGGTCAGTTTTCCTATCCCCTTTGTATTGTACTCATAAATTATATTTTTGCCATTTGTGTCTGCTTGCAAAATTGTCCATGAAGCTAATTTGTAATGCTTAACTTTATTTCATCCAAAATTGAACTGTAAATTTATTCTATCAAAAATACCTGTACTGGAACAGACTACTTGTGCATGTGACTGCAATATTCCAAATTTTCATTGAGCTGGTTATCTATAGCGATCATTTATTATTATTGTACATAGTTAAAACATACAAATCTAAGCTGTAGATTAAGCAATAAAGCTGAAAATACCCATACTTTCTATATTAGCGAACTTTTACTAGGACTGTTTCTTAGTAAAAGTTTTTAATAACATGTTTTAAATAATTTTTTCCATTAAAATGTTATGGGGAGAGGGAAACAAAATCAAGAAAATGTCAATTATCTCTAAAATATACAAAGATGTATCACTCTTTTTAAAATCACATTCCAGCAAAACATGCATTTTAGGAAAGATTACATCTTCTAGATATATTAGTATGTCTCTGCTCTTCTGTATCGCTCTTTCACCTTTCTGAAAGAGAGATGCTTTCTGCATTTCTGATTGTGTTTTACCACAACAGACAGATCTGACAAGTTGTCCCTGAGCTGACTTCCGTACACACTAAATGATCTTTGCAGTAGATGACATTCAACAACATAGATAACCTTAGCACAATAAAGAGATATGGCCAGATTCTCCAAAAATGTAGATTAGTATAGCTCCACTGAAGAAAAAAGAGCTAAGTCAATTTATACCAGCAAAGCAGCTGTGTTTTGTTTTAGCAGCCAGACGGTGACAGGGGGCAGTAGGCATGAACTTAATTCTGTCACTTCTTCCACCTGCTGTTTAGAAGGACTTGGCAGAATACTTAGGGTGTGATGTGTTAAAACATTGCCCTAAAATTCAATGAGAGATGCCTTAGTCATGTTTCTTTTCTAAAGTCTCACACTCTGAAGGATAGATGGTACAACAGAAAAGCACACTTTGTTTGATATGCAGGTGGTAAAGCACAGGTAGCAAGGAATGGCTTGCAATTAGGGTTATACACATCCAAGAGACATTTAGTGTCAGGGATTGTGGCTAGCAACAAATTCTTACATACCAATAGATGTAGTCCACTTGATTAGTTTATATTGGGTAAAACTGTGCATTACTTACCCAACACTGTGAAGGTCTAGAGAGTCCTGGTACAGAGGCAATAGCACATGCTTAGACAAATGGCCTTGTTATATGCTTATTGGCTTTCAAAAGGTTAAAAAGTCTGCCCACTGTGTAAGACAGACAACTGTTCAACCTTTTTGATCACTGAGAAGACTCTGTTTCATTTCATGACATACAAATCCAAGAAAGATCAATCCAGAGCTGAAGGAATTCACAGGGCACCTAAGTTGCTATGGTGTCTATATCCAAAATCACGTCAGAGAATGCTATAAGCACCATAATGTTACTGATGTCTTTAGTGGAAAAGGGGCAGACTTTGAAAGAAATCTGGGGTGCAAGTTGACATTAAACCCACAGTGGAACAACTCAGCTGCTCTACCTCTGCACTGAAGAGTCCTTTTTTCCTTTTACCACCTTTTGTTTTAGCCCTGGATCCCAGGCTAACTCTGCAGCTACAAAGGGACTCTGGGATATGAACAGTGTTACAGAGTTTACATGAAAATCAGTCTTCTTTAACAGAGAAAAGGAAGAATGTTCCAAAAAAATCTCTAAAGTATCTGATAAAAACAACTGCTATAAAACTTTAAGGCAAGATCTAAGCTCTGGGCAGATGAATGTTTAGACAGATAAGAAGTCTGTGAAAAGACAAGTTCAGCCAGGGAATTCCCTTTAACTTTATATTGATAGTATTATTGTCAGGAAAATAAGAAATAACGAAAAGAAAAGTCAAAAGCACAGAGCTAAGAAGCACATCCCCCAAAGCTAGAAGGCTGCTTCCTTTCAAACTTTTATAAATAGTCTCTGAGATCAGAATATGATTTGAATTCTAAAAAACTATCAGCTAGATAGAGAAATTCAAACCACCTCTTGCAGCAAATGAGCAGGATGCAGTCAGATGTGGAACATTGGCTGGGGTCAGAAGGCAGTTAGACAAAATCATTAGGTTTAACCCACAGAAGTCAAATCTCATGGTCAATTAGTCCACTGGCTTTGCTTCTGCAAGGCATTTTTAACTGATTAGATCAGGTCAAGAAATGCCTTGCAGTATTATCTTGATCTTCAAGCTACAGAAACCCTGAGAGTAAAGGGATGAAATTTTAACTGTGCTTACTGAAATAGGAACTGTGAAGAAAGGTAAATAATATTACCAATAATAAAGAGTTTGAAGGCCAGATGGTTATGCAAGAGAAAAAGTAGAGTAGAGAGAGAAAAGCTGCTATTGTAACTCGAGCTGCACAGGCTGGCTTCATTCCAGGTGGGAAGAACATCTGAAAATTTTGAAATTTTCCAGGAAGAAGAGCTCTACCTGGTGACCAAGAATCATAGAATCATAGAATCATTTAGGTTGGAAAAGATCTTTAAGATCATTGAGTCCAACCGTAAACCTAGCACTGCCAAGTTGACCACTAAACCATGTTCCTAAGCGCCACATCTACACGTCTTTTAAATACCTCCAGGGATGGTTACTCAACCACTTCCCTGGGCAGCCTGTTCCAATGCTTGACAACCCTTTTGGTGAAGAAATTTTTCCTAATATCTAGTTTAAACTTGCCCTGGCACAACTTGAGGCCATTTCTTCTCATCCTATCACTTATTGCTTGGGAAAAGAGATTGACAACCACCTCGCTACAACCTCCTTTCAGGTAGTTGTAGAGAGCGACAAGGTCTCCCCTCAGAAGAATGACAATAACAGGGGTGGGTTTTTTGGAGTCTTCAGAAATGTTTCATTCCAACAAAACACAAACCTTTTATTTCTGTTTCTATTTGAAATAATTCCCTATAGGAAAAAAACAGGAAAGTGGGCAAGTGGTGACTTCCAAATGAATAAAGATTCACAAATTTTAAAAAGACACATTGTCACATTCTTAGAATCTTACTCTTTCATCTTTAAAAAGGAAATTAAACTGAGTCAAAGTACCTCATTTTCAGTAGAATCGAAAATATTCACATGGACTGACTGTGGTTGCATCACATTTCCTATGACTACCTTTACTAGTAATACACATTTGATCCAGAAGTTGTCATATAAATTGGCAGCTTTCGGAAGTGTTATCTTTGAATAAGATAAAGAATATTCAGCTATTTTTGGAAGGCACTGGATACAGCTGTATTTCTGTAACTAAGTTTATATCCTTTGCATCGCATGTCACTGATACATATGCTAAGCAGGAGTCTAGTTATATGCATAATGAGACATATGCAAAAATACTGCAAAATATTAATAAAGCCTTTGAATTTTGCATTGTGAGTGGAGTATTCCAGCACCCTTGATATAAGCCCAGCATACTGCAGTGACTGATTCCCAGGCAGAACTACTTTGAATCACAAGTTAAAATATAGTCAAAACAGAATGAGAATGCAATATGCAATCTCAATGAAAGATGAAATACAAAGGATAAGATTGCATAATTGCACCAAAGATTCTCTAATTCAGTGGCATAGCCTAATTTTGTCAGTGGCACAGGTATTTGAGAGGAAGACTCATTCACTGAAAGAGCCACTAGTTCACAATGAAAAGGTTTTTCCACCTTTTAAAGTACTCCTTGCTATCCTTCAGGCCCATGCCAAGTCTCTACTTTATCACTAGCTGTTACAAGTTGTTAAAGACAGCTTTATAAAACAATTTGGTTCTCATTCATTTCAGTGAGAGTCAGAAAAAACAGGCATTTCATTTTAGGGAGTCCTTTTCTTTTCTGGAAAACTACTTACTTCTACATAAATGTTAGGAGGCCAAATGAGTTTCATTGCATGCTCACATACTGTAGGCAATAGAAGTCAAATACAGACCATGCGATAAAACAATAATAAAAAATGATATTTTGAGGAGATCAGAGAAAGAAGTTCCTAGATAAATGCACAGTGTATCATGTTATGTTCTGAGAGAACAGCCTAAAGTGAGGGCAGAAATAAGATGAATTTACATTCCCTTTAGGCCCACTCCATTTCAACATACAATGACCAGCAAAAAGGCCCTGAAGTATAAATTAGAGCAACAGCTGTTTTTAGCTTGCAACACCTCATGTTAAGCTGCCTGCAGACTTATGTGAAACTCAAGATACCTGAACAACTATTTCAGAAATGTTTAAATTCATATTTTGCTGGGGAATATGCACCCAAATCCCAAACAATCTCTTGCAGGTGCAAACTCTGCCCCACAGAGCCATCACTGGTTAGGCACTTCTCTCACTCCTCCCCAGCCTTCGCTGTTTTTTGGAGGAGGTCTTTCCTTTTATCAAGAGTAACTTCTGCTTTGGGACTCTCTTCTTTACTTCATAGCCGTTCACAGGTGGTATGGTGCTGGCCTGTAGCCTAATTTTAGCTCCAACAGGGGATGCTGTCCTTCTTCCCTCCTTTGTGCTGCTCCCCTTAGAAAGGCTATCTAGGTGAAGACACCTTTCACTGCTCAGCAAGGGACAGGATTGCTTTTGTTAATTGTTCTCCTAATGACTGTATCACCTAGGACAGAGTTAAATGTCTCTCTCCTAACAACAGTATTCAAAGGGAGATTTGAACTGAATGCAAGCCTGCTTTAGCAAGGTATCTTCATTGACAGCAAAGAATTGATTAGTTTTGTATCAACAGCCCATATTATGGAAGACCTGGATCACAAACATCAGATAACACTGAAATTAAGTAGCACAATTGCCACACTTTATCTCTGTTTGGTTTGCTTCTGATCAGTCACACAAAGAATATTAGAGAAAGTCTCAAGCTTGCTTAAGCAGAAATCAGGAAGCAGAGTTAAAATTTCTGCATATTTCCAACATCAAAGCAGTTCTGCGCCTTGTTTATCTGAACACAACCTGCCAGATACGGGGTGCTGTGACACCTAGAAATATTGTCCTATGGAAAACTCCATACAACCACCCCCTCAGGCTTGCCTTTCATACTTTATTGCAGCTCTTTTACATATTCACTTCCTAAGCATCTTTTAACCGCACTGGTTACCACATTAGGATATAACTTACTGGCTACCCAGAAGACTTTTGTTATGCTTACCTCAGAACTTATGCTCCTTGGTCTTTTGGTTACTACTACAACCTGACTTCACAGTTCTCCGTATATAATGATAAAAGACAACATACACTGTCTAACTGAGCAAAAATATTGTGTCTTTGTTTTCCTTTTCTAAACCAACAGATACTCACTGTAGCCTGTCAAGCTAATTGGATAGCTTCTATATATCATCTGACCCACAATGTAATTTGTTTATGTCAAGCGAACAACACAGATCTAAATTTTGCCTCCTTGTGTTTTGCTAAGCAAAAACAGCTTGAGAAGATCAACAAGACCTCATCTCTTGCCCCACAGTATAGTCCATACTTTCATGAGTGATTTGAATGATATGTGCAAGAGGAAATGCCTGTGCATCTTCCCTGGCATGATATGGATAGTTTGGGGCAATACATCATATTGCCAAGGTCAATAGTAACCCTGTCAACAGTAGACCCTTCAAGAATTGTTTCATTTCAGGGTGCACCATGGGTTTTTTTCCCTGCTGCAATACCTCAGGGACTCTCAGTCCATGTCTTAAGACAGAGAAAAGAAAGGAAATTTTCCCCCTTTGAAACCTGCTGAAACCTCTGACTGGTCTGAGACCATGTGGCCTGGCCAGACTGAGAACATCTCACAGCTGCAGCAGCAAGGAGATTTCCTTTTTGGGCTGTGGTGTTTCCTAGGATGGGATAGTGTCGAGACAGTAGGTCCTGAGGTGCTATAGCAGTGCCACAAGCAGAGGGCAGAGAAGGAGCAGATCTGGAATCACAGCAGATGATGCATTTCGGGATCAGCAGTAATTCAGTGGGAGCCACATAGATATCATCCCAGAAGTGAGATTACAGTATTGAGCTCCTCTGAAGTTCAAAACTGGAACAGAAAGGGTGCATTGCAGCTTTAACTACACTGTTAAGGTTTCTTTTCAGGGGAATTACCATCCATTCTCAGGTACTCAGAGAAATGGTAAAATCAAGGAATATTTAGGGAGTGGAAGAGTTTTAATACTGGGTGGCAGAGCTCTCACAGGCTCTAATTTTATTCTGAATATTAGAAATCGTTCCCAGGAGACACTTGCTCAACACCTGAGAAGCATAATATTAATCGCTCCTCCTCAGTTCTAGCTTTCAGGGTTGCTTGAGTAAAGTTGCTTGAGTAAAGCAAGTGACCAGGAACAGTATTTTATAGTGGCAAAAAATTAAGTGTACCTGATTTAGTTTCTGGTTGCTCTCCAAATCACTACCATTAGCAGAAGCTATTACTATCTGTGCTGATTCTCCCAGCTTTATTCTTCCTAAAACCTGAGGCTTTATCAATATATTATGTAAAACAACATGCACAGAATCCAGACGCCTCAATCCCATGCACGTGTGCATACACACACATGCACAAAGCACGCCTGAGCAGCCCCAAAAGTCACTGTCAAAAGAAAAGACTATCAAAGATAATGTAATCAGTCTCTGACATCCTGAAGTAATCGGCAAAAATCAAGGGGAAAATTAACCATGCCACTTAATGAGTAGGCTCCACCATGTCTTGTGGACTTTAAAATATCAGAGTGCTTTTAGACATGAAATTTACGTCTGCTTTAGTCCTTCTTTTCTCCATCCATCTTGACAGCTCTGGGCGGATGAAAATCTCATTAGTTGAAGAGGGGACAGGCCAGGGAGGGCTCATGGCTGGCTTATTGGGCTCTGCTCTTTGAAAGCCCCTCTTCACCAAACATTTTCCTGGGGCCTTCTGAAAGTAGAACAGAGATGAGGAACATCCTTTGCTGCTTCGCCCATCCTTCTAGCTCCTCTGAGGCCATTCAGCCGAGCGCTTCTCCCTGTCTGGCTTCTAGGATACTCCCCCCACTGTCATTCAGGATATGTTAACAGCTCCTTTCAGCACAGCTCTGGTGTGTTGTCCCTCCTGCACCTTTTTGAGGTAAATCAGAGCTAATCCATGAACAATGAACCAAGGGGCAGTGGAAAGATCTGGACTAGAGTTGTTAATTTAAACTACCTGTCCTGCACCCACTTTCCTACTTCTCAGCTATTTCCAGTGCTAACATTGTCCTTCTCTCGCTGGTTAACTCTGCCTGATCACTGTGCTCAAATGTTTCAGCTGCTCATTCACAGTTGTGAACCTCGGAGCACCCTGGGGGACACAGGGAAGCTGCCAGGGAGCTGAGTGCACTAATGCTTTAGCACATTATCTTCCGTTTGCTGAGCAGCAGACCTTGGCCTCGTGTCTATTTGCAGCATCTTTGAGATAGGTCCTGTTCCCAAGTCCATAGAAACCAACAAACGGGCCTTGGATCAGGTGCTTAGGCTGATTCTTGAGAAAGTGAACTCTTCCTGTTGATTTTCATTTGCAACTGGGTGCCTGTGCACCTGTAAGGATCTGAGATTTTATAGCATAATGAATCCTCACAGAAAACAAACCTCACCTATTCGTCACAAATAAGTCAGCACTAATTTCCCCATCAACTGTCTGTATCAACTTACAGAGTCAGAAATTAAATATTCTGGGCTTTTTTCTGTCTAAAAAGGGATAGTTTTCTTCCACCTATTTTTCTTTTTTTTTCATAGGAATTCTGCTTTTGTTTAGTACGCAAATTAATATATATGCATGTATAAACACGTGTGCATATCTATATGCATATGCAAATACCTAAGCCCTTAGTATTGGTGCACACATCTTTTTCTGAATTGCAGTCATGCTAAACAAAATCCCTTCAGGGCTTTTCTCGCCACTCCTTTTTACATGTTTGACAGTTTCCCAGGGAATTAGTCTTAGTGCATTATTGGATACGTGTTCTAAATAATTAAATTTGACAATTATGTGGGAGAAATTTCGGACAAAAAGAACTGAAATCTCTGAATGCAAACAAATAGTGTGAAGGTTCTTCTTTCTCTCTAAGATACTCTATCCCTCCCTTTGTCTGTATCTCCTATCCCACTAAATGCCATTGCTCATCATGTTGATATGCAGAATCTCATCTCAGCAGGTACATTTCATTTATTGAAACATTATTTGAGAACAACTTTATTAAAGATTCAAGATGCCAATACAAGATGACACAGTGCATAGCAGCTTGTAACTTGGAAAGCTTTATGCAATTAAACAACATTCAACAGCAGGCAGGATACAGTGTGAATTACAGAAAGGAGTGGTGTTAAGCTGATCCATGGTGAATAAATTAAAAGTGTTCAGTCACGTGGTCAGTAATGAAGATAGGCAGGAGCAGGGATACATAGACAAAAGACAAGAAACTGTTTGGGAAGAGGTGGGGAGGGGTGGAGAAAGAGGCAAGAAAACTTACTTTAGGTTACAGGATATGCAGAAAAGGCTGTGGGGTTCAGGAGAAAGTGATACCTGGAAAGGCAAGGGAGTTCTGCTGCCTTACAGTTTTCTGGCTGACTGAAGGTTATTGTAAAAGGTAAAACCTACCCCATTTGGATTTGGGTATTGGCATCTACTAGCAACTATTCCTAGCTCTGCCTTTGGGGGCCAGAGTTCACAGCACTTGGACGTGTTTCTCTGGTGAAGGACCTGACCCCCATAAATTGCAAGACCTGTGCTCTTCTAAAGCTCTTAAGTAAGTTCATTGCATAATGCAACAAAATGTGAACACCAACAACTGAATATCAGCAAAGAGAACATATGAAGAATAGCTGGGGAGAAACATAATGAATAATATTACTTGTAAGAATATTATTTAGCTGGAGCCAGAACTGAGTACCCGGTAAACAGATTTGCAAATAACACATTTGAAGTACACTGAGAACAAATTTATCCAAAGCATTAGTAAGCCAGGCTGAAACTTTACGCCCATATCAGTTTGGTTTTTTTTTAAATGCCCTTTTTTTAAAGAATAGGAATGTCCACAAGAACGATTTAATTGCCAATTAGGGATTTATCAAGTTTTTGTTTACCGTAGAAAAACACTCTTCAGAGGATGCTCAGCAAAACAAACCTGGCTAATACCACTTCCTGACCTTTTGAAAATAATCCTTGTGAAGTATTTTTAAAAGGTCTGTTAACAGAAAATAGAAAACTTTGAAAAATACTGAATAAAAATAAAAATAGTTCCACATTCTTCCAGAAACAGGGAAACATCCACAGCCTGCTCATGCTATTGGCTTTTGTGCTTTCCTTTTCCACTAGTGAAAACTCCTCTGTGTCCCCTGAAGTTTCTAGGAGAGATGTTCACACTTCCCTAGAATCAAAGAAAAGGTGTCATCATACTTTGTGTAGTAAATAAAGCTCTGGCATTCTCAAACCTCACCTCCCTCCACCCCAGCAAGCCACCCCATAAATCCAAAGATTCCCCGGTGCTATATGATCTTCCAGTGTATGCCCTTCCAGTGTTTCTATCAACAATTTCCACCATAAATTACAGCTTTTTCCTTTTGATTTTATTTATTTTCCAGCCATTTCTCTTACAGAGCCACCATCTTTTGCAGATAGGGGAAGAACACCCAATATGGCAGAAAAAGCATAGGTTAAAGGACAGCGAAGGAAGTGAATGTGCCCCAATGTATGAAGCATGACTTTGTAAGCTAAAACATCTGGATCCTTTTTCCAGTTCTGCTTATGAACTTCATCTTCTTGTTTTCATTTGCTCTAGTGCTCAGCCTGAAGATCCTTAGGCCAGACACTTTCCCTCAAGTCTTGCTTGTAGCACACATAGTATGGCAGAGTCTGACATCCTTTAGATGCATCCAATAGGAAAAAATATTAATAATAAGGTTAATCCAGGTGATGTGTACAGGATGTGATAGCTGCTGTCTTCACCACAAAATATTTCTGCATAAAGTGTTTAAGATTATTTTCTTAGGAATAGATGTCCTAATGTAGGAGTACTTTTTCCATGACAGGTCCATATCCCATTTGCTAGATCACTAATAAGTTGGCATTCAACTTTATGATGCAAACGCCCACCCTTAAGGAACTGAGCTGAGAACATGAAGAAGCCACATGGCAGACACTGCTAACCAGTGACCCGTGGCCATAGCCACACTGAGCACAGGTCTCCACAGGAGGTGAAGGATTCTGGTCGGCCCTTTACTGCACCCTCAGCTCACAGCAAAGCAGAAGTGAGCCACCACAGACTCATATCTGAGCTAGAAATACAAATGGGCAAGATGGTTCATCGATCTGTTTTCAAGGAAGTTCTTTTTGAGGACACCTGGTTTAACTCAGGTAATCTACAAGTTTTAGTAAAGTTCATAATGTTGACAGAAGTTTCGAATAAACTTATGAGTATGCAAAAACTTTGCACTTTTTCTGTACTCATTTCACTTCATTGTTAGATGCAAAGGTAACAAAATGACATGAGAGAACGTGTTCTCCATGTATAAATGCTCATTAACGGAGATGAGAAAGCAAAAGAAGGCTCAAGAGAGAACTTTGTAATGATTTCCAATCTTTTTTGGAGACCTAAAGCAGACTCTTCCAGAGATAGGCTGTACTCAGACAAATCCATCTTTGTGTCTGGAAAGTCCCCAGTCACAAAATCTCAGAATTTGATGGTATTTAGGAACCTAATTCTCAAAGTTCAGCTCCTGTTGGCATCAGTGCAATGTGCCACAATCTCTTAAAAAGCTGGATCTTTGTTAGAAAAAAAGGTGAATGTGGCTCTAATCTCTTTCACACATTCCCATAGATATGATTGATAGATTCTTAGCTGCAAGTTCTTTGCTCCTGTCCTCCTCAACATGCAGTAGACAGTTTGGGGTGTATTTACAGAAAGAAATCCTAGGAGAGGTGTCCTGGGCACAAATAAAAGAAATTTCTACATTGCACTCTTGTAGCTCTGGGACCATGAAGATCCTGAAACAGCAATTCCTGGTCACTGACTGATGTCTGCCTGCAGCTAGCTGAGTGGGGTGACTGTTCTGGAATATGAAATTACCTGGAGAAACATCTACTTTGATAGCTGGAGTGGGTGTAAAGGAGAGGTGAAGAAATTATCTTTAGCAAGAGAGCAGCCAGTGGTCAGCATGTAGCTGTATTCCTGCCCCAGACCACAGCAAACTCCCAAATTGAACAAATGAACACCAAAAAAGCTCAGTGTCACATCAGTTCCTTTCTAGACTCCGACCCACCCCTGCCTTCCCAGCACAAACGGGTTTTTTTCTACGAGAAAGGGAAAAGTTAATTACACGATTCCTCCTGTTCTCTTCTGGATTAGGCTAATGCAGTCTAGACTTGCAATTTAGAAAGCTGTTTATAGGCAGCTGCTTGGGAAAGAGCAGACATCTTTCTTGTAGTCCAATAGATTTAAATATTTAAAGGCCAGCTGCACAGAGCAATGTCCCAGAACATTGTCACTGGGACATGGTGACTCATACACAGCCGGAGGAACATGAATTGGACTTTCTGCCACAAGATGGGGCTCTGCCCGCCCTGTTTCCCCATATACCCTATTTTATGCTTTGCTTCCTCTCCTGCATGAAAAATCATTGTTTCCTTGGTTATAATGTGTCTTTTTTTTTTCCTTCTTGTTTTGCTGTACCGAAGCACATTTATTTTCTATGGCAAGAAAACAACTTTTCTGTCTTGCCCCCAAACAGACACACAAAACTGACAAAGCCTCTAGGACCCCCTTGGCTGAGATAGATGAGCTGTACTTACAGAATTAAAGCAAAACCTTTATTGCAGAGGGAAACGATGCTATAAGCAAGCCATCTGTTTCATAGCTTCCTGAAACGGAGAGCATTCGTGCAGGTTTTCTGCTTCTTATTATTTCAGTGTTTTGCTCCTAACAAGCAGAGGACCAATGACCAGATTCTGAGCTTTGGTGCTCACTGGAGAAAGAGGAACAAGCTGAAGGTGGCAGAACTGTGCTAGATTTTTATCCGGGAATGAATAGCAACCTCGTTTTATAGCAAGGAAATTATTAGTACTGTGGTTGTGTCCAGGGCCTTTCATTGGATCTTCACAATGACTGGTAGTTAACACACACATATAAAGGTAATTGGTTCATGGAGGGTCAGTTGGCTGAAAATTGGGCACCATTTCTTTCGTATGGGAGGGGATAGCTTTGAATAGGACTGCTGGTCTCTATCTGTCAGGTACCAAATGCCTTAAGTGAATTCCATCACTTGTACTTACTGGTGTGTGAAGATGGTCATACCAGAGCTGCCCGTCAGCCTCTATCCATATGCTGTTCCAAACCAAGTCACTATGATCACTTTAGGAGGTGATCACCCAGACTCAGCACACAGGGAGGGGACCTTCCGTCTCCCTGCAGTGTGGGATATTCCTAGGTGGCGGGATCTCTGGACGAGCACTTCTGAGGATGATCACATGTAGCTCTGGCACTGCAGCGTGATCCCCCTTGAGGCAGGGAACCGCCATGCATGAACCTTCCTGTCCAAGTGCCCAGAAATGTACTTTGAACATCTGAACTCCTCCAGCAAGCAGACTTGGTTCCTGCTAAGAGAGTCACTTTTTTTTCTTTTTTTTTTTTTACTTTTGTGTCACCCTTCTCTTGTTGCTGCTTGTAATCTCAGGACTCCTCTTGCTGCACTACATTTCCCTGTATCTTCTACACTTCTCTGTCCACCCCACCCACAAATGTCCTCGTAACTGCTTCCAAGCAGTAACAGAAAAAAATAGCAATCATCAGCATGGCCCTTGGAGGATACCTAGCCAAGCCAGTCCACTGAAGGTCTGGCAGCCATGCCTGCCATGCCTTCCTATACATTATCAAATACTGAAATGTGGACGAGCTGGTTCTGTTTTTGATTTTGCCACTTCACTCCTGTGTGTTCTTTACATATCCCTTATCCTAAGTTCATCCTAAGTGTAAAATAGAAATGATCATATTCATGAAGGTGGTTTAACTGAGTTACAAGCTTTTGGAATCATAGACCTCTGACAACCCTCTGCATTTCTCATAGTCTGTTATGTACAGTTACTGGTAAATTTTAGCTATAGGAAGGTGACATAGTTTCTTTGAGCAGTTGTGAGCCATTTAGAATGGTTTTGCAGACCACCTACAGTCTGTGAATCATTGGTCAATGCATGTTATGCTTAACATAGAAAACAGAGGCCACTGAATGAGCCCAAATCTCATTTCTTTGCTTCTTCATAATTTTTATTTCTGCTGCTTCTGCTGTTACATACTTGTACTTTTCCTCAGTAAGTACAGGATGCTGCTCATCTTTTAAAAATACTGAAACACCAAAAGAAAAGGTATTCACGTCTTCCTACATTTCATTAAAACAGCCTTCAGCACATTTAAAACTTGGAACCAAAACAAATTTTTTGGATCAAGTCCAGTCCTCTGTGACCTGACGTTGCCTCCTCATACAAGCTCATTATAAACTTGTCAAGGCTATTTTAAATGAGTTAGATCTTTCTCCCCACTATTCCAGTTGGAAGATTGTCCAGATCCTTGCTGGATTGCTGATACAGGAATCTTCTCATTTTTAAGTTAAAATTTCTTCATAGCCCTGAGAAGAGGGATTTCATGTGCCATTCTTTGCAGAACAGGGCAAAGGAGGATGTCAGAGGCTTTCCTTCATTTGGATACAAGTTGTTTTTACAAAAGGGCTACAAGTAGTGTAAAGCAATTAGTTAGGCAATGGGCCCAGGGGGTGAATGTGCAGTTTTAGTTCTGGGAGTGAATGCTGGTTAAAAATGATGAAAAATCCTCTTTGTACAGACTGTACAAAACCCATCAACAATTCCCTCAACAGCTTTTAAAACTAGTGGCCAATTCTAAAATCTTTGTGTGAATTAGCATAATACAAGAGTCAATGGAAAACACTTTCATTCTTACCTTAAAACACAGCTTTTACAACTCATCTTTCTTTCTACAGTCACTGGAGTTTTTAGGGCAAACTGTAAAAGAGGCCTGTGATGCCAAGTAGAGATGGGTACGAGGCTTCCTTCTGCTCTGCTCCTTGAGTGCACTGAATTTTTAAAGTGTTTTTTAATGACTGCTGTAACTTTCTTGTCCTTCTTAGATGGAAGCTGTTAACTTTTTCTCACTGAAGTTTTCTTTCTGGGAAACTCGTGGCAACCATCTCATGGCTGTGCCTTGATGCTTTCTTCACAAAGACTGAATACCAAGGTATCTGGGAAGCAGTACGCTGCTTAGAGCAATAGGGAATATTTAATTCAGGTATCTCAGGGAAGTGGATAGCATCAGTACAGCAAGGCTGGGCTGAAATTTAGGACTGGATGCACAGAAATACTCAGAAGAAAAGACATAGTCCGTGTCTGCACTTCACATGAAAAGCCGTCTCCTATTCCTCTTGTAGATCATAAATCCTGGCTGTGGCTCTGCTACTTATCGACAATAACAAGGGACAGGCAGCAAGACATCAGTGCAGCCCATGCCTGGGGTGCCAGGAAAGCTGCTCAGCTTGCCCTCTGCCAGCTGTGTCCACCTGCACACGTTCAGACAGCTTCACACATCCAGTGGTCTTGCTCACTTTGGTCAGGAAATACCAGTGGTTCAGTCTGCACTGAAACATCCTCACAGGATCCCAAATGCTTTCAGAGAAGAAAATATTTTCATGTTTCTTTTTCTCCAGCCTGCACTTTTCCTCTTCTCACAATTTGTTTACTACCTTAGTACTTCCTTTTCTGCACAGCCATTTCCAGACTAGTTGTCATTAATGTTGTTTTTAGGAACTGTGGCTTGATGAAGATAAATGATTCTGCAGTCTCTGAAATATAAAGCCATTTGCACAGTATCAACTGGTGGGTCAGGATGGCAGGTCTGAGCCCAGTTCAGAGCATGCAGCCAGATGTTTCCACCATAAGTACTGTCACCAGAGTTGTCCTAATCATCAGCCTCGTTAGTAGCTTCTCTAAACCCAGGCCAAGGACCGATAGGTCACAAAAGGCAAATTTCCCTTAGAGATTATTTTTGCCAACATGGTTTAAAAATGCATTTAGCAAGGGACGGTGTAAGAAACAGCTGCCTGTACTGTTCAGTGGGTAAAAAGATGGCATTTCTTCAGAGCAGTCAGTATGGCACTTCTCATTAGCAGCAGTCAGTGCTGGAGGACGTATCAGTGGTTGCGCTTTCAGAAAGAAGTTACTTATGCATCTCAGTATGGCAGAAAGGAGGCTGGGGAAAAGGGTTTTTTTTTTCCAGGTGACAGTGGTGGCCCAACCACCATAGGCGTTGCTCTTTCTGAGTAAGTAGGTGCTGCCTTTGGAACAAAGTTCTCTTGAGGTATAAAGATTGAAAGGAAAAACAAAGGAAAAACAAACAAACCAAAACCCCTTAGGAAATTCACAGAGGAACAATGACAGGATTTTTTTTTTAAATGAACATTTTTCAGGTAGTTGGAAAGGCTATGACAAAATGCAGCACATTTTATTTCCCTCTCTTACCCTCTTATCTAAGTCTCATAAACAGTGTAACCAGTTTTGCTGAAATTTTAGAGACTAAACAAAACCAATATCCTCAGCCAGAGGAGGAGTCCAACACTACAATTTCATCACAAAGAGTTAGCAAAACAATTGCAAGCAAGCTCATAAAGGTGAAGTTTCAAGAATCTTATCTCCAGACAGTCCTGCCGACTTAGTTTGTATGTCCTCTCCTCACATACTGTCACTATTCTGCTTTGTTCTACCGATCTCTTTTTTCTCTATTATTCTCTTTTTGAATAATACTGAAACGAGATCTTTTCTTCTTTCTCTTCCTATCTCTTCTAAATAGAAGCAAACCTTATAATCAATGAAGTGCAAATCTACTTTTCCACCCAATGATGTCTGAGTGGATTTGAAACTCAAAATATAACCATTTGTTGCATTCTGGCTAAATAATCTGATAAGAAAAGAACTTTGTACCTTCCCTTGGATAGCTGGTCTTTTGTATGAGAGGTACAAATGCAAACCTGTAAACCTGAATGTGGTATATGGACTGCTGCAGGATTCTGTATGACTTCCTGCACTTTCTCATACGCCAAAACATTAGCAAAATGGAGGGTTAGAGGTGTGCATTGTTGTTCAAGGTAATTAAGAAAAGTACACAAGCAATCATCATTAGTGGTTCATAATACAGCAATGAAAACATGATTGCAGCTTAGCCCTAACTCTTAGCTGATAGAACAGGGCCACTACAGCAGGACTGTGGAGAAATGCTGTATGACAAGAGGTTTGTAATGATTTACAGGGTTTTCCTTAATTGCACAATCAGTTGTTTGTTCCAGTTAATTGAGTTCCTTTTCCAGTAATTACTCTTTGCAGTTCTTTATGCCACTGTATTGCAAGCTTAACTTTTCTTACAGCTACCTTAGCTCAGTTACCTCGCAGGACTTTTCTGCCTCATTCAACTGAATTAGCATCGCCTCTGGAGTTGTTCACGAGGAATGATGGATTTACTTCCTGTATAATTTCCCTATATATCGTGCATGCCCCTTAAAGGGGTGCAAAGGGGTTTATAGGTGTTTTCTCCCAGTGCACTACAGATGGAGTCTTGCTCTTTACTCCAGAAGTCACTGCTACACCCATGACCAGAATACAGTTCAAACCATTATCTGTCACATCCTTGACTTCTAAATGTCTATTTCTGTCACAGAGGAAAAAAACAGCCCATGTTTAATGGAATTGGAAACTACTAAGAAAAGTCTGTATTTATATATGTGACTACAAAACCAAGCAAGTAATATTTCATGAGAATATAGAAATGAATATGCAAGACTGAAAAGGCTGTGATACCAGGATGAATGGAAGGGTTGACAGCTCTGGAGGCTGTCGCACCAGCTACCAAAATTTGCAGACAATCTTGTATTTCTTCCATCACTCATGAAATGTTAACTGCTCCGGGTTATCTGCTGCTTTATTTTTAAACTGTTTTACTGTTGTTTTATGTTAACCAATGTTACATATACATAAATAACTGTTTTAACTTACCTGTTTATGAAAGTCTGTTCTGTACTATGGAAAGTTGTGAACCCTTCCTCTGTGTTTGTTTGCATGTATACCAAGAGGCACCTACTTAAACTTTCCATGATCCTTTCAGTCTGAAAAAAAAAAATTGCCTTTAGAGCTTGTTTATTAATTACTTTTCCTCCACAACCATTTGTATTAGCTGTAAATGATTTCTGTGCACATTTTTTTTTATGTTTCCATTTTTAGGATTGCCTGATGCATGCTAGTAATGATTATTTGTACGTTTCATACACATTGGTATTTCTGGTATTTCTCCTTTTAAGATAAGCAGATGGAGGTTAGCTGAATTTCACCAAGCTATATATTGCAAACATGGAGGATATAAGTAAGGTAGTATGAAACAATGTGTTGAGCTGAACCTCACTTCCAGCTCCTCCGGAACCTCTCATGGAACCTCACTTCCAGCTCACTACAGACCGATTATTGATAACATATGTTTTATGTCAATGCTTGCTTGTCTTTTATAGTCTTCAACAATAAACCAGCAGGCAGTGGAATCTCATTACTCTGCTGGGGTTTTATACTGTTTAGACACAGCTAATTCCCAGCATCTCTTCTCCTCTGTACTGTTTTGTTTTCTGTTGAAATCCAGTAAGGATTAGAAATCCTTCCCTCCGCAAATTCACCCATTCAAGATATGGATCATCTGGATTAAACTGACATGCAGAACAGTAGTACAGCTGCCATTTTGTTTTGGCATACAACTGGAAAATTGGGCAGCAATAATTGCTTGTAGTTGAGCGAAAACAAATAGTGTGTGTATGAGAGAGAAAACCACCTTTTCTATGCCAACCTGAGAGCTTTCTTTCAAACAGCACAACTATGTCATGTTGCATTTCAACTATGTCATGGTTTTCAACTTTGATTTAGCCTTTTAATTTTTATGTAGTTCAGCTTTAACTTCTCAAAAATGTATATGTCATTCTGAAGCAAAACATTGAAAACATAAAAAATAAAACTTATTCTCAAAGTTAAGAAAAAAAAGCTTTTAAACAAATGTCAACACTAGGATTCAAAATCCTTGCAACATTTTCATTTTTACCTACTGAACTTATTTGTCAAGTGTAACCTTACTTTGTAAATGGTTGTAAACTTCCTAAACTACTCCACCCCCCCAAAACAAAATTAACTATAAAATGAAAAAAAAAAGTAGAAGCTGGTATTTTAAGAGATTTTAAAAATAAGTTCTTCTTCATAGGACATTCTTCATAGGACATTTAGTTTGGCAGCCTGAGTGAACTTGGAAGAGATGGTGGATGTCCTGTACTAAACAAATGAGTCCCAGCCCTGACACTTCTAGAAAGGTAAATAGCAAATACCAAATAAGTCAAAGATCATTGTCCAGAGTGCTGTGTAGTTCCTGGAGTGCTTAACTGTGGGGTTTTTGGGTTCTTTTGGCGGGGAGTTTGGTTGCTGTTGAAAAAGAAGCTTGAATATGAAAGAAGAAAAATAAAAATCTGCACCAGATTCTCTTCCAGTAAGTTTAATTTCCTAATTATTTGTAGGGTCATTCCCAAGAGCTGCCAAGGTGTGACTCATTTTTATTAAGCACTGTGCCATCCAACACTGTTCATCAATATCTTTCAGCCATTCATTCCTCTCAGCCAGTGTCCCTTTTAAGCAGAACTCAGAGCACTGGATTCAATTGCTTTAGCTCTAGTGAAAAGCAAGCTCACATCAAATATGCTGAAAAGTATGTAACCTTTATCACAGAGCTACTTAGGGGACTGGGATGGAGTCCCTCGCTATAGAAGTAAGTGGTCCTGTTGAGCCTTGGAGGATAGTTTAACCTACAGATCCATACTGAGTCAACGTCCAAAGACTGCTATTAGGGACACCTCTTTTGAGCCTATTACCTTTCAGAGAAGCCTTTTAAAAAAACATTTTTGATTCATGTCATTAAAAAGCTCATGCCAATTTTTTTCAAGAATAAAGATTTATGCTAAATGTCTGACCAAATTCTGTTCTGCAGTTCTGGTTGTGACCCAGAATATTTTACATCCTAGTCTACTCTGGTATAATATCTGCAGTGAAAAATAAATAAAGACAGATAAGTCCTGCTCCAGAAATTGGTCCAATTCCTGTCATGGCTGATGTTTTCTTTTTCTATGCTGAGGGCTTGAGGACTGGGTAGAGGGCTGTTAATCCTTTTGGTGAATTCTGGATAAAAGGGAGTTTTCTAAATATAAAATAGTTTATTGTTATTCTTTCCATAAAGGCAATGGAAAGAGAGAGAGAAACTGAGCAACGGGTGGTTCAAGAATACTAAGACTGATTTGGCACTGTTCATTAAGGCTGTTGCATTATAAATGATCATGAAATGCACTATTTAGAATTCTAACGACCCGAGTAAAGGCGGCACATTTATTTTTAGAGAATTGTTAGGAACAATTGCTTAGTTCTCCTTATAAACAGCAGCAGCCGCAAGTAGAAATTAGCTGCTGTGTAAACACAGTTGGGAGGTATACGTGTCTGTGTTAGAGCGAATAAGCTGTATCACACGGCAGATAAATATCAGCCAACAAACTATTTTTTTCTCTGATTCAACAAACCCTACAGGAAATGCTTTGCTAGCTGGTGTGATCTGAGGACAGCCCTTGAGGACATGCTGCAGAAGCCCTGAATACTAAATCCACGTTGTGGCTATCTTGTGGTTGTACCTTCATAGGCTGTCAAAACCACAGTAAACCACAATAACCACTCTGACTTGCAGTTGCACTTGTAGAAACAGTCTTCAGATGAAAAAGCATAAGTCTAAAGGCTTCATTCCAGTAGAGAACATCACCCGGGAGGTCTTCAAGAACACCTACTGCTGCTAACATGATGGGAAAATTCAAGTGCTTACATTAGAAGAACTGCTCACTGAGTACCAAAAAGTAGTGGGTAAATTACGTGCCTAAATTATGCAGACTAGAATTCATTTTGAATTATTATCACTTAATCATTTATAAAGTTAGCTTGGGCTCATTTCCAGTGTCTTCCCTAAATTCTCCCCATTGTTTAAATTGGGAAACAGTACGTACCTTGCTTCAGTACAGTCATGTTCTGGATCACCACACTTTTTCATAACAGCCTCTTTCCAGCTTCAAGGAGGTTTTCTTTCAGGTGCTATTGCTTGTACACAGTATTTCTAGAGACTTCTTACCTTTACGGAAAAGGACGTCTTTCCTACGCATTTTTTTGAATCCATGCTGCATTTGATGAATTTACAAAAACCCCAAAGTTGATAGATACATGTCTTATTCAACAAAAAAGGGTCTTCTAAGATTATTTGCAAATTTGGACTCTATGGTGCACAAAGCCATTTACCATTGAGACTGCTGCTTTTTCCTCAAGGTTTTCTGAAGTATATTCTACCTTGAAAAAGAAACCACTTTAACTGGGATTTAAATGCATATCTGAATATGTAAAATTATTCTCAGTTTTGCATAGCTGTGAGGCTGTGCTGTGTGGAAGCCATTTAAAAAAAACTTGCATTGATCATCAAGAGAAATTTTGTAATAGTAAAGTTTTTTTGTTTATTTAATCATCTCCTAAGTGACAGGGAAAATTGAGTCAGGAAAAGAAAATCCCAACTCTGAAAAAAACAAACTCAAGATGCTATTTTAAAAATTCCACCTTAAACCTGAAAAATGCAAACCACAAATCTTCCTCCCAAACTGGTCATGCTGAAATGTGTTCTGTCAGGGCCCACCAAAAAGGTTCATACTGAAAATCATAAAATATTCATTTAGATGTTGACTTCAAAAAAAAGACTTGACTAAAATTAGCTTAATGTTTAAATATAAAGGCACTTCAAATTGGAACACTTTTTTCATCCTTTTACTAGTGTCAAAGCAATTTTTTGGACACCATTGGCCCATTTTTAGGTTAAAAATTCATCCAAACTAACCCTCTTCTGCCAAAAGTACAGTTTCAATAAAGCTACATTTTAAAATGAAAAAATCTTTTGAAAAAAAATTCTTAACCATGTCATGTCATGTCACCTCTTAATAGTGAAGCAATTTGGACAAAGACATTTTAGTGACCAAAGCCATGGAAAGTATGCTTAAGACGGAAAAGTGATTCATGACTCAGAAATATCTTGTCTGACATATGGGTTGAAGTATCATTTTGCCTTATAGGAATGTTGTAAGGATAAACATATTGCAGACATGTTCAGATGGCCTTTTGATGTGGAAACAGGTAAACAGATCAGCCAAATGCAAGAGTAGTGTTCTGTGGTCTATGAACTGTTTGTGATCTACAGATACATCTGAGACACCTCTGTTAGTCACCTGAAGAAATGTCAGTTCATATATATACATGCAACCTATGGAAGTGACATATCCACAATGGATCCTCACTTCTAGAGAGCTTTCTTAGGACTTGGGAGTTCAAAAGCAGTTGAAAATCACTGCATTAAGCTGCTGAGGAAAGTTTCTAACCTGAGAGTCTCAGAGGGTGATTTTTTTCCCCCCACTAACGCTTTTTGAACCTCCTTCCATTACTGAGGTATGGACTGCTCTTTTCTTTTGTAAATACAAACATTCTGTTCCACAGTGCTGCCAATTAAGGCATTCCCTGTGTGTTTTGTTTTTCCAGTAGTTGAAGATAAATGTTAATTACTTTTGGAAACTTCCCTGTCATTTCCCTGCCAGAAGGGTCTGAAGTGAACACCTCCCCCGCTCAGCCTCCAGCCCCTTAGCGGGCAGAGACCCACAGGCATCACCAGTTACGAAGAATAAAACTGCCCCCCTCGCCACGGTTTGTTTTCAGAGTGTTTGCTTGGCAGAATCCTTCTCTTCTATGTCCCACTTTTTCAAGGAGATACTGTAACTGAGAAAGGGTAGCTTGCAACCTCGTGGATATCTGGAAGACAAGTGCTTCCTAAATCTCTCAAAGTGATCACAAGACTGTGTTTCAATTTTAGAGCCGTGCAGCTAGGGAGGGGTGCACTTTAACAAATTCCCCCTGCTTATCCTGCAGTGCAACACACAATTCCTGTGATTAATAAAAAGCAGCGTAAAACCGTAGCTTGCTGCCTGCCTAAATCTATTAACCCTGTATGAAGGTCTACTACAGAGTCAAGGGCTCTTCTTGAAACTTTCTATTCTCCTGGCAGC
This sequence comes from Ciconia boyciana, assembly GCF_034638445.1. Classification (NCBI taxonomy): domain Eukaryota; kingdom Metazoa; phylum Chordata; class Aves; order Ciconiiformes; family Ciconiidae; genus Ciconia; species Ciconia boyciana. The sequence continues at coordinate 54,163,973 of NC_132941.1, read as the reverse complement.
TGTATCTTTTCCCTCATTAAGATTATCCACATCTGCTTTTAATCAGGCCCTCTAGAGCCTCATAGGGAAGTTTGATTGCTGATTAGAGAGTGACGGTTGCCCAGATTTCTCTGCTTAGTTTTCCTTAAAGGCTCACTTGGAGGGTGAATGTCTTTTTGCACAGGCTGCTATTGCAAAGGAAATTAGAAATTATGCGTTTGGGAGTGTTCTTAGTTATGAAATTTCCAACCAGTCTGGCATGGGTCAACAAAGATGTACTGTTTTAGTCACGTGCATTGGAGGTGGCTGCCATCCAGCTCATGGCTCAGAGGGAAGCACCTCCTTGCCATCTCCCAGGCCAGTAATTCTTCCTACAGTTCAGGGGATATGGGGTCCACAGCAGGACACACTGTGTTTCTGCCAGAGGAAGGGAACAGCCAGCTTTTGGGAGGATGGTTTATGGGAGGTTTTGCCACAAGGCAGAAGCCTCACATGTGAGACAGGACTGGAGGCTCTGAGCTGGGCTGCTCATAGTTTGCTGCTTGGTCTCTGTCCCTTCCCGGTGTGTGGTCAAGGGGAGCTTCTCTGACTTTTCTCTAAAGGGGAAGTGCTGTTTTACACTTGGAGGAACTTGATGTTTCTGGTCCAACAACGGAATCTGAGCTGCCCTGTAACTATCAAGAAAACTGTTGGTGAAGTGTTGTCTGACATCATTCATCCAAGAGAGGTCAGCCACAGCTATACTGAGAAAAACATCTACTAAGACTAAAGAAAGTAAAAAAGCCAGGCAATGAGTCTGTACAGAAGAAAGAAGAAAAATGTCTTTCTGGTTTAAGTTTCTTGCAGGCTGAGTAGTAAAAGTTATATTTATAAACCACAGATTTTTTCCTCCTTTGGAGAATTAATTCCTACCTACCAGGAAACTGCCAGCAGGTTCAAGCAGTAGCTGGCAAAGCCAGCTGTGTATGCAACAACTTATCGGCAGCCTGTGCAATAATGCACAAATCTTAATGGAAAATCTGAGCAACTGCCAAAGAAAACAGCCTGAGGGAAGGGGGAACGTGTTGATGTTCAGAACATCTGAGTCATGGGCTTGGAGAGCAAAACTGTTTTGAAGCTCTTTGTTTTCTGGTTTCAGGCATGGAGTTATGAAGGGGGCTAAGGCAGTCCTTAGCCCTACAGGTACTGGCATGTAAAGCATATCTATTCCTGTGTCATGGCCATGTAGCTAGGCAGTCTTGTTGCTAAATTCAGATCAGGACTTCCTTTTTTCACCCTGGCCTTTTCTTTCTTCCTTCTCCAGTCTTAGTCACCCAAGTGCTTCTTTTTTCTGATTTCCTTCCCTTCTGATGTTTTTGTTGTTGTTGTTGTTGTTTTTTGCCCAGACCATATTTCCACTTCATTACAATAATTCTCTTACACCTGCCTTAACAACTCTTCCAATATTTTTACAAGACGTCGTCACATATGGGTGAGGGCTATATATGCCTGTTGATACAACATCTTGAATTGAAAATGGGGTATTAAATAAAACAGTATTTATGAAGAGTTCCTGCTTTTGTTAGTAAATCTCATTTTTTTATCAAGAAAATAAAGCATCTTCAGACAAACTCAGACCTCTTTCAGGTGTGATGCACTGCTACAGAACCTCCTGGAAACTGTTGTTTGGTTGTTTCCTTAGTCCTTGGGCCAAGTTTTCCTGTCATGTTTCATCCTCTAGAGGAGTCTCACTTGGAAAAAAAGACTGAATACATCATAGGCAATGTTGTGCCCCTATTTTATGGTACATACAGACATTGGGAAAATGATAGTTCCAATAACACAATTCAAAGCAGTCACTGGAATACAATATTTGCATTTGTTTTAATCTATTAAAAATTGATTTTTAGTAATTATAACTTTAGGAAAACTTCCTTTACCTCTCATTTCACCTCCATACTTTTCCTTAGTTTCACATTTATCATTTAATTTCTCAGTCTTTTCTTTTTAAGTATGTCTTTCTATTTCTTATTCTTCTTACAAACCCAGACGAAGAAGAAAGTTTTCATTTGTGACTAGAGGTTAGCAGAACACAACAAAGTATGTCAAGGAGCGCCCTGACACAAGTCCAGCTTTAATACATGAGCAGGCTTAAAATAATTAGCCAAGATCATGACCTGTTGTCATTGTAACATGGCTAAAACTCAGGCTTTACCAGCATTTATACAAGTTCTGGTAAGGAATGAAGTGTTTAATCCATGCTTCATGCTCTGGAGACTGAGTTCTAATTTTAGTCTCTACTACTAGTGCAAGAGATGACTGAGGAGATTTATTGTGGGCAATCCAGAATAATATCTTGTTTCAGAGGAACTGAACGACTCCAGGAGCCTGAGGATCTCTGAGACTTTCAGGTACTGCTACAGATCCTTTTCAGCCCACAGAGGGAATTCACCAAACATCACATGGGCACATGGGCCTGGAAGAACCAAAAGAAAAATGCTCCACGGGCATTTTGGTGTGTCTGAAGGATCCAGATCATTTCCTATGTTAGTAGATAGAACAAGTCAGGCCAAAGGAAACATGGAAACCTTCCAATCATGGTAAGAAGTGAGAAGGACATGAAAAGGCTAATAGATGAGCTAACAAACCTGCTGTCGTCATAGTATCAGCGATATGCTGAATGTACCATACAGCCTTGGAAATCTCTCATCAGGAGACCTTCACTAGGGTGTGCTCCTGCGCAGAGCTACACAGAGGAGGTGCTAAAAGGAACGTAGTTTCCCTTCTTTTCTGTTGTGCCCCTTGGTCCAAAACATGAGGCTCTTGTGTAACATGGTTGCGGGTCCAAGTTTGGTTTCAGTCCTGCTTGAAGACACATCTCTGGAGTAAATTATTTTATCCTCATATCCTCCTTTCTGTCTGATAGCTTGTTGGGCTTATTTTTCTATATACTTGAATATGACATATTTCAATTTAAAAATACAACCGCACTCTTTTGCAGGCAGTGGTTTTATTTATAAGGCTTCTTATTGCCATCATCTGGACCAAGCAGCTCTTTATTTTTTACCTTTTTCCATGAATCCCTTTGATTGAGCCAGACTTCTATATTGATGTTACAAGCAAATAAACAAAAAAAATCAGGTCTTTCCTTCACAAATAGTACAGCTCACAGTTCCAGGGGACAGGTGGTGGTGCTGTTATAAATGTCTGTAATACACAAAGGAATATTCCTTACCTTTGCCATTATTACTGAAACAATTGCCTCCTATGTTAGAATAGTTAACAAGCCTACTGGAAGGTGTTAGTTTTGATTACAGTGTGACATGACTGATCTATTGTGACAGCAGCTAAAACTAAATGTCCAATTAACCTTGAAAGTCAGGCTATGGCTCAGCAGTATTTACTTTTTTTCTATGCAGAGCCTTTCCACCTCTCTCACCCTTTGTAATGTGCTACAGTGGCTTCAGCTTCTTAAAAGCTACTCCAGACTAACCTGACTGATGTCAGCAAAATCACTTGTCATCTGTACTAGGGCTGAGGCCTCCTCACCCATTCTTGCTTGAGCAGGGAGTATTGGTGTATCCATGAACCTGAGGATTGTCCTTGTTTTCATTGGAGTTCTTGCTGATTACAAGCCATCAGGCTTTAACTTGACTTGGTGAGGTCTGCAGTCTTTGTCACAAGCAAAAGACACTAGCTGGTTCAGTGGGTGATCCAAAGGGTGTCCTGTCTCCAGATAGTGTGGGAGTGGTCCCATAACCAAGCCCCTTGGGACTAGACTTGTCTTTGAACACATCCTAGATCCAGACTTCTGCCAGTATGCAAAGTCAAAGATACACGTTTTGACTCTGAAATGCAATCCTGGTGATGAGCTTGTATGGCAACTATATGCAGTGCTTCCATTTCAAGGTGATAAGAAATGCTGTCTTGTTAGGTGAGATCCTGACCCCCAAAGTATGTCCTCTGAGATAACAAAACCCTTGTCAAAGATTCCTGTCTAAAAGGGCACTCCTCTGTTCAAGGCAGAGGTTTTTAGAGGGAAAATGACATTTTGGAAAAGAGAATTTTTTCCACCACAGATTTTATTTAATTAATTACTACAGAGAATTGAGAAATAGGTCATATAACAACCCTGGATAAACCTTCTTTTCCACCTGGAATCATCAATAGATCAATATGTTATACACCCACTCTTTCCACTTTCACATAAAGTCAGAAGAAGACTTTGCCAAGAGACAGCCAAATTCACCACCTGTCATTCAGTCACCATATGCCGGATATCAGCCTTTCAGAAATGACTGAAAGCAGCTGAGCAATCAAGGCTATCCAGCTCCAAATTGACAGGAGATTTTGGCATAAGATACATCCTGAAGGAAGTTCAAGTGTCCCAGTGGATTTTGTACATCAAAGGAACATCTTGGCATGGCACCATGGTTGGAGTTTTCATCTTGTATAGAGAGACATAGACAAGTGTCACAGGAAAAAGCATAACATTATGGTCTATAGTGGTGATCTACCTATGAACACTGCAAAATATTGACATTGCCATTCTTGAACCTTGGGGCAAAAATGTAGAAATCCTCATTTCTAGCTGCTTTTACACTTTTTTCTTGGTTTTGGTCTATTTTGTCAAGAACAAGCTTAGAAAAGCAAAGCCTATCAACTGCTTGCTAAATCACTTCTATCGTTCAGTCTATTTTAATTCACAGACAGGCACTGCACACCCAGACTTACACTTTGAAGAATCTGTTCTCATATTCTGGATGACAGAAAGATACTCCAGAGGTTGCAAAAAGGAAAAAGCCCAGGGAGCTCATTTCTCCTGTGGCTGAAGTACAAGATTCAATCATCAGTTTTAGATTTTTTTTCATTAACATTCTAAATTGTGTAGCACTGCATATTATAGACTATTTTTCATCTAAACCTCCTAAGAAAAATATGATTTTTTGTTATAATCCTGCATGAATATGCCTAGATTGCTGTTAACACCACCCTGCTGAAGCAGTTTCAGCTATATTTGCTAATGATGTTGATGCCTCACTACTTCCTCTCTCAAAGTACTATGGTGCTTGGGTTTCCTCTCACTGTCATTGGTAGTTCTGACTCTCAAAGTGATTTCTTGTGCTCTCTGCCTTTAACAGCCTGCCCCAAAGCTTGCTCATGTCTTCACTAAAGACACTTGTAACAGACAATGAGATCAGGTAACCACAGTGGAAAGGCCAAATGCATCCTGCCATAAAAAGAGCCTAGATGGTGCCATCTACTTCTGAAACTTTATTCTCTTGAGTTTTGACATTCTGAAGAGTTCAGGTCTTTACAGTCATTTCCAGCAACAGGACTGTTCCTTTCACCTTTTGCATAAACACTTATTGATATATAAGAGATTAATACATTAATATTAGTGATGGTAGAAGATGCGACAGTTCAGAACCACACTTTCTTGAACTTCACAGCAAATGCTTCTGGTTTAAGAGTCATGATGGCATCATACAAACCTTGCTGAAATCAATGTAAACTATTCCATCTTCTGCCATGAAGATCATCTCTGTTCCCTACTGTCACACTATGGACTTTGGATACTGCAAAGGCTAGATCTTATCAGGCAGTCTAAGACAGCACCAGTGTAAATGCAAGATTGGTCTTATTTATGAATTTTCAAATCCAGAAAACCACTGAATCTGTAAGCCTATGTCTTGGACATTAAAAGACCTACACATGGAGCAGAAGAATCATTATTTTCTGTAACTATTAGTGCTGCTAACATTCTTTCAATCATCCAGATGCTACCCCATAATTGTTTATTGACTCCCATAATTTAGTCCTCCCAAGGCACACCTGCTCTATCATTACCCAAACTTCTTACATGTTTAGCTTGAAAATTGTATAAACCCCCGCACAGATAAGAAGTGGAAAAGATAAGGAGGGTTCTTTTTGAGGAAAAATTTTTCTAATGGCTATTCCTCACTGTAAGAAATACATGTTCTGTGCTCAAAAAAGGTAACACCACCTCATCATGATGCACAGCCAGTAAATCTGATTAAAATGGATCAAACAAACTAAAAAATCGACCTCTTTTCCCCCCAGGTTTGTGATTCATTCAAAAACTCCTCCTTTCCATTCCCCCATTTACCTGTGGATGAATAATGATCTCACTTGGTATTAATGTGTTTCCCATAATTATCACTGGTGTGGTTTTGGCCGCAAAAGCTTTGCTTCTTTTCCATGACTTTCTTACTTTTTTTTCCAAAGAAGCCAATAAAGGACAAGTAATGAATACTGAATGCAAACTTGGTGCAAATTCATGAAGCCTGGGAATCACAAGCATGCATTTCCATTACTACCCATCAGTTATTTGAATATAACCAGTAAGCAAAGATTGTGCTCCCAGGAGGTAGCAGCAAATTATGCTTGAGGTGTTGGTTCACAAATGTGCTAGTGAATCTGTTTGTTATTCAGACAGTTTTATCAAGCCCTGCTTGAGATGAGGAGGGTTTTATTTTAGTATATTTTGATTTCTCCTTTCCTAAGGGGTGCATGCCATGTAAAGATTAAGGCTTCAGCTTATCGTACACATCCTTCTATGCTCAGGTCTCAAGAGAAATAGGTAATGGCTATGCCGCTCTTTCTGAAAGTCTGTGGCCATAGCTTCAGCTTGTCAAGCCTAGGACTGTGTCCCATGCCTTCTGTCCACATGGCTGCCTCATGAATCACCAGCCCAAGCAACTTGCTGAAATACCAGATGTGGTCAGGAAAGTCCTGAAGAGACTACAGTCTGAAGAGACAGAGCTGAAGAGACTACCACGACGCTTTATCTCAAGCAGAAGCAGTAGAAGTCACTAGTTCTGTAGTCAATATTGTCTAAATAGTAGACATCTCAGAACCCAATTACACCAACCAAAAGATTTGAAGCCAGGAAAGATATTTTGCTTAGATTAAGTTAACCATAACAACCTAATTTCTTAGTTTCTTTCACCTTTCTCTGAAGTACAGGATGTAGTCTACTTCCTAGGGTGATGGGAGCATTGCAAATGAATAAATTTCCTATTAAGGTGGAAATCATACACCCCTGAAATGCTATTCATTTCTCTTTCTCACTCCCTATGATATGTGATACATGGGATGTATCTATGTTGCATGCTAAATCCTGATTCAAGACCCAATTACATACTACATATTATAAATCTTACCTATGATGTCCCTTTATATAAGACCTATAAAACCTTCGTAACACTCCAGGGCCAGATAAAGTCCAGAAGTCTGGCAAGAGTTAGAGACTTGGTTACTAGTTTGGACAAAGGGGATATGGGCGGTTCTCTTCTCCCAGGTGAGACCCACTATTCAAACAGACAAACTTAGATCTGAATGTACAGCTCAGTACCATCTTGACTGTGTGTTTGACTTTGAATTCCTTGTATATATGTGTATTAATGTAGTGTGTGTGGAGGAGAGACTACTTCCTGCTAAGTGACTTCAGATGTCAATGCCATCTTGCCCCTGCTGTAGAGCTATTTCTGCCACCTCATAAGGTCAGTTCAGAAGAACCATAGTTGGCACAGGCTAGATATGCCAATCACTACGAGAAATATATTGTAGATGTATGGTAAATCTGTGTCTTGTTTTATTTTTAAATTTATATAATCCCTTTGCCATTGGCAAATACAAGCCCCTGTGCATAACTGGCTTCAATTTCCTGCAGTTTGTCAGATGCTAAATTCAACAGTGTGGGAGACCCTGCTGGTGCCCTCACTTCCAAACCTGCTGCAAATGTGAAAAATAGAGCTGGCTTCAAACTTTATTTCATTTCACTTAGTCAGGTGCAACACTTTCCTGGGTCCTCTTAAATTATGCAGGACTTCAAATGAGAAAATGGAGAGAGGAGTGGAGATTAGGCCTCATTGTGATGTTAAACTAACAATTCTTGATTATAATTTTTTAGTTACATAGGAGACATTGCTACTTTAAAACAAAAAGTAATAAATTTGACAGCTCTTGCTCACTCTGCTGTGCAGGAGGTTGCTTAGCAACCCCGGGATGTGGGAGAGGGGAGGTTGCGGGAGTCAGGCGCAGGAAGAGGAGTGGGTCTGGCACTTCTCTGGATGCCGAGCAAGCCGGGCCGCTGCTGATGACAGGAATCCAACTGCATTATGTATCTCGCTGCCCCGTGGGGGATCCATGCTATTGTATATGGTCAGCATGAGACCTACCTGTGATGGAGTATACGGCTCCTTTAAAGATCCAGTAGGACAATTTGTCCTTCTAGCTAATGTAATTATGTACCTCCAAAGGGAAAGTGCCTTGAGTGGTAGAAGCAAAGAGGTTTAATTCCCAGCTTAAAGGTTTTAAAGACTTCCTGCTTAAGAGGGAAAAAGAGAGTTCAGTGAAGGCAGCTGTTTCCCTGAGAGTAAGGGAAGAGCTTTGAAGAAGGGCAATCCTCTATTTTGCTTGATGTTAATAAGGTAAAGAGAGCCTATTTGGAAGTTTTAAGACTGAGATGCTGTGTGAGGAAGCCAAAAAAAACCTCTATCACCTACTACAGAGCCAAATTTACCCCCAAAGGTAGGGATGAAATGCTGGGGACACCTTGTGCAGTTCAGGTCAATTGGACCTTAAATGGCAGTAGAGCTTGACCAGCTGGCTGGAGTCTCTCCCTCCTTTGCATTCATTGATCCTTCTCCAGAAACCCCTGCAGTCCATTCCAAAGTCACCAGTCCGCTCGAGATTGCTGATGCATTAGGATAAATTGCTTTTATTTGCCACAACCAACCATTCATCCGTGCCAAACCCAGTACTTTCTCCCAGAGAAAGGACAAGGTCTTGCTCCTTGCAAGCTGAAGTAAACCTGGGGCCCAGCCAAAAGAATTGTAACATCTGTTTTCTCCATATGCTTTTCTACCTGATTTAATGATCTTGCAGATCTGTCACTTAGGTCCATCTAGTGCTACAGCTTTGTAAGAAAGATTTTTCTCAAAGGTCAGATCTGGTACTTAGGGAGTCTGCAGTCACTTCATACCTCTGACTTAGGCTTCTCTGAGATCCTGGCCAAGCCAGTTAACATCCCTGTGCCTCATTACCAAAGTAAGGTGCAAGTACTTTTCCTCCAAGTTTAGATTAGTCCTTTCTCTGGCAGGGACCTCCCCTATATGAACCGAACAGAGAACTTTCTTTTTCCCAGGTCAGAAGGAGGCCCTGATGCAATGGAGCATCACCTCGGTCTGAAGCCCCTGGACGCAACTGTCATGAAACCAATATGAGTTATTCAGAAAACTCACTGCAATGAGGGGGAGGTAAACAGAAGCGGGGGAAAAGGCAGATAATCCTTTACTGAGGTGTAACAGCAGGAATAAGAAAGCTCGTAGAGCTCTCCCGCACAAGGCCTGACTGCTGCTTCCACTGCCAGCAAGCAGAGTTTTTCACAAAGAAGCAGATTTCAGACTGCTCCTTACATTTTACCCTGTATGTCATCAGATGGCTTTGGCATTTTCTGTTCTGATGATGTTTCTGGTCACTGTGGATCTTACTAACCCTGTAACAACCTTCCACAGACACTCCACAAACTGGGGAACAGATTTAGACTTAATGAGAAACTTCTCCCCTGACTGGGACACCAGCATTTCGCTTATCCTGAGAAATCTCTTTCTCTCTCTCCTACTCTCTGGGACTGAGGTATCATCCCCTGCTTCACTTCAGGACAGATTATGATCTCACATGATTTTATGTAAATCAAAGCTGAACTACATCCTGATGAGGATCAGCATGTCTTTCTATTTTTTCTTTTTCTTGGGCAATGAGCTAGCAGGATAATAGGAGATGCTGATGATACATTTATGTATGGTCTTGTGGCTGTATAGGAAGAAACTGGAGGAGAGTTAGCCCTTGCTTTCTGACAATCCAAGTTCAAGTACTCCTCAACTACTCTGTTGTTTCCCTTGCTGTGTCTATGGGCTATAAGATCCTTTCTTCTTCAGGTCCTAACCTGATGTAGCAACACTATATGTCGCTACATAGGTCAGGTCATCTATCTCAGAGAAAGCTGCTTTCCAGAGTACTCCAAAGCTTTCTTTTCAATATGGTAACATTGCTGATGGTCTTGGCATTAAAAAAGGAACAAAAGAGTACATCTAGCATAACTGCAACATGGTCGCAGGTCCATGCTTGTATCTTCTGCTCTGAGATATCATCAGGCCCATGATAAAGTTTTCGGAGTGTTTTAGGGTCCTTCTGAACAGGACTCGGTATGTATCCAGAGAGCAAGCTCAAGGAACCACGTGCTATGTTAACACAGCGTTTTCAAAATCAATGCTTTTGCAGGGGGAAATGAGAAGCTGCCAGTGCGCATGTGGCTTTTAGTCTGCAGTAGCATGGAATAAGACAGCTGCTGTAATCCATCCTGGACTACTCTGCAGTGTGAGGAGCTGGGCATGCACACATGATCAGTTATTGTGCTTCAGGTGAAGGGAAAAATTCAGCTTCTAGCTGGGGATCAGTGGCTTTCTAAAACACACTGACACGACCATGTCCTAAATTGGAGATGCACAGCACATCTGTCATATTTATCATTTCTCCCTCCCCTCTTATAAAACCAAACCGTTTTTCAGGCTGATTCCTGCTTCCCCCCACCAAATCTTGGCTTTCTACTAGCTGCCGTAAACCACTGAAATGATTCTCAGGTACTGCAGTGCATGAAGGATAGGTCCCGCCGTGCTGCTGCTCAAAGAACAATGCATCACCTGTCTTAGCTGAGATAAACTAGATTATAACTTAGATACCCCTCTCCTGAGCACATATCTCTAGTGCTGCTGACAGCACTGCATCACACAGACCAGATAATGCCCACCCACCTGTAGCAACATGATTTTGTCCTTGACCTTTTGGAATCATGTATCACACCATTTGCATGCCAAAACATAAGGCAAACAGAGTGAGTCTTGTGCTCCCAAAGCCTTCCATCCACAGGAGCCATGAGTACAGGAGGAGCTGATGGGCATCTCAGCCAGGACAGACTGAGGTACTAAACCACATGTAGTGTCAAAGCATCAATCTGCCCATGCATGAAGTGGATGCTCGCCTGATTGTAGCAAGGCAGATGCTATTTGCTGAATGCTTCAGCGGCACTAAAGGGCTGATAATCAACCATAGTGCCTCAGAGGAGAAAGCCAAAAAGAGCAGGATGATGGCCAATTTAGGATGCAGGGATAGTTGCCATCCTCTGCAGGAGAATATCAGAATCGCCTAACGTCTTGGTATAAACATTACCAGGTTCCTGTTTAATCGCTACTGGTTTTTGGTCCTTCATGTTCAGGATGGGCCACTCAAAAGCTAATGCATATGAAAAATAATTGCCACAATATTAATGAGCTTATGATTAACCCTGGTGAACAGCCTGAAGAGAACCATATTGGATTAATCTGTTACTGTGTTTGGTATAACAACCCTTATCTTGGAAAAGTAAGTTAGCCATCTATCTAGGCTGTCTAGGAACAGCAAAATTGCTACTTCCTCCCTGCCAAAGCCCTGGAAAGCCACGCTGGCTGCTGGCAGTGTCAAGGGAAGTACTGAGGTCTGTGGGGTGGCAGCTTCTGCTGAGAGACACAGAGATGACCCATTCCAGCAACAGAAGTTGCATCCCCTGATTGCCTCTACCTTGCTGGCAGGAGCAGCAAACATTAACTAATCAATTAAGCATGATTTTCTATTACTCTCTCATTAGCTACCTACCCTAATTCTGTCTCTTGCATTTTATTTCCCTTTCCTGTAGTAGTCTGGGTCCAGCCTCTTAAGTGTGTTGGCAGCATAATTTAATGTTGTCTCCACTACTGAGAAGCTTTTAACTGGCTCCATCCCTTGTGCAGAACTGCATCTTCCACAGTCTAATTGATCTAGGTTAGAAGTTTATCCTCTGTGGAGCAAAATATGAAGTCAGAGGGAGATTGTGTGACTTGCCCTAGCTGGTACTATCTAGGATCGTAAACAGCCTAGACTGCCCTTCATCTGGCCTGCTTTATACAGTTTTTCTCCATTGCTGAATCTGTGAAGACTGACAAGAACTCAACAAGGTCCTTTGTTGTGTCTCTAGCTCAGCTCCACAAAACCAAATTACTTCAAATCAGTTTTTCTTTTTTTTTTTTAAATAAATTTTGGCCCCAAACATTTAACATCAAAGAGCTTATCTCTGATGTAGCCTAACTAGCCTATCCTAATAACAGCGAGCTTTGGCTCCTTCTGGGAAACAATGGTGTGCAGTGTCAGATCATGGGACCTGCAATGCCATTCCTGGCTCCAATGGATTTCTCATACTTAAAGACTTACAAAACCACTGCAGATGCTACTCTTGCTTTTCATGTGTCTCTTAAAGCCTATTCCCAAAATCCTGTCGCAGAAACTTCTTTTTCTAAAACTGCCTAAGACCATTCTCAATGTCCCTGTTACCCCAGAGTGCTCACTGTGATCAGCTATTAAAGGTGTTCCTTTCCACCTTCTCCACATCCACCTTCTTCCTACATGTTTTTACCATTCAGTATTCCCAGCTGGTTCACACATATGGAAAATCCATTTGTAGTAATTAGATAAAATTACTTACACCTGCTCAGCAACACATTGCATTTTTATCTGCAATAAATGACATTTTCCCAAAAGACTGCATTTTAAATGAAAAAGGAATCTGAGACGTTTTCCTCTCCTTGCCCTCTTCCCATTCCCTCCAAATTCCACTTATTGTTTGAGGCCTTTTAACAGTCACACAGTAGTTATTTTTAGTATTAAATCCAGGAGAGTGTTGGGTTGACAGGTCACCAGCTTTTGTGTGAGTGCAAGTACGTTAAACTGAGTTCAATGGTGAGTGTGGGTGGCACCATTGGTGCTATGGCAGTAGGCATGGCACAATTTCAGCCTTGCAGCTGCACACTATGCATAGCTGTGTCATTTAGCACTAACAGCATGCAGAACAATTCATGCCCAAACTGGGCAAACAGGATTACCCTGCTGCATGGATAGGGTGTACTTCCTCAGCACTAGATTTTTTTTCTTGAGTGTTAGAGCACTAGAAGTTGAAGGGTGTTTAAGCAATATCATACCTGGAGTTGCAGGTAGCAAAAAAATTAAAATCAAATAATAATAAACTGACTTTCCCAGATAAACCAGCTAGAATCAAACCATACACAACCCATTAAGTGTTTACATAAATTTAATAACCACTAAATCTTTCACTGCAAGTCATCAGTTTCCATTAAACCCAGTGGCAGCTTCCAGAAGAATGACGCTCACGTGGACCCTTTTAAAATAGTGCCTGAACATCTCATAATCTTTAATGTGTTTTTCCCCACAACAACCACTACTAAGTCAGGAAGTACTTTTATCCCCATTTACTAGGTGAGAAACTTTACAGAGCAATTCCTTCATTTGCCTAAGGTCATATAAGTGCCTGGATGTCAAGACAGAAACTAAACTTGGCTTTCTCATATCCCAGTCTACTAACATAACCACTGGATTAGTCAGTGGTTGACTTGAAGCTCTTTTCAGCCACTCCCTTTTAAAAAGGCAAGACAGTATCTCTGCAGTATGTCTCCATTGGACTGTCTACAATAAAACCTCCAGCATGTTACAGAATAAATGTCCATACCAACAGTTTCCATCTCCTTTCTTTTCTTTTTCCTGTAATCTGTTATAGCTCTTCCTATACTGAGCCAGGAGAACAGGCATGGAAGAACTGTACATGTTCAGTCCTGGGCAAAAAATGAACATTTTTCTGTCCCCGACTTTGCATTTCCCACTGTATCTGCATCATAACTGACTGCTTCTGACATCAGGTATGGCATGACTTTGTACCCAGGTTGTCAGACAACAGGAAAAAGACTAAGCCTTTAGGGATTTTTCTCCTAGCCTCTCTCCAGTCTGATAGCTTTCCTATGTGCCACATTCATACGTATTCACATTACACCTTTCTTATCCATTTAAAATTTTAAACTTGTAAACTTCCTTTCTAGGGTAACAAGGAGTTCGTCTGTGCAGGGAGGGCATCGGATACTTTACTGAGGTACAGGTATATTACAGCCACAATGTATCCCATATCTATTTAAAAAACAAACAAACAAACCCCAAACAGTTCTCTTATTAAAAATAACAGAAAGATATCAGGTTTGTCTGGTTTCAATTTACTCTTGAAAGACACATACTGCATTTTGTCCCCATTTCCACTAATGTATATGTCTCTCTCTATTTCTGCTTTCAAGGTTTGATCCATCTATTTTGTATACCATTATATACGAATCAGCACACAATCTACTGACTAATCTACTCCAGGAAATGACAACCCGGAGACCTCAGTGCCAGAGTAAGTAAGTGCCTTTTGGAGCAGACATAAGGCTATTCCAGGCTGCAGTAGAAGGCCACCTTTTTGATAAAGCTGGTAATTACTTCCTTTCAAAGTCAGGCCAGTAAGAGCTACAGAAAGACCAGACTTTTTCAGAGTGTTTAAAGGATCTGATCTTCTGATATTAATCATAATAATTTTGGGATCTTCCTCAGGGCCTGTTCCATGTGCCTGGTAGAGTGTGGGAAGTTGTTGTTGACTTTGGTGGGAAATAATGAGCCTTTTTTAGGCCACCTGAGAAATCTACTCATAAATACCTTTTTCTACCTTTTTTCTTTGGTATTACTTAAATAGATTTGGTGTTTCCCCACAGAGGTGATAGGTACTACAGAGACAAAGTATATGCCATGAACATTCAGTACAAAAAGCCAATGACAACTCTGTAATATAATCAGCAATAAGGTCCTTAATTATTGTTCTTGTTATTATTGTTATGCCTTGCAGCCATAATAGTTTTTTTTTTTATTTTCTTCATTCCCTTCAACAGTTTCACCATTTTCCTTTGGTGTTTCTTTTCTGTGTAGTATCTAACAACAAATAATTACAAACTCTTCTTCTGGCTGTCAAAAAAATAAAATAAAATAAATCCTGAGATGCTATACCCAGAAACAGAGAAATATAAGGAGCCTACAAAGTAATTTTCAAATATTAGGCTCCCTAGGCACAACCCTGACTCGGAAATAGAAGTCAGGTTACTGAGGGGTGTTTGTGAGTGTTGAATTTGTTTTTATTTGTGCTTGAATTTGTTTATGTTCCTTTTGGGCTCTTTTCACTTAATGCCTTTGGGAGCTGAACTGGCATACTGTACATTTAAAAGAAATGCAATAAAAACAATTTAGCACCTTTCCCCTGTGTCTGCATTTGTTATTTCTTACTCATAAGAGAGAACAAATTGTTAATATATGTATTTATCTATTAATATTTATATGAATATATACTTCCATGTATGTTTTTTTTTTTTACTGACAGTCAGGATTTGCTAAGCTAGAAGCAAAAACTTTGTCTCTAACAGGAGGAATCATTTTCTCAGAAGCAGGACTCGCTGAAATAAGTTCAGGATGCTACTATATTCAAGACACCATCTATTGCCTCTCTAATTTCTGTTTCTAGTACCATCACACACTCCAATCTGTAACATAGTGGGTTTTATGGAAATCAAAGCTGAGAACTGCTGTGGGGAGAAGGGTCACCAATACCAAGAGTAGGAACTCACAGATTCTGTGTTACAAACCAAATCTTACCCTATCTGTATTTGTTATTGATTTGTATCTTTAGTAGATCAAATGTCAATAAAAGGTTCTCTCCTTCTTTCTCTTAAGGGCTGAACAACCATACGACACAATGTAATGTTTCACTGGCAGGCCAGGACATGCCCTATTTCTATAGTGACAACACATGAACATGATCAAAACTATGATCAGTATGCAGCAGTGGATCCTTAGCACAAACTTTTAAAAGAGCTGTGCTGTGAGCAAGAGTATTAGGAAGGGTGGATCTCCTAGTGGATTTGTCTTGTGGTTGTGTTCTCTGCTCTCTAACAGTGAGCTCCAAGTGAAGCTTTCTCCATGGCTGGGACTCTCACAGCTCTCTCCTACACATATTTTCTGGTTTCTAATAAAACTCAGAATCATATGGCAGCACTTCCTCAGCTGAGAATACTTTCTGATCTATCAGGTTTCATAATACTTGTAGTAATTTAATCTTTGAGACCTCTACCATTTGACCTTTTGCCTCATCTCATTGTAGTTGATGAACTAATTAAAAAAAATTATTACGGAGGATGGTCAAATAGATGAACAATTCATCCCCAAAGAGTGAATACATAAACCCTGTTTCATTAGGCAACCTATATAAAAATCCATTTTGGTTCACTGAAACAAAATTCGTAGATTTATTCTTTTTACTACAAGACCTTAATTCACAACCCTGCTGTTGTTATCTATTGAGCACTGCAGCTAAGAGCAGTTTATCATAGGTAGGCATTGCATAGAACTGATTTGGAAAAGCAAGCAGACATTTAGTCCAGCAGTGTGATGCATTGAACAACTTTGAGTCAATATGTCATATGACAAATTATATATGAGTATTTTCACAGTACGTGTATAAACAGAGAAAGTTATGTTGGTCCTTTATCTGGGACCCGAAGGGACAGAACAGTTAGTGTGAGTAGAGAAAGAAAGGGAAAATATTATAGCATAAATCACAGAATAATTTAGAAAGGGATCTCTGGAGGTCTGTAACCCAGCCCCCTGTTCAAAGCAGAGGTAACTGCAAAGTTAGATGCAGATGCCCATGGCCTTACGCAGTGCAGTTTTGCAACTGTCCAAAGACAGAGAATCCAGTGTATCTGGGCAGTCTGATAAACTGGGCATGTCCTGGTTTCAGCTGAGATAGAGTGACAAAACTGACAGATCCCATGTATCCATTTCCTGATGAAGCCCAAGTCTGCTTACCTGGTATCCAAGGTCTTTATGTAGTTATTTGCTTTCATCACTTCCATCAGGATCTGAAACTCCACTGTCACTGCTTCTACTTAAGGCTTCCCTGGACATCACATCCCTGACCCATTCTGCCTTATTCACAAGTAAAAGGAATAATATGTATAAAAATATTATGCATGACTCCTTCCTTTCGAAAGCCCCTGTTTTGTAATCCATGCAGGACACTTACCTTCCTCCTGGCAGGCAATTCCATCTCTTAAAAACACCTCTCATAGCCAGCTAGTCTTTTTAACTGACATGGGAACTATTGGGTTGTTGTGCTCCAGTAATGGATGTTTTCTTTATCATGGAAAAAGGCAAGGATGGTGCAAGTTTGTCTAAAATATTGGGGAAATAACAGTTCAAAATATAGCTCAAAGAGGGAACATCAGTAAATAATAGATCCAATTGTCCCTCACTGACTCGTGTCCTCTTCTTTGATTGCACAGGGGGCTGGATCAGACAGTCCAGGTGTACGGGGCAATTCGCATCCCTTAGAACTTTTTTTGAAATATGTACCATGCATCCTCGGGACTATTCTTAGGTCTCCATGAAACAGCAAGAATTACTTTGTATTATATCAAGTAACTTAGCTGGGTACAAAAGACTTAAATACAATTTCTGGCCCTTCTATTAGCTCCTGGCATGAAGCCAGTGAATCACTGTGCCGCTGTGTCTCAGGAAAGAGGGACATGGGGACTTGCTGTCTCAAACTGTGACAAAAGAAATATCTTATGCCTTAGTAAAATACCCAGTGGACTGGGAAATGCTCTTGCCTGTTTATACTGGTAATGATTGCACACTATGCAGTTAATCTTTTATGTTTTGTTATCCCTAGTAATGTCTGCAGCACCATATTGATTGTTTCCATTTCAAACAATAGAAACAGATACCTGAGGCCAACCCATGTGAGCTCAAATGAAACCAGCTGTTTAGCTCCACTAATCTGAACCCATAATACTGACAGTCAATCTTATTCAATCTCTGTCAGCTAAGTGTCGCGGATGAGTGGAATGCACCTCACTCAAAAGAGGGAAGTGGTAATATGTTTTATTAAGGTAAAATAATAATTTGACAGAGTTCAATAAATTTGATTGAATTTAACAAAGTTTGACAGTGGTTTACTAAGGTTCAATAAGTTTGATGGCAAGCTTCACCTTATTAATTACTGCATGGAAGAAACATACAAAGGAAAATTGAGTTAGAAAAACTTACACAGTTTAACAAGCTATTAGTCACTTACCGAGCACCTGTTGCGGCAAGGAATCTCTCAACATCCTCTTAACGTCGAGGAGTAAGGGATCTCTCCACCTTGGGCAAGGAAGGATCTCCGAGTCTCAGGTGAGGAATCGCAAACCTTGAGAGGCCTCCCTGCTCAAGGGGAGAGTCACTGGCACCAGTCTAGCTGCAATTCACGGGGAGCTCAAATCAGGCTTGTCCAACGATCTGCCATTGGTAAAAGGTCTCTCTGCCTTGAGGAGCAACCTTGGGAGGCGTCCCATCTCAAGGGGAGATCACTGCCATGCAGCCATGCTGACTAGCAGGGAGAGCTCAAAGAAGGCTCACTTAGGCTGTCATATTTATGGAATAAAGTGGTTGGCTCGTAGTCAAATCACATGCGATGGAAAGGTAGGCATGAGACTCCTTGTACTCACAACTTTCTTTGGTTTTTGATAAATGAGTTTTGGAAAAGCCACCTGTTATTTATGTGTTAATCGCATGATCGGTGTTCCAAACTCATATGTATTGATGTTTACTGTGTCACTCTGTTCCTTTGTGGGTTTTCGGAGAACAGGTTGAAACTAGAGGAGTTCTTGGCCCTGCTACAGCTCAGGCCTTTACCTCCTTTGGAGACTGTACCAAACTACCGCTAGTTTGGTTAAGGGGTTGCGCACATCCGTCACGCTAAGATCCCCATACCATGGTAGTTACTGTACAACCCTTTACTCAGCAAGTGTAAAGCTTTTGTACTCCCAGAGTTAATAGATATCTTGTAGATTATATGACTTCAGCTTACAGGACTGGTCTGGAAGACAGAAGAATGATAGCATATTTATACAGCAAAGCCAGACACTGAAGAAACCAAACCAGTCTGCATAAAAGCATATTAATACGCTAACACTGTCCACCTGGTTATTCTAGGGTGTGCATTTTTTCTTCAAGGAGGATCTTGTTAAATCAATGAGATTTGCTAAATCACTGATAGCTATTTCATTGTATTTTCTGAAAAGGGAGATGTCCATTCCTCCATGGTAGAGGAAAATCTAAGTGGGGAACTGAGAAGCTGTGAAGGAGCTATAATGAAACACCCAGTGGCTCAGCTTTGCTGGTTAATTTATTCTGTGATGAAAACTTCCTTTAATATACAAAGATGACAATAGCTATGGATTTTTTTAGAACATGCAGCATTGAGGTGGGTTAGGAGAGCAGCTCACTGAAATTTTCTTAAGAGCATGTGATCATCCAGCCTACTGTGTGCTGCTGAATGTACCTTTTTTGTATCTGGTTATGTCATTCTGGCCCTGCATTCCCAGCACAGTATCTTAGTTCACCCAAGTGGTGATATTGTGATGCTTGTCCCATGAGAATAATGTACACAAAACAGATAAGTACCTTTGGTGTTACATCCCTCCACATGATGTGAGGACACTGAGAAAGTAACAGTGGTAGGAAAGAAGCCGTAAAACAATTTACTTTTCCTGCCTCATTTCTTATAATCTCACAAGTCTACATGCAATCAAGTATATAATAATGTATAGCTTGCCATATGTGACCCTAAAAAACTTCTAGTAATTATACATAAATAAATAAAATAAACCAGTGGAGGGCAGGGAGAGGGTGGGGTGGTGAGAAGCGATGAGGCCATAAAGCAGGAAAGGGAGATTACTTAGGGTCTCCTCAGGGCTACTTTCGTAGCAAATGAAAATGAGACCTTTGCTGAAAGATACAATAAAGGCTTAGGAAATCAGAGTGCCAAACCAAGTGCCTTTGAACAAGAACCAGGGGATCCAGGGTTACTGTGCTGAGCTTATACCAGTCTGCTTCCAGGGGGATTATAACCCTCTTTTATCACATTTATCCCATACTAAAACTGAAGACAATCTCCCTTTGTATGGGACAACATAGAGGAAGGATTATTTGCATGTTCTTGTGAAAAAATAAAACCATTTGAAGTTCAGGGTATATCACCTTTATTTGTGTTTCAAAAAACCTTCCAAATGAAGATATTGCTTAATTGATTGAATGATTGGTACAGGGGTGGCAAAGCAGCTAGCAGTATGGTAATCCGGCATATCACCTCTTAACAAATTTAAGCCACTATCTAGATGACATTTCAGTGTGATGGATGCATAAGGACTGGTTTCAACCCTGTACCTAGTAAAACCTTCCAAGTGTTCTAGCATCTCTGCTTTTAAAAAAAGTTAATGAAATTGTCGAGAGAATGTAGGAAATAAATAATTTCAGAGATGAATGAGAAATCTTGTGGGTAGTCAGTGGGAACAGTCTATTTAGTTTGTGAAATGTACGATGTAGAGGTACCTTATTTACAATAAGTGAACAATTTTGTGAGAAGAAAATACCCCATAATAAAAAGCTCTTTGTTCTGGTGGAGAACAACTAATAGCTGAAAACACATTCATTGAGAATTAAGGTCTAAATGTCTTACACTGATGGTGGTAAAATACTGGAATAACTATAAAAGAACTGGGAGGTTTTCCATTTCTAGACTAGACTTCAGTAGTGTGGTTGCTGCTGCCAAAGACTGACTTTAACAGCCTGTCACAAGTTCTGGTAGCATGGGTGGAATGTGTTAAGATTGCTGTGGTCATACTAGATGAGCTAATGGTCCCTCCTGGCTTCAGAGTCTATCAACCTATTAATTAGCAGCTAATTAGCAGCTGGTAGCAATAATAGGCTATTATCTTGTACAAATCAGCCAGTAGAAGAACAAGTAATACACACATTGGCACATTGTTTGACTGAGTAATACTCATTTTTAATAGCCTTACTTCTGTATTTAGAATTAAGTGACATAGTTCCTCTGAGATGTACAGATGAATAAACAGATTTAGCCACATAGTAGAGTTAGCCTAACCTTAGGGCACCTACCCTGCCCCTGTTTTGTCCTCAAGTTATAACACAGATGTGAAGGAAAAAAGCCATATGTAGTCTTTCCATTAGAAAGTTTTTGGGTTCTGTTTTGAAAGAGAAATGCAAAGACCACTTTAGTACTTTAAAATTAATAATAATCATAAGAGGATATGGACCACTCAAAATCTACATTTCAGCAAATATTTTAATGTTGTCATGTTATTTTTTGTAACCTAAAAAATTAGGTTAAAGTTTTGAGTTTCCAAGTTTTCCTTGGAAACATTAGCAAAAACTCTTTTTTCAGTTTTCTCAAAATTCTTTGGGGGAGAACATCATATTGTTCACCCACGTCTGATAACACTTTCTTTCTGTTTGCTTTCCTTAATTAAAGTTAACTTCTGGATACACCCTGTCAATTGTCATCCTGGAAATCTAGGAACAGAGCCAGGAAAAGAAATCTTAACTTGCTCCTGAAATCTACATCCACTCCTTCTTTTGTCAAAAGGAAGATAGAAACCCCCCAAAAGAGTCACCCTGAAAACCCCTGCTAGGTTATGCTCTGGACAATAAAATGGATTAATATTATCCTTGTGAGAGTAGCCTTTGTGAATGCCTACATTAACAGTCGCTTTTCTTGTCTATAGAAAGCAGCACTAATACTTTCATCACTGGCAGGAGTAACTCCTCCCTCATTAACAGACTTTAAGGCAGATGTCCTCCAGAAGAACAGACTAAATCCACAGTACTAATGTACATTCATTAGCCTCCAGATTTTTTTCTGATTCTGCATTCGTGGTCTAAATATTCCTACTACAAGAGCTGGGATTTGTACACACAATAGCTCTGAATTTTGTGTGTAGACCAAGCCAGACAGATTGATGCAGCTTCCTCACCTATTCTATACCCTTCTTCTGTATGAAAAGGGAAAGAAACAATGAAGAGATAAGAAACAGATGTCATTTGTGCTGGGGCCTGGCCCTATTGCTTTCTTATAGATATTACAGATAATATAGCTTTGCAATCCTCCTGTTAGTATAGAAGGGAAGAATAAAAAACAAAAATATTTTTTTTTTTAAATAATCTGTTACAGAGGCCACAGAGAGACTTATAAAGGGATTAAAATACAGTAGGAAAAGTCCTGAGCCAAAAGGAGGGTTGCTTCAGGTCGTACAATGTCTTTGACCTAGAGCAACAGTAAAGTAGTGACAAGCTAGTAAGAAAAACTCTTTGGTGGGAAGTGCTCCTGATCTCTGATATTAGTTATCTGGAAGATGTGATAGAAGTCTATTGTTTTGACCCATGTCATTTTAAATACTTCAAACAATACAAAAGAATCTGTAGAGACTTATTCTTCATTGAGTGAATACTCTGCATCATTAATGTGCTTTTCCTCAAAATATTTTGTCTCTCCTCTGACTTCAAACTTGCAAGTTCAAGGAGGCTCCATTATCTCTGTGGTTAGACAAAACGGGTTTAGACATTCTGGTAATTTCTTGGCTGCTCGCAGTTTCCTCAACTCCTTCCAGGTTCATTAGACAGCAAAGAGAGTAGGTAGTTGCTTTAGTTCTGTGATCTGTCAGGTGTTTTACTGGATTTGTCCAATAGACATCCATAATGAAGACTTTGATTTCTTCTTTGTTGTCTGTAAAAAAACCAAACCAAACCAAACCAAAAAAAAACCCAAACCGCAATGCAGTCTTTCATTAATCCACATTCTGCTCAGATGATTCTAATTAAAGGCTCTGGGCAGTCCTGTCTGTCTCAGTATTAGGGCTCCTACCAAGGCTGATGTTTTGCATTTTATTGTTAGAGAGTAAAGGTGAGGTGTGGGAGAAAAAAAGGGAGGGTAGAATGAGGTGTTTTATTTCTCTTAGGTAAAGACTGAATAAAGGAAAAGAGAATATTTCAAAAACAAAAGAGATGGAAGAAATGGAGAGAAAGATGAAAAAGTAAACATGAAGTGACAGGAAAGAAGCAAAAGTATTATTATTGCACATCCATTTTTAGTATGTGTAGCTACCATCATCTGTGTGATTTAAGGAAAATGAAAGCCAGATTTCTAACTTTGGCTAAGAAAGATTGTCTAGCACTATTTTTAATACCAATAGAGTTCAGTTTCAGTTGAGCTGAAAAATGGTGTGAGGGGAATATAAACAATGACATTCTGAAAAAACCAACACACACTACAGTCTCACAAAATTAATTGCTGCACAGCATGAAAATATTAGGCTAGAATATCCAGTAGGTAGACTGGAGAGATACCAAATATGTGAACACAATTACTCCAGGGTGAAAATGTCAGAGCCTATTGTACTAAAATAAAAATTCCATTGGTTATGGCAAATAATCACCAGTTGAATCAGAAATATTCTGTCTATTATCCTACTGTATAAACATCACATTCATTCCATCATTCGAATGTATAATCACTGCCCTTGTTTATATAGCTTGCGTTGGGCAGAATGTGATTTTTTTTTGCCAAAATATAAAGCACTACAGGCTTATTAAATCCTAGCTATAAACTCTTTCTTGAGGAATAAAAACAAGCTGCTTTGAAAGGCTGAAATGTCTATTGGCTCAACCGAAGTGATTTGTAGGGAACAAGGGAACATGCACAGAATGCGGTATTGCACAGAGAGGAGCACCTGCTTCCACAGCTGAGCCAAGGTTGGGTGGACGGGAGCTGTAGATCACACCGTAGTGAGGACTGGGCAGGACCAGACAGACTCTCCTGCTTCCTCAGAAAATTTCAGGGTAGATTCAGTGGTGAGCTTTACCTGAGGAACGGCCTTGCTACCTGTTCATGAGTCACTATTTCCCTGAAAGTCTGAACAGCCATTTCTATTTGTGCAAGACTTCACGCATCCTAGCAAATGCATCATTTTGATTATTTATTGTTACAGCAGTGCCTGGTGGCTGGAACTGAGGAGGCTGCTATTTCAAACCAGGCAACATAAACTTATACAATGAGAGAGGAGGTCTGTGCTATTTCTGCCTCTTTCCCACTAGCCAAGACAGCATTCGCTTTGGGTGGCATGACAGGGAATAGACCATTTTCTGGCTTTCAATCATATTATGATTTCATCTGGCTCTGAATCACTCCCCTTCTTGTAACGCAAAAGGTAGGAAAGGAAACAGAGAAGTGCCATTCCCAGGGTCAAACCATAAATCTGTGGCAGATTTTGGAATAGCAAGTAGCCTCCAGCCTGTTGGTCTGTGCTCACAAAGCAAGACTGTACAGGATATTTATATTTTCCTTTCATCATGAGCTTCCTAGAATATTCACTTTCCTGCCCATGCAGTGAATCATATCATAATGAAGAGACCTTCTGTGGTTACTGTCAATTTTGTCAAGCATCAACAGCTGTCTAAGCACACATGGATTACCATGATTGAATAATCCCTGTCAGGAGTGTGGTGGATGCTATGTCTCTGGCATTGAGCTACAAGCATGCTTTTTTCCCCCTACTTTATGTTCTTTCTGTAGATTTTGCAATTAAAAACTTGAAATATAGAGCACGGAAAAAGAGATCATTTATCCAATTATCTTACATTCTAAATTATCATCATTATGTATAACATCAATAGAAATTGTTAATATAATTTAATATTCAATTGGTTTGGCCTTAAGAATATCATATATTTCCTTTGATCATGGAAAGTTATGCACCTTTCACGTGAACATTTGTATTAAAATAAATCACATAGCATTATGCAAAAGCTATGTAAAATATAGATCACCACATCAAGGGGCTTTGGCAAAGTCATGTTTCCTTGTGGTTACTACCAGAGAATGGGAGGTGAGACACCCCCATTCTCAGCCCTGGTCTGTCATTTATCTGCACTGCTTGCTCTAAGACTCGGTGTTCTTATCTCTAAGAGGGGATAATAATGCTAGTGGATCAGGAGGCTTAATGAATCTAAAAGTCCTTCGGAGCTTCTTGGATGAGAGAGACCACAGAAATTCAAAGTATTATTACAAAATTCCCTAGTGCCTGCTCCACTGGGGAGATCATCTGAAAAGCCTTTTTTCCCCTACCAATCTGCTGTAGAGTAAGTGACTGAGCAAAAGCCTTCAAAGGGTGGAGTCAGCAGGTGAAAGAACTAGAGAAGGCCTTTGCAG
The DNA here is from genome assembly GCF_034638445.1 of Ciconia boyciana. Taxonomy (NCBI): domain Eukaryota; kingdom Metazoa; phylum Chordata; class Aves; order Ciconiiformes; family Ciconiidae; genus Ciconia; species Ciconia boyciana. The sequence goes on along the minus strand of NC_132941.1, from coordinate 54,138,955 downwards.
TCAGTATGAAGAAAGGAAAGTGCCCTACTAGGTCGGCAGCCTTTGCAGCCTCTTCAAAGAAGGGTACGAGTCATCTCAGGCACACAGATAGGTCTCCCATCCGCCTGACTGGTGTGGTATCAAGAGAGTAGCACAGAAAGATGAGCCAGGACCTTTGGAAGAGGCAAATAAGAGGAATGAGTTGGGACTAGAGACTGGTGAGGAAAGCAGAGGTGTTGTGAAGGGGTTTGTAACACTGTCAGCCACAGACTCTTTTTCTTCCCTGATGGGGTATCAGAGAAAACAGAGGCAACCACCTCTCTCAAAATTCATGGACACTCTGCTTTGAGCAACTGAGGTTACCTGGCTCACTGTTTTCCTCCAGTGGGCTGATCACACTGAATTGGTTGTGCACTTTTTCCTGAACAGAGCACACTATTAACCTCCTGAGGAAATATTTGCCTAGCAAGGCATAGGCATTTCCCTTTCTCCTCCAGAAATAGAGGGGGAAATGAGTCTTCTGCTCTGCACACAAGAAGCAACTTGTTTCCCACTGAGTGATGAAGGCAGTCAGGTCACTGCTCTAGGGAATCTCTCCATTTTAAAGCTTCAAAGCATGTTTTAGGCTTAAGAGTTGGTTTTTGGAGTTGAGGTATTATGCCCTGATCATTTACCATGCTGCAGTATGCTCTTTTTTATTCAACAGCTTTATTAATAGATACCTTGGGTCAGATATCATTTAAATATGGGTAAAACTTGACTCATTCACATGAAAGCAATGACAATAAAGCATTCATTTTATAGCAAATTAGCTGCAATTAGCATCAGGGCTTTTCTGTTTGTTTGTTCTCTGAAGGATAGTTAAAACTTTGTGATCAGAGATAAATATTTATAATGTATCAATAATGTTTTCCTTTTTTTTTCCCCCCAGAAGGCTAATACTTTGAACCCCATAGGAATCTAACAATCTCCAACAGAGCACAGTATTGCAGAGTCTAAAAGTAGACAGATCTTTAGCTGAAACTGCAGGGGACATTTTAGACCAAAAAAGGACTTGTACTCAAATGTGCCTAGGGCCCTGGGAGTAGCATAGGATCTTTTCTGATCACTAAGGCAGGGGGACTTTCATTTTGCTCCCCTCAATTCCAGCAGCAGAGCTGTTTCTAATAATAGGCTACACACCCAAGCTAGGGCTTTCAGAAATCTCTTTGGCTCAGACTCACAAAGGAGTTTAGGTTTCACAATCCTGAGCTACTTTTTGTCACTTACTGTGAATTGCTCTGGGCTGTCTGTCATATAAATAATGGCCTGATTAAACCCTTCACATGTGGAGGTTGTCACGTATTCAGCAAAAGGCTGTGGGTTTCTTTTGATAATCTGGAAAACAGAGTTGTTCTGCGTGTGCAAATCCTCCTAATGGAAAGTATTCCTCACACCCTTCTCATCCACACCCAGATGCTGGAAAATTGTCTATGACAAGGTGGCTGACTCTGTAGACAAGGGGGGACCAGTAGATATAGTCCATCTCAACTTGCTTCCTTGTAGCCAAACTGGGGAGATAGGGACTGCATGGGTGGACTACAAAGTGGGTGCAAAACTGGCTAGACAGTTCAAACAATGTAACAATTTGAAGTCTAAATGATGCCCAGCTAAGAGCTGTGTTGTTCCTCAGGTGTCTTGGGCCAATACCATTTAACACCTTCATTGATGATCTGCTCGATAAGAGAGAACGCACCCTCAGCAAACTCACTGGTGATATTTCATAAGGAAGGGGAGAGGGAGCTGTTAGTAGCCTGGAGGGTAGGGCTGCTGTTCAGAGGGACCTTGGCAAGCTGGAAAAGTAGGCCAATGAGAACTTCAGGAAGTCAAAAAAATTTCAAATGCAAAGTCCTGCACCCAGGAGAGAATAACTCCGTGCAACAGTGTAAGCAGGGCACTAACTGCACAAGGAACAGTTCTGCAGAAAAGGACACACAGATGCTGGTGGTCAACAAATTGAACATGTGTCAGCAAGGCATCCTTACAGCAATGAAGGCTGAGTATTGGTCTGTGTTAAAGAGAGCATAAATTCCAGATCCAAGGAATTAGTTATTCCTACTACTTGGCACTTGGTTAACTTGGCCTCTGGAGTAGTATCTGGTTTTGGGCCACCCATGCAAGTGAGACATTGACATACTGATGCAAGTCCAGGAGAGAGAGATGGATCTGTCAAACCTGCAGAAGCGAAGGCTAAGAAGAGAGCTAACTGTTGCTTTCAACAAGAGTTGGACAGTCATTCCTTTCAGCAGAAGAAGCAGCCAGACTTCAGAGTGCAGAGGAAGAACAAGAGGCAGCAGCCATGAGCTACAGAAATGGGAATTTCACTTATCAAGAGGAGAAAAGAAAATCCACCATGGTAGTAGCCTTGTACCAGACTGCCCGAGAGGCTCTGGATTATCCTTCCATGTGGATTTTTGGAACTTAAACAACACCTCAAGCAAGCTTTTCTAACTTTGAGCCCTGCATTAAGCAGGAGTTTAGAACAGAGACCTCCAAAGGTCTCTTCCAAGCTGAATTATTCAGTGATGCTAAAAAAAAAAATTGACTTATTTCCCTCCTTTTCATCCTGTTTTTTAGCTCAACCAATTCCAAGCTTGCAAGGCAAAATGATACCATTAACAGAGACAAATGTAAGAACTAACTGGATAATCAGAACACAAGCTCCGTTTCTAAATCAAAAGACAATTAAGGTAGGTAACTACTGACCCGTATGATCGCTGGAGGAAGGACATGGAATAGGAAGTTACTTACTCATGTGATAGTATCTTGCTCAATCCAGCATGGAGACTTTTTTCTTATGTACAGAACATTAAAAGTTATTTGTAAATATACATGGGTTTCTGATGAGCTTTACACTTACTACTGCACACAAGTTGGTATAAAATCTCCATTGGAATGAGGCAGGGCTTCTGAAATTTGAGAATAATGTTGCCTTTCTCTGATTTAAGCCACACTGATCTTGAACACAATGACTCATATTCTACTCCAAAGTAGCTCCATTATTTCAGTATTACTGTACTAGTATGAAAATCTTTTCTTCTCAGAAGAAATAGTTTGACAACATGGACTTACCACAAAATATAAAGTCTTACATCATTAAAGGCAGGCAGCTATTGTAAAGCAATTGTAGGGTGAAGAACGTCTGTAGGCTGATCCATTCTATCCTAAAATAAATGTCTAAGTTGAGAGAAACCTATTCCCAGTCACTGAAAAGGGAACCTTGACACCTAGCCCATATTTTATGCTTAAGATTTAGGTAGCTATGCAGAAGCGTTACAAAGATAAATTTCACTGTAATAGTAGTGAAGTGGTTAATGAAAAAGTGAGTAAACCTACAAACCTGTTGTTCCCAAACAAGCAGTGAGAAGCTCTGTCTCCTCTATATATTGCTAAAATTAAACATGGATGAGCTGCATTCTTCTGCATTTACCCCTGATTACACCATTGATTGGATGTTGGTTGCCAGTGAAACTTAATAATGAACTCAAGTATTTATCAGCAGAATTGAGTGAAATAAGTTCACTAGCTTTGTTCCAAACCTGGTTCATAACACACAGGTTCTCCTCATTGCAATTTACATTATTTGCATTATTGGCAGTTCTCCCAACAATACTGTATTAGGCTGAGAATTGCAAGTCAAGCATATATTTGTTTTAGTATCACTTAGGCAATTATTCATTGCAAGGGAGGATTTTCTTTCTCAGTTTAGATATGACTGTGGTTTAAAGACCCTTTAAAAAAATAAATCTATTTCAAATTGAACTCCTAAATTCACTACTAGGCAGAAGATCAGAGCCAGAAGCTAAGGGGTTGATTCATGAATGCAAGCCAAAAATGGATGCCCTTATATTAAGCCTGTCAAATCTATTGATGCTTGCTAACACCATATAAATCTTAGTTAATAGGTTTTCTAATTCTGCTTTTTTTTTTTTTTTTTCTTTTTTTTCTTTAAATCCTCCATGGTAATCTGAAGCCACCATCAGCATCTTTCTCCAACACCTGTAAGGAGACAGCAAACAAAAGTAAATCCAGAGGTTGAGAAATGACCATAAACAAAACTGTTCTTTCACTCACTTTACATGGCCTCAGCATTCAAGATGGGTTTGGATTGATAGTTTTTCATTTGGAGTCAAAAGCCACTCCCCAGGCTACAAGCATCTTCTAGTAAAATTGTAGAAGTCCCCCTACAAGCATCTTCTAGTAAAATTCTAACAAGTCCATTTATCTTTGCGCAGCAGAAGAGGAAAGTCCATTTGTTTCCCCACCGCTATAAGTGTTAAAGACCTAAATATTTCTTATGATTCAAGATTTGAAGAACATATTCTGGGGATGTGTGAGGACCAAGGGATTCCATGCATAGGTGTCACCTTCTCCCACGTTATGCCTAACAGTGGCTTCCAGTTGTCTTAGGACCTCTAGAATGACTGGTAAGAGTTGTGCCCCACGTCCAGGGCTTGATTTGGAAAGCTTCCTGAAGCTGTGCACTGACAAACAATTAAAGATTATAATTAACTAAATCAGTAATCCTAACATCCTTGTTTGTTTATTTCCCTTTTATTCCCTCCTGCACCCTCCCTTCTGTGGGATTCCCTACTTAATCAGGAACTGGTTTACTTTGGTTTTCTTTTTATAATAGATCAGCATTACTGAACAAAGCAGAGGTAATAGATGAGTATAATAATTGGAGATGTCAGGGCATTGGGGATTTCCTTAATGACTGAGAAATGGACTGAGAAACATCAAACACTTCCTCTTGCCTCATCGTGCTCCTTATCTGTGGGAAATGAAAAGCTGGTTAAGCCCTTTTGTATTTTAGTAGAGCTTAAAAGTTGGTACCAAAGGAGGCATCTTGTCAGGTCAAGTAACATGGACAGTGAGTTTATTTTGTCAAACAAAATATTAGAATAGAACCAAAAACAAGCTGTGAGAGTGCTTTATTCTAAGACTGAATTTTACTCAGCCAAAAATAACCAAAATCTCTCCAGAGAAGAAATTGGCAGATAAGCTACCTGCACAATAATATATTTTAATGCTTGACAAACCTTTCAAAAGTCTCTTGGCCACTCACATAATGGAGGAATGGAGAAAGCAATACAGGATTTCATACAGCTCCGCTGAAGGAATGAACTAGGAGGCAGGACTCCTGGGTCGGTCTGTGAGCTCCACTGCTGTCTGACTGTCAGCAAAACACCATTCTGTTCCTAAACCACCACCCTTCCCTTTCTAATAATAAAACATTGACTCCCCACTCTTCTTTTTATAAAATGTTTTGATATTTGAAGAGAAAAAGCATTGCACAGGCTGGATTCTGCAAACCTTCAGTGTATAAATCAGATTCTCTACAATGTGTGCTTTACTGGAAAAAAATCTGATTCACTGAAACTGATTGCTTTTGTTGAAATATATCAATTGGACAAAAGTTCCCTCAAGTCAGATGGAATTGCAGACAAGTGAGCATGAAAGATCTCATTCACCGTTTTTCACTGCCAGAGCTGCTCCCCTTCATCTGAATAATGGATTGCAGGAGGCTGACTTGACAGTCAGCTGGCTGAGACACTCAGGTGGGTGCCCAGAATAAAGCTTTCCTTTGAATAAGGACAGAAAGGGATTAGGTCCTGCCTCTCCCCATTGCCAGCTGTGCACATTAACTAGAGTGTCTTGGCATAGCTTGCTCTCATAGTGTTCCCAGCCTTGGGCAGGAGATGAGCTCTCACTAACCTTTATTTTAGCTGCACAGTGAAAGGTATGGTTGAGTGTATTTCTGGGTTGAGTGCTCTCTGAACAATCAGCTGCTCATCATGCCAATTTACTGTTGCTAACCTTACTAATAGGATATGTATTTCTACTCTGGTATGTCTAGGAGGTTCTAAGAAGAAACCATACCCTTTTCTAGCCAGCAGAAATACTGAATGAGTGCCTGTAAAGATAGAGATTTACTGTGAAATTTTGCTCTGGAATGGAGCTTCTATAAAGTTATTGGAGAGTTTAGTTTAGACAGCCCCAGATAGCGTTCCATTATTGCTGACATTTCTGTGGCATCGATATGAGCCAAGACTATTAATTCACTGGAAAATGCATTGGGAAATAATTTTTTTTTTTTTTAAATAAAGGTCTGTCTTAAGTTCAGAGGAAGTTTAGTAATGAGAATTCAATCTTTTGATGTCCTGTTTTGATCATCTCTAGTTGAAATTACTTGTTACATGCTCTTTTAACGCAGGGTGATGTTACAAAGCACTCGGTTGCAGTGACTCAACCAGCAGATACGTTTGCCTCCATCTGTAGGATAAAATTAGATCTGTTCTCAGAAAGTGACCATTCAAAAAATCCTGGTCTCTGCTAAGAGTAGTATTGTTCAGTTTTTAAGTATCAGTCTTCTCTCCAGAGCACTATTAAATCAGTTACAAACCCTTTCCTTTCTGAGGCAACGTAACAGGTTTTGTCCCAGAACTTTGCAGAGATAACCCTCACAGCATTTAATTTTTCCAAAGGGAAAGCTCAGAGATTAAATAATTATTTTCTGCCATGGAATAATAAACATTTTAAAAAAGAAATGCTTTTCAACTGAAAGTAAATTTCTCTGGGGAAAAATGTTAACTTGAGATTTTCAGTGAAAAGAAGGAAATAGTAATAATACATTTTTTTCCTTCCAACAATTAAACCTCTATCTTTTTAAAAAAATCACATTTTTTTATCTAATGCTTTCAAAACTACACCTGTTTGCTGGCTGGTTTAATGAGAAAAACAATGTTTTTCCATTGAGGTTTTGTTACAGAACAGATTAAACTACGTTGTTAAAATTAGTTAAAATTCCCTTGGATCTAAACTGGTGAGGTGGAATCCTGTTACCAGTGAATAATATTGTTGCTTATAGTGAATTGTTTTTGCTAGCTTTTTTTCTTACTTACAATTCCAACTTTTACAGCTAGTTAATAATGACTATGTTAAGATTTATTGGAAAGATTAATAGTTATTTTGATGAGTCTTCCTCTATGAATATTTTTTTTCTCCTAATAATAACTGCAATGTGTAAAATATCCAGCTGAGAGGAGAGAAGAAAAAAGGCCACACATCATCGAACAGTTTATCACCATGGAAAATATCACAAAATAGCCCGTATTATGGAAAATCAAATATAAGTGAGACTATGAAGCTAACTTCTTTCTTTCAATATGTAGTCAGGGAAAGAAAAAAAAAAAAAATTCCAAAACCACGTGAGCTGAAATATACATTAATGTAATTCAATGAAGCTAAACTTTGTAAGGCACATGATTAAAACTTTTTGGGAGTGTAAACAAAGCTATAATTTTTTCCATACTGAATAAAAGTATGTAATAAAAACTACATAAAATAAGAAAACCTTAGTTTTGATACATTGGCAAGCCCACAGTGTATCTGTACACGTTCCTTTATTAACAATTCAGGCTTCTCTTAGTAGTTGAATAATACCTTATGGTTTCAGATGAAAATCATGATGCAAAGGAAAAACATCACTGTAAGCTACAAATCAACAATTTCTAACACAGATGAGGGAATCATTTTGACTTGCAGCTCTCTACACTACCATTTTCAGGGTTAACGGCTATGGGGACCATCTTTTCAGTATGCAAATTCAGTCAGGCCAAATATGGGGTTTTGATACAAAAATGCACTCCTGCCCAATGTAGGATTTATCTGCATACTATCAAGTGTTAAAGCACTGAGTTCTTTTAATCTTTGTCTTATGTGAAGCATATATAAACCACGGAAAAGGAGAGAAAGCTCTCTACTCCTCACTTCAGAAATAACTTCATCTTAAGTGTGAACCTTTATTGTCCTCCTGTCAAAAGGGGCTTTCTTCAAAAAAGGTGTTCCCAGCCATCTGTTCACAAGGGACATTGTCAGCTGGCAAATTTGGTTGGGTTTTGTTGCTTTAATTCATTTTCGAAAACTTCAGACTTTCCAAATCTGGCAACAGATGCAGAGTAATAAATTTGTGTCTGTCAGCCCGCTATTCCCCAATGACATGCCTGTGAGCCTGTTGATTATACATATGCAACTAATTAGGACCATGGTTAGGATAAGTTAATGGATTGATTTATCTCCATATCCAGTTAAGTAGCAACCCCGTGAGCACACAGCATAGCAGACTCTGCCCCATGATTTCCTGCTGTCTGAGTCTTGCCGGCCAACCTGGAGAGGCTGGACTTCCATCTCCTCACTCACGGATTGCCTCCTAGAAGCTGTGAAAGGGGAAAGATACTTCAACAAGGTGGGGCGGGGGGAAATAGCACTCTTTTTTGAGAGGAAGGGATGGCTGTTTCTGAGTGTAAAACCCATTTTGCTGCTTTGTTTCCTTTTCATGAAGTGCTAAAGGCCTCTGACACTGTTTTAATGGCCCGTCTGGTTGAACATAAGCAGCAAACTTTTGGGAGAGTGGGAAGCCAACTCTTCATTTTTAAAGCCCTTTGCCTCTGTGGTGCCAACTATCCCTCACACGTAGTCCTCCTTACTTCAGCCTAATGATGAGTGAGGTCCCTGCACCAGGTTATGGCCAGAGAGGCTTCGTCAAGTCCAAGCGCAGCAGCCACCTTTTTGTGCAGCAGCAAGGTTAGGATGAAGGAAACATGATCAGCAGTCTCTAGTGCTCCTGGCGTTCGTTGTTAAAGTCCAAAGTGGTACTTGCCAAACTGGTACAAGAGAAATATTCCCTGTGCAGGACAGTAGCGCATTAAAAAGCACTTCTCCTGTGTTGCTTCTGTGTACTCCTCTCAGGGTCAAAATGCAGCTTCCATGGCTGAGATTCAAGAGTCTGCAAGTGCGGTCCTCGCACATGGGGACTTGTACAGAATCCGCTTGGGGGGACCCACATCGGTGCTTCAGGGGCAAAATTCCTCCCAAACTAAAGGAAACACTAATGTAGGTCAGATCAGCCATATCCAAAGTGGGTCTATTTCTCTCCATCTGCTGGGTTCTAGAGGGACCTTCGTGGGTAACCGCAGCTGCAGACCTCCAGGCTTCCTCCCTTCTTAGCTCTGTGCCACAGAACTGAAGTCCCACAGAGGAGGGACCACCATGGGAGTTAATTCAGGGAAATAATTTTACTGAACTCTAGATGCCTGGCAGGCAGACCCCAAGTGTACCTAATAAGTCCATCATGAGGCACAGAATGAGTATTCTTCCCATATGGCCAAGCGTGGAAAATTCAGCTATGATATCTTCCACATACACTCAGCCTTTCTCTCAACATACAGTTCTGGTAGGGAATTGAAGAATCAAAATGTATTTTTGTGTGTATTGTACAATGTGTATACATGCACACACAGAGTTACATGTGCACACATACAGGGGTCATATCCTGCTGAACTGGTTTTTCATTCTCACCAATAACTTTCTAATACACTGACCAACTCCATTCAAATTTGACAGAAGGAAAGTGATCTCATTGCCAATTCAGAAGTGGCAAAGAAACTTTGTAGAAAAACATCTCTCAGGTCTCTGTTTATTTAAAAAAGTAAGTCAGCAAGTCAAGTGGTACAAACTAATGGTGACCCAGTCTTTGTTCTGCTCGTCATGAAAGTATGTTTCTGATGATCTGGCATTGCTCACTGTTAGAGAGCAGATTCAATGATCAGAGAGCCAATGGCTTTGTCTAGTGTGGTATCCAGTATGGGTTTTTCAAGCTTTATCTCATGTAATCTCAGTTGTCAGTTCCTTGTGCTTTGAGTGGGGAAGAGCAGCATTTGCAAATGATCCATAGTGCTGTGATTTCACGAATCATGTTTGGTCTCTAATGAGCAAACTCTTTCTGCAAATGAATGAATCCATTATCATACCATGCAGGCCGTAGAACTGCATCTGCCTTTTTGCCCCAGACATTGGCAGTTTCCAGTCAATGTTTCGTCTGAGCAATGTGATGGGCAAAGCCTGACAAGGAGCAGTATTCTGGGTCCTTTGAAGCTGAGTGTTCCTGAGCAAAGAATTTCTAAAGCTGAGGCATAAGAATAAAAACACAATCTCAGAAGATGTGGTACACATTAAAGGCTTCACCAAATGTCTACTGAAAGAATAAACTTACCGTTTCCATTTTTACTATAGAACAGTGCTTATGTATATATTTAGTGGACACATTGTCCTGCACCATCCTATGCGATCTATTTATTGGGGATGGAGTTGTACATGTGCTAAAAATCATGTCAATGTTTAAGTATTGCAGTGAAATGTCATATATTAGCAACATATTTTAAAGGATGTAAAGCACTAGAAGGACTGCAGGGTGATTAGTAGACAGGTTTGCAGAATGATTTAGCAAAATATCTTCATCGAAGAATTTCTGAACTGCAGGCCCAAGATACATCCTTAACTGCTTTATTCAACCAGGTCTTCTACAGAAGTACTTGCCTATCTCAAAGTGTATTAGATACAACACAGAGTTAATTGAATTATTTGTAGGCTTCACATTAAATTTGTGCTAAAGGACATTGCTGAATCAGGGATTTAATGGGCAAACAGTTAAACAAAGGAATCATGTGCATGGCTTGAGCCAGGAAGCAGGAGGCAAGAATCCAGAGCTTTTTTCACAGCTCTGCCTCTGGGAAAGTGAGATTAATCTTTATGCTTGTAATAGATTTTTGAGCTTTCCTTATATACTGTTGTACCTCAGGCATCCCTGATATAATTAGAAACAGTAATCAAATGTCAGCCTCATGCTTATTGTACTTAGCAATTGTAAGATTTAGTTAATTAGTACATTTAATGTGCTTTGGGATCCTTGGACAATGAAGGTCATGTATCTACTTAGCTAGATGTTTAGAAAAATGGAGGCCATTATTATTCAAATGTACTTGAAGTCCTAAGTATTATTAGTCAGTTACAGAAATATGAGGAGGACTGAGGCTGTGATAACCACTCCAGCTGTTAGTGTGGTCACCAGTTCTTAGAGAAGATGGATTCAACCTTTCCACTATCAAAATTACAATAAATAAAAAAAAAAGATGGAAAACAATTACAGATTTTAAAGTTCCATTTAAAAGTTAGGACAAGCTGTGCTGAAGACAGTGGAGGGAAGACAGCCAGGTCGCTTGCGACAGGTTCTGGACATAGATTCTTTGGTGCCTTGAGAACACAGCCAAAGTTCTTCCTACCATTTGGGACATTCATAAGGTTTATTTTTTCTGTTATCTCTCTAGCTTCTAAAACATGCAAGCCAACATTCCCACCTTTAGCACAGTGGGATACTGTGGAAGAATCTCTGTCTTACATTTATATGGCCACTTATCTTGAGATTTCTCCTTGAGAGTTTTCAGTCAAATGTGGTTAATATTAACCAATATATTCAGTAATGGCGGTGAGGGGAGAGATGGGAACAGGCAGACAGACACACTGGAGAGACCTATTTTTCCTCAAAGAAAGCAGTGAAAGAAATCTATTAACCTTTCTCTTCTTTATCCATCAGTGCTTCAAATCTCTTTGTCCTTTGAGTGACTATTTAGCTTTATAAAAAAAAATGTCATATGCACTTGGTTTAGTTCCAAAATTCAGATTTTATGTTAAAACTAACAGCTAAAATGACCAAAAAGCTAGGGAGGGACTTGCAGGAGGACAGAAACATTTTTAACATTTGCTTTCCCAGCTAGTAAGCAACACTGGTTGCAAAGTCAAATAGTGGAACAGCTCAGCAGAAAAAAATGTAACCAGTCAGCACCATTTTCTCCTCCAGGACTAATATCTATAATGATAATCAAATGCGTGCAGGAGTTCATATGGGTCCAATCTTAATTTTGGTGAAAAAGGCAAGGATTGCAAGATGCAAAACAGAGGAAGGAATCAAATATCGACGGGGAGGCAGCAGAAAATTCAATTCTTTGTATTTTTTCTATTTTTTGCTACTTTGAGCCTTGGTCCAGAAAAGGCTTATGCATATTAGTAGTCTACTTAAGCTCATCAGTTTCTAGATTTTAGGATTAAAATGGCCCATTATTATCATCCAGTGTGTCCTGCAGAACACAAACCAGAGAACTCCAGCCGATAATTTCTGCAGTTCAATAAGCTGCTTATTGACTTGATCCTTCAAAATGCTGAGCTTTCTGCCCTCAATCGAGCCAAGCGCTTGAAAGTGATCCACTTTAAGAGGGAGACAAGATAACTATCCACAGCTTAAATTACCCACAAACATGTCTTACTTGAATGGAGTCCAAAGTAGTTTCCTAATAAAGGACTTAATCCTTCATGGCAGTCAGAAGGTGATTTAGGCCTGCAGTGTTGGACCCATAAGCAAGGCAGTTGGGAGTGCACACATATTCACTCAGCTTACACACAGAGGATCACTTACAGGGCTGTTCAGAACATAAACTCAAAATCTGCCATTCCTCAAATGTTATTTTGTTGGAATCAAACCAGGTTTTGAAAATGTGTCTATCAATGCCACTGTTGACAGAAATATTCTTAAGACCTGGAGAAGACACCTTGGATGATTCCAAGGACCTAGAAGTTCACCCAAATCCCAACCTTCTTACTTTGGAAAGGGTCATTTTAACAAAATTCTGTTTCATTAAAGCTTTGAATTTAATTCTAATGCGGAAATAGAACAATGGTGAAATCTCTGAAGTCATTTTAGAAGGGAATCACCAGACTCCTGAGAAAGCAGCTTCCTTGTTTTCTTTCATCTCTGCCCTTTTAAATGGGTTGTTACACTCACTTACTGCTCTCTGGGACTGTGCCTTTTGCTTTCTTTGAGCACTTTTACAAAAACAAGAAAGGAAAAAATACTTGTCATTCTTTAATCCTTGAGTTCAACAGACAATCTGGGATTCCAGTCTGAAATGTCAAACTGCTTACGTCCACCTGCAGAACAAAGTTGAATTTTCAAATCTTTTTTTTATTTATTTATCTATTTGGCTGGGTTAAAAGTTATCCTAGTACCTGTCATATTCCTTGTTAAAGCCCTTTGGTGAAAGGACTTTGAAGACTATTCATAAATTTCATTCTTAAATAGCATTCTTTTGAGGTAAAAGAGAAGACAAACAAAGCTATTTTTCACTGATCATTAGATTTTCGTTTCTGGCATGAGCATGGGGCTTTAAAAGGAACAAAAGGAAAGCAGCAACTCCAGTTGCCTGCAATATCTCAAGCACTGTCTCTATGTATGCATTCAGTTCCCATCCTAACACACCACACTCATGTGTTCAGTGCAAAAAAACCATGGGTAATCTCTATGAATCAGTTGTGAGTTTTGTCCATCAGAAGTGTCACGGTGTACACATGTAATGGCCTGGATTCAGCTTCTTCACATGTTATTGTCCAAAGGCCAGTAGCCTTTCCAAGAAAGTCCCTGTATAACTTATACAGAGTCCCGGTATAACTGAGTGTCTCCAATTTGTTTGGCTCATAAAATCAGGCATATCACTCCTTGAAGATCTGATCTCTCTTTGGACTCCAGAGGAAAGTCAAAGCCACACTCAAGACGTAAATAAATGCTCCAGAGAACTGAAGCTAGTGAGTTTATTCCTGCTTCCTTTGAAACACCTCACAATTGTCTTCAGTTTCAGTTGAAGAAAAACAACAAAAACAACAAAAAACCTGCAATGAACTGTTTTCCTTTTTCTCCACTATTTTTAAAGATGTATGCTCACTTTATGTGAAACTTAGATCCAGTTTACATTTCTGAACATGAAACATCTCCTATGATAAAATTTGAAGAAATAAAAAGTTATTTCAACACTCCTATTTTAAATAATTTGAAGGTTTCATTTTTAAAAGGTAGAAACATTTAATGTAATCTTCATGCTGTAGTCACAAATTCATTTTACTAGAGTATGTAAATATTATTTAATTCTTTAAAAATGATACATTAACATCTAATTTCAAAATTTAGAAGTTCAACATTTTAAAAAGTGTTTAGAGAAAATAATTAAAGAGAAATACCCACATTTCTGTTTTTCATTTTGAACAGAATAGCAGAAGTTGCCAAAGAAAAGAAATATGGTTCTCAGACCAGACTTTATATGTTGTGGGTAGCACTGCTCAGATTTCAGATACCAGCATAAAAATTGATTCTTGTCATGTTAGCATCTGTGCATTTAGCAATCATCTCTTTATTTAGCCTCATAAGAAGTCAGGGACAGGCTTACTTCCACAGTGGTCTGAGAGTACAGCTACATTAACAGAAGCAGTGAGTTAACAGTGCCATAGCATAACAAGTTACGGCTCATCAGTGAGTGTCAATAACTGCGTGCAGTCTGTGTGTCTGTATGTGTTCATAGCTCTTTGCAATTGGGTTGAAAGACCTGCTTAGCAGATAGAAACCTGTCAGTTCCTTTTTACTAAACTGCTTTCTCATATCATTGATCCTTCAAGGCATTCCTTTTTTAAAAATCTAACCGCTTCAAAAGAATCACAGGGTGAGTCACATAGGAACCCTTTTTCAAAGTATTTGTTGACTTCTATTGTAAATGTCAATTGTTCCTGAGAGGATGGCCTCCTAATTTGGAGTCTCCTAATATCCTGCTTAACTTGAATGCCAAAAATGGAGAGGAAAAAGTAAAAAGTCCAACCCTTGAGACTCCAGACCAGTGGGAGTCTAACATCGTGAGTTTTATAGCATATTTATTTTCCTTGTCACTGTAATGGTCAATGGGCTTGTATAACTGTGCAAGGAAAAAAAATGCCAGAAGAAAAGGTCCCTCCATCCTCTGCAGTTTTCAGGGCTGGTTCAGGTCTCCTCAGTCAGAGCAGGCTCTGCATTTACTGGTGTGCAGCTGAGCCAAGGAAGGCAAAGATGAAGATGGCAAGAAGCTGGAGGGAAGCAGCTGGTAATGTTGTCTCGGGTATGTTTTCTGCATTAGCTAAGTATAAAGTAACCTTCTCCACGTGTCCGCATTGCAGAAGGAAGACACATCCAAGATGGTTTTAAAGCAAAACTGACAGCAAAACCAAGGACCACCTGAATGCTCCATGAGTACCAATGTAAATGCTAAACCAATTGCTGAGCTGTGTCCTTTTACAGCTATACTGCTAACACAGCTCTCAACTAGATAGGTTAGCTGAAATTATCTGAAATTCTTCTGACTTAAACAGCAATTTTGAGAACAATCGGTTATTTGCAATATACTGCAACAGCTGCACCGTAGCTGGACCCAGCTGTTTCTCTGTCACTCGGCTCTCCCTCCTCACTGAAGCTGCTCACCACTCTTTTTCCTGTAACTGCTCCCTTCCACCACAGACCCTTTCATTACTCTTGAGTCTAAGCTATCCACCGGCATATGGAAAGCATCAGTCCTTCAATGCTCACACTGCAGGCTTTGTCTCAGAGTTCATTTGGGATGGAGTCCTTGTCCCTTTTCTATGTCTCAGCCTCCATGCTCTGGTAAGGATCATGCTTGGAAAGGTGGGGATGCATATCAGGGTGATCCAAAGAAGGGGGACAATGGGTACAAATTGAGACTCCTCTCTCTTCACCTTTTTGGGTGGATATAAAAAAGGTTCCTTCATTTGGCATCCCAACACAGGAGCAAAAATGTCAAGGAAAGGTTCAGGAAAGGTTCATAGCAGCAGGGTATGCTATTAGGCACCACTAAGGAGTCATCTTCCTCTGATATGTTAGGAATAATAGCAGCAGACCCACCACATTCCCAACCAGGCATTATCTGGATGAGTTCATTCTGCTGCATCCTTCTTATTACAGCAGTACTAACAACAGTGCTGCTCTGATGGATTCCCGGAGTTCATTTCTTGATGAGACAGAGAAGGCAGCTCTTGTGTTAGGCTATCTGTAGAGCCTGGCAGACGTCTGTATACTTCATATCTGTAGATTATATGTCAAGTTTTTCTTTGCTTTCATAAAGAAGTAGTGTATATTTCTTTTTATCAGCAAGTCTCACAGCATTTTACTGAAAAAAAAATCTCAGTGTTATGAATATAGAAAGTGAGTTACAAGACGTGTCCCACATCACTGAACAGGCAATCAGAAGAGAAAAAGTAGCATTCCTCCTCTGCCAAGTGCTTGTCCTGTGCAGATGCCTGACCAAACCTGGGATTTTGTCATGTAATCAATCCTCTGACTCCAGCAAATAAATCATGAATGTATAATGCCTGTGGCTTTATGAAGCTTTGCTACCAAAGTCCGCTTTCATCTCAGGACACGTTTCCAGAACCTCTTCAAACACAGCACAGTGCAGGCTGCCATCAGAAGAGGTGGTTTCCCCTCGCAGCTGCTTGTTCTCTCCTTGCATTGGCCACATGTGGTACATACCACACCAGCTTGGGCCACTGCCATAGCACAGGTGGGAGGTGGAAAAGCCATTTCTTGGACAGCAGGTCTGACAGCAACTGCTTTTGGTCTCAAGATTAACTTCATCCAAAACCACATATTGGGACTTTACCACGTTTAAGCCCTTTGGTCCAAAAGCAGTAAAAAAACCAAACAGCACAGAGACCTGATTCAAATGAAGCTTTGTTAGTGACAATACAGGCATCCACATAACCACA
Source organism: Ciconia boyciana (assembly GCF_034638445.1). NCBI lineage: Eukaryota > Metazoa > Chordata > Aves > Ciconiiformes > Ciconiidae > Ciconia > Ciconia boyciana. The sequence goes on along the minus strand of NC_132941.1, from coordinate 54,122,476 downwards.
GGTGTCAGTGAATCAGTCACAGAAAAAATACTTCTGCATGCTCAGTGAGACCTGATAAAACTGACTGACTGTTCCCTTCTGGGAGAGTGAATGCGTTCATCTTCAGCTTGCAAAAATAAAAATCTCATGCCACTAACTTGCATGGGTGATAAATCCTGGGTTCAACAGGTTTGTCATCTGGTGGTGAGTCACCACCCACCTTATAATGAATGGCATTAATTTCATTTTGAAGGAACAGCATTTGCATGTTATGTCTCACAGGGTTATAAAGAAAGAATGAATCTGATACGTGCTGTACAGGCAGCTCACGTGGGCAAATAAAGCAGATTTTATTCATGGAGGAAATCCCAGAGGGAGCTGGGAATTTGTGCTAATGCCACTTAATCTCAGGGTTTAGGAGCTGGTAAAGAACAAGGGAAAATAGTTTAAGAACCTGTCCCAGCTGGTGGCAGCGTCTGTGCCTTGGAAGGATATGTACATATGCACTCACCCACCCCCTGCCCACACACACACACCCCCCCCAAGAGCTTCAGAAATGCTGTACAACAGCAATTCCTATGAAGTCAGGGGGAACATCTGTTCACTTGACTTTTCATTAGTCAGGCCCACTTTTGGGCACAGCCTGTGTACATGTGACACTTTCTTCTCTTCTACCCTCATTTGTCTTCTCCATCTGGGAGCCATCTCTCTTTCCTACTTTTCCCAGTTACAGGTGTCATTGCAGAGATGTGGTTTGTCCCAGTATCCTTCTTGCATGGCAGCAGGAAAAGGGCAAGAAGAGCTAAGGCATCTTTTGCTCCCTGTTGTCTTTCCTGTTCTGCCTTTGCTAAGATTGTGAGTATGAGGGTTCAGTGCACATGTATATCCATATATGTTATGTGACATGGTCAAAAAACATGTTACAACACTGATCTCCCATGGGACCCCCACCATCTAGGTCTACTTCTCCTGCAAATGCAGAATCAGGGTGGAAAACTGTTTGCATTCATGGAGCTAAGTGTGGAAAAGGACAGGTAGCTGAGGACTCTCAAAAACCCCAAGCTATTTGTGTCTCATTGTAAAATAGGCATGGGCATACAGACATATACAGCAGTTATGCACACACACATACAGAGAGAGAGCTTTTCTTTTTTGTCTTCCTTTTAAAAAAAAAAAATCTCGCATTATGTCTTTGAGTTAAAAACAAACAGGGAAATGAACACAAAGAGAGTAATTTAAAATTGAAATTATTTTTTTTACTGCATCTCCATCACTTCTGTTCCAAGTAGCTGTTGAACATTACTCTGTCAACTCTTCAAGTATTTAACTACAAAATACTCTTCATAAATAATGTAGGCAGATTAACTAAATGGTACATAATTACTGCAAATTTAGAGTCCCATTGCAGAATATATTTTATCCATGATTACAGTGCTTACAGACTTTCCAAACACTCTCTTGTATATTTGACAGTAAGCCATAGGAAAATTTCAGCTGTCTATAACTGCTTTTCAGAATCTATAATAACTTAGATTAACATGTTATTAAAGACTTTGATTTAGGAAACACCTAATACATTTTTCTATTTTTTTCCTCCCACTTAAAATTAAAAAAAAAAAAAGCACAAGATTGGACTTGTAAAGTGGAAGTTTTCAAAGTTGATTGCAGGTTCACAACTCTGTAACAAGGTACTTTCACTCTGGCAGAGACTCAAACGAGACAATTAACAGGAGCAACGAAGCAATTCAAAGAGAGAGTTGTGGGGCTTTTTAATTGGTGTTTCAGAAAGCCAAAGTTCCCTCTATACAGAAAAGACAGGAGCCAGGGAGTAATTGCCTAGCCATTTCTGTAAAAAGGGCTTGAAATCTCAGTCAAATAAGAGCTTGATCTTAGCACAGGAAGGTCATGATTCTCTGGAATTGTAAAGATGTTCCTCCCCTGCAGTGGTCCATTAGTGATTTGAAAGATTTTACACTGGTCATTACAAGGTACTGAATGAATGCCAAAATAAAAGCTAAAATGTAGACTCACTACAGTTCCTGTTGTGTAATAACGGAAAATGTCCACTGACTGCAACAACAGCTGGTCCTGTCTCTATTGGTAATGAACCAGCCATCTTATATCTGAGCACTTACAGTCTTCACTGTGTTGATGTTCATGGTACAAATGTGATGTGGGTAAGGACAATATATCTGCTTCTGATAGTCTGAATAGAGGTTGACTTACTGGTCCCAGAGCAGCACATGCTTTTCAGACTAAGAAGCTGATATTAAGTTTCCAGAGTCTTGGGCAGGCAACAAAAGCACCATTATTTGACCAGGGTCCAATGATGTATTCTGTCCTCAGAAGTGTACCAATGTAAAAGTTTCAGCAATGTAAGCACAATTCAATTTTGTTCTCATTCTCAGGCCAGCTCACTTCAGCATTCATTCTGCGTGTCCTCTCCATTCTCCCCATGCAGCTTGGGAAAGCAAAAGCAGCAGCAGGCAGATTGCCTTTACAATCAGCAAAGCCCTGAATGCCCATTGCTATTTGGTGCCTTCAGTGTGCCAGTTAGGATGGTAACATGCAGAACGGCCTTGCTCCCATCCCAGTTTTGTTGCCCATTAGCAACTACCTACTCTGCGTATGCCTCAGCTGGCTAACCTTCTTCAGAAAGAAATACTGGCTTGAGTAAGGTGTAGAAATGCAGTGAGCAGGCCTTACAGAGCATTTCCATTTCCTCTTGAATTCAGTGGGAATTTGGGGTTCAAACTTCCCTTCTCAACTGCACATTGACCTCAGTGTTGTGCTTCACTGCCTTGGGTATATGAACACTCTCATAAACTCATGAGCTATTCCCTTGGCACTGAAGGTTGCAGAAGTGAAGGAGCTCAATGTCTCACAGTATTAGTCAGCATGTCATTGAGTCAATGGAGCTGGGATCAACCCTTACGAGAACAAAACCCCACCTCTTATTTGCTGTTAACCTTGAGATTCTTATAGCTATAACAACAGTAATGGAAAGACCAACTTCTGAGTATATTAGATGGATATAAGGAAAGAAACTGGACCACTTCTGCCAAATAAATGATTTCTAGGCAACACGCCTCTTAGGAAACATCAGATTCTCAAAGAGATTCATTTACATTGTGTTGGAAAAAATATTCACACTGTTCCCAGGGCAACCTCTCTGATGTATTGCAGGGTAAGGACTTCAGAGGTGCACTGGGAAAAAAGCAAGTCTGAAATTGAATTTCACCCTCAGTCACTGCAACAGATAATGATAAATTTGGGACTGTCTTATCCGCTGGTACTTGCCTTTGTTACCAAATGTGGAGACTTGGGATGTGGAACCCATACCTTGAAATGCTGTGCAAATTACTTCTAGACAGGCAAGTCTTATTTTACACAAAGAAGGAACTTACTGGTATATGGTAATTTGAAAGCCCATTTGCTGTTCCCCATCCAGTACAGGTAAAATAAGCTTATTGTTTAAGCTGCTGTTTACATAATCTTCCTTCTATGGGCTACTTTTCGTATGTAATCTTGGAAAGTCATCCATTCTCTCTGTGCTTTAATTTTTGATCTGTAAGATAAAGGCACTGTGATTATCTTCATGTAACCCTGTTTAGATCACAACTAGATCAGAAAGAAGAGCAGATCTTTTATTCAGTGGTTGACTTGAAAAATCTGAAAAAAAATTGCTGTAGATTAAATAAAAATGGAGATATCTTCTTTGTCTTTTTTATTTTTCATAAAAGCCATCCATAGATATTGTGTTCAGTCCCAAGCAAAGTGATTCATTTGGTTTGGGCTTTTACCAATTCTTTTTTTCAAAATACACTTTAATGCATTTCATGTTACCAAGTTTTCATTTACGCTCCCCACTCATAACATTTTCTTTTAAAATTCTCAAAATGTGATAGTTTTAGCATCCAGAATACTATTTTTCATTTTAACAGTAGTAAAGTGATAGTTTTAATTTTTTAAAATAAATTATCCACAAACTTTTTAACCTTTTTTTCAGTGCAGAGGAGAGCTGCTGATACTATCTGCTAAATTTGAAACAATTTCACAAATAATTGTGCTCCTTCCAGTTTCATCTTCTATTTTTTGTCTGTTTTTTCCTTTGACCCAGCTCAATATACAGTCCGGGGTACAATGAGTACCCAGCCTCAATGGAATCACTTTTAACTTGGCTAATTGCTTATATTTTCTAGGGAAGGAAGGAATGACATCAGTGATGTAAAGTAGGCAGACCTGCTGCAAACACTGACAATTCCACATACAGCAGTGAATTTTGTATTCCTGTCAATTAATCCTCATGTTTGTTAGCTGAAAAAAATTATGGGGTTAGGATGGAGGACACAGTTTATCACCCATCCCACTCTGGTCTGTCTTTTATCATCTTTGCTTTATGTTCTACAAAACCCCAGACTTCACCTGGAAGAGGTCCCAACTCAGTTTGTTCCACTCTCATCTCAGTCATGGCAGCAAGCAGGAGAACTTTTATGATTTGAGCATGTCACATCATTTGTTTCTGTTGTGGCTCTGGTTCTGCCAAAGGAAAAAAACCCATGACAACAGCAATTTCTCTTCTTGACATTCAGACTGCTGCATAACTCTACCCTGGTTTATATCTTATCTCCTACCCCTTCCTCCCTGCTCAAACCTCATATCTTTCTGGGCCTTGACAGTGATTTCTGATCTGATCACCTACTTCTCTTGCCTTTCTACTTCCTTCTTCCATGCTTCTACCATGCACACAAGAGATTTTTGAGCCTTAACCCCCATACTTGCAGCAGCATTAAACAATAGCTACCAACAGTGATAATGGAAAATTTTAATTGATTGTTCTTCACTACCATCACTGAAGACCTGCTTCTGAATGTGTGCAAAGAAATGGTAACTTCAAGTTTTCCTTTTAACACACCATTTCATTGTCTCATGTGGAGTAAGAATGAAGCAAGTAAAAACTTTCACCTCTGATTCTGGCTTATCTGCTTTCGTTTATTGTATAGGATTTCAAATTTTAGATTTGCACACTCTCATAAATGGCACTACCTACCACCTACCACTACACACCTACCACTAATGGTAGGTCTCTAATCTTAGCTGTGTTACAGGGACCACATAGAGATGAGTCCAGACTCCAGCAGATTGCAAAGTAGTGCTTCACTGGATTCCAGAACTGGACTTCTCTTGAAACAGAGTGAAAGCCCTGTTGCTCTCATCAAATGTTGAAAAGAATTTGTGTGTGCAGATGGTGGTGGGCATCTCTGTATACAGATTAGCCTTTTGCTTGCAATTTTTGGGCCATATAGAACATATCTAACAATGCAGCTTCTATTGTAGGATCTAATAGTGTGAGTAAAAGATGAAGAGAAAACATTTCCAGTGACACTGTTTCTTATATCTAGAATGACTTCAAAGAGTTGAGGTTCTTGTGTTTGGGTGTTTAGCTGAATGCTGGACGATGTTGGTCAAAGTTGGGTTGAATAGATATATACACGTCTTGTATGATACTCTGTATCATACAAGTATTGTGCTGCCTTCATTAAGGGAGATCACACTTCCATGGCATGCAGAACAAACAAGAACTACTTTCTTAAGTAGTGGTTCAGAGTTTACACAATGTCATCTTACAGAGCTTTACAGCTAAACAGTTTTTTGTGTTCTGTAAAGTCAGTTAATTTTTGTTTTCATGGATGCTTAAAAACGAGGATATCACTTCTCTATAAATCTACCTGTGCTACATCCTCTTTCTGAGCATCTCTGAGTAAGTATTTCTCATCGCCACATATACTTGAAATACCAAAACATTATTACCCTTTGTGGAAGCTGAGGAAACCAGGCACAGAAATTACAATTTCCTCAAGATCATACGAGTATTCTGGGACAACAAAGAATCAAGATTTCTGCTATTTGGGAGAACACACTAACTACTGTTCCCTATTTCTAACATTTTCATGTGCATCTGCCACAAAACCGGCATAAATTGGTGGGTTTTTGTTGGAAAGAGAAGCCATGGAACAAAGAGACTGAGCGTTTGAGCTTATCCTTGTATGGAATTGAATTGTCTCCTTCATGTCAGAGAGAAGCCAGCTGGGTTTGAATCTTGTACTGCTGATGCCACTGTACAGGCAGTCATCATACACAGCTATCATAATGAATGAATGGCTGGAGTTAAAACTTCTGGCAAGAGGCCTGACAGGTATTTAATTCTGTCTCCACAAAAGAAACAATTTGAAATGTGAGTTATAAACAGGCTGTATGTTCTGCACCTCCTGCTGCTTAATTAATACCTTGCATTGGCAAAGAGGAGTTGGTACACCCCCCACCCCCAACAAATCAGGTACAACTACAAACTCTTGTAAAATAAAGTAATTTAGCTCATGTTTACAGTACTTTCTACAGCTTATCAGGAACTGGAATTTCTGCTTTGCAAGATCTGCCAATATTTCCACATTTGTTTTCTGCTCATGTTAAGACAAATACGTCCTTTTTTTTTTTCCTTTTCAGAGAAATAAGGAAATCTGGTCTCTCCATGCCATTTGATTTCTCTGAAACATTGCAGCTTGCTTTGACACTGAACAACATCTGCCTGAACTGCTACAATGCCTGTTAGGATTGTCATCCAGATGCCACATGTCCTCCAGGACCTGGGCTGGACTAGCCTATGTTTCGCAGGATCTCTGTGGCATTTAATGCTGAGAAGGGAACTGTGTGATCTGTGAGAGACGTGGTTCAACAGTGGTGGCCAACACAAAAGCGACCGAGAGCAAAAGGCATGTACTTCCCGTAGGGCAATGCACTGATCCAAGTAGTTGCCAATTTAGGCAAAGCTGAACTGAAAGAAAAAGAGGAAAACAAAATATTTTATTTTGGTTTTGGCCCAGCCAATCATGTCAACTCAGAAATCTTGTATTCTCCACAAAGGAATTTCTTCATTTGGACGATGTCAACTTTAAGTCCCTTCCCCACTGAGCAGTTTCACTATTTTTCAGGGGAAGAACTACAGCTACATGCACATCCATTGAGACACCTTGATTTTTCCTCCTGATCCACAGTCCTGGTAGCTCAGCTGTCCCCAGGACTCAGTGAGTCCCTCCAGCACAAGTGAGAATCACAGAGGTACCTTATTCCAGTTCCTGTAACATTCCTATTCTTTCCTAAAGCTTGTCCAGCTAAACCCCATTGAAATCCTTGGTGGAAAAAAATCTTAACTCTTTTTAACAATATTGACAGTAATGCAGGCTGGCACTAGGACCTCCTTTTCTTTGAAAGCTTTGAGCATCATGGGATGCCAGTCAAACAGATTGTGCAACAGCTCAGTGGTCATTCATTCACTCGCCTACAGCACCGGCAGCAAGTGGCTCCTAATTCCTCATCTGATACAGGCATACCAGGGGAAGAGGCTGCCTGTGGGGAAAATAAAAAGAACAGCAGCAGTTTATAGTGATTAAGTCACTTAGTGCTGTGGCTATTAAGCTGCAATGAAAAAAGGACAAATGCTCTTTTCCTTTCCTGTTTTTTCTCCTGCACATTTTCTTTCAAAGCAGCAAGCAGCATAATCTTTCTATTAAGGATCACTTCAACAAAAATCTAGCTTTCTTTCTCATATGGCCCATTGCTGTTATTGCTAAACCCTTTTGAAACTCTTTTACCAAGGCTATTGCTTTAAAAAAAAACCCGTCCCACAAACACAACAAATGCCTTTGTGTTACTCACAGACACAAGCCATCTGCAGCCAGACTGCCTTGGGCTAGGATCTCAGATCAGGCTGAGACACGCTGCCCATGAAATAGCACCTGATTCTCTCCGTAAATGCAAAACCTACTAACTCAGGTATCCTCCTCAAATTCTCATCTGTATATTTGCATTAGAACTGTAACCGAAATTGGGAATCAAACTCCTTAACACCAATGTAGTATTAAGAAGCAGGCATTCTTTATTACGGCGCCAGATGCACGGGAGATCGTTCCACCTAGCGTGCATACCACAGGTTACATCAGCCGAAACTTATATTGTCCAGTTACATACATATGCATCAAATTTCCCAGAATGATCATGCATATTCATTCTATTTCCTGGAACGAATTATCATATTTGCGTGGTCATTGTGCATGCGTCCTTGAGCTCCGAGGGGCTTCTGTGGGGGTCTCTGGTGGTCCTTGGTGGCCGTACAGGTGTGTCCTTTAGTTGACTCCTTCTTCTGGACATGCGCAATCCCACCTTGCTTATGTAACTTGCTTCCCTTCTTCATGGTGCATGGTCCCTAACAATGATTTGGCACCCTTAACACAAACCAATTATTCTAACCACCCTTGACTCGTTGTCAAGATGGGCTGGGGCTGTACTGGGAACATTGCAGCATATCCATACTACTCCTTGTCCAATTGTCTTTGGGCATAGTAGCATATCCATAGCCATAGGTGTACAAACACAATATTAAAGCATTGTCTACCCGGCTCCTATCTCTATGTTGCTTAGTTACAAAGAACGAACTAATCATTTTGGTTACATCTGGTTACAGAACTGGCTAATGCTTCCCTTTCCAGTGTGATCAGATATTGCTTGGGAAACTTGCCATGTACTTTCCCAGGATCTGTCTGTCTTAAGAAATCTCAGCTTTTCTACTTGTGACAGCTACTGGAATGTCTTTGTGAACTGATTTTTCCCAGATCTCAAATACCCACATTTTCCTGAAAAACCAAAGCAAGACATTTATGGGCTTGACATTAAACCTCATGTTGCTTGCTTCATCCCTGCATGTCAGTCTAGGTTATTAACCTGCTGCTGTGATTCAGGGACCCTAACTCTTACTCCCTATAACAGTACTGAGTCTGTAAGGAAACCACGTGTCCCATCACAAGAGGAACAAGTACTGGTATCTTTCCACCCAAAGAATCTCAGCTCTTTTGAGAAAAAAAAAAAGGCTGGAAATCAAGAGCACAGGTAAATAAAGCTGACAGGCAGAGTGAGAGAAATAATGAAAGCTCAAGGCACGTACTCCTTTCAAAAACAACCACTTCCTGAATAACCCCTCACTCTCAAAGTATAAGCTATAATGTCTTCTACTTACTAATATCAATCACCCTCCACTTTTGTGGTATCTATGCAAAAATCAGAGCAACTTGAAGTCCCTCCCCAAAACTAGAAGAAGCTATGAATACTGCAATCAATAGGAGAGCCCTCAGCTCAGCCCTTAGAGTTCTAGCAGGTAATGATCTAGCAATTAAAAATGAACTATCCCTACTCCTTCCTTATCTCCCTACTGTCATCTTCCAGTTCTTGAAGGCCTAATGGGCATGATTTTATTTCTGGAGATAAAATGTAATGGTACCAGAGAGTTTCACTCTGCCCAGCACTACAATTGCACTGGCTGTAGCTCTCATTATGAGTGAATGAACAGCAATGGCTGAGATTATTTTCCCGACTGAACTGCCACTGCTGACATTTATGACTCCAACAGGTAGCACTAACTTTTCCTTCAGTGTCATTAGGTAAACTAAAACTTCAGTGTTCACAAGGCAGCAATAATTTTTGACAGGAGAGATGACGTTCAACTGTCATGTCCTCCATGTCCAGTCAACACCAAGCAGGGTTGAGCTGGCTTGAAGGTGGAAGTGTTGATGAATGACAAGCACTGAAAAATGTCTGTGACTGACTGTGTAGAGGCATATGTTCCCTCCCCTGCAAGAACATTAATTTGCCTGTGCTCTGCCATGACTAATAATGGATAATTCTGGTTCTATCTAGACAGGCTATTTAAAATATTGGTGATTGCCTTGGGATGTAGACCTTTGGAAGAGGAAAATTCGTCCTTGTCATAAGTCAGAATTGCTGGTTGGATTGATGTTTCTGAGGCACTCCAGTATCTCCCATTAATAGCAGAGCTGAGTATCACACAATTTTTAAAGTATTTATCTTTATAATACACCTGTGAGGCAACGCTCCTTGTTTTAAAACAGAGGAAGAAATGACCAGGTCTTCCGGTAAAACTTGTGGATGTTTCAGATGTTATCTTCTCCAGGCATCCTCCCTGGAGGTTTCTGTATCATTAGCAGTTTACTACAATTTCCCCTCCTCTCTTGCTGCAGCTCACAGGCTGAGGTATACACTGAAATGCCAAACAGTCAACAGGAGCAGGCATGCATTTCCTTCTGCTGATGCTATGACAGAGACCTGTCAGGGACCTGTTAATCCCCTGCTTCATGGAAATGGAGAAAGAATCCATGGAGATTTAAACAATGACTGGTCTTAGTAACTTGCCTGAAAGTATATGAAAGAGCTGGACCAAAATGACACATTTAGTAGGGTCTCTTAAATTCCAGGTAAGTTCACAGGGTATGTCTGTAGTTAGTGGGTGATGGAGACAGCAAAACTACACATCACAGAAGTGGTCGCAGGGGCAACCCTGACCCTTTCAGTTCCCCCGTAACTCTGTGCTGCCCACCTGTAAGATGACCTTTCTTTACCTTCAGGAGTGTATCTGAATATCATAACTGTATCTGTCTTGCCAAACCTCTTCTTCCATCCATGTTTACAGAAACACCAGTGTTTGTGTGCATATATACGCATTTTAGCTTCACATTAAATCTATACTTTTCTGTTTTTTTTCAGTAAGTAGACAAGCAGATTCTTCTTTCTGACTCTGTTCAATAGTAAAGTGCGTTTTTTTTGTTGTTGGGGTTTTTTTAAGCAAGACTTGGCTCTGTGTTTGTGAGTGAGAGAGAATGCTTGTGTCTGGAGGGGTTTAAACAGTTTAGGTTTTATATACTTCAAGAAGTAGAGAGAAAAAAGGGTAGGACTGGATTTAACTAGAACCATTGTTGATTTGCATCCTAAAAGATATCTGACAAGTGTAGTAGTGATTTGAACACAGCCAAATCTCACTAAAGGGTTCCTCCTTTCTTTGCCCACTCAAAGTGACAAAACCATCACAAAGACAGGTCTTCAGAGACATCACAGCTGAAGCTGTTACCAAAGGCACAAAAAAACTTAGGAGGACAAGTATTCTTTCTCCTGTCACCTTTAACTCTCAGTACACCAGCCTAATGTCACAAGCCATATATAAGGTCTATGCACAGGAGCTTCTTCAAGACAAGAGGCTTGAAAAGGTATCTGCCATGAATGTCATTGATATTTTTTTGACTGTGTTATACTTAATCTCTGTGCATATTCCTCACCTGCAGAACAGGTCCTGTTCTCATTGGCATGAACCAATGAGAACCCTGGCTGCAGGTTTTTACTCCCCTTTGAAAATCTGCAATATTTCAGTCCTGGAACAGTTGGCATAAGGACAGAGGGAGCAAGAGAGTCCACTCTCAATCAATTTTGATCACATTGAAAAATTTGTGTATGATGTTTGACCAGAAAGTCAGGTTTCAATGAAAGGTGCATTAATCGGGTGGAAATAAATCAAATATATCTCTATAAACCAGGTAAAGTTACCTGTGCAGAGCAGCTGCAAGTTCCAGGGACAAGAAGGAAGAGCCTCACTCTATCTTGAAAGCTCTGCAGTGTTAGTCACAGGCTGGATTATGCAACATATGTATATGTATACATATGTATGTAGAAGCATACACTTATATAGAATAGAACAGAATAGGTCAGCTGGAAGGGACCTACAATGATCATCTAGTACAGCTGCCTGACCAGTTCAGGGCTGACCAAAAGTTAAAGCATGTTATTAAGGCTGTTGTCCAAATGCCTCTTAAACACTGAAAGGCTTGGGGCACTGATCACCTCTCTAGGAATCCTGTTCCAGTGTTTTACTACCCTCTCAGTAAAGAAATGTTTCCTCATGTCAAATCTGAACCTCCCCTGATGCAGCTTTGAACCATTCCCATGTGTCCTGTCAGTGGATACCAGGGAGAAGAGATCAGCACCTCCCTCTCCACTTCCCCTCCTCAGGAAACTGTAGAGAGGAACGAGGTCACCCCTCAGCCTCCTTTTCTCCGAACTAGACAAACCCAGCGTCCTCAGCATGTATACATACAAGCAATACAATGGGAAAAAAAAGGGAAGATGGAGCAATATGATTCACTTATGAAAATTCTACTTAATACCCAGGAGACTGTTGAGCATATTCACCTTACACTCCTTGTAGAGGTAATGAAGAGAGATAGGTACCTCCAAAGGCTAATTTAGTCCATTGCTCTCTTATACAGTAATTAGGCTTCATCAAGTAAGGAGAAATCTGGGCCCTCAAGTTGCCAATAATCTTTAAATGAGCACCTGAACCCCCTCTGCAGCTTGAGATCTACAAAATGTTTCTTCAGCTCCTATGCAAAATGTTTGCAAGTTGTGTTACACAGTTTCCTGGGAAAATATTCCTGCTGCTGTTTCTGGCAAAAAGAATAGGGCAAAAATAGCCTTCAGACTGTTAACTTGCTTCAGGCTTGTTCTGGGGGGAAAAAAACATGCCAGTTCCTACATTTAGAATTCTGGTGAGCTTTGAAATATACTTAGATTTTATTTTTAAATGTATTTAATCCAGCAGGACTCAGACTGAAACACAGTGGGCTGCTCTGCCTAGAAATTTTGCATTCCTGACTTAAAACAAATGTCACTTTAGATTAACCTCAGATGCCTGTTAAAATAGATACAATTCTAACTCACGAACAAAGCAAAATATATTTAAAGAAAAACAACCAAGCAATTTATCTCCTTCATTTTTTATATAGTTCAAATGCCACGTGTTCTCTTACCTGCTAAGTTGTGGCGTTTTGTTTTGTTTTGTTTTTTTCATTTTAACGGAAATCCTCTTCTTCCACCTCAAAAATGCTGCCTGGTTAAGCTGTGTTGTTGTCACGGAGGTACACTAAAACTAACTCAAACGAGGGACAAGCTCAAACAACTTTATTTCAGAAAACAGCCAAAAGCACACAACGGAAACCAATGAGAAACACAGGTAAACGGAAACCAATCAACGCCCCGGTAACATTTCACATACAACGGGTTCGAGGTGTCGGTGGGGGTATGGCTACCACACGGCAATACACACCAGAATGATGACCCAAAGGGCACACACACTCACTCACAAAGGGGGAAACTCTCTCTCGTGGGTACCCAGAAGATGTAATCGCTCACCCGGGGGTGGGGTGGGGTGAGGGCTCACTCAAGGATATATCCAGAAGGAATCGCTCACCACGGGAGGTGAGGGCACTCAGTCCCGGGAAGTTTCCTCAGGCAGCGTCCCAGCCCGAGGGGAGAGGTCCCGAACACCGGCCCGCTGCTCCGAGAAGACCACGCTCAAAGGGGGTCTCCGGCGGCGCCCCATTGCTACCCTGGGTCGGGCCTGGGCCGTGGTCATAATTGGTGACGATCTCGAAGCTTCTCCGAGCCCAGGCGCCTCACGGGCTGTGGACCCCGTCTGGTGACCAAGGGGTCCCGCCTCTCCTGCTCCCCTGCCGAGGCGTGTGCGTGCCTGGGGCACGGCAGAGCACAAAAGGCGCGAAAATGAGGCGCGAAAAGCCGGTGATGGCCGTGCCAAAAGCCCCGATCTTTATCCGGGGGGGTGAAGCGTACCTGTCACAGATGATCATAACCTACTCTGCAGCAGAAGGAAATGCCTCTGGTCCCAAACCAGCACAGTTCATGTGGGAAGTTGGAAACAGCTTGGCAGTACATTCAAAGTACAGCATTTCTGTTTTGAAAAACCCCTCATTCCTACATCTGGCATAGTTTCACGTGGAAGACGTTGAGTGAAATCCTGGCCCCGCTGCAGCAGCTGGGCGTTAAGGACCTAATCTGCTTAAGGTGCTTTAGAAAATCTCTAGGCATCTACCTGCATCATTACATGGCTAAATAGCTCTAAAAATCTGAGCTGTGGAGGCTAGTGAAGCAACTCTGCAGGGTCCAGTGATATGAGTTGTTCTTTGATCGGTCAGGACTATAGGATTCGGCTTGCACATAACAGGCAATTGTCCATGATGTGCATCGTTGCAGAAGAGGAACCCAAAAGCAGAGAAATGCTGCTTCTCTTCTGGCCACCATGACCTTCTTTTGCCAGTTTGACTGTGAAATATATGTTGAAAATGTTGTTTCACACAAAACATATGTCTTCAGTAGAAATGAAGAGTAAATCTCCTCTTTCAACTGAAAAGTTTTAAGGACTAGCACTAGGAGAACAAACCATGGGACTGTGACATTACAGCCATGGTTCCATTAAAAGAGAGGGAAACGCATTACGTTTTATAGGCTTACAAGTATTTGGACATTCATTGATTAACAAATGAACTGGAGCTGCACTTAGATGCCCATGGAGATAAATGCAGCATAAATGGGAATGAAAAGAGTGCTCTACACTGTATGAAGTCAGGCTTCTGCCTTGATTCTTACTGCAGATCCATGCATATTTATGCATGTCTGAAGGTACTGCCGGACATTACTGAGGACAATTAAATGTTAAAGGAACAGAAACTATTTCCTAAGCAAGCCTAGGACAAGGGTAGTGAGTGAGTTGCAGGCTTTTGTAGCTATTGAACAAAAAACAAGGGAGGACCATTTGTAATTAAAGTGCATGTGAGAAGCCTTCCTAGGACTAGTAAGGTTAAGACAATCTAAGTGGACACCACTTCTAGAATAATTATTTTTTTTGCCTGAAAATTCAAGTTGAAGTAAAAAGTAGAGGTTAGCCGATTCACTTTAATTTCAGTGAATTGCTTCATTAAAAAAGTAAATACTTCAAAACGGACATTTGAAAGAAGTCAAAACATTTCAGTGATCATTTAACAACATTTTCTTTTATTTTTTCTTTTTAGACTGGCATTTTTTGCCATTATACTTTCATTTTGTTTCCTTTGATTTTAATATTAAAAAGAAAAGGAGATAAAAAACTTATCTCCAGTCTAAGAAAGCACTTAGCCCAACTCTGTAGGAATGTATGCATATATATATATATATACACACACACACATTTTTCATTCAAGGTAAATTAAAAAACCCCCACATAAATAGTATTTCTACTTGACCAGCAAAAATAAATCTTTCTTTTCTTCAATTTTATTAAACTTCTCAATCTGAAAGTCAGTTATTTGTACAGGTATCATTTTCACTGTGAAGATGGGAAGCTGTTCTCTAAAACCTGAGTCCATTGTTAGAAATTAAGGCTCAGAGATATGTGAATTTATTTAGCTGGAAACTAAATTAAACACTTTTCCTGCAACAATAATGGCTATGAAATATATCCATCCCATTGTTACATCTGCTTTCCCTCTATAAACTACTGACAATGACCATTGGAATCAAATCTCTGCCTGATTTAGGAGGACTGAATTGAACTGAATGGCAATTTTCCTCTACTCCCAAGCACGTTGATCATACCCAGTGTAATGTTCTGAGCAGCAGCTTGTCCTTCTTGTCAGGATGAGATCCCCTGTAATTCAGTACCATAGCAGTATTTCAGGTATGCGGTGAGCTCATTCCAGCTCTTCATCCGTTAAAGTCAATAGATTTACTTAATACTGAGGTCAGATCCGGGACCTCAGTCCCTATATTAGTTGTCTTTTTTGCTAGTGAAAGGATTGGATATTACTTTCTATATCCTGAGTACACCAGCTTTAATCCTGTGAATAGGAACGCATTTGACTGTATCCCCTCTGGTATAAAACACACACCATCATTACCCTGCAGCAGGCACAATGAAGCATAATTTGAAAGTAATGGTCAAAAGTAACACACTGCCATCAAAACACATAACTGCATGCAGCTTCTTAAGTAGCACAATCCTCTAAAATTAACAAAGGCAAGCTCTTTAATGTTCTCTTTCTCTGTGTTCACATGTTAAAGGTCAGCAAAAATGGCCATAATAGTTGAAATTCAAATGATAATTGAAGGTTTATATTTTTAATGTATTTATTCAGTTTAAAAAAGAGTTTTGTCACAATTCATTAGGACCATAATCTAGATTGTGCTAGTTTTTACATGAGAAATATCAGGATGAGAGATCATAAATGGATGTGATTTTTCTTCCTGTGGAGTTCAGAATGTTAATCTGTATCCAAGCAAGCTGACTTAGGAACAGATATTCCTTCTTTCAGGAGTTTTTCTACAGGTATATTAATAAAAAGAGACTAACTTCCTTGGTTAGTTGATTTAGAGCAAATGCACTTCTGTGGCAAAAGCAAATGCCTAGGGGAGGTTGGGGGAGCAGTTCTGGAGGCACATTCACATCCTAAATAAGTCACATAATAGTTACATCCCTCAGTTGCCATATAGATAGAATGGTGAAATAATCACGCCTACTTCAAAAAGGAGCACACAGATGTGCTGTATTTTATAAAGTCAGAGGAAGAAAATATGTTACAGCATACAGGCAAGAGACAATATCAAAACCAGGTATACACTGTCTTTTGCTGGTTAGGCTCTGATCAGAAATGGAGGATGGGGGGAAGCTAACCTATGAAATGATGCATTTCCTGTCAAGCCAAGTTTTTCCACAGTGTAGACACTTCAAACAGATCATCTGTCTAGGGTGGACAACTTGGTGGCAGACTCTAAAATCTTCCTGTCTTTTTTCATATCTATAAACAGGTATACTCAGAAGAGAAAGACTATCACCACTCATGACATCCCATCTTATGCCATGTAGGACCTAAGCTGAGCCGGCCAATGCTCTACCTACAATGTCAGTTCAAGCTGGGAGAAGCCAGCACTTCCACCAGAAAAGGTGGTTCTCACCTTTCTCCCAACTCTGGCTTCTCACTCCTGCTCCGCGCGTGGTCCTTGTCCCGACAGCTCTACAAGCATTTGGGTGACTGTGCTGTGAATCAGAGTGAGGCACTGATCAGGTGAAAAACGATTTTAGAAAAGGCTAATTTCCCTGTCCCCAGCTTAGTTTTCTGCCAATTTCTTAAGCTGAATTTATTCACAAGGGTTTAGCATTTATGTAATCATACAGTAGGAAATTCAGTGAAAGAAAGAGAGAAAAATGGGAGAAGCATCACATCTTAAGAAAGTTAAGTTCCCTCTCAATATTCTATCTTTCAGATTTGTAATTCAGCCATCCCAGTTTGGTGTGATGAATCTGAACTTCAATATCCACATAAAACCACTTTCCTCTCCTTGAACATTTGTAAAGGCTACAAAAGCCATCATCCATGTCTATGGATGGGCAGTGTGTATAGATAGAACATAGTTTATATGTACACACACACACAGACATAAATGTTATGCAAGGAGCAACACTGAACATGTTGTTCTCTTCAGCTCCCAATTTGGCCCAAGCAATAATTTTTTGGTTTTTTTCACCAGATGCACCTTGCAAAACAATGCAAGTGGCAGTTCATCCTTATGAACTGGTACCAGAAGCTGAGACAGACACAATGTGAATGATGACACAAATGCATGACGTGACTTATGCATAGCCATCAGGTTGCACAATGCTGAGTGGTAGCAGGGGCTACCATCCCCATGCTTCCCTAATTTAATTAATTAAATTAACTGGCCTATTTGGAGCCTAAAATACATCCGACTTATAAGTTTTATTCTGTCTGAAGATTTATTCATGAGGATATAAATACTAACAGGCAACCCTTCTTTCCGAGCATTTCATATACTGTCTGTGTATGCAGGAGTTGGAGAAGCAAGGGAAAAAAACCATCTCACTGCTTCCTAGGGAACATTTGTGTTCTTTGACTTTGCTTTTACTTCATGTCTTTCTTTCTTTCTTTTTCTTTTTTTCTTGAACATCTAAAAATGTTTCACACATCTGTTTTGCACATTTACATGCTAGAGGGACATGGAACTCAATGTAAAGTAAAATCTTACCTTTGGTTTTGAGAGAGATGATCAGTGGGTGACACACTTAAGCATGTAAAAGCACCTATCACATTACGTATTTATGATTTTAACGCATGCATGCCATTAATGCAATACAAGCTTAGTATTCCTTCAGAAATACAGGATATGGTATGCATCCTGCTTCCATCGCTTTCCCAATCAAAGGAAAGTAACTTATACTTTCATACCTACATTTCTACCTAATTAGTGAATAAACAGTGAGAGATTCTTTCCTTTCAGATTTATGCATTAATCATCTAATACTCTGAAGCATGAGATTTGATTCACCAGGTCTCTGAGTGCAGACAAAGACCTGTCTGCACTATACAAGTCTATTTAAGTAAAATCCCCTACTCTCTCTCCAAGCTCATAACTTCATTACTGGAGTCTTTTCCCAGCAAGAAATCTCTTGTTTGCAGTCTGTATGAATAAACATTTCTAAGAAGACTCAATATACCTGTTCCATACTCTGAGAAGTGTCCATGTGGCCTATCAACACACATGCTTTTCACTATTAGGTTGGAAAGTGTGCTGAAAGCATGACACCATGGAACGGGGATACAGAATAATCCTGACCATGGAAGAGGGTCAGGTTCTTTGAAGGAATGAGATACCATGCTGGGAGGAAGCTAGTACTTTTTCTAGTCTTCCTATAAAAATATTGATTAATACTGAAATCTGGTTATACAGTTTATACATGCAACAAAAATTGTTATTTCTCCGATCATGGAGCCTTCATTCTTCTATTAACATCTTCTGTGTTCAGGATCCTGCGCTATCATCATAATTATAATCTTATCAGTTATCATCATAATTGCATCCAGACCTATCCTTACCTTGAAGCTTTTACAGTTAAAAGAAGTGATAATGAAAGGGTGGGAAAAGGAAGTGCCTTTGTCCCCATTTTACAGAAGGAGAACTGAAAGAGAGTAAACCCACCTCATCAGCACTGCCTGAAGTCAGTCTTGCAGTCAATATGCGGTTAGGTTTCAGTCCTGAAATATATTAAGAGACTTTACTAAGTTCATACAGAAAGTCTCTGGAAGACCCCCAGTCTTCTACATCCTCTCATAGTGCTCCAGTCAAAGAACACCCTTCCTTTCCCCTGCTAATATTGTTCACTGGGCTAAACCACCTTCAGACAAGTCGCTATGTTCTCTATGCATCACCAAGACTTGTGAGTGTATGCTGACCCAGACCTATCTCACAGCAGCACAAAAGAACTCTTAGTAGTTTTATCCACTTCCTCATTGTTGATATGTCAGGGCAGGGATACAAATTCATTGCAGCTTGTCAGCTGTCTGGCATCTGCTGACAATGTCTGCAGGAAAAGTGAGTGGTTATATTTAAATATCTGTCAGCAAATATGACAAAAGACATGAATACTTCTCTGGGATTTGCAATGACCTTTTCATTTGCCTTGTAGAGTTGTCTTCCTCTGATCAAGAAACTAATTAGATTGCTGCAACTTGCTGTACGTCTCTATCACTGCACTGAGGAAATCCATTTCTCCATTTGACAGTGACTCTGCAGAATATCTCCATTCTTCCTAGCAGCCTGTGGCTACAAATAGTTACACTTTCTCCATAGCTTGAAGCCTGGGCTTCATACTGTGAAGGTGATAGCAGACTGACAAACCTTGGTTGTAAGCAATTGCATTGTTTGGCAAAGCTGAATTACCTTGGAAGCTCATCATCTTGAGTTTCCACAGTCCATTGGTACAGTCCTATAATGGGCCCCAAGCTGATAGCTCTTGAAAGTAGGCTGAAGGAGTTAAAAGCAGTCACAGCTTTCCATATACCAAGAAGATAATGTTTTCTGATGCTACCACAGGGCATACGTGCATCTGAATTTTCATAAGACGGGAAGGGCACATCTAGAAACAAGCTGGTAAAATGGATCTTTCAGTGACCCCAGCAACTGGCAGTGCTGGTGAGGGTGACGCTATTGTCTTTGCAGTGTCATGTAGATGAGCAATAGGACTATGGCATGGCCTATTGTCTCAGTGGATTATTTGCTATTCAATTTCATGATTTGCTGAAGACAATTGGGAAATTAAGGGGGTGCCAGAAGCTTCAGGTGGAGTAATCTCACTTAGACTGGAAAAGAGTTGTAGATTTAAACTCTATCTGTTCACCACAGCGTGTGCCTGAGAGGAGCTCTTTCTTGTGGAATATGCTGCCTCTAGTAATAGTGAGACATATGACAACAGATACACTAGATAAATATGCCTCCAGATCAAGAATAGATTCTTTCTGGAAGTTCTTCTTTGTTTGCTGCAGATTTCACAGTCAAGGGGACCACTAAGGTCTTCAGTTTGTGCTCCTCCATAACACAGGCCCTTGAACTTCATGCTGTTACTCTCTCCCGCAGTAGCTGTGGCCAGATAAACTCTGCCAGGACAGGGATGCTGCACAGCAAGCAGCTACCTCCAGGGCAGATATATTGTGAGCCTACTCCCCTCTTCCAGGCCAAGTGACATTGCTCCATCTGAAGCAAGATGAGAAAAGAACCAAAAAATTCAGTTTTGTACAAAGATTTTCTTTACCACTCCATTTAGAGGACTTTTTACTGAGAGAAGTGGGCTGTTCTTATTTATCTGCTCACATGGGAGACTCAGGAGGCCTATTTGTATATAGCTTATATGTGTGCTTAGCAGGGCTGCCCTCTGAAGAAAGGCATCAAGTTTCCTATATTCTAAGTGTCAGTAATACAGATCCCAGTGCACATTCAGCTGGGGCATAAAGCCTCTCTTTGCTTACAATAACTATGAAAGCACTAAGTGCATTAAATTCAAATACTGTTAAAGCAGTTTGTGGGGACTCCTCATAAATAATCATAAAGACCCAACTCCTTGGATGCCACCATATTTCATGCAGTTTTGTTCCTTGCAATCTAGGGAGAAGGCAAGCTTCATAAATATGCACCTTCTCTATTAACAGTAGACTTCTCTATTAACTCTTTGACTTTCAAAGGACACTTTTCTCCCTTTTTGCAGGCTTCCTACTTCCAAAAGACAGATACATAAATGAGTAGGCCATACTGTCTTGAACCTATGTCTAAATGCAACTTAGACTGTTTTAGCTTTAAATGCTTAAATGAAACCCAGTGCCTGAATGCTACTTTGTTAGCAATATCACTCTGTTCCCAGTGATGCTACTGGTGGGCCTCCATTTGCCCCATCAGTCCATATCACAGAATCACAGAATCGTATAGGTTGGAAAAGACCTTTAAGAACATCAAGTCCAACAGTAAATCTAACGCTACCAAGACCACCACTATACCATGTCCATAAGCAACTCATCCAAAGTCTTTTAAATACTTCCAGGAAAGGCGACTCAACCACTTCCCTGGGCAGCCTGTTCCAGTGCTTGATAACCCTTTCAGTGAAGTAACATTTCCTAATATCCAGTCTAAACCTCCCCTGGCGCAACTTGAGACCATTTCCTCTCATCCTATCACTTGTTACCTGGGAGAAGAGACCGACCCCCACCTCTCTACAACCTCCTTTCAGGTAGTTGTAGAGAGCCATAAGGTCTCCCCTCAGCCTCCTTTTCTCCAGACTAAACAACCCCAGTTCCCTCAGCCCCTCCTCATCAGACTTGTGCTCTAGACCCTTCACCAGCTTCATTGCCCTTGTTTGGACACGCTCCAGCACCTCAATGTCTCTCTTGTAGTGAGGGGCCTAAAACCGAACACAGTATTTGAGGTGCGGCCTCACCAGTGCTGAGTACAGGGGCATGATCACTTCCCGAGTCCTGCTGGCCACGCTATTTTTGATACAAGCCAGGATGCCATTGGCTTTCTTGGCCACCTGGGCACACTGCCGGCTCATGTTCAGCTGACTGTCAACCAGCACCCCCAGGTCCTTCTCTGCTGGGCAGCTTTCCAGCCACTCTTCCCCAAGCCTGTAGCATTGCATGGGGTTGCTGTGGCCCAAGTGCAGGACCTTGCACTTAGCCTTGTTGAACCCCATGCAATTGACCTCGGCCCATCGATCCAGCCTGTCCAGGTCCCTCTGTAGAGCCTTCCTACCCCCAAGCAGATCAACACTTCTGCACAACTTGGTGTCATCTGCAAACTTACTGAGGGTGCACTCGATCCCTTTGTCCAGATGACCTCTTCTTATGACCAGGGTTTTGGGGTCCCCACAGTAAGGTGAGGGAATGAAGGTGTCTCCCCCCACTGCGTGCCCAGTGCCTGTCTGCCAGCCCTCCTCCCCTTGCTTCACACCCAAGTGTGAGTGTGATGGATAGATAGATAGACAGACAGACAGACTGACTGATGCATAGATACTCTCTCCCATGTTTCAAAAACCTTCGTCTTCTCAGATGAGAAAGTATTACTGACTGTCTAAAAGGAGGGGGGAAAGTACTTTGTGAAAGACTTTAAAAGGAGATATGTGTTTCCAGAATGCCTTCGTCTAATCCTTCAGTGTTTTATCACTTATCCCTATATTTAAAGGACTAAAAGTTATGATTCCATGGGAAATTAGACCTAAATTACATGCCAGTGGAAATCAGTATGCAACCAGCCTTAACTATAATGCTTCCTGCATGCTCCAATATTGTTTATACTGCATATAGATACTTAATTTAGTCCTTATCCTCTTTTAATGGAGACATTGTCCCCACTGTTAGCTGGTATTGTAAACAGAAAAAAATTGAAACTTCTAATTAAAATGTTTTTGGTTTGGCTTAGTTTAATTTTGTATGCTTTTTTTTCCTTTTTCTCCTCTGTCCTGGTTTCGGCTGGGATAGAGTTGATTTCCTTCCTAGTGGCTGGTGTAGTACTGTGTTTTGGGTTTTAGTATGAGAATAATATTGACAACACGCTGATGTTTTGGCCGTTGCTAAGTGGTGCTTACACTGGTCAAGGACTTTTCAGCTCCCCATGCTCTGCCAGGTACCCAAGAAGCTGGGAGGGGACACAGCCAGGATTGTTGATCCAAACTGACCAGAGGGCTATTCCATACCATATGACGTCATGCTCAGTATATAAAGCTGGGGAAGCAGAAGGAAGGGGGGGGACATTCGGAGTGATGGTGTTTGTCTTCCCAAGCAACCATTACGCATGAGGGAGCCCTGCTTTCCTGGAGGTGGCTGAACACCTGCCTGCCCATGGGAAGTAGTGAATGAATGCCTTGCTTCGCTCGCGCGTGCGCGCGGCTCTTGCTTTCCCTATTAAACTGTCCTTATCTCAACCCACGAGTGTTCTCACTTTTACTCTTCCGATTCTCTTCCCCATCCCACCGTGAGGGTGGGGGGGAGTGAGTGAGCGGCTGCGTGGTGCTTAGTTGCCGTCTGTGGCTAAACCACGACATCCTCTCTCTGTAAATTGTGTTCTGGTTTATGGAGAAAAAAGTTAACTTTCTGAAGTTGAGGTACTCTTTATATGCCTAAATTGTAATATTACTCTAAATTTCTCTTTTTACTTCTGCACTTCCCTTTACTTGGCAGATGGAAGAGAAGGAAGTGAAGGGGGAGGAGAGGTAAAAATACTTCAAAATATCCCCAGGAAACAAACATGTTTATTCTCTGAAACTTTAAAACCTTCAAAAACGTTTTTGGTAATAATTCTGAATGCACAAAAGCTATTTACATTACACCTATCAAACCACCTCATCAATTTCAGAAATTATTGATTATTTTCCAGGACAGCTCTGATTCAGAAGTCCCCAGGCCATGAATTCTAAGGGCTGCAGGATGTTTTCATGCCATTATATACCACAGAGCCCTCACATCTTCTGAGGTCATTACATTGGTTTTGTAAATGCAAAAACATTGCCACACTGGCATTCCTAATCTAGATCTGCCCAATGGCCCAGCCCTCTCTCACCAACCATGAACAGAACCAGCCACTCCCAATAGCAGAAGCAAAAAGTCAGCTTCTGAAATAACCTACCCAGCATGAATGCTCCTGCCTAGCCACCATTAGTTAGTTAATCTACTGTAACAATTTAAAAAAGCACATAATGAAGAATGGGCCAAATGACTTTAAGAATGCTTCATCACTAAAAGGTCTCATTTAGTCAGCTGCAGCTGAGCAATACAGGTGATCAATGAAAGCACCACAAATGAATGAATTCACAGTACAATACAACACCGTAGTTAATTTCCTTTCCTATAAATTCTTGCTGGATCACTTTGACAAGCAAGATGTGTCAGACCAGAAGATGACCATGGTATCATTACCCAAAGGAGTAGGCATGTCTATTTGGTTATGTTCATATTCTAATAATTTCCCAATAGTCATAAAGCTGAGCATAGGGATCTCTGATAGATGGGTTTAATGGACTGACACTGATCAAAGAGAGAATGTGAGTTAGGTATTATGAGCATGGGTCTAACTGAGATTCATTAGAGGATGCAATAGTCTCACGAGTAGACGCTCCATCAAACTTAAAGGCTGGAGAGAAGCACTGAACTGTTCAAATGCTCTACTGGTGAGTGAACAGATGCACAGGAATGGAAGGAAATATCCAGGTTATTCAGTGCATCCAGCACTTCAGTTGAGGGCAACAGGCATTTAGGATGAGAATTAACTCCAGATCAAGGCATTTAAGTAAGAGATATCTACATCTGGATGCCTACAGTGGGGCTGGGTGTTTAAACAGCTACTCCAGTCAGTGGAGACTCAGGTCTCCCTAAGGCAGACAGTAGCTGGTGAGCTGAATGAACAGCTCTCCAGCCCCCATGACAAGTTCTTTACTGACTATACTGGCAGGTCAGACATCAGCTCACACCTAGATATGTGGGATAAAGTTCTTAATCTTCAACTGAATTCCAGCTCTTTCCTAAGAGGAGCTGTCATTCTGTGAACATCATTGAACAACCAGTAAAACAAACACCATGTGCTCCCATAAATCCACACTGTAAAAAACATGTACTTTACAAGGAGAGTAATAGTTCAATTTAGTGTTCTGAATGAATGCATGTAGAGCCATTTGAGATGTCCCGGGCTATCCAACGCACGCACACAGGTTTGGCAGATATGACACAGGACTCACAGAAGAGCAGTGACATTCTAGAACAATAGCTGCAGACCAGGCATGATACCCTGGGATATTTTAAGTGGCACCAGATTCCTATGCTTAGACAACAAAATTGAGCTCTTAGTGACCTCCTAAGCAAGAACTGAACTCCAAATTTCTTTATATGGTGTCTAGCACAGCAGTGTTCTCTGAGCATTGTAACCTGCAACACAATTATTGGCAGAAGTGCCACTTCTGGTTTCTGTACTGCGGGACTGTAGTCCTTCCCTTGGTACATCACGTCCAAGCTGGTAAGGATGAGGATCCTTGATTTCCACAAGCGATCTCAACTTAACATCAACAAAGAGTGGATATAATCTCTTCAGGGCTGCTTTTTGGTCTTTAAAATATGGTTTAGGTCAACTTATACCAACACTTGTTCAGGTGAAAATCAAAAAGACAAAGAGGAAAATCAAAAGAGAAACAAAAGTACACATGGCTGAATTACCTTGCTCCACTTCCAGGTTTCTTGATCAAAGGTTTGTTACCTAGTTTCATTCTGGATCTCGGCAGACACGTGTTTAATTAAAATCACTACTGATAGATGAAAAAATCCCATCCTTTCAAATCCAGAAAAAAAAGTAGAGGTCCATTTGTAGAGTCCAGGAAAGCCAGAAGAAAGTATGGTGCAGATTAGAAAGGCAGATCTCCACCTGATCTTTTAGTTTAATTTCCCAATATGGAATACCGCTGTCTTTTATTAGTGCTTAATTCATCTGTTGATAAGGAATCATTCTTTGTATTTCAGGTAAGGGAAATACAATAAGTTTAATCTATTCAGACTTCAGAACTGCGTTTGATATGGTGCAGCATGGGAATATAGTAGTTACACTGCAGAAAATCGTTATTAGTAGAATAACTACAAGGCAAGTCATGATTAGAGAAGAGATTACAACAGCATGTGCTAAAATGAGAAATATTTAGCTGAAGGGAAGTTATTTGTGGAATTCCCTAGAACTGGCATCAGAATGATATTTCTTCAGAAATTTAACATAAAAGACGGTGCTAATGAAATTTGCTATGACACAGAGTTAGAGGCATTAGATAAAATTAAAGAAAATCTGAATATTACATAGTATGAATGAGATTACAGTAAGGTCTGGATTAATTGAAATCAGATGACTAAAGTTCAAGGACATGTTCCTGGAAACTGTAGTCAATGTTCATTATGGAATATAAGTCATATTTATTCTCGCATCCTCATTAGGAAATGACAGAGGAAAAGTAATATTTAGGTAAATGAGTCAACAATAGGATGACCAAGAGCCACTGAGATGATGTGACCAAGAAAAAGGCAAATATTAATTTGGATATGTAAAGTGATATTCCTCCAGGAGAAATGCAGGGAAGTATTTAATGTCTCTGGAAAAGACATTACCGCATAGACTTACATCAGCTGGATCCCAGAAACATCATTTGCACTGGACTACAAGTACAGAAGGGAGATGGGAATGAGCAGAGGAATGCAGAAGTAGTTGTAAGAGAGGAGGTTATAAAGACAGTGGAGAGACTAAGTTCACTTTGCTTCATCTGGTGGAACAAAGTCCAAGAGGAGGTAAATTCCTCTGAGATAAACACCTGGGACAGTCATAGACTCATTTGTTGGAAGGCATCACTGTCAGTCTTCTTGTCCAGACCCATCTTAAGTCAGTACTGTTACCATCAGTAGCTGAGGTCAACCATGGCTCTGTACAAACAAGTCTTAAAAAACTTTTAGGATGGGGATTCCACACCTTCTCTAGTGGTCATTGCCAATACACTCAGGAAAATACTTTCCTAATGTCCAGCCTGAACCTTTCCAGCTGCAGTTTGTGACCATTTTCCATTGTTATGTTCTTTGGCAGTACCAAGAGCATTTACAGATCACCTCTGTCTCAGAAAAAGATGAAATATTTCCACTAAGGAAGGTGTGGTCCTAAACAGATGGATATAAATCTGTCCTGAGTAACTCAAAATTAGAGGAACTTTTTCTCCATTACTGGACTGGGGCTCTGGAGCAGATTTTGGTCAGGGAAACTGGGAATCAGAGGAAGGCAAGACAGTCAGTCAACTTTAAGGTGAAGCTTTAATACATTTCTGGATTTCTTAATCTCTTTGTTAAGATGTGGAAGAGTCTTGGATTCTGTGATTTCTTTCCAGCTCTCTATTCTGCAGTCACAAGTTTCTCCTCTAATTTTCCCTATCTAATAGAGCAAGGACTTTGCAAGGGTTTGCACCTTTCCCATTAGGTGCAACAGGAAATGCTTATATTACCAATTATTGTTAGTAAATTTAACATAGTCCAAGTACTGTTTGCTAGAAGTCCCACTAACCAACTAGACCGTGAGTCTGCCAGGGATACACAGGAGTATAGAGGTAAATCGGTATCAGAGGGCTGGACTGGATCACTGTTACTCACAGTAAATAGTCCCCTGGAATTCCTCACAAACCTTTTGTGGAGATAAACACTCATTGTGAGAATAGATTCTTTTGCAAGGATATTTTCTACAAAGCCGAGAAGTTTCTTAATATCAGTCATAAAATGCACACAGAATTCCTTTAACAGACAGGGATATGATTGTTTCTAGGAATGACTTTTTTTCATGGGTGACCTTGTACAGTATTATTCAAGACAAGTTTTTTCAGCACTGAAATAGAGTTATAAACATGTCTGAGCTTTATATATATATAGGTATTACAAAAAATAATAATTCTGATGATGGCTTTCAATGGGAAGAAAATCAACTTTGATTACTTGCCAAATGCTACTGGAGTATTATAAGCCATGGAAGTTATTTCTTCATAGCAAATTTCCTCATTTTATTGGCTCTCAGGAAAGAAATTCATGTTTTTAGGCACTCTCCTTTTCCTGCTTCTCTTTCTTTTCAGTCTCCTCTTTATGTCTGGCACTAAAACGCTCTCTTTTTGGAGCCATTATTTTATTAATGCATGATTATGCATTTGCGACACTACTTTCCTCAGCTTCTCTCTGAATACCTTTATTCAAGTTTCTTTCTCACATTTTGAAATTACAATATAGAACTGAAAAAGAACAGTTCTTGCATTTTTCTCCTTCAAGAAATAAAATAAATAAATAAATAGGTCAGACAACACTGTGTACAGGTGTTCCTGTATGAAACAATTGATATTATTATATAAAAGGAAATGGAATAAGATGAGTTTTACTGAATCCCTTAGGGAAATCATTCAATATGCACTCTTATCAAAGTCTAATAATGGCCAGGCTGCTGCTTGTTTGCTTTGATGAAGCTGATAATAACAGAAATCTACATTTATTTGCATTTTTTCTGCTAGAATTCACTGAGGCGTCTCCAAATGTAATTTTAAAGTATTAATCTAACACATGTAGATTTTCGAATTGCATTAAGTAGAAAGAGATCAGACACAAACTTCAGAGATCAGAGGCAAAGTTCTTCTGGGGGCTGTGCTTGACCACCATGACCACTAGTGTACGTGCTTTCTGAGAGTCATCAAGCATGAGTTAAAGTACCTAGTCAGAGATAGTCAATGCACCAAGGGTGCACTGAGTGTAGGGACAAAGAGTGAAGCTACTGAGAGTAATGCTTTTGCAGCTTTATTGAGGCAAGCTATGAAGATGTAGTAAGGAGGTACAGAGACCTGGAAGTTAACAAGGAATCTGTCATAACTCCCTTCTCCAGGATCATGTCTCTGGCTAGAGATATAGTTACTTCGCTAATGCCTAAAGCTCAGAATTCAGGTATGGGCCCACAATTTAAGTTTCCAAAGGTCTGATGTAGGAGACAGAAGACTGTATTAGACACTGAGTTCTGGTTCAAGCCCTATCATCAACTAGCAACTGATGTGACTACTGCCAAAATCTGAAAGAATCGGAAGCAAACATTTATGTCCTAATTTTCTCTACTTTGCGTATCCTGGTTCTCTGTTTGAAAAATGTAACATTCTGAACAATGAAGGAAGCTGATTTCATTGTTGCAGTGGATGTGACAAAAATTATGGAAATTTTCTGGTTTGGAAAACCCCTGTTCCCACCAGAATGCCAAGGGGTTTGAACACTTCTGCTCAGACTTTAAGATGGCTTCAAAGACAGAGTGTAAAAGAAACTAGGCCTCACCACTCTGCAACTGGCACAGTCACATCCTTCTTACCAAGAATTCAGCATGATATTTTTGATAACCTGCATCATCAATTCTTTCTTCCAATACTTTCTTTTATTTACTATAAATCTTTCCTTGTCACGCAGTTATTGGCTGCAACAAGGTAACAGCTACTCATGCTAACTCAACATGCTTTATTCCGTTACTCCAGTGAGGACTCTATATTGACTCAGTTCTCTTTCTGTCAAGAGCACCAGACAAACTTAGTGGCTTCCAAAAACTTTGCCAATCAATATCTTCTAAGGTCCCTGACGTGCTATAATCTGAATCAAGGTCTGTGAAGCAAAACTGAAAATGAGCTTGGTAGGGTTTAGCTGCAGCCTGTTATCTGTCACAGGAGGGTTTGGTTTTTTCTGCATGTTTTTGGGGGTTTTTTTTTGGTTGCTCTTTGCTTGTTTGGTTTTTACTAACTTTCACTTCTCAAAAGTCAGCTTCTGTTTCTGAATCTGGAAACTGTAGTCATGCACCAGGTAGGCACCGCTCAAGCTTTGAGCTGAATAATCAAATAGTTCTGATTTCTTCACTTCTCCCAGAAACAAAAGATGCATCTAGGCTGAAAGGATCTTGTTTTATTTGTTTAACTTGATTCTTCTCCTTTGTCACAATTTGAAATAACTGTTGGAACAGAGAGATATTTGCTGGTAGAGTGACGCAGCTTTCCAAGGCAAAGGCATATTTCAAGTGATTTCTTTTTTTATCCCTCAAGGAATGGATTCATTCATTTTAAGACCTGATCAAGGAGCTTCCCTGTGGCATTGTATTATTTGTATCCAATCCACTAGGCAGAGCTGACAAAATCAATTAAATATTAGTAAAGGCAAAAAATTTTCCAATCAGAAAAGCCACTCTGCTGGTATATGTTTTTATTAACACAAGTACAACTTGAGAATGTATTCACAATGGAATTATTTTTTTATTTTTACACACATAGTTAAGAGAGGACCACTGAGCTCATGAACATTTATACTCAATATTATTATTTGGTGAGATAACCATATTTATATTTTGCCATTGCTTTGATCCCTGGGAAATGCATTTTAGGTATTGCTGAATTATCTCTGGAGCACACAAAGAACCACTGGGAAATTCTCCTATATAATCTCTAAAGTTTGCCTTTATTCCCTGGGTACGTGTAAGTCATCTTGCATTATCAGATGGGAGATGGCAGTATTCTGTTTCCTCTCTGTCTGGTGCAGATCATTTTGCATAAGTTAAGTTATGTAGTCTGTACATGTAATTGTTCACACACATAAAGTAAACCAAGGAGTGATGCTTTCTGACCTGTGTATACTATAGGCAGCCAGAGCAGAATACAAGGAAACCCTCACATTCCTTACTCTGAAATATGGGTTCTGTGGCTTTAATAGGAAAGGAGTCGAGGACATTCATCCAGGACTCAACAGATAAGTTTCCATCTCCTTTGAGAGCTAGGAAAGAATAATATAGTCCATATTGTCTTTTCTTGAAAAATCTAAATTTGGTGAATTTTTTTCAAAATTTTCAAAATTTGAATTTTGCAATTTTTCAAATTTTTCAAAGTGAAAAGCCATTTGACACCAGTCTTTCAAGGAAGGTTATGAAGTTAGAAATTGCCATTTTTATATTTCAGAAATGAGAATTTCTAGGGATTCTTCTGTCTGAAGCTATTTTGATTTTGGTAATTACTTGCATTTTTGTAATGCAATAAGTTGGAAACAGAATTTCAGACTCCAAAATAATTAGAACAAAACTTTTTATTGAGCACATAATTTTTTTTTTTAAATATATTTATTAAAAAAAAAATGAAGATGCCATTTTTGTTGTCCAGTCCAGTACCAGGTCAGGATATAACCATGGTCATGAGCAAAAAGACAAATTGTCACCTGGCTCACATTAATTAGAAAGCCTTTTCTCTCTTCTACCCCTGTCCTTCAGAATAAAATTAAATATGGTGGAAAAAAGAAAGAATCTTGCAACACTATTGCTGGGTACTGGCTATAACTAAATCTAAAACTTGACCATCGCTTTGTTTTTGTGGGGGTTTTTTAAAATTGAACAGTTTCTAAAGTCAGACTGTTTCTGGAAACTTTCTCTTCTGAATCAGGGTTCAAAAATAAAAAACAACTTGGAGCAAATTCATCAAGAGCAACAAGAAGGAGTGTGTATAACAAGTGATACTACTGCAGTCAGTAGGGCTTAAACAAAGCTGAGTGAAGGTGGTGCTATTTCAGTAATGGAGTCTACCCACCTTCCTCTCCTATGAATAGTTTTAATGGAAAAAAAAACATGTTTAGATTTATATGTGCTGCTTTGTGTGTGGTGTTGTCTGTATTTTGTACATCTGTAGGTGTCACTGGAAATAGCTAATTCATGTGCTGTCTGCCTGAAACCTACTGTAACAAATGTAAGTGTTCTGAAACAAATGTTATGGCTGTAATATAAATCCTGGTTGATGGGTTTTAGTAATAGAAACACAGAACAGAGAGGGTGTTGCCAGCTGCAAGCTCAGCTTCTGATAAAAACTTCAATGGCTGACTTTATTCGTGTTCAAAGTGAAGAGATTTTAACAGCAACCAGAATTAGCCACATGGAACTCATCTTTAGGTTCAGTCTAGGTGAAATACTAAGGAAGATGTGCACTGAGTCTAGTTTTAGTGATATGGGACAGCAGGAGCTGATGTGTTACCTAAGGTGTTACCCCAGGCAGAAGTTCAGGGAATGTAAAGAGTGGGTCTCACCACCAACTCATCTTCCAGTTGCTCTCCCAGGTGCCCCATCTCCTTTTTCCCCTTTCTTCTCCCCCTCCCCCAAGCAGATGTCTCATGAAAGCTTTAATAGGGATTTATAAACACTCAGCTTGTTAGAGGCACAATTGTGAACGTAGTGAAACCATTCCTTTACAACATCAGCTAATATATCTGCATGGATTTAACAGGGAAGGTCTGTGAAAGGCAATGTTGTTCTTTTTTGGAAATGCACAGTGAAGGCAACACTTCTTCAGCATGGAAAGCTAGGGAGGTGGATGTGGAAGGAGCCACAGCAATTAAACAGGCGCTGACTTTTATTCAAGTCCATAACTCACAATCCAGAAGGATGTGATAATAGCTAAAAAATACTGGTACATTATAGGCTGGACCCATCCTCAGTGTTAAAGCAAATAATAACATTTTGTTGCCTTTGTTATAGATTGCAAAAACTGAGCTGAGGATTCCTATTTTCACGCCGGACACTTAAAGTCAAAGCTGCCTATTTCTCACTAAAATCTGCCTGTTCCAAGAGGACTGCCAGGGAATGTTTTTCGTTGCTTGCCTGAGTGCTGAGGCACCAAACATTAGTGTCAAGTTGAGAATTCATATCCCAGTTCCCAAATTGCCTTCGCTGGCCATGTAGTGGGAACATGTGTAAGGAGAGTATGGTTGGTAGGGTGGGCTGCAAAGGATTTTCCTGCCCCAGTTCCCAGTGTGAGAAAGAAGAAGAGCACTGGTCAGCCAACTACCAGTGTTTGTCTCTTGTCTCTCCCATTTTGGGGCCGAGTCTTGTAGCTCCCTCACCTTAGAGGCTCTCATTTGCCGTGGATATTTGATAACGATCCCTTGGCTGCAATGAATAATGAAACTGTGGATTGTAGGCATATACAGGGAATTTTTTACGCTGGTTTCTACACAGTATGGGTGAGTTTTATTTCACTTAGCTGAAAGTTAGATGCTTAGGCTGCAGTGTTATCCACAACAAAACACAGGCATCTCCAGAGGGCCATTTCTGCCATTTGTTTTAAGTATCTGTTGTAGGGTGGAACCAATCTCTTGCTGGTGCTACCAATTGCTCTACTGACTATGTATGATGGTACGTACAAGACTTCCTTAAGCTAGATGTCTAACTTTTAGGCAGATAGTTCCAACTCAATGTCATTGTTATTTTTCTAAATGCTCCAATAGAGATTGTAAAGCAGTTTCACATATCTGTCATCTCCCACCACATTTATACAAAAAAGGGCAGTCCTGCATTTTCAAGATGTCCTGGTTTCAGCTGAGATAGAGTTAATTTTCTTCATTGTAGCTAGTATGGGGCTATGTTTGGATTTGTGCTGAAAACAGTGTGATAATACAGGGATGTTTTAGTTGTTGCTAAGCAGTGCTTATACTAAATCAAGGACTTTTCAGGTTCCCATGCTCTGCCAGGTGCACAAGAAGCTGGGACGAGGCACAGCTGGGACAGCTGACCCCAACTGACCAAAGGGATATTCCATACCATATGATGTCATGCTCAGTATATGAAGCTGGGGAAGAAGAAGGAAGGGGGGGATTTTCGGAGTGGCGGCATTTGTCTTCCCAAGTAACCGTTACGCCTTATGGAGCCCTGCTTTCCTGGAGATGGCTGAACACCTGCCTGCCCATGGGAAGTGGTGAACGAATTCCTTGGTTTGCTTTGCTTGTGTGCGCGGCTTTTGCTTTCCCTATTAAACTGTCTTCATCTCAATCCACGAGTTTTCTCACTTCTACTCTTCCGATTCTCTCCCCCATCCCACCGGGGGGAGTGAGCGAGCAGCTGTGTGGTGCTTAGTTGCCGGCTGGGGTTAAACCACGACACAAGATAATTCCTTCCTCATTTCCCCAAGAATGGCAAAAGGTCCCCTTAAGGTAGCCAATAAAAAGTACAGACAAAGGAGAGAGAAAGTGTGTGGGTTGATTGAGTGGGAAATAGAAACATATTTTATTAATTTCTTTTAGTGTTTCCAAGCTCCCCATAGGATTTTCTGTTCATACTTTCTTTGGTGAAGGCTTAGAAATCTATTTAGCCACTGTCAGATACCATGGACTAAAAAAGATACATACTTGTGGTTATGATTAATTCCTCCCATATAATCAATCATTTTCCCTTGTTTGCTGAGAGGAATGGACTATCATATGTTGACTGAAAAAGCACATTGTAATTTTTTTGTAGTTGCTGCTTTGATTTGTGTTGATTTCGCTTCTCTAAGACTGGCATATATATTGTATATGAGTACACATAACTTGACAGCCTTTGTCTGACTTGGAAACAAATGTTTGATTGTTGCTCCAACAGTTTGTGGGACAGAAATTCAAGTGGCATAAATCAGGTTAGCTTCACAGACTGCAAAAAACCCCCAGTTCTGGTATATAGAATTAAAATATATAAAGTTATACATCTTGGACCTTGATCCTTTCTCTCTTTTTTTGGTCTTTTTTAAGAAAAGCAACACAATTCAGCACAGGCAGAGTTACTTTTCTGAATACCTGTTTACAAGGACACACTTGACAGCAGCAACTGACTTGTTCCAACTGAATCACTGCCTGGAGCAGATAAGATATATTGAATTTTTAATTGTATTTCATCATGAATACAGCTGTTTTGCATCAGTCACTATAGAAGCCCCATTTAACTATTCTCTGCTGGTTTCCAGACAAGAAGAACCTCAAATTTAATTAGAAGTGTGAGATGCAGCCAAGAATTTGATAACTAACAGCAATTCTGATGGAACTAAAAACCCAAAAAGGATGAACAACGAGAGATAAGATTGCTTTTAAATAGAGGTAGTAAATGTATTTTTGCTTTTGGGGCTGAGAGATGCAAAGGTAAATGCCATCTCCACATACAATTCCCAAGTTAGTCTGCATGGTGGCAATATAATTTCAGTCATCTTGAGGCAACTTCTCTTCAAATTCCTGCCACATCATGAAGTGAAATGGAAGTTTCTTTGGATAGCTGATAAAATATTAGGGATCTGATCTCACTTGATATGGTGACTCAGTGATCATGACATTCAAATCTTAAATTTCTGATGTGCTACGGAAATGTGCACAAGGAATATTTTAGCTATTTAGCAGTTGCTAAATTTAGGTAGAGGCTGGCAGAGTAGAAGGTGAAGAGCTTATGGGAAAGCAAGAGTGTCAAAACTTGAGGAAGAACTGACTTTTCCAGGAAAAATAAACTTTATAAATAAATAAATAAAAAATTTCTGGCAAGCATCATAAAGATCAGTGATAATAGCTAGCTGAAATAGTGATCCTAATCTTAGAGATAATTTTGCCTTGCACACAGGTGTACCTGAACTTGCTGTTTACCATCTAACTTGGGAGTTGATGGACACGGAGTCACACCACCAGCACACCAGCAGACACCGTACAAACCCTTTGGGGCTCCTTGATGTGGAGTCAGAAATCTGGTCCACCCTGCAGCCTGTGTTGTCATGGCTACTGGTACCTTCGTAGTCAGATTACAATTAACTTGGGTATATAAAGATCTAAACCGCTGTAAAATTAAGGTTTTCATAGTAGGCACAGTCTTCAAACTCCCCAAAATAAAACCTCCCTATTTCCTGGAAATTAGCTTTTTTTGGTGACATCCAAATCCAGGGGAGTGTCTAGAATCCAGTCATCCTCCCTTTGAAAAAGGCTCTATGTGGTTGACAAAATTAGCAGTGCTATCCCTGCTGCTGGAGAGGGGGGGGAACAAAAAGAAAAGGTTGCTTGTGATTCAATATGTGGTTTCTAAATAAACACTATCACCATTGGCATTAGGGCATTGCCATCTGGTTCTTTATCTCTTTACCACTACAGTATCTATGATATGTGATTGTAACAGGTGTTTCATGTCTACAAACAATGATATGCTACATTATTAAGCCAAGAGGGTCATTAAACTGAGTTGTATGCAGATTTTCAGTCTATAACTGCAAGATCATCAACATATAACCTTAGGGTTATAGAAACCCGTTTCATCCCTCTCCTGACTCAGTATGTAACTTACACAGCAAACGCTCAGCAAATATCATGAACATCTCCATTAAAGCTTGGTTATGCACAAGTGCCTGTAGGCATCTGTACAACTGTCGGGGCTAACATGTCTTAATGGCTTTTTTGCCAGAAGCACTTCTTACGTTTAGCTGCAACTTGAACTAGTCAAATGCCAGTTGCCTGCCTAGATAAGAATGAGAATTCTCTACTGTTTTAGGTAATAATATTGGATTGGTCTATTCTGTGGCATCTGAGAAATAAACAGGAGCCTTCATTTGAGCAAGGTGTTTTCATTTATTATTATTATTATTATTATTATTATTATTATTATATATTCTTTTTCTCTTTGCCTTTAATCAACACCTCAGGACACAGGGCTTTTCACATGTAGCTCCCTTCATTGCACTTCTATTCACACAGTATTCTTTCATACTGGAACTGCATACGAACACATTTTAGTAACATAGATTTCTACAAATACATATATTTTTGGCTCCCTTTGAGTTGAAAGATGTCTATTTTCCATTTCTAAATATCATGTAAGAAGCTGAACATTTTGTTTTGTTTCTGAAGAATGAGTGACAGAGTAATAAGCCCCAGAGTGAAGCAGTTTTTATTGAAGGATAATATTTCTTTATTGAAAATTTTAACAAAATAAAAAGAAAAAAAAAGAATGGCTTGAGTATTTCAGAGATCAATTTGAAGTCTTTAATTAAAATGTATCTCCTTATTGAGCAGGATCCTTGGGATTCCTACCCATAAATTTTCATTGTAAATTTTCATAAATGCAACAATATTATGGGCAGAGTTGTTGCGAAGTCTAAGGAGAATGCCTATATAATATTTAAGGACACTATATTCAGTCCAAGCAAGTGGTGTTAAATTCATGTGAAAAGCATGAACACTCTGTGAGTTAAAGATGGGTCCCAGTCAAATACTTGAATAAAACATTCACTTGTAAGTACATTAGTATGTTTGTGTGCATGTATGTACTGGACATGGCAGTATTGCTAAAAAGGACAGACAAAAAATAATTGTACTTTTGTCCTCAGCTACTCAAAACTATTCCTTCCATATTTGAATCGTTTGCTGGAAAAAACACCATTTTTTGATCCACCTCGGTTTACTAACATCTTAAGAAAGCCATTGATTTTTGCAAAACGTTCATGGTCTGAATGTATGTGAGGTTGCATAGACTTTCACAAGGATGGATAGCAGTATAGAAATGCCTAATCATTTTAACCCTGAATATGAACTGCACCTTAAGCCTAAGCCTGGCTTTTTTTTTTGGTAGGAAAGAACAGGCATAAACACTGGGAGCTTCTGGAGAAAGATGAGACAGTAAAATTATGCATGCATATTTCAAATCTATAGTGAGAACATGTACAAGCAGCTGCAAGACTCTTATGCACATTTCTGATTAATTTAGCAGACATGTAATTCCTAAAGGTGTTTTCTTTACTAATTTAAGAACTCAAAATGCTAATAATACCAGTGAGAGAAAGGAAGAGAAGAAAAAAAAATGTTAGGGGAGAAGGAATTTTGGAAAGGTCCTAGAAAGAGTTGTTAAAATTACTATTTGTCTACTTACTTAACACGGGTCAAGGTCAGACATCTGTCCAAGCCAAGTGGGCTTCTGGGGCTAATAGCAGGCTAGCAGATTTGGTAGCCAAAGCAGCAAACATTGCATATGCCTGCCTTTAATTCCCCACTGCAAAATAGCCATGTTCCATCGACAGCCCAGTCAACGGGTTGCAGCTTTAAGCGTAGGTGTATGCACACACCATACAGAGGCAGTTAGGCACTTTTCCCATTTTGTCTCCTGTAGCTGTAGCCATTTAGTTATTATTCTGATGCTCTGCCTTCTGATTGTAAAACAATCACCCGTTAATTCAAAAACACTTGGCTACAAAACTTTGCAGGGTTTTATTTGAAGGAGAAAGTTTATTTCATGTGTATTATGTACTTCCAGATAATTTGGGGTATAAATGGAAATCTGAAAGACATTCAAAAAATGAATCGCTTCTAATCCTGAAACAGAGCTCTTTCTATTCCACCAGGTTGTCCAAACAGTTTAAATCTCTTTGCTTAAGTGGACTTGCAGTGATTCAGCTGAGTGGGACTCAGAAAAAAGGTGTTTTATGCAAGGTCAACTTTCTGCCCTCAGCGACTCAACTACTCCTAATGCAACCTCATGGGGTTCCTCTAAACTTGTTCAAGAGCCACATCTGTGCTACAGCTAATATACGGTATTGAAGGATCACATTCAGCTTTGATGCCGCTGGTGCCCTGCTGCATTGAAGCAGGACTTTACCACAGCCTTGAACATCAAGGAAGTGAATTCAAAGTTGTCTCCAGCTGATACTGATTCAAAAAAATACATATTTTCAATTCAACAGAGCATTCAGTCCTGTACTTAAGTATTTTCTTGACTCAGAGCACACAACCTCATACCTCTTCAAGACTTTGCTATGTACAAAATAAGTTGCTGTTTTCTAGCCAGCAATTGCCTGGGTCACAATGTCATCCTCTCCTCCACTGGTACATCTTTTTGCCTGTATTTCCTTTCCAAATATCTGAATAATTCACTCTAGGTGGCAGTCTGCTTTGTCAGAATGGCCAGAGCAAGCAAGGATTGTATCTAACTGATCTTCTTTGTTCTGTAGTAGCTTATCCTTCAGAAGAGAGGAAAAGATAGATCATTGAAAAAGTGTGGGGAAGGCACCACTTACGTCTTGACTGTGTTGTTCTGAAGTGGCTCCTACCTGGTTATGAAAAAGGGTTTCTAAATAGCAGATCTCAAAGCTGTCAAAAATGGCCAGTACCCTGAGGAGAAATTAAGAAATTACAACAAAAAAAGGGATGCTGAGATGGGAAGAGTAGGGAGATCTCCATAATCCCCACCTAGTGTATTGTCTTCTAGATTACACTGTCCCCCCAAAGGACATCAAGCAGATGAATCTGTCATCATGACTGATGGGCAGAGATCAGAGAAGCAGTGCTATTGTTTCACTGCAAAATATTTTTGAATAATTATTTCTATTTTCCCATCTGCACTCCCATCTGCACAGAAGCAAATGTCTCTTTAGTGGGCTTTTTCTTGGATGATTCCTTGGTCTCTACTATCTTTCTTGATATCTCCTCCTACTTCTAGCAGGTCTCTTTGGAAGGATCCCGTCCCTGTTGTAGACATAGCACTTTCAGGTGGCCTAAACACAGGCATGATTTCCTCATCCTGATGCGCAAATTTCTCCATATTCATGTGTGCTGTAGTCATACAGTCACTTTTCATGGAAAAATAAATAAAGCAGCAACAACAGCCACTGCCTAGTCAATAGATCATGTTGGAGCTCTACCAGAAACATTTTACCTACTAGTACCACATATAGTACAACTGGAGCTTGTGTCTTTCCCACCTTCCTCCATAAGGAAAAATACTAATATCTCTGACCATGAAAACATGGCCAAGACATTGCCTATAAGTGCATTCAAAAGGCATGTGAGTTCAAAGTTACACAGACTTAGTCTTCAAAAGAATGCTTTATGAAGGATGAATTTGTAAAGGAAAGTTTCTCATAGCCTTGGAAATTTGGCCAGCATGTGGGCAATAAGCCTCTAACTTCAAAGGCTCAGTTTCATCTTTATCTGATCTGAGTAAAAGGAGGGTCAAATCCATCTTACTGAGAAAATTTTCTGGAGCTGTAGAGTCAAGGTAGATGCATGTTTCAAATACTCCATCTAGTAAACAACCCTATCATGCGAACCCCTGGGTGTTACTATAGCTGACCAGATTGGAGGCATTTCTATTTATCTGGATGTTTAAAAAGATGATGTTTGGCTAGCTGATGAAAAACTTTGAGTCAAAGTGTATTTAGATGAAAAATCATGGGCAGCATTTCTCCCATGCCTCCTGGAAGAACTGAAATAAGATACTTCCATTTTCTTTACAATTGTCATGTTGTGATTTGCTTTTGAGTGAGATTTTTTCTTCTTTTTTTATTGTTATTTTTCTTTTTGAAGTTGCTGTCTCTCTAAGCAGAGATTGTATTTAAGATCAATAGCATTGGACTAAATGAGCCCCTCTGCTTTGATATTGAAGCTAATCGGCTCTTGTTTGGCTTTTGAAACCTTTCAGAAGTCTTCTCTGCAGTATTATAATGACAGACTCCTTAATATGAAACTTCTAATCTGTTAGAAAGTGGATTTCCTAGGCTTTGTATGACTAACTGGAAAGTTTGTTGGTATATTGCACCAAACTTAGCTACTATCTATTCTTTCTCTATGTATTCTGGCTGCAGAAAACAATTCAATTTCGATTCCCAGACATTTTCCAGTACAAACACCGCAAATTCACCAGAACAGAGGTGCCCAGGTGATGTGCCTTCCTTGTTATTGCAAGACCTTTCTTTTGCTGCTCAAGTGCTGTAGCTCCCCAAGTAGTGCCACAACCCCATAACCAAGCCTGCCTGTCCTCTAACCCAGAGTGCAGAAAACTATAGCACTGCATATCACTGCAGTTTTCAAACAGAAAGATTATTACATCCTGGGCACTTCACACTGGGCACCATTTTTTCTGTAAGAACTCTCAGTCAGACTTGTCCAATATCATGCTGTGAGTCTACAGCAGAGCAAGGCACAGACCTCAAGAGACC
Source organism: Ciconia boyciana (assembly GCF_034638445.1). Lineage (NCBI taxonomy): Eukaryota > Metazoa > Chordata > Aves > Ciconiiformes > Ciconiidae > Ciconia > Ciconia boyciana. The sequence goes on along the minus strand of NC_132941.1, from coordinate 54,082,170 downwards.
TGAGTTATGTTCTGCCCCATCTTAATATGTTTCATGTCTTTCCAGCCAGGCTTCTCTTGAGGACCTCAAAAAGTACTGGTGTATTCACAAGGATGACTGCTTTTCCCTTTTTTCATTAACTTCCTTTCCCTAGACAGAAGCTTTTACAGGCCCTAGGATTCCCTAGGGTCCTCTCCAAAGTGTTTGCTGTTATCAGGAGTTTTTCCTGAGTTACCAGAGTAAAGCCCTTCATTTTTCAGTGCGACATATAGCTTCCCTCTGCAGAGATGTCTCTGGAGTTGCAGGTCAGAAGGAGCAGCCTCTGGCGGGGATTCTCACCATCCCATGCCCAAAATAGGAGGGAATTTGGGGTCGGTTTTCAGGTGGTGGAAATGTACCAAGTATGATTCATACCCTATAAATATGATTTGCAATTCAGGTCTTGTTTTTCTGTAGAAAAAGGAAATAAGACTGGGCTGACTTTTGTTAGGAGAGAGCAATACAGTGATAATGTGGTCTTTCAGGGACTGTGAAGGTTGCTTCTTCATCAGCTTTACCTTTGCTCTCCACCCTCTGTACTGACAAAAGTTTTGCCCTTTGCCAGCCAAGGTAAAAAACAGCACAGAAAGGTGGTTGAAGAGAAATTGATTCTGCAGGCAAGAGTTAAATTATGGTGCCTGGGATTTATTCAGACATCAAGGTCATATATTCCTTGGAGTCCCATGTCTAAATTTGGAGAAGAAATCACTGAGCTGATGAAAGGTCAGGACTGTGCTTTCCATGTCTACTTTTGGAGAGGAAAGTTCTACTTTTTGTGGGTGAGAGCACAGTGTGGTGTTTCATTAAATTCCCCTGAAATTTCAGCCTGTCTCCTTGTCACCACCAGTCAGGTGTGAACAAAGGAGTTGCAGGTGAATTTAAATCCCCTTTCCAAAAGGATGTGGGCTTCCAATCACACTTACAAGATAGTCTGTAAATGACCTGAGAAATCTAATTATCCAGTGAAAACTAAATTGTGAATGTTCACAGCTAACGACTGGACAGCGGTGACTGTCCTTTCTCTCTTTTAGCTCAGATATAACTGGATCTGTTTGGAACTGATGTAAGCTTGGACCTTGAGACTTCCAAGGTGGTAAGACTGAAACACAGTGACATTGCTGGATCTAAAGGCCTGGAAGCTTCACTTGACTCCTAATCTTCACTTATGGAGGTACAGGTTTTCCTAGCATCGGTTTTGCAAAGATTTCTCAAAGACAACATCACTACTTATTTGTTTATCAAGTTGGCATGCAGGCATGAACAGATTTAATTATATATGTGTATGTATATTTGTGTAATTACCTGTTATGAGAGAATTACTGCATTTACAAGAGAAATGCCTAGCTCTGGAATGATGCAGTCATGCATCCTAAAGTAGTATCACACCAGAAGTCAGATTCTTATCCAACTGAAACAAAAAAGAGATTGCTTTGCATCTAGTTATCTGATGGGGTTTGTCCAGTGCACCTTAAGGTTCAGAAATGAGGTTTCTCTGAGGAGCAAAAAGAGAAATAAAATTATAATAGTTTCTAAGTTGTTACAGTTTCCTGGCACACCATATAAGCCAGCTGCTAGGAGTTAATCCCTGAGAAAATCTGAGCTATCTTTGACAAACACCATTTAATTCTTTCAAGGGTCATCCTATGGCTCTCTACTGCAGGATTTGTCTTTGCTTCTGAAATGCGGATGCCAGAATTCTTCTCCAATTAAGCTGTCGCTCCAAAGCAGTGCTGTGCTATTGATCTGACAACAGAAAGCCACTGACAGCAGTGACCATGTGTTGGGCAATTCTGCCTGATGTGAGAAGCAGTTGATATATCCAGAATGAGGGGCAAATAAACTGCCACAAGCTCCTTTGGCTGCCGGGGCTGGCAGATGCTGCTTCGCTGTGACTTTGGTGCCAAGGGGAAGCAGAAGATTGAAGAGGTTGGGGTCTCTCTCCTGCTTCATCTTTGACCACTGCATTAAGTTTAAAAAGTCACACTACTTCCCTGTGCTTTCACTGTCAAATCAGGCTCACACTGTCATTCTCTCTGTACAATTACACAACATTTTGGCCCAAAGGACACTGAACATCTTCTCAAGTGATGTTACCCCAATGACAGCAGCAAAGATCACTGTAGTATCTAACATTGTCCCGTCTCACTTCCTTCTTCATTTTGGGATGTCAGGGCTGGCCCTTAACTACAGGTGTGATGCCACTTCAATGAATACTTCGCAGATTGTTTTAATTTCTTAGGTAGTTGAACTCTTCTTAGTTCTTAAGGGTGAATACTGAAGACTTAAGTCACTTCAGGAAGATATTCTGTCATCTTAGGAAGGCCTTTTTAATGCTAGATTTTATTTTGCTTAGAGTTTTGGATGAATCCTACCTTCCTCTTGAAATACCTATGGAGGTCCTTGCCCAAGGATTTCCCTGGGAAGCCTTTTTTCTGCCTGCTGTCCTCCATTGCTTACACATGGTTATTCTGTGTCTTTTGCAAAGAATGCATTGTTGTTATTGCTGTTTTCTTTTTTTTTCCTGAGAGTCTTTTTAGGAAAAAACGTAACTTACTATTTCCAGTAACAAGTATTTCCTATTTTCCATTGTATTTCTTGTTTTTCCCCTTAGTAACAAGGGAATAACTCTAGATAATTTGGTTCCTCCTGATTTGTGCTCATGCTTGAGAACAGGCTCAGGCCAAGTTTTTTGACAACTGCAACAACTAATCAGACAGAACAAAGCTGCAACACATGCTGGTAACGTCCTAGTAAATGAGATAAATCTCTTCCTTTCTGAGTTGTGTTTTGTCCTGCTGCTCTGTATTTCCCATGAATCATAAAATCACTAATGAAAAGGATGTTAATAGGCACAGACACTTCCTTGCAGGATGGTAGAGTAACCTGGACAGTAAATGGAATGAGTTTTGTTAGTGTCACTGAGAATTAGCCTAACCAACATCAGCAGTGACTATTAATATTGAAGCCATGACATTTACAGATACATTCAGTCAAAGCTTCTGGGAAAGGTGTTTATTGCATTTAAAAAGACCTTACTTAATCTTTATGTGGGTGATGATTTCTTAAGCCAGAGGCTAATGGACACATGAAGCCTGAAAGGACTGTCAGATTATTCACTATAACTCCCTGTTGGCTAGGCAGAGTTCCTAAATGGACTTTTTTGCTATAGGCTTGAGACAAAAGCCTTATTGCAGAGTATTGGATAAGAGCACATTAAGTGTTGGAATAAGATGCTATGACTCTGATACCCTGTATTGTCAGCCAATGTATCCTAACCTTCGGAAATCTTCCCAGACTCACTTTCTACATAGCCAGGGCTGGCAATGCTGAATTTATCATGCAATCAGAGCTGTTATGCTCACTGAGGCTCCAGGAATATAAAATAACACTGAATAGAAGGAACAGCAGGCATCTCTTCTTATGCTCCCCTTTATTGTGGTCCCGGCCAGGATCTGCAATGTGTAAAACATCTCACAAAAATACAGAGGTATTAGGTGATATTATATCTACACTCCAATTAACATCAATACTTTCTCTTTTTGCTAGCTAACTGTCCAAGAAATTGATTTGATTGCTTTCAAAACTTTCAACAAACTCAGATGATCTGTCAAAGAGATGTATGATCCATTAAAATCCACAATTACATTACTTCAAGCCATAATTAAAAAGTTGGGTCCCCACTCCAGTCCTCAGCCATTGATTTCTAAGGGAAGAATGTTTCAGTGGTGATGTAAACCCCAATGAATCACCAGACTTCAAGCAGAAAAAAAATATTTAGCTCCTCCCAAACAATCTCATATAATGAGCTTTACTGAGAAAAAAAGGAGGGGGGGCGGGCAGGGAAGAAAAGTTAAATGATTGTAAATTTGGATTGCGTTTTTGTAACCATTTAGGATTGAAGTCAAGTATAATTTGACATTTCATTGATACTTTCAGTATTTAAAGCTGACAAGTACTACTTTAAATTTTACCATGTAAATATGATATGACAACAAAAACCCTCTTGCACTTTGCTTAGGAACTGTTGCAACAAAATGCAAGTAGAAATGCCATGCAAAAAATTATTTGTCTACTTCTGTCCACTAATCCCTCCAAGCTCTCTAAAGCTTTTTTCAGTTACCTGAACAGGCTTTGCTACTTTCTCTTTCCAATTTCCTCTCCATGCTAGGAATTTTATTAAAAAGAAACCTGTGATGAAGCCAGCCAATGCTTGTTGCTTGTTTCTTTTTTTTTTTTTTCAGTAGCTGTTGTATTTGTCCTGATGAAACTGAAACTGCAGGGCTCCCCCTCTGCTTTGTGGCTCTTTCCTGAGATAACTGTAAAGGTGTCACCCTTGTTTGAGTACTAGTTGTATCTTCCCATATCTTTATCACATGCTGACTCTCCTGAACAAGAGGAGCAACAGAGGAGTAGTATAGCAATGATAGTGTGCTTGCCATTCTTTGTATTATGCTTCCGTGCCATCTGTACAGTTCTTCATGGTTTTTTTCTGAAGAAGAATGTTTCTGCTGCTCCTTACTACAGAGAAACCAAGTTTCCGCCAGGTTAAAAGAACAGATCTTTGTTAAGAGAACAAATTTGCCTTCCACAGGATGAAAAAAATTAATGAATAAATAAATAATGCATGATACTTTTGACAATTCAGATGTCTCCTTCAGAAACAAATATCACTTGAAAGTATAAACTTGCCAGGAGTCTAAACACACAGGAGATCAAAAGGTCAAGTACAATACATAACTGAACAGGTTAAAAGACTAAATCTGTTAAATGAATAGATTTCCTCGCTGATATCACGCCAAGTGGTATTTCATTAAATGCCTTTGAAAAGAAAGACCTCTTAAAAGGTATGGAGAAATAAACCTGACAAAAGGACTGATGTGCCCAAGACCGATTTTTGTTACTGTTCATCTAAAAAGAAGCATTGCATGAATATCTAGAATAAACCTCTAGAGAACAGGGTTCACAAACAGAGATCAAAAGAATGTATGAGGTTCAGCAAAGGCCACCTCTGTCCTTAAGCCACTATTTATCTGTGTTATAGGGCTGTTAAGAAAATGACATTTCCGTACACCAGTGCAATCTGTTTAACAGGCTTCTACTGCATTGGAAAATCTTTTCTGCTGTGCATTAGATTTGCTGTAGAGCTTCTGACTAATAGATCAATGGATCACTTTGTCCATCATTTCCCAGTCTAAGGTTCTCACTGCCGATGTGGCTGGAAAGGTAGCAAACTTTTAATCCTGTTATTAAAGCACTAGGGTGGGATTATGAAAGTTTTTAAGATATTTGGGCATCAGAAAGTCAGTTTTCTCAGGGCTCCTCCCACTTGCTGCTTCCTGCTTATCCTACCACCATCAGCCTACAGGCACTCTGCCTAGAGCCAACACAGAAATGTCTGAGGAATATTTGCTCCCACTGGTGCCACCTTCCCTCAGACTCACTGTAGGGTTCACTACTGTGCTATGGATTCCCTATCTGTGCTTGGTTCAAGAGGTAAAAGGTAGAATCTCCTTTTCTAAGTGGCAGGAAACGAGACTCCTAGTTTAACTCAGGTGGACTTGCCAAGACCCAGCATGCTAGATAGGGAAACACCCTCTACAGCTGATAGCAAATGTTGAGTAGCAGGATGAATGAGATGTGGACTCTATCCCGCTCAAAATATTTGGGTACTTAAACCCAGGAGGGGACAAGATACTTCCTCCTAATGCCTTAAGATTCAGTGATTAAACCATGAAATTTCAGTTTTGATTGGGGAATGGTAATCCAGAGATTCTAGAACTTCCACTACTGCATTGTTTCACACCCAAAAGAACTGCATTTCATGGACAGTGAGGATACTGCAGAAGTTAAAGAAGTGTCATTTCAAAAGTGGCTGTAAGAATTTGATTTTCAGTCAGCCCTACCTTAAAGCACTTAAGGATCTTTTGCAATAAAAGTTACAATAAAAAATGAATTTTAAATTCCACAGAATTTAGCTACCCCTCTTCACCCAAGTGTGAAAATGATAGTCATTCTTTTGGGTTTGGGGTTTTTTTTAGCAATCCCTAGTTAATGCCTGGAGAGAAAATTCAGATATATGACAGGACAGCTGAAAGTATAAAGAAAATGCAAATCAACATGCAAATATCAGTCATGACTGTAAAACAGCCCGCTTAAATGAGCACCATGATACGTATAGTATAAATACAATGTGTATCCATTCCTCATTTTAATCCACTTTTAACATCAACAGAGTTTCTCCAGAAATGGTGACATATGTGAAGGTACCTGAGTAGGAAAACTAAAGTTTATCCATTTCTGAGATCTATCACCTCTGCTTATTCCTCCTTCTAGAGAGAACTATATAAAAATAGCATGTTACTCTTCAATTCACCATCAGGCATTGGAATATTCAAATCAGCTTTGGTGAGGTGGGTTTGCCTGATCACGGGAGCTGACAGAACATGGTACACAGACTGAGAAATTGATTTGGAGATGTTTTTCATTGTTAGTAATAAAGTTATACAGAAAGGGCAGATTCAGAGACGGCATGAAGCAACTCTCTCCTAGACATTAAAAAGATGGGATTCAGAAACTGTAATACTTTTCATTACATGATTGTTGTCTATCTGACTTATATTCAACAAATCAAGGCAAATCCTACTGAGGCATGCATAATGCTCTCAGCAACAGATGCTGACAAGTGCATTAATAAATCATGATCATCGTTAGAATTCTTAAACCAATATTTTGCTGCCAGACATGCTGTTTATTACAATTTCTTATTTTTGTTTAGTTTATTTATTTATTCAGATTGTACTAATCTTTGCATAAGACATTAATTACTCAAATGGCTGTAGCAGATTAGTTTACAAAGGTCACGATCAACACAATTAGGGTCTGGAACAGATAGTTGATGTTTTGACATGGAAAATGAGAGTCAGGACTCTGGAGGCAGTAGTAATAAGAATTAATTGTGAAATGATGTGTGTTGGCAGTTGAGAGTCAAGTTCAAACAGACCTGGTTTCTGGATTGCAGTAATATTGTGTCTTGGGTGACAGAAATTGAAAGAATAGACTTGGAAGTAAATGCATTTGAAAATAAGACTGTTGTAGTGGGTTGCACAACTGTTCCTCTGTCTTTAGTTTAGAAATTCCTCCTTTCCTCTGCGTTAGATGATGGACAGCAGACCTTAGTAGTAGCCTCCCTCAGCACAGCATCCCTCATAGATTTTTACCTGAAGATGCTTGCCATAATTTTGCACTAAGCAGCTATCTAGTTAATGCTCTTACTGCTGGCTAGGTCACAGTGTGCCCTCAATGCTCATGCCACCTTCATAGTGTCCTGAGTTAATGCAGGTTTCTTCTCATTTCACCTTTCCACAGATCCTACTCAACCAAGAAATTGGACAAACTGGAATCACCATCTCATAGGTAGCATTATTCCCTGAAATTTAGGAACAGCTTTGGCTTTATCTGGCTTAAACTCGAAAAGAGCTGCAGGTGTGTGTACTCCACATTGTATACCTAATATATATGGAAAAAGAAGAGACAAGATCCTATGTCCACCATCCTGGTTACCAACAGAAAATACTGGAAGAAGAAATCTTCTAAGCTGGTTCACCTCTGAGATCAGATAACTTCTTGCCACAACAGTAATGAATTTCATTCCAGCATCCACCATGTAGCTTCCTCAGAGTTTCCTCAGAAAAGGTCCACAGTCACTGGTACCTCCTATTCCGTATCAATGATCTGAGTGATAAAACCAGCCGCCTCCTCCAACTCCCATGCCCAGCCAGAGGAGGGAAACGACACATTGCAGAGCTGATGTATCTCAGAGCCCAAAAGGGAAATGAGTACTAAATTGTGAATCTTGTTCAAGTGCATAAGCCATTTTGTCTTTGTCTATTCTGGTCCTGCAGAAGCATCCTCAGGCAGTCCTGTTGTCCTTAACAGATGCAGACCGCAGAGCAACTAGACCAGTATCACAGTGTTTTCTCTTTCTTCTCGTACAACAAAGAAGACATAATTCAAGTGCCTTGGATAGTGTCAACTGCTCTGAAATGATACTGAGGGGACAGGTTGGATCCTGTAAGAACCTTACATGTTCTGCAGAAGTCACGCTTAAAATGAGTGAAGCTCAGACACTGACTTCAGCTGACTCAGTTGTGTTTAGGTACCTCTGCTGATCAGGGCTCTGGGGGCTCCAGAAAAAAAGCAACACAAGAGAGAAAAAGGTTCATTCTATGTAAGTGCTATATATCGACAGCAATGCTCTTTTACTTCTAATAATTATTTAAAAACTTACCTAAATACTGATTTATGTGTCAAAGCTGTAAGCACTCCATTGATCCGGTAAATATACAGCTAAAGATTGCTTAGCACAACAGACTTGGTGGCTGTTACGGTCTATCAGACAAATGTATATTTAGCCCAAAGTTAAAGCATGCATTATTTACTTGGTTGACATTAGCAGCTTGATGAAGCTGCTCTGGGAGCTGTTATGAGACACCAGTGCAATCCAGAGTGGTGGAAATGCTGGCAAATGAAGCCCTGACATAATGCCTCATAGCAGCTGTGTAGCATCAGCTCGTGGCTTGGTTCAGAGATGAGTGTGGATGTGCAGGCAGAAAGCAGGTGCAGGTTTTCCTAGGAGAGCTCACAAGCCGTTCTGCCGTACGGCATTCTTCCTTCCCTCTTGAAGACTATGTGGAGCTGCCACATGATCGGAAAACTAAATAGGTTGTGATGGAGAAAAAAGGTACCTTCCAGAAACCAAGCTGTGTTTGTTTTGTAATTGATCTAGGAGCCAGCTTTTCAGAAAGGCTCAATTCAAAAGAAAAAAGGTGACTGTCAGGCAGTTAGGTATGAATACGGACTGCTTACGATAGTGTCTCCTTAATTAGGGTTTAGCAAGTGACCAAAGAAACCAACAAACCAACTGTATGAGGGAAAGCAATCCCAAGACAATAAAACTTTGGCTCTGTAGTTAATGTGATGCATTACTTGCTCCACAAATTCAATGTTTATCCCTTCCTGATCCCCAGTTCACAATTTTCCATTTCGGCCATACCTGAGTACAAGATCCCCCTTTCTTTCTTCCCTCTCTCTGTCTCCACTGTGGTACATGATACTCAGGACAAGGACATTTAGCATGCATCATCAATTTAGATACATTTGCAGGCAATGCACTTTTCCTAGTGAATCCAGTGGTGGTCTGTCAGCACCAGTCACGTACAGTAGGAACAAATGGGACTTCTGTGCAAAGGGAAGATCCTGGTTCTGAGTCATTATTGTTAATCAGACTCATAGCCCATGGCTTTTCATGGCATAACCTCCAAAGCCACTCTGCAGGGCTTTCTGGCTTTCTTATTACTACCCATAAAGATATCCTTTAAGGAAATGCAGCCACTTCCATGTGGTTCTGATTGCACTGAAAGCCTGATGATATCCACCTTTTTCCTTCCCTCTCATGAGCATTGCACTGCCAGCAGCATCCAGCTCCACAACACACAGACTTAGGCACTTCTTTCTCCCAGCTTTTGTGAAGCATTAACCAATTTAGGGAGAAGTACATGAAACTAAGTGCTCTGAGGATCATACATCTGTCTGCTGTAATAAGTAGACCAGCACGCAGACTGCCAAGCTCAGACAAGGATAAATCCCGAGTCAAACCCTTGCCAGACAGTTCGTGATATTAGCTCAGTAGTCAGAAGGATTTAAGAAGTCACGTTGTGATCTTTTCACTTGTTTTCTGTTGCTGTTCATGGGAAGACGAAGGAGTGGAAAGGAAGATCAGAATTTTTCAAAGTTTTTCCTGAAATGTTGGAAACTAGAGAAAGAGTGTGTGTAAATGAAAGTCTGAGAGTATTGCAAAATCAGAAATCTCCAGGATCCTGAGCTTTCAGGGGAAAATAAAAAGACTTGCAAAGAACATCTTACACTGTAAATGTGGCGGTACTATTCAGTATTCCCTTGTCTATATAAAAGATGGAGCTAAAATATACACTGTAAGCAACAAGTCCTATTTTTACAGCTTTATGAAAGATCAAAGAGATTTAACAGTTAAAAAAATGTCTGGTCCTTTGAACCTTGTGTGGAAGGTGTTTAGGACCCTTGTTGATTACTTGAAAGGGGTCAGTACAACTCTGTGTTTTACTTCAAATCTGTGTTGCCTCAGATAAATCACTAGCCATATTCTGATCAGTATGGTGGCACTTTAAACACTAAAATAACTCCATCTTATTTCAACTCTACACACTGTAGAGAAAAAAGAAGTTGTAGTCAGATGGATCTAGTAGGGGTATGCAAGTTTGGCATCATGCTTTTCCTCACTGACAGTACAGGGAGAGCCATGTTCAGTGCTATGCACTGTAAGAAATGATTTTGGGTAAGGGGAAATGTGAGTTGTCCACAAACTTCATAAGTTTACCTACATTGGACTCATTTCCAGCATTGCAGTAGGTGGTCTGAACATGGCCCTTAGCCTCTTTCATTGCATTCTTCCTCTCAGCAGTGCTCTGAGTTTCTTGGCAACTGAAATAATAGTTAGCATAAGAGCTGTGGACAGTCTCTGCAAACATTTTAACCTGCTTTAACTACCTTCAGAGCAAGATGCTTGCCTAGCACGTTGTACGGTTTGTTGTGGTAAAGCAAGGGTCTTTCTGTATTTCCTTAGGGGAGGAAGCAGCACAGGGGCTGGTTCTGAGGCTGCCACTACTGTGGCAACTCGCTGGTGTCAGCCAGGGCACTATACAGTCCCCCAGGAGAAAGGAGGACAATCCTGACTCTGGAGTGTAGCTCTGAGGCACGAATTGCCTCCACAGAGGGTCTTTACCGTAGATCTTCACTGGCTAACATGAAAAGCACCAGAGACCAAAAAGTTAATGGGGAGGTTTATGACCAAAGAAGTGAGAGGACTTTTCACCTTCGCTTTTGTTCTTTCTCTCTAAACCCCATTTTGCCTCTTAAACTTTCATTTTACTTTAGATAACTAGATAGTCAGTACACAAATTTGATCACAAGCCAGGTGATCGGACTAGCTCAGCTTGGCCTGCCCTGCAACATGGCTGAGAGTGAAGGGGAGGCTTGAGGCCTGGTTTGGGGGACAGACATTGTGAGGTTTATGTTTGATCAATTTCTACTCATACTGATGAATATCTAATTTAAGTTAAGCTCTGTCTTGCAAACTACCTTCTTATGTTATGATATTTACAGCTTTTTAAAAGACTTCTGGAAGGATAGGAGCTATATTGATTAACTTGCATCTCTCCTAATGTAAGTATCTTTATCCAAACATTTTTCTCTTTTTTTTTTAACCTCAGATGAATTATGAGTTGATGAATGGTGAAAATCAGCTGGCTGAAGGGGATAGCTCTACGGCTTGCACTCTTTTAGACTCATGCCCCATTTTAGAAAGACAGGCTCAATATGAGTAGGTTAGTACTCACAGGCTGAATTCCTGCAGACCCTGCCACAGACCAAGGCCACCCAGACAGGTGTGTCCTGCAGATATGCCGATCACACAGAAGGGATGGGCCCTGTAAGGTGTCTGAACAAAACACGTAATGTAAATAAGGAGACAGTTTCATACCATTGCTATGATGGGCATATGTGTACTATAGGTGGACTGTGAATGCCCATCACTAAATGCACCCCAAAGACAGAAGTTTTTTGCGCATCAGCTGAGTTTCTCCATGGAAATTACTTGGATTGCAGCAACAAGGTAGAACACATGAGATGGAAGAAGAAGATTGAGTCTCCCTCCGCTTTCAGTACTTAGACTTTTTAATACAAATGAGACCCTAAAGCTGAAAATAATTATTCACTTGTGTTTTTTCTTCCTTATTCTGCCCACATACTATGAAACAGTAAAGTGTTTCCTGTATCCACAGAAATCTCAAGCGTGATAAGAAATTAGATTTCTATAAGGCGGTATTTTCCCTCTGATTATGTAGTATATTAGCTTGTGTACCCAGCTGAGAAAAAGTATTAAGCCTAGTATACAGAGAAAACAAATAGGAGGGCAATACTTAGCCTTAGGGCTGGAGGAGTTCTTAATTTCTTCCATTTCCTCAGCTGTTATTTATACCAGAGTCAGTTATGTTGCACAGTCACGGCTGGCTTGGGAGACCTGAAAGTGGGGTGAAGGGCAGCAGGAAGAAATGAACTTTTCAATTGATGGATGAATAAGTGTTTCCATGTACATAGCATATTAAAAAAGACTATACTGAAAGAAACAGTGGTTCCTTCTCACCTTGTGGTGGTATCTGTCAAGTTTAGAGGGAATGCGTATTTTTCTAGTGTCTGTTATAAAATGAAGTGGGGTTGGAGAAGGAATTGATTTCCCTGTAAAACAGAAGCTTTCATCAAATCAACTATGAGATTTTATTTCTCAAAATAAGAGAAAGAAAAAAATAATTTTTTGTTCCGATGTTGAACTGGTTTCATATTCAGCTGCTGAAAAAAGGGAGAGAAACTGGGGCAGAGGGGCACAGAGAAAGAAAATTCTTTCAGGGGAATTTTTTGATGGAGGCAATCCTACAGGAAAATTACAATTTTCAAAGGATATACATAGGGGCAAGCAATTCTCTTTCCCTCCTCCCATCCAGGTGGTGCAGCAGAAGATGGTGAAACCAAGATCCATCTTGTTCCTGAGCAGTGCAGCTGCTTTGCTACGCAGGGAGAGGAGAGGTTTTCATGATGTGCTTGTTATACTGTGAGGTTTGGCAACACCCCTATGGAGTTCCTCAACCAGGGGATAGTGGATTATAGCTAGAAGCCCAGTTATTTTCAACCAGAAGGAAAATGCTTCCTTCTTTTCAGGTTTAAATACTCTGTCCTTCATTGCCACTATCACTCTCTCCAAGCCTATGCCAGACTTTCCTTCCTGCTGCTTTCCCTATGTCATCTCTCTCCAAAAGGGACTTCTAAAAGTCAACAGTGGAGACCTCCACACTGGCACCATTGTAGAAGTGGACACATACTCTCTCCAGCCAGTTCAGCTGGGCCCAGTCCTTGCAGCAGTACAGCCCAAGCACTATATGGCTACCCAAAGTCTGAAGAGATGGAGCCGGCCACGAGGCTGCTGCGAGTCTGCCATGCCCTGAGGTGGGTTTGCTGCAGGGGTGCACATGGCACTGCTGAAGAGGGAAGCAACCCATTTTGATGGAGACCAACTCAGGCAGGAAGCTCATCTCTTCTGCTGCAGTTGCCACTGACCAGCTGTTTGGAGATGGCTGTGTTACTTCACTTCCCAGATTCAGCTGATACCTTTTTGTCAGAAAATGCAACATTTTACAAATAGTTTTATAAGAATTTTATTCTGAATGGAGCTTTATCCTAAATGGTCAGTGTTTCCCCAAAACAGAGGCCAGCTTTTCTGGGGCCAGCTTTATGCTTCGACTGTCATTTCTCTCTTTACCCACATGGCTCCAAAGCTCTGGGGCCAGAGATACTTCTTACTCCATGAGATGACTGTAGTATGTACAGCAGAGCCCTGATGCCCTGGGGCAAATCTGGATGCTACTGTAGTACAAACAGCAGCAATAACTCTCATAGAAAGCAACACTGTGTCTATGCAACCAGAGTCCATCCTACTGAGATGCTCCTTGGCTCCAGACCATCTTGTCGTTTCGGAGGGATACATCAACGTTATCTCTGACATGGGTCTCTCCTGTCACAGCTGTAAACAGCAGATAGCTCTCATTCCTTTCTAAGGTGATGAGCTTTGTAGTGGCAGAATCTCTGGATCCTACCTTTAAGCGCTCCTAGGAGGATAGCCAGTTTACACACCTTTGTGAGAAGTAACTCTCAGTCTCTAGTAAGTAATATTTTAAAAAACAAACCCATGTAACATCTTGTGCCAGAATAGATTTCGCTTTCAACCAAGTAAAACTTAGTTGTAGGCTTTGCCTCTTCATTTATTTTCCTTTATTTTGATTTTGTGTTGTTATGTGTAGACATATTTTTGGGTGGTTAAAAGGGACTTGCAATCACTCTGTGGAACACCTGAGGCTGCACCATGGATCACTATTGATCTACTGACCACTGGAAAAGAAATGTGGCTTGAAAACCTTCTGCCAGCATCAATCAGTTAATGCAATGGGAGAGACCCAGTCTTTCAGTTCCCTGAAGTCAGCATTGTTGAGGCTTCTAGCATAACAAGGACATGAAAGAGTATTGGACATGAGCTCAGTTTCAGAAATAAGAATATTTCACTGAAGTAGCAACCACAGTGGTTTTAGACTATAATTTTCCCACAGGCCAGAGAGGCAGTGCTTTCTGGATAGGTCACTGCACTACACTTAAGAAGTCTTAAATCATATTTCAGCCGTGCCACTGTTTTCCCAGACAAGATGCTGTGTTTCTCTCTGCCTCAGTTTCCCTGCCTGTGAAATGATAATGTAATCTGAAGCGTACTAAAGGAAAGTGCTCCAAAAGAGCCGAATATATTATTAACAGTAACAAAACTAACACTGCTAGTTTTAATATGAGTATTACATTCTCAGACTGCACTGCATTTACATCTGCATGCTGGAAATTTCCATTAAAGAAATACACAAAGCTCAGACAATCACAGATTCATATGGCATGAAAATAATAAAATGGACCTTGAAAGAAACTAATAATTCTTGTGATCAGAGCAATCCAGCAAGACAGTAGTCAACCAAGTCCCTCCAATGGGGGCTGGGCCAGCATGGAGGCTTTCAGATTTACCACACATAGATCAGAGTCATAAAAGACACGAGTCCCAACAAACAGGGCAGGCTAGCTTGCTCATATGGTTGCTCTGATAATTAAGACTTACAGAGAGTGCATGTCCATGCTCAAATAATGCCCAAAAGGAGGCAGCCAGAACACAGCCTGCCTCTGGAAGGGTTTGACTCACATGGTGCTGAGTTATTCATGGCATGTGAGCTGTGTGGAAGAGATATTTTTATTTTGTTTTGTTTTAATGTTGGTGGGAGAATCTTTTCTTTTGAAAACAGCCTCCTAATGCATCAGGACAGCTGCCTGGGATACACCTCATTTAGTGGCAATTGTCTCTGTAATGTTTATAACCCTCCCACCGCCATCCAATATACGGTCATCATTTATCCTCTCATTTGACTAACACAGTGTTAAAATGCCCTTCCAGTGCTTTGTTTTGCTTACTTTTCCATTCCCTTGCTGTCTTTATGTCAGAGATGTTAAAACCTCTTTTGAACAACTGACATCTCCATGTCAAGGATTTGTGACTGAAGGATGCTTTCTCCACTCTTTACCCTGCAGCCTCTCCCTCCTGTTTAATTACAAGCTTGGAAGTGTGAGACATCATCTATCATTCCTCGTTCATTATATTTAATAGATGCACATTTTGGGCTCTTCAACAAACTGACCAGACATATGGAGCATGTTAATCTGCTTGTGAAGTCTGCCCTTTTAAAATCAACAATGCCTCTGTCTCCTCAGCTGAAATCTCAGGAAAGGGGGGGGGGGGGGGGGTGTGGAAACAACAAAAAAACCCACAAAAAAAACCCAAAAATCCCCACCCAAACTACAAAGCTCCTAGTATCATTCTTAAGGATCATCTGTGCAGTAGTTTGTTGCAGTCCAAAGATGACTGCTCTGTTGTAAAAGCCTTTGCATACATATGACACAACCTTACACCTTTGCAACTGGTAAATTGCTCTGTGAGTTTTGTTCCTGTTAGAAGATGGAGTAATTTCACATGTGAGTGAGTTTGCTCATAGTCACAAAGTTTGTGGGGCTGGACTTCTGCGCTGATGTATTTTGTCTCTCCATACTGCCTCACACTCTGCCCTCATCATCTACAACATTTAAAGCAGTGGCTTCAGGATCAGGTGTCACCACCCCATTTTAATGATGATATTCAGTTAGGTCTCTGCTTACTCACTTGAGAAGTTATTGGATCTATGTACCACATTTAGTGCAGCTTTCTAGCTTGGCTGGTGTAGTGCTCATCATAGTGTTTCCAGGTGGACCCCATGCTAGGGTCTTAGGACTCTTCTCCATCTGGAAAAAAAATACAGGCAATTCTGGTGATCAGATACACAAACTACGGTATATTTGAGACCTTCTGTGTGATGAGAGTTGGATGGGGACATAGTCAGAAATTCATGCAATGATACATAAGACCCTAAGCCTCTAAGAACTAAATCAAGAATACAGGCAGCTTCCCAGACAACTTTCCACAAGATCTTGAAACAGAGTATGAGCACTAGCCTGCTTTTTGTTCTAGCCACAACTGACATGTGTGGCATTGATACCTTCCACACAGATAAGATTGAAAGCTCTTCCCTTTATGCAAGTGGTTCAGGGACCTCAATAAAAAGTGGTCTGAATGAACAGGCCCCCTACCATACTTGGCCTGATAGCAGGGAGGTCTGTTACACTAATGCTTCATCTAAGTCTCATATCCATGGTGCATCATAGACAATACAGATAATCCCAGCCATTAAGGAGAATAAAAATTTTCTAGGACACACTGCTGAAGTTCAGTAAATATAGCTCAGGTTGAATGATCCAGAACAAAATGTTTACTTTCCGTTTTTCCTGTTCCTTAACTTTCCCTGGAATAAAACAGATGCACAGTCAGCTCAATGATTTTGAGTAGTTCCTTGAGATTTAGAGTTTACTTGAACAATAAAGTTACTCTGGGACATTAAAAGCACACAAGACTGAAGATGAGAAATGTATAGAGAATATAGCAAGCATGAAAACTGGAATAAGAACTATGCTGGTAGTGGATTTATACTGTTTACCTCTCACTAATCATAAAGGTAGCTTAAATAGCTCTCTGTCCTTTTGGTATTGTTTTCAGTGTGTCAAGCAACTGTGCCATCTGACAAGTGAGAGCTTCACCTGTAAGTGTATTCGTGACATTTGAAGTAGGTCCATGAGAAACATGTGGCAGTCTTGAAATCTCTGTGCATGAAGCTTTGGTCCTAGGAGAGATCCCGGGGGGAGGTCCTGAAAACGTCTTAGAGCTTTGATAAGAAGAGTGATCCTCCAAGAAAGCAATGCATGGTATGAAAATGTAAAATGCAAGGTGATACAGCCACATATTCCTTCCCAACCCAGCCTAGGTTTACCAGGCACTGAAAACTGGTCCTTTACAATGTGCAATAATGCAAATCCATCTATTTCAAGGGTGTTCCTGCCTATCCTGAAAAAAAGAAAAAAGGCAAGGAAAAAAATCAAAGACTTTGGACGCTTTGTTATAGCTGCATGTGGCTGGTAATTACTCTGGTATCAACTGCTGCTGAATAAGCCTTTATCTTCCATGCTGAGTAACATTCATTCTTTGTTCAAAAGCTAGACTTATGGAGGGCTTCAGCTATAATGTTTGTACCACCGTTCTGCTATAGGGGCTTCTTAGTTTATAGAGTGTAAACCAATGCTTTCTACTAATTTCTTTCAGCTAGTTTGACGCTGTGTGTTGGCTACTGGACAAGCATTAATAGTACATAAGAACAGCTGTAGCAAATCAGATGAAAGCACCACCTGACCCAGGAACCAAAGAGTAACAGAGACAATAAGAGCTAGACAAACATGTATGGTGTTGCCTCAATATAACCACCCTGCAGTCTGCAGCCTAGGGACCTCCTGAATCAGAGACTGTATCTACATGTCTGTGCTGAATAGCCCTCAAGAGACTTATCATCCTCTCCAAATGCATCTAACTGCTTTCTGAATCCAGTTATATTTTGCTCTTTGGCATGTTCAAAAGCTTCATTTGTTACAGGCTAATGAGCTTAATAAGCTGAAACTGTGTTTTTATTGAAAGGTTAATGATTGCAAACATT
This sequence comes from Ciconia boyciana, assembly GCF_034638445.1. Lineage (NCBI taxonomy): Eukaryota > Metazoa > Chordata > Aves > Ciconiiformes > Ciconiidae > Ciconia > Ciconia boyciana. Next base: position 54,064,363 of record NC_132941.1, on the reverse strand, counting down.
TAAATAGTTAAATCAACTCCTTAGCTGGGACTGGAGTTATATAGGAAGGCAACAACAATCCTAACTCTTCTGGGAAGGCTGCTGAGGATTTTTTTAGGTGTTGTGGGTCTCGTGTCCTTCCTGATTGCTGGGTCTTAACTCACCACTGAGATGTTCCAGCTCACGCTGTTTCTGCTTTCACTTCTGTTGTGCTGGGTTTAGGTCACATTAAGTACTAAACTGGGACCATTTTTTTTTCACAGGTTGTTTGTGTCTCAAGCTACAGTTAGTTTTGCAGTTCTTTAATATCTGTTGCTTAATATTATGTGACTAATTTATCTGAATGGATCATCACTTGAGTTTCTGCTGTCTGTAATGTTGGTCAATCAATCCATTGACAACAGCTTTGCTTACTTCTTAAAGTGTATTGTTCTGACCATTTCTTATGCTGTAGTGTTTTCATCACTACAGGTTAAATGATTGCTTTGTAACTGTAAAACACAGCTTTGCATCATGACACTTGACAAAAACTATGAAAAGCTAGAATGAGGAATCCCTTATGTATTGGATGGCAATCAAAAAAGCCCTACATTTTGGAAATAGTTAAACAACATTGATTATAATGTCACCTTTGGAGAATTAGAGGGTTTCCTTCTTCCAGGTGATTAAAAAAAAAAAAAGGAAAGGAACATGAAAAGAGCATTTGGTGTGTTTTTCTTCCCAGGAATATTGGTTTCAGGCAGTGCCCAAGTAAGCAGAGGAGTGAAATGAAGACAAATGGCAGTAAAAGAATTCCAGAGGTGGCTTCATCATAATGCCTTCATAAAGAAGTGCTCCACTGCACTTGGTTTTAAGTTTAGTGCCTTTCCTGTTGGCTGTTAGATCCCACTTGTTATTGGAATGTTGGATATTCTGCCTCCCTGTCTTTCCTTCCTGAACTGGCCAACAAAAACAAGGAAATGAAGGATTCTGCAGTCTGTAAGTTGCAGTACCATTTTGTTAGCCACGTTGTTTTATCAACATAGACCTTTTATATCCAGCTGACTACAGGGATAGCCTATAGAGGCCCACTTGGAAAGCATACTGAACTCAACAAGAGACTCCCATTGACTTAAATGGGCTCTAGACCAGGCCTGAAATGAAATCTGTCTCAATTTGCCAGTTGACAAAGATCCAGGACGGTGGTTTTATTTGGAAGAAGCTGTGAAACAGAGAAGTAAAACGGGCAGGAGCAAAGCAATGGCAAAACAAAGATAATAATTTAGGCTGGTAATTGGGAGAAAGCTGCTAACCAGCAGAGAAGAGCTCTGGAAAAGCCTCTCGGACGAGCAAAGGGAAGAAACCTAACTGGTTTCAGGATAAATATTGATAACATAATGGGACAGTTTCCATAGTTCTCCCACTTGCAACAGCAGGGACCAGACTTCAGAAAGTCTTTTCTCTGGTCCTACAACCATTCATTTGCATTAACCTTCTTCTGTGTGGTTTCAAAGGTTGGGGATTTTTTCTCACATAAACTAGCCCAGAGGGAAGGAAAGGAGGACCGTTTGCTTTTAAAAATCTGTCTTTTTCTTGGTCTTCTAAACACTGGAGGGGGAATGCTGCTGGAATCGTTCCATTGGCTTCTGTTATGTTCAGTGCTTGTCTGTGATAACATCATTTTCCAATCAGCTTTTGTTGATTTCAGGATGTGGAGGAAGCACAGGACACTAGATAGCACACATTCCTGGGATCTGATAAGCACAGGTTCAGTTCCCTGCTCTGCTCCAGTTTTTTCACTATGACTGTGAACAAGTCAGAGAAATCTTGCCATATCTTAGCACCTACCCTATGAAAAAAACAGTAGACAAGTTCTCCCCTCCAAGAAGGGGCCATGGGCAGCTCCAGGGACACTTCTAAGTGTCTATAATCTATAGCAATTGAAATATTATGACTTAAATAACGAGTGTGCAGCTGCCTCCCATTTATTATTCGTGTTGAGAGAACAGAAATACAGCTTCCATAACCACGATTTTTTTGTGACACAATGCTCCACCCCAAAGGCCTCTGGTTCGATTTTCACTGCTAACCAGACTGCAAGGCTGAGAGGCGCATCCCATTTCATTTGTCTAAACGGAAGTTGCAGAACCCAAGAAGTAAGCACTAAATGGAAGGGGAACCATTTCCTTGGGAAACCTGTAGAAGAATTCTGGCAAGGGAGAGGAGCTGGCCACTAAAACCCAAGCTCTTTCAAAAAAGGCAGCAGGGTGAGTAGTACACCAAGACTGAACCATTATTTTTAAATCTAGATGAATGGTGTTAAAACCTAATCATATTCTGAAAACAGAGCACTTAAAGTATTGCACTGAAGGCCACTGAAAATGGGAGGAAAGAAATGAAGAAACAAGGGGGATATTAGTCCTTAAAAGGATGGAAAGGCTAAAAGGGTAGCTCTTTTTCCTCTAGCTAAGGAATAGAGAGGAGGCTGTCTAACCTTGCAAAGAAGAAAAGCCTGAAATATCCTGAGAGGCAATGCTGCCTTTTTAATGTACACAGCTAGCTGATAGCCAAAGGCAACAGAAAAAACAGTGAAAGGGAACAGCAGAAAGCTGAGATTCAGTGTGAACAGATACCTAAAAGTTAGGGAGCCTGCGGGTATGTGGTTTAACTAGACCACTAAGGATTTTTCCATGGTAGAGCCTCAGATGCCGTATTAAATCAGCACACATAACATCAAGCTGTGACCATTGTCTTTAGGCGCTTATTTTGCCCACTGCAAATGAAAATTAAGATGACTAGTCTTAACCCTTTTCTGCTGTTGGCTAAGCTACATTAAAATGCAAATTCCTTTGCATTTTCTGCAGGCACACCACCACCCGTCACTAGAGCGTGGCTATGTGAGCCATGAATCTCAGGCATGTGATAGAGCCATCAGTCACAGAATCCCATAATCACTTTACTACACTCCCTAGTTCTGGAGGAGTGCCTGGTACCACATGGGGCTTAGCGAACGGTCAATGCTCCGCATGCTTGGAAAAGATTCATTTTACTGCAGGTCCAACTGGCTGTGCCTAACTACAGAAAAACATCACAGGGTTTCTCCTGGTTTCTCTGTCTGGGAAACTCAGCCCTTAATGGAACAGTCCCCAGTATTACTGGGAGCAGCAAATTTGACATGTACGTGGTTTGGCAAGTTTTCCTCTTGTATAAATGAGTCTGGGATTTGCTCTAGAACCTGCTGCTCTTTTTGCAGTGCGAATTTATACCTCAGTAATAATGTCTCCATATAATGCAGTTGTTTAAGGAAGTACTTTAATTTTGCAGTGCTTTGCTTATCTATCTACCATTCAGATCATGCAAATGTTTTGGATGTTGCTCCACTCAAATCCATACCATCCATTAAATTATTCTGGTACACAAGTATTTCATAACCTCAGTTTTGTTTCTTTTAATAACACCCCTATCCACAGCATTATCTGAAGAGTTAAAAATCATAACAAATCATGCAAAAAAACATTGAAAAAGTTATTTCTTTTACTCCCTTATACACCCCTGAGAGCTCATTTAGCTGGGATTATTTTAAAAGATTATTTAAAGACATACAGATTAGGAATATTCTGTCTGAAAAAGTCTAACATAATTAAAAAGTAATTATGTAAATGCAGGTGTCGAGCTTCCCACTAACCCCATGTTATAGTCTGAAAACTGTCTGAAACCATAAACTTAAATACTTTTGGCTGTCCTAGACCTGAAAAGTCTTGGCTGAATTGTAAACCTGTTTCTTTAATAGGGATCGTGTACAAAATGTATGTTTCCACTCGTAGGGCTTTAAAAGTGAATCAAAAGCTCTTAAGAAACTGGGTTCCTGTAGATGTTGGAGATACAGAGGAAGCTACTGAATCCAGCAGGCACTGATTCGATGGCTTTGCATGGAGAAGACAAGGAAATGGCAAAGACAACGTATTGCTTCTTTTTCTGGTTGCTGGGATTTAGTATGCAACATCTTAAGGAGCCATCCACCATTTGTCTGTTTGTGTTTTATCCCTAGGATGTCTTGCCTGTGCTTTAATGAAATCTTGTCAGTATTCAAGGAACTACAGGCTTGAATACACAGTTTTGTCTCTGGGACTATCCTGTGTGCAAGGAACTTGTTTCTCATTCAGTTTTTCAGCATGAGTGACTGCTGGATGCCCATTAGTTTTTCTTATTTTTTCCTCACAGTCAGAACTGTGCCATGTGCCATGCTCCCACAAGCAATTTGTATTGACCTTCAGCACAAACTAGCAGCTGGAATTGAACAGCAGCCTGAGAGGTGGCTCACAGTGTAGTGGAGTTGGAGACAAAGGCCTAAATTCATCCTGCCTCTCTTTAGTGTCTAACTTAGGAGTTTCATTTCTTCTAGTGTCAGGAGGCACTTCAAAGGGTTCTGAGAGACTGTCCAAGCCTTGCAAGATCTTCTAGAAGTGCCTCTCTTTCTCTCTTAATTAATAGAAAAGGGGACTTGGGATGAAACTGGCTTCCAGTGCAGGAGATACAGCAAAGTATCTAAAGTCATGTGGAAGTATCTGGAGTTATATGGAATGAACCTGGTCTGCAGTCAGCAGCTGGGACACTTTGGAAGCTCGCACTTCTGAGGCAGTGTGTGCTGGACAATGTGTTAGAGAAGAGCTGGACGCTCATGTCAGACAAGATCCTAGCACAGGTCATTACAATTGTGACTGATGCAAGACTGTCCACAGGCCCAAAACACAATCCTGCACCTCCAGTAATCCCATTTCTAGGGGATTACCATGATTGAGGGTGGAGAACTCCTTCTACAATAAAAGGGTTTTTTTGATGAAGGGCTATTTGCAATCTTTGCCAGCCTTCTGCAACTAATGCTCACAGTAGCAAGACTTCCAGTGAAAGGACTAAATAAATATGAATGAAGAATCTTAGTAAATCAGTCATTATTTTCAGTTGGAGCCACCAGAACAAGGTAGTCTTACTTTGCTCAAGCTAGAAGCTCTTGGCCTCAACCTTATCAAGTCATCACCAACAGACCTTAAAAACTGGAGGAAAAGTAGGTCAGAATGAAAATGTAATTTCAAGCTCTTCCAGGAATATTGCACTCTTCCTTATTCCCTGACATGACAGACCCCTTATCAGTGCAGACACTCAAGGTCTTTCCCATCTATCTGTCGCATCTACCAAGGAATTAACTTCATCCAATCATCTTTTTTACTCTAACTACTTGAGACACAGGCCATACAGCACCTCTCTGGTGAAAAGCGTTACACACAAAAAGTCTCTCAAATCAAAGAGACAGGAGTGAAATAAAAGCAATTGCTGTCAGGCCCATAAATACCCTTTCCACAAAGAAATAAACATGTAGATATCAAACCAGGAGATCATATGGTTATTATTAGTGCTTATTTTAAATGAGGTATTTTTCTTGTTGCTGTTTTGTTTGGTTGGTTTTTTTCCTGGCAAGTAAGAGATCTGGCACTGAAAAGCTGTAGGGACACTTGCTTCTGCAATAATAAGGGAAAAAACAACAAGTGACCCTATTGTTTTGGACAGGTGTAGGGGGTATATTTAAAGAGACATCATTGTTAGACAGTGAGAGCAAGACTACTGCTGCTCATCAGAAACACTGAACTGAAAAATGTTTTCTCAGTGATTTTTCTTTTTGAGTAATCCATAAATTCCTGAGCACAGGAAAGGCCTGGGTGTGTCTGAAATATACTGTTCGAAACTTGTTTGTTGATTTTCCTGTCTCCTATGGTTCTGTGCCCTGTAGAATTGAGGCATTTCTCAGGGAAACTGAGACTTACAGAGCTCTCAGATGACTCTACATAGCTTTCTGTTTTGCTCTGCTTTTAATTAATGAAGCTCCTACTTGACCAGATGTCAGGCTCCTGAACCAACCCGCTCCACCAAGTCTCATCTCCCACTTTTTTTCCTCTTGTTTTCCTGAGAGAAGGAGGGGACCAGTGCTTGGGCTATGCGTTCAATATATCACTAGAGTTGACCCAGATGTGGTTCAGTCCCAGAATGAGCTTAGATAGCTCTGTACAGCTGCCCACTGCTATCTCCTTCTCTTTTTGCAGTTCCTTAAAAAAGCACTGGGGTATACAGACCACAAGGAGGATATCAGACATTCCAGATGGTGGTTCAAAAAAGCAAATACATATAAACATCTTCTATGCAAAAGCCTATCAAGGGATATATGTTAATTTTTAATAAGGGTTAACTTGTTCATAATGGAAGAACAGGTACTTTTTCTGAGGTTTGAGGAGGGGAAAGATTACATTTTAACATGTAAGTAGGTTTGCAAGAAAAACTGAAACCTTTGGGGCTTTTTTTATTATATGCAATTGGTGACCTAAATTCTTGACTCTATGCTTTTCTGCTGTCCCCTCTTCAGGGCCCCACATGCATTGCTTCTTTTGTAGGTTCTTCTATCTAGAGTTCCCCATGCCATGCACTTGGGTCTCATATTTTTTGCCATAATAACTCCATCTCCCCACTTAATTAAAAATGAATCAGCTATCTCATCTTCCAGGTCATTTCTACCTACGCCAAAATCTTTTATGTTGAGTCAGCCTCCCAAATGACTCAAGATCATGACCAAAGTTGGCACATCCTTTAGGTCTGCAGCGAGTATCAGAGACTATGGCAAAACACATGAGAGGTGGCTGAATGCCACTGTCTGCAGCAGACAAACGTAAGTGGATTATGTGCAGGTGAATGGATGTGCAATCAGTAGTGCCTAAGATGCTTCAGGGAAGCTGGCACGTCATCATATATCTTACTTGACTTGCCAGGACTAAGGGCATTTTGATAGAAATCTAGTGCAAAAGACAAGCAGACAAGCTGAACAAATTGTTCACTTTTATAGAAAATAGAGAGCTAGAAACTGGATTATAACAAATAGATTTCTGTGTGTCTAGAGTTCCCATGGTATTAACAAATATTACCTTTTTTTTTCTTTTTCTTGTTTGTGTGGTTTCTTGTGATTTAGCAACAATGCTCCTCAAAGTTATCCTTTTATCATGGAGACATGATTTAAAAAGTGTTCTTATCTAGCCTGCAACACACCTTGTTTTTCACTTTTCTTCCTACATCCAGAATATGTGGTACATGTTGAGTTAGCCACACATGCAGTTCTTCCCTTGTCACCTGCTCCAAATCCCACTTGTCTCTCCAAATGAATGTGTAAAACCCAACCACACAAATCACTGAACTTGCTATGCAGTGCATTCAGGCACTCATTTATTCTAAAGTGATGCTATCTCAGCAAAGGGTTTGAAACATGGGATGCTATCCTCCACCAGATGTTGGACTGGTTTAAATGCAAATAAACACCCAAAGGGAAAACAAGACAAGGGAATATAACACACTGCTGAGATACGGGCTAGATTTGTGCACAACCAAACTTTCTTGTGGTTTCAGAATTTTTTCAGGTTTCTTTCCAGCAAAATTTCATTCTTACCCCCTTGTGGTGGTACGTCCTGCTGAGTGCAATATTCTTGCAAAGTTCCTGTTTTCCCCTTCACTTCCTCATATATATCCTCAGAGTAACAAGGATATATATTTGTCTACAAATGTTTACTTTCCCTGCTGGATATGTTTATGGTCCCTGCGTAGAGTGGAGCAGCAGCACCTCACTGCCACTGAGTCTGCAGAGGACAGGACAGAGAGGTGAAGGCAGTGGGTTTTCTGCTGTCTACCATCAGTACTATCACTCAGGGTGAACCTCCAAATTTTTCACCCAATATCTCTTCTCAGATGGCTGCCAAAAGCCCTACATAAGATTGATCAGTCTTAGAAGACTAAAAATTGGACTGAAAATGGGGTGAATATCTGGAGACCCTTTACATGGGCACATAGCCTTAGAGGACACGGGAAGAGAAGCCAAAAGATGACATTCCTTCACGGCAATTTTCTTCCATGCAACAGAAGGAGAAGGACAGGATGAGAAGAAGAAGATTCCCTTCATATCTCTTTGTTCTCCCTCAAAAAGATCCCCCCCCCATCCCCCCCACCCCCCCGCCCATCTTAAAGTTTCATAAATGCCCTTTTGACACTTCTGACTTTTGTACAGTTTCTGGTCCTTCGCTCTCTCTCTCCCCCTACTCTCAATTATGTACTCACATAAAATCCTGCTCTTCAGCTTTCCCTTCCTCCTCCTCATTCAGTCTGTCCCCAGATTTCCATTTATCCTTTCCTAGGTTCCCTTCTCTAGTCTTAGACCCTCCATCGGCAAAATCACTCTCCCTTCCATTGACTAAATACCTATCAGGAGGTTTACAATTGGGACTGCAGGCATTTTAGGAAGACATCTGGCTGTCAAGACAATTCAGACTAAAGAAAGACATTGATCACTGGGAAACTTCCTCTAAACACACACAGAAAAACCTGAAACTAAGCTGAGATCATTCCACTCATTTTTAATGACTGAAAGAAGTTTTGGGAGGTACAAAGTAGGGTATGATTTTCAATAGAAAGAAATGCTTAACACTGCTTCTAATGCTGGGTTTCTGCAGACAGCTCCAGATAAACTGAACAAGCTACACAAATAATTGCTGAAGGGAAAAGAAACTTTGTCTTGGTTTCTAACCATGCCTAACCAGGACACAGTGCAACAGCATTTCAGTTTTATGATACTTACTAGGTTTGTGCTTAAAAGACTTCCATCACTCAGATGATTTCAGACAGGCACCCATTGAACATTATTCTAATGAGAAGGGGAATTAAAGCAGAAGTACACCACTCTGTCCTCTGGTTTAAAAGAAAATCCTAAATTCCTGCTGTGATACTGAGCTGACTTATCTCAATTATAGAAACAAACAATATTGTGGTGAAAGGACAGTGAAAGACTCCTTCTTAATGCCTGTTTATTGAGGAAATCATGAAAGAAGTAGAAATGAGGAGAAAAATAACATAATTTATTTTCTTTTAATTACTAGCATGAAATACAATACAGTATAATGTTTTGCAAAGGTTTTAGATGGCCTCTTGCTAAGGACAGTATTTTAAGCATTATACAAAGGCTGAAACAAATGAACAGAGTTATTAAATAAACAGATAAGCACAGATTTTTAAAAATTATGAACTATGTTTTAGAGCACCATGAGTAAATGAGAGAGTGTGACATCTTGATCTAATTCATGAAAAAAATTCCTTTTTAGGCCAAATTTGCCTTTTAGACTGTATGTCCCTCACAACACTGTGGTTTGTCCTCTTGAAGGGGGTAGTTAGGCTACACAGAATGATGGTTTGTGAAAATCATCCTGTTCTGGAACGCAAAATACAGACGACAAAAGGAAAGCACAGGAACTGAATCATCTGTGAAACAGGGAAGAGCAAAATCACAAACTCAAACCCCAGCACTGCTTTGGTTTTTTTGAGGAGAGGATTACTTTGCAGATTACTTTATCAAAATAAGCATAGACAAAACCCCTGATCAATTTTTTTGCTAGTCATGGTTTCATTGTGTAGAAATTCCTTGTTCTTTCTTTAAAAAGGTGTGAACTTGCTGCTAAAACCACAGAAAATAATACAAATCAAAGCAATCATTGTCTGTGGCTTGCAGAGCCACTGGGCACTCTGCCTTAGGGGGTTTGCCAGGAAAGGAGCAAATTCAGGGTCTTGATTAACTGGGGTCTTAGAGGTGAGATGGAACAGAGAAGCCTAACAGATGAATACATGGGGATACAATAGGAAAAAAAAATGCAACCACATGAATAACTATCCCTTCTGGATGTTAAAGTATCTCTGCTTGGGTTTCAAAGGGTTTGTCAGGTGGATGTGTCTGATCTTTGGCTACCAACTGTGATCTAACACCCCTTGAAGGTGGAGCTATTATTTTTACCAGAAATTTTCACAAAGGAATGTACTTTCTGAAAATAAAGGAAATGATAGTAATGAGGTTGTTTCTGAAATGTTTTGGGTTGCTATGAATTTTGCATAAAAGTGAAAAGGGCTTAATTTTTCAAAGGAAAAAGAAGAGCACAGTTTCTGTTATATTGCTGCGTTCTTTATTCTTGACCAAACCAAGGCTCAGCAGAGAATGCAGGTTAACACTGAGAGATTTCAACACTCGCCTCCCTCTCGTCATTACTAAAATAAATCATCTCTCTGCATATATTGAAAAAACAAGTTTCATTGTTGTTTCATTGAATCTTGCATTATTACAGCTGTCACGATCCATTTTCACGCTAGGAAGTTGCTCACAGCATGACTGTGCTGTGGCCTCTACTGGATGATGCACAGCGCCAGGCACATCCTCCAAAGGGTATATTCTTTGTTTGCTGCGAGAAAACATTGGCACAAAAGGACTGAATGAGACACTCTCAGTTAGGGTTTCCTAAGCAATCTCTTGGCTCCTTGCTTTTCTCACCGAGGTTTACACTCCCCCTAGTGAGTTTTGAAGTCATCTGCGGGAATTAGTCATCTGATGGAAGGGTTTTCTCTTTGGGTTTTGTTAAAGAGGGGTAATTGAGCTGCAAATCATTCCTCTCTGTTCCAGTGTGTGGAAGTGGGAACTTCATACTGAGGCAAGGCAATTTTATTTATGCTTACAGAAGGGATGGAGGGTGGGAGTGGGGACAGCACCTTTGGATATCTTCATTTTGGCTGTTGCTGGAGGAGTTGACACTCTACATCTGATCACTTCCCCACCTCAGGACTTCTCCGTGTCCTGCAGGCTCCCTCTGGCTCCCACTGGGTCCCCACTGGCTCCCTCTCCCCATTTCCAGCCACTGAGACCACCCAGCCCAGTTCTGTCTGCAAATCAAGAAAAAAAGAGTAGGGTTTTACACAGTTTTCACTGAAGTTTTCTCTCTATCTTCCATGGCAACCCAATGAAGGATATAGTTCAAAAATATTCAGTGCATAAACAGGGATCTCAAGGCATGTTACCCTTTGAAATGAAGCCTAACACCCTCTAGAAGTTAAATGGATCAACAGAAATTTCAGTGAAATTTAAAAAATTTGACAGGCTGGCCCTAAATATTATTCTCCTCTTTTTTTAAGTGGGGAAATGATTCCTTTACTGAATCTTGAAATCTTCTGCAAACATCTTACTGTAGAGCAAACTTTGCTATTTCTTCTTCCATGCCGTTGGTGGTTGTAATTGTGCAGCACCTTAGCAGGTGGCAAATTCATATGCCCAGAAAAAAAGAGTACGAGAAAGACAGAGAATAATTCATGGTCTCACTAAAGGAAACAGCCTCAGAAACAGCTTGCTAGGGGACGACTGCCATGGACTCCCAGCCTATGTCGTACATATTTCAGATCCATCAATATTTTCCTTTACAGAGGCACCAGCGTGGGAGTACTGAAAGAAAGAGGAAATAAACAGGCTGTGTTAGTTTGTCTGGCTTCCTGGAAAGTGCTAAATTGCTCAAATGCTGCTGGGGCCTTTGCTGAACACACAGCTCTGGGGAATCAGCTCAGCCTGTTCACTGAGGGACTGTCTCTCTGTGGGTACAAAACACCCATTTTATAAATACAGCATAACAACATTAGCACCTACGAGCCAGGTGCCCCGGAACACTTAGGTGTTTTTTTACATTATGTGATGTTTCTTTATTTGAGATTAATTATGGATTATTTAATGGGTCTTCTAGTTTTATGTATTTAAGATACAATGACCAATTTTTTTTTTTTTACAGCTTTTTCCCCAAACCATGAGAATTATTAAGTCTATACTTTGTAAAAGAATGAATCACATTAAATTCACATGACTCCTGGAGGTGAGGTTTTATGAAAATCATCGAGTTACTCTGAGATTCATTAGTGTTATGAGCTTTGACAGGACCAGTCTTCATGATACTATCATTAAATTTCAGGCCAGGTCTAAGGTCAAGCAAACTAAACAAGTACCTCAGGCAGTAGCCTGCAGAGCATTATAAAATGGTTATTGCCTACTCAGACGATGTCAGTGCTGTGGAAAGCTGGGCTGACGGCTGATGGCTGGCCATGTGGCAGCTCTGGGAAAAGCCAGTAGTTGCCTGTGGGTGAATCAGCTCCCAGTTGTGTTAAATGAGAACAGGGCATAGCCAGCAGGTCCTCACCTGAACCCCTCTGACAAGTCTGAGCAAGAGCATTTTCTGAGAAAGGTCTTGTCTTAGCTCTGCTTCTGCTGCTCATTGAAAACAAACATCTCTCCCTTGTTACTTTCTCCCCCCTAATTTCAAGTTCCTTTTGGTGTATGTAGAGGAAAGTCTTGTCCCACAACAACAGGTAGATTGAAGGTGTGTAGAACAAGTAGATATTTTTTGTCCTGTTCATCCTGAAAGGAAAACAGAAAAAATAATATATCTGTAAAGGAGAGAAGTGGTGCTAGTAGGTGTATTTCTGTCAGTATTAAGTTGCATGGAGACTAAAACTGTTTCTGTGAGAAATCTCTCAGTGCCTTTCTCTTGGGTAGCAAACAAGCAAAGTGACAGGCTGTGAAACACATGGTACTGTTTGCTTTCATTAGGGTTTATTTCCCATTACACCTCATTTGAGAACAACTTGCTAATTCAAAATGGCATGGGCAGAGCTATAGAGTGTTTCCTCATATGTCTAAAATAAGATTTGGGGTTTTCTTTTTGCTTGCTCTTCCTCACAAATTTTGGACCTGTTAAATAGAGATTCACAAGGTGTTATCTCTGCTCTGCAAGCATCTATGAATCCTGCAGCTCCTCCACTAGCTGTACCTTGTCTTTCTCCCAGTCAATCTAAGCTGCACAAACAAGCCGTATCAATCAAAGCATGCTCTTAAGCTGAATTGCTTCCAGCCACACGGCAAAGGTAAGGTATCACCATATTCCTACAGTAACCAATCCTCCCTGCTAAGGCACAGAGGATAAAACCAAAGCCGTTCTGTCTCTTTGCTTGAAGGTCAGCATTTGCTTTCTCAGTTTGGCCACAGCCCAGGCCCTGCTGTCAGCCGAACTGGCCACGGACCCTGGTTCACACTGTCCAGAGTGTGGCCCTGGATTCTCACACGTGATAGCAGGCTGCCACAGAGGTGAAGACAGCAGATGCCCAGGGCAGCACATCCTGGGCACAGCTCCCCGCCGACGTGCCTATATGGATGAGAAGCCTTGAGATGGCTCTACCTGGGAGAGGTGAAGGCATGTCTAAAACATAACCTGTGAAAGACCTAATAGACAGTCTTTCTTGGAGTCATTCAAAATGGCATGGAAGTAATTACCACTAACGCTTCCTGAGGTTCTCCTTCGGACACCAGCACTGCAATGGATGCTTTTGTGATGCAAACACAAGTGGTGGTGACTGCAACAATTGCAATATGCAGTGGTGTCTCTGTTAGCAGGTGTCCTAGTGATGTTGTAAGTAGGCAAGTTTTAATATAAAGAATCTTACAATCAACAGTGGCCAGCCCCCTATTTTGTTTAAAACTATAAAAACATCTGGTTGCAAACTTGATTTTACTGAAAAGAAGAATCTATGATGAACAGAAATCAAAACTGTTTTGAGGAAAAAATGCTGAGTTTATGTCGGAAAACTAAATGCTTGATTTTCTGGATTTCCATCCAATTTAAAATGGAAATGTCTGTTTAATCAAGAAAATATTTGGAGAAAAAATTCTCAGCCATCTGTATTTAAGTCTCCTTGATGACAGGTTCTTTTCTTTCCTGAAGAGCTTGTCTCAACATCAAGTTGTGCTGGAATAAGTTATTCAGGACCAGCCACTTGTTTCTGGATAGCACCATGTGTGTGAACATTCTTACTCAGTAAGAGCCCTACACATGTCTGCACACCTCTTGTGTTAACTCCACAATTCCTGTAGCAGGGACAGGAACAGAGGGGCCACTGATGTGATTTTCTCAGGAGTTTCCTCCACGACCAGTAGGAGAGCAGGCTGCAAAATGAATTCTCTTTAATGATGAGGGCTTAAAACAAAATGGGACAAGAGGACTCCAGAAAGTATAGGGGAAGCTTTTTCTTCTCCTTGGTGTGAGAAAGCAGAGTTAGCCTCTGCTCCTTTCCTACATACCGATGACACAAAGCTTTAGAGAGCATTTGGGCCCCTTAACAATTGTTTGGGCTCCTCTGGAAGAGCTCCCTTTCTGCAAAAATCCCTCTTAGGTCTCTCTCTTCTGTGTTAAAAATGGAGATACCCTGCTCTATGCCATTCTCCCCCTTTCCTACACTGTTCCCTGCTCCCCATGGTTTCATCCATTCCTGAAAGCAATTGCTCTGGTCCTGGCAGTATAAGCCAGGGCAGCCCAAAGTGGGTCCTGCTGTGACAGCAAAGGTGAGGGTGTTCCCAGCCATGTCCCAGCACATGAACGGGTCTCTCTGATATGATCTACACTTCTTGCCACCCAGGGAGAAGGATGGGGTGTGAAACCTGATGGCATCATCTGCTCCATGCAGTGCCAGCATGGTGGTGTCCAGGAGCAGGTCAGGCTCCCTGATGGCTATCACCCACTGCTGCCTCCCCAGACCACCTGTGCAAATAGTCAGTGGTCATCTGCTCTACCAAGTCACCTGATGCTGGGGTGGGACGTCCCAACTGCTTCAAGAGTGCTCTCCAGACATGTCCAGGACTGCTCCTCCAGTGATACCCGGACATGCAGAAAGATAGGTTTTAGGACACATTCTCACAGTGCTTCAGAAATGCAAATGGAGGTATCCTCTCTGCATCTAATCCCCTGCACCATCACTTAAATCCTCCACAATATCACTTGGTTAGAGAGCTCAAATGTTCTGTTACAAACATGATCTGAAAGAAAAACATATGCTTTACGTTATTTAGTTTCTTTTAATTAGATGTTGACCAGAGCATTCTGCTATTTTGACATGCAAACCTATCACCTGCCCTTTAAACTTACCCCTCTTCCTCCCCAAAAATGTCTCTGATAATCATGAAAACAAAAAATATACACATGCACTTTCTGTTATCTTAATTTCTAATAACATTTTCTGCTCTGATTTTATTTTGTTAGTCTCTTTTTACATTTAATTTGGCATCTGACCAATTGAAATGATGCTCTATTTATACTTATTAGCAAATGGTTTTGGCTTTGAATCCTTAACATTTCATTCATGGTTATTTGTTCTTGTATTTAGTACATATCCAGCTCGCCTGCTTTGTAACTTCCAAATGAGGATATTATAAATGCCTGGAGGCTTATTAGATCTTGGTCTCTTTTTTTAAAAATTCAAATATGAGACACATTTTTAATATTCAGTTTTTCATGCATCTGAACCAATGACTTACCAGGGTGCATTGCGGCTAAGGTACTGAGGAGAATATTTCCTCTGCATGATGATCTCGGGGCAGGGAGAGAGAGGGGGGGAGAGTGTGTGTGTGTGTGTGTGTTTCTTGCTACGTGTTTGTGTGTCTGTTGGTTACTCTTCAAGATCTGTCACTTCACATATGAAGCTGATATTGGCACAGGCATATCTACCCAATCTCTTTTTCTATGTAACGGATCTGATATCCAGAAAAGAAGTTGCAGCTCTCCAAGGCCAAGTACATTGAAGAAATTCACAAAGAAAGAGCCCTAAAATAGGAGCATGGAGCAAAAATTACTCAGTGAAATGGCCTATTCTGAAACTAGATAGACATGAAGGTCCCTTCTGACATCAGATTATATGCATGTGGGAAATCCAGCACCCTGCTAATTGTGAACCATGTTTTTCTGTAAAAGTGGCTTCATTAACCCCTGGAGCAAGCAAGAACACAACATGCGGGAAAGCTCAGGCCTAAAATGTTAGAACTAAAGGTGCCTCCTTTACTCATCTTCAAAAGCATTTTATTCTGCTAATATTCCCCCTTGACATAGGAGAACTGCTGCTACAACTCTACTTGAGTAAAGTTTTAGAACTTCAAGAATGATTGTGTAAAAAGTTACTGGGGAAAAATTGAAAATATCAGAAATAGGGACTTCTGAAATTTCCTTTGAAAGGTTGTCCTGATTTATCATACAGACAGCATGACTCTGTCGTGGTAGTGATGTAAAAATATCTTTGCTGTCTTGTGGGGTAATTTCAGAGTTGGACAGTGCTTTTTAATCACATTCCCTCCCACCATCCTGTGGTGTTTTACCTTGGTGTAATTTATAATTTAATGTCTTAAAATCCTCCTCCAAGTTTGCACGCAAAATTCCTCATTTTCAATCCTAAATTGTCATGTCCTACTAACAAATGATGTTGATTACATCATGTCCTATCAACTTCAAAAAACAGCTAAGCTCTGCCTGTGCCTTTAAGAGTATTTGACAGTGTAGAGAACTGTCATTATAGGCCTCTCTTACTTTTTCAGATTAAATAGACCTATTTCTATTGCCTTTCTCTATAGGTCATGTTTCCTCAACCTCTTATTACCTGTGTTGCTTTCCTTTGGACTTTCTCCATTTTGTCTGAATGTCTGTTAATGTAGAATGTCTAAAATTATACCCTACTACAAGACCTCATGAGGGCATTAAATTAATTACATTGCAGGTCTTGCAAATTCAGCAACAGGAAAAAAAAAAAGGTCTGCTGAAGGTTATTAAGTACAGAGAGACCACCTTCCCTGAGCTTCAAATTGGTGGTGGCCAAAGAGCCTATTTTGGAAAGCGGTCTACCTTTTTAACAGCAGTGTGCTACTGAATCCCATTCATCTTGTGGCCTACAAAAATCCTCAGAGCCTGATCTGCAGCCTAGCTGCACAGCCAGCTCCTCCTCACTGCACTTTATTGAGTCTGCTTTTTTCTTTCCTACTGGGATGTCTTGCAAATATCTGTTCTGAATTTAATCTCATTAATTATAGTCCAGCTCCCTCCTATATAAACATCATCTACCAAAGACAGAGAAATGAGCTGCTTCTTTCCATAGGGTAATTGTTCCCCTGTCACACATTTGACATATCTTTTTAAACCTCGGTTGTGCACACAGTGGAGATCCTAAAAAACAGAGTCTTTCCAACAGGGTCAGTAAATATGCTGTGTAATTAAGATGTGTAAAACAAAGATCTACAGGTCTGGCCATCTGTTTTGACTTGTCTGGATAGGACTAGTGCCCCACAACAAGCCTATGTTTAATGCTTGGATGTGGTCTCTGGTTTGTCCGTCTGTTTGGAGGGCACCGTGCCCACTACACATTGCTGAGGCACTTGGCACCGCTTTGGGCACGGAGAGGCTTGTGCAGGCAGTCCACACAGGCTTGCTGGGTTGCATCTGTTCTTCTGGATCTCCCACTGATGTGTTTTCTGGCTATGCCAGCACAGCTGCCACGTCTAGTGTTTCCCTCACGTCTGCTGAAAGGCTTGTGCCAAGGAAAACCAACAAGGAGCAGGGAGAGACTTGGAAAGCAAGACAGGAGCTTGTGGCAACTGGCTTTCTTGGGCTGGGCTCCAGGGAGCTCAGCTGAGTGAGTTAAACCCAGAAGCACCCTCCCCAAAAGCACTGGTGCTGTACCAGGCTTGATAGAGGGACTGCGTGTTGGAAGAGAAGACAGCAGAGCTTTCAGAGCTGCCACCCTGGAGGGAACCTTATAACTGTAGCAGAGACCCACATAGCACTTTTGGCTTTATACCTAGAAAGCATGTCCCAAGGGCTTTTCCACAGATCCAACCTCTGCTCTAAGCAAGTTCACTGTGGGATTGATTTTGTGCTTCTAGATACCGCCTGACTTGGTGTTGGTGTACTTGAAAATGTAAGAATGACCGTAAGAGATCAGAGAACAGGGCCATCAAACCTGATATCTTTTCTCTATTCCCATGCCCAAGTGCGAATAAGAACAGTGAGCTCAGGATACTGCTGGCCAGAAAGTCTTACCTTCCAGTGACTGGCAGCACAAGCACTCCCTGAGACAGAAGTATTATCTTCATATTTCATAGCTCTCAAAGGATTTCTATACATGAATTTGCACAGTTGCTTTTGAACCCGAGTCAGTCTGAATAACCAGTTTTCCATGACAAGGAGTCCCACTGCTGAAGTACACGGTGCCTGAAGAATGACTGCAGTCCACCTATATCCAAAATGGCAGAAAGAATACCTATTTATTCACTTTGTACCTCAGCATCCTTGGTGCCTAAATGCACTATTTGTTTCTCAGGGTGCCAGGAGCTTGGCAGTGCCTGAAATGTACAGATGCCATAAACTCAGAATGCCTCCAGTCCACAGAGGTTATTGCTCTTGTTTGACCTACACCTTGTATATCCTTGGCTACACAGTGACTCAGCTTCAGAAGGAAGAAGAGCAAAGCTACTTCCTTCACTTTGCCTTCAATGTCTGTTGAACCAGTGGTCAAGCCCAGGATAGGAAAAATGTAAGTTCAAATCCAGGCAGGCTGAGGAGGGCTAATGACTCAAGTCTTGCAATTCTTGGGCAGGTCCCTAAGCCATTTGTTGGAAAGGTGGGGACTTTTCTCACTGCTTTCCCTGGAAAGAGCTGAAAAAGGTGCTTTCTTTCTGCAGTCAACATGTGAGTCTGAAGCCCAACATTATTGGCAACCCAGTTAAATGAAGGAATCTCTCCCTGTGCCATAATTAAAATAATAACTACAGTGATTGATTATTTGTACATCAATGCTGTTTTGCAGCCCCAGCTGTGCACCCAGTGAGACAAGGACTTACAAGCACAGAATAAGAAGGCAAAGAACAGTTTTAAAAGTATATAATCACTACTGGTTTTGTTCCAGAAGCACTTCAAGTTTCCATCTGCAGCTATAGAGCTTTCTCCTGGAGGTTGCTTATGCCTGTGTTAAGAGCCATTCCTTGTTCTTGCACCCTACTTATATAAGAAGTATTTGCAGAAGGTCATAAACTCAGAAATAAACCCCAGGTTTGGCTCAGATTTGAATATCGATATTGCTGTGTCTGCTTGTACGAGAAGAAGCTGCATTCAGTAGAAAAATTAATTTAGGTATGGGGTTTGTTATTACTGATAAAGAAAAAAGGAGAGATAGCAAGATAAAAGCCTGTTTAGATATGAGATGTTATTAGACATCCTGTGTACTGTCCACAGCCTATCTAGGCCAGAGAGGATATAATACATGCATAAAAATGAGAGGATTTTGACAGTCTAGTTATGATATTTCTCCAAGTAACATACATTGACTTAGCTGAACGTCTCTCTGACTCAAGCCTCTGGCATAGATTTATCACAAAAATTAGATTTGGCCTCAAAGCTGGAGTAACACCTGAAAACTTAACTTTGATAAAGATGGTAGGATTTGAAGAAGAGGTCCTGTGGCCACAAGAATGAGAAAGGAGGCTGAATTTGTTGAAGAGCTGTCACCTTTGACTGTTTTTTAATGGTCTCCTTTGAATGGCTACCAAGCTGGGAAGCTCAGTCTGTGCTTGCACAGATTTGACATCCATCAAAGGTGTCCATTTCTTATTTAAGTGTTTGTTTAAGGTAGAAATTACCAATCTTGGAGGCTGCTGTTAAAAAATCTGAGCAATCTTCAATAATTTGAGGATTAGTATAAAGGAGAACATAAAACTGAGATGCAAGGGGAACTGCACTCTGAAAAACAGTCCCAGTGTAGAGGTTTCGAATGCCAGCATCATCTGAATGTCACGAAGACCCTTTTTCTGTAAGACTGCACAGTTCAGTGCTGCTTGCCTAGTATTCTGTCTTTAGCAAACTCGTACCCCCCACCCTGGCTAGTCAGATCACAGCTTCATCACTTAGACATTTATTTTGCGCTTCATTTTCCCCCTTCTTTGCTTTTCTTCCCTTTGTCAAATCTTCTTGATTTAAAAAAACCTGTCCATTGATCCAAGATTGACAAAGAAATTTTTAAAAGAACCAAACCCTGCAAGCAATCAATATGGGTAACTCCAAAAACAGTCTGAACAAGCGAGAAGTATTTGGAGTTTGTGTGTTTGTTTTTTAAATTAGGGTAAATGTTTTCCATTAAAATTTCCAAATAGGAATCCAGAAAACAAGGACAGATAATAATAGCAAAAAAAAAAAAAAAAAGCAATTACATTCTGTATTTCTTGGAATAGAAGCAATTTCAGTTATTGTACAGATTAAATTCCCTCCTGAGGTATACACAGAAATGCCAGAGATTTAGCAAAGGACAGTGCTGACAAAGCCTATCACACCACAGTATATGTCTTCAACTTTTTGTCCTATTCTTCTCAGGTTACTGTCAACAGTTTAGGGAGAGATACTGGGGAAAAGTGAGGGATAAACCAGATGTGGACACTGGGTTCCTTATTACTCTAAAATTTGGTTCTTCTATTCCTTGAAAACTGTCCACTTCAAAGAAGGAGCTGTCTTTCTTGTATTGAGCTGTCATTTACAAGTGTCTCCCATGTGATTTCTATGAATTATTCATCATCTGCAGAAGGAGTCCAAGCCATCCATCGCAAATATCAAGCTATTGAAAGCCAGATGCTGATCCAACAGTTACAAGTCTGTATGCTCCAACTGGAGAGGCATCAAATGCCTGGTTAGAATAAGATGAATATGAAATGCTTGCTTGGAAATATTCCGTAACAGGGATTTCAAATTTATTCCTTCCTCTCATAAATTTATTTGATGAATGTATTCATGGAAAGCTGGAGATAAAATGGAGAAACAGATTAAAAGCCTTGTGCTTAAGCCTGTGGGTGCCATAGATTTAGGTACGGTTCCTGCAAACTTCCTGTGTCACATTAGGCAAAACAGTTAAACTATTTTGTGCCCCAGCTCCCACTTCAAATGGGAAGGCATAATAAAGAAAAGATGAACACTTCCTTGTAGTTTCTGTAAGTAAACTCATCCAGGTGAGGAAGTTTCCATCAATAAGAAGTTTTCAATGAGAAACATTTTAAGGGAAAGAAAAGAAAAAAGGAAAAAAAAAAAAAAGCAAAACAACCCAAACCAAAACATTATGATATTTCTCTCATGGTGGGGCTTTGAAACACTGTTTTGTAAGACAAAGTCAGAATGAAACTGTGGTATGATTCAAAGAAGTTGATGTTCACTTGAAAGTGTACCGAGAAGGGGAGGTATTACAGGAAGATGAGCCGCAGAATTCCTTAGTGGTCTAAAATGTTTGGCGTAAAATGTTATATTAGCGACCGTTCCAGTCTCTGTGACCACTTTGGGAAGAGTGATGGAAGCTTCTCCATCTCTCATAACCTTGGTAGCTTAACAGTTAAAATGCGTGGAAGCCTCTGGTTCCTGGAAAGTCCCACATCCAGTGGAACCACCAGGCTTGAAATGGTTTCTGATTTACTAGATCCCCTTCTCCCCATCACAAAACCCAATTTTGTTGTTCTAGTTCTACTTCTCATCCCAAGGGAAGGACTCTGGAAGGGTAAGAATGAAACAAGAAGGTCTTGCCATCAAGAGGACAGTATATATGAAGGTGGCATATTTATTCACTGTCTTTATTCAATGCCAGAGTGAGTAAAATAATAATAACAGCTTTTTTTAAACTGGATTCTACTCAGGATTTATGGACATTCACTGACACAATAAGCAAAATGTCATTGTAGTGCTAATCACCTGATCAATTAGCCTATACTGCTCCAAAGCATAGCTGAAAGCGCAAAGAGACATTGTCTAATCACAGTGCCCTGATAAGAGTTTCCTGGACTAGCCCCTCTCACATTCTCTTCCCTTAAAACCTATTGCTGATTGGGTTGTAGAGTCTCAGCCCGGCTTGCCCTCACAACACTTTGCACTAAGGGCAATCAGCCTGCAAGGATCATGTCCCAGCTGTAAAATCAGGGCCCTGGAACCTCGCTTCTACATGGTTTTTCTTCCATTATAAAATGCTGGAAAAATGTTTGATTTCTTGAGTGATACATTTCCTCAACAAATATGCTGGATCTTCCACCCTCTGCTTCATTTTCTGCCCATACCAAATTTTGAATGAAGAGGTGAGATAAAATGGAGTTACACAGGAATCTAAGAGAAAAATCTCCTCACCATTCATCCTGTTCACTGTCCTTGCTCTGGGCTGTGGGATGGAGTAAGGATGGAGCTGTCATGTTCCAGCACAGCCCCTCTTTCCTCTTCGTTAACCTGTCAGCAGCACTATTGCATCTGGCCCTGGACCAAGCCCTGACATATGTGACAGGTTTTTTGCAAGCTCCTAGAACATACCAAAGGCAGCAAAAAGGTAGATGAAAGACAGAGGAGGAAGGGAAGAGGAAGAGGTGAACTATAGAGCCATGGGAAAGCTCAGGAACAGGAGTATGTGGAGAAGTACTTAGGATAGGCTGGAACAAGTGACAAAAAGAGCAGATGGAGCTGGAAGGCAGGGATTTGAATCCCAGACCTTACTCTCTCTGTGGTCATTGGCATGCCACATAGTTAGATGGAGCTGGAGTTTTTCAGATATAACAGCTGTTCTGCACAGGGCTGGTTGGGATTATCTCACCCAAATTAGTCACTAATGCTGCGTTGCAGACCCCCACTTAGATAGTCTTCTGCGAGCGGTGTTGGAGTGAGTGCAGCCCAGCCCTGGCTGGAAACAGCGTGAATGCAGAAGTGTAGGGATGGTACAGAAAAACAGGGAGGAGGGAGTTCAGAGGTAGTGCTGTAGGACTCTCATGAAACACCTAATCTCGGTCTTTTCTCTTCTATTATCAGTATTATTCCTCCTGAATGGGCTAATGACAAGATAAATAAAAAAAAGAATTAGGTGCTTTGAGACTAGAGTCATTATCAAAATCAAACTTTGTTGTTTAAAATACTGTGTAACAACTATGAAAGTTTCCCCCACCCTTGTTTACATCCAGCATAGATTTATTGGAAGTTCTCTTTTCATTGTTGAAGCTATATTCAATTTTACCGGCAACAATGTATTGTGATTGGAGTGAATTGAATTTTCTTTTCCATTAAAAAATGATTAGATGTGCAACGTAGAACTGAATAATAAGCACCCATCCATAAATGTTTTGCCTGTGGTTATACACCATCATGTGCCTTCATCACTGCTGTACACAGAAGATATCATTATAGGGACTCAATAGGATTGAGCCAAATGGTCACTTCTGCTTAGTCATGTCAGATTCTATACTAACATTATAACCTTGGAATAGAATTCCTACTCAGATCCCAAATATGAGCTCCTAAGGAGAAAAAGGTCACTCTTACAGTTAGCCAAATCAATGAAAATTAGGTTATGAAAATGAGGTTGATTCCACAGTTCTATAAATAGATTAAGGTCCCACTGGTAAGTGAAAGTCTGCAAGTTAGGTGGTGAGAGGTAGGGATCAGGGATGATCTGATCCTCATCAAACTCAGTAAGACTCTGCCTTCAAAACATTTTTGAACTTTTTATTGGAGAAAGGTCCAGTTTCCAGAAAGGAAGGGTGTTTCTCAGGGTCAAGGCAACGTGTCCAGGACTGCACAGTCTTCAGCATCGTTTTACTTCCCATCCCAGTCTGTCAAAATGCACAGCTAAACAGATGAGCTGTATGAGAGCTGGGAAAAGGAAGGGAGAGGAAAAGAACAAGACCAACTCAGACCAGAGTCCTGAGACTCCAGAATTTCTTCCCAGACACACACCATCATAGCATTACTTTGCCTTTTGCTTCCTCCTGCTGTCAAACTTCTGAGAGACAAAACAGCATTAAAGTCAGAGAAGTCTGGAAAGGAAATGAGGCTGCTCACTTTATTACTCTTGATGAGTAGCAAATTATTCTCCTAACATTTACTTTTCCTTCATTTATTTAAGAGTGATTACATGCAAATAGCAGTTAAAAACATCAGATTTTTAATAATAGTTTTATTTACCGTTGTAATTGCTTCTGTAGCATCTCTGAAGTCTGAAACACACCCCTCCTGACACAAAATCAAACGTGCAGCCTCACATCTTTCTCTCTTTCAAGTACAGTCTCCAAAACAGTATAAAGAAAGATGTAGGAGTTTCTTATTTACTATGTTGGTGTGATCCAAGCTCAAAGGCTGTACCCATATTCCCACATGGGTACATATGAGAAGCTTAAAGATCCATTTTAATTTCCTGTTCCCTCAGAAGCTTCTGAAGCCAACCAGTTTACTTAGCCAACCTGTTGATCCACTGTCCCGTGTACTTTGCTCCCCACAATCACACCTGAAGTCCAGAAGCTCTGACTGGTAGGACTGTCCTGTGATTCAGGCAGAGTGAGGATGGCATTGCAGCGTAGGAGCTTTCGCTCAACCATGGCTCTAGCTTCCCAAACTACAGCTCCCATGAAGCAACACCATAGGTAGCATGGTGAAGTTATCACTTGGCTGTTCATTGCTAAATATTCTGTGAACATCTTTTTTTCCCCCTTCACCTCTAATGTGAATATTATTGAAAAATCCCACACCAAAACCCACAGACTTTTACTTTTAGCTCCAGGTGGTAGTTTCTGTCCTCCTATAAAATTCATGGCTGGAACAAAGACTGAGAGTCTGTTTCAAAAGGGGGGATGGAGTATCTGTCCTCAGAGCACATTCTTTGCACTCGGTATTGTTGTGTCCTTGTCTTTTTTATTTTTCTTTCATAATTGGCATTTATGCTTATTCCTTCTACATCTGAGGGCTAAATCCAGATTAAATTGTTCAGTAACAGAAAGGCCGTAGTTTTCCAGAAGTACTGTATATCAGGAAGAGTTCCCAGGATATCCATCAGTACAGATTCACTCTATTTCTTTCCAATAAAATCTAGCACTGGTGGGAGCTCCAACAGCATCATCTCAAAGTGAATATGACCTTCTGGTGAAGGAACTCGAGCAACCTTCCTCCTCTGGGATTAGAGCATGGTTTATGCCTCATTACTGTGAATAAATTTTCTGCGTGAGTTTCTGCATGCATGCGTATTTGGGCAACTTCACAATATATGCAGATATAAATAAACAATTGCTTCCTTTAAGCAGAAGCACAATGTTGGGGAGTGAGGAAAGTATCCGATTTGCTGCGTTCTTAGTAAGACGTGTTTAAAAAAGGAAAAAAAGGTCTTTCTCAGCACACCTGTAGGTCTCTGAGGAGTTACAAGGAGTAGATTTGTTAAAATCAGAATTGCCAATTTTGCACAGTTGCTTTTGGAATACCACCACATTTTTAAACAAACTTTATTAGAATTCATATACAGTCATGGAGCTGTACAGGGCTCCCTTAAAAACCATAGTCTGGCTGGAGGCAATAAATCTGTCTTTGTCACTAATGATGTTTGTATTATTTTAACACTGTTCATACTGTGGATTTGCATGGGGGGCTGCAAGCAATCGTCTTTCAACCACAGCTCACCTGCCCTGCATCCTGAATAGAAAAACATTTTCCCCTGTGGATGTCAGGAACGCAGTGAGGTGGACCAGGGGAGGTGTCCATGGACTTCAGCCACATAGTCTGGTAGTTGGAAAACTCCATTCCAATTCTGGTGTCCTTTACCTATCTGATGTGGGGGAAAAAACTTTTGGTTTGCCTGCTTTGCCTTGAAACAATGGCATTAAGTACAGGGCAGGGATATGACAGTGGTGTGGCAAGGGGCTGCCACTCCTTGCCCTAGTTTGTGGGGGCAGGAAGTTGAGGGAAGCTCCCCGGGTGAGCAGAGAGGGTGATTTAAAAGTCAGTTCTAGAAGATGGAGGAGGAGGGAGCAGGGAGAGTTTCTGCATCTGTTTCTGCTCTTTGATGCTCTTTCTGAGCCTGGGTGACAAATTGCCTTTTCACACTGGAGAGCCTATCCCTTTGAACAGACCTGAACATACATCTCTGCACAAGTCATTACCAGATGGAAAACTCAGTGGAGGGGCTACCCAAGTGCTATTGACCTGACTCCAAAACCCTAAAGCTTGGGCAACTGAGAATAACCTTCTGTCTAAACCCTACAGCATGGCACAAGCTGAATAATTTCACTGTCCTGAGCTAAGACACCACTTCACCCCAAAAAAGGGCTGAACTCTTGGCATGAAGAGCTGACTGTTCTTCTCTCAAGCTGCTCATGATGCCTCAGTTCTTGTGGGTCCTGTAATATTGAGGCAGTAGCTGGAAGAAGCAAAGATATTTTTCTTCAGGCAGGAAGTTATTTCATGCTCTTAATAGTGACATTTTGATTTTGGAATTATCTCAAAAACTAATCACTGTAAGTTTGTGTGTTAAAGTTTTGGAGAAACTAGTATTTAAAAATACTAGGAAGGAGGGAAAACAGTGGTTTATAATGGGAGGGGAAGAGTATTTGGCTCTTATTCTTTATTAGCAGACTTAACCTTTTGAGCAACAATTTTTATGTATGATTATGGGAAGCCCTTTCGGAGTGAATAATGTGATTATCTAAGATTGTTTTTAAGAATTCCAGGACAGATATATTGATAATCTAACTACAAAATTAACAAATTATGCAGACATGTATAAAATATCATATTTTACATGTGATTTTGGCATCAAATCCAAGATTTCATTAAGCGTCCTGGTCATCAGGAATTTTAGATCACTGACTTTATTGCTTTGTGGAGTTTCAAGCTGGGCCCCCAGTACTGGGGAAAAATCACCCACAAAACCTTAGGCCATGGTGGATGATCCTTCTAAAATTTCTAACCTGACAACAACCTAGATGTCTGTGTAGCTCCATTTGTGTGGAGAGTTTTGCTGCTGATTTCATAAGGATTACTTGCTGGAATAAACTTATGAATTGTGTGTATTCATAACCATGCTTCTTGATGAATAGAGATTTATTTTGTAGCTTCAAAGGCAAATTGAAGAATTCAAGTACATCCATCCTTCTCACACTTGAAAAGATGATCTTTGCCATTATTTCATGCTACTTAAATACTAGGATGCCTTGTACAATTACCTGCAAGATATCTAAAATGGGAAGAATTTCATCAGTGGATGGAGATTTCCCCAGACAGTTGTACTGACTTTAATGACAGAGCTTAGATGAAGTGAAGTCACTAGTGTGTCTGCTGTGTGTCATCTTGGACCATTGGCAACTGGCCCAACAGACCCGTGGGGTTCAACCATCAAGATGAGTCATGAAACAGGAGCACTGTCCCTTTTAGCAGTTACCTTCCTGATGGCTTCCTCCAATCCAGTAGCTGGGAAATGACTTAGAGCTGAGAGGCATGATGAGACAGAAGCACTATCCAATATTGTAGTTATGTCTTAAAAGCAAATGACAATACTTTGTGTTCAGTGCTTGGTTTCCCAGCCAAATCCTCTGCTTTGTTTTCCCATACTCTCAAAACAGGACTCTTTAGTTGTGTCAGCCTCTAAAGCAGCACAACCTCTAAAGCTGCACCTGGGGGCAGCTCCCTCATTAGTTTCTTCCCACTGAATTAAGCTTGCTTCATTGCTGTTTTCCCTAAATAAAGATTATTTTTCAAGTAATAAACAACAGTTCTTTTCTGTTGGCATGTGAGCTTCAAGAGAACATCCTAACATTGTTTTCATACTTTTCTCCTGTAGGGCAGAAAAAGTCCCTCTACATTTTAAGCTAGAAACTCTGATTAATTTATTTCTGAAGCAAGCAGCTAGCACTTGTACTGAAACCTCAGAGAGGATAGACTGAGTGCAGTCATAAGCATGGGTTGTACAGCT
Source organism: Ciconia boyciana (assembly GCF_034638445.1). NCBI lineage: Eukaryota > Metazoa > Chordata > Aves > Ciconiiformes > Ciconiidae > Ciconia > Ciconia boyciana. The sequence goes on along the minus strand of NC_132941.1, from coordinate 54,036,952 downwards.
GCTCTTTCTGCCACTGCTGCTTTAAATGATGGGATCTGGTGCTTCTAGTTCTCCTTTTTTGGTTAATCATTAGAAACTGTTGCCTTTTTTCCTCCCCAAGCTTTTTCCTTAACAAAACTGAATTGGAAAGTGTAGACAGACATAGACTTTCTGGAGAAGATGCTCTCCTGAGCTGAACCCAAGTCTCCTATTTCTAACATGGATGCCCCTGCTGAGCTATTCTACAATAAGAGGAGCACCCTTGAGTCCCTCTGATTACTTCTGCTATTACATGCTGTGCTTCAAGTGACTACTAGGTTTAGACCTTACACGTGAGATTTAGCCAACGTTACAGGCAGATAGCATCACCGAGCAAAGTGGAAAAGGCAAGGATGTACTGATGAAAAACTAGATATCTCCCAGCTGGGGACTTTCAGAGTTGTTATTGTTGATTAAGCAGTAATATCCTGTTGTGGGTACCAGAGTTGCATAAATTCACATCAGACCTGTGCCACATTTCCTCAGATCTGAAATCAGGGACAAGAGGCCTTCTGACTTCCAGAGGAGGTGCACAGGATATTTAGGATGCTGTCATGCTTACTTACGTGTCCATCCTCAGCTTCCTGTCATGACACAGAGTAAGACAATGGCACACATTTCCCTGCTCCCTTTCACCACCCCAGCTCTCCTGTTTTGGCTTGAACAGCAGGCAAAGACCAGTTTGTGTACCACATTGGACTGTGAACTACAGTGGTAGACACATGTCCACTCCTGGCATAGGGGTAAGGATAGTAGCTGAAGGCTATTGACATAAATAAATTTTTTTCTTAGTCTTTTATATCCATTGGCTTCTTTGGGAACAAGCTCAAGACCTTCCTCTTCCTAACCTAGGTTGTGAGACCTACCACAAAATTTAAGGTCTTCTCCTATGCTCCAGCCCTGAAGAGATAAGCACTGTGATCTGAGAGAGCAGAGCTCTGTTCATGACCCTCCACAGAAAGTGAGAGAGGTTTGGCATAATTCATTTTTATTCCAGTTATAAAAGCTGCTTTGTTTGATGAGCAGATAAGACATTTTGTTGGGAAATGGTTCTCAGCAGACACAAGTCTGCCAGGTTCAGAGAGTGGGTTGGATGCCTACTTGTACTTGATGCCCTAAAGAAATGAGAGGGCTGTATCCCACCTGCTGTTGTCAGAGTTTGGAGCCCAAGAACCATGACAAATGGTGCACAGGGAAAAAACACCGTGATGAAAGAGAGGGGACAAGAAAATGACCCACAGAAAATGAGAAAAGAAAAACGTTGATTTTCCTTGGCAGTTATTACTTAACTTGTTCTTTTTTTTTAGTGTGTAAATTTAACAGTATTGCCCAGGAATAGATTGAGCATTTGAGAGAAAACTCCACAGCTTTGGAAAAAATGAGAAAGGAGAAACCAAAACTCCTGGCACTAAGACTACTAATTGGGGTCTGTAGCAATTAATTAAATTGATCCTAATTTAATTTTTTCATGCTGGAATCATAAAACAGACTGTAATTCTGCCACCTATGCTATAAAAATATAAAGTATTCCCTTTTCATTTGTACATATTCTTAACTGTTATTTTTAATCAAAGGTCCACCTGAGCTTAATTGTTCCATAGGTTTGGTGTGGCTAAAACACACAAATTTCAGAGGTTACTTGAAGGCAAGATGATAATGTGATTAACTTTGCCATCTGTGAGCCCTTCTTCATCACCGTCACCTCTCCATGGACCAAATATTCAAACAACCATTTAATCCTGAGTCAAGTCTGTGAACTCAGGATCAGAGTCCCAAGCCTGTGTGGTCAGTTCAGCAGAGCGAATGAGAAACAATTTTTGACTGATAGTGACCCAAACTGTCACCCCGTGCCATGGTTGTATGTCCCCATCCTGGCTACCTGAAGGGTAGCATCCACCACTGTGCAGACAATATGTCCTTGCCCAATGACTCACTTGCATGAAGTAAAGACAGGTTAATTGAAATGTCATGCTTTACAGTGAATATAACAGTAGGGGTTTTTTGTAAGTAGTAGAGAGGCCTCCAGCAAGATCAGACCTGACTTAAGTAGAAAAAAGATCTCTTAAAGTCTTAGAGAGCAAATCCTTTCTTGCTGATTTCTTTGAACCGCACAAACTATATTTTTCCTTCCCATATCAGGCCAGAGAGAATCAAAGACTCAGGGGTGTGATCTCTCTCCCTGTTGTAATGACTAAATTTGTCCCAAATAGAGCTACAAGGCCCTCGGTGACTCATGGGAGACAGTGTACCTCCTAATGAAATCCTCCACAGCCCAGATGGCAAATCCAGCTTCCAAGAGACCCATGGACTGAAATTCACTTATCCCTAATGTTTTTTTGAATAATATTGAGTGATTTTTCAGAGTGCTATTGTACTGGGTGCTCTCCAGATGTGTCAAATGAAAAAGTGGTTGTTCACTTTAGAACTTGAAAGAATCACTACTTTTATGCAAAGACAGAAGACTGCAACTGTAGATGACTGTTTTACATTACTTATACACTTTGCAAGCTTTGATATGAAACCTATTTGTAGGGTTCCTCATGGGCCTTCAGTTATCATTTTTCCATTAGTACTGGGACTTGTGATGGAAAAACTGCTTGAATTTCTTCAGCTGGCTTGGTACGACAACATAACAGTATTTATACACAATAGTGAATTTTTCTTCTGCTTTGATATGTTTTTTTATTCTGTGTTTTTAAAATACATGTACACCCCCCCCATCTCTTAATAGTTGTAACTCATAACAGAATACTTTATTTGAAATGAAAATAAAAAGTATCCAGGTAGTTATTTTTCTCTTATCAGACACAAATGTAAAAACTATTTACACATTTTCAGTTGTCTCTCTCAAAAAAAATTGAAATTGTTCCATGGAGTTCAGTCTTTAATCACTTTACCATTTTTTAATGAGGCAGCAAGATTTCAGCTGATAGCTTTCTAGTATAACCAGTAGGGAGGCTGCAACAATTGCCTAATGCAAAGGCCAACCATGAAAAAGCAGGAAAAGGTATTCCTGACAATTAAGCATGCCTCTGCAAACAAAGCTTGCTAAAAAGGCCCAGAGTTTAGTTTTCAAGCAACACCTGCCAGGAGTCACTTTCCTGGCCTGAGCCTACAGCACTGGCTAGAATTGTCTTCTGCTGACACATCCAGCCCTGTGACTGGCCAGGCATCTTGGGACACCACATGATGTAAACTATATTATGAAGCTCACCAGGACATGTCTCTAATCTCTGTCCCCTTCTCAGCAGGATCAGATCAGCTGTCCTAACAAGAGTTTAGAGAGCCTTCCACTACAGCCTCTCCAAACCTCTCTGTCTAGAAGACATAACAGTGGTGTTGCAGGTGGTCTTACTGGACACAGGTGCTTTTGACATCAGGATTGTGAATGATTAAAAGAGACATAATCAGCATTTCTTATAGCATAAAACTTCTGAAGACTTCAATGGAGGCATGATTGATCCACCAAAGGATGGTCTTGCAGATGTGCACCTGCTGTGAAAAGTTTGCCTACACTGGGCTCTGCCAGGGAAAGCTGACTGCAGCCCATCCTGCTCCCACAGGCCATCTGAAGTTCAGATCTGCCTCTCATAGGAGTTTTGTGGCTGTCTGAAGTCACTTTTCCTTGCTTTTTCCAAACCACCTCTGCTCTTGCTCTCAAGAACTCCTGGCACTGGGGGTCATGGGGCCCCTCCAGGTTACAAGAACAGTCCATTTAAATAGGTAGGAACAGACAGCTGTCTTGATTCCCAGCACAGTGAGTTTCTTTTTATCCCACGTTCTGGTATACATACAAAAATGCTGAATTAATATCTTTGATACTGTCTGCTGCATTCTTAGTGGGAAATTTCACAGTGTGCTGGCAAAGGAAATTCAAGTGGTTTATGTTTACTTATCCTATCTAAGAGCTGAATATGCTGCAGTAACGAGCAGTATATCAAAATGTCAGATTTACATTCAAGCTCTTCAAAATTCTCAGCTTCCAAAACAATAAGGCAATAGCTTTAAAAAAAAGTGACGTCCTACAGTCCATCATTGCAGTGCAGCCAAAACTCCTAGGTATGAAATGCTTCCTTCTCCAAGACATAAAAGCATTACAGACTATTAATTACATTATGATTAGCTGAGCCTTCTTAACTGTAAATCATTGTTGCCTAAATACAGGTTACAATGAATTAATTGGCAGCCTGCCAGGTCAGGGAAATGAAATCTAGCACTAGAAATAATATCAAAGCTAAGGCGCTTGTGAAAGAGTCTGAGACCAGTCTAGAGGTACTCACTGTGTATTTACATTGGATACCTACAGGCTCAGCTCTTCACGACTCCTACGGTCCCTTGTGACAGATGGCACTGAGGAAGATGTCCGTCTGACTTTTCTTCCTGGTGCATGCCCCCATAACATCATTCCAAAGCATTGCAGACTTCATGTTGAAGGATAGCCACAGCCACCAAGCAGGCTCTCTGTCCTATATGAAAGGGTACATTTGGGACCATACTAAGGTGTAAGGAAGGCTCAGAGTCCTGCTGCAGCTTTTCTCCAGCCTAGCTCAAAGCCTGGATGTGTCTGCATCCAAAAACTGGATTTGAGTGAATTCAGAGAAATTAAGACTTACAAGTAGATATATGGCCACAGCCTCTGGTTCCAACCAGAGAAATAAGAAAGGTTTCTCAAGACAGGTACTTACACGCACACAGGATTGATATTAGTAAATCAACACCATGTGACAAACTTTTAACAAACTGCCTTTAGAACTTATAATCAGGATCTCAACCTTGTGGGTGAGATGTCCACAGATATAATCTTTCAAATAGGAGAAAAATAGAGACTGCTGCAAACCTGATATCTAAAATGAAATACATTTAGCAGTCTTTGTAACTTATCAAACATGGAAATGTATCCACACTGCAGGAAATTCATTGCTGTAGTACAAACACAGCCAGCATCTGACAATAATCCTATTAAAGTAACAATCTCTGCTCATGCTGCTATCATTCATATCATACTGAAGTTGCATTTAGAAAGGTTAAAAATGAAATAACTGCCATTTACTTTTTCATTTTTTCTCACCTCTCTTCCATGTGTTCAGGAAAGACATTGCTTTTCTCTTTTAAGGAAAAGGGGAAACATAACCCCCATTTTTAAAAAGGGAAAAAAGGAAGACCCAGGGAACTACAGGCCAGTCAGTCTCACTTCTGTGCCCAGCAAGATCATGGAGCAGATCTTCCTGGAAACTATGCTAAGGCACATGGAAAATAAGGAGGTGATCGGTGACAGCCAACATGGCTTCACTAAGGGCAAATTGTGCCTGACAAGTCTGGTGGCCATCTACGACAGGGGTACAGTGTTGGTGGATAAGGGAAGGATAAGGGAAGAGCAACTGACATCATCTACCTGGACTTGTGCAAAGCATTTTACACTGTCCTGCTTGACATCCTTGTCTCTAAATTGGAGAGACATGGATTTTACAGATGGACCACTCAGTGGATAAGGAATTGGCTGGATGGTCATGCTCAAAGAGTTGCGGTCAATGGCTTGATGTCCAAGTGGAGACCAGTGACAAGTGGCGTTCCTCAGGGGTTGGTATTGGGACCAGCACTGTTTAACATCTTTGTCGGCAACATGGACAGTGGGATTGAGTGCACCCTCAGCAAGTTTGCCAATGACTCCAAGCTGTGTGGTGGGGTCAACATGCTGGAGGGAAAGAATGCCATCCAGCTGGACCTTGACAGGCTTGAGAGGTGGGCCCGTCTGAACTTCATGAAGTTCAATAAGGCCAAGTGCAAGGTCCTGCACAATGGGTCAGGGCAATTCCAAGCACAAATACAGGCTGGGGAGAGAATGGATTGAGAACAGCCCTGAAGAGAAGGACTTGAGGGTGTTGGTTGATGAGAAGCTGGACATGACCTGGCAGCATACGCTTGCCAAGGTCAAGAAAGCCAACCATATCAAAAGAAGTGTGACCAGCAGGTCAAGGGAGGTGATTCTCCCTCTCTACTCTGCTCTCATGAGACCCTACCTGGAGTACTGCATTCAGCTCTGGGGTCCCCAACATAAGAAGGACTTGGATCTGTTGGAGTGAGTCCAGAGGAGGGCCATGAAGATGATCAGAGGGATGGAATACCTCTCCTATGAAGAAAAGCTGAGAGAGTTGGGGTTGTTCAGCCTGGAGAAGAGAAGGCTCCGGGGAGACCTTGTAGCAGCCTTCCAGTACCTGAAGGGGCCTACAAGAGAGCTGGAGGGGGACTTTGTACAAGGGCATGTAGTGTTAGGACAAGGGGTAATACCTTTAAACTGAAAGAAGGTAAATTTAGATTAGATATAAGGAAGAAATTCTTCACTATGAGGGTAGTGAGGCACTGGAACAGGTTGTCCAGAGAAGCTGTGGATGCCCCATCCCTGGAAGTGTTCAAGGCCAGGTTGGATGGGGCTTTGAGCAACCTGGTCTAGTGGAAGGTGTCCTTGCCCATGGCAAGGAGGTTGGAACTAGATGATCTTTAAGGTCCCTTCCAACCCAAACCATTCTATGATTCTATAAAGCTGTCTGGGGTCTATTTACTAGCAACTCCGATTTTCTATACTCTCTGACTAGATGTTGTTGTCCTTAACATCTTTAATATCCCCATAATATCTATCCCAGAGAAACCTCTTCTGACATCTTAAGAAATTAGGATGGACTGTGCTGCTGGGATCCAATCCAGATTTCCCTCTTACAGCAGGACTTGCTTTCAAGCTAGTGAATCAAGACCACGGTGGCTCTACTCCAGATTGAAACAGCTGCCCATGAGCAAGGTGGACAAGATCCAGTCATGTCACAAAGCAGACATCTCTAAGCCACCCTCAACATCCTTGACAGTCAATGGAGAGAAACAGACACTTCTAAGATGTGGTTCATCCAAGCCTCATGAGTTGTGCCCTATTTTTCCTCCAGTAGTTATCATGGAAGCCTAAGGTAACTACCTCAGATGTAGGCATCCAGAGCTGTATGGGATGAATTCCAAATACAATGAATAAGCTCCTGAAGAGTAATAATCTTATTTATACTACAAAGTATTCTGTGCTTCCTTAGGGTGCAGGAAGCTTTCATCTGACGTAAGCATGCTTCCAAAATTGATAGTCTTATCCTTGGCTGTGCAGTTTCTCCCACTCCCTTATGCTGGGGAGAAGTGTTGATGTGGCCATGTGGTAAATTGCACAAACTGCTATGGCTGAAAACAAATGACTTTCAAGGCTTCATATCCTGATAAATCTACTGTATCCTTAGTCACCTTGTTCAGTGATTCCTTTCACTGTTGCAAGATGGGTCATGCTTTATTTGTTGAAATCCATGTCACTGATTTCTAATCAGCCTTTGCTTGCTAGATTATGGCAGTATCTATTGTCAGCAGTTTATCTCTACATGTTTTCAAAAATCAAAGCCAACAATGTCACGGTGAGGCACTGTCTTTAAACAGACTGAAAGAGAATAGTCAATGCCACTTTACTATCTGATGCTCTGTAGTGGTGTCCTGGTTTTGGCTGGGATAGAGTTAATTTTCTTCCTAGTAGCTGGTATAGTGCTGTGTTTTGATTTTAGTATGAGAATAATGTTGATAACACACTGATGTTTTAGTTGTTGCTAAGTAATGTTTACACCAGTCAAGGACTTTTCAGGTTCCCATGCTCTGCAGGGTGCACAAGAAGCTGGGAGGGGGCACAGCCAAGATAGTTGATCCAAACTGACCAAAGGGCTATTCCATACCATATGATGTCATGCTCAGTATAGAAACTGGGGGGAGTTGGCCGGGGGGCAGCAATAGCTGCTCAGGGACGGGCTGGGTGTTGGTTGGCGGGTGGTAAGCAGTTGTGTCACTTTTTTTTTCCTGGGTTTTGTTCCTCTCTCGCTCTCTTGTTGTTTTCCTTTTCATTACAATTTTTTTTCCCCAATTATTAAACTGTTCTTATCTCAACCCACAAGTTTTCTTACTTTTGCTCTTCCGATTCTCTCCCCCATCCCACCGGGGTCGGAGGGTGAGCAAGTGGCTGTGTGGTGCTTAATTGCCAACTGAAGATAAACCACAACAAGTGGGTCTACTCTGATTTCTGATTAAACAACAATTTTGCTTACGTTTGGAGGTCTAAAAGGATCAGTCCATAAAAAAACATCATGTGACAAACAGCTGTCACTCTATAAATTCTTTTCCAGCTGGTGCCGGAGAGTATTTACCCCCCCACACACACTTGAAGGCAGACGTGTTCTGTGTGGGGTTTTTTTAAAGCAAAGCATCATTGTCTCATTAAGTGGACAGTAATTGCAATTATTCACCATGTATTGTGACTTGGAATGAGGCTTGCAAAGTCCATTCAGAAACAAATTGTCCATAAATACATGGATTAAGAAGGCTAATGAAATGTGCCTTGCTTTAGAAAATTTTGGCCTTTTTTCAGCAAGAGTTTTGTAGTAGTATGAATCTTGATAAATGATCCCTGTCTTTGCCACATGAAGACAAGAGGAGCATTGTGCCATACACAGTGGGGTTGCAGGGGCTGCAGAAGACTTGGACTCATGCCAAGGGATGTGTCTTGCCCAAAACACAAAGCCAGTATCTCCTGCTCTTCTGGCACTTCAAGAGCCTTGGAGCCTAGACACTTAACACTGACATTCAGGTTAGGCTATGAATTATTACTGCTTGGTGGACGTAACATGGGTTGGTGGAGGCTTTTTCTAGACATGAAAGTTTCACTTGACTGAAAAAGCCAGAGAACGAAGTCAAGGTGGCAAAGGACTGCAGGGTTATGGGTGTCTTTCCACAGCCTTGTGAATGAATCCTGAGCCCTGCAGTGACTTTGTGAGATACCCCCGGGCTTGCTACCACCCTCTGGTCAGTTTGGGGGACTCAGTCACCCACACAGCAAAGCCACCCACAATTGCTATTGACATCAGGGTGCTTAGAGACAAACCGCAGCCTGCGATGACAGCGTTTCAGGAGATGAGAGGTGCAGGGGGGGTGTGTGTGTGTGTGTAGCAGATTGATCAGTTATCATCCAAGTCCAAGAAGGAAAGCAGATTTTGGAGCCTTTACTTGGAGCCAGTTGCTTAAGAGGAACACATACTGAACAGCGTAGATCAGAGACGTGGGCATCAGGCGTCCATGGGAGCTGACACCAAATCCCTACAAGACCTTTCATAAATTTGCCTGTTCTCCTTTTCAGCCACTTTCCTCCTCTGATAAAAGTTACATTTATATTCCTTAACACACTGTCTGGAGGGTTACTCAGTGCCTATTTTGGGAAGTGCTCAGGGACCCACCAACACAAGGAGCTAAGAAGTGAAAAAGTACAGTTCAAAACTGAAATGGTTAAAAATGATCTTCAAATGTCAGGCTGCCTCAGGGAAACAAGAGCTCACCTCAGCTCCATTTAGAGTGATGTTGGATAGAGGGAATTTTATTCTTTTAAATGTATGTGCATTTATAATGCATAAAAATGTAGTTAAATGCAGGCCGCTGTGTGACTGAAGAGCAAATATTAAACATAAATGGGTTGCTTCACATCTTGAAGGAAAGCAAATCAGCATTGCTTCTCCACAGGGTGAAACTGAAATGTGAGCCTTGCAATGCTGTTACTAGGCCAGGGAGAAGTAAAATAGAGAGTTGAGCATCAGTATGAGGTAAAATATGCCATTAAAATAGCAGATGAAATGGGGACAGAAGAGGAAAAATGCGGGTGCGGGAGGAGAAAGAAGAACAATTGTCTTTTGGACAGGTTTGAGGGTTTTTTGTGTGATGGCCTAATGCATACTTTTAGGAGCTGATATGTCTCAGTGGGTAAAACGCTAATTTGGGAGGAGGTTTGTATGATCTTCAACAATTTTCACCTCTTTCTTCCTCTGTTTTCTCTGACAGGTTTTGTGTGCTTTGTCACTTTAGATGAGGAATTATCAGAGGTAAGAAAAGGCTATTCCATGAGCTGGTATGGTAGGACCCTAATCCAACCCAAGATATTAAGTTAGTTGGGAAAATTTAGCTTCCTTACATGAAGAGCATTAAGGCTTCACAACCAGGTAGAAAATGCCTGTGTATAGCTGCATCTATTATAACCACAGCTTGCATGATCCTTTTCCAGCCTTTTCCTTTTCCCTCAAAACCTTACTGGGAACACTGTCTTATCCAGTAGATAGCACGAATGCATTCACTGAATAGGTTACAGTGCAGAGACCCCAGAGTCAGCTCTCATTAGCTGATGACTAATTCTGCTTCCAATGAAAGGAATATTGTAACTGGGTGAATCTATTTAATCCTTTTTTATTTTCCTCCTTCAGCTTGAGACACTTTCTTTTATATAATACACAGTTTCCAGACACTGACTACTCCACCAAACATATTCATTTATTTAGGATTTTGTTGTAGTACACTCCTGACAATGCATATGCAACTTCCCTGCCTAGAAATGTAAAGATAGGCAGTATCGAATAGCATCTATAGTTATCAGTGCATTATGATTTTGGTCACTGAGCACTTCTGGTGAAAAGTTCCCTCTCCCATAATCAGACTTTTGAATGTATCTAGTTCTTCTATCACCTTTTATTTTGGTAGTTAAACAATTTGCATTTCCTCCTCTTGCTAGGAATGGGCTGTTTCTTAGGCACTGTTCATAATTTCTGGGTCAGCTAATAAACCCTGTTTTATACCCTACCTAAATGCTGTGTATTAGAGAATTGTTGAGTTGGAAAATGTTAGCTTCATTTAGTTATTGTTAAGTTTTGCTGAGAAGGGAGATGGCTAGTTCATATACTGGCTCCATTTTCAGAAGCAGAACGTATTTAATTGGGCTATTTTTTTCTGCAAGTTCACAAAGTTTCTCCAGCATGGTCTCCAATTAAGCAACTGAATCTGATATAAAGTAATTGAGACTGACCCAGCTGTCTTGTAGTACTGCAATGAGTTGCTGTGGATGGTGAGAGGGATCAAAGTTCCCCCTGAAGTGCATTCACACCACATAAAATAGAAGATACATATGCTGGGACCTCTCTAGAAGTTCCTCAAGAGGGTGGGTTAGAGAATATAGTTAACCAATTCAAGCAAAGCAATGTGAATACCTCCTACTACTAATAGCAATGCTTGTGAGATGAAGAACATTTAATGTGCTTTTTTAAGGCCAACAATTTCCAAGGACAGTTACCTATCCAGGGGATCTCTATTTTTGGCTTGAACCCACTTGTTGCTCTCCAGATTTCACAGAAGCACCTATCCTCTGTAGCTGGTATCAGTGAAATACGTAAACTCTGATGCCTCACAGGATCAGCCCCAGGACTGTGATTCACCTCACCTAACTTTAGCTGTCTATGGTATGAACATCTCTACCTGTGCTAGTTATTATACCTTCTTCACAGTCAGTGGAGAGAAATAAATACATGTTTGGAACACAATCCATCTAACATCTTCTAAATGTCTGTTTTATGTTGAGGTAAATTGCACACAGTTCCTCTCCTCTCACCCTGAGAGGGCTCAGGGTGATTAGTTCAGATTTAGGAGTCCACTTTGTAGATATTCATTTTCAAACAGATACAGCCTATGCTATGTCTCTCAAGTTGATCATCCAGAATTAGTGACTGATCTTAGCTCCCCTATTTCTCACTCTGTTTCTGGGCTTTCCCCAAAGCAATCTCCAGCTTTCTGAGTCAAAAAAAGGAGTTTCTAGAAGGGTTGTTTATGTATAAATTTACGAGGCAGCCTGAAAGAGAGAAGTTACTATTCACTTCCCCTCCTAAAAGCCCTATACTGTAACAACAGGCAGTCCTGTCGATTATAGTTTTGGTAGATTCTGTTAGGAGCTCAGTTATACTGATGAATGCAGTAAAACCACAAATAATTGCTAATGCATAGTTGTTGCTGACCTCTAGTATGTGTGCCTTGGCATTCCTGAGCTGCTTTGGGATGTTTCTATGGATGTAAACTACTGGTAAGGAGGATTTATTTCTGCTATTATGAACAGGTGGGTTGTGAGGTCTGGCTCTCCCATCATCATGGTAATCAGTTGACTCTGCCATAGCATATACGCTCCCAGTAAGCCTCTGAAGTTAGGAAGAGCTCTTTTACTCTGATACATTGGTTATCCAACCAAATTCAGGCATCCTAAAACAGATGTCATCAATAGATTAGGTGAGATGCATACTAAAAAAAACAGTTTCCCCTACACTGACTTGCTTAACTTCAGGGCACAGAAGTCTTCACATGTCTTTATATCTGATCCATATCTCTTGTGGTCTGAACAATCCGGACCACCCTTATCTCAGAAAACAGTAACTTTTCCTTCTTTCCCTGACAAGAACCTACTAATGCTTTGCTTACTTGATCTCAGACTTACCATTACATACCAGTAACCTCTGCTGTGATGCTGTTTGTGCAAGTTCATATGCATTCTCCCAGCAGTCACTTACTGAGTGAAACAAGGAAATAAGAGTCAAGTAGCTCTTGTTTCCATGAGCTCTTATGCTATGAGATCTTCCTTAACAGTAGGCCATTTCAAGCATACAGTCAATACATCTTTTATTCTGGCAGTCCTTTTGGAGAGCAAAAGTGCTCACTTCTGTATTCCCAGCATTGGTTGCTTGAGCAAGATTTAGAATATCAATGATTCATTGTACCACCTTGCTGCAAAAGGCCAGTCTGAGCTCTGGAAGGCAGATGTAGAGCAATGGTTACTAATGCAGACTGGAACTGGTTTGTCATAGCTCCAGCTTTTGGCTATGGAGCATCTCTTCTAGTAGCCAAAAAGCTTTCCAAGTGTGTTTCACTTTTTCCTTCACTTAACTGCCTGTTTCAATTATTTGAGCTTGCTAGCAGCTAAGATTGGCCAGAAGATATACTGTTGGGAGATCTGAACACCTCACGCTCTGCTGAGAGGAGAGCTTTGCTTTAACTCTCTCTTGCCCCTGCAGCTTTCTTCTCCCCTGGGCAGGGGGAATTCCCACTCCAGTTTCAATCTGCTTTCACCACCAATTGTGAGGTCTGCAGATTTGATTGGAACTGCAAGTTCCTGAAGCTAACTTACAACAATATAACAGCTTCTCCCATGCTTAGAGTTGCTAAAGGAACCTCTATAATTTTCCAGATGCAGCAGCCTCTGCAGCATCCTTAGAATTGCCAGGTGTGATCACATCACCAGTATATCTTACCCAGCACTTTTTTGGAGGTCTTTCTTTTCTTAGTAAAACCAGCAATACAGGAGCTGCAGAAAGGTATAAATCTCAGCTAATACACAGTTTCATTGCCCATTGCTGCATTCCCATTATATCTCCTGATCTTAGCTTTACTTCACACATCCAGCTGTCTCTCTGAATATCATTCTTAGCACTGCAGTATCTCCTTCAATACCTCTAAAAAACACTTGTGGTCTTTATGAAATGGGATATTTCAGCAGGAGACAGTCTCCCTTGCAAGACATTGCCAATACCTAAACAAGATGGAACGCATTGCTAGGCTGTCCACTGGATATTCTGCAGCACCAAGATCTTGATGAGTGATTATTGGAGATTTCTAGAAGAGCTGGTGGAGGACATCTCTTTTACCAGCATTATACAGCAAGTCATGAACAGAGCTTTGAACTGCAGTCCTGTAAAACCCGTACTCCTCCAAGGATGCCCTGCATTTCCCTCTGCATTATGCGTCACACAGCCCACAGCATAGGTACAGCCATGGAGAGAGAGCATAAGGGGGAGCTTGTATTTTGTAGAGGAATGTGCAAATAGCCAAAGATATACACAGGGGCAAGAAAATATTTATTCCACAAAAAGTCTTTCTAGTTTCTCAAAACATAAAGATGCCCCTGGGAAAGGAAGCAAAATATAAATGTATGTGAGACATGCCAAGAGAAAGGTACAAAGAGAGAGTACTGTCATTAACTTCTGTCCGTCTTCGAGATGAGATGAAATCTCTGCCATCCCATATGTCCCCCAGTCACACTTTCAGTTTTGATTAGTTCCTTGAAGGCAGATCACTTTGCTTTTTTACTTTCCCCTGTAGAAATAGGAGTTTGATCATAAAATAGAATTAAAAGAATTTTTTTTTTTTTAGATTTTTCAGGTGTGGAAAAAGATTTAACAATTGGCTATATAAGTTGGAAAGGTAGATGAGCCCAGTTCATAGATCCCTATGTAAAAGTCACTTTCCTGGAGAACAGTTTAACATAAGGTGTCCTTTCTCCCTTTATTCCACTCCCTCCTCCAGTACACTTGTGTTAAATATTGCAGCAGAAAAACTGAAAGCTCACTGATGAGGGCTGAAGAGATTTAAGAGCCATTAAATCATTACAGTAATGGGTGCAGTGAGTGTGTTCTAGAGGAAACAAATATAGTACAAGAGGCAGAAAAACAGAAAGATGATTGGATGAAGTCAATTTAAAGTGAGAAATGTACCTTCATGCCAGGAGAAATAGAAGATGCTGGAAATAACAAGCAGTTGGGGAATATGTGGCTCCAGGAAATAGATTTTTCTCTCTAGAGGCCTGACTGTGCTCTTACTTACAAAATTGCATGAGTAAGTGTGCTGGTGTCAACAGAGAGGCTAGATTAATTGTGAACAGAATTGGGAACTACTGTGTAAATAAGGATAGCTGCACTGGAGTCATGAACTCAAGCAAGAACCTGTCGTTCAAGAACTGATTTAGTTTCAGAAGTCATTACTCTGCTATGGATAGAGTCCTCTGTAGGAGGATTAGATTAAGTCATTCAAACTCCTAGTGGACATCTATCTACATCTGAAATGCTGCCACCTTTCCTGTTTGTCATTACATCAGCTAATCCATTAAAGATATCAGGGAAATCAGACTACAGGAATTAACCTTCTCTTTGATAGCTCTAAACTGTTACAACAGCCTGTACCAAGGTGAGGACTGTAGTTTTCAGCCAGTGCTGGCCAACCTGAATAAAAAAAGATTTCAGTCTCCGGAGTTATTCTCCTAGCAATATTCACTGACAGAATATTTCTTCTCAATTTTAAACCATTTTCCTCACATCTATCTAACTTTTCTTTCTAGCTTAATCCTATAATTATTATAATTTCATAATCTTATAATGCAGCCATGCAATATTTATGCTATGTGGCAATAGACAAGAATGATCACAGCCTTCTCAAGAGCTAGCACAGAGCATGCAACCTCTAGGCAAAAGCTTAAGGTGTCACAGCTCTTCTCGCTGAAGTCTCCCACCTTCAGAAACAACTCCAACTACACCCACCCACAACCTATTCCCTCAGCCCTCCCACATTTGCCAGTGGTGCTTTATTCTCTGTTCTTTAAGGTGCAGTAAGGTGAGCCAAACAGAATTAATCTTGGTGACACCAAAAAATGGCAGAGCTGCTCTATGGTCTCTCTGCTTATCTGCATAGGCTTTGATGCTCGCCTGTGGTGATGACAAAGGATGACCTTTGGTGGATTGATTCTGCTCAATAGTCGATCAGAAAAGCCACAAGCAGTTAAAAGTAAAGTGCTTTCTGCCTGCTTTGAGAGCTGAATCAGTTCAGCAGGGGTTACATGAATTGGCACAGCGAAAGAGAAAGATTCTGAAGGAGGAGAAGAAGGAAGAAGGAAGACCACCCTCTTCCATAGTAGCAAACTCTCAATTTAAAGCAGCTCATCACACGTTTAGTTTAGTAGTTCCTACAACTTGAAAGGGAGCTCCAAGTATTCCTAGTGACATCAGAGGGAGATGGGTTCACACATGAGAGAGTAATAGAGTGTGATGTGAAGATATCTCTCTACTCTTCAGTCCTAACAAGTGTCCTTTCCCTTTTCCCCAACACTTCTTGTTTCTGTGGAGAGCAGAGCCTCCAGGGCCATGTCCACAACTCAGAAAACAGGCTAAATACCAACCTAACTAAACAACTTTTCCCACTCCCCCAGTGGCTCATCTCAGCTAAACAACCAATAACTGGTGCTGACTGGTGTTAACTAATTGAAAGTAGGTTGCAAAAACTCATCCAATTACGCCCTTCATTACAATTGCAAGAAAATTGTTTCTGTTTCCTTAATAATGTGTGGGTTAACGTATTCGTCCCTAAAATCAATGCAATTTTTTTTTTCTTCCACTGTTGTTAGTCTTGAAAGGGATGATGGTTATTTTTCTACTCTACTAGGAACAGCATAGTAGTTCTATTTCTTTAAATCCCCCTTTTCTGGATTCTCTTTATATTAGAAATTAATTATTAATTTATTTTAAAAAGTAAGATTTTGGGGCTCTTCATTTTTAAGAAATTTGAATTCTAATGCTTCAGAGTCTAGCTCAAGCAGAAAGGAACTTCTACACTGATTTTTAAAATTATCTCATTGTCCATTTTACTGTTTTTCAGGATGTGTGCAAGGTTTCTAATACTTTTGGAATCACTGGGGTAGGCAGTAAAAGCTTGCACTTGTCTTCAGCTCTCATTGTTAGAAAAAGTGTCCTAGCCCTTCTATCTGCCAGTTAGCTGTGGAATACTCTTCTCCACAGACCCAGTTGAAGTGTCCCAGATCTCTCTTTAAAGCAAAGAGAAAGAGGGACAAAACTGTATAGAAACACAGGCACACACAGACACACACACTTCTGTTATTCATACTAGTCTGGCAGCTAGACCTGCACAATGACAGCTCTAGCATGGTGATAATCCAGTTAGCGGGATTTTACGAGACGTTTTAATATTGATAAGAGAAATACCCCTGCTTCCTTTAGCTACTTATGTCAGCAGATACTGAACACCTTGTTAGGCATGTGATTACCAATAAGTAACATGTAATTCCACTGCTCTTAAAAATCCCCACAAGGTACATTATGCAACAACGATGAATTTTTATTTCTTTTTATTTCTTTTTCTTTTTTATTTCTTTTCCCTATTTTCCCTTTTCCTCCTACTTTCCAAATGCTGAGGCAATCTGGTTGCACACAAAAACTTCAACTCCTTTCCTTTGTAGTAATCTCCTCAGTTCTAATGGATTTTCCCACACACATACTCATTTGGTCAAAAAAAAAGAAGTCTTCTCTTGTCTAGCAGGAGGAAGAGAACAGGTGAATCTTGCTGTGGGGAGAGACCTTTGGACCAGATCTGTAAATATCTACTAGCATTTGTGAGTCTTACCTCATTTATACTAGCTGATGATCTGGCTGATTAGAATACATGGGGAGGTACCAATGCCTAATTTAACTAACACTTTAGGAGCTTATATTTCCTATACAGCCAGTAAACAGTGTCCCCATTCCAGGCGTAGTATTTTTTAAGACTCATTTAAAAAAAAAAGTGTTGAAACTCAAGGAGTAGCACCCTTAATACTGAAAGCTGTCTATGGATCAACTACTAAAATTCAGCAAAAAGATGTGCATTCACCTCATGTAGTCACTTTAAAAATGAGTGGCCTCAAAGCCTTATATTCCCATTGCTTCCTGAGCCTAGGATTTGGTGATTTCAGGAGAATTCATTCACCTGAGCCAAGAGGCACATCAGTTTCTGCCCCAAAAACATGAAGAAAAAAGAATGAAATAACTCTTGCTGCAGTAGCTAGGTATGTCACGATGGAGAGGGAAGCAGTGCGTAACTGATGGGAAAAAGGTGAGATGTTCCCCTGTACCATATGAGGAGTAACAGCTGAGCTGTGCACTATGAGCACGAATTAAAAACGGCCTCTTGCTTAGTCAATTGCTTATCCAAATGAGGACAGCAAGCTGTAAAAAGAATTCATTACTTGTTGGCTTGGTTGATCAGTCTCGTAAGTAGCCAAACCTAACAGCCGCGTAATAATCAGCAACTTGCATTGCTGGGTACATGAGCAAAATTCTGCACATGTCAAATAAAGTTTAAGTATAACCAGGTTGAACCATAACTGAAGGTAATCAGTGGATGCACAGTCCAAGGCAAAGTATTGATAAGCAATGATGACAGCACTTCAATTTCATGAACAGGGTATCCTGAAGCAAGCCAAGGACTGGTTTATCCCCCTTGAGGGGGTACACTCAGTGCTCTCCAGTGCCTGTCAGCTCTGGGGTTAAGGTATAATATCAGAACAACTCCCAATACATGGTGGTGACATGCTGCAGGCATCAGTGTTCCTATTTATAAAATAACAGAACATTTCAATAAATAGCATATGCACCAGTCCAGCCCAATGTGAAAGAACCTACAGCAGATCTCTCTGAAGTCCTTCACCAGACCCTGTCAGAGGGCTCCCCTAGGCATCTGGGCTGTGCAGACTGGCTAGTAATAAACAGCATAAAAAAATGAAGGCAAAAAATGTTGTATGTGTGACACAAGCCCTTCCCTGTTTTATTCTGCAAGAGAGGCTAGCATAGTCCTGGGAGACAAGCAAAGATGAGGGAGGTTAAAGCATAAAAAGTTAGCCAGTTTGCAAATTAAAATGCAAGCCCCCTTCCTACTCACCTCCTTGCCTATCCATTCCTCCCAGCTGAAAACAAATAGAACTGACTAATACCAGTTTTTTTACTTAGTTAAGGAATATTGTAATGCATGCTCTGAGGAAAAGGAAAAGCTGTGCTCATGCATACATCTCTGCTTGCTCCAGTCATCTTGAATATACATCACTGCCTGCTACTTATGGCAGTGTTCCAGCTCCAACCTGGCATCTTGGCTAGTGGCATGGACTCCTACTATCTACCTCTCATTCTGTTGTCATTGTAAATACTCACCCCAAAGGTGACCCACAAAATGTTATACATTTCCTTTTTTCTTTTTTTTTTCGTGTAAGGATGAGAGCCTTTTCTTTTGTGTAGGGCCACACTTTTACTGGTGTCCATATGCACTGACATGTTTACATTTCCAGGGCTGGTCCATCAGAAGTTTGCGGCTGATGTCAAATGACCGTCAGCACCATCTCTGACATGTCACAATGCTGGCTTGTCCTAGGATGCACCACAACATAACTGAAGAAAGAGTCAAGGGACCTTGCAATTACCTTGTAAAACCAGGATCCTGCTGACTACATAAGTCAGCATGGAAGAACTCCAGCCTTCATGCCAGGCTGGAAAAACAATTGCTTTTAGGTTGAAATTCAACGCTGTCCTCTCAGGGGCTGTGTCTCAACAGACACGCACACAGACACAACACACGGACTTTCCGACTGAATCAGCTCCTTGGGAGGTGCAAGCCAGAGCTGCTGCCCTGACAGCCCTGCAGCAGCACTGTTTTCCTTGTTTCCCCCTTTGTGGGCTCTCTGGGGTCTCTCTGTGGAGCTCTCCCCAAGCAGACCTAATGCCAACTCCAGTGGGAGCCCACACTCCATTTCCTGGCTACGACTGACCCATGTGGCAAAGTTAACATGTTCTGCGGTTGGGCAACACTGTGTTCAGGGCCATGCGTAAACACTTTACTGCTGGCCATTAAAATTTATTGCCTTCTCTAATATGCTTTGAGATAACTAAACTCATGCCTGAAAGAGGCATTTAAACTGTTTTAACAGTATCTACTTCACATAATCTGCTTTATGGCAGCATCTTATGGTTTTACCCATTTAAAATGTGTTTGTTGTTGTTTTTTAATCAAGGGATTTGTACTATGACCTTTGAGCAGCGGCAGCCCCTGCTAGAAGACAGCTGGCAATGCGCTGTGCAATATGATCTATGGATATTAAATTCATTTCGTTCCCTCTTAAGACAGATGACTGGGAGGCTGGTGGATCCACTGGGATTTTGATGGATTGAGTTCCTTTTTATTTCAAAAGGAGAGCTGAAAATAAGAAATAACAGACATATTTTTGCTCAGTGTATTAAACCCAGCCCTGAATCACTTGGCTGGCCTGGATAAGGGAAGGTATGCTGGTATTCTTGCACCAACCCATGGGGAAGGGGTTGGAAAGAGGTGTGGATGTGTGTGGTGAGGGACAATACTTTTGTTCTGAGGAGCTTCCCTTCTGGTAGGTGTCATGAGGTTCAATATAATCCTTCCTCATAGACAACTGAGTTGCTCTGAAAGGTTAATAACTACCAAGATAACCTGAGCTTCTGCTGTACTACCTGCCACTGGGGCTCACAACTTCCTGGTGAAAAGAGAGCTAGAAATGTGCCCAACAGACCCACAGTTTGTCAGGTCACAGACAGCGAGTCCAGCCCTTTGCTGCAGGGTAACCACTGGGGAGGAGGGAGAAAGGGAGTTTGTCTGGGTGCCTTGTGGTATGCTGTCTTTGGGAAATGAGTCCTCTAAAGGTTGTGGAGCGAAACCCTCTTCTGGGACATTTTCTCTCTGCCTTAATGATTTTTTTTTTCTACAGTGTGTAACAGCTGATGCAAATGCCCCAGACTGGTCTAGTGAGGTGTGCAGGGTGTTCACCAGGTTTATACTTCTTACAGGCAAAGACAAGAATTAAACATGTCCTTCACCGTGGTGAGGACCAGAGAGGAGGGAAGGAGGCAGCAGGCTCCCTGCAGACACTGGTACCACGCCATCTTTTAAAAGCCAGCAGTAACCAACTCTGGGTTCGGTAGATGACCTGTGTTTGGGTCCATGGGGTCCCTAGGCAGAGGAAAACTTTGTTCAGGCTCAGGTGTAGGACCAACAACAAGTTTTCAGCCATGGCAATACTGAGATACAACTAGACAGCTGTGTGCAAGCAACGTGAAAGCTAAAAACAGAGTTTTGGCTCTTCCTGTATTAGCACAGAGCTAATCTCAATTTTTAGTCTAGGTACCTAAAATGAGACTTAGTCTTTAGTCAGAAAATAGGTGCTTCATCTTTTTGTTTGTTTATATGTAATAGCAGGCAGAAATCCTCATCATTTGACTCCGTGTTCGTCAACCCCGAGGCTACCCCAGAGCCAGACTGAGCTGGGCAGACCTGATGTGAATGGACAGCTTGGTGGGGCACTTCACCTGGCTGAGCACACAGCAACAGCTTCACCAGATGCTGTTGCATTGTGTGACAAATACAACCTCATAACTACAATTTTCTTCATACCAGCTGCAGAGTAAGGCACACAGGACACTTTCCATTGCTCAACTAACACAGCAGTCTGTTGAGCTCAGCGGACTAATGTGTGCTGGAGGCATGTGCTGTACAGAGCATTGAGCAAACAGACCAGATAGATGATTTGGGTACCCAAAAACTTATCTCTGCACACACCTTCCAGTTAATTAAGCTACCCTTATTGACACATCACTGGGCTGTCTTTGAAACAAATTAGGCAATGCTTTCTCTCCAGCATAATGCGGGGCACCATCATCAGTGACGGCATATCAACAGGTTGCGTAAAAAAGTCCTTGTATCTCAAGAGCTTCAGGACTGTTTCTCCAGCTTATGCTCGTGCCTAAAGCTTTTTTGCAGGCTCCACATGACAGGAACTTGGCATGGCCATTCTGAAAGCATTTGCTCCTATCTCTCTTCAAAAGGCCCTTTTGCTATAATGAGAAGCACCCTGACGTTTTGGTTTTCAGGAGAGCTCAGAGCTGCCTGAGAAAGATTTCTGTTGAACCTTCTAGGGAAACTAAACCTGCCTATTCAATGGCAGCTTTCTGCTTAACTCTAACCTTACCTTGCAAAGCATAGGGCAGACCTGAGCTGCCAGGTGATGCAGGGAAACTTTCCTGGGCTGTCCTTGGGGTGCTTACTTTACAGGTGGTTTTTCTTCCTTTGGACTGTTTCTGTAGAACCCAGCAACCCTCAGGAAATAAAATAATTGCCATATATCCCTTTCTTTCCCTTTATTAGTTTGCCAAACCTACATGAATTAATGAACATTAACAGAAAAGCACATAGACGAAAATCTGCCAGCACACATGCACACACATTTTGCTGTGCCAAGATGAGAAACATGTTTGGGATGATAAGGATGATTGCAAGTCGGAGAGTGTGGTGGCTGCACTATGGGGTTTGTAATTGTAAGTGGCCTTTCCATTTTGGGGGTCAGTGTGCTAAATTAAAAACCTACAAGAAAGCATTTAATTTAGGTTAATGGGATGTTTGAATGTTAAATGGATTAAGACAGGTTTTGGTTGGTTTTTTTTTTTCTTTTTAAAGGGGAAATAGCCCCACTAATCTCCCAGGCCAGATTCTTGGAAGGTGTAAATCAGTGTAGGACCATCAAAGCTCAAGGGAGCCTGTTCAGTTTTTCAGTAGATGAAGGAGTCTGTGCCATTGTACTTTTTCACGTACATGTCTATGAACCATGTGCTTAAGTTAAGTTTGTTCTGGCTGTCTTTTTTTCCCCAGTTTGGGGTTTAAAAATGAAATTATATAATTCCTTTCTTTCTCTGTGCATTTGCAGCCCATTAACTTTATCCTCCTGCTTTTCAGGTTCTACAAGTGGAATGGAAAACTTCCTTTATGCATAGGGGATTTGGGGATGATACCCTGGTATCTGGGGGCAGGGGATGCTGAGAGAGTATTGTTTGGAAGCACAACATTCAGGGCTATGCTTTAATACAAAATGAGGAGGAAAATGTCTTTCAGGAGAGCTGTTTGAGAATTCACAATTGAAATGTTTGGTGGACGGTTAGTTTCCACAGCATGAAAAATATGCAATGGGAAAATGTTCCTACTGCTTAAAATCAAAATCATATTTTTTTCATCAAGGAAATACTTTGCTCCATCTCAGAAAGCAAAAAGCACTGCCCTCATGCTCAGAGGAGGCACATTTTAAATTTTAAATTTGGGGGAAGGGAAAGTCTTCACTGCAATAAAACAAAGTAAATGTTTAAAATTATCTTTAAATCACTGCCCCTTCACACCACATCACCAGGCAGGCTTGTTAGCTCAACACTGCAGAATTTCAAAGGCTGGTATTTCACATCCAAGACACAGCAATGTGGTAACTCTTGTCTTGCTTTGGGCTGAATAATTTTTATTAAAAGAATATGGTGTCTTCAGGATCTTTTTGCTGAAGATATTTCCACATTACAAAAATTACCACTGCACACAGACATTAAGTAATTCTCTTCATGGATAACTTCAATAGACGGAGCAAGGACTGAATGGGCCAAGATGACTGAACAAGCCTGGAAATAAAAGATAGTAGGAACACTTGGTTGTAATGAAGGTCCTTCCAGGTCAATATTGTGGTATAAGGTTGAGGTGGGTTTAGCCTGCTGTCCTTTAAATTATTTGTGATGAGTCCCTCAAAGCCAAGCTCACTGGGTGTGTTGACAATTCTGTAGACTTCTCAGGAAAAAAAAAAAAAAAGAAAAAAAAAAAAAAAAGAAGGTTTTATTGAGCTATTCTACTTGGTTCACGTTACTCATGATCATTTGAAGCTCTTCCTGTCCATCTACTTTTGATCAGTCATAACCAGTCTGCAGCCTAAGACTTCTTGCTCATATGTCAGATCAACTTCGTATTGTAATGTAAAGAACAGAAAAAGCATCCTTTTCTTTTCCAGTTTTATTTAATTGGTCGCCATTTGCATTCACAAGACAAATAGTTTCCAACATCAAAGCTGCTCTGCCATATCAGCTCCTGTTCGTGCTATGGGTGCTTAATAAAGAAACCAAGCTCAGTACCACCATTTCTCTCAGTACCACAACTAAATAGTGGAAAAGCAGTGGGGAAACTTTGTCTTCTTCTATGCTGTTTTCTCACCTTAGGTTTCACCACATGGTTCAACTTATCTGCTCTCTCTAGTCTAAACGTACACCCCTTCTCCACTCTTCCCCTCCTCCACCCTCCTGTATAACAGTTGAATTTTACATTTCACCAACACTAAAACCAACCTGAAAAGCTAATCTTACTTTTAGGACCTTGTCTGCTAACTAAATTTTAAGGAATGTCTTTGAACATGAATCTCTTTTGCCTAACTCCCAATCTGTTCTGAAAATGTCCTCTATCCAGAGCTTGCCATGAGATAAATTGTAAATGTGTGTCAGCAATCAGACTGAGAATCATTCAGTCTTTATTACTAATTATCATCCTGCAGAGAGAAAAAAATAATCTACAGCCTGGCTGTCTTAGAATATGCAAAGTCCCTGCTGCAAGGAATGACGCTAATTCATACTAAACCCAGATGAGCACATGGCTTACCTTTTCTTCTATTTTTATTCTTTAAAAAAAAAAAAATCTACAATGAAAAAATTAAAGCCAGCTTTAAAACCTGGCACGCTTGTCCTGAAAATACACAACAGAAGGTACCTTCTTACTGAATTGGCATAAAATGAGAGCCACAGAGCAGATCTGGGTGATGCTATCCAAAAGGTCTTAGTTTTTTTTTTAGCTTGGATTGTCCTTCCTAATAGAGTAATAGAACATTGCTAAGCAAGGGTTTTATTCAAAAACTGGAACATTTTCCAAGGTTTTCATTAGTGATTTTCATCTATGTTTTTATTATATATAGAAATCTGAAACAACAAAGAAAGGTTTTTTTAAAAAAAGTAAAATATGGGCTTCAACAAAATTTTGGAAAGAAGAAGAATCATTTTTCCTGCACTGCTATCAACTCATTAGATTCACCTCCACTGTGCTAATTGAATACAGTTGAAGATCTAGTCCACTGCCTTAAAAAATATCCAAAGAATTTTCTTCTTGCATATTTTCCTGTTTTCCAGGAATTTTCTTCTTCATTATCCCTTTTTTCTATGCATGGTAGGCAAATGAAATGCGGTTCAGGAAATCTCCTGATATTAAATAGTCTGGTAGGGAGAGTATTTGGGCGGAACTGAAAAATCACTTGTCTCATTCTTATTCTTCCCTTGGCACCTGCTGATGGCTACTACTGGAGACAAAACTCTGACAGCCCTTGATCTGAACAGGTACAGACATTCCTATGTTTTCATCATACTATTAATATGAAAGATATCCAAAAAGCGATTAATAGTCCCTTCCAGGGCTTCGGAAAGGATGAAAGCAGTGATGTGTGACAAATATTTTGCTGCCAATGTGTCTACTGATGTTGCATTCACTCCAGTTCAGGATGGAAACCAGCTTTGGGGTAAGATTTCTAACCCTTGCTGCTTGTGGTAGGAAGAGAAACATGGCCCAATTGCAGGCTTTTTTTCCCTGACACCTATTTCTAGTGTGACATTTTCTGTTTCTGGTGAAAAACTGAAACTTAATGGTATTTGTTTGAACTTCAGGATTCAGTACAAATATCCACTTAGTGAGGGCAGATGAGCTTCAGAGTTAGTCTGAGCACTGCCCTACGCTGTGCAGCAAAAACAAGGGTGGGGGCTAAGAGGGACACAGGACATTTCCACAGAGAGAACTTGCCTGGACCATATCTTCATAAAGATACGGTAAATCATATCCATATTCCATATTCAGACCATTCCACGTCTTTTCTTCTGAAAACATATCCTCACAGTTCTTTGCAGAATATAGAAGTGACTTTTTTTGAGTGATTACAAGCCATCCACCACCTGAGAGCCTCACAGTTGTGTTGGCAGTGTCCTGTGCAGTGTCTAGCCTCTCAGGCAGGCTGGCTAGTGCAAGCAAGGGGCTACGATGTGCCACAAGGCTTCTGGGGTGAAAATGCCTTGTGTCCTACCCACTCATAGCACTTATTAGAAAAAGTCAGAGGCCCTCAAACTTCTGGGTCCAAATGAACCTGTCTAAAGAATACTGTTCCCCTCATCAATCAACTGATGAGCCAAAAAAATAGACCTCTTACTCCATCTGTCAGCCATCACTGCTCACAATTCTTCTTTGCTTAATTTTTAGCCTTCCTGTTGTTCTTTAAAAGATTTACCATATTCTAATGCCCTGAGTGGAGTCTGGATTAACTCATGTGCCCTGAGGAACCTGTGGAGAGTGAGCTTGCATCTCTCTGCAACAGCGAGCAGACACAGTCTAAAACTGTACTTCTTTAATCCAAACTAAAGGATAATTCAGTTCTAACTCAGAGAATCATCACTGGGAAACTAACTTTTAGCTTTTACAATATTCTTTATGTTTTGTTACATTTTAGGTTGAAATCTAAAGCACAGAGGTAAAGAGACAGAGAAGCCTGGTACCCTTAAAATTAATCTATAAGAAATAACTTTTTTCCCTGATCTCACTTGACCTCTCTTGTTAGCATCTATTATATTCTCCCCAGCTTTTCTTGCCTCGAGCCTCCAGACCCACAGAAGAGAACAGGGAATGGAAAGACTTCAGCTATTTATAATAATAATCCTTTCCCAGGCTCCACTGCGGTAGTTTTAATCATCATCTATTGTCAGGCATCAAGATCAAAAAGATTTGAGATTTGATTTGTTTGGGTTATAAAGAAGCCCTGAATGCCAAAGTGCTGTTGCTTAAACTGCAAAGCACAGCCCCCGTGTGAAGTAGAATGAACTGGTATTGCCCTCTCTAATCTGATTTGTAGCCATCACAGCTCTTTAAAGTTATTTGATTTGACATCAATTAGCCAGTTTTCACTAGGGGAAAGTCTTTTTGCATTTAGTCCAATATCAATGTCATTTTCCTCCTAAAATGTGACAAGGAGCAGACTGCTTCAGCATACTTTGCAACCGACACGAAGACTAGGAAAAGGAGGAGGAGAAAGGTTTCACAAAAAGAAAAAAAAAAAAGAGGAGTGGGAGGACCGAGAAACCATTTCAACCCCATCTTCCATTTATAGAGACATGTATACAGAGACAGAGAGACATCTATAGAGAGATAGAGACATATATATGTCTCAGAGAGAGATATGAGACCTCCTGCTCAGCATGTATTGTTTATCAGTACACTTGCAAATATTGCGGTCACTGTAAGGATGTAGAGTACTTCAGACCTGTGTGTTCGTGGAAGAGAGCAACTCTGGTAACAAGAGAAAAGCATTTGTGGAGCTTTAATCCCAGCTTCGTTTCATCTTTCTATATTCTGCCTAGGACTTTGCACAATGCCCAAGGATATATAGAGTTACTGTAACAAACTCCTGGTAAATGTGTTACATGTACAATATTCTGAACCAATGCACCAAAGCAAAATGTTGTCAAGACAAAAGAGACATGGCAATTGCAAATTTCTAATGGCTAAAGCTGGTCTAAGAAGTAGACATCAAAGAAGGTCACCTATTTTGCTGAGTGTCATGATGTACCAAACTTGTATTCCCTACTTGTAGCTGGATGCAGCAACGACATGGACACTGTGTATATTAATGGAGGGAGAGTAGAAAGAGTAAAAAGTTCTTCTGTACATGGAGGAGCAGAGGCATTTTGATGGAATAACCAGGGTCTTGCAAAACTAGGAGCTGAGACAATTGCAAGTCCATATGAGGAGATGCAAAAAGGAGACCTGAAGGGAGAGGCAAAAAACGGGCAATATTGTAAGTGAGCACTTTGTGAGTGCTGGTCTCTTCAGAGAAAGGTATACAAGCTTTCAGAGTGGTGCTTTTTTTTCTCTCAGAAAGGAGATACTGGGAAAAGCTGCCCAGGGACATCTATCATAATGATTTTTATCTGTATGCCCACCCAGCTGCAGTATTTCTGGACTGTACGTGCAAGTCCCAAAGGGTAACAGAACTCCATGGTTTAGATTCCTCCTCAGGGTGCTGAATGATCTAGTTATTGATTGCTTCCTTGCCTCTTTGCCAATAGCTTGTAATGTAAAATGTTGGAAAAGGATGGAAGAATACTGTCATACACACTGAACTATAGTTAAACCTTTTTTTGCAGTCTCGTAAGAAAATAGATCAGATCTGCCACCGCATGACAACTCTTATTAGGAATGTCACACATAGACTTAAACTAGGACACTGCAATGGGCAAAGAGGGCTCCATTGCTGCTTTTGGGAGAAAAATCCAAGGATATCAGTCAGAGGTAAAGGCATTTTCTCAAGCCAAGGTGACCTCAACCTTAAAATGAACTGCTACTTCTGAATTCTTAAAGCGTGTCCTATTAAACCCACCTAGCTATGGAAGTATTGGTGGCAGTTCAAAAATTTCCAGACTACGTAAATATTTTTGCCTTTTGGGAAAGAACATTTTGATTCTCCCAAGCACCATTCAAGATTCAGATCTCATCTATAAATTCATAGTAAAACACTGTAACATTTCTCTGTTGGGAGAAGGCAATGCCCCAGTCCTGAATGGTCCAAAAGTTTTTGGACAAGGATTCCTCTCTAAATTGTTAATCACAGCTCTGTCCCTTAATGGCACAGGGAGCCATAAGAGTTTCATGGTCTTGCAGGATACATTGTGACCATTTCACACAAAAGGCCTCTTCCAATCCTAAAAGTATGAGATCCAATGCCAATTAATGCACAGACCATTTACCAGCACTCAGTAATACATCAGGCTGTATTCTTCCATGACAGAGGTTCAGATAAGCAGTACAAAACTTGCTGGTATCATACATTTGCATCCCTGTATTTCTAAAGAGAAATAGTCTCCATTTTGTTAATCACAAAAGTGCTGCAATACAGAATGAATGCCTACAAAGAGATTCCCATAACTGTGATTCAACGAAAGCACAAAAATATCTGCTCACTTGCCCAGTCTGTACAGGCAGCTTCCCAGCCATGCTGATCAAGGCTATAGTAACAAGGCTGCTTGTTGGTGGTAAAACCACAGCCACATAGAAAGTCTTTCTGAAAATAAGCCTAGATCTTTTCTGGGGATTAACCCACCCCACATACAGCCCAGCCTTCTCCTCAATCAATCAATTAACATAATGTTACATTGTATGCAGGGCAACTTGTGAGGAGGCATGTCTATCTTCACAGGATAGACAAGTAAAAGATGGTAAGGTGCATTTCCAAAATCACTTCCTCGGTGTGACAGACAGGTAGGACCTTGAGATGGCAACTGAAGGCTGCAGGACGGGAAGGTGAAGTTTGGGTTGATTCTTCCATTCGCCTTTAACTCTCTCTCACAAGAACTCTTCAGACTTGTCCTACTTTCCTTGCTCTGTTGCAGCAGGGAATGAAAGGCATTGCAGAATTTTTCCCCTGTACTCTGTCCCTGAGCTCTTGCTGATCTCTGAAAACTTGGCAGAGCACACATCTGCCTTAGATGCTGGAGTTTCAAGGCACTGCTTTTTGCCAGAGCTACCACTTCTGTGCTGTGCACCTGGGACAAGGACATTTTCCAGTCCGGTAGCTTCATTCTGAAAGGTCTCAGTGCTGAGAACTCTTGCTAGAATGATCTCTCTTTCTAGGTTTTGTTTAGGAACCTGCAACCCATACCTTTCAGTTTCTGAAACTAAGGTTGAAGGGGGTCATGTTTGTTTTGGAGAAGAGGTAATAGAGTTGTTAATTTGGGCTTGTAATTATTCATGATTAGCACATTTTTGCTTTTTTTTCCCTCTCCTACTTATTTAGTTATCAGATCCAATTACAAACCCAAATTACCAACCCTAATTTTACTAACAGTTATTCAGACATAAATAACAATGAAACTGAAGTAGCAGAAGGGTCAGAGAAGGCTGGATAACCTAGCAGGAGCTAAATCAATACTTGATAAATTCTTCATCTAATAGTCCATACTAAGCCTTACCCTGCATTGACAAACCTACGCAGTTAGCAGTAGATTAAAGTCAGTGGAGTCTGAAGGAAGCCGCAATCACAGCTCTGACTGCAGGCCATCGTTACAGAGAGTATAATTCAGTGACAACTTCCAGCATGTGCTGGTTTTGGCTGAGATAGAGTTAATTTTCTTCATAGTAGCTAGTATGGGGCTATGTTTTGGATTTGTGCTGAAAACAGTGTTGATAATACAGGGATGTTTTCGTTACTGCTGAGCAGTGCTTACACAGTGTTAAGGCCTTCTCTGCTTCTCACCCCACCTCACCTGTGAGTAGGCTGGGGGTGCACAAGAAGTTGGAAGGGGACACAGCTGGGACAGCTGACCCCAACTGACCAAAGGGATATTCCACACCATATGGTGTCATGCTCAGTATATAAAGCTGGGGAACAAGAAGTAACGGGGTGATGTTCGGAGTGATGGCATTTGTCTTCCCAAGTAACCATTATGTGTGATGGAGCCTGGCTTTCCTGGAGATGGCTGAACACCTGCCTGCCGATGGTAAGTAGTGAACGAATTCCTTGTTTTGCTTTGGTCTTTTACTCTTCGGATTCTCTCCCCCATCCCACCAGGGGGGAGTGAGCGACCAGCTGTGTGGTGTTTAGTTGCCGGCTGGGGTTAAACCACGACACAGCACCACCTCTCCTCTTACCGCTGAAATCCATTTTACATAAAATACCAGTTCAGATGCATTGATGTAACCGTCTGGTGAATCACGTTGTTCTCTGATCAGTCACTCAAGGAACTGATCCAGATTAAAAATAAACCTTAAAAAAGGGGTAAGGGAAGGGAAGGAATGGTTATTTTAAACCAGTTCAACTCTGTGCTCTAGATAGCTCCTTAAAGGATCATGATGAAGAGAGCCATGTGGGAGCAGAAATGCATGGCCAAGGCTGGGCATGAGGTGACGAGATAGTGGGAGCTTAGGCGAGGAACAGGGGGACTGAGTGCTTAGGGGAGGAACAGGGGGATAACTAAAATCAGAACAGCTGCCAAGAGAAATGCTTTCATAACCACAGCCTTTGGAGTGGACGGACCCACAGACAAGAGGTGTTATGGCTCTCACTTCATAAAACACAGACCTTGCAGAAACAATTGATTTTTCTTTTAAGCATTTACACCTCTGACCAAACAATAAAAAAAATCAGTCAGTTTAGGTTGATGAAAGGCTTTCTAGGTTTCTAACTGGAATCCCCTCACTAAAGAATAACTCATAGTTTATTAAAAAAGTTTTGTTTTCTGGGATTATTGTAATAATTAATTATCAAAAGATGTGTAATTGCTATTTCCAAAAGAAGAAATTGAACCTCTGCAAAAGCTTTGAATCAGCACAGCAGGGCTGTTGTCAAGTTATTTTCACTTTTTGCTTTTTTGCTGGAAATGATTCACCCAGAACATCCTGAATTTCTGAATTGATTCAGTCTCTAGCTGCTCATCTGAAAATGTTTCTCCCAGCTCAAGAAATAATGTACTGATGGACTGTGAACAAGCATCACCTGAAGTGAGAAATGAAAGATAGGGTATAAAACCCAACAAATCACCCCATCACAACTGTGTACGAAGGAGCAAAAGGTGTATGAAAAGGCAGATGTCCTAGATGATGAAATGCTTATCCCTGATTAATCCAGGGGTAAATTTGTCATTCCTGGGACACAACTAGAACAGCTAAAGCCTGTATCTTGTGTTTGCAGGCTTTAGATTTTTGGTTTTTAATGAAGACAGCTTGTCTTGCACTGAGTTAACCCCCTTGCATATCCACAACCTAAGCCACTGCTTAAGCTTATGTAGGAGACCAGTGAGACTATCAGTAGTCAAATTCAGATCTCTTGAGTCTCATTTCCATGTGTGCATGCTGCAAGGCTATCCTTCTTTGCAAGTAACCTGGTTATTTTAATAGGCTCTTAAAAATGGAGAACAACAGCAAGAAGATTCAGGAGGATATCGTAAACCTTATTGATATGACAGCATTAGCATGATACAGCTTTACAAGGCAAAAATACCATCCCATCATCAGATTAATAACTGAGACTTGAGCTTCATTTTTCCCACTCAGGAACCACTTTAGTAGTATCCTACCATAAAAAGAAGCCACAGACCCATTTTAACATTTCTTTTTCTTTTTTTGTTTTGTTTATTTTGGACTAATATATTCATGCCTCACAATACATTCTAGTTTATTGCATTTTTAATTTGGCGTATTCCTTGCTGCTTGATAATGTACATGGTTTGCAGTATCCATCAAAAGGCAGAGCTGCTAAATAAACAAGTCCAGGCCTGACTTCTTCATGAAACTCTCCCTGTCTTCATGTTATGCTTTGCCAAATGGTGTTACCAGAGAATGGGAATAAATTGTGCTATCTTTTTTTTTTTTTTTGGCTGTGATATCAGAAGGCTTTTCCTTGGATGTCTGTTTGATAACTTTAACATGCATCACCTCATTCAAGAGTCTTGGTCCTGATCCAGGGTCTACAAGGGTTTTTCCTCTGATTCAAACCCAGCCTTGACAAAGGAGAGGAAGGCAGGGTGGCACTAGTTTTCATTGGGAAACAGAGGCACAGGAGAGCTCTGCATGACTTTTTCCTGGGTACACTGGGAAGAAGGGACTGGACACCAGGAGACCTCATTCCCCAACTTGAGCTCTTCAAGCCTTTCTCTTTCCAGTGAAATGAGAACAGGCTTTTCCAGGATGCAGCTGGCAGGAGAAGAGCTGTGACCCTGGCAGTCAGTTAAGGGTGCAAGTAAGAAGTTTCTGGTGTGTGTCTGGCCTGATTCCTGTTCATTGGATTTTGGCTCATGAAAAAAGAGCATCCACTTCAGTCTTCTCCCTCCCCTACCCCATCTTATTTGAACAGCAACCCCAGGCTAATGAGAAAAAGGCTTATTAGACTTTGTTTCTTACATGTAACCCGTGTCCAGGAAATAATATTGAAGATTGTGAGATACTGAAGTGTTCTCTCAATATTTGCATTTTATAATTATTTCTCCAAAGAACTGGGCAGACGGGACTTCTCTGATGGGGCTGTGGTCACCTACCCTGTGACATGGGAGAAATGACAGAATATTAATCAGGTTCATCCCAGTTCCCTCAGCAGATCATTTACTCTCTCCCTGTTCATTGCTCATTTACAAATAAACTCTCAGAATGAGTGACTGGAGTGAGCTGGCCGCCAGAGAGGAAGGTGGGGGAAGTTTGCACACCAGCACAGCAGGCTGGGAGCAAAAATGCTCTCTGAAAACATGTGTCTGTTTGCAAATACAATAGACCTGTCCCTCAAAGCCAGAGGACTCCAGCTTTATATCACTAATCAAAACGAGGCTCCAGCCCATAATCCTCTGAAATTCAGACTAAGCTGTGCAGTGTGCAGGAGCAGAGGAACTGGAGGAAGAGAGCGGAAAGATGCCCTTTTTTACCCCAGATCCAGTCCTGAAGTTAATGGGGATCATGGAGATGTACTATCTGATCTCTTTAAGGGGAGTAGTATAGCTCTGTCTTACTTTACAGGACAAAGATGAAAAGCACGGGAGCTCCACAAGCACTGAAGGGCACAGAGAATTTTCTGGGAATTGTACTTCATAGAATCATAGAATCTTTTACATGGAAAAGACCTTTAAGATCATTGAGTCCAACCATTAACCTAGCACTGCCAAGTCCACCACTAAACCATGTCCCTAAGCACCATGTCTACATGTCTTTCAAATACCTCCAGGGATGGTGACTCTACCGCTTCCCTGGGCAGCCTCTTCCAATGCTTGACAACCCTTTCCGTGAAGAAATTTTTCCTCATATCCAATCTAAACCTCCCCTGGTGCAACTTGAGACCATTTCCTCTTGTCCTATGGCTTGTTACTTGGGAGAAGAGACCAACACCCACCTCACTACAACCTCCTTTCAGGTAGTTGTAGAGAGCCATAAGGTCTCCCCTCAGCCTCCTTTTCTCCAGGCTAAACAACTCCAGTTCCCTCAGCCTCTCCTCATAAGACTTGTTCTCCAGACCCTTCCCCATCTTCGTTGTCCTTCTCTGGACACGCTCCAGCACCTCAACGTCTCTCTTGTAGTGAGGGGCCCAAAACTGAACAAAGTATTTGAGTTGTGGCCTCACCAGTGCCGAGTACAGAGGGACAATCACTTCCCTAGTCCTTCTGGCCACACTATTTTTGATACAAGCCAGGATGCCATTGGCCTTCTTGGCCACCTGGACACACTGCTGGCTCATATTGTCAGCTGTTGACCACCATTCCCAGGTCCTTTTCTGCTGGGCAGCTTTCCAGCCACTCTTCCCCAAGCCTGTAGCGTTGCATGAGGTTGTTGTGACCCAAGTGCAGGACCTGTCACTTAGCCTTGTTGAACCCCATACAACTGGCCTCAGCCCATCCATCCAGCCTGTCCAGATCCCTCTGTAGAGCCTTCCTACCCTCAAGCAGATCAATTCTCCCACCCAGCTTGGTGTTGCCTGAAAACTTACTGAGGCTGCACTCGATCCCCTCGTCCAGATCATTGATAAAGATATTAAAGAGAACTAGGCCCAATACTGAGCCCTGGGGAACACCACTTCTGACCAGCCGCCAAATGGATTTAACTCCATTCACCACAACTCTTTGGGCCCGGCCATCCAGACAGGTTTTTACCCAGCAAAGCATGAGCAGCCAGTTTCTCCAGGAGAATGCTGTGGGAAACGGTGCCAAAGGCTTTACTAAAGTCTAGGTAAGCAACATCCACAGCCTTTCCCTCATCCACTAAGCAGTTCACCTTGTCATAAGGGAAGATCAGGTTAGTCAAGCAGGACCTATCTTTCATGAACCCATGCTGACTGGGCCTGATCCCCTGGTTGTCCTGCATGTGCCACGTGATGGCACTCAAGATGATCTGCTCCATAACCTTCCCTGGCACCAATGTCAGGCTGACAGGCCTGTAGTTCCCCGGGTCCTCCTTCCAGCCCTTCTTGTAGATGGGCATCACATTTGCTAACCTCCAGTCAACTGGGACCTCCCCAGTTGAAAGCAATTGAGGTAGTGTCTTAAAAAGCTACCATTCATCTGTTGATGAGATTGCTGATCCATCACAGATGAAAAATAAAGTCAATTCACTTAAAATGGATTCCTGACAACTTTCCTTAACAATGGACTAGAAGCAGATGTATGTTCCACTGCTCAGTTGAGCAGTCTTTACTTGCTATGGTGTAGAAGTTGGAGACAGTTGCTGCTTTAATCCATATGTAACAGAGATGATTTTGTTTCTCTCAGGAGCTCTGCTGGTCCCTGTTAAGCAAGAGCTTGGTTTAGTCCATGTGGCAGAAACATGTTACACTGGTCATTAATGGCCAGAGTGCGACACTTAACAAGAGCAACCTCTCTGTCTATAGGTGCACTTTTAATGAAGTGGTATGTTCCTTTGCTGTGTCAATGTAAAGCCCTGCTTTTTGCAGCAGCACAAAGCATTTCAACTTACAGTACCTTGGGAGGACCACCATAACTCAAGTGAAGTATATTCCCCTTACAAAGTGATTTCAGAGACATGCTCTTGTAGCTAGGAAAAAAAGGCTAAGATATTTTATCTATACAGTGTAGCTGAGGAAACTGAGGCACGGGGAGATGTCCTAAGGCAGAGGCTTCAGATATCCAAAAAGACGTGAAGTCTTTTAAGGTGCCAGCACAGCAAGGGATTCACTAACATTCACCTCATGAACCTCCCAGAGCTATCAAAACTGGGGCCACAGATAATCAATGCCCCAAAAAATCCAGCGGCAAGTGGTGACAGTAAAAGATGGTCAAGGGTGATAATGAAAACAGAGGTAAGACCCCCACCACTCTTAGAGATGGAGTATTCCAACTTAAAACAGAGTCTTTCAAGTCTCAAGCAGTGAAAAAAGCTGTGATTGTTCTTCTGCTCAGCTGTCAACACCACCTTATTAGCACTGAGCAAATAACTTGTGCCAGTTTGACAAACCTTGTCTCTTTTTTTTTCCTCGAGTTTGTGGAGATTTCCTCAGCCTTATGCATTATTCAGACAAGAGACTCCCTAGAGGGTTTTAAATCCAAGGTTTGATGGCCAAGAGCTCTCTGTGTCTGAACTGAGTTGAGGAGCAGATATTGGCTGGGCACGATAGAGCACGTGGCAATGGGTTCATCTCCCTGACTGGCTGAATGGCTCAGGTGCAAGCATTTGCAGCTTAACGATTCTTTTCTGGTGTATTTTCCTATCAGAAAAACTACAGGGGTCAAAAGAGCTGTGGTCTTTTCAGATTAAGGTTTGTTGTGGTTTGCTTATGTTATGCTCTCAAGTCTCCTAAACCCACTCTCCTGCAACGCTGTGTCAAACCTCATTCCTGTGCCTCTATCTATCTATCTGTCTGTCCATCTGTCTACTTTTAAATGCTTCTAAAATTACTTATAAATGTACAAATTTAAAAATATTCATTTAAGAAGCAGGTCATCCTAAAGCCACTGCAGCAAAAGAAGCAGCCGTGAATGTCAGTCACATGAAAGCAGCATTGGTTTGATCCCACAGGGACTTGTTCGGTGTATGTAAGAGTGGTCTCTAACGGAGGGAAGAGGCCTGAGGAGCCCTGAGTTCAAGCATTCACATTGCTCAGTGGGAATAATTCCCACAACTGAAACGGACCCAGATGGTGGATTATTAAATGCAGAGAAGAGCAGGTTTGAGGATGATGCAGGTTAAATGCACCACCTGGATGCATGCATGAATGAAAGGACATTAGGGATTTGCTTGTAGAGACAGTGTAATACACATACTGAAAAAGAGCCAGGAGTAATTCAGTAGCTTATGGCACTGTTTGCCTTTGGGATGTGGATTTAAATCCATTCCTCTGAGCTACTTTTAAAATTCAGACATGGCTGGAAGTCGCAAACACTTCAATCTGTTTGCATGGATTTTTAATTCTGGGGAGCTGGGCATTGTAACCATTAGAGAAGTCAGGTCTGGCCACCTCCTGAAGCCACTCAGTGAAAGCGGTGCACACCAGCTGTGTCCACCCTCTCCAACAACATGGGTTAAAATGATTCAACATTAAAAGACCATCTAAGCACTGCTCTGCTCTCTGATTCATTATGCTGTGAACTGTTTGCTCCCGTACAGCATTAAGCACACGAGCCTGTTGGCAAGAAGCAAAGACCACCAGTTTTTCTGCATAATAATAAGGTGATCCTGAAAGCAGTTCTGCACTTGTCAATGGTTGTCTGTTTCTGTGCACGTACTTGGGGCACAGAGTCACTCTGACACCACATCCCACTTTGCTAGCAAAGCGTAGCAATTTCAGTCCCTAAAGGTCTCCTTCCAAAGTGCTTTAAAGTTGTCTGCCTGTCCAATTTATGTCGGCACAGTCATTTCATGGTGAGTGAGATGGGTATGAATAGATGTCACATTTTGCAATTTCTCAGCTGTTAAAACATCCCCCCCTCCATTTTAAAGTGTACTAGATGGGAGATGGAAGACAGCAGCTCTCTTGAGTAGCTTACACCAACACTAAGGAAAAGTCAATGTCAAAGGTCTTAAAAAGACTGTACTCTTTTTTGAGCAAGACTGATGATTTTTTACCACTATTATTATTATTATTTTTACAATGAGGTCTTACCTTCTGACCATGGCTTCTTCAGCCTTCTTGGATAACTCATTTATTTGTTTATTTGTTTGGTTCTGAAAGAGAATTATGGGTGACACTGCAAAAATTTTAGTAAGGGACGACATCAAAGCTCCACCCCAAGGTTTCATGCCATCAGTTCACCATCTCCAACATTAGGCTGTAAAAGATCCCCTAGGAAGAATAAAAGAGCAAGGCAAGCAAATAGCAATACTTCCTTGATACACTCTCCCAGGCTGCACTAAGCCACTGCTTCTTAAGGCAAAAATGGCCTTTTTGTAGTTCATAGTTCTGATGGATTTTCTTCCATGATGCTGTTTTATATTGTGGGAATCACTAACATTCACACTGCATTCCTATTTCCACTATCACTCTGACAGAAAGACTGTGTACTTGCACCTTTTCAGCTGCACAGTCTTCAGAGCCAATGCAGCTTTTTCTTTATATATGTAGAAAGAAGCTAGCAATTTTCTGTGGGAAATAACAAAAAAGTTTGCTTTCCTCTACCCAGACCAGCCTTCTAACACTATCCAGACAGCCTCAGGGTACGTGAAACACATTCTCATCATCATAGTAGGAAAACAACAATTTGGCAGGCTTCAGCATGGCCCTCTCATTATATCAGGCATTTTGAGCTGAAACCTGGGGCTCAGAGGAGTCCTCAGCTGTGTATATGGCCACTTCAGTCGAGATGGTGCCCTCTCTAAACCATGTAGCCAGGAAGCAATCTGCATCAATTGCTGGAAATGGCCATGCTCCCTCCCTCCTGAAAGTATTTTGCCTTTGGGAGCTGAAAGACCTTTGCAGCAAGGCCTCATGTTGTCAGAGCATGGTCAGAATAACTGGGATATCATGTGGATGTAGAAACTCTGCTCAGGTCTTCAAGCAAACTGGGTGTTCTGCCTTGGAGAGTAAGACCTATGCTTCTTCCAGATGCATTATAATTGCGTTTTCTGCAGTGGTGCAGCTGAACACCTAGATCCAATGGATTTTTAACAGAGCCAGCACAGGCATTTTATTCACAGGCTGTGGAAGCTGCTGGTGGAGAAAGAGGACTTCTCTGGGAGGGTGGGAGGGCTGGCAGTAGGCAGAAAGAGTGTGGGAATGGGTTTCATTGCTGGGACCAGCATCCAGGAGAGAGCTGCTTTCACACCCGAGCACTCCCTACAGAAAGTCAGGTTGATTGTTGGCTGTGTTAGGTACACAACATACCCCAACAAAGGAGCTAACAAGATCCTTTCATCAAGCACAGTCAGATGTACATCTCAAAAACATATTTTATAGCTGTTTATTACAGGCTTTCCAGTCTATATTTTTCTCCTTCCTAACTTTCTAATTTGAGAGATAAATTGAATTACAACATTATCACACTATCCTAATAGCACATATTTTTGTGTGTGTCATGCCTGCATAATTCTCCTTTCTGGCACCTTGTCCCACAAGACGGAACGAGTTGAATCCAGAAGAGCACTCACTGCTGGATCGTGCTCCTTCAAATACTTTTTCCAGACTAGTTTAGTTATTGTTAAACATGAACCTGAGATTCTGTTCATCTCCCTGTTCAGCAGCAAACCACTTTATGGTGACAAAATACTTGTCTAATGTCCCCTAGCTTTGAATTTTTAGCTCTAAGATGGGCATGATGAGAGTCTCTTCCTGCCTTTGTCTGGCTTGTCAATTTAAACAGTATGCTCTCTGAGATAGGGACTTTCTTTTACTGTGTATAGACATAGGGACTCTACAGTGCCACCAGTTGTCCTAAAACATAAATATTATAGCAAGGATTACCAGCTCATACCATTACATGTAATTACATATTCCTTCCTAAGAGGAAAAGCACTCCAGAGTGTTTCAAGAAATAAGGTATGGCTAAATATCAGACATTGCTTCTTTCTCAAGAAGATACTGCAAAGAACAGGAGTTTATTTCAAACTTTAATTTTTCACTGAGATCACATTTTTCTGGTACAATCTGTTCTTGGGAGCTGGTAATGGTTTGGACAGAGAGTCCTGATAAAAGTGGATCTGCCCAGCATCTGTTTGTGATCACCACTGGCCAAAGGTTTAGAAGCACACAAAAGGTATGTGGCCAAGACTTTAAATGAAGGCAAGATTCCTGTATCTCATTCTCCCCCATGAGTTTCAGAAGGAACAAACCCAGGAGAAAAAAAAACAAAAAGAAAGGTGTACACAGTGGACGTGGTGAAAAAAGAATAAGAATGGAAAGGAAGAAAGTGCAGGCCTGAAACATGGCTGCTTTGTGGTGTTGTGTTATAGTTGAAAAAGAAGACATTAATAGTAAAGTAGATAAAGTTTGTGTTTATAGTAGTGTACAGAAATTTAAGCTAATTAGCTCTGTCTGGGCATCCCAATAATTTTAAACAGTGACTTCCAGCAACGTGGTTCAAAGGCTAGAGACGAGACATGGAGGAGCAGGAGATTTTGCAGCTGTATGAACAGAAAAAGCTACTTCCTAATTTCCTATGAGCTGAGCTGTGACTTGTGCGTTGTTCTCCATTCTCTCCTAGGAGCTGAAGTAGCAAAATTTGGCAGCAAAACAGGGAGCCAGCTAGAGAATATAGTGAGTCAAGAAATGGAGTGAAGCAAAGCTAAGACTGATAGAGGCTGGTGAAGCAAGGAGCAGCTAGCAAAAAATAAACCAGGCAACAGATCAGATCAGCTTAAATCAGGTCTTGTTATCCAGCAAAGCTTAAAACGAGAAGCTATCATGCAAGGTTACTTTAGGAGGGTAGAAGAAGTGGCTTAGCAGTTGTCTACCCAAAGGAAAGGATAGTTAATCGTTGTTGGTATAGTTAAAATTTAGGAGTTAATTATTGCTAATTTGTTTATCTTCCTTGTTAGAATTTATTTATTTATTTTTTCTTTCTCTTGGAATTACTGTTTGTTTAGTTATTCATACCATGTATTTGTGAGTAAGTAAATTACCTCACCGAGCATCAAAAAGCTTAGCGTAACTTTCCCAGTCTTCTCAGAGTAGGCTAGTCCAAACCCTCTTCTCAAAGCAGGGTCAGCTAGAGCAGGTTGCCCAGGACCGTGTCCAGTCAAGTTCTGAACATCTCCAGAGGACTGAGCCTCTACAGTCTCTCAGGGCAACCTGTTCCAGTGTTTGACCACCCTCACAGTGTCCCTGCAGAAGTTACATATGTAAATATCTTGTAGTAAAACAATTTAAAACTGCCCATCACTTGATTTCTCTGATAAAAAATTACATTCATGGTCTTAAAATGTCCTCTATCACATGTCCTGAAGTGAAGTTAATTTACAGTGTAATGATAGCAAAGACAATTTTCTTCTAAGTTCTTAATTCCCACCTGATGTTTCGAATCTTTTTACCTTCAATCTGATCTCTAGTTACTGAGATCAGTGGTCTTTCAAGGAAAGAAGGACATAGCTTGCTGCCAAGGCATGATATCCTCTGCTCACCCACAAATGCTCCGTCCACCCTGCGGCACAGTTCACATAAATGAAACTTGCTATTTAGAGTATCTCATTATCCATCTTCTCTTTTTCCTTTCCACTTAATTGATTTCATAAAAATTCCTTGGTTCCTTTCTTTCTTTCTTTTGGTTGGACTAATTATCAACAGTACATAATCATAATTATGGCAAATTACTTCATTGTGTATCACTTGGATCCTTTCTTGAAAGTGCTACTTATAGTCACAGGATTAAAAAAAAATCTCTGTATTTACAGGCTGCATTGAGGTACATTAGTATAAGTCTGAAGGGGTAAAAATGCTTCATTAACAATCCAAGAGCTGGTTAAGCATCCAGTTCTTCAGAGTATAAGCAAGAGCCTGGACTCTACTTTCATATTGCTCCTTGTGCTCAGTAATTTCCTCACAGACTGATTCTTCAGGATCAGAAGGACCTATTCAGGCTGACCTGAATACCAAAACTATGACATTTCATTAATATTACTAATTGATAGTTAATTAACCAACACAAAACATGTGCTTAGACCAAGCATATCTTCTACAAAGGCATCCTTCACAAGAAGGTAGTGAATCTTCATTTTCCTTGTTAGCGTGTTCCTCTAATACTCCATCATACTACTAATATTGGCACACTTTTTTTTGTTTGTTTCAATTTGTCTGGTCGTATTATTCTTAAGCTTGTGTGCATTGGTTTAAAAAGTTGGAATTCTTATCCATCGCTAACAGGTTAGTTCAAGCACTAGCTTTGATTTGTAGTACAATCTTCTCTGCAAGAATAGTCTATAAACTGTACTCTGCAGCTTCTCTTTGGGAGAGCTGGGGATTTCTTATGGTGTGAATTGTTTGCTTCCTGAAAAGCATTGTTCTTCACCCAAAATTAATGGTTACTTCGTGCTGATTTTGCAAAGTTTTGGCAAGAAAAAATGGACAAAACACATTGAAACAGTCTTTATCATTTTGGGTTGATGAGAAGGTAGGTAGTTTTGTTATAATTATTTTGATACATTTCTAAAAATGAGCTTCAGTGCTGCATCCTTACCCTTAAGATGTTGCCCATCTCACCGTCAACATCTTTCTTTAGGTTCTGCAGGCTACTTTCACTGAAGGTATATGCTTTCTTATGGGATGTCTGCATCATTCAGTGGAGAATGATTCAGAGACATTCAACATTGCAATAACACACAGCTGCAGAGTGTGCAGCACAGTGGAGAGATTGTAGCTTGGTCCAGAAAGCAGCAAAAGTTTTTCAGTTCAGGTGAAGGTAGAAACTGTTTCTGTGATATTACTCCTAGTCCTAGAGCTGTCTTGCTTCCAATAGCCTGGATCTCTCTGCCAGGTCATTATATGCACAAGTTTAATGTTTTTCAGCTTGAACCTATGCATCTAAGATGACCCACACCAGGGATCTAAGAAAGGCGAACCACTGTCTGTAAAAAGAAGGCGAAACCCTCTTCCCTAATAACACTATCAGCAGTTGTTAATCATCTCATCTGTTAACCCATCTTGACTTTGTTGAGGATGTGTTGACTTCCCTGGTGTACCTTAAATAGAAGATACTTAGATCTCTGTGGATCACTGTTAACTACTGACTTGAAAGGCTTAGCTGTCATTTCTCTCCACTGCTGAAATGAGTTTTCTCACACCAGCTTTAACTGTTTATTCCACCATCTCTCTGAGCAAACCTTTTATTCTACTATCTCTCCTCCTGGTGATTAAGCACTTGCAATTCTCAGAACCACCAAGACGGAGAGCTTTTTTTGTTGTTTTTTGGGTTTTGTAAATGAAGATTTACTGTCTATCTATTATAACAGGTCAGTTCTTAAATAACTGTCACCAGGGACTGGAACCCTCACATAACTCTCTGGGTGTAAGAGACATATATGTTCCACTGATCTTTCATTGTTGGTTTAGGTTCATTTTAATTTCCTGATTGGGTGACAAACTCATTTCCAAATAAGAGAATAAGGAGTATCAAGAAAGGCCATTAAGGCCGAAACGCTTCTCCCTTGCACATATCATGCTCTTGGCTAGGTAAGGGTGCTGCTGCAGGAAACTCCTATCTCAATGTTTGCAGGAAAATGAGGAGTAACCAGGGTAAAACAGTAGACAGACATCTTGATTTAGCTGAGGCAAACGTACAACAGAGAGGATTTTACTCATGTTCCTGAGATAATATTGGAAAGATAGTTTGGCTCCAGCTTTTTCTAGAACTAAACATTTTGTCTCTCACTTAACTCCCATTCCTGGAATCACATCATGACAACAAAAGACAGAGACTGTGACCCAGATCCTATGTTGAATCAAATGACTTATTGCAAGGTCATCCCCTATCACATGGCTCAGGGAGTACCCTCTCTCTTTTCATTTTCATTTGTAGAACTGGTCACCCTGAAAGTGCGACTATGTTCTT
Source organism: Ciconia boyciana (assembly GCF_034638445.1). Taxonomy (NCBI): domain Eukaryota; kingdom Metazoa; phylum Chordata; class Aves; order Ciconiiformes; family Ciconiidae; genus Ciconia; species Ciconia boyciana. The sequence goes on along the minus strand of NC_132941.1, from coordinate 53,994,098 downwards.
AAATCAAACACAGAGCAACAGTTCCTCAGTGGTTTTATCTACAAATCCCATAGGAGGGGTAATGCTGACTTCACCCTGCAACTGCGCATTCTCCAAATGAAGAAAGGTACTTGACTAAGGAGGCAAGGCTGCAGTTGTAGTCTCTCTGAGATGGACTCACACAGACTCCTCTCTTTCTATTAGCTTTCCACTTTTCTGTCATCTAGCAGTGTGATTTGCAAGTATATCTTCTGTTGATGAAGAGCAACACGGTACTGGTATCATCTCTGCCTCTGTAACAACTAAGCCACTGTTCCTCCCAGCAGTTACTTAGATGGAAAAGTGGTAGACTTAGCCACCGGTGAGGTTTTGTAAGTGCACTGCAAGTCTTCAGAGAGACTAGAAGGCACAAAGTTCCTCTCTTTATGCATCATACCTGGAATCAGGACATGCCAGAAATCTTGCCCAAAAAATGTGGGTTTTGGGATGGTAAGCTTCATCACTAACTTCTATGCCAATGTCAGACCTGGAAGCAACCTCAACCAGAAGAAATAAACTAACTTTGGTTATTACAATCTCACATCCAAACTGCTGCTAACATGCCATGTACAAGATGTACACGGTCCCTCCTGAAATGTGGATCAGATTCCAAGTTACTGTTTACAGAAGAGTATTACTGTAAACTAGCAGCAAAGCAATATGCCTAAGGCGAAAATATCCATGACATAATGGAATAAAGAACTTCAAAAGAAAAGAAAATTGACAGCTTTAACACACTCTTACTGACTGCCTGTAAAGATTTTCAGGTGACTGGGAAGTCAAAAGAAGTAATCCCTTGCCTTTCCATAATATTAGGTGAAAGCTGAACATTAGGAATGAGTAGAATTTAAACTCTGGGGCTTCACTCCTTGGGACGGGAAATGGAGCCTAAGGTGCTAAATGTCAAAAACACTAATCTCGTGAGGTAACTGAATAGCCCAAGCCAGGACACAGTCTTTATAGATGGAAAGGTACCTCTCGGTACCTTTGACTTTTCCTCGGTACCTCGGAAAAGTCAAATCCCCTTGTGCAACCTAATATAGTAATTCTTTCTGTACATATAGCCATACTGTGCTTAGTAAAGATCTCATTTTCAGACTGAAGAGTAAGGTGGGAAGAAATGTCTGTTCATGAGGTTTGAGTGAAAATTGTTCTGTCAGGTGAACTTTCATAGTAAATGATTAACATTATTGTGTGAGATAATGCACAATATTCATCTGCATACATCATCCTATTTGCAGAAGCAAAATAAGAATTGAAAATCCTGACCACGTTGCACCTACCATAAGTATCAAAGATGTTGCTTTATTTCTGGGCTGTTGTTTGTTTTTATTTTTTTCACCTGCCAGTACTACAAATTATATTGAAGGATGCTAGCTGATCACCTTTGTGTTTCAAAGCAAAACTTCAAGAACCCCTCTAACCACAATGCCGCCTCTCAGAATTAATAGTAAAGATATATTATTTATACAACTTTCTGAGTTGAAGAGAGCTGTCATATGTAATTACATCTGTTCTTAAAAGGTCATGAGAAATGTATCTTTAATAACTAAGATGGCTTTTGTTTCTTCTTTTAACAGAACACTCTGAATGCATGTAACGGAGATCTTCATGTTGAATAGTATTTACGGCACTGTGCTTGTACTGGCCTGCAAAAGAAGGAAAGTTTTCAAGACAAGAGGTTGTTTTCTGAAATATACAGGTATTACAGCTGTTAGACTTCCATGAAAAGAAGAAAAAAAAAAGGAAGTCATTTTTTACAATTTCATTGGGAAAACCCCTCTCAAACACAATACAGAGTTTCTGGAGACTGGAAAAATCTGAAACCAGGCTCCATTCTTGAAGACAGAGTTAATTTCACTTCCAGGCTTGTAAGTAGTCCAGTTCAAGACTCTACTCCATGCCAGGCATATGAACATGGGCTTTCTTTCACTCCTGCTGAGAACCCAAAACACCTATTACAGAGTTCCCTCTTTTAAATGAATTTCGATCTTTGCAGATGTTTAGTATCTTATGAAAGTGGAATCTTCCTCTCAGCTTTACTTGTTAATTGAAGCTTGTAGTGTTAAGACTATTCATATAAATGTATGTGTTCAGCTATTACAAATCACTGAGGCTGCTTAAAGCTGTGGATTGATTCTGTAACAGCACCGGGTTGAAATATAATACTTTGTCCCAGTAGAAAGTTGCTTAGAAGAAGAAATTGTAGCTTCTGCATATATATAATTAGGATTGTACAGTTCTGAAGAAAATATTGCCTCAAACAACATCATTGGCTTAATTACACACAGCTCTGCTAAGCCAGAGTTTCTCTAAAGCTGAAGCAGGAGGTTGGACTAGATGACCTTCTGAGGTACCTTCCAACTTGAATTCTCCTATGATGGGATGATCCCTATGATCCTGTGAAGTGTGTGTATAGTTTTGTTTCAGGTCTCTCTCTACTTTGAGGAGAAAGACTTTTTCAACTGGCATTGACACCACCTACAAGGTATATCCCTACAGACATTTAAAGCTAACTCTGAAGAGCCTTCTCAGCAGCCCGAGACATGCATATCATTTTTCACTGGTTTTCTCCTCCAAAATTCCTAGCATTACCATCCCAGGTTTGTTCCTCACCCACATGCAAAGCCCTTCTCAGAATCATTTTATCTTTTCATCTAAGCAGAGACAGAATGTGCGGGTCATGGGCAAGATTCAAAAGCAGGAGACTGGCTTCCTATGCTCAGGGTATACATGTATGGGTAAGGTCTAGTCATGTTTTGGGAAGGGCTGGGTCATAGACATGCCAACTTCAGACCTAACTATTGATCAAAGCAAGTATCTGCTTAGACTTCTGTCAGGAGTTGAACCGAGAGGTTCTTAACATAAATACTAACCCCCAAAGTGACCTCAACGTCAACTACCCCAAGGACTGAGCCCTTCATCACAGTTCATACATGACCTTCTATAATTGCCAGGCTCCTTCCTCAATTCACCTTTTGATATGAAAATAAATAATGCTTCTCACTGTCCAATTGCTGAAGCACATTTATGTGCCTAGGGAACCCTTACCCTCTGCTCACTGATATGCTCAGTGAGCTGGGCACAGCCCAGTGCTGAATCAGTCACCGCTCTTCTACTTCTTGCTTTGTCACACCACTTTTTATTCCCCAGCAAAACTTATAGAAGCTGCATTTACATTTAAGGCTGTGATGGAGCACACATACTCTGTCAGCAGGGTTCATTTAACCAGGCATTCATAATAAGCAGTACAAGTATGATCTCTCATTATAGTGATCCTTGCCTGGTGGTGGCAGTGGTAACACTAGAGCAAGCAGTGAGATGCAGTTACCTTTTATGTGCCAGGAATCTCTAAGGATGCAGAGGGCTGAGGCTGGACGAGGTGTCTCTTCCCTCCTCCACCACACTAATCTTCTACTCCCCAGCTGACATGATCTCTCTGGGGAGCCAAGAATATGAAGCCTTTAATGGGCTTCTCCCCTTGCTGGAGACCCTTGAGCAGGATTTGGGTCTCCTCTGAAGCCAGTGAACAGTTTATTGCTGTAATCATTCAATCCTTTGTCCCTTTCAGAGCAAAGGGACTAGCATCACTCAGGACAGGATTTGATCCAGGAGTGAATTCTAAGTTGCCCTGATCATATTTCCATGGGCCAAGAGGAGGAGGAGGCAGAGGACCCTGAGCTAGCTCCTCCAAGCTGAGGTGCTTTCCTAGTTCAGCAGAGCCCCAAACAGATAAAGCTATCTTGGGATCCTGGGTGGTCCTTGGCCTGAGGATATAAATGCTGACAGCTGAATGCACTCAGTCGCACACTGATGCAGCCACTCTGCTTCCTTGTCACAGCCAACTAACAAATCTCCACCCAGCACTGCCCTGTGCAGAGCAGTAAGTGCCCTCAGACTGGGCTTAAGCTCAAACAGGAAGTAGAAAGACCCAAACACACTTAAAGCTTCCTGATCCCTGAAGGGAAAAATCCTGCAGACCATCTCAGCTGCATTATGGAAGCTAGGTCCAGCCCTTCCCAGTAGCCCCGAGTCCAGACTGGGCAGAACAGCTATTTGTGCCTGCTGCAATAGCTACACCAGTAGTAGGCATTTCTGTAGAATAAACAAATCCTTCCTTCACTTCAGCAGCAGGACCACTAACCTTTCTGTACTGTCTGTTTGTTCCTTCCACAAAGCAGGCACTGCCTCCTTCTGCATCCCTGACCTTTCCTCAATGTCTCTCTATTTGTTGTTTCTGTCCTTTTTAAAAAGCCTCTTATTGATGTTTTTAAACTGATGGTGGAACATAAACAAGTAATAAAGAAAGGTTAACAATACTGAATCGATACTACAGAGAGAGGCGTCGGGGAGATGGAATTGAGGAGGTTGACTGTGAAGGAAAGCAAAAGGCCAAATTTAATCACAGTGCTATCGGTAATTAAATTACATTTTGGATTGTTGTTCTTTTTTTTTAAAGAAGAACTAATGAAAGCACAGACTGGTATTAGGGTTTCAGAAAAAGAAAAACATCTGAATGGAAACTCTGGCCAAGGGCTTTTTCATATCCTTGCTGAGAACAGAATGAGCTATTCCATATTATTGTGGTCTTTTTCTGACTGCAAAGGAAAGGAAAATGCACGTGATGTCAAACCAGGGGAGTTCTGAAGATACAGGCTTAGATCTGCTGCCAAGCACAGAAATGTGTATAATGTGTATGCTCCCAGGAAAGTTGCTGGTAGTCCTTGTCTGTTTCCATATCCTCAAAATATTGGGAGAAGAAAGGGTAGATCCCACTTCTGGACCAGATAGCTCCTTTTTAAGTGTTTGAGCATATCACTGTGAATTGCCTAATGACACCATCCAGTGCCTAGTTTTGGGTCCCAATTCTCTGCGTGTTGCAATGACATGCATTTCTTTAACTGGTTTCCTTTACTGGCAGAACTTTTTCATTTTATTATTAGCTTTGTCATCAAAACATGTTTCCAGTCACCTCCCACATTATTCCTTAAAGGCTTTAAATCCATGAACATGCACATTGTGGATTTTGCAGACATGCCTACCTCCTATATTTTTGCAGTGTTACGATCATGTTCAGCAGCTATATGTGTGTGTGAACAGACACACCATACTCTGAACAGGAATGAGTCAACAGTAGGATATTCCCTCCAGTAAAGCCTCAAACCCTCTTGTTTCTTCATATATTATATCCTAGATTTATTAATCTTCTAGGCACAAGCTGATGACTATTTTCTTCTTTCTTTCTCAGGCTTTCTGCAGAATGATGGTTTTTGAGGAAAGCTTCCTGAGATGCAAGAAGCCAAGGTACACATTTATAAAAGTTGTTCTTTGGTGGCATTGTGTTGCAATTTAAATTTACAAGCCAAATGCCCTGATGATAGCTTGGGTGGCCATGGCCATTTGTATAAACCTGAAGGAAAAATATATATATGTATTCAGTAAAGTCTCTCACTTGGCCAGCCTTCACAAATCAAGCCAAATTGCCATTATCTGTTGGAACTGGTATTTCCCCCAAACTCTTGCAAGTTCTGGCTGTGGCTGTGATCCTGACAAGGTGTGAGATTCACAACCGACTCATTCTTTCAGACAGGTGCACTTCTTGCCTTGCATTTCAGGGCTAGAGGGGTGACACAACACATATGACTAGGTCAGCTGGTAGTGGTAAGACTGCCACATCTGCTCATGAGTCTCTAGAGCATCTCCTTGTACAAGATACCAACTGGAAACCACAGGCTCATGAATTGTTTGGGAGCGGGGCTGTTGTTTTGCAGGGCTTAATATTTTTTATTTTCTCCTTGCTAATGATCTTGTGCAGTGGTCTCCTCAGAAGCATTCAAAGGCTCAGATGCTAATGAGCAGGTCTCTCTCATTATGGCAGGCAAAGCCACATAATGGGAGCAAGAAAAAGAATGTTAGCATAAACGAGGGAAGGATACTGGGGATGGGAGGGTGAGGAGTGACTATGTTTGTCAAAACTGGCATCGTGGCCATCCAGAAGCAGCTTTGAATGAGAGGTTGCCAAGTTTAGTTTGTGTGCTGCCTGTGGTCTCCAGATTTCAGGTGAAAGGCGCCAAACGTGAAAAGAATGAGACATCCATAAACCAATCCCTGTTAGGCTCTATAATAGGAAAATGCTACTTGCTTGCCCTCCACCAGCTGCCATTCACTTGCCTTCCCCCTTGGCTTCCTCAGCTCTCCCTCCTTCCATGGGAATTGATGAGATTGTTTCTCTTCTCAGTAGCAGCATCATCCTCCATGTGCAATGCAAGACCATTTAATTGGTTTCCTTCCCTCAACTTTGGGCAAGCATGGCAGCTGGCTGCAGCAAGAAGTCTGTCACACGGGCTTGTTTAATATTCCTGCTACCTTCACAGCCTGGCCATGTAATTAACAGGGGGTGGGAGGGAGGGAGGCAGCAGGGGCTACAAACACAAGACTTAGAGCAACCTGGAGAGCTGTCTGATTTGTGTTTGTTTTTCCTTTCCCTCAAGTTTTTTTCCTCCACCGAAAATCATTTGTGGCAAGGCATCAACTGCTGTATTGTGCATTGTACTGATGGTCTATAGGAGAGGGTGGATTGTCAAGGATGTGCTCACAGATCTAGCTGGGAATGACTAACATGCCCTATAATCCAACAAAATGCACCTGATCTACAAATAATGTCCTGTATTTGACACAAATGCTTTGAGGAAGCCTAGCAAGGATCCCTAGAGCTGCTTCTTTTACTAAAATAAGGGGCAGTGGCCACAGATTTCAGCTTGGGCAGTTCAGGTGGAACAGCAGGCAAAATTTCTTCACAAAGAGGTTACTGCAGAACAGGAACAGGTCACCAGAGGTGGTGGATCTCTGTGCTTGGCAACTTTCTAGACTTGGCTACAAGAAGCCACAGCTGCCGTGCTCTAGCATTGGTGGAAGTCCTGCTTTGAGTGGGAGGTTGGACTAGAGACCTACACAGGTCCCTTCCAACCAGCAATTCTGTGACTATTTTGATGGAAAATGCTGTTCCAGGAAGCACTGGAAATCTCTCTGACTTGAATTTTTCTGATCATGGCTGCAAAGAGAGTCTAATAAAATGTGTGAACCTGAGAAGCTCTTACAAGTGGTGACATTGTGGTGTCCACCACTTAGCACAGAAAGACAAGGCCTGTTCCTGGAGTAGATACTACAACGCTGTAAGTCAAGAGGGGTACAGAGAGAGTCAGGCTTGACACGTGTGGGTTTTTATCTTCCTTGTTCTGTGATTTGCACAAACAACAAGACTAAGCCTCTGAAAATACCAACTGCTTGCTCTGTTTAATAGTAGCTTGGTGCTATCAAAGAACACACTGGCCCAGGGACTGGTACAGACTCCCAGCTAGTGACAAACCTCCCAGCTCTTCCTCTGGTCCTTTTCAACTTAGCAGTAAAAAGCCTGGATTTCATTATTAAAAAATAGAAATAAAGCTTAGATCTTGATTTCCTCAGTTAGAATTAAAAAACAGAGGCTGTCAAGCCTCCAGTTTTGAAACCTGAGAAAATTACCACATGCAGTCAAAGATATGTCTCCCCTCCAGCCCCTGGGAGGAGGTTGTAAAATGGACATCCAGGATGGGTGACTACAGCTCTGCCTATACCAGCTGATGGGGTTAGGACTTGAGACAGCTAAAGGATAGCATGTGATTGCACCACCAGGACATCCAAGGATCAACGTGCCCCTGCTGCTCTAAGGGTGTTCCAGGTTAGACTTTCCTAATAGTGCCATGAGCTGCATGTGATATCAGTCTTCCAAAAACAACCTCATGGCCAACTTCCAATCTAGGTGAATTACCAAAGGTTGATAGGATACATGCCGGCAGGCTCAGACTGAGCATGTTCCCGTAACCGTTTGTCTCAGCTAGAATCAAGAACAGAAAAGCTGCCGGTTTTTTAACAATCATTCACTTTTACACAATGTCTTTCTGAGTTCTCCTTTGAAGAGAGAGCCTGCTCTGCTTTCTACCATGGAAAAATCAATGCACCAGGCATGCACAGATCACAAAGAAAATGACACTGCTCTGTTTGATGCTTCTTTATGGCAGAGATGCTCAGCTCCTCCATTGACTGTGAACAGAAGTACCTCCTGCTCTGAAGAATTTGTGCTGGGGAAAGGCAGAGGAGGACAGACTGATGTTTGAGCTGCTTCAAAAAAAAGTTCCCTTTCCAAATTTGGCAGCATCCTTCCTGAACTCTTGCCTCCGATACAGGGCAGATTTATGCAAGTCCTTTAAATATTTACCACCATAACCCATGCTACAAAGATGCATTATTACTTTTTAACCAACATTAAAGTTTAAAACCAGAATAAAAGCCTTGCCTCATACCAGAAGAACTTGTCTTTCAGACAAACAGGAAATGCACCACATCGTGTGTCTACAAACATAAAGAAACTTTTAAAAATACATTATTTTTCGAAAAAGGTAAATGAAAAAATACAAATGCATTTTCTGTGGCATTAGCTTTAATTTTGTCAGTGCCAGGGTCTTTTGAGGGGAAATGTTTGTTCCTAATATTGGGTCTGGCCGAAGATGTAAAATCAAACTAGAGCTCAGAACGATTGCTAGTGCAAAGATACTCCCTCTGTTTCCCTCCCCATACATACCTACCCTGCTTGCTGGGGTTGCTCAGCTCTTGTGGTAGCAAGGAATATTTAATATTCTTGCCTGTTAACTACCCACCTTACAAATGTGTGTAGGCATAGCTATTTTTTTGTCTTTACCCTGACCTTATGAACCAGTGCCATCCAGACATCATAGCAAAGTGGGAACTTAATACCGTGGGTGCTTCATGAATCTTGCTAGGAGCTGGAACTAATATTTTGGGTTAAACTTAGGACTGGAACAGAGACCAGCAGCTCAGTTAGCATTGGGCAAAGTAGCATTAGACATAACACTGAATCATTAGTTGTTTGTCTCAGGCAAACCCAATATGCTTGTGCTGGTTTTGGCTGAGATAGATAGGGTTAATTTTCTTCATAGTAGCTAGTACAGGGCTATGTTTTGGATTTGTGCTGAAAACAGTGTTGATAATACAGGGATGTTTCCGTTATTGCTGAGCAGTGCTTACACTAAATCAAGGACTTTTCAGTTTCCCATGCTCTGCCAGGTACACAAGAAGTTGGGAGGGCATACAGCTTGGACAGCTGACCCCAACTGACCCAAGGGCTATTCCACACCATATGATGTCATGCTCAGTATGTAAAGCTGGGGAAGAAGAAGGAAGGGGGGGATATACGGAGTGATGGCGTTTGTCTTCCCAAGTAACCGTTACACGTAATGGAGCCTTGCTTTCCTGGAGATGGCTGAACACCTGGCTGCCCACGGGAAGTGGTGAATGAATTCCTTGCTTTGCTTTGCTTGTGTGTGCAGCTTTTTCTTTACCTATTAAACTGTCTTTATCTCGACTCATGAGTTTTCTCTTTTACTCTTCTGATTCTCTCCCCAACCCCACTGGGGGGAATGACCGCGCGGCTGTGTGGTGCTTAGTTGCTGGCTGGAGTTAAACCATGACAATGCTTTATACACCACAGACAATGGACAGTTGTTGTATCGCAGAACGTCATTGTCATTTGGGTCAGAAGATAGCTGTGTGTCTGAAAACAGTGACTGAAAACAGTTAGGACAAAATAGAAAGATCAGCCTGCTTCTCTTCAAGACCAGTGGTTCTCAGGCTGAGCAAAGCACTACAGAGAGTATCCTTTGCCAAAGGATGCTGTGGGCTCAGACAGAGGTCAAGGGGAGACTAGTGAGGTACTTGGAAAAGAGACCCTTTCAGAGTTACAAGTTACACAAAACCCATCAGACTCAGAAAGTCCCAAGCTAAAAATACTTGGGCGCAGGCAGAGAACTAGGAAGGAAGTATCTCACAGACTTGCCCTGTTTCTTCTCTTCTGTAAGCCTCTGCTTACAGCCACTGCTGCAAAGGGGGGCCCTGGGCTAGGTGGTCCCTTATTTTGGCCCTGGATGACCATTCCTGCCTTCCGATGACACACACACTTCCCAGGATGAGAATCAGTGGACTGTACTATATGCTTTCTTCCCAAATAATCTGTATCATCACAAGCACATTCCCCAGCTTCCCCACATCCTCCGGTCTTGAAAGGTTTGTCATCCATGTAAGTCATGTTCCCTGCACCCTGTGGTAGGAGAGGAGGGGAAGACAAAAGAACTCAAAAATAGCTGAAGACACCACCTCTCATCAAAGACTTGTTCTCCTCTTTTCAATAGCAACTTTTAAAGAAACTTGAGCTATCATTTATAAACTAAATTTCTTGGGGCACAGGAGTATATATTTTGCTTGGGGCTGATCATGTTTGCAGATTTCAGCATAAATTGTTTTGCAGGGCTTCACTGCATTTGAAATTGTGCTTTTTCTGCCATTGCTGAACAAAGTATTCCTTGGAGAAATGTCACCCAACTTTAGTATAGATCATAACTCACCGGAGAGACCTATACAGTAATTTCCATTGGGATCAATACTGCCCTGAACAGTTGCCTGCTGTTGATGTAACATTGCCAAATGTCTTTTCAGTGTTTTCTAAATGGCAAGACATATAGCTGCTTATCAAAGCAAGAAAAGTGATTCAGTAGTGGATTCTGTTCATGGAGAATCTAAAGAAAAAGAAATCAGGTGAGCCTTTATTTGGCAATATGGATTAAGCAGCCTATGTCTTGGCAATATAACTGACTGGAGCAAAGACAGCAGCTGACAATTAGGATGTTTACTTTCTACACGTCACTGGCCTAGGGCCAGCTTGATTGCCTTCTTCAGTTCACACCAGCAAAGTGTTTTGCTCTTCACATTAAAATTTGAAGCCTACATTTTCCCTAGCATTAAAAAAATAAAATCCAAGGAGGTGCACTCGGGTCCCCAGAGAGAGCATAATTCTACTCCAGTTTAAGATTTACTAATGCATTGAAGTCATTAATGTTTCATGGTGGTTCCATTTCTGCATGCGCACAAAGCCTTTTACACCACCCTGGCTTTAATGAACTCCTCCTATTTCCCAGGAGGCCTTTGGAAGCAGAGATGGTTTCCTCTAATGAAACAGCCCAGGGTCTTTGTTTTGAAGTTGTTTACATAGTTAATAGCCCCTTAAGGGGAAACAGCAAAATAGAAGCCTGTATGTAGAGAGTTGCTCCACAGATAGAGTACACAAGTCACTTGGAGAAATAAATCATTGAGTTGTGAAGGGTTTGGGTATGGTTTTTTGGCTTTGATTTTTTTTTCCAAGCTAAATGTTCATGTCTACAAAGATAAACAAAGATCTGCCCAGAGGGATGGAGAAAGTGAGAGAGGGATCCCAAGAGGGATACTGTCCATCCTACAGACCATTTGTTCCTTTTTATAAGAGAAACTTCTGCTAAAAACAGACCATTTCTCTTTGCTCCACGTTCTTGACTGAACATAATTTAAGACAATAATCCTGGTTTGACTATTCTGGGGGAGCACTAATTCCAGTTTTTATGGTCAGAACACCCCTCCCCATCTCTTTTCTTTCTGGGAGGAAACTTCAGCATCTCAGCCACTCTATTGTCATTAAGTCCTGTTACTTCAAACGGAGGTGTCAGTAAATCAAACTGAAAGAGAAATTTCTGGCCACCAGAGGCAATGGTGGCTCTGGCTTTTGTCCCTTCTGTCCCCCTTTTATCTGCATCTAACTCACCAAGCCCATTTCCATGACGAATTCAGAAGGAGTTCAAATAGTGAAGGAAGGTGTGTAACATTGTATAACTGCAGTTTCTGATAGTTACCATGGTGGTTGTTAAACCTAGAAAATGAATGAGCAGTCTATTATTTCTGAGACTGAAGCTCGATAAAAGCAAACCAAAACAACACCACACACAGACAAAAACCCCAAAGAGGCATTCAAAGTGTCATTTGTATAACTCACCTGACACAGTCCTGATATTATAATTGCACAATGAAATATGCTTAGAACAAAATGATCCAAATTGCCAGTGTCACAAGGCCGATAGTAAAATGTCTAGGAAAACAGCAGGCTTCTGATGAACAGCTGAATGTTTGCATTTTTAAAAGAGAAGCAGCAGAGGGGAAGAAGAGTGGGACCAAGCTGCATGAGAGAGAGAACATACAGAGAGAACAGTGTCTCATCAGAGCAAAAGAGGAAATGGGCAGGCAGGAATGCAGACAGTGGAACACATTGCCTCAAAGTTAGAGAGGAGGTGGGTTGTTTCTCAAGACAGCTAAGCTCTCGTTTACCAGGTCAATATATTTTAATCAGTCCTATGTAGGCTATCCCTGGTGCTACACGGGTTCATTTGAAAGCCCCAGCTGATGTGGCACAGATTTTCTGAATATCTCAGACCACTGGAGGCCAAAAGACCAAGAGGTCTTTTACAGGGGACCCAGAAGTCCCCTGCAGGGAACTGCAAGTAGATTTTTAAAGTAACAAATTCTCATCTTTATTCAAAATATTATTTTTCTGGCAATACAGAGTGGGAAAATAGTAGAGGAAGAATAGTCAGACAAGATGCTTCTTGCTCCAGCCCATAGGGCCAGTGGAGGGTAAGGGTTCCTTGCAAGCACTGCATGTGCCCTAGCACATCAATCATTAGAAATGATGCTCTGGTTTCTGATTTGGAGTTTTCCTTTCTGCTTGTCATGCAATCATCTTGTGCAGGCAGTTTCAAATGGTGCGTACACCTTGCTTGGCTTAACTGGGAATGAACTGGAACAACTGCAGAGCTCTTGGATTCAGCCGGTGCTTCCCAGATGGTTCACTGGGCAGGTGGATGAGGCACGGGCTGATGAGTCATGCCATTTTAAATCATTTTACTTGTTAGTTTTGACCCAAACTAGCAGGAAAGAGTAATTCCACATGACACAGAGAGGTCTGGATGGCATTTTCTAAACTTTGGCATCACTTTCTGTCTGGTTGACACTGAATCATGCCAAAAGAATGGTGAATGGCTTCTGTTTCTTGATTCTCAGCTCAAGCTGCCACATCATGCCATAAGTTTGCCCCACCTTCTCTTAGTCAAACTATCTAGTGCTTTGATCCTAGGAGTAGCAATATGATGCTATTTTTGTCTTCTCTGGAGGCTTCAATGTATTTAGGTAAATCAATGCCCATCACTTCAGTTTTACAGCCAGTACCACTGCTGTACCACAGCAGAATCCTGCAACTCAAAGCACAGATGGATGTTGCCTACTGCTGTATCTCTTTTCCTTGTCGTGTGGTTTGTGAAACTGCTCTCATCTGTAGAGTACATGAGCCTGTCCTAAGCAAATCAGGGAGACCAGCTCCCCATTTAAGACATTCCTGAGTACACTGAGAAGGTGAGCCTCCACCTTTCTCCTGCCAACACTGTGGGTCTCTGCCATCTGCCCATGTCAGGGCCAGGGCTGGCATAAATCAGCATAGGTCTGCTGGGAGTCATCATGATTGACTGGCATCAGAACAGCTGTGTTTATATGCAGCATCTTGTACTAAAACGTTGTACATCCACTCTTTCTATGTGGCTTATGCATTTTCCATTGGATCATCATAAATCATTTTCAGCTAGCAGGGAGTTCACCTAAAGCTGGCTTAGCCAAAAAGCCATCAGAGTGCATGAACACAACTTTATGGAGCCTATGAATTTACCAACAACACTAGATGTTCACCAAGCCAGTTATTATAAAAGCCCATGCAGAGGTCATCTTTCTCTAGCACCTCCATTGCAAATAGGAAGAGGGAAGGGAAGGGAAGGGAAGGGAAGGGAAGGGAAGGGAAGGGAAGGGAAGGGAAGGGAAGGGAAGGGAAGGGAAGGGAAGGGAAGGGAAGGGAAGGGAAGGGAAGGGAAGGGAAGGGAAGGGAAGGGAAGGGAAGGGAAGGGAAGGGAAGGGAAAGGAAGGGAAAGGAAGGGAAAGGAAGGGAAAGGAAGGGAAAGGAAGGGAAAGGAAGGGAAAGGGAAAATATGAATGCAAATAATATTTTTAATAATACCTACTTAGCTCTCAATTTTTTAACTCTCCACAGTTCTAAACAGCACACAAGTAAACGAACTCAGGATTTTTTGTGAGGGTTTTTTTTTGTAAGATTTTTTTCCTCACAAAAAAGAAATATCCCAGATAGTGGTTATTGAATTGCAAGGAGTATTGTGCACAGGTACTATCTAATTAGCACTAATTGAATAATAGGAAGGACTGCTACATTTTAATCAGAAACCAAGACTTTACAGCAGAAAACTTTTAATTATGGGGAAAGCTCTTAAGTCATGGCTTGCAGGTTACACCCGCACACGTTAAGTAACTAAAGAGCACAGTCTGTTCTGTCAAGTAATGATCCATATTTTTTTGTCTGCTTGAGGAAGGAAAAAAAGATCAACTTTTAAAGTATGCAATGAGCATTTACTGAAGGGAAAAGGAGGAATAAGTCTTCCATTCACACACCAGATGTTCCCATTAAACAATCATTTTCAAGAAAGCTCAGCTCATGTGGAAAGAGAGAGCTTGAGTTCAGAAGGGGGAAACAGAGAAAAAAGTTAACTTGTAAAATAAGGGCAGCCACTGAAGAGATCGTTCCTGGTTTTGGCCTAGTACACGTCAATCTAGCACTGCAAGGGGTCAGAGGCAGGGCTGGCATAAATCAGCACAGTTCTCTGAAAGTCGGCATGAGTGACTGGCATCAGAGCAGCGCACTGATTTACACCATGCTCCCAGTTCTGCAGCTTCAGCAGCTGATGGACTGTGACCTTCTTCTTTAATACCTCAGGGACCTGCTACCACCAGCACATTTTCTGCTAGCAGAAATGGCACGAGTGAGATTTTTTCAGTGTTTTCTTAGACAGACTTTAGAAACCTCCTTAGGCTTTTGCATAGGTCTTGGAAATTAAGAGGTTTAAGAGCTCAAAACAAAGCAGACACCTCTCTAAATTCCTCATAGTCTTTGTCCTGTTGTCAAAAATAACACTCACTAGCATAGGCATGGTGTATATGGATATTGATACTGAGGGCATAGGTAGGACAGCTGGATTAACTTCAGCCTCATTTATTTTTGGGCACAGTCCGAAAACACCTTCATTTCATTTGCAGCAGCAGCCTGGCTCAAAATAGTTTGGTCCTGTGCTATTTGCCTTCACTAATTGGTCATCTGCCTGGTTGAGCCCTGCTGCTCAACCAGCTAGAGAGCAAACCACACTTCCTCAGCTACCTTTTTCCCAACATCACTTCATAATTTAGGGAGAAGGAAGGGTATTTAAATCACAGAAAATGTGATTTCCCATTGGGCCTCCCACAGGCTGTTTCTTGCAATAGATAAGTCAAGGGCTACGTGGGCTGAGTTTAAAACCCAGCCTTCTTTTCTGGACTTTACAGCAGCAGAAGGGGGCAAAATTTGCAAGTATTATGGTTTGAGGGAGGCAAACCCAAAAACAGCATTTGTGATGTTGCCAGTGACAAGAAAGAGATATATAAAGGCCCTTTATGTTTTCTAAAAATACATTTCCCACCATCACTACACTAAATTGGATCCATTTAATCTGAAATGACAACAACTGTGTCACTATTTTTTTCCCTGGGCCAGTTTATCATTATTTTATCCAGCTTTCCTGAACTTCACTGGGGATTTTAATTACAGTTCTCCTCTCCCAAGCTCCCCCCAGTTCAAGTTATTGCCACATGCCCTTGGCAAGTCAGAGCTCAGCCCTGCTCAAATTGCAGTGGTCCGTTTTTCCCATCAAAGGCATGTTGTTGCAGAATGAATTACAGCTCAGTGCAGATCATCTAACACTGTCCTTGTTATGGAGCAAAACACGGATTGGTGGGTGCCCAACCACTTGCACAGGCAGAAAAATGCACTTGTGGGTCACTACAGGAGAAGCTGGCTGAGGAGGGCTCTGTGTGTTTGTGTAAAACACACCAGTTCTGCAGTGAAATGCCTGATGATAGCCCTAGGTCTGACATGCTATTAAAACAAATAGTTGTACAATAGCATTTGATATAATTAGATTATATTATAGCATTGCTGTTGTTGCTGTTATTTGATACTGCATACTATTTGGTATCCCTGGATCCAGAAATGCATGCCAAAGTTGCTGAAAAAGTTATCTCTATTTAAGAGTTAGAGTCTGTGTCATGAAACAGAATTCACATTTCATAGGCTATGAGGAGTAAGGGGATTTCTTTTCACTGAGCTCCATCTTGCTGAAGGTCACAGCATCTTTTCGGCATCCCTGAGGTGCCTCCTTGGTCCTGGGATGTTTGCAGAGACACTAACACTTGCCTCACCCCTTGCACCTGCGTCGGCACCTGCAACGCAGATATGAGAAAGTGCCTCAGGACTTGTCTCCTGTCTGTCATATGTTTGAGGCGCCTTGGTGTGAACTGGCTCTTTTAATGCATCTTAAAAAAGGTCAGGAAAAAATTAAGCCCTTGTGCGTCAAATGTAAAATCAGCCAAGACCCATGTCATCAAGACCCACTAGGAAATTCAGGACACTTGCAAGCCCTTCTTACTTTCTCTTCTCAGTGATTTTGGGGTTGATGCTACAAAGTTTATGCCCTGCAGCAGTGCCAGGGACAGCCTTTCCTCCCTTGTGGTGGGTAGTAAGGAGGCAGGGGTGACAGCTGAGACTGCCCAGAGCAAGGCTGTACCATACCCTGCATGCCAGCCAACTCAGTCTGTCTGCTACAGGGCTGCCATGCTAATGCAACTGATCCCCATCCCTGTGCAGGACCTAAAACCAGCTCTGTGTATTTTCCATCATGCAGATGGCTGGGGAGTAGAGCCTCCAGACAGCTCTGTCTCAAGCCAGCACACAGTGCATCCTGCAAAGGACATGTCTTGCCTGTGCATATTAGACACATCAAACTCACTTTAAACCACCTTTCTTTGCAACCCAAGTATTACTGTGGCAGCAAAGATCTCCCTAGCACTTGCAAAATTAAATCAGGCAGGGCAGGCAGTCGTCCTGTACTGAGCACTGCAGCATACCGCTACACCTGTGCTCATTTTAAAGTTGGGCACCTGAAGAACAGCCAACACCTCAGGAAGCCCAGAGCTGGCGTAGCAGAGTGGTACAAACCAAGAGTGACCCTCCCTCTGATCAAGCACTAGGAACTGGAGTAAGAAAATGTCACTTGTTCCCCTGGTACTCATGGGGCAACACAATACTCAGGGAAGATTTTATGGATCACATCTCAGCTCCTTCTTTTCTCTTGTTCAAGTTGCACGACAATGGCAATGGAGAACATACTACTTTAAAAAAAATCTGCTAGAGCTTTTGCTGTCAAGTAGGTCTCTTAAGCCCCATGGGTAATGTTCTCAAATGACAAAGCTGCTCTCCTTTTTGGCAAAGGTCTTTTATCAAGCGATACAGCGGCACATTTTCAATCATCTCCGTATCACAATGAAGAGACAAACCCTGTTAGCGTTGTTCTCCGAAAATCATAAAATGCACTGGCTCAGTACACCTAGGGACTAGGCTGGGCTTTGAGCTTCCATGAATCTTAGCAGCAGCAGGAGAAGTGTAATTCAATCTTTTTAACTTGGTGATATATATTCATGTCAGTGGCTTTAAGATAAGGAAAAGACTTTAGTTGAAGAATGAAACTTTTGATGAATAACCGAGAGCACGATGAATAATGTACAAATATTTCTTTCCTCTCAGTCAAAATGATTCCAGATCCTTTTTCATTCTAATCCCTGTCGTATTCTTCATTTTTTTTAAAAAAACTTAAAGAAATGAAAGGGGAAGAAAAAACCCCTATATTTTTAAAGGGCATTGGAGTTCTAAAAGAAGAGCTTCTAAAAGAAGCCTTCCTGATTGCACTCAAAGATATTTTTATGGTTTCTTTCTAACTGCTAGAAAACAGAACATTGTTTGGTTAGTGGCAGTAATATTGGTACTAATGATGGGTTACCATGCAAAACCTCAGCCTACCTGTTCGTGCTCTGCAGAAAATCTGGAATTTATCCAAGAAGAATATCTCTTTTTACCTGGGAGGTATTTCTCATCAAATAAAACATGTAGCTGTTACAAACATTTTCCTCCCTGGCAATTTCATTCTTAATTCTGTCCCTGCTAAAAAATGGTGAGAAAAACATATATAATGGTAGCATAGTTTCTAAAGAGATGCAACAAAAACAACAAGTGTAAACGTTATTTGTTTGTTTTCCTACAGAATGAGAGGGGGAAACAAGATAAATGGAGTATTAGCTGAGAGTCTTGCCCATTTCTTCACAGGTTGCATCAAAGCCTGGCTTGAGAAAGATGCTTTCAGCAGAAGGGTGTCACTGAGCTGCAGGCAGACTGCAGCAGGTGATGTTTTTTAAGCCAATGTGAGGGGGGTCACATTGCCTGGACCTTTTTGAAGTTAAATTTTGTGACAGTCATGCAAACATGCAAAAGATGGCCATTCTCTACCCCCAGATTTCTCCTCTTCCATACCTTTGAATTAGCAAGGTGAATTTCACCTCCCCACTGAACTAGCTGCATAGGTGGGAATTTCTGAGCAAGGATATGATGCCGTTTGAGAAGTAAGGAAGGCAGAGAAATAGGTGGTGGTGCTAGAGATGAAAGGAAGCAGTTAACCAAAAAACCAAAGCATGATACAGCCTTTGGAAAGTTTCTGATTATAAAAATCCAGACAAACTCAATAGATGCAGTTAGTTCCTACCATGGCACTAACAGCAGGAGCAGCAGACCCATTTACTGCAGTTGCTATAACAAAGTCCAGAGCAATGACTGGTGCACGCTGTGTAGCAAGTGTTACCAGGTCCACACAGGGAAAAAACATTTAATTGTAGAGCTCAGGGGAACTACCATATTGTCCATGTTTGACCTAAGTCCCACCGCACAGATCTCAGAGCAAAGTCAAAACAGACCTTCACAAGTTTCTGCAGCAAATCCGTTCCCGCCATGCCCAGGTTTCTGTCCCCTCTGATTTATCTGGTTTATGGAGGGCAGGCATATTGTGAGACACATTATAGGAAATTGCTGGAAGGAAAAATTAAGACCAAAAAAATGGCTTGCTGGAGCCAATGAGAGTACAAAAAAGCCCTTACTGAATGGAGTTTTTCCTCTATAAACGATCTCTCTTTTGAAGTCAGTCTCTGGAGGGGAAAAGTCTGTCAACAAAGTATTTCTCTGAAATGAAGATGAGGGCAACACATTTTAAAATACCACACATGGGAATAAAGCCCTATTCTTCCAGGCATGCTGAGGATGAAATAGGTCACTGTACGCTTTGATTCACTGACTCGTGTCTCCTATAATCACGTAATACATGAGGGCAGTAAATGCAGAGATACCAAGTCCAGTTGCTGGTGACGGCTGTCCCAGGATCCTGGCAATGGCTAGTTCTTCCCATACAATAGAAAGATTTGCCCATTGAATTGCTTGAAACCTAACAGGGGAGGATTACTTTTCAAGGTGAGATTCATACCCATTGAGTACTAAGCTTATTGTCTACAATAGCACCAAGTACCTTCACATGAACTATGGTGAAGCAACCAAATTGTCACTTAGCTTCCCACCTTCATTGACTGAGATGGCCTTGCTTCTCTGCAGATGGGCTGGTAGGTCCCTAGGCCATCTATTCATCCACGCACCTCAGAAAAAAAAAAAAAAGCTTTTTGTATAACATAAAGGTGGGAGAAGGGGTGATACTGCTATTACCCAAGTTAAGGGAGTAACAGAGGTATGGAAATCAGGAAGCCAGTCTCGTAAGGCATCCTTGTCAATGGGAAACAGAGAGGAAAAAGAAGGCTTTCTTCCGAATAGTGTCTTAAATGATGACCCTCTTCTCTGGAGTAATTTTGAGAAAGACCCTCATATATATGCGCATGTATGTGTGTGTATATAAACCTACCTAATTTTCTCTGTGTGAGAGGGTCCTAGGACCCTAGAAGCCATCAAAGAGCTGGGCTGGTGAAGGTTGGATGTTGAGGAGAAGTTGTATTTTCCCACATTGGGGAAGAAGAGTACAGGTGGAAAATGTAGAATTGTGTCAAGCAGAAGTGGATAATTAACAGAGACTAATTTATTAATTGTCTCCTTTTTAATGAAAGGTTCTGGAGCATCAGAGGAGAGACAAACAGGTCTGTAACAGAGCCATACGTCAAAGGAAGGGAAAAGAGGCAGTAATGCTTTTGTGGAAAGAGGGTGCTCCATTTTTTGTTTTGTGAAAATCAGTTGCTTTCTAGGTAAGTATATGAAAACCCAAGGACCCAGTGGAACAGAAAGAAGAAAAAAATGACAGAACATTGCTGTCTCCTTGCTCTTATGCTACTCTTTATTACCATCACTTCTCTCCATCTCTACATCACCATGGATGTAGACATGATGCAAACTTTCTGTGCACAGAGATACAGTGTGTGCATGGAGATACTCTGTGCACGGAGATACACCCTGTGTACTTAGGGTCGGATTCCCACTGTTTAAGTAGGACAGGAAAAGGAACAGGCAGAGTTTCTGAAAGTCACATTTTAAATCAGTGGCTGAGGTAGGGACTGTATGCAGGTCTCTCCAATGCTGAACCAGCTCCCTACACACAAATGCTCTCGCCATTTCCCAAGGATGTTGTGCTGAGAACCCTGGGCATTTTCCTCCAAAACTGTGCTCAAGTGAGCTTTATATCCCAGACAGAGACATTCAGTTTGCTCCCCAAACTTTTCAATAGTGCTTTGATCCAAAATTTTTAGACTGTATTAAGAAGGTCTAGGGTATTGATTTATTATCATTAACTCCTTTTCTTTTTCCTTGTCACAGCTTTCACAGATTCATCAGGTTAAGGAGCATGAAGTTAATTAAATAATCTGACTCGCTGAACATCTGTTGAAACATAATAATAACTTCTGAAGCCAACATTTCTGACTAGCTATTAATTCTGATTTAAAAATTAGAGGCAGGGTTTTACCACAAAAAACCCAAGAAAACAAAACAAAAATCTTAGCACCATTCTGGGCTCAGAGTTGAACCCTCAGCCTCCCTTTGAAGTCTTCTCCACCCACTTCCACCTTCAACACCTTTTAGTCCACTGACCCAAGTGTCCGTTCTAGGCTTCCTCACAATCAGAGGTCCCAATGCAAGCCAAGTGGTCTTTAGGGGAGGTTCAGTCCAGTTTGCAGATTGTTGGTGTGCAGCAGCTACAACCAGAAATTCAGACTCAGACATGATGGAGCTTGACTTCATTCAGAGATCGACCTTAGCCCAAACCAGAAACTAGTGCATGACCTTAGGTTAGTGATTTAAGTAAGTCCAAATAGCTATTTAAGTGAGGAACTAAGCCTTTTCTTAAGTTCCATCTTGCCCTTTATCCCCATGGACCATACAAAGGGCGCATAAGGAGCAGCCTTGGACTGACTCAGGAGTTCCTAAGCCTGGAAGCTTCCACTGGACCTGGTTCTCAGCCTAGCATAGCCTGTCCTAATTTGCTTAGACCTTGCATAGTCTTCATACCTTGTTCTCAAAATAACTTTGTCCAAACTTCCTCAATGGAATGGATAAATAAATAAATTAGATCAATTCCCTCCTACTACTCAGGATCAATTAATGTTTGGAGGCTGATGAAAATATCTTGAATTAATAAATAATTTGCAGCAGTTCTTAAATCTTCCTCCTCTGCTGGCAAGGCGTAGGGGTTGTGGGATTCGTGTGAGTGTTCATGCAGAGTGGGGGTCTGCCCCAAAGCCTATAGGAGTTAATGACAGACCCACAGTGAATGTGCCCACTGATGCCAAATACTATCTCCAGGCTCTTCTGCACCAAAGCCACAGGAGTGCATGTGTTTGTCCTTTCTGTGACTTTTCCTTTTAGAAATGGACAAATTGTTCATACTGTAAATAATGTTCATATTGTAAATTTTTCATAGTCCCAAAGTGCAACAGGTGGAGGGGGGTGAAGCTTATGCTGAGACTTTGCTGCGTAACCTACAAAAGGAAGGGAAGTTTTATACAAAAACCAAAGAGTAAAGTCCCTCAGCGTCTTAGAAGAGGGTTCAGATCTCTAGCAGCCTGTAGAGTGGAACTGACAGGAACATTTCAAGGTTAAAAAAAGATTAAAAACACAGTCTCACAGGTATTCCTAACAATATCTCAGATTATTCCAAGTGTAGGCAATATTATTAGGCAGTAAGGTCCAGAGCCACAAATGGATTTAGACTCCCAAACTTGCCTACAATAAGCTTTAGATACTTTAGCACTTGCATGCTGTGGAGCAGAGCTCTTGAGGTAATAGAAACATTTCTCCTTCTGCTGGCAGCACTATCTGTCCCTGAGCATCCCAGTGGCATGTTATGGCTCTCAGTCCTTCCCCATCCTTGTGGACTCTCAGGAGACCCAGAAACACTCTGAAATGATGGGGGGTGTGTGTTTTGGGACACCATAAGTGTAGCCAAACATTTCCAGGTCTGGCAACAAAAGATGCTGCCCAGGTTGACTTTGCCTTATCTTGGTTGTCAGATTGTCTCACTTTCATTTTCAACACCTCTTCTCCTCCTTAAAACTCTTCTAATTTCCCTGGTTTCTCTGTGGTTCTCTTAGGGATGTTCATTTCAAAAAGAAAAGGACAGGTAGCTACATTCCTTGTCTTAGCCCAGCCAATTGCCTTAGTCAGACCTTGATGGCCCATTTAAATAGCTCCCTGTAAAAGCTTATCCTTGCCTCCCATCCCAGGAAATGATTTTAACTCATCACCTCACCTAGCATACAGTCCAATTAATATCAAGGAAAGAGAAGTGAGTCCCATGAACTGACAAATATTGAACAGCATTTCGTAATCCCATCTTCCTGCCCTTTGCCCATTGACCTCTTCAGGCCCATTTTCCCTACATCCCGCATCAGGAGCCACTTCTTTTTCACAGCATCCATCCAACTCTTTGAATATAATTACATGCAACCCTGAGCTGAGCTCTGAAAATGGCCTACAAATCCTGCCTGAACCATCACTCACCCACCACTGCTCTACAAGGAACCTCAGTGCTTAACACTGGGCATTCAGTAGGGAAATCAGCTGCTTAAAACTTGAATTTCAAGGCTGAGCCTCAGGACGTGGGAGCAGAGATGACCCCCTCTTATATATACTGGATGTGCTACATCTCCTGTTGGTTCAGTTGATTCAGCCCAAGACTTTAGAAATTTGCCATGCTAAAACTATTACATGATTAAACATCCATGTCCCTCTCACTGTGCATGCTGGTCAGCCACAGGCTCTCAGACAGCCTAGTCCACCTCTGTTCTTCCTCGCTCTGTTTCACATCTGGTTTCCAGTTTTTCTCTCCTTTTTGCCTTCCAGGTTCATGTAACCAACACAGGATTTTTAAAAGCATGCATCACCATGACATTTCTGTTTCATTTAATAAACATCCTCCTCCTTCCTCCCCACGATGTCCCTGTATGTGTTTTTTAGTAGTAGTACTATTACAATCTCCCCTAAATTTTGGCCTGAAAACTGTTTGACATTCACAATGAGGCATTAAAAAGGATTTATTCTGTCCTTGAAGTAGGCATGTAACTCCTGTTAATGTGAGAGCTCAGACTGGTGTAAATCAAGACTAAATTCACTGATGTCAGTGGACCTGCACAGGT
The DNA here is from genome assembly GCF_034638445.1 of Ciconia boyciana. NCBI lineage: Eukaryota > Metazoa > Chordata > Aves > Ciconiiformes > Ciconiidae > Ciconia > Ciconia boyciana. The sequence continues at coordinate 53,970,533 of NC_132941.1, read as the reverse complement.
AGAACTAGCATAAAGTAATGGCAAAGAAAATCCTTTTGGGTAAAATCCCAACAACAAACTTTGCACCACAAATTGCACCACAATTACCTTCTGTCCTGACTCTACCTGCACAGCTACATTAAAAATATAGTCAAGAGACCTACTAATAATAAATTCTCTGAAATTCAGGAACAAACCTTTTTTTTTGTTTTGCAAGGACAAATCTTTCTCTTCTGCTCATACATGGACACTCACACATGCTGGTCTCATGAACAGTTCACAGTGAGCAATCATTCCCTCCTCCATGATCCAAAATAAACCCATCTCTACGGGCTCATATAGAAACATCAGCAGACTTGTTTAATTAATGTTGCAGGGTCAAGAGAAAAATGTGTAGATAAATATATTTAAAGACTTTGAAGGCTTTGTGGCAGCAGTCCAACACTGCTTTCTTTGCATTTGCTTGCTGTCTCAGAGAAAAAAAAAGCAGCCCATAAAGCTTAGAAAAGTGATCTGTCTCTGGGTCTGGGGTTCCTGTCACCCGTCAGTCCTCTGATGTAGCACCATGACACATGACAGCAGACCAGCACTCAAGTGATGTATTACAATAATATGTCAGTAATGCAATGGTGCTTTGATAGTGCTTAACAACCAGAGTACTTCACTGGGGAGAGGGCCAAGGAAAAAGGAAGACCTGGGTAGAAGGCAAATCCAGCTAAGCGCTGCCTCACCCTGTTGAAGTGCATGGTGCCATGAGTTCTGGATGGGAAATGTCTCACTTGTCCCCAGAACAAGGACTAGAAGTTGGGCAGCAGCATTCACAGGGAGGTACCTGGAGCACAAGGCCTCCTCTCTTGGGCTAATTCACTGGGGCATGAGAACTTGTATTTCTGGTTGCGCCAAGGCCTGGACTGAACCAAGGGTAACAGGCTCCTCTCCTACCTTGGCAAGGCTGGGCACACACCTAGGAAGCAGGAGCGGTGAGTATAAATCTCTTTGGGCTGATGATGTTAGAAAGGCACTCATCTTCCAGAATAGTACAAAAGGACCATCAAGTGCCTCGGATTCTGCTTACAGCAGGAGAATCTAGCCCAATGCCCCAAAGACTGTAAGGACAGAGCCTTGGCTGTTTCAGGCATGGACTTTCCTCCATCTCTGTCCCACGCTGCAGCGTGTGGGTGAGGATGCAGCCAGTCCTAGCCAAGCCTCATTGCACTTGTGCACTCCATCACCAATATCGTTGCTACGTGGTTTATTCAGTGGCGGGTGCAAGGGGAATGTGTCCTCAGCCAGGCCCTCTAGGTGCTCCCATTATACAAGTAATGAAAGGCTCTCCCCGTACAAGGAACACAAAAGCATCGTTAGCCAGCAAGCCCAAACCAAGGCAAACTTTTCAGCCTCAACACCTGGCGAAAATGGCCTTGACAGTACTTTACTCTCCCATACTACAGGTGTCCCACACCTGGCATGGCAGCCTTGGGTCATAAGGGTGCTGTTGAGCACTATGATGAAGAGTGAAACAAGACAGTGATGACCTGACTCCAGGAGTAGTTATGATGCACTTTTCCTGGGCACCACCATATTCCCTGATAGAGGGGTATGTGGCACAACCATGAGAATATCATAATGTAGCAACCAATGCTTACACTGCCTTTAATAAAGGGACTAATAAGTCCACCCATCACAGAAAAACAGCTGGATTTGGGCAAATATTGAGCTACTGCTCATGTTTCCAGACTATGATGAAGGCTGATGTTTAAGTGCCTGCATTTGACTTAACAGCTGCACTTAGCTGGGTTTCTACACATAGTCAATTACTGGGCCTCGGTGGTAGCTCATCAAGCCACGGTAATTTCATCATTTGTGCTTGTCTGCTCATAATTTGTATTTCAGGATTCCATGAACCGTGTTACACTGGCATTGCTATAAAGAGGGCCAGACCCAAAGATTTCAAAAGCTGAGAGGTCTTCTGTGACGCTGGAGGTTTCTCATACATCACTCTCAGAGATGGCCAACCTAGTCCTTGGTTGCCTGAACTTTTCAGCTTGCTGACATAAAGGAAAAACAGAAACAACTGATCATTGATTATAAAAGGGAGAATAAACAGGTACCAGATGCATTCTTAAGTAATATGTACATAAAAGATTAGCTGCTTCAGGTCAGAGAAAAGATTTGACCCATTTGTCTCGCCTCCACCAGTGACCAGTAGTGGACACCTAGGAAGGAGCATAAGGAAGAGACAGCCATGGAGAGATGTTTCCCAGGTAACTCTCCCACACTCCATAAATCTGCAGTTATGGACCTCCAGAGCTAAAGGAAAAGGGTGTGAGTGTGTGTGTGTATGCATGCCCATGGAGGGAGATGGCTGATGCGTATCCAGAGACACATGTCCATGCTCTCTTCTCCTTTTTAAACAGTCTCTTGTGTCAAGGAGTGAAGAAGGTGTGCTTTTTCTAGGGGGGGGGTGGCGCTTGGTCACTGCATAGCTTCTTCCACACTAAAGTCTGTTAGATGGAAGCATGGGATACACAGGGCCTTGTCTGCATAAACAGGTAGTTCTCCCCTCCTATTTACCCCCGGGACTCCAAAGAGAATCAGCCTGAGGGATGGAAAGGCAAGGAGATAATTATATTTGGAGTAAGAACAAAGATGAGGGGGGTTGTTTAATCTTTTATCTTAAAAATCCTGCCTTATAACATTTCTCTGCTCACCCTCCATGTGCTTTGCATGACCCTGAATGACAGATATGGTTGGAGGGCTAGATATGGCAAGGGAAATTCAGTGAAGACAGAGCAGACCTCGCCACAAGGAAATTTGAAAAGAACAAGGACTGAAAGAGCAGCCAGGGGTAACTCTGATGTACAAAAATACATTTATTTTCAACAATTTCAAAACCACTGCCTTTTTTACAGTAGAAATATTCAAATGGAACAATAAAACCAAGAACAGTATATATATATATGTATATATATGACTCATGCATTTGTATTACTGTGTTTAATACAGGTATTGCAATTGTCTGCCTCATTTAATCCTTTAAAACCATGGTGGTGGTTTGGGTTTAATGCACCGTCCGACATCATCAGAAGGGATGTGAGGATTCTGGTTTGGTTTGTCAGACCTGGAATGCATGTGGGAACTGACTGAAGGGAAAGGCAGGAGAACTGGACATCTTTGCATGCCCCTGAAACCAAAGCTTAGTCCAGAAGAAAATGCACTCTCCTGCACATGCTCTTATTGATGGCAGCTGTAACTGAAAAACTGTGCAATACCCAGTCAATCCAGCCTCATCTCCGATCCCTCCAGGCTTAGTGTTGGGGTTCTCAAGCACAGGTTAAACTAAGTAGAGGATCTATTGGGTGTTTACATCAGATTGACAGCCATACAGAGCCAAAAGGTGCACCTAGTCTCCAGGTCTCATGCATTATTCCTAAATTACAGCTAATACAGCAGAATCCATCATGGGGGGAAGGCTAGCAGTGATAGAGGGCACTGATCCAGTCTCTTGCTCTCTCTTTCTCTTTATCTCTTTCTTTTCCTCTTTATACACAACTACAGTGTGGGAGCTATTTATGTTCTCCTCATGGCACTGGCTCTTTCCCTCCTACAGCTTCAAGGATTTCCATTACTTTTTCCTCAGGGGTAAAACTTGCAGGGGAAAAAAACCCAATGACAACCCCCCATTGTTATTTCCCAGCATGAGATACACAAATAGAAGTGGCCAATACTCCAGTCTGTGCCAACGCCACAGCTCAGTACCTTCCAAAAAAGACGGATAGTGCTGGTTGCCCAATCCAAACCTTACAGAGGTCCAATGGATAGATACAGCCCTGGGTATCCCACTGGGACGCAGTAGTTACCCTTCTAGTATCCTAAAGGAGCAGCTTTCAGTCATGAACACAAGCTTTTTTCAGCTGCCATCAGCCATGGTTGTGCCCTAATGCAGGAGGTATGATCTGGCAAATGTGGTCCCATGTACATCCTAGGGAGCTCTTTCCAAATGGGCATGGAGCACACTCTGGTCCAGGCAGCAGTGTGACAAACTACCCTGAGAGGTAGTGATACCTACTAAGTCTCATAGAACATGAAGTCTGAGCCAGCTCAAGAATCAGGCAGGTTTTTTTGGCATTTACTTTTGGCTCCATGGATTTTGTTTGTTTGCTTTGTAGTGTCTTTAGGATAATTTTGGATTGAAAATGGCTTTCTAGACAGATGTTTCTCCAAAAACTAACTGTATCATTCAGAAATTTCTCAGCCTTCATTGAGATTAAATTTCTTTTTGAAAAGTGAAAATGTTTCCATCTTTTTCAGCAGCTTACTCCCAATTTTTCCTCCTTGCTTCCTCCCATCTGTTATGAGATATTTAACAGCCATCTTTAAGAGTGTAAAGGGAAAAATCGTAAAAAAATTGTAAAAAATTGTGAAAACAAATTGTGAAAACTGTAATCCCCTGCCTTTCTTTTTTAAATCAACATAAAATCAATCCTGTGAAAAACCTAGAAAACTCTAAATGACAATGAACATTTTCACTTTGCTTCCTGGTTTATAAAAGAAAAAGTTAATATGGAAAATAATGAGTATTTCGCATTCAGTCCTCTGCAGCAGCTCACAAAAGCAGTCCCTCAAATCCTTATGATCAGCAAAGACTGACATCAGCCCACAATTTAGCTCAAGGCTCACAGGACCATTGTTTATGTACATCTCTCCCATCTATACCTAAATGGGAAGCTATGGCCTTGTGCTAACAGTGTTATCACCAGATTGGGCCATTACTGTAAACTACTTTGGTGTTTCAGTAGAACAGAGACAGTAATGCAACAGTTTATGCACATGTGATGGATGGAAACTCAAGGTTAAATAGAATAACACAGCCATCACTCTCCAGCTTATATGAGGAACTAGAGCAGAAAAGTGAGGGAGGAAACAGAAAAGAATTATTTTTAAATCAACAGAAAAGGCCCATAAGCCTGACTGAAATGGAGGAGCAGAAGAATTGAGAATATTTAGCTTTAGTACTTCACACAAAACAGTATTTCCCTACATTTTGGTTTTACAATTTTGATCTTGAAATACCTCCTGTGTTTTTCTGCAAAACTGTGTTTAACCACTTTTCTCTCCACCTGCAGACCCATCAGGATTATAAACTTTGAAAGACATTCCAGCCCATTAACAGAGTGAACACATGTAGCTGAGGCTGGTTTGTAGCCAACTGGCATGTTGCAATGCAGAAAGGTAGAAAGTAACACCTAACACCTAAATTCTAGCCATCTCCTCATTTCAGTCCAGATATATTAAAGGCAATGTGGAGTCTTGTATCCAGATCCTAAAAAATGGTAACAAACATTGTCACCTAGCCTCATTTCTGCCTCCTGTTACCATGCAAGCACTAGAACATCTTCCCAAACATGCCTCCAATCTTCCTTCCACTCCTGCTGGGTCTTATAACTCAATACTCTGCAGAATAAGGTCCATTTTTAAACATCATCAACTCAAGAAAAATGGATAAAAGTAACTCACCACTAAGTCAACCTCCTTCCCCAAAACTCCATCATTCCTAGGGTGTATCCTCAACTCAGTGTGCTAGAAGATTCCTAAAGAGCTCTTTCACTACCTTTTCTTCATTAACCTCCCTGTTCTAATCAGAAAACACCAACCCACCATACAGAAATTACTCTGATGGCATTTCCATCCAAAATTGGAAGCATCCATTCTGCAGCACTCATAAGACAGACCTTTTCTAGCTCAGTTATGCACGTCTGACCCTGTATCCTCCTCTCCAAAGAGCAGTCCCTAATCGCCTGCATCATGTTCAGCCAAAATTTACTACTCTTACACATCCTGAATACCACTTTACTTCACCAACTTAACTGCTAAAACCATGACTTCTCACTGGGAATAAAGCTACTGCAACCTGGCCCACTGTTGAGTTGAGGTTGTACTGGGTACTGCAAGCATACTGATATTTGCCCACACTGAGATGGTGATAATTTCGCATTTGTTTTCCTCATTTTCCCTAACAGATGTCACCAATATCCTTCTCAGAAGTGGACAACAGTGACAGAGGTGAATAGATGATGAACGTCATTAAAATATTCATGACAGGCTCATAGTCTGTCCTGCTAATATCTTTTTCTGCTCCATCATAGGAAATGATACTATACATATATATATAAAAAAAAAAAAAAGGCTTGCAGTTATACACAGAGAAATAAACTATGTTGTTTATAGACGGCAGTGTCAGATTGAAATATGACAGACAACTGGAACACGCTTGGAACCAAAGCGTGATTCAAGTGTTCACCATGGTCCCTGGTTGGCTGGCGTGTACGAGCACGCACGTGTGTGTGTGTGCACGCGCGTCCGTGTGCGTGCATGTATGTATGTGGTTCAGGATTTTTTTTAAACATATCTTCTTTTACTAAACATTAAATTATTTCCCAAGAAATAAAAAGCTATGTACATTGTAATTATCTACAGTAGGCCTTCGGCATCCTCGCTATTCACATGCATGGGGTTTGGGCTGCATTCATAAACTCAAGCATGCTCTTTCATTGCTTGTGGTGCTGTCCCCTCCAGCCAATCTACAGTCCAAGGAACACTGACGTGTGTGTTTGCTCTGATTTTTTTTTCCTTTCTCAGCAGTCAACAGTGCCAGAGGGTGACTGAAATTAAAAACAATTAAAAGAGGCAAGATCCTGCAAAAAGCTGAGACATGCATGACATTGGAAAGCAAAGGCTCTTGGCATGTTGCAGAGCCTGGTCCAACAGCCCAGCCTGAGCCCTCTGGAAGGATGAAGTAGCTTATTCATGACTTATTTTGAAAAGGGCTGAAGAAGGACAATTTACCTACAACATGTTGCCTAAGGTACTATACCTACCTGTTGAATTTGAATACTTAATTCCCATTCTGTATTTAACAGGAGGCTGGCATTCAAATCCTGTTGCACACTTGACTCATTCTTTCCTTTTTCTTTCTAATCTGACGCGTATTTCCTAAATATGAAGAATCCCTGCTATTTATGAATGCAGCCCTGGTAAACAGAAAAAGCCCACCCCATCCCCTCCCAAATGATAATAATGACATATAACTCTTTCTTTTTTCATAATAATAATAATAATTATAACAATAATAATTACAAATAAAAAGTCAGAAATGTTGTAGACCAAGTGGATTCTCAGTATTAAACACTAGTGCAGTTGGGGATTTCCTTTGTGCTTTCACTGTTGGCAATTGTTGAGATGCTTCCTGTGGAGGAGAAAATGGAGAACAGAGTCAGTGCAGTGGCTTTAACAGTTTGGTCTATACTGCTTCCCACTCCTTCTTAGGGTGTGCTTGTGTATGTCTAAAGACAGCAAAGGTTCTTAAAAGTAATACATCCCTTTTTTCATTTGCAATAAGCATGGAGCATGCAGAAAACCTGTTAATACAGCTCAGCTGACCAGCAGTAAACTCATTAAGCTATTAGAGATATATTCACTTGTAATGATAGCACACCAACAGGGTAAGCTTGGCTCAGCTGATTCTTCTGAGGGTTCAGGGAATTTGGGACCCCTCCACAGGAGAGACAGGGTCATGAGCAGGCATATCTGTGAGCCACAGCCATTACAAACTCCTATATACCTATTGCTTTTTCCAGGTTCCTAGCCTGGTCATGTAACACTGTGAGAAAAGCTGAAAAACTGTAAGAAAAACTCCCTGTAACTATGTTGCAGAGAGAGATTTTTTTCCCTATCTCAGTGCCTCAGGCTCTGCTTGTATCTGGGGTCACAGCCACTGACTCTTCTAATTCCCCAATGACTAACATCTTCACCCAGACTGTGAAACAAGCTCTAGCCAAGGGCTGCCTCTCACCCATCACTCGCGTGTCCAGCTCTTTGTCCATCAGCTCCTCAGGGTCTGTGAACTCACTCAAAGTGATTTTGGGGGCATTTTCACTTTGGCTGACAGAGCCAATCATTTCCTGCTCCTTGTCATGCTGCACTTGGGCATAGATGTTAATCCAAGGGATTTTCCTGTGCAGGAAAGGAAAACGAGAGGTTATATTTTGTAACACAGGGATCCTTGGCATGTCATTGATTAATCAGACCAATTAAACTGAGACCAATCCCACAAATACAGCACTGGCAGTGATGCAAAGTATCAGCTCTCAGAATGGCGAAAGCACCACTGTAATGTTCAGCTCTGAAAGTGCCATTAGCATCCACTAGTTCCAACACCAGTCTAAAGCTACCCCAAATCTCAGGCCGCTGCCTTCCTATCCTGTGCCCAAAGGCTCCCCCAGCTGTAAACCTAAATGTTCTGGCCCTGCCCTTTCATATGAGAAGTTGTGCACACAGCGGACACTGCATGGAGATCAGAGAGCAGCAATCAACTAAGTACAATCAGCTGCAATTGCCAGCTCTCTCAGTATTTATTACATGATCAGTGGTGCATTGGAAACCAGCAGTAAAAGTCAATTTGACCACTACTATCAACTGACAAAAGAATTGCTAGGCTTGTTTCTATTGACAGGCCCGCACTGACTCAGTAGGAATTGCCACATCAGAAAAAGTTATAAAGAATTGGTCCTGCCTCAGAGTACAGAAAGGACTTGAACCTCATAACACCTACCTGAAGTCTATTTGTTACCATTTCATTACAAAAACAGGTTGCCTTGCTACAGATCATACAAGTTTGCAGGGACTTATTTTCCCTTGCTGCTCAGGAAGCCAAGAAAGTGAAGGGATTATGTCTTCTTCCTTCTTCCAAGAGAAGTTAACTTGGACTGCTAGAACGATATCCTTGAAAGTCAGTTAGTTAGACAGGTAGTTAGATAGGCCTAGACAGGTAGTTAGATAGTAATCCCTGCAGGAATGCAAGTTTAAAATGAGAGAACTGAAAAGTAATGTGCTAAGCATTGTGGGGGTTGCTAGGATTATCTGTGTGTAGTTGCCTGTTGGAAGGTGACTGTTTTTTCTAGTGCCCTTAAAAGGACTCTGTGCCATGCAGTCCACACTGCTAAAATGAGGAAAATTCAGATAATTTTTTCAGTTCCTTAAAGCACACAGGAGAGAGAAAGAAGATGTGTTCAAAAGAGGCTATATAAAATACCATCTCTTTATGCTAACCTGTCGCTGTTGGGTATGTCAGAGATTGAAAGCAGTGGAAATTGCCTCAACTCTCATGAATTCAATAGATCTATGCTGATTTCACTCTGGTGAAGTTCTGGCCTCAAACAACTTGTGCTATTGCCTTGATTTGGCATTCTGTTCTTAACCAGCAGCAAGTCAAGACATATTTGGGATGTTTAGCAGCAGTTAACAAACCTCATGTTCTCCTCCCTTTCTCTTACCCTTTCTTTCTAACCTTCAGACATGCCTTACAGATCACTAGAAGACATAAACACTACACAGGGAATGCACACATTGGATGAGAGAGGACAAATGCATTCCCATAGGATTTAAGTGCCCAGAATACATCTGAAGGTGTGTAGAGATGTGGACACAAGAACATGCCTGGAGATATTGGAAGACATAGTTTCGCTTCCAAACAATGCAATGGTAGAGAAGTGATAGTCTTCTGAGCTTTGAGAGGAAAGGTGAGAAAAGCTCTTTAGAGTTGCGAGGCAGAGAGCCTCCAGGTACTTCAGAGAGTCACGGAAAAAAGAATCTGAAATGGCGGTACATATGTGCATCCATATACACATACCTAATCCTGCTGTGCTGCCAGCACAGACACAGGTGGCCACAATGTCCCTCTGCACATCTCTGAGTGCACACACTCCTGCACTCCTGTCCCAGGACCCATACACACAGACTGCCCCATTGTCCCACTATTACTTACCACCCATACACACATAGTATTGACCTGCTGTATGCTCAATCTCCCAGAAAAGAAACAACCTTTTTACAGATTATTTCCCTACTTTTCCCCTTTCCTTCCTTTTCCATCTGGACCTCCTCAACAAGCATCTCTCTGGCAGCAGTGTTTAACATGCCTGCTGAGTCTATAACTTGATGGACTCATAATAAGCAGTCTGTGTGCAAACCAGCAAAGCACCGATTCTATAAATTTGTAGAATTAAAAATTCATGCAGGTCCATGCTCTCCCCACAACCTTTTCCTGTAAGCAGCAGTTCTGTATTCAGGCTAGGATCGCCGTTAATCAGAAAAGTACATATTGCTAATGGACCTCTGCATCACAGAGCTAGAGGAAAGCTTTTGTTTTCACGTCCTTTTTCCATTAAGAATTGTTGCATGCTCTCAATTCTGATCCATTGAGCCAGAGGTTTTAGAGAGAGCTGAAAAGTTGCTCTCTGTTCAACCAGGGTTTGTCCTCTTTGGGACAGAGCAGGTAAGAGGGGACAGCAAGTTGATGAGCTTTGGGCTAAGCAAAGCTGATGCTTTAACCACCTTCACACTCACCCCCAATTTGTAATGCATTGAATTTTCAGACAGATTTTAACAAGGCAGGGTCTTCTCAGCCCTGGAGCACAGCACAAGGCTGACAGCTGCTATGCTCAAGGCTCAGGATGCTTAAATAGTACAAGAGTCAGTTTTATGAGCTGTAGTAGCATAACGTGACCTGGAGACTGCCAAAGCAAAGTGGATTACCAAGCTCCTTACTGATCTCTGGCAGCCAGAATATACAGAGCCTTCTTCCTGGTAACTGATCCCTGACCGCAGAGCCAAAGACATTAGGCCAAACCTAAGAAACCATCTCACCAAGACACAAAGGAAAGCACGTCTTACAAAGGGTTGTACCTACATCTTCACACATCTCCCAGAGAAACTTCTTTGCCATCCTCATCCTACATCTGGGAGTGAGAGAAATCACCAGCTGCCTTCCCAGCACATTATTAAAGCAATGCCTTAAACAAGTCCCATGTCCCATTCCCCATTCACCTGGGAAGCTGTATTCTACCTCACAGAAGCAGAGAGAGGGTTTCAGACTGCAACAAGCAAGGCACGCTGAAGGCCTGGAAATCTGCACCTGAGCAGATTGGCACATTGCTCTGGAAATTGTCCTGGGCCACTGAAGTCAGTGGGAGCTTGCTAACTGATCTTCATGTGCACAGGATCAAGCACTAGAAGCAGTGCCACCCACTGATTTTGACAATGGTTAATGCAAGAGGTTAGAAATGAGGGGAGCTTTAAACCTGGAGGCTAGGATACATGCCTGTCTTATCATTCCATTTTGAATATAGTTCGTATCCCACTAACATCATTAGAGAGTACTAGCCTTATCTTGGGCTGCAGAAAAGCTGGAGAGAGAAACGTATAGCTGAAATCTGGACAGGAAAACTCTAGCTTCCCAATTTGGAGGAACTACTCATGTCCAGAATTTTTTTTTTTTTTTAAGTCAGACTCAGCTTATGCTTCTAGTACAATATTTTGCCACTGAGCAGGATCTAGGCACATAGACGGTTTAACACAGTAAGTACTGTACTGAATGCAAAGTTCCTCCTAAGGAGCTCCATCTGCCTAAAATATATTCTCATAAGGCAGCCCTTTAGCAAAAAGGCCATTTTTATCCCACATTTTGTCTCATAGCTTGCAGCAGCAAAGTGCCATGGGCCACCACAGATCCTGCCTACTGCCTGGAAGCAAAAGTTTTATATTAACATCTGGCAAAGAAAATCTCAGTGCAGATTCCTAAAGGCATTTTGATGCTTACCACAAACCTTTCTGGCTTTGAGTCTCCCTCTCCTAACATAATCACACCTATTGCTTTGCAAGACTAAACTATTCACTTTGCAACATATAAATGAGATACTCTTGCACTACGGCAGTTGGCCAGATGGATATATACTGTATGAAGACATCCATCATGTGATTTTTGAGTAAGTCTGCATTCTATAGCTCAGTATGCAGTAAGCACACACGGTTCCCATTTCTGGTCTGTGGTTCGAACAAATTTGCTGAAGCAGGTCACAGCTTGATTTCTGAGCTCTTGGTGAGCTTTCAGAGCACCGGGTTTGTGGTGGAAGGGCAGTAGGTGGTCTTCTCTCTATATATGAGAAATTGGGAACTATACTGGTCTAAGTCTTAGGCCAGCATAACTTGCTCTACATCTGCAATCCAGGCACTGCTCTGCCTAGATTGCCTGTAAACCACCCAGTGTCTCCTCCCATCCCCCAAAGTTTCTCAACTTACCTCTTGAATTTGTAGATTAAAAAAACAGCCAAGCCTACAAACACCACAGACAACAACATCAGCATCGCCGAACTGCTATGACCTGTGCTGGAATCAACAAGGGGTGCTGCAGAAGGAAAGGCAGAGCATTACATTTACAAGATACTATTAGGGAACACATAACTACCAGAGAGCTGAGCTCAACTCTGTCTTTGCCACATCTGCTTTATCACCACTGCATGGTGCATGCTGTTTTCAGCAAGACCAATCAGTAAGAAACAAATTGACTCTCTTGTCCTTTGAAAGCCAAGCTCCTTTTTCAAGACAGTGCAGTCTAACATCTCCTAGTTAAAAGGTACACCAAGCCATGCTTAGCTGAATGGCTGATCACTCCTGTGTTAATGCTCTGGGCTATTTCTTTTCTGGCTTTTCCAGGTACTGGAGTGGAAATGAAATTTTTGAGGTGTGGCTTAATACATGTCTATTCCCCTTTGGAGAAGCTACCTCAGAGCATCCATGAACAGCATGACTCCCATCTTCCAAGGACATGTGTCTGTCTCACATGTGACAGGGATCTGGTCTTGTAAGAAGTCTCAAGGTTCATCCTTGTATTGGACCTTACAGACTTTTTAATTGAGTCAGTTTTCATAATGTGGAGGAGCCGGAAGTAATAATCCTGGACCCAAGCACACACTACATTATAACGTTTTGGAGATTTGATCCATCTGTCCTTGACATTTTGGGTGGGCTAAATAATGTGTATTACTATACCTTGTTTATGCAGCTATTGCCACAGCTCATCCAAGCAGATCATCTTAATGGCCTGAGCACTGTGCTGAGAATCAAGAGTCTGATGAGAAGTCTCTAATGATGCTCAAATGATTATAAGTAGCAGCTGAGTGTTTCTCACTCTGCATAAATATTTGGGTTTGGTTTTTTACTGTTCTCTATTCTTTTTCTGTCACCCATAAGATGGGAACAAAGTCTACGCAAATAGAGTCACTTCTGGTTCCATCGCCAAATTTTCACACCTAACAGTCTGATCCTGCCAGTATTCTGCTTCTGCTACTTCTATGGACTCTTTCATGGAAAAGAACTGACTCTTATTTCACCTTAGGCAAAATATTATGGGAATGGTCATGAAAAAAATGCAGCATCCCCACTGGGGGTGTGTGTGCGAGAACAGTTGAGCACTGAGCACTGTAAGCTAAATCCACACTTTGCAGTGTCTTACTAGAACAAACCCAGATTCTGAACCTGGAGACTGCACATATTTGGATCTCATTCCCAGTTTTGTATATTAACTCATTCTAGCCTACTTCTATTAACGTCTGACTCTCACCCCCAAACACCAGTCAGAGAGTGAAGGCAAAAAGGCATTACCTATAGGATAGGTCACGAGCCTTGGTTTAGCCCAGCTCTTGGCTCTCTGTGAGTCTCATGTAAAAAGAAGCTGAAGTGTATTCTCCTGGGACACGAATCCCAATCTTTCAGAAAGGCTATCAGCAATGTCACATGCATAAGATCCCACATTTCAGATAATTGCAAGGGCAGTCATAAAAAGCAAGGGCAAAAATAAATCCATCATCTCCTCTGTCATCACTGTCCCAGCAGTAGCTGAGAGCTTCACATTAGCCTGGCTGAAATTCTCAGTAGTAGCTGAGAGCTTCACACTAGGGTGGTTTAAAGCAAAGGGGGTGATGAAGCTTAAAGCGACTATTCATTACTCTGTGAAAACGGAGATAGGTAGCACTGAAATTTAAATAAGTTCTAATTTGTAGAAGTCAATATTCAGGCACGTATTCCCTGTAAGAGGGATCTAGATCTTCTTTTCATGAGCACTTTGCCCCTATAAAGCTTCTTGACTAGTCATAACATTAACAAGCCCTTTGCAATAAGGATTTGATCCAATATCCAGGAAAGTAATACTCCCACTGAATTCCACAGGTGCCCAATGAGGGCTTAATTCACCTGATTTTCTAAAGCACTTGAAAAACATCAATGCACTAGTTAATTAAGCCATAGGGAACTCCTAAAAGGTACTTCTAATACTTGTACAAACTGGTGCATGAAGATGCCACTGCTGGATTCCATTTTTAACACTTCCTGCTTCTACCACAATGTCTCAATACAATCAGTCCTACATATCCCACTAGCACATACCAAACTGTGAGTGCTCTGATGTAGACTGGTTGTCCTGGAGTTGTCTGAAGCCTCAAGAGAACCACAGCTATGCATTTGACTCCACACTCACCTAATGTTAACTGAGTAACATACACAATGACTTCAACACCAGGCTTCAGTTCAAACTGGACCAGGTTCTGGTTGAGAGCATTAAAAAGGATTTCTACCACCTGATGAAATAATAAGAGTTACAGGTAGTTACAATATAGAAGACAGCAAGCTCTGGAGAACATTGAGGAATGCATGTAGCTTATGAATGGTGACTAACATGTCTTACTGGCTTCAGGAAGAGAAGGGAAGTGAGAGACTGAGGAAGTGGAGAGAAATATGCACATGTGCTTTAGATGGAGTTGCGTGTTATTGCATGCAAGTCTCCCTACAGAACTTTTGAGACTCACAGGGTATGTTGCTATACCTCTCCTAGGAAGCAAACCAAGAAAGTCAGCAAATTTTTTTCTTTTTTGGGTGGTAGGGGAGGAGGTAGGGTAGGGGAGGAACTAAGCATCTTTTCACCCTTCACGATGTCCTGTGAGTTTGATCTAACGCACTTGGAAATCACTCACATATTGGCCTTGCATTGGTGGATGATGGAACTAAGTTAGGTAGTCTAGCCTAGTAGCACTTCTTTACTCACATTGATTCAGGACAATCCTAGTCATGTAGCTCCTGTTTAAATAGGCTGTTGGGGATTAGACCATCCAGTTTTGAAGATTAATGGCAAAGTTGCTATATTCCTCCTTCTTTTAGAAGAGGGGCCTTGGACTGAAGTTTACTTATGGCTCAGCAACCCACTATGACGTGTTATTTGGTTGCTTCAGAGCACATACGTGGCATGCCACACTGGAGCCTGAGTTTGTTAATGCCTAGTCTCCCTAGAGTAGTTCTGATGGCCAGGGCACAGCTACTGAGTAGTTCTGGTGGCCTACTCTTCAGGGCAGAGCTCCTCAAAGCAGAAGCCAACAACAGGTGCCAAAGTACAACTGAGTATACCATCAAATAAAATTAGAGCACTAGAGCTTCAGGCCTCATGGTCAGCTAGTCAGAAACCTAATCTAAGATGTCTGCACAATACTGATATATGAAATATTGACACAACACCTTGTTTGGAGGAAATTCTAATATGGGTAGATACTACTGAACAGGATGGAAATGACTCCAAGAAAATCCTTCCAAAAAGCCTTCCAAACCTTCCTAGCACAATGCATCTCTTCTGCACACTCACCACCATAAATTTATGAGGCCAGCTTTGCTAGCTTCCTAGGACAAATGTACTACTCAGCGAGGACTGACTTTGCTCAGTGGGTGACGAGCTTCCACAGGACTCAGCAGTCCTCCGAATTATTTCATGTTTGATCACAGAAGAGTTACTCCACCAAGAGTTACTTGGAGATGGGCTCACACATAGCTTGCATGCAGTAAAAATGCTGCATACAAGAACATTAGCTGGAGCTAAGCAGCCTTTCCAGCAGTACTTCACTCCTTTGCCTTTATAGAGCTGATTTAATCACTTGGTAATTCTAGCATGAATGCTTCAGCAGACTAGTGCTGTTGTTCCTAGCTCTTCCCTTGCCTGCATATCACTGTTGCTATTCATCACTGTAATTACCTATTTATCTAAATGGATGGATATTGTAACTTCCAAATATAGTTTGCACACGCCATTCGCTGCAGCAGGAAAAAGAGATCTTGTTCCAGTGATATACGAGCTGAAGAGCCTGATTTATTTTTAGTAAACCTCAGTATATTACCTTGCTGCTTTGGCCTCTGTCTATTAGCATTCCTCCAGGGTGTAGAGGGAGTACATATTCAAGGTTCCTTTGGCCATAACTACTGTAATAAGGACACACCACTGATCTAGGAAGAACCACTGCTGGTAGACTGTGACATATCTCGGTGAGGTATTAGAAAAGCTCATTTTTCCTCTAAAAATCATTTTCTTTAATGGCAGAAACTGTACTGCCAGAGTCCCAGATGCACCCAGTTCCATCATACTTATTGTAAGTCATTTCCAGTGCTGCACAAGTTAAGGGCCCCATCTGCAAATGGTATACTAGGAATGTATGTTCCATGAATCCTTCTTTCCTTACTTGCTCCAGATCAGCCTCACTGCTTTTCCTCCTCTCTGTTGTGTTTTTATGGGGCAGTATGAAGAGTTCAGCAGAAGTAGGCAGCCCAGGAAATACAGCTACCAAGATCTGTTCATCAGGGATACCAGTCACCTAAAAGAAAAGTAAAAAGGAGGTTTCTAGCTGCTATTCTGTTACTGATGTTTCCATTCACTACAGGAAACTGTGCTCCCATCAAATTGTTATTTGCCAGTTCCACTGTAGGTGCTGTGGTCCTAATGAGCTGTTCTGCCCATTTGCTGTGTCATAAATAGAGGTTCTGCTAATGATTCACTCTACTTCGTTTCTAGAAGTAAATGTAGGCTTGACAACACCCCTGGACCCAAAGGTCTCAACCCAAAATCCAAACCTACCATGTCTCCAGATCTGAATTTTCCATATAGTCCTTCTCGCTACAAAAGAATGACCCAAAATCAGATTCAGAGAGTCTGGCTCAGAGCGACATATGAAGAAAATCGCCTGCAATCACCTTCTAATATCAGGTTATGGGGATCCACATTTGCCATACATGAATAACTTAATGTCTCCAGTGGGAGACTTTTTACTACTGGGGCTGATGAGGAGGGCTGTGCTAGGAACTGCTCAGTTTGCTGAACCAAGAGTCAGTTCCACACCTGACTCTCACAACTGTCTTCAGCATGACCTGCCCACTGAGGGTACTGCCTTCCCTCCTCAAATCCAAGCTGTACATCCTTAGTAGGGCAGGAAACGTCTCCTCCCTCAGAAACTCTCTGCTATACGAGACTCATTAGCTCCCTGGTCCTACCCCACCTCAGGCTCCTTGGCCTCATTCCTGTACTGAAAAGTGTCAATAGGGCAGCCCATTCCTGATGATCCGTCCTATAAGCAAAGACCACAGGCTGCAACCAAATAGTCACAAAAGGATCTACAAGCAAGCACTTCTACATGATTTCTACTGTTGTCTGTAACCGTCCATAGCTACAACCTAATTAATTTCTTTTTTCTGCAAGCTTGACTTTGAATACAGTAAAAGGGAATAACAGTTCAAACAAATGAACTTCGTGTTTCCTCAGGATGGGAAAACAATCAAGGAAACTCTCATAAACTACAAATTTTGAGTGGGCTGCAGATGAGAAAAGCTGAGTAGGAATGTACTTTCCCTGTAAAAACAATCAGCCTCCATTTCTAAGAACAGCTGTAGCTGAAGCAAAAAAAAAAAGCAAGATACATTTTTGGCAGAATGTAAAAAACACAAAAGCTTGCCTAAATCTATCTCCTGATTTCACACAAACCAAAGTCCCTGGCTATTTGATATCATAAATTATTCTGTCCCCTTTCCTGCAAGAATATGAGTGCTAGTTTACATATTCTAATTAACCCCAAAGGAAGATTCAGTATCTTCCACCCACAGGAGTCTCTCTTTGTCCTGTATTTTAAAGGTAAGTTTATTTTCCCTCTGAATCCTCATTTTTTGCCCCAGTTGGAAAGGAAGTAGAGCTTTATAACGTTCACCAGTTGCTACACTTAGCTGCATTAGAAGACTGAGTATCATGAAGAGGTAAAAATATCTTCCTCATGCATCCAACATACTACAATGTCTGTCTTCTGGGATGAAGTGGATCAGCTGTTTAACAACACACAGTAACACTACCCAAATGTTTAGAATAGAAAACAGTAGATACTGTAATGTCAATTTGACAAAATAAGAATAATAATGATACTATTACAATCTAGAATTTGTAAAGTCCTCAGGGATATTAAAAGCTAAAAAGCACCACAGAAACATTAATAAAAGTAATTATAATATTTCCACAAAATTCCCAATATAGTTTACCTCTGTAAAAAGATCCAGCATATTAAGAAGCTTTTTATCGATTTAAAATGATAGCTTCATTACTGCTGTTCTTTCCCATTCTTTTAAGCTAGTGTGTTGGAAAAGTGCACATTTTAACAGCCTAGTCAATGTTAGTACGGAGGAGGAAAGAGATGCTCACCTGTGCTAGAGCTCTCTTGATGACTTTGCCAATGTCTTGTCTCCATTCAGGGATGTCAGGGTTATGGTAGTCCAAGTTGGGAGAAAATGACAGGAGCTGAGATTGGAAATACTCTGAAACAGAAAAACAGTATTTATGAGAAGATTAAATGGGCAGTGTTCAGGGTACAGCCAAGGGTGCAGAAGACAACAGGAAGACCATAATTAAATTATCCTAAAGCAAGAGAGAGAGGAAAGGCTGAAGGAAGAAAAAGGGCTAGCTATCACTAAGCAGGACAGAAAGCTTGCAAGGAAAAAATTCTTATAAAGGTTCTCATAAAGGACATTTTGCCCTAATTGCCAACTTGTGGCTTTTCCCAGAAGAAATGGAAGCAAGAATGAGAGAGCTGAGAGGATGCCTTCCCTTCATGATGCCTCTGGGCTTTGTAATTTTGCCACTCAGCTTCATCAGATTCTGCTTACAAGGAAGTTGACCAGTAAATAAGGCGGCATCTGGCTGAAATTTGGAAGGTCTGTGCAATTGCATGCATAGTGCTCTGCAGAACAAACACTTCCTGTAAGTAATGTTTTCAAAAGCAGGTATTATCTGTTTGCTTTCCTGGAGGGAAGCCATGAGTGGTTAATACCCCAACAAATCAGAACCCAGTGGTGGTAATGACTGGCTAATCAAGCAATGGCTATTCATGAAACACTTTAAAATTACTTCCTAATTGACTGATTGCAGGGAGGAAGAAAAACTTCCTAGACTTCAAATACACAACAATTTAAATTTTTCTCCAATTCCAACTCTTCCCTCCGGTGTCACCAGAGACCAAGCCTTGAATCTTTATGACAACTGTGCACAATGGATTTGGGCCAGTGGGAGGCACAGATCCAGGGTGGGAATCACACACAGAAATAAGTTCTCAGGGTAGAAGACTCTGCTTTCTGTTTTTGGAGATGTGCTGTGCCTCACCTTGAAGCACTGGATCTCCAGACACTTCAAATAAATACCATTAATCATTTGTAAGAGGGTACCAGTTTTAGATCAAGATAAACCAGCCAGAGTATAAATGAGGAAATCCACAGAATAGCAGGGATGTGCCAGCACAGCATTTATATTGCACCTTTTGCAAGATCTGTTCTTTCTTTTTAGATGGTGCAGTATATTTTTAAATAAAACAAGCACCAAAGAGAGCAGGAGAACTCTCTCAAGTTCTGAAGGCTTAACCCAGAGCCTGATATATAAAGCCTTTGACTTTTGAACCCTCAGTACCGTGTCCAATTTATTTTTTGAGTAAATTCTGGTCTGTTAATCACAATTTGAGAAAACCCTGAATAAATCTTCTCCACTGCTAACACCAGAAAACCATGCCTTTCTGCCTAGAGCCATAATAACTTAACACAGGACACAGATTAGGATACAAATTTAGCAGAGCACATGTTTACCAAAGTTGTCATTTTTTTATGTACTCAGACTTGGGCTGATCACCAGACTGGGGGTCTGGAAGGACTCCTTCCTTAGACCAGGTCAGTCTGCAGCATGGCACGCATAGGACTATTTGGACATTCCAACTGGATCAATTTCTCTTTGTGATAAAGCCTAAAGCTTTGGATCTTTTAAATGGAATGGCAAAATTTCTCACGAGGTGTTTAAAAACAGAGAATGAGGAGCGCTTTATGGCACGTACCAGGACCAAAGACTGAGATCACCTGTGGGAACACCTCTCAGATACGCTTGATTCAGGTTTATTCCAGAAACTAGTGGAAAGATGCAAGTTTCCCAGAAGTAAACACTGCATTTTGCAATGCTTAAAATGGTCAAGTAGAGGGTTACTTACATTTGCTAATAGTGAGTTTGGGTATTACTAAATCATATTAAGAAATTATTAAAGGCCATTGCATTTCACAGCCAGGCAATCAATAAATTTCTATTTAGCTGGTTGTTAAATCTGAGCATACAGCTTTCCAGTCACCAGCAGGACATTTATTTATATTTAATTACTGAAACAAGACACACATAGTTCAACTACACAGTGCAACCCCAAGTTATTTGAAGCCCAGGTCTCTCAATAAAACTTGTTATCCAAAGAAAAGCTTGTCCTCAAATGCTGGATGCCGGTAACTAGATAAGGAAAATGAAGACTAGCCCAGGGTGGAAATTATTCTTTGGAGAAATCTCAAAGACCTGGTCAAAACTGCTGAGAGAGCCCTTCCACTCAGCCTTTATCAAGCCCCAAACTGTGTAAGCTCTGTGGTCTGACAAAGGGTGCTTTTTGAGCCCATGATGTGCAGACATGGCAAGAACATTCCAAACATTACCCACAGGGAAGTCCAGTGGACACACTCAGACCTCCAGCTGTGGCATGGAAGATGGGCAGACACACCAACAACAGAGTCATTTCTGCCCCCTGTTTTCCACACCCCTCCAGACCCCTGCCATTTATACAGTCACTGTATAAAGAGAAACACCAGCTGTATTCAGGCCACCTTAGTGATGCACTATGACTACTTCTTTCCACAGATAGGAAGCAGAGGGAAGGCAGTCTGGCTACAGACTCTAAGTGTTTTTTCTTTTGGGAGCTCCCAGTCAGGGTTCCCAGACACACCAACAGGCAAAGGAGACACCAGCCACTTTACTACAGTGCTGAGCTTACAAATTTGGCTAGCTGCCCCATCCAATTCACTTCTGTATTTTGTGATCATGACACATCTGAGCTACTTTGTTTGCAGTTTGTCTTCAGAGGTTCCGCCAGGCACTAGGGAGTTCAGAGAGTTCATTTTGGTTTAGCAGTGACTGTCTGTTCTTCACCTTTAGATACCCCCTGAGATCAGATTGTAAAAGGCTGAGGGTACCATGCACTGCAATCTCCTTGGTGTCTTGGATGAGGGTGTTGCCTGCAGAAACCTGCACAGTGACAGTGTTCATCCCCTCCACGGCGAAGATGTATGAGATGCTGCTCTCCAAGGTGATGAGGGGCTGCAAGAGGTAAACACAGATGGTAATTTCAAATTCAGGATGAGATTAACTCAGGATCACAACATGCACCTGACTAATCCACCAGGCCACGATATCCTTCCTCCCTGATAGAGAAATGGTGCTTCAAGCTTGCATGTCCTGCTAAGGCATAAATGTGACTCAAACACCACCCAGTGAGAACTGTCCCATTGGCAAAGTTTTATCTCACTTCAGTAAATGCTTCCTGAAATATTCTTCGACTGAACTGCAACCCATTATGCTATGAATATCTCAGTTGAGCACAGTCAACAATTGCAGAATTAGCGCTGCAGAATGCAGTGTTGTACACACACAGGCATGCACACTCAGCACAGTTGCTACATCAGCTGTGCAAAACACAGCGTCCAGCTCAAACCAGCATTTGAATATAAACCAAAGATGCAGGTGCTTCTTCAAACAATCCATATTGTTCAGATTCAGGACCAGCCCTTGCTCTTATAAGCACAAATCCATCTATCTATCTCAGAGCAACTCTGCTCAGGACAGAGTGACGGCACCCAGCTTTGCCCTGTCCATGCTTTGAGCCTGTAAGCTAGCTCCAACCATAAGCTGGCAAACCATGCTAACAAGACTGAAAGCATGGCATAATACCTGCCGACACTGCTGTCTGAATGTGGCTGAATCATTTCCAGAGTAAAGCTGACCTGCATTTAGCCACCTCAGAGCCCTGGCAGGGAAGGCTGGCTTTATCTACACCTTCTCAAACAAAAATGTCCTTGATAGCACTACAGTTCTTCTCTGTGCACAGGAAACTCTCACACTGGTACACATCTAGATGAGAAAAGTGCACCATGTTTGGGAAAAGAGATTTGCATATTGAAAATCAAAGGTCTAGCCTTCGCAGTGCCTTTGATCTGACAGCTGGTCTATAGACAAATCTCTTGGTTTAGGTTAAACCATTAAAATGGAAATAGTGATACTAGCCTCCATTGCAAAAGCACTTAGAGGTCTAAGAACACAGATGAAACCATTGTACCATTGCTATTGTCCCTTCACCACACTGCCAGTTTGTTTCCAGAGGAAAATCCCTAAACGTTCACCTTCCAGCTCTCATGCTTCATCCCATCAGACTGCCAATTTGCCTGCATTTCACAACAGTGGCCATGCATGCCATTTTCATAGCCAAATCAAAATTACCACTGGCATACACCAGGCTGGCAAACACACTTCCCTCCCTGCAGAATGCCACCTTCCTTTTACCGCCTCATCCATGAGCTGAAAAAGCAGTAGAAAAAAAAAATAATTCTGTTTGATCATAGGAGACTCACAGACCAAGTCAGCAAGGATGCCAGCTATTGCTAGCCCTGGAGGCCTAGCTAACATATAGTTAGACATGCACACATCCTGGACAAGCAGAATGGGCCTATATCACACTGCATGATATTAGCAATCTTCCTGGAGGTTACAGGTTTTGATTCTGTGCAAAGGCAGATAAGAGGAACCAATCTGGCCTTTAAAATTACAATTTTTCCTTTTTGCATGTGTGTATGCTGAACATTCCATTATCATGGATGATTTCACCTCCATCATGGAGTTTCAACATTCAGCCAACTCCTTAATTTTAATTCAAGCACCAAGACCTGGAAACTAACTCTAAATTAAATCAAGTAGTTTAAGGTTCATTTGCTCAAACCTATTAGACAGCTGGACACATTTATTAAGCTGGACCTGTGTTAATCCAAGCAAATTGGCTTTTGAGTACACTGCAAAAATCAGCACAGTAGAAATTCAGTACAATGGTTCCAGCAGGGTGGGGAGGGCAGCAGAAAAGCCTCAGCCGGGTCATTTGAGTCTAAGACAACATTCGCCTGTGCAGCAGCACAGAGAGCACCTTAGTGAGATTGCACAGTGACACAAGACCCATCTGGTTCTGCCTGGGATGCCTACAGGCTGAACAGGAAAAGAAGCTGCAATCCCTCAGCATGGAACCAGAATATTTCACCTAACAATACCAGTCACTATGCACAATATTACACACCTCATCCTGTAATTCACACACAAATCAGTGTCTCCACCTTCCACCTGTACTAAGAGCACCACAGTTTGCCCATGAGTGGGCACAGAGAAGGATCTGACATGTACATTAAACATCCCAGAAGGAATTTTGATGTGATGCAGACCATTGTCCTGAAAAAAAAAGGTGGCTGCTGCTGTTATGTCTATATCCTTTGCCTGTCCTCTGTCAGAGTTGAAGTTGAAGTACATTTCATGAGGTAGCTGGAGATAAAGCTTTGCAAAGAATGAAAGGTGCTCTGGGTCTTTGATTTGGCCACAGCTAAGTGGCACCATCTTTGCTAATCCACATCTCAATATATTTCAGCAACGTGTACAGTCAGTTCAAGGTATCATCAAGATCAGCTACTCCATGCACAGCTACGTCCAAAGCATCCATCCCAAACACATCCATATCTGCTTGTACTCTGTTGCCTATGGGTCTGAAATTTAAGCTAGAAGATAAAACAGACATCATATTTACAACCCAGGTGCAAACACCATGAGAGCTGCATGGAAATCTTCAGCAAACACCACTGCTTTGCTCTACTTTTTCTAGATTACTTTCTATTTCAAAAAATCTTTTTTAAGGCCCTATTCACAACCAACTTCTATATTAAGGACAAAAGCAATGGCAGGAAAACTCTGACACTTGGGTACACTGGAGTGCTTAAGCAGATGATCAAGTTACCAGTACCTAAATTGCCTCAGATGTACTTTAACGGCTGTCCATGTGTAAGCACTGAGCCAAAAGTATATGAACTGTAATGTGATTTTACATCCCCCTCCTTCAGTGCAGTATAAACTATGTGGAATTATCTGGTACTTCTCATGTGTATATGTGGGTGGTTGCCACAGCT
Organism: Ciconia boyciana; assembly: GCF_034638445.1. Classification (NCBI taxonomy): domain Eukaryota; kingdom Metazoa; phylum Chordata; class Aves; order Ciconiiformes; family Ciconiidae; genus Ciconia; species Ciconia boyciana. Next base: position 53,946,326 of record NC_132941.1, on the reverse strand, counting down.
CAGCTAGGGCACAGCAACTTGCCAAGTTATAGTAAGTGGTTTTTGCTCCTGAGCTCTTCTGGTGCCTCAATTATGCTTCCACAAAAATAGGTAAGTTCGTACAGTAAGCTTCCTAACTTGATGTAAAATCCCAGCAGACACAGCATTTACTGGTTTTTTTTCTTCCTGCTACTCTTGGTAGCTAGGATAAGAGGTTAAAACACAAGCAGCTTTGTCAAAGAGAAAGTAAAATACTTGTGTGCCTGCTATTTTTTATCTCAAGTTCCATATTTTATGTAAAATCCCCATTTTTTTCGTCCTGTGATCTAACCTCAATGCCCACCTTCAATTGCAACTCAATAATGTAGACAATGATGTGACTTAAACTACTTTTGTAAATAACAGCAGATACCACATTGCAAAATTATTGGCTGTACATTTCACAATTGTAAGAATGGAGGATAGTGCCTGTGTGTCAGCTGTCTCACTCCTAAAGCCTGCAATAAAAATTGTAGCTACTAAGCAATCTTGCTCTCTCATTTGAAAGCATGACCGCAACTTGTAGTTTCACTTACTTTAATTATTGATAAAAAAGCTCTTTTGCCAATCATTTGAAAATTCACTACAAAGAAGTCTCACCTCTCTGTCTCTAATATATCCAAGATTGTGAACAATGGTCATGGACAGACACAAACAATTCATTGAGAGTCTAGCTTGAAATTCTAGATATAACTGGTTATTTGAACACCAACAGCTTTAAAGTATTGTGTTGGAATCCAGCATTATATACTGCATACTGGTACATAATGGAAACCCCCATGGTTATTTGAACACCAGCAGTTTTTAAACACTGTGTTGAAAGCCAGTATTATCCCATATATAGTGGTGTATAATTCAGTTAAGTTGCAAGTGAAGGCTGGTAATAACAGTGGTCTTCAAAGCTCAGTAGGGCTGATAACAACCAGACGTAAAAAAGTAATGACTTCTAAGAACAACATAAGACAGGAGAAAATAAACTCACAAAGGTTGAAGTTCAGATAATGACAACCCTTTTTAGATAAGGGAAAAACTAAAACACAAAACAAGCAAAGGCAAGAAGTTTTTATTAGGGCTGAGAGAGTTCCCTGTCTAGTGCAACAAGCTTAGGAAGTAAAAATGAACAAAAGGGCAGCTGTACCTTCGTGCTGTTACCAAACCACCAGAAGTAGGTAAGCGTGCCTGCCTGGCTGGGCCAAACTACTGCAGAAATGTTGACATCCTTATTTCTGATGGCGACAAAGGGGACACTCAGGTGGACGTGCTCCACTGGACCTGTGGGAAGAGATAATTCATTATTAGAGGCTTTGAGTTAAATCCTCCCTGCACAGTTGTGAACAGCAAGGATCTTTCCTTTAAATAAATCAAATGTCATCAGCGAGACTCTATTATAGCAATACAAGACAATTTCAGGAGTCAATAAGCAAAAGAAAAAGATATAAGATTAATAAACATAAAATCACACATTTTTTTCTCGCTCTTAATTCTAGGGGAGCCAGAAATGCACATTTTCCAAAGTGCTAATTTCAGACAGGGTCAGCACTGTGTTTAGAAGAATTTTTTAAATGCAGTTTGAGGGAGAACAATGAACTGTCTTTGCACTGGACAGGGCAAGCTGCTACTGAAAGCTTCAGGGATAGGACACGAGAGAAAGAAGGTGTTTTCCTGAAAATAGATCCACTACCAAGATTTGTGGGAAAATCATTTTAGCCAAGATGATTTAAATCTGATTAAATATTAGGCATTTGTGACTTGATTAAATACTCCCTGACAGTTCTTTAGAAGGTATCCAAAAGATTCATAATTTTGGAAATACTTGGTATCTTTTTGACTTTGGCCTGACTTTGAAAAGTCTCTGGGGAGTCAGTTACCACTAGCAAAAAGGCAGGAACTACTTGGAAGATGTGTGCATTGGCATATCAAAGCATTTAGCACTCAGAAGAACTTGTTTCTGAAAGACTTAAAAAATAACAAAGTATCAACGCAAATTTGTGTCCAATAAATGCAAATGTCTGGAATGAGTCCAGTGCATGAAGTTCAGAATTAAGAAGCCAGTTCCTCTCCAGAAAAAACAGCATGTGTAGAAAATACTGAGGTTTTGTTTGTTAGTTTGTTTAAAGCTTTTACTATCATCTCCATTGTTTTCCTTCTTGCTTAATTTTTTAGTTTTTATTGATACTGAATTTACAGGGTGCCTACCCTGGTATGCCCCTCAGATTACTATCCATTACTGATTGTTCAGGTAGGCAGCAATGAAGTTGCAACTAGAAGTCCAAGGGCAATCAAGAGAGGCTTCAGGGCCTTGGGATGACTGGTTAAAGGATCAGGAGCACAAACAGTGTTCTCCTCTATCCTTCCAGTTACCGGAAATGATGAGGGAAGAAACGAAGAGCCAGCAGAACAGTACCTGTTTCCAAGCCTGGTGTCACTAGCAGAATTTTGGGTTTTTTGATCATGGGTCAGTCTACGTGACACCAGGCCTGCTGGTGACAGACGGGCAACACCTGTCTCAAAGCAGGAAAAGGATCTTTGCACAGGAGTTAGCAGGGCTCATTGAAAGAGCTTTAAACTAGATTTGAAGGGGGAAGGGATAAAACCAGGCTCGCTAGAGATAAGCCTGAGGGCAGCACACCAATGTTTGAGGGACTGTGTGCTAGAGAGGTCCTTTGGTCTGCTGTCTCAGTGGAGGTAGGGGATGGAGATCCATGTGGCAGCAAAGATGCAAAGGTTATGAACATGTTAGAACCCATGGAAGTGCCTGAGAATGGTCATGTAGGAATTAGGGCTTCTTCCCCCAAAAAGGTGGCGGGATCAATAGCCCAAATGAAGTGCATCTACACCAATGCACGCAGCATGGGTGACAAACCTGAGGAGCTGGAAGCCATTGTGCAGCACGAAAACTATGATATAGTTGCCATCATGAAAACATGGTGGGATGACTCACACAACTGGAGTGCTGCAATGGATGGCTATAAGCTCTTCAGAAGGGATAGGCAAGGAAGGAGAGGCGGTGGGGTAGCCCTGTATGTTAGGGAGTGTTTTGATTGTCTAGAGCTTAATGATGGTGACGATAGGGTTGAGCGTTTATGGGTAAGAATCAGGGGGAAGGCCAACAAGGCAGATATCATGGTGGGAGTCTGTTATAGACCACCCAACCAGGATGAAGAGGCAGACAAAATATTCTGTAAGCAGCTGGGAGAAGCCTCACAATCGCTAGCCCTTGTTCTCGTGGGGACTTCAACTTACCAGATGTCTGCTGGAAATACAACACAGCAGAGAGGAAACAGTCTAGGAGGTTCCTGGAGTGTGTGGAAGATAAATTCCTGACACAGCTGGTGAGTGAGCCAATTAGAGAAGGCACCCCGCTGGACTTGTTGTTTGTGAACAGAGAAGGACTTGTGGGTGATGTGACGGTTGGACGCTGTCTTGGGCACAGTGATCACAAAATGATAGAGTTTTTGATTCTTAGAGAAGTAAGGAGGGGGATCAGCAGAACTGCCACCTTGGACTTCTGGAGGGCAGACTTTGGCCTGTTTAGGAGACTGGTTGACAGAGTTCCCTGGGAAGCAGTCCTGAAGGGCAAAGGAGTCCAGGAAGGCTGGACATTCTTCAAGAAGGAAATCTTAAAGGCACAGGAGCAGGCCGTCCCCATGTGCTGAAAAACAAGCCGGAGGAGAAGACGACCAGCCTGGCTGAACAGAGGGCTTTGGCTGGAACTCAGGAAAAAGAGGAGAGTTTATGACCTTTGGAAGAAGGGGCAGGCAGCTCAGGAGGACTACAAAGATGTCATGAGGTTATGCAGGGAGAAAATTAGAAGGCCAAAGCCCAACTAGAAATTAATCTGGCTACTGCCATAAAAGACAATAAAAATGTTTCTATAAATACATTAGCAATAAAAGCAGGGTAAAGGATAATCTCCCTCCTTTATTGGACGCGGGGGGAAACACAGTGACAAAGGATGAGGAAAAGGCTGAGGTACTTAATGCCTACTTTGTCTCAGTCTTTAATAGTAAGACCAGTTGTTCTCCAGGTACCCAGCCCCCTGAGCTGGAAGACAGGGATGGGGAGCAGAATGAAGCCCCCATAATCCAAGGGGAAATGGTTAGCGACCTGCTACACCACTTAGACACACACAAGTCCATGGGGCCGGATGGGATCCACCCAAGAGTACTGAGGGAGCTGGCGGAAGTGCTCACCAAGCCACTTTCAATCCTTTATCAGCAGTCCTGGCTAACCGGGGAGGTCCCAGTTGACTGGAGGTTAGCAAACGTGATGCCCATCTACAAGAAGGGCCGGAAGGAGGACCCAGGGAACTACAGGCCTGTCAGCCTGACCTCAGTGCCAGGGGAGGTTATGGAGCACATCATCTTGAGTGCCATCACATGGCACGTACAGGACAACCAGGGGATCAGGCCCAGTCAGCACGGGTTTATGAACGGCAGGTCCTGCTTGACTAACGTGATCTCCCCTTATGACAAGGTGAACCGCTTAGTGGATGAGAGAAAGGCTGTGGATGTTGCCTACCTAGACTTTAGTAAAGCCTTTGACACTGTTTCCCACAGCATTCTCCTGGAGAAACTGTCTGCTCATGCCTTGGACAGGCGTACTCTTCACTGGGTAAAAACCTGTCTGGATGGCCGGGCCCAAAGAGTTGTGGTGAATGGAGTTAAATCCAGTTGGCAGCCGGTTACAAGTGGTGTTCCCCAGGGCTCAGTATTGGGGCCAGTTCTCTTTAATATCTTTATCAATGATCTGGACGAGGGGATCGAGTGCACCCTCAGTAAGTTTTCAGGAAACACCAAGCTGGGTGGGAGAATTGATCTGCTTGAGGGTAGGAAGGCTCTACAGAGGGATCTGGACAGGCTGGATGGATGGGCTGAGGCCAGCTGAATGAGGTTCAACAAGGCTAAGTGTCGGGTCCTGCACTTGGGTCACAACAACCTCATGCAATGCTACAGGCTTGGGGAAGAGTGGCTGGAAAGCTGCCCAGCAGAGAAGGACCTGGGAATGGTGGTTGACAGACAACTGAATATGAGCCAGCAGTGGCCAAGAAGGCCAATAGCGTCCTGGGCTTGTATCAGGAATAGTGTGGCCAGCAGGACTAGGGAAGTGATTGTCCCCCTGTACTCAGCACTGGTGAGGCCGCACCTCAAATACTGTGCTCAGTTTTGGGCCTCTCACTACAAGAGAGACATTGAGGTGCTGGAGCGTGTCCAAACAAGGGCAATGAAGCTGGGGAAGGGTCTAGAGCACAAGTCTTGTGAGGAGCGGCTGAGGGAACTGGGGTTGTTCAGCCTGGAGAAAAGGAGGCTGAGGGGAGACCTTATTGCTCTCTACAACTACCTGAAAGGAGGCTGTAGTGAGGTGGGTGTTGGTCTCTTCTCCCAAGTAAAAAGCCATAGGAGAAGAGGAAAGGGACTCAATTTGCACCAGGGAAGATTTAGATTGGATATTAGGAAAAATTTCTTCACTGAAAGGGTTGTCAAGCATTGGAACAGGCTGCCCAGGGAAGTGGTAGAGTCACCATCCCTGGAGGTATTTGAAAGATATGTAGACGTGGTGCTTAGGGACATGGTTTAGTGGTGGACTTGGCAGTGCTAGGTTAATGGTTGGACTTGGTGATGTTAAAGGTCTTTTCCATGTAAAAGATTCTATGATTCTATGGATTTCAGCTGGTAACTGCTGCACATCAGACAGCACTACTGGGTCTTTCTGGATGGCTACAGAAAGATGGTACACCTTTTAAAACACAGCAAACTGATAAACTATCACTGTGAGAAGGAAAGGATGAAATAAGAAAGGAGTGATCTGGTTTTTCTTGGATAAGGCATTATTTCTGGGAAGTAGGAAATTTGCTGATTTTAACTGAAACGATTTTCTTGTGCTACCTCTCAGCTTTTTAAACATGAAATGGGGACATTAATCACTTCTCCATCTACTTGGATTACAAGGATTTTGGAGACCAAGACCTGTTCTTGTACCACCAGAACATCCAGCTCCAAGCACAATGGGACACTATTCTTTCTTTTGGCTCCTAAGAACGTGTTCTTTTTTGTTTCCCTTTTCCAAAGGGGTGACTACCAGCAAGTCACTGCTGAAATCAGCCCATAGCGAGTACTCTGGGTTCCCAAGAATAACAGGTTGTCCAAAATATTTTGTGACAGTGCATGTAAGAGAAAAATACTAATATCTTCGCTTCCCCTAAAATGAAGGCATGAGCAGGTTGACAGCAGATTCCAGAAAGGTGAAAAGTTGACTGACCACTGATAAAGCTGCCGGGTAGAAAGCTACTGTTGCTTGAGGCCAAGGACCTTCTTTCTCCTTTTTTTCAGCACAGGATTCCAGCACCAGACAGATGGTATAATAAGGGTGATTTATATAGCAGGCATTTTTGTCTGTACCTTTGAGCTTCAAGGTCAAACCTCCTATATTGACTAGTACATACAAATATATTAAAAGTCTAGTACTGAGGTATCTTCTTAATTCAGTTTTAGCATGAATGTAAATGCTTGTAAAATATTTCCCTAGAGATAATAAGCTGGCCACCTAAGAATGCTATAAAAGTCAAAGGAGAGATCTGATAGGCTGAGGAAGAAGAGGGTAGGGTAGCACAACCAGGCCAAGCAACTGCCCCTCATTGCATTCTGCTCTAAAGTCCTCACCATGAAAAAGCAGCTCTTGTGAGAAAAATCAGATAATCCATACAAAGCTGGTTGTTATTATCAGGTAACCATCACTTTTGTCAGCTAATGGCCCAAGGTGAAGGAAAAAATAGTTAATGCTCTAATAACAGGTTGTTAAATGCAGCCATGATTGACTTTGAGGGAATTATGAGCATAATAAAAGCTTCAAGGAACATTTATTCCTTCACACAGGGAGCTTGATATTAAAAAGAAGAATAAAGTTCCTGAGTTTTGGAAATTTCTGACTTGCTTCCTTCCAGCAGAAAAGCTCAAGTAAAAGACAGACAGGCTAGAAGACATTCTGACAGGCTAAGGGGGAAGACAGACATGGCTGTGAACACCATTAGGGGCAAAACCAATGAGGTACATCTGAACACAGATGGAGCTCTCTGCCCAGGAGGTCTAGCAGCCTGAGAGCAGGACAAAGAACAGGGATCTTCCTGGTCTCATCCTGCGTTCCACACCCTCTGCTCTCTCTTGTGGCTTTGAGAAAGTCAGCTAGGAGCTCTATATTTGAGTCGTCTCATTTCCCAAGTGGAAGGAAACTGCATTGATCTACCAAAGAGGATGGACAAGTCAGGGATGCATGTCAAACACACGAAATATTAAAAGTAGCACATTAGTCCTCAGTACATTCATATCCCAGGAAGTATGCTCAGCATAATGTTTTTGTTTTATTTAATAAGCACTGTAAACTCCCAAATCCTGAATAACTGACTCAAAATTTAGTAGATTAATCTAAACCTCTTGGATTTAGAAGTATATTGAAAACACACATTTGGACTTTGTCTCATATGCTGCTTGGTCTCTGACCCTTTCAGAAAGCCTGAGAAACATTTTCAAACTTTTCTCTGTACCTGTGAGGACTGCAAATATACTTGTTTTAAAATAAGCTTCCCTTCCTCTTCATTCCATAAAGTTTACTTAAGATAGAAGACTGTGTAAAAGTCCAAGCCTTTGGAAGAGCATGAGCAGCATATGTAGGTGGGTTTGCATGTATTCTTAGGCCCCACTGAAGTTGCAGGGATTTTCAGTGAGGTTAGGTTTTTCACCCAAGGAATCCAGCAGCTGGAAGTACTTACAGACCACATGCAGGAAGAGGACAGCAGTGTCAGAGCCCAAGCTGTTCTCTGCATATGCCGTCACCTGAAAGATACCAGCACTCTTATACACATGCCGGATGCCATCCTCCACAGGGCTGAAATTAGCATAGGATACTGCAACGCCATCTCCAAAATCAAGCTGAATGTTTGTCCTCTGGAGATCGCCCTGCAACAGAGAAGGTTGGATTAGGAAACTGGGCTGATAAGAGTGATTTATATCACTCTCCATCCCACTTCTCAGTTCCATTTCATTAGCATGGACACAAACTCGTAACTTTACCAAAAAAGTCTAGTTTTGTTCTGTCAGTCCCCAAAGGGGCCAGACTCAAATCAACACCAGGTAATTATATACAAGCAGTGCTTACAATAGCCGAACATTTATACCTGTAAAGAGATGTTATTTCCTCGTCTTGGATTTAGAGATTCTGGGAGGGCAGAGTGCCAAATGTGCATATATCAAGGCGACCATATTTGAATCACCTAATACAATGCATGGTTGGGGATTATGTGTCACTGAAGTAGACAGGGCTTTGCACAGCCTTTCATTGAAAGGGTGGTGTCCAACAAGTACCTCCATCAGAGGCAGTGAGATGGGAGGCACTACACCGATGGCAGGCTAGATGCTAATTGGAGAGTGATTCCCAGGTGCACATGGGAGCATCAGGGACACTCTGGAGACAGGACAATGGCTGAAGTGGCTCTCCAAGACGTTACAAAGAAACAGAACCTCGTCACTGAGATGCTGTAAGTCTAGTCTAAGCTAGTTTTCCAGGCTTCCTATATAGTCAGTGGAAGAGAGGGAAAGAAAGACAGCCAAGAGACCAACACATCCCATCCTAAGATAACTGAGACAGGTGACATGAATCATCTTCTGCAAATATCCATCCCTGTACCGTGATGATAGAGAGTCTAGATGACTAGTTTCAGTTAGACATGTAACTGCAGGATGGCTGAATTTATACACGTTGAGTCCCACATCAAGGGCTGACAGCTTTTGCCTAATGCCAGTCAACACGGAGATAGGGCCTGGATACACAGGAGAATGAAGTAGATGACAAGAAAATCCCTTCTAGGATTACTGTCAATGACAGCTATTAAACGATGGGGGGAACAACAGACAAGAGATTCCAGCATTGCAGGTATTGTCTAGAGGCAGCAGCTGCACTGTTTTAATTTAAATCATACTTTAAAGCACTGCAGTTGAACTGTAGAAGTGTCTGTTATTTCAGTTTCTTGGAGCTTTACTTTATATTTGCCCCCAGCTGACTAAAAGCAACACAAAACAAGGCTAATTTGAACAGAGCTAAAGCCCACTGCAGTGATTCCAGTAAACTGAAATAAAACTACACCTCAGATTAAATCTCTGTAGCTTTCTGCATATATATATAAGATGTATTGGCCCAAGTCACTTCCTTTCATGAAAGGTCTCCACTGTATTCACTATGGGTGAAGAAGATACCACTACCTTTTGGAGGTGCTCCTAGCCCAAAACTGAAACCAATCCCCAGATATATTGAGGATAAGAGTGAGATTCCAAAGTAAAAAATAAAAAATAAAAAAAATTCAAAAAATCCCTGCTCCTAAATTTAACTTTTTTTTTTTTGAAAAAAAGAAAATAGGAAATTCAGAAATATTTCATGGCCATCTCATAAACCGCATTATAGCTGTAAGTACACAGGGTCAGGATCAAAGCTAACATGCAGTTCCATTACATACTGATCTAAGGGAGGGAAGCAACCATGTAACTCACAGCCAGTTCTGATGTACTTCTAATCCCTTCACAGCCACCACAAAACCCGCAGGGTCCTACATCCACTGGGATCACTGGAAAAGACCACTGAACTCACAGATTTCACTAAAGCCTCTGGGCCAGGTATTGAACAAAACAAACCATGACTTCCTAGAAAAAACTGCAGATCAGACAAAGGGAAAAGATTGCTTGGGACAACCCCACGTGTGACAGTCCCTAAAAGTTTTAGAGCTGGCAGCACCAGCTTTCCTCTGAGCAGTAGTTTTCAAGTTTACATGTGTGCGGCAAAACACCTGGCTTGCAGCCTAAATTCTGACTGTGATCCTCACATCCATAAGCAATTTTTCATATGGTCCGAATACATTCATACGTAGCACAGATCCATTTTGGATCATGACTTCTTATCATCCTGGGACAGTCAGGATAAAGACAGAATATTGGCTGGATCATGGAAAAAGAGGTCCTTAAATCAGGATTAAATAGCTCACAGCTATTAAATAGCTGTTCTAACCCAAATGATCAGTGACTGAGACCAAAGGTGTACAACAAAGGCTCCTGCAGAGATAGAAACATCCATAAAAGGCAAGAGGCCCCAGTTCTTGCCTCCCACTGACTCCAAAGTCACAGGAGCTGCTGTCTTACTGGCAGTCGCCATCAGCCTGTGTAAGTGGCAATGGCAGTACTGACACAGGCAGGATGCTGTGTTCTGTTTCTGTTTCCCAGCATAGAAAGTGCACCTGATCTAGTCCTTTGGATGGCAACCTGGGAGCACAGACAAGAAGCCAGACTACACTGAAGCAGGTCCCCTGTGTAGATAATCAGGACCGCAGCATGCCCCACAGACTTTATCTTCCTCATAGGCTATGTCTGCATTAACAAATCAGTGTGTAGGAAGAGTATTTTTCAGATGTGAATTTGCCTTGAGTGTATACTTGGAGTCTTCAGGTACACACCCATATAATCAGGTTTATTACATGTAGTTTTTGAAATATGGATATTTGGTTACATATGTTAGATCTCTCTCCTTCCTTGCTCCATCATTCCCATTCCACAGGAGCCAGGGGAGTTTTGTCTATTGACTTGATCAGGGCACGATTTTCACCTGTATCCTACTAGGACATTAAAAATACAGTATAAACAAAAAAGAAAACATAGAGGACTAGAGTGGCACTGACACTAAAACCTATCTATAATATTGAGTAGCCAATAACATCCTTTTGACAGAGAGTTTTTTAAGTCACACTGAAAAATTCTCTAGCCAGGGCAAAATTACACTCTTGGGATATTCAGTTATTTGATAGAAAGGCTCCCACAGCTTGTTAAACCTTTCAAAACCACTTCACAAGGGAATGTACTAAGACCACAAGTTCATCTCATATGGAAGACACTGAACAGAAGATAAAAATTTGATCTGGGCTGGATTAATCACTGGTGACCTCAGGCTGAAATCTCTTGCACCCATCATGGCAGCTCCTCTCTCATGCCTTACAATTCTCTTTTCTATTTCCTCCTTGCTTCTCCAATATAATTCTATCTGAAATTAGAAGGTTTGAAGTGGAGAAACAGGAACAGATTTTTCGTGACTAAACAGTAGCAGATGATTTTTCCCCCCAATTATGAGAGTTGGGTCTTCAATGCAAAGCTTGCCCATTACACTAATCATGTTTTCTTTCTCCTTTCTATACCTCTGTATCGAGTATATAAAATACTAAAACAAGTGTGCTAGCCCCACACATGATGTCAGATATACTGGAGTTTACAAATATAAATTAAAATAGAAATGAAGTGGAGGCATTTCAAATGGAAAAAAAAATCCATATATATTCAAAAGGCACATTTTATTGCTTTAAGCCCTGTAAACTACCAAAAGGGAATGAGCTAGGGGCTGCCACAAAGACTGGAGCTCTGCGTACTGAAATCACTAAGCAGGCAAAGGGTAGTGGAATGGGTGGAGAGGAGTGTTGCCATGGAACAGCCCTTCAAAGTCATCTCCCTATCAAGACTAGCCTGGGAAAGTTTTCCTGCCTGGAAGCCACACTAGCAAAGTGACAAAAACTGTGGAGACAGAACAGTGGTTGAAATTTTGGCCTTCTGAAGTTAAGAGCGAAACTTCTACTGATTTCGGAGGGCTATATTCCTCCAGCATATCCTTGGGGCTGGGGGGAGTGGAGTGTATATATGTATTTTGATTCTTCTAATGAAGCTCTCAAATTGTTTGCATAAAAATAGGACATGGATGTGGCTATCTCTTTCTATAAACACAGTTTAGCAATCTTCTAACAGATGTGCAGAGCTCCAATGCTTGCTCAGGCTTGTTCTTTGAATAGTCACTGCTTGCCTTCTCACCTCACTTGCAACTACAACCCTGTTACAAAGCCTTGCCATCACCTTGTAATTATTGAAAGAGGGAATCTGTGAGATAGCATAAATAGAAGACAAGGGAACAGAACAGTCCAGAAACTGGAGCTGCCACATAAACAACCATTTAGGCCTGAGGGGAGGTTATGTACCCTTCAGAGGGGAGCTGGGGATGTACAGAAAAGATCAGGTGCAAAAACAGATTCATAGATCTGGTCAAGAACACAACTCCATACAACAGCAACTTGGCAGTCTATTACTTCTTTGTGCTTAAACTCAAACTTTTTTTTAAAAAAAGGTAAAGAAAGGTTCTTATGTCCTCATGTGCCCTTGCATGTATACACAGTCCAAATCACAGTCAAGCCCCATGTTTCTAAAAGCACAGCAAAATCATCAGTCATTCTGCATTTCTTTGTCCATTGCCATTGCCACGCACATATTCTGAATTACCACTGTGAACAATACTACTAAAGTTAAATCTATAAATTCTGAGAAATTTAGTTTTTAGTTAACTATGATAAAGCCTTCATCTACCATCGGACAGCAAAAAGGACAGTCACATCAATATATTGAGGGTGTGTACTAGAAGGTAGAAAGGAACTGATGGCTAATCACAAAGTTGCTGATCAGGGGTAGTCTGAAACAGTAGGAAGGCTGAATGGAGACCACACAGATGTATCCATTGGAGGTCTTGTCAGACTGCTGTTTGGCTTAGAAAGTGGGTAGACATAGGTGCAAAACAACCCACCAGGAAACAGACTGACCAGAGAAGGTGGAAGGAGGCAGGAATGAATCTGTATGACAGCAAGGTATGTAATAATTAAGACTTCTACAGAAATTATTTTTTTCCAACTAACAAGGAATACTTTGATGACAATTCATTTGTCTGAGGTTCACACTGAAAGACTGAAATACTTTTGCCCAAAATCTCAGTGTTCTTTTTTTTTTCCCCTCTTAAAATGTCTATACTTTTAAGAAACAAACTCAACACACAGCTGTCTGTGGAATAAGCTGTTCACCCACAAAGACATGTTCTTGAAAATCCTCTTCCCTTAGAAAAAAATTGTTTCAATTAAATGTTTTTCTAACTATCCTTATTTTTCAACAAAGGACATAGAGTGAACGCCCTCACATATTTATTCAGCTGCCTTTTCAATCTCTAAAGCCTTGTAAAGACTCCGCTCTTCAGCTACCTTGACTGCTGCCTTATTCCCCATCTGTTTATCATTCTTTGTACGCAGCAGTTCTGCTTGAGTTCCTTAATAAATTACTACTAGATTCCTAATTTTTAGATTATGTCTGTTCTTTTCTGAACTCCCACTCACAGTGTCTATACAAATCGTCTTACCATGTCAAGTCTGCAGAATATAAAAGAATCAGCCAGGTAGACAAGAAATCCCCTTTGTATAAAAGCAGAGCATGCATGAACCTCTGAGGAAGTATGTAAAAAGGCCCTGTCAGATTAGCGTGGTCCCAATGAAACATTTAGTTACTGTATAAGAATTTAAATTAATAGAAGTATGTGTGTTTAAAAAAAACTAAGAAGGTATCACAAGAAAAAACTTCTTCATGGCAGTATGCTCAGACTTACAACAGCTTCTTGTATTCTTGCAGGTCTTAGTTGCCAATGGAGGCTACTCCGGGGACTGGGAGTGGAAGGGACACTAGGCTTTCACTGTTTCTAATATGATTTCCCTAGAGTCTACTTTCGCTTGTTCTCAGAGGCAGGATACTTAGGAGACAGGCATCTAGTCTGTCCTGGTGTCATTATTCTTATGTTTGTGACCGTGACACGTCTGGTTCCCAGCTGTCTCCAGGTACTGTCCCAAAATGAAGTACACAGGACAGACTAGATGACAAAATGTACTTGTGGTTCTCCAACACCACCTCACTCCCTGGCTGCCCCTCCTGAGACACCCAAAGATGTTAGAAGTGAGGTTGTGAGTTGACCCTTCTGTTTAACTAGAAAACAGATGTAACACAAGCCATTGTGGGAAAATCACTGTTGGACGTCTAATGACACCTTCCACAGGCAGTCAAAAGCCAGCAGAGGAATGCAGCAGCTGCAAACACAGCAGGGCTTTTTGTGGTGCAGTCACATATATCCCTAAACACCAAATCAAATCACACACCAGAAGAGGCATAAGATCATTTGAAACCCCCACCGTCAGCCTGAATACATACCAAGTGCCTTCTTTAGCTATCCAGCCCTCCACTGAGCCACAAGCCTTGGTGACACAGGCTGCACCATACATGTTTGCCAAACAGAGGGGTACCTGACTCAGAGACATCACCAAAAGCGCCTCAGTATTTTGATGCTTCAGGCACCAGCATGGCCTGGTATCACTTACGCTGCTGTTGGCTACAGAGGGAATTGTACCACATTATAAATAAACCAGATATGGGCTGGGGAGCTCAGAGGTGGTTTAAGGAGACTCAGTTTCTACTGCAGAACAATAATGTCTCTCACTGCTCCCCATGAGTCTGCAAATGTTCCCCACTGTTCTTAACCTTTCCCAGCAAAGTTTCAGCTAAAGCTTTTCATCCCAGAAACAGAATTATTAAGCGTAGAGACACCACTTCTGCCTCACAAACTCCATAAACTGCAGTTCACTGGAGGCAGCAAGAAGCTAGTGGGGAAATTTGTTTTTGACCAGATCTATCTTTCTTCAGCATCGGCTTCATCATCACTGGTAGACAAGATAACCAGCCAAATACTCCTTTGGCTTGACCCAATATGATTGGTTTGTATGTTTCATGTACAGCCCTCTTTCATGGGTTCTCCTAAATCTCAGGAGTGTTCATCATTTCATGACCCCACCAGATTGCTATTTTCTTCTCAGCAGCCTGACAGATGAAGGAAAAGACTGCCAGTCCTGCCACACAGGGAAAGGTTTGCTGAGCTCACTAACAAACCTCTTCCATAAGGATGACGAAGGTGGCATTGTGTCCCTGCTCCGTGACCAACTTTCCATCAGTAGTGAGGATGTGCAGTCCCCGAGGTGCTTTTCCAGGGCATTTCTCCATCTTGGCCATGTACTTCTCTCGCAAGCCATCTGTGCAGTTGTTAGACACAATCCTTCGGTACCTGGGGAACAGTAACAAAACGAGATTGGGCTCAGGCGGTGGGTGGAAAAGTGTCTTTGTTTTGTTTTTGTTTTGTTTCTCCATATTAATGCATGTGTTTTTTCAAAGGCTAACTGCCTGCATGATTCCCTCACTGAAAAGGAAGAGTCAAAGAAATCTAATGCTTTATTAAATTGGAGAAAGCCAAACAAATCACAATCCAACCTTCTCCAGAGATTCTCAGCAGCATCACTGAGAACAGACACACATTGTGGAGGTGAATTATTCTGCACTGCTAAAAGGCAGAGAACTCCCCCAACTCCCCATGCCTACAGGATTGCACCCTGCATCCCAGTTTTTTAATTATGCTTTTCATTACATTTTGTCTGCCTCTACTCTGCTAGAGGGCACTTGGAATGATCTGCCAAGAGCTTTGTCCACTCCAATTTTAAAATGATTCAAGGAATGGGTTTTTCTCTCGGCTCTTCTTGGAAGAGGTTGGCTAACTAGCAAGACACTTGGCTATTCCCGGTCTTGTTGAGGGGGATTAACCCTTTCTAGTAATTTCACAGTAAAAATACAGGCTTGGTTAAGAAGGCACAGACCCCAACTATTTTCTTATTGCATTCTGTCAAGAGGGCTACAAGCAGTCATCCTGGCCAGGGCTCCTGTAATTACATCCCATATTTATAGCAACCTTTCAGCTGAAAGGGGGTCTCTGAAGTTAAGTGACTCGAGCCTCCCAGAAGTCTCACTTTGTTCAGCCACCCACATCAACCAGCCATGAACAACCCTGTCATAACAATCAAGCATGCAGGACCCATGACTTAGAAGCAGCCCTTCAAAGTCTTCAGGGCCTGCACTGCCTGAGAAGGAACATCACAATTTTGCACCAGCCAGTGCAACCAGAGTTTCAGAGTATCCCTCACATGATAGAATAGCATTTGCAAAGTGATACTACCATAATAAACCAACACTTGCCATCTGTTCTGGGTAAAATGAAGAGAAACCAGCACATGTAGCTTGTCTGAAATCTCAAGGCATTGTATATACAAAGTGAAAATGTCAGAGGAAAAAAAAATGAGGCTAAAAATTGCTCATTTGAGCCTCCCCAGAAGCTGTTATAAATAGGAGCTGTAAGATAGGAAGAGGTTCAATGAAAAACGATGTGAAATACCTTGAACCTGTCCTTTTAAATGTTCAGCTGTCTCTCAGATAGACCTTCTTGATTTGCGTTTTAATTTTGCAGCAAAGGGGAGCTCCAAGTCTAGGCTCCAGGGATCATACATCACTTGATAGCAATACAATATCTACATGTCACTTATGTTAATGTGCTTCTCCCTGCCTCTGAGGAATGAGGCAATGTTCCGTACAGATGCTGCTGCAAACATTACCTCACGAATAAGACTGGAAAAGAGCCAGGTGGGATGCAGAGAAAAAAGAACCATCCAGGTTCTCTTGTCTACAGCAAGGTCACCAAAACCAGAGATATTGCAAGGTTCACTTACCCAGTGCTGTTCAAGTAGCTCTGACCAGTGCTGCAATCCTTGGACAGGGAGGACGGGCTGAACCAGAAGGCTGGGACACACTGGTTGTTGCTATGCCTTTCATACCCATAGTCACTACAGAGACAAGACATGAGTGCATCACTGTACCCATTCACTAGATTTACCTCAGAGTTTTAAGTGACTTTTTTTCCCCCAAAGCATGTGTGTGTTGGTGGCTCTCTACTGGATGGCACAACATCATGGATTGGGCTCATCCAGAGACAAAGTGCTTGATTAGTTTGAGAGGCAGGAACACATTTCACAGAAGGTGTGTGATACCTGACAACACCAGAACTACCAACCTTGCAGGGCACCGGAGGACTTGTGTTTCATTTGGTAACAAAACAGTCAGAGATTCAGAAAGAAAACTGTATAGTTAATTTCTTTGCCTATTAATCTCTAATAATTTCACTTGTTGGGTTCTTTTGGTTTGCTTGCTTTTTGCAGTCTTTGCTTTCAGAACAAACCAGACTAATTCCAAGATCTAATGCCACTTTTTTCCAACGAAGCAGTTAAAAATATAGAACACTAGGAGCATTTCCTGAACAACTAGCCAAGATACGTAATTTATGTATGTTAATGGCCTCCCTGCTCTTTGACTGAGCTATGACTGGCCTGAAAGAAAACCATAGCTGATGTTTTTCCAACAGTAAACTAAAACAACACAGCCAACTTGGTAGTCTAAGGATTACATGATACTGTGTCACATGGGGAAGGTAATCCAGGATATTGATGCTTCCTTGGACCACCAAAGAGTGGAAGCACACACAACCACATCCAAGACTTCTTTTTACAGCTACCTTTGCATGCCAATACAATTATGAAGCAATAGGATAATTCCAAAGCTTTCCATAAGTTTTAATAGGCTCTGGATCAGGTTTCTACACATAGCCTTTATTGGCAGGCTGGATTCAGGGGGCAAATAAAAAGGGATTCTGGATTTTTGCCTGAAGCAGGTTAACAAATACCAACAAACTAAACCTCTCTGGAAACACAGACACTGCAGAAGCCACTGCCTTGAAATCTCTCTGTGCCCTTTAGGAGACTCTGGGTTTTATCCTTCCCTTATTCAGAGTCTGAATTGCCAACAGAAAGTCTCTAGGAAGAGCTTTGGTGAGACAAAATTGTGCTATGTCCCTAGTGACCCAGGCCACTACAGTTTCTTTTTTGGAGGGCAAAAATTCTGCAAGCTACTTTAAAAGGTTCGGAGATTCCCTAATGCTCTTTCTCTCAACATTCTATTTAATCATTCTCAGTGGGTCCGACCTGCACAGTCAAAAATGCCTGGCAGTGACTTGGTAATTAAAAATATTCAGGAGGAGCTGTACTTTGCCCCAAAGAAGAAAAGAGCTGCATAAATATTTAATAAAATTAAAGACAACATTGCTGTATGCCCTCAAGGTTCTGTGCTTGTTCATTAACTTCTGGTAAATGTATATTAAAACCTTGCATGCTGCCCACCTTCCTTCTCTTAAGCCCCAGGGTTTGCATAACTTAAGGAAATAATCAAGTCCAGCTGCTGTGCTGTCTTTCTCAGGAAAGCTATCTTGACAGAGTAAATAAAGAAACAGGAGGAGGGAAAAGAAGTATCAGTGAGCATTTTAATAACATTTGTGAGTTCCTTCTGCCATTCTCTCTGTCAGAAAAAGGCCAGGGTTTGCTTTTGGAAATGACTGCAAGGGTTGGCAGGAGTCACCCCTGATCTTGACTCATGAAGATTTGTTGAACTCGGGCCCTGGATCATGGTTTATGCCCCTGAAATTCACATCAGCGATCTAACAGCAGGAAACAGATAGCACTGCAACATGAAGCAGACAGGGGCAAGGGTGCTGTGACCAAATGGAGGGGAGCACAGCCCTCACAGCTTGTGCTGTAGGGCTCCTACAGTCATTTGTCCTGTCTGCATAACTCTTGAAGGCTGGTATCATCACACCTAGTAGCATAGGATGCTCTGTTCTTACCCCGAACCAGCCTCCAAACCTACTTACTGGGGAAGCAGAGGGCCTGTCTGTTGGGACCTGCTGGTCAGTGTACTCACACAACCCCAGCTGCTGACCCTCCTCCTTTCCCTGACTCTCCACAGGACCTGCTCAGTTCACACACAAGAGACAAGGTAAGTCAGTGCTTCCAAGAACAACTAGCAATTGTGAACCCAGCCAGAAAAGGCTGAGTGGACATCTTTCCTTTTCAAAAGCACCAAGTGAAAGAGTAGGAGCTGTCCTTCCAACTGTAGATACCTACAGTGGGGACATATCTCCATAAGCTCCCTGCCTAGAGCCTTCTTCCAGTCAGACGAGAGAAAAGGCACTTCTCGGCACCTTCCCTTCTCATACTGACATCCTAAAGAAGGCAGATGAACCATATTTGAGAATAACCTGTATCTTGCCACTGACTAAGTAACTGTCTCATCCCTTAGAAGTCACAAGTCAGAGCAGACGAGTCCACCCTTCCTCTTTGAAAATCACTTTTAAGATAAGCTTGGCACCCCATTTCCAGCACTGCTAGTGCTTTCTTCAAACTGATTGCCCCACACCTTCTTCCAGTCAGCCCTGCAGACTAGCATCAAAACTGACCCTTAAACTGAAGCTGGTTCTTCTGATTCTCCACCACCAGCTATAATAATTTCACAACTGGAAGCCAGTTAACAATTCTGTTGGCAGCGCAGAGTCTGAAACAAAAGCCAGCCTGCTGTTCTCTAACTGCATTTCCTCTGCAGGACTGACAAGGTTAACAGCAATATTCTCTCATGTTAGTGGGAAAGTTAAGCAAAAATGATACTGAACACATGCAAGAAACATGTTGATTGAAAAGGTGCATTCTGATGCAGACCCTTTTCAAGGCAGAAGAGCACTTAAGGCCAATTTAGCTACCACATTTTTCCACTTACAGGTTAGAAAAGACAAATTTCACTATGAAAATAGAAAGCTGGTGCGGCGCAAAGCCACCAGAAAAAAAAAAAAAAAAAAAGAAAAAAGAGCAAATTTATAAGCATCTCTGGAAATTGGTGCTTGGTTCAGCTTAGAGCCATATGCCAATGCCAAGGGCAGATACTGCAGGGCAAGACAGTTTGTTCATCCTGCAAGTTCCCATGATGAGAACAAAGGGGAAAGATCTCCTGAGTCAAGCTAAGGAGTCTCAGATGTAATTTTGGCATTAGGAACAAATTAAACATCCATCCAGATAAGATGAAAATCTCTGCTCTATATCCCTGAACCTCTCTTAGAGCCAAACTACTCCGATATTCAAGAAAACACTTTGGTCTATTTTTTTTTATTCATTTTTACCACATTTCAGTGTGTCCACATTCTAAAAAGAACTGTGAGTTTCAGCTGGCCTGAGTCCAAATAAGTGTGCAGATGTCATGCCTCACACCTCTTCAGGAAGGATTCAAAGGTAAGTGAAGTTTTCAGGAATCACACCGATACCAAACCAGACACTGATCCTGATAACCTACTATAAAAATGAAAATGTTTTCTCAGCTGACCTGCTTTCAGGGTATTTGGACCTCCATTTAAATGACATTCTGATCATTTAAGCTCAAAAATCACAGCTATTGACAGTCTTAAATCTTTGAAATATTTCCTATCACAGGTTCCCTGCAGGAATTCCTTGTGCAGAGATCCTGACTGATGCATTCTCCCATCTCCTACCCCTAATTGTCAGGCAATATCAAGCAGTGGTTTTATTTTTAAGCTACTTTCAAAGTGTTCTTAAGCAGTTTGGAAATTATGGCCTCATTAAGTTAGAAATGCCAATATTTATGCAAAACAAGTAGATACATCTGACAAGGGTGGGCTGTACAGTCAAGTCAAAGAAGCCCTTTCAGAAATTGCTCAATAACACATTGCTAAAAAGCAACAAATGGTTCCCAGGAATTCAAAGGAATAATGATAAAAATGTGCATGTTTTGCTAGCTTGCTCCCTAGGTATTCAATGACGTTGGAAGTGAGGGCAGAAAAATTCCCTCTTTCTCCTGTAAGGGACATGCTTTGGACCAGAGAAGAGTCCTGGCTGTCACTCTTCTCGAATGATGGACAAAACAAGGTCAATCAGTACTTGCAATTTTCTGCTTTTGAATTCCAGGCTTGGATTTCACACGGAGATGAACTAATCTCTCCTGCAGATGAAGGGGACACCTCTCTCACACAACAGGTATGGGAACCACATCTATGCTATATGGTACAATCACAGCCACAAAGCTGCATAAGACCCAGTTTCTCTGCAAGGTTTTCTGTCTGGGCAGTAGCTTGGCCACTGACAGTACTACTAGAACAGTCCCTGCAAAAGTCCCCAGAGTCACATACTCACCACTCGAAGTCCCCTTGACCGCAGACGCATGGTTCAGACACCACAGTTTGGGAATAATCCCGACCTAGGGAACACTGGGCTCCAGGCTTGCGTTTTTTATAGATCTTCCTCTCTCCCATGACACAAGGCTCCCCCTTCAGCAGCCAAGGAACAAGAAGAGAAAGAAAAACAGAGAGTTGTAGTGGCAGCTGGGCCCTAAATGGACCATTTTGTCAAAAGACACAAAAGGCAATGAAAGCAAGCAATTACCGCTGGGAGAGTTGGGAGCTAAGAGTCTAGCTCCCTTTTGTGGCTTTGCAAACTCAAAAGCCACCTTGGGAGGACCCATGAGTGCAGTGTGTGCAGCATTGAGTTGGGATGCTAATTTCAATATGCCCAAAACACCTGGGTGCCCAAGCCATTGTAAGCACCCAGTTATGCCATATTTCAGAAGGCATCCGCCAATGTATCTAGTCTTACAAATTATCCTGAAAAGACAATGTGGATGTACTCCAGGGTTTCTTCCACATGTCAGATGAAATCTACTATGGGAAGAAGTGCCCAAGCCTGAAATCCAGAGCAGGGACAAAATCTAGGTGTGGAACCCAGGAGTCCTGGCTCCCCTCCTCTTTCCTTGATAGACCTGGCTTTGTTATACACCTCAAATAATTTTGATGGTGTGTTGTATTGGGCTTTTTGAACATAAAGGTTTCCAAGAGCACTACTGGGAGTAGCTAATCTAAAAGAAACATTTGACATTTAGGTGAGTTGCTATAAACAGAATTTTCTCTGATGCAGAAATAATTTGTCTGCATAGAAGTAAGAAAAAAAAGACAACATCTCATTGAAGCACTTTCCTATTACCAGTGATTCCCAAGATGGCTGCCTGGTTACACACATCTTCCCTTTTCTTTCATTTAAATTATTTTCATTTATTCAATTCTATGACTTCAGTTATCTCATACATCCTTGCCAAATTAATGCTCATTTCTAATTCATGGATTTCATTCAGCAATATCACAGTGCCAATAGTTCTGGCTCTAGTTATGTTGCCCTGCAGGGAGTGGGACATCATACTGGTGGCCAGTAACCCACAAGTAATCTTCAGAGAGTATTGAGCTCTCTCAGTTATAGTGGCTTCAGGACCTAAATATATCCAGCATGAAAATAAGCCAGAGTGTATGAAAAGCAAAGCATGTATCCTTGAATAAATGAAATAATTTGGTCTTCTCTGGTGTCTTTTATTGAAGGGCTCCCCAGAGTTTTACAGACACCTGCAGGACCTGCAGGATGAATAAATGTTTTTATTTTCATTTTTGCATAGGGAACATAGAGGCAAAGTGAAAGAAAATTATTTTCATGAGTCGCTGACAGGGCTACAAAGAGTTCAATGTCTCCTACAATTCAATCACAAGGTGAGGTTTTACATTGCCCTGAGCATTGAGGGCAAGAAGATCTAGCTAGTGCAATAGAATATTTTCATACAAAGAGAAGTTAACAGTCTCCCTAACTTGCCCGGAGAAGACTGGCCCCATGTTTATTCATGCATATGCTTCAGGGGAAGTAAAGCGTCAACAGGTTAGAACTGTGACTTTATGGATGCAAAAAACCCATATGCTCTGCTGAAAAGAACAAATACATTCCTACCTGGCAACACACAGTATGGGGAAAGGAAC
Source organism: Ciconia boyciana (assembly GCF_034638445.1). NCBI lineage: Eukaryota > Metazoa > Chordata > Aves > Ciconiiformes > Ciconiidae > Ciconia > Ciconia boyciana. The sequence goes on along the minus strand of NC_132941.1, from coordinate 53,923,841 downwards.
CTCCCTCATCCCCTCCCTACACAATGGGAATACCTGATTGTGCAGATGCCAGGTTTGGTAGTCATCTTTGTTACACCTCCGGCTGAAGATAGACTTGTAGTCCACCTTGACCAGCTGCCATTCAGAACGGAGACTGAAGTGCCCAAAAACTCTGAGCATGGGAAAGGAAAAAAGAAAGAACCAGAGTCAGCCAGAGATATGCTTCCATTAAGCAAATAATTTCTCACAAATCTCAGCTACAGAAACCAATACACAGCCTTAGAGCTTGATGCCAGAAAATGTTATTCAGTCATGAACAACAGTTTCCTGTTCCTGTATCATCCTAGGATTGTTTAGCCTTTGCCTGACCCCTTGTACAGCCTGTGTTGGAAGGTCTTTCATGCCTCTAGTACTTAACACAATGGGCCCCGAGTCTAATACAGACAGCTAGGTGTCACTCAAAACAATAAACAACCAGACTAGAGAGTAATGCGTCTAATGTAAAGGGAGGTATTCTGATGAATATATGGGTTTGGCTGTCTCAAAGTCAAGCCTTTCTTAGCTAACTCAGTTTCTTTACTGCTGAACTTTCACATTGCACAAACTTACTACTTATTGTTCAGTTATTGAATTGTAAAAGAAACACCTGAAATAACATATTTGGGATACGGATTGTAGGCAAGCGACCTGCAAAGACGGCAGCCTCCCTTCCACCTGGTGACTGCTGACTGTGGCTAGTAGGAGTGGAATTATAAGTGATCATCACTGTAAGGTTACCAGTAGTTTTTTCTTAATTCTTTTGAGTAGGTCACTCATTATCAGCATTCACTGATCACACTCCATGGTTCACCTAGCTAAGTAATAAGCTGATTTTCAGGATGAAAATGACACATTTTCCCACACAGTTCCAGGGCAACACAAGGTTTGTGCTGAGTAAGGCAGTATATAGGAGCGGTTGGAGCTGAAGGGTCAGCACTCAAAAAATAGTGGGAGAAGGACTCAGACTGTAATTTAAAACTGAGGCACAGATCTGTTACTAATGGGGTGATGAAAGAGATCATATAAAATTGAATAGCACCAGAAGCTTCTTCCCAAGCTTGGACCAGAACGTCAGTAGCAGAGATGGTTGTTGAACGCAGGTCTCTCTAAATGCCATCCTAACCATATGGCACTCCATCACCTGCAGAGAAAGCTATGTGCATGCTTAAGTGTCTGGAAGGGAAGGACCAAAGCAACAATGAGCACTGATGGTATGCATCACCAAAGTACCATCACCACAAATACTAAGGGATTCTACATGTTGGAAGCTCGCACCTTTGCCAAAGAAAGCAAAATCATAGCAAAAACATGGTTTAATTGATAAATAACACCAGGTACCCAGACAAAAGACTCCATCCATCCAGAAACATTGCATGAGTTCTGCAGGGTGTTCAGTTTTTGATCAAGTAACAGCTTCCTATTCCCTTGGCCAGCTGTGATTTTCTCAGTAAGGAGCAGCTTTTCAATAAACTGCAGCTGGATTTCCAAAGAAGTGTGTAATAGGAGGAGATTAGGGCAGGGACACAGGTGACCAGACTTTAAAAGCCATTAACAAAACTATAGCTTCTCACTGGCAGGGGGAACATCTTAGTACATATAAACAACAAAAAAATGACAATGATCAAGTTGATTTGTCATTATAACATGTCAACTTCTTGGCTAGCTCAAATGAATATATAAAAGAACCTAAAACCTCATCTAAAATACAAGTTCCAGATTTTAAAAATTCTGTATGTACTGAAACCCAAATCTTTTCTGACGCTTATGAAGCAGCAAATGTCATTGTATCAGCCTTATTGCGAGATTTAGAGGGCAGAGAAAGAATGCTTTTTTCCTTATACCAAATCTTTCACTAACCTACATTTTTACCCAAACCACTTATGAGATGAAAGTTTTGGTTTTTTAATTATTCCAGACTAAAAAAGAAAGAGGGAGGGAGAGAGAGATGATTTACAAATTTCCCTATGAAAGCAAAAAAGAAACAAAAGAGAAAACTTCTATTGAGTGTTCAAGCACTGACTGCAATCCAGATCCTGCGGCATCCCCAGTGTGCTGCCATTCTTTACTCTAGTTCATCTTAATTTACACTGTAATCACACAGGGTTGTCGGCTTTGCTGTCCCCTCACTGCCCAAAATACTCCTTTAGACTGTAGCCTACACCAAAACTCCTCTGCATTGTGCTGTTTTTTGTAAAACAGAGACCATCCAGGAATCAGTCATGTTCTCCCATTTAGACTTGTCTCAGCTCATGGGTATCAGGGACAGAAAGTGGGGGTGGAGGAGATCTGAGAGCCTGTAGTTGTGGGTTTGCTGTGGACACCTTTCTATATCCAAGTTCTGCCTCACAGAGGCAAGCTCTAAGAAGATGACAAGAAGGGGAGAGGATACTATGCAAGAAGAACCTGTGACAAATGTGTACACAGGTTAGGTGGGGAAGGGCTTGTGTGTACGAATGGATTTATTAGGTAGATTGTTGCTGGTTCTTCAGAACATTTCTTAGTGTAGTCCTAATTGTGGGGTATTAGTGATAGGAAACACCACTACGTTCAGGCAAAGCTACAGAAGAAACTGTAATTCCTGTTCCTCAACACAGAAGGCACATCCTGGACCAAAATCAAACCATGGAAACCATAGCAATATGGGGTGCCAGGGCACTTGTTGGGAGAAGGAGGGAGAAGGGAGGAATAGGAAATAGCACGGAGAGGGAATGCAGAAGGCCTCCGAAACTGTACTCAAGTAAGAGTTCTAAATCCAGCTCCCCTCTCCACTTTCCCTTGGCACTGGGTAAATCCCACCAGCTCTTATGCCACAACTGCTTTCAGCACATACTCTTACAGAGTGCACGTCTTGTCACAGTATTATTGCACAGCTGGGCAGCTCTCCCATGAATCTTGTTTGTCCTGGATGTGATGCATGACTGAAATATCTTTCCCACAAAGCAGCAACTCAGCAGGCAGAAATAATTTAGTCCAGCAGATTTGTACCAGTTCAGGATTTGACCTGGGTGTTTATTACACAGAAAGCATAGCAAGAGGAGGGGAGAACATAATCAAACACAAACACTTGCCTGAAACCAGAAGATAACAGGGCTGGAGAAAGCCAACTCTTTGGCAACCAACGCATCTCAAGGAAAATGTTGTTCCTCAGACTGACCCTTAGCTAACTGTCCAGCAAGAGAGCAAAAGGCTTCTTTGTGCTTTACAAGCTACAAAAATCGCCAGAACCACTTGCATTTTAAATCTATTAAAACAAGCTAAAAAACCCCTCTTCCATTGAAATTCTCCATGATAATGATAATTAATGGAAAAAACAAGGTTTCCTAAGTGGAAGGCAATACATTAGCATTCCAAAAGCACAGAGCATTAGCTACTCTTTAATTAAATGATTTCAAAGGAGATCTTTGTATATAATTGCTATAATTTAGATGGAAACAATACTACACTAAATGTAATTAGAGGAGCGTGAACAGAGAGGGATGTTTTCCTCTGTGCTGCAGAGGTGGTTCTGGGTCACCTGATTCCTAAAGTAGTAAATTCCCCCCCCTTGTTAATAAAAAGCTTCTTAAGCCTGATCAACCGTTGCAGTGCAGCCTTCAGAGATAAGAGCTGCTCATATGCAGAGCAGCTAGCAAGCAACTGCACCCTGTGAGCACTGCTCACCAATAATAAATGCAACCAGGATGCCTACAGCACTTTTTGATTGACCAACCAACATGACGAAGGTTACATTACATTTCAAGATGACTCTGTTGTGTATTGGAAATTTCTATGAGAGTAAGCAAACATAAGGAATGGACAAGAATGCTATGTTATCTGTGGGGCTCCACTGGACTCAAACAGCTTTCCTTGGGAAGTGATGAAAACCCTCATCTTTTGTGGAATTAAAAATGGGCTAAACAAACCATCACAGGGAACAAACCCTGACTGGGCAAAATCAGGTATTGCAGCTGAACCCTGCTTTCATCAGTTTTGTGAACTACATCACTGGATATTTTTCCATAGCGACTAAGGTGCATACATACGACCCCTCCCCACCCTATCTGTTTTGGGGTGGCCAGGCCCAACAGAGAGGGTTGAGCAGACAGCAAAAAGCTGCAACATCTTAAAACTGCTAGTGTTCAGCTGTCAGTAAGTGCTTAGCATTAAGTGCTCCAGTACGTACATCTGGATTTCTGTATCAAGTGTAGCTGATCTAGAAGAGCTGTAAAAGGCAAGACAGAAGATAGCGTACAGGAGATAATGACTTCTTGTTGGCTGAAGATGGAAAAATCATGTGTGCTCATTACCTCAGCAGTCTGAAGTGTGTTTTTTCTCTCTTTTTTTTTTTTTTTTTTTGAGCCTATCTCTTTTAGAAACAAAACAAGTCCCAAGGAAAGAGATGGAAAAAGGGATTAGTGGGAGTTTATTTTTCCCTATTCAGCTGGTGAGTCCTCACATTGCTTCGAAGATACCATCTCATTTATCTTATCCGATTCCCATGTGCTTTTGTTTCTCATTTATTTTGTCTGCTCACTAAATTAGGGAGGTGGATTTTTTAAATAAATATAGCTAAACTATCAAGATGATACAGGGGAAAAGGGGACATAATGTACTATGAATTTTGCGTCAATAACTTTGTCTACCATGGTCTAACTGAAAGCTCTTAATTGCTTGTTGCAAGCATAGAACACAAAAGAAGAGAGCTGGGTTTTCAAGGTCCAACTCTGGGAAGCCAACACAAAAAGTATGTTTTGATTTTTTCCATCTAAGCAGTCTCATCTGGAAGTCCTTGAGAAGCAATAAATACAAGAGCCCAGATGGCATTTAGACAGAGTCAGTTTTCTGACTAAGCTCAATTTAACAAAGGTTCTCCAACCTAAGCCATGGAATGGTAATTTACAGCCTTTAGACAGGATAGATTTTGTTCTGTCCATCAGACTAAGCAGTTAAAATTCCACATAAAATCTTAGCTAATAGGACAGCATCTTCTCAACTGGCTCTATGCATAACTCACAGTGAAACCATTGCTAGGAAACCAGAAAATACTTCCCAATCCCTTCTTTGGAGAAACAAGGCAAGGCTTTTATTGCCAGGGCTGGATGTCACTAATTTGCAAAAAAATTACTAGGAACTTTGAAAACAATTCTGAAATGCTTACAGTTTCATGATGGAGTCATCTTGGAAAAGGTCATTGGTAATGCTGCTATAATTATATCTTTCATTAATTTTTTAAATACACAATAACTTACAAATGCAGTATATACTGACTGGATAACCTTGTACAGAAACTATTTAAAAGGCTTTTTACATTTATACAGTGTTCTCTTGTCAAATTGCATTGCTTTTGCCTTATCATTCCTTGCATTGTTGATAGTTGTGCTTTTTATGTAATTCAATACTGCTCATTCCTGACAGGTCAACAGAATGAATTGAGGGTCAAAAGATAACAACTCATCCACCTCTGGTCCATATATTCAATCCCTGCCCCTGCAGGGATTGAATCTACTTCAATCCCTAGGGTGTAAGATCTTCTCTTTCTAAGAAATAGATCTTCTCAAGTACTAGCTTCTGTATTGCTCACAGGAAAGGCATCAGCTGTATCCATCTGGATCTATCCCTGCTGGCAGTTTCAGACAAGCTGCCCAAGCATGGAAATAGAAATGTCTTCCAATGCCTAAATCGAGTCCTCTTCTATCATTTCTGAAGTAAACTGGCAAAACATTATATGGAGCAAGCATACATTGAAGCTGTCTGTACTTGGCTGGTCTGATCTGGATATAGATGGAGGACTTTTATCTTCACTAGTCAGCCTAGCTCCTTTGCATGTAATGGGAGATAATGGTCAAAGTCTCTGGTAACGCCTCCTGTCCTCAGCTGTGCCCATCAGTGAGTCAGATGACTGAAGATACAAAGAAAGGAAGCAGCTGAGGTCATGTTCAGTACACAAAACATCAAATGTACCCTCCTTATTGAAGCATTTTTCCTTCACTGGACATCAACAAGGTGAGAGAGATGAAAAGGTACCTCACTTTGCTTCTCACAAAGTACTCTGGGGGCCTCTGAATTCAGATTTTAACAAGATTAGGCCCTACAGAATAGACTGTTTTAAGCATTTTGAATATCTAAAAATAAAATAAAAGCAAAAAATATAAATATACTTAATAGCACCTTTTGAGATGAACTACACAAGCAGATGGATGGATCAACAGAAAACTAGATAGAAAGAGAGCCAAACATATACTTTAATTGATAATTGATTGAAATCAATTAAATTTAATTTAATTGATAATACTGAAGGAAAAGTTAATTGCAGTGTCATCATAAATAGACTGTTTCATTTAGGAAAGCCTGAAACCAACCTTGCTTTTTTTTCCCTGTTATTGTAAAAGAAAAATGTTTGCAGAGGAAGTGTCTTAGCAAGCAAAAAAAACCCCAATAGTAAAATCACCCACATCAGTAAATATTTCAGCTGACCTGAATCTGTGCTTTTGTTGTGGGAATGTAGAGAGGGAGAAAGTAAAGCAAGATTGCCCTCTGATTCCAGTTAAAATCCCTCTTTATTTACATCTGTGCCTCTAACAGGTAGTGCCAGAAGTAGCTATTTAACGGCCAGACCCAAGAAGTGCTATGAAGCACAATCTGGAAGAACTACCTCCTGGCAGGGAAACAAATGTGTTGGTTTTTTTCTAGTCCCCTGGAGGGGATGAAGTTATCTGAGCAAAACCAGGGGGAGCCCCAGATTTGGGCAATCACAGCTGCAGGAGCAATGAGGGGTTAATTCACCGTGACTGAAGGTGCTTACTCTCTCTTTGATGTCCAGCAAAGAGAAGCACATGTTGCTACTGCTGAAATTTTAAGAGCGAACCAAGTATCCAAGGCCAAGGCCCTTCCCAGCAAGTATCACCAATGTGGTTTCACGAGCAGGGCTTGGTCAATGCCACCCGCAACATAGTGGCATAGCACAGACATAGTGTTAGCATAGTTAGCATAGTGTTAGCGTAGTTATGCCGTATAGTGGCATAGCACAACATAGTGGCATAGCATAGCTTGTAGAGAGTTCCTCTCTACAAGCATCTAGGATAGGTATCAGATGGGCTGACCCCGAGTCACTCAGGGTAGGTCTGTGCAGCATCAGCTTGGACCGATCAGTGCAAAAGTAAGGACCAAAGCTATTCAAATTTGGCTGGTCTGCTCTCAGGAACTCTAAAGCCATTTAACTTTTGTGTATGATGTGTAGATGTGAGCCTGAGTGGTTGCCAGGTAAAGCCTGCATATGTCTAAGCTCTGCATTTCCATTCCTGTGGCTCTTGGCAAGCCTGGATAATAAAGCTCTTCTGTGAGTCCTATTCTGGCACCTATACAACCACCACTGAGATGGAGCTAAGAAGCCTAGCCAGATCTAAGTTGGGCTTTGCTGCCGCTTATTGTACTTTATAACCCAGTGGTCCATGCTCCAGGACAACTGATTAGTTCAGCATCAACATGGCATGAATACATGGAGGCAACACAAACCAGTCACTGTGACTTCCTCTGATCCAGAGTGCTGAGTAACATAGACCAGAGGTGGGGGGATGGCCTAACAGAAAGAGCCAAAATCCAGCCAAACATATTAGGTCTAACTGAGAATCAACTGTGTCCCTGTACAAGGTTCTCTCACTTCCATAACTGCCTTGATTTGGTTTGAATTTTTCTTTCCACTATCCGGGCTACCCTGGTCCTACATTACGTGGGAAAATGGTGAGCCTACGCTAGAGATCCTGGCTCAGTGCACACACTTACAGAAGTACTTGGTACATAAATGTACGTCCATCACTTGTTGACATTTATAGCTTTTGAGATAATAAAAGAAAATGCTGACGATTGCAAACAAAAAAAAGAGGACCTTTTATGAAACCTGGGTCTGAAGCTATCTGTGTGTAAGAAAGTATCAGTAAAGCAAGACTAGCTCCTATGTGCAGGCTGAGCTGTTAGGGCCAAAAACACACAAGCAGCAATGGAACAGTTGCAAATTGTGCCAGCGGGGCTAGGTTTTATGAACGGAGAGAGATGAGATATTTCTCCATGAATTAAACATAAATCATTACTTTAGAGAAAACCAAATGGGCTGTGTAACCTCCCGATTGTTTTTTATTAGGGTTTAGATGGAATTAGCGTTAAAGGAGGTCACTGGTTACATGGAAATTGGATGGAAAGGGACTGAGACAAGGAAGAAGAACCTAATTGAAAGAGACATAGATCAGCAATTAGGGAGAGTGGAAGAGGGAGAGTGAGAGTTATACTGTCTCATGACTGTCAAGATGATGCAGGGAGCAAGAGACTGGAAACAAAGGAAACATAAAAGATGAAAGATGACACTGGAAAGGCAGGCAATTGCCAACGAAACACACTGTCTAATTTTTTTCCTAAACAATAAATATGGTCTTTAAGAGCCACTTTAGAGCTTTTAATTCAGTTGCTTTTGGCTGACCTGTTAACTAGGAACAGTAGCCTGAGGGCAACTGGGTGATGGTTCAGGGCTGCTGTACTTCTGTCTGTGGATAGAAAGAGAGTAAGAAAAATGGCAATTTTTTCTAGAAAGAGGAGATGCATTTTGTTCCAAATAAAATATACCATCCCTTTGGATCTAGATTTTCAGCTGCTGCAAATTAGTGTAATTCCCATAGACCATCTCAGATATAACAACTTGTTCTACTGCTACTATTCAGAGGGAGAAAAAACAGCAGCAGTGAAACTACCAAGAATATACCAACAGCAGACAGCAGCTTGCATGATGACAAATTTGTTCAAGAAAATCTTCATCTGTATTCTGTTTCCCAAGGGGAAGGGTCAAATGAGAATTTCACAGAATTTCTCATGCAGATGAAATCTGAAGGAAGTGGTTTACTTCCACCTCCAAGTGAAACTGAATGTCATGACATGGAGATTTTCCACAGAAGAGAAATTCAAAGTGTTGGCCAGATTCACTGACTCGCAATCCATATCAAACTAGTCATGGAAAGCTGCACCACTGTCAAATTCCAGGTCAGAAGGGATGGATGGGGCAGGGGAAGAGTTTCTGTGAATACAGAGAAAAACCAAAATCTTGCAATAAGAATACTGCAGTACAATCATGGCAGACCCTTTTCACTCAGCTTTGGAAAACAGGGATTATTCATCAGTTCAATGGGCACTTCCTTCAAAGTGCCAGCAGAAGAGGAAAACCACTGCAAATGACATGGTACAGCATGATCTTTTAGTTAGCAAGTAATGCCAAGTGCAATTAGTAAGTAATCTGCAGAACGTATAATTACAAAGCAGCCCTACAGCTTGGGCTTGATTTCTCCATTAGCTGCACAAATAATGCACAAGGCAATGGGGGAGACAGGGATTTTTATTTTTTATTTTTAAATACAAAGTGCTATCAAAATAAGAACTTACTGAATGACAAACCAAACCTTTTGAAATCTGGTCTCTAAAAAATTTATTGCCAATGTTCCCAAACCACTTTACATGACATTTGCTTCAAAAGAAATCCCAGCAACATGAAAGGGAGTGTGAGACACCTGAGAAGGGGTATGGGAAAGCACGTTAATTTTTAATGCTGTTTTTCAGAAGCGTTCTCTCTCTTCTTCAAGGCACTCATGAAAGACAACCAGTTTCTGACAGCTTTGAAACCTGAAGATGCTGCCTCCCTCTTCTAGAAAATATACTGGCAGGTATCAGCAATCTGAGTGTTTCCTCCACTAACAGGTCTGTGGTCCCAACAGACGCAGGTGCCGCCCCTTTGCCAGAAGCTGGATAACAGCATGTTCAGTCATTGCAATCTTTCATCCTATGAATCAGCAGATTTCTGACCGGAGATGTCCAACACGAATGTGGAAGCCATTGCTCATAACATGTAAGCTCCAAACACATGTGACAGGGACAGTTTGTGGTGGATCAGGGTGACAAGCTTTGCCTGGCACAGGGTATCAGATAGAAGGCGGCTCAGAAGAGGCAATGAGATCTGTACTTGGCCAGGCAACAGTGTGGGGAGGTGGCTGACCAGTTATAGCAGGGGAATTTTCCCAGGTTTGGGTCAAAGGGATCATAAAACAAGAAAACCATGTACAGTGATCAAATGAGGACAAGCTCTCCTTAGGAATAAAGGCTTCTAGCACTACCTGAACTATGTGAGATGCCTCAAACTATAGTATGGCTGCTCTGGAGACCTGCTCTCCACCACTCACTGTAGCCTAATGATGAAAAATCTGTTAGAGTGAACTCTGCAGCCAACCCAGCGCTGAGCCTTCCCAGCTCCCAGAAAAGCTGGTGTGCTCTGCTCTGTGCAGGATCAGGGCCAGGCTGAGCTGAAAAGGTGCTGAGGCCATACGGTTTCTCAGGATCCAGGGCACCAGAATATTTCATGGCTTGCTGTAATGGAAAGGTGAAAGACTCTGTGGAAACGTACATGTGCACAGCACCCTACCCCTTGCTGTGCACCCACACCAGGCCTGAGTGTTTTGTACAGCCCAGCCCAGCTGCTAGCAGGAGGACAGCACAGGACCCATAATCCATCTGTCCTTACTTAAAAGCACAAGAAACAAAACAAATTAGCCTCTAGATGAGCATATCTGGACTGTATTGTCATCAGGCAACCCTTGACCTTTTACTTAGGGAAAATAAATCATGTATCAGCCTGCTGCTCATTCTGGCTCCTTCTGTAAGGGCTTTTTTTATTCACTTCAGTGAATAAAAGCCTCCAGTCAGCACACCTTTTTCTAGCCCTCCACCCTGCACATGCTTACCTCTCCATCCACCTTGTCTGAGCATCACAGACATGACTCAGGATCTCCTTCCGCCTAAGGAATGGGAAAAGTCTGCACAGTGGGGTACTCATCTGGGACTCAGGAGACCTGTTTTAATGCCAAGCTTTCCCCATGACAGCCTGCTGAGTGACCGACCATGGGCACGTCCCTTGTTCTGCCTCAATTTCCCTACCTGTGGAATACAACTAACAATGTTGATTTCCTTAGCATAATATTTGATCTACTGTCCATAAATAGCATTTCATTCCAATGAGAGTAATGTTTGCCCCAGAAAGCCAAAGACAGACAATACATGCCACAGAGCCCAATGCCTTCTCCATGTGTTATAGCTTCTGCCAGGAATCTTCTGAGTACATGGCACAACTGCTGGGAACTGATCTCACGTCACAGACATCCTCTTCCTAAGGCCCAATAAATCACACGACGCTGTCTGAGAAAGATTACTCTAAGCAGATGTTCTCATCACCTGATTTGTCTATTCAGGTGCCACAGAAAGACCTTAGCTCATACTGCAAGTATCAGCAGCACAATCAATATTGTGCCTCTGTGGGCTGTTCAGGTGAATTCATGCAGCAATCCAAAGGCTAACAAATAGAGTACTCCTCTGGCAGGGAGGGAGACGGGAGGAGGAAGTGACACTGATTAATCTGTGATCGTTAATAATGTTTTTAAGTCTTGCAAACGAAGATAATGATACGGGTAATCAACTGTCTTACTCCAGGCTATAAACTGATCATCTGCTGGGATAAAATGGGAATTCCTATAACACACATTTTCTTGTCCATTGTAAAGTCACTTGATGGCATTAGCAGATTGATCATTTTCTTGCAAAGTCCCAGCTATTCATTACTTCTAGAAGGTTTTGAAATTAGATCAGATGATACTGGAATGCAGCTCACTATAGCAAATGCCAATATCCTCTCAATCATTTTTGTTTCCTAACTTAATAACTATATTTGCAATTTTTGTTCTCAGATCAAGTTCTAAATTTTACTTCTCTTTCTGTGTGCAGTCATTATTTTCACAGGCTCACTTTAATTCATGGATCCTGTTCTGAAGAGTCCTTATGTAGGCTTACACACTGCAGTTTGCACAGCCCCATGAGTGAGGACAGTGCAATGAACTCACAAGGACACATCAGAGTAAAACCCATAGCCAATAATAAAGCTAATCACACCACAAACAGATATTGCAATAACCATAAAAAGAAAGGAAAACTGAAATGCGAGATAAAACCACAATGGGGACAACAATTAAAACCTACCAGTCCGTTCTAGGTATCTAATGGTACCTATGCAACTTGGATAAACCAGGTTTTGAAATCTGCCCTCCAGTCTCTCAGCCCACAGTTTTGGTAGGCCTGAGAGAATGCAGAGGCTGGCTGGTCAGCTCTGGTTCCCAAAAGAAGTTAAGATAAATAAGGATAGAGTTCAGAATCCTTCACCACAACAGCCCCCGTACATGATCCCTTCTGTTGTTTTCTGCTCTGGAAGCTGCAAGTCGGATTTAACTTTCTACAGACCTCTGGTGAAATCTTTCCTCCAGATTCCCTCTTCATGAAATCCTCTGTTGAGTTCAGCAGCAGCAGCAGAAGTTGCAGAAGAAAATGTGTCTTTTTTTTTTTTTTTCAGACAGCTTCTTTCTCTTTTTCTCAAGCAGATTGAAGTGACAAGAGACCAGATTGATGGCAGGAGAGTTTTAGGGCCTCTGCTGGGCCACAGGAATTCAGGAACACTGTGTCTGTGTCTTTTCTTTATGCATATTGGACAAGAACCTCAATTCCTTCTAGGAAAAACAATCTCTTGGTGTTTCTGCCACCCACTCACCTCTTCTCTCATTTGCTGAGATTGCAAGCACAGGTGCCAGCTATGGAGGGTGAAGGCTGGCCCAGCAGGGAGAAGGCCAGCTCCTCTGACCACATCCCAGCAAAGGCACTATTTTCCATCACCTCTCTGTTTTCGCCTTACTTTTCTCAGCACAACCACTCAGAGGTGGCAGATCCGCAGCTCCCTACCCCAAAGCAAAGGGGCAGAATCTTTCAAGGACACTGTGTCAGCTTGTAATTTTCTTTCCTGTATCAGCTTTTAAATGTGACAGCAAGACTTGAGCAGAAGGCAGTGAATATTGCCTTGCTTAAAGAGGAAATATGATAATCACCTTATCAGAAAGTGACAGGAAAATGATGCTTGGCTCCTATGTAATTTTGAACTCAGTGGGAGCTTGGACCTGGGAGCTGTTGCCCCTCTCTCATACTCAATCTGCTGAATCTCTGCTGAGTGCTAATCAGAATCTGTCCACATTGCCTTCATACCTGTACATACTTTGCTGATGTCTTCCACAAGTCAGTCAGTTCTTCAGAATAAGAGTTAACTCATGGAACTCCTGGCCACATGATAATGTGACTGCTAAATTTTTAAAGGGATTTAGGGGAAAAAACCATCAAAAAACAGAAAAAATCATGAATGTCTTAAGAGTTACAAATAATACTATATTTGGACAAGGAAGTCCCTTATTTGCAAATCTCTGTTAATAAGAAAAGTGTACAAGGGAATAATTATTTTTTTTTTAAATATATGTTTTTTTAGCATCCTCTACTTGCCACTGTTGGAGTATGGAACTGAGCTAGAGGGACCTCTGGTCTGACTCAGTATGGCCTGTGCTCTTAATGCTCTCTTTCTCACCTCAAACCTCTCCTGGCCTCCATCTCACCTTTTCCAACATTTCTCAATTACTTATTCATTCTGCCCCACTCTTCTGCCACCCAGTGATGGATTGCCAGTAATTTTATGGGTCTCCTGGAAAAAAAATGCTCTCACTTCATCTCTGGTAAAGCTGCATGGCCATGTAAACGAGAAGGTGTTAGAAAGGGCCAGGGCTCGTAACCTATTCATTTACAACCAGGAACATTTTCTAACATACACATAACCAAGGGCAGCAGTCACAGCGATGTTGGCAGACCAGCTTGTATTAAATCCTCTCGCTGAAAACGTTAATGCTCAATGATGCATACACAGATAGATACGGATCATTAAGTATACATACATAGAAACACATATATACACACACGGGTGTGTCTACATAAATATATACTTATCAACACAGACAAACTTAATGATCCCCAACGATAAATGAGTGTCTGCACACACACATGTATAATGGGTCTACTAAAATGACAGCAAAGCTCTGCAGGGCTGTGAAGCAAAAAGGTTATTTCTCTTTATGCAGGTTTGGAGAGGTGCTTAGCACAGGAGATGAAGTGGCAGGGGTAATAATTACGCGTCAGAGCTGGAACAACATAAACCCCTTCTCTGGACTCACAGAAACATCTTGTCTCCAATTTGAATGGTACAGACTAGCAACTCTCTCGAACAAATACTGCTTCTGTTTGGATATATCACAGTCATCTAGAAGGGGAATACAATCTGATCCCTTTCCCCTGGTGGACAGCCTCAGGGAAGTAACATTCTGTGCCTATGGCTTGTCAACACAGAAATGTTAGATCTGACCCATTAGAATGTGAAATCATTCAAAGATATACTACTAGCAAGTGAGAGCTACAGGACAGAAGTTAGAAAACTGTAGATTTCAAAAAGACTAGTGCTTTCTAGGCACTCATTGGCTCAGCTAAGACCGTGCCTAACCCATCGCCCTTATGCATTTGAGTTATTTTCCTAAAAAGGACCCTTTCTTTTCTACAGCTGCTTTCCTCACACCTGCACCAAACATTGCAATGTGCTTTGGTACACATCTCTCAAAGTGCTGTGACACTACGGGAGCTGAACTGACCATCTTGTCAGATGAGACGAGTGTCAAAACAACAACGAAAGGAACTGCAGAAGTGGATGATCAGCGAGGAATGGAGGAAGGGAGAGTGGATTCAACTTGGTTAGGCAGTAGCTCCAAGTTAGACCAGCTCACACAGTCTCGTGGTACTTCCCTGTGTGTCACAAAACTACATTCTTAGCGGAGCCCACTTAGCTATGCTTGTAAGTAAATAATTCATTCTTGCACCCTTATAGCCATATGAAATAACAAAATCATAGAATAATTTAGGTTGGAATAGACCTCTGCAAGACTTCTTGTCCAATTCCCCACTAAAAGCAGCTCCCAGTTCAAAGTACACTAAGATATTCAGAATCATATAATGTCCCTACACGCAAATCTACAGATTTTACCATACTGGTAAGTTCTTTAGGACTGTCTTAGGACACATATACACAGCACAAAGCACAGAAGATCCAAAAAGCCTAGGATGCTTATACAATACAGACAGATACTGCAACTGCTCACAGAACAGCCAGGAAGTGGTATGAAATTCTGTGCTAAAACTCTTGCTGCTTCCTACAGCCCAGAGAGCCCACTCACAGGATGTGCCACAAAATGAAGGTTGGGAATAATAGTCATTCTACTGATATACTGATTTTATTAAGATGGTATTATGCTAATATTGTTAGTAATGCAATATGTTAATAATAGTTGGAGTATAATGACTATTTAATACAAATTCCCCTCAGATTATTATTTTTTGGAAGTAGTTGAACACAGACCACTTTGATACAAATCAATGGAAGAAATTTTCCCTAACAGGAATCATCCAAGACTGCTAGATGAAATATTTGCATTTTCCAGGATGAAAGACAAATCTTTAAAAGCCACTAACCTACCCAGTCTGGTGGTACACAAATATGAGCGCAGTCTTGGTCTCTCTGCCTCAGCCCTGCCTGCTACTCTAAGAGCTCCCACTGATCCCATCCTGAGCTGGGGTATGCTGAGCCCAAACCATTGTGCTCCTCTCGTCAGCTTCTTGAAATCATTGGGATTTCTACCTGCAAACACAAATTCCACGTATGTCCAGACACCATGGGTTACCTTGGTTCAGAGAATGGCTAGTAGCAATAGAAACGCATTGATTTCTTCTCAGCCAAAGCTTCCACAAGCTCAGCATGATCCTACACTGCCCTTATAGATCAGTTCACTAAAATTCTCATTGTGAGAAATACCTAAGCGATCTGCATAGAAATGGTTTGCATACGGGCTTTATAAATGGTCCCTTTCCTCCTCAGTTCCTTTAACGCTGTGGATAGGAATTTCTCTAAACATTTATGGCAAGTATCATGTGAAATTTCTTTGTATGGCTTTTACAGACTATTAAGAATAGTTTTAAAAATTGCTAGTGATGACAGTAATAATAAAAACAATACCAATAACAATAGCAATAATAATAATACACCTCCAAAGATTTCAGAAGAAAAAGAGTCAGCTCTCAACAAAGCTGACACACAATATTCTGCAAGATAACTCACTTCCTACAGTCTCCATCAGAAGACTACAGAGGTATAAGTAACAATAACCTGTGATTTAAAATGCGTCTTTCATCTCAAAAGAAAACTGCATTGATTTATAAAGTAAGTGGGCTAAATCCACAGCTAGTTGAAACTGATTAGCTCCACTGATTCCAATGAAGGTGCTGATGTGCAGATTTATTTGAGCTCAGATTTGTCCCTCTGCAGGTGTGTGTGTCTGCGTGTGTGTGTCGTTGGAAAGTGATACACATTGCGCATTGCACAAATAATTTCACAGAAAAACACCATATTAACCAACACAGAAAGTGACATACTATTACTGCATTTGGAAAAAAATGCATAGAGTGAACAGAATGCAGGGTCTAATCTTTAGGTGGGGATTGGCATATATTTCCCCAACAGGATGCTCACGGTAGTCTTGTGAAAAGGTTCACAGGTATATCATATGCTGTTGTGTTTTGCTCCTTGAAAAAATAGGGGCGATATTTGCAGATAGCAGGGCAGCAGATGCACAGATATATTCTTCTACACAAACAAGTACTCCACTTTTATGAAGAAAAAGCGAAAGCCAAGGCATGGTTTTGGAGTAAAGGAAAAAATAGCAACCCTACCAGAACTGATACAACCTCTACTCTGATAAAAATCTCAACAGCTGTCTGTGACATAGACACGGAGGCTGCCTCAATCTGTCCCAGCACTGCTTAGGAAACAAACTTAAGTGTGCAGCTCCTATGCTTTATAGGCATAAAGGATAACTGTAATTACTTAGCCTGGCCTTCCTAGGACACTTTAGCACAGAAGATATAGATGGGCTATACAGGAGTTGGCTACACCTTCCTGATCCTCCCAAGACTACAGCACCAAGACACTTCATCTGTCATGGCACAGATGGCGAACAAGCCAGCTCAAATAACCCTTTGCAAGAAGATTTTCCCCCAGCCCCTTTCTTGCAGCTAAGGTGAGCTCCGCTGCAGGTACAGACCGCTCCTCACCACATAGTCACTTCTCTTTGTGTAAGGCTGATGTAGGTCTTGTTTCTGAAAGGCATACCAACACAAATCACGCAACCCAGTTGGAATAAATTCAAATAACTAAGAGAAATGCCCAAGACACACAACTGTTATCTGATCCAAGCTTCCTCAGAAACTGGTGACAAGCATACGCAGCAGTCTACTCTCAGTCTGTCACTACCTGTGACACCAGCAATGAAATCCACCTACGCATTTCTGCCACATAAGTAGGCAGATGGACTGAAGCCTAGAAGAAAATATACTGGGCTTGAATCTCTTTCTCTTGCAAGTAGTGAAAAGCTGCAGGAACTTCAGGTGCAGGTGCAGAAAGCAGGAAAAGCAAAACAACTTCAAGGTGAAATTTATAGTATAACTCCTGCCTCGGAGTTGGAGTGCTGCAACAGTGTCTGATGTGATTAACCAAAGGTACTCCTTAATGCCACTGCTGATATGTTTTGCAGAAGTGCCTCAGTATAAGGCATCTTAGCCACCTTGCTTTCTGATCCTTTTCAGAAAGCTGTTCCAGCCAGCTCAGAGAAAATACAGGTAAGAAGGCATCTCTGCAAGCAACAAAGGCAGCACATCTAGTCCTTGCTTTGTTCAGAATTCCAGAACAGAGTGCTGCAATCTGCTTTGTGCAAGAGGTCAGATGACTCTTTGAAGATGCCTTTGAACTTAAAAAGTTCCCTCTCTCCCCTGGTTGTTAAACTCAGATCCTGGCCTGTTCTTGGGCCAACATTACTCTACCAATTCCACCAGCCTTACCCAGCATTTCAGCACTCTTGGGAGGAGGACGGTCCAAGCACCTTCAGTGCCAGCCCAGGCTCTTCCTTCTGGTATGGGTGAATCATAGCATACTACACCCCAGATCAGGAAAGATGCTGAGCTCAGCTCTGCATATGCACACTGAGAACACCTTTAGCTTCAGCTAAAACCAGATGTACAGCCCACAATGCAGGTAGCAAGCAACAAGGTTTGGGGATGTTCATACTCAGCAGCAATCTCAAAAGACAGTCAAGCTGCACAACTGGAGCAAGCACGGAACTGACATTAGGTGCAACCATACAGATCTCTGGCCTCTGAAGAGCACTGCAGTCCCTCGGCCATCAGATCCAAGGAACACAATCTCAGCAGTATTTATGGGAAGGGACCTCTGGATGTCACTAGTCCAAGTTCTTACTCCAAAGACAGACTGTCGCCAACTATAGATCAGGGCACATGTGGCTTCATCTAGCCAAGGCTTGAAAACTTCCAGGGATGGTGATACTACAACTTCTCTGTAACCTGACCAGAGATACACCACCCCCCAGAGAAGCAGATTTTCCTACTGTCCTACCTGAACTCCCAAGCTACAGCTTGGGACCATGTCTCCTTGTTATACCCCCTGCCACTACTGGAAAGAGTTTGGCTCCATCATCTGTTTGCCATGTGATGCATGGACACTCCATCTGGGTCTGTGACCATCAGCAAAAACCACAAAACAGCACTATGCCTTCATGTAACACTACATGTGTAGCTACACAATGCTGCACCGCACACCATGAGGTTCACCATTGTTGTGGTTCAACCCCAGTCAGCAACCAAGCACCCACAGCCACTTGCTCACCCTCTCCCCCCAGTGGGATGAGGGAGACAATCAGGAAAAAAAAAGTAAACTCCGTGGATTGAGATAAAGACAGTTTAATAGGACAGCAAAGGAAGAGAAAATAATAATATTAATAATGATAAAAGAATATACAAAACAAGTGATGCACAATGCAATTGCTCACCACCTGCTGACCAATGCCCAGACCGTCCCCGAGCAGCAATTGTTGCTCCCTGGCCAGCTCCCCCCAGTGTATATACTGGGCATGACATCATATGGTATGGAATAGCCCTTTGGCCAGTGTGGGTCAGCTATCCTGGCTGTGCCCCCTCCCAGCTTCTTGTGCACCTGGCAGAGCATGGGAAGCTGAAAAGTCCTTGACTAGTATAAGCACTACTTAGCAACAACTAAAACATCAGCATGATATCAACATTATTCTCATACTAAATCCAGAACACAGCACTATACCAGCTACTAGGAAGAAAATTAACTCTACCCCAGCCAAAATTAGGACAACCATGCACTTGGGGATCTCCATGCACCCCTTCTGCAATCACGTTTTAGAAAAAGTTAAGAACTGCTATACTTACGTCATTATCTGGGTCTCTATGCCAGGGTCTACAAGGGATCCATCCACAAAAAGTGGTGTTGATGTGAAACTGTATTTACTCCAGGATCTTCCCTCATCAAAACTCACCCTGGGATAGAAGCAGACAAGATTTATACACATAAAAAGACTTACTCTGAGCAACCGCAGCAATTAAATGTTGGCTAAGGTCTGCAAGCTCCAGCAGCTAGATTTATAGACAAGCACCAATCTTTGCCATTTCCCAGCCCACTAATTCATGCTCTTGGTGTACTTTGAAAGATCAAAGCCTTAGAGAGTATAAACACCGGCAATAAGAACATGGATATACTTGATCCAGCTGTACATCAGACTTCAAGGGACCAAGGGGCATTGCCAAGGCGTCTTTCTGGATCTACAATAGCACCTGGCATGAGACAGCACTTGGAGCATAAGTAGCCCTGGCCTGAATGCATGAAAATTGCTGTCAACACCACAGGATATTTCAACCCATGCATGCATCAATGCCATTACGGCTTTAGCTACAATATCTCTAGCCCTATTAATACTTTAATTTATAGGTATTAATAAAATTAATACTTCTTTGCATGCCATCTTAGAGGTGGTCTCCATTTTACAGAGAGGTGGAGGAAGGAGGCCAAACTGAGCCACTGTCAGTGGTCAATCTGTGTGCCCTTTGCCTGTTACATTTGTAAAACAAAGTTGTATGCTGGTTAAAATTAAAGCATTTCCCTTCTTAGAGGCTGAGAGTGTTCACAGTCAGTGACAAGCTAGGGTAATTCAGTGGCTTTTGATCATCTGTCCCTACCCACAACCACCGTGTGCCTTACTTTCTGTTATTATCAAAGAGCACGTGTATCCTAACCCAGCTGACAGACTCTTGGTTGAATTAGAGTTAGTACAATAAGCTTCTAGATTAGCAGAGCGTTAGCAAACCCTGCTCTCAGCTATACCCCAGCAACCTCTCTATCTCTGATAACTACAAAGGAGTAGGTGAATGAACAGTCTAAGTGACCATACCAGCAGACAGACTAGGTCAGAACTCTGGTGGCCTATGCCTTAGTGTCCCTCCCCTGCCTCCCCTCACCCCATCCATGGCCTAGGAGCCCCATTGACACCATAGGAGTGCCAGGCTCCAGCTCTGCCAAAGCCCTGCTCAGCCATGGGGCTGACATGCAGGCTGATGTCCCAGCCTGGCCTCAGCCTGTCCCTGTCACCTGTGAGGTGCCTGATGCCCAGGGCTTAGGCTGCCCCGCTCCTGGCTGGGGTGGTGGGATGGTCCTTGGCTGCGAGATCCTGGCTGGCTGTCCCAGGGACCTCGGGCAGCTCCTGGCTTCCCAGCCCTCAGGGAGCTACCAGCCCCGGCATCACCCTGATAGTCTGTGCCCACAATAGTGCAGAAAATAGTGCAAAGGAGGGTGTGCACACCCAGCTGCTACTGCAGCAGGAAAGACAGGCAACCTGCAGACTGTCAGCATCCAGCTCCCAGAGCTGCTGCTCATAAACAGTTCTGAAAGCATTTAAGTTTCTCTCTGCCCCCAGACTCTCCACACAACTGCTCCTGCACAATTTCTGCCCAGAATTTCATCTCCAAATTAGACCAGCAAAGGAAGAATAAACAGAGAAGCACAAAGGTTTATTGGCTGTAAAATTATTTGATCCTGTCCCAGCAGGGTCATTGCAGAGTTCTCTGTAATTCTGCGAGGTACCTGGGCTGTGAAAGCTGACAGATTACTCTCCATGGACATTACCAAAGAGACAATAATGGCACAAACTACTTCTTTGAATAGCAGGAAACACTTCTCATTTTAAAGTGAGCATAAAAAAGAAGTTTGCCTTATTTTCCAGATGAGGAGAGTTTGGGAGGATTGCACGTGTGTGTGTGTGTGTGCACATGCATCCAAGCACCTGGATTTGTCTGAGAGGGTCTTGCTGGAAACTGAATCCTCCCCACTCCAAGTAGGTAGCATCAGGGACACCATCTGAGATGCCACCAAAGAACCAGGAGGCCAGTGTAATAGTATTACAAACAATGGCTTACACCAACCTCAGATCTCTAGTGTGGAAAGCCAAGGCTTGCAGTCACCATTTCCTAAGTATCTGCCTCTCACAGCACCTAGCAAAACACTTTCACCTGACTTACAATGTACATCTGCCAGAATAGGAAGCTGACTATAGACCAAAGACAGAAAGCTGGGAGTACAACAGCATGCAAAAAGCTTATCTGCCCCAAATCTATTAATTTAAATGTATGTATCTTCCCATACACCTGTGCATTTGTATGCTGTTCTGCTTGCATGCTTATCTATCTAAATAGCATTTCAATTTCTGAGGAACAGCATGCTTCATTAGCTTAGCTAAAGTTCTCTTGGCTTTTCAACTATCCACCTCTCTTTTCTCCAGGATGAAACTTACTGTACAATGTCTCAAACCGAGAACTAACAGATGTACATGCACCCTTTAATCTATTCCACTCCTGCCCATAAAACAGGTGCCTACTGAGGCAATATGAAGCAAATTCCGAAGTCCCTAAGGGTACAATTTTGGAGGAAACCTGTTGGAGCTTATTGATAACAGCTCTAAATCACTACTCATTTAATAGAGTGGGTGGGGCACTTATAGTACTGCATGTGCCATTTCATGAGACTTAGTGGAAAGAGAGAACATCTGAGAGGAACCTCTGCAAAGCAGACAAAGGCGAACTGGGCTCTCAGCTCCTGTGGTCAGGCTACACAGGTCAACCTGTGACCAAAACTTTCCTGACGTCTAAGTACAGGCACATGTACATAATGTGCTTTTTACATCCAAAGAGCCTTCACAAGATAAGACACAATTAAAACAGTTGCACCTGGGTTGAAGAATACAGTCATAAATGACATGACTGTAAAATACATAAAATACATGACTTACAGCTCTTTCAGTAAGTGGCTCACCTTTCTTCCAGAGCTCAACTTGCCACAGCCTGATGTACCTACTGCTGGTGACACCTACGCTTGGCTAACACACAATTCTCCTGCCTTGGCTCATACTTGGTTTGGTCTAAAGACTTGGACATGGTCTTGATGTCCTCTTTCTTGAGGGCACTTCAGGTATAGTCATGACTGCTGAGTTACCTATCAGAGGTAAATGTTTCTAGTCACACAACAACATATTCTAACTACAGACAGAAAGCTGAAGTCTGCTGGAAGCACCACTATGGTTCGGCCCTGTTACTATGCTCCTCTATATGTCCAGTTATGGAGGCTGTTGGCAAGAGGATGCTGGCCTAGCCTCACCCCTGGCCCTGACTCAGTACAGCTACATATATTATGTTATGACTGCAGCAAGTTTTCTTGTGATAAAACAAACAACCTCTTTCCTGAACACGAGAAAGCAAGACAAAGATCGCACACTCATTTTGCATATAATGACTTGCTTTTAATCCCACACAGAGGCACAGACCTCTTAGAGAACACTTGGTCCCCCTATCTCAAGAAGATCCTAGAAAAATTACAAAGCCTTAGGAATATGAACCAATACATCCTGTGGTTAACAATCCACTATCACACCAAAACTAAAGCAGTCACTTCTTTAGCTCAGGTGGTAAAGAAATGCGCTCAAATGCAACATATTCAAACTTTAATAGAAATCTATGTTGCAGTCATCCCAGAGTTATCTGTCAGGACAGGAATATAAAGTCCAGAAGCTTTTCATATTAAAAAAGTAGTCATTAATGTTCTTAAGGTACATCTCTGGAACATTAGCTTGTGATGGGTAAAGACAGCCCGTCTTGAGGTCTCCAGCTTCTGAATGACTGTAATTTAACTGAAGGATTTTGTACAATAATGACTTAGGTAGAGAAGACCTTAACACCTGTCGTGGTTTAACCCCAGTCAGCAACTAAGCACCACACAGCTGCTCACTCACCCTCCCCAGCCTCGGTGGGATGGGGGAGAATAGGGAAAAAAAGTAAAACCCATAGGTTGAGATAAAGACAGTTTAATAGGACAGCAGAGGAAGAGAAAACAATAACAACAACAACAACAACAATAATAATAAAAGAATGTACAAAACCAGTGAAACATAATGCAATTGTCGCCACCCACTGACTGATGCCCAGCCCGTCCCCAAGCAGCAATTGTTGCTCCCCAGCCAACTCCCCCCATTTTATATACTGAGCAAAACATCATATGGTATGGAATAGCCTTTCGGCCAGTTTGGGTCAGCTGTCCTGGCTATGCCCCCTCCCAGCTTCTTGTGCACCTGGCAGAGCATGGGAAGCTGAAAAGTCCTTGACTAGTATAAGCACTGCTTAGCAACAATGAAAACATCAGCGTGTTATCAACATTATTTTCATATGAAATCCAGAACACAGCACTATACCAGCTACTAGGAAGAAAATTAACTTTATCCCAGCTGAAACCAGGAAAACACCTCATCACTGCTGCCAAACACCATGGCTTTCTTTTTCTATTTGATTGAAGGCCACATTTCCTGTTCTGCATGAAGAGTATCAGATAGACATGCGCTTAGCACTGTCAAGCTGAGAGATGACTCAATCTTGCAGACAGGAACACAAAACTTGTCTCCGAAGGCTATTTCTAACTAATTCACTTGTAAACAACATTAGAAGCTGGGTAGGTCAGTCCATTAGCCATGCCCCTCTTTCACTCAAGACCAGAGACTGAAGGTGATGCTAATACACACATTTTTCTGTAAACAAGGTTAGTTCTGAATTTCAGAATGCCTCTCTCCGATGTTTAGCTGATGCAGGAGTGAGGGGGCAAAGGCTAAGGAGAGGATAATTTTGAGCAGTATCTTTAGTGCTTAGACTGTTATAACCCATTTATAGCAAAACAGTATCTTCAACTGAGAAATCATTTTGCCCTATTCCACCTCCAACTCTATTCCCTTGCCACCACTGTATCTCTGGAAATTGATAGTGGCATCCTATGGGAGACAGAAACATTAGCAACATATCTCTGTTGTCCTTATCAACACCTACTGCCCTCCTCTCTCCCTCCCTTTATCTGTCTTACCAGTTTAATACCAAATTCTGTAAACAAAAAGCAGAAGTGAGGGATACATCCTCTCAGAAATACCTGAAGCACAAAGGATGGCTTCTTACTCTGTATATATGTGTCTGTGGGAAAGAAACCCCACCTGAAGTCTCATAGTATGACTAGTGCAAAGAGTAATTCATATGTGTGTGATTATGTATATAGCCATTATATTTATAAAATGGTACAATAATCATTATATTAACCAACAAAACCAAAATGATGGTAAAACACAGATAAGAATGATCTCATTTCCTCATTTTGTAGACACTAGCAGACGTTGACCAGGTCATGCAAGAGATATTAGCACCGCTGTCAGCTTATCCCCATCAGGAAACCTTCTCAAAGTAACAAGTTTCCTTACCACATGTGCCGGATGGGCACTGACGTGTGTTTCATGGCCACTAGTGCCCCTCCCCAGTCCAGGAACCACACATTGTATTCCTCCTCGAAGATCTGCAAACAAATCAGGTACTGCATGAGTGTTCCACTCCACTGGGAAGGGAAAGGCTCAGGAAAGAACAATAGCAAAAGGCTCCATGCTATCCTTCGCTCTGCAAAACATACCTGTCTCCAGGAATTTCCACCATCAGAAGAGATGAACACACCAACGTCAGTGTAGGAAAGCTCAGAGCCAATATTGCCTGCAACACAAGCAAGAATGTCAGACATTCTTGTATGGATGAAAACAGAACTGCATTTTTACAGGAAACCAAAAGTACTTGGCCTGACCAGTGCTTCTTTGCTGTTCTTGATTCTATTCTCATCTAAAAACAACACCATGGTCAGGTGGCAAGATTCATTTACAAGAGCTGTGCCATTTGAAAATTGACATCGGGGAGAAACAGTATTATCAGCTTATTTTCCCAACAGATAGCATTGCACATAACTGCAAGCCACTAAAGGCAGGCTTATTCTAGCCAAGGACCTACATACTTGAAAAACTGTGTATGAAACCACACGCCCGTTTGGTGCACACAAATCATCAGAATGGCAGCAGAATAGTGGCCGCTGTCCCTGGCTACCAGATATTTCATTCCGTACACATTTTCCTCTGAACTTGTACTCTTTGTGCTCTGGCTGGTGAGTTGCATCTCTGTGATCTGCCAGTCGTCGTCAAGGGTAAGGCAATTACCTCTGTGTCTACTTCTTGTGTAAAGGAAAGCATCCAAAGGGAAGTTACTCATATGGCTGAGTTTAGAGGTGAAACCCAGACCCCACTGAAGCCCATGATTATGGGGCTAGAAAGCCTACTCAAGATTCTGTCAAAATGCTCAAGCACATAACTGATCTTAGAACCTGCAGTCAAATAAACAAAGCTTCTTCCTAGGTTTCCTAACCGTTTGCAATTAATGAGGAGTGTGATGTAATGAAATATAAGTTCCACTTGAAGGAAATCTTGTTTGTTTAGGTATGAACCTCACCTGGGGGCAGAAACGGTTCAGAGAATTCAGGTGGGTCAAATGACTTTGCAGCAGAGAGGTAGAGACCAGACCAAGCAGCATTCTAGGCAATATTGATCATTCTTGTTGACCTAGCTGTGCCAAATAGTGAGTTTAAACCTACTGGTTACCTGGTACAGTTCTTAATTTTAATCTTGTAATTTCCATTATGATGGAAACTGTTCTGCTGACAGCCTTATAGGGTGAACTACTCTGCCTTCACCATGCGTTAGGGAAGGGATATGCCACGCATCAAAGCAATGTAAAGAAAAGCTGAAACATCGACCACAACGATATATAGAGAAAGCACAGCCCAACACCATTTGGAGACACTACCTCAGAGCTTGAAACAGTGTTTTTTCCAAGATCCCTCATCTGAGATGGCAGAGCGAACCTCAAATATTACAGTGATACATCTTAATACAGAATAAATAATGCACTTGGACTAGACCCCCAGCCCTTTGGAACCTCTGAGCATCCACCAATAGTTGCAAGAAAGAGATGCCCAAAATCATAAAAACTTGCATGTGCTCTGAGTAGACCTTATTAGCTTATTCGCCACACTGCCCTGAGGTCAGCATCTTGCTTCTGCTTCCAGAGTTTAAATTTCCACAAGTATCAGGCTGACTGAACAATGCAGGTCTGTTCTAAATTAATTTTTTCTCACCTCCCCACTTCCCAAAGCACCCAGTGGCTCAGGGAAAAGCTACCACAACCACCATATTGTGGTCAAACCCATGACTTCTTTATTCAAAGCTTTACCCAGTGAGCCACTCTTATACCTTCCAAATGAGACTGTTTTTAAAGCAGGTGTAATTTCCATGGAAGGAAGGGAGAACTAATATTTTTTCTTCAAAAATAGCAAAGGGAGATGTGGCACTCTTACACATCTGTAGCATCAACAAGAGCATAATAAAAACACACTAATGAAAATGTTAATTGAATTTCTGACATTTAATGCTGGAAAATGAGAAATTAAAACCCAGATGTGGGTTGACACGCTCCTGTCACCATCATGGAATCCAACTAGCCACATTGTTGTGACAACGCTGTTTCAAAAAATAAAATTTCTGGCTCAGGGAGGCAGGACAATTCAAGAAAGGCTTTTGCATCAGTGCTCAGGATGTAGGAAATGTCACACTGTCCATCTACCTAATCTTATTCCCTGACACCAGCAAGAATGACCAACTGCTTTAGATGAATCACAGAATCACAGAATCATATAGGTTGGAAAAGACCTTTAAGATCATCAAGTCCAACAGTAAACCTAACACTACCAACACCACCACTACACCATGTCCCTAAGCACCTCAACCAAACGTCTTTTAAATACTTCCAGGGATGGCGACTCAACCACTTCCCTGGGCAGCTTGTTCCAATGCTTCATAACCCTTTCAGTGAAGTAACATTTCCTAATATCCAGTCTAAACCTCCCCTGGCGCAACTTGAGGCCATTTCCTCTCGTCCTATCACTTGTTACATGGGAGAAGAGACCAACACCCACCTCTCTACAACCTCCTTTCAGGTAGTTGTAGAGAGCCATAAGGTCTCCCCTGAGCCTCCTTTTCTCCAGACTAAACAACCCCAGTTCCCTCAGACGCTCCTCATAAGACTTGTGCTCTAGACCCTTCACCAGCTTCGTTGTCCTTGTTTGGACACGCTCCAGCACCTCAATGTCTCTCTTGTAGTGAGGGGCCCAAAACTGAAGACAGTATTTGAGGTGCGGCCTCACCAGTGCTGAGCACAGGGGCACGATCACTTCCCTAGTCCTGCTGGCCACGCTATTTTTGATACAAGCCAGGATGTCATTGGCTTTCTTGGCCACCTGGGCACACTGCTGGCTCATATTCAGCCGGCTGTCGACCAGCACTCCCAGGTCCTTCTCTGCTGGGTAGCTTTCCAGCCACTCTTCCCCAAGCCTGTAGCGTTGCATGGGGTTGCTGTGGCCCAAGTGCAGGACCCGACACTTAGCCTTGTTGAACCCCATACAATTGGCCCCAGCTCATCAATCCAGCCTGTCCAGGTCCCTCTGTAGAGCCTTCCTACCCCCAAGCAGATCAACACTGCTGCACAACTTGGTGTTGTCTGCAAACTTACTGAGGGTGCACTTGATCCCTTCGTCCAGATCATTGATAAAGATACTAAACAGGACTGGCACCATGAAGGTACAAGAAAAACCTGCTATGGGCAACCATGTAGAAGAACAGTCTATAGGGACATCCAGGTTCACGAGGATAAATCTACTGTGTCAGTCCAAAGGTCTGTCTAGCCCAGTGTCATGAGTAGAAGTCCTCAAGAATTAGAAACTGACTTAAAGGCAGAAGTGTAAGTTTTGTATCATCGTATTTTAAATATCAAAACTGGAAAACCAACTTTCCAAACAAGGATTTCCAGATTGTGACAAGGAAAGAGAGTAAAAAGGTGAGATTCTGTTGCTATCACTTCTATCTGTCTGTTTTTCTGTGCAAACCTGCTCCATTATTTTCTTCATTCTCTCCATCTAGTTTCTTTCAGCCCCAAACACGGATTCAAACCCCACCAAACGTAACTAACTCCCAAACAAGTCAAGAGGATTTGGCAGCTGTACAATTAGATACTAAAACATAATTCTTCCCTTTGCAAGAATCTAACCTCTGCCCTCACATCAAGAGTCCGAGTTTCCCATCATTGCTGGAAATGTACCACTGTAAATCAAAGAGTAAGACACAGAGAGTTTGAGCAGCCAGTGCCTGTGAGAGTAAGTTGCAATGCTTATCCTGGAACACATTCGCCAACATGGTGAGATGTTCCTGTTGTGAAACTGGTTAGTGGAAACAGCTGTGTATATTCCCAACAGGTTAAGCTTTTTATTGTACAAAGCAGTAAGGCAGAAATTATATTCTGCCTTTTAAAGGTTAATTGTTAGGCTGGGAAAGCATTCATCCCATGCACTGGCAGCTTGAAAAGAACCTCATTTACTAACAATTTAGATCAATGCCTAGAATCTCACTGTCCTGCTGCCTCTATTTGCTTCCTAAAAGGTCAAAGAAAAAAGGCTCTGCAATCACAGCATCATCAGTAGGGCCTGCTCCTAAGCATCCATGTAGCAAGTGTGACCTGCCAGGAGTGATGACTCAGCTTGGCTATGCATAGAATCACAGAATCATGTAGGTTGGAAAAGACCTTTAAAATCATCAAGTCCAACAGTAAACCTAACGCTACCAACACCACCACTATACCATGTCCCTATAACCTCATCCAAACGTCTTTTAAATACTTCCAGGGATGGCGACTCAACCACTTCCCTGGGCAGCCTGTTCCAATGATTGACAACCCTTTCAGTGAAGTAACATTTCCTAATATTCAGTCTAAACCTCCCCTGGCGCAACTTGAGGCCATTTCCTCTTGTCCTATCACTTGTTACCTGGGAGAAGAGACTGACACCCACCTCACTACAACCTCCTTTCAGGTAGTTGTAGAGAGCGATAAGGTCTCCCCTCAGCCTCCTTTTCTCCAGACTAAACAACCCCAGTTCCCTCAGATGCTCCTCATAAGACTTGTGCTCTAGACCCTCCACCAGCTTCGTTGTCCTTGTTTGGACACGCTCCAGCACCTCAACGTCTCTCTTGTAGTGAGGGGCCCAAAACTGAAGACAGTATTCGAGGTGCGGCCTCACCAGTGCTGAGCACAGGGGCACGATCACTTCCCTAGTCCTGCTGGCCACACTATTCCTGATACAAGCCAGGATGCCATTGGCCTTCTTGGCCACCTGGACACACTGCTGGCTCATATTCAGCCGGCTGTCAACCAACACTCCCAGGTCCTTCTCTGCTGGGCAGCTTTCCAGCCACTCTTCCCCAAGCCTGTAGCGTTGCATGGGGTTGCTGTGGCCCAAGTGCAGGACCTGACACTTAGCCTTGTTGAACCCCATACAATTGACCTCAGCCCATCGATCCAGCCGGTCCAGGTCCCTCTGTAGAGTCTTCCTCCCCTCAAGCAGATCAACACTCCCGCACAATTTGGTGTCATCTGCAAACTTACTGAGGCTGCACTCGATTCCTTCGTCCAGATCATTGATAAAGATATTAAACAGGGCTGGCCCCAGCACAGAGCCCTGGGGGACACCGCTTGTGACCGGCATAGGAAGATCTGGAGGTTTAAACTAAATTATCACACACCGTTTGGCCTGGATCAGTGAACTGGACATCACATGTTGTTTCCCTTGTTGAGATATAAATGTCATGACGGGAACCTGTCTCTCAGGTTCTGCAGTAGGTTCTGCAGGTTCTCAAGCTGCAGCAGTAGCCAGAAACATCCCTGGTTTTAGATCTACAAATGGATTATTGCAGAGCAACAAATACCTGACAGGCATTACCTTTTTTGAAGTCAGGAGCCACACACCTTCTAGCCCACAGCAAATGGGAGTTAATGTGAATTAGCTCAGCACTTGCTGAAACAGACCTGAAAGCTTTTCCACTAACAGGAAACATCTCATATATTCTCAGGCTCCCACTGAGGAATGGGTGAATGGTAAGAAGCACTTATGTTCTTACCTGTTGCAACCAGCAGCCCAGGAGCTGTCTCTTTGCTGGAAATGCTTCCTGAAGTATATGGATTCTCTGAGAGTTGCAGATGTAAGTGCAATGAGCAAAAGGGCTGTTGAAAGGAAACAAACAAAAGGCAGAAGCTTTAATATGCAATAAGTTAAATATCAGAGGAACCCTTGGCGACTGCACAAAGATGCTCTGATCCTTCTGAAAATGACTCCTCTGCTCTTAGAACTGTTACAAATAGAAGCATATGTTCATTTTCTGAATAAGCACCATAAAAGTAGCTGAGGGCAAGAGAAGCAGGAACACTGCATTACAAGCAAGCATGTATGCATTTGTTTTTACCAACAATCTGATCTAGAGCACTTTTTCCCAGAAACTTTCTTATTCTGACTTAAGTTCCATAAAAAAGGTCAAGAAAGGTGGTCAGAATTTTCCCTTAAAATCTATGAAGCTATAGAAAAAGAAATCTACTTAATTCAATTAACACTCATCAGGTCAAGAGAATAAACACAGGGAGAGACATTAACCAGTAAAACTTCAGAGAAATACCACTCCTTTGAAATACAGGGGCTACAGCCTACTGTAAAATGGCTGTTCACTGAATGGTGTTGAATTACGGCAGTAAGCCCAACCCGAAGTTCTTGTCTGTAAACTGTGCCCCGTTTTGGAGCACCTGGACTCTGCAGTTCTCTGACTGGCAAGAATTTCTCCTACCCAATTTCACTGGATGTTTTGTTAACCCAGTGACTAAAATAAGCAGCTCTGAAGGAGTCAATTGTGCTTTGGAAAAGGTCTGCCACTCACCAGCTGGCAAACTATAGGATCCCCTCTAAGATCGGTGTCCGGTGCCTGCAGCAAATGCCAGTCTCTGCCCTTGTTGTAGGTAATGAAAGTCTTGATTTGGTCATCTATCTTCCTGTTAGCCAGGAATATGCCTTTGATCCCTGCTACCTAGGAAAAATGGAGAGAGATGAAAAAATACATCGGAAGAACAGGCCAAAAGTAAGGCCCATCCGAGCACTCTCAGGAGTGGAAGGTTTCTGAAAAAGCAATAAAGTAATCTCAGTCCAGCCTTAGAAGACTGTGAATGGCATTACAAGTACGTCTTAATGATGCCTGCACAGCTGAAAGGCCTTGTGCAGTCTCTCTAGAAGAAAAAGAAAAGGATGTTCACAGAGCAAGTCCCTAGGAAACAGCCCACTTCTGGATTTCCTTGAGTGCTTGCAGACAGGGTGGGCTTGAAGGTACAGCATGCACTGTGTCACACATGAGCTCTGTGACCCTGGGAATGTGGTCTGCCCCACTCCCTCCCCAGACTGCCAAAACATGGGAGACTGCAGGTCACATCAGCAGCAGTGTGGGATCTTTTTGTGTTGGTCTTTTTTTTCCTTTTACACAAAAGATAGAAATCCTGATGTAGTCACACAGTGGAGTGTGAGAGATGCACTCAACCTCTTAACCAAACTAGCAGTAGTTTGGTACAGGCTCCAAAGGAGGTAATGCCTGAGCCATGGACGGGCCAAGAACGCCTCTGCTTCTGATCTGTTCTCTGAGAACCCACAAAGAAGCGGAGTGGCACAGTGAGCATCGATGCATATGAGCCTGGAACACCAATCATGCGATGGACACATGAATAGCGGGTGGCTTTTCCAAGACTCATTTATCAAAAACCAAAGAAAGTTGTGGGTATAAGGAGCCTCATGCATATCTTTCCTACTGCATGTAATTTGACTACGAGCCAAGCACTTTATCCCATAAATATGACAGCCAAAGTGAGCCTTCTCTGAGCTCTCCCTGCTAGGCAGCATGGCTGCATGGTGGTGATCTCCCCTTGAGCTGGGACACCTCCCAAGGTTGCTTCTTGAGACAGAGAGACCTTTTACCAACAGCAGATCTTTGGTAAGTGACTGATATCGCACACAACCTTGTAGTATGGTAACTTTGATTTTGTCTTCGTAACTTTGATTGCATGCTGAATTGGTAAATTTTGAATACATAATCCCTTAGACGTAAACTGTTGTCCAGGTCTGAGACTAAGATTGGACCTAGCTGCACTTAAACTCCATCAGGCATTTAGAAAGCAAGGGGGTCTACTCTGAACCTCATGACTCAACGGGAGGGTCTTCCTTACTCCTTATCTTCCTTCCATTAGACTTAAACCATTGTACAAATCTGAGACAAAGATTGGACCTAGCCGCACCTAAGCTCCATCAGGAGTTTAGAACGCAAGGGGGTCTATTCTGAACTTCGTGACTCAACAGGAGGGTCCTCCATACCCTTTTGTATCCTCGGTCTCTCTGTGAATCATTTTAACTTGAGTGTAACCCAATTTTCCGGTGTATGTTTCTTCCATGCAGTAATTAATAGAGTGAACTTTGCCATCAAACTTTGTTAAGTCGCACTTTTATAAATCATATTAAAACCACTTTTGCTAAAACCTTTGATGGTGATTTTTTAAGTGATCTAAATCACTCATTCACGACACCTGAATATGCTGAAACACTGATGTTTTGCAAACTTGATTTCTTCACTTTCCTTCCACTCTCAAATTCTGTCAAAATCAACCCAGCTGTTTCAAATGTTTTGATTTTTGTCAACAGAACTCATTCTAGCAGAATATGCTCCTGTCATAATCTCCCCAAGAAGATTTTGCGTTGAGTCTGGTCTCTGTTGCACAGCTGTGAAAGACAGACAGGAAGAAGGAACTTGCAGCAAATCTGCAACTTCGTGGCAACAGCCAGGCTGCAAATCCTTCTGCTCTAAAGTCCCCTGAGTGACACTGCCCTTTGAATGACTCTGTGAAAATCTCTGTCAGCATTTAACAGTAAAAAGTCTATGATACACAGCTGGGGAATACAGAGTTTGCCAAGGAATGGGAGATGATGCATGTTTATTTTAGCTGGTTCATCGCAATAAAGAAATACATCTTTTTTCAGAGGCAAGAAAATGTATTTAACTAGGTGAAAATAAAATGTAAATCTTGTCCTTTATACTGATCCATGTATTATTTTTGAGTTTTCTCTCATTGCCTCAAACTACCTGTATTTTTATAAATAAATTGATTATGTTGTTAAATGGACATTATTCTGGCTGAAATAAATAAATGTATAATCCTAGCTTCTATATGTAACTGCAAACACATTTCTCCACATAACAGTAGAACTTTCCCAAGTCAGCCTGCAACCATTACTGTTAGTATTACCCATTAGTTGTTTGTTGCTGGCAAAGCACTGAGCCCTGAATCTCAGCAGATCTTCCATCCAACAAGTTATGACAAGCCAAAACCAGAATGCTCTGAAGAAACCAGGAACTGGAACAACTGCTCTGAATGGACTGCTGCTGGCCAAGGCTGAAAGGCCTGGCAGAAGAATGAGAATGGAAGATGATTCACGGTAGAAGTTATCCAGCTGTTATCTCTGGGCAAATGGCACCTACAAACTTTTGCTTATAATTCATAAATTGCTCAGAGCTCACAAAGGTGGAATCCATATTCCCTACTTGTGAGCAGGTGTCTCTAGCTGTTCAAGGGGAAAACCAGTATTTTGAGTCCTTCTCTAGACGTCCACATTAGGATGAGAGAGATAATGGTTTTCCCTTTTGGAAATGCCACATAGCTAAGCAGTGATTGACTTAAAAGAAATTAGTTGTCACACCTATAGCAGAATGCACTGCATCTATTCCCACATGAGTCAGCTCAGCATCAAACCCAGTAAATGCCTTTGGGCTGATCCCAAAACAAATGAAGATCCTGGAAGGCTGGTAAGACATTTACACTCGCTTGAACTAGCAAGCAGTTGCTGTTCTTTGTAGGATGACCTTTACTGCATACCTCATAAAGGTCAATGATGATATTCCCCTCCAGTCCTCGACTGCTTTTCACGTTTTCCAAGGCCAGGGTGAAGTACACCCCTCGGGTGTCTGAGATATACAGGTTGTACGTATCGTTCTGGTTCCACTCTTGAACAGCTGCAAACACCTGATTCTCATCTGTGCTGATAATATGCATGTCCTGTTAAAAGAAGACAAAAGGCCTATTACTGAGGATATCTGTATTTCTTTGCCCTTTGGGATATATAATAATTACCATGACTTATGAAAGAATGGAGATGGAGCTTGAACTATAGGTATGTTAAACAATTTTCTGTTAGAGCAAGCCAATAAATTACCACCATTGTGACTTTTCTGCATTTCATTTTTTTAATGATCACCAACTGGGCGAAGGGTTTTTGCTTTCTTCATTTTTGGTAGCTTCAAGGAATTTCATCCAGTTTCATTTTTTATTTATAAATTTGAAAGTCAGCTTTATGACTCATGGAAGAGTCACAACCTTGGAGCCTGGAGTCCTCATAGTTACTAAGAGTGGTGTAGCACCAGGCTAAAAGCAGTGACAATTTCCATCCACATGCTGAACTAACTGGCTTGTGCTTCCAACTGGTAAAAAAACAGTTTAAAAAAAAATGGGAGTTTACATTTATTTGAAGCTGAGGCATAGAGATCAGTTTGAGCTAATGCTGGTAGTGATTTTTAATAACATACTTTTATATTGAGAGTTTGTCTTGAGATCTATTATCCCACTATGTACAGGCTATCAAATAATCCACCCACTAACCTTTGTTGGATTTCTGCTGCTGACCAAGATATGAAGGTCCAGCAAGGGTTTCCCCATTTAGTTTTAATATCAAAGAGATTTGACAGTGCATTTTCTCAGTACTCTTTTAAAGCAGGTTCATGGAAATTATTTCCAGGGTGGTGAGGAGTATTGACGCACTTCATCCTTGCCACCGTTGTTGAACAAACCAACACTGGTTCAGCTAGAAGCAAAATCACTGTGGTTATGTGGGACTTAATTTATCTATTTGTATCTATTTAAAATTTCCCCAGGGTGCCAAGGAGCCTTGATTAATTTCTTGCACTGCTTCTGCATCAAGAAACCATAATTCTGGAAGCCTCCCAAAGGAAGGAGTGACCTGATTTTTGGGAAGAATATCTGGGGGAAGAACAGCTCAACATTTCCACCCTGCCTAGGAGGCAACTTAATCTTCTGTGTGAGATATCTAGATGAAAAGTTGGGGTTGATTAGATGTGGCTATTTCTAATAGACCTAACATAGCCTATCAGCATGGGATGGGGAGAAAAAACATTTGAGGGCCTAATTCTGCCCCAGTGAGTGCAATCAGTGGGAGATTTGCCTCTTCCCTCAATGAAAGAAGACTATATCAGGAAGTTTGTTCTTGCCCAACAACTCTAATTCCTTAAAGATTAAGTAC
The DNA here is from genome assembly GCF_034638445.1 of Ciconia boyciana. Classification (NCBI taxonomy): domain Eukaryota; kingdom Metazoa; phylum Chordata; class Aves; order Ciconiiformes; family Ciconiidae; genus Ciconia; species Ciconia boyciana. Next base: position 53,888,293 of record NC_132941.1, on the reverse strand, counting down.
ATACCTAACCTATTCCAGCAGTGTGAAAATAAAGCAAAACACCCAATGACTTCAGTCCATTTTGACCAGTTGCAGTTGAAATGTTGCATTACCCTATTGCCAGCCTCACATGTGTACAACTCCAGCAGAGTTCATTAATCTACAGCTGACAGGATAGTTATTACTGTACAGCAAAAATGTTCTAGTGACTAAGGGCAGCACAAACAAGCCTTCTTTACATGGCTAGAAGACTTTGCCATGACATCTAGCTTAAAAGTACTTTTGATTTTTAAATGACAAAAGTATCCCTGATTTTATACTATGTACCAATTCCAAACCAGGGCCACCAACAAATCTGTCTTATAACAGGCCAGCAACCTGTGACAGCATCAATCAATAAAGCAGGACAATCATAGGACAGTCATCCTCTCTGCCCACTTGTCTTTTTAATGAGGGGCAGCTTTCAAGGCCAATCTATAAGGTGGGAGCATAAATAATGTTTTTCTCCTGAAAAATGGCAGCAGGGTTTCCAATAGTTGGTGTGTGGTCAGACATTCTGAGTCCCACGCCACCACCATGGAATGACAAACAAAATAAACTATATCTGTGCTATGCAGGTGTCAATACACTGTGGACTGTGATCAACCCAAATGGGAAGAAGTTGAGGTGGTGCAATGCTGGGAGTTTGAGATGCAAATTTCTTACAACTATTAAGTTTTCAGGTACAAGTTAAAGCCAATATGCCATTATCTGCTAGACTGCAGATATCCCATAGGCAATCAGAAGGGTAGATCCAGCCCACAAAGTGAATCTAGCCAACTATCTTATAATTAACCCACCAAAATTGTCACTTGTGGAAGGAAGGGGAAGGCCTTTATTGTCGATTATCAGCTCTCTATGACAGTAGCCTCAACAGCCTTTCTGAGGCTCCAGAGAGCAGCAGTGGTCTCAGCTGCCCATTAGGCTACCCAGAAACTTGTATCTAGCCAAGACACTGGAATGGTTGGTCCCTTCTGTTCTACACAATCCCAAGCAATGTCCACACTACGGAATTTGAGTCTAATTCCAGGGACATATTCTCCTTGCTGAGGCTTGCAGCATTTGATCTGGTAGAAAGCTACAGCCTAAGAAGGTAAATCCAGGCACAGTTGTATGAGAAGTCTCCCTCCCTCCCAGCTTTGCCGGTCAGTGTTAATCTTAGGCCGTCTCAGTCATCTCCTAAGCAGCACCACACAGTGGTTCTGTGTGTCCAAAGCATTGATAAGGCACAACTTTTAGGGAGCCAGCTCCACCTCCATGATTTCTTGGCAACGTCCAGCCATAGGATGGGGACAGTGGAGCTACTATACGCTGTGCTTCTCTCATTGTATGGAGACTGCAGTAGTGCTCAGCATCCTAACCGTTCTCCAGGACTCTCAGTCAGAGCCAGGCTTACAGAGAAATCATTAATAGAGAACAGAGTAGGACTGGGAAAAGGTGTTCATAGAAGATTGGTCAAGGAGAATTTGGTTTGAGCTCTATTTTCTGAGGTACCTGTTCATTACCATTTGCTCTTTACAGAGGAAAAAATAAACTGTTCTTCCTGAAATGCTCACTAATCAAAGGCAAGGAGAGGTAAAGATCCCAAATCCGTATTTAAGAAAGATCATTCAAGTAGCACAACAAATGGAGCTTCCTAGAGAGGAACCTCACTGAGATGCTTCACCACTGGGTAGGCTGTGCTATTCAAGATATTACATGTCTGTGTTCATAAATGGTGCACTCACCTTAGGAAGAGAGTATTTGGGCAATTTAATCTGTGCAAAAGGCTCCCGTCTGTATGACACATAGTAATTTGCTCTTCCACCAGCTGTCACCTGTGGAAACACCAAAGAAAGTGAGTGACGACCCTTCCAAGACACCCTATGCTGACACTTCTAAGAGGGTTTGACAACCTTTCTTTTAGATATCTTTTCTATGACCTGCACACCTGTCCCTAAAAGCATCTGTATAACTCCAAAGAAATACCAGACTTGAGAGGGCTGGAGCATTATTTATTTAAGCTGTGCTATTGAACTTTCCATTTTGTCTCCCATGCTTCAAATCCAGCATGATTTTAACATCTCAGGAAAAAGGGAAAAGTGGGTATGACGTTTAAGGTCTTGAGTGGAAGAAAGAAGATGATCTGGTTTAATCACATGGTTCCAGCACAACTACTTTAGGCAAGTCATTTAAAGCCTCTGTGCTTCTATTCTTCTCCTGTAAAAGGAGATCATACCTTTTTTCTCTGCTGCTTCTCAGCCTTGTCTGTTTGCACTATAAGTCCCTTGGGGCCAGGGTTGTCTTCCAACAACCTTTTACACTGACTAACAGGAGAGACCTATACTAGCGCTGTTTAATGCAAACAGTAAATGCAATTAATGTGCTCTTGGAAAGCTGGAGCTAATCTCTTAGATGCTCTTTGTCACTATAAAACTGGTTTCTCCAAAATCATACTGTCTCTGAACAAGGATGTGGGGGGGAACTGATAGACATCCAAATCTGTGGTTTTATGGACTGGATGAGTTGTAAAGGCTACACATAAATGCCACGCATCAATGAGATCTAGCCCTGATAACTGGTAAAATATGGGATTTTAAACCTGTCACTAGTCACTTACTCTTGCTGTGGGTGTTCTTTCTGGCACCATTTCAGGCCTGGCTACAACAAGGCTTACATCGATGAATTTTCTATATTCTGCTGTTTTGGCAGTCTTGTAGGTTTTTAAGATAAAACAATACACAAAGCACTTCCCTATTATATGGAATGTCATTTGTTGGCTTCTTAAGTTTCCAATAAAGCTAACAGAAAGGTCCTAGATTCTCTCCTAGATATACTCCCTTTTATCTGACAGTGATATTTCAGAATGAGCTTACATGGAATATTGCTGTGGCATCAATTATATTCTCAGTAATGATATCACCTCTAGATAGTGGCTTTCTTCCCTAGAGAAGCTGTCATTCAAGGACACGATATTACTGGTCATGAAATTTGATATCTAATCAACTCAAGATAAGGCTTTTCTATTGACAGTTTGAAGAACTAGAAAGAAAAGAAGGTTTAGAAATAGGACAGGCTTCTGCACTGAGACTTGCCCTTCTGCTTTTTTGCCATTTTTACGTTTAATGTTATCACAGCTGCATTTAGTGCTCCTGAAAGAAAAAGACAACCACCATTATACCACACACTGCATAAGAAGGCAGAAAAATGACCCATATCGCAGCAAACAAACTCTATGCAGACAACATATAGCTAAAGTCAAGGGGAAACACAGTCATGAAAATCTAAAGCTATTTGCTTACGGTCTCAAAACAAGACAGTGGCAAAGAAAGGGAGAGAACAGGAGTCACTTGACTCTCACTTCATGTAAAGTGCATTGTGGACTGGCACAGTAGAATTTCGGGATCCTGCTCTCCAGTTATGAGGATGATGAAAGAGCTGTGAGTGTTATTTCTGAAGGATATCTTTCCCATCTAATACTATCACATCAAAATCAAGTTTTCACAGAAGAGAACAGACTATGCAGGTGATTCATGCTCAGTCCAACTCAAAGGCAAAAATTCATGTTTGCAGTAATTGTATCTCTCCATGTAATTGAGAGATTGCAATTATTGCAATTGCAGTAATTGTATCTCTCTCTACAAGCATTGCCCAAAGGATCCCACAATTCTAGGTTATAATACCTAAATAGCACAGGGAATATTTAAATATTCGCTCTTCTCTTGGTGATATTTCTGACCTCCCGTGGAAGATCCAAATTCTCAAATGATATAACGGTGCCACGTGAACTCATTTTACACCACTCATTATTTCAGCACCAGATCATTATTTGTAGCAGAGTCCAGATAGGACTGAATGTGTCCAATGACTACTTGGTAAGGACCCTGGGTTCAATATCCACCACTTCTGATGGGCTGAGATATGGTCATCAACTCTTCTTTAAGTTGCAGACATGAATATTTACTTTCTAAATGCTGTGATGAGTAATTAACATTGGGAACAGTCCAACAATCTTCAAATTAATCACATGAAAATAGAGTGGCAGAAATATCAAGGCGTGATTAAATTCCCCCATCTGTGCCAGGACAAGATCTACTCCAAGTCCGCCACACTCAAAAGATTTTGCATAGGTTTTTTGGTTTTATGCCACTGCAAACTGGTACCTGGAGGTTTTTTGGTTTGGATTTTTTGTTTGTTTGCTTGTTTGTCTGGTTTTTAAGGCAGAAAGGTAGGATTGAAACGCTGTTCAAGTTCACTATGCATTAGCTAAACTCCCTTTCAGTCCTCTACCTGGACTAGGTCACCTTGACAAAGGTATGGAAATAGAAATCTTTGTGGTCTGTGGTCTTTCTGAGCCAGGTAATATGAAGCCACCCACAATTCTGTTGGCAGGAGTTGTGTGAAGCTTGTCCCAGCCAGGACCTCATCTTTGCATGATTTACATGCACAGTTATAACAGTTCCAAAAAATGATCAAGCCTTCAATAAAGTTTTGGCAAGCACTGCGGTAGAGAATGAATTTTGGAAGGCCCAACTTAATTTATTTTGATGAACTTTTCCTTTTCCTATGAGCAAACTCTCCAACACTGTAAATCCCAGAGATTATGATAGCGTTTTGCCCTCTAATGCCTCCTTTTAGTTCACATTTGATGAATGTCACCCAATTATTTGCTGTGAGCTCATCTGTCATGCTCAGTACAGAATTAGCTGGGTTTGTCTTTTTCCTCCTCCTTTGCTAATGACTGGATCGTTAATCTGTTTTTCTGGATTTCTATTTTATGTGTTTAATTGGGCTTCTGGCCAGTGGAAATGATTCCTTTGGACAAATGTGTTTGTCGTTAAACACATCTGTCTTTCCTAACCTGTGTTCTTTCTTCTTCCCTCCTTTCATGATCTACTACTTTTCTTTAATACTTCCACATTTGGTTACAAGACAAAAGTCTGGTCTCACTTACATCAGTTGACACTTAAGAATAGAAACATGAGAAGTTTCTCTTTAAAAGCCCTGAAAGTTTCAGTATGCTGGCTCATCCCCCCTCCTGACCTGCAATGGGACAGAGCGCATCAAACATAGAAGACAACAAATATTTCACAAGGATGCAGAGAATTATAGAAAATCTGCCATGGAATCCATTCATCTCAATAATTTCTGTGACATGCCTAGAAACACATAAAGCCATTTCTCATGGTAATGATCTAATATGAATCTTTAAGGACAGGTTTTGGTTGTTTGGGTTTTTTTTTTTTCTTTCTTCCTTTTTTTAAAAATTTAGATAGATGTTCTGCTTAACCAAAAAAACCACATGTGTAAAAGAGTTTGATGTTCTGCAATAAAAAGATAGATGTTCTGCAAAAAAAACACATGTGTAAAAGAGTTTGGAAAGCAAGCAGAATGAATTATGTACTCCCAGAATATAAAGACACCCTAGATGATGTCAGGAACTGCAAACCACAGTGTACCAGGCTTCCTTCTCATCTTCCTGGCTAGCTGATCCTGGGACCCATAATTTCCAATGTAAGGCAGGTATTGCTGTAGGAAACATGGAACTACTAAATCTCTGAAATGAGCCTGGGCTAAGCAAGACCCTACCTGCCTCCTGCTGCTCAAAGAACTCGCAGAAAGCCTAAAGGAACATGCACTGATGCTGACAATGAAACACCATATATTAGAGGCACAGCCTTGGTGGATAAACAGTGACAGTGTGCAGACAGCAGATGCTTCCTAAGCTAATGGCTCTTTTCTACATAGTTTATCAGCCTGGGTGGTTTACAACGATAACTATCGCTTGTCCTGCACAGTTATTGGAACAGGTCTTCTACTTTTTACACTGTTGATAATGTTCAAAGCAAAAGAGAATTGGTAATAGCACATATCAACCCACAATGACCAGACATGTTTAGACATTTGTGCTTCCTGTAATTTATGTCCCACTTCAAGCATAGTAAATGGTGACTCAGTCCCTTACAGAACTGAATTTTAAACTTCCTTGTTGATAGTAAATCTTTTGATGTTATTTCCAAAAAAACCCTCACTTTCTTCCTGGGGTGACTTCCTTTGCTTGTAGAGTTCCCTCTTTCCCAGTAACATAAAATGAGTTGGTAGAAGTCAAAAGTTGAGAAACACTGTATGAGTATTGTAACAGCATCCTGGATCTGTGTTCTCCACCTCCACAGGGTGCCCTGGCATTCCTCCTTGCTGCTTTAACCTTAGTTACCCTTTCTCCTTCTTGTGGGCATAAAATCTCCTAAATCAAGTTGTGAATTAAAGCATGGAGGAGTGATGACAAGTTAAGCAGGCAGGCTGCTCCACTCACACCTTTAGCAAGGGATTTTGGTGTTCTTCAGAGGCAGCTACCGTCTAGGCCTTGCACAGGTTTGCCAGCAGGAGGATTGAAAAGTTGTGCCTCCTCTCCCAAACCTAACCCCAATGCCAGTTATGAGAGATGCAGAAGATGAGGAAGAACACATCTGCACAAGCCTAGTGTAATGTTTTTCCTTCTTGATTATCCACCATGGCCAGGACAAACCATCTTCCAGATATTTCTGTGTACTGAGGTTCTCCACTGCCCCAGCATAAATCACATCATGACAGGTACCATCTAGTCTGAATTGTCTCCCTGTGGTTTTCATTAATATCATACCTTCTGCAGAGTCATTAAAGCAATATGCAATTACCTGAGTGTGAGGAGATATGTCTCTCTATGCTGCAGAGACATACGGATTAGTGTTTCTGTGTGCAAAGCACCCTCAAGGTGCCTGGTAAATTCAGCAGGCTTTGAAAACGTGCACTTTTTAGAGTGTCAGACCCACCAGTGAACATTTGCTAAGACAAAGGAGCATTTATTATACTGACCTAGTCCCTGTTTAATTCCTTCTCTCCTCAGCGCTATGATGGCACAGCTATAGGACAGAGTAATCTTGAGTGAAAATATTTGATTTGTTTTAAAAGCAACTCCTGCAGAAAATGTGCACAGTTACACCAAAACACAAGCCACGTTAGAGCTGCAAATGCACATTACCCACACAGAAACCAGCTTAAGAGAGGAGCATAACTGTACACATTAAATCTTCTTTTGAAGGATTTCAGAGGAAACATATGAGGCAAGGTAATCCTTTACATCTTCAGCTGCAGATGCTGCTGATAAATCAGACAACATGAGGAGAGGGGAGAGAGTGATAAAAGAAAGTACAGCACAAAAAGGTCTAGAAACAAAATAAATATAAATAAATAAATAAAGGAAAATGTTAATCATTTTTTATCAACAGATATTTAGGTTCAAGTTCCAAATCTGATATTTGGCACAGCAAAGATGAAACAGTGTTAGAAATGGATGACAAGCACCCAGCAGTGAATAGGAAAGTAGCTAGCTACTTACTGCCTATCTTGCTTTAAGAAGAGCTTTTAACTAGCACCTGGGATGCACTTTCTTTCATCTGTATGGATTAATTTCCCCCACTGGAGTGCTGTCCAGCATTTTAAACAGAGGCAAGAGAAGATCAGCTGTAGCAGGCATTATTCACCAGTAAAACAGGTGTAATCATGTTCATCATTTAAACATCTTCATCCTATTAGTTTCATAATAAGCTTTTAATGATTTCTTCAATAAAAGACTCAAAGACCAAACCCTACAAGTTGGAGAGTGCTCCATTGTCCCGCCAAGCCGTTTTCTCTACCATCGATCGCAAAGATAAAAATCAATCGTAGCTAAGCAGGGTGAAGTTAAAAATAAATTGCATGGATTGATTTCTGTTAAGACCTTTGGCTCCTAGTTAAAAAATGGAGGAAAGAAATTTATATTTGAACATGGTGTATTTAGCTACTATGAAAATAAAGAGAAGGCTCTAGACCAGGAAATCAAAGTTTAATTTCTCCTCTCCTATCTTGTTTCACTGCCGAGAAGTTTCACATTTTAAAAAAAAAAATCGTTTTCTTTATTCCTGGGGAAATTTGCTACTTATTTAAGTTATTAAATTGACAGCTTGAGAACTGAGGTCAGGAATCCATATGAATTGGCATAATCTCAGCTGTGGCTGCTGGTTGAAGTCTATTCACCTGATAACTGACTTCGATTCAGCAAATATGCTCATTTAGCCTAGCTTTAAATACCCCATAAACTTGAAACATACACTCATGTCCTACTAAACATAAGCACTTCCAAGTTTTCCTAAACAACCACAGTTACAACCGGTAACAGCAATAAACCACTTCTCTGAGCTAAGCTTAGACATATTTAGCTTATAGAATTAAAAACTTTTTTTTCCCCTCTATAAAAACTCAAAGAGAAATGTCCCCCCACCCCAGTTCTACGGCTATAAATAATAAATATTTTTCTTTTTACTGAGCCTGAAAAAAAATTTTCTCATAAACATATCCACTTTGATAAAAACAGAATTTGATTCAGATTTTTTAAAAAAGGGCATTTTCTACAAAAGCCATTTTCTATCAAATGACTTCAGCTGAAATTTTTGGACACACTCTGATGAGACTCCGGGCTTCCAAAAAAGGCAGTATTATCCATAGGTTCTATAAGAAGCTATCACTGTGGGTGAATACTGACATCTGCATATGTTTTAAGGAAACTTTCTGATGCAAAAGAAGACTGAATTGGTTCAACAGCTTTTGGCAGAAGCGTTTGCTCCTCTGAGCCAGAGGAATTATTCAGATGTGTACTGTAAGAGTCCCACTTAGCTGCACCACACAACATCTGGAGAAATTCAGGGCTTGCTCGTTCTCACTCATGCTAGTGAGCAGGCTGAGACGCTACCCTGCTGTGCAACTCTCTGAATTAAGCAAAAGTCTTGTAAGTGCAAAATTACTTCAGAGGGTGAAAGAGAGCCAGGCACATGATCAGTATCAAAGAAGAGCATTTTGACTTAAACTTTTCACTTTCCACATGGAATTCCTGCCATCTATAAGAACTGCAGCTGCTCCCACACTGCTGCATGTGCAAGCTGTGAGTAACCACCATCCCCTGCTCCTAAATGGCAATGCCACAGACCCCATCTCATTCAGGAGGATTATAAACCACAGCCAAGACTCCTTCTCTCTCTTCTCAGCTCCCCTCACACTCCTTCCTTCCTTCATCACATCAACCTCAAAAAAAACGGCAACCACCAAAGCAGCTTAGCTTTTTGGACATGGGACCGTCATATGTTCCAGCACGACCTGACCTGAAAGAATCTGGAATCAAGAGAGCTGCGCAGTTCCCAGCGTTCCCAGGAGACTGAGTCACAAATGAAATGGCATAGAAAGCTGCCAAGAAAGCTTCCCAAGAGGAGAAATGGCAGGAGGGGCCAGGAGAGAGACAAGACCCTCTTATGAATTTCAGCCTGCAGTTAAACACCTTGATAAATTATGCCATGGGAGTGGAAAAGGGAAGGGGCACCCATGTTCCCATTCTTTAGAGGCTTTGGAAACTGTACTGCCTCTCAGCATGCCCTGCTGGTTAATCCTACAAAGAACTTCCCATTTAAAGTAGAATGGAGCAGAGTCTGAAGCAAACAGCCAGCCCTTTTCAATCAGAGCTTGCAGGTGTCATTCCTTGCCCTTATGAGGTTAGACCACCAGCCAAAGGCAGATCTGAGTGTGTTCATCTCCAAAGACATTTGTTTGGCCTGCTAGAGAAAACAGGCATCATCCCCAAATTCAAACCAGGTATCAGCTTCTAAATCTCAAAGGAGTCTTCCATGCCCAGTAGCTTTGTCACTGCCATGGAAAGTGCTGAAATTCCGAGCTACATTTCAGATTGACTTCTGATGCACTCTGTTGGGATAGCAGAGTTTGCACCATCCCAGAGAAAAAATAAAGACATAAAAACCAATCAAGATAGGTATTGATCGCCCATCCACACATCTCTGCACTGACTTACAGCCAGTTCAAATCAAAAACACCGAAGTTACCCTGAGGGTCTCCAAGCTCTGACAGAGATAGAAGCTTAAGGGAGGAATGGGGACAGTGTTAACTGGATGCTGAACTAGACTGGTATGACCTCTGGGAGGAAAGCCACACACTGAAGGGTTTACACAAGGAAAACACAACAAGATTAATAGGGGGAGGAAACATATTTTATGAGACCTACATCTATAGCTGGGCAAAAAAAAGAAAGGACAATTTTCAGAGACCAAATCCTTCCTCAAGTCCCTTAGGATCTCATGAGTATGCCCAAAGGCTTATCTGTCCCTCTTCTAACTCTATCAATTGCAGTCTCATAAAAATACTACCTCTCCCTGTAAACTTTGTCTCACATCCTTAGGCCACTAGTGCTATAACAGCAGTACTGCCAGCAGTCTTCACGCCACACATTCTGAAGAGTTTCATCATTATTATTGTACCTCTCCTGATACCTAGGGTTCTGTGTGAAAATACAGTCCTTACATGGGTCTGCAGCAGTGCATTGGGAATGTCATCAGTCCCCACTAGCAGCCAGGCTTGTCCAACACAGGACTCCAGCCACCCAGCAGAACCACTGAGCTCTTGCCCATGAGATAGCTTGCACATAACCTTTGGGTAACTGGGAACAACTACTTTAACTTAGCAATAATTAGCTCCCTACGGCAGCTGTAGGTCTGTCCACAAGAATGTTGCTTTCTGCAGAAACTACTGTCCCAGAGCAAAGCTGATTTCCAGTGAAGGCACTGCCATATTCATAGCCCCTTAGGAGTTCTCAGACCACCACAAATAAGCAACACTGTACTGAGACTTTTTTAGTCCAGACTCCCCTCACTCCCCGCAATAAGTGATGACGTTTGCTCATGCTTTCTTGCATTTTCAGTGGAACATTTTCATCTGTTGGCAAGGAAACGTACATAGATCATTCCTGCTCTTCTTTTTAGTCTTTAAAGAACTAAGTAGCACTGATGTTATTTGTTCACTTACAGGAAAATAACAAGTTTTTCTCCAAACAATGCTTTCTCACTCAAAACAGAATTTCCTGAAAAATAATCCCCATTTTCCTTAAAGATTATTGCGTTTTAGACTCTTTTCAGCAACCTGAGCAATTCCATTAGAAACCCTGATACAAGACTTCCTTGAAAAATATTTTCCCCAGAATTCCCCGTGATTTATTTTTACCACAGAAATTCTCCAAAATATCAACAGACTAAATTCATACATGAAACAAAAGACTATCCCTGACCCCTGAGTCTTATCAAGAAAGCTCTGCACATGAGAATACTGTAGCAGTTCAGGTAATTGTCAGGAAGTCAAAGCTTATAGGCAGTTGCAAGTTATCTCTGCACCTAAGTTTAGAAAGTGATACTATCTCAGCAGCAAGTACTCAAAGGCACCAATAAGGAAAAGCATGGTACAGCTATAGAAAACGGCACATTACAGCTGTAGAGAAAGTATGGGCTCCACTACTCCACAGCTATATAATTGAACACAACTGACACTGACCTTAACGGCAAAGTTGCTCATCAAATTAGCTCCTTTTTGGTACAGTAAATAAATTCAGATATATTTCAAGGTTTTCTCACAAATAAATGACCCACTCTGCAAGCTGTATGAATTTTAAGTATTAACCAGGAAAGAAGATGATGACACTGGCTCCTGGCTACATCAGAGCAATCCTGTGAACTGAATGAAAACTTATACACACAACTGAGGGCAGGATTTTCTCCTAATGTATCAATTTATGCAGAATTATCCAATCTTAATGACCTGCTAGGCATCCTTAAATAACTATTGATCAATCAAATAGAAAGTCAATCAATAAATTCAGAGTGATCACCTACTGTTTTATTCATAAGTATTCTTCCTACTCTCTCTTCGTAGCTATTTCTTCCTTTCTTCTTCATTACCTTTTACATTTTTCATGTGCTATGTTATTTATCTCTTTTGCCTGGTAACCAGTCCCAATCTTTTCAAACTCCCTTCATGGGCAAGTTTTTTTCAAGCACAGGATCATTCTCATTTTCTTTCTTTGCACTGCAATTCTGCAAGATCCTTTCAGAAGCACTGCACAACAGCATTCCACATTATAAGGAATCACTGATTTATAATGGCACTATAACATTTTTCGTATTCTTCTTTCCCCTATCCATTATGCACCATAGTATCACATTTGCTCTGAGTGCACAGTTACACAGGTTTACACTTCCCGAGAATCTTATGCTACAGGCCTGTTCATCAACTTGATTAGAATGGATATTCACTACTAAATAACTATATGCAGATAATCTAAAACGTTGATATCAATAGCTGGGATTCATATTCCCTAATTTGAGCTGTCAAAAAGTTAGAGGTCTTCTCTAAGCTATATTTAAGTTCCTTCTAATATTAATGAGAAAGGCATATTCAGAGAGAGACCTATCTCATCCTGCAATAGGTGCAACAGGAGAAGATAAATTGCCCCTGAAGGTTTTGATCTCTCCACTCACTTTAGAGGAACACAGACTACTGGTTTAGACTAAAAATCTACTGTTTTCATGACAAAAGTTAAAAGAAACGAGTTGCTCTCTCTACTCCAAGACGTTACTTCTGATTTGTTCCAGCACAGAGAGATCAGAACTCATGCACCCATCCTTTATCCAGCTATTAAGCCTCACTAGGTTCTTAACATTTAATTTGATATTTATTTATTCATCTCTGTCTAATATTTGAAATTCAAAAGAGCTGGCTCCCGTATTTCTGTCCAAGATTATCCGGACAGAATGATATGTGATATGCATGAGACATTGCACACACAGTCAATCTGACACAGCCCATAACAGGCAGCTACATCACATGGCTTGTGAGACTAATACATCCAGGACATATCAGCACTCCTATATAGGAACTGAGCAAACACTCTGCATAGCCCCTCAACCATACACTGAACACAGTGGATTTAACACACCTTCAGCTCAGAAAGGTGTATGCTGTGAATATGAAGTGTCTGCATGTTACTCCAGTACTACATGTTGTTCTCTGGGTACCAAGCCCCCTGAGCTGGAAGACAGGGATGGGGAGCAGAATGAAGCCCCCATAATCCAAGGGGAAATGGTTAGCGACCTGCTACACCACTTAGACACACACAAGTCCATGGGGCCGGATGGGATCCACCCAAGAGTACTGAGGGAGCTGGCGGAAGTGCTCACCAAGCCACTTTCAATCCTTTATCAGCAGTCCTGGCTAACCGGGGAGGTCCCAGTTGACTGGAGGTTAGCAAATGTGATGCCCATCTACAAGAAGGGCTGGAAGGAGGATCCAGAGGACTACAGGCCTGTCAGCCTGACCTCGGTGCCAGGGAAGGTTATGGAGCACATCATCTTGAGTGCCATCACGTGGCACGTACAGGACAACCAGGGGATCAGGCCCAGTCAGCATGGGTCATGAAAGGCAGGTCCTGCTTGACTAACGTGATCTCTCCTTATGACAAGGTGAACTGCTTAGTGGATGAGAGAAAGGCTGTGGATGTTGCCTACCTAGACTTTAGTAAAGCCTTTGACACCGTTTCCCACAGCATTCTCCTGTAGAAACTGGCTGTTCATGCCTTGGACGGGCATATGCTTCGCTAGGAAAAAACCTGGCTGGATGGCCAGGCCCAAAGAGTTGTGGTGAATGGAGTTAAATCCAGTTGGCGTCCAGTCACAAGTGGTGTTCCCCAGGGCTCAGTATTGGGGCCAGTTCTCTTTAATATCTTTATCAATGATCTGGATGAGGGGATCAAGTGCACCCTCAGTAAGTTTTCAGATGACACCAAGTTGTGCAGCAGTGTTGATCTGCTTGAGGGTAGGAAGGCTCTACAGAGGGACCTGGACAGGCTGGATCGATGGGCTGAGGCCAGTTGTATGGGGTTCAACAAGGCTAAGTGTCAGGTCCTGCACTTGGGTCACAACAACCCCATGCAACGCTACAGGCTTGGGGAAGAGGGGCTGGAAAGCTGTCCAGCAGTGAAGGACCTGGGAGTGTTGGTTGACAGCCGGCTGAATATGAGCCAGCAGTGTGTCCAGGTGGCCAAGAAGGCCAATGGCATCCTAGCTTGTATCAGAAATAGTGTGGCCAGCAGGACTAGGGAAGTGATTGTGCCCCTGTACTCAGCACTGGTGAGGCCACACCTCAAATACTGTCTTCAGTTTTGGGCCTCTCACTACAAGAGAGACGTTGAGGTGCTGGAGCGTGTCCAAACAAGGACAACGAAGCTGGTGAAGGGTCTAGAGCCCAAGTCTTATGCGGAGAGGCTGAGGGAACTGGGGTTGTTTAGCCTGGAGAAAAGGAGGTTAGGGGAGACCTTATCGCTCTCTACAACTACCTGAAAGGAGGTTGTAGTGAGGTGGGTGTCAGTCTCTTCTCCCAGGTAAGTAGCGATAGGATGAGAGGAAATGGCCTCAAGTTGCGTCAGGGGAGGTTTAGGCTAGATATTAGGAAAAATTTCTTCACGGAAAGGGTTGTCAAGCACTGGAACAGGCTGCCCAGGGAAGTGGTTGAGTCACCATCCCTGGAAGTATTTAAAAGATGTGTAGATGTGGTGCTTAGGGACATGGTTTAGTGGTGGACTTGGCAGTGTTAGGTTAATGGTTGGACTTGATGATCTTAAAGGTCTTTTCCAACTTAAACAATTCTATGATTCTATGGACTCAATCCATGCCCAGTTTCTGGTGCCGCTTATGACAGGCTGCTGGACAGTCACATATCCTGCAAGCGTGATGCAAAAAAGAGGGAAAGTGATAGACAACTTGTGAAAGGGAGGGTCTCCTGCCCAAAGCAGCAGCAATATTCAGTGTGTATATTTCACATTTTTTAGAAGTGTGGGTATATGATTTTCGCTTCAAACACTCATTAAGCTAAAATAAAACATTGCTAAGGATATTCAAGGCACTTGAAGTATTACATATACATACATGCATGTGTTTGTATACACACACACACTTTTTTTTAACTTGAAGCAATTAGCAGCTATTAGCTTGAGCCACTCACTGCTAATTTGAGGCAGAGGAATGTGCACACCAGGCAGATGTCCTCACTGCGAGCACAAATTTCTAAACAGAGCAGCCTTGTTTTAACACAGGTGGGAGCTGTGGAATGTGAAATGTCTGCAAGGCCTCACGCTAGCCATAAAGAATTGGATGTTCCAGAAAACCCTTAGCCACAGACATAAAACACCAGATTAAAAGCATCTCTCTAAAATACTCCTTGGAAAGTAGAGCATTTACTGATTGGAAAGCCATTGCCTCTAGTCAAATCTTGACTTACTAAGTTTCAAAAGTTACATTCTCAGTGTATTCTAGCAGCAGGTCTCCCTATGATGCCAAAGGAAGCCATAGCAGGCTTGGTTTCATGGAGAAATGAAGGGAGCTGTGGCTCCCGTAGCAATTGGTTATCTCCAGAGCAGCAGACTCCCCTACTCACAGGAGGAGAAGTCTGCCAATGTTACTCAAGTGCATGCAGTTTCTACACTGCAGTCCTCCCAGGTCATATGGATCCAGTCCTCCACCTAATCCCAGGACAGAATTATCAGCCTTCCCACTTAAACTGCCTTTTCTAAGAACAATTTCACAATAAACAGAGCAGAACTTTCTTACAATTTGGATGCATTCAAGAAAAGTGTTCCCCCAAGAAAGTAAAATAGGACCTTAATCAAAAAGGGAAGCATATGTTTCTTCTGTACCACCTGGATCCAAGCCCCATCTCATCTCATCTCATCTCATCTCATCTCATCTCATCTCATCTCATTCCCCCTCTTCAGCATTGGTGACAAGCAGTTAACATCACCGTGTCTGTAATCTCTGTGTCTCCTGAGCCTTCTACGACCTAGAATCACTGCAGCCTGGCTCCCAGTTTTCACCCAAATGGCATATCTTCAGGAAGTGTTCTTCCATACCGTACTATTCATTCTCACACTTCCACAGGTATGAAATCGAGAAAGATGGCCTTGTTCCAGCCAGCCAATGTATTCTTAGAAAATCTCAAAAACAAGTAGTTTCTTATTGAATTTCTGTCACTTTCTCATCTCCAAAATCATCATCAACTAGCTGACAAATTTACAGCCATCTTCCACTTTGAAGTTGCCCTGTAACATCTTTTTCCAATCTGTCTGCTATTTTACCTCCTACTGCAAATCTTTGTTTGCTCCATTAGCATTACTTGACTGTCAAATCAGCATAAACCTTTGCATTTGTTGAAATGATCACTCACACCTTTCCTTTGTTCTTCTCCATTCTCTCCTGTTGATCACTAGCTTCTTTGTACTTTCCAAGTAGCCACAACAATAGCAAGTTGGAGCTTCTGTGAAACCCATGAACCCTTATGACTGTTGATGAATGAACTTTCAAAATATATCAGATTCACCACAAAACAGGTGATGAGCAGAGAGATCAACTGTTTTATCCCAGATTACATCACCAATCTATAGCAGGCAGATATAGACTCCCAGCTTTTACAACTTGCAGTCCCATGCACTTGTCCTAATAATATGCCTCCTCTCTTGCACAGAACAAATACCTCACGCAGGCAGAATTCATGTCACATTCGTATCAAGTCAACGTACCTGGATGAAGATATATTCATCCTGAACAACAAGGGAGCTGATGTCAATGGAGCGAGAAAACGGCCCACTCCTTTTGGTCTCTGAGCACTCCTGGATCCGACAGGTCAAATAGTGGGTGTCTGTAATGGGAGAATATGTACACATGTGAAATACCCAGGTAGAAGCCTGTTGTTTGAAAATGTCATCAGAAGTTTGAAAGAATGTCTCTGAAGGGAAGTCTTAACCTCATCTCCAACCAGCTAGATGTTCTTGCATGATCTACCTCCAGCCTTTAAAACTGTAACTGCTTTCTGGAGTCAGGAATTCATCACACTTCCACACTCACCATTCCCTTCCCCATTGTGCAGACAACCCTCAAGAGACTGGAGTTCAAACTGTAAATGGAGGATACAAATCATAAATGTATCAGAAAACTGATGATGAGATCATACAGAGCAGAAGAAGATTTCAAAAGCCACCCCGGAAGAATTTATCAATTCCACTGCCCTCCTGGGAATTATATCCCCATCCTCCCCCTGAAATACCCTAGCCTTGATAATTGGTTTTAGGTGTGGTAGTAACACACAAGGAAAAGAAAAAGCCCAAACCAGCACTATTAAGTTTAACTTATTTTGCTGTGAAAATGACAAGCATCTCCCAAAATTAAGTCTTTATAGCCAATATAGGCTAGGTATGAAAACACTATGAACATGAAATAGCATGGCTAGCTGAAGAGTCCCAACAGAAGTTACACGCACTGCAAGAGGCATCAAATGCTTCCGTCTAGAGAGAAGATGAGAAGACCATCACGCTAATGAGATGCCTTGTCAGTCCTTGACATTGCTTGAGAGAAGGAACAGGACTGGGAGAACATGAAGAAGACATAAGGCAAAGGCAGACATACAGAAAGTTGCTCAGAGTGGCAAGAAGAGACATGCTCACCGCCAGCAAGTTGGCAGGGGTTATAGGGGATTAAGCATTATTTCACTCAAGCTAAGAAAGGATCTCATGAAACAGAACAATCAAGGCGCTGTGTCTGGATGTATGTAATCTAAATATGCCATCTCTGCCTTTCAATTGCTCTTCTGAAAACCGCAAATTAGAGAGAAAATGAAAATACAACTAAGATGACGGCTGCAGTGATAAAAGCATCATATCTTTTACACTGCGACACTTCTACAGGCTTCTTATATTCACACACTTGTTTGCTTTTCTACAAAGGGTGACGACAGACCATCAAGGAAGAAAACAGTGACTTTATAAGGGCTGGGATAAGCCTGGTGCAGTGATTTTAGTTCACAAGTGCACGTATTAACAAGGATCTTGTCAAACTGAGCCCAAAAGGATGAAAGGGAAGTTTAAAAGGACAGTAACAAGCCTAGCAAAGCTGCTTACAGGATTCTCCATCCCATAAAACTTGCTATTGTCCTTAGTCTGTGTCTCTCCAGTGACAGCAAAATGTGGTTCAGTGGAAAGTACTGGGCGGCATGACTGAAATCCTCTGACGCTCAGCTAACTGCCTTCCCAGATTCAAAGACAAGATTCACAAACTGGCAGTTTCCCCTTCCATAGCCTTGTCCTTGACTCTTAAGAATGCAAAAAGAATGCAAGTCAGAGGCATTGATAACAAGAATAATAATTTTTAAAAAGATATTGTCTAAAAAAAGTCACAAACTACAACCAAGCTTTAAACTGATAAAGGTTCATGACCTGTCGCATGACTGAAGGTCCATGTTTAAAGGCTGCAGACCTGGTTCTGGGTTGGGGCACTCAGAATTCCTGGTTAATAAGGGCTACATGGCTGATTCAGAGCAGTTGCACAGGTCTGGTGCAACAACGAAAACATAGACCCACTGATGATGTTAAAGCAGCAGAAACTGTTGCTGATGCCAGCTCAGAGTATCTGGAGGTAATTCAAGCATATGGTGAAAAATATCTGACCTAGAGACAGTCTCAAATAACTGGAGTATCGGAGTTATGCTTTCTCCCAGCATAAAATACCAGCAGCAGCAGAGAGGTCGGACTCTCAGCTGGGATAAATTAAGGTTCTTCATCAACTGACACATACACTCTTGGTCCAGAGCTGCTATTTACCTCCTCAATGTGGAATCTAAGACATCTTTGCAGTGTATAAAAGCAACTTCTGAGAAAACAAGAGGGTCTTATGTACTGCCATGCTACCCAAAGAGCTCAGCAGCCTTGACTTGTTCTTTGAGGTAGCACTAAAATTGGGCAGAACAAGGAGGAGAGGTCAGGAGCCGTATTTTTAGAAGCTCATTCCCTCCGGTATGTTCTCCCACACAGTCGCCTGGATATTCTTATCCCTCCAAAAAGGGGATAATTTGCTGCTGCTGAGTGACAGAATGGGAAGAGGAATAAAAACCTGTCACAAATAAATGCAAATAAATCACAAGTGTTGACATGACAACTAGCTTCCTGCCTATGGGGAAATGTGTCATTTTGAGTGTGTTACACCAGCAATCAAATATACTCAAAGAATGGCACCTGATTAATATTCACAGGAAGTTGGTGGTGGAAAAGGGGGGTAGCTCACTATCCATTTTCTGTTTAGTCTTTTGTTTATTTATTTTCATATGTTTTACAACACAAGGCCTATGAAAGAAAACACAGATGCAAAAAAATTATCTTCAAACCTGTCTGCCTTTGGACACAAAAATAAGTTCAAATCTTGCCTTGCTTCCTGCTGCCCCACAATAAATGAAAAATAATTCCCTTTAAAATATATTAAAAAATCAGGTGAAAATATGACAGCACGCAGTTCACATTTGTGTGTGGCTGGAAGCAAGAAACAACTCCAAGTCCCTGCTCAACCTTGTTGAAGGGAATGATCCCTTCATGAGCTATGGTCCCATTTCCAGAGTACATCTTCCCCTATATAGAAAGTACAGGGCCCCTCAACAAAAACGTCAATTAAGAGAGAACAGGGCATCCTAATTTCCAAGCTGTTACCTCCCTCTTCTCTGAAGGGAGTTAATTTTTCAGCCCTGTTTTGCACAGCCACAAAGAAAAAGGATGGCCGCCCAGAGGGGCAGGTGGCATGTGCCCAAGCTATGCCTTTAAAGCCTTGCTTACCTTTCACTGGGAGACACATGTCTTGAGGGAGATTGGCTTCTATCTAGGGATTATTTTCAATTTATATATCATCCCATGCAATACCAGAATTAGGGGGTTTGGGTTTTGGGGGGTTTTGAGTTCTTTTTATTATGTTCCACTGCAAAAGGAGTTGAGAAGAGCTCCCTATTTCCTAGACAGCCTCAAAAACTTTTCGTGCTTATAACCCAACATCCAGCTACTTTCTCAGCCCATCTGTGAATGAGGCAATATGGACATGAAGCAGCCTGGAGGGTTTGCTGCAGCTCAAATCCCAGCATCCATACCTCCGCACAAACGCTTCCCACCAACTTATCTCACTTAAGATTAGAGAATGGCTTTCTCAGATGTGCAGCCATTTTCCAGTTCAGGAGCTTGAAACACCTCCCCATTGCTAATTAACATAGTCTCCCATCTTGAGAATTTGGAGTGTATTTTTACCCTTTCTAGAAGTGATAAAACTGAAGCAATTTCTTGAAATTTGCAGTGATAAACTGGTGAAATAAGCCAAACTACTATGTCTCTTCTTTGCCCGCCAGTCATGACAGCTTTGGCAGGAAGAAGGAGCACAAGAGGCTCTCTCTGGTGGGTAACACCCAAAGATGTGGGTCCCTGGAGGGAGACGCTGAAATAGTCAAACCTGTCACTGTGCTGAAGGCTGCAAAGGGCAGACCTATGTTCAGGTTACTGCAACTTACAGAGACACAGACACAGGGCCTGCTCCTCCTTGGCAGTGTTAACAAGCCAGCTAAAAGCAGGCATGGCTGGCCAGCGTGGCTAACAGGGAGAAGGGCAACTGATGGAAACAAGTTGCATTGGCAGATTGGCTCAGCTTAAGTCAGGTCCTGGTGCCAGGCAAGACTTAAATTCATAAACTGCCAGTGAAGGTTACCATGGGAGGGGGAAAAAACTAGCTGGCCTCGACAATTTTTCCCCCAAAGGAAAAGAGGATCTAGGAATGTAGACAAGACTGTAAATTATTCCCCAGGAATGTTACCCTGTTTTATCTTTCTGGTTAGGTTTTTCCCCCTCTTTTCCCTTTAATTAAAATACTGTTTATTGCATCGTATCTGTGAGTGGGGAGAAGATTATCTCACTGAACATCAGAAAGTTTAATATATCTTTCCCAGGAGTGCTGGTGGGTACTTGTGTCAGTGTATTTGGAATAGTTCCCCTGCATCCAACCCTGTCCTTGCTACTGCCTATTACACCCAGGCAGAAGGTACAGTGCCCAAGGCTCCTACATGTTTTTATAATGTAAAAATGCAAGCCTAGATTATTATTCTGCTACAATAGCTCTGCCAAGATGTCAAAAAAATGTGAAAAACTTCATCTGCTACAAAAGACAGGAACAGCTTGAGATCAGCTAGGCACTAGAATTAGCAGCATCTTGCAAATATTTAAGGAGACTAGACACTGGGGCAGATGTTTTTTCAGAGACCCTACCATAACTGATGACCAGACAGACAAAACCATGGGGCAAGACCTCTTGGAGGACAGACACCAGAGTGCGGAACAGGATTTCCACCTCCCAGCTTCATGAGCTTCTTGATAGCCCTGACTCATTTACGGACGAACGATACTCTAGCATGCCCCACCACCTGTTCCCAGCCACAGAGCATATTTTAGGCTCCAGTATCTGAACTGGTATTAGGTTCTTGAATCCCATTACTGCTAAAAGAAAAAAAGAAAAAAAAAATCAAGTTCAGGAGTCTAATCCTAAATACCACTTCCCTCCCCCCTCCCTTTTTAAATGTTTTTTTTTAAAATAAAAAGCATGGAGGAAAACAGAAGAGGAAAAACAAATACCCCCTCTAGAAGTATCATGTACTTTTCAAGTGGCCAGGGACATTGAAGGCAGGGGTTCTTGTCCCTGAATTGAACTGAGCAATGAGAATACTCAAATCTATGTCTGTTAATGCATCAAGTGACTGAGCCATCAGACTGACCCAAAAGGCATTAAAAAAGCCTCCCCTTCCTTCTCCCCACTACTGAGGAAAACTTTCATCAGAAACTTTCTGATCAAGAGGAAATAACTGCAGGGACCCACTTTCCAGCAGGTGTAAGTGCCTCAGCCATTTCACTGAGAGCATGAAGGCCTATTTTGGTTACAGAGCCAACTAGGAGAAAAGTTCAGCCTCCCATTCCTAAGTATACAGAGCTGTACCATTTCACACCAGGTGAGGCTATAGCTTTGAGGCAGTCGATGTTTTGTAACACAAACTAGTATCATTTTAAGCCTTAAAAACTCTAATTGGAGCAAGACGGTTCTTTTGTGCTGTGCTTGGCTGGGAGAGGAGTCATTTTGGTGCTGTCCCTCAGCAGGACATGCCAGCGGGGCCAGCACAGCCCGTCAGGTCTCGCCTGTGCCTGCTGTCTGCTGGGACGATAGCTTGCAATGGGCCTGTTTTGCTGACGCTACTGCTTTAAGTCTGACTTTCAGTGAAACCTCAATACCATCAACTGCCAATTTCAAAATGCTGAATTTATACATTAAAACAAGAACAAACAGCAAACCCCTGAGCAAACAAGACCTGAAGGAAGAGAGTTGCCTGCGAACTGGGGAGACATCTTTCAAACGAAGCATCTACATCCTTGACACATCCAATATTCAAATAGCTGGGTGAGCAAGTTTAAACTTAGTTTGAAAACAGACTCCATCAGCAGTTTGTTTGCTTACTTGCTTGCTTTTTTACTTGCTTTTGGCCGTTTCTCCCAGCATCTCTGCAACAGCACACACAGCACCAAAGGCACTGAAGAAGCCTCCCTACCTTGCCCACCCACCTGCCGGCCTGTTTTGTTTTTTCCACATATTCAACAAACAGCTGTCACCCCTGAGCTTTTATTGCCTGCTTATTTATTCAGCTGCCATTACTAAATAGCAGTGGGGGGCCAATAAGTGATTTTAGAAGATCCACAGCCTCAGAGAAGCCACCCTGATAGACAGGAGCTTGTTCACACAGCATTTGGCCTATGCAGCACTTGACTAAAACAGAGAAAAGTTTGCAGCCAACAAAAATGAGGCCTTTTCCTCCCAGAAATCCTTTACAACCTCAGTCCTATGCTGCTTTCTACACTGTCCCTGTAGTGTAAAAGGGACACATGTCCCATGCTGTGTAGCACTGACCTGGAGTAAAGCTGGTTCCACCCCAGGAGCAGATGCATTACCATGCTGTAGTTCCTGTGTGAAATACCTAAAACAGTTTGGAGAGACTGGTGGAAAAAGTCAACTTACTTCTAATACTGTCTTCTTCGCTGGAGGTTAATTACATAGGAATCCATTCTATCGCAAATGTGGCTAGATTAATTTCAGTGATTAATTTCAGAATTATTTTTTGTTCTTTCTTACTTTAGATCCAGGCACTTTTTCAAGGGCTGTAATGTTTTGGTATGGAGCACCTATTCATACATCATAAGCAAAACTGAAAAATCCTTTCAATAGGTAACAAAGGGTACCTGGGGCATAGTGACATTCTGGCCAGAGGAGAAGTCTGACTGTAGGCGATTTCTCAAACTCCCAGGTACAACCTGGCTGCTCTGAACACCTCTGGAAATGCATGGAGGCTGTACTGCACGGTGCTGGTAGCCCAGCTCTTTATGATTCATGTAAAATACATGATACTGAAACAGCTAAATAGGGAACAGAACAGACAGCTCCTTAGCCCAACAGATTGTGCTTCTGCCCAGCCTCTCCACAGACACAAGCCCTGCAGCCTCTGAATTTCCCCCCAGGGGCTAAGGATAAGAGTATGCATCACATCAAACCACATGACCCACATCTTTCCTATCGATTAAAATGTAAATGGGGAGACAAAATGAGTAAAGTGAATTTCCATTCCCACCCCATTCTTGACTCAAAGCCCACTTTTTCAGCCTTGGCTGCAGGCACTCACGTCCATCAGCTGTCCGGGCTTCCATGTGCACCAGGTCAGGTTCTTTATCCAAACCAGTCACTGACCTGGGGGGGGGGGGAGAGAGAGAGAGAGAGAGAGAGAGAGAAGGCAGACAGTTAGATAAAAGGCTGCAATCAGACAGAGAGAGGGTGAGGAAAAGCAAAACCAGTTCAAATCTACCTTGTGACACCTGACACGTAGGTCCCTACCTCCTACCAACTTGTCTCCTTTGTGTTTCTACACAGCCCACTCCCAGGGGCGATATACTAACCTTTAAGACAGACATCTTCCCAGGCGCTGGGGAGTGAACCTGCCTATCCCTTGTCTACAAGATCAAGACTACAATGATCATTCTTGTGGTGGCAAAGTGAGTTGGTTCCAAGATCCAGTAAAATTAGAGCTCTGTTTTAATGCTGAAGGAACGACGAGGGCACAGCAGCCTCATGCTTATAGACAGCAAGTTAAAAAGGGGTTTTACTTGGCTGAATAGTGACATGAGAGACTGAGTTTCCTGATCTGACCCTGGTTTGCTGGGCAATCTTGCTATTGTTTACCTCAGTTTCCCCATCTTCAAAAGAAAAACGATGCACATATGCACGGTGAAATTCTGATTAAAAAAAAGGCTAGAAAGTATTCATTATTCACCCCATGGTCCTATGCCATGGTCCTCGATAATCATGAAACAAGGCACAATGAGTTTCTTTAACGTCACTGGTTGAAACCCAAGCACCTCAAGTCAAATCTTCCTGTGCATTGTTATTTTACTCCCTAAAAATGTTTTGCAAGGCACATTACAAAGATAGTTTTCCTCCTGGCACAGGGAGAGTCACGCCTGGAACAGAAATGTTATTATTAGTGTCCTGGCTGATAAGAATCACTGGGAGATGAACATTTAGTCCTAGCAATGGCTGGCAGGGGGAAAAAAAAATCCATAGATGTCCACGTGATTTATGGAGCTGCTTCTCCTGAGTTAACCAAAGGGTTAGATTAAAAAGGGACAATGACAAAAATCAGTTTCTAATTTGGTGGAAGCTGAATTTGATACAGTAGATTGTAAATAATAGATTCCCTCTGAGCCAGCCAATGTTCACAATTCCCTAATGTTCTGAAACACTTTTATCACAATCTTTTGCTGCTTTCATCCTTGGGGCATCAACAGCTAAAACATTTAAAAAAAAAAAAGAAGAAAAAAAGAACAAACAAAACACAGATGCTCTGATACATTTTTGTGGATCTCACAAAAAACATAGCGATTGAAGCAATAACAAACATATGAATGTGACGGAGTTCAGCTAAGATCAGCCAGTGCTGCAAATGCCAAAACAACTACATTATGACCCACTGTGTAGGTAACTGAAACTGGCACTGCTTGTTAACTAGAGCACCACATCAATAGTGAGTCCATTCACAACACACTGTGAATTGTGGCCAAAAAAACCCAATACAACAAAACAAAGCCACACAGGCAGAGCTTTCATCATTCTACTCCCAGTGAGAAATAGTCTGCTCCTTAATCGCTACCATCAGTTTCAGGGTGATCCCACAAGGAAGAAAGTGCTGTTTGTTATCGATAAGGATGCCAGAATGGGCCTGAGTCCCAGTGACCGGGTAATTATCAGGGTCAAATCTTCCAAATATCTGGACTCAGTTAACAGTGACAGTAGGAAAAATAGAAATTCCTTAAACTGTCAGTGAAAAACTTCACAGTGTGCAGCAACCTTATTTCCCAATATACAGAAAAGGCACATATCTTTCTAGTCCACAGCAGAAGTTTTCTGCATTTTTCCCATAAGTAGCCCTAAATGCTGTAATTTCAGCTGTTCAGCAGTCATGACCCTTGCCTATGACATGCTAATAGGGACAGAGGTACGTGCTTACCAACATATCTATCCATCACAACTTTATCAAAGGGAGCAGTAATTTCAGCACTTTTAGGTACAGATCAGGAACACATTAGGGACCTGCCCCACAGCCCTTCCCAACAGGCTTCCTACTTAAATCCAGCCTTCACCCTGGAGGCTACACTCTCCAGGCTTCCTTCTGGAAGCCAGACACCAGCCTTTTACCCAGAGCCGATTACTGTGTCCTGACACTACAGTGCCAGGCTGCCTCACCTGCTCCCCATGACACCTCCTGGGTCCCTCCCCTCCAGATGGAGGGGGCACTGTGCCCCCCCTGCAGCAAGGGGGAAAACCTACTCCTGGCCCAGGTAATAAGAAACATCAGTATAAGGCCTGCCACAACAATATCCATCTTAAAAGGGACTGTAATTCAAAGAACCTGAGCATTTCCAAACAAAATCCAAAATACTTACTACCATTGTGTGTTTGCATACACAAGCTCTGTGGATTGACTCCACTGATAATGCCTATTACGTGAGCACCAGAGGACAACAGGAGTCTCCTGAAACATGTCATTCTAGCTTGAATTTCCTTCCCAGTGCCATCTACTTGTTTCCTTAATTAGTTTTGATAAGCCTGATGGTTCTTTTCAGAACAAAGATGATGAAAAAAGGACCAGCATACAGCACCCCCCTAGTACTCCTCTGCTCGCCGAATACCGTACTTCAGGTGGAAAAACTCACAAAGCAATCTTCTGTAACCCAAAAGCAAGACAAGCTCCTGTTATCTGCAGGCAGATAACAAGCCTGTAAAGTAATGCATCGGTCATCCTTCCTTCTCCCAAACCAAGTCGCTCTGTTATATCAAAGACTCTGATTGCAAAACAAATCCCCAATCAATGCTGTTTCTTCATCTCACCTCACGTCTGTTCCCACTGGCAAAGAACACAGCTTTGCTTTGCAGGGTTCTGACTCCTGAATACAGGTATTTTCAGTAAATGGTCTCTCATCGTTTGTCTGGAGAAGCTTTACATGAAGAATGCAAAAACATTAGGCAGCAGAAAGAGCAAGATGTGAATGCAGGTCCCGGAGCACAGCTGCAAAAATGCACACACAGACTGTAAAGCTATTCCTTTACCCCATGCAGTAATTTCCCTGGTCTTGAGAACTCACTACAACAACGTCTCAGGTCTGGCAATACAAGAGCAGCAACAAAACAAGAAGACACACCTTCACAGCCTTTATATTTTCTCATACATTATCTCTCTGAAGACCATTTGGAGGATGCACTGCTCAAAACTATTTGAGCGACTAAAGTATGATGAGGAGAGATGTCAGCATCCCCTGACTTACCATTTCCCTTGCATGTTCTCTACAACCAAGTGGAGCCCACAGAATGGAGTGGCTGGGAAGGGATTTCATGGCACTCTGGCTGACAAACAGCTCTATATCAGAGGCTTAGAAAGACAAGAGTGTTTAACAACACTCAGAAGCCTAAGCTGAGATTGAAAACAGTTTTCCTGCTACATAGTCACACCTCAGGCTCCATGCACAGCTCAGCTTTGTGTTTTGTATGTGCACAAACTCCAGACAGCAAAAACTAAACCAAGGTCCACAAAATGCACCTGTGTGTGCTGCTGCCTTGGATGGCTGTGGGGAGGAAAAAAGGGCACTCCTGCCGTGAGAAACATCTTCCACCAATCTTGCTAAATCAACATCCTCTACCATCCCTATTTATTTATCACTACTCAGATGAGAAAATGCTGAGAGGATGCAGGCAGAAGTGACAGGAAAGGTCATTTTTTTCCTGCTGACACATTCCCTGACTGCTGCAAAGGCAGTTTTTGAAACATGGATCCTGCAGCCAGTGTTGCAGCTGGCACAGGATTATTGGCCAATTAAGAATTCAAACTACCTCTGAATCCCATTAGGAAGGAAGCAATGGTTACTTTTTCTCTATCTTCTCCTGCTGCTTTTCTTTTTTGTTCTCATGGTAGCCGTTGGTTTTCACAAGGTCTTTCGTCCATTCTTTTCAGAAGAGGATTGTGTGTTCTTGAAAGCTGAAGGATGGATAGGACCCTGGCAAGATCCTTATCTCTGTCTTGAGGGAAGAGCGTTGTACATGGATGCACATTTACTAGGCCACTCTGCTGATACTTCACCTCTGATCGGGGGGGGAGAGCAAGTGAGAAGGGCAAGGAAAACACAGTATTCTGCATTGTAAGTAGCTATTCCTGAAATGTGTCTATGTAAGACAGTATATAGTTCAAAATGAAACACGCTAGCCTATGCAAAGAAAGGAAAAAAGAAATATACAGACTCTCTGGGTTATCTGCCTGTTGCACACCTCAGCTCACTGCTTCTACCAGCTCTACTGCACTGCCTTTCCATGGAATAAACCATTTTTGCATTTTTTTCTACCCATTTTCCAGACATCAGGCATTTAACAATGAAAGACAGCATTGAGATTTAGCTACTCTAGCATCTCAGATCAAGAATGCTGAGCAATTCAGACTGCCTGCTGCTGATCCTTGCTCCCTAAACCACCAATAGAGAATAAGAGATGCTCTATTCCTCCATCTCCTGGACCCATTAGCTTGGGGGGTGGGGGTGGGTATCACTGGACATCAGCAACATTTGTGTCAAGGATTTACAACAAGGTAAAAAACCAGGTCACAGGGATCAGCCTTTCAAACGTGGTCTGGAATCTGCTGGATTGAGCTTTTTGCCAGAGTTTCTGACCAATCAAGATGGCATTCAGCAGCTCTGACTTTGAAAACAAAATCAAAACTTTTACGATGGATTGAGACTTTCCCAAGATGCAGACTTGGAAACTCATTTTTGCAGGTTGGGATGTCAAACTGAAGGCAATTGTCACTGCTCATGTAAAGAGACAGAGGAAACAGACGGAGACTACTTAGCAGGATGTTGTGCGGTAGATAAGGGCTGGAAATGGGAAGGAACAAGGCACATTTATTGTGCAATAATATGTGAAGGGGGAAAAAATACATCCTCTTGCTGCAGGCAACTGTAGTCAAATTAGTGGATGTTGCCAATTAGTCTGCTGCAATTTTGATTGTATCCTGCCCCAGAAGTGAATAAACACTTCTGTGTGGTACCAGGCAAGCAGTGCATGGGACTAACTCATCCAAGCAACAAAAGGGCCATGTCTATATGGACAGATGAGAGCAGAAATTGATCCATACAATTCCTGCTCAGCTGATCTGGATCTTTTCACATAGTGCCATTGCTAAATTATACATACCTTTCCAACACGGGCCAACAGCCAACAGGCTACCTTCTCCATCTGATATGGCATCACATTTGCCTAGGTATCAATAACTGCAGTTACCTTCAGATGGTCAAGGGGTTTCTGTGTATTCATCTGTTATTTACTGCAGTCAAGTCTAAAACTAGACCCATCAGCCATTAACTCTGTGCACGTAACAGCCAATGTGCACACAAGCAGCATACACCCCAGGCCGACAACACACCATAAACTACCCTAGTTAAGAACAGATACAAATGTTGAACTGTTAGGGGAAAGAATGTATTTATTAAACACATAAATACAGTACCATTCTCCATGGCTGAAAAGGGGGAGGTGCTGCTGGATGGGGTAGGATGTGATGAGGTCTCTGAAGAGTTATGGACAAAACCTCCTTGCACAGCATATTTCAAATGAAGCTTGGAAAAAAAGCTGGGCAGGAAGATACTGTAAGAAAGTGTCTTAGCAAGGCCCCTGGAGCTTTCTACGTCTTTTCCAGTGCTAATTTCCGTGATGCTACAATTCTGGACATCGGCAGAAGTAATTGTTGTGAGACTTAGCTTGCAAGATAAGGCAAAAAAATTGCCAAGTGTT
Organism: Ciconia boyciana; assembly: GCF_034638445.1. Classification (NCBI taxonomy): domain Eukaryota; kingdom Metazoa; phylum Chordata; class Aves; order Ciconiiformes; family Ciconiidae; genus Ciconia; species Ciconia boyciana. The sequence goes on along the minus strand of NC_132941.1, from coordinate 53,859,146 downwards.
TTTTCTCAGCTAATTTCTTTTCAGCAGAGCCAATCCTTTTTAAAAAGGTCCCAATGAATTTTAAGGAGGTGTTCTGCCTAGTATCTCAAAGGAAAAAAAACTTAAGGTGTTCACAGCCTCTGCATGTGTTTCCATATGTGCATACATGCACCTGCCTACCTGCATCTCCTCCCCACTACCTGCTGAATGTCTAAATGAATTACCTGTAAACTTAGTGGATTACAGGTCCCAGAACTACAAATTTGCTACACACAGTTGTTTCATGGATACAGCAAGCCAGGAAGAGGAAAGAGGTCCAAATCAATCCTTTCCTTGAAGGAAAAGCTGACATTTAGGCTCAGCCATGTCACCGATCACTAGAGAATCGACACAAGACAGCAGGCTCTGCTGCACACAGAAACATTTTTTCCTCTTCCCAGTACATAAAAGAAGGTGACTCTATATCACAGAAATTAACAGCAATGGGAAAGAAACTCCACTGAACCTGAGAATACCTGTAAAGGATATCTATCAACAGAACAAAGCTGCTGTTGATTCATGCTTTTTTCTTTTCCCTGTATGCTAATACCAAAAACTAATTAAGTACAAATAATTCTGTGTCTAGCTCTCATTCAGTCAATAGGTCTTAGTCCTTTAAAGTCCTCTGGCATTTCTTTCCCAACCTATACTATAAACTCCAATAAACATGATCAAATTTTTATGAAATAAACTCAGAAAAGTGTGTGGGTAGAAGGGTGAAGATCCTTACACACAGCATTGTCAAGGTTTGAAAGGGGCAGCAGCCCAGGCTGGGCATGTGCAGGAGGTGGCATCTTAATTTCCCAGTCTGAAATAACTTCTCATGGGGACTGAAACTCATGCAGGGAGCAGATCTGTCAGCTACATCAAGCCAGCACTCATAGCGGGTGTGCTCCCAGGTGCAGTTACAGTCCTGCTGCTTACTTACGAACTAAATAAGCTACTCCCATGCAGCCTGCTGCTCCTGACTCATCAGGGCACAGCCGATCCAGGATATATAAAAGCAGCCCTGGGGGATTATCCTAATTGAATAAGAAGCCTTTTTTGCCAAGTCCTAGCAGCACCGGCATCAGGATATGGTGGAAGTAATGAAGCATCAGCTCATCAAGTTAAGATGTTATTGTCTTGAAGACATCTCAGAGCTTCAGTGCACAATATACCATCAGCTCTCTGTCCCACGTGCATCCAACACAGACAACAACGCTTTGAGGAAGGCATTTCTAGAGAGGAGAGAGGGGATTTACCTGGGATTAGAGGTCTGCAAACTTAATGGTGGACAAGTTTGAAACATATTCCAACAGAACGGTTTGATTCTGTTTTGCCTTGTGAAGGAAGGGACGTTTTTTGCAGGACACTTTTTTTTTTTAATATTCTAAATTTAAAGTCCTTTGAGGAAACAAGAATAAAAATATTTTTTTGGAAATACTAAAAAATGACATATTTTTATCTTTGTCTCCCTTCTCATCCTTTTTTTCCCCCACCATCACTCTTTTTTTGGAATAGGAAAGGAAAATACAGAAAAAAAGGAGAAGAAGTGGAAAACCGAAATGCAGAAATTATTGTGTACAAAAGTCATTTTGGTGATCAAAATCTAGGCCAAATTATTGGGCCGGGGGGATCCACTCCAGAGGAATAGTTCATTCTACTTAACCAAAAAATCTTTGTTTCCCAATGGAAAATTTGGCAGTAGAACAGTTTGCAGGGGGTGGGGGTTGGGGGTGGTGTGGTGTGTGGTTTTTTCAGCTTTTTGTAAAAAAATAAATAAATCAGGGAAATGACATTTTCTAGCCAGCTGTGCTGTGCGCAGATCTGTGACACTCAAGCACAGTTTTTGTTTCTCTTCCAAGACTGATCACTGACATATTGAGTGACTTTCATCTCTTTCCCTGCATTTGGTTTAAAATTAGTTTAGTGCCTACTATATTATGAAGCCCAGTTAATTAATGTTTGCCCGGTGCTTGGCTGCCCTCCTTTGAAAGTCATGTAGATGGGGAACTGCTATAGATTATTGCTTTGGTTTTTCAGGAAACATGAATCACCCCTGTTTCTGACCACTTTAGAAAAGCATAGTACATGCTCAAAGACACCATCAGCTCAGCCCATCAGTCCTGCAGCCAAGGACTTTACTGGAGTTACTGTTTCCCTCCCTGGAAGGGAATGTTTAGAAGACTCGTAGCATTCCTTTGAGTTTGTCTCCTAGCAAAAGTATCTTAAACATGATCCGTCCACGTAACGTTTTATGCCAAAATAAGGATTCTCAGTTCACTGTGTGTTTAATTGCCCTCATTTGTATGAACATTTTCTGACTGAAATTATGACATGCCTGAAACACTAAGGCTCAGTGATTCAGCTATTAAGAGAGTCCTAGGCAGAATATAGTGCCTCTGAAAAGCTTCAGAGTGAGAGAATCATTTAATAAATGAATGCAGCAGTAGATAAATAAAAGTAAAACTTAAATTGTCCAAAGAGGGGATGCCAGTATGAAACTTGGCACAGGCAAAATGTATACGATATGCTGATGAGCCCCATATGCCTATGGGCATTGTACATTGTATTAATTAAGGAAGGATGAGTCTCCCCATTTCCTGTTGCAGAATATTGTGAAGAATCACCCTAGGATAACATCTAACATTCTGGAAATAAATTTGTGGTTCAGTTTATGCATTTTGGAGAAAGGCAATGTGAAAAACTAGATTTCTGTCACCAACTGTCACAAAAGGTTTTTTCTCTTCATTTCAGATGCTAACCTGAAGAGAACAAATGGCTTATTTCATTCTCTGACTTTTAATCATCAGGCAGAAAAGGAAGAGAGAGAGGAAAGAAGAAGAAGGGGAAGGAGGAGAAAGACAGAGGAGAATAAACTACTCTGTTCTGGACCAGCAAGCATAAATGCATCAATGTGTCTCCTTGCCCAAAAAAAATTACACTCAATTAGCTGCTGAGAGTGAGATGCTCATTTGTCCCAACATCCACAAGAGGAAACAACCAAGAAGCAGGAAAAAAAAAGGATTCTGGCAGCAGACAGATATGCAAAGACAGGCTCTGTCTGTAGAAACAGCAAGTCTGCCTGGCTATGATGGGTAAAAGCAACAGTGACAGGTCGTCTGCAGATCACCATGTGTCTCATGACAAGACAGGTTTGCATTCAAAACAGAAGCATCCTCACAGGCAGAATGGAGACGAGATGAATAAAATGGCCACAGCCACTTGCAGGTCTCTCCATCAGTGGAAAACTGACACTGTAGCAGGAGAGACCAGAGAAACCACGGAGCTTCTACGGGTTCCTTTGCTTCAAGTTAGATGAATGCACCAACAATAAGCAGACAAGGCTGCCCAGGGGGCTGAGCACTAGACACACTCCCAGCTCTTCACAATGGCAGAGTCCCAAAGCATCCTCATCCCCAAAGCATTACCTTTTTCAAGTAAGAAAGCTCAGGGCAGAATGCTGCAATGGGAGTTTGTGCTACTCACATGTCAAGAAGTAAAGATATATGGTCAAGCTGTAGGTAAATCAAGAACTTCTCTATGTGGGGTTCTTAATCTGTTGTTATAGATGAGCAATAAAAGGAAAGAAATGTACCAGGTCAAATGAAAAGTAATACTCTTCTGTTTTCTAGCCTCAAGGCAAATTCCAAAGTGTCAACACACTGTTCAAATCTAATGATTTGTAGAAAGAAAAAAAAGAATTCTAGAGAAACTACAGCAGATCCAGAAATGGCTTTAGGGAGTCACTATTACAGATGGCACCTAAAATCAATATTATAATGGAACATGTCTCCTTCCCTCAAAGATTTTCAATCAAACCTGAAAACCAAAAATATTGTGAGCAAAACCTAAGAATCTTTCTGCACCCTTTGGCCAAAAACCTGTCAGGGTTTTTGGTTTGTTTTTCTTTATTTTTTCCAATAAAAAGCAGGATTTTCTCCTATGGGAGAAAACCCAGATCTACAGCAATAAGCTCTGAAGTCTACAGGTATTATTTATTATTTCCTCAGTCCTTGCTGGCAATCACAGGTCAGTATGTTTCTCTCAAATTCAGCTGCAGAACTTCTGATATTTCACTAAACATGGAAATGTGTCTACATCCCATTTTCATTGCCTTCTACCCAATGGAGGACAATTATCTGTGAGATAATTACAGAGCTATGATAACCACTGCTATCTCCTATTCCAATTAGCTCACTACAAATATGCAAGTAAAACAGCCTCACTCACTGGCTTCTCGTCCTTGTTCTGTATATGATCAGCAAGAGACAAGTTACTGGATCAACATTATTTAAAAGAACCTGTAGTGCATCTAATAAGATACTCCTTCCCGCTCTTACGTTCTGATGTAGCTTCGTGCTCACTATGCTTAACAATAGCAGAATTAAACTCATCTCATTCTACAGAGGAGGCTCAGGGGAATGCCAGGGAATGAAAGGATGGGAGTTTCAATTTCTTCTCTTGCCGAGAATGAATTCTGCCTCATATAACTGCTGATGAATTGTCGTTTTAAGAGAGTTTGTTAATTTCCAACAGGCAGAAGGCATAAAGTGGGACCTCCTTATCTTTAATGGATGTTATTGAGCGACACAAATGGCTCACGTTTAAATGAATGCAGAAACATCTTGTCTGTTTTACCATGATAAGACTGTTCTTTCTGCACAGCAAGGGTTCAGCTCCTTCTGTTAAATAAAACAACTGTTTTTGTTCAACTTAATGGCAGGTAAACTTCCAAAGGTTCAGAGGCTGAAGTCAGTTCAGGGAAATGAACTGGAATTTATCTGGGTCCTTCCTGATTCTTCTTGAGAAAATCTACCTGAAGAGCTTTGAGGTATGACTGAAAATCTAGTTTCAAGCAAAAATGGTCCCTGATAGTATTGATGTACTTACTGAGGATAAATTCTCCATTAGATTGCAAATTTCTCCAATGCAAGAATGCTTCCAGCCCCAGGTACTGTAAAGAAACAAGAGCTGTAAGAACCCACACAAAGGTGCATCTCTGGAAATCCCCGTGGGCCATCTGGGATGAGGTGTGGGGCAGTAGGGAGGCCAGGTCCAGGAAAGCTTCTCGGTTCCCTGATGTCAGCAGGTGTTTTCCCACTGAATGAAACAGCTGGAAAACTATGTCCACAATCAGAGTATTTGAAAAGGTCATTCCTCAACTTCTCAGAACAGTGGTTGCTTTTAAAACAACTCCCAAAGATTTCTCTGTGAGTCATCCAAAAGCAAGAGGAGTTCTGTCCCACAATGAAAATTCACCCATTGGCCTAGAAACAGAGATTAGTGTGGTATAGAACAATGGCCAAAACCTAAGCCAAATCCCACACAAAAAAGGTGGGAGAATATTCCTTGCTAGCCAGAGCGCACAAAATACGATACTACTGTCAGCCCAGCAGCCTCGCTTTTGATTAGCTTTGCCAAGCTATGACAGTATAGGAGATCCCCATATGCCTCAGGGAGATGCATTATTAAATATATTAATTAGAGGGCTGGCTTTCATCACTGCTTCCTACAAAGTATCACAAAGAATTACTCTGGGACTGTTACTGACAGGCTGAAATTAATTTGTGTTTGAGTTCACATGCATCGGGGAGAGAGAGAATGAAGTCAGCCCAGGCAGGCTGCATGAGTCTGCAGCACAGCATTGAAGCTTCCAGTACTGGCCCGTGAAACACAGCAATGAAGTTGGGATATCTTATCCCTGTTGCATGAGAAGGAAACAGATCCTTCCACTGCGCACTGTCCAGACAGACATGGCATTGGGATCCAGTCCAGGGATCAATCTTAACTGGGAGAAATATTCAACAAATTCCTCCTTAGATCTTTCTTACTAGCGGTTTATCTGGTTTGCTCCAGTCTTGGACACTTAGTCACAAGGGAGTGGGGGGGGATTACAGAGTGATCCAAGATTAGCTATGGGGGAAACAAGAGAAGAGGCTGGCCCCTGAGACATAAAGAAACCTTATAGATGAGAGACCAAAGCAAAAGGCTTTTTTTGACGGCTGAAAGCCCTAACTGCAGTACAATATGTGACATTTAGTGGTAAGCATTAAATTTAAAACCAATGAACAGAAATATTTCAGCCCTGACTTTTCTAGTCTGAAAAAAAAAAAAAAAATATCACTGCCAGACACAGTACATTAAAGTCATAAATATGGCTAACATCAAAAATTGTACTAAAATCACAACAAATCACAAATTCTAAAAGCCAGATAGTATTTATGTAAGGACATCCACAGTTACATAAGTGGAGAAGGGGTAATCTCTCCTTCTGCAAGACATGCTGTGTTTCTCAAGCAAAAGGAAGTTAGAAAGAAAAGTTCCTCAAAGGTGATTTATTCCAAAATTGCCCTCCCAGAGGGTATTACACCACCCTTTGAAAGAACTCATTCTGGCTGTGATAGCAGCCAGAATTTCAGAGGTGGTATATGAATTGTAAGTTTGCTATCATGTGGCTCTTTTCTTGTGGTTCATTTATTATGTAGTTCATGGGTTTTAAAGGAGTATTTGAAGTATTTTAAATTATTTTCCTTCATGATCACACACAATCCTTGTAGCCAGGAAGCTTTTCTTTTTTCTTGCCTTTTCTTCAGTTTTGAGCCCAGGGAGCCTGATAGCATGACATCCATAAGACTTTTACAGAGTCAAACACTTATTTTCCTAGGAAAGCAGGCAGTACGGAGAGGAGCATCACACAACTGCAAAGTCAGGCAATGAACATCCTTTAGGAGTTCTTCCAATACATCAGCTACTACTTAGAGCTTAAATTCATAGTACAAGAGACTAGTTGTATCAAATTTCCTTTGTAAGATGAAGCCATTAGTCAGCATAAAGTGTAAATATAACCCAGAAACTCAAATATCTTTGCTTTTAGTTCCAGGTAAACTAGAAAATATTCTGTAATACTCCTCCAGTAGTGTACTAGGTTTTTTTGCAACCTTCTGCAAAGATGCATTCTGAGATACAAGTATTTGTGTCAATCTGTCATACATTAATTTTGAAAAAACATGGACTGTGCTCAAAAATGGGAATGGTAATCTGAACATTACATAGGCTTATACAGAACAGGTGGGGTCTACGTGGCCTCTATAAAACAGTCCTGCAGGGTTTCCCAGAGACAGAAAGTGAAGGATTTTCCTTTTCTTAGGGTCATTTAGGATTTTATACTCTAAGATATCCATGAAATCTATCACAACATCCCTGGAAGAACACTTAGCAATCAACTTAACAAGTTGAAAAATAGGATAAGATTAAGTTTAAGAAAAAATATGCTCATGGACAAAAGCAAAATGTAAAACTTACAAAGGTTTCTCAAACTTTGCTGATCACTCTTGTAAGATACTGATCACAGTTATGAAGAAGTACATCATAAGCATACTGAACATCTAATTTGGACATTAGGGACCAGTATCTGCTCTGCATCACAAAAGATCAAGATGGGGATAGGAGTCAGGATCCCCCTATGTTGGCTTTATCCAGACACTTTGTTGCAGACTGCACTCTTTCCCTACTTTAATTTTAAAAGCTCATATATTGCAAAATGATATTTTATTCAAAGTTTAAAATAACTTTTAAAAACATCCAAAAAAATTTCAACCATTTCAGGATGTTCTTTTGTTTAATTTTTTGAGAAAAACATTTTGATAATGTTGACATGAATTCTAAAATATCTTTATTGACTTGAACCTTTTTCAACAAAAATAAACACTATTTCAGCCAATAAAAAGAATCCAACTTTATATCCAGGTTGCATTTCTATGTCTGACACTGAGTTACTGTGTAATCACAAGCTAGTCACCTACAACCTAATGTTTGGAAATGTTAAATATCTATAGTGCCAGCTGCACTAATTGTAGGCACACAAAATGAAAATAAAATCCCTAACCTCACAGTTCCCCCACTTGCCCATCTTTTAAGTGAAAAGGAAAATAAAATTGGTCTTATTATCACCATGGTATTGTGATCTTTAATTAACTAATGTGACCTTGCAAGGAAATCTTTCAATATATGCCAAGACCTTTTAAGAAGGTCTCATCTCTCCTGAACTCTTATTACAGAGCTTGAGGCTAGAGTTTGAAAATTTTGTCCTCAGCCTAGTACAGTTCATGGTCATGGTGGCTTGAGTAACACATTCCAGATTTATGTTAGCATTACCCTCTGGGAGAAAAACCTTTCCCAGGTGTTCTCGCTCACAGGGCATGGGAAGCAAGTCTCTTAACACAGGCAAATGAGTCATTAGCCCACAGGAGCCTCCAGTAATAGGTCCCTGTTCAGTTCTTCATGTGCAGTTTACGTGAATAGCCACTGGGTATATGCCTTGATGATGCTATAGGTGGTGTTATCCATGGCTGCCAAACTGGAATTATTCCTTTTATCCACAGCTCCATGTATGGTATGGGTTTAATTCTGAAAAACTCTAATGCAGGATTGCTTAATAGTGAATTTGACATTTACAAGACTATGTTTTCTTAACACTAAACTTGGCTGTAAAAAATCAGGCGATATTTCCCCAGCACTATGCAATGACACCATCTGGTAGTTAATGATTAGTGGGATTTACAGGAAAGACAGGCACATATTTGACTAACCATTTCATTGCTGGCAAACTAGTCAAGTAAAGGTAACCTTAGCTGTATCCAAAGATCACTTCTGGAACTGCTGCTGAAACAGTCTGTGTGGACCCAAATTGGCACTGGGATTAGGAAATATCAGTGCTGTCACAGAGATGAGGAAATACAAACAGACACAAACCTCTGCCCAACTGTAGATCCAAACCCAGACCATAACCTTTTGAAACATTGAGGTAAATCCCTTATCTTCTGCTACATTACTCTCAGATATCCAAACCAGCCTCTGCTATAGTCTTCATGAAATTCAAGCTGCAAATGAATAGAAATACACTGGCTAAATTTTATCACTGTTCCTATCCAAAATCATGCCAAAAAGGACCGAAAACCTTGCCCTCAAGAGACAAAATTTGCTGGCTTATACCTCAAACAACTGTGACAGAAAAGCCGTAACTCCAAAGCATAGCCTAAGTGGATGCACAGCCTCTTCCCTTCCCCCAGTGAAAGCACAGTCTGTTCTCTTCTCCCAGTTTTTAATCCCTAGAGTTCAAAACGATTGTGGCTGGCATTCATGGATACCAAAACAACCAGAAATCTGGTTGGTTATCACAGAAAGAGAAAAAATAAAATTCTGGGGAGACTCAGTGAGGAGCAGTGTATTTGAGAACTGCTTGTTACACCACATTTTTCCTATCTGTGGATACAAACACTGCTCCTTGAAGCCAGGCTAGTGCACATCCTATTTTCCTCCTCCTGCTGTCTCTCCCCTCCTGCCTTCTTGGTGTTTTCTGCCCAGCTTTCATCACTAGTATGTATTTCATTGTCTTTTACTGACTAGGCTCATCTTGGGCACTGACTTCAGTGCTCCAAATATCCCCATAGCCATCAGAAATGCTGTGCAGATTTCTCCCTCTCTTCCACACAAATGGGTTTTCCCCACTTTCCCACTCCCAGGCTTTGACAGAATCACCCAAAGTCCCAGAGAGCATGTTTAAAAAAAATAAGTAAGAGAAAGAAGGGTAAACGTCTAGATGTACCAGGCAGAAAAAATGGAAAATGGTCCCACATCCACCATTTCATATTCCCCAGTGATGACAGAAGACAGGAAATGTGAATGAGTCCTCCAGCAAAGAGCAGCCTGGGGAGACCCTAAGAAAGAGGGTGGGTGTCCCAAGGAGTCCTCTGCTATAGCACCTGATATCACAATATTTGAGTACTACACCCAACAAGGAAAAGAAATGCTTTCCTATCCCAGTCTTACCTAAGGGGTAACAAGGCAAAGTCAGCTTGAGTCACCCAAGATGACATTGAAAAGCTGTGGTCCAGCAAAGTGCTGAACAAGGCTTGGTGAATGCTCCATTAACTAAACTGTCCTGCCCACCTGCTTAGTCCTGTTGTCCCACCACAAGAAAAGGCAGAGGCAGTAAAGCAACTTAAGGACAATTCAAGTCCTTTGAGTTCTTATCTGAACAGAGACAGTATTTAGTCAGCACGGAACACACCATATGTTTTACAGGCAAGGAAACTTCCCCAACATTTCTACAGTACAAAATATGGACTGTATTTCTTATATTCCTCCACATGACAGCACAGGTGTCTAAGTTACAGTGAGCGAAAATGAACAGGGCCCAGAGGAAACTGTAGAAATGTGTTTTAAAAGAAAAGAACATTGAGTAGGACTTTTACAAACTTTGCACCCATGCTGGTTCCAGTTATCTTGAGTAATTTCAGTGATGAGTGATCTGGGAATTTCTGTATCACATTAGCGTAAGCTCCTATTTCCAGCCTTACAGGATCCTAAGTTATTAAAATCTCTGAGACCAAGGCACGTGGGAGCCAAATTTGGATGCCTGTACTCACATCAAGTAACACATTCTGTTCAAGCTCTGCCACTGCCATCAGTAGGTGTAGCTAACAAATGAATCACTACTACAGAAGGAGAGATCTCAAATCCTAGTTTTTATAACTATGAGTGGCCCAGAGGTGAATCTCAGCTCATGCACAAACTTTGAGCTGGCCACAGGAACTGATGAGAGATGTCCCATAAACTGCGGGACATGTGATATCCATACGGGATGAGAACACAAAACTACAACGCAGTGATTAGCACCAACATCTGGGACTAAGGAAAGAAGTTGAAGGCAAAAGCCAGAATACAAAGCCACAGATGAGGACTGGAGCTTAGGACTTTGTTTTTGACCAGTGGGGAGCCATCACAGATGCTGCCTGCCAGAGCTACAGCGAAATGCACAGAGTGACTTGTGTGTCTGTGACTAATAGAGAGGTCTTGCTTACTCTGCTGAGTGAAAATTCACATCCCAACCTCATGAGTTCTGATGCAATCATAATTTTCTCCTGGCCTTAAAGTCTCTATATCTGAGCTCTCTCAGGGAAGGTATAATTATTTGGAAAGGTCTCAGAGAGAAAAATAAGACCTCTCCCTGTCAGGCTGACTGATCCCATGAACCAGGTGAAGATTATAGTCTTCACAAGCCCATTCACGGCAGCCTGAAAGATGAAAGTCATGCTTTGAAGGCAAAAACATTCGACAAAGGCTGCCCCAGATAAAGCCAGCCACATTCAAATCAGATGGAAACTGTCCCATTTGATGAAGGATACTTACCTGAGCCCCTACGAATAAACAACACAAAGCAGCACAAACGAGCAGCTTACCTATGATTTTGGCATCTCCCTATCATTATTGTTTCACCTTTCCTGGTAGTTTTAATTAGAGAGGTTTGATAACGTAGTATTTGATAGGTTGATGAACTCCACAGAGTAGTGGTTCATGTCCCTCTGAAACTTATAGCTATACCCACTTTCTCCCTCTTTCATAGCCTAATAAAAAGAAATCACTAAATTCCCAAGGCTAAAGTGTTCTTGCATTTCTTTTTCTGTACACATCTTACAAGCCAGAGCTTGTAAGCCATCACAGCTTGCAGCTTTAAAAAGAAAGAAAAGAAAAAAGAAAGAAATCGGAAAGCTAAGGGGAGTTATTATGTTCCAAAATTTCAACATCTCTGACCCCTGCACTACGAATTCGTTCAAATCTCTCTCACTCCGGGAAAAACCTAATTCACTCTCTTGGAAAGTTTATTGTCAATGGGATTCTACTGTTTCTGAGTGGAATAAAGATTTCTAGGTCTATGCCATATGAGTTTTAACTATAGAAGACATCTATATTTTCTAAGAGAAAGAGACACTTGAAACAGAGGCTTGATATAATACAGTGTTAAAAATCATCATTCAAACTACACAGCCAAAAGGCTGTATGCAAAATGAGATAGATAGATTGTGGAAAACAATCTACAGGTTTGGGTGTCAAATGGACAGAGACAAACAGGCAATTTCCATTAAGCATTACTCTATGAAAGTAGGAAAAAACCACAACAACACAGCCACTTCTTTAGAAAGAGATTCTGCTTTGTTCCCAAGTCAGCTCAGCCCTTGCACTTTATCCTCCAAGAAAGCCTCTCCCCCAAGCTCAGCTGTGCTATTTGAAGGGTAGGGTACAATTACCCCATAGGACCAGCTATTCTGCTCCACAGAAGGATACACCTGGAGAGGATCTACACTCACCTTTGTCATGCACACCTAGCATGAATAGTGAAATCAAAGGATTTTGGATAGTTAGGTCAATCAACCACCCACCACCAGAACCAGGAGAACATAACCATGTTTCTTTCACTATGGAAATGTGAAACAGTGACATGGTCAGGCAAGGTTCTAGATCTTTGATGCATTTTGCAGGTCTATGTGACTTAGGAGCCTTACAACTTCCTTTCCTAGATGTTCAAAAACCTTCTTACACTGTCCAAAATCCACGGGCACACTGAGGGAAATGTCCAGACTTGGTGCTAAAAAGCCATGTTTTAAATGTGGGAGTCTAAAGCTGTTTGGAGAGATTTGCAGAAGGACCTAGACAATTTGAAAGTCCTGTAAGGTGTCTATCTCCACTGCAAGGTGCGGAAATATTGCAAATCCAATCTATAGATATCTGGGGCCTGGATTCCAGATATTTTTAATGAAGCACAGGAATTTCTATGAGAATTTGACTCCAAGATATATACATCATGCTTTGCAATTGAGAGTCAATTCTTAAGTCATCCAAGCCCTTTTTATTTTTGACTCTTCAAAATAAGAGCCTCTGGTTTCTTAATATCACCATCTTTTTTAGCCTTAAGGACCAGGCACTTCTTCAACTATTCACAGATTCTGTAAATCAGCACTTCTACATGTTCACACACATGCACACCATCATCTGGCATGTAGGACAGCATTAAGAATCTGATTCAAGCCCCAAATCCTAAATTCAACTACAGAAGACTACTGCTGGGTTTTCTCTTTCTCTCTATCTTCAATTCTTGGGCCTTCACATGATGGGGAGAAGTTTGGAAAAACAGCATCTGAAATAGAGGAGCTTGGAGACAGGAACTGAATTTGTTTAATCATCTGCTTTTAAGACACTCTCCCAATTTTGGAGGCTGATGCTTGGGAAATGGAAAGGAAGATAGTCACAAAGCAGATTTTTAGCAAACTATTTGCAAATCCTGGGCTCTCACCAGTCACTAGAATGAAACTGGCTCCTCAGAGAGTGATTCAAAGCAGAGTTTGAATCATCCTTTCTCTCATCGGTTGCATAAGAAGACTGGTCAGAGTGGCTGGCTCTGCACAAAGACTGTGTTGTAGGATAAAGTACCTCTCAGAAGGGTTGAAAAATAGGAGGTCTAATGATCATAGCTCTGTCACTGAAGCACTGGGCAGTTTCTCTGTGTTACTGTAAGCAGGTATATAACAAAGAAGCAGGAGTTTTGCAATTATCAAAAGATTAGTACTCGTCTATACAAGACACCACTGTTATCAGACAAGAAAGAGGTACAAACGTGGAGACACTGAGCTATAGCACTGCAAGATACGTACTGCAAGGATTGAGTATGTAACATTGATGATGACCAAAACCAAAGGCATACTTAGGGTTCAGGTAAAGCAACCCATCCCTTCAAGTTAGATGCCCTTCTCCCCTCCATGACCTGCCCAAAGCAAGCAAAGCCTGAGGGCATAACTCACCAGTAGAACCTGTTTGGGGTGACCCGCTCATGCATGAGCTGCCATTTTCTTCCAAAGTCCATGGAGCTGTACAGCTGAAAGACAGAGAGAGAGAGAGGAAGTATAAACTTTGAGGAAGAAGAGGAAGGACTGCCACTAAATAAAGTATTAAAATCAGTTCAGATTAAAGAAGAGGAATGGACTGTCCTGCACAGCTATCGACTAGCCTCGCTGCCAGGGAAGGCTAATAAGGCAATCTCCTGCCCTCCCATTTAACCCAGACTGAGATGCTGAGACTCAAAAGCAGGTTGGCTCTTCCAAAACCTTTTCAAACATTTTTGTGCTTCCTGATTTCAGCTGTCAACACATTCACTTCAGCTGCCATATGACAAAGCTGGCAGTCCCCCTGGCTTTTTCAGCCCAACAGGAAGCAGGTGATTGATGACATGTAAATTCCTAGCATTAAATAGAATGAAAGACAAATTAGATTAGTTAACATGAGTATGATGTGGTAGGTAGTGACTCTATACTCAAGGTCATGCTGCAATTTGTTTTTATGGTGTGGACTACATCTCTCTTCTGTGTGGGAAAGAAAAGGAAATTGCTCCTAATTTACAACTTCTATGTTCAGAAAAAGGTCTAAATTTTGGGATAAGTTAGAAATCAATCTGCTCATCAGTTAAACATTTAAGATAGTGAAGTGGTTCTTCTTGAAAGCCAAATTTTCAATCTATTGATCGTTTTGAGTCTTTCTGGCTAACAAATGGTGCAGCTGTAATGTAACCAAATTTCCATGCAACTCCATACTAAGTCTCAGACATAGGTTTGCTTCATACATACTCGGCTTAATACCACAAGCACCATTCTCCATACATTAGTTCATTACCCACAATCCACTCACTCATAATCAAAGCATACGTAAGCTCCTTTCCCCAACTTTGAGCAAGTTTGGTTCTTCAGAAAAAAAATGCACTTTGAGAAATAACTACTCTGCTTTACAACTAGATCACAGAGAAATAAATAGCAGGCAGTGTTTTGAACAGGATTTCAAATAAATTTAATCTGAAGTAAATTCTGGCTTAATAACATAAGGGCTGATTGCAGGCTAAGGAGGTATATAACAGAAATGAGAAACTTAAATGTTTGTAATATCCAAATTTAGGTCCTTAATGGGAAAACAATATAATTTGAGTAAAGGTTCTGCATTTGATTTGACTTTGAGTAACTGGATTTACAAATCGGAGGCAAGTTCATATTCAGATTAGAAGGGGTGACAACCTAGTGATGTGTACTGTGGCACAGCTATGGTGGATGGCTAAGTGTGACTGGGAAGATAAACTATATGTGCTCGCACTGAATATTAAAGTTTCTTGAATGGGCAGTATCTTTGACCACAGAGGTCCAGCAGCCACATCAGAGCTGGACCATAGAACAATTTACAAAGGTGACTGGAAAGGGCTGTTTGAGCAGTGTCCAAAGCCTGAGGCAGCTGATTAATTCTTACTATGTTTGTACTCAACTACACAACCAAACCACTGTACAGCTAGCAAAAGGAAACTCAAAAACTGAAATTCAGACCCCAGTAAGTACCTAATGCAACTGGTATGGGTAAAGACAAAAGAATCAGTCCTTTGCATTTATGCCAATGGGAATTCTAGTTTCTGCCAATGACAGCTCAAGCTGCCAGTGAATAAATCACATCAGGGGAAAAGAGGTGGAAGCAGGCATCCTCCAATCTTCATGTCAAAATGGGCTCCATTGATGTAGACCTCACTCCAATCAACATCACTGGCTTTGGGTATGAAATATGAGGGATGATTTTTCCACCCCATGTTCTTCAGGAGATCAGACATGATCTGAATATTCTGATTCGGCCATACTTCTTTGGCACTGTCACTAGACAAGGTAAGATACTGCACTAAAAGCCCACATTATCTGGGCTTCCTCTGCTCTTCTGGTCAACCAATCACAGTGATAGTCTAAAAAAATACAGTAGAGAATCCTCTGCCCCAAAAGGAATTCTCCGTAGATACAAAATAAAGCATTGCTTATCTTTTTTAATTAAAGGAGCCAGGAAAAGAAAATTCCTTCTCCAAATATGAGGATAGGCTTATGAAGTCAACATCAAGGCCATGCATCAAGAAGGTAAATAGCAAATGTTTATCCAAACAGCAACACATCCTTCCTTCTGAAGGAACATCCAGATTTTTAGAAACAACAATTGAAAATCCACACTCCAAGAGTCAAAACTCTATAGCACTACAGCTCTGCCTTGACGTTAGCACGGTGTCTGCCAGCAATACTCCTTGAGTCATTTGACATGGTTTTACACATGCAAGGACCTCTGCACACAGACTGAGTTGCATCGGACAACTGGGCTATCCTTTCCATTTCCTGAGTGCGGGTACGACTTGCAGATTGAACCACAGTGCTGTACAAACCATGGGCTCCAGGCAGCTTAGCCTCAGTTAACTCCCGTTCAGTGGCAAGTGCAAGTGGGACTAGTGTCCTTATTGTATTCTGCAATGGATTAACCATTCTCAGCATGAGAGGAAGGGATTAGCAAAATACATCCATTTCCTTAGATTCTCTTTTATCTTTTGCCCCTAGCATTTCCTTTTCTTTTGCAGGTGCATAACAGCAGTAGCTACAGATAGCTCAGTGGCATGAAGCACAATCTCTTTCTGACTACTCATCTCTCCCACAGTGTCTCATTCAGGGAGCATCCTTCTCTCTATCGAGTTAAAAACCAGAGACCAGCTACTGAGTATTTTTTTCCCCCCTTCTTTCTATTAAAGCTCAGACTGACTGATGGTAGAAGGATTAAATTGAACTTGCAGCCTTTAGGTGATTTCAGATAAAGAGATAGGGAGGATATTATTAATTTCAAGAACTTTTATTTATTTATTCGCCTGCTTATTCTAGGTGTTCACTTTGAATTTTAACCAGATGATTGAGTCTTAAAGCCGTATGACAAAACAAATTCCTGGAAGGTGTCTCTCACCCAGTTCACTTTTATAGTATTATTTACAGATGTGAATGTAAAGGTTAATGTTGAATTACTAAATAAAACATACAATAAAGAGTTTCCTAGTATGTATTAAAAGTGAATATATATATATACACTCTTTCTGTTCATCTCCCTTCATGGGAGAAGAGATGCTTTTAGAAGAGACAACAAATTTAGTGGCAAGTACAGCAGATTTCAATAGAGATTAATTTGTCCTAAGGCTGAATACTAAGCAATGGAAATAAATGAGGCTTGTTTGGTGCCAAGATTTTCCTTTTTTAAAGCTCTGCTCTGGCTCTTTAGTGACAAGTAATCTCTGGCATTTTCATCTCCCAGACCACTCCAACACATTGGTTTAAGAGGCGTGGACTTCAGCGTACCATGAGGGTCTACTGTGAGGGTATGCCCTTTCTGTAATTCCCTTGTGTTATTTGACGTACTCTGATGAATGAAAAATTAAGACCATTACGGGTCTTTATGTTTGTATGGGCTAGTCTTGTGCCTTGACACAGCTAAAGAGTGGCATGCAGAGGACTTGTCTAAGGAGCAATTCAGAAGCAGGATGCAAACCATAGGGACAAAGTCCTGACTCAAGGCAAGGGTGACAAAATTCAGTTTTTAACATGAAAATAAACTCAGAATCCTGCATCTACCACAGAGGCACCTCAGTAAACACAGAGCACTAGCCCAATCCCAGCAACCTCCGCACCTATTTGAGCAGGCAGGTTCCAGGAGCCTCCTGAAAGCTGAGGTGCTTTTGGGAACAAACACACAATGTTCAAATTCCCTATTGAGCCCATCTGAATGATGCTTATGCATCTGAATGATGCTTATGCAGACAACAGGGATTTTTACTAGGCATGACCCTAGAGTTTCTGCTTGCCCACAGACTGGCATGCAACACTGCCACAGGGCAGATGGGATACATGAAGGTGAAGGGGCGAGCATTGCATGTCAAAAAAATATACCTTTTAATGTGCTTTCAGTCCTGATAAAGCACCTAAAGCATTACCCTAAAAGTATCAGCCTGGTCACACTAGCAGGATCCAAGAGCAGCTCTGCTTTCACACCTGGCTTTGAGGTCACCCCAGCCCAGCAGTACAGGCGCAGTCTTTGAAAATGGGTGCTGAGCACTGGGGAAAATCTGCCTATGCTCAGGGGCCTACTTAGACGTACCACTAAAAAAAGAAAAGGCAGTACATCAAGAAGGTAAACAGCAAATGTTTATCCAAACAACATCACAATGCTCCATACTCAAAGATCGTAGCACCATACATATCACATCCACCAACACAGTCCTGTGTTTAACTAAGAATACACAATCTGTGTGAGGAAAGACCTTGGCAACCCAAGTGATATACAACTTAATTCACCACAGGCCAGAACCTTAACTCATGCTTGTCTTGCTCAGCACAACTCTGTATCATAAGGTTATTACATACCACAGGCAGAATGCTTCTTCTTCAAACTCTAAGAACACTCGCAGCATTTTATTTAACACCAACATTGTTTCTGAGATAAGCAGCAAGCCCCTTAAAGAGGGAGTTTTATCCCTGGTGTCCGATTCTATGCCACGAACACGTGCAACATGCCAGAAACACAGTCAGAACTACAGAGCTGGAAAGGAAGGAGTTACAAGCACACACATGCACACACAGTGTTACATATGAAAAATGTCTCCATGCTGTTGCAATTCTCTAGTACAAACTCTCAGGGTGACACATCCTGCTGGCTTGCTTGGATGATCTTGTTTGGGGCTGGGGTAATTTGTTTTGGGTGTTTTGTTTATTTTCCCAATGAGATCTAGCAAAAAACTACAAAAGGATGATTTTGCTCAAGAAGTCAAGCTTCTCAGAACTGGAGCAGCATGAGAAACTGGCCTGCTTAAACTCCACTTATGGAGAGAGGGTTGAAGAATGAGCAATGAATGAAAAACATGGAAACCACAGGAAGAGATCCAACCCCCTGATGTTAGTCATCCATATCCGAACTAATCACCAAGGCTTATTTTTAGACAGGCAAGAAAGAGGCTCGAAACAGGTACTTCTAAAGCACAATCCCCATACTAAGCTACACTTCTAAAATTGCTTGTTATTCATGCCTTGGAAGCCCCCATGTCTCTCCATAGACACTAAAAGAAGTCCACAGTAACTAGTGCAGAAGGAGGTAACCCCACCGCAGATAGATGATTTAGTTGAGATGGATTTCATGTTAGGTTCCCTCTTCCCAGGTTGCCCCACTTGGTCTTCATGGGGGAAGCAGGCAGAAGACTGAAGGTTCAGCACTAGCTGAAGAAAGGCCAAGCATACAATAGCTTGGATACACTTCACTACAGCAAGAGGCACACTGAAGATATCATGTATAGATTGAGAAGCAATAGATAACAGACTAAAGAAATTCAGAGAGCTTTCATATTTATAGACTTTCTTGCTCAAACACAGAAGAAGAATTGGGGCATCAGAAACATACATAAAAAGCTTATATCCAAATAAAATAAAATACTCTTTGTTGCTATGAAAGCTGGTCTACTGGCCTAAGCAAACATCTGGAGAGAATCTCAATAGTTTCCTGTCTGCCAGCCAACCCTGGAGTGAATTTGGAGCTTGCAAATAATGGTGTCAGATAAAGTGAGGAAGAACAGCTGGACTATATGTACTTAAAGGAAGAATTCATTTATTACACACAAAGTTAAATTTCCCCCAGACAATACATCCAGCTGATGATGGAAAGATGTATTCATATTAATCCAGCAGGGTGAAAGTCAGCCTAGTGGTAATTACTGGGCAGCAGCTGACACATGGTAACATGATGGAAGAGGAGGGGCAGATTGTCTGGCCTGCCATGTCCTCAGAAGAGCACGATCCCAAGCAGTAGCTTAGATTGCTTACAGGAGAAGATCGCTCTGATCCCAGAAAAGCACGAAAGCAAGCTAACACCTTCTCCGCCAGAGCTGGTGGGAAAAATCTACAAGATGTGTGTAGGGTTCCTGCCAAAACATCAAACTGGGACAGAAGAAAAATAAAATTAGGTCAACATTTCTGTAGGAAATTGGAGTGCATGCAAGCAGTCTGCGAAGAGTAACTCAGAAAAGCAAGTCTGTTGCAGGGTCTTAAATTTTCTCTACAGAGGGAAAATGACCACGATCACTGGAAAAAAATTAGAGGCTCAGAAGCTGACAAAAGGTTGTAAACCACTCAGAAAATTGCAAGGTGTGTCTTTTCTCTACACTTCTGTGTTACAGATGAAATTACAAAAGGAGAAGAAGGTGCCATCATTAGCATGTCAGAAAGTTCATTCCTAGAAGGAAAGTGAACTGGAGGAAAAACTCACAATACTTTTCAGCCTTAAGAGTACCAAACAGAGAAGCCATGTCTGAGAACTGCCAGAGATGACCCATCACATGGAAAAAGAGAGCCATATGCAACGAACTCAAACCGCAGTGAAAATGCTTCAGGAGATTACAACATCAACATATTTCTATAGGCACAGTGAGCAGCTGAGTACTGCAGGAGAAACATTTTGCAAGATCTTGGAACAATATTCTGTATAGAATAAGTGGATGGTCCTCACTTCACCCACTGCAAGGAAAGGTGTTTTTTCCACGCCTAAAATGAGACATAGGAAGGATTTAATAAGGTTGCCCTTACTTAGCAAAAAAAAAAAAAATCCAACCAAACAAAAAACAAAGGAGTCTGCACCGTAGGAAATAACTGCTCCAGCAAGTGAAAGGATATGAGTAATAATTGCATTTCTCCCTGTTATCTTATATTTCTTTCATTTAACTCTAAAATAACACCTACCCCTACTCAACCACTGTAAGACTACTCCTGACAATCAGATCCATCTAGTTACCATGCTCTCCACTTGTTGAATTTAGCACAGAAATTCCAAGCTGCCAAAGTATTCCTTCTTTTTTTCTGTTTTATTGTTTCATCATTTGAAAATGGTGTCTTTTTCCTTCAGCTCCAGCTGAATCCTGAGACACTATCTTCCTATAACTCCTCAGTCATACAAACAGTAATCAGATCCCCAAATCCCCAAGGAATTAAAGTTGGGATAGTAAACTCCCAAATAGCCAAGACTGATGCAAACATGTCCAACCAATACCCACAACACACAAGCCATTTCCTCTTATTAATTTTTCCATTTGAGATGTCGTAAAATTGTGGCTTTCCTCCTTCTCGTAGCCCCACATGCTAAATGAACTTGTGGAGACCCCCTACAACAATCCTGCAGCCATCAGTTGTCCTCAGGCACTGGCATGGTGTGCCTTTGGGAGCAGAGCAGACTGCGAAGCCTCACCAGAGCAGAGCAACAAAAGAAAGACAACAGAATTGAGAAGAATTGGATACGAAGAGAGACAGGATAGATTTGGTGTAGCCATGAAGACAGCAGTTGGTACCACAGAAACATGCCCTACTTCTATATCACATCTTCCATGTTACATTCCTTGCCTATCTTCCATCTCTCCTTTTTTGAGGGCAGCTGGATACCTCTCTCTTTCACAGCACCAGTATAATGTTTAAACTGTGGGGTCTATGCATTCCCCGTTCTCAGGTTCTCATGTGAGGCAGGACACGTTACTTGCAGCGTAATAGGGACAGGACTCGGGTCTGCATGCTTCAGTTGGGTGGCTGAAACCAGGTCAGGAGCAACCCTTGCCATGGAAGGGGCTTTATTACTCACAGTAGCAAAGGCTGCATTCAAGGAAAGATTCAAGGCCTTCCTCTGATTCCTCTGTTCCACCATTCCCCTCAGTCTGGGCCTTAGTGAGACACCTCTGCAGTGTCAAGCAGTTACCATCAGGGGACACAAAGGCTAATGTCACCTTCAAGCTGATGATCAACTCAAGAACAATGATATCATCTGTGCTTGTTTCTTCCACCTCCTCCCAGGGAAATACCTGTCCTTGCCACCTTGCTTTGCTGGGGCTTCAGAGGAACCAAGACCTGAAGCTTGGAAGTGCTTCTGGACCTTTAGAGAAGGGAAAGAAGAGCTTCTTGCTCTCTTCTCTTGCCACAAGCTGTTGGAAATCACAATTCAGGTAAGGCATCCTTGACAGCTCCACACTAAAGAACCTAAAAATAAATCCTGCTTCCCGAGACAAAAGATTTGTCTAACAGCTGGTGGAACTGAACTTAGGAGAAAGAAGTCTACCAGCACCATATTTATGGACCTTGTTTACACAGAGTTGTAAAAACTAGTAATTGTAATGAAAACAAATGGACCGGTTTATCTCTCTGCTTTGATTTCCTTTCCAGGTGATTAAAGGCTGCATCAAGAGACCTCATTACAGCCCAAGGCTATTCTCTAGCATGGTACAGCCAGATTGTCTTAGGCATGGAAAGAGAACGTGTCCACAGACTGCTGCATGTCTGAGACTCACCAGAGCTGCTCATTTCCCCACAGATGTTCTACAGTAGAAGGGGCACTGGAAACAGACTATTTTGATGAGAAACTGGTCTAGACATAAATTAAATGCTAAATGCATTTCCATCATCTGTCTCATACAGAGAGGGGAAGAAAAAGGTATCAGAAACTGGGAAGTTCTCTTTACACTT
This sequence comes from Ciconia boyciana, assembly GCF_034638445.1. Lineage (NCBI taxonomy): Eukaryota > Metazoa > Chordata > Aves > Ciconiiformes > Ciconiidae > Ciconia > Ciconia boyciana. The sequence goes on along the minus strand of NC_132941.1, from coordinate 53,836,959 downwards.
TAAAATCGAATAGTGAAATATTTCACATGCTGGCTGGCAAAAGCAGATCTTCGGACCAAAGAAACTTGGACTCCACCCCACTATTATAAGAAACTGGTCAGGGATCTTCTGCACAAAGCCCAAACACTTTGGAAATGTTTGACTTCATGTTGTAATTGTATAGCTCAACCCAGACCTGGCTTATAAAGAAACCAGGTAGGTTAAGACAATGCACTGATGTCATGTTCTATGGTTTTACAGTTAAAAAAAATGCTTTCTCTTGATGGGTCTACTCACAGCAGTGCAGTTTGTTTAAACCTGATGCTCAAAGCAAGACTTGAAGGCTCTGCTTCTCCACTTCATCTCCAAGAAAAAGAGGAAAGTGGATTAAACTGGTGAAAAAAAAGTCCACTCAAAACCCTTCACATTTCAATTTCTCTTAAGCCTACTTGGTACTGAGTATATTCAGCCAAAAATTTGCCATTTCTGTGAGAGCACAGCACATCTTTTGCTTTTCTACTGCGTGACTGGTTTGTAGTGGAACAAGAAGTCCAGATACAGCTGCAACAGGAGCAGTGACATAAATGAGTATCACTAAAGAATTTAAGATGTGTTTCAGTCCTTGGTGAAAAACAGCCTCCCTTTTCCCAACTTTCTCCACAACCCCAGAAATGCTAGATGGCTCAGAACCAAGATGAAAAGTATTATTTTCAGATTTTTTTTCTTAAACTGAAAATCTGGAGAAAAAACATGTTCACTTTGGTCAGTCAAAACACATTTCAATCATTTCTAAATAATTTAGCTTCAGCAACTTGCAAAAGGTACTATAAATAGAAATGCCATGTTGAGGGAAGGCTAACTTTTTTGATTGCTTGTTTATTCCTTTCTTCATGACATTTTAACCACTTCAAAATCAGCTCTAGAGTCTGGGGGAGGGCTAAAGTTGAGCAATATGTTGCCACTGACCCCCTTCTGATGAGTGTTTTGTTAACAAGCCTTATTGAAAACTAAAGACATAAAAGGGGAAAAAAACCCAGAAACCAAAAAACCCTACTTCCAGAGTCTGAGAACAGATTGAGATATAACAGACAAGGCAAGCAATGTGCCATGCAGGGGGACAGTTTCCCACATCAGTGATGCAGAGCAGAGAGCGAGACTAGACACAGAAAGGGGCAGGGATGCAGAACGGGGAAGGGAGGGACAATACTGGGACTGTGAAGAGATCAGAACGGGATGGAGGTGACAGAGCTGCCTCGTGCTACCAGGGTCTACAAGGTGCACCAGGAAATATCTTTACCAGTATTTCTTCCACTGGCATCCAATAGGCTCAGTCAGAAGCAAAGCAGGGTTGCAGGCTGCTCCTGTTGTCCCCAGCTGCTGCTTCACTCCCTTTTTCCCTAGGATCAGCTTTTTAACAGTGGCAAAAGACTGAATCAGCTCTAACGGCTGCTGACTTTTCTCACTCCAAACCAGGCTGGTCCCTTAGCCCAGCTTCTTTGCAGCTTAAAAATCATTAGGCAGTTTTTAGTCCAAGGTCTGTGCTAACTGGATCCACCAACTGTGTGGATATAGCCAAGGGGGCCGTGCAGGTCAGCCTGCACCAAGGAGCTCTGTGCCCTCCCAGCCCAAGAGGAAAATCCTGTTTGCTCCTGGGCGCTCCACACTGCAGCCCTTTAGAAGCTCCTCCTTACACTCCATCAATGCTTATACTCCAAAAGTTTAACAATAAGAGGAAATAAATGGGAACCACATGTCTAATGGGAAGATTTTTCATTTAAATGTGCTTTATTGTGTGATATATGCCTTTAATTACAGTGCAAGCGTCTGGCTACATTCGTTGCTATTACAGACCAATATTTCATGTTTATTGAGCATAAGACTACAACGGGCAAAGCAAGAGAGGCTCAGACATTAGCCAGAGAGGGACATAAAGCTACAATCACATGCTTGGCTCTTCCTCTTCTTCTTCCTTTATAAACCCTGTGGCACTATCTGTAGGGTAACCTCTATATTATGCAGAACAGGATGTAATGCAAGAGGGTTTTTTTCAGACCACTGAGAGAAAGAGATTACATATCACCAAAACACCTTCCAAATTCATATAAGATTTTGCCAAGTTATTTATGTGGAAAAAACAACATTTCTGAAAGTGTATACATGGGCATTAATGAAAAGGGTTTGAAACTGCACTCAGAACAGCAGTTTTATTCTGAGATGTAATTGTTGCTCATGTAAAAAAATTCACATGGCTTGAAAGAAATAAATATTAATTTGGGCTCAAGCAGAACATGTCATTCTGGCAAAATTAAAGCAATGTATTTTGCTCCAGATTAAATCGTATGTTATTTAACACACACACCCCTGTCACCCAATTCAGCTTCCGTTTTCCATTCATCAGCATTTTCACAGGCAAGGGAGGTTACTCAAGACAGTTCCCGAGTTATGTGACCCATCACCCTGCAGACACTGAGCAGACACACACCTGAAACTAATCAAGCTCACACAGGTGAAAATGTGGTAAAGCTGCTCCCACCTGGGGCCAGCCCTGGCAGAGAGTAGGTGTCCAGCCCCTTCATACAGTTCTCATCTCACCAGCTGAAGAGCAGCAAACTTCACAGGTGCTTAAGACCTGCCTGGTGCTGTGCAACTCTATTTCTTCACAAAGTCAGAGCAATCTCACAAACTGTCCACATTCTTCTACCCCGTTCACCCTAGAGGACACTGTGCCCTCTCAGCCTGAGGCTATGGGTTCTGTCAGGGATTTATGATGCAAAGAAGGGATCGCTGCAAAATGTTTACTGACCACTAAATCACACCTTTCCTAAGAGAGGAACTCAGCCTGGATCTTACCAGATTTCAAAAGCTGACAAGTAGCTCTTGCCATCCTCAGGAAAAGTGAGAAAACAACAGCACTGCACTGGCCTATTGTGCCAAGAACATTTCCTATAAGCACTCAAAATCAGGGCGAGCAAAGGTTGAACTGTACAAAAGATATACTTTCTGATGATTGAGAAAGCTTGTGGCTGGGCACTGAATAAATACAGGCTGCTCCAATTAATCCTGCTCTAATCCCACCCTTCTCTGTTGCGAGAGATCATTGCAGCCTCTCTGCATGCACACACAGTAACAAAGCTGTGAAGCTGGAGGGGTTTGCTCTGCTCAGTGGCATTAGCACATCAGCCCAGCAGGTTCATGAGCCAGTGCTGTGCATTCAGAGCAGCTAAACACTTTCCTCTCCATGGCAGAGGTTTCACTGAGTCTGAGGCAAAGATGCATACACCAAGAAATGCATCACAGGTGCCGGTGCCAGGTAACTTGGAGGGGAGTTGGGAAAAGGTAGTAACAAAAGTGACCCGAGGAGAGAAAGTCCAAGAGTTGAATGTGCAGAATTTTTCCATGGATTGTAAAAAGGAAGCACAGAACTGTCTACCTGTATGTAAATGGTGTAACACCAAGGAAGTGGGAAGCTTTGAAGGCTGGCATGGGTGAGAAGGCAGGGACAGACATTTCTAATCCTTAGAGACCCTTCCTAGATATGCTTCCTAAGACAGTTCAATACAAACATTGCAAATACTAATTTTTAATAATTTCCTTTCCATTTTATTGCTGGTGTCTATTCTCATGGCAATGTAGTCTGCAAAGGGGCTAAAGGGCTATATTCTCAGCTCCTCCTGTTAAGAAATTCCTAAGTCAGGATGGCACAACTGGCATTTCACTGGATTTACTCTAGCTGGATTCTGCTTCTTGGGCCTTACAGCAGGCATTTATAGGCTGCCACAACACACCATGTTACCTCCAACTCTTTTGGTCATGGATACATCCCCAATGACGTCCTGAAAGGCTTCTGCAAAGCTACAGTGGATGAATGGGCACTGCTTAGGAAGTGTACAGGTCCTGCACTGGGAGGAATCAGTCTCTGGACAATTCTGGTCCCCACACAAAGCCTATGCTCTATACTGCCTGGGACCAAGGCCAGATACTGGACCAAACCAGCCCAGAGAAAGGCCCACCGTAGCTAATGGGAGTTTTGTGTCCCGCAAAAGAGAACACAGATGCTGCCCACAGGACAACTGTGACTGTGAAATAAATTCTGTGAGTAAAAAGATTATAAAAACAAGGTAGAAAACTTCAGCTTCTGATAGTGTTGAAGATGCAGCTTTAGCAAATATTATTTCTTACTTGAACACCCAAGGTCTTGTACCATCTTCTATAATTCATTCTTTTAGGCCATCTTCATTACCACACGCTTGTCATATCCTGTCCTATAATAAATCAAGAGAACTAAAATTTAATATGAAATGGCTCATATGTCTTGATTCATTGGATGCCTCAAGTGCCAAAGCAAACTTGCTTCCATGAGCTTGAACATATAATATAATAAAGAAACTCACAGTTCCTTTTTCAGCCTTACTCTCCTACTCCCCAGTCAGCTCTGGTCTCCGCCAAGGGCTCTGCTAGCTTGAAGATGTTCTCCAGTACTGCTCTTATAACACCCTTAAAATCTCATGGGGTAATTCAGTCCAGCTCTAGCTAGCCAAATTTCTCCTTGGCCAGATTCCCTGGCAATCCATGCATTGACAACAGGCAACTATTGAAGGGAAAAGCAGAGCCTGCTTACATATGCACCTATCTCTACACACACCACAGCCAAGCCAGAGATCACATGTAGGAAGGGGTTTCAAATCTGGGAAGCTCCAGGAAAATATCCTTTCCTTCATCCTGAACAGCAAATGGTCTCATGGAAGACAAGAGATGGTGTCCTCCCTGCACTTCACAGTGATTCAGTTCATCCTGATCCAAATGTGCAGGGAAGACTGACATTGCCACCCACACCCCGGCATGAAGGGCAGCGTACGGATGTTTACAGGAGGAACCCAAGTGAACAGCAGCATTGTAAATGTCAGCCACCATCAGGAACAATTTAGTTTGACAGTTGTAGCAGAAACTGTCACTGCACTGAGGCGTCACTGCCAGAAAAATCACCAAATGAGAAACTCACATGTTTCAGGGATCCCCTAGGGCTGCCAGGCATACACCATTTACACTGTCATCTCTGATTCATCCATCACCCAGTTTCTGCAATCAAACAGTGGAAAATTGTACCTTTGGAATAAATGAATCTGCAATTGCAGATCATGCAAGAAAAAGGAATCTCTTATCTAACTCCCTTCAGCAGCTCTCTAGGTTTCTATATATTCTGTGGTGTCTATATTAAACCTATTTATCCCATTTAATTCAAACTCTAGGTACCTTCAATCTACCTTATGGAGCAGGGTGAAGAAAAAAAAGCCCCCACAAAAACCCAATAAGCAAACCTGATCCAAGGCAACAACTAGAGTCAACAACAAGTCACCAAACTTGATATAATGTAACTTTAATTCCTGAAGTTAACTAAGGTTCACAGTAATGGTACAGCATAATTCATAAGATAAGGGAAGGCTGCAGAGGAAAAATAAAGCAGCCTTCTCCATACTGTCACTAGAGAAAAAACACAACTCATCTGGCTAGGAAACATCGGGCTCAATTTTGCAGCAGAACTTTCAGGTTTGTCACATTTTTGCCATTGGGTATGTGTGCATAACTCTTGTGAACTTGCACCGAGATCTGAGGAAATCAACTGGCCTGAAGCAAGTGCTGTGTTGGTCAGAGTACAAAACCAGAGTCCTATTTTGGCAGCAAAACTTTTGATGACATTATTGTTCTCTTACTATATGGCAGGAAAGTCCCCTTGGGTACAGTATACTCTGCTAACATGTTATTTGTACGTGCTATTATCTCTTGAACACCACAAATATAAAATGCTACAAAATCTACATTCAGATAGTTTATGATCACTGAGCCTCTGGCAGAAATGAAATGCCCAAGGTAGGAGGCTGTGGGAAGGATCAGGTTTTCCTCCTTTTGCACTACAGAATCCCAAGGATTTTCTATAAAGCTTTAAGTTTTGTTGTTTGCTTGTTTTATCAATTGTCCTCTCAAAAATATCACCTTTCATTTTGGTGCCTCAGCTCCTCCTTTATCATACCCACAATACTTCAGATGTGCCAAACTTTTACTACATCATGCCCTAACTTTCATTTTATATCTACCCATGGTCCTATAAAAATCAAATGAACACAAACCTAAAGAATTTTATTACACTGGAAGAACATCTTGTAACTGCCACAAAACTGAGTGGGGCTTCTACTGCAAAAATTCAAACATGCACACAAGCATGTGCACACCCCATACAAACAGGCCACCAGTCTTCTCCCAGACAGCCTATATGGAAGACCAGTTTGAAATAAACAGCAAAATGCAACTGAAGACATGCTGCATTTGTAATGATGAAGATCTCTCTTAGAAGCATAAATGGCCCACAGCAGAACAGTGCTAGAATGAGGACATTATGAAAATCTTGGCTTTTTTGCCCTTTTTTTGTCTTTAAAGATAAAGCTTCTAGTTTTATTAACTGTGAGGAGACATTTGAAAAGCATGATTCCCAACCTTTCCTCAGTCACAGAAACATCAAGAGAAATATAAGAGAGGACAACTGAAATTATTGAAACACTTTCCTGATTTTTTCTCTGCCAAACCCATGAGTTTCAAAGGACCAATTCTTGACTTCTAAAAGCTTGGGATTGCTAGTTCCGAGGTGCTAGACCAGAAAATCCAGGCACTGGCCTCCTTTTTCACTACTGAAGCAATGAGCATGAAAAGCTGAAACACACACTGGGTTACCATTGAACGTATGAGACATTTGAATCATCCGTGCCTACTGTGGGGACAAAGGACTTACAGCTCTTCCTCTGGCACCTTTATTCCCCAGAAGAATATTGATTACATGCCATTTCTATCAAAAGGAAAAAAAGGAGAGAAAAAAAAAAAAAAAAAAGATGTAAATTTCCATATGTCAAGGTTGAACAATGTAAACAAATAGTTGCCTTAACATAAGCGATAGCTTGCACACAGGCAGATGAGCCCCGGGACTCTGCATCTCTCAGCAGGCAGATTTTAGGGGAAAAAACCCTGTACACTGGAAGGACTAAACTACATCTATCTTGTTTTCTGCGGGAACAGAATACCATACACGTTTTCAGGCCAGATCCTCCAGCGATGTAAATCAGCATTTCCCTGCTAAAGCAATAGGCCTACACCAAATTTCAGCTGCTACATATGTGACTGAACACACCTTTTGTAAACCAGCTCAGGTGTGCTATTAGATCAGAACATGGTCCATTTCCCCGCTGAAACCAAACACTGGAGGCAGGGATGGTTTATAATGAGTCAAACAGGAGAGGAGAGACACAGAGAGAAACCTATTTGCAAAGGGCAATCTGAAACAAAACTAGGGCCAAACATAGCAGCTTCCAGTAGTACAGAAATCTGTTTCACACAATAGCCACTAAATTATTTGAAATTAAATGTATGAGCTTTTTAGTATACTGCTGTGCTACAAAGGGCCCTCTCTGCCCTGTGGCACATTTACAACTACCACATCTACAACTACCTGTTACCTTTACAACACATTTACAACTACCTGCTAATGTGAAATTCCCATGTGGGGTCCCCATCCCAACCACGCTGGAAGTTCTGCCACAGCCTGAAGCCTGGGGAGAGACACGGTTGCAAGAGGAGGAACTCCTGTAACATTTCTATAGGACCACCTTGTCCAGTGGAAGGGAAAACAGAACATGATTTAGGAAGTCTGGGTAACGTTGCAGCTCTGTCACTGGTTAGCTGGCTGCCTTGCATAGCTCACTTCACCTTCCCTTCAGCCTCTCTCACTGCCTCGTTGACTCTGCCTCTGTATTGGCAACCATCAAGCTGTGATTTCTGAGCCATTTAAATACCCCTTCCATGACAGTGGTATGTAACATGACCAGGACAAGACTGTGGTAACACTGGCACTGCTGGGTAAACCAGATGATTCCTCCTGGTCATGGCATGAAGGGACCTCCTAAGAACTGCACAGTGCAAAAATCACCTGGGGTTTACAAAATTTAGTTATGCTTCACAGAAAAGTGGTGGAGAGGAAATGTCAGCTCCTGCCTGCTCCTTTTCTGGAGTTTCTCTTTCTTTTGCTCTCAGATACTCATCTCTCAGCTGTATAAAAAGATTTTTATAGTATACTGGTAGAGATGATAAGATATAATAACGGTGTCCTGTTAAATGGATGTGACATGCTCAGCAGGAAAGCACTATGCAGATATTACCATTGTAGCAATAAACCCCCTCTGCAATCAAGTCACAGATGCTCTCTGTGGTCTAGGGCCAGCCTGTAGGATCCGATGACCTGGCTGCGGCCTGCACATCCTCAATTGCAACAGAAAACATAGCTACAAGAACAGCTAGAAGTAAAACAGTGGCAAAGAGTTTGGTCCTTGGCACTGCCAACTACAGCCAAGGCTTTGCGTCAGGATCAGGACTGTACACTTCCTCAAGGTTGCCATCCCTGGATGGTTCACATAGCCCTCTTCCCCAATACTAGCATTTTTTTCAGGTTACGCAAATATGCCGGAGGTTCAGCAGCTGCTGACAGGAAGCCTTAGGGGCAGTACTAAGAGCAAGGGACGGCCTGCTATTCCCACTCCCGACTGCGAGGTCCCGGTCCGGCACAGAGAAATGCACCCCCCAGGAAGCACCCTCACAGATTGTCCCAGTCCTTGGTTGCTGATGGTGTAGCCGATAGGCATGTGCAGGTGCCTGCATGGGCAGGGAAGGACTGCACCTTCACCCCTCCGCATCATCCACCCAGCTGGCTGCCTCAAGGACACCGGTCGTCCCACCCCAGTCATCCATCTTTGAGGACATTAAAGTATTGCCTTAAGTAGCCCACTGCCATCCTAATGTGCAATACTTCCAAACAGTGAGGTCTTGTATTGTCAAGGCAATGTGCAAATACTAATTAATGCCACCATTACCCAGACAGAAAGAATAGTCCCTGTCAGGCAGACTTCCAACAGTTCTCAGCTGCCCGAATCACTGACAGTAATGGGAGCTGCTGAGTCCCGAATCCTTCTGGATAAAGCATGACCCTTCTTGGTTAAAAAAACATAACAGCTTCTTAATCGCCACATTCCAGAAAGTACTCTTGGTCCGAGGGAATTAAATAGTGTCCCTCTGTATTGAATTCTACATGCTCACAGTCATAATTTCAGGTGCTGACAGACCCATCTTCCCCAAGCTATGGCTTTAACGTCCTGAAGCATTAAAGACAAGAGAACAGCAAAATCCAAGAGAGTGAAACGACCTAAAATCCCAACACTAAAAGCCCATACATGACTTGTATGTCTTTGCAGGCACATTGCAATAGTGAAAGCCTGTCTGTATAACCACTTCACACCCTAATGTGTAAAGGCTTACATACTTATAGGCCTTAATCCACAAAAACATTTATGCATAACCTTAAAATTAGGCCCAGGTTAAACCATTTGGCTGCTCTGAGGTCCGGGTTGCCTTTTTTTCTATTAAGTTCTACATTTTTATGTAGTGCTATTCAAAATGAACTTTTGATGACAATTCACACAAGTTTATGTTCATTGTCATAGGCTCCTCTCTGTTACTTCAGCTGTGATATTGTGAGAGACTGAAAGAGTTAATGTCTCAAACATTGTGGAGAGATGAGGCGCGATTTGCATGGCGACGGCAAGTCGGCTAGCATGGGATGGGGAGAGCTCTTCGGAGGAGAGACTAAAAGAGGTATTGTCTTGTGAGACACTGAAAGAGGTACTGTCTCAAACGTTGTATCGAGATAAGGTGCAGCAAGTCGGCTAGCACGGGATGAGAAGAGCACGTCGGAGGATGCACAGTTACCATCTATGGCCAGGGGTCACACAGTTTTATCTAAGGAATGGGCCTACAACCACCCGAAACTTGGAATGAAACTCCTCGCAACCACCCCCCTTCCCCCAGCACCTGCGAACTTTTGAGGACCAGAACAACATAAGTCCTCCAGGGGTGTGACCTGAGGCAGGGATTAGAGTATAGACACCTTCCCCAGGGAACGGCGCACGCCCATCACCGGAGGATTGCCACGTCTGTCATCATCGTCGCGGGATCCAAGGGTGGCGATACTTTTCCTTTTCTTTATCTTCCTCTCTTCTCTTTTCCTTTTCTCACTTCTCTTTTCCTCTACTCTTCCACTATATATATATCCGGGCATATGAGTTTTGGATGAATTGTGACGGGTTGCCTGGAAAATAGTTCCATTGCCAAATTGCCTCTGTTCGTTTGCTGCGCTTGCTAGTTCGTTAAGTTTGTAGTTTGCTAGTTAATAAAGTTGCTAGTCTGACTGTTCCTCTGAGTCATTGTCGTGGCTCTACCGGCCTGTGGCTCTGCCGAGCAGAGATCGGCCTTTGTCGGTACACAAATCCCCAGGGAATCAAAAAGATTCACCCATCTCGCAACCCACCGAGTGGAACGAGACAGATATTTTGGGTAAAATTAATCCTGTTGTTCTTTGGCCTGGAATAGTAACATTTCTAAACTCAAGCACCACATGGAGTCAATTCAATGAGAGGGGAAAGGACACGAAACTGAAGTTTTCCATGGTCAGCATCAACAGGCATCTCAGTGGAGTCAACAGTTGAATTGTGTTCTTTCTTCAGTTGAAAGTGGTATCATCTATAATTCTGCTCAGCAGATTTTAGAGGAGACTTAGTGGTGCCATCAGGCTGGGCAAATACTGAGAAAGACTACTGATAAGCAATAGGGAAGGTGAAGAAATAGGGAAAGAAGAAAAAAAGAAAAAAATAGAGAGGGAAAGAAAGAAAAGGAAAAGGGAAAAAAGGCCAAGGAAACCCTTCTGGATTCATCATATTTCACTGAAGCAGCCTGGGAGGTAACTCACATCGACAGAAATGAATCCTGATAAAGAAAAACAAAAGATTGGGAATTCCACCTTTGCTTGCATATTGTGTTTGCTCGCTCCTCCAGGGCAGGGGGTCATTAGAACCTGTAGGCATGATAGCAGGAACTGGGAAACTTAATGCTTTTTGTTGCTTTGATCATATTGGAATCATATCCCATGTAATCCATTTTGCACACATCCAGACAGCAGGGTTGGTTTCAAGTCCCCTAATCTCAGGTAATATAGCAAATACTTACATCTCAGCAAAGGAAATTACTTTCTTGACAGTCAGTGGAGGCCTAGTCAATACAAACGAGTCTAAGGTACAATTTACCGCATCCTAAAATAGCCACCTACATTTGCTTCCAGAAATCAATCAACACTATCCAGTAGATCACCACCAACTACTATATGCAGCCTCGGCACCTAATATAGGTATACATTGCTACATTTTAGATCTCTACAGTCAGGCAAAATAAATCATTCCCCTGGTGTTCTTATTCTTCAACCTTCTTCATTCCTTTATGTTTATTCCCATCCGCTATATTTATAACGACCCCTCACCCCACCTAGGCTCCATATAAAATCAATATACAGCCATGATTTAGCGTGGCCCAGGAATAAACCACAGGATCCTTGCTCTGTTACACAATAAACTAGGTTTCTTCAGCAGCAGAGCACATTTAGGCATTGAATGTGTCTCACTCCGTTTACCTCTATATTTTCCTTCTCAAAGTAAAACCTGTTCATGAAGTATCTATAACATAAATAAAAAGCTATAGGAAAGTCTTTTCTGGCTAAATCAAGTTTCACGAGCAGTTACTTTCTTTTTGCCACCACAAATCATCACAAGCCCAAAGTTCACTATTTTGCTCGGACAAAATTCATTGGGCATTTCTGAAGTAGAGCCAGGGCTGCATAATTTAGTTTCTCATCTCCTATTAAAACTGCCAAGTTTACCATAATCAGAATGATAAATGCAGAGTCATACGTATTCTTTCCGACAGTAATGCCCATCAATACTTCAAATGCAAACAATTGTGACATTTGACTTTATAAAAATTACCTGGTGCACCAATACCACTTAATTAAATCATTTAAAAACTGCTTTTGTTACATTTAATGAATGATATATTATACTGCAATGAAACATGCAGCAATACAAATACTTCACAATGCTAACAATTAAGGCTCACTTCACTTACGGCAATTGACAACACAAGTGCTCCTCACTTCATTCAGTTTGTGCATTCCAAATGAACCGGTTAGCAAAAAGGGTGCTTCTTTGCTAATGAGTTTTGTAATCAAGGCATCTATTTTAATTTCAAATTGGCTAGATTGGGGGAAATTGCTGAACTAAATGACTGGTTCTAATTAGGATTATAAAAATATTCATCATGCAGCAGAATTAGCGCAAGGTCTTGATTTCCCTACATTTGCATATAGCTTTAGTTTAAGAGTGGAAAAAAACTCCTGATAAATTGTCTTCCTTTTAATGAATTGAACAAACACTATATCTGTTTTAGTCGTCCTTTCATTTAAAGGCACTGATACATATTCATGATTTGTAAATGAAGTTAAGTGATTTCAATTCTTCAGTTCATTACCATATTGAAGAAGAGACTTCTGCAAATTGCCCTTAAATATTCCCAATCTCAAGGGTTTGGGCGGGGAGGGTTTGTTTGGTTTGAGCTTTTTTAACTTTACTAACATTTCAGTTTATCTGTTTGATCGAGCTCTGCCTGCCTGGGAGAGCTGCTGGCAGGTGGCTTGTCCAGGGAAGGACACATGATATGTTTGTAGAACCTGATGTTCTCAGAAGAGCATTCAAAAGGCAAAGAGATGAAAGGCTTATTTGTGGTTAAGTCATGGGAACAGGACTCTATCTGGGTACAGTTTCTGACTTTGTTATAGTCCTCTGTGGTAGTTAGGCAATGAAACACTTTAATGACCAGTGCCTGAATACGCTATGGATACTCTGGGGACAATGCTTTTTCTGTCAGCTTGACGTTTAATTGCAGGCTCTCTGGGGCAGGGATTGCTTCTTAATATGAATGTGTAATAGAAATCCCTGCCATACTGACTAGTCCATTGTAAGAGCAGTTACTGTAATATGGCTTGTATTAAACATGAAACATGAAGAGTTCCCTTATAGCTGGGCAACACACTCACTTTACTTCATTCCTCAGTAGGACAGGCCTGTAGGACTCCTTGTTATTATGGCAGCTTCCTCAATTTCTTTCCTCTTTGGGTGAAGAAAAGAATGCAGTAGGTGTACCTCCAGCTTCACTCTGCAGGGTGCTCAAATGCCAAGTGACTGGTACAAGATAAATTTGAAACCTGAGTATTATATCCATAGGACTGGAACCACAGTCATCGTGCTCTTCAGATATCAATGAGCCATGATGAAAAATTAGCCCCAGTGTGTTCTCTCACATCATACAATGAAATGGTGATTCTACCATGAGGATCCATGTGGGAGCAGAAAGAGCTTATTTTCCTTGTTAAAGATAATGTTCACATCTTGCTAAGAAAAGCTGAGTTTTACCCCAGAGGTGCAGTCTTGAGCTGTTGCTGATAAAAGGAGAAGTTGCTCACACTTCTGACAACTACAGTCACATCTAAATTCCAGGACCAGGAGTGCTGCTGAGGACCAGGTGACAGCTCTGGGAGCCTGCTGATTTATATCAAAATGAGATGTGAGGCAGCTACCAACCCACCTCTCCTCATCAGCCCCATACCTCAGGTCCTAAGGAAAGAAAACCTACACGCCTGGGCTAGAGTCACGTCTGACTTTGGACAAGCAGCAGCACACACTGCTTAATTTCAGCACGGTTGCAGTGGGCAGCTGCTATCTTAGAATCGCACTGTGCAACATTAGGAGTTCCAACTCAAAGTGCAATATCCTCACCTGAACACAACCCTGAAGTCTCCACGTACCTAAGTTTCCATGAGAGGCACAGAAAGATCTGAAACCAGGGGCTGGGGCACTTGCTGGGAATGAAAGAGAATACAACTCCCCAGTCTCTGTGCTAGTGAAGCTGAGCAGAGCAGGCGGAGAGGGAGCTAAGCCTGACATCCTGTAGCACTGGCACCCCCTAAGACACAGGGACCAAGGGTCCTTCAGGGCACTGAGGTCTCTCTTAATGTCCTAGTTCAGTGACCTACTATGACAGGAAAAGAGGAGATGAGGAGTTGTCTTCTCCTCCGTGTGTGTGTGTGTGTGTGTGCACATATAAAGGTCTGACAATTTCTTTATATGACTCCTTTTCACAAGGAGCCACATGGAGAGGACAAGAGGCAAAGGGTATAAGTTGCACTAGGAGAGGTTTCATCTTGGTACAAGAAAGACATCTTTTACACTGAGAACAGTCACTGGAACCTCCCCCCCCAAGAATGTAGTGGAGTCCCCGTCACTGGAGGCTTTCAAGACATGACTGGACAGGGTGCTAGATAATCACATCTAGGCTCCCTTTCCCACAAAAGGTTGAACCAGACGATCTTTTGAGATCCCTTCCAACCTGGGCTGTTCTATAAGTCTATGAAAATGGCTCATCATAAAGAATCCCAAAGATGGATGACTGCCTGGAATAAGGTGCCTACATTTTGAGAAGAACATGAACCCAGCCTTGCCCTCCTCTCAGCAAGTCCCACTGGATTTCTTTGGGACTGGATTTCTTTTCTTTGGGACTGGATTTTGCCCTCCCCTCAGCAAGTCCCACAGGATTTCTTCAGTGTCCTTACCCATCTGGACACTGTCAAATAAACCCCACAAAATCCCACCCTCAGCTGCCTAACTGCCCCATGTCACACTGGGAGCCTGGGCCCAAACTCCAGGGGGGAATTTCACGTGGCAGCAGAGAGGCACTGCCTTCGTGGCTCTGGCTGTGTGTGTCTAGGCTATTAGAAAAACTTTTGCACGTAGTCCCAGTGTTGTGTGTGATTATTTTTGATAAATTCAGCAGTGTCTAGTCAAAATAGTCAGGGCTTTGACATGCACCGCATTCAGTTTTTAGATCATAACTTGCCACATCTCCAACACTGAAGGAATCTCCCCAGTCAGACCTGATACTGTCTGCCAGGTGCAACTTGGTGATACAGCAGAATGTTATCTTGCACATTTTATTTATCACCTCATTCAAAGAGATATTAAGACGCCCACTTTCTTTTGTTCGCTTCCTGCTGAAGATTAAGCCCTATGGAGGGAGAAGCCACTGATTGCCAAATTTATTGTTTATCCAGTGTTCATAATGGTGTAGCTGGGGAATTTAAATCGGTCTGTTACTGAATTATTCAGTCTCTCACCTATTCCCAGAGGGTTTCCAATCACAGTTTGGCCTGTAAGGAACAGGTGGAACTGTATCTCTTTGCATAGTTTTTTTCTCTTAACAATGGTAATTTGAGATATTTTAAACATCTCTCTCCCTGTTTCCCTAATTTTTTCTCTCTTTTTTTTTAAAAAAAATCTTTTAAACAAATGTTCATGCAAGAGAGTTGTGCATGTTGCTCTGAAAGAAGTTTCAATGTCATTCTGAGAGAAATTCCATGGAGCTGGAAACTCCCCTCCATTTCCACCTCCAGACTGATCCATTCCCCAGAGGGGTATTGGGGTCTGAAAAGTTGAGCTTATTGAGAATTAGTTGGTTCCTTGGATAAATGAGACAAATGATGAGGCACTTGAAATATTAGTGTCAGAAATGCAAAACCAATTCAAGATCTTCATCCCCAACCATGATGCATGGCAGCAATGAAAACTATACCTCATGTATATGCTGGTAGACTCTGAACTTTGACAGCACTCCATAAAGCAGTTTCCACTACTTTCCAACAGGGAACCAGAGAATATCACACCTTTTTCATATATTCCCCTTCCCATCACACTTTGATGTAAGGGTCATTTAAAATGGCTTCCTGTATGTTTTCTGCAAAAACCCGTGAAAAGTGGAGGATGAAGCCCCATTTTCCCTTTGTATTGGCTCATATAACCAAGTGCCAATACAGACACTACTAGTGAGACCCAGCCTGAGTTGCAGCAAAATTGGCTATAACATTTACATAGTGTCCACCTTCTGTCAAAGGCCACAGGGGGCCATTAACAGAACCAACATGTGCATACATCAGATTGCACTATTTTATCAATAAAGTAGACACATACAAAGCTACTGGGAAGAGATCCAAGATTTTCAACTCACAAGATGCAATTAATCTCCCAGGGCCTGATAACTGCACAATGCCACACGGCTGCTCAGGGGGGAGCAGTACACCCACTCATGCCTGCTTAAAGCCCTGCAAAAATTCCTCCTGTCTATGCTTTATATATTGTGAGAAGACATTAGGGTTTACAAACTTGCTACACATTCGTGCCCACACAAAGAGATTTCTTGGCTCAGCCATACTGCATTTATTTGAAAATACAAGAGAGTTAGCAAGGCAGAGGAGGGTCATAATTGGCTACAAAAATTAAGAACAGGAATGATACGCTGTGTCGACTCATACTGAGGAAGTATCCTCAATAACTCTTTGGATACTCCAAAGACAAAACAAATAGTGTTGGCTGTGATTTGTCCTTAAATGAACGAAGTAACCAGCAGCCACACAGCAAATCATCTTTCAGAAAGCCTGCTGAGCTCCATCCCTCTCACCAAATCTTCTCCCTTGCTCCTGGGAATAGCCCCAAGCAGGAAAAAGAGGGACAATACCCATGTGGGGGTGGTAATAAAAGATTTGGGGACTGAACTGATGCTTTATTCAATTATTTCAGTTGACGGAAGAGATAACATTGTCAGAAAGCCTTTGGCTTTCTCAGATATGAAGTCATATTTCAAGAAGTTCTGTTGAGAAGATATGGCCTCCTCTTAAAGAAGGGGAAGGTCATTTTTGGACATAATAATGCTGTGAGGCTTGGACTTTAAACTAGAATCATGTGAGACTGGTAGCAAAAGTCCACAGGTAGGTATAAAAACAGATCCATGCAAGGGATAAGCCAGAGGAGTGGGGTTATTCAACAACAAGGCTACAGGAGAAGCAATGAGAAGAATAATAAGTCTATCTGCAGAGCATCCTGCAACACCTGAACACCAAGGCTGAGACTAAGAGAGAGCCAGCAGGAGATGCTGGAAGCATAAACTTATGATCAAAATTACACATGATAGTGGCATAACAGTGTCTGGCTGAGAAAATTCACAACTAGAATATTACTGCAGGAAGGCATAACTTGCTCAGGAAAGAGAGGACAAGCCTTGCATATCACAGATACACACACTCAGTCTGAGGTCTCATAGCATTCTCCTAAGCAAGCTAAAAGACTGTAGGAAGTTACTATTAGCTGGGTAAAAAACTAACTTGGATACCATATTCTGAAAACAGTTATCACTTGGCCATTGTCAAACTGCAGGGGACTTGTAAAGACTGTGGTTCTACAAGGGTGTCAGAGTTCTACATTATTCCATGTATTCAATACTGTCTTAGAATAGTGAATACACCTTCTAAAACACCAACTTGGAAGGGACAATAATTCTGTTAAGAGGACAGAATTCAAAATGTGTTGGGTTTTTTTAGGTGGTTGGGTTTTTTAATCAACTGGATAAATAGCCTAATATTGTTGTCAAATGTGTAGAAGTTAACTAAAAAGAAGGAGGGATGCTTAGGATAAAAGAATGATTAAAAAAGAGGCTTGAATCACAGCCACGGAACTGTAGGTCAGAAGACCTCAGAGGAAAACTTTCTAGCAGGAAGATCCAAAACATTGACTATTTTTATTTCACACAAAAACTTAAATATTGTTTTCTATTTTTATGCACTAAACAATTTTAAAATCTTTTGATCTAGGCAGTGGCCAAATCAATTATTTGCAGGGCACTAGCTGCTATTTAATTTTACTGTGTCGAACAACATACTAGGTAAAATGGATTTTCAGATTCATTATTCTCATTAATTTCCAAGTTGACCACAGCTTGCTTATAACACCGTATTATTATTTTTAATTGAAAGAAAATTAATAAAATAAATATTAATCTGAAAGCTATTTTTTAATCTAAGAAATTAAATTAGAAAACTTGTTTACACATTCACAGTTATGAGAAGATGGATTATATCTTGCCTTAATAGTTCCTACTGCTGGGAGTCAAATTGTATGTATTTGATTTGTTTTCAGAGTTATTTGCATTTTTAAATCTGCCTCTAAAGTAGTCATTACAAATAGACTTTAAAGGTCAAACACACTTTTAAAGCTTAGAGAGGTGGAAGATTATGGTCTCCCACTGTAGGAGTGGCTGCGGCACTGAACATACAGCAAGCCACTGACTTTCACTGGCACCTTCCTTGCCACAGTATCTGTGGATGAATACCACCTGCAGGTTACAGACTAATGATAACCTTTCTATTTTGTTGCCCTTTCATACATTTAAATCAGAAGTGTTTCCGAGCAGTTGTATCCCAAAAACCTGGATACATGAAGTGAGAGAGCAAGCACTATTTGATCCAGCACCACCTATTTTGTGCCAGGCGACTTCATGCTGCCTCACAGGAGAAGGGGCACAAAAACAAAGGACAGAGAAGTATCAGCAGAACCAGGGTGCAGTTGGAGAATTAGCCCCTGACAACAGCATGGCATCTCTTTGGATAGCCTTCTCACAACTGCAGAGCACTACTGCAGCCTCTCTAGCCACTTATTTTAGGAGCTCTTGATATCTCTCTTCTGGTCAGCAGCAGAGAGATCAAATGGTCATTGCCACTGCGATCCCATGATCACAGCTAGGAGAAAGGGCATGGCATAGCGGTGTGGGAAGGTGTGAGATCCAGGTCTGGCTTCTAGAGAACAAGAGAGGAGAACAACCACAACAGCCTTATGAAGATGCACAAGATCTGATGAAGCTACTTAAGGATTTAGGATTTTTAGCCTAAAAGACACTTTTTTCTTGTCATTGGCCTAACCCCCATCTAGCAGGTGGTCACGGCTGACCTCTGGTTCCCACTCAGCTGTGGCAGTACTCTTGTTTCCAGACAGGCAGGAATGTATTATGCTGGCCTCTCAGAAGACTTCATCTGGGGACTTCACACGGCACCACTGTCACAACCTATAGTACTGCCTTTGCTCTCTAACAGCACTGCCCATTATCTCAGTATCAACAGTAACTGCAGTGAAGCTGCATGATCCTGAGCTAGAGTGACAATTCTTTTACAGCTCTTACTAAGCCAAGATGTGGCTGAGCACAACCTATGCCTGGGTTATGTTAAGCAAATGCTTCAACTGGGAAAAGCGCTGCCTCCATGGTTCCACACAAGGATCAACTTTCAGCCAGCACTTGAGGCCATCTTTCTGAACACTGAAGAAAAGCACCATGAGTGGCCTTGAACACAAAGGCAGACATACAGGCAAAGCCTGAACTTCACATTGCCCCAGTTCCATTTGACCAACAAGCTGCAGAGCACCTCGTCTTTGCTCTTACGCTGTGGACAAATTTGTTCAGTTCCTGGGATAAAATGCAAGCAGCCACAGGGTGTTTCTAACTCACAGTTTGTTTTCCTTGGCTCTCTTCTGAGCAGAAGAGAAAAGCTGAGGTGGACACTCAGAGGCATTAGTTTGAAGGAGCGGAAGCAAAAATGCTCCTGAGCCACTATTGCTGTACTGGACCAGGGGAGCATAATTACAGCCTCACAGTCAAGTGCGTGTGCGTACTTTGTATTTTGATTTCTCCTTCCAGTGGCTAACATGTCATAAAAAGACTACAAAGCACTGGAAATAGAAGTACAGTGTTTCAACCCAAGAGCAGATGCTCTGCACTCGCTACAGCTGGATCTCTTTGCAAATGCATACTCAGCATGTCATATCTGGCTTCTCACATCCATGATCACCTCATCAGATGTCTATTTCTTTCAGGGCTATCTTTGTACAAACACCATTACCATTTAAAATCTTTACCTCCAGTTTAAAAGTGGCATCAAACCATTCCATGACATCAAATAAATAGATTGTCTTTCTAGCCTACTTCAAAATCCCTGTTACACTGAACATCCGAGTGCACAAAACTATTCGACATTTGACTAACTCCTTCATACAGTAAGGACTTGATACTATGAAAGGAGTGTATTTACAATAGCATTGTGCTTGCAAATGTCACTCAAGCATCATCAGTAGCATAGCAGCAAACCACCTGGTGCCTGCCATAGCATTCTGTTAACAAGTGGATGGAAAGGTTACATCAGGAAGTACAGCAGTAGTAGATTATTTGATTATACTCTCAGTAACTATTTGGGCAAAGACTTGCACTAGCCTTTCAAGGGAAATTCTGTCAAATACAAGAGGCACAATATTTTGTGCGTATTGTCCTTATAGCAGGGATGTGAGACTGACTAGTTTAGAAAACTCAAAAAATAACTGTAGGAATTGAAAATCCCACCCAGAACACACGCGCATACTCGACAGATTAATGAGAAAAACTTAAAGTGGCTATTCAGCATGTTTTTACTTTCCAGAGATGGTAGACGACAGAAATGGAAGAGAGGAAAGATAAAAGCTTGGCAAGTTTTAAGCTTTCTAAAATTTGTAACTTGATCATCCGGTCTATGTCTTAGCTTTGGGCTGTAGTGGAGACTGCTGTTCCAGAAGTGAAGCACACACTCTGTAGCCACAACACTTTACAAGTCACATTGCACCTGCATTGCTCAGCATCTTTCAAGACAGATGAGTAAGAGCAGGATTGCTAAGGACAAAGTAACAGACTTAAGAGTTGTCTCACTAACAGAAGGCACTGCAAAGTGACTTAAAAGTGGCACAGAGGACTTTGTCATCTGTTGCTGTTCACTGATTTCCAGATAACAGAGTTCAGTCTGCAAGCAGAAAGAGCACCCCTTTACATGCAACAGCCAGCTGTTACAGACCAACTCAGCATGAGTGCTCGATTCTCAAAGACAGCTCAGCCATCACCAAGGCCTACAAATCAATAGATTTTTAGAACAGCTCCATATGTCATGTCAAATTTCAGATTCTTTTCATCTTTCATACCATCACCACTACTAAAGTTTCCATATCCATCATGATCACTGTACAATTCCGCACCCTTTAGCAAACTTGCTTTGGAGTCACTGGGTGGTTTTTCAGCACATTTGAACCTGCAAGGTGAGAGCAGCAAAGCACACCATAATTTCTTCACCATCTCTGGAAGTGCGCAGTTCTAGACACTACCGCCTTCAACACCTGGCTCAAGAATCATTGAAATATGAAATCAGTTGCTCACCTTTTGATCCAGACTGTAGGCCAAGATCCACTCCTCCTGCTTGGGGTGGAAGAGCAAGCTCTGGATATAGAAGTTCAGACGGTACTTCTGGTAGGTAGCCCCTTCATCAGAGCTGATGAGGATGCTGCTCTCAATGTCTGGATCACTAAGAAGCATGATCTAAATTGAAAAATGGAGGGAAAAGAGTGTTACTGGAAAAGTGAAACTGAACATCATTTAAAAGTGAGGTCATACAGCACTGATTACTATTAGATGTATTCAGAACATCGCTCAACAGTATAAACAGCCCATAGGATTTCCCCAATAGGGGTAGTTTTTTTGATGTTTCACTTCCATTTTATTTGGTGATCCATTCAGTGATTCCTTTTTTTCATTTTATTTTTGTCCAGATAAATTCAGAAAAGCCAGCAAGAATCAAAAATGCTATGTTGATATTGAAGTTGATTTTGGTTGGGTGTAGCAACTTCAGACAGCCACACCAGGCTTACCTGGTCCCTTTCCAGTTTACCACCTCTCTTCCCAAACGCGGAATACTCTCCGAAAGTACACAACAGGGCATTCCTGAGCTTTAAGGCTCATTATTTGGCAGCTTGCAGAGCTACAAACGAGAGCATCACCTCATTGGAAACCCAGAATGCCTATCTGGATCAGCTGCTGGCATCTGAAAATAGTCCATGTGCATGTGCGCAAACATTGATGCCCAATCTCATATATCATGCTTCCAATTTATACAGTAGGAGATATTCATTCACTGAGTGAACACATAATTTTCCCCAAGTGCGGGAAAGTGTATGACCTCAATTTGTACAGGGAGGGAAACACTTCTGAGCCTCTAATTTTAATTGGAAAATTATTACCAATATTTTAAAATGGGTTGATTCCACATTATCAGATGGCATGCTCTACATAAATGCTATCAAGAAAAATGTTGTGGAAACATTAACACCATCTTATTAACATCTGGAAAAAACGACATCACATTAAAGCAAATGCCAGTACCATAAAATAAAGGCAAACAGTGGGAAATAAATTAGAGCTGTGCTAAACACAGCAGGTTATTGATACAGTAGCTGAAACAAATATAGAAACTGCCTTTCAGCAGGAAAACACATCCAGGAACCGCCTTTTTTTAGCTAGCTGCATAATGATCAGCTAGCTGAGATCCATTGCAGTTTTGTTACACTCGCATGTCCACGTTAACTTTTCTTATCCAGCTTCACAGAGCTCCAACTTCAAGACTACGATAGGGAAACACATTAATTTTGACAGCAAGAATCAGTTACAAGGAGTGGTAAGACCCTTGGTATGTTAGACCTTGATCAAGCAAAAAATTTCAGTGCTTGTTTAATCTTAAGCACCTCATCAACTCCACGAAGTCACCAAGCAACAGTGAATGTGATGCAAATGGTTTCTGATCCTTTTCATTAAGAAATGAAAAGGGCCTTTAAAACTAGAACTGAATGTTGTCCCAGGGTGAAGCCACCTGTATGAATCCAGCTTGAACTCAGAGCTCCTTCAACATACCTCACATATACCGCTTACCAGCCTCATAAAGCAATCTCCACCTGTTCCCACAGAAAGCCACACCACAAGTCCTGAAAAAGTGCACTTGCGTTGTGCTCTGGTGCTCTGCATGGGACATGAGAAATGTCCCCACAGGCAGCTGACTCCCTGGGAATTAGTCTTGAGAATAGGTCCCAACGGCCTCCACCTAGAAGGAAGCTTTGGTACATTTCTTCTTTCTAATCAGATAAAAGTATGTATTTTATTTTGCTCCAGACAAGAAAGGTTTCCCCACTATTTCAAGATATTTTTTCTGTCACTGATGACTTAGACTTCAAAGACATTTTGTCCCCCAAGTATAGCCCTGTTCATCTAAAGCATATTGCCTGTGCCAGACAGAGAACTGTAACATACTTTAGTAAAAATCGCTTGCATCTGCAGAATGGAAGAAGGATGTAAGATTGCCAACATAACAAGATATTCCAGAGAGATCTTAGATTTAAAAGGAAGGATACTTCAGGAATAAAAAGATTTTCCACCTGATGTCACAGGTTACAAAGGTAATAATGCTGTATATTAAAAGGTCACTGTTAGAGGTCTGTGCTCAGATAAGGAGCACAAGACAGCTAACTGTTGCACAGACCTGATGTGGTACACATGCAAAACATCCACTCTGCCCTTTCACACACGATCTGCAACACTTCGGTGGATAGTTCAAGAAACGGGTCAGAGGAGATGGAAAAGGTGATGTTTCCACCAGATGGTTCACAAAGTCAGGCAATTTGTTCCTCTGGAAGCATAACAGTGGTTGCAAGATGAAATAATAAAACCATCAAGCTAGGAAAATTAACAGCTAGAGGGAAAGCTGGAAGAGTCTAACAACAGTCATACCTTGTTGCAAGTGCCATCACATTAGTCGCCTACCCGCCTTCACCCAGTTCTGATATCAACTGTCCATTCTTCAAATGGAAAAAAGAACACGCTCAACGTCTCTGCTGTCATCCATCCTCCCAGGCAAGGCTGATTCGACACAAAGCGGGATGGAAGAAATAGGAGGCTCAATCAGAGTGAAAAACAAAAGGCCACCACCAGTCATACAGCTAGGACTGGTCCAGAGTTTTGTTACGTGGCAAGCAGGAAAAGAAGAGTGGGAGACTCTGGGCTTTTTTTTTTTTTTTTTTTTGTCTTTTTTCTGCTGGAAGCTATGGGGGGAGGGGACAACTTTTGGCAGGGGAAATAGCAGACATTTGTCAAAGGCCTGAAACTGCCACTTCTCATTATGGGACCAGGGTGAAGGATCCACCCCAATAGTGATTTAGATTAATCGCTTTTCATTAAGAGCCAATAAACAAACTCCAGTCAGAATTGAGCATTTCTGCCAGCACCCTGTGTTGCTATTTATAATTGCCATGAAGAATAGCAAAGGAGCACCAGAGAGCTGTCAAACATAATTTATAGGGTTTTAAGATCTAATAATTTTCTATAATATTAAATTAAATGGCAGCCTTTATGAAAAAGGAAATTACATTTCACCTTGCTACATTCTAGAATACATGTATGTACACACACATATATAATATTATTTTCAGTTGCTGCCTTCTCTAGTTTAAGTGGAGAGAGGAAGGGAAGCAGGATTGATTACTGCTAAGGGTAAGTCCTTGAAAACATACTTGAGATGAGGTGGTTTATACTACATAGGTTTTCCACTAGAGGCTATAGCCTGACCTCCAAAATTCAGTGGACAATGAATGGCAAGCACCAGACAAAACAAACCAGGTTGAAAATCAGACTGAACTTCAGGTAGCTCCTTAGGAGATGAATGCAGAGGAAGAGAGCTGTCTGGTATGTGGTGTATCTTCTTTAAAGCAGGAGCTTTGGGGGCAATGATGACACATACAGAGTTGTTCTGAATGAATTCCAGTTCAGCAGAACACCAGACACCAGCGGGCAAAGCACATAGAAGGGAGATGATTCGGAGCAGCCACCTTGCAAGAACAACATAAACTATGATGTACAGACTGAGATCTTTGGCACGTGATCAGGAAACACATCCAGTCCTGAATACTTCAAGGGGATTTATCCCAGAAAATAAGAAGCACAGGCTGCAGGCAGAAAGAACAAGGAGAGGAGGTGTCATACCTATACCTGCCATGATGTATTTGGTACACAAACCATGGAAGTAGCTAAGAGTCACTCAGATTTGCTGGAGAGCGTGTAGACTCTTAAAGGAGCTCTGAACAAATGCAGAACTAGAGAGGAAGGAAAGTGACACCTTATCATAGCACAAATCCACTAAAACAGCACACCCTCTGATGGGGCTAATATAATAAAAACTAAGACAGGATTTGTAACTAAGAATCTGAGTTCCTGCTACCCTGATTAAAATCCCAGGTGTGTCACTGGGTTAATGCACACACCTGCCTCAGTATTGGTTTCACACAGGCTATGTCCAGGTGGATGAGTCAAGATGGTCACATACTCCTCTTCCTCTGCTCCAAGCTAGCCAGGCACAAAGACAACCGTGATCTGGAATACTGAACCACACCACTAATGAGCTAGCAGACTTCTCACGGGCACAACACTACAACGTGCCCAGACTCTACTGGCTTGGAGCCACAGGTAGCCCGAGCTCATACCTGCCTGAATCTGTCTACTGCAGTTATGCCAAAGACTGCCCTATAGCTTGGCACTCAGTTCTTCTCTCAGCACCCTTTAACAGCTCTGCCCTCGTTTTAGCAGGCCTGCTTGGCACATCACTGCTATCCTGCCTCTTCTGCACCCAAGGCACAAGAACGACCACTCCCACCCTCCCCATCATATTACCTGTATCCATAGCATCAGATTCAAAAGCTTTATCACCACTCTCGCTCCCTGGTTCTGTGTTATCCCAGCACAACAGAGATCTGTTTTGTACACAGCTGAATCTTTTAGTAAACCACCTCTGGACAAAAAATGAAACAACGTGCCGCATAAAAGGCATTTTTATTAATATTAGTTTTCATTGAATCCTTTTATTTTTCTCAGCCAACATAAATTTTCACTGTAAATTACCAAAGCGCATCTTTTTAAATCAGCACGGACAAGTTTTATAGGTACAATATCTGTAGCAGTAGTACCACTGAGCTACATTAGCAGGAAGCACCCCAGTAAATGAATAAAGAAGACAGGTTCCAAATAAATGTCTTTTGTTCCCAGAAATAAGTAGATAGCATTAAACTATTGTGTACTGTCTTCTGATTTTCCTCTTCATTTTAATGCGCTTTTCATAAGCGGTCCTTTTCAGAGGTCCCAGTCACATTCTCATTCACCTATATAAAGTGCTATTCTAAAAAGGAAGAAACAAAACAGTTTTAAAAAAATCCACCTACAAACTACCCAAGCCTCCATAGCTACAAAAGAAACCCAGATCCTTAGCAAAGGATTAGCAATTTGCTCTATAGCACTGCATTGTCCTCTTCTGCAATTGAAAAGGTAGTACTGCCACAAACACTGCTGCAAAAACAGAAACTTAAGGTTTCATGTTTACAGTTTCATAGTGATTTCCCTATCGACTGTGCTCAGCTTACACGTGAAAAGGCTTTTTTTTTTTTTTTTTTTGGCCTCCTCCCACTAGACCCTCAACTCAGAAGCACTTTAGGTCCTTCCTAAAGCCAGGCTACACATACATCAACAACAGGAAAACACAAATCTGATTTAAAAAAGAAAAAAGTAGGTTGTTTTTTTGGGTTTTTTGCTTTCCAATTCCCACAAGACCTCTGGAGTTAAGCCTATTTCCCAACAAAGTTCCATATTAGCTTTGAGTTTAAAAAGCCAAAGAGTTTCAAAAATTTATGCTGAAATGTCAACGCAAACAGAGGATTTTTGCTTTGTTTGAACTTACGATGTCCTTCTTTTTGAAACTGAAAAACTAAAATCAAATTACATTTAAAGTCTTAAAGATATAAAAATAATTTTCTTCCTTCAAAACATCAGTTCATCACAAGTATGTTCAATATGAATAGTTTGGAACTCTTGTACGGGTAATTTTTTACTGCTGAAGCATTTTAGATTAAATATTTGACCATCTGAAATTTCTCACTGGCAAACATTTGGTTATTCATTCCCCTCCCATTTTTCCTCTCTCCTACATCATTACTGCAATTTACTTGCCCTGCAGGCTAAAGGATGCCCTCAGAGGTATATACGCAACCTTAACCTCTTAGAACACAGCTACACAGCATACCTGAAGCCCTTCTATGCCAATCCCATAGAGGACAGATGCAACTCATTGCAAAGGAAACCTCATCCTTTTTTCTTCTTTCCTCACTATATGTCAGTTCAATTAAAAAACTTCAGTTTAATTAAATCAGCCCAAACCCCTCTGAGACAAAAAATGTACTGGTGTCACAAGTAACTGCCTACTTACCAGCAAAAGTAACACCCATATAAATCAGCATTAAGCTAAAAATATCTTTGCATGATTAGCACTAGTTTAGAAAACACACCTTAACTTTACACAAACTTTTACAGAAGATGTTCAGAAATGGCTAGATACCTGCTCACTGCCCTGTAGATACACTGACTCCTGCAATAATCAGGGGAAAAGGAAGCCAACCTCTACTTTCCAGTCACCAAGACCAGCATATCAGTCAGACAGGAAAAAATGGGAGATGTCAGTGATAAAAATCTGCTCTAGAGAGAAATCCTATTTATTTACATACAAGTAAAGCAACCCACCCCATTACTTAATGATCAGCAGCTGTAACGAGAGGGACATCTGCTCCTTGGGAAGCCAAACAAGACAGCCATGAAGAGGGCAACAGCTTCCACATAATTACTGACTTTGCATCCCAAAAGGAAAACACTCATTCCAATCCCTTGTGTTACAGAGTAGTCCATATCTGGGGCTCCTTCTTGCTTCACATAGCTCAAAAACTTCCTTAATGTTCAGGATAACCTGTGGGCATCAGTCAAGCAGTAAAGGTGCACTGAGCTTTCATGAGAGATAAATTGTCTGGACCTACCCCATTTCAACTTCTTGTAACTTCACTTCTTATTGCCCGAAATTTAACATTAATAACAGATTTAATTAATGAATATAGCACCAGATCACCATCTCTCAGAACCATAACGCTGTAATCTTAAAGGATGAAGTGCACTGCACTCACTTTATAAGGGTTTATGAAGCATGTGTTATAAAAGTACCTCAACCATAAGGCTTTTATACCTTGGCACTCACTTCAATACAATCCCATAAAATCCAAGCAATCTTTAAGCGTTAAAGGTGACTTTCACTACTGTATTTATTATTGGATAATGAAAAATGAGTCAGACACCCATAGAAACTGAGCAATGAAATAGAGTTTCCTGAGACTTTTGCACTGGGACTGCATTATATGTACTGTGACCAAAGAACCAAATAGCTCTCTCAAGACCTTTCAGGCACTTCATGTTAACCGCTCTCCAGAACTTCCTTCCCATCAGGACTTCTCTGTAATTACAAACCAACCTCTCCTCTGCAGAATCCCATTGCTTGTCACTGAACTTTCCAGATGTCAACAGCTGTTTCTGTAAACATCCAACTCCTGTGGTGCTCCTATGGAGGAGGTATATGGACCTCCTCCATAGACTCCTCCAGCTGTGCCGGAGACTGCAGCTCTCTACTCGAGTAAGTTGGCCTGAGAAGACAGCATAGATCTCTGACATTAACATCAGAGGACCCCATCTGTGGGTTCCCCATCCTTCCAGCATTGAGAGAGACTGATCAGAGCACATCATGGTGTTCAGGTTACATGCACGTCCTATGTCTTGGTAGAACATTTAGTCTTTTGTAGAGGGTACATGAAAGAAGAGGACCATTACAAGGTAGAAAGTAATAAGCCATAAAATGAAAACTTTTTTTTTTTAACCTAAAACAGCAGGGTCTTCTGGTGATACTGCAACACAAAAGAGGACATCACTGGGTGCTTGTTCATTTTTATGAATATCAAATCCTCTTCTAATATACAATATGTAATTATTCTGCTGTCCTTTTGTTATGTATTTTAGACAGCCCATCTTCAAAATTGAGAACAAGTTTCATCATAAGTTTTGTAAGTTGTACCACAACAATATTCTGCATAGATATCAAGACCATTTTGTCAATCAGAAATGATGCAAGCATAAATCTGCTGTCCAAACATCATACCCTCCCCACCAGGATCAAGCACCCCAGGTTCACTGTTAACTTGAAAAGCCCCTCAGCAGAATCCTGGTACTGTCAGAAATAAAACTAAGAGTTTTAACTACAACCAACCCAATATGTGCCTTTTCTCAAAAGAACTTGGAACCAGTAGTTCAAGGGAGCATAACTCTGGCCTATGAGGATGAATAATCTATGTGCATGAGATACTAGTATTACACTTAGACACTAAACATGCAATTGGAATATATAGTCCCAGCATGTGCTACATACAGTTGGCTGAGTCAGGGAAGAGTACACATTTAAGATTACAGCATGTCAGTAATTCTTTCATTTGCTTCTCATAAAGATTAAAAAGGATGGAGATGCCAGAAAGACTTTGGGGAGACTCTGACAGTAGTTTGGTGGCAAAAGAATTATTATCTATCATCCTCCTGTCTGAAAATCCATAGGAGAGATATTTTACATGATTAAGTCTGAGAAAAGAGATTAGTAAAAGCACGTCAGATGAGGACCAGCACCACCTTGCCTTCTCTAAGGAGATGCACATCAGCCCACCATGCTTGTTTACAGTGAATTACCCTGGTTAATCTTTCTGACCTCTATTGTTTCTCATTTCTATTGTAATCTCATATCCAGATTACAATTACAATTAATTGTTCAGAATTGTACAAAATGAAAACAGGCTCTTGGCATTGCAGCCATACCTGCCATAAACTGCCATACCAAAACAAAACACTTCACAGAATTCCAAGCTCAGACACCCCATCCCCTACGGAGAGAGTGCTCCATTTAATTATCACCTCCAGCAGCTGCGCCAGAGCACAGATGCACCTTGCAGGATGCCCCAAGGATCAGGAGCAAATCAAGGCTAAATTGGATACAGAGCAAGAGCCCCTCAAGGAAAACCACTCTGCCATCCTCCTTGGCAGGTGGGAAATGAAAATATATCATGGCTGTAAGGCTTAGGCAAAATCAGAACTGGGAAAAGAACTCAGATACTCTAAGGCTGCCATCCTAATCTGCCCACAATGCCAAATCCCAGGCTGGATCCAATTTGCATGAACAGGAGTGGAATAAGCCATCGTAGTAGACCCAACAAAGCAGAACGTCTCATCTTTGTTCTACTGCTAAGCAGGTCAGAACAACATGTCTCCCCGCTTTCTCTTGTCTTTTTGGCACTGGACACATGTACTTTTCACTTTTAATTACAAGGCACAGCAAGCATTTGCTTGTTAAATTTCAGGTGCCAGTGGGGATGGAAGCCATCCAAAAAGCATGTGTTTGACCTGGCAAAGAGTGACTGATTGGCAACAGCCACATGCTTGGTTGTAAAACCTTTTCATTGTCACAGCAAGGCAGAGTTTACCCAAGGTTACTCCATTATACTCTTGTTACAGCTGCACATTCTCCAGCTCCCCGTGGATCATCAGAGCAAAGTCCTCTGCCACAGTAATCCCACCTTCCCAAGGCCACTTTGGTGCTGCGCGCTGTTCAGCTATTTTGCCAAAGGCTTTTCCATATCACAGCATGTTCATGCATAGTTCCCCTCTACAAACTGCCAAATGGGTTACAAACATCACCACTGATGGCTGGTTTTGTATATATCCAGTTTGACCAGCACTTCTGTGTCTGGGCCTGGAGCAGAAGTAGAAGGAACACCAGCTGCTGACCACAGGCAACAACCAGTGCTTCCACAGGAAAAACAGACACCAAATCATCAGAAGAGAAGCGTAAAGCTTCTGATCTATATTATGCTTTGCTCTGGAGTCTGGTATTTCTGCATAGCATAGTTCTGCATGATGCCTTTTTACTCTTCTCGATTCTACCTAGGAAATCCTTAACTGTTGGAACATCTGACATATTGTTTTGTGGTCACCAGCTTTTTCTAGTGACACAGAACAGCTCTGATCCCAAACTGTGTGCACAGAAAGAGAAAAGCAGCATTCACTGTTATAATTATATATTATTTGAGTAAATGCATAGTTGTGCTATTCTCCATAGAACTCCAAAGTAATTTTCACCATTATGGTAACTTACCGTGTAAGCAGAAATAGTTACAGAAAATGTTATCAGTAAGGAGAGACTGTGTGTACCACAGCTACTGGAACCAAGAATACCATTTATATAAAAACACTCCTCTGATTATAGGTCTCACTTGGGACAGCACTCTACATGTGGGAATAAGTTTACACACAGTAGTTACCCCATTAGAGAAAACAAAGAGATGTGCATGGATAGTTACTCATGGGGGTAAACTTTTGCAGCCTGTATACAGCAATCTATTTCATTTGAGGACAGTAGAGTGTTTCATGACTCTTTAGAAAAATAAAAATTGTATTATGTATCTCTCTTGAGGCCATTAAACCTGAATACAATTTTAAATGCATCGTTGCTTCTCCTCTGCTTACACACTTTATTTTTCTGCTTTTTAGTCAGATTGCAGAGAGAACATAGACAACAGTCAGCTTTATCAATGTTCACATCCAGATGCTAATGATCTGTCTCAATTTACTTATACCTGGAATCTATTACTCATGTCCCTCACTGTCCCTAATGTATTTCTCTTCCTAACATCCCCCTACTGGAGGAAGCCAAGGAGGCAGGAAAAGGTCTATCCATTTTCTGGATGGAAGGCTGAGGCCCCCAAAAATTAAAGGTTAAAGTTACAAAACATGATGGCATTGCAGTGCTCTACACAGTAGCACTCAGCTCTAAGTTATCCACTGTCATTGTAAGCTCCGACACTAACTCGGATGCCAGAGATCCTAATATATGGGAAGGTTCAGGACCTAGGAATAGGATTTCACAACTACCAGCTCACTGGCTTTTACATTTTCCATTATATTTGTAAAATTAGCTTCCAATGATACAGTCCTTGCAGGTTTATGGTAGAATCTTGTCTGCAACTACACATCAAGAAGGTGTGTGACTGCCAGTGACTCTAAACCACAGCTGCTATGTCCTATTCCAACAGGGTCACTGATACCTCGCAGCCCTGGGAAAAATCACATACTTTCCTTTCCATATCCTTCCATGCACATACATGAGCCCTGGTCACTGCAGTGTCCTGAAGAACTAGTGTAAGAGGAAAGGGAATTGGAAAAGGGGGGGGACAAAGGTTTTAGCTGCAGCACAACCCTCACACTTTGGTTTAGGAATCAATTGGCAAAAGGATCCACAGTGCTGCTTGGGATAAAGCATTTTACACAGAGTTGATCACATCAGAACTGAAGTCAGAGTTACTGCACTTATGCTGTAAGAGGCAGATGCGCATATATGGCAGAAAGTGAGACAGTGTCCTGACCCTTTAACTGCCAGCATGTACCCTGCAGATGCTGTTAATCTATTCTACTAAAAATGAGAATTCACTCAATGAGTAATGCTGGATTTCTTTATTCTTCACTTCAGAAAAGAATGACATAAAAAGACATTTTGCTACAGATTGTTGGGTTTGAGGGTTGGGGTTGGCAGGG
The DNA here is from genome assembly GCF_034638445.1 of Ciconia boyciana. Classification (NCBI taxonomy): domain Eukaryota; kingdom Metazoa; phylum Chordata; class Aves; order Ciconiiformes; family Ciconiidae; genus Ciconia; species Ciconia boyciana. The sequence goes on along the minus strand of NC_132941.1, from coordinate 53,804,775 downwards.
CGGTGATTTTCCTCAAAGAAAAATAACTGTGTCCTGATGAACCAGCTCATATCACTACAGATCAAGGTCAGAGCATTATGTAGTCTTCAAAAGGACCCACCTGCCCCTTTTCCAAGAGCTGCTCTCCACCCATTCTATTATTTTTCCTCCTTTTTAATAACAGGACATACTGACTCGTTATTATTGATTGATTATACTGCTGTCTGTGAAGCACCATTCTCCTCCTCGTTAATTCAAAACTACCTCATTTTTCATACTTCATAAATTAATATATTATTGGAGCTGCAGCAGTAAAGGAGATAGCCATGTTTCACAGAGAGGTAGGGAGGGTGGAGAAAGGAAGGAAGTCTCATAAACCTGCCCTACATCAGGATCTGCAGCTGTGCCTGCCCCGCTGACAGGCTGGGTGTTAAGTACAGGCAGCCCCTTATGAGGTGATGCATCCTGACAGTCCCTCTTTGTCCCTGTAACCAAGGCAGGGCCCTCTGAAAGCTCACAGAGGCCTGCTCTGCCCACTTCATAAAAGCAACAGCCATGCTAAGTGGCAAAATCGCAGCTTTATTTTAGTGGATATTATAACTTCTGATCTGTCCTTTAACACTTGCTAGCTAAATTAGAGCAAACTACCTCTTTATTAAATACTGACAGCCAACTCTGGGAAGTCCAGATCTAAATGTGGATGTGACCTTTCCAGTTTTACCCCATCTCTTCTCTTTACGACCTCGTACCATCCCTGAGGCTCTGTAGGGCAACACAAAGTGAAGCAGGCAGAGAGCGCAACAGAAGAGGTGGACTGACTTCTGAAAGCCAGACAAGGCAGCCCTATCATAGCTGTGCACCATTATCCTGCCAAGGTGAGTCTCACCTGATAACTGGCCTTTTTTCCCCCAGACATTATTTGCAAGTTCTAGAAAAACAAAGCTGACATATTGCCTCGGGATTCTCCCATCTTTCCCCCTCGCAACCTGACTCTCCAGCCACTCCAGTAGACAATGAAGTGCAGTCATACCCTCCTCAACCAATCTTAGATTTTTTTAGGATGATGGGGCTGGGAATTGTACGTTTCAAGTGGTAGATACCTACATTTACCATCACAAACAGTGCTGAACAAACACTGCTCACCCACTTGGTTTTTGCACACAAAGCAATCTCAGGGAATTGTGCATGGTAAATAAGTCAAGTCCAAAGAGTTTGAATTCTGATTTGCCTTTCCCTAAATCAGTGCCTGCTTTCATTCAAGTGGCCATTTTTTTCCCAAAGCCCCAGGCAACATCTAAGAAAGGATTTCAGGATCACAGTTCCAGTCCTTGGTAGATAAATGACATAGCAGGTGTCTGACTGCTTTTTTCTTATTTTACTTATATGTCTTGTGTCTACATGCTTACTTTTATCAACCAGACCTGAGATATCTGTGAAAACTAAAATGCCATTTATTTAACAAAACATTTTTCATAAAGCCAACTTAGACAGCCCTCATTTTACTCCCTAACTTTATTAATTAAATCCTGCATTAGGCTTCCATTCACTTTCAATACTTACCTCAGCACTAACCAAATGTGTATTAAATGAGTTCAGAAACCTATAAAAAATGCAAGTAAAAGCTCTTGGAATGCATAAGTACAAAGACATGAAATGCAGATGCATAAAGGCACACATAGGCAACCCTAATTCTGGAATTTCATAATATATGAATTATTTTTCTTCATGAACACTGAAATGATGGCTTTCAATGTAGTATGTTTAAGATAGGTAGAAACAGAAACAGATACCCATCTCTCTTCTAACCCTCTCCTCTCCACCCCCATTAAATAATGCCATATGTGAGCATTTTGTTAATTATCTCAATTGTGGTTATTTTTAGAAACAGCTGATGAGCAGTGGGTGAGGTTCACTGGGTTTGCAGTTGTTTGTTTGTTTTTTAATTCATCTGCTTTTTCAGAGAATTAACTGAAAAAGCCCCAGGAATCTCCAGTTTTCATGTCATGCATACCAAGGTACAGCCTTCCCTGGAGTACAATGATCAGATTGTCCCTGTTTAAGAAAGGGGAAAACTTCTGTTCGGGATCTCTCATAAGCTTGGGTCGCAATTCTGTGCTGTCTGTGCTGACAAAGGGTCACATCCCAGACAACAGATGCTATATGACCTCCATTTATCTCTATGATTTATGTCAACTCAGAAGTAGTAAAATTAAAATCTGCAAACAGATGATAGTTTGTTCTTTCTTTAAGTACAGGAGCCTACAGGTCAGGTCAATCCCAGTGGGGCATCTGACATGCCAGGCCCCACAGCCCCAGGCTGCAGCGGGGCAGAGGACTCTCTCAAAAGAGCCCCTTGACTACAAAGATCCACAAGGAGGCACAATCCCTGAATACAGTAATAATAATAATAATAATTAAAAAAAACCAACTAAACCTATTTGGGCATACTGAAAAAGACCCTATATTTTAAGAGTATTCTAATAACACTCATATTTTGCCTTTACATCTCAACATCGTCCATTCATTGATCTTGAACCATGTTTAGAACACTAATAAACTACGACATCCAGCATTGGGAAACAATATTTCTTATGTAGGAAAGGTCAGAGAAACCTACAGAGAAAATTTGACTTTTCTGTATTCAAAAGAGACAATAAAAATCCCTTCAAAAGGAGAAATTCCTAAAGTTCTCTTCTCCAAGTATTACAACACACCTGTAACTCAAGAGATCTCTTTCACATAGTTTCAGGTCATCGTTCTGCAGACATTTACAAAAATTCTCTCTTTTCTCAGGTGAAAAATTCAAGCTGAATTAATCAGACAAGTAGAGAGAATCCCATGCACAAGAGCTCACAAGACTGCACCTTGTAGATAAAACACATAATGTCACATACCCTTTGACCCTGCCATGGATGTTGTGGGTGACCTTGAGGAAATCATCTTTGCTTCATCAGTAAGTGAAGAAAAATATTACTTCTTTATTCCCATCTTTATGCCCCTATTTAAATAGTCAGTTCTGGAGACTGATAGCAACTTGTGCCTGAAGTGTATTTATGAGACAGAATACACTGCCATGTTAACCAGATCGCAGTCACATTTGTACAACCCACTGGTATAACCAGAGCAGACAAATCTGAGCTCAGCTAATCCAGATGCTGTGTTTTAGAGCTACAGCCTTTCCTGTACAGCAGTAGGCAGGTTCTGCCCACATAGGCTCAGGACTGGGTAGCATGGTTTTTGGAGTGCTGAGAAGCACAGGAACATCATATGGAGCTCAAGAGCTCCAGAGAAGGGGTGCATGAAGAGATGGTTACAGCTCCATTTGCAGCTCAGGTAATTTAGGCCCTGTTAACAGTAGCTGCAAAACCAAGTGCTATTTAGTAACTGTATTTCATTGGGCTGAAGGGAAAGATTAGGGATAAAAGACAGTAGAAACAACTAGTTCTATCACTACTGCCCTGTGGCTCTAACTCAGCCCCATTGCCTTTGTGTTATAAATATGTTCTCTGAGATCACACCAGCAAGTGCCAGTTTGCAGCACATGCTCTTTATCACAGTGTCAGCATAATAAGGAAAAAGGGCCCAAAGAAACCTTCCATCTGCCGAATGGCTTTAGGATACTCCAGAGCTCAGTTCCTCACCGATAGCTTGGGATGCAATCTTAGGAAAAAGTAGCAGATGACTGATGGGAGCTGTGGCAAAGGATGGCAGCTCAGTTCAGGCTGGGTTAGCAAGCATCAGGTGCATGCTGGAACTTCTGCCTCATCAGCCTATCACACATTTGATGAGTAAGGGAGAAAACAAAATGCTGTGGAATTCCCTTTCGGATCAAATGAACTAAGAAATGAAGGCAAAACCAAAATCAGTTTGGACCATGGTTCTGCCCTGAGGCCCCAGTCACAGCTGAGGAATTCCCTTTGGAGATACGTGAGGCCAGGACAGGGTTTGCTCTCAGTTACTCTCCAAGTGAGCAAGAAGTAAAGAGGAGGTCAAAGAAACTTGCACTCATTTAGGATCTCCAACTTCTGTAAGAGGAGGTATCACTCCCAATGTGCTAGCTAGTTTCCAGTCAGGTAGAGGCATTCCTCTGCAATTTCAATATTACAGTCACAATTAACTTATTCCTTCATTAACCTGAACTGCAATGCAGCGTTGCTCTCTGCCAGCTCATAAACAGTTGCTGCGCTTCATCCCCAAGAAGCTGCACAGAAACAAACAAATCAAATTAGGTTTAGCTTTCAGAGCTTCTGACTCTCCAAATACCTCTAAACATTTCTCATTCTGATGGGCCAAGTTCAGAGGCATGACTAAGTATGAGAGGCATGCCTTTGGCTTTTATAGCTTCAGTGATTTGGACTGCCCCTCCATTTTGACTCTATGACAACTGGGAAACTAGGCTGCAAAACCATTTTCTCAAAGCTCTGTAATTGAGCACCATAACTTTACTTCTGCTTTGTGCTGTTTGCAACCACTGTTCAAATCCCTTAGCTAGAAGGTCTATCTATAAATACAATCTCTAATGCTTCAGTTGTGGTATAAGGGAAAAATAGGGGGAAATCTCATTTCAATCACTGCACCTGGGTGATATTTCTCTGCAGAGAGTCAGCATAAAAGACTACAGACCTTTTAATTCTTCAAGTTATCACCTACAACAATGATGGTAACAGCACAGGAGAAAAGCTAAAGATGACTGCATCCAATTGAATTGCAAAGCAAATTCATGAAGGAAGATATTTCTAAGACATTAGAACTGTCACCCTGGATCTTAAATGCCATCAGGACCTCCCGTTTATCCACATCTCATCTGAGCAATGCTATACACAAGCAAGTGCTTTTTGGTTTGATTTTGTCACAGTTGTCATTCTCTTCCTTTTGCCTCTCTTTTTTTTCTTTTAAATGCTTTTTAGCTCCATCCTCTCAACCTCCACAGGAATCCCAAGGGTAGAGATAAAAGTTTCATAGTGAAAACTGGGTTTTCAGCTAAACAACACCTTCACCAAGAATATGCACTCTTCACAGAGCATTTCATGGAAAAAGTAATACATGAAATCTATGGTTCAACAACAATTCCTGGAGATTCAAAATGGCACCTCAGTGCCTGAAAGGAGCAGTGCTTCAGATATATGGGAATTCCATTCTCATCTTCTTTCTGCACCCTTTGGAAGGACTTTGTATGCCTCTGTGAGGCATCAATTCTAAAATGAATCCTGTTATTGACAACCAGGAAGAAAGCAAATGTTCTCAGGATAAGGGATGTTACCCAGCAGACCAACCCATGCTAAAAATAAGGACTCAGCACTTCGGCTCCACACACTGCCATTTTGAAGTGCAGGCAGCTAGTCAAAGAATCACAGGCTTAATTTTTTGTGGAAATTATCCAATTTTCTAACAGAAAGTTTTCAACAACCAAAAAGAAAAAAAAATGGGATAGAAAGAAAATGGGAATTTTAAAAGTAAAGAGAAATGTTCCTATTAAAATAGAAGAGACTTTTTCCCTTAGTGCTTTGGAAGAAATAAACAATTCTAATTCCCAGACTGCTGTGAAAATCTGCCTCTAGTAAAATGTAACTAACACCCAAAATATAGCATTAAATTAAAGGTCAGCAGGGAACTGAGATCTCTGCCAGCAGAGAGTAAGGAGCCTTTTGTCATATCCCTAAAGACAGGCAAGAGGCTATAGGGTAGAAAAGCCAAAGCTATGCATTTTGCAAGTCTCAGGTTTTCAAAGCACTCAACCATCTGCCCTTACATCCCATTCATCTGTAAGGAAGGGGTGCTGCTAAACAAATATGAAAATATCTCCTTTCTGAAGTTCACCACAGAATTATCAGGCTTGTTGCAACCTACGTGTCAATCGGGCAAAGCAGTTGCTTCTCATGTGGTCTCTCAGGCAAACAACCGGGTGGGCAGATGCACTGAAGGGGAAGATGTGTCCTGGAATACACTCTGCCTATTAAGCATCTTCATGGTGGTGGAAGTGTCAAAACTGCACGCACTTGGCTTCTCACTAGGGTTCAAAACAGTAACTCTTAAGAAAGCCATAGTCCCCAGGACTTCAGAGTTTCTGACAGCTAGGTGTAATGATCACCTGGAATTTCATAGTATTAATGAGAACTCAGTGCAGATTTTCCTGATCCAAATACAAGTCTCTAGCGTGCAAGTGAAAAAAGAAACAGCCCAAGCATCTGCATAAGAGCAGATACAAGTCTGGCAGTTTCAGCTCCCAGCAGCAGAGGCTGTACGCACAGTTGCAAAGTGTTGTGAAGCCCTGAGCTTGTTAGTTCTTAGGAGAAGGGAATTAGCAGTACAACCGCTCCACAGGAAGATGAAGTAGTCCTGGCTCACAGCATGAAGTGTTTCTGCTCCAGTGCAGCCAGAGGCTGTGGATTCACAATGGGCTGCAGCCTGCTTGACTGCTTCCTTATGTCAGCATGCCAGGGTGGTCTCATTTCAAATGGTGGGTGCTCTCAGATCACCACGCTGGCCCTGATCACTAGCAATATTACTTGACAGGCAAGAGGAATCATAGCTGGGAAGAAGTCTTCTCGGTAACTTCCTTCTGTATCTGCATGTTGTTATATTGATTTAATTATAGCTGCAAACCTCAAATTACAGGGTGGCAAAGTGCTTTTTCCAAATATCTTCTTGTGATTTCTAGGAAATGGGCACCCCCTATCTCAGCTCCAAAGCCAGCCATCAGCAGGTTGGGTCAGCAGCTGGGAGCAGGCACTCTGGGACCCAGCCCTGCCTCGGCCCAGCACCACGTGGGGACACAGCCAAAGCCACCTCAGCTCAGTCTTGGCTACGCAGCTCTGTGCTTTGGTTAACTCTGTGCATGTGGAGGGTTATCTCCCAGTGGCAACGTGTAAAACCAAGGAACACCCATAGACTGAATCTGGCCTCTAAGTGCCAAACACAGCACAGCACAGCCAAGAAGTGCCCAGGGAGAACCGAAGCTGTCCTGGATTTATCACCATGATAACCATAGAGATTGTGTTTCTTCACCTCTCCCCCGCTCAGCTGCCTCTTTCCTCTTCAGGCACAAAGATATGATCTCTCCATGGTGATTTTGCCCACTGATTAACACTAGCGACTGATGTGTTTCACTGAGGAGCAAAGGGGAGGACTGAGGGACCAGCTGCTTCCAGGCTGCTCCAGCATTTGCCAGTCTGCTGTGTCAAGAAAGACATTTCAATACTCGGCAGGACACCAAATACAGACGGGGTAATATTCAACACCCTACTGGGGCTCTCCGGTTAGAGATGGGAGGCACGTGGGAGCAGCTTAGAAGAAAGCCTAAAGAGAACATGAAATGAATAAAATTGACAAAATATATAACCCAAACTGAGACAAGAGTTTTTAGCTTAAAAGAGGAAGGCCAACGATACATGCAGCTAACTGGGGACTTGCTTTTGCCATCAATGTTACATAGCAGATGCTCAGACATTAATTTCATTGGGGGAAGAATAAAACCTGAAGAGAATTAAATATTTTAAGGTCTAAAGAGCCATTAGGTCATCAAGTCTGACCTCCACTTGTAGAACATGTTCCAGTATTTCACCAAATCATTCCTACATTAACCTCAATTTTTCTTCCAGAAAGGAATACACTTTGTAAGAAAAGGGTGTTTGAGTGCCATAATTCAGGAGCATAAGGTGTGAATCAGGTGTGGCTTTCTTGGGACCCAGAGAGAAGGGGAATGACAGAGGCTCCCACACCATGGGTTGTAGCCATGCCTAACCCAGCTGCTCCGCCTCTGCATTTCAACTCTGGCTTCATCTGATCCCCCATATTACAATAAGCAGAGATGTTGGTATTGAGAAATCAGTGTCCCACCATGACCTGGCAGCACTGAGCAGAGAAACAGAGCAGAGGCTGCCAAAAAACTTACAGTATTCCCACCAAAAACTTTCAAAAAATAAATCAGAAACAAAAAGCTTGTCTTTTAAAAGAAGAAAGAAAAAAGCCAGCGTTTAAATCCTCTTGCCTCGTAATTGAGCCCAGGGTTATGCCACAATTCAGGTGAATGATGTTTATATAACTGGCATTTGGCTGAATGCATAATTCCTATTTAACAGCTGAAGAGAGGCATTTTGGGTCTTCAAAGAAATCTGACAGGTAATTCCCACTGTAGTTCTGCAGGGTAGCTGAGAGGTAATTATCCTTCTCACTAGTAAATCAATTAGGAATGAATGTATGGAAAGCTTTTCTCCTCCTCCAAGTAACTGCTAATCCTCGAAGCACTAATGAGCAGACAGGGCTAGCAACAGTGTGCAAACCCGTCAAAAATCGAGAGGAGCTGTGAGGCATGCGGGGTCCAACCTGTACCTGGGAGCTAATGCCTCAGGAGAAAATATCTTGCCTGGAAAGGGTCTGCACGATTCACTGTGTGCGCACAGGCCCTGTGCACATGTGTTACTTTTCGTATCTCCCTCCCCGTTTATTGCCTCAAACAAAGACCTATTTTTGAGGCTCACAAGAGATCACTGCGTTGTGTTCAGCTAGCCAGCACTTGTGCTGTTAGAGGCGAAACACAAGGGATATGGACTTTCTCTACTGGGGTGCAATTGATTCACCTACTGCTTTGTGACTCGTTACTGGTGCTTGTCTTCAGGAGCTCAGCAAAAACACGCTACTTACTCTGCAGGCCACTGTAACGATATTCACCCAGAGAGACTTGGAGAAGGTTACAACCCAAGTGCATTTTTTGCAGTGCACAACCTCATGAATCTGTAAGGGGGGTGGGTGGACAATAAACCTGACATTGAGTCTGACAAATCCCAGGTGCTCCAATCCAGTGACACCTTCTTCAGGCATTTTTCACATGCTGCATGGATGTTTGGAATTTCTTTGACGGTCAACAAAGCAGAATCAGTTCTGGGTTCAGGCAAACCAGCTATTTAACCATGCACAGTAACAGTGCCCATATATTTAGCAGAGGTAGAAAGAATGGAAACGTTCCCACAGCAGACAGCACTGAAGCTGGTTTCCTACGGGTTTTCCTTACACCTCGTCTCTCCATTTCAAAAGATTTTTCAGAAGGGAGGAGAAGAGGGAAGACAGACAGATAGGTCCAGAAATCATTTCCTTAACACATAAGACCAAAAAAAAACTTTTAAAAATTGTCATCTGAAATGAGAAAACAGCAGGTAAAGGTAGGTCTGCATGCCACTATATGATGAAATTTAGGTGTTACTAATAAAAAAAAAAAGGAGAGAAAAGACTGCTAATTTGTAAAGCTTGATAGCTTGAGAAATTGCTAGAAGATAATCATATATCCTAAGACTCTGATTTGTGAGGGAGATTTTACACCAGTGACGTAGGATTTGTAACTGAGCATATTGCCTCTGATTTTGGGTGGGCAGAGTTGCTTTGGAAACAGAATGAAGAAGAGTTAACTCTTCAGTGCCCACCATCTTCGATATGGGAGGGGTGTGAAGGCCAGGAGAGCTCATTACGAAACATCTTCATTCCATTTTGCTCAGAAAAAGGAAGTCAAGGTAGTTGTCACAATAATTCAGCTTCTGCATCAGAAAAAATATAAGCTAACCCCTGCATTCTTCCTCTCCTCTATACATCCAAACATGCACATATTGTTGCTGAGAGTAATCAGAGCTATGATTGCCTTAAGGTTGCATACACTGAAATACACATCTATCCTGCAACCTCTGTAGACTGACCAGAGGTGGAAAACACAATGGTAGTAATAAGAACGGTACAAGTAGCAAAATACTAGTTTGGAAACGTATCGATGGAGACAGGAGATGGGCAGTTTGGAAGTGATCAAGCCGAATGGGCTGCACCCCATCCAAACACAACTCCACTGCCAGCAATTAGCTATGTGCTGCAGCCCTCCCACGTTGATTTCCGTGGGTAGCTGAAAGCGTCTTTGTCACACTACCTCCCTTGAATCAACACAGGCAATAATTTTAAACCAAAAAGGCACTGAGTAGTAACTCCTGGGCTGCGCTCTGTGAGCCAGCTGCAGCCCTAATTGCATCACGTGGGAAGCATGAGCAGGGGGTTTGAAAGCTATGACCTCATCTCTCCTACACATTCAAATCAAATCTTAGGTCTCCCACCCACTCTCCTAGGCATATTCTGCTTTCAGCCCCCTTACATGATGTAACCAATGAAAATGTCATTTACATCTTTACCTCCAACTTCTAGCTAGGGAAAGCATAAAGGGGAAAAGAGTCAAATGCAAAAATAAAAGCCTTTTACTCAGTATTTCTAATAATAAGGAGACAAAGAAGGCAGGGAGAGGTCTATTAGCCAAAGCCAGTGTAAGCAAGAGTCCCAGAAACATTTGTGTGAGTTCAGCTTCTTTAAAGGTGTAACAGTCAGAAGCAAATAAAAGCAACCCTTTTATTTCTCTAACACATTCATCAGGAGATTAAGCGCTCCATCCCCATCACAAGTGAAATAGGCAAAGTTCTACTGGATTCCATGGAATTGCACTAGTGCAACTTAGACAGCAAATTCAAGCTCTTGTGAATTACCAACATGTTTCACTTTAGGATCATAATTCCTCTCAGAATGAACAGAATGCCGTAATTTTGTTTCTATAGCTACTGGCTTGATAGCTTTCCCTTACCTTCCTCTTGTTAGTAGGACTGACATAAAGGTAGCTCAGCACAGTCTTCAGGCCTACTTTGTCATTTAGCTTTTCATAGGTAGTGCCATAGTCTGTTGACCTGGAGGAAAGAGGAGACAAAAAGAATTTATGTGGTTATTAGAGCTCAGGGGAAGGAAATGTCTGTGTGAACAGATGCTCAAAGTTACAGTTTGAGCATTATTACCCTAAAAACTCAAGCTTTTGTGTTTCATTCAGGGTGGCCAGCAGAAAAGAGAAGAAAACTTGAATCTTTTGGGGCAGGGTCTGTCTCTGCATCAATTGATCCTATGACCTGGGGAGCTGTGGTGCACCCGTGAAGATGGACTTTGGGGGCAGGCTCTGCTCTCATGTGTCAGTGTGGGATTGCAAACGATATCTACGTGAGAGGACTCTGATCTCAGCAGCGCCCTTAGCACAAATTCTCTTTTCAGACAAATCCAACAGAAGAATCCAAATTAAACCCATCAACAACAGTTTTATTTAAGTAGGCTGATTTTTGACTTGGAGATGGGGATCCAAATGTGGCTCAGAATTGTAACAGCTGAACTCATGTCTAGATAAAAATGTGCCTAAACTGGCATCTTGAGTCCTCAGTCACCCCCATCCTACTTTGTGCCAGGCATTTAATTTTTCTGAGTTACAGAGACAGATTCAGGCCCCTGCACTAGCAAATCCCACCCGGAGGAGCAGATGATCTGGGGGTGGTATTACCCATTCGTGACTGGGGAAAAGGGCTGCTTCATCACAGAGGGTTTTCTGTAGCTTCCTCCTCCTCATTTGTGGGCATGTTTGAAACCTCACTTTGCCCTGCTTGTTTCTCTGCTGTTTTCGTACTCTGCTTTTCCTAACAAACAAGGTTTTTCCTACCAGAACAAATCAACAGCTACCTAGTACAGGATCCCACACCCGAAGAGCGATCAGCACCAGCTTGCTTTAGGAGGGGTGTCACAACCTGCATGAAAAGCCCACCTACCTGATCCAAACAGTGGGGAAAGCCTGGCTCCCGACCCTACACAGCTTCTATCATATGGACAGAGGAAGCACAATCCTTATCAGGTGGACAAGGAAAGAACCTCACAAAAAACCTACCTGGACACACCTACGATTTTATTAAGATGAGAAATCACGGCCCCTGCCCTCCTCTCTAATCACGCTTTTTACTAAACAGATCGTTAGAGAACACATAGCAATTCAGTGCCTTTCCCAGTAACTAGCTCCAGTAATTTTCTGATTTTCTAAGTTCAGCAAGCCTCCAGCATCTGCAGCTTTGTGGTTCTGCCTGAGACCCATCCTCTGCTCCTTGTCTGTATGGCAGAGAAATGGCCCAAGTCACCCTTCTGGCACCACAGTGAACAGTGCCGCTGTGCCCAGTGGCCCCAGGCTGCCATTCAAGTGGCTGCAGAAACTGAGCAGTGCCAGAATCTACACCCCGCTCCGCTGGTTTCCTTGCTGCTAGTGGAGTCCAGAATGACATCGAAAAGGCCACGCCACAAAACCAGACAGCTGGTTTCAGGCTTCCAAGTAGTAGGAACCACGAAGTCAAAAGCTTGTTTTATCACTGATGCAGCTCCAACACTGTGCATCTGTGCATCTTTCAAGCACAATTCCTAAATGTTTTGCAAACTGGTTCTTTCCTTAAATGGGTTGAACCAACCTTCCTCCTTTGAACACTCAGCAGTTGGGGTGCTTCGAGTCTTAACTTCCTTGTGTTCTGGTTTAGCTCTTTAATACTAAAATAGAGCTAATACTAGCTCTATTTACACTTAATACTCTTTTGTACTAATGCATAGTATTGACACTTGCTGGGCTTCACAGAGATATCCCAAAGGATATTACAATAATGTAATTCCTATGTAAATACTGTATTTCCATAGCACTTTCCCATCCAAAGAATCTGAAGCTCTTGTCTTGCTACGTATCAATACCACACAAAAAACCTAGCAGCTTTCCCCCTCCAGCCAAGCTTGAAAGTGAAGCAGCTCAATTAATAAAACTGAATAATCCAGGCCAATTAATTCCACTACACAAGGCCTCCTATACATGCAAATTCAACAGGTCAGGAATCCTCAAGTAACACTAAGCTCTAAGCAGAGGGTAACACACAGAGGGCAAGCACTGAGGTACTTCATTGATCTCACACTTCCAACAGCAATGAAGCTCCGAACAAGCCACATTCGGGACTACACATGTACCAGCCACCAGCCAGGGAAAGAGATCACTGGTTTCAATCAGCATTCAAAGAGAATACAAATAACAGTTTAATATTCTGACAGAGCTACTTTGGTTTTGTTCTCTGCGTCATTTTCAGATCTCCCAAAATGCCTTGCACTTCTAAAGATGCAGGCTGGATGCCCTAATGACTCTTTCTCATTAAACCATTATCACTCGTTGCATTTGCCCTTTCAAAGACTAGCTAGAAAGGAAGTAGGATCACTATTTCGTTAGCTTCTCTAAGGCTTGCTTTATTATCATGACAGTCACCACTGGCTTCACAGAAACGTCTCAAAGGATATCACAATAATGTACTGTATTTCCATAGCACTTTCCCATCCAAAGAATCTGAAGCTTTTGTCTCGTGTTAATCCATTCAAACTAACAAAGTCCCAAAGGCCATACTGGGAAATATTATCTCTATTCTAGAGATGAAGAAACTGAAAGCTTGCATAGGTAATGGTTCATTTTTTCAAAAGCAGACATCTACAATTAGCCGTTTCAGCTTCTATAATCATCTAGTGTATGGCTCAATACTCAAACCTGCTAAACTCCTACCACCAAACTGCCTAATTTGAAAACAAGTATTTACAAAAAAAAAAAAAAATGTTGGCTGCCTAATTTTAGCAACCCAAGCCTGAACATTTGAAGAGACCCACAGGTGGAACAGAACAGTTCTGGCTCAACTTTTAATCTTAACTTGAACCCTTCTCCTTTACTAATTACTTATCTTTGCAGTCAAAGACTTCTAACTGCAAATTAACTAGCCCACATGTCCTTACAGTTGCTTGACACGACAAGGAGACTGGATACCATGTTTTCTCCCATGCCTTTGGTCAGAATAGGATCCACTTCAAAGCACATTATTAAAGGAGTGGAGGGGAAGAAAGGTCTGTAGTTATACCAGAATGACAAAAGACTCAGTGATACAAAAGACCCTTTCCATGAGTGACACCCCAAATGCTTGCTTTGACTTTGGTTGGGCCTTTTATGGCCAACTGATCCTGCCTAGCTGGTTCTCCTCTGGGTTGCTCCATTGAAGCCATCACTAGAGTCTCACCGTCTTGGAAGGCTGTTATTGCCTTCAGCCTCAGGTTGATATCTGCAGATTGCTTCTAACCATACACAACACATACATGTGTATACATAAATGTATTATTAACAATGCTTTCATAAAACAAATTTTTGCATCTCATTACACTGCTGGTAGCACAGAAACTGTTACAACTGTCCTTATACATTGATCTTACAGCATTTCATTGTCCCCTCTATCCTGCTTTACATCCTGCAAACCAAGCTGCTCGCAATACCCCAACAAAGGCTGCCCAGTGAAAAGCAATAAAACTCAAGGGGTAGTCCAGGCTTGAATGGACATTTGTCTACTCCAATTCAGCTTTTTGGTGTTTATAACTAGTGGTTCCTACCAGCCATGAGGAAGAATCTCTGCTAGCCTTGGTTAACATGAAGAAACACTTAATCCCGTACAATACAAGTGTCATTCATATAGCCAAATAAATGTGGGCTTTCCCTGAACACAGTATGGCACCGAATTCTACATATTCCCTTTGGAAAAGCAAGGTTTATAATGTAATTAATTTATTGGGAGACTGTAAATTCTCTCGTAATCGTATTCTATTATAAACAGTTGGGAAACAAAATCACCTGCTTGATTCCATTGCCCTCCCCTGACGGGCCATGACGTGTTTTAACCATTGCTGCAAGTGCTGTCCCACAATCTGGCAGAGCAGGGCTCAAGGGCAGAGAAGCTTCCCACACTGTGTGCTCAAAGGCAGAAAAGCACACCCAGGCAGAGGAGCTTCTCCCTACCAAACCTGGTCATCACTCAGGGCACCAAGAGCTAACAAAATCCATCTTCTTCCTGTAGGTCTGAGCCTGAGCTTCCCTGTGAATCCGACAAACAGGCCTGAGCCAGCAGACTTTAATATTGTGATAAGATTTGCTCGTCCCAGGGATATGAAGTAGAGGTGTGGAGAGGCAGAGAGAATGCCATCTGAATAGCTTTTAGAGAAGTCCTACTCTCAGATGGTTTCTATCTCAGGCCTCTGTCGGGCAGAGAAAGGAGGTTTTGTTTGTTTTCAGTCTCAGCTCCTCAGCTATGGAGATAGGCTATAAAATATGTATCAGTCTCGCAGAAGCATAAGAGCTGCAAATGCCAGCACTGGATGGCTGGGAGGGACAAGTCAACCTCCTGGAGTGTACATGTGCCACCAGCTCTCCCGTTACGGGGGTTTCTCCTCTGTGCCTGTGACTCTCCCTGACTGTGTGTGGAGAAGGAGCAGGTATGGTTCTGATTTTAGATTCTCAGCCTTTTTCCTAAGATACTAAAGCTTATAAATTCATCTCCAGATCAGAGTCCTGCTACACACACACCCGCAGCCACACGCTGAGAACTGCGTGGGGGGCACAGCTCTGCTTAAATGAGCAGGAGAATATCCCGACTCTCTGTGCACTTCAGAGAGCAACAGGAACACACACAGCCCAGATTAACATTTGCTTCTCTTCTCATGTGCCTGCAAACTGTCTGCCTGCAGTGTGCCTGTCTCTCCATACCCCCCAAACAACTTCTTGTTTTTACCCGTTGGCCAATTTTCTCCCAGTTTGACAGAGAAACAAAAACCCGAGAGGAACAAAGTTTCTACAAGTTTCATGAAAACCAGCAGCCAGCAAAAGGAGAGCAAACTTATTAGCACTCAGAGAAAAGCTGCAGCATGAAACCTAATCCCATGAGACATGAGAGCAGGCACATCTCTCTGAACCATCCAGATGCAAGGTTCAAACACAGCTCACATATTAATACACTACAAAGAACCCAACTGCGCAACACAAGAAGTCAGGCTGCCAAACTTCCATTGCTTGTGAAACAATTTGTTTCTGTCTCTCCCTTCCCCTACGTGCCCCCCAAATTACCCTCCCTGAGATAAAGGCCTTTCTGAAGCTATGACACACTGAGAAGAGACCCCTCCTGAGTCAGAGCCCAGCTTGACCACCCCCTGCGGTAGCCCCAGCTGTAAACCCCTTTGGACAGCTACCCTAGCGACCATAAGTGGTTCAGGACTCATGCAAAAGCTGGCTCAGCACTAACCCCACCACACTGCTTTGCACCAAATGGCTAAATGGGTTCTTACTGGAGCGCAGAGTCCGAAATCAGGAACCAGGCCGACTGCACAATAACTACCGCACCACGTGGGAAGCTGGTCCCACTAACTTACAGGCAGGGCAGAGGGCTGCGCCTCTTCGAAAGGATATCAGCCATTTAGCATGCTCTGGCCCTGCCTCTCTGAACTCTTTGAGATTATTCCTTTTCTTCCTTATTGAACATTTTCACAGAATCACAGAATCGTATAGGTTGGAAAAGACCTTTAAGATCAAGTCCAACCATTAACCTAACGCTACCAGGACCACCACTATACAATGTCCCTAAGCACCTCATCCAAACGTCTTTTAAATACTTCCAGGGATGGTGACTCAACCACTTCCCTGGGCAGCCTGTTCCAATGATTGACCACCCTTTCAGTGAAGTAACATTTCCTAATATCCAGTCTAAACCTCCCCTGGCGCAACTTGAGGCCATTTCCTCTCGTCCTATCACTTGTTACCTGGGAGAAGAGACCGACCCCCACCTCGCTACAACCTCCTTTCAGGTAGCTGTAGAGAGCAATAAGGTCTCCCCTCAGCCTCCTTTTCTCCAGGCTAAACAACCCCAGTTCCCTCAGCCCCTCCTCATCAGACTTGTACTCTAGACCCTTCACCAGCTTCGTTGTCCTTCTCTGGACATGCTCCAGCACCTCAATGTCTCTCTTGTAGTGGGGGGCCCAAAACTGAACACAGTATTCGAGGTGCAGCCTCACCAGTGCTGAGTACAGGGGCACGATCACTAAACTAAGCATTTTACACTAGTTCATGGCTGTTGGTGACTATGGCTGTTGGTGGCTGAACATCTTCCACTCCCAAAGCATTTTTCATGTTTAGATACAAAAGAGAGAAGCAACCTTTCCTCTATTAGGGCTGCTTAGGAGCCCAGACAAAGCCAGAGTCTGCCTTAGGCAGCCAAATGCCTAGGACAGAAACACAGAGTTGGCCCTGCAGCTAATCCAGCCCCAGCTGGAGCTCAGGAAAAGCGGGGTGACTGCTGCCACTGCCAAGGCAGGGAATGGGTGCAAGTCTAGCAATGCTCCCCCAGAAGCAGCAGATGTGGTGCCACCCGTTGCTGCTAGCCCAGCTCCCCGGGCTCTCCTCTGCCCCTCCAGGACTATATCATTCCCAACCTCAAGGCAACCAGGGGAGCCCAGGTCCAGCTCCCAGCCTGCAACAGTGGACCCTAATTTCACTTACAATGAGGCAGTTCCCAGAAAGATCCACTCTTACCAGTGCAAGCCTGTCTAGCTGACCTGGTCACACACAAGGATACTTTTTTCTGACAACAACGACAACAACAAAAAGAAAACACAAACAAAAAGCCCAAACAAACAAAAACCCAACAGCCATGTTGGGCTGTGCCTACTTACTAACCAAGGAAATCCAAGTATCTGTACTCTGTGAATCTTTCACCTAGAAGAGCACAACATTTGCTCTACTGAGAGCTTGCTTTTAGCCAACCATGATTTTAGAGTGACTGTAATAAATATAAAGTCAGAATATTTTACAACTATAAACAGAACCGACTGCCTCCCTTTGTCCCCATCCCACTAAAGAAAACTAAGGACAACAATGAAAGTCTGGGGAAGTGAACAGAAACTGAGAAAGCATATGGTACTGCTTCCTGGTGTATCTTCCTAGCCTACAGCAATATCACGGACTTCCTAAATTGAACATGATGCCTTTATGTGCAAGAGCCCTCAGTGGGCTTTTAGTTCCATAAATCTGTCTAACCCCACAGGGAAACTTGGCAACTTCATTATCACATGTTAATAAACACCACAACTATGTGCTGTATGAAGAGAAGCTCCCTTTCATTTTAACTCAATAATATATTTCAGAGCCCGTTGCTACCACTTAACAAGAATGAAACCATGGAGCCCCATGCTGCCATTTGTGATTTCATTGATTGTTGTCATATTCTCCACAGATTTTTTTTTTCCAGTCTGAAGACTCCTTGTTTATTTAGCCACTCCTGGTACGACTTATTAATATCTCTGGTCATCCTATGACTACTCTTTCTAGTCCAATTACATCTTTTGTCATGGATGCTTCAGAGACCAAACTTTAACAGGAAGATTTTTCTTAAAAAAAAAACTATCCAAGTATATCAGCAAACCCCCAGAGTATTTAAAAAGACCTAAATAAAAACCACTTTCTGCCATCCTGTACAGTGTTTTACATCCTCAGTACTTCTGGAACTGTAATCCATGAGTTCTAGGGGACTTTCGGTTCCACAAAGTTTAAAAAGTACCTAAAATGAGAGATTCCCCTGGGGAGAAAGAAGTTCAAGCAGATCATAGTTTTGGTAATTTCTCTTGGAAAATTATTTTTTTTCCTTTTATTTTGCATGTCATCTACACAGCAGAATACCCACCCCACTTTCTGTTATAATACCAGCACCCTTCCTCCATCCCCTTTCTTTTTTGATTAATGAGAATTCCCATCACCAAACTTCTGAAAGACTTGAAGATGACCTTTGTTGATAAATTTTAATTTATAATGTACAATGGAGACTGGCAAGGCAAAATGAGCTGCCATGATGCATTAGTCATTGTGATTCACAGTTCAAAATGAAGGAGATAGAAGTTAACTAGGAACAGTGGCTTCTTCTTTTTTTCTTGCAGATTCTTCTCTTCTTTTTTATTTCTGACAGGAGAGGTATCCTCTCTTGTTTAGTCAATATGAGCCTTTGGGATGACTCCGGATGTCTCAGAGGTCAGACAAAAGGATACAGAATATTCCACCTCTGTATTTATGGGCAATAAAGCACAGGAGATGTGAATATCAGTTACCTTTCTAGTGGCTGATTGCTCATCAGTGTTTCATTAGATCACCATCCCACAACGCAGGGGGACCGTTTACACCAGTCCTGCCTTAGTGGAGATGACTACTCAGATGGGCATGAACAGTCTCTGGAGATGTAGCTTTTATGTATTTAGCCTACAGGGACAGTGGGGACTAACTTGAAAGCCATATGTTTGCATCATTCTTGTTCTACTTGTCCTGTAGGGACACAGTGGTGCTTTGGATATCTCCAGCAATCACTGGCTATCCAGAACAATATGCCATTGCGTGTCTAAATAGCATTCACCATCAGCAGGCTGCAGGTGTAGTGGTTACTAAGCATCACTTTATATTCTGCTGCAGAATAGCCCACAATAAGGAGACACAAAAGCAACAAAGATTGGTGCCTCCTACTGCAATACTAAAATAACTCTACTTCCCCAGCTATAAGTATGACTCCATCTTCTCTATACCATGGCCATTTATCTCATCTTAAATGCAGCTACCTACAAACTAGGTATTTAACTCTAGCTCCCAAGCCTGTTCACATTTCCTCTCTAACTATAGACAGAGAACGTTAACTTCAGAGAATGACTCATTCATCCTAAAATAGGTGAGGATGTATTGCTCTCTTAAGGTGCTGTCCTGGTTTCGGCTGGGATAGAGTTAGTTTTCTTCCTAGTAGCTGGTATAGTGCTGTGTTTTGGATTTAGTATGAAAATAATGTTGATAACACACTGATGTTTTAGTTGTTGCTAAGTAATGTTTACACCGGTCAAGGACTTTTCAGCTTCCCCTGCTCTGCCAGGTGCACAAGAAGCTGGGAGGGACCATAGCCAGGACAGCTGACCCACACTGGCCAAAGGGCTATACCATATGATGTCATGCTCAGTATAGAAACTGGGGGGAGTTGGCTGGGAGGCAGCAATCGCTGCTCAGGGACAGGCTGGGCGTCGGTCAGCAGGTGGTGAGCAGTTGCATCACTTGATTTTTCTTGGGTTTTGTTCCTCTCTCTCTCCCATTGTTTCCCTTTTCTTTACAATTTATTATTTTTATTTTATTTTATTTCAATCATTAAATTGTTCTTATCTCAACCCACAAGTTTTCTTACTTTTGCTCTTCCGATTCTCCCCCCATCCCACCAGGGTGCGGAGGGTGAGCAAGCGTCTCTGTGGTGCTAAGTTGCCAACTGGGGCTAAACCATGACAGGTGTCTTCCTCCCTCCAATGTAAAGGGAGACCAGAGCAACCAACACACACTCAACTGTTAGATGGCTAGAACAAGGTGAGGTGTATCTCACACTAAATGGATTAGCAAAGTTCATGTGCTGAGCTGGAAGGACCTCAGTCATCCTGCCTGAGATGAAAAGTTCATCATTTCTTGTAATGTACCAGTGATCTATGTTTTAAATGTTGTTATTCTGTGGGGATATGTATGAGAAGTGCTGCTAGAAGGAGGTGCCAAACGACATCAGGACTCCACTGTGCCATACACACTCTATAGCATTACAAAGTGAAGAGAGCAGAGACAAGCAGAGAAATGTGATGTGGATTTCACAATGGTTGCTGGCAGAATCAAGAATACAAAGAAAGACCTGAAGAAATGTGAAATGGCTTCTCCTCAAAAGCTGGGATAAGCACTTCCCTTCATTGCGTACTTGCCCCATTACACCATTGATGACCTGCTGGCAATCCTTCTCGTGGCCAGGCAAAGTCAATGCCCACTGGTAGAAATTGTGCACAGAAGCACAAACATGAAAGCTGTACAGGCATCATGTAATATCCACATCGGCAGCGTCAGCAAGGACATCAGAATCTGAATCATCATCTTACTGCTTCTGACCTGAGACTAGAACACCACATCCCTGCAGACACCACCCAAGACACAGTTCAGTTGCCAGGGGCAATCTGGAGCTAAGACAGTCTGGCTTCACAAAGGCCTCTCCTTTTTCTGTTCTGGTCATTTCACTACTGTGAAATCTATGTAAAAGCATTACTTTTGTATAGCTCTGAAGAACTACACCTCATCATTACTCACTTCCCATTTGTACTGTCTAAAAGATCTGACATATTTATCGTGTTCTTGATTCTGATGTATTCTAATTTTCCAAAGAGGTGTTTTATGCATCCCTGATAAGGCAGCATACTGATTTGATTCCAAGCACTTGACTGACTCAGCAAAGATGGCCTTATCAAGACATTCAAGAAATTTGGTCTAGAGGACGCTTTAATCGCCTCAAAGATAAAAGGCAGCTTTGATGACAAAGCCTCATTAATTAATCAGATATTAATTAGATTATTAATTAGAAACAAGGCCCTTCCCAGGCCCTTTTCTACTTTTATTACTATAGCTAAAAATGCTTCTGTAATGATTCTCTTTAGTAGCTAATCATTTTAATCTGCATTATTTTGTAGCAAAAGGAAGGTGCTTTGAATGTAGGGTTTTCTGAAGGAATTGTAGGGGTTCAGTTTAACATCCATGCTATTAGGTGCATTTAAACTGGAACCCCGCTTAAATGTGTATTGAACAAAATGTCGAGGGGAGACTATGGAACTGCCCCATCACTAAACTCTGTATTTCTGTGCTAGATGTGGATGACAAAGAAGTCCTTCCAACCACTCAGAGAGTAAGTACACACTGGGGAAATACAAACTACCCTGACAGTAGGTCACCTCACCCTTCTAAGAGAGGGGGACAGGTGACTCAAATCTCAGTTCCCCAGCTGGGGATACTAACATCAGTGTCCACCCATGCCCCCTGGGATGGTGGCTGTGGCCAGGGTTTACCAGAAACTTGCCTTTGACACTGTCTGCCTGTTTTGGGATCAGTGGTAGACAGTACTGTCAGGACATTAGATGAGTCAACTCTAATGTAACACTAGGCATGCTAACTTTTTCAAAGTATCAGCAAATCTTTGCAAAACTGATGTAGTTAAAAAAGGGGGCAGTGATGGAGGTAGTTTAGTCCAGTTCCTTAGACACAGATATAAAAAATTGCAGACAATTCCCAAACCAACTTTTACAGTCAGCCTGCAACATGTTCCATTCCCTACCTCAGCTGATCCCTCTCCCACAAGCCTTATGTCTACCTGCAACTCCCCTACCTGTGGCCCACAAAGGTTACTGCCCCCAGCAGCACACCCAACAACGTGAACATAAATACCACAGAAATCCTGCCTGACCCCAGGCAAGGCTACTCAGCACTGTAGTTTCCCATTTAGTTAACTTAGCTTCCTGGGAAAAGATTGGCTCTTACCGTTCCCAAAAAAAAAAAAAAATCTCATGAGATGCAGCCACCTGAGACAGCTGAGGACTGGCAATGCAAGAAGTCCCTTCTAGACTTAGGAACGCATCATCACCTCCAGTCACAACATGACTGAGAGCCTCTACATGCTAGTTTTCTACAACTAATAAGACAGCACCAGATCCTCAATTAGTTTAAGTCAATGTGATCCTTTATATTCAAGTGAATGAATAATATGGGCAGATCTACACAAATTTACACAATAAGGGTCAGGACCCACTATACCTATGTATATCTATAAACATACAGACTAATAGCAACATTAACAAGAGGATGGTAGCATTTTGCATTTGTGAGAATTCTGCATTTCTAAGAAACTTCTAAAGTTTCAACCTGCACAGACAAGACAAAGCAATAGTGCAAGTTTGGTTTTCTTAAGAAGCAAAGAGAATCTGGAGTCATAAAAAACACAAATACATCTCAGGCTAATATTGCTCTGAACATGTTTTTTGCAATGACATTTTTCCACCAGAACAGTCTCCAGCACAAGCTCTCTTTCAATACAATAAATAAATAAATAAATAAAATAATACATAAAATCAGCTCCTTCCTGAATCCTTTGAGGCTTATCCATTCCAGTTACCATTGAAATATCCATGACAGGGCCTGCAAACCCTCACAGCCTTCTGAACCATACACTAACATTTTTTAGCATGTCATAACACAGACATCATAATTCACAGGACAGAAGGAGCTCTCAGGCTGGATTACATAGCTGACAATGCCTTTATGTAGGTTGCACCACTTGCTTTGCAGGGTGGCCTGGTTATACAGCTGGGTCCCTGGGCAATAAGCTAAGGTTGTTCTGAACAGTACCAAATGACTCTCTTCCTTTCTCATCCAGACAGTCAGGTTATGCCACTACATCCTCTCCTACTTCCTCAGAGCAGAGAATTTTGGTTGAGAAATATAAGGACAGGGATATAAGTGCAAAAATGGAAGAAATCAGTCATCTGTCACCCAGTTTCTTTGCTTGGGCAACAATCAGATCAGCTGGATTAAGCCTCTAATAATACAGTTAAATCCAGTGCTACACTGCATGTAGATATTTCATACTAGCACTGGTTGAGTGTGAGTCTTATTCATTACCTCAGCATGAGGATTAACAGCCTCGATTCTAGTTAGCATGTCTGCAAAATGCAGACACTGAGGTCTAAGCTTGTGTGTACATAGACTTTCCAAAGAGGTAAGCTTGCTGTTTATTATCAAGGTTAATAAATAGTTGTGGTCCATACGGCATATGCTCAACATAGGGATCCCCCTCTTCCCCACCAACTGCTTGTGAGTTGTGGGCAGCTCAGAAAGCACACAATTGATTGTTCCTGCACTATCATGCCCTAAGACCTCATTGCCTAATATCTTTCAAAGCACAGTTAGTTCAAGCTTAATTTTACCCTAGAAAAGCCTCCTTTTCCTGTCATCTTTTGCGCTCGGCACTCAGAAGCTCATCTAACACAAAACACTTTGTCTTGGGAAAATAAACCTGTTGGAATTTTTTCAGACAGAAGATCGATAAAGTGGGAACAGCTTGAAAAGTCAATCAGCTTCAGCAAGTCCCCCAGGAGATGGCTGGGTGATTGTCATTTTAATGAAGGAATAGTAAATGGAGCTCAAGGAAATGTGCATCCCCTTCAGACTCATGAGGGAGGATATCTTAGGCTGAGAAGGGAAAGAAAAGCACTGGAAGTGACCAGTCATCTCTCTAGCTTGATAGGCTGTCTCAAGAAGTAGTCAGAAACAAACTTAAACTTCTTCAAACTCAGAATTAGCTCCAGTGCTATGCTGCAGAATGATATTTCCTCCAGGTATTAGATGAGGAATATTTTTGTTTAGGCCCTGAAATACAAGGATAAATATCCCTTATGCCTTTCCTCCTAAGTAGTGTGCTGAAAATGTGGTTCTTATTCATGTTAAAGTGATGACTTTTACCTAAATGGAGTTTATGAAGAGCTAAGCACCCTGCATATTATCAAGGCAAATGGAAGGGGAAAGTTGTCTGTGATCCAAGATGCTGAAGTCCTTTTTCTAGACACACCATGGATTTTCTTTATGTCTTTGGATTTAATCATAAATTAACTACTTATGAAAAGGATCAAACACAAACACCCAAGATGTAGACTGTGAGGTTCACTGAAGAAAGAATTCTGTTGTACTAAAGGCATTGGAAGGTATCTTGGGAGAACTGCAAGGTTCCTACTTTGCCACAGACTTCCTACGTGGTTGCGATCTTTTTTCCAGTTACACATGATGACATATTTTGCTGTTGTTCCAACCACCTAGGTTGGAGTATGGCACCTCCCACAAAGGTTCACACAGATGCAGACATTTCAAACTGTAAACCGAGATCCACACTTTCTTAGCCATGACAGATGGGTTGGACTAGATTGATTGACTGAACTGGAAGGATTAAGGAAGGCAAGAAACCAGCATGGCTGAGTCGAGACCTTCTCGTCAAACTAAAGGGCAAGAAGGAAATGCACAGCCAGTGGAAGCAGTGACAGGTATCCTGGGAAGAGTATAAGGACACTGCCTGGTTGTGTAGGGATGGGATCAGGAAGGCCAAGGCGCAGCTGGAGCTGAACTTGGCAAGGGATCTAAAGAATAATAAGAAGAGCTTCTACAGATAAGTCAGCCAGAAAAGGAAGGTCAAGGAAAGTGTACCCCTGCGATCAGTAAGACTGGCAAACTAGTAAAAACGGACGAGGAGAAGGCTGAGGTACTCAACAACATTTTTGCCTCAGGCTTCACTGGCAATCACTCTTCTCACACCTCTTGAGTGGACGGACCACAAGATGGGGCCTGGGGGAGCAAAGTCCCTCCCACTGTAAGAGAAGATCAAGTTCATGACCACCTGAGGAACCTGAACATATGTAAGTCTGTGGGACCTAACGAGATGCATCCCAGATTCCTGAGGGAACTGGCTGATGTAGTTGACAAGACACTCTCCATGATATTTGAAAAGTCATGGAAGTCAGGTGAAGTCTCCAGTGACTGGAAAAAGGGAAACACTGCCCCCTCTTTTAAAAGGGGTAGAAAGGAGGACCCTGGGAACTACCAATCTGTCAGCTTCATCTCTGTGCCTGGGAAGGTCATGGAACAGATCCTCCTAGAAGCTACGCTAAGGCACATGGAGGACAGGGAGGTGATTCAAGACAGCCAGCATGGCTTCACCAAGGGCAAGTCCTGCCTGACCAACCCAGTGGCCTTCTATGATGGAGTGACTACATCAGTGGACAAGGGAAGAGCTACGGATGTCATCTATCTGGACTTCTGTAAGGCCTTTCACACAGTCCCCCACAAGGTCCTTCTCTCTAAATTGGAGAGATATGGATTTGATGGGTGGACTGCTTGGTGGATGAGGAATTGGTTGGATGGTCGCATCCAGAGCATAGTGGTCAACGCCTCAATGTCCAGATGGAGATCGGTGACAAGTGGTGTCCCTCAGGGGTGAGTATTGGGACCAGTACTGTTTAATATCTTCATCAATGACATAGACAGTGGGATTGAGTGCACCCTCAGCAAGTTTGCAGATGACACGAAGATGAGTGGTGCGGTTGACGCACCTGAGGGATGGGATGCCATTCAGAGGCACCTGGACAAGCTGGAGAAGTGGGCCTGTGTGAACATCATGAGGTTCAACAAGGCCAAGTGCAGGGTCCTGCACCTGTGTCGGGGCAACCTCCTGTGTCAATACAGGCTGGGGGACGAAGGGATTGAGAGCAACCCTGAGGAGAAGGACTTGGAGGTACTGGTGGATGAAAACCTGGACATGAGCCAACAATGTGCACTCGCAGCCCAGAAAGCCAGAAGTATCTTGGGCTGCATCAAAAGAAGCGTGGCCAGCAGGTTGAGGGAGGTGATTCTGCCCCTCTGCTCTGTTCTGGTGAGACCCCACCTGGAGTACTGTATCCAGCTCTGGAGCCCTCAGCACAGGAAAGACATGCACCTGTTGGAGCAGGTCCAGAGGAGGGCCACAAAAATGATCAGAGCAATGGAACACCTCTCCTATGAGGAAAGGCTGAGAGAGTTGGGGTTGTTCAGCCTGGAGAAGAGAAGGCTCCAGGGAGACTTTACTGCAGCCTTTCAGTACTTAAAGGGGGCTTACAAGAAAGATGGGGGCAAACTTTTTAGCAGGACCTGTTGCAACAGGACAAGGGGTAATGGTTTTAAACTAAAAGAGGGTAGATTTACACCAGATATAAGGAAGAAATTTTTTACAATGAGGGTGGTGAAACACCGGAACAGGTTGCCCAGAGAAGCTGTAGATGCCCCATCCGTGGCAACATTCAAGGTCAGGTTGGACAGGGCTCTGAGCAACCTGACCTAGTTGAAGATGTCCGTGCTCATTGCAGGGGGGTTGGACTAGATGACCTTTAAAGGTCCCTTCCAACCCAAACTATTCCATGATATGGGCCCAAAGAGTTGTGGTGAATTGAGTTAAATCCAGTTGGCAGCTGGTCACAAGTGGTGTTCTCCAGGGCTCAGTTTTGGGCCTAGTTCTCTTTAATATCTTTATCAATGATCTGGACAAAGGGATCGAGTGCACCCTCAGTAAGTTTGCAGATGACACCAAGTTGGGTGGGAGAGTTGATCTGCTTGAGGGTAGGAAGGCTCTGCAGAGGGACCTGGACAGGCTGGATCGATGGGCTGAGGTCAATTGTATGGGGTTCAACAAGGCTAAGTGACAGGTCCTGCACTTGGGCCACAGCAACCCCATGCAACGCTACAGGCTTGGGGAAGAGTGGCTGAAAAGCTGCCCAGCAGAAAAGGACCTGGGCGTGTTGGTCAATAGCTGGCTGAATATGAGCCAGCAGTGTGCCCAGGTGGCCAAGAAGGCATCCCGACTTGTATCAGAAATAGTGTGGCCAGCAGGACTAGGGAAGTGATCGTCCCCCTGTACTCAGCACCGGTGAGGCCACACCTCAAATACTGTCTTCAGTTTTGGGCCCCTCACTACAAGAGAAACATTGAGGTGCTGGAGCGTGTCCAAACAAGGGCAACAAAGCTGGTGAAGGGTCTAGAGCACAAGTCTGATGAGGAGGGGCTGAGGGAACTGGGGTTGTTTAGCCTGGAGAAAAGGAGGCTCAGAAGAGACCTTATCACTCTCTACAATTACCTGAAAGGAGGTTGTAGTGAGGTGGGGGTCGGTCTCTTCTCCCAAGTAACAAGTGATAGGACGAGAGGAAATGGCCTCAAGTTGCGCCAGGGGACATTTAGATTGGATATTAGGAAAAATTTCTTCACGGAAAGGGTGGTCAAGCACTGGAACAGGCTGCCCAGGGAAGTGGTTGAGTCACCATCGCTGAAGGTATTTAAAAGACATGTAGATGTGGTGCTTAGGGACATGGTTTAGTGATGGACTGGGCAGTGCTAGGTTAATGGTTGGACTTGATCTTAAAGGTCGTTTCCAACCTAAACTATTCTATGAGTCTATGATGACTTACTGTGTGAGGTCCTATGCCATGTCAGAGCTCAGAGTCCATCAAAGTAATTGTCTATCTTAGCATTCAAGTCTATGACTCAGTATGTTTTGGGCATTTGGCCATGCTTTCTACCTGAACTTGGGGTCCAGTCCCACTCAGGATATCTGCCTTTTGATGAACCAACTGTTACCTATGTTTCTGACAGCACTGTCCATGAATCCATGCTTCAAAAAAAATTAGAGCAGAACTCATGAAATTGTGCAGTGTCTCTTTAATTGTATTCTAACCCAGCATGGTTTGCTCACAGCCCAAGGACAGTTTTAAAGCAGTGGTACTTAAGTTCTTTCAGTGATATTATTTAGACCACGGGAGAAATGGCTTTTTTTCTTCACTCTAGTCAATCTGATGCTTCAAAAGCCAATGAGAAAATGAGGCATGGTACTACATTCCTGGAGGGCACCATTAAGTCCCCCAGGGATAATGTCAGCATAAAGGGTTGCCCATCTTTTAGCAGGTAGATTGCAATAGCCTGTGATTAATTAGGAAATCGTGGCAGCTCATCATTGGCCATTTCCTTATCCTTTTTAGCTGCCTTACCAGAAGGCACGTGGTTTGTTTTAACATCAGCTTTAACATTCTGGGAATGAATCTTCCTGCAGGCTGAATAGTAATGCTCTGAAAACAAGCCCCCTGCAGTCAACAAGGATCTGATCAACCACTCGGTGCAGGGGCAGTTCTGCAGAATTGTCTGTGCACATCTCTACAGGTTTTACTCTGAGGACAGAGGAGAAAATGAAATATGGATACAAAAGAGGAAGGTTCACACAGTGCCACAATTTCTAGCAAAACCACTTAGTCACGACTGAGACATCAGTGAGCAGTGCATGGACACGCTGAGCATAAGAACATGTAGGGAAAGTGGTGCATCGCTGTAGCTTATTGCAAAGAATAAGGGCAGTGATGAGTGGCCAATGTCTCAGAGCAGATGAACTTTCTTCCTCCACCTCTGTCCCTTCAGAAGGTCCCTGGGAAGGCATCTGGCCCGGAAACATGCTGGATTCACACCACTGCCTTGAGTACGCTGCTTGATTGTTCATATTTTAACATTAGCCCCTCAGCTAGTATATGTCCAAAAGAAACTACTTATCACATGCAAAACTGAAAGCCTCAATACAGTACAGCATGTTCTTCAGAAGATTGCTCCACACAGCCCCATCACCCACTGTTAACTAAGTACCACAGTGGACCTGCATCAATTAGCCATTTGAAAATATAAACAAACAGATGAGAAAATCTCCTGCTACAGGAAAACATCCAAGCTTTAATCAAGCTTCCCCCAACTCATTCCTCTCCCCACCCCCTCCCAGTACCTCTTTAATCCCTCTGGTGTGTGCTTCTATTAATCACAGTACACGCAGTCAAAAATGCCTTTCCCCAGACTCCATTTTAGACACACACATTTATTTGTGCTTGACGCAGGTGTAAGGGAATACTTCCATGTTAATGAGCTACAATCATGGATCAATAAAGTTCATATTGAGACTTAAGTGCTGTGATTATTGAAAGAGGGAACACAGAAAGAGATATTACATCATGTACATATGCATCTATTACACAGCTGCTAAGCTTTAAAACAATGTGTTAGTAATAATCAGAGTACCGTGGTGAAATAGCAGCTGTCTTTTCAAGCCAACAGTAAATGCATGTTGGGAGTGCTATCTGAAGGGGTTATTTCTTTGTCCATACTTTACTACAGAACTAATGCTGAAAATGGAGAAAATAAGTAATGATGAGTTTTTGCTACAACTCATTATTTTGCAAAGACTACACTTTAATAACTCTAGTACACAAAATATTTTCATGAATTAATCTCCCTTCCTCACGGATGCGGGCAAATGATAAACATGGGCTTCTTTAACCCCCACCTTCTCTCTCTATTTTTTTTTTAAATCTCATTCTGCCACCACTTATCAGTGTCCCCACAGCAAAAAAAGGGGGAAAAATATTAAATGCATTGCTGGGAATGGGATCTCATCCTTAATGACACCATCAATAATTGCTGTCACAAGCTAATATCACAGTTGCAACTTTACAAGGAAGATAAAGAGGCAGAGTTTTTCAGATCATAGTTCTAGACAGGCTCTAAATGGGATTTTGCTATATGCTTTTAAATGCTGCTGGGATAGCTCATAGGGCAGTGGAAACTAAAAGCAGGATACATCCAGGCAGGGACTACTAAACCTACGGCTGTTCTATGAAACTCCCAGAAGGGTGTCAAATCCAGAAAGCAGGAGGTAAATCAGCAAACGCTGTCCTTACAGCAAGGCTTACACCTTTGATGCAGTTCCTTGGACACCAAGGATATCCTCAGGCAGCTGCTGCTTCATGCATCAGATGGATTCCAGTAATTCCCCAATCAGCAGTGCCCAGATGCCCTTCAGTCCCTACACCACTGAAGTTACTTGCAGCTAAGACCTTGTCATCACAATCTAGACACCATTAAGATAATTTATACTCCAAGATGCTTTTAAAAAGAGACTGAATGGCTCCTAGTTGAAACCTCTGGCTGGAGAATTGAGATCAACTTCTCTTCAAATATTGGCAGCCTGGGGGCCTTGACACTACCTGCACAGACCTACCCTCACACCAGTAAGCTGCAGATAAGCAACAGTGCTCCCATTTCCCGAGAACGTCTTGTTAATATGCTGAAGGCCAGACACTGACAATCGTTACACATTTGTACGACACCAAACCAAGAACAGGCCAGTTGTTTGAGTGCTTCTCTGCACCCTGCTAGTGTAACCAAGCGTGTACTTCAGACTTGAACAGAGAAGAAAACAGGCTTAGCACAGCCAGCCCCAGCTTCGTCTAGGAGGTAGCGACTCCAGAGCCCAGATGTTTGGGGTCACTATGACTTCTCAGGTGACTGAATTATTAATTCCCCAACAGAATTAGTATATTAATCAATAGAAAACAGTGGAGAGGGGAGAAGCATGCTGGGAAATCACCTTTAATTTTGCACTTTAGAATCTCTGTGTAATTAATATTCCGCATGGCACACTTGCACTTCTTGTTGCAATCCCTGAGAAAACTCCCACCAAGAGCTTTGTAAGATAGTGTTTCATTTCCAGTCTAGGAATGAAGACATTCCTTCTGCTTTCTCTTACTGACTGCCAGCAAACACAGTTCAGACCTTCCCTCCTGAACAGTCTAGCTATGCAGACCCTTTCCCCGATTTGGATGGAAACCTCACCCTGCTTTCATCTACTCTATGCTATCAGCCAGAGACATCATTCAGTAAGAAGAGACCAGAGATGAGTCATGAGTCATATACTGTAATGCTCCAGTATCATAAACACAGTCAGACATAAGAAGTCTCGGAATTTGGCAGGGGGGAAGTGGGGCTGAAATCAGATCTTTCCACAAAGTGCCATGTTTTGACTCATCTTTTAAAAAAGGTTATGTAGATGAAAGAAAAGGGCAGAGTAAGGTGACAGCAAAGTCTAAACTATGGATCCCCTCAGTTCCACACACTGAACCTGAGAGCACAGTTTCACATGTCAAGAGTTTATTATTCTGGAGCTATTTAGACCCCACCACATGGCAGTCTGGTCCAAGTTCATGTCAGGACAGTTAATTCCAAGACTCACAGGCTCTAAGCAAGAGCACCATCTCAGAAACAAGGAGTGATTTGCTGCATGTACATAACTGGGAGATATGACCTGTTCCCAGCTCTGCCCTAGCGCTGATCTACCCTGCAGTCCTTGCACAAGCATTGTGACTTCTGTTCATCAACACCTGATAAACATGGTGAACCATAGAACAAGAAAGACTTTTGCTGTGCTGCAAATAGTGGTCGTCAGGAGACGCTTCTTTGGAGAACAAAGACTCCAAATATTTGATAAACCAGGCAGGTCTCCATTTCCGGTTCCAAGACGATCATACAGCTGTACAATAATTTTTCCAATGTCACTGTCTTGCTCGGAGCAGGACAGGCACAGCAGATCCTATCATTCCAACAAGAAAAGAAGTGGAAAGGTACAGTACAATAGTTTTATCCGTAATAATATGATTCCTTTTCTTGTGCCTGTGCAAGCTAAACTTTTCTGCACTGCATTACCTCCACCAGACCAGTGCATATGTAATGCAAACCAACTGTCGAGCAGTATTTGTACTACAATAATAACTTGGAAGAACTTGTTTAATATCAGAAGACTTAGTGGAGCAGATGAATGGCTCTGACATGATATCCATGGGATAGAAATTCAATTAAAAACTGCAAGTGGCACAGGAGTGGTAGTTATTGTTCAACATGTACCGTGGGGCCTTTGCTGAAATACAGCTATTAGCTGTACTGGTTGAGAAATTCTGTTTTCTTTTATGGCAATCTGTTAGCTTGTAGAAAGTTAAATTAATAAAAACACAGAATCACTCTCACATTATGAGAACACAGCAAAGCCAAGGGCTAGTTGCGTATTTTATAATTATGGATTAAGTGCATTATGCTAAGGAAATTAAAGAGATGCCACAATTATAATAAAAATGAAAGATTGCCTGGCTCTAAAGGCTGATGGTGTGACTATCGCATGCAGAGCATGCTGGTTTGCTCATCCTTATCTCCCCCCATCACAGCTATTCAGGATGTTAACAATTATTCCTAATGCTAGCAGCTACATTCACCATGTGTTCAGCCCTTGGTGGAGATACACTTGCATGAGAAAGCTACCTCCCCTCCTGTTAGCAGCTTCTCAAATTCATCTTCTGTCTTGGAAAGTTAGTTTTGCCCCCAAAGAACATGGAAAAGAAGGATGGAAGGATATTTTTGGTTGGATGGTTAGTTGGTTTTTTTTAAGATATATGGAGGACAGAGCTCAGTGGGAAATAACTCTCCAAGCCCATCCAACTTTTGCCAAGTCCCAAATATGGGATACGCAGGGATGTCAAGATGAAAATTTCCTCCCGGGGAGGGAAGAATCAGGCCTGATCAACAAGGAACTGACACAAAAGTTTTTAATTAAATCTGCAAGGGAGCATGCTCACATCACTGATTTTCAGACATTCGGCTTCAGGCTCCCTACCCCACAAGTGGAGAAAAAGCTAGGTCTGAATCACCCTGTAACACTGAGCCCACATCTTTGCAGTCAACGTGGTACCACATCTGAGAGCACTCCAGTATTTTGTCTCTTGTAGACTACAGCTTTCCCCACCAACAGAAGTAACTAATGGGACAACTAAGTAACTAAATAGCCATGACATCTTCTGGACCTGGGGTCTTGACTACTTTTTGACTTACCCATAATCGTCAGGAAGCCTGTAGCATATGAAGAAACTTCCAGTGATATCTGGCTTCCCCAAAAGCAGTCCCAAGTGCCCAGTCAGACCACCACTGCACTTCCTCAACAGCAATGTCCCTTCCCTTTCATCACACACCAGCCATCACTTCCAGATCTGAGCCACCCTCTCAACTGAGGCTACACCACACAGTCTCACACAGGAAAGTGCTATCAGTGGGCCAAAAATAGGCGATCAAGAGGAAAGTGGCCCAGGCAACAATACAGTGCCTTCCTCCCTTTGTTCATCTAAGAGAAGCCTTCTACTGAGGCTACGCTCAAGAGCCATGACTAAATCAGACTGAACAAACTCAGGAGGACAAGCCGTGTCTCTGGGCCCAACAGTTCTGACAAAACAGCACCACATTTCTCTTATTCTTTCTAGACTCTCTTAACCAACCCCAGCAATAGTTTTGCCTTCTCCAGGCAGGACCATCTTCTCTGAGTCTATGCAAGCCTCTGGCCTCCCTCTGCAGAAACTGCCAACACGTGGGATGCCTTGGAGTAGCTCAAAGACTGCCTTAGATCCCTGCTGCTAATGGTGAAAATCACACTGGTCTTCGCAGAAGAAGAAAAAACAAACAAACAAAAAACCCCAAACCAACACCACAATGAAACACCACAAACCAAAAAACCCCAATACAAACGTGAACAAAAACACACACACTTTTAAAATCTGACTTTGAAATGCTGCATGGTAATGTGACTGTTTCAAGTCTCTACTCACAGGGTTTCCTGACCTCATTTCTAACAGTGGACAGCTAAATCCATGTTCTCAAATATGTATCCATCTTACCTCTCCTGAGCAGAAAACATGAATTCTTAATCTCCCTTTTGACTCCTTTCATAGGAACATTGTTGTTGCTGCTGTTGTATGAGCAAGTACAATTATAAATTTCTTTCTACAAATGGAATTGTAGAAATTCCATTTGTAGAAAAGGAATATCAACCCTTGTAGAAATAACCTTTCATTGATGGCAAAGTTCACTGGCACAATGGTATTTTTTCCCCTGTCAGGAGCTAGATGCATCCTGCTGCTCAAAATTAAGACCACCTTAACCCTTATCTGTAATAACATGTGACAGCTGCCATGTTTTTAAGACTCCAAATGGAACTAGGGATCTCAAACTAGTCACCTGGATCCATCTGGTTTGACAGGGTACACCTGCCTTGGACTGAACACATCCTGGTTATTGGTAGCAGATAAGAGCACAGTGCATGGGGGAAGTAAAGTGGTGTGGGTACTCTGCAAGCAGCTCTTCTGCCTCCAGAGAATTAAGGGGTTATCTTAGTATGCCAGATTTTCTTTTGTCGCCAAGTTGAGGATTTTAGCAACCAGTCTTCGAACAGAGATTTTGGTTGCTCCCAAGAGCTGTGTTTGTTCCTATGCTATGTAAACACAGCATCCTTTGCTCTAAGGAATGACCTAGCAGACGATGCCATATTTCCCTAGTACAAGAACTCTTCAAGTCTAGTGCCTTCATAAATGCTGCACAAGTCAGAGGGTAGGGAGTCAGGGAGAATGAAGGGCTCTCTTCTCCCTGTCCTTCCACACAGCTTGGCAGATGGACTGGGCTAAGTAGGGAAGGATAAGCAGGTTACCACCCAGGCTTTCAAAAGAGAGATCTTTGGAGGTACTCAGACATATTGGAGACAATGCATGGCAAAGGGCTACATCATCGTGAGTCTGAGGGGCAATACAAAGAGCTTCCACACATGGTTCTGCCAGCAGCCATAAACCAGGCCATGAGTATCTACTCTTTCCCCCCCCACAAGAGTTATTACCTCTGGCTGGAAGAAGTCACTAGGATCATGAAAACATTTTGTTGTCAACTCCTCTGCTTCAGTTTCCCCACTGAAGAGAAAAGAGGAGATGAGCACGGAGATATACAATTCATCTTTGCAGAAAGCATCTTCTGAGCTTATTTGCATAAATAAAATAGCTACTGTGACCAACAGGACCAAATATGCATAGAAAAGGAAAATAAAGCCACAACTCAATCAATTTCCTAGGTTACATTCAGATCTGTACAATACAGGCACTTAGCTGAAGAATCATAACTTCCATTTCAAAAGCATGAAGAGCTATTTGACCACCTGCTGTCCGAGACTGCCAGGCCATTGGTCCGTACATAAGCCACAAAGAGAAATCACACTTCCACTGGAGACAAGTAATAGCGATATCATCGGTGTGGCCCTGTGTCACCAGAGGGAGAGCCTCCCACTTTCACTGCAACTCCAGGGCCAGCAACAGCATGAGGTTCTGCAGAAGCTGCCTGCTGACAGTGTTGCCTGGGCTGCCTCAATGCGCAGTGTATCAGTGTGCAGAACAAACGAGCCAGCAGCCTCGTTTGTCATCATCTGTGCTCACCAGCAACCGCCCTCCACTTCTACCATGTCAGCTCAGCAGCATCCTAACAAAGAAAAAGAGAAATCCTTCCCTTGCTCCTGCCACATGCTCACCTCACCTTCAATCCCCAAACATTGATAGAAAGGATTAAAGAGAGTGCTGCTTAAAAGAAAACGGATATAGGATTCAAAACCAATTACCAAAGCATAATCTTGCTCAGATGGGCATGCTAAGAATAATTACTATCCACAAGATGAATGCTTGTTGGAGAGACATTACAGAAGACTGCATAATTAAATATAGCAACCGATCCTCATTTATCTACCTAGCAATTCACATTTAAAAGCTCACCTGCATGTGTTTGGGCAAAAGCCACTTGGGAGTTTTCATAGCACTTGAAAGTTTGGGGAACAGCAAAAACAGGAAAATAAAAAATAGCAGGAAAAGTAATCAGCTTGTCACCAGAAAAAAGGAGGGGACAGTAGAATCCTGCTCTGGGCATTATTTGCCCTTGAAAATAATAGCCTTTATGAGAACCAAAAATATCTTTGATGTCAGCTTACACCTGGTCCAAACAAAAGATGTTTCTAGAAAGGAACAAACTGATGCAGAAGCAAGAGGGGGCACTGTGCCAGGTACAGTTTTCTCAAGATGCTGGCTGCAGTGTCTGTGGACTGGAGGAAAACAGCACAGGCAACCACTGTCACCACACCCCAACAGCTCCCTCACTTTGCACCAGTCTTCCCTTATCCACTCAGCCAAGAGACAACTGACACCAAGCCTAGATGTGCCAGAGTGGTGATCAAATCAAGGATACCTCTAGTCTTCTGCACTCATACTGTTCCATTCCCAAGATGAAGCTGTTTGCAGAAAAAAAGCCATTTTTTTCTTGGCTGCTCTGCAGCCTGGAGAGAAACGTGATGCCCAGTATGCCATGCAACCTGACAGATCACCCACAACCATGTGCCAGGTACCACAAGCCCTGCCAGCCCAGCTCCTGAAGTGCAGCACCAAGCTCTTCCCTTGCCACGTGTCGCCCAAACCTAGTTACGCTCTGGCTCTCCTGCTCCATGGATGCTCTTTCGAAACTTTGCCAAATGGGGTTTTCACAGAAGCATGTTGCTCTGATTCATGATAACTGCCACGTTGCAGAACAGGTGAACTAGAATCCAGAGAAGGATCTCCAGAGGGAAGGATCTCCAGCAGCAAAACAAGATGCAGAAACCTACCTTCTTATTGACTGTGGTCCCAGGCAATGACAGATCATCCTTCTAGAGAAACTGTTAGTCTCCAAAGATAAGAACAACAACTGTTCTCTGTAAGTCTTATTACTATTTGGCAAACATACATTCCATCTCCAGCAGTCATTTTTCAGGTGTTTGAAAGATGCGAGTATGAATGCTTGGTTGGGAGATATTGGCATTAACCAAATATTCCCGTGAAAAAAAATATACTGAGTCCCAATAAGAATATCAGAACAGCAGTGTTCATTTTGTTAACTGATTTATATAAATAGAATTAGTAGCTGAACAGGACAAATATCTACTCCATCCCATAAATAAAGTATTTATCTAAGTTCTCCCCTAGTGAAAAAAAAAATGCTTTAAAATTTGGAGGCCAGATGTATTTTTGTGGATAATAATCTCTGTGCAGAAAAACAGGAATGGATATATGTAAAGGGAAAGATTTTCAAAGCCACCTATCTAATACAGATGTCCAATTAAAATTAACAAGAGTTGATCTTCAGCTTAAATGTGCAGCTTTGACAATCTCAATCAAAACATCCTAAGTTTTCCTACATCTATCTCCTGAAACATCTTTCTTCTTAAAATCCATTTTACCTTGTCCCTGAGAGATTAATTTTCTCAGCAGCACCTTCCCTCCAGCCATGCAATCTCGCTACAGAAACTGTTGCATGTGACCCCCCCAACCAACCACACAACTTGAGTAATAAACACTGAACATCAAACATGCAAAAAGCTTTTACTGTTGACAATCTGTGAAAAATCAGAGGCTGTCCTTTGAAAACTGTCTGTCAGGCAGTAAGACAGCATTAAATCCTTGCAGAGATTAACTGAAAAAATAAAGCTCTAATGCACCCAACTTGGGGTTTGGAAGCAGAGTTGAGGCTTTTGGGGGCTTTTTACAAATGCTTTCGATGAGTCCGTGTTTAACTTTGTATTGAGAAAAATACAGGTACAGATAAGCTTTGTCCTTAAGATACCTATGATGCTTATACTAATAATGCAACACTTTCCATTTCCGCAACAGTCTGAATGCAATGACTTACACATTCCTCAAGTGAGTGAACACTACCATCTCTGTATTGCCAATGAGAAAAGGACAGAAGCCTCCAATTATTTTCCTGAGTTTTGCCCGTCACCTGAAGAGTCTCCTCAGTCTATACTAACTACAAGAGTCCAGGGATGAGGCATTTAGACCCTATTTCCAGTGAACATGCTTCAAACTTGAATATCCAGTGCAAGTAGGTGGACACTGAAATGTACAGTTTTCCACATTAAAGGTAGATCTTCAAGTGTTGGAAAGCATCCATATCTCCCTCCTGGATGATTTTGAAAGCTCCTGTACACCACAGTTGTCTTCTCGCTCCAACTGCAAGACAGGGGAAGATTCACAGAGTCTTCAAGA
Source organism: Ciconia boyciana (assembly GCF_034638445.1). Taxonomy (NCBI): domain Eukaryota; kingdom Metazoa; phylum Chordata; class Aves; order Ciconiiformes; family Ciconiidae; genus Ciconia; species Ciconia boyciana. The sequence goes on along the minus strand of NC_132941.1, from coordinate 53,766,969 downwards.
TTGAAACATGGCTCAAGTCTGTTATAAGAGACTGGTGCTAAGAAAAAAGAATGCATATTTGTAATATTTGTTTTCAACAGACAGAAAGAAAAACATCTGCACAATTCAATAAATACTCCATTTGACTCACTTTTTCACACATGACCTCTGGTAAAGTGACAACATGTGAAGAACATTGTCTAAATTTTTTCTACAAAAAAGGCATTTGAAACCACCTCTACCCTGTGACATATTTCTTCTTCTAAATTATCGGTATTTCAACACAAACGAATCCAAAAACATTGAAAGCAAGCTTCTGTTTAATGAAAACCACCATCACCCTGACTGTTGTATAACCAATAGCTTCTAAGTAAGAAAATATTAAGAGGAAGTTGTGTTCCTAAAATCCCTCTATATATAGTACTGGGAAAACCATACTTTGACAAATAAATCTGAATCAGATCTTAGCTACACTGTTTAGGGACCTCCAATGAATCCAGCAGATTTATTCTCAATTCACTGACCAAACATCAGTTTTGAATCACATTGTCTACTGAGGAACAAGAATTTGGGCAAAATTCACAGAATAAAAAAAATTAAGTATTCCAAAGTGAAGTGTATTCTTTGCAGGTAAGACTAAAATTGTTACGCATAAAATTTGGCATGGGGGGGCTATATAATGATGATCAGACTGTGAAAGGTCTAAAAGTTTGATCCATTTCCTGCTGGATTCAGCCAGTGAAAAAATCCTATTTGCCTCTTCAAAATGGATGCAAAAATTGGAACTAGAAAAAAAGGAAATTTTAGGCCAAATGTCAGTAAAATCCTGTAAGTTGCAGAATCATCAGTAGTGCTGGTTGGAGATACTTCATCAAAATGTCTAGATGGACAAAAAAATTGAAACATCACTTTCTTGTCAGATAGAAAATTCAAGTTTGGGCCAGCTCTGACAATTAAGCCATGGAACTGGCTCACAAAGAAAGCAACAGAAACCTCATTGCTCAAATGCAACAAAACCTAACTGGTCATGTTAGACCTATGCAGCAAAAAGAGAGCACAAACATGCAGGGAAAAGGCTATTATCTGCGGAGTAACTTGTCAAACTGGCCTCTCATTTGGGCCCTCCCTTAGCATACAGTATCAGACACACTGCCCCCAGAGCTCGCTTGCGTGCCACAGCAATCAGCTACAGACACTGCAGCATCATTTCTATTATTTCAGCAAAGCGAATGGAAGTGGGGGACATCTCTCAATTTGCTTCATAAAAAAAGACTCCGATGGAATAAAGTCATGTTTGCAGAATGTGAGCAGAGATTTCATAGCACCAAGTCTTCATTTTTATCACATCAGATAGCTCGCTCTTTCTAAAGAGAACTCTGAGGAAGGATAACTAAAGGTTAAGACTGGCTGCAGCTTTGGGTTTACGATGGCAAACCATTTTTTTTCCTAAACTATTTGCAACAAATGTTGCTAGGCAGAAAAAGCCGATATAAACACTTGTAAATGCTCTACTGAGAGGCAGAAAGGTAGAAGGCGACTAGTGCTGAAATGACTAGATGAGGTTTTGATTTTAAAACCCTATAAACAACATAACATGTATTTAATGGCAGGGAATCAAAGACAGCTTTTTCTCCTTAATGCATGGGGATCTGAAATCCAATACAAATATAAACTGTGCCTTATTTTGTGCAGTGTGCATCCTACCACTGCACCTGAAAATACATTAGAGAAGTAAATAATATAGTTGCAAAGCTAAAATAAAATATCCTAGTCCAGGAAGAGAAATTAAAACATCCGTACAAAGGTCAGAGAGCTATTTTCAGGTAACTAATAACATGAGGAAAACCAGTAGTTCCAAAATGCAGAGCCATTTTATTTGTGCCAGAACAGTCAGACCAGCCAAGACCGTGCCTTTGCAAAATAGTATTTCAGTTCCTGCTCTAGAAAACCTGCATGCTTTATCTGTACCTCCCTGATCTTACACCCCCAGCAAATAAAATCCTCCAACATGAATCTACTGTTCACCATCTTGTATTTCAGTCCATAACTGAGGAACAAAGCCATAGAATTTGCACATTTTGATTTTGTTCCCCTTGAGCCAAGAGGAATTTTTGCAGGAGAAGCAATCAAAGAACGAGCTGAGCACCTCACCCAATTTTCATGAGCAGTACAGTGCATTTAACCCTACAGTTGCCCTTATCCTTGCCAAGGCAGACAGGATCTTCATCTGCAGCGTTCGTATTGCAATGCTGATGCAGTGTCCTGAGCACCTGCCATTCCATGTACTAAGCATCTTCATTCCTAGCTGGTGATGAGGAGTTGGGGCCACTCAGCACCATTTGCAGTTTGATAACAGCTCCCAGATGATGTGAAGCCTGATGAAGGCTGCACCCAGTTTACAGATGCACCCACACAGTACAGAGGCCAGCAGGCACCACAGTAGTAACAACAAATGGATGCATCTATACTGATGGGTGCAGGGGAACCTTAGCTCCTCTGTTCACCCTTGGGGCTGGTTGCATCTGAGGTATCTACAAGATGGAAGCTTAGTAAGCTACTTACAGCAGCGCTGAGCTCAAGTAAAGATTCTCCTTTCCCTCAGGCACCAACCAGCTCCATGCTTACTCAGAGAGCTTGAGTCTGTCTGCACCCACCCGGGGAGACACTTATCAGCCACGAAGCCTTTGACAGAGTTGAAAAGGAAGCAAAACCTTCTCAATCCTCAGTCTCAAGAAGGCAAACTCCCTGCTTTCGAAGGTCCTTTAAAGACCAAAAAAATGCAGCTTAGAAAGAGAAATCCACATGAATGTGCTAGTGCTTTATTTCATCCCCCTGACTTTTATGCTCTCAGCTCTTTTTGCAAATAATTATAATGCCATGAAAGGGAAAGTGAGGAACAAAAGAGTTCCAAGGCTTAGTTTTCATCATCAAGGTATCATGGCTGCAATCTGAAATTTCACAGGTGCTGAGGCACTCAGACATGTAGCAAACCAGCCTGTCTTTCAGCATCACTAAATTTGGCCAACTCAGCCCAGAGTCCATTTGCTGCAGCATCAAAAATGAAATGCAGTTCTAGCAGCAATGCCAATCAGATCACATAACAAAAAACCATAAGTATTAGTAAAGACTGAATATGTTTCCAGCCAACAAGCAATACTTCAAACTACACTGTGGATTCAATGTAGAAATTATTGAGTAAGATTCTCTGGCCTGCACTACATGACTAGATTATTATCATTACTCCTCTGTGCTTTAAATCTATGAATCTGAGGACGTGCAGAGCTGCACTTCTATGAAGAGCACCCTCTTGAGACTTCCCTTCCCACATTATAAACAGGAATATGAGAATTTTGAGGACATTGGATTGGGTGCCACGTGAGAAGAGTCACACAAACAAGAATAATTAAAGAGTGGAAAAATCTGCCTTACGAAAAACTTCTGGCGTTTAATCAGAGTGTGAGTACCTGCCTGGGGAAGTAGACGGCCTTTAAAGCCACCTGGCCCACAAAAGTACAACAAGAGCCAAAACCTGATAAACTAAGTTTAGACAAGTATGGGTAAGAGGGTATTTTGTTCTATTTTGGGTGTCTTTTTTTTTTTTTTTAAACAGGAAGGGCAATTGGTCCAGGCAGACTGTACCAACGGCTGAGGTAAATTCTTCATCACTGCTAATTTTTCAGTCAAGATGGGATGTTTTCCCAAGAGTTTTACTCTTGATCAAGCAGGTATTAGTCTGAGGAATTAATCTCTGCTTGGTATCTGTGACAAGTTATTTTCTTCTCCTTCATCATCTTGCATCATCTGAGCACAATGCTCCTCCTGCCTTTATAATTGCCTGCCTTTATAGTTGTTTTAATAGTTACACATCAGTGAGTCACCAGTGACACAGCTATTACTTCACAGTTTGTCCACATAGCTGCTTCTAGACAAACTTTTTTTTATTTAGGATTACATCAAGAGTGTAACCCAGTACTTTCAAAAAGTATCTGCTCTGAGGAAGACACTAGTGTCAAAAGTCTCCTTCTCTAAAGATTATCTTACCATGATACTATCCCACTGTACATGCAAGTAATTAATCACTTGATATTTTTACACCATGAAGCAGGGTGACTACTGGAAAGCAAAGCAACAGTCTGTTCCAGTCAACCAGGTCATACGAGGACTTTCTTTTTAGCATGATCCCTCCTACCCTAGCACCATGAGCTAAAGAAATCACTATCAAGGTGTCCCTGCCTGCATTCACCACTTTCCCTAATATTATGTCTAAATATCTTCCATTGCCTAGCTTTACAAACACAACAGCATTTTGGTTTAAACACCGATTTTGCCACAGCTTCATGCCATTTCAAGAAAGAAAAGCTAGATTCAGAGCTGCTCAAGATTATTCACATTTCAAACACATCTTCTTACCCTTCCACAAGCCATTCAGCCAGCGCATTGTTGGCTCTGGTAGCACTTGCATGTTTCTAGCACTGGTCCAACATCAGCTAGCTGATTTTTGCCCTCTATGGTGTCCATTGTGTAATTAGTTGGGGAGGAGGTCAAAGAGGTGAGATCACAATTTTTCATGCTCTTGAGCCATCAGACCCATGCAACCTATCAAACTGCTCATGTGCAGTGCAATATTTTCCTTGTTGGTGGGATCTAAATTGGAACTAATGCACTGCAGAGAGCGTGGCTTCAGTCTCAAGTTAACACTTGTTATTGCACATTGTTCAATTTCCATGCTGTCCCATGGAAATTGTCCTATTTACATAATATTCTTATGGGGACATTTCAGGACAAGGTAGGACGGGTCACAAGATGCAAAAGTGTGCTGAATGCACTCAAGTAAAAATTATTCAACCTCTTAGCTCCTTTCACAGTCAGCTTCTAACATGGTGCCTATTGTGCTGGTCTTCCCAAGGGATATGGGTGGGAGGCTCTCCTATCACTGGACCACAGAAATAGGGTTAAGAAAAAGCCTTCAATCTTCTCCCTCACAAAAAGGCAAGACTAACTAGAATGAGACATCAACCTCAGAAGGCTGTCCAGCATGTACCTAAACTCTTTTAAAATTGAGACTTCCCACGTTCCCAAGCAATCTACGCTCAGCTTTAAGGAGGTTTTTCCTAAAACCTGCCTCTACACTGCTGCAAATTACTCAGTAATTGGAGAATAGATACTGGGGGGCTGGGGTTGTGCTGTATATATTTATATATTTATAGGACTGTTGTAAGAACAAAGTGTCCAACCATTTTTTCCTTAACTGAACTACTGTGGCCTGGCACCTCTTTACTAAAATTAGCTCCAGATGTTACCATAGTATTTGTTGCCATACTAAGGCACCCTTCATAAATGATGTCATTTACCACTAGAGAAGGCATCATTTGTCATACAGCAGAATGCCAGAGCTATCTACCAGTTCTGAGTCTTGAGTCTTGCACATTTCTTCAAGAGTACCTATCACCTCCAAAAGACCCCACACAGGTTATTCATTATTGGAGGCTTTGGGAGGAAATCCCTGCCTGGGCTTTGTAGCACAGCATCTGCACCCAGAAGTCAGAGCTCTGCCTTGGCACCCAGCTCAAGCAGCAGCTCTTACCAGCTTCTCCTGAGGCACAGACTTCTACAGGGCTGCCCCAGGATTTGCTCAGGGGAGTTTCTCGGACTAAGTACCTGATACATGAAGACATGTTTCCTTTCATTACGTTTACAAGGCCTGACCCAAAGTCTGGAAAAGTGCCTGGAAATACTCTGACTTCCTTGGAATCACAGAATAGTTTTGGTTGGAAGAGACCTCTAAAGGTCATCTAGTCCACGCCACCACCACCACCACCACCCCCCCCGCCGAATTCGGATCTTACCTTAGTGACCTATGTCTAAATAGGTTCCTGTACATATTTCCTCTCTCCAGGTTAAGTAATCATTGTACAGTCACTAGCCATACACAAATTCTTCACATCTCTTCTACCAAGCTTCCTTTACCCTTCTGAGAAGCATTTGCAGCTCAAGTCAACCTTAGACCTCCACTTTGTATCATCAACAACAATGAATCATTGAGCACTGATCCTTAAAGTATGTACACATAGCAATAACCTGCAAGCCATTTCCTGATATGTGGGCAGAGTTTTACAGATAAATTTATTACCAGGCAAGGAAATTTTAGGGGTCTGGATGGCTCCTGCTTGCACTCACTTTCTACTACTTCTGGAATCAGATGTATGGGAAAGTAGTTTTTAAACAAAGCCCTTTGCATTGGGCTAATTTTTTGAAAAAGCTGGAGTCAGAGTTGACCTTCTGACATGTTTTTTCTTGCGCCTACTCCCAGGATCCCTTGCAGATTTTTGCCAAGAGCAAAGGCAAAAGTTCAGACATACAGAAAGAAATCAATGTACTTCTGAATTCAGTCAGTCCTTGTCATGGTTTAGCCCCAGCCAGCAACTAAGCACCACACAGCCGCTCGCTCACTCCCCCCGGTGGGATGGGGGAGAGAATCAGAAGAGCAAAAGTAAGAAAACTCGAGGGTTGAGATAAAGACAGTTTAATAGGTAAAGCAAAAGCCGCGCACGCAAGCAAAGCAAAGCAAGGAATTCATCCACTACTTCCCATGGGCAGGCAGGTGTTCAGCCATCTCCAGGAAAGCAGGGCTCCATCACACCTAATGGTTACTTGGGAAGACAAACGCCATCACTCCGAATGTCCCCCCCTTCCTTCTTCTTCCCCAGCTTTATATACTGAGCATGACGTCATATGGTATGGAATAGCCCTTTGGCCAGTGTGGGTCAGCTGTCCTGGCTGTGTCTCCTCCCAGCTTCTTGTGCACCTGGCAGAGCACAGGAACCTGAAAAGTCCTTGACTGGTTCAGCAACAACTAAAACATCTCTGTATTATCAACACTGTTTTCAGCACAAATCCAAAACATAGCCCCATACCAGCCACTATAAAGAAAATTAACTCTATCTCAGCTGAAACCAGGACAGTCCTGAAGTGTATTCTCAGATTTCTGTTGCACAGAAACAAAAGGGGTTTTGGGAAGCATCCAGCCTGTAAGATTCTAACCAGGTTTTTTTCTGGATCATTTGCCCACAATGAAAAGTTCCAGAGAATAAGCAGCAGGAGAGAGAGGAGGGTTGCACTCCAAAAATGCACTCCAAAATAATCACAACAACACATTTTTTCTTGTCCTAAATAGACAGAGTCCCTGGGCCAAATTCCAAAGGGGAATCAAGCGCAACTCATTATTTTCCTGGCCCTTTCACCTACACAAGTTTATTTACTTTCACAGTATCCTGAACTCCCCTTATGTTCCAACATGTCATCAATGATGTTCCCCTTCTATCCAGGTGTATACAATTCCCTGTGAATTTACATGCATTGCAGACCATATCTTAAACAGTCAAAAGACAGAATTATAGAAGTGAAGCAACAAAGAGCAGAGACCAACACATCAGCCCTGATCACCTCCGCTCCACTCATTCATTTTCCATAGAGAGATCTGGAAAATCGCCTTCACACACTGGAGTGTAGCCACCATCCTTGCTTGCGTGGGCCACACATCACTGCACACCTTCCTGACCAGGCACGAACAACAGATGGTTTTAGAGGAGATGCATGTGCTGCCCACACTCAAGTTGGGAAAAGCAAAACACTGGCTAGAAAACCATAGCCATTCTGTGCAGCAGTCAGGCCTGCGCCCTCTGCACTCTAAGCCAGCACGAACAGCAAAAGCTCCACATCTCTGAGTTCCTGAGAGAGCACAAAGCGGTCATAACATTCAGATTCACGAGATTAAGATCACTTTAAGCAACATTTCTAAAGGGAAATCCCGTGCCTCCCATCTTGCTTGCAACTTGCTTACCTCGAGAACTATTAATCACATGAAGAAAAATAAAAACAAGGAAAAAAATACCTTACACTCCAGCTGTCCTTTGGAAAGCTTGTAAGTCATCATGTTAACTGAAATTCATTGAAGCCATTAAACCTATTTTTCCCCAAAGTCAGCTCTCTCCCTGAACTCCTCTACTGTTTGAAATGGCAAGGAGAGACAGTGGTAGGACCTATTTACGCCTCTGTTTGAAGGTGAGTCTATACCATCTGATTTCTAATTCAGATCCATCCATTGCAATCAGGTACACAACATTGGTCCCTCAAACCACACATTCCCAGCAGCCTGACCACTGTGGTCTTGTCAAATTCCCTCTCTCCACTCACAAAGGCACCTTATGCTAACTTTAGAGCAGCACTTTCTGAGATCAATGATAATTGACTGATTAAGTATGCCTAATGCTGCCAGAATGTGAGCTGATTGTGTAATGGTGCTAATTAGTAACTGCCAGAGCTCATTTCAATTATTAACCTTTATGAATGTCATTTTTAAAGATAAGAGTTTGCAACACTGCCTACTGCAGCATTTGTAATGGTTTTTGTCACGCAGGATGAGAGGGAACACAGTGACCACTGAAGCTGAGATAAAAGTAGCACAAGAAAGAAGCCCTAGGAACAAAGGATTTTACCTTTGCTTCCTGCAAGTGATACAAAGACTTTAACAATAGAAAGGTAGAACATCTGTGGTGAAGAATTCAAGAACCCACTTTTCCACGAGACCTGAGCTACTCAGCAATGCCACTGCCAAGCATGCCTCAAAAGCTGCCTAACAGTGCAAGTGCCAAATCAATTGCCTGATTTGCCAGGTGGGCGTGCTTGCAAAGTGCCATGTCCAGTGCCACTCTGGAAGCAGAGAGACACAAGAAGAACAAGTTTGCTGTTGCAGTGCTGTTGCGTACAAAGGAAAAGCACTATTCCCGTGTCTGCACAGTCACAACTCTGATTCTTCTGATATGTTAAGCAATAGAGGACATTTTGTGATGAACCACAGTCACCAGGGTGCATGCACCCTGCTTGGATCAGATATAGCTAAACAACTAAGCTAGACCACAATCTTCTTAACTTCACCCTCATCTGTCCCCCAAACATACCACATGCACTGTCACTGTACAAAAGGATCACTTCCAAAGAGGAAATATGGCTTCTTATATATCTCTCACCACACAACAGGGCCATGTCCTGTTACATAGCCAGACTTGTGCTCACCACCAGTAAAATGCCACAGGACAAGATACGAACTTTTCAGGTGGTGTGACTGACATCCCTCAGCCCTACAATGAGGTGGCATTGGTGCAGGCCACCCTCCAAGTCCTCAGAGAGGCATATGGTTCACCACAGTCTCCCCTGCCACATACTCTTCCAGAAAAAAAAACAAAGCTTGTCTTACTTTGTTTCCCGTGCCTTGTACAAAATAGAAAACGCGCACTTGTGGGTACAAAACTAGACGTGCTGTGTTAACTCTGTATTCCTCACAGACATCCCTTTTACCTTTATTGGTTACAGATAATAGAACCAATGGGATTTTAATCTTCCATGGGACATTTATTCTCTGCTCTGCTAGAGGCACACTGAATGATGTACCATGGTCCACTGCTTACTCTGTAGCTTTAACTGCTCAGTGGCAACATAACATTATCTTACATTTTAACAGATGATCTTACTGCCTTGGTTTTCCTCTGCCACACTTACAGGCACAAGTAACCCAAAGAAAGGACAAGTCCTCCCACACACTGGCACTACAGCGACCTGTGTCTGGGGCACCTGAAGGTCAACAGCTTGTCTGTGATCCCTGAAGTAATTACACGAGACCCGTGGATGGATCATAGTCTGCTGAAGTCCTCAGGGAACTCATACATCCCTTGGTGCTGATGGAAGTTGTATGGTTCTCCTGTTCCCACACCAGGCCCTGGGACCTATTCCCTGTGTGCAGACTACTCTTCCCCATGCTGTTCCTGACTTCTGCTCTGAACCCGCTGCTTGCTCTTCCACCTCCAGAACCAATAATCAGCAACCAGGCTTCCTTCTTAAAGCAAATCACTATTACAATTTCTAACATTTCAGAGAAAGAGATGCAAGAGGACAGACTCCAAGTGCATTTCTCTTTCCATGGGGCTGATTAGTCCTTGTGAGCTTCAGACCCCCATAAGGTCTGAACCCACATCCCAGTGATGGGTTGCTCTTCCTTTCTGCGTACCTCTCCCCAGGCGGCTTTTGAACCTCCCAGGGCTTGTACAAACAGGTAATTACAGATGGTACTAGTCCCAGCCTATTTCTTGCCTGCCCCACTCCCCTGGCCCACAGTGTATGAACTCAGACCCCAAGGTATGCGAGTCCATGCCAAGACCCTGTGCTGTGGAGGTGCCTAGCTGAGCTGCATACATCCATTCAGCCCAGCTAACTCTGCTGTGAAGCCCCGCACTCCTGGTAGTAGTTACAGATAGCTGGAGACCGCTGCATCTTAAATGCACCAGAACTCACTCAGGAAAGTTCATAGTGCCCCTCCCACCCCTGGGCAAAACTACTACCTGACTGTGAGGAAAGCCTTGGCAGTAATGGTTATATTAACAGCCCAGCCGTCTTCCTGTAACCAGTCTCCTATTATCATCTTCCTCACTGATCCTCTGAGCTACACTACAAGATCCATAAAAGAAAATGTAACAACCCAGTTACAGATGCCATACAATATTCTCAGATTTATCATGGCGTAATATCCTTCAGCTATTCCAGTACAGCACCACATTTGCGTCCCTGACCAGACTTGCAGGATGCTGAATGCCCAGGTCCTGCAGATAGCCTGTTGCTAGATTCTGGCATCTGGACAGCAAGCTTCAGGGATAACTGGATATAAGTGACTACTAATATTTATGGAGGCAATTCTCTAAAGTAACTGGTCATCAAAGACCCAGAAACAAGCCCTAATAATCTGGTGACAGAATGGCTTCACTAACCTTTTGCAATTTTTATTCAGAGGCAGAAATCCTACATGTAAAAATGCACTAGTTTCCTATGATCTAGTAGTTGACAGGAGTTTTCATTTTTACTTGGTCAGGCATACACTGTAACAGAACGGGCTGACAGATTTTACAGATGAAGAACATGTGGTAAGTAAATAAATCAAAGGTTACCTTCCAGGCTGGGGAAATGTAGCCCTTTGTAAATATTATTTGGAGAAGTGACCGCTTGATACTGGGCACTTATTAACTTCATTAGAAGCCTAATGAATGTACCACAGAGATAATGAGAGAGGCAGACCAGGCTAAAAGAAAGATGGAAGGATTTCTTGCACATTTTTTAACAATGTTTCTCCATCCTTCAGATTATTTATAGCCATTATAAAATGGCAGTGCATTTGAGGAAAAAAAAACAACACACAACATAATAAAACACCAATAGAAACAGACACAACCCGTGTTAAAGTACTAAATTCTACCAGCCACTGTACAAAGCATCAAAGATTTATATGACTTGGTCCCAAGCCTAATTGGAAAGAAAAGTCGAGGGAGGAGGGAGAGGGGAAGAGAAAGGAAAAGAACAGCTCACTCAAAAAGAAACAAATCATGTAAGCTGATGTAAAGCCTATGTTTAGTGTGGACAGGGGAACTGCATCCCACAGCAAGCCATGAGGTGGCAGTAACACAGAAACTGTGCAGTACAAGAACCTGCTGGCTCCTGATCCAGCCCTGACTGCCTGGAGAATAAGTGTCAGTGCTTGTCTCTATCTAACTGATCAGAAGGCAGGGGACTTTCTGAGCCACAGATGGAGTCTTTGCATGTAATATAACCCTTGAGAGATTTTTTTTTTGCTTCGAGGAACTCCACTTGAACCCATGTGAACTTTACCTACCAAAACATGCTCCAGCAAGGAGATACACAGATTAACTACATGTTGTCCTAAGAACCAAACTCTTCTACTTGTTCTGAACCTATGTCCAATGCTCCTTTATTCTTCACAGAATGGTTAAGGTTGGAAGGGACCTCAGGAGATCATCTGGTCCAACCCCCTGCTCAAGCAGGGCCACCTAGGGCCGGTTGCCCAGGATGGCTTTTGAACATCTCCAAGGATGGAGACTCCACAACCTCCGTGGGGAACACGTGCCAGTGCTCGATTACCTGCACAGTAAAAAAGGTTTCCTAATACTCAGAGGGAACCTCCTGAGTTTCAGTTTGTGCCCATTCATTGGCTCTTGTCCTGTCACTAGGCACCACTGAAAAGAGCCTGTCTTTCTCTTCTTTGCACCCTCCTTTCAGGTAGTTGCACACATTTATGAGATTCCCCCACACACCTTCTCTTCCCAAGCTAAACAGTCCCAGCCTTTCCTCATATGAGAGATGCTCCACTCACTTGCTTTAGTAGAGATCCTATCCACACCACATAATTTTGTAAGATTTTTATCATATTCTTTTCTGGGCATCTCTTTTCAGGCTTTCCAAGTCCTACTAGATCGGATCTAGTATGAAAGTTCTTATGTAATTTATTAAGAAAGTTCTTATTTTGCAATTATCTATTTGCGTATTTATAGGTGAATTTAATGTGTGGGTTTCATTAATATTGGCACATATCCACGTTGAATGCATCTGCTACTAATTTGTGCCAACAAAACTCCTCTGCACAGTGAAAAGCAATCAGAAAAAGACATTAGTAAGGCCAAAACAAATTCATCTTTAAGTGTGGCTTCCTGCAAAAAGTTTTGCAGTCGTCATCCAAATCTAATTAGAATGTAAGATGAGATAACTCAACAAAAGGAGCAGCTCTCTAATGAGAGCAATGGAATTGCTGCTCCAAATGATAAAGAAGAGATGGAATGGCCAATTCCTGTTAACAGATGCAGCTTTGCTGATGCAGCAACAATCACAACACCCACAGGATCTGCAACAGCAGGTTCTTGGCTACAACCTCCCTCCTGAATGCTGCCTTGCTACTTTTCTAAACAAGTAGGAAAAGCACTACAAACACACTTTACCTGCCATCCCTGACAAGATGACTTCATAGGGACTGTGATGCTTCAAAAAACACATTAATTTTTGGCAAAGCTTCCTCTGACCTTGTCCACCAAAGGCCCAGGACTAAATGCCTGGGAAAATGACCTGAGCTCAAAATTAACTTCTGATGAGATAGGATGTCTCCCTTCTTGAAGAGCTCATAATCAAAGAAATTCATTGACAAAGACAGAAAAACTATATTAAATATAGCATATATAAGCTGCAAAAGCAGGATCAAGCATATTCTTCCAGCTCCCTAAAACACTTTTTTTTTTTCCCCACAACAAATTTCATTAATTCACACCGAGATCCTCATGATTGTATCAACACCAGAAACAGCTTTAGGCATTAAATTCCCTAAATTTCCCATTCCATCATCTAGTTTTCTGGAACGGAAAGACTAGAGATCTGATCAGGTTTAAGTTTCTATTGTCAGGATGATCAAAACCAGTTGTGTGCCTGAAAGGACTGGCTGGAAAATTAAATTACAAAGATAGTCTGGAGTTTTTGGGCATTCTATTTTTGTTTGTTTTTTAAACTACAGTTTCAAAGTATACTTTTAGTCTGATAAAATAGCTTTACTAAGAAAATGTAACAGCATCCAAGATAGCCACCAGTTGGGCAATGGATGGAGAATCTACCTGTGATGTAAAAGACTCATATCCCTTGGTTGAATACAACAGCCATAGTAGGTCAGATCAAAAAATTGTATTGCCTGCTAATCTGCCACAAAATATTCTGGGAAAAGTATAAGGAACAGACAAAAGACAACATGATTCTTCCCATGGTCTCTCCCTCAGATGTCTTGAATTGGAGATCTCCAAATCCAAAAACCACTAAAATCCTGTGGCATATCACGTCTCCAGTGCAATCCCAGCTATTGCATTAGAACACCTAAAGCATGAATAGCTCATTGCTGAAGAACAGATAACAAAAAATGGATGTTTCTGCAACACTGATCCAAAAGCTGTGGACCTGTCTGTTCCTTGAATGTCATATCATAAAATAATTACTGTAAGCCAGAGGCTACAGCCACACTATCACATTTAACAGCCACCAGCAGAAATATCCTCCATTAATTCACTGAATCCCCTTCTGAAATCCATTTATGCTTTTATTATTTCTGCCTCACAACATCCTGTAGCAATGAGTTACGCAATTTAATTACTTGCAGAATAAAAAAGCACTTCCCTTTATACTTATTCAGAGCAAGGGCTTGAACTTGGATCTTCCACACATAAGATTAGTATCAGTTTCTCCCTGGAGAGATTCTCAGTCTCTCCTGTTGGAGCTCTTTTGCGGAGTATAAATAATTCAACCAGCCATCTCTCTTTTCCTCTCTCCCTAGTAACTGTTGAAAGAAGAACTGCTGTTTCTTCTTGCCTCCCTGTCTCCAGCCAGAAAACAAGATGTATCCAAAAATTCCCAGGACTTATTAACAGGAACATCCCAATAACCCAGTTATCTGTGAGATCAAAACTGATGTACAACCACATGACCTTTCTAGACCTATTTAACGAACACATTCCTCAACACAAACGTATCTGCAGCATCCATCATTAGTGACCAGTCCAGCCCTGCCACAGCCACATGTTTGGAGGTTGACAACTTCAGCAAAGCAGCCCCACTTTCAAGCTGTAAAAGATCTGTGGATGAAGCACAGAGCGGGGATGTGTAGCACAGGTTGAACAGTGAGTTACACACACACGTAAATGTGAACCTCTCTGCCACCACCACGGACTGACATGCAACACCCTCACCATATCGAGATTCCGGGGCAGAATGTAGTCAAAGCCAAGACTTACCTCTGTCTTCAGAGAATCACAGATATGAATAAAGCACTCTGAATATGGGTAAAAGTTTTTAATTAACAGCCTAGCTAAAACACCATTACAATCTGCAGTTCTGTTTTTATTAATTCTCTCCGATTCAGCCGGAATTCCACCAAGGAATAGGGATGAGCAGATGCAGGGGGAAGGATGTTAATAAATCATAAGTGTCATTAAAATTTGTAAACTAATATCTTCTGAGAAGTCTTGGCAATTAGTCTCAGAGCTTTCTTGGCAAACAAAAATTAATAAATCAAAAAGGTCCCCTGCCTGATGATATCCCCACCCCCACAGAAAGGTCATTGATGGAGCAATTAAGAGACACAACAAATGGACCAGCCAGAAGGCTGGTTCACAAAAGACAAATGAGCTCCATGAAACAAGATGACTAACGCATCTTAATAGGCAAAGGTGGGACTTCATTCTACATACCACCCCAAGATGCACACAAAAGCTTTTAGACTCATATTTGCTGGGCTACTACTTTTCACATGATTTTGCATTGCCCCCCTTAGTCCCCTCCATCTCTGAGGCAACATTAATGTGATTGCTTGTGAAAGCAATGAATCAAAGTAGAGGTCTGAACTTTACTACTCCCTTATGGAAAAATCTTGTGGGATATAATAGGGCTAGGGGAGCAACATGAAGGACACAAATGAAACTTCTGTCCAGAAGTTAAGTCATATACTTAAAGGATGAAATAAAGAATTAAAGAATGAGGTTTTATTTTTATTACCATTACTGAGTTTACCTAACTCTAAAACATAGCCCTGAATTTAAGATAAGCCTATTAATTTTCATGATTGGTTCGCAAAATAAACATTTAAAACAGTTTTAACTCATGTTATCCATTCATTGCAATAACAGCATCTCCTGCAAAGAATGTATGCTCTGGACACCACCTGGGACTGTCTGGGACATTCAAGGAGGGCTAAACCTATGGTTCATTCTGTTCCACTCCTTGAATTTTCTTTCTTTTTTTTCTTTTTTTCTTTTTTTTTAATTCCCATGGACCTTCACATCCAGCCACACAGCCCAAGCAAATCAAAACAATTCCTTACGTACATTTCCTGAAGTCCACAATAGAAGATTTGTTTAGGTCTCTGGAAAGCCACAGCTGGAAGGATAATGAATCACCTCAAACCAGAAAAGCATTTTGAATCAGGTCATAATTAGTTACTTCAAATGGCTTGACTTATACGGTGGGATAAAGTGGTCAATGGTTATAACCATCTGATAACCAGCAACTTCTAACATTCTTACCACAGATACCCCCCTAAACCAGCAAACACAAGGAAGCTAAGCCACCCACTTATTGCTCTTAACAGTTATGAAAAGAGCAAGAAAAGCCATTGTATGTATAGCCTTTTGTGAACATTTAGCAACCCTACAGTGTAACTTGAGGCAACGCCCTTTACCCATTAATTTCTCTCCTGGCTGATAATCAACAACTCTTTTCACCTGCAAAGCTTTCTCTCTTGCTCCTATTTATTAACTAGGACCCACTTTCTGATGCCTGCTGCAACACCTGCGCAGCTGGACAAATACAGATGTCAGGAGCCTCTGCCAAATCTGGTATGTCAGCCTGAGCAAGAGAACAAGACCTGTTTCTCCAAAATACGCAGGAATTTAGCCATGAGAGCAAAGAAGAAATTTTCACTTGGCTCAAGAATGCTGTGTTTTCTGTTCTTCACAGCTAGTGACTACCTAGCTCTTTGGGCCAAGGAACTTCTCTTTATTAAATGGCCACGATCTTCATTTGGCAACAGGTAACTCAGGAATGGGCCAACATGCAGCTATGGTGCATCTCCCAGATAGTTCAAGTGTGGCTCCCATGCCGAGATGGCATCTATGACTGACAGCCATGCTGCACTGAGCCAAGGTAAACTGGATCACCCACTGTGGGGAAAAGACAAATCAGCAAGAATATTAGAGGTTAAGAACTGCATTATTCTGGGATGTTGCTGAAGGCCCACACTAATCACAACTCAGGGTGCTGGGAGCCCTGAGGAACAACTCTCATCTCACACTGCAGTCATCTGCTGCAGTTCCCCATTCCCTTAGTTCGTCAGCAGACATAGTCTGCACCTAGCAGCTCTCAACCACAACAGATTTTGACAGGTGGCTCCCATAGCCTGAAAAAGCTAGCCATCACTGAGCTAGGCTATCTACACACTCTAACAAACAACAACAGTGGAGTTGCCAAACTTTTGGGCACCCTGGTTTTCAAATCCAAGAGAGGTCACAGATGTGCCTGCACACCCAGCTGGCTCCTTCCCTCCATGCCCTGATGGCTGATTGCAGATGTGAGAAACCCTTCACCTTATCAGCACAGGATTTCTGCACTTTGCAGTGTTGTTAAAAAATGCCAAATAAGATGCAATAATGGGAAGCATTACTACTTTGAAAACCAGCTCCATTAATTTTATGCCTCAATACAGTCTTCCAGAAAATAGCATGTATCTAAGATGCATGTTGTCAGCATAAAAGTGAAAAACAATAAATATAATCAAATTTGACAATACTGCAGGGAGATGTCAGCTGGTCATGGTGGCTGTCTGGAGACTGCATTTCAACACAGCAAATTCCAGAACAACTACAATACCCCATTGCAAAACGTGTGGAGCCTGACCAGTACTGAGCAAGAGGTTGTGGCACAAACCAGAAGCTGCCATTCTCAGCACCACAGCCTAAATAATGCATTGCCACTGGGATAGAAACTCTCTTTTAAGGAAGCTCTGGCTGGGCCATGACCTATTTCAGGTTTAGCTTGTTTCACAGAAGATGATATGGAAATTTGAGTCAGGCTTACTGAATCTCCTGATCCATGCCTTCTTACTCACCTATCTTAGAGGCAGCTATATTTGAAGCAAGGAGACTAAGCCCTGGTTCCTAAAGGGGAGACATGGCATTTCACACCACATTCACCATTTCACACCTACAGAGCAGCCCTACCTGAAGCCAGCTCCATTTGCAACACACGAACCTAGGGTACAGGAATCAGCCTGAGCTGTGAAACTTTGCAAAGGAAACAAATGCTAGAGGTACGCTGAAACATGCTGATGGTCTCTGGAGACTGTGGGAGGCTTAAGAGGCAGGGACATAGGAGGAAACAGCGTAAAGCCCTTTGGTAATTCAAACAGAACTGAATGAAAGAGCAATGCAAGACATAAGGCAGCTTGCAACCAAGCTGAGAGGTTTTACTCCTCTAGCTCCAAGCTAGGAGTTGCAGCTGCTGTGTTTTGCAGCTGCCTCTGTTAAAAAAACAAAAGGTTTTTTTTTTAACTCAGCACAGAGGCTAAGACAACAGACCAACCTCTTCAGGCACACCAGCCACAAGAGTAAAAAAAATGCTTGGGGATTTTTGACTGCTGCCATGGAAACATAATTTCTTGGTTAATAAACAAGAAAACAAGAAGGAATATATCTAAAAATTCCTTCATCAGCATTTTAGCCTCTTAAGCAGAAAGATACAGTCATGGTTTTGAGTATAGGTTAATGCATGGGCCGGCATTATGTACCATCAGATAATTTAGCTGGGACCACAGCCAGAGGAGGGGAACTCCAGGGGACCCATCAAAGGTGGGTAAAATGGTAGTAGGGACTCAGAGCTGACACATGCAAGTGCTTGCACTTTGGAAGAAAATCTGAACTACTCCCCACTGCCTAATTAGCTGATGTGTTGCAGTCATGGCTATCGAATTGATCATAAATACCGCCCTGCTAATTTGCGCTTCTCCTGTCTGCTGTATCGCCCTGTTGTCTCTTTGTCTTCATCTGAGATTGAAAGCTCCCTTGGGATGGAGGCTGTCTTTTTAGCTACTGCAATCCAAATAAATATGACTGTTCCTGGATACTAAAAAAGGCAACAGTGGAAAAACTTTTATTCCAGTTATCTTAGCAGAAATAACTGTTCAACCCACACTGGCTGAAACAGTTGAAAAATTTTAAATATTACAATAGCAACTTTAAACGCTTACCCAGAATGTCACGTTCACATAACCCTGTCTCAAAACTGTACAGCTTAAACAGGAGACAGGATTAGCAACAAGTGAGGAAATGTTCACAAGGCTCTTCCTTTGCTTGTAAAACCTGTGAAATCTAAAAGGCCCACAGAATAAGAAAAGGAGCTCAATAGACTCCTTCTGTTTATTCACACTCACAACACAAGAAGGAAACAATTGGAGAGCAACAAAATTAACTAATGAAGGGACTTGCTGCTTACCATACAACCTAGAGAACTCCCCATATAATATACCTGAACACAACATGCACCTGAAACCAAAACTCATTTATTAGAATCACGATTTCTATGGTCAGATCTGGAAGTGTTACGAACACACACATTTGAAGAAACAAGCCATTGAATAGACTTCCCCTTCTCTCCTCCTCTTAATAAAATTTGCCTGAGATTTTCAACAGAAAAATAGGCCCAAAAAAACCCCAACCCTTCCACTCTTGGTTGTGGATGGTGCCTTTTAGACACTGTATTTGGCATACCTAACCCTCTCATTCTCCTCTGTTCAACAGATGCCTTCTTGGACTACAATTCCTGTGAAGGAGCCTGGCCCCTACTCTTTACAGAGAGAGTACATATTTCATGATAGATCACTCCTGTGTGCTTACAGTTCATCATGGGCAATGAAGTTTGATGCAGGGACCCTGGCCTACAGAGGATTTGGGAATTAGAGGTGCTTCAACAGTACTTCAGATCAAACCCCTGTAAGTTTACAGATTAAGAGGGAGCACTGTTTTCCTTGTTGATGGAGAAGTGTTGGGGGGCAGGGGAATTCTACAGAAAGCATATGTCCAACCCTTAATCCAATTTTAATTAAAGCAGGCAGGATGTAGCTGGATTCTCAATTACCCAGTTAGATATTTTGCTAGGCCATGAGAACTGATGAAGGGTTTGCATGCCCAAAAAGCTTAAATAATTTTTACAGTTATACCTGCTGACCTATGAAAAGGCACACAAATTCTGATGTCTCACACCATCACAAGTACAACCACAATAAAGTAGCTTCCTTTCATAGGAGGAAAATGATCACCTCCGCTCAACTTGGTGGGAAAAACAAAAATCCAAACCACAACTGACAGGTTTCTCTTGTGGCCAAGAAGAGATGTGGCATTCACAAGAGGGAGGGGTGTGACTGCGCATGAGTCTGTGTCTGTGTCTTTTCCTTGAAGCTGGCTGCTTCAAGGCTGGCTGCTTCAGTAGCAATGGAGGCCTTTTCTGTGATTTTTTAGGGCCCAGAAGCATGGATTTGGTTATTAGAGCAATGCCGGTGTTCCTGCATTCACATGCTGACTAGCATTTCCTCTGTCTAAACTTGTATCAGCATAATATAGGAGTGGCTTCCAACATAACTTTCAATTCTCCTCTCTCCCTCTCTTGCTCTCACTCCCTTTTTTAACTACATTCAGGATGTTTTCTTATTGATTTACTTGTCTTTGTATTCAGATGCAGGGATTAGAAATTTCTCTTGTATGGCAATTCAGTTTTCCATTAAAAGAAGCCTCTCATGCTATAACTGAGGGGGAACTGAGAAGAAGCTTTTGATGCATGAAGCAGGCAGAGGCAAGATGATATTTCGAGATTGCATTGCACTCTGCTCTATCTTAGCATCCTTTGAAGCACTGCTGTGTGATTCATTGCTCTCTGCCACAAAAGCCACTCCTCTCTTGTGGAAGCAACTGCGTTTGCCAAGCGTTCAGAATAGATACCACGCAGCACCACTGCTCAGATGGGCAGGACTCCTGATTAGCAGAAAGGATGTATCATATTCCCAGAAAACAGGAAAAAAACCCCAACCAAACAAAAAAAAACACAAAAAAACCCACCCAAAAACCCAAACAAACAAAAAACAAACAAAAAAACCCCACAAACAAACAAAAAACCACTGGAAATGTCTGGATCTCCTCCTGATAATTAATTGATAGTTGCATTCAGTTTGTGACTCACCAGTTCTGGGTGCCCAAAGATGGCTTCGAAGGAGTCTCCAAAAAGTAACTAAGGAAAGCAAACCTATTACCATAAGGCTTAAATTCACTCTGCAAAGACAGATCCTCCTTTTGAAGTTTTCAGGGTCTCAAAAATTAAAAGAAAATATTGAAAAGTAACGATTTAAATAATGCAAAGATTCAGAGGCCTTAATGTGCAAACAGAACAGAAAATCCTGAGAAAAGGAGTCTTTCTCTTGGCTTATTGCTTCCACTTAGTATCTATTTGCATTTCTACAATGTCCTTTCCAAAGAAACTCATAGCTGTTCTTCTAAGACTCCACACTCCCCTCTGAAGTACAACATGGCTTAATCCTGAATTTTCTGGGTGGGAAACTAAGGTTTAGAGCCCAGCAGCTCTACCTACTAGCTCTTACCCTGAGCTTTCCTTCCAGACCTTGGAAGAGAACTCAGGAGGTTCTGACTTCTCAACCTCTCTGAGTCTCTAGGCCCCACACTGGCCCATATTTCACTGCAGAAAAGATGCAGACGTGTCCCAGAACACACTGAAACACACTCACAAATCAGTGTTTCCCCAGCTGACCGAGTACTGGATGCATTCAGTTGTACTGATGATGTACTACATTTCTGTCACTCTGGGAAAACTCCAAAGGGGATGCTGCTATTACCTTTCTGCAGAGCTCAGGTGATGCTGTGAGTTCAGTATTAGGACAGTATTTGCCTGCTTGTTACATTATTTATGCAGAGTAGATTGCTTGGCAATTACGTTTAAAGTACAATCACAGTGCCATTTGTACTTGTTAGGTAAAGAAGCAAAAGTTTTTTAAGGCTTTAATACCTTGAAAAGTACCAGAGTAAGTGGAAATTACTGTGTTCTCTCTTATTAACTGCATGGTTATTTATACTTTTGCAGATTACCGTGGTACAGTGCAATTAGGCTTTGGAAGTACTGTGCAAATTGAGAAGTTTCAAGAGCTCTACTGAACAATTAACCCTTAAATATATTAACAGGAATAAACCTGCAGCACATGCCCAAAATCTGCTCCAAACAGGGGCTTTTAAATTAGCCAGGAAGAAAGAAGTGTGGGAGACCATCTGCCAAGAAGCTGCTCACACCCAGAGCAACAGCTACAATGCATTGACCGTTCCACCAACTACACTTTCAGCAGGTTGCGCAATAGCTGAAATACGCCAGGTAAATCTGACACAAGGCACTTGGTCTCCCCCAACCCCTGGCTGCCTTTTTCTTTTGTCCTTCGGCTAAAAAACACCTAATAACAATTCTGTTAAAGGCATACCCTTTCCGCACAACAAGCAGGATGTTAGGAGGAAGAGCAATCCCCAGCACGTAGAAACTATTAGTGATTTCAGACATCAAGGAACTGGCCTGCTTACAGGGGTGGGTTTGGGGGTTTGGTTTGGGGGGGGGGGGGGGGGGATTTTTTTTTTTTTTTTTTAAAACTCACACACATACTCACACACATACACTCTGTCCAGCAGTGTGCTTCCCCAGGCCAGGACACTTCATCTCCCATGCCAGACTAGGAGCATGGGAGGTACGTGACAGATCTGAGTCTATCCATAGTGGAGAAGACACCAGCACCTCACTGTGATATCTCTAGTCCTTTAGTGCCTACTGTCCTTACAGCCTAAGGCAACACAGATTCACTACCAAGATGACCATCTCAGCTCACAGGGCTGAGGAACGTGGCTAAGATCAGCTAAGATCATATCACGCACTGCGTTGTACACTATCTTGGACACTGTTCCAGCAAGCGTGTACCATCTATAGAGACTGCTCTCATTGCCAGCCTCACAGCAGAGGCTCTGAGGAATGAAGAGACTTCTCTAAGGACACTCAAAGGCGAGAATGAAACCAAGCTCCTCTGTGTGCCAGGGAAATGCCCATACATCAAGAAACCCTCTTGTCTGCAGTCCTCAATTCATTAAAGCAATGTGTTCTTAATTATGTGTCCCTTGTCCAAAAGGCAACTCCAGATATCTCAGATTCCCTCCTGTCTCCTCCCCTTGCTCAGCCTCCAGTTTTACAAGAGACACAGTGCAACCCCTCCATGCCAGTTGCTGTGATTTCTATAATCCACTTACCTCCACAGTGAGCTCTCCGTAACACTCCCCAAGTTGAAGTCATAGAGCTTTGTCAGAATGAGAATCACCTAAGGAAGGGAAAGGGAGGGAGGAAGAGAAAGGGAAAAGAAAGAGAAAAAAAAAAGAGTTTTCCTTTAGACTGTGTAACAATACACAAGGCATCTGAAATCACCCAAAGGAGAGCTTAGCATTTATCCATTAAAGTTGCGGTATTATAGGATCAAGTAAGTTAAAAAAAAGAAAATCATTAGCTTAATGCATCACGTAACCAGTAACATTTATTTTAATCTCAAAATGTTTTGCATTTGAAATAAAACATGCCAACAGGAATTAATATAACATTGTGAGCTGCCCTCTCTACAACTATGGTTATTCAAGGTCAGGGATGGGATCAGCTGCGTCCTTGTTAACTCAACAGCCCAATCAGAAATTACAGTCGACTTTTCCTGTTTCTCGAGGTGCTACCACAAATTGGTGAGTCTCTGTGGAAAGAATTGGCAAGTTTGTTCATGAAGATCCCCATCCAGCAAAACAGTCCATTTTGCCCAGAATGAGCTTTGTTGTTCTCTATCTGCTGTCACTGACTGCAGGAACATGGGAATTTCCCCATGCTACCACCTTTCTGCAGTGGTGAAATAGAGGGACACAAAGCATGCCATTCAGCTTAGACACTGAGCAAGACAAAACTTCAGCTGTATCTTTAGTGCTCAAGGAGGGTCAGAGCCTTCAGAACCCCCTGACTAACTTTGTGGTGAGCCATGAACGTTCCCGAGTCACGCCCTCGCAAAACTGACGTAGGAGGAGAGGGGAGTTAAGCAGCACATGGGGGACCACAAGGGAATATAACTTCCCTCCAATATCCTTGATGCTCTGACCTCAGATTTCACAGGTAAAGGTAGTCCTCCTAGTTACCAGCTATATTGCCCAATGCCCTTCTTTCCCAGAAAGGCAACTATGCACTCCAAAAACCTGTGAGCCTCTCTGCAAGCTCCCAGGCTCAGACGGTTGGGAACTTCTGCAGAAAGAACAGAGGTTCCTCAGTGGAAGTTAAGAGCATTTGAGCAGCTGCTCCTTGCTTTTTTAGCATAACTAGTGTCACACAGTTCACTCCCTCAGATTCTACAGGTCCAGGCTCAGGAAGAGTTCTGGGACATCTCTTCATTTTGGTTTTCCTTCATTTTAACATTTCAGCATTGTTTCCTCCTTGCAGGATTCAAGAACAGGCTAGCTTCCCTTGTACCTGCTTGGGCTGTGAAAGCATCTAGGGAAATTTTTAGTAAATATTTGGGGGGTTTTGTTAATAGGTACTTCACAGTTTGGCTAAAAGATAGGCCCAAATGAGAGCTGTGACCCAAAGTGTTGGGTTCATTAATTTTTTCCTATGCAACAAGGATTTTTTCTACTACAAAAGCCACATCTCCCTCCCTCTTCCTCCTCACACACCTGTGGGACCCGCCACACCTTTCATTTGGGTTTCCCAGCTGAAAGGCTGCTGGGTGAGGAGTTTAAAGCTTTACAGAAAAATGCCAAAGGATTAATCCATATCACAATGGCTGCAGCAGCCAGTTACTGTCAGCATAATACTGGGAAGAGACCTGTTCAAATTGTAAGGTACCTTGGTACGTGACTATGCAGTCAGTGCCCAACTTAATGGCTTTAGAATAGATGCTCTGAGCATCCCTCTCTCTACTGGATTCACTTTCCCCATCCCCAATTGCATTTTGTCCCTTTATTTCCCCATGCAGAGACCTTTAGGAGGAAGATAAAAGCCGAGCTGCTTCCAGCCGGGTGTGAAAAAAAACCTGCCAGGCAGATTTGAGTCAGCATATGCGAGCCAATGTCAGCCTAAACCTATGCTGTGCAGCGGGGAAATAAGGACAATATCCTTTTTATCACAACTTAAACCTTGCACACACCTTCCCATACAAAGGGGGATAAGCCAGCTGCAAGTTGCAGCAATCAAGGTTTGTATACCTCCTCCCCTTACACCGAGGGAAGTAGTGCAGCCTGCTCCCAGCTAAAACCTGATGAGAGTGACATTTTTAGGATGTTCCCTATATTCCCACAGGGGCTTAGACAGGACCCCTCTCAAGAGTCTCTAGGAAGCCATGCACCACAGCACAAGCCCAGCTCTGCCAGAAGTGACACCCTTATTGCTCACAACTATGGTGAGGTTTCACAAAGTTAGTTTCCAGTTTCAGAGCCTAATCACTTTGAAGACAGCAGGATGAACTTCTGCTGAATTCAGTGGATCCTGGATCCAGCCCTAAACATATTAAATAAAATCTCCGTGTCCTGGTCAAATTTCAACAGAATGATTCTACCTTAAGTTGCAATTACAACTGAAGGCAGCATCCATACTCTCTCAGCTCTTTGTGTGCCTCTCCCCAGATCTCCTGTGCCCTACATATTTGAAGATGTCCCTTATCTATTATAAATCCTGCAGACTGCAGGATAACACCACCTATACAGGAGTGGGTTGAATCCTACTCAGCTTCTGAGTATAAATCCAAAGTAAAAGCACGTTGTTTAGTATGGCTTTTCTGGATTTTTGCCCAGGACAACTAACAAAAATCCAGCTCTGCCTGTTGTTAATGCATGGAAAGCAAAAGCATGAGCATCCCTTTGCAGTTAAATCTCACAAAGGGTCCCAGGAAATAGCAGGAGTTGCCTGAGGCAGTGGTAATACACAGTACAGTCACCTACAGCAAGCTGTCCATAAAAATCACTCACCATGTATGCCCAGGCCAGGCAATGCTCTTGCACTACAACCCCAGGTGGCCTCCACCCTGTCCCTGCTTGCTTTTGGGACAAGACACTTCAGATTCAATAAAGGAAACTCTTGCAATGGTCTGGGAGTTTGAAAACCAGAGAGGACTGCAGAGGCTGAACACACAACCTTCCCAAGAAAAACTGCGAAAGCACATTCCCACACAGTGCTGCCTCGTGAGACCACGGAGAAATTGTAACTGCTAAGGAAGTGTCACATGCAGTTAAGACACAAATCAAAGCCTGAAAGGCACAGCTAGTTCCCGAGTTGTTTTCATGGGGTGCTTTTGACACAGCATTGCAGAGGGAACTTCAAAGAGTCTCAAGAGGCTATTCTAAGGCCTCGACTTCATGTTGCCCCAACCGTGCTAAGAAGCAACTAGAAGCAGGGATATCAGGGGTAGATGTGGGCAAGTACCAGATTTCCTAAGACATTCTGTTATTTGAATGCTTTAGTTGAAAAAGAATGGAACAAAACATACACAAAATTAGACATATTTTCCAAAACTGAATTCTGACAGGAGAAACAATGAAAAAGAAAAAAACCTCATTGATTCAAACTGAGACATTTGATTCCAATTTCTACTTTGTAGTTGAAGAAGTTTAGCTTGTTTTTGTCAATGCTAACAAATAACCGTGGCTTTTCTGTGCCAGAGTAATTTTGCATGAAAACCTTGACGGTTTTCATTCTAAAAGCTGAAATCAATTGAATATTTGAGATTTCACATTTAATGTACTGTTTCAAAACAAAAATAAACATGTTCTCCCCCTGAACTGAGGGAAATCTAGAATTGCCATCCCATGGAAAATGCCCACTCTTCAACCTACATTAAGATGAAACATTTTGCTCTGGGGAAAAGAAATAAAAATGAAAAAAGTTCCAAGTGATATTGATTCAGAAACAGCAAAAACTTACACTTTAGCATTCTTTAATTAAAATAAACACCCTTATAGTGCCAAATTAAACTGTTTCTGTTCATCAAACGAATTGCCCCAAAATTAATTTCAAGTCAGCTCAATGCTGAACTGCATTTTTCCCTGGGGTCATACTGCTCACTCCAAGGAATACAGCGCAGATGTGAAATTTCCCTGCCTGCTATGGGCCAGGCTCCACACAGCCACAGTGCTCTTCCCAGGACACCCCAGGGGCAGGCGTCCCTCAGGGCACCAAGCAGCTCAGCTGGTCGAGAATGAAAAAAGGGAGAACCAGCCTGCAGAACAGAGTGGGGAAATAGGCCAGGCTGAATTACAACTCCCTTAAGGCAATACAAACCCTCTGGAAAATGCAATTTCAAGCTGAGCTTACACAAAACTAAATGACCTGAAAAATTCAATAAACTGTTTTGGTTTTCTAGACAGAATGGGGATGGAGAAAGGATAATCAGAAAAATTTTTTCTTTGGAACCAAGTGATGTGCCAGTGCTGCAAGAATTTCCTTACGCACCTCACTTTATACCCATGCCTCTCCACAGTCTGTATGTTTTTGTTTGCAGAAACTACACAGTCTGCTGAATACCCTGCTATAAGGCTTGCATGACAAAAATGCCAACTCCTGTCAATTATTTATCTTCAAGGGCTTATACTACAATACAGATTAAGAGCTTCTGGCCCTAAGAAATCCCACCATCTCACTATCTAATATACTGAACCACTAAATCCAGATTTAATATGATGGACTGCTTCTCTAAAATAAAGCCAGCAGGTCTCCAAGACTGTCCAATCCAGCAGCCTTGAGTCTTGACACAACTTGGCTGGCTTTGAAAGCAGAAAATATACAACAAGAAACGGTAGCCCAGGTTTCATTCCATGTTGAAAACACATCCCTGAAAGGATCCCTATTGTTCAGACAACTATTAGGAATCTCTGAGCCCATAAATCACAAAAGTGCTCAGAAGCTCTTCAGAGTATTTGGTAGCATAACAATTTTCATGCCCATAAAATTTTACTATGAAGGAAAATTACTTTCGTTCATTAAACCATCCTCCAGATCTTGCCAACTCTAAACTGGCAAAGTGCTTTCCATATACCCCACAGTGGAATATATAACTCGCTTTCCCACAAATTAGAGTGTAAAGGCATTGCTGTTCCTTCAGCAGGTTGACAATGAACTTCAGGACAACCAAAAAGTGCCACATCAAAGGCAGTCATGTTCCTGTGTCAGGCGATGCTCATATTAGAGACAGGAGAGAGAAGAGCACAGCAACCAGAGACGATAGGTGATCATTTCAGGCAGACATCTGAAAGGCTAGCACTGATCCACTTCATGAGATTCATCTCCTCTCTAAGTGATCCTGCTATATCAGCACAGAGATTAACACAGCTCATCAGTAGCCCTGTCCACATATTTACAGAGTGTAATTAATAAAGAGCAAAGGGATGAGCACTGGGCAGCGCACAGCACAACAAAGAGATTGTGAACAAATTTACGTGTGAAAAATGAGAGCTCTGGGGTCTCCACTTCCTGCCTACAGACCTATTTCCATCATGTTTGCAACCTTTTCTCCCCCCCCACATCAGCCACAGGAAGCTTGTCTGCAATTTTCATCTGCCTTTCCCCAATTCATATGAGAGCAACAGCACCCAACAAGTAAATTTAAAGTGTGAACAACCACAGGCTACTGGGAACCAGTCAGTAAATTGTTCACAGCTGAAGGCAAATTGACTTAAAATGCTCTGGGACCTAAAAAGCCAGCAGCACAGCTCTATGGAGGTCCCTAGCTGTTGCTTTCTTTTTGTTTTGTTTTGGGGTTTTTTGTTGTTGGTGGTGGATTTTTTAAGGCACAAAATTAATAATTAAAGATTAACTGATCGACAAACACATGAAGTTATTCAGGGTGACAAATTTGCTAAGGTGGTCTTTCATACAATCTTTGCATTCAGAGCTAACTCAGGCAAAAGCCACCAATATCAGCCTAATTTTTCCCACATAAATGCTCAGAAGATAGGAAGAGGATCATTTACATCCTCAACGTACATTTGGGCTTAAGTGTGTGGTGGGTTGACCCCAGCCAGCAACTAAGCACCCACCCAGACACTCACTCTCCCCCCACCCCAGGGGGGTGGGGGAGAGAACCAGAAGAGCAAAAGTGAGAAAAACTTGTAATTCCAGACAAAGACAGTTTAATAAGTGAAAGGAAGAGGGGAAAAAAAAAAAAAAAAAAAAAAAACCACTAAACAAGCGATGAAAAGGAAGTCACTGAAAGATGGCTACTTTGGAAAGACTACTATTGTTATTATTGCTAAGGATGATATTATATGGGACGGAATACCTCTTTGGCCACTTTGGGTCAGCTGTTCTAGCTGTGCCCCCTCCCAAGCTCTTGACTGCCCCTAGCCTACTCCTAGGGTGGGAAGAGTGAGAAACAGAGAAAACCTTGATACTGTGCAAATACCGTTCAGCTATACCTAAAACATTGGTGTGTTAAGGACACTGGTTTAGCCAAAAATTCAAAGCACAGCACGATGCAAGCTGCTATGAAGAAAATTAACTGCATTCCAGTACAAGTATTTTCCTAGATCAAGGTACAGTAATTCTCAAAAACAGTCACTACATAGCCCTGGTCCCACCAAAATCACTTCACACAAATACACCCTCAAAAACCTATGCATGCATGTGTGGGATCACACTACACAACATCACCATCCTCATTTACCCTGGAGGTCTAAGTGCAGTTGCCAATACCCAAGAGTGGCACCTCCAGTTGTGAGAAGCATATAGCATTATTACAAAGCTCCCAGGTGAGGAATTTACATTCCACAGGTGTTAACAGATTCTGCAAGCAGCACCACTGTGAAACAAGGCAAGTAATGTCATCTTTGTTTTACTGATGAGGAACCAGAGGCAGAGAGAGATTAAGTGTTTCTCTACATGGGAACACTCAGGAAGAAGATTCCAAATCAACTTTTAAGAGTTTGGTTCAATTCACTTTGCAAATAAATCAGAAAAATCAAATTAAAGACCATTTTATTCTGAAAAAGAGTCTCCATCCAGGAATTTAACATAGCTGAAATAATCCACTTCAACACATTTAGTTAATTTAAGCTAAGAAGCATCACCTGGAAGATAAAGCGCGAATCCAAGTTCACCCACAGTAACAGAACGATTAGCAAAAAAAGGATCACATACACCTTAAATACCAATCTACATGCTTTTGCCCTACCTGGTGAGCGTAGCTGAAGAAAACATATTTCTAGATACTAGCAGTTAAGGAATAGCACATCCTAAGACACAAGAAGAAAACAACAGAGGTACTAACAACAAACACAGGGCAAATCCTGCCCGCTGGAAATCAGAGCAACACTTTTACAAGAGTAAAGTGATGCCAACTTAAGCAGCAGCAAAGGACTTTTTTTTTTTTTTTTTTAATCTCTAGAGACATAAAAATGATCTGTGGGTGGTTTCAGGCAATGCAGGCAAGATAACCCTCTGAAATTGAAAGAGACAAGTCCCAGGATCACACACAAAAGCAAAACATGTTCCAGTGAACTTGTGATCTCCGAACAGCTGAGACCATCAAATTTGTCCTCAAAACAACAGCCAGTAACTAAAAGAACGATATTCTCCTTTAATCCTCCTTTGCCTGTGTTGCTTTTCACTTTCCAGTATGAAAACTGCCACAGTATGCTCTTTCTGTTGCCTGTCCTTCTCTCTTTCAATGTAAATCAGGCAACAGAATAAGCGGGAGCCAGAGCGCGAGAAGTCCTCTGCGCAAGAAGTCTTCCCACGGATTCCCCTGGGACGCTGGAGACAGATCACATTATCTTCACAAAAGAGCCCTCAGGATGTAAGCAGCAGTTTGAAATTCCCATTTACAGGGATAGCAGTGAATTAACAGAATGTGAAGGGGAAAAAAACCAAAACCACTACAGTGCTTTGCAGAAGGAGCCGGCTCTGGAAAGCCCAACTCCCTCCTCCCGCACGATTACCAGCAGGAGCAGGGTAGGATTCTTGTATGTTGGTTCTCTGCTTTGGCAATTCAAGGTGTAGCCCAGCCTGTCAGAGAAAAAGCACCTGTTGGCATCAACACTGAGACAGACACCTCTTCCAGTGTCACGGATTTAGCTTTCTGGGCTCACGTAAGTCTAGAAAGGATTCTGAATTGAAACCGACGGGGTCTCTCATGCTTTTGGTTTTAAACATTTTGGTGCGTTTTGGTGTAATTTAGGATATGTTCAGAGGTGCCTTGCATATAGAAGTCCATGCTGTGGTTGTGAATGCAGCTGAATAACACCACCACCAAAGCAACGACTAATGCCTTCAGAACTCAGAAGAGGAATCTGACTATAATGTTTTACAATAACATGGGAAAAGAAGTCAGAGTCACCTCCTCCCGAACCACAGATTCCAATTATCACCCAAATGAGGGGTATTTATAGCCACTAGCTGTATAGCATCTGCAAGTCAGACACATTGCTCTTCCATCTCCACTACACATTAAAAATTGGACAATATTTTTTCCAAGGAAGTAGGAAAAAAAAACCCATCACATTGGTAAGTCCTGCCTCAGTTTCAGCAAATACACCCCCTACATACCTACATGCTTACCTTTAGCGCACACACACACACACACACACAAAAATTACAACCACATTCTTAATACCTCCTTCCTAAAGAAATAAAAGAAAGGCCTCCAGCAAGGTTATCAGCCCTTAAAGAGCAGCTGGATTCTGTCCCAGAGATGCAGTAGAGCCCTAAACAGAGCTAAACAGCCCTAAACAGGGGGCAGGGCGGAATCACTCCATAAAAGCTAAGTATTATTAGAATTAGTAGCCACACAGCATCCGGAGAGAGTGTCTGGGAAAGGCATGGTGAATTAGTCACCTTTTTAAGGACAGCAATAAACATGTGTTTACAGGAGACATTTAAGTAGAATTCCAGACTGTTACAAATAAACACACTGGAGTACTGGTGGACACACCGATACTACCAGCAGCTTGAGAGTAGCACTAGTCAGAGAAGTCAGAGACAGAAAAGACCCCCCAGGTTATCTGACCCACCCCCCTGACAAGGCACAGTTGTGCTCCGCAGAATCTTTCCCAGCTCTTCAGGATCGCCTTGCTGCTCATAAACACACATTCCCACCAGAAAAGACATCTAGATTGCTTAAAATAACAGAAGCCTGAGTTCTATCTCTGTGTAACTCAGTTAAACATAAATACAATCTCTCCTGGCAGGTAGTGATATGATTTAATGGTCCCCTATCATACATTATAAGAGGTGATAGCAAAGAACTCATAATTTATTTTTATTGATTCAGTAACCCATGCTGGATCATATCTCCCAATTCTTCCCCTTTGCTAAGAAGCCTCCACCAAAGCCTTGGGAAATTTAATTTTATCTTTTTTTGCCTTCTCCGTCTTCCTTTTAAAGCTGCTGTGTGCACATCTCTACCTAAGTTCAAGAAGAAAATGAAAAAAGGCCCCAGTTACTTTGCTGGCTCCATTCTTGTTCCAATTATCTCCTGATAACATCCGTGAACCAGCAGATTTTGTGCAGCAATTTAACTCTGTGGAGTCACATACCTGCGGAAGGGCCATTTACAGCTTCTGACATGGGGGCCTGAAAAGAAGGAATGACTTGAACTTCAAGTGTGGGTACACTACCTTCACAGGACAGTTCTGAATTTAAAAAAAAAAAAAAAAAAGTTGATAGAAGGTAAGACAGCACAGCCCTTTGAGGTGTTATAAACTGCCAGGACAGGTGAGGGTTTTCCTTGAGGACTGAAGGCAAGAGTGACTGGTTCCATAAAGAAAACTAAACAATGTGGGGAATTTTGTGTCTAAGCCATTTCTGAAAGAGAGATAAAAGCTCCCATAAAGCTGATTTTTCAAGAAAATTCAGTCTGCTTATTGTCCTTCCATTTCAGACTCCAGTATCTACTCAGGAACACTCACTCCTCTCACACACGCTCTCTCTCTCTCCCCTCCCTCACATATGTACATATACATATATAAATATTACTAATCTTCCTCAGATTCCAATTAGCAACTCAAATAATTGGTGTTGAACAGAGCATGGGCAAGAGACCCCCTCTCTCACCAGGGTCAGGAGATGGACTAGATAACCTGTTTAAGTCCTTTCCAGCCTCATGTCTATGACCCAAAGATTCACTTGTTCATGTGAAAATGTCTCACTGCTAGCTCAGGAGAACAGCAGCAGGGATTTAGAGGGGATTACTCTCAGAGTAATCTTGTCCAATATTATTCAATTTTGGACAATATTACTCTGAGAAAACATCCTTCTCCCTCCAGGGGAACCAGTCCAAAAGTTGGAGTTTCACAGATGTTACCATTAAAGGAAAGGATATACCTGTTGCGAGACAAGCCCTTTCATCTGCTTTTAATGGCCAGTTAAAAGACCTTCCACTCCTGCCACTGGATCCTTATTATCAACAAATCCAAGTACCCTAGACTTTGGCTTATTCTCTTCCTCACAACAGCCCAGGGAAATACAGATTGTTGCAGTTTGCCAGGTGACAAGTGTAGGCACAGTGGGGAAAAAGGGCAAAATGCACAAATTGTTCTGTTATGGTTACTACAGGCACCGAAGTCCAATACTTAGATTTTCCCCCACATTTACTACCCAGCCTTGAATGACTATAACATCATTAGTATGAACCCATGATTTAATCATAACTCTTTAAATATGGTAGAGTATTTATAGATATAATTAAATAGTAGGGAAAATGAAATATGAGAATCATCACAAAAAGAATAAGATAAAAATATAAGTGATAGTTTAGAATATAGGAGTAACTATCATAGGCAACTTGGGTCAGTCAGGCTGAGCAGGACACATAGGATCGGAAAGTGCTGGAGGCAAGAGACAAGCACGAGTCAGGTCTCTCCACAGACAAAAGGTCAGAAGGAATAGTTTGAGTGCTAACTAGCCAATTAACATATTTTTTACATGATTATAGATTCAACAAAGATGAAATGATCTGATTATCTTATATATTAAGGTAATAAAACCGTGGTCTGTCCAATTGACTGTACTCTTCTGACCTTGAACCTATGTTTATGCAGCAGTTCCTATCTGCAGATGCCCAAACCTACTTTGAAACTTAGTGGCTCAGCTGTGGTAAGGTCAAACTCTGCCCTAGCAGCTCTTTTTCCTACTGGTATTCCTTTAAACTGATCTTTACTCTTGATTTTAATCAACTTTATTATATTTATGTTCATTTTTATTCTGTATTCATCATGTGCATACGTTTCATCACCACTACAGTGCCTGAACTCCTTGTGCCATAGCTACATAGCTTCTTTTTTTTCCCTTCTTTGTGTTGTATCATTTAGTAGTTAAGCAAAATTATTTTCATCTGTTGCTGTGAAAACACACACTCTCTGGGCAATTTCCTTTCTTTGTTCCTGTGCAGAGCAGCTCCTTGCTCATGCCAAACACCCCTGGAGCCCTGTTATCTCCTTTGAAGGGCCTAATCAAGCAGACTTTGATGAAATCTGGCTCACTAGGTATTTCCAGAAGCTGGGCTGGGAATGATTCCTCTGCATACATCCACCTCATTGAGCCAGCCAGGTGTAACATCCTCCTTCATCTAAGGGCTCTAAAACAACTTCTGTTCTTCCTATGGACTCCAGAGGAACAGGTATGCTAACAGCAAACGGGCCTATGCAAGACACTAGCAACAGCTTCCGTGATATGTAACAGAATGGAGAACAGAGAGTTCTTAAGTTCAAGATTCAACTTCTCCCTTCTTCATGAGGCATCCAAGCTTGCACACCATCCCCTCCAGAGAGCAGCCCTAAGCACCACAGGGCCAGAGCTGTTTGGATTCTGCCTGATAACTCAAAGAACTACCTGAGCCAGTTGATGGACATTCACAGTAGGCAGGTGCCATGGGGTTCAGCTCTGCCTCCAACTGACATTTAACTATTTCAGATTGTAGCTACATCAGCAAGAAAGAATGAACATGATCTGTATCACAATAGCCTGTAAATAGCCTCACCCAGAGATAAAGCGACCTCCTAGCAAGCAGGAGCAGGGGCTGTAGTGCCCTGCCTAACAGAAGGAACACACTGCGGTTTCTCCTCTTTCATGCTCAGCCACATAAAAACTTCAAAACTGTGAATTCAAGGGACTGATGGGATGCACCCCTCCATGCCAGCTGAAAGAGCAGGCCCCTAAGATGCCCTACCATGGGAACCTAACTTAGGGCTAAGGATTCCTCCAGGCAGAAAGAGGCTACAATAGCCACACTGCATGGACTTAGACCTGGGATATACCCAGGACCTGAGAGGGAGTAAAGGCAGAATAGGGACCTGAACCCCCAATTCAGAGCTCTGGTTTGTACACTCAAGCCAGATGACCCATCTTCCAAAGCAGCCAGTTACCAGTTCTGTGCCTGCCAACAAAATAAAGCTTTGGAAGAAAGATACAGATAATACAGAGTGAACATTTTTCCCCATCTGAGTATTTCCTAGAGACAGGTAAAATATATTTGCTTAAAATCTGACCCTGTAGGAAGAGGGGAAAAAAAAAAACAAAACACCACAACTTCCCTCCTCCCCCCAAAAAAATTGGCCTCTGAAGGACTGGCACCAATTTCAGGGCAGGGGGGGAACATGAAGGAATGTGTTAGGAACCACAATAAAATTGTAACTTTTGGTGTCGGCCCAATATTGCAATTTTGGGGGGCAAATTAGGAAAAAATCCATTCATCTGTTTTTGAGCTCTGTAAGAAAGAAAATATATTTTTCCCACTTTAGAAATACCTTGTGCTAATGTCTACATGGGGAGATGTGGAATAGCACAGTTAAAGCTGTCAAGGGCAATTTTTCTTACAGACTTAAGTGT
Organism: Ciconia boyciana; assembly: GCF_034638445.1. Taxonomy (NCBI): domain Eukaryota; kingdom Metazoa; phylum Chordata; class Aves; order Ciconiiformes; family Ciconiidae; genus Ciconia; species Ciconia boyciana. The sequence continues at coordinate 53,731,668 of NC_132941.1, read as the reverse complement.
TCCGTTACTTAAAAAAAAAAAGCTGAGAAAAATAGAAGAACTTTAATTCAAATCTCCTTTAATGCAACATTATGGCTGAGAATTTCAAAGCTGTAAAAGTAGGAAACTCAGAAGTACGGATTCTACCTTATGCACATGGATTGTATAAAAGAAAAGAGGCAAATCACCACTGCAGAAATCCAAAGCACTACTGACTTTTGCAACCCTTTTAGGGTTGGTTGGGGCCCAGGGGCAGTTAGTCAGATGAAAATACCTACTCACTCCATACTGCAACCCTCACTGCAGTAGAAAACTTTCAGAAGGTTTGACCTTGTGAGATCACTCTCCTTGTCTTACCTAGGGACCTAAAAATGTCTTTGTTTGGACCTGAAAAATTCTTGCCCTCTAGCTGACAGAGAAATTGAAGCACAGTCTTCATTTCAAGCCACTGTCTATATCCTTCCTCATAAGAATCATGGTTATGACAACTGGGACTGCTGACTGACATTTAAACTAGGACTGCTTTTAAGATCAGGATTTGGGATGCTATAACCCAGGAGACAGATCCCTTTCACTCTTGCACAACAAAGGATAGATTTAAAGAGAAGGCTCACTGCTTTGCTCTGCCAGCACCTGCACTGGCTCTCTTCACCATCACAAGAACATCTGGGACCCAAAATCTGGAAGCAGCAAAGGGAGAAGAGACAGATCATCATATTTTATGAAAATAGTCTGTAGCTCTGCAGGGTTTCCAGATGACATTCAGGGAATTTCACATACGCAGGCTATAAGGTTGTCTTGCACATTGCATTGAGATATCAAAAACTGCCCACCACTGCAGAAGGGCTCTAAACAACATGAATAGTCCCACTGACTATTCCTGCATTGGCATGTTCTCAGCTGAGCACCAGAAGTTTCTCAAAGCTTCCAAAAATCCTTCTGCCCCTTGAGGAACATAACAAGGAATGGCTGCGCAGTGAGACAAAGTAAGAATGCAAATTGACTAAACAAGATCTGTAATGGTCATTATGCAAGGTCTGTGATAGCTTAGTTCTCCTCTTTACTATCTCAAGAGCCCTGGATTTCCATCGGAATAATCTCTTCTCCTCTCCCTCACCAGTCACACTGCAAGGTCTTGTCTTCACAAATGCCGTGAAGTGACAGTAGCAGGACTTCAGACACTCCTCTGGTCACTCCTCGCCATACAGTCTCTCTAGCATCTGTTATGACTATGCAATAAAACCTAAGATTGGCACCTGCTCTGAAATGAAAACATGGGCTGGAGATGGGCCAGGCACACCAGGTTGTCCTGTTTTATTAGAGCCTAGACTAGAAAGGAGCAATAGTCTCTAGTTGTTTCTGGATGGCAGTAAGGACAGGGAGAGGTGCCAAGGCTTATCTGAAGGTGAATTCAATCCCATTCTCACATGACATATGAGCACAAAATCTTAAATAGGGCACTAGGGAATAAATTTGCCAATTCCTCTTCAGGTAAAGCTAGGTCATCTCCACAAGTTCCAGTCCAAGTTCTCTCTCTGTGCTGCGATCCTTCAGTGAACAAACCCACACACTGCTCCAAATTTAATGGTATGATGACTGCAAACCCATCACTAAGAATAATTCTAATAACCACAACAGCCTCCAAAACAGAGGAATATAACATAAGCTAGATCCAAAAGTCTCTTGTTCTGCCTTTGTGACTGTGCAGAAGTTCATCATGACAAGTACCTTCTCCAAAGGGGGAATAAAGTTCAAAGACAAACAGCAACATGCTTTTCATGAGTAAATCTTGAGCTGGTGAAGGATTCGAGCTCTGAATGTTACCAGAGGCTGAAGCATGGTGTGGACCAGAGGACTGATTCAAGCTGATGGTGTCAGGGTCTCAACTCTGTACAGGTACTCTGTCTTACCTGGCAAGATGCACAGGTAGGAAAAGGTGAGCAGCAAGTCTTTTAAGTAGCTGTGACAGACTAAAGAACAAATCCAAAGGCCCATTTTGCCTTTCCTGTTTTACGATTGTCCTTTCACAAGGGTGATCATCTACAAACTACTTCTTATAAGGCACCTCCCAAAACAGAAATTTCTCTGGGCCCTTTTACAGCAGGACCAACAGCAAGTGCTCCAAAGATAGTCTTCAGCAAACCTAGTTATTGGAACAGTGTAACCTGTTGTAAATTCGCATATAAAACACAGCAGAAAGAAGGTACTCTCCACTCCAGCTTTTCAAAAGGCAATTGATACAGGTCTCTCCAGTAACCACACCAGCACAAGACTGATTCCAACAGCTCCGCAGCACAGACCCCCCACGAGACCACTGCAGTCAGAGCAGCTCTCATTAATAAATTGGTGCTGCAACAAACAGGCATCAGGGGCTCAGCCTTGAACCAAGCTGTCAGAGCACGGCAGAGTCCTCCACTGTAACAAAGAGCTTAAGTAATCTCTCATGGATTGTTGCCCTTTGGTTTTCTTAAAGCCCTAGGTCTTGGAGGCCAGTGATGACTTCAAACAAAACAGACAAAACAAAAAAACCCAAACTCAGTTCCTACTTTTCTGAATTCAGAGGGTAACTTAAAATACTCTCAGAGCTCCATTTAAAGTCTTTGACTTCTACTTCCCAAAACACTGCATGTCATATACTCTCTTTTTTTTTTTTTAGGTTGTTTTTTTTTTGTTTGGTTTGGGTTGGGTTTTTTTACACATATGTAGAGACAACTGTCTAGCTACATATCTGTTTTTAACCATAGATGCAGCTACATAATGATTTTAAATTCCGTTGCATTATTTTTTTCTCCCCCCAAGAAAGAAGACAGAAAATTGACTTGGGATGTTTTAGATGCCTCAAATTAGCAATGCTACAGTCAGAATGGCACAGAGCACTCTTGAAGAGCTATTGCTAGTACTTGCAGGTGCCATGAGCCCTTCACATTCAAGAATACTGGATTTACATTCAAACGTAAAGGAAAAATAAAACCAACTTGATTCACGTGCTCTTACATCAGGAGAACAAGGAGTATTTTTAGAGCAACAACTTAGCATTCACAGCACGCGTGGCATTCTTGATTAAACAAGAGATCCGCACGAACATAATAAACCTGTAATTTTATTGGCCAAGCACTATGGAAACAATTTAGAATACATGGATTGTAATGTTAAGCAAACTGCAGCCCATGTATAACACCCATGAATTATAGCAGTTTGGCAATGAGCTGACCAGTTGCTTCTCACGGCCTTTAATAACAATCATCCACATCTTCACAGCACAATAGAAATTAGAGATGCAAGAGGCCTATTAGCTCATCCAGAAAATACAGAATTGTTCCCTATGGGATAATTGCTAATACTCTGTCCAAAGTAGATTTAAAGCTGTAAAGCAAGGTAGCCTCTTTAGCAAGATTACTCAGAGTGGCTGAGAACTCGGTTTCATAAAGCTTTTCTAGACATTAAATGAAAATGTTTCCTCTCTTTAAAAAGGTTAAAGCTATTCCAAGGAGCCTGGTCTCCTTTGGATTCCCCCCTGGTCAGTCGAGAGAGGGGAGAGTTCGGCCCTTTTTGCTACAAAGCAGCAGCATATAGAGACTGACCTTCTTTGGCTAACAGCCTTCACAAACAGTTCTCCCCTCCACCCAGCTAGTCCTTGCCAGCTCTTGTCCATAACAGTGCCCTCAGCACCACCTCTCCCTTTTGCTCCCTACACAGGTATGTAGACTCATGCCCCCTTTCCACCTCAGAAGTCCTTTGGCCATATATGCATGTATGGGTTTCACTCTAAATATTCATTCAGTAAATCAGATCTTCCAGCTCACTGAACACTCCCATCACTTGTCTGTGCACTACGTCCACTTCAGCCATACCTCAACAGGGACATGTGACAACACCGCCAGCCCAAGGACTGGCAGCTCCAGTGCAAGCCCAAGGACTGGCAGCTCCAGTACCTCACTGTGGCCCATACTAGGGCAGGGGCTCTGGCATGAGGCTGTGTCTAGTTAAATGTCCTTGCTACAAACAGTGTCAGTCATGGCTCCAAATACCAAGCTGTATTTGCACTGCTCAGTAAATCTCCACACACTGCATCAGCCCCTTGGAGAGTCCAGAATTAATAGACAATTAATAAGTGTACAAGAAGAACTCAGATGTCCCTGAGAGGGAGGGAGGATGGGAATTAGGAGATTGGCAGACATAGGAAACATAACAAGTATACCACAATCCAGGCTAAATCCAAACTCTTACAGGTGTCACAGTCCAGCACCCAACACAATGCATCTTGCTTCGTGCCCAGGAGAGTCAGTAATGCGACCGTGAAAAATTTGTGTGCAACAGTGGGAACAGCAACATTTAGCACTAATTAGAACTTCAACAGATCCAAAGTGATGAAACCAAAAGTCTTCAGCTCTTACATGTTAGGTCAGTAAATATTATCATCTGCTTTTTGAAAAACAAAAAATGCAAAGGTGAAATGATTTTCCAAATGACAAGGCAGAGCTGGAACTCAGGAGAAGGTGCCCCTTAACCCCAAGCATTCCATGAAAAGCCCTTTCAAACTGTAACAATGGTTACCAGCACATGGGTAATGGCCCCAGTAACAGCTTTGAGAAGTTTTTCAAGCCAGGGACAAAGGAAAAGAGCACATACAAATCAAGCATCTTGGTTTTTGCATCTCTGGCTTCATTTCACTGAGAGAAGTCTCTTCTGAACTTGCTTCTACCACTCTTCCAAAACTTCTAGTAAAAACTAATATGCCCATGGCTGAGAAACCCTTTGGGATTTCCAGCCACTTGATCCCCACTCACACACACTACAGAATTCCCTGCTATTAAGTGAATTGTTACTAATGTTGGTCATATTATTCTTGTTTAGTATAAGCATTCAATGAGTTCTCTAACCACTTTTCTAAAATAAGCCCCGATCTCTACTGTCTTTGATATCCAGAGACATTTGCCAAATAGTTGAGTAAGCAGGATTTCAACCAGTCACCTGCATACACTCACTCCATGAGATCATTACACTATCATAGGAAGGCAGGACTAGAAGGGACAACATTTTGTCTAGAGCAATCCACAGAACCTCATGTGTCCCCACCCTGCAAATCCCAAGATACTTCTCAACTCCTCTGAATGAACTTCAGATCTTCACTGCAAAAGCCAAAACAAAACAAACAAACAAATTCCACAAAAAAAACCCCCAAACTTGTAATGTACCACAGGAAGACAAGAAAAGAAAAGTCAAGGGCACTGCCACTGTCCTCCATCCTTGCAATAATGAGGAATCTGAGAAATGCCAAGATGATTGTCTGAAGTGGACCACAGAGAGCAATAAACCAAGTCAGATACATGGCACGTCTCTGCTCCCTAGCTGAATAAGGAGACACTTTTTAAGCATTCTGCTATTTTAACACGCTTTTCAAAACACATTTTCACAAGAAGAATTGTCAAGTGTTTGGCTTGTATTAGCATTTTCAGGTAGAGATCAGGGCACCCAAAGAAGATGTATAAAGAACAAGAGCATAACTAAGAGTTCTCTATTATAGAGCCTGTTCCACTCAGAAAGTGACCGTGTTACAGCGAAGAGTGATGCTTATATATCTAACATGGTACTATAAAATCCTTCAGGATGAAAATCGCAGAGAAGCAGCGATTGATTACTTCTGTCACAAGGAAAAAAAAATATAGTTTGACGATGTAAGAGAAAGTTCTTTTCAACCTGAAGAATTATCTTCCTTTTGGGAAAGACGAACCACCCATAATGACAGAGGAAAATCTTTGGAAGTAGTAGCAGAAAAAGACATTAGAAGTGGCAATCACCATGTCAGACACACTACACTGCAGGGAGAGGGAAGAATGGCCAGATAATGAAATTACAGAGCATTGAAAATGTCAAAGAGCGACAGTGCTCTACCATCATTCACGGGTTATATGAGGCATTAACATGCTGATATCCCATTCCAATGACAAAGATGGCAACAAGAACAGTAAATAGTCCAAAATTAATCTGTTGCTGAGACCAGGAATTTAATGAAACCGGGAGATGGGCAGAAAATGAATCTTACTTTCACTGTGCAGCCTTCAAACTGGAAGCTGCTGGCCCTGTTCAGAAACAGTAATAGCTCAGGGATGCATTATTTGACTTCCCTTATCTATGATCCCCCTATACTTATAAGTCATCATCACAAAAAGAGGTATCAAGTCTCACTAACAAGCACCAACCTTGTTGGCAGGCAATGACACACCAGCTGCACCAAGGGAATTTCCAGTGAGGTATAAAGGAGGGGGAAAAAAGTTCTTCACAATTAAGGTGATCAACTGCTACGTCAGCAGCACAGGAAGGCTGGGGGATCTCTGTTCTTGGAGGTATTCAGAACTTGACTGGACAAGGCTCTGAGCAACTTGATCTAACATCACAGCTTGATCCAGCTTTGAAGATGATCTGAGCAGGAGCTGGACCAGAAGACCTGCAGAGCTCCTCCTCCCCGCCCCCATCTAAATCACTCTACAGTTTAATGAGTTCTGCTCCCTTCAAATAGAAACACCGTTGATCAATATGAGTAGCACAAGCAATCACACAGCAGTAAAGCCAGAGGACCCTGTGTCTATCATACAATGCAATTTTCTAACTTGCTTAAGATAGTTGATCACTACAAAAAAAAAATTCCTCAACCACCATTCCTCCTATAAAAAGGAAAAAAAGACAAGTCAAGGTGAGTCAAAGTGTACAGTCTATTTATGGAAACCCACTTCTGGAGACACTCTAGTGGGACAAACACGAACGGGACAAAACACAGCTTGGGACAAATGCGACTGAACTGTCAGATCCCAGACAGCTCCATGTGGAGCCAACATGTATACCTCTACACATCCTCTCCAGTTATGGCAACCCAGCAGGGCAGGGCAGCACCATCCCAGCAGTACCACACAAAGCAGCCAAGGTTGTGCTAGGACCATTTCCTCTGCAATGTTAGACAGTAGTAGAAATTCTGCACTGTACGCCAAAACTCCAAATTCTGAGGTTCTTCCTAGGTCTGGTACCAAATGTTCCTATTTCAGCCCAACCTAATAAACTCTCCTATTGGAGGGCTGGGAGCAAGATGGTTTCAAAAGGTCTGACAAGGTCAGAGCTAAAGAGCAGTTCATAAGGCTATCTGGCCTCCACACTGGTTTCTTACAGAGCTTGGTTTTTCTGTTTCAAAATTGTATTTCAGAACCAAGTTCACCTAAATTTAATCAGGAACATGTCTTTGAAATATAAAAAGCAAAATGAACAAAAAACCCATTCACTTAATTTAATCTGGAAAACATAAATAAAGTGTTTTCCTCATTCCATCAAGCAGTTGCAAATTTAATTTCAGATCATTCAATTTTTTTTCTGTAAACAAACAAAAAAATTAAGCATGGGAAAGGAAACCCTTGGAAACACTACCTCTTATCACATATGGTATGTGCCTCCCTCTTCCTGCTGGCCCATATCACATTTAATACTATAGTTTTCAAAGGCTGCTGGAATTCACTCTGCTAAAGGTGTGCAATAAATGAGGCTTTGCAAAGTGCATATGTTCAGTAAGCGCAAGTATCTGGACATCTGTGCACAGGGGAGATACATTGAGAGATGTGTGTAAGACAAAAGACCCATCCCTACCAATTTCAAGAAAGCCAAGTTTTCACCACGGTTTATTGACAGCCAACCTGCCAGACAAACCTAACCAGCCTGTGAATCAAAAATCTTTCCACCCACAAGACCATCATTCCTTCCCTGCTACACAAGTGGATTTTGCATCATTCTCAGAAAGTAAAGTGCACCTGTTGCCTGATTAAGGTGTGGATAAGATCTGTCACCTCAGGGCATTCTTAAATACGACCACCTTGTTCGTTACAAGGGCATAATGTTCTTCTCTCTCCACTGAGCAGTAGCTATGGATCATGTGGCAAGAGGCAGCCTTGTAGGTAGGTAGATGGATGTCCAACCATTGCAAGCTTCACGGTCATATAACCAATGCCTTATGGAGATCTATGGATAGACAGTACAGACCTTGGTAATGGCTTTGTGACTCAAAGCCCATCTGCCACAGCAGCAGAACAAAATGAACAATAGCCAGCTTTGAACTGCAGCCTACACTCCTAATTTTACCTGAAGCGTCTCCCAGCAACATCCAGGACTGGCTGAGATCGCACTTACCTGTCAAAACATCGGAAATAGCAAACTGCACCTTTTGAACCTAGAAGCAGTTTCACATTCCACCTATTGCAACTCACTGGCCCCTCTACAGGAGTCACTCCTGAGATCTGGACAGCACACAGATTCGTCTGTGTGCCTTGCATTTATAGAGCCCATGAAGTGACTGCCCAACGTGGGCACTACATCAGAAGAGGAATCTGTGTTGAGATTGAATAAGGTGAGTTTGCTTTAAAGTCAGATCACACCTGCTTTGCCACTGTGTACTTAAAGTCATCAAGATGCTGCATAATTAAAGATTACTCTGAGGCTACTCTATAAAGAATGTAGCACCTAGAGATGCAGAGTCTGGACACTTCAAACATAGACAACACAGGCAACGCAAGACAACACAGTGCATTGACAATTTCAAGTTGTTTCTAAAAGTTGTCATTAGAAGGGGAATGTGAAGTCCCCTCTGTCTTGCCCATGTCTGATTTCTTACACAGATGTTCTCAATCATCTTCCAAATGAACACCTGAGGTGCAGCATCAGTCTCCTGCTAGTTGGTAGTATTGCGACCCTGCACAAAGCTGTTGGATGCCCAGCCCACTGGGGCTGTAGTGGCTGGCTGACTTCATAGGAACATCAGACAGCAATAACACAACCTGGACAGTGTGCAACTACAGCCTTTGATGGAGGGGACATGCCAGAGAACGCCAAAAATAAGCAGAACTCACAAAGAAGGGGAGATTTCACAGTGCCCTGCCACCATTCCACCTTCATTACATTTGAACGTCAGGAGTGAGCTTTAGCAACAGCCACCTGAGCAAAACTGAGTCTAACAGCTTAGAGAGTTACCTCCAACAGCTATACACTGTTACAGGTCAGACATCTTAAGCGTCTTTTGCTTGCTCCAGTTGCAAGTTAGTGATATGAGTTAACCTTCTTCACCAAGCCTGGACTAGGATACTACTCTCCCAACAAAGTGGAAATACCAGCAGATCCAGTGGGCACCTAGGAATTACCCTACTCTGAACAGTAGTAAGCACCACTGGAAAGGCAGAAAGCAGAGCCCCATCTGACTCCATCTCTGAGCTGTGCTCCACTAAGATCAGCTGAAGTCCCTCACTGCTTTCCCACCTCTTGCTGTCTTGACATTGCTCAGCTCTCCTCCCCAGCTAGAAATTCAGTCTCCTGCCTCTTTCCCCCCACAGGCCATTTAGTACCGCACAAGAGTGGTCTCCATTTCTCCCCCTGCTGTAGGTAGCTTAATCCAGTCCTCACTGCAGCTTTTCCTGCACAGCCTACTTAAGCTTGTTTTTCTTATCATTCTTCCCACAGTCTGAAGTAAAGATGTAATCACCATAGTTGCGGTGTTATCCTCCAGAAATTACTTTGTCACAGGAAAAGTGCAAAAATACAATTACTTGCTTTAGTTACAGTGGCTTAGAGGGACCCAGTCTTGAAGTGCTTCCTATTTTCCAGGAAAAGATTGAAAACTTGTACCTATATGTATAGCAGTTGGAAAGTACTTGTACGTTTCCTTAAGGAAACCCATGAAAATGATACCAGGTCTTATCTGCCAGAATTATATAGTATTTCTGCCTCAAAAGCCTACATGTAGTTGTATCAGAAAAAACATTGTATAAAAAGCCACCCCAAAGGTTCTTGTTATTTAACAAGCCTGAAGGAAAGGCCAATCTATACACCAATTCTTGCAAATCAAGATGTCATTGCCCCTGATAGAAAGATGCAACTGGAACTGAACCCTGCTGCCACTACTGCAACAAGTAACAAACCTGGAGGATCATTCAGGTTTGGAAGCATATAACAATTGAACTGCTGAGATCTGGAGAGGCCATCTAACCAATCTCCATTTCCCAGGCAGGATCTACTTTCTCTGAATCCCTCCCAAGAGATATTTGCCTAGTCTGTTTTTAAAGATCTCTGATGCCAGAAACACTACAACCTCCAAAGGATCTATACCAGGCTTTACTCACTTTGCCATTATAAACATTTTCATGTGAACAACCCTTCTCTTTCTTGCTCTATTTTAAGCATATGATTTCTCATCCAATCCTTCACAGATATAGGGAAAAGATTACCTTCGACAACTGCCTTTTACATTCATTTTACCATCCCTCTTCAGTTTCCCCTTCTTTAGCTAAACAACTCCCATCCATTCAAGATTTCCTTGTAAACCAGGTTACCCTGTGTTTGAGCATCTTCATTCTTCTCTTTCAGGTTCTCTCAAAATGATCTTTAAGTGAACTCAGGCTGGCCACAGAGCTAATTCTGAGACCTTACTTACACTGAGTGCACTGCAAGGATTACTTTGTGCATCTTGCAGGCTATATATAATCCTGCTCATTGAAGCAGCAGGGGATTTGCTTCCTGGGAACACAGACCTATCCTCAGTGCACTGTGGAGTTTAGTTGCTAAAGGAGAGACTGACAAGAGTGAGAGTGAGCTAGGGGAAGGAAAAAGTTGGAGTAAATGTTTGTGTATTTGCTGGCTGGCCAGAGAAGGTAACATTGTCAGGAACGTTGTGCAGAGGGAGAGAGATTTTCAGGAGCTAATCGCTTCACTTAGAAAAAAAGATGAACCCACCTCTGAGATGGGACAAAGAAAAGAACCAGCTTAGTAAGAGGCAGGAGGGTTAAGCAAGGCAATAGTGGTTTAATAGGATGAGTGAGAATCAAATCCAGTCTGGCTTTGTGCACTAAGTACATAGGAGGAACACATTTTCCAAGACTACATGCCATGAGACAGTGCACTAAGGAAAAAGAGAATCAAGTACACGCACAATGCAAAAGGGCCTGAACCACAAACTTCAAAGCAGGAAGCCCACTTCCTAGCATTCGGGGTATTAAGTAGGGTTCTGTTACTGACCCCATTCTAATACAATGAGGCTGGATTAGTGTCTGACCTGCTTTGTTTCAGAAGTAAAAGATGACACAGTGAAGTCTGCTGGTCTAAGTGGCCCAAAATAAAAGCCAGAGGACACAGCAGAGAAGCTTAAGGGTTCACATGCAAGCAACTGAGAGCCCAGTCTAGACTTATCTCCCTCTTCTCCCTCTTCCAGCCCAACCTGACACCCTTTCAGTCCTCAACGAATATTTTGGTGAACAAATTCAGTGTTACATAGTTGTACAGATATTTCAGCAATGGGATTAAAAGAATCTCTGTCAAATATGGCAGGCATCAAGAATCCCTGTCACCCTGTCTTCACATAGAAAGGAAGCAAGAAAGCAGGAAGTAACAGGAAAACACGGCCACTGGGCAAACAAAACAATCAAAGACAAGATGCCAATGCTGGAGAAAGAGCAGAGAAATAGCTGGATTATGCTCCAATATGCCAAGTGCTGGAAAGGCCAAAGCAACTTTGTCATTAGCAGAGAAGACAGTGCTTCCTGATATACAGCCCTAACAAATCTGTGTGGTATAAATGCAATTTATGTGGACTATAATGTAGTTAATTTATCCCCATAAAGGAAGGCGACATTGTAACTCACTAGTCAGGTTCTGGTTCTTACCGTCACTTGTAGTGATAAATTTAACACAAGTTTCTGTACCTGACTTTTCATTTCTGGGTAGCTTAAGCTATTCAGACACTACCCTTAATGTGACAGTCTCTGTGGCAATCCAGAAATGACACATATCCAGCCACATATTTTTAATTGTGGTTCTCCTTTTTTGTTTGTTTGGTTTGGGTTTTTTTGCTCTCTGGTGCTCATGAAAAGCATCAGACTGACAAGACTAGAGAACAAGACATTTATTTGCCATCACAACAGATATGCAGCACAGGGCAAGTTGCCTATGCATCGTTCCCTGCCAGTGTGAATCAGCCCTGGCTCAGGGGGACCCATCTCCAAGAGTAAGAGCACCGATCAATTTTTCATGATTGTTCAGAGTTGGCCTTTCTGTTGACACCAACCATTTCTACCAACTGCACTGGTAGGTTCTGTCACATCAATGTCTATCCACTAGGAAATGGACGCAAACTACTCATATCAGCCTAAGACACTCCCTTATTTCCATTTCCACAAAAACCTGGTTTTTATCAGCAAAACATCTGAAGCTGGTATTTTTTTCTTTCCACATGGATGCTCTGTCCATTCTTTGACCCCCCCAGGCTGCATTACCCAGGGCACAGAAGACAGGCACACAAAGAGAAGATGTAATCTTTTAGCAGTAGAGGTAGACAAGAACTCTTAACTTATGCTTTAATTCCCATGCACACATCAGTGCTTTTTTGACTGTCTGATTATAACAAGAATATTTCTGTTACAGCTTTACAAATACACATCCATCCAGTGGAAGAACCTGGGGTACATACAACTGCATAACAGTATTTGTTGTTGTTTTAAACATGTATTTACTTATGTATCTGCCAAATAAGGCTGTTCAGAAGAAAAAAAGCCATCTTAGTAGAGTTAGAAAAGAGGCGAAAGGAAACTAATGTAAGAAAGGAATCCAAAGGAATACTTCATAGTTATCTTTTTCCAGGCTTTATGAAGTTTTAAAGCTCCAATGTGGTATTTCTTCTTCTTGACAAAAAATATAGTGAAACTAGAAAATGGCATCACATAAATCCATAATGGTAACAAGCTTGAAAAATGGTATCATTGTAACTGATCCTCATTACATATTTAAGAGTGTAATTCCATAGGATACTTCTGGCACTCTCCTTTTCTTCCTGTGCTGCAACTTTCCCAGAGCCATATAATAGCGTATCTGATGGTTTAGCAAAAGCTCCTGCTTTACCAGCTAGCTGAATTTTAACCTGCACAGAAGGCAATCACATCTAAAAGCATGGGGGATAAACTCCAATTTTCACTGTGTGAATGTATGTAGCTTCAAGCAAAAGGAAATTGCAATCTCTGAGCAGCAAAGGGCCACTGTAAATAGAGGACCCGTAACAGTTACTAAAGGTCTCATTTTTAACATCTGACTTTGTGTAGAGGAACATGCAGAAGAGATTTACTAATAGATCAAGCTGCTCAAAACCCTGAGGTTGGCGACTCCACATGTATGCATTAAATTCAGTGTATACATGGCATTTTTTTGCTGTCCTGGCTGGTACAAAATGGCTTATAATAGACGGAGTTCATCTGAAACCTTTATGCTTCTTTACATACTTCCTTGCTTCCCATTATGGAAAGAGATAAATCATACCAAGTTTAGCAGTCCGAGTTCCCCAAAAAGCTCTTGCTACTGAGAGCAAGAGCATGTTTTTGGAACAACAACAGGCTAGTGGGCAACAAGCGGCAATGCCAACAGGTGCTTTGAAACAGCAGTGCCAGGTAGTGGGAAGAAGTTTTGCAGTTTCCCTGTGAGGCACTCTGAATGGTTTTGCCCTTCATTCCTGTTATTGGCCCTTCTCTACTTTGCCAACAGTGCCTGTTTTCCCTTATTCTCACCATCTACTGCTTCTACTCATGTGCTCCTTTCACTTCTGGGAGAAAGTCCTGGAGGACTTATATCCTCTATCTCTCTCCCCTCTCTCTTTGCAACTGTTTAAACTAAATGTCTGTACTCTTCATCCTAAAGGCCTCCAACCCTGAAATCCTACCTGTCTTTTCACAACTCCTTTCTAGTTACTCTTCAGTTCCTTCAATTTCTCCCTGACTATTTCTTCTTAAATTACACCACAAACATGCAGCACTTCCTTCCTTCTTTCCTTCTTCTTGACTTTTCTGTCACTTGTCCTTGATCACCTGCCAGCCTCCTCTGCACACACGTTAGATGCAGAAGCCCTTCTCACAAGTACCCTTCCCTTGCACTTTGAAAGAACTCCCTGTGAGCTTTTGCACAGTATATTCTTTTAAGTTTCTTCTAAACCTCTCCTTTACCATGATGTCTCCAAAATACCTTACAACAGGAAGGGCTGCAGATACTAGTAAACCCCTGGATCTGGCCTGCTAAGCATTAACTGTGCCATTCCTTTCCTTGGATTTTCCTATCTGACACTGTTTCTATTATACCTAGGCTACAAGCCCCTTGAGACAACAACCAAACTCTCAGTCTCTCTTTGTACCGTCTCTTGACCAATTGATCAAGCATAAATTAATATCCCATACATGACTTCCAAAGTGAATAAGAAGCTGAAAAGAGAAAACTGAGAACACTGCACTGCCATAAACCTAGGTGGTAACACATTTTTGTGTGAGTATTTTTTGCCAATGGCACATGACAGGCAATGGAAGCTGCTGCTGTTGCATGAGCTTCATAACTAATTCCTTCCCAAGCCCCAGCACTGTGGGTGGCTGAGGCTGTGCAGTACTGTGAGGCTGTTCTCCACTGAACAGAAGGTGCAGCCATGACCATGCAGTTTGTTCTACTGAGTAAGGGGCAAGCCCGTCTCCTGGACCACAGGAGTGCCAGATGTTACGTGATCCTATTTCACATATACATACACAACCTGTGCCTTCCAATAGGCCAAAGACAGAATTAGTTGTTGAACAAATTGCTCTGGCTCCTTCCAGAGACTTAATTTTACCTTGATGGTAATTAATTAACTTCAGCAGCAATGGGTCATCCTCAACCAAAGCTAAATCTGGCCTGTGATATATTTAGTGCATCAGCTTCGCTAGTCAAGTTTCTAGTGGCAATTAAAGGACAAGCATTGCTTAGTTGCCTACTATGAGTGCGAAAACAAGTTCCTCAACCCTTCACACCACCACTTGGTGTCATCCTGTCCCACTGACAACCACGACAAAATTCTGACTGCAAGGGGCCAGGAATGCAAGGTGGAATTGTCTTTGGCCACCCTTGCTCATCTGGAAGTGTTTGCAATAGAAGAGATAAACTAGATCTTTCCAGGTTTATGATTCTCTTTACTGTTTATCTCTGCTCAGAAAATAAAGCAAACATTTTAAGAACTGGGTTCCCAATTCCTTTGGTAGCAGAAGTATCTGCTCCAAGATAGGTGAGGGAACAGACAAAAATACAAGAATACCTGCAGTCAAGCAATGCTATACAATCCATTAGGAAAATTAATAAAGGCAGCTTTGCAACACATTTAGGATTCAGCAAACACTCAATTCATCTGATCATGAAACTGAGGAAGGCCAATGGTCACAAAAGTTACAGATCCCATTCATTCCCCAGTCTCCAGACTGAAAACCTCCAGGGAGCAGTTAGCCAACCTCAGAGCTTTGAGATTAAGCCTGGATTCAGCATTTTCTCCTGGACTGCTTTCTCCCAGCCCTTTTGACATAATGGACTACTAGCTCTTGGATAATGGGTGTGTCAATCTTCATTTAAATATTCTGTTCCTTTTTGCCTCCAAACACAAGAAGGAAGAAGAAAAGTCCTTTTTCAAATAGCTACATATAGCACTCCACCAGAGTAAATCCTCTCCATTCCTGTACAAAAGGATAAACACATTCCACCATAACACATTTAGAGAGTTACTTTCCTGACTAAAATGTTCAGCTGTGTCCAAGATGCCTGATGTCTTGGGTCAGTAGTTTAAAAACACACATAGAATAAGGAGGGGATCGCCAGCAAATTTGACTCACAGGCACTAAGCATGGTTGTTTCTGTCCTCCCTAACTCACGTGATCTGTACCAGACTCCTCCTACATCTTAGTTTAGGCCTCCCTTTCAGTTTTGTTACAGACTCAGAGTTACACTTTCTTTCTGGCAGTTAAAATAATCTTGCTGGGAGGAAGCAGAAAGCAGGGTGGTCTTCCACTTCCATTCTCAGTATCAAGTAATACTTTCCAGTACCACAAAATGTTAATTTTCCAGGCCTTACCCTGACGTGGGCCTTGGGTGGTATCAGTAGAGCATCTCTGGCTGGCCTTGGATGGTACCATGGGGCTGTCATAAGGCAGATGAGAGCTTACCATCTCCAAAAGCCCTGAAAAAAAGCCCTGGACTCTTTCACATATTATCTAATTAATTCAGATCCCATCTAACTAGATAAATTAAGACCACGAATGATCACCACCATTGGCATTCACAGCATGTTCTGCATGAGCTTTCTTCTTCCCTAAATATTCTGTTTTCGCTGTACCAAAGATACATGTAAAGATGAAAAAGAAGTAGCCAAAGACTTCTGTGTTGTGCCACACAGGGCTTCCAACAGGACGAGTTCATGACTAGACAAATTAGCTGGGTGTTTTTGCTAAAACCATCACTTGTGAATCATTATGGGTGCTTAATTGGTCATCTGCAAATTCCAGGATTAACACCTCACTTAATGAACAAGCTTGTTCAAACCTCTGAAAATTATTCATTCTGGCTGCCT
This sequence comes from Ciconia boyciana, assembly GCF_034638445.1. Lineage (NCBI taxonomy): Eukaryota > Metazoa > Chordata > Aves > Ciconiiformes > Ciconiidae > Ciconia > Ciconia boyciana. Next base: position 53,715,287 of record NC_132941.1, on the reverse strand, counting down.
GAACTCCTGGGGAGACAGCTAATGCTCCAGTTCACATTCTGACATTTTCTGCATAACCATAAAGGCTAGGAAGCTGTATATTTGTGTATGTGAGCAAGTGAATAAAAATGCATATAAAATGAGAAAGAGAGCGAGCTCGAGCACACACTCAGATTCAGGAGCACAAGCTTTGTGGCAAGTGATAGATGCATAGGACCTTGGCTATTAAGCAAATGCTGTATCTAAGGTAATGCATTTCTTGTCAGGTTTTCTCCCTCAAAAGTATCACTCAGGCATGAACTTTTAGAAGCATCTGCCACAGGCACAATTACCTAAATTCCAGCCAGTGCAATATCAGCATCCTCAGATTAATAGCAAGAGTAGCTCTGTTGCCAGTGTAGCTAATGTAATAACCTTAGTATTTGCCTTCTGTAAGCACAATATGGGCTGGTTTCTCACTTAATCCAGGCTTGTAGCACTGCCTCCTGACTTCTGCCATGCCTACTGCCATGCTAAAAAATGGATTTCTTCCCCCCCCCCGTCTTTTTTTTTTGCCTTTCTTCTTCCTTAGGGTATTTTACTCCCCTTTGTATAACTCACTTCTTAGGAAAGCCAGCTCTCTTCCTACACTCTTCTTTAGAAAAGGTCACCATTTGGAGAACAAAAGGCTTCAAATAATAAATAAGGAGCTGACAGGTAGATTGAAAACCCAAAAGAAACGAATTGACTAGGCACTGGAAATAGCATCCAACAAAAAGCTCATCAGCAAATTCCTAACCTGCTCTAAACACAGAACTGCAATCCCCCCAGGCAGAGACAGGACTGCTCCAGCTATTAACACACTAAGGGCCAATGGGGGAGGTGGCAAAAAAAAGTCAAATTCCCAGCTGTTCTTCAACCACATTGCCAAGAACTACTTTAAAGATGCATCTCAGGTCCTGCTGGATATCCCAAAGGAACCTGGATGTACCTGCAGCTCTAGATGCCTTCCTTCCTTCCTTTTGCTAGTACCTCAACCTGTGAAAAGGATCTAGGGGGTTGAACTCCATCTTGTGTGTCAAGGAACACAAGACACCAGGATATTATGGCTAGAAAAGAAAACTAACCACGGTTAGTTGCATGTGTTCATGACACCACAAGTGGCACGTAACCATTATGGAAAGACTACTGGTTCCTAATCCTACACAATAGCAAGGAGGGATGCCACCCTGAACTGGAGTGCATGAAGGATCTTCATGCATGGAAGAGTACACACTAGATCTGTTAGATGACCTTCCATTATTGCCAGGTGCTACTGTGGACACTCATTACCTTGAAAACCAGATCTTTTAGCGTACATTTGACTGTCTCCCAAACAAAATCATAGGTACATACAAAGTAATACAGCTAAATGACACTGCAAACCTCCCTGGAGTTATTATGATTTCGCACAAGAGGAAGAATGTAACCTTGGCTACAGATAATGGCAGAGAAGATGGAAAGAGTGGTTCCCTTGATCATACTCTTTTCTTTCTTCTTCTAGACCTCAGAGTGACCTTTGCAATTCAAGTCATGCCATGGTTATTAAAATAATAAAAGTACATTTTATTACTTCTACTCCTACTTGTAAGAAACTCAGCCTGAACTCCACCTTAATGTCCAGTTCTCCTTAATATTTCATATCTTACCAAGTTTCTGAGGCATTTCATCCTGCTATGTGAAGCTGACCAACCCCCATCCACTCTCCTACAAGCAAACAGTAGCTTAAATGAGGTTAATATACCTGTCAAACTCTGCTGTGATGAATGATATGTTAACGATGTGCATGGAGTTAAATAATTCACTATCCTAACAATAAGGTGAGTCAGTTCTTGCACCATTCATTTTTGCTTTTCATGGAAGGAACTTGCTGTTCCTGAACACGCTCTTGTCTAGGTCAAGAGTGGGCGTGTGAGCCCAGAGAAGAGGTAGAAGTAGGAGAATGTAGATTTTCCCAGCAAACATTTCAAGTGCCAGGAGAGCCATGTAAATGCAAGACCCACTCATAAAGGGATCAGGTTAGGTGTCTCAAGCATTTTACTCCACAAGGGTGACAATACCGAGATTTCACACACACATGTAAATGCAACAGCTGCTCTGGCAAACATTGCATCCCATATACAGTCAGCTGTCAACTCATATAAGCCAGTGTTACTTCAGCAAAGTAAAACCAAAGAGACTTACAGCTAGCTACCAGAGATCTGTGCCCGCCAATCTTCTAAAGTTTGCTGCCTGAAGGAACAAGCAATTGGTTATCCCACATCACCAACAGAATTGCAAGTCCAAGCTGACTGTGACTATGAAAGTGATGCTACTCTCTGCAACCCAAGAACAGGGCCTGGGGCAGCAGACTGCCCAATTTGCCTGTGCTGCAAGAGGGGAGATAAAATACACAGCCAGAGGATGCTTTCTCCTGGCCTCACAGCCCTCACTGCTGGCAACCAGGAGAGGGGAAACAGGAGCTTCTTTTCCTTAAAAGTCTCAGTGAACAAAATCTCAACCCAAAGAAAGGCCATAAGCAGGGACTGCTTCCTCTCGCAAAGTGCCGTGCCACACCACACCTCAACATCTTAAATTAGGTGGTATTACCTAGACCCAGATCCCTTTTCCCACAATAAGCAGGAGGCAGCATGGCTCAGCGGCTGCCTGCCGCAGACATTTGTTCCACCCACATATTTCTAGTAAAACCTACCAGCACAGCATCCATGCACGCAGCCCCAGAGGAAAGATTGCTGTGGAAGATCAATGTCATAGGAGTCACTTGTACAAAACTGTCTTCCAAAACTCAAAAACAGTTTCCATGTGGATCCTGCCTGGTGTCTTCAGTTAGAAGACAGGAAAGAGTTTACTTCTTTCATGCTCCTTTAAGAATGAGGTAACATCTTTCACACCTAGACACACGGGCATGTGTTCTTATCCCATTCCCACTTGGGAAAAAACAAATGGAGCTTATTAATATCAGAAAGCCAGCCCAAGAAGTAGACCAACTCTGCATTATTTGCTAGCGTCAGGAGACATGAAAAATTTACATCCTTTGAAACTGGGTCACACATTGCTCTGCCACAACAAAAATTAGCTCATCTGTCCAAAAGGCATATAATGCTCATGAGGTCTGAAGTTGTTTACTTCTGCTCCAAGGGAGAATTAGGGCCTTGATTCTGCTGTGATGAAGGCCATAAAGTGGTCTCCAGCATGTTTTTAATACATGGACTATTATAGCACAGGGCTTATGATTGTTTACATTTTTGCCTTCCAGTGACCACAGAAAAGCAAAGCATCTGGTGCCCAGGGAACAGCACTACTGATTCAACGTGGCGGTGGGTCAGCAGAAGTGAGATAGAACAGCACTGGAAACTACTCTTTTTACATGACCCTTTGCAAAAATGTCTCAGACATCCACAGCCCACAGTAAGCATGCTTTTGTTGGTCCACAACGTCAGCTTTATCCCATTTACTGGAACAATAAATCCTGTCAGAAGAGGATGCCAGCTACCCTCAGAGAGAGCTTCAGCATAATCTTTAGATACCTTTGCCCTTCCAGTTCATGGAGGAGAACTGAGTTCCAAAGTCCCTAGAAAGTCTGTAGTCAAAGATAGCAAATGATGCTGTTCAACTCTGTGGCTAGTGTCCCCATTTTCAAAATGGGAAGTTTCACCAAATCTAACCAAAATGCAAACAGCTAATCTCCACAGTTTTCCTGGGCTCTGCAGACCCTATGGATGGCTATTCTGTGGTGGTAGTGCATAACAGTCACTGCTTTCCAATCCAGAGACAGCTGTTTCTTCAGCTGGACAGAATAAGTTATTGTCCTGGTTTCAGCTGAGATATAGAGTTAATTTTCTTTATAGTGGGTGGTATGGGGCTATGTTTTGGATTTGTGCTGAGAACAGTGTTGATAACACACTGATGTTTTAGTTGTTGCTGCACTAGTCAACGACTTTTCAGCTTCCCATGCTCTGCCAGGTGCAGAAGAAGTTGGGAGGGGACACAGCCAGGACAGCTGACCCACACTGGCCAAAGGGCTATTCCATACCATATGACATCTTGCTCAGTATATAAAGCTGGGGAAGAATAAGGAAGGGGGGGACGTTCAGACCGATGGCGTTTGTCTTCCCAAGTAACCATTAGGCATGATGGAGCCCTGCTTTCCTGGAGATGGCTGAACACCTGCCTGCCCGTGAGAAGTAGTGAATGAATTCCTTGTTTTGTTTTGCTTGCGTGCGCAGCTTTTGCTTTTCCTATTAAACTGTCTTCATCTCAACCCATGAGTTTTCTCACTTTTACTCTTCCAATTGTCTCCCCCATCCCACCAGGGGGGAGTGAGCGAGCGGCTGTGTGGTGCTTAGTTGCGGGCTGGGGCTAAACCACAACAGTTATTATTCCTCACAACACAGAAGGAATACAAACTCAGCCACCTTGGAGAGATGGGCTCCAAAAAGGTCAAAGTAAATTACTCTATGATAATAATTACTTCATCAATAATTAAAAGTGATAATAATCACATTTTGGGATGAGTCAAAGGAATACTTTAAACACCATCAGTGCATCAGGCAGAAGGAGAGGGGATTATACAAAGCAGACAAAATGCAGACCTAAATTTATTATCCCAGCCTAAATTCCTCTTTGGGCTCAGAGGAAAGACAACAGAAAAAACAATATCTGTCCTTTTGTTGTTGTTGTGAAGGGAGCTCTTCTCTAAGTCACCAAGTCCCCAAAAGAAACTCTGATATCTGAAACCTTCAAGGATAGCAGATCTTTAGGACACTAGTTCTGTAGCACCAAGGTAAACAATATTTTTCTCAAATGTGGACCCACCAAACAAATTATATAGGTCATACTACACCAAAAAGAAAAAAGGGCAAGAGTGGGGGGGTCCCCCGCCTTTTTTTAGAAGGCTCTAATATGCCACTTTAAGGGCCAATCTAAACAGCTTCTCCAGCTCAGGGTCATCAGCACATGGAGCTCACCACCCACATAAAGTACTTCATGCCATGTCTCAATACAGGTGATTCTGCACAGGTTTGTCAATGGAGGGGCAGTGGTGGGGTGCTAGTAGGCAAAATGTGAGACAATGTATGGGGCTGAAAAGAGGAAAACATTTTCAAGGGGGTTTTTTATTATTATTTTAATTTTAAGTGATTACAAACCATTAAAATGGAAGAGATGACAATGTGAAAAGCACCAAATGCTAACATAATGTCCCACAAATCTGATCCATTCCAGCTGATATGGCAAACATTCAAAGCCCAGAAAAAAAGATAACCGGGTGTTGCCTTCTTTAGTGACATAATGAGCTTATTAGCTCAAAGCTAGACCCCCTTGTGCAGATAAATAACTGCTCAAGCTAGGTCTGTTTACACATGTGTATGCAGTTTCACATCTGCCTTCTGGGAAGATGATATCTAATATTTGAAACACTGTAGTTATTTCCACTCTGACTGAAGGAGGAATGCCTGATCTGTCTGAGAACACCGATTTGGGCATTTCATGACCTTCTGTCATCATTGTATCTGGATTCCTCCTAGATATATTAATACACTTGTTCTCAACTGTTCCAGGTGTCCTGAAAAGTATGTTCATTCCTAGTTTACCAGTGGGGAGCTGAAGTATTCAAAGACCCACAGGACAGAGTCTGAGAGGACTGAAATTGCTACCCACTACTCTGTTCTGTAAATGCCAAGTCCCTTTTGAACACCTGCCCTAATGTAACATAGGAAGTCTGCAGCCAAATCAGGACCTGAAGTCACATCTCCTGAATCCCACAGGATAAGATAACTTCTGAACACTGCTCAAGTACAGTCATCAGGTTTTGGACTAACTGGGTTTCACCTCACATCCCTCAGTACCTCTTCAACACACATCTCCAAGTCATCAAGCCCTTCACCTTCCCAGATGCATCCATTGTGGCTAATACTACTGGCTCTTGCTGGTGCCAGCCACCAGCACAGACTATGCCAGGCCTCCTGACTAAGGTGAAAGGGGTATTTCTGTGCCATGACTTGTCAAGTCATCTTTTCTCTTTACTAACATGGAGAATGTTTTCTGGGCAGAGCCCCCTCTGAATCCAGGATCCAGCTCTGCAAGCTGCCAAGTAGGTGATGAGTGCTTCCCAGTTCTCTGCAGAAGCGAGACCAGCAAAAGGCATTTATGTACTCCTTTCCTCAAGAACTTTGCCCATTAATAATGTGCAGCTCGCAGGCTTTTGGCACAATGCCACAAATACGGCCTCAAGCACTCTGCTAGCAGAGTAAGCATCTACTAACAGCCAATACATCAGCTGCAGCTCGGAATTGTCCAGCAGCTTTACATCTTCACTTTGCATTTTAATGTTGTATAGCTCAAACAATAACACTGCCTTTGAAGACAGAGGACAGTTCAGAATCCAACACTTGCAAATCTCAGCTGCTCTTCAGTCTCCAGCGCCAGCTTTAATAGAGTCCAGTAAGCCATCCCCCCAGAGAACCTAATGCAAGGAAAAATACTTGCTGGTATTGGCAGTTCAATCTGCAGCATTTTTGCTAAGGAGTAGAAGATCTAGAAAGTTAGCTACAAGGGGTTTTCAGAAACTTTGTCTTTCAATTCTCTTTTGGATATTAAGTTTAAAGACTCTCACAGTGTCTAGATCATTTCACTTATTTCTTGTGAGTGCTGAGTTTCTCCCCAAGCATAGAGACTGATGCTCCAGAACACAGCAAGAGGGGCTGGAGAAAAGTATTTTGGAGCGATTGGTTCCCCTTGTGTGATCAGAGCTAAGCACAAGAGGACAGATTCTAGGCTGTACCTTTGGGAGTAATTGCTCACACAGAAATAGCACTTCAAGGTCCAAACAGGATCAAACCTATGGATTGTTAGGTCTTTTGCAAGAACATTGCCAAACTCTGTCCCCAGAAGGTCTTACAACCTGAGAAAAAATTATGGACAATATTATCTCTATTTTACAGGTGGAGAAATAAGCTGCAGAGAGACCATGGGCTGTCTGCAAAGGGAAACCTATTGGTGCAAGAAATACATTCTTCAATAAGTGTAGCAACACCCCACAGGAACAACCTTATTCTGGAATCATTGTGTCCAGTGAAGGTGTTTTCCCAAATAACTGCAGCTTTTTTGCACACCACCTCTGCTTTATACCGAGCAACTTTCCTGGGGCCTGAGATACCAGGTTCACACAGCTCCAACTCCTATTTGAGCACTTGGCAGCCACTGAAATTATGCTGGCATCAGGCACCTAAATCCCATTGAGGATTTGAGCCTAGTGTCTTGCTCTGTGGCACAAAAGAATTCTTGGCAAAACCAGGATTTAGAGGAAAATCTTCTTTATCTCCCCTTAATGAAACTGGTCCTGCAACCCAATAAAAAGTTGATCCTTCCTCTATATCACTTGTATTGCAGTTCCTTTCCAAATAGCAGCACTCAGACTGACCATCTCTTACCATTTATAGCAATCCTGAGCAGACAAGCAGGTCCTTCTGATACCTGGTACTGGTATTACACTCCTAAAGCACCCCAACAACCCAGATTTCACAACCCTCAGCACTTCACAGCCTTCAGCAAACTCTAACTGACCCACTCTCTAGACAATTTGAAATTATATTCAAACGCACCCACCAACTTGTAAGGTCAGGAATCTCTTAGTCTCCTGTTTCTCCTTCTCTTGAGGTGCAGAGGTACAGTGTTACAAAGCTTTGGCACTCTAAGAACTTGGTAGAGTAAAGACTTGCCATCCAACTGAAGTTTGCTTCTTTGATTTGACATGGTACAAACAATTGTCCATGTTGAAGTCTGACCAGTACCAAGAGCCCACTGCTAACCACCATGGCACATTTCACATCTGCTGATGTGAGACATTAAGGCCAGCCAAGTAACAACAGATAGCCCTCTTAGTCTTTTGGAGTTTAAAAGGATACCCAACAGTACATCACTGCCACAAGATTCACACAGTAAGCACAGCGTTTACCATAATACACAGGATTTCAGCTAGGTCTATTTGTGTGTTAAGACCACAGCCAAGTCACAGGAGCTAAACCACAGTCTAGACATCAGATCCAAAAGAGGATATCTTCAGCATTCAAAACTCACTGCTGACTTCAAAATGGAAGTCTCCCTCTCCTAATTGCCACCACTTTCTCATGCTTTAATCTAGCACTTCCTCACCACCCTCATAGAAAATAATTAGCCTGAACCCCGCTTAACACACAGAATCAAACTGGGAACTTCTCAACTTTGATATCAGTACTTCTATGCTAAATTGGAGGGGCCTGATTGTACAAAGCAACTTTACCACCTGTGGGCATGTCATTATCACAACAACGCACAGCGTGCCAAGTGCACGAGCAAATGCTGACTCGATGTCTGATGGTTTTCTCTCATATGCAATCAGCCGCTTTTGCTCACAGGACCGCAGCAAGCATACACACAAATTCAATGCCCAACTGCACTGGGTGTTCGGGAAATCACATCTGAGTGAAGATCCCAGCAGAAATCCAACCCTCTACCCACTTCTGATGCCACTGCCTTATGCATTAGTGAAAGGTGACCCCATTAAATGGCCAGTATATTCAGAACAAGTCTAGGCTTTAAAAAGAGCTGGTTAATTTTACTGTCAATAACTGCAGCAGCTAAGATAACAGTAATCAGATCTCATGCTTCAGAATGCAAATTAACTACCTTCAGGGTTAGAAAGATACCTACTTCTTTGCCTCTGAATATCACTGAAAAACTAGCACAGAGGATTATATGACTCAAACATAACACCCATTTATTGCTCAGTGCCATAAGAAGGATACTGCATTGAACAGGTAAAATGATCCAGTACAGCCAAATCTCTGCCACAACTTATTAACATCAACTTTTACTTCCTACTCTCCCACTGTCTTCATCCTTCTCTGTAACATGATTTTGTTCTGCAGAAGGTCAAATTTTGTTTTCCTAGCTGCTCTCCAGCAAATGCATGCAGAATTACCTAAGGGCACTCCAAACCTTCAAACACACTTTGATAATTTTTTTGTTTTAATTGGGTCAGCTATCTATTATCAACATTAACACTGAGAGAACATTGAAAACTACAGCAAACACTGATTAGCTGCTGTTTGGGTCCTTAATTCCCTAGAAATAGGCAATAGAGCAGGCATTTCCTCCACACACAGCCTCCCTGCTGTGCCCCAATGCAACAGAAGAGCCAGGCAAAGGGAAATTAAGCAATTAATTGGTTCTTAAAAAAAAAAAAAAAAAAAAAAAAGGTAGTTGAGTAAATCATTTACTACATGGGAAAATTAATAGCAGTAGCCAAAAGACAGGCACAAGGGAAGAAGCATCCACTCCCTCCTGAAGCTGTCTGTTGCCCTCTGCCGTTCTCTGGGTCGGCTCCCTACACAGCTTGGTCAATGCTCCTCGCTCAAGCTCTTCTGCCCTCACCCATTGCCAGCCTTGAGCTCCACAGCAGTTCAGCCGGGACTGTACACATCCCTCTCCCATGCACCTGGAGAAGAGATACAGCCTGGCACAGTATTCCTGGTTTTATTGTGCAAGCTGTTGGTAAAACGTGAAAGATATGTCCTGTCTTGCAAGACTCCAAGATTCTTGCAAGAATTGTTTGTTTGTGGAGTGCTTGCACACTGCAACAAGGGAGCAAAGCAACTATTGCTAATAAACACAAGTGCAGCCTACTTCATGGGTACAAATATGAGATTCGGTCAGCTCAGACTGCACTAGAGAGATGTCATGCATTATCAGCTGGTTTTCCTCTATAGGGGGGGACACTATGCTGTCCTGGTATCATGTTAATTAGTGCAATTAGTGCTAATGCTATTGGGAAAAATCTGTTTCCAGCCGCAGAAAGAGTGGAGGACATCTAAGGCAACATAGTTAAGAGGACAAGCCCAAGGATGCTCTCCTGTTGTCTCCTCAAACTTAAAGCAGTAACCAAGGTAAAACAGTCGACGCCAAACCCCTTAAGTCAGACATGAAAATGTCACAATGTGCAGGGCTGGTGAAGTACTGACACAATTTACCCTGGAGCAAAACACACACCTATGGAAGAATCTAAGAGAACGCTAGAGATGTTTATCTGGGAGAGTTTGAAGGAAACTGAGCATACCTCAACAGATCAGCTCCCCAGATGCTCTTTTCTATAGTTCTCAGATCAGGAAATCTGGCAGTTTGCCCCATTTCTGATCTTTCACTGATCTGTGCATATACCAGTAAGACACTTAATTTTTCTGTCACAGAGTCTCCTCAGCTGTAACATAGTGATCATGACACATACCAGCTGGTCTTGGAATCCTGTAGAGAGATAGAAAGCACAAGGCAGGAGCCAGGCTACAATATTTTTACTGCTACTGGGGTAACACAGACATTGGCAGTTATTTGGAAGCAAGTTTAGACATGAAAATGAGGACAATAATGAATGTTTCACAGCTCTCTTTTTGAGACCAGTTTTCAGTTCCAGCCCAAACTATCAGTCTAAACCCAAACGAGTCACGAAATATGACCTGGTTCCTAGTGAAATGGAGATATCCATTCCTGACCCCACTGGTATATTGGAAGGGTGAAAGCCCACTGTGCAACCACAAAGCCAAAAAAACACTCAGAGCAACAGACTGCAGCCAGGATATGAGTAAAAGCATCCCCCAACCTAGGCCACCCTTAGCACGTGGAGGGGTTCTAACCAACAAGCTTCTAGATTTGTATAACGCTCACTCAAGGGGAATAACTGCTCACACTATCCCCCTTTCACCATGACCACACCGCTGGGGGACATGGGTGCCGTGCAGCTCTTGTCACTGCTAACAATGTGAGAAACACAAAGTTCAGAAAGGTGGAGAGGAGACGAGAACCCTGCAGTCAAACCAACTGTCATGACTAACTACAAAAAATGGCAGCATGAGATTGCTCTCACCTTAATAAAGCCCTTCTGATCCCATTTGCTCACTGCCATTAAAACAACCATACCCCCACATTGGGCAACTTCCTCCCCTCCCGCATCTTCACCACACACAGCCTGCTAGTATCCACACAGAAATTGCTGTGCATTCATAGGTCAGACATTGCTGCAAGTCAGTAATAATGCAGAGCACTTCCAATTATGCAAAGAAAATGACACTGAAACTTCTTTTAGAAGACATCAGAGCATGAGTGTGAATTAAGATTATTTCCGTTGCTTAATAACAATGACAAATCCAACCTCCCCCCAGAAACATATTTAGATGCATACAAAAAGGGATGGAAGGAAGGGATGATGAGCCTTCAGTATTAGCTCATCAGCCACAGAAAAAGTGTTCTGAGGGCTTTCTTGGAGCACTTCCCTTCAGTTATAAGAAAACACAGATAGAAATCAGCAAGTGGAAAAGCTCTCAGTACCACCAGCAGTGCTACTTGGCCCTTTATACACAGACCAAAACTGAACCAACTAGGAGGATTAGACACAAAAGAGGTTTCTTTTACTGGAAGGACCAGCTTCTTTTACCAGAAGTGTGTGCAAGTGGCACCTCTTGTCAGGACAGGACAGGGTGTCCTAAGCTTAGAGTCCAGCTCTCCTACCACCTTCCTGTGATAACAGCTCTCAACAGAAAGGAACTAAAGTGTATCTACACCTATAAATTCTCAGCTTACAAAAGCCCTAAAACTCAGCAGTTCCCATTGAAAGCATTCTTTGCACTGCTTGACACACAGACACCTTTCAGGTTCTGGACAAGTTCCCCCATCCACAGATCTGCCAGTGGCCCGCCTTGGCCTGTATGCTAAGACAGTAAAAGCTGTAGACCATGACTGAAGAAGTGAGCAGGTCATCCCTCTCCATCTACCACCCAGCAGTGCGATGAGAGGGGGCAGAAAGCAGGTCCGTCCATGATTTTCCATGAGAACTCCAAAGGGGGTGGCAGGAAGGCAGGACACCAAGGCACGACAGCAGGAGCCAGCTCACCCGCCCTCCACCGCTTGCAGGTCTGGGATGAGCCTGAGGCCAAGGGTCCTTTGGTGATCTGTTAGAACACAGCTTTGAGCGCATCCTCCTACAGCTCCTTATCTCCTGTTCTACCTTTAAATAAGTCTCATCAGATCATTCAAAGAAAAAAAAAGCAGAAGCAACTCAGTCCAGTAGCTTTGGATAGGATGAGTTCAGCACCTCATTCTCACACTTTACGGCTAGAGTTACCATCAGTCTGACAGTTTATTGCTGTGCTCCCTCTTGCACGGTGCACTGCAGCTAATTGGTGGTTACTCAGCATCCATTCCTCCTACTACTTGTCACCAAGGAGAATGGCAGCTGGGATTTGGCACAACACTTCACCATACTTCAGTACACCCAAGTATCCTGATGAATTGAGCCCGATATTGTTCGCATCAGATACTTATGAAATGATATTTTTTTTCTCTCACCTTCAGTGTTGATATCAAAATTAATAAGCAGAGGTCTTTTGCTTTTTAGGTGGTAAATGAGAGAACAAAATGCATAGGTCCAATGATTGCCATGCTGTCAGCGGATTATTCATATATCTGGACAATCACATGTGTAGGAATAAAATCCTGGTGATAGAACTGCAATTTCTTCCACGCTCTGGTGCCAGCAGACATGATATTCTATTTTTTTTTGTCCATTGCTGCTAGAATGAAACCACCCATGAAATTAGGGAAACCAACCAGAACTCAAAGCTGGGAGGCATTCACCTCAGCTAAGCTACACCATCTCTTCTACTCCTTCTCCAAACTACACAAAATTCCAGGCTCCAGAACAATTCCTAACTATATGAACAAAACCGCAGAAGAACTAGCCTGCATAAAGATCAGCAAGAGAAACAGCAAGCTTCATTCTAGTGGGTTCAGAAGCTTTAGGGAGCAAAGTCCACTGGGATCCCAGACCTGAAATCCTGTGCTGGAATGGCAGCTGGAAGTCTCTTGCCAGTACGACCAGCCAAAGCTTTCAAACTCCTTTAGCTCAGGGGGAGGAGAAGGGGGAGGAGAGGAGGGGGACAAATAAATATTTAATGAAATTAATATTACTTTTCACTACAAAAATATTTTCCATTAAGTTTTCATAGCCTATTAAAATTTTTTGCTTTTGAGAAGTGAAAGAAAGTGAAAGTATTTCCTAATTGCTTCAAACTCTGCTCACTTTTTAAATGGATTTATTTTCTAAATACTTTTCAGAAATGGAAGCTGTCTTCAAAACTGAAACTGCCATCACAAAACATTTGCATTTTGATAAAAATGTTATCTTCCTCCCCCAACTGAAACACTTCATTCAGCTTTCTGGTTTGAATATTGTAGGATACAAATGAAAAAAAAATTAATTGCCATTTAGAAACTGCCTTCTGCTGACCCACATTATTCATAACACTGTTGGTTTCTCTTTGTTTCAGCTTTCACCTGTTACAAATAATCCACAGATTCATTCCTCTCTTTGGGCTTATCCTTTATCAGTGCTCAAGAAACCCTTCTGAGGGCAGGCTTCCTGAGCAGGCTATAACAATAGCCTTTAGGTGCTGAGATCCACTCTCAACAGAGCAGACTGGCCTTTCCAAGCTGCTGCATTGCTGACACTTTGCAAATGTCATCTCCAGTGCTGTGCAGCACCGGGTGGCGAGGCAGGCGTGATGGAGCATTACTAGAGAGCACGCACATGCACACAAGAAGGGAAAAAAAAGGAAAAAAAAATCAATCACTTGCAGCAGAGATTAATAAGGGAGGTGGGATTATAAAATGCCAGAACTGCTGACAGCTGAAGTGCTGAGGAATATCTGCAAACCTCTGCAACTCCTGCCTATGATAATTTCCTTGGAGTATCCACCAGTAGCAGCTCAGCTACTGATGCCAGTCACCGTCACTGCCCTGTTCTCCAACACAGGAAAAACACAAGCCACACAACCATACGCTGGAAAGTTTCACAGATACAGAGTGTTTCTGTATCATTGCTCCTCTCTGGCCACTTCTCTCTCATATTGCACCGACTGGATGTACTGCCTGACCACCTGCTGCTCTTCTATTCATTCTGTTCTCACTCCACCCTTAATTTTGCCTCCAAATATTAAATTTTCATTATTACTGGCCTCCTTTAACCCCACTGGAGCATGGAAAAGGATAGGTGGGTGGTTGAATCCTTTAGAGAGCATTACTAATGTCAAGAGAGGGAGGTACCAAGTACTGACCTTGGACAGTCAGCTTTATCTCTGTGGATATGGCATTATCCAAAGAAGAACAATTTGGTGTTAAATTCTCCAAACTAACAGCTAATGACAGTCTGTGCAAGTAAAAATATGTAGAAGAAATCCAGACTTCAGCAGTAAGTGCAGATACTCTTGGGTTGAGAACTCAGTTTCCTGAAAACCAATCTATTTGTTATTTTTAAGTAAACCAAATACAATATTAAAATCTATGCAACCATATTTTTAGCCATTACAGTCATAGCTGGATGCTAATGCTGATTAAACAACAGGCCATTGGTGCTGGTCCCTGAATTAATTTAATTATATTAGCCCTAAAGTTCTGCTGCGTTTCCTTGACATCCCATAAAAAGGACCCCTTTCCTGCAAGCCAAAACAGGTTACAGTGCTGGCAATTCCCCCGACTGAAGTCAAGGCAGGCTTCCAGGGGCATTACCAAGGTTTGTACTATGCTCTGCCCATTCTGCAGGTAGAGGACGAGTCGTAGGGCTGGTAGTTTGCTACCTCCATAGCTAAAGGTTTTTTCAAGCAGGTAAAACACGTGTATAGCTGCCTGCTGCAAGCACTGCTTCAGATGACCGGGGCTATAAATCATCACCGTTTTGATGATACAGTAGGTGATCATCCCTTATAGGAGGTGGTTTAGGGCTTGAGCACACAACTTATCCCAATTCCCTCAGCACTTAGTCACCCCAGTACTGCCTGCCCCCTTCCACAGGCAGGAGAGTTTGAAGTGAACCAACTGCTTCTCTGGGCAGGAAATTTCAGCCCACAGGAGGAACCTGCTCACGCACAGAACTGGCTGCTAGAGCCAGTCAGTACACTGTGGCTGGAGCCACTCACCTCCTGGGACCTCATACCCACTAAAGCTACCAGCTTTCGGTATCAGTACCAGTAAGAGTAGCTTTAAGTACCAAAGGGTCTCCCACTACCCCTGGACATGGACAGCAGGAGGTCAACAAGCCCCTGATCACACCACTCAAGACGAAACCTTCTGATATCCCATCACAGGAGTACAAATATCCAGGGGAGAGTGGGGACACAATACAGCAACAGCAGCACCTATCTCATGCAATATACAGTACACATCTGGACTTAGGCACATGAGAAGGTAAACGCTGCCTCTCAGTTCTAGGCCCTCTAACCAGCTCAAGAACAGCCCTGCTCTGAACCCTGCTAGTAGAGGTTACTTGTCTCCAGCTCCCAGGTAAAGTCCTGACTAGTTTTCTAGTCACCTGGAGAGAAAGTATCATCACAGACCTGCAAGTCTCCCTGGCTTTCTTGCATTCCAGGTATCACCAGCAGTGACAAGAAGCCAGGACAATGTGCTCCTCGGCTTAACTCACCACTGACAGTGCTCTGGCCACAGTGCCAAGATCCCAGCTATGTATCAAATTACCACATCCTGCCCACTCCTTGCAGGGGCTTACACATGGGGAAACCTGCAAGAATCTACTGCTCCGACCTGGGGCACAAATCTCTCTCCATCCATGGCAGAGGCAGCAGGGCAGGCAGCACTGAGGAGCAGCAGGACACAGGGTGCTTCGAGAGGCAAGCACCCACCATCAGAGCTGCATGATCTCACATGCCTGCTCTTCACATGTAGCCAGCCAATTACAGCTGACTAGGAACAGTAGGGTCTTGGATTAATGACAATCAAGGTCTGGAACAGAGAAAGGCCTGGAGGGAAAACAGCAGGGAGGTATACGGACACTTGTTGCCTTTTGAGTTACCAGGATCCCCTGGAGAGAAGCATGGCTCTCAGAGGAAATGGGCACGTAACACCTGTGGAGCAAGCTGGGCATTCCTCCTGCTTACAGATCTACGGCATTATACTGAAAGGTGGAGTTTCCTTTTAGGTATAACCCATTGTAAAAGTTCTGCCATTGCAATGTCCACTTTTTTCTGTTCATTTACTGAGAAATGCTTCTAGTTGTGGTCCTTCTATAAACTGGTGGGAAAGGATGCACAAGGGAAATATTTTCCTTCAAAACCTTATTTTGCCTTCAACCAAGGTGGGTGGCTGTAGAGGAGAGACGTTAGAGATCTAGAGGGAAGTCTGCTCCAAACAAAGGGACTGAATCCTGGGTGTGGAAACAAGATGTCTTTTTTCAATTGAGATAAAAGAAAAGGAAAAAAAAAAAACAAAAACCCACCAAACTTATTTATCACTCAAAAAAAGGTCAGCATTAGCTCTTCAGGCAAAGCTGCAGGTGCTATTTCCATACGCCTCATATACTCTGAACTCCGGCTCTGGAAGCTTTCAACCTTTTGTATGAGAGCAAAGACAAACCATGAATATTTCATGTGTTGCCTTCCCTTACTTGCAAGTTCCTTGGAAACTATTAAAGTACAAGCTTAATAATGTCATCATTTACTTGTCATCTTCCACCTGCTCTTTGCAAAGAAAAGAAGAAAGGAATACCTGGGCTTCCATCCAAAGTCAATGCAAACACTGTGCCCTATTCCTTGAAAGACAAATCGAAGGTTCTTCCGCAGAGAGGTGGGCTAATAATGCAAATGCACCAGATCATCTTCTAGATGTCCAAGAAAGTTTTTCCAATTATCATTCTATTCTGAATGGAAGATACTTTTATGTTATCAACAGGTAGAGCTATTTCGATCTTCATCACCATCTCCTGAAGCAAGCACGTGCTCCCTATGTTTCCAGGAATACTTTTCACCCCAAAACACCTTGAAAGTAGTCAAGGCTGACATACAGAATTATCCAAAACTACCACTTACACCTTCCACAGGTTGAAATACAACCTGTTCTGGAGTGAAATGCAGCACCTGTTTACACAGAAGAGTTGCACATGCACACAGTAACAGTATGATCAGGTGAAAACTCTTGGAGGACTGGACCATTGCCATTTAAATTTATCCTAGAAAAATATGGTGCCCAAAAATCTACAAAAAGTGTCCCACAACTTTTGTCTAGCAACACACAAATGGCAGGGACCTCCTGTGTGCCATAGTCTTCCAAAAGTATCATCAGCAACTACCTCCCATTAATAACATGCTCCATTTCCTTCATGGTACCTCTGAGAAGGCCATTACACAGCCTCACTGCTCTGCACAGAAGGCTTTTTCCCATTTTACCTTCAGCTCATTCACTAACAGCTAACAGCTGATTGTTCCTGAACAAACACTGCCCTCTGTTTTCAATAGCTCTTCTCCCTCCCTAGTATTTGACCTTATATATGCATGACCTTAATGCATTTATAGAGAACAAGCACTTCCTACCTCTGTCATCCTTTCCACCAGTTTTACAAGCTTTTAGTCTCCTCTCATGAGAGGGGATTTCTTTCCCCCAGTCATCTTAGTAGCCCTTCTCTGCCCATCTTGTTCCATTTTCAAGTCTTCTTCCTTGAACGGCTGACAAGAATTATACGTCATTTTCTAGTGCTTATAAATTATTGACAGGGGTTAGTTTTGCAAAAGGCACAAATGGGAACAGACTTCCTCAAGCATTCAACACTAGCAAAGATACCACCTTACCTGTGCTAAGGATTACATACAGCTATGGGGATGCTTGAATGCAGCTGGTAAGCAGACACTGACAGCAACACAGGACTGGCCAAGGCATGAAAGTGCTCACATTAGTCTGGCTACAGACCACTACATAGGAAAACAAATCATCAAAACCAGTGATGGCAAGCTAAGTTTTCTCCTTCCCCGTGCATACACACACACACTAAATACCATAAACCACTTTCAGTCCCCAGGCAGGATTTTTGAAATACAAAAATACCTGACAAGAGGAAGGGGCTGGACCAGACCTCAAACAGAGTCACATGCCTATATCCCTGGGTTTCATCTGGAAGCAAGTCTTGCCAAATTGATTACTACAGTTTGCTACAGTGGCTCAACCACATCTGCACCCTGAGTCACTCGGGATGTATCCCTGATCTCTGAGAGATGCTGAACACCCTGAGCTCCAGCAGAACTGTAGCCCTTTCCAGGCATTGCTTTGCCCCAGTGTCAGAGTAGACCATGTCAGCTTCCCATCTTGTACACTCTGGTTACAACAACCTGTTACTAATGAAAGAAAAACCTGTTTCTCTGAGTGCTGTCATGGCTTTACAACTCAAACTCAGGTTCTTCAGCTGCTTCAGGAATAAATGAGATACAGTCCCACCTAAGAAGATGTAATAAAGAACTAATGTAACTTGTAAGCTCAAATCTCTCTCTGTAACCCAGACAACAGTATCAATATTCAGCAAGGACAATTCAATAGACAGAAAGCTCAGCTGCACTCCAGAGACTTGTCCCAAGAGTCAGACTTCTCTAAGAGTAAACGATTGCAATGACTTTCCACCAACATAGTTTAAGACAGGGGAAATCTCTTTAGAAATCAGTGATTTAAAGCAAAATATGCCTTGCAGCCCTGTCCCTCCCACTTGCTCTCCCTTTCCAGACACTTCCCAAAGTAAAAGGATGAGAAGAAAATTTTATTCTGAAACAGAAAATATCCAACATGTATAAAATATACGCTTACATATATACACACACACAAACTTGGTTAAAAATAAAAGTTCAAATTCCAGATCAGAAAAAAGTCTCAAAAAAAAGAAAGGTGAAAAGAAAGAAAAAATAGCCCTAAAACAAAAAGGGGGAAAGGAGCTCACTTCTAAAGAAAATTAAGTATTTGACAAGGAACCTGCAGAATTTGAGGTGCAATAGTCAAATTGTCCCAAGTGCATCACAGGGCCCAATAGAGCAAAACTTTTTGGTCTCTGCTGATGTTTCAAAGTTCAGTAGATCCTGGCAACTCACTGTGTTCTTGCAAATGAGGTGACTATCACAGCAACTGCAGCCAGCTGGCTGGGAGTACAGAGGTTTAGTGTTCTTGGGGGTCTCTTAAGTTTTAAAAATTCAGCATCCCAGTAGAGTAAATGAATACAGGCCTTGCCAGGTGGCTGATGGCTTCACTTGATTTGCCAATTTTCCCTATTTTCCGTAATGCATCACAGGTTCTTTGCTAGCCCTCAGTAACACGAAACGGGAGCACCTTACCCCTCTCTAACACAGCCTTTCCTGTAGCACTAGTAGAAACTTGGAAATGCCACCATACCCTCTTCACAAACATAAGCACTGCGAGTATCTGCCAAGGAGGCATCTCACTGTCCAGCACTACACACTGCCTTAAGCTAAGCATCCTTGGGTTTGTACATACTTCACAGATAGGGCAGAAAGGGGCCATCAAAGGGAGCCACAAAAACCAGAACACAGACTTGGGGTCTAAGGTAGCAACTTCCGCACTCAGGTTGTGTTTCCTCGGCATAGGTTGCTAAAGGCATTTCCACATCCCTACAAAAGACAAAGCAAGGGGAAGACTTGGACTTGGTGCACCTTCACATTCACACACCAGGCTTAGTTTGACACAAGCAAAGCCAGCAGGAGCTGACATTGGTGCTGAAGGAACCCATCCCTCTTTGGGCCATATTTCATGAGCTGCAACTTTCCTTTTACCAATACTGCTGTGTGAGCAACCACACAGGAAAACAGACTGGGAAATTGCCCCAGAGGAATAACGAGCTTCGTTCAGTGGCATCAGTCCTGTTCACCTCAGGACCGCACAGAGACTTTTGTGGGAGCAAGGCAGGGGATGGGTTGGGGATTGCAAGGAAGCAGCCAGGAGATGGAGGAATAACAGGATCACCTGCTTTGGATGCTAGAGCAACTTAGACAATTTCTGTCACCAATTCCTCCCCTGTTACCAATTCCTCCCCTCCTGCCAACCCAACTGCTGCTATTTAGTCTCCATCTCCTCCAATGCACCTCCAGCGACCTTATCCTTCTCCTTCTGCCTCCTTGTACTCTACCAGCTCTTACACACTTGCGTCCATCTCCTTACACAATGTTCACACCTACACTGTTGCCTCCTCACCTCCTTTTTCCCAGGCTGCCAACATACCTCATCCCAGCTCCCTTCTGCATCTGGTACCAATCACAGCTCCTGATCCCGTGCAGTTTATAAACCTGGTCTCAGCACATGTATCTATCCTTTCTAATACCAGTGATCTAGGGTTAGACAGGCCTTTGGTCTGGATCAGTGGGGCTGTTACATGGCATTTTTAGACTCTGGTAGCCCATCTCTCTTTACTCAGCGCATATGCTTTAACAGTGGGTCTCCCATCCTTAGCTTCACAGAGGAAATCAAGACACTGTTCATCCTTCTGATAGCTAAAAAGAGTTGCAGGGAAAGAGGACAGAAAAAGCCGTAAGTATGATGTTTGTGAAAAATGACCACATGTATAAAATAACCTGCATTACTGGTAGTTTTAAGGATAGGCCAGCCAAATGCTAGAGGTTGCATTTTGAATGAAGACTCTGAAAGAAAGGTTGTGGCTACCCAGTGAGCAAGATGGGCTTTATGGGCACACACTGAGATAGTGCCCAGTCACAGAGCAGGGCCTCGCTTGGACTAGCTTCCATATAAAAACAGGCCAAGAGAAAGCACCTATCCCACCATCTCAACAGCTTTTAATTGGGGCAGGGAACTGTCCCTCAGTTTTGCCCCTCAGTGGTGTAATTCGACTTTGAGGATTTTTGGTGGCCAAATTCCCACTACCTTTCTGACTGCTGAGAATAATAAAGAAAACAACACCTCACCCCTACAGGCTCCAAGCTTCTGACCCCCAGAGCAGAGCACAGAGTGTAGCCCACATCCCACATGGGCTACCTACTGGAACAGCACAGCCCCAGAAAGCCACACAAACCTTCCTCATCCCATTAAAATGCCACTGCCACATTACAGCATTACATACAGATCTAAAGCATCATGCTCCTGGGCCTGTACCAATTTAGAATAAAGAAGAAACTTCCCTGCAGCATGTATTACCACACAGATGCCAAGCATTTTTCTGAAGCATCTGGTATTTGTCATAAAGTATGGGACCGCACACTTCATTCTTCTGATCCCCCACCACGGTCCCCATCTTGATGCCTTATACTGTCCAAGCCATGAATCACTAAAAGGTGACAGGGGATGTTCTTATGAGCATTAGCAGAGCATGGCTTTGCCTCCAGGAGAGGGCACCAGCGGTATATCCTCACTAGCCAGGAAACTGCATTCTCCCATCCATGCCTGCAATAAACGGCTCAGCAACAGAAAAGTACCCGGGCGACAACGCTGCTGATGATAGATGAGGTGAGCAGAATCCATCTTCTTCCTACAGCTCTATTAGCTCTGCAGAGCTCACGGGAGTAAACCGCATTTTCACAGCAAAGGAAAGAGACTCAAGGACACAACTGGAAAAGTGTATCTGTTGAATAAGAGGGTGCTGTGTGCACTTAAGCATTCTACTACAGACAAGCTATGCTAGTGGTAGATCTAAAGCAAAATTTAACATATACCAATGGAAAAGGCATCTGGGAACCAGGGTACTTGGATTTAATACCCTCCAGTCCCATCACTGCCCTTCCTGTACATCTATTACCCTTTCCTTCCCTAGACTGTGCTCGTTTTTACTATACAGGTCACAGGTCTTTTGAACAGGAATGGACTCCAACAAAAAATTAAGTACAAGGATGGCCAAAAGCCAACTAAAGAATCCAATTTTCCCCACTCCTTTCACTTCTCTCCTACTTATCCATCACCCCTGGAGCCAAGATGCTAAGTTAGATAGTCTTTAGGTTGGTCCCAAACAGCCATTGTCACATTCAGTCCCGGTCACTCATGGCATTGTGAAGAACTCCTTGGCTTCAGTATCCTGGCATGACAAGAAGCAAAACATGGAAGAAGCTCTTATAACCAGACTCATTGCTCCCTTAAAAACAAACTACCTGGTCCCCTCCTAACAAGAGAAAAAAAGAGAAGCATGTTCTCTCCAAGTCATTTCTCTCAAGCAGCCTCATGTTCAGACTAGATTAGTCAATAAGGTATGTCCAGGCAGTGCATCTAATTGGAACTAGCCCAGCTGACAGCACTGCAGAGAGCTACCTTCGCACAGTGGTTAATTACTACAGAGAGTTTAATGAAGTTTCAAAAGACCTAAACCTTTCTTCCTATCAATAAGGAACTGGGTTTGTTACATGCCACCATTATTCAATTAGAAGATGTGCTCACAAGGCTGGCTTCAGTCTCACTTTTGCATGCTAAAGAACAGTGTATCAATCTGCATCTTTGCCCCTGTTAAAGAGAAAGGAGATACTGTCACCATGACCACATCTTTACTCTGCCTTCCACAATGTAATCTGTTTGCAACAAGAAGTCTTAGTCTTATGCGTGGATCTCCACCTCTTTTCCAAAGAAACCAAACGACTAACAAAATTTAAGTCAAGCTAGTGCTAAAGGAGATAGACTGACAGCCCCAGAGACCAGCAGCCACCTAGTATCTCCATCCTAAGAGACTCAGCTTCTCCAGCCATGTCCTGTCTGCATGTCCAACGCCAAGCCTAGAGAAGCAATCCATTAAGGTTAGAGAGCTGTTCAGTGCTGAACCTCATTTTTTTCTTTCTTTCATTGAACACATTTGCGGTTGATTCTGGGTCTCCTTTTCTCCTTTCCCTCTTGAAGTCTTTTCTCTTTCTTTGGACTATTGGAATAAAATATTCAAGTCAATGCATCATTTTCTCACCCTGGCAGCTCCCACCATCTAGAATGATAACAGCACCCATTAGCACTCTCACAGACAAGGATCCCTTCCTGCTGTTCCCATTGCAAAGCCCCATCCTCACCTCTGCCACGGGTTTACAATTTCGTGGAAAAGATTAGCTTTTGCCAAAACCCAACATGTAAGCTTTCAGAAAAGCAGTGAAATGGGTTGTTTGGTGGGGTTTTTTTCAGCTGATTTATTTCCATTCAGTCCCATTACAGAAGTTGCAGAAGTAGGAAAAGCAAAGATGCAGGTTCTGATTGCTCCATTTACATTTCTATAACTCATACTCAGCTCTCATTACAAGAAAGAACCCCGCAGCTAGCTCACAATGTGGACTGATGCTTTTGATAACTGATGAAAATCACAAAGCAAGGGAGAGTCTGCATTTTTAAGCTCTCTTCACTGCATAGCACTTGCTTATTTAGATCATATAAGGCATTGTTTGCTAAATACACAATTTCAGATCACATTGCAGGGTATTTTTCTTTTACCTATAGTCCAGCTTATTGAAGACACAGAGGACTTGAGGCACTGAAGTTTTCTAGGATCCATGAGTTTCTGGTACATTTTCATTTTGAAAGGAAAATATTATATTCTCTTATAGTTCCTTTAAGTTAGTCACAATTTGCCTACAGTTAGTCACAATTTATTTCCTATGCAGCTACCTCAGGGGTAGAACAATGAAGTGGTTAAATTGCTCACAGAAACTATACATGAGACCTGACAAAAAGGTGAAGGAAAAAAAAAAAATCCCCGCTGTCTTTTGTGAAATAGAATAGGACAAAAAAATTGGTGGGGAAAGAAATGTAATTCAAGAACCTCTGGGGTATATTGCAAAGAGCAAGAAAGAAATTCAAAGCAATAAATAAATAGTTGACAATGTCCATTTTAAATGACAAAACCAGGGTTCGTATGTTCAACGTGAACATTAACTACTGCTGTGTTGTCTGGGTGGCTATAAAAACAGCCAGCCTTTGTGAACCTGTATCTCACATGGCTAGCCTTCCCTCCTCCCTGCCCCACCCCAAGTCAGTTTCTGAACTAGTTGCCCACCGTGGCAGTAGAAGAATCTGGCTGAAGCAGATCACAGAATCGTACTTTCAGGTTCCCTACTGGTCAATTATGAATCATGCAACATGCTGTTATTATTTCCAAGATTAGAACTAAAAGCCAAAAGCTACTCTTTAGCAGGACATCGAGTCATCAGTTAGACAAAGCACACAGCTGGCTATAAGTTGGTCTATGTCATTCTTCAAAGCACAGAGTGCTCCTGCTTCACCACTGTGTCCTGTATTTCAAACTGTATGTAACCCAGCACTGGACACTTCCTGGGGTTGCAGCCAGCACTTCCACGCTCTGCTGTGTAACTCTCCCTCCCAGACAGCAGGACTTCTTCCACTGCAGACACCCCAGTTTTACAACCTCCATCACAGACTTACCACACCACACAAAGCAAGTGTGTTCAGAGCCATCACTCCCCACTCTTTGGAAAACCCCTTCTTTGGGATGCTCACCACCCGCTTTCTGCCCTGCACCAGTCACTCCCTGAGTTAAAAGCTGTGTTTTGCCTGCTTTCCACATACAACCTTGGGTCCTTTTCTATTCAGACTTGTGAAATAGTCCCTGCAGATGAGGTGGTGATCTGCAAGCTCTGGGCACCCAGCATAACCAGCTCCTACCACCCAGTCAGAAGGGTGGAGACCTGACACCAAGGTGTTAGGAAAGGCGACAAGGGCAGGGCAAACATCTGGTCCCTACTGTCCAGTGTTTCCCGGCTGCTCAGTGCAGAGTGCCTCCCTAGTCACCGAGGTCCCCATGTGGATTCCCTCATGTCTGATACAGGGTGACAGTCCAAAGGTGTGTCTCCCTTCTTTGGACATCTTCTATCCTGAAGCTTATAAAGGCTTTCTAGCATTGATGCCTCTGCCTTCTTGCCAAATTTGGCTGAAATCAGCTAATGAGTTTAAAAAATTTAAAAAAATTTAAAAACCCAAACAAACAAAAAAACCCCAAGGGAACTGGTATACTCTATAAGCATAAACATCACAGTCACCCTGGGAAAGTGCCAAACATAGGCTAATGCTCAAACAACAGCAGATCCTTCCCTGGCTTCTGTGTAACACTCAGAGGCTGTGGACAACACGAGTCTATGGTCACACTGAGGACCACAGAGAAGCCCGAGACGTTCATGCCTTGACCCAGCCATTTACCATTTTGAAGCACAAACACAGAGGATTACCTTGCCAGCTAAATCAGTTGAGCCTCTGTCAGAGTCAAAACCTCAGGCACCAGAACACAGGTCTCAAAAACAGACAGATCCATCCATTTACACATCTAACTGCCACAGCAGCAACCACAGTTGTTGAGGCAGCTTAATGCAGCAAGGCAGCAGCACATACCAGTAACCGCCTCTTCACTCCCAGCATGTTATAGGCAGCAATAATATATTAAAGGCCTATACCCAAAAAAAAACCAAAAGCCAGCTGCTTAACCATGAGTCATAGGCAGTGTCCCCACTAGATTGGGAGAAATTGGTTCAAGGGTCCTGGATTGAGTGACTTCTCTTTTGCCCTGGAAACTGAATAGGCCAAGCAAGCCCCAGGATGAAGAAAGCAGCTCTCCTAGGATGCTGAAGGTAAGTAATGGATAACAAACAGACAAAAGTTATTTGGGAAAGTGCTGTCTTGCAACAGCATCATGCAGCCATTATCAAACAGATTTCCTACATGTTGGCTTTTCCTGCATGAGCTATTAGTAGCTGATGTCTGGAAGGCTGGCCCTTATACACAAACACCTTCCAAAACTAGGGCAGCCATTCAGTTCAGAAAGCCAAGATGCTGGCCAGCAAACTGACTATTTAGACTATCCCGGAAGCAAAATGTATTCCCAACAAGCTGCCCCCCAGCAAAACCAAAGATCTCACAGTATGTGATCAAAACAGAGACGGGGACATGCTGTCATGTAATCAAGAACAGTAGCCTCTGATGAAGCCACATGCTGTCACTGCTTTTAGACTACAGATAAAACCTAACCATGCTGCAGTACAGGCAGAAATCAGTGTAAACCTCTGGCCTCCATCACAGGGACTATCAGGTTAGACAACCCTGAAGAATGTCTCTACCTTTGAAATCTGTAAAGACAGGCTAGTTTAAACATTTCTTCACCAAACACATCTCCCTTTTCCTCTCAACAGGCTGTAGTGAAGATGAAGAGCATTTGGGGAACCCCACCTAATACCAAACACCAGGATTCTGGGCTAATTAAACTGCAGGGTGGGATTCCAAGGCCCTTTACCCAAGATACAGCCACTGGAGGTTTCATAGGGCTTCTCTCAACTTGCTCATTACTTTGCCAGCATTCCTGAAGGGTTATATTCTATTGATGAAAACAAACAGGCACACGAGAGAAAATACACCCTTTTGCAGAGCTGTCTTTCAATCATCCTTCAGACAGAAGAACTGGGCAGAAAAAAAACCCAGGCACATTCTTACCCATAGTTTCTTTAGAGTGGCACAGAGATTGGCACAACGTTTATGGGGGGGAGGAGCAGAACAAGGACAGGCCAGGTCATTACATTTGGGACACTGGCAGCATCATCCGAAGGGATACAGCAGAGAAACCCCCCAGCTGGCTCACAGCTGGCCAGTCCACACACACGCATAGCACTTTGCAGAGACACAAGCTCTTGTACCAAAAGCACTCTGTCTACAGTGGGTCAGGGGTGTATCTGTGCCAAAAAAACCCTTTCTGTACCACTCCTCTATGACCTCTCTACAACAGCATCAACATAGCTCAGCAGCTACCAGCTCCTTCCAGAGCTAGGTCTCTGCACCTGCTAGGACGTGCACGCCCAGAAATACAGAATCAGCCTTCGTAGAAACCAGGAGAACTTCATGAGGAAAGAAGGATGAGAGATCAAAGCTCTATAAGTTAAATAGCAGGGACCCACAGCTATACTGCAATCCTACTTTTGCATAGCAGACAAGGCTCTCTAATATCCAGTCTCTTTAATCTCTTTAATTTCTGCTCTCATAGTTGTTCTTTGTCCATGGAACAAAGCCTGAACTACTTATAGATTTATACTTATATAACAAAGCTGAAGTGGTGGTGAGTTTTATTGGTGTATTTATTATTAACCAAGTGGACTAGAACAACCTCCTCTGTGAATGCAGTTTACCAGGATGACGATGCATCAGCAGAACTGAATCGATGTAGGCAGTAGGGGCTGGCAGAGAGGAGGAGGGATATAGTGAGTCACCCACAGCACTTGTCTGAGGCAAGTTTCTGCTAGACCTCTACATCAGCTTTTTGTTTTTCCTTTGCCTAATCCCTAGGGTTCACCAAGACCAGACAGGCTACAGAGGGGATGAAGCAACCCTTTTTGGCACTTGCAGAACACACAGTCAACATCACACTCCAAGCAGATTGCCAGGAACAGAAGACAAGCCAGGGAGTCCTAGTCCTTCTCCAGCCTGCTGGCTAAGCCCTAGCTCTGTTCACCACGTCTGTGGCAGGCTCACATACCTCTTTTCCTGGACCAGCACCCAGTTGGGGAACACCAGCTGGCAGAAATCAGTGTAAACCTCTGGCCTCCATCACAGGGACTATCAGGTTAGACAACCCTGAAGAATGTCTCTACATTCTTCACCAGCTGGGATGAGAGCAAACAAGTTTTCTAACATGAGCAACACAAAGTCTGGGTAAGGAATTACTGGGATACCGGAGACGGACACTGTCACTTCCAGTAGGATACTCCAGCCGACACCTCTGCTAGACACAGCCTAAGCTTCAAACAGACTTTTCAGCCTCCTCTTGCCCTGCTACATGAGATCACACCATTGTGGCTGTGTATTGCCAGGAGAGACCCTAATTCTATATATTACCAGGTGAGGACATAGTCTTCTAGGGCTCTTTTGAACACAAGGCCCTGATAGGTGGGACACTCCCAATAGCTTCTCACTCCAGCCCCACACAGACCCTATAAATCAGAGACAACAGACATAGCAGATGACAGAGGCAGACAGTATCACAGAGGAATAGACAAGGTTCTGCACTGCAAGCTTTTCACATCCAAACCTAAAGCCTTAATCAGGAAGAAGAGAGGTAGTAGAGAAGGAGTCACCCAGGCAAGTCAGAGAAAAGTGGCAATGGCTCCGTATGAACCCTCATCGGGAACCAACACTCAAACACATCCCCCTTTGTCTTCCTCCCTTATCAACCAGCAACATTTTGATTGTCTCATTTTAAAGTTGAACTTTTTAGACAAATTATAACAAAGCTTATGTGAGGTTAATCACTCCCCGTTTCCTCTGGCATTCATTGTAATAGCACTAATTACAATAAACACATTTAAAATTAATGTGCATATCATATGCATATATCAATTGCATTCTAATTTACCATTGATTAACGTCCACAGGCTGAACGTGCTTTCAATAATAAAAAACTCTGACATAGCTTAACCCACCTCTGCCTGCCAGACTGCTCCCACAGCCAGGTGGGAGGCCATGACGGATGAGACTGACAGAGGAGAAAACACGCAAGCCACCAGCAGCGAGTTACAGATCTAGGCAAGCTCCGAGCCTAAGACACATGGTAAGGATGAGCCTTCTGTCTACGCTAAGCCATCTCCAGTGCCTGTCACTTTGGAAATGGGCTCACTCTCAAAATTCCAAAGCACTGCTCTGCTACAGTATTTTAGATTTTCTTGCAAGCAGGCAGGATTTAATTTTCACTAACACAGTCAGTTTTTGCAAATAGCCTTTATT
This sequence comes from Ciconia boyciana, assembly GCF_034638445.1. Taxonomy (NCBI): domain Eukaryota; kingdom Metazoa; phylum Chordata; class Aves; order Ciconiiformes; family Ciconiidae; genus Ciconia; species Ciconia boyciana. The sequence continues at coordinate 53,686,763 of NC_132941.1, read as the reverse complement.
ACCTACCTCCCTCTTCACCAGACACAATTCCCTCCAAGCATCCATCAGCACGGCTCTGCCAGACAGGGCCATGATGAGGCACAACCCCAGCAAGACTGGCAGGAACCTTCAGTGGGGTCGGGAGGCCAAGCTACATTTTTCCCAATACCAGATGCAAACAGAATCAATCATATTGATTAAAGACTGTTTAAGCTGGGCCGGTACAACTGCTAAGGTATGGGCGACCTGTCCCACAGTCAGTTTATGTGTCAGTTAAACAGATGACAAATGAGTAGAGGGGTACTGAGGGAAGAGCTTGAACAATTCCTGCAGCTCTAATATGTTCCCTTCCCTGAGCTGCTTGTTCTGCCCCTCTGCCAGAGGACACACTCATTACAGCAAAAATAAAGAGTGCTCCTGAGCCACACAGACCTACCTACAGAATGAAATAATTTTTAAGTTAATATGCCAAGATGTGAAACACAACTAATGCTAGATTTGCAGATGATAGCATACATGCCACATCTCTGAAAGAGCACATTTCCAGCCTAACCTGAGTGAGGAGCAGCTGAGAAGACAACACACTTTCACTTCTGCCCTGTCTGCTACAGCCGTAACCCCACACTGAAGGAAGGAAGAGACACATGTTACTGGCTTCAGCTAACACTGGTGCTTGTCTTTTCAGAGTTCAGTGGTAGCACACAAAAAGGATACAAATCATTCAGTGCTGAAGACTCAGATGAGAGGTAGCAAGTGATTACAGCAGTGTAACTTGATGGCATCCCATCCCATGCATGTGCCTACAGTCAGATTTGCTCAGGCAGCAAAAACAGGAAGGTTGAATAAGCTATTGCTGAAGAACAGTTTTTACCAATCTTGGTGTAGCCATCAGAAAACTTACCACAACAGACTGCTAAAAATTTAGTCCAGTAGTATTATCCTATCTCCCCAAAGAACCTACAGATCTGGCCCTGATCTTGCTCCAGCATCTTTTGATGTACTCTTTCTTAAAATACTTTCAATGAGCACATTTCTGTCTAAAAGTTCACAGAAAGAGCAAATTTATATGGATATTGGAGCACAGTTACGTACAGATTGATCTGAACTCTTCTCAAGGACCCTGAACCTAACATTTGGACTTGTCCAATCAGACACCAAACCAATGCTAAACGACCTACGAAGCTAATTTAAAATTAACTGGCACATAAAATTCTTGTATGAAGGAGTTCATGAGTCAGCCATGGACAAAGAATGAGTCATAGGAGATACATAGGAGATAATTTTGAAGAATGAGTAAACTTGAGAAAAATCCCAAATTGCCAATGAACAATATGCAAGTAGAAAAACATGCTCAATTTACAAAATAAGTTAATTGCTATGAATTAGTCAGATGGCTCTAGCCACATCAACATATCTATTGTGGGCTTCTGTTGCAGTCTACATGTCACAGCTGAGCAATTTGAATCTCTATTAAAGGTGTCTCTGACTTTAATGAGAGTTACTGCAACGTATATCAACAACATACTCTGGAGATATACCCCAGAAGAAAATCTAGCGCCACAAAAATAAAGCTGCCTTAGCTTCTCCAATGGAGGACACTTCCTTGAGCACCCTGAGCTCACAGACCCACTGCAGACCTATTGGGGAGACCATGCACTGATCCATATCTCTCCTAGGGCTCCGCACCAGCAGAAAAAAAGGCTTGCCGATTCCTATCGGCCACCATCCACAAACTCGTTCTTAATTAAAGAAAGGACATGGGAAAGACCATGGCCTTGGGCAGCTCAGAGAACACAGCCACTCCTTCCTTTGCCCCTGCAGCTGCTGAAATACTCCATACCCCTAGTTCCTTCCTAATAATCAGGAGAGATCACCCACAACTCCTTTCCACTGGAAAAAAAAAGTTTTTAAAAAAATCAGTTCTTCTCCTGCCCATTTAAGAAAATCCTTTGTTCATATGCATTGCTTGGCCACCAAGTCACACCACCAGCTCTGTTTCTTAAGCCCACACCCCTCCATTTGCCCCACCGCAGGCGAATACCCAGATAGTCCCAGCAGCATAAGCAAAGGCAGAAGCTCCTGCAGTCCTCTGGTATCAAAATCTGTAACCTCCTGCCTACCCTGAAACCAAAACTTCCTCAAGTACCAAAGTCCCTCAGAGCAAGGAGCAATATTTCTGAAGGTTCAACCACAACATATTGGATCAACAGAGAGAGGCATCTTCTAACATTTGGTACACATTTGCTATTTCTCTTTTCCCACTTCTGGGCCACACAATAAAACCTAGCAATGACAGATGCACAACTTCTCTGCAGCACTAACTTTTGGGGGATGCATAAGGGCACAATTCCACCTTACAACCTCTCTGGCTGCAAATCCCACTTAAGAGTTTCCCACTGTGTTCACTCCCACCCTCTCTACAGTGACTTACCATCCCCACAGACACTCCTGGGACTAAATTCCACTCACCCTCCCCTCCTTTTAAGTTTTTGATCTGATTGTCAGCAATTCGTGACAAGTACAGTCCCACAAACAGTGGCATCAACACAACTGAGAGGAACAACACCCAGAGATGGGGGTTTCAGAAAGGGCAGGAATCTCCTAAGCCAGGTTTCCCACTCAAAGCATTATAACTTCATACCCCCACTTCCATGTTTCTGAGCCCTTTTATATCTAACCCTCCCTAACCCAAGTCTTAGAAGAAACCCAAGCCCAAATCATGCAATAGATTATTACAATGGGTTTTGTTTACACAGCTGAACAAAATTTAGCCTGACTTCCAAATGTGCCTTTACTGCCTTTATTTTCCTGCACAGTTTTTGCCAACTTGTGGGTATGAGGATGGATGTGTGTGTAGGATTTTACAGCTTTTTTCTTTAATTTGTAGTCATGTTTAGTGCTACACAGCTCATTGACAGCAGACTGACCACCAGCCGAAGAACATTGTTCTAATTAACTAACTTCTTAAAACCATCAGTCACTGACTCCAGTTCTGCCAAGCATGTTATCTGTCTCAGGATAAAGCACATAGGTTTTATGATTACCTACAGTCACATCAGAACCAGGGGAACGTCTCCCTGAAGGATGAAAGTAACATAAAGCCTCTCAAGTAATCCCTCTCTGCATGCCAGCACTGCCACCCATCTCCCATGAGACTCACCCATCCATCTAGTATTGGACCCCATATGTATAACCAGCCCTTATACCCCAAATGAGTAACAAAGCAGCTAGCTAAAGGCTCCCATGATTCACTGGTAGGAAATGTAGTCAGCATTCACTATCCTACATCTGCTAACAGACTGACTAATGCATAATGCCAAATGGATCAGTTTTCACAGCACTGCTTGAAATGCAAAACATTTAGTCAGTCTGGAAAGGACTTCACAGTTATCAACATACAGGAGGGAATAGTATTTACACCTTTTTGGACTTAGGTGCTCAAACTCTCCCACCTGATAGCTATACAGCTCTAGTAGGACTAGGACTCAGTTTTGAGTCCAGCTAAAACAACACTAGTCCTATACCCCTCCTGCCCAAGCATGGTCCAGAAATAGATCCTGATGAGGTTGGGAAAGCTGAAAAATACCTGAAAAGCCACAGAAAACCAAAGGAAACTCATCACCCCCATCACACATGCTAGAAAAGTAGAAGAAGATCCACAATGACCAAGCACTCGTATAAGCACAGAGCAACAGGTATTGAATTCAAAAGAGCTGATCTGCACTTAACCAGCTCTGAGCCAGGCTGCAGGTGAAGCATAGCTGCTGAATTGTTACCCTTAAACTCCTAAGCTCTGTACTAGTTTTCCTTATAGTCTGTGCTGGGTCATGACAGTCAGGCTGCGTAACACACAAACTACCTGTGGTGGCCGGAACTTCAAGTAATTACCTTCAGATGACTTGTAAACAATTTTCAGGAGTGCTCAAAGCTTCAGATAAGCACATATCACAATGCAGCATCACCATTTTAGCCTGAAAGACCCCAATCCTTCCAGCCATTGATGAGACCTAGATGAATGGACGTGGCAGGAAATGTTTCTTTTTTCGCTTTTTTTTCCCTCCATTCCCATCAGCTCTTGGCTACCTACCACTAAGAGTGCTGCCTTTTGAGACATAGCATACCCCCAATCAGCAGGGAACACCAAGGCAATCTCATCCAGAGATGCTTCGGTTGAAAAAGCATGAGTGGAAGATCTATAAAGGCAGACAGGGAGGATAAGCTTTGCAATATAAGTACAACATAACTAAACAGCACAAATGGCTGGTCAGTGCAGAAATAAACCAAGGGCTTGGTTATGCAGACACTTTGATGCAGCACAAACCCAAGTTGCCGCCAGAAACAGTAGTCATATGCCCCTTGATCACCCCCAGCTATTCATTCCCACTGCAAACCTTGTGCCAGTCCTGATAAGATGGGTGATAAATTTGGAGGGAAGAAAAGATAGCTGAAAACTACAGACAAGTTTGGGGTTTTTGAGTCCCCCACCTGCCAGATCAGCTCCCTGGCCTGGCTGATGCTGCACCAACTGCGGTGCTAGCCCAAGGGAGGCCATGGGAACAGGCTGCAGCAGAGTCAAACGCAAGAGTCTCTGCTGGCAGCAGATAGATAGTGTCACATAGAAACACAGTGTAGCCACAATCTTTAACTTTTCCATTTAAGAAATGTTCCTGTCATGGAGCCTTCTACTAAACTGTTCATAACATTCCTGAATGCACTATTCTGCAAGATGGAAAATGCTATTACTGTCATGTTACCACCATGTAACCAACAGGACTAAAATCCAGTCCATGCTAAAAAATTCCCAGATAAACACTGGATTCAAATAACCTGTGTTTTGCTGAAGCTTAGTAAATACTCAGCTTGCAGTCACTGCCAAATATAATGGAGTGACAATGGGACAGCACTATTCATTCTGCTTTCAGGTCCTTTGCTGTAATGCTTTATGAATATATTTGCCCAAACCTAAGATGTTTTATGTGACGGATTTCTAAAAGGGACACAACATGTAATGTACTGCTGGACAAGCTGCTGGAAGGACTAAGGTTAGAGAAAGCTCAAGTGATCAATAAATGTGAGGAGTTATAAAGCACAGAAAGCACTTAGAAACACTTCAGTACCTAAATGTTAGAGATTGTCAATAATTTTCCTTCCAAACATCTTTCTAATAGCATATCCCTTTAACCAAAAGCAAACATTTATCTGCCCTTTTCATCTAAACATTTTGTCCTTTTTCCAGCCATGAAAAACTAAAGTGGTTCCCCCCCCCAGCTGAATACAAAAGAACACTTTTGTTAAATATTATTAAAAAAAAAAAAACACACAAAAAAAACCCCCAACCAACACTAAAAAACCCACAGCATTTCAAACAAGCTTTCACTTCCTCACACTTTCTTCCCCAAAATAACTTAAGTAGAACTGGTCAAAGAAGTTAAGAAAAAGAAGGAAGCAGCAGCAAATAACTCAAACCCATGGGAATAATGAATAGTTGGTGACATGAGTGTATATTTACCAATCTGGCCTTTTAAATTACCTCCTCCCCTGCAGAAGAATAGCTTCTTTTTAATTTAAAAAAGAAAAAAAAAAAAAAGAGCAAAGAACTCAAAGGAATTCCCCCCTACATGGCTTAAAAATCAACTGCAGGACAACACAAACAGTCAAAAAGCTGTAACTTCAAAGAGTAAGGAGGACTGCAAATCATAAAGCTTCCCATAGGGGTCTTTGTGTATCTTAGAATGATACATCTCAAAAATCAGAAGTCCCAAGATCATACATGGTTGATGTCTAATCACCAAAACATACAGCTTCCCAGAGCAGCAAGGTGACAAAATCCATTTGCATTTCTTCTTTTTCTTTCCAAAAGGGGAAGCTGAGTAGGAAGCAGCAAGACCTGCTCCTGACTGCATGACAGGACAGCAATACGCAAGAGAAACAAATACTCACAAACCTTCACAAACTAGTTCAGGCCCCTGGCTGCTCCCATTCCAGGTTCAGTGCATAAGGCGTCATACAATGCTACCTGTGCTGATGGGAGCATCCATTCCCTCAAAGCTTTGGATACCAGGTGGAGAGTCAGTCTCTGCAAGACCTTACAAAATTTTCTGGTAGAAACAACCTCTTCATCTGGCAGGAAATGAATCCCTTTCCCTCATGCCTTACCATCTTCCTAAGGCTTGTGGTGTGCGATGGGGAGTGTGCATGAAGGGCTGTGGAAGAATGGGACAGGGCAAGGAATCATCATCTTCTCTAACAGGCACTCACCAAGAACACCAAGTAAACTGTGCTTGCAGTGATCTCCTTTTCTGCCATCACTCCATCAGACAGGAATGATTTAGCCCCACAGCCCTATCTCCACTCTAAAGAATATAACTCAACTGAGTAAATAAAGAGCCAGGTAATGAAGGACCATCAATTCTAGCCTCCAGCCAGCACATGCCCAGGAACATGTTCCCAAGCAGCAGCTGCTTCAGGGACCCAGACTAGGAATCCAGCTCTTCCTTTTAATCCCCCTCTCTCAACCACCACCAAAGGAGAGAATCAATAAAGCACAGAGTACAGGATTAGGTGCCAGTCAATGGGTGCCCATATCTACCTTTTCACTTGGGCTTTGGCATCTGAACCCATCACTCCAAGCAGAGGGCTCTGGGTTACAAGGACTGCATATATGTGTGTGCATGCACACACATGTATATCTTGTACCTGGTTTAAAAAAAAAAAAAAACTAACCCAAAACACCACAACAACTCTGAAAGCAATATAAACAACAGCTTCAATCACTCTGAATTTGTCCATCTCTCTTTAGGAAGGATTTTGATATGTCTCTAAAGAACTCTTTGCACATCTGTTTGCTTAAATATGGATATAGAAGCCTAGCTTTCAACATCTAATTGGCTCAACACCTTCCATCTCTGGAGACAAGAATCTCATGCTGTCCTCCAGGATTCAAGCCTTCCTCCACTGTTCACCCTGAAGGCAGGTCATTTCTACTTTTCTCCATGTAGCAAAAGGTGTCTCAGTACATGCTGTCATTTCTGTGCAGTCAGGATCAACAGCAAGATCACAAGGGAATCGCTAAGAGCTCTGTGAAAACATTTTATTTTCATCTCCATTTTCCATCTCTTGTTGCTATTAACCATCTTTACATCAGTGATTCTCTTGTGACAGCTCATCAGAATCAAATGTCTGTAGTTTATTACAGCTGGGATGATTGTGAATTTTAGGGAATAAGGACAAGATGGGTAACCTTAAGGAAACAGAAAGGCCATAGGGTGACAACCTTAACTTGTAATACTGAGCAAAGCACATGTAAAATTCAATACGTAACCATATCAGAAAAATATAATTTACTCCTAAGAGCATTGGTGCAAGCAAAGGGCAATCAGATGTGCTTGGGCACCATAGCCAAGTAGGAATCTGCTGGCTGTAGCAGGAGTCAGTCAGTAGAATCACTGCAGTCTCAAGCAGTCTATATGGGTCACACAGAATAATCATCTCATTATGTTTCTACAAATCACTAATTCTACCCAGTGCCGAGGTTAACAAGGCTCCTGTCGATATCAGCAGTTTGGCACACAGGAATTCAATACTCAGAGAATCAACCTCCATCAGTATTATCGAAACACGTGAGAAATACGATGCAGATGCCTCCTTTTCCTCGACTCCTACCACCAGGTGATTCCCTACCCTATATGCATACTGCAACTACAGCTGCTCAGAAGTTTCTGACAGCTTCCCATCAGAAAAAAACACCAACTGAACATGTTTTGCAGAAGCACATTCATTTCAGTGAGCCTTCTGCTGAAACGTAAGCCATCCTCCCAGTCCTCGGCCAACTGCCAGGAGAAAGCAACTGTCATATGGCACAATGCAAAGTGGATGATGTAGGTAAGTCTTCAGAGCTTGAACTGTTCAGGTTTCCAACATACACAGCTCCCAGGCAGCTCTGTCCACCATGCACTTTGCAACACCTAAGCATGTTAAAGCCTTGAGAGAGTCATGTCAGCTGGCCCCTAACCCTGTGCAACCTGGGGAATGGAGATACTGCAAGTCCTCACACAGCTGCATGGAAGGGCTTCCCCAGAGCTCAGACTTTCACACAGTAATGCAGAGATACTCCTTCTGCAAAATTAGCATCAACAGCACCATAAAGGATTTCAGGCCAGTCCCCAGAAAGCTTTTTTTAATCTCACGTTTATCCCCTCTTTATTAATCACCTTTATTCTCTCAAAGCCTGAGGAATCAAGTCTTCAGGCTCTTTACATCAGAGATTATGCTGGCCATAGTTGGAGCAAGCAGGTAAGGCTCGTAAGCAAGATATCCCATTCTGATGCAGACATCTTCAGAAACAAAAAAAGAGAAGATGAAATACAGAACACTCCCAAGATGGCAACAGAATGGTTCCTAAAACAGCAAGTTTTTCTAACTTCCCTCGAAGCATCAGTTAGTTTAACAGCAATACAAGTAGACAATAAAATCCAACATTTAGGATTCCCAGTCACCAAATTCCCCAAACAAAACAAATTCCTTCTTTGCTTATTTTAACTGCAAACATGTTTTAGGTTGGTAGCCCCTAGGTAGAAAAGGTACAGCACACTACTGCACTAGCTGTCACACTCCAGAGTGGAAAGTAGTCTCACATTTTGCTAAGGACAACTTCTTCCCCACACCTATGTGGCCAGTTAATAAACCAGTTTCCAAACTTGGAGTCAAAGGAGCATTCTCAATTCTGCCACCTTCCGTTACCATGAAGCAGCCACATCAAACTGACAAACTCTCATTTTGCTGATCAGTAGGGTTCCACGAGCGGTTACTGTACCTTGGTGACCAGCATTGTTTGGAAGATCAGTTTGGAAAACAAAAAGGAAAGTGGGCTAAACATTACACCAACGTTAATCAGCTAATACAAGAACATACTTGACTTCACACTGAGTTAAGGCAAGGTTGCTCCAGCAAAGATCATTTACATTGTTTCTGCTGAGGGATGGTAACTCTTTAAATAATTCAAATCTTGTTGCAAGACCACATTTATAACCCCTAAAGCCTCAATGTTCAATAACCAAATCCTTTGCTAAATCAAAGATCAGGAAAATTGTCTTCCTCTGGGGAACTATTACAATGAATGAGCAAGATCGTAACTATACTACCATCTTCTAGAGTAGAGGAAATCAGAACTATTTGACTAGTGGTCCCTGAGACTCTTTTATGCTAAGTGTCTTCTCTTCTTGCAGCTGTTTGAACCCTGTGGGCACAGTGGAATCCAAACGGTCACAGAGAATTGCAAGATAATGATAATCGTAGGCAGTCACCAATTTGTGACAGCATTAATGTCACAAAACCCTTGTTACTAGCAAAGAGAGAAAAAGAAAGCAGCGTACAGTACTTCATAAAAGTTGCCTCATTTGAGATTTTGTCTTTGTTTTATTTTTTTAATTGAATTGGTGTCATGTTGCTGCAGCCACCACTGTTTAGGGCAGTAATAAAGCCTGCCTCACCAGAAACACCTTAAACAGAGCAATTAAGGAACATTTTGAAAAACCAAAGAAATAAGATTAGTGCCTCCAGGAATCAATCTTCAAACTGCAGCAAGACAGGTACAGTGGAATAATGAACCAACATCACAGCCCTGTATATCAAAGTCATCTTGGCACCAAGAACATCACACGTGCAGGCAGGTCTTAGATCATTCCCATGCATAAAGGCAGCTGGCAAGAGTCTAGGGCCTTGTGGGTGGGCAGGGAAGAAGAAACAAGTGGTCACAGAAAATGTGAATTATAGAAAAATCCTGGTTTAGGAGAAGGGGAGAGAGGTTCCTCTGACTCACTCTCTGGACTGGGTCTCAATGCATTGGATATATCTGGATGAGTGTCCTCATTGCTCTCAGACACTGCGAAGATACAGACCAAGGAGTTTTGGGAGGAAAAGAAAGGGAAAGTAGCAGGCTGCTAGATGCCAGTTAGCCCATAGACCCTGAAGCATACAATTCTGTTACCCAGAATGCAGATATTTATCCAGGGTTACGCTGCTGCTCACTATCTCAGAATCTCATTTTTTTCTATCTTTTCCCTTTAGCTCTTCAGAGCAAACAGTGACCTCTTGAACAAGAGAGACTAAGTCAGTTTTACACAAGCCTAGCTACCTTCCAAAAGGAATTAACCTTCTCCAGGTGTGGTTGTGAAATTTCAGTCCCACAAAGGTGCTTATTCCACTCCCACATCTCCAACATGGTGATACTCCCTGAGTGTGTGAAGAATCCCTTTCCATGTCAGCATGCTGCAAAAGCAGCCCAGGCAGCAAGAGTTCTGCCAAAAACAGAATTCAGGCACAGAAGACAACCAGTAACTTGCACCACAACAGGCACAAACATTTGGAGAACTAGCCTAAATTCACCAATAGTATTCCTAGTGGAAAGTCCCATCAAGTGGTTCACCTTTATCTCACTCCCAAGCCGTTGCTCCTGAGGACTGATCCTTGATGATTTCACCAAGCTTCTTTCCCCTCTCCCTTCCCAGCCTCTTCCTTTGCACAAAGACTCCCCTTCCTTTTGCATCCCGGTGCCTACATTGGGAACCAAGATGCAGGTGGACAGGGTAGAATCCCCTCACGTCTTTTGGTTAGCTCTTTTCCATGGCTTGCAACTGGGAAATCAACATGAGTGCAAACCTCCTGCATGAATCAGAAACCACTCCACTCACCAGCATCAACTCTCCATGGAGTTAAAATTTGGCTTTGACTCTGTCCCATTTGTCAAACAGCACTTCACCTCACCTTAAAAACCATTAGAAGTGGGAAAAAAAAATTTTGCCAGGGTAATTAAGATGATTTGCACTTTTCAGTAAGAGCCCAGCTTGAGATGGACAACACAGGAGAACACACACAGCTGGGCAAAGGTAAGCAAAGTTCATGCAATAAGCTTCAGGAGATGGGAGCTCTTGGGTCCTCCTTCCAAAAGGAGCAGTTTAAGACGCAACTTTAACACTCAATCTCTAGGAAATCTCCTAGATACAGAGGAAACACTAAGGCAGGAGGACTATATTCCTCCCCCTCTACTCCACACCACCTCCAATGCTATGTCCTCTTCCCTCTTATCCCTCAAATAGACTCCTTCAAGGCATTAAGGTGACATCAGTCTAACCCCAGAAGGATCTGATGTTCTGCTCACTAGCATTATGGCTTCTCAAGAGAGATGAGGCACTGTCATAACACGGGCCAGAATGGCAATAACAACTTACTGAATACAGGGCTCTACGTTGCTCCATTCTTAGCTGGAAGTTAGGTTTGAACTACAAGTTGACTGACAAAATGTTTGCCCCAACTGCCAGACCTTGGTGCTGTCCCAAGATCCAGAAGAAGGAAAGCTATCAGGGATGAGACTTCTCCAACCTGCCTGCATTCTCTTCTAAGAGACTCTCCGGCACTCATGTTCTCAGAAAGGCCTTCCCTGGCACCCCAGCAGTCTCCCGCCAAGGACAGTAGTCAGGCCAGCCAGCAAGCTACCATCCTACAACAAGCAGATGTTATTCTCCAATGTGCCTCCTTGCTCTTGGCACACTACCCTGTTCAGATCCCTTGACGGACAAGTCCAGATCCTGCTCAGAGTAAGGAGGACTCCACTGAGGTAAAAGATTTTGTTGAGAATAGATCATGAGCCTCTTGTAAGAATACCTGTTTAAAGGAAAGCAGCTGATTCACTGAATGTCAGCTGTTTTGAAATTGTCTCACTAGTCCCACAGAAACATAAGAAGGGCCACGCTGAGTCAGAACAAGGGTCCATTTCACTCACCATCCTGCTTTGCAACAGTGGCTACTAGTAGACACCTAAGGAAGAATGAGGTCAGGCTAAGTATATATAGCATTAACCCTAATACTCTCACAGTATCTGGCTATTTTCAACTAAAGAGATTCTTTGAGTTCTTTCTGGTGGCTGAGACTACAACAGATCAGCACAACAATTTACTATAGTGGAACAAAAAAACCCCACACCAAACAAAAAAAAAAAAATCAAACAGACAAAGAGTTTCTACCTCCTATGGCTTTGTTTCTGAGACCAGAAATGCCGTGAGATTTCCTTTGCTCTTTGCACAGGCCCTAAAGGGCAGCTGGCTTATTACCCCCAGCAAGTAAAGTGGTTTTGCAGCCTTACAAGAGTTGGTGTTCTCTGTCCCCATCCTGTCCAGACCAGAGAATCATAAAACATTTTACATCAGCATAGATCTGGCATGCCATCTATCTGTAAAGACGCCCTGCTGGCTGTCTGGATCACATCTGCTTAAAGATCCATTTGAGCTTTTCCATTTATGTGGTGCTTTGAAATCACAGGGTACAGACAGGCCAATTATAAACAATAAAGTTACCACACGTAAGGAATTACTGTTTCTCAGACGAGCAAAGGTAATTGGCCATATGCACACACACAGACTAGTCCCAATGGCAGAGCAAATTTCGTTTAACTTGTATTTCGTGGTAACGCATTTTGTTAACTATTTGCAAGGGAGTGAAAGAACAACCATGGTCAGCTACCACAGCTCAAGGTAACAGTTACACGTGGTTTAAGCTATCAGTCCACCGCCGCAGTGAAACCTTTAGAGTTTGTCAGTGTTACTTAGCCCCACCTCAGCAAACAATTCACACTTCAGAAACAAAACCAGTTTCATTCTAAACAGAAGCAAAGACCTTGCTATTTATTTAAAGACATAGAGAAGAAATGCAGCAGGGAAAAAACAAACAGAAGTACTTGCTAATTTTTCTTTTTCCACATAATTAACCCAGAAGCATACCTGAAACTATGCATTTTCTTTTCAAAGACACAGAAATTGAGCATATGGATACCTTTAGTCTTATGTCAAAATAGACTTACAGCCTCCCTTGCTTGTAGTAAATTACCTGGAAAAAAAAAATTACATTTTTGAAGAAAATTACCATAAAACAACTACACAATACTTGGGTACAAGATGAGAGCAACCAGGTGGGAGCAGGGGGAAACATCCCCAGAAATACTGGATTTGCATTATTTTAGGATCAGCTCTAATACCAAGAGGGTAAATGGGTCCCAACAATACATGAGAAGAACCAACTCTACAAAATTCATCATTCAGTAACATCCTGCCTTTGGCACACTTCAATCAGGCTGTGATGAGAGATGGGGAAGAGGCAGAGATGCACATGTGGTTGCTATGGAGTTAAAGGCTTGAAGGAGATACAGGGAATCAGCACAACTGCCTAGAATACAGTTAACTCTTAAAGTGCCTCTCTCTAAACACTTCCCTGGCCAGCCAAATTCATGAATACCCATACTAAAAGAATGCTTTTAAATATTCAGGAGTTCCCATCAAGAGTCAGAGTCCAAGAACCAAAATCCACCAAGGGAGCGTAGATGCTCCATGTTAAAAAAACAGCTGAGACTGGCAAACAGCCAGCTGCTACAGAAGCCAAGTAAGGGTTGAGGGATTAGAGAATGGAGGTGGACATGGATGGAGAACCATGCTTTGCAGCATATCATCTCTGCCAGCTTCCCTTGTAGCTCAATACTCTGTTCTGCCAGGCACAAGGGAGCAAAAGTAATTGCTAGAGATACATGCAGAGATTGATTTACCCCAAGATGACAAGCAGAGGCCATCATCGTAACAAAAAAATTGAAAACATCTGCAGTTCAGCTGTCAATCTGAAATATTTGAAGTACTTTGAACTCCTAAGAAGTCCAGGCATATCCCCTTCTCAAGAACACATATCTTTAAATTTTTGGACTTTTTCTGCCCCATGGCACTACATGAAAAAACCACCACACTTGCTGATGTGAGCGCACGACCCACATATAGGCAAGGATTGGGATGGGGCTGGCACAGGACATGCTACTTGCACAGTTTGCTTCCAAGACTAAACAAGGAGGAATTTCTTGGAAGACGATCTCCTGAAGCAAAGATTTTTGGGGTGGGAAAAGGGTTCTGGCAGACCTGGCAGATGAGGAAAAAAAGCCTGAAGACAGTGCCAGACATGCTGGAGCTGATGATTGAAGTCATAAAGCACATTTCATGGATAATCCAACCAGCTGCTTGTAGATCACAAGAAGCTGCTGCATTTCCAACTCCCTGCAGAGTTTCCTAGCAGGGTGTACATGTGTGTGTGTATGTGTATATATATATGTAGATAATCAGCAAAGTTTCTATTTTCTCCTGCCTACTTAAGGCAGACTTTCAGCGTGCATCCTCCTACACCGCTATTTTTACCTTCTCCTAATCAGTGTGTTCTCAAACATCAAGACACTCAGAGAAGAGCAGTTCAACTCTTTCAGTGCACAGCCCACGACACACTGAGTAATACCTGAATGGCAGCTCTTCTCTCAGCACCCAGGACATCATGCCTTGTAGAGCACTGGGGAGGGCTGGTGGTCAAGGCCTCCTGGATCTCTTCTCATTCACAGGATGCTGAGCTTGAACTGAAGGCTCTTTGGGCAGAGATCAGTAGCACCGTAGGGAGTCAAGTAGAGAGGACTGGATCCAAAGTCAGAGCTTTAAACTACCAACATAGTAAATAATAATACTGACAATAAACAGAAAAGCTGGGTAAACTTTTTTACTGCATTGTTTTCTCCTCTCCTTTTTTCCTCCTCTCACCATAAAGCTTTCAGCTTTCACTTTCAATGAATCATGTTTCATTGTCAAACCCAAACATGCCTGATTTATCATAAGCTCTCAGCCTCACAGCAGGTGTTAACCTGCAGACAAAATTCCCAAAGGACCAGGGTGCCTCAGTCCTTGCGAGGAGCCCTGAGATTTACAGTAATGAGCCTGAAAACACCAAGTAGATGGTACCAAATCCTGATGCCAGATGACAGCTCACTGATCAGCAGGCTTCTCTCTCGGCTACTTCTGTCTCGGCCTTTATCAGCTAACCAGTAAAGCTGCTTATTTAAGTGGGGCCATTTTCAAGTGCGTGACTCCACAGAAGTGGTGTGTTTGTATGGGCTACAGTGATATCCTCTGTACTAGCACAACCCCAGATCACACTTTGCAGGACAGACACTACTGTCCTCAAGGCTTAAAGCATTCACATTCTGTGGGGAAGCCTGCCTCCTGCAGTGGGGACCTTCAATATGTATGATCTTCCAGCCTGAAATAAGGAAGGACTTGATATACATACTTTTTACGGCCACTGGCTAACAAGCATCCTTAAAATAAAAAAAGCCAAGGAAAATAAAACAAACAAAAAACACAACAAAACCCCACAGATGCCAAACTAAACTCACGAAGGGCTGACAGCCTGGAGATGAGTTTGGCTTATGTAATACAGAAGACTTGTACCACAAGTCAAGGAACTGTGGGTACTTGGCTATTGCTAAGGGTAATATTCCACAACTTGTCTCAAAAACACTCAAATGATCCAGTTTTGGGGGAACCATTTGAAAGGGAACAAATTTCCTGTTTTGGACATCAAGCCTGTCTCCAGGAGATCAGAATAAGAAAGCACAGGCTGAGGGGCGTGTTATCTTGCCTCTGTCTCCCTCAGAGTCCTGGTTAGTATTGCAAACAGATTTGTGGCGGAGTCTGGAGCGAGATATCCCCTAGCCGGACACTTCTCTCATCACTGTCAGCTGCATCAACCTGAGCCCCAGATACCACAGGCCTTGAGAAAAATTCCCATTGCAGTCTGGGTGCATTAAGTGGTGGATACAGAGAAATCAGCACAGCAGCAAACAGTTTGCTTTTAAATCCAAGATTAGAGGCTGGTGAGGTACTGCAAAGCTTGCCATTCACAAGTTTTCACCATTGTTTCCCCTGAACACAGTTATGTATTGTATCAGGCCATTTTCACTGAAAGTCAGATTTTCATATATATTTTCTCCAGAAGCCAGAGTGACCAACAGCATTTTAACTTCTCTCCAAGGGAACAGCTCCAACAGAAAGAATGGAGAAAGAACAGGCATAGGCACATTGCAGTTATCTTACTGGATCACAAGTCAATTCTTTGAAGCCCAGTATTGCAGTGGTTTACTTATGATAGCACAGAAATTCCACCTTTGATCAGGTTCTCATTATTCCAGGCACTGTTTTTCCAAAGAGCAAGGGATGTCCCCTACCCCAAACCATGTCAGCCTTGTTCATAATCATGTCCCTGCACCCTCATGTCTGTCACCTGTCATACCTTGCTCCTGCCAACTCTCACTAACCCCACTCATCACAACTACAGCCGTGGTGCTCATATCCCTGATCCAAGCTCTAACAGGTGGAAGAAAGGAAGCACTTCCACATTTCCAGAGGCAATGGAAGTAGTAGCATAAACAACCTGCTAGCATTTGAAGTCTAAATAACCCCAAATCTCGCAATCGACCATTAATGTCTGTAAGCTTTCTTTTCTCCTTTCTTCATTTCTCAACTGCTACACAAATAGGCAAAACCGCCTTTGTCTCTCCTCATCCCTTGTGCAGCCTTGCTTTGAAAGCACATGTTAAGTTCTTCCCTGATTTTCAAGAACAGACAGATCTTTCCTTGAAATAGTCCTTAATTCACCTGATTTTGCAAGCTATTTCCTCTCTTGCAGCAGCATTTAAAAAAAAAAAAAAAAAGGAAAAAAAGAAGGGGGGGAGGGGGAGGGGGAGGGGGGGGAAGAAATAATTCCACTGAGGCCAAAAGTACCAAGGGCCAAAGCTCCTAGTGATAGATTAGTAACAGAGAACCAGCTCCAGTGCCCCAAACCCAACCATACCAAAAATCTTCAAAGACAGCTCCAATAACTTAAGAAATGTTGCAAGCAAGAACCAGGTAACTGATCGGCCATGAGTACCACATTAGAGAAGCATGGCATCTTGGTCTGCATACGAGTGCTCTGAGCAAATCTCAGCTTCCTGTCAACATGTACTATTTAAACCCCTGACATTTTAAAAGTTGACCCTATGGATTGACTGTATGCAGTTCAATATAAACACTCAGCACATGATACTTGATATTTAAACTTCCTAGCTCAGATTATAAATGTTGACAGATTTATCTATGACTGGAGCTGATTGGAAAGTATCTGTGCTCCCATTTAAAGTTTCAACATTTTCCCCATTTTTGTAAACATTTCTCATATAATTTTTAAAATTGTTCAAAATACTTAAAACATTTTTCCAGCACTGAACAACCAAAAATCAAAGTAATTTTCTTAAAAAAATATTCATAGAGTACTCCATCATAAAGTCCTTTGATTAAAACTGAAACTTTTCAAGAAATTTTCCGTTTTCTTGGAGAACTGATTACATTGAAAAATACATCAATAGTAATGTTGTAATCACTCTCCTCTCCCATGAGTCTTACGGAAACTCATGGTATTGATTTTATTCTCATTTTAAAACTAGAACTATATGTGGTTGAAATCTTTAAGTAAAAATTCTTACTCAATTTAACATTTGCCATAAAACCAGTAAACAGCAATGCAAAATATTAAAAATAAATTTTTAGTAGGACTAATATTTTTCAATGATGCCACCTAAACATGAAAAAATACTCTTTTGAAAGCAAAGTCACTTTAGATAATATATTAATAAAGCATTTCAATAGCTTTCCATTGTGCCTTCCTCCTTTTTTCTTTCTTCTTCCAGCTGCAAAAAGAGCGCAAGCAATTTTGGGGAAATGGCATAAATTTTTAATATGTAGTTTCCTCACAAAATATTCGTGCTCCTTACTGCAGTCTACTTCCCTATGAACGTCAACACCGGCAGTCAATAGAACATGCCCAGGCTCAACCCAGACAAATTCATTCTGCTTTACTTTGCCCAAAATCCAGTTTGCGTTTCTCAGTCAGCTCAGAGATCGACACTAGACTTCCCCCAAGGAAGCTCAAACTCTCCCAGTGCTCTCTTGCCTGAACCAAAACAAAGAGACAGTAGGCTGTATATTTCAAACTCTCTACAGATTGCACTCAATTAGTGTTTATTTAAGTGATAGCAGGATAACACCACTGAAAGAGGATGCTTAACTTACAGGGGAATAGCTCAACAGATCAGAAGCAGCACGGATCACACTACAATCCTCAGTCACCTGTTCATACTCTTTGCACGCAGGGCTTGCTGCAGCTTTAACACAGATGAAGGGAACTGCACAGGGACAGAGCCATCCCCCAGCACCTGATCCAGATCAGACCCAGCTGGCTACACACAAAATAGGGGCTGGTCCTTCCCCCTCTTCCCAAGCAATTCATGCCTGCAAGCAGACCATTTTCCCTCTGTGTTCATACCCTTACAGTCTAAGTAGGGAAAACTAGCAAGCAAGAATCACTTTATTCCATCACATTCCCAGTAACATGCATATAAATATAGAAAACGAACAAGGCATCATCTGGAAATTCAGAAAAGATGGTCGATATCTTTGCTGAGACAATCACCACATAAATGCATTTCACAGTCTAAGATTACAATGAAAGTGAAAGCTAAAGAAAGATGAGTCAACCCCCATTTATTTTTTCAGGAAGCAGGTCTTCAGACCAAGCCTTGGGTGGTCACAATTACATCACAGTCTCTCGCAGTGATAAGCAAAATCTGTCTTCTAGCAAGTGGAAGCAGGCTGCCAATGTCTGGTGGCAAAACATAAGCAACAAGCACCAGAAACAAGCGTGCAAATAAGTAAGACGGAAGTGTTTGCTACCTGGAGCAGTTAGAGGGGTCAAGGATGGTGCGTTCACTCAGTACATCATCTGCTTAGATCCCTCTATTTATAGTCCAGATGGGTTGTATACAACTCCTATGCTTTAAATCCAATTAATCTATTTATTACCATCAGTTCTCCCTGACAAACCCCTGCACAGAAATGAAAGTTCATTTACTACAAAGTTTTGTCTCTTTGAGCTGAAGTGGTTTTCTTCCTCACAATAATTACACTCTGCAAAGCCAATGAGACAAATCCAAATACCTGTGTAGTCCCTCTGTGCAGTCACTGTGGCATATGTTTGTTACCATCAGAGAAACACCTCTGAGGTTAAACAGGGGCATAAGCTTCAAGATTTCTCCCATGATAATTTGTAGTGAAAAAAGTTCTGTACTCCAGGTCCTCAGTGGATTTGGATGCCTCACTGCCAATGTAATTAATGGGAGCTTGGCACCTAGCAAGCTTAGAGGACCATGGCCTCACCATGGAGGAACATTTAGCCATGCTGACCAAAGGTAGGTCACAGGACCACGTTCCTCCCTCAAACATGAAAACTTTTGGGGAAAGATAATGGTCCAAAGATTGCCTAACATGGCCTAAAGATAGCATGTCTGACCAAACAGTCCTGCCAGATTGCCTACGGCCAGCGAGCCCTGATCTGGGCACCACTTCCTGTAGCTCTAGTGGACTCAGACCTCACTGTCCCTTGGCCTCCCTACTCCCATCTTCCCACCTGGCTCCCAAGTGTTTCGCCTCCCTGAACCACCCAACCACTACTAAGACTCCAGTTTCCTCTCCTTTCCCTTCTCCCATTACACCTCCCCTTGTCTCAGCAGAAGGTGGCAGCTAATTGCCAGAGGTCATTAGTATAGGCAGGAAATAAATGGGCTTTTCCTCTTCCCATTGTATTTTCTTTCTGGGTTAAATACCCAAAGGAGTTTGAAGTCAGCCCTAGCCCCCCTGGTGCTTTCCTTCCCTGTGCGGTTCTGAGGTAGGATTGTTCAAAGCCAACTGAATCATCAGCTAGCCCTCTAAAGCACCTGCCTCCTCTCACCCCTGCAGCATTCTACCAGCCTCAGTCAAACCCCCCAGTGATGTTGGGCACCCTCCCCCCAGCAGCCAGGGAGCCCAGCTGAGAGCATTGATTCTTCCCTAGACACTGCTTTGAGGCTGATCAACTAATCAGGCAGTGGAAAGCCCTGGGGAACCTAAGAACCGTCCTTGGAGAAAAGCCTGCCATTTTCCCTCACTACCGGCTTCCCAGGCCATGACTACAGACAATACAGCAGAGACAGAGTAGGGGCTTGGATTAAACAGAATGGGTGGATGGACAGGAGCTATTGGATGCAGCTGCCTAGTTCACAGCATAAAACTCAGTCAGCTTCAGGGGACCCTACTCTTCAAAATCCACCTCTCTATACTTGCATTGCTGCAGAGACCACAGCAATAACGTTGTATGGATACACAACGGACTCAAAAGACAAGCCTGAAATGAAATTCAAACCCCTCTCTGCAAGCTGCAGGAGTTCAGCTCCTCTCCAGAGACCCATACCACTTCAATACACCAAACAGAACAGTATGGCTACACCTCTGCCACCCACAGAAATGCCCAGCACTTGTTACAGGGGCCACCATTCTGGGGTAGAAAAAGATTCAGTCCCTCCATCTTACAGCAGAGACACCCGACAAACACTCCCAAGGTTCCTGGAGAAGCAAGGTCTTTCTACTCACACACTGCTGTTCATGCCATCTTTAAGAGTGCCTAGCTACATATAGTCACCCCAAAAGGTGGGGAAGAATGTCCCCTGAATCAGCTTGCTTTCTATTTCCACCCTGTCACAGGCAAGACAGAGTAAACCACAACCCATAGTGCATCTAGATACTCACTTTTACTTAAGAACCGGTGATATTAGAGCTTTTACCCTACTTGACTACCTCACGCATACACTCACTTGCTCCCCCTCAGCAGTACATTCACTGGATCTTGAGTTCCCTTCCTGCAAGGAAGTCACAGCTGGTCCAAGGAGATAAGGCAAACTCGTGTCTGTTTGTGCTCTGCCACTGCTCACAGTCTTGGGCATTACCAGACAAGGTCTCTGGGCATGCCCCAGTATTCATCTCCACACATCTTCCTGATCTCCAAGATCTGGGATGTGGGGAAGATCTTCCCTCCAGCCAGGATTTTCACTACCTTCTTTTCAAAACCGCTTCTTTTCAGGAACCCCTCTTCAAACAGCCTCCTCTTCTTTCCAGGCCCCCAAGCCCCTGGTTTTCCCAACCTATCTAGTCTACGCAGATGTACAATGCATGATCAGCCTCTGTCTCTCTACTAATTGGAGAACGTAGAACATGCAACGTTTGTTTAGTCAGGGTGTTGTCAAAATCTACAGCCAGCCCCAGTTGTAGCTTGCAAGTAGCAGGCTTGTGCTTAAGAGTTCAAAGGTGCTGTTTTGGACATACATCCCCTCCACCCACCCAGAATTATCTGCTACCTGTCAGTGTTCACAACTGAAGCTATTTTTGCCTGCTACTATTGCCCTTTCTGTCAGGTCCCTCTTGCTGATGCAATCCCACTGCTTTCTGCTGACCACACTGGCCCCTAACTGAAGGGCCCATCTGCCCCAAGGGAGACATGATGCCTGTGTGGGCTGTTGACAGTAAATCTCTCAAGTATGTTGAACTTCAGGGAAGGAAGAGCTAGTCCTATCCAGACTTGATTCTTGCCAGCTCCCAGGCAAGTTTGGATGTTTCCTCCCTATTCCTGTCATCTCATTGCAATTGTGGTAGACAAAGAGATAGGGGACAGACAGCATACCCATGGAGGCTGACAAATTCTGCATAGGACCAGTCCTCAGTTCCTCCACAGACTGAGCCATTGGAAGACAAAGCCATGTCTCCTTGGTGTTTTCTCTCTAACTAAGGAGCATTCTAAGCAAAGACCCCAAGGTTAATAAAGGATTGGATTTCACTGAGCAGGTTTTCTTCAGTGCCACAGAAAGGATGAGTTTCAATTGTGTCTGTTGCCATTAATTCTGGTTCTCCTTCTCCTTTGTCCAGGATACTTAGGAACAGAGAGAAACCAACCTCCCAACTACCAAGCACTGTCACTTCCACACTCTTCTTCTACCATGAGCAATATACCAGTGCCCAGGAGTCCCTCTGCACCACAGACTGCTTTCAAATACATTAGCATAAAGAAGGATAACTGCATCTACATCAGCAGGGTCACTGCAGAGCAAAGTTGGTGACCAAGACTGCAGGGGATGGTGCCCAGCACACTGAGGCCAGTACATGGCTCAAATGTGTCTGAGAGGTCAATGGCGTACGGAAGTGCTAATAGAGGGGAAAATGCCTTGTGGTCAAGAATGCCAAAAGTAATGCAAATCTTGGATTTGGGCCCTGGGTACTTGGGCTTTTGAAGATATATGGAGAGAAACCTTCTGGAATACTTCCACTGTAAAATATCTTTCTCTCACAAGAGCCCCATTTTTCTCTCTCTGCTAAGCCTGATGCTTCCACCACAGCTAGATGCATCTTCTCCATATGTGAGCAAGCCCCTGTTCCATGAGCAAGCTAATGTACGTTCTTGTGTAGAATAGAAATAGCCTTGAATTCACAAGCCTTCCCTGGAGACTGTGTCCTTGAACTGGAAAAATCCCTCTAGAAAGCACCACAGGCTATAGGCATTCTTAGGTGTTACAGTTTGAAAATGTTCACCTTCATCCTGCTGTCAGGAGCTACCTGCAGTACATGAGTCAACAACTAGTCACCCTGATATGTTGTACAGTGCTCCTGGTCAGCTCACAAACAATGAAAAGTGAGCTCAGACTGGTGCCATTCAGACTCCTGCTTGACTATGCCTTTTATTGATGTCTTCAAAAGTTCCTCTTTAAAGACAAACTGCAATCCTACAGAACACAGCAAGCACAGAGCAAACCTCTCTGGTACAGAAGGTAAAAGAAAGATAATTAAATGGTCCAAGAATGAACTATTCCATCCTTCAGGAACAAAATATGAATGCAGCAGCCTAGGCAGCTGCATCCCTCTTAATGCAAAACTTCTTTTCCAGACTTGGCCATTAGATTACTGCTTCTTCCTCCCCCGTGCATGAAAAGGGAGAAACTCATCAGCAGGATTTTAGAAACAAGACTGGACTAATGCCTTCTTTTCCAGTAGATTACCTACAAATAAAGGGTTGTCTGGAAAAGAACATGGAGACTAATGTCCCTCTTAACAAGGTTAAGGTGGTGCATTTATTCATTTTAGTATTACTACCACTTAATACATTTCTATGACAGTTTAATGTTAGATGCTATTTTAAGAATAGTTCTTCAGTTTGCATAAACATAGTTCTGCTGAAAGACTCAAGTGTGTTCTCTAGAAGCCAAACAATAGGAGCAGCATTATCAAATATGAGATGAAAGAAAATAGCTAATAAAGGAAAAGTTTTAACAACCTTCCTGGGATTCTTATGTAACCCTCAACTTACTTTGCTCCCACTGGTTTTGCCTGGTCCTCCTCAGAATTACTCTCTTGACTTCACTAGCTCTGAGCGCTGCACACAAAGTCCAACCTCATCCCATGGTGGGGCCTGCAAAAAGCAATGCAATTGCCTTTCTTCAGATGAAGTCCAGAGCTCCCTCTCCCATCAGTTCTCTGCAATCCATATCCTTTGGCTCCTGAACAAAGATTCAGGCATTTGGCTCCTACAGTTAAGAAAGTTGGTCATCCTAATCCAGGTGACTTTGGACATGTCCAAGTTGTTTATTGCAATCTGTCAGATCACCTTAAAGATATCTACTCTAAGACATGCAGCTAGGAGTTTATCCTCAAGATCTGTACTCCATAGAGCCCAGAACGCTAATAGCACTTTACCTTCTTCCTACTTGAATCTCCTTCTCAAAGAGTTTCTAATTTATTATCAAATAGGGTCTATTACGTGTATTATGTACATCTGTGGTGGGTTGTCCTTGGTTGGCCACCAGGTGCCCAGCAAGCTGCTCTATCACTCCCCTCCTCAGCAGGACAGGGGGAAGAAAATAAGATAAAAAAACCTCATGGGTCAAGATAAAGGCAGTTTAATAAAGAAAATCAAAGGCCACACATGGAAACAAAGGAAAACAAAAAAAAAATTCTCTACTTCCCATCAGCAGGCGATGTCCAGCCAATTCCCAGGAAGTCAGGCCTCAGTATGCATAGCAGTTGCTCCGGAAGACAAACACCTTAGTAACAAATGCCCCCTCCCTCTCCTTTCTTTTAGCTTTTATTGCTGAGCATGACGTCATATACTATGGAATATCTCTTTAGTCAGTTTGGGTCAGCTGTTCTGGCTATATCCCTTCCCAACTCTTGCCGACCCCCAGCCTACTGGCCTTTGGGGGAGCAGCGGGAGGCAGCCTCGATGCTGTGGGAACACTGCTCAGGAGTAGCCAAAACATCGATGTGCTATCAACACCTTTCTAGCTACAAATACAAAGCACAGCACTATGAGGGCTGCTATAGGGAAAGTTAACTCCGTCCCAGCCAGACCCAGTACAACATCTCCAGGTGCAAACTCATGAATTAGATTTTTCAAAGTGCCTCAGGATACCCCCAAATATCCAGAAAGACTTCCTTTGGATGGACAGCTTCAGATGGAAAATTAAATAAAAAAGGAAAGATGCTGGGAAGAGGAGGAAAACACACTGGTGGCCAGTAATTAACAAGTATGCCTTGCAGGCTTTTCCCAGTTGCTTGGCAACCCAGAAAGTCACAGCAGAAAGCAAGGGGTACTTGGATAAGTGGCTTAACTGGATGCTTCCAAAGCAGTAGTTTTAGGTGGATAAGTCTTTGGTGTATTCCCACATCTTCACCATCTTGGTATTACAGGCCCCAAATAAAGTCCAGGGAGACTTCAGACAACTTCTACTCCATTCAAAGGGAATAGCGGAAAAACAAGTGCTGAAATAGAGACACCTTTACCTTCGTATCGCTTTTGTTCGTCATTTGCTATGCCCGTATTAGAAAATAAAACAGGCCAGGGCCCATTTGCTGGTCCAGAGACCACTTGGCACATCAGGGTCTGCCTCCATCTGGCTTAACTTCCTTCATCCCCAAGACAAGGTGCCAAACGGAAACATCCTTGGGCTACCCTCTCCCCTAAACCAGGCCTGAGTTTGTCTGAAAGCATTCATTGGCACGGGACACAACCGTGCTGGGGGGACACCGACAGCAAAATCATCACACTCCCACACCAGGCCAAGCATGGGCCAGTCAACATCCAGGAGCTCCCTGGACACCATGTGGAATGAAATAGGTAAGGAGCATCCCTCCTGAGGTGGGCACTGGGGCCCAACAGGCAGGACTGGCCATCATTCACAGGGCCACAGCCACACATTGAACTGAGCAGAGTCACTGGCTGGAAGCCAAACCTTTGACAGATTAGCGTCTATCCTAGTGGAAGAAAATCTGGTCCACAGAAATTAGAAGTGTTCTGCCCAGCTTTCTTTGACAATAACCACCAAGGGATGATGAAGTGGACAAATAAGCCAGTTGTCAGTAGAGAAAGTAGCAGTAAGACAAGGGTGTTTTGCTAAAAATGCAGCGGTCTCGGTCAGCCCTGTGCTTGGCTTTCCCACACACCTTTCCCTTTAGCTGCAATCTTTCCACTACGAAGAATCTGTCTTTGCAAAAAGACCTGGCTCTGGCAGAAAGAAAGAATCTTCGACATGTTTCCTAGGGGTGCTTTGATAATGAGCAGAGAGTGGAGTTAAACAGTGGCAACACCTGACTGTCCTTCCTGCTTTCATTTTGTCCATTTAATTGACAAAAAAAGGAATTGTTTGAAAAACTATCAAAAAAAGCAAAACAATGCCCACATATCACTCTGGATAAAGACAATTTTGAAATCTGACACTTACGTAGTTCTGTAGGCACAGGGGATATTAATAATTCAACAAAATATTATAGTCATTACTATATTTTGCAATATCACATCAGTGCGTTTTAGCAGAACTCCTCTCCAAATCTCATTGCAACAGCTATTAATAAATAAAATGCAATTCACTGTATTAAATGTGTTGTTTAAAGGCTAAATATTTCATCAGAATTAATTCATTTTAAATAATCAGACTAAGATTCTCCTCCCAGCACCAGGACAAATTTCCAGCTCCATATACTTTCCACATTTAGAAATGAAATTACGTTTCAAAAAGCAAACCATAAATTGAATTGAACTGGAACATCTATGCAGCAGCTCTTAGACTACAACCCCCTGCAGCCTGATGGGATCACAACCAAACAGTCCAAGTCTCAACTTTGTTATGTGGTTTATGCAGCCCAGGAAAATGAAGATTGGAAAAATACAGTAGAATGGTTCACATTTATTGCCTGCCTTGAACGGTGGCCAGCGCCTGATTCTCTGCGGGAAGGAGAAAAAAAACGTATCTTAGTCCAAACATCAGCTGCCAATAGCTATAGATAACAGTGCTTTTCATCAGTCAGTCTCAAAGGGCTTTGCGAAAGAGGTCAGTTTCCTCTCACAGGTGGGAAAACTGAGGCACAGAGGGAAACAGCTTGTCAATGGTTAATGTAAAGGCTAAAGGATGAGCTCATATATATTTCTCCATCGTGCACAAGTAATGCACGTGAGCTCTACCCCATTGCCTCCAAAGGCACTCATGACTCCATTTCAGTTGCCACTTAACTTTGGGGTATAAAAAACAAAACAGCCCTTTAAGCAAAATGAAAGCATTTGCCAAAATATTTTCTTGGATCTCAGAAATGGGACCAAGTGATCTAGATCTGAACTTTAACTCCCTCTCCACTCTCAAACACACCAACCTCCCAACTTACTCAGCCATAAACTGGTGGGTTTCTAACTAGGACAAAGAAGAGGAAGTTTGATTTTAGTTTTCATCAACTGCTATTATTAGCAAAAAATGTTACCAAACCCATATTAAAAAGCCACACACACACAGACACACTTTTCAGTTTGAATTTTTCAGTTTAGAAACTTCTTCCTCAAAAAAACCACTCTCAAAAGTAACTGTTACTTTCTGGCCACCTCCAGAACAGCATGTAAGCATCCGCCCTGCTGACTGACAAACTGACATCAGCAAGGTAATTCCTGTAATTAAAACAAAGCAACACGATCTTACTAATAGGGCCTGCATCAGACACTATAATCTGTATTTTTATCCATGGAGCTCACTGCTTTCCTCCAACAAGACCACATAAACAGTGCAACCTTGTTTTCACCAACTTTATACCAAGACAGAGCATGACGCAGAAAATCAGAGGAGTTAGTATCTTTAAGTGTGACGTTTTACAGTAAAATAGCAACTTAATAAGGCCAGCATATTTTATATCTCCTAAATTGTGCTGAATTTGTTTTCATAATTATATAATTATAAATGTTTCATTTTAACCTTTTAAAACAAAAATCTCAGCTTTTCTATACAAAAAAAATCCTTTAAATAATTCCTTAAAAGTTAAGGGCATGTGGGTTTTTTATTTGGTTGGTTGTTTTTTGGTGTTTTTTTTTTAAATCAGAATGCAAGTCTACGCTTGGTCCAAGTCAGAATCTGGGGAGACCTGTCAGGGTGGAGATGGGGGTTAGGGATTAAGCCCAAATTATTTCCCTTCTGTCAACCCCACGCACACTCAAAAACACCAAGCTGAGCAGTAAATTATTTGCAGAGCTCTGCATACCATAGATGTTTGATTCCAGATAGATGCTAGATATGCCAGATACAATTCAATGCCAGTTACAGCTGTGCTACTGAGCAATGTCAGATGTGTGACATTGGGAATAGATGGACTTTTGGTCTCATCCAGCTCATCTGATCTTATGTTCCTGGGCACATGTCCAAAACCCATTAAACTCAATAGAAATGCAAAGAATTCACTGGCTTTGAGTCAGATCTTGTATGACAACGGACAGGAACAGCTAGAGATATTTAACCTGTCAAGGAGAAGAGTTAATGGGAACTTGCTCTAATAAATACACCACCTTTACTGCACTGTCTATTTGTGCTTTAAGTTGTTCAGCCTCAATAGCTAAGGAGCCTTAACTCCTGAGCCAAAGCCCAGATGATTTCTCTAGGCTTTCACCAGGACCCTATAAAGCAGTGGCTGCATTCCTCAGATGAGCCAGCAAGACTTGAGCTAGGCGGGAACCTAAACCCAGGACCAGTGAAGGACCAGCATAGCACGGCTAGAGATAGTCACTGCCAACATGGGAACTTGGAAAAGCAATTCAGAACTCAGGCAAAGAGCAAAGCAGCAAGAGAACGTACTATACCACAAAACAGGATGGTCTCCACCAAGGCAGTAAAGAAGCCTCCTTTTTATTTGACGTGCTGTTTGGACACTGCTTGGTGGAACTTTGCAATTGAAGCCCTCATCATCATTAAAAGCTAATTCTAAAGGACTGTATTCCTGGATTGCTCAACCCTTTCAACAGACAACCTTCTGCTTCGCCGTGCAGTTCAATGGCTTGTGACTCTTGGTAATTTATCTTAGCATGAATGCTTTTCTGGTTGCTGTCTGTTATGAAACACAGGTTGAAGCACAGCCATGCAGATGGAAAAGGCTTTCAAATTCCATCCTCTCCAAGCCCACCAGCAGCCAGAGAAGGGGAAGGCATCTGGGCCTAATTTTCATCTTACTGACACTCCATCAGTGTATCACCACCAACTTTGAAGGTTTTATTGTTGCCCTACTTCAGCATCAGGAAGACAAAAAATAAGCCCTTGAAACAAAACATGCTGCTCTGACAGAAGCCATTGCTTCATCAAGCTAGGGTCCTTATCAAGGCAAGTGTTTTTTACAACATCAAGGATTTAAACCAAGCATAGCAGTTTCATTAAAGAGACAGCAAAAGAGACCAAAGGGTTCCAGTGACAAGTTACTCCAAGCAGAAGTGCGAGGATCCAGAACAGCATTTCCAGTCTGGCAAAGGGATCACTCACAGCACTTGGGCTGTCTGGCCAAGTCTGTGTACTATTTATCTACCCAGCCAAAAAAAAAAAAAACAAAAAAAAAAAAACAAACCAAATTTCCTCATAGCAGCTGTTTCTCCAGCAAGCACAGAGTCTGCAATCCCAGCTCAAAGCTACAGCATAGCACAATTTTTAAAAGTCTGTTTTGCTAGTTTATTACAAACTGTTCCTTCCCTCCAACTTTCGTTCAGGAAGGTGGTTGCAACCTCTCGAAACAACAGCCCCTCATGAGCAGCGAAGATCTTTAGCAAAGCTGTGAACTGAGAGCACACAGTTGCCTGAAAGACTTTGAAAGATACCATGTGCACTAGGAATGGATACCTGTCTTTTCCCAGAACCAGCACACTAGCATGTAGAATGTATTTTCACACTGAGGTTTGCATTAGAAATATTCCAAAAGAACAGAGACTTGGCAAGTCCAACTCAGCAGTTCTCACCCTAAAGTGTCCAAATCACTGGTAGCTAATGAACATCAATGTTTGCATTGCTAATGCCAGCAACACGGGCACATGATAGTGCACTCCAGCAAATTTGCACTTGAACATCCAAGCTTCCTACCAATGCAAGATGGGGAGTGATACTTGCCCACACTGTGGCAATACCTCAATCTTCCTCCCTCAAGTTGCAGACTTAGTCATGTTCCCCACAATCAGGTAATTCATTTCCACTGTCCCAAGCTGAAGACAATGGAAAAGAAAACCTAAGAAGAATGGAGAAAAAAAAAGTCAAGGGCACAAAGCAAAGGAGATACATAAAGAGCCACACTGGCAAAACTGAGGCCACACACAGAAATACTCACATTAGGGTCCTGTTAGCACTAGTATAAATTGAGCTCTATTGGAGCAACACCATAAAATCACCATAAACCAGAGTGGATTTTGGACCATGAAGGTCAGCTGAACAGTATCCCTTCAAAGGGTAATATGTATTTACTGACATCCTTCCTCTGCCTTCAGTTAATGGCAGGACAGACCATTTAACCAGTGGTCTAAAGCTTTAGCTTGCATGACAGCAATTTATGCACCCTGGCAGGTAAGAATGACCCATTCAACTCTATCGACCTAAATAAGTAGGAGAAAAGCCTCCTGACAGCATTTCTCTGCCCAGTTCTTGTCTGAGACAACTCCAAACATCATTCAACCATGGCACATCTAATCTGAATTGACCATGTCCCAGACACTTGCACACTGACTCCTAATAATCGCTTTCCTCCCTTCTCTCCCAGTGGGGGTTAGACTTAGCCACAAAGCAGCACAGCATCAAAGTACTGCTTAAGTTCCCAGTAGTTGCGCGTGCCTTGCTCAGGGGACATCTTTTTTCTTCTGGTGCTAATTCCTTCCATTAGGTTGGTTCTCTGTCCCTGCCCTGGGCAGGAGCTGCCATAGCAGAAGGATGCACAAGGAAAATGCATCAGTACAAGTCAAGTACAAGCCTACCTCTGGAGGGAGAGCATTTAAATAAAGAATGAACCTGAAATAGCTACCAGCTTCCCTGTAGCCAGCACTGTCTGTCAGCACAAATTCACCACAGGGGACCATCATGCAGGAGCAAAACATCTTCTAGCCCCACATTCAGGAGGGAGAAAGTGAGCAAAAACTGACCAGCGTGCTAGCCCAGAAACTACCACAGGCCAGTGTCAAAAAGACAGAAATAACAGAAAAGGCCACATCTTCCCCATCACAACTGATCACCTGTGGTTTGTAGGAACAGTCTGGCAGGGAATGCCCACACTGCCTCCTCTTCGGGGAGTTCAAATTCCATATATGCAGGCAAAAACAAACAGCAAGATTATGCCATCCCTATTATATACAGCATCCTTTAAAGACACAAGATTTGTGGAAGGTGCTGTACATACACCTGGGGGGAAAAAAAAAAAAGCCACTCTTGCTCCCAAATGTTTACCATTAAGCACAGTTTTCTACTTATCTCTCAAACCCCTACAACTCCACAGGCATTTTCTGAAAAAACACTTTTAGCTCAGGACAGAAAAGGTTGCAAGGACGGACCCCAACTAATTGCCAGTTCTTTTCCACCTTGCTACCATTCCCTCCCATCTCCTGATCAGTTAGATCTGCAGATGAGAGCAGAGCAGAACTGAACCCAGGGAGAACACATGCTTTAGGAGAGCTCCAAATTCAGCACATGAACAACCACGTTCAACCTAAGGAACATGGTCTATAACTGACAGCTGCCAAGATCCAACCATGCTGGGCACAGAAAAAAACCTTCCCTCCTGACTCATACCAGAAGCCCACTGTCTAAAGGCCATAGCAAAGGAAAGAGAGGGAAGGGACCTGCAATCTCATATAAAGGGATCAAAGCACATGAGCTACAGCAGGACGGTGTAGAGAGGGAACAGAGGAAAAGCAGGCAGAATCAGACTATGGCCCCAAGTCATCTCTGGTTACACGTTACTTACATTTTATCTAGTTAAATAGCTATATACTTAGTTCTATAGTTATCAGGTCACATATCCTTACACACATGTAAACATAGGCATAGTATCTTCTACATTTCTAAAACATATTTTTTTATAAGCACACAGTGATTGAAATGAGATTTTAGAAGATGTAAAAAGCTCAGGAAGCTCCACTCTGTCCCTTCCCATCCTCCTCTCAGGTGCCCACATGCAGTTCATTTTGAGAAATACAGGTATAGCAAGTTTTGTACTGATAAACCTGTTAGCTACCAAGGGCAATAAATGTTACAGACAACTCTCATAGGTAAGAATGCGCAGCGTTAGACAAAGTGTTTCCCCATGAGCTGTGAAACAAAAACAACAGCACTGCATGCTTTCACATGCATATCAACTCGCTCCTGTGTCCTCACACGTTCCATGGATCAGCTCTTGCCTCTCGCCCTTGTATTCACTAGGATGAGCACAACAAGAAATCTCTGCAGCTCATTCAGGCCCCAGTCTGAGAACAGCATCCACCAGTCAGTGACTTTCATGACCGTTAACCTTTGTCTTTGGAGAAGAAGATGAGAATCTCCCATTTTACAGAAGACAGCATTCTCAAATGATCCAATATTTTCTTTTACCATCTAACATTTGATCTCATTCTTCAGAGCTGGAGTTAGACATGCCTCTTTCCCCTTTCTGTGAGTTTTCACTAAGACACCTTCTCCTCAATCCAGTTTATTGCCTGTTTCCAGGAGCACTACAGGAAGCACAAATGAAAAAAAAAAAAATAAAAAAGCACACAGAAAGCTAAGAGCCATCAAAACAAAACCTCAGTGCAACTCAGAAAGGCAGGCTTTGTTACTTGTAGCATGTGAGGTAGGAACAAGTAATAAAGATAATCTTATATTAATTAAAAGCAAGGGAGGGTAGAATTGAGCCTGCAACAAAGAGATGCAGTACAAGCAAACTGAGAATGCTACACTGCCAGCGATGTTGCCTTGTGATTAAAGGAACGGAGTTCCCAGGCAGGCTGGCAAAAAACAACAGTGAACAACATTAATTAACTAAATTAAGGCCTCCTCAGAGTGATGCTGTAGCTGTCTTTTAGGTTGCCTTCAAAAAGAAACAAAGTTTCAGCTTTGGACACAACAGACCATGCTGTCTGTGAGTTAGTATGAGAGGGGTAACTTTGGAATCTCTTGACCAATATGAACTGAATTCAACAGGGAAAACAGGTCACAGAGCTACCGAGTTCCTGTAAGCTCAACTGGGTGAAGAAGCAGGTCCCAAAAGAATATCTGGCCTGAACCATGAGCCACCCAGTGTCCACCCTCACAGCTGGCAGGGCTCTGGCTGATCAATGTATCGACCACAGCCGGCCCTCCAGCACACCTGTAATGTCAGCCAAGTACACCATATGCCACTATTTACTCCTCCAAACGAGCAGTAGAATGAGGGATCATGGCAGACAAAAGAAAACACTGAGCGATAGAAGAGCCCTGGAAGGGCAAGCAGTTAAGGGATAAGTGATGGCTAACTTCTGTTGCTTAACAAAATGACCAGCCATTTTACTCGTTTTCTGATCCTTTGGAGAACAGACAGCTCTCAGGCCAGATAATCAAGTGTTCAGTGTGGCTACTGGGGCAGACCCTCAAAAAACACACAGCAGAAATCATAATCCAGTGGGATGCCCTGGCCAGATCTTTCTCTGCCATATTCCATATCCCATGCTTTTCTGAAAGCCCTTCTGTTTAAGGCTCAGCTACCCAGAAAAGTCTGGCTAATGACAGTTGAACCACCTCTATTATATCTCTGTAACACCTGATATGGACACTATGACCGCATGGGGCTTTCTCCTGGTGTTGGTCCAATGGTTGCCAAAGCACACTTGGATAAAGACTCTCTCTCTTCTAAAATAACTGTTCTCTCAAGTAGTATGTCTATCATCATATTCGTTTGCAATCTCACTGTCTCATAGGCAAGTCTTTTTGCAGGCCAGATGGCAAACGTGGTTTTCAGAGACCTCCTGCCTGACATGCAGGTCTGCATGCCTGCCTGCCTATCCCACCACATACTGTGAGCAAGGCTTCCCGTACACAAGGTCACCATGCTCCTTTACTGCAGGCTCACCAGTCTCGTGTCTTGCACCAGGCTTCCGCTACCCAAACAGAAGCAAAACCCTGTCCCACTGCAAACACAGAGTTCATGCCAGTTCAGATAGTAGGTCTGTCTAGGAGTGCAGGGCATCACCCCAGATACTCTTCTGCACACCCATCCACACCCCCACTATAGTGTCAAGTACTACCAACATTTTGCTGATTGGGAACAAAGCTAGAAAGACACCATGGGTGGCAGAACAAGGACATTACACTTCACACACTGCCCCAGCCCTCCACCTTGCAGAAGACTGACATGGGGAGATCCAACCCAGGCCCCATTCAAGAGAGCAGGAGGAAGATTTAATTGCCCTGGCTCACTCAGGAGTCCTTTACCTGTAGAGACTTTTCCCCTTGCATTGTGAAGTGCAATACAAAGGGTGGGGAAGCTACCTTAATGATTCCAAAAGCTAACAAGACCCTTGAACTTCGCATCCTACTACATTATCCCACATCAAGATTGCACAAACAGGCACACAGACCTACATGTGCCCCGCTATGACTATCATCCTAAATTATTCCAACCTGTTACAAACAAGCCACATAATTCAGGGCCAGCTCCCAACCCCCTCAGCAGACAGATGTGACCCCTCTCCTTTCTCTGTATTTCCAATGGAAGCCCAAATTCATGGCTCCCACAGTCTCACCATGGCAATTCTCATCCAGCTCAAAAGGAGCTGCAATTTGAAATAATTCAATCTGGGAAGGCATGCTGGTAAAGGGATTAGAACAGCAGACAAAGATGCTTTTAAATAACTTTCAGCCAGAACTTTGCAGTGCTTTAACTTGATCAATCTGTTAATGATATTACCTGAGCATATTCCACTTTTCTATTATTAATGAGAGCCCTGTTCTTGCCCCTCTTCCCACCTATTTTTCCTTTCTTTCATGCAATCTCTTCTAAAAAGAAAATACACCCAGCATCTGAGCTGTGGCAGATGAAGTAAAATAAGTCCTTTGTCATTAAAGAGCCATATCAATAAGGACCAGGAGTCAGAAAACTTGCCTTCCAACTTTAGTTCTAATCAGCAGCACAACCCAGAGAGATCACTCCTCTCTTGCATACCTCAGTTTCTCAAAAAAAAGCCACTAATACTCCTGACCTTCCTTTTAGTGACCTTTGAAATACACAGCTGAAGTAAGCAGCATATAAGAACCTTATAAGTACAGTCACGTCCATCACCCTGTAAGCATAAAATTGGTGGGGTTTGGTGGTAAAGAACAGGAAGCCTAGAACAGAGAAATGTCCACAAATACACAGTCATCCACCCCCAGTCTTCTGACAGAGACAAGTAAGGACTACAGACAGGCAGCCCTGTTTGCCTGCACCTGATGGTATTGATCACAGCTGCAGGGGATTTTCCAATCAGGCACAAACCGCAGGGAAAGGCTAACAACTAATTAGAGCTCCCACTCCTTCCTCCCTGCACCCATGAGGTCCTAAAGCACTTTTGGAAAAAGCTAAATAATCATGTTTTATACATTCTCTTCCACCCAACAGCTTTTGCCAACACCCAGCCATTTTAAGCCTCAGCAACAACCCTGCATGTGAGTTAACTCTTCCTTGTAGATGGGGAAGCTAAGGCATGGAGCAATGCACATCCCCATTAGGCACAATGGCAAGTCCAAAAATCATGAAGACAACCTGCGTGCACAGCCTGCCCTCCTCTGGCACCCCAAGAAAGCACATCTGAACTCAACCCATGCTTTTCTCCCTGCCTTGAAAGTCAGCCGGAGCTCTGTGCTCAAGCCATCCACTCCACTAACCCCTCACTGGAGTCCTCTACCAAATCCCCACAAGCGGCTCAACGCACTTCTAGAGCGTATCAGCAGCAGCTTCACTGTCCACTGAAAACATACCAGCAGTACCCACTTGTTATAGACTGGCGTAGTGCCTGAAGCAGTGCCAAAGCACTTGCTTTTAGGATCCTGAGGCCTTTAGCCCCTCATTGACCTAAGTGATTTGCTGTGGCTCAGTCCTAGTTTTTCCAAGTCCCAAACATCCGCTTTAGTCCCAAGGACACCAGTAAGTGCAACCACTTCTCCCAGGAAGAAATGTTATTTTGTCCCATTGTACAGTGGCTGGGATGAATTCCAGTCCCTTCTGTCCCCAGTCCACTCACAAGCAAGAAAAGGAGAGGAACAAAAACACTAAGACTTGTGCAACATCCTCAAGTTGGTCAAAATGTTGTGGAGTCCCAAGTGGCAGGGACCTGTCAGGACAAGCGTATCCTCTGCAGATCAGGCACCCAGGAGAGAGGCCATGAAGCACAACTCCCCTGCCCTCACCTACCAGCTGTAACTGGTGTAGGAGAGGGAGAAGATGGGCAGCAAAGTGGGTCTATCAACAGCTATCCTCGGGGGCTAGTCCCGGAGACAAAAAGGGGGACAGCAGTTGGGGAGGTGGAGAGTAGACACTGCTTCAGTCCGGAGCAGCCAGCATTCAGATGGCTGCTTCCTGGCACTGTAAATGTTAACATCATCCCTTCTCCCAGCCCAGCAGCTCTGCCAGCAGTTGCTGCGGGGATGCTGGTCGTTTTACAGGCACATGATTCAGGCTGGAGGGGACCGGAGCGGATGAGAGACCCCGGCACTGGGACTCCCATCTTCAGGAAAAAGCCTGGCAGCAATTAGAGACGACACAAAAGGGAGACAGTATCAGCTCCAAGGGGGCGTGAAATGCTCTACTACGGCCGAGTGCATGCTAAGACTATTTTCCTCTCTCGTAGAGGGAACCCCAGACAGCAGGAGTTTCACAGAGTCAATGACTCCAAGCAGGTTTTCATATCAATATTTCAGCAGCGTCTGTCTTTCCAGCGTGCATTTTCCAGGGCCCAGCTCCCCCTCCCCATACGTTGCAGTATTTTGCTTCCTTTAGCAAATGCCCACGCTCCCTCTAGCGCCCAGCTCTGCTTTTCACACACCAGCAACCCGGCACCCTTTCCTACAGCCTGCACCCCAGGGTGTCCAAATCATGCTGGAGCTAATTAAAAGTGATGCTATTTTGGGCACAGAGGCTCTGTAGTGCTCTGCAGATCTGCCTGGCTAGCGTTTGTGTCGCATATCTGAATACGAAGGGGAGAAAACAGAGCGACAGCCTCTGTGTCGGGGGCCCTCCTTGAACAAGAGGGCTTTGCCAGTCCTTCCAGTGGGAGAGCAATCAGGTCTCCTTCAGGACTGAGAGGGAGGAAAAAACAGAGAGGTTTGATTATTCAGCATCAGTCTTTTCTGATTTTTATTGTATGCTGGGACTCTGCTGGCCATGAGGCCTGGGAATTAACCCTAAAATTTCCATAGCAGGTTATTTATCAAATGTGTTTAACACCCACATAGCCACGCTCTTCAAACATGCATCAAACTTTATTCAGTTCCGTCAAAAAACCCCAAACAAAACCCCATAAAGGCAAGATAGGAAATACTGCCATGCCCTTCTTTTTGCATGGAGGAAATGTTAACAACGATGCTGCAGTTTTCCCTGGACATTAAGGAGAAGTTAGGATCTGGGAATTTGTTTGCCTTGGATTCCTGCAGGGAGTTTAAGCAAACCAAGAAACTTGCATGCGAAGGTGTGGCTTCAGCAAAGCAGTATTTTCCAACTAAGGGTTATTTCAGCTTAAAATCCCTGTCGGGCTCTGCCAAGTACATCACCAGATCAGTCCCCAGCATGGCTTACAGTGTAGGTCAAATTCCCACCTCCCAGAGCCAAGCAAGAGAGGGAAGGGCTGTGCACAAGAGAGAAGGAAGCTCATCCACCCACAGCCCTGTGGCTGTAATTCAGAGAATATAAAGGGCCCACAGGTCTCCTTGCTGTACTGCCCCATGTCTCCTCACCTCTGTACTCATTCTTCATTCCTACCTTGCACTTTTCACTGCTGTAGAATACTGTAGGTTGAATTCTCAATTACAGTAAAGTGGCCTAGATCAATCCTACATCAATTTACACTAAGGATCCAACCAAATACTTTTCTGCTTTGGGGACTTTCTGCATTTACAGCATTCAATGCTTCACAAGGAACATGTCATTTAATTTACTGTCTTGATTAGAGGCAGGTTGGACTCCACACCTTCAAACACAGATTCTCACTGGAAGCTAAACTTGACCGGATCCCAGCCAAACCCAAGCCTTAACTCCATAACTGACAGGTTTCCATGCAATTGTGCTGGAATAAATCCCAACCATGAGCTCAGGCTTGCCCTTCAATCCTGAAACAAATCTGGATTTGTAAGAGAGTACTGACTCAGGTAAGTATGTACTGCTCTCCTCCATTCTATCTATAGACATCCAGGGAGCTTAAGGAGCATGACACTAGGGTATGACTTAAGTAAATTCTTGACTGTTTGCAAGAATGGCTTCCAGTATCCTTTTGTACAACCAACATTAAAGATCATTGCTCCTTAACCTGTGCTTTGCCCATTAGACAACACTGCTTTCGTACTTTTTCTAAAATCTCTACTACGAATCCAGCTATAAATTTGGAAACTCTCAGAAAGTTTCATCTTCCCAGAGCCCTGCATTTAAGAAAATATTTGTCGCACCCCACCTCCCTTTTGGGAAAAATTTCTCCTGCCTAACATCAATTATCTGCTCAAACCCATTTTCAAAATACTTTGTCATCTAATTGGATTAATGTTTTCCATTAAAAAATTAATTAAAGAATCACATAGCTGTTTCTGTTTGCATTTAAATCACTGTGAAAGCTTAGCCACAAATCCTAGGCCTCATCCCTGCGCATGAAAAAGCCTGAGTATTGAGGCCTGAAGGGAAACTGCTGACAGGCACCTAGAACGGGAGCAGTTCTGTTACTGAGCTCTGGGCTACAAGAAGTTCGACAGCTTGCTGCGCTAGGCAGGGTAATGGCTGGGGGAATCTGCCAGCTTCATGGGATCCACAAGCAACATCAAGGGCCGTCCACTGGACATCAACCTGACTTTGCAATGAAACCAGTCTGGAGAGAAATAACCCGGAAAATATTTTCCAGATGCCTTCTTCCTGCTCTACTGACTCAATACGACCATAAAAGCAATTGCCATGCAAGAGTTTTGTTTTTATTTCCCCATCTTCTATTTGAGTATTAATTAAAAATGGATTGGCAAAGTCCTGGAGAAGGACTTCAGTGGCAAACTTCATTACTAAAGGTAGTGGAGAAGTGGAAATACATCAAGACATTGTGACACAGCCAGCCTACCTTCAATGGCAATGAGACGGCAACATAGCCAAAAGCATTTGAGAAAGAAACAGTCTAGAATAGCAATTAAAATATCTACCAAATGCAGTGCATTTAATATGATTGCTCTGTCACCATCTTGCACTCTAGGAGTAAACATTTTAAACTGAAATCCAACTGGTCTGTTGGAGCAGTTACCCATGGCTGACAACTGAATGCAGCATTGCCTGCCTAAAGATTCATTTTCTCCCCTTCCTCCCTTCCAAGCATAGCAGTCTATTTGGAATTGCAAATATTGCCCACCTTGTTCTGCCCATCACACATTGCATTGCTAGGCATCTTAATGAAAAACTACCTGGCACACAGCAAGCCCATCAGCCTCCCCAGCTTGTAATTCGCCATGGGAGTGAGTAATGTCTCAGCATCAAACCACCAGTACATTAGCAGATCACACCAGAACACTGCCAACAGCATTCAGAAGAATCATTCCCGGAAGACACAAGCTTCACTGCGAGAACTGGTACAACCTGCTTTTCACTGCCAGCCCTCAGAGCTTGCACAGGGTAAAGGAATAGGATCAGTGGTAACAGGAGGAAAAGAATCACAGAAGCCCATTCAGAGCAGGGTTGTCACCATCAGATCATGCCTACGTGAGTCTTGAATATCTCCAAGGATAGAGATCCCCAAAACTTTCTGGTGCCTTGCTGCACCACTTTCTCTGAGAAGAAACTCTTCCTAATGTCCAATCTGACATACGTTGTGGCCGTTGCCACATGTTATATCCTCTTCACCCAATACCATAAGCTGCATCTTCTTTCTAACTCTACTTCAGGTGGCTGTAGGCTACTGTAACACTATTAGCCTCCTCTTTACCAGAGTCTTCTCCCAAAGACATCTCATATTCCCAGTCCTGGAGTGAATCTTGCAACCATGTTAACTCTAGAGATGACAGCCACAGGCTAACCAGACCTGTGGACAAAACAGTGTAGCATGGCTGACAAGATAAAACAAGGCACCAGTCCAGTCTCTCACCAGCTCTCATACTGCCTTCCCCAGCTTTCAGAGCCTCGATCATACTATAAGCATCAATGCAGTTGCATGGTCTGCACAAGTAGCAGCTATATCACTTAGGCACACTACCCTTCTCCAGGTTTATCTTCTGCACTGCTGCACTGCACTGAGATAAAAGCATGCACTGCTGATATTTTTCCTATAGCATGAAAAATCCAACCCCTAGGATCATACAGGAACTTAGCCTGGCTGAAGCAACGTGCAATACTGCACATGCCTTAGGCAAATGCCCTCTCCTGCTCTTACTGTGGCATTATAGTACATTTCCTCAACTTGATGTCTGGAGCTTGCCTCTGGTTACTAGAAAGCCAAGGACATGTATACATGGGATAGCTAAAGCACACTATGATCACAAGCTGAGGCCTCTCCATAGATAATGGATTGAAAATGTCTGCTAGAGGTTAAAAGAAAGCTAAAAAATGTGCATCTTTGCTTCTTATATTGAAAAAACACACCCATAACACCACAGAATTTGAAGCACTTCCATCGTGGAAAAAGCATGGACAGAATTAAGTACTTCCTATAAATAGCTGCATTCATCAGAGTGACAACTCTGAAACCTAATGACAACAGTCCCCGTTTACCATTCCACTAGTGATCATATCAGGAGATCAATCTGAGTAAGCGTGTTTTATCCACTGTAGTTTGTTGAAATCTCTTGAAAAAACTATTGTCAAGAAACAAGATAGCGAGATTTAACGCTGTAACAGCATTAAAGGTTCTGCTACTTATTTTTGCAGGTCCTTATCCTAGAAATCAGGGAGAGAGGAAGGAAGAAAAGTTAATCTGAGGAATCAGATCATCTTCACAGGAAGGTTGGAGAGAGCATCTGGTGAGCAGAACGAGAAAAAAATTCATGCAGTAACATAACCATCTAGAGAGTGGGAAAACAAGTGTAGAGGATACAACTGCTCACCGCATGCCACATTGGTACACAGTGTGTGTTCAGAGAGCAATGGCTTTGAAAAAAGAATGGCTTGCAGATCTTCTGGGAATAATAGTAGTTTTCACTAAAAATTCTCCTTCCTTCAGAAAGGCCTTAGCAAGAAAACATTTTATCTGGTCTCTACCAGGTCCCTCAAGAGCTTCAATGACCTCTCTCAATAAATGCTTCTAGTAGGGCAGACTGACACTTGAAGCCCAAGTACAAGTATCCTTTTTCTAATATCAGACCCACTGAATTAAGCCAAGTCCCCTTCCCAAGAACACAGAGAACACAAACCTAATTTCTACACAGAAGAGTATTTTTGCATTTTCCTAACAATTTACACTTGAAGACCTTCAGGTATTGTACAAAGCAGAAATGAATTCTGCTCCACACCACCACTTTGTGGTAGCTAAGTAGTACTATCCTCATTTAACATGGAAGAGGAGATCCAGAGAGGTTAATTGTCTTTCCTAAGGTCACAGGAAAAGCCTCTGGGCAGGACAAAGCAGAGAACTCAAATTCTCCAATCTCACCAGCCTTTTGCCTCTATCCTAATCCTGACCTCACTATCTGCAAATGGAGAAAACAAAAGTTTGTTGCCTGGAAGGAATTATTTTTTAATAAGTTAAATTGAGATTTGAGGGACGTGGGAGAAAAGGGGGGTAGGAGACGGAGGGGGAGTTGCTCTTAAAATAAGTTAAAAAAAAAACACAGGAGGTTTTTAAAATTCTAGGTAACAGGACATGCAGCAGCTGCAAAGATCTCCCTTTTGTGGAGTGTCTGTAGATCTATATGTCCCAGTAAAAAAACAATTTTTTTATTACCATGCTTTCCTCTTCTTTGCAAATGCATCCAGTTGTTAGGAATCCCCCACCACTAATGCCTGATTTGAAATATACTCCTTCATTGCATGAAATTTGATTGATTATGTTTTTAATAAATCATAAGAGACAAAAGCTTGAGTTTTGAAGTCTG
The DNA here is from genome assembly GCF_034638445.1 of Ciconia boyciana. NCBI lineage: Eukaryota > Metazoa > Chordata > Aves > Ciconiiformes > Ciconiidae > Ciconia > Ciconia boyciana. The sequence goes on along the minus strand of NC_132941.1, from coordinate 53,645,494 downwards.
TTCAAGTAACAGGGAATTGGTAAAAGCAAGCTGTATGCCTCTACTGCTTTGGTAGCCTGAAAACAATAGCATACAGACATGTCCTACCTGCTCTCCTAGGTCATCTGGCATAATCATAACACATGAATTCATATCTTTTGTCCATTTTCAGTACACCTTCCGGCTGTTTTACTGTGCTTTTCAGTACACCTGCTTACTGTGACCTAAGAAAATATATGCTTTGAGGTGAGGGACTGGGAACCAATGTGGCTGGCAAAAGAAGCCACACCGTTTCCCTGAGTGACCTTGGGCAAATTGCTTGACGTTCCTGTGCCACAGCCACCCCAACAGCAGAATTAGGTAAAAACTGAACTGCAGTAGAAAAACAGGCGTTGGATTCAGCCTTCTCTGCTAATAAATGAAGGGACCCAGGTTCAAGCATTTAACTTTCCCTCTACACTGTTTAAAAAAAATCCAGTTAATCACTAAATGCAGTGTTTTCTCCAAGAGACAGGAGAAAAAAGTCTCCAGATGCTAAACCTCATATTAGAAAAATCACTGAAAGGTAACACTAGTCTTTATTAACATGCTTGCTTCTCCTTCCTACAAACACCACACTGGCAATAAACACCAGTCTTTTGCTTTTGCTTGTGCTTTTGAGTTGGAAGCTTTCAATGCATGGTATCTTGAGGTGCAAAACCTTAATGCAAAGTCGTGAACAATCGAGACGTTTTCCTTTATTACCCTTCTCGTCACCTGGAGTTAAATAATAAAGGAAACTAGTTATTGAAACGGCATATTTCTATAAAAGAAACCAAAGAAGGAGGGAGAATTTTGTGAAAAATCACTTTCTGACCTACACTTTAGAAAAAATAACCTTTCTTTCCCCTGCAAATGCCTACAGAATGAGTTTTCTCTGCTACTTTAACCAGAAATACTCAAAACTATTGGAAATCCATGCTGGGAAGGGATGGGGGAGGATTTTAGCTTCTTTTGCTCAATACTCCTTGATTCAGCACCAAAATGAAACAAAAGAGAGGGCATATAGGTTGTTTTCTTCATTACATGCCATGTTATATTAAAAATAAATAATCCTAGAGATAAGTGTAGTGCTAAATTATACCATGCAGCTGTTTTCTCTTGAATGTTTGCTTTCATCTTTAATGAGAGTGGAATTCATGTCTGGCAAACACAACTGCCTTTAAAAATTGGTTAAATCAAAGTAACATCTACATTGCTGTCAGAATTATTGCCTAAGTAATAATAAATAGAGAAGAAAACTTCCAGTCAAAAAAATAAAGAGCTGGTTGAATTGCACATTATGAAGCTATAGGTGATGCATAGCTAGATAGCCAGGCAGATAGATAGATAGAAAATTTGCTTTTTAATGACTAATCAGTTTCATGAAGAATGTATCTGAAAATCCAGCCGATCTGTTTTATGCTGTTAATTGCTTTATGCCCATTTCCAATAGTGGCAAAACAATAAAAGAGGCATTTTCAAGGCAGTGACAAGCTATAATAATCAGAATAATGGGAATATTGTCATCAGACATAAAGGTTTCCCGGAGCCCTTTAAATTACGCCTGTTCTCAGACTTTACATCAGAGGGGAAATAGTATTTCTGATACCAAGTTAAAAGAAAATTGAAGTTCTGTCCACAGCCATCTGCCGGGCGTTGCGAAGCAGGGTGCGAGGGAGGGCCCTGCACTATCATGGCACGATGGTGTGTGGGCTTTTGGGACACCCCCCCCACGCACACACAGTGCACACACAGTCCCACAGACTTTCAGGGACACCTCAGCTACTCGTTATTATTGACTACAGGGAAAAGGCTTGAGATGCCATAGATTTTTCACAAACTTTTCGCCGTGCTTGCACTACCTGCCTCCTCGCAGAGCCCCTTAACGTGCTGGGGGCTTTCCACCCCTGAAGGAATTAATGGGATCCCTCCTGTCGCCAGCATGCAGAGCAGGGAACGGGAGGCCTTTTCCTCCACCACTGTACATCATTCATCCCCTGGCACAGAGGCAGCGAAGCGTGCCGAGGTGCATATTACATACGAAGAGACAGAGAGAAAGGGGTCCCAGCTGTGCAGGCCCATGGGACAGACTGGAGCGGCGAGCCGGGGGTCTCCCCTGCGCAAGGGAGAAGGCTCCGGCCAGCCCGGCCCCTTTGCCGGCGCTGCGATCGCGCTGCCCCGGAGACCGCAGCTGTACCTTCGGGGGCGGGGGGGGGAAAGGTGCTCCCATTCTCCTTCGTCCCTGCCCAGGAAAACTTTTCTCTTTTTCTGCGGCCATCGCTCCGTGTCCCCCTCCCCCTGGCAATGCGAGCAAGGTGCCCGCCAAGCGCCCCTCTCCTCCCCGCAGCGGCGAGCGCGGCACCCCCCGCCTGGCGGGTGGGCACACGGCTCCCTCCCCGCCAAGCCCAGCCGGCGCGGGGCGGTGGGGCGATACTCACGCTGCTGTTGTGCCCGGACCAGTGCACCATGGCTTGGTTGTGCGCCGCATCCCCGGTGAGCGCGAAGGTGGTGGTGCTCAGCCGCAGCTCCTCTGCCCCTCGCAGCCGCGCCGCTCTCCCCTCCTCCGGCGGCCCGCGGGGCTGAGCCCGGGCGCCGCGCTGCCCCTCGGCCGCGGGCACCCCCCGGCCGCCGCCCGCCGGCAGCGCCCGGCGCCCCTCGCTGCTCCGCCGGCTCCGCGGCGCCGCCGGGCCCCGGCCCCCGGGCGCGCCGCCGCCCGCCCCCGCCGAGCGGAGCGCCGCTCCCCGCGGCCCCGCTCGGCCCCCCGGCTCCCCGCCCGGCAGCGGCTCCGCGGCGGCCGCCGCCCCGGCCGAGCTCCGCGCTCGGCCGCCCGGCCAGCTCCGTAATCCCCGCGGCGGCGGCGGCGGCGGCGGCTGTCGCTGCTCCTGCCTAAGGCGAGACGAGGAGGGCGGCCAGGAGGGCGATGGAGACGAGCAGGATCTGCAAGTTATTTCGGCGCCGGTGCAACACCAAGAGAGAAGTAAGAGCCATGTCCAGGCGAGAAAAACGGTGTGGCAGGTCGGAAAGCAGTTAGTCCCCTTCTCCATGCCTTTGCGGAGCGAGTCGGGGGGCTTGGAGAGGGAGGGGGGACGAGGCGCTGCGTTTAGGGCTTTTTTTTTTTGTTAAGGAGAAAGGGGCCGGATTCTAATTATAATAATTCTTATTTGCAAAAGACTCCTCTTTCTCTCGCTCTCCTTCTTTCTCTTCCCCCTTTCTCAGCCTCTGAGACGATGACCAGGAAAAAAAAAAAAAAAAAAAAAAAGAAAAGGAAAAAAAAAGGAAAGAAGGAAAAAAAAGAGAAAAAAAAAACTCTCTCCCCGGTAGTTGGATTCTGTTCCTTACTGTTGGTGGATTTTTTTTTTTTTTTTTTGAAAAGTGCTTTTCAGTGAAACTGTTCACGTTCAAGGATTTGATCAAGTGAGAGGGTAACACCACACGGGGGGAGGAGCCCCGAGCCTTGCCAAGCCGCCGCCGCCGCTGAAATACACCACCGAGTCACCAGCCGCGCTGCGCCGCGCCGCCGGGGGCCGGGGGCCGGGGGCCGGGAGCGGGGCCGGGGGCGGGAGCGGGAGCGGGACACCGCGCCGCACCGAATCAGCTGGAGCATCACCCAGCCTTTTCTCCTGATTTGGTATGTGTGCTCCTGCCCGAGACAAAGCAGCCGTCATTCACTGTTTCTCCTGATGTATATTTACATATACTCGTATTTAGAGCAGTGTGGGTATTCCTCACCCTGTATATATACATGCGTATGTACGCACAAAGGCTAGATGTGGTAAGGGGCATAAGGAACGCAGCTGGGATGAGCAGCTCCTGGGTCACTCCCCGTGTGTGACAGCGTACCCACGGACTCAGCCATCCAGCAGCACCGCTCCAGAGCCGGCTCCGGGCGTGAGGATGTGCCCGTCCCGAGCGGAGCCTCCCGGCCGTGGGAACCCGCGCGTGTGCGTGGGAATCCCAGCAACCTCGCCACCATCCAGGAAGGGACACTAGCAGGATTTATTTGGGGAGCGAATAACCCAGAAAGGGCAGTATCTGCAGGCAGCTCACTGCAGCATCACCTCGGGACCGGGTCGGGAGAAGGAGCGAGGAGGAGATGGCTTTCTTTAGGTCATGGCAGTGCAGCGCTCCCGCTCCCATCGCAGGGACGCAACATTTCCCCCGGCCAGGACACCCGCGTTCTGCTGGCAAAGCCCAAGGAGCTTTGCAGCTTCGGCCCCCGGGCAAGGTGTGAGTAATCGCACGGTGCGAAGGGGAGAGGGCAGGCTGCCGGCTCCCACGGCTGCGGGGCGTCCCCCATCCTCCCGGGGGTCACCCTTGGTCATAGCCATCCGTGCCTGTGCCACGTCCCTCCGGAGCGATTCATTGCAGCAACACGTCGGCACTTTCTCTTCAGATCAAACCCACGGTCGACCTTCTCCCGTTCTCCTCCTCCCTTTGAAAAGTGTCAATAATTAGCATTATGTTAATCGTCCCACCCTCCCACTTACCACATCAGCCATTCTTTGCCGTACAAGGACGGATCCACCAACTACACGGCTCTCCCCGCGGTATCTCCCCCCCCGCCAGTCCCACAGCGGGGACGGCTCAACAGTTTCTCCCGCCTAACGTGGGTCTTCCAGCCCGGCCGGGAGCGGAGGGAGAGAGGGACAGAGAAAGGATCGGTGATGGGAGAGCGGTGGGGTTTCCTTGCTAGCCGATGCCCCGCGCTTAGCCCGCTCCTGCTGCAAAGCGTCTGACTCGGGCTGGGGAGAGCCCGGCTGCCGCTGGGCAGAGCGAGAAGCAAGTTGGAGGAGGGAAGGGGGGGCTGCAAACACCGCTGGCTGGTGCAAACGGTGGGAGCTGTCGCTAAATGGTTGTCCTGCGGGAGCGAAAAGAGGGTCCGGGGTGTCAGCCGGTCTGCAGAGAAAAGCGCTAACAGCTCCGGGGAGGCGGGGGGGAAGGGGTGCAGAGCGAGCCGGTGCACGGTGCGGGCCCCTACCCACGGGCACGGCCCTGCCCATGAGCTGCAAACTCCGACGTAGAGAGGGAAAGTGGGAGGTGGGGGCAGGGGAAGCAAATCACCCGCCCCCAACCCAACGGATGTTATTTCTGAATTGGAATCGGCTCCTTTTCAAGCTACGCTGCCAAAATGTTTAGGAGATGGCATTTCATTTGTGTGGGAGCAGTGACGTGGGCCTCAGCCAGAGCTGGTCCATAAAACCGCGGGCGCGGGGATCGCACAAGTTACACACACCTGTGGCAGGCGCTGCTCTGCATGCACAGAGCCGGGCCGGCCCCGAGTCTGCACCCTCCCGCTGCTTCTGAAGGAACAACACGGTACGGGGAAGCGGCAGGAGCTCAGCTGTCTCCCTAGATCGACTGCTGCAAGAACAGTGTCCCCAGGTACGTGGCATCAGCGGCACGCATGCCACCCCTGGATCTTGCCATTGCTATGCACTGTGAAGGGATGCACTGCCCACCAAATGTCATCCTCCTACAGTGAGTGACACGTCCTCCTACAGTGACATGCAGAACTTGTCCTTACATTATGATTAAAGTTTCTCCAGTCCCTCTGGACCCAGCAGCAGCTCACTGCTGCCCCTGAAGAGTTCTGCATGTCCAGAATCCCTGTCATCACACAGTAAAAGCTACCATGGGGCTAGCAATTGCCGCTGCTTAGCCATTGTGCAGTCCACCCAGTCCCATTTATCTTCTCAGCCTTGCTGGACACTGTTTAAGCCCTAGTCCTTGTTCGCACCTGGATCAGACACTCATTTGTGCAGCATCATCCCTGACTTCATGACCAAAACCCACCCACACCAAGACAGGACTGGTGGACATGTCTCCTTTCCCAAACCCTGCCAGCACAAGGCATTGCTTTGTGTCCACCACATTGCTTTGTCACCACAAGAGCCCAGCTGTGCTGGACATGGCATAGAATGTGATGGGCTTCATGCACCGGTGTGTTCACCAACACTTTCTTTAGGGCAGTACTTTCACCACCTCAATAGCAGGTCTTTCCTATCCTGCAGACTGAAGAGCTGTTACTTGCAACTAAAATCACCCTTTGTGAATATCATCCACACCTGCCACACTCGGGGACAATCCCAGACATTCAGTTAATACTATTCAGCAAGATTGCCCCAGGCCCTCATTTCTCAGACAGATACCCACAGGAAGGGTTGGTGTTTCTAAACAAAACCCTAAAAACCCTTCATCCGTGCCTGCTTATTACTGTTAAATAATAACACGCACAGCTGAAGTCCCACTGATGATGTGGGACTGTCTATTAAAATCTTCCCGCTCCGGATGCCCCAGCCCTTAGCAGAGGCCTCAGTGTCAAAGAGAGAAGCAGCAGTGCTCTCTAATCCCTTTCCTTCTCCAGAAGACAAAGGTAACGTGAGCAACACCCCCATCTCCTGCACGATCCGCGAACTGCGCGCCCATCACCAGCCCGCAGGAAAGGGGCTTTTCCAGTTCGTACCATCCCTGTTGCAGGAAATCAGGTTTGCTTCAAAACCTGGCCTCTTGCATGACACGCTGACAGTGAGGATGTCATTTGACAACCCTAGATTTGCGCAGTCTATATCCAAGAATAGAAATGGAATAGTCCAACACCGTATCCATTACAGGCTGTTTTAATCCCTAGTCTAATCCATTACAATCTGCTTTAATCCCTACCCAGCTGCAAACATCCATTCAAAGAAGCAGGGGATGGTGTTATATTCTGTTGGACCATGTTGATTTTTAATTGATGTAAGGCAACCATATGCCATAACACCAGGCAATGCAGTAGATTTCTAAGTAAGCAAGTAAGTAAATGTTCTGGAAGGCAAATTGTGGCACAAATACAAAGTAGCAGACATGCCTATAACCAAGGGGGAGCTGGGTTCAATTAAGGAGAGAAAGGCAATTGGGGGAGTTATGTTTGTTTGGAGGGGATGATTTGGATGGAAGAAGTCTAATAACGCTATCTAAAGAAAGAAACAAACAGAGCCTGGCAATCATTTAATGTCAAAGCCTTCTAAAGCAGCATCGATAATTTGGGGTTTTCATTTTTTTTCCCTATTCTTTGACTTCCATTTGGAAAAAAAAATTATGAAACCGAAGAGTTAACTCCTATCACACATATCAATAACTTCACCATCACTACCTCCACCACTGGTTGCAGACCTGCTCCCCAGTATCCCCATCCCTTGTTTTGCCCAGCTCTGCCCATCATTGCTCCATGCCCCTCTCCTCCAGCAGGACTGCGCACAACCAGGCCTCCCTGAAGGTCCAGAGGGTGTCTCCCAGTCACTATCACCCCAGGAAATTTCTGAGTGGGAGCTGGAACCTTACTTGCTGGAACCTGAAAGAAAGGAGGGGAGAGAGTTGGGGAAGAGATAATAAGAGGAAAATTTAGAGTGGGGAAAAAAAGTAATGCCCCAGCTACATGGCACTCTCTTCACACACATACACCCTCCCCTGAAGGTCTCCCACACTACTCAAGCCCTCCCAAGGGAGGAAATCCCACACGTACTGAGAGAAAAATCAATGCTTGCTTCAGTTAACTTTAACCTATTTATTATGTGTGAGACCAGCCACTGAAAACAAAGCAGCTCTGTGATAATGCCGTCTTGTTTACTAAGGGAAGGTCTGAATCTACCTAAACAAAAATCATTAAAAGCTCAAGTGTCCTTATATCCTCAGACTAAATATCACCTGCAGGCAGGGCCCCACCATTTCTGCTGGTACAGTACTACCCCCATTATGGGACAGATTTTCTCCCAGCACAGCCAGTCAGGGTGTGCAGCAGACAGTCTGCCTCTGAAGCACAGCAGGTCCATGGCAGGGAGCCTTTGGCATTGCCAGACTTGCTGCAAAGCTCCTAAACAGGGGCTGCAAAAAAACACTGCGTAGATGCTGCAAGAGGGAATCTAGCTCCTGCACTAAATGACGAAGTGGGAGTCCAGCAGCCCAGCACACAAGCATGCAACATGGGTACCACATACCAGCATGCCAAGGGAAGTGTTTTACACATCCTGGGTCATGGGACAGTGGTGAGACAATTTGATCACAGATGATCTTGGAGCAGGGTTCTCACGAAGTAGTGGGTCCTCTCACCACATCGCAGCACCACTATCCTCTTGCTCAACACCATCCACACAATGCCCCAGCACAGGTAAGGGTGCCACAGGCCACACTGGAACTGCAGCAGGTAGAGGCTCAGCAGAGTGAAGAACCACTTCTGCAGATCTCACGCTCAGGATCAGAACTTCACCAGGGTGAAGAGATGCAATGCCAGGTTCAGTGACCAGCCTTGTCTGCATCCCTCCTTTTGATTTTTTCTATCCAAACACCATGTCTGTGGAGACAGAAGAGCCCCTTTCATTCAGGAATGCTCAGACAGCTCCTCTGTCTTCACCCACTGCTAAGGCTGCCCAGAAGGTGCACAACCTGCACAGCCCACGTGAAGGACTTGGCGATGCACAGAGAAGGCAGAGGTGTTTTGAATGCTCTGGGGAGATTCTGCATGTTTTAGATCATGCTCCTAGCCAATGTTGGGTTCTGGTATTGGTCCTAAAGCCAAGATAAGAAAATCCCCTTGCTGCTGATAGTCAGCATCATCAGGAATGCCAAAGAGCTTATCAGAATGGAATGAGTGCATGGATTTGCAGCATATACAAAGATAAGTTGTGCAGCACACAAGTTCACTGTGTTGAATTCACTGTATACTGTAGGTTGCATATATTTCTATCTTGGAGACCCCAGTCAGAAATACAGGATTCCCTGTCTCCCAGATTTCAAATTGCCCAGGACCACAGTAAGATCCCAGATTTTCAGAAGCATTTGCCAAGTTTTGAAAGTATGCTCCTTAGCATCACTTAGAAAGCTCTGGGTCAGGACATTCAAACCTGCAGTTCCTCTTTGTCGTCTGAATTCAAAAAGCTCATCTAAAAAGCTGGGTCAAACTGTGCCACACAGAATGAAGAGAGGCATAATCATGGCTTAAGATGTTATAATATCCAAGAACATGCTATGAGTACCAAGATACCCATTTGGAGAAAATCTGATTAAAAACAGGGAATGTGACTAATATTCACATGGTCATTGATTCAGAAAGAGTAAATGACCCTCATCTCCCTTCCTGTCCCAAGGTATGCCTCAGTCCCGCAGGTTCCATGGAGAAAAGGAATCTTCCTTACAGTTAGAAATTTTGTGCACCTCTCATCAGCTTTTCACTTCTGGTTGTTAATGAAGCTTCATGCCTATGATCGTTTAGGAGTGGCTTTTGCCGCTAAGAAGCAGAGCACAAATACTGCCTTGCTGTGCAAAGAGAGTCTTTGCGAACATGAAACTTTCCCTCTGCTTGTTTCACTCCTTCCCTAGGGCATAGTGGGATCTGGAAAGGTTCAGGTCTTCTCTTCAAGACACTCACAACAGGACAACAGTAGCTACAGCTACTGTGTTTTCAGGGGCATGAAGCTGTTTGAACAGAGCAAGGTTTAGCACAAACAAACTTTTGGTAGAAGGAAAGCACAGTGCTAAATCTTGGCACCTCTTGCTGCTGGGTAAACACCCTTCAAACACCCTTCCTGTTGTGCCAAGAAAAGAGGTATACATCCTTAGCCGCTGTGCCTGCTGGAAGCAACCAGTTACCATCCAGTTCTGTCCTGCTGCCTGAGCTGTTACACGTTAACACGTGTAACACGTTACAGTAACCCACGGTGACCCACGTTAGCAGTCACCAGCCAGTTAAAGCATTTCAGCTACTCCTTATTTTGACTGAAACAGGTTTGAGATAACGGAGGAGCTCAGCTGGCATATCTGAAGGTGCAGTATAAACGTAGTTTATGACTGTACTGTCAGAGCAGGACTTGCCCCGTGACCCAAGCATACTTTGTATTTATACACAGGCTTTGAATTAGGGTTTAAAAACCACCCGATTTCACTAGTCACTAAGGTGAGACCATTTCAGAAGTGACGAGCATTTATACAGCCCTCAAAAATAGGGATCTTGAGAGGTCACATAATTCATTTACCTTTCTCTAAAACAGACTCAACTGCATTTAAACCAAAGCACAGTACAATGTGCAAATCACAGCTAAAATAATAGGATGAGTCTCAGTTAAAAGGGAGAGATTTTTGAAAGATGCGAAATCAGCCAATGAAAGACGAATTGTGCTCTATCAGACCCAAGCTGTCCCTCCTCACCCTGCATTATGGTGGAAGGTCTATTGCCAGAGCCCATCTCTCCGTCCTCTCAACAATCCCTCTTAAAGATATCAACAGCTAGTGGCTCTAGGCGAGAGAAAGAAATGGAAAATATCCCATATTCATTCTGTATCCTGATGGGACTCCTCAAGAGCCTTTACCCTCTCCTGCCCTGAACATCTCCTTAGGCTCCAAATTTCCAAGGTTTCACATGGCTTGTAGGCTCAACAAAGTCAGCTGCTCCCACTTCAGTTCAAAAAGATTAAATTTCCATAACTCTCAAGCATCTGCTGGTTGGGACCCTACATACATACCAGTCATTGAAGAAACACGAAATATTATCAGGTGTAACTAAAGTTGTGTGGGGTGTGCAATATCACTTGTATTTTCCTGGTCCCCACCAAGGGATGCTACCATCAGAGACCCACAGATTTTTGTTTGACACAGATTTCCCTTCTAGAGGAGTCCTAGGACTGTCTTATTGCAGAGGTCACTGTTATGGTCCCAAGATTGCAACAGTGACATCCCTAAAGCCCATTAAGGAGTAATTAGCCCTTCAGGACTGTACTATGGGCTGTAAACCAAAGTCCCCGTAAGGCCACAAGTCATACAACACAAACTGCAATTGAGGGGATAGCTTAGGAATGTGTCACTGACTGGAGATGACCATGCCTTCTCCAAGCATTCCCATGCAGCACCGTGCTAGCTCCCAGGGCACCCAGATAATGTTGTCCTCAGCAACCCCAGCTGACTTACTTCCTCCCCTAGTTGGGGGGAGAAGCCCCCAGGGAAGAAATTCAAAGGACTTAGTAGCCTCAAATAAGGAGGGACACAAAACATCAGCTACATCCAGGTCTCCACAGGCTACTGGCAAAAGAAACAGCAACAGCTCACAAATCCACAAGCATGGAAAACTTCCTTGATAGCCTCCAGCCAACCAGATAATGCACAGGAGATGTTTTAGAAAACTCTCCTATAGAAATCGGAAACAAGACAGAAAAGCAACACAAACTTCTTTTCCCACCCCACAGAGCGCACACTAGAAGAATGAAACTGCTAAGGTCAGTGACACAGAAACAGTACTCTACAACTAAGACTTTGCTCTCACCCCAGGTACTTTTTCCACTTTGCATCCTCCTCCAGACAAATCTTTCCCTCTTCCACTCCCCCTTCCCCCCAAGTTTGAGATAGGCCTAGAAGGGGAAGGAGCTTGTTTTGTTTCTTCTCTACTCAAGTTAAATCCAAAGCAATTTGTGTGTGTGTGTGTGTGTGTGTATGTGTATGTGCAAAGGCAGGATTTTCTTAGTAAGCTAGAGAGAAACAAGTCTGGCAGGGACCCAGCTTTGATGGTGGGACTTCACAGGAGGATGTTCAACCTGCCACAGCTTGGTGCTGTTTTCTCTCCCACAACAAACACCACCTTTTAAGATTCTCACCTACGGCTATTTCCTTCCCTTCTTTTAAGAACAACCCCAAACAAGAGAGAAATTGAACTACAGCACTGAGGAAAGACTTTATACTAGTCAACATGAATGGAAGGGTGTATATTCAATGGGGAAGAACAAAACAAAAAGGAAGTATTAATACAAAGAAAAATAACACAGAACTACAGCAGCAAGCAGCTGACTGTTAGGCAGGTGTTTCTTACCAAGCCAGTCCTGGCAGTTCCCCAAATCTCCTGTGCACTGATTCAGCAACAACTTACTCCTAAAAGGAGCCAGGTTGAATCAAATCTGATGTAAACAGAGTTTGAAACATTCTGAGAGGGGGAGTCTTAGGCAAATTTATGCTCCCAACACCTCTAAGACAGGAAGTAGGACAAAACTAAGTGGCAGCTATTACAGCCTTTGCTAGACTATCTTGGCTGATAGCTTCAGCTCACAGGGGACTAACTGAAGCTTCACCCAACCACAGGAAATTGGAAAAAATAATACTGGCCCCATGAAGAGAACAACATGTAACCCACACAGTGTAATGCATGCTCAGTAGTGGGCTGGCAAAGGCCAGTCATCACTGCTGTATGCACTTCCATGATGCAAATGCCAATTACTAAGTTAATAATCGTTTAAACTCTAGCAATGCCTAGAGTTCCTATCAGGCTCCAGGAAAAGGCCTGCAAATGCAGCAAAGAGACAATCCCTACTCTGAAGTCTAGATTATGACTTGCAGACAACACACAAGTTCACTGCCTTCAGACAGAGTGCAAATGAGAGCAGCTAAGGTGGCTGATCTTCGCAAAACAAAAATGCTGCTGGGGCAAATCCGGGAGTTCATCTGGGGATGGAGGAGGAACAACCTGCCCAGGCATTCTGTGCAATGCAAAAGCATGCAGCAGGCCAATGGGTGCACAGGCAGAGGGGCCAAACCCCTTCACTCCCATTCCCTTAAAAGAGCACCTGACCACAACATTTGTCACTCCAAACACAGAGTATATTTATTCTATGTTCTACTAAGTGATTTAACAGTTGCCTTCTTTTGGTGGTGGTTTAAATCTGTTCTTCAGCTTTGTTACAGATATCCAGGTTCCAGTGCAGCACCGCAGAGACCACTCTTGTCATTCCCCCTTTTCTGAATCTATCCAACACCCAGCAATTTTAGTGGCACTCCGGAGCTGAAGAGCAATCTCAAAAGGGTTAAAATTCAGGGACACAAATGAAAATGCAATTAATAAGCCTGCTACATAAAAGATCCTCATGCTCATAATGCAATCGGCAAGGGTTGAACATTTTTCCTTGAGCTTACTCTACTCCATTACTGCAATAATGCATGGTAATATAGTTAGCATTGATTTGCCGCAAGGTACATGTACTACATCTGAAAGCTAACAGGGAAAAAGGAGGGAGTCTCTCTCCTTGAAAGGCTGGAATTACTTAATTATCTAAGGAAAATGACATGCAGATTTAACAGCACAGGGAAAGGCTAGGACTGACTTCCCCCATTCCCAAAGAATACAGAATAACACTTCTCTGCTACGTGATCTCCATGCAAAGCACACACTCCTGGTTTGTTATTATTAATTACCCCAGCTCCTATCACTGGAATTCAGAGGTGTTGGTACTTCGCATCACCCCCAGCTATGCTTGCTATTCATAAATCATACTGAGAGGAGTTGCCAGGAGAGGAGAGGAAATACTAAAGGAAACTCGTAAGCATCTCTAAATAGGCTGCTGCTGTTCAAAGAGGCTGCAGTCCTCTGCACAGAGTCAGATGTAAACCAGTATTGGTGTTAGGAGACAGCAGGAGACATATGCCAAAAGTGAGCAGGCAAGACAAGGAAACAATGCATTCAGACAGAAAAGGTAAAGGAAAGCAGACAGCTCGGTGGATTAACCTTTCATCTTCACATCCACAGGTTAGATCAGATCAGATGGTCTGATAAAAGCTGAAAGGCACCATTATGATTATTAATCTGTAAGAGGTTGACTGTAGCCCAAACAGAGATAGAGGTGATAGTTCTAGTGGCCAAACCAGCACTGATTTTCCCTTCAGAGCCTGGAGCTAATAATTTAAAACCTCTTTCCCAGTTTTCTGTCTATAAAATGGAGCTGAAATTGCCTCACCACTTCGAAGGCGAAGTTCTGAACAGGGTTTTGGCCATCCCATGCCTCCTACCCCTTTATACAATTATACGTTCCACAGAAAGCATTCACTCTCCTGCTCCTCACAATAGCTGCGCTTAAACTATTGCTCCTTTTTAGAGGAGTGTCCTGAATAAGGAATTGAGAAACGTAAGCTTGATACCTGAGGGATTTACTTCAGCCCAGTTACTAGGCTGATGACCACACTTTGTGACTGACACCACTCACTTGCCTTCTGGCTGGCAATAGGACAATCCTGAATCAGATCTGGGTGAAAAAAGAGGTTGGGGGCACCTGGACCCCACTTTATCCCAAGATAGAACATGGTCTCCATTCACAGCTTTTTACTGACTCTTTTTTAAGATCATTTCAAAGTTACAAACAGTGGAGACTTGAAAGCAAGGTCTGTTGGAAAGGAATCGTAGCTTCTCATAGATCACTCAAGGTACCTTGAGAAAAAGAGGAGCTTAAAGGCACACAAATCCTTCATTTGGCCACACATCATTGCCAGTTCAGTTTTCTTATTTTGAGGAAAGGAAAGCTTCTTCCCCTCTTTCCTCCTTTCTACCTTTTGCAGTTTAACCCAGAGAAACTAAAGATTTCAGGGGGTTTTGTTCTTTTTCCATTGTGGAGTATGCGTGTTTTCCCTTTCCTCACATTGCACCTTTTAAATACTTCTTTACCCCTGGAAGCTTGACAGTGTGGCAAAAGAAACAATGAAAGTAACACAGAAACAGAACAAGAAATCAGCTGGAAGTTATTAATTCCAGTCTTCTATCATATACTAAAGAAAAAAAGAGACAAAACGGGGTTAAAATATGATCTTCAAACACCACTGATCTGAAGTTCTGAAATACTGAGATTTCTGGTCTCAGCAAAAATCAGAGAGAGGAGAAAGAAAAAAAATTCACAAAGACCTTAACAGAGACAGTCTTTTCTTTAAATGCTTTATTTTTTTCTTTAAAGAAGTTTTAAACTGAAGCTTTTTATTAAATCAAACAGATTAGAATTAGTGGATTGCTGTGTAAATTTTACAAATAGCAGGTTCAGTCTGACACTGTGTTTTCCACAAGTGGATTTCTTATTAATATCATAAGAGCATTTTTATGTTGCAATTAACTTTCCTCAGCCCAGCTGGAACAGAATATTTCTTATTCCTCTCTCTAGACTTTCCCCTATACTGCCATCATCACTACATTACCAGCACAAGAGATTCAGAAGTACTTTAAACTGGCAACTAAAGGGTCTTCTCTGCCTAGGTCTCTCATTGAGGTCCACCTTTATCACACAAGTAGACACAGGAGGGAGCTCACACACCCCCATTCACACTGAGGTTACATCTCTCCCTGCAGCAACTGAAGTAATTTAACATCTCGAATTCTCAATTCAGGGTTCCTTTAGGTCTTGGACTTAGATTTCCACACCTGATAGAATAGAGGTCTCCCTTTTTAGGTAGCAGAGCAACTGATGTGTGCCCCCCTCCAGACCAGAAACAGAAAATCTGTAGCAGTGTTGGCTGAGCTGAGACCAGAGGGATGAAATCTTTGCTCGCCAGATTTGGCAGTTGCAGATGAGGCTGCAGACACACCTGTAATGTAACACTGCTCTTAGTACTCCTGGCTGAACTTTCAGCTGCCTTTTATGTTTGCTGCTGGTCCTCTACTTCCTTCTCCATGCCAGACCTTACAAAGAAAGCCCTAGGAGTTTCCCTTCTTTAGCCTCCTGCTGTTCTGCCTAAGCTGGATGTCCATGAGTGCATCAAAAGCCTTCTCATGGGGAAGAGGGAGCAGGACTTCCTTCTATTCAGATGCTTTTTTTATTTGTGCAGCCACTTAGGCAAAGCTCTTGAAGGTAATGTCCACTGGCCCTTTTTATTCCTTTCTACAGCAGGTTTGATTCCACTTATTTTGGATCTCTTTCCCATTGCCCTTCATAGGTATATTTCATAAAATCATAGAATGTTTGGGTTGGAAGGGACATTTGAAGATCATCTAGTCAACCACCGTGCCATGGGCAGGGACATCTTTCACTAGACCAGGTTGCTCAAAGCCCCATCCAACCTGGCCTTGAACCCTTCCAGGGATGGGGCATCCACAACTTCTCTGGGCAACCTGTTCCTGTGTCTCACCACCCTCATCATAAAAAAATTTATTCCTTATGTTCAAGATAAACCTACCCTCTTTCAATTTAAAACTGTTGCCCTTTGTCCTGTCACTACAGGCCCTGGTAAAAAGTCTCTCTCCATCTTTCTTATAAACCCCCTTTATATACTGAAAGGCCACAATAAGGCCTTCCTGGAACCTTCTATTCTCCAGGCTGAACAACCCCAACTCTCTCAGCCTGACTTCATAGGAGAGGTGTTCCATTGCTCTGATCATTTTTGTGGCCCTCCTCTGGACCCGCTCCAACAGGTCCATGTCTTCCTTGTCCTGGGGCCCCCAGAGCTAGATGCAGTACTCCAGGTGGGGTCTCAGAGAGCAGAGCAGCAGGGAGAATCACCTCCCTTGACCTCCTGGCTATGTTTCTTTTTATGCAGGCCAGGATATGATTTGTTTTCTGGGCTGTGAGAACACATTGCTGGCTCATGTCCAGTTTTTCATCCATCAAAATAAAAATATTTTAATCTGGTAATTTAACCCAAGTTCACTGTCCTCATTAAAAATGAAGCAGGATATGAGAATACAAAATAAATTCTTACAGGCACGCAAAATGAATTCACTAAAGGGAGAATGTACGGACATAGCCCTCACCAGCTGTCATCACCTGTTTCCACATCACACACATGAGGTCAGGGAGCCCTAAAGGCTTGCCATACAATTGAATAAGGCTTTTGATCAAATCACCTTGAAGTCAAGCAACTGTGAGCAGACACTAAGATTAAGTGTTTGCTTTTTTGCCAGACTATGGCCAAAAAGAGCACGTAATTTTATTTCAGCAGATATTTCTGTAAAGAATGGAGTAGGCACTGACAGTGTAGCCTATTATTCTAGCTTTTCCTTCTTTCTTTAACATCAGCAGTGTCAGGTAAATTTTGGAGAGAAAGCTAGTTTTGTTCTAACTTCTTCAGAAGAGGTTTTGGAGGATGTGATTATTTACTCTATTTCTTTACAGTCCTCACACTATGAAACCCAACTTAAGCACTGTCTTTGAGAACCACAGCAATAACAGCCTGTAACAGCCACAGCAGCAAGAACAAATCTGGATGTATTAGAAGATCCCAGCAGAGAGCGCATGTCCAAGAGGACATCATTAGATATAAGGAAGATTGACTTTTAACTTCTTCCTTCTTTTCCTAATTTCTACTGCTCACAATTGACGCAGGGATGTGATTATTAGCAACCTTCTTGCAAGCCAGTGCTGGTATGCTGCTGCTAGTTGTCCTCTTTCCAGTTAAACCCATACAGAAGCCCCTAACTGGTGCATTATCTTGCAGGCTTCTCATCATTTGCAATGTGAGATCTGTCTTCATTTGAGGAAAAAAAGCCTGGCTTCATTTAATTTTTCATTTCTCCATTTTCCTTGTATCTACAGGCACAATTTTTCTGAGAGGCCTGTTTTTCTGCATTTTGACGGTGTACTTTAGACCCCTGGAGAGAAAAGACATTCTACATCACCATTGGAGCAGATTCAGCAGAGTATCAGAGAGTGCAGGTTTCCCAGGGTCTGCTCCTCTGCCTCATTCATTACTGAACAAATACCTCCAGAATGAAAGCGTGAGTTAGCAACCTCAACTGCTCTGGATACACCCAGCCACGAGAGGAGCCAACAGAACATGTGTGACGTTCTTCTTCCCTTCTTTGAGTGGATCTCAGAGGATTTTGCAAACTATATCACTCCTGAAGAGGAATACAGGTCATACAATGATTTTTTTAAATGATTAAAAGGATATAAAGTTAGAACGGGCTCAGCTGGGCAACTGAAATAGTATTAATGGCAAAGAGAACTAAAAAGCCCAGAATCCTTGAAGCTGCTCTGCCTTCTGACACAGGCATGGTCAGGTCTTCTGCACCTTTAATTCATTTCACTCAGTGCCCTGAGCAGAGGTCTAAAACTTACTTATTTCTGACAGGGACTGCACTTCATCTCAAAGGGGAGTTTCTTCTTATTTATATGCTCCCTTTCGCAACTCCGCTGCCTCAGAAGAGAAGTCTTATTCATTCTTAGGCCTGCAAATTGGCTTTCCACATATTCTACAACCCTCCTCATCTTGCATGGGGCATTGATCTATTCTTGCTGAGACTGAAGGACATAGGTGGCTGCAGGACTAGCATTAATTCTGTTTTGCATAGCAACCAATTACAAGGGTGTACTCAGAGAAAGTATGATCAGCAATTCCTTGCCAGTATCTCTCAACAGATGCAATATTAAAGTCTGGATCCTTACAATATTCTCACTAACTAAAGGGTCTCATACTGGAAGTTGCCAAGGATCTTTTTTAAATATCTGAGCACCACTATTTAAATACAAGCTCCAACACAAGCCTTGAGACATTGAAGACTCAAACACCCAGGGTACAATGTGAAAATCAAGCCATTTCACGACCACTGATTAACATTGCATGCATGGCTGTGGCAGTATAAACTTTCTCTACAGCACACTTCCCTGCCACTCAAACCCACCTCCAGCCCCTTGCCCGCCCTTGTTCACAGGGAGAAACTCTGAGGTACTCTTCCAGAGGCAACACATTCAGACATGCAAGCTACCTTGAATCCTAGGTGTGCAAACCCCTGACAAACTCAGCAGAGACTGAAGCAGTCCATTTCCTTGTAGAATGCTCATTGCATTTGCCCACCACACAGTTTGGATTGTCACCACAACAGTTGCATCGTAAGAGCAGGTAACTCGCATCTACAGCAGTACGGATATATCTGCTACTGACTTTGACTGTTTTCCTTCTTATAGGGAAGAGAGAATGCAAGGAAACCTGAGAATTGTGAAGAGGAGAGACATTTTTACTGGTTAGTCTCTCTTGACATTTGGCATTGGAGGAGGTGCAAAGAGGAGGTATGTCTTTAAACATACTGGTGATTAGAACCATAAAACTGTTTATCTGGTGCTCCTTTCCTCTTCCTTCCCTCCCCAAGATTTTCATTTAAATGCAGCAATAGATTTTATCCCCAGGTGTCATCTACTTTTTCCTAGCTATTTGTTGTTTGTCTGTGCTTTATTTCTCTAGAAAAGGAAATAAAGCTGAATATTTTCAGCTAAACTACATTTGTTGTTCAGTGTTTTGCGTTGTTTTTAGCAGGCAGGCTAAGTGTTTGTTAGAAAACATATTTTCACAAAGGAGAAAAGTAATTTCCAGCTAATTCTAGCTGTAAGAAAGGTGAGAGCTCTACATGGCTCACTGAGTCTGTAACTGTCAGAGATTTAAAAGGTGCCAATTTAAGATCTAATCCCAAAGCCCTTGCATAAGTGGTCCCATTAAAGGGAGAACAAATTTACCCTTTGCCCTCATATATTTATACTGGTTGTCAATATAAGCAAATGAGAATGAAAGAAACTTAGAACCAAAGCCTGTTCTAAGTTGCACCACTTCAAAGAAACTCTCCAGGAGTCAATTGCCATTAATGTTGGCAATACATGCTATCCATCAAGTCAGGTAGATACGGTTTTTATGTTAAGAAAGGTGGTATCATTTTATACACTCTGATATCTCTGAACGATACAATACATTTCAAAGACAAAAGTTAGGATGTCTCCTTCCTAATGCACTCATAGTAACTGCTCGGTATGGATTCACCCTTCATTAGTTGCTGAGGTTTAATCAAACCACTTCTCTAAGCAACTCTACCTGAACGTTGCATTTTGTAATTATCTCTGCTTCTTGGTGATGTCTGTGTGTAAGCATCAAGGCAATGATTGATCGATTCTCAATATTCCATCACTTATGATATTTCCAAAGTAAACAACTCCTTCTCCATTGGGAAATAATATCTAGACTAAATCGAATTGTGAAGTACTAAAAGAAGCTAGCCTCCTCCATATTAATCTTAAACCATTTATGATAGATCAAGGCATTGAGTTTCCAGATCTAATGAGACCTGTGTGCTCTGAAGCAACTCTTTAATTGATAAGTGAGGAGATGAACGACCTGGTTTGTATCATGGAGAAAAAATTATGTACAACAGCTTGTTTCCAACCCAGTTAGAGCGTGGGGGAATTCTTGACTCACATTTTGAGTGTCAAGACATGCATTGCATGAATGGGTTTCACCACTCCTTGGGCACCTGGCTCAGAAAATCCTCTGCATATTGTGTATTTGGAAAAATTTAAGCCAAATCATCAGTTTGTCTGGTTCTTCCACATGCTAAAGCTTCTTAAATCCACTGTAAAGCCTCCTTAATATGGACGTAAATTACAGTCATACTATGACACCCTAAACAATGCACAGGAAACTGGTCTATGTGAAAAGGAGACCTGCTGAGTGACTATCTCTTGTGAAAATCTGGCTATTGGTGACAAGAGGAGATAGGAACAGGATGGAAATTGTCTCTGAATCTTAGAAAATATACCGGTGTGGGCAGAGCGAGATGCTGACAATAATTTATTTAGGTGTGATGTAAACCTAGCTTCCACATAATACAATCCTGATCTAAAGGCTGTCATGTTAGAGTGCATATTGTATCCATATCTCCAGCCAAGTTTGTTCCTTACTCATAAATAACAATATTAAGACTAGTGAATCCCAGAAGAGTAAGCACAGAGTTATGCTTTAAACAGACAAACAAATCCACTAGAGAATAAGATCTCACTGCCTATCTACCCGGTACATGAGTACAAAAGTGATTTAAGCTCAGGGTCAATTTGTCTGTAGTCCTTGTACTTATTCCAGCCAACACACACCTCGGTCCTGCAAACCAGCCCACCCCTCAGTTTAGCACCACTCAGTCCAATGGACTGAAAAGAGAGCTTCTTCCCTCCACAATCACTCCCCCAACCTCACTACCCATTAACTACTCTGAGCATTTCCAGATTTCCTCTTATTTCCTATTTCCTCATTGTTTTCAATCCTGCATCACAAAATGGCAAAGCTCCTTTTGAGTTAACCTCAGAAAAGGGATCTTAGCCCACAATGGGGTTTTCAGCAGCTCTTGGCAGTGGTCTAAATTCAATTTCTTTGAACAACAGTAAAAATTTTCACCAACAGCACCAAGAGCAAAATTAGGTGCCTCAGATAATCCCTTATCAACTCTATAAGAGCATTTTTCTCTGCATTGCACTTTGCAGTCCTTTTTGCACTGCAGATGCCATGTATATTACAAATCATAGGCAGACAGGAATCCTACAGCATTTCTTTGAACCCTTTTTCTCCCTCCACCAAAATAGAAAGACAACTGAAGAGCACAGAGATGTTTATTCTCCCAGATAGAGCAGCAGTGCTTTTTTTGACTAACACTGGCTTGGCACATGAACTCTGATTAACTCCTGTCATGTTAAGTCACATTGTTTACAAACTGCCCCCATTTACCTCCCTCAGCCCCTTCACCAAACAACAACAAAAAAACCCCGCATATTCAAGGGAAAAAAGTAGGATCAGAAAAGGAAGAAATAAGAGGAGCTTCATTCTCACTTTCTGAAAGGCACATGTTTCTTCAGAGCCAGAGATTACAAGGCTTTCATAATGTTTGCTGACCTGAAAAAAAATTGTATTTCCAGAAGTGTGAAGGAAATCTGTTCCATTAATTCATTTGCATTTTATCCCCCATAACACTAGGAACATAACCCTTTCCTTCTCCCCCATCAGATGACTTTCCACATCACAGCTAGGCTGAGGCCACTGTCATGCCCCATTAAGTGTTAGTGGACTTTTCTCAGCCAATTCAAGTATTTAAAAACTCCCTAGAAAACACATTAATTAAACGGATCCGCAGTTGTGTAAAATCAAAGTTTTTAAATGTACCGTATTAATAAGAAATGAACTGTCAAGCATCTTCAACATGCCAAATTGGCATAGCTCATTGAATCTCCTGGCTTATGAATAACATGTAGAAGCACAGCCCCTTTGATAAGCCTACTTTTTCCTTACTTCTGTCTCCTTAAAAAAAAATCAAAACGAAAATCTAAATATAGAAGCAACAGGCAAAATTTAGTACAAAATGTAACCTGAGCAGGGTCATAAAGCCCATGTCAGATCGGAATACAACTGATTTACCTGTGTGAGAAAACTAATATATATATTCACATGCCCCATAAAATTTATGACTCCCATTTTAAAACAAAGGTGACAAATGCTTGTGCAATTTAGAAAATGGACCACTTTTCATGATCTAGCAAAGACACACGCAGCATGCTGTGTTCCAATTACAAACTAAATGGCATGCATTCACTGGCAAATGGGAAACGGAAAATGATTTGCTTTGAATGCCCTGCATCATGAGAGAGAATTTCAAGTAGCACAGTACAGAAAACATCTTCAGCATGCATTTAATCCACACAGATAAATGCTTGAGGATTCACACATGAATTAGTGACCAGCACAACATCAAACACCCCTGTCCCATGCCACAATAATAGCATTACCCAGCCCCACAATAAATCATTCATTCATTCACAAGCCTCTAGTTGCTCTGTGTTTTCTGTTTTTGGAAGCTCCCAGGAAGATCTGTCACTTCTGAATTCATGTGTGTGTAATATTCAGGGCATGGGCTCACCTCTAATGTGACTGGCTGTGGCCAAATTAGAAGTCATGTTAGAAACATGGGTAAAAGACTCCAAGTTCAACATTGGAGAGAACTGTAGTGTTTTTCCAGGGTGTGCCTGTCTTTCGTCCTTTTACCCTCCTGTGGCATTGGAAGAACCCTAGATAAGAGGCCGCAGAGAGAGTCAGACTCTGATCCCTGCAGCATGGGGAGGGTAAAAGAGAGCAACTTTAAGCCAATAGCACAGGAAAGGCAATGGAGCCAGCATCTGTTCCTGGGAGGTCAAGAGCTACTAAAACACTGTTCCCTCATTCATTTCTGGCTTACATCGCTCTAACTCCAAAAGCTGCAAAAGAGTTGTCCCCCCAGAAACAGCTCCATTAAAATCAAGGCAGTTACTCAAAATTTACACCAGGACCTGAATCTATCAAGGCACATCTAATGTGTGCGGAGGCAAGAAGAACATATGTAATTATAGGAAAGGCAAACAAGGAAAAATAAGGGCTTAACTAGGTGAATAATCAAGAGAAAGCAGCACTCAAGTTGCGTTCATACCCTCCTACTTCCATGCAAATGAAAAAAAACAGAATGTTTGCCTGAACGTGAGGTGGGGAAATACTATTCGTCACATTTACCCCCCATCCAGCACTAGCTTCACAGCTCACCTTCCTGCAGCATAGTTAACAAAGTTGGTGAAACAAATAGAATATGTATCCTGCAGCTTGTGTTTCAAACACAAAAAGGTGTGCCTGCCAGCAAGGGAACTAGTTCAGCAAATCCAAACCCCTGCAAACAGGAAAAGCATGCACAGAGGCTTCTAGGAGAAAAAGAAAAACAGTGCAGCTTTAAAAATCCCTGCAGAGTCAGGATGGCCCTGAGACAATAGGAAGGTGCTGGAACAACTCCACTGTCCTTTCTTGTCATCATTTGAAGTGGGTACAGGAAGGGCCTGAGGCAGAGCTACCAGCCAGGAGCACATGCTCGCCAGCACAACCCGGAGAGAGAGCCTGCACAGGTGGACAGCTTGTACAGAGATGTGGGGACCTCACCACAGCAGCAGCTCAGTGCAACCCTTAGGTGTGAGGCAGAGAGATTGCTCACTGGGCTGATGAATATGGGCACAGACAGAAGATAATTTGGGGGTGCGATGTGGTTCCACATCTCCTTTCATTGACATCACTAGTGTGTGGAAATATATATATATTAGGAATATATATAAGGAAATACATTCCTTAAGGAAATATATATAAGGAAATACATAAGGAAATATATATAAGGAAATACATATAAGGAAATACATTCCCTCCCCTACCAAAGCTCAAAAGTACATTGTGCATCACTCTTAAGTGGAAGAATGGAGTGTCATGGAGGTGAGAATCAAACAATACATGATGCCAAATGTTGAAAAATTCAGCTTTCTATTACTACATACATTAAGGGTGATGGTATGTATTCCTTCAAAGCCCAGTCTCTCCCAGGTTCTGAAAGCAAAGTCGCAGAACTCCCTACCTGCTTTCACAGACATGGCAAATCTCAGAAAACAAACCCCAAAGATATCAAGGGGGCAAAATCAGTGCGAACCCAAGAAAGCCTCAGTCTTTTCCCTAGACTGTGTTTTTCATCCATTTTGCCTTACAGCACAGTACAAATTGCAGAAAAGCCCAGAGTAACAAGGCCGTCGTCTGAAGGATCACTGCTTTGCCTTTCTCATACTCGGACAATCCTTGGTCTGTTCTGCGCAGAGAAGGAAACTGTCCACCCTGCTCAGACCACATCCTCCCGGATAGATAAGCACCCAACATATCAAAGTGGCTTCCCCCAACACACTCCCTGAATTTTTAGTTATTTAAAAAGAACAACGGCAAACAAAAGCTCAATTATGAGTGCATCCTGAACTCCCAATCGTCTAGAAAAGACCTTTCTTCATTCACTGCTGTAGCTTTTTTTATTGCTGCCAGCTACACCACAGTGCTCCAGAGTAAGTCACAAAATTCTCCGTTCTTTTAAGACAGGAATAGTTCAGCTTACAGAAGGAGCCATTGTCTATGTGACTAGATACATGTACCTGATGTCAGCATTGGCTTTAGGAAATAGGAAACCAAGTTAAGAGAGAAGAAGAGGGAGAACTTCCTTGTAATACAAAGACACCCACATCCACAGCATTTGGTTTAGTAGTTCTGGCAGGAATTCATTAGCAGAGGTACTGCAACAGCACTTAAAGATTGCAACCACATCTGGGACTCTATCACATTGGATGTGGTACAGAGATTGTCACTGCTGAAAACTGTTTTCGTGCTAAGCACACAATACAAAGGGTAGGAAGAGAAATTAATAATTTTCAGCCACCAAACCAGGACTGTCTTAACAGAGCTGGAGGACAAATGCAGCTTTATATTGCATGCACAGTGGGAGCAGCAGCTATCAGACGCAGTGCACACTACTTGAGGGCCTAATCGCATGCACCCATGCTTAAAGATCTTCCTATTAGCATGGCACATGAACCAGCATGTCAGGGTGGAATAAGCATCGCTCATCACAGTCTTCATCTTACCCTGCTTTCCACTAGCCCATGTGTCTGATACGAGACCATGCAGAACAAGAGTTAAACTCTTCCATCAGACCAGAAAGAGATATGAATTCCCAGCCATCCAAATACAAAACCCCACTCTTTAATATTACGCTCCTGCAGACCGGTTTCTGAGCCAACTTCAATACTGTCAGGAAGGCTTGTGGTGGGAGGATCATACTTTGCAGGTTGACGCCTTTGATTGTCACCCCTGGAGCACAATCAAGCAAACTAAGAAGGATACAATGTAAAGGCAGGGGATGTGAGGAGCTTTGCACCTCCGTGGCAGGTCTACATTTGCAGCTCCCAGTGCCTCTGGTAGCAGGGGAGGAAGATTTTAGCAGAAGCAGGGTGGGGATGCTGGGCAAAGTGGTTTTCCACCATAGCAACTATTTCTATAACAGCATTTTCAGAAACTGTGTATCTTGGGAGGATGTTATACCTCTCTAGTAAGAAGGTAAAGGGAATATAATAGGAACCAAATAAGCCTACTCACATGTTCAAAGGCAGAGAATTACATCCTATAGCTCTGATACAAAACAGCAACTCAACGCCTCCAGCTGCCTTCCAGTTCTCTGCTATAAGCATGCTCTGCTGTGGCTTGCAGTCAGGCATCAGCAAAGGCTGGAGAGGTGGTGGATCTATAAAGAAAGCAGAGATGCTAGGACCAGGACTTATGTCATTTCCACCCCTTTTCCTGAGGTCAAGGACCAGCATTATAGTCTACTGAGAAGTCCGAAGGGGGAAAAATGAATAATTAATTTATGTAATTAATAATAATTTGAATTAATTTTACTATTAGATTTATTGATAATTGCTTGCCCTACAGTTTAAAACCGGTTGTGGATCAAGCCAAGGGTAAATGCATACAATTGCCTCTGCACCAGCCTGCCTACTGCAGCCAGAGACATCCTCCAGCGCTGAAGCTCCCTATGCTACAGGCATGTCCCAGTCACAGCTGCCACAAAACCGCAGCCTGCCAGCCACAGCTGCAACAGTGACAGAAGACAGGACACTCTACAAGGACCATTTTCCTTGCCCTGTCTCAGAGACTGCTCAGATTTCAGGCTCTACCATGGCTTTCCATCTTCCAGAGCAGGCTCCCCTAGCTGCTGCTCAGGGCTCCCTGCACTTCAGGCTTCTTGGTAACTCATAGTGTGCTATTTGGAGAAGCTAGATTGCCACATTTTCTCCTTTTTATGTGAAATTTTGGTAAAAAATAGAGCTGGTTTGGGAAAAATGTATTTTCAAAATTTAAAATAAAATGCATATTTTCACTTCAAATTTGTAACCTTGTCAGTTTGCTTTTCCCATAAAGATTCAAAACTAAGCTATGCATGTTTAAAAATGGCAAAAATTTTACAAGTTTTTCTAATCGCTTCCATTTTTTTCCACTTCTTGCAGTCTCTTCCTATTTATGCAGAGAATAGGAAAAGCATGGAAGTTGCTGACTCCTCCCACCCCTCTCAGAAGGTTTAAAAAAGTATTTTTCAGAAGATAATGAGAACTTACTTAAAAACTTTTATGAAAAACAGCATTTTATTTATGTTTTTTAGAAGCAACTAAAATTTTCACAAGCAAATTTAAAGAAAACCACTATTCAGCAAAGAGTTTTCCATCAGAGAATTTTGACTAGCAGCCACTGAAGTCTGACAGTTAGGATGCTGTGTGGACATGAACTTATCTTAACTCAGAAGCACTTGAGGTCTTTCCCCAGACATGTCTTTACTGCTGTGCTGTATGTATCTTGAAGCTCAAGAAGTTTGGTGTTGAGGCAATTTGACAAAACAAATGCATATCTTAAAAAGTTTTTTGAATCTACAAGGCGTAGTAGGGGCTACGTATTATTACACTGCAATGTCAATCTTCTTCAGCAATTGTCAGGATAACTTTTTTTGCTCTTTTTTTTGCATTCTGAAAAACAACTCATTGCCTTGTTACTGGCTTCCTTGCAATAAAGGCCTTGTCTTTAGGAACAAGTGATACACAGTGAGGTGCTGGCAGACAACGGTGGGAAGATTATATTTAACTTAACTGCTTGAGTCCTGAGACAGATTTTCATGTCTGTGTGGAGCAAGATTTATGACTAAGATACCTTGTGACTGGAGATATCATGCAAAAATATGGCCAGATCTCCTGGGTAATTTCCAGCAACCAGAGTGGCTATGCATAGAGGTTATCTGCTTTCCAAATCTTGCGTTTACATATTTCACATTCTGCACTGTCTCACGTTAGGCAGCGATGTGTTTTCTTCCATGCTGAGGTCAGGCATCTTCATCATTCCTTCTCAATCTCTCAGTCTTTACTTTCACCTCACACTTCCAGTAGCCTCCTCTCTTTTTACCTTATGCTGCCTTCCCTTCTTCAAACAGCCAAGACATGCACACGTCCCTTGTCTCCTAAGGACTAGGGTTTGTATCCCAGGAAACACGCAAGCACTAACCCCTACTTAAATTCATAGGAGTGTGGCACCTGCTTAGGTTGACGACTAAAGCCTCACTCCATCTTTGAAGCCTGCATTGCTAAGCACACATTGTATACCCAGAGTCTGTATGCCTTTTGCCTCTGAATAGGCCTGTTTAGACCAGACTTTAAACTCTTGCAGCCATAGAACCTAAATGCATTGGAAATCATAGTGTATGCGCTTACAGTGCCCCACAGTTACCTAATGTGTCGAGGCACATGTGGATGGCAGGATGTAGTCAGTCAACTGTAGTCTGGTAGTGGCTGGTCTATATGCAAAGCCATTTCTATTCTGGACAGATCAAGAGTTCTCCCACTAGTGTTTGTTGGATGCTTCCATCTCCCTTGTGTGAGTTTTGCTATAAGATAACAGTAGCCATTGTAATGAAAAAAGCCCTACTCAGTTTTGCCAGCACAAGGCACAGATATAGAAGAATGACAAATTTGCTGCCACCTATGGCTTCACGGAAAGACTCTTGTGGGCAACATACAGTAAGCAAACCACCATGACACACAAAGATGACAGTAAATATCAGTTTTCACCAGTAAACCTCCTAGCATGTTTCAAAGGAAAACATTTTTCAGCATTGTTAGCTCAATTTTGTAGAAGGGAAGGGGGAGTGAGATGCTTTACACAAGGTCACCCATCAGGCTGGTGAGAAACCTGGACAAAAAATCCAAAATGGCTCAGATCTTCCCAGTCTCCATCCAGTGATCAAGCTGCTAGGTTGCAGCCTTTCCCATACACAGGAAGGCAGCAAAGGTAGATTTGATCCACTGTGAAATTCTGCACAGCATATTACTGTAGACAAGTCCAAGGATCCCTCCTGGCCTTTTCTTTTAGTTTACCCTCAATATGATAGTATTCATCAGGAAGTACCAGAATTGCAAAGGCTGCAAGTAGAGATATGCCAGAGGGCATAACCTAGAGCAAAATGGGACAGAAGTGAGCTAGAGAAAACTGCTGTCTTGGAGGTTCTCCCAGAAAGAACAGAAGAGCCATGTAATTTGAAGGATCAGAGAATAGATGCAATGAAACATTTCCTGAATGGCAATCATGTAGTGGAGAGGCTGAGATAAATCCTGTCAGTAGGGGCATAGTGGAGAGATGGACTGTCCTCAAGAACAGCTGTGCTAAGTATGGAGTGCAGGAACATATGGTAGGACTCCACGAAAACCAGAGCTCTTCCTTAGTATGAGCAATCATTTCTTGTCCCACTAATGGGGCTACTGGTCATCAATGTTGTTGTTGTCCTGGATCATCCTTCATTTTGAGGAACCTCATCCTTCTCAGATGGACTTGAATTGCAGTTCTGGAGCAGCACCAAAAAAAAAAAAAAAAAAAAAAAACCCCAAAAACCAAAAAACCACACACACTATAAGTCTTCTCCTGAAAGCAAATGGCACCCTGAATGGAGCAAGAGAGTAGCTGAAAGAGGCTTTCTTCTCTGCTGAACATCCTTTCTTCCATCAATGCCAAGCCAACGGTATGGCTTTCACCTACATGAGCTGCTAGTGAAGTGTGAAGCCCCAACTTCCTGGTCAGTGCCAATTTCCCATCTGGCATTTATCACATGTGCTATGATCAATGTATCCAGATGGGAGCTCTTCCACAGGCGAGCCACTCTTAGTGACTGACAAACACATACATAAACTAGGAGGATGATTAGTGTACAGATTACAGCAGCCAAATTAGTGACATTGCAGCTCCCAACTTTTCTTTGCAGGTGCCCACAACTGGTTCTGTTGGGTTAAGCTGATGGGCATTTACAAAATTACAGCTATTCAATTTCTGAATCTACTTGCCAAGGGGAGGGAAGGAGTCAAGAGTCTGACGTGGTGGCTATGGAAGCCAGTTATCATATGTAGATTTATTGTACATCGGTTACTCTGTTGCTGCTCCCTGTCTACATGCTTTTATCTTGTGGTAAGTATGAGGTAGTTTATCCCACAGTGAAAGTGGAGTTGATGTTCTATAAATCCACATCTTATCTAACCTCAGTGTGACTTGCTTACACTGAGGGAAGGGGAAGGGGAAAGAGGGAGGGAACTACCAGCACTGCAGACAATCATTTCTAGTCTTTCTCTTTTTAAATCAAAATCAAATAATATCCTGTGCTAGCTCAGGGTCCACAGAAGCATCTTTATCAACCAGGATAGTACTCAGTGAGACTATGCGCATTGTCATAATTTGCAACCCAAGGACAGCATTTCAGCAGCTATGAAAAATTTTGAGGTGAAACTGTCCAACTAGAAAAATGAAATTATATACACTGCGGCCACAACTCCCCATCTTAAGCTGCTAGAACTCCCCGTATTGATCTACATAATGTAACATCTCATCTCTGTCCCATGCTTGCTTGAGCAATGAGACAGTTGTCATTGCATGTGGACTGTGTAAGGCACTGTACAGACATCAAGCAATAAGGTACCCTTACAATCTAAAACCAAAGATAACAAATAAACATGGACAGGTTACAGAGAAAATAGCCTAAACATGACAGTAGTGGGGAATAACTGATGACATGACTATTTCACATCAGCTTTCCTCACAAATATGCCTTTGTCTAAATAATCTAGCTGGTCAGCAATAAAGATTACAAATGGAAATAATGCTGTGTGTCTGCCTACCTTTTCAATTCATAGGGAATTCTAGTCTGCTACAGCTTTTCCCCATGGGGATGATTTCTTACTTTATCTATACTCTTTTGCTGTGGAATGCCCCAGTCTGAGCCCTCTTAATTTGGCAACTATGACTTCATCATCCAACATGATCAAGTCAAAAAGACTTTCCACACAAAATAAGCATTGGCCCAATATTTGTTTGCAGGTTTGGACCAGCCCTGGAACATGGATAGAGTGAATACATCCATCTCTGTTATACCCATGAGCGTAAATCAGCACAACTCCCTTTACTTCAGCAAACCTCTCCCAATTTATGCCAGTTGAGGATCCAGGTCACAGTCTGCTACCATGGCATCAGGAGCAACCAAACAGAATTCTTGCATGCAGAAAAGAATGAACTGGTGTTCCTCTTTGGCTGGTCCTGCTCTCTCAGTTTAATGCATGGATTGATGGGACACGAGGACAAGGACTTTCACATTTCACTTTCAAAGAAAAACACAACAGAAAAAACTTCCCAAAACAACCAGGCTGGCAGTGGAACCTTACCAGACATCAATGTTTTAAGGCAATTCTGCTGCACTGCTGCTGGGACGCCTGCAGGGAAGCTCAATACATTTTGCTATATGCTCATCCTGTTGGACAGCTCATGTCTCTCCTCAAATATTTATCTCCATCTCTACCTCTTTTAGCACACAGAAGGCTTCTCTGGTTGTACTGAATTTGGCATTTTGTATGAAATGGTCTCCCTTGTCACTGGATCTCACATAAGTCTGAGGCTTTATCCTTCTTCCGTAAGTAGGCTAACGAGAATGAGCAAAGTTACCAGGGCCAGAGAACTCAGGAACTTGACTCTATAGCAGATTTAGTAACTACTTTTTAAACTGCAGGTGAAAGGATTACCTGGATCATGTAACCCCAGAAAGGAGAGAAAGGCCCACAGGGAAGGGTTCTGGATACAGCTGGATGACCAGGTACTTCAGGAAGGACACAAGAAGCAACAGTGAGCCCCAGGATCGGCTAGGACAGAAACACAAAACAAGAATTGTCCAAAATCAAACTGGATTAGCTTTGGCAAAATAAATGGAAACCAAGGACTTCGTAGAGAGGGTTTTTTCTTGTTTGAAAGGAAAGCAAGAAAGGAAGAAATGGGTCCACAACAAACATGAGGTAAATATTTACAGTGATGGAGATAGGACCTCAAAACAGAATAAGTAGTCTGCCTCAGTTTTTCTTAAAGATTATAATAATGAAAATAGGGTCAAAACAGTGTTTGGAAATACACACAGCAGAGAGGAAATTACTAGTTCCATGGAAAAGAAGTAAAACTCCACCTGTTCTGCTTGTGCCAGTCAGAGAGAGATCAGGCAATCCACATGTGAATCCACAGACCTGGCTTCAACAACTTTTAATTGGTTTCCTGATTATCTAACTGCTAGAAAGAGATTTAAAAAATCATATCTAGGTTGCTACAGGACAATTATTTTGGCCTCACCCATATACAGGATTTTACAATCTTTTCTGAAGAAAAAAAAAAATCCAAGACAGAGATAAATTGAAGGCAGACTTTCCCAAAGCTAGATCTAGAATATTACAATAACTGTGTTTGATAAGGTAACCGCTTCATCTGCGAAGGAACTGGAGTAAATCTCATCTACCTGGACTCCAAGTAAAGCAGCTGCTATGGTGCTAAATTGGAAGTTGTTAGTCAAGATGGAAAAAAAGGAGGTTAGGTCAGGAATTGCAAGAACTGCTGACAGGGAAAACGGCAATAGGTAGGACTGAGCAGGGAAATATGAAGATGGAGGGAATTTACCAGTAGATTCCCAGAAGGACCAGTCTTGCTCTTTGTTTTCACTTACGAAATTACACTTAAAAGTAACAGAAATTGACAAAAGGCAGGAATGGAGAAATCATCATGAATACACTGGAGGATCATAGTCAAAGCAAGCAGTTAAAGACTAAGAAGAATTGTGGCTTTAAGCCAGGAGCTAATCAAAAGAAAAGACAGAGCATGTTGTATTAGTTGCTCAGCAGATGACACCAACAAAATACAGGAATAGGAAAAAAACATCATTGTAACACATGAGGTCCCTTCTGTCCAGTAAGAGAGAAAGCTGTTAGACCATTACAAGAACTCTCTCCTAGGATAAAGCACACAGTTCCTGTCACCTATACTCGCAAATATCTACTAAGATCAGAAGTGGTATGAAATAGAGCTAGCTGTGTGATCAGGAAGAGAAAAATCTATCCCACAAAGTGAACCTAGTTTAGAAAACCAAAAGGGAAAAGGCATATGATTGTTCTCTGTTCAAATCTTAGGTGATTAACACTAAGGGAAGAACTAACATGCACTGACAATTTAAGCTGGGGAATAAAGAAAAATTTCTAACCACGAATTCTGGACTATGGAAAAACTTTTTGGTAGCTGTGATCCCTAGCTTGTTTTAAAGTGAGTTTAATCAGTTAGTGAAACAGTTAATGCCTTTGACAGCACAGACCTGGACTTCTTGACACAGAAGATTCATTCCATGCCTTTGCTTTCATGTTTCTGGACTCCTAAACACTAACTAAATCCATGTTTCCACCTGCTGGCTTGAAACATTTGTTCAATAACAATATTCTTCAAACATTTATCATTGTCATCTGTTCATTAAGCACTGAATATGGGATTACAGCTCTACCAAAGAAAGAACATACTTAGGCACTTCCCATCTAAACAGAATGCTCTTTCATTCTTTCTTATGTTTCCTTCTCCCAAAAGGAAACTCAAAACACTTAAATGCCACACACTGCTTTACTGTAAAAAAAAAAAAAAAGATTTACCAATTATAGCATGCAGCTCCTCTAGGGTGAAATGTGTCAGCTGTTTTAACAGACACAATAGACATGCATAACAGATAAGAGCATATCCTACTAAACATGCAAAGGAGAATTTCTGGTAGACAGGCTGGGACTACACTAAACTTGGACTCTGGCCAGGACTTCATGTCTAACACCAACAAATGGTCCCATAATGTCTCTGAAGCACCAGGGAACTTTGTTTTAGGCTACATTCAAATGAGGCTCTCTAGTGTCCCAGACAGCAGGATGGCACATAAATGGTCTTTAAAAAAATCTGATAAATGAGCATTAGGATCTAGGACCACTGTGAGGCAGGATAAGGATATTTTTCCCGGTTTACAGATAAACCAAGGCTCACTGTGTCTAAGTGGCTTCCTAACAGTAGCAAAGGAAGTCTGTGATGGATCGAACCCCAGTTTATACCCTAGTTATTCTTCTTTTAGCTGTTCACAAAGCTGCCCATTGCTGTGAAGAATAAATATGAGGTTTATCCATGGGAGCGAAAACTTCCCACACTTACGAAGTGTCTCTACACAAAAACCCAGACTAAATACTTGGGTTTCAACAACATCTATTTCACCATCTCTAGTATCTGAAGCACTCAAGTAGCCTGTCCTTTCAAAAAAAAAAAAAAAAAAAAAAAAAAGAAGCCGCCTCCATGCATTATTTTCCATGTGAGCCTTGAGACTCATTTGTTTATGTACCATCTAAACACAATAGATTTACTTTTAGTCCAAACTATGCCACCACAAATAGTGAATGTATTTTGTCCTCCAGAATAGCCAAAATAAAATTTTGCATTTTTGTGGCTTTACCCATCCAAAGAGCTCCAAATGCTTCACAAACACTGATGCATCAGGGGGTACATCAATGAGATCCACTCCATGACAGCAATGTATATAGACTGTGACTGAAATCTCCTCATGGTCCTATGAGGGGAGCACTATTTTCAACCTCATTTTAGAGCTGGGGTAAGAGAGATCCAGGAAATTTACTGCAGAACAGGGAGCTGAACTTAGATTACTCAAGTCATATGCAAAACCTCTAACTACTGGACCAGACTTCCCTTCACTGTAAAATAAAAGAATAGAATAGATCACAACACACCCAGGTGACAGTCTTATACTTACTTCTCTAAATTGCATATTTCTTTAACTAAAAGCTTCAGATTATTGGAAACATCGATGTTCCCCAATGCCCTTTCATAGCCCAACTCCTCCTCTCCCTTCTACTCCACTTCCAATCCCACTGCATTTGAAAATGTCATCGTTCACTTGGTGACACATCCCAGCCATGTGGGGTGGCAGCTGAGTCATCTCCCTGCTGTGAACGAGGTGTGATGGTGACAAGCACCTTACAACTGCACAATCCTTTTTTGGGCACATTGTGTTGGAGGCTGCTCACCCAGTTCTATACAAAGGGATGGGTGGGAGGAACAAATCGGGGTGGAAGAATTCCACACACTTAAAGGAGAATGGAGGGATTGGAGGTGGCCCTAGCAATCAAATGACATCTTCAAGCACAGTCAAAAACTAAAGGGCACCTAGAAAACCAGGCATAAAGACTAAAAAAACAGGAATGAGTCAGAGACTCACTTGGGTTGACATTCTGCTGATGTCTACTGTAGGCACGGAATTAAGGCGCTCTACATCATCTCTTGAAGCATCTATGTCTCTCCACAGACTCTGTGGAGAAACTGGGATGTAGCATGACATCTTTGGCACTGATGCTGGCTTAAAACGTTCCCCTCTTTCCCCCAACAATTCTACCTCTTCCAGTTCTCGAGGAGGTTCACCTTCTCCTGAGGTACACTAATAAGGCTGTTCACGGGGCTCTCCTGGAAACTGAACAAGTAAATTATTCTAGTTAAAAATGTTCCTTTTGTGAGGGAAAAAGGGGCAGAAATCCCTCCAGCCAGCTTCACTGTTCAAGACAACAGACCAGTACCTCAGATCCAAGTTTCGCAGATTGCCTACAATTCCCAAACAAGTTTCTGTTTGACTATGCCCTCATACCCATATCAGATAATGTTTTACAAGGCAGATGATCATACAGCATCCAGAATAACTACTACTGCCTAAAGAGCAATGGAGAAGCATTGAAGAATCAGACTGTTCAGTCTAAGCTGGACTTTGATGGGTAGGTGGGAAAAAAGATCTTCCAAACAGGTGACAACAGGTTATCCCCCAAGTACCCTACTTACACGTGACGTGCACGATTTTGCCTTGAGTCCTTGAAGCCCTAAGCCCCGTGAGCTGTTGTGTATGAGGGAACCTGAACCTGTGGTGCAAGCTCTGGTGCTGAACATCTGTCACCAGAACCCATCTCCTCCATTGCTGCCCCTCATGACATTCCAGTCCACCTGGAATAAGGAAACCTTGCAACGTGTCTCTACTCATTAGCTCATTCTTCCTAAGAGCCTGTCAATTACCTCGTCAATCAATCAGCAGAAAAGCTCAGTGAGGGAGCATTAAATCTACACGCCAGTAAACCTGGAACTGCAAGAGTGGTTTCAAGACATGTAGCCAAAAGCAGACTTGATTTCATCTCCTCAGGAATGAGCGCTTCTGCCCAAGAGTGTGGCACTTAGATCTTCATGATGTTATTATACTCTGCCACCTTCCTTGTTCAGGTGTGCTCTGCATTTACATTGCACCCACACACCATGGGGAAAAATGTTAAATACATTGTCCCTTGCCTATACTTTCCAGAAGACTCTTTTAATAAAGGGCTTCCATTGCTAGTATGTCTCCATTTGCTGCAGGCCAAAGACAGAGGCTGGTGAATCTTGCCTTGAGAAGCAGAATTATATTTTCTGCTCAGTCTGTGCTTTGAGACCAAACACATGGGGCAGTTAACGTAGCTATGCACTGGAGGAAACTCACTTGATGAAGAGGCACATCATAACTAGATTTAATGTGTACCCACATCGCACCTGTAGCTTTGCTGTAAATGTGTTCTGTTTGTGCTACCCAGGCAGCAGGTAATAACAGCGCACATCATTGACATGATTTCATGCTTCTCTGAAAACCACTTGTCAGCTGCCCAAAGACTTGTCACTGGGTTCAAGGACCTTCCTCTATCCCACAGTTGCACCTCTCAATTGGTTATGAGGTCTTCTTTATCAGTAGGAAAATGTGGAGCCACCTCTTCCACCAGAAAACAGAAAACTAACATGTCTAGATCCTTCTCTCTCAAAGACAGATTTGCTTATGAAGGTTGGCCTGAGCAGGATGGCAGATCAGCTATGTACATCTGCTTTGTAATCTCCTAATCGCTGCTTTATAATGCTCAGAAGTCTGGCAGTTGTGTCTCCTAGATTTGAAATAATGGTTTTATGCAAAATATTGTTCAGACAGCGTGGTACCTGGTTAACCAAAGAAACAAACCTAGAACTTAACACTGAATGGTAACTTTCTTGCACATTTATTTGTACCTGCTTTCTCTGAATTAGGAAGTATGTAAGAAGGATAATATTTCCAGATGGCCTAATGATGTCCCAGAAATAATATTTCCTTAAAACTTCTGGAAAAACTTTCTCTTCATCCTACCCCATGAAAGATATATTTCCTCCCACCAATTGGTCCACCAGGTTACTGGACTTTTTATCAGGCCAGGTTATGACTATCTAAAAAGAAACAGAGTAACTACAAGCAATGCTAGAGCATCACTGAGGACTAAGGACAGGAGGCTTCATCTGTTCTGTTAGTGTTCACCACTAAATTACAGGCCCATTTACTATGCCGTGATGACCTGAAGACTCTGATCAGATGAAACTAAATGTCAGTTATTCTCCTTTTCTGTGCTCTACTACAAGTCAGCTCAGAATCAATTTCAAATGCTTTTAAAGTAAACCCTGTACAGGAATCATTTATTGTCACTTTCTTGCAACTTGAGTTGAGCAATTCTTACTGTAGAGGCCATACTAAATATCTGTAATGGGTTTGACCTCACAGGATACATCCCTTATGTAGTCTTTGTCCAGTTCACCCTCCGGGGGGTGGGGATAAAAAAAAGTATAAGAGCAAAAAGGCGAATTCAGTGCATTGAAGAGCGTTCTCCCTGGAGTAATTGTCTTGGTTGCACAAAAGCAGAGTTATCCTATTTCTGGGGCTTCTGTAAGAATCCCAGCTTAACAGTTGACCCTCTCATACAGCCTAGTTACAAAAAAGAGCTGCTCCATCATTCACACATCATTTCCTCACCTTTGGCTGAAGTAACTGGAAAGGGATCAATGACAAAGATAAAACCTGAAAAATCAGACACGTATTCCCAGAAGGCCCAGGAGTTACATTTTACTTGTATTTTAAAATCCCTGAGAAACGTTAACTATAAGTCAATACAGACAGTGAAAGAAATACAGCTGGACTGCCCCTTGCTCCCAGGAGCAGGCAGGCGAGACAAGGGCACAATGCTCACGCAGTAAAAAGAGATCCACAGCAAAGTTAATGCCTCTCTCAAGCTTGCAGCAGGCCACAGTGTAATTGTGAACCCGGCATGCTGTGTGAGCTGCTGTAATCTAGCTAAAATCAGTCACTTAATTCTGCATGCATCAGTGCATTTGGCACCACTGAAGACAGAGCATGGTAGTAAGCATCAAAGGAGCAACCGTTCCAGCAGCCAGCTTCTTTAAAGCCAGAGTCACAGTCCTGGAGAACTGCCCACATGCAGGTCTCATGCAAGCAAGTCAGCAGACAGAGCAGAAAGCCCACAGACTGCAGGAGAGAGTGCACGGCAGGAGAGGGACATAGTGGATTCCCAGGCTTCCACCATCCCAGCCAAACCAGAGAACCCAACTCAAATCTATAAGCTTGATAGTGGGCCATTATTGACAGCAGTAATAGTTTTGTTGCCCTGAGGCAGCTGCACGGTTATAGACACCCAGATGCTGCCTCCTGGTCAAGGAACTGCAACTATAAGCTTTCAAACAAAAAGTAAGGAACAGACAGAAGCCTGGAGAATGCCAAGGAGAACTGCATTGGCTGCAGGCAATGGGACTGCAATGCATCCTCACTAACCACCCTATTTTGATGTAGTCCTCATAACACCCCCGTTAATGGGAGCACGGACTGTGGGGCTGAACCTAGAACACAGGAGTTTTATTTAAACGGTGCAGACTGTTGCTTACAGAGACCCAAGCTGAGGGTTACAGGTCTGTTCACTAGGGCCCTTTCCTACTCTTTCCTCCCAGCTAGAAACAGCAGTGTCAGCACAATACAGATCTGCAGCAGTGTGCTGCAGCTCCTGAGAAAGTGAAGCTCTCCTGGAGCCATGTGAGGATGAGTGTAGCATTCCCCACACAGCCCGGATGCTGACCTGTGTACTTAACAAGAGCTGTTCTTCCAGGAGCCCCACTGCTGCCCTACAACACTAAGGTAAGCAAGCTGCTCCAGAGTGACCTACCTGATAGGAGACAAATAGCAGACAACTGCATACTCAGCCCCAACAGCTGTGCACAGTGCTGCATCCATCCTAAGGCCTTCTGTCTGCAGCTGAAGCAGCTGAAGGTCGAAATGCCCTGCTATAATGCTTAGTAGAGCTCACTGGCCACTTAACACACAGGATCCCTGCACGTGTTGGGAGAAGACAACATTAAGCCCTGTAGCACCTTTATACGGACAAACACTACTGAAGAATCTCCAGATTCCCAGCAGCACCTGCTAGAGGACCCAGATTCATTGCATTTCAAACCTCTTTGCAATGTCATCCCCAGTCCTCAGGAATTACTCGTCAGTGTTTACAGCCCTATAGGCACCCCTCTTAAAAGGCTTCTTAGTTTTCTGCTCTTTTTGTGTCACATACCTCATCAAACCTGGTAAGTTTACTCTATAGTCCCTTCTGCACCCACTCTCCCTCTTTAAGATAATTTTTAAATTAATTTTTTCCAGCATTGGCTCCTTCCTGTTTCTCTATCACTGCTGTAAATGAGTAAATGGGATTTTTCTTCTCAACATCAAGAGAAGCAAAGCAGGGCTTCCTAAGATAGTTTTCTGGCTGATTACACAGAAGTAGTGCAGTAGTCATAAGCAACAGATAAGTAGCTTTAGCACATCATAGTTTTGCTTCCTTGGGCTGTAGAACAACATAAATATGTTAATACACCCGGATTTGCACTGCTCCTTGCCCTGCAGAACTCCACAGCAGCCTTGACTCTCAGCTGCAGACGTGTACACACACCTTGGTGGAAAGAGTTCCTGCTCTGCCTTCCCCGAGGACCACGACTGTGCACCTGGCACCAACACAACAGCAACACGACACTCTTAACGCACCCTCAGCCACTGCTACACCGTGTGAGGCCAACGGAGGTGGTGGCAGCCTCGGAGATGTCCCTCAGGGGGTGCCACAGCCATTCCAACAGTGGCATGGCCATTGGTGGGGGACAATAATGTGGCCCAGGTCATGGGAGCTGAAGAGGACTGCCCATAAAGAATAGCCTTTAACTGTCTGCCTCGGCCACACTTCCCATCCAGATTGTGCCTTCTTCAAGGCATACTCCCTCTCCAAACACACCCACTCAC
This sequence comes from Ciconia boyciana, assembly GCF_034638445.1. Taxonomy (NCBI): domain Eukaryota; kingdom Metazoa; phylum Chordata; class Aves; order Ciconiiformes; family Ciconiidae; genus Ciconia; species Ciconia boyciana. Next base: position 53,606,085 of record NC_132941.1, on the reverse strand, counting down.
TGATTTTTTAAATTTTCCTTAAAAAACAAAACAAACAAACAAACAAAAAAACCCACCAACAGCAACAAAAAACCCCACCAAACCAAAAAAACCACACTTTGGTGCTCCTTTGCGTTCATGTTTAGGTAGCAAGCAAGCAGCTGGAAAAAAAACCAGTCAGGTCAAAAATAAACTTTTGCAGAGGGGTTCAGGCAGGCAGTACGTAGAGAATAATTTCCTGAACCCAGAGTGTCTTCATTTGCTGCCAGCACAGAAACCATAAATTTTACACATCACAAAAGCACACAAACTACAGTCCTGGTCAAAGGGGCAGGGATGGATGGAAGGATGAAAAGATAAACAGGAGGATGGAAGGGCAAAGAGAGGTTCAGTGGAAGCAGAGCCCTGGTCTGCTTTTGGCAGGTTCAAAAAATTTGCTGTAGAATATTTCATATGATAATGTTATATATGTGTGTATAGAGATACGTATTTCTTTCCTGTGTGACCATTATGGAATTGTCATAATATAAAGTGTTTGTCAGTAAGTAATTCTTCTGGAGAATAATTTACAGTTATGTACATGAGTCATCTACTAAACTGCAGTTGCATCTAGACCTCCATTTCTGTGCTAGTTCATAATATTTTCATGCACTAGCACAATTTTGCTTGTATTCCAATGACTGCAGGCAAATGTTTAAATATTTTACAAATAGAAACCCATTTTGAATGAATTTTTTAAGCCAAGATGTAATGTTTCCCTTCCTATTTGCTTTGAAGAGTTTCATACAGTTAAAGAATGCCCCGGCTAGGGCTTGAACTGAGAAAGCAATGGCTCTTTCAGCTGTTACAGATACAGACGAATTCAGCACTGAATGCATGTGATCACTTCTGAGATTCTGGTTACACTGGAAACACTTAATTACAAACATATTTCCATCTTATATTCCCTTACTAGATGCTTTCCAACTTCACAGAATTCCCAACATGCCCTCACACAAATCTGAGCAATTCAGAGGTGCAGACCATATCTGTATGAGAACCGGAGTCTTAATGAGATGCCTGAAAGGAAGGAGCCGGCTGGCAGACATTAAGCTATTTTCTGTATAGATTTTGCATCCAAGTCCTTTGCCTGATGAATGGCTACACAACTCTGAATTAGAAGTTTCCTTGAAAACACAACCCAAAACTAAAATTGACAGGTAGTTTGAGAATGAAAAATATACCCTAGAAAATGGATCAAGTTACATGTTCCTCAAACTGTACAAGGCAACAGGGCAGGAGAAGAACTGCTAAGCCAGGCCAAGTCCTGCACAATGTTTGACATAATCCAGGTAGAAACTTCTTAGAATCCACTGAAGTAAACAGAAAGGAAGCCTTTGAGAGTTACAGCCTTCAGTCCTTGCATTTTCCACTCTTTCCTCAGCGCCTTTCCAGAAAGAATCCTCACTAAATAAGAGGTTGTCCTCATCCTGAAGTCCTTTGAGCACTTTCAATTCCTGGCTTTTGCAGGGACATAGAATTTTAGCAAAGCCCTTGAGGTCTCCTGTGTTCTGTGGTACTTTGCCATTCAAAAAAATTGGGTATTTAGTACCAAAAGTGTGTGACAATGAACTGGAGTCTTTGTGGAGATGTGGTGGGAAGGAAGAGTGGGTCTTCCATCATTCTTGAAGAGCACATAGCTATAACATGTTTGCCACAACTAGAAGCAACTGGATTTGATGACCACTCAGCCACACGTTCCTAAGTTAGCATTAAGATTCACAGTATGAGAAAGGGATACACAAGTCTGCCAGTTTGCTACAGAATTCCCCTCTGGTGTCCAAAACATTCTTACTTTCAAGAACCAACTTTCACAGAATAATTTGTATTCTTTCTTTCTTTCTTATGTGCTTCCTTGCAAACACTGAAATCAATCATGTCTGGAAACCATCAGACCCAAATAGGAGAGGATTATGCAACAGCATGTCATCAGTGAATCAATATTGGCTGACCAGGCCATGTACTTATCAAGGTTGCATTGGATTTCTTTAATGTCATATTGTTGCAGCTGGCCTACCTAGCAGATCCATCCATGTTGCAGTGTCTACAGCTGAGGAGGAGATGGTTTTCCAGTCCCATAGACTGACTTAATAGTAACAACAAAAACCTGTAGAACAAACAGTATGTTACTGAGCAAAGAGGGCATTTCTTGGAGTCTGCTTTACTCTTTGTACAAGTGCCCTGTTGCCCATACAGCTACATTCACTCTAGGAACACTCTACCAGTACACAGTATTATTAAGGAGCTCCTACACAGGTATAGACTCACCTCATTGCTTGATAGGCTGCAGGATGCTTGGTAGCTTTTTCCCCCATGACAAGTTTCCATTCTTCATCTGAACCACCTTTGCTCTCCATGTGTTGTGCCCAACTTCAGCAAATCCCACTGCTACAGTAGCTCCTGCTTCCTCTGGCTGGACACACACGGGTGCTGAGATACCTCATAAAATCCTCTGTACTGAAAGCACAAGAAGCTACATGCACTTGACACACAATAACAACATAATTCTTAATGGGAAACTGAAGAGTAGCATGTCTCTAGGGTATGATCATAGAAGTTTCAGCTTTAGCCATCAAGAAGCGGTGCTTATTGAGTGCTTATCCACTGGCTACACAGTGGGAAGTAAAATAGGACCAGTTTAATAGAGTCAGGATTATTCACCACCGGGAGTATCACCTTTTACTTTTAAGTCAGGGAGTGATTAAAACTTGTCCTCCTGATTTTTTATAGCATGCCATTTATGAGATGCACTCAAGAAAAACAGTTCAGAAGATAATTATATGAAGGACAATAAGCAGAAAGTTCTATATTTATTAACAGACCTTAGTGGTGAATTGCAGAATACAAACACATTGCCTGGCAGCAAAGACCAGGCCCAGCAAGAGTTGGAAATAAGAGCCATTTCACACAGGAGTGTTATGTCCCAGGCTCAAGAGTGGTGTCAGATATTCCAGCGGTATCTTACCAAATAGAGCCACAGAGCCTAATCAGGGTGCGACATGGGAGCGAGATTGTTATTTCGAGGCAGAGTACAGGCTGGTGGCAGGCAGAAGGACTCCATGTGCCAATCAGAACTAGTTAGCCAACTGTCTCTGCTCTTTGAGTGTGAACGTGTTGCTTTTCTTCTGCTTGGACAATTTTTTGGGTTTGTTTTTTGTTTTAAATAAATGCTGTCCCTAATCTAGGGTAAAGTAGCCCAATTCTCAGTGCTGCTAATAAAAGAACTCCCATTAAACACAAAATTTAATTTAAAAAAAAAAAAAGCAGTCACATAGGTAAAAACACAGCAAAAATTGGCTGAGGGAGAAGCCTGCTGTAGGAAATTTGGAGCAATCAGAGAACACAAACCAGGTTGCTTATCCTGCTGACCCAAAGATACATGAGGAAAATAATGAACTAGTTCCCCTGGTTAACACCTGATTAACAGTTGTATCACTATAAAGCAATTATGAACAATTGAAATTGAGAGATAGAGTCCTCATTAAAATAACACAGATGAGGAGGAAAATATTTAAAAAATTATGACTAGTTAACACAAGCTTATTCCATTCCCCAGTCAAGTGAGTAGGGAACGGAAAAGCAGTCTGAGAAGAGAGTTTGGAGAAACAGTTCTCAGAATAAGACAAGTGACAAGTCCCTTTCTGCTCTATATGAGAACCCCAAGAACCAAACGTTGACTTTTTATTAACAACCCTTTTCAAAACCCCTGAGCTGATTATGTGCACAGCCTGGTCCATCTTGGGTATCAGTTGTAAAGTGACTATATAGGGGTGAATAAAATTCTTATAATGACATCTGCTGCTGAAACACAAGCACCTCTTAAAAGGTGCTTCAAATTTTGGCAGGGCCAAATTTTTGGAAGAGGTTGGGCCTCACTTTCACTGTGTCCATTGAACATTGGAAGTAGTCTATAAATACCACCAAAGCCAGTGCTCCTGTCATCTATGCAGTGCCTTATTTGAATTAACTGAGTAACTACTTAGACCATAACCAAAACCCTGTCTTTAAGGGGAAGGTTTAGTCATGTGTGTAATATATTTCCACAAAGTCCTTCCTGTCTCCTAGCTTCCTACCATTTCCAGCAATACAACTCACAAAAGCAAACTCATCACTCTCTGGTGCATTACTCCAAGGGTAGAAGAGTCAGTCTAACAGTCCAATGAGGACCCCTCTGGAGCAAGGCAGCCAGAGCAGCACAGTAAAAGACTGCTCTGGCAGAGAAGGGACCTCCCAATTAATCAGTGTTGAGAGCTAGCCTGTTTATTATCTCTCAAGTTAAAGCAGTGGTGCAACATGTTGTGCTTTTAGCAAAATGAACAGAATTCTAGTGCTAGATTCAAAGTAAACCAGTAAAAGCATACAGACAAACCTGGTCCCTTATACATCTCCTGGGAGAACAGCCAGGGTTGACTTTCATGTCATCCCAGCAAGCAGAGGCTCTCAGGAATTCAGTTTAATTTACTGTAATACCTCTTCAGCAAATGCATTGCAGCAACCCAAGCATCAAGCAAAGGCAGCTACAGCAAACCCCAATATTTCCATTCTAAGTGCACCATCCAATACCAGTATATCTGGAGAAGAAAATTCCCTGGTTCTGAAAGTAATCTTGCATACAAATCTTACTCCAGGCAGTACAGGTTAATGGTATTAACTCACCCACCCATATGCCCTCCAACATGCTCATTACAATTTGGAAATCCCTTAGAGACTGCCTGGCCAGCTGTCCCTCCCACCCACCCTATAGCTTTTGAATTAACCGGTCATTTTCAAACCTGTTTCATGAGCCAGTGGAGGCTTCAGAGATATGAACTCCCTCAAAAGAATTTCAGTACAAGTAATAGGACAGAGGAGAGATCCCCGAATTAATGTCTTCTCCTGGGAAGGGTTTTCTATTAGACATGAGAAAATTCAGCCCTTCCTCTCCCTGGCCCCAGTCATATGGATGGAAAAGGCAGAAAGAGAGAGTCACAGCCACACTGGAAAGCAGTCTTCAAACCTTCTGCTACTCCTGGTACAACTTCTTGAAAGTTAAGACACCTTCTGTGAGAGTGATTTCAAAGGTGCAACTTCAGCCTACGGTTTGGGTACACAGAGGAATGAGCACACACACAAACACACATGGGCTTCTGGCAGCCAGCTACCTGGTTTGTCAGTCTGGAAGACGGGTGGGCGGGTATCACTCCACTCTTGTTTCCAAGGGCTTTGCAGGCATGAACTTACAGGCTGGGGGGTTTTTTTGTTTGTTTGGGGTTTTGTTGTTGTTGTTGTTTTTTAAAAAACATCATCCTCCAAATAGAGCAGCTTCTGGGAGAGGTCAGGCTGACAATTTGTGTAGCAGTTACTGTGGAAAGCTGCACATGATGGAGACAAAAAAGAAAGGTGTGCTAAGCTCAGAGCGGTTTTAATTGTACATGTTTAAAAACAGCAAGGCAACATCTTGCATCAGAAGCTCTCTGTGGCTGGCAGCTGGTGCCAGCTCTGCCTTTGACATCTTAAGTGTTTGGGGGCAATTACTTCTCCTTTGTGAACCTCCCTTTTTCCTATCTGTAAGATGGAAAAGAGGAACCAAAAGTGGTTGTTGACACAAACGCGTGCAAGTTCCCAGTTATTAGCCCATCAGTCAAGGACTTAAGAGAGATCAAATTTCACCTCCTTGCTGTAACATGGGCTTCTTGTAAGTGGGTCACACGGGCCCCTGTTCATACTACCTCCTCTGGCACCAAATAAATTCTTGGAGTTCGATTGTGGTGTCTAAAATTGAAAGAACAATGAACAAGAAGCTACTGTAGGACTTAATCTAGGTATTGTGCCTGTCTCTTTCCACTGACTGGTAGTTAGGAGTTTTCCAAGCTAATCCCTTTACCGTATTGCAAGATGCTGATGACTTGAGTATATTAATGATTCAAACTAGCAGGAGTGCAGAGAGAGAAATGACTCCATGAGAAACATAAAATTCATTAAGATTAAGATCACACGGTATTTGTTAGTGTTCCATATGTAATTTATTATAATAATCCTTAGTTCTCAGCTAACGCTTTCTTTATAAAGGCTTAATTAATATCATTATCTCTGAAATGAAGATGGGGAAAATTATAGCATAGACAGGAGGCCAGCAATAGGTTAGGGAACAGAAGTCAGATTTTATCTGGTATCTTTGCTGTGGGCTTTAACCACTAGCAAACCATAGCTGAGCCATGGACAGCACAAGCCTATTATGAATACAAACACTGTGTGTTACAGCTGGCTACACACACCTCTGGAGAAGGTCCTATTGATCTGCTGGAGAGGAAGATAGCATTTTAATAACCATTTAATTAAAACAAATTGTTTATGAACTGTTTACAAATGGAAACTTAAAGTGTGACTAAAAATAATTGAAAGAAAATATCTTTCTGTCCAGTTTTAGAGCAGAGAAACATCTGTAATAAGTGCTATCAGATAGCAAAATATAAAATAAAAAATCCAACAAAGATTATTCTCTCTTCTATTAAAGTTGTGAGGAATTTATGGTATTTTATTTGCACAGAACTTTATCGATTTAATATGTGTTAAATTGCCTGGGAATTTTATGTAAAATAGATCAAATAAAAAATTCAGCAGATGATTTCTACAGCCTTCTAGAAGTAGCACAGGGTGTACTCACTTGCAAAATGCTGTCTATCCGTTGATCACAGACAAACAACATTAACCAGTCCAAAACTGGTCCTCCATGGACAGCTGGTTTGAAACTATTTGGGGTATTTCTCCTAAGCACAACAGAAATAGTTATGCATCTCAGAGAGCAGAAAGAGTTAATTCATGTTGGTAAAAATATTCCAAGATCCCCAGAAAATCAAACCAATTAAACCCACCAGGCCATGCATAAAATCAGCTCTGTGGCTTCGCTGCATGTGCAGTAAGTAGCAAAACAGAGGCCTAGGAAGCCAGTTTTTTTAATTGAAAGGTGTTTTACCCAGGTCTGTTTTACTTGGCGTTGTGGAAAACTAGGAGCAAGCAGAATCTCGGCTGCACAAACAACCCCAAACTGAAAGATGCTGAAGCATTCAACTAACAGAAATTTTTAACCGCTCTGAAGTGATGGAAAGAGTTCACCATAGCAATGTCTGAGAACCACTTCCACTGGACCTTACAGCAGGCTCCAGAACAAAGACCTTAATTTCTATAGCATAAGCTGCCTGATTCTGTAGGTCAAGCATCAGCACAGGCCATTGCAGTCAAAGGCAAATCAGAGGCGGCTGTATATTGCCTGAATTAAAACTCTTTTCCTGAGGAGAAGACATGCAGAAGTTTGACCAGTACCCTTTATCATTTATTAACTTCACTCAGTCTCATGACCTATTTCTGTCATTCCAGACAGAACATACAGCCAGATGTAGCCTTCCCATCAATCAGTGCCAAACAAGTGGGAAAAATATTAGTCCTTTGTATCCACACCTTTTTTTTTATCATAGATCTATTGAGCTAGAGGAAATACCACGCTATAAATACACAGCATATTCATCAAAATTCCCACCTTTATCATGAGTTTTTATGCTGTTAAGGAAAAAGAAAATCCTTGTTGAAAAATTTATACTGGAAGAATTTAGCATTGGAGGAAAATAGCCATGTCAGCTCACAACAGAAAGCCTGTTCAGAATGGGAGAATTTCTTGCATTGTACCCTCTCTTCACTCCAGAACTACCCGATTTAACAGCTTCCAAAACCAGCAGGGAATTTGCTGCTTTAAATTGCTTTCCATGTGCTCCTGTGGATCACTCCTACACATGCTCAGTTGAGCAAAGGTGAAACCTGTCCCAAGGGAAGGTAGCTCTAGCCTTGAAATAGGGCAATTATGCTGCAGAGTGAATGAATAGTCGCCTTTAGCAGAAGATTGAGTGAAGCTTCCCAAGAGCACCAGGGTCATTGTGTTATATCAGGTCTGCCAGTTAAAGAGGGGACAGTTTTGTTTTTAGAACATGACTTGCCCTGGTGAAGCAGTTCATGGGCTTCTGTATGAATTTGCCATGTTCTGAACATTCACCAGGCTAGAAATGTCCTCAGATGACAGAGCAGGCTGGATCCTCATGTCATAAATCAGAGAGACCCAGTGACTCTCAAAAAGTTACAGCAGTTTAAGATATGGCCCTTGTAAGATGCCTGAGGCCACTTTAATCCTGCACACAGACCAGAGTCCTGCTATAAGCACCCCAGCAGCGGCAGGTATAGGATTTCAGTCCTTCTACTTTAAACCAATAGCTGCTGGCATTCAAATTCACAAGGGAACCCCTTTGAGTGGTGGGATGTGCAGAACAAGGGAAACCCAGACAAGTAGCTCTGCTGCTATTAGGCGGACAGCTGGGGCAAGTATCTACCTCATACACTGAATATCCTTGTTTCACAGTGCTGTCTTTCAGTAGCCATAGGGGACCACCCTTTCAAAGAACAGAGGGGGAAGGTAGGGATGAAGAGTTCAATACATCTCAATAAATTTATTCCTTTCCTGAGCAAGCTGTCAGAAATCAATCAGCAGTCAGCAACAGCTCTAACTGTATAATTTAATCTCAGGGCTCCTTCACAGCTCATATGACAACAGAACTCTGTCCTGTGTTCTGCTGGGGACCACGTATTATTCAGAGCATTGTGACAAAAAGCAGGGGCACAGTAAAAATGGATGAGACAAAGAGTATTCTGAGTGGGAAGAAAAAATATATTTTTTTATATGCTGCCTAAACAAAGCCTTAGAAATAAATTCATTTTCTACATGCAAAGGTCCAAATATGGTTATATTTGAGATCCTCTGTCCCACTGCTATCTTGTTTTGATCTATAAGTGCTCACATCACTTTCCAGGAGACTGGTTCAGTAGCTTTCTTCCCATTTGGTTGGAATGAGGGAACCACGAAACGTCCCTTTGTTTAACAAGAGTGAAAGATAGAGAAGTCATGACTCGGAAACTAGACTGACTGTATATCCACACATGGGAGGTTCTACAAGTGAGTATGTATGCCAAAAAGAAAGAGGGAGCTTTGGGGCAGACTGCTAACCGAAAGAAAGGTTTGCATACAGCCACTGTGGATGAATGCAATTATATCAGAGAAGTGCTTGGTCCCACCAGCATTTTCTTCACCTAACCTAAACAATCTTTAGGACCTCAAATACTGACTAAACACTGAGCAAATCAGGAACTAGCAATCCAGGTATAGACCAACCTGAAATAAGTAAACAACCCCTGAGACCTACAGGACTCAAATTGGACTAGCTAAGTTCCCCCAACACCTGTATTTTTGTGCTGTGTTTAACAAAGGCTTACTAAATTTAAAAATGGATATTTTTTTTCCCTCTTTCACAGAATATGTTTAAATCACTGATCATAACGTCTCTGTCAAGAAACCAGATATTTCATTTCTTATGAGCATCAGCCTAGTTTATTTTAAAAAATTAGAGCAGAAGGGCAGGTAAGACAATGTACAATAAATGGAAGCTACCCAGCAGGTCACTGAGGCTGAGATTTTCAAAGATGCCCATGAAGAGATATTTAAATTCTACTGAAATTTGGCACTTTAACCTTGAGGCAGAAATTTGCTTAGCAAGTCACATAGACTTTTACTACATGGGGGCAGCCCTATTGAGTTATGCCAAGCTGACAAGTGTCGGCATGGTTTCCTGCAGCCAGCAATATCACAGCCCTCATATTGCTAAAAACTCTATTAGGTTCTGCTTTAGTCTGATAGAGAGCCTACCATTTCAGAGCAGAAATGTCCAGGCTCCATTCCTCCACTAATATGAGTTTCCAAGTCAGCAACCTATACAGCAAGGAAACATAGGAAACAGGGAAAAGTGAGTGACTAACATTTGTTACAGCTTCTTTAAATGTTTTGCCCATTCCAGTTTGAAACCATATTAATCCTATAAAACATCAAGCTCTGGGCAATGAAAATGAAACAGAGGAGCCTGGAAAGCTCCTCTAGAATCTTGCTGAAAAACTGGCAAATCGTAGCCCAACATTACAAGAGAAAACAGAGGCACAAAGTGGTGTATGATAGAGTCAACGTGGCAGTGCAATCCGTAAATCAGCAAGCAGGCCAGACCTCAGCCCTTGTGCTCTGATTCAGCAGTGTCTCTGGCCCACAGCTGGCAGAGAGGGAAAAACATAGCAGCATGCAGCACAAATGTTTGATTATCCTTCTTAAAATGTTCAGTTCAAACTCCAGCCTTGTTCCATACAAACACATTTCAGGGGCACATCGTCCCATTACCAGGAGCAAAGGAAACAGAGCTTTGAAGGTGACCAAAAATAAACTGCCTGTTAGAGAGAGAGAGATCATTATATCTTTTCAAAAAAACAAGACATTAGGGGCTTTGTTTCACTTCATTTGATGTCTGGTATTTGATGTCAACACTTCAGAAAAAAAACAACTAAGGTTGGGGTTTGGTGTTTTTTTTCCCTTTCTCCATATAACTCATTATTTTCTTTGCAGCTAGTGGCATTATGAGGGTCTCATCAATTACAGGAAACAAAGTATGTTTCCATCGCCATAAATGCTTTGCAAAGACGGGAAGGGTGGGGTGCTTTGTAGAAGCTGTAAGTATTTGGTAAAAAAAGACCTAGGGATCTCTATACCAAAGACTGTCTTAAACAGCATGTGCGTTTCATGCGCATTGTCCAACCCTTTAAATGTCAAAAATCCCACACCATTTTGTTAAAAACAGAAACATGCCTTGCTCTACTAATTGAGCAAATCAATATACAGAGAAGGCCATGAAGGGAATGAAATCTTTTTGACACATACAAGCAGTTGTTTTCAATGTGCATAAAAGGAAAAAAACCTGCTTGCCCTTTATGCTTTAATTAAGTCAACGTCAGGAACACAGGGTGAAAGACCTTTCCTCTGCACCCTCCTCACCATTCTGCTCTTAACTTCCTGCTGTCTGACCATTAATAGCGGTCAAAAGCCTGTGAACACAAAATGAGTCACTGCAGTCTCTCCAAAGGGATATAACCACCAGATGGGTTCCCACCAAACTCCACAGACAGCCTCAGAAATTCATGAAGAGAAGTACGCGATGGATTGTTGCCATTACAAGGGCTTGTTATAAAGTGTATTTATAGGGTCCAATCACATGAGCTATCTGAAGTCTGAGGTAATTTTTTTCATTTACAAATTTCTACATTTTCTTGGAGGTTTTAAAGCCTCCTTTGTCTCCAGAAAAGCCTTCCAAGGAGATTCTTACAAGACTTTTGCAGCCAAAGGACTAACAAAGGCAGCAATTTAGGCAGAAATCTTTCTCCAGAACCTTTCTCTGGGCTGATGAGCACCCATGAAATAGCCTCAGACAACTTGTTTTGAAAACACTGCAAGGAGTTCCATGGAAGTACAGCTTTTGAAGCCACTGAGACTTGCTCTTTCCCAGAGCTTTTCTTGTAATGCAAATCTGACTCTGCTGCAATGCAAAGATGAGCAATCTCCTCTGGCAGCTGGAGCTTTGGGCCTCTGTTGAGTCGCTCTTGGTGCAGTGCTTTTCTGTCCTGTTTGTGCCTCTCTGGAGGCCAGGCAGTAAAGGGCCATCCCTGTGAACTGCCGTGTTAGCAAACAACAGAGTGCATGTACGATGCATTATGTGATCCGCAACTAGTTTCTCAGTCCCCACTAGAACCATTTGCAGAGATTCATGTTCCCTAAGCATGGCACTGGCTTAGATTAATCTAATATGTTGGAGGTCTCAGCCTGCTTTCCTTGTGCAACCTGATTTTTAAAGGCAGCCTAGTGTGGACTGACAAGAAGCCATTTCAGTCTTCCAAGGAGTCATCCTCACCTGTGATCTTTTGCTTACTGCCAGCTCCGAGATCCCCAGGCTGAGATTAAAAGGGAAAGTAGTGTTAAGGCAAATTATAGGAACCATAGGCTGTACTTAACTAAAGCTTACCTGACTGTCCCTACAGCTAGACAGATAAGGGAATGAGGAACAAAATAATACTATGCGATTTTCTTCCAGTCAGAAAATGAAATTAAGAGATCTGAAGCCTGTAAAGTGGTGTATGACCAAATCAACAAGACACACTATGGAAACCAGGGGATCTAGCAGTGGCACAAAGCTAAGTGAGGTAGGACCAAGATGAAACCTTTTCTTCCTCTCACCCTTCATAATTTGGGGTCTATAGGAGGCTGGATGTTTAGAGCCCAGCCCTGCTCTCACTTCTGATTTAAGTATTACTTGATCTACGAAAACGTGTAGAGCATTACCTACAAAAGAAGACACTCTGCCCCCATCAACTTCTGGAGTCCTGTTGTTGGCATCTCTGCACATATAATACTCATTAGTGCCCTGGCACTTGTCTATAAGCTGTTTGCACTCCCATTCAGAGTGCCTGTGGCTCCCAAGCATTCTTGAATCTGTTCAGGAAGGACATCACCCTCTTGCAAGTATTTACACCTTCCCCTAAGTCAAACTCTGAAGTGCTTCCTTTTAAGGACAGAATCAGTGCATTACTCAATACACGCAGGTAACACCAAAACTTCCACATCCTTCTCTTTACTGCCCAGGCAATCCTATTGCTTGCTACAAGTCAGCTAGTGAATGACTCTCTGTAGCTGAAGGCAACAAAGTTTGTTATTGTCCTGAATGAAATTTGATCTTGAAGAGACCAGAACTGACAGGGCTTGTTTGGTGGTAATTTTCTGTCCACTATTTTGAAGGAGAAAGGTAATCTACCAACAGATGAAACCTCTTTGCTTCAAGAGAATTACACAGGAAGCAGTATGGAACATTCATGAATGCGGTCAAAATCTGAACCCAAAGCCCTGTTTTCTAGCCAAAGATCTGAGACACAAAGGGCGATTTCAGTTCTCCACATGCTAGGAGGTTACAGACAGAAAGCTTAAATGGCGAGTCAAGCATCACGCAGAAAACCAGTGGTAAAATCATTTACGCTAATTCTCACTTCTGCATGACACCAAAGAAACAATCCTGTTGACCTGGTGCAGCTCACGGTATCTGTCAAACACCTGGTTGTCCTGCCACTTCATTTATGCAATGATGTGGTGTCATGATCTCAGAGTGAAATCCTAAAAGGCCCCTTAAGCTTTTCATTTTTATGACTTCAGAGAAGAATACAGTCCCAACTTCACTTTTAACTCCCTAACTTTTTGTGACTATGAGTAACATCAGAAAATCTTATATATTCCATGATCTTAGGAGCCTTGGGCTGAGAATGCTGGCCTGGAAGTCCTTAAAGCAAGGGTAAATCAAACTGTCTGATTTTCTTAAACAGAACTTTTCTAAGCATGAAGGCTTCCCTCTCTCTACATATACATTTCAGAACTGTGCTAAGCTCTTCTCGATAAGAAAAGACACAGGAAGTGAATCAACAATAGTTTTCCAGTATAGTCAAAAGCTACTAGGAAGACAGTACTAGCTGACAGAAAAGATCAAACTGCCATGAGAAGTATGATGAGTTAACCCAGCTACTCTTTAAATACTTAAGCACTTTAATCTCTGCTTGTATAATTAAAAATTAGCCTTTAATGTCTCTTTAGATAGCTCTAAAATTAAGACGTAATAAATCAGACAAATTAAAAGTTATGCCTAACTTCAACAGTATAATGTGAGTAACGTGTATCATGTCTTCTGTAGAGGTCAGCTGATTAACATCTCAATGCAACGTGCTTCTTAGTACTAACCTTGCCATAACATGAGTGAGCAAAAAATCACCGAGGAGAAGATCCAAACATCCCAATATTTTCAAATCCCAGAATACAGTATGAAATGAGAGGTAATCAAAGAATTACAGAAGATACAGCTAGCAAAAGACCTTGTCTAGTCTATTTCTATACCCTCAGGAATGACCACTTTGATCTAAACCAATCCAATAGATCTTAATTTTTCTTAAGGGTGTTAAAAATCACATCCTTCAAATTGTTTAGAAACAGGTCTTCTTCCAAAGCTTTTGGAATTGAAAAGTTAGATCAGAGCCCTTTAAAGAACTGTCCCTCCTGTAAGATTTCCAACATTTTATACTTCCAGTGAAGACTAGTATCTTGAAATAAGAGCTTTCTTCACAGATAAGAGTAAGAATTTAGTGCATTCAGTTCATGACCTTGGAGAAGTTCGTTACTGCACCCTCTTTTTTTTTTATAGAATAGTTTCAGTGGTTCTTAAAGACTCAGAGGTTTGACCTATATTGGAAACTTCATATGAAAGAGCGCAAGAGTTTGCGCAGGCAGGACGACTGGGCAGGGCGCAGTCCCTCTCCTGGCTCTAAAGGGTAACCTAACTAGTGGTCATTACCCTCCCAGGAGAGGACCTAGCTATGGTTTCTACTCGCCTGAAAGCCATTGCCAGAAGGAATGTGGCGACCCAGATGGAGCTCCCACGCAAGCATACAGCTGTCCAGGTCTCTGGCTGCAAGGGGGTGCCTGAGCCTGTCACTCATACCGGAGGGCAGCAGAGACAACAACTGTTTTCCGTGTGACCAGGTGGATGATCTGCTCAGCCTGCTGGCGGAGCTGAAAGAGGGAGTGGAAAGGTTAAGGAGTATGGGGGAGTGTGAGAGGAGATAGATTGGTGGAGCCGCACCCTACCATCCCTGAGGCCAAGGCAGCAGATGGAGGCTCCACAAGAAGCAGAGGATCCCCTACCCTCTGGCCACCAAGCTGAAGGAGGGGACCTAGGAGACAGGGAGGAATGGAAACAGGTCCCTGCTCGGGGCAGCAGGCAGACCCCCTGGCCTCCCTCACCTTCCCAGTTGCCCTTACACAACAGATATGGGGCTCTGGAACTTGAGGCCAGGCAAATGAGGATGCAGGTGAAGGTCCATCCAGGGGGTTGCCTAGGGTAAGCCAGCCAGCCCCACATATTACGACTGCCTCCGTTAAGAAAAAAAAGAGGGTAATTGTCGTAGGCAATTCCCTTTGAGGGGAACAGAGGGCCCAAGATGCCAACCAGACCCATCCCACAGGAAAGTCTGCTGTCTTCCTGGGGCCCGGGTTAGAGACGTTAGTAGGAAACTCCCTGGTCTGGTACGGTCCTCTGATTATTACCTGCTATTGGTTATGCAGGTTGGCTGTGACGAGGTTGCGGAGAGAAGTCCAAAAGCGACCAAAAGGGACTTCAGGGCACTGGGGCAATTGGTTGAGGGATCAGGAGCACAGGTAGTGTTTTCCTCGATCCCATCAGTGTCAAGGAAGAATACCAAAAGGAACAAGGAAACTCACCTGCTCAACACGTGGCTCAGAGGCTGGTGCCGTCAGCGGAATTTTGGTTTTTTTGATCATGGGGACATTTATACAGCACCAGGCCTGCTGGCACAGATAGAGTTCAGCTATCTCAAAGGGAGAAAAGAATTCTCACCCATGAGTTGGCAGGGCTCATTGAGAGGGCTTCAAACTAGGTTTGAAGGGGGAAGGGGACATAACCAGGCTCACTAGAGAGGAGCCTAAGGGTGGCATGCCAACGTTGGGAGAGAAATCGATAGCCCAGCTCAAGTGCATCTGCACCAATGCATGCAGCATGGGCAACAAACAGGAGGAGCAGGAAGCCATTGTGCAGGATAGCGATGACTTAGTCGCCATCACAGAAACATGGTGGGATGACTCTCATGACTGGAGTGCTGCAATGCATGGCTATAAGCTCTTCAGAAGGGATAGGCAAGGAAGAAGAGGCAGTGGGGTGGCTCTGTATGTTAGGGAGTGTTTCAATCGTGTAGAGCTCGGCGATTATGATTATAAGGTCGAGTGCTTATGGCTAAGGATGAGGGGGTGTCCTGGTTTCAGCTGGGATAGAGTTAATTTTCTTCCTAGTAGCTGATATAGTGCTGTGTTTTGGATTTTAGTATGAGAGTAATATTGATAACACGCTGATGTTTTGGTTGTTGTTAAGTGGCGTTTACACCGGTCAAGGACTTTTCAGGTTCCCATGCTCTGCCAGGTGCACAAGAAACTGGGAGGGGGCACAGCCAGGATTGTTGATCCAAACTGACCAAAGGGCTATACCATACCATACGATGTCATGCTCAGTATAGAAACTGGGGGAGTTGGCCGGGGGGCAGCGATCGCTGCTTGGAGACTGGCTGGGCATCGGTCGGCTGGTGGTGAGCGTTTATGTCACTGTTTTTGTTTTCCCCCTGGGTTTTGTTCCTCTCTGGCTCCCTTGTTGTTTTCCTTCTCATTACAATTATTACTATTATTTTTTGTTCCAATTATTAAACTGTTCTTATATCAACCCACGGGTTTTCTTACTTTTGCTCTTCCGATTCTCTCCCCCCCCATCCCACCAAGGGGGAGGGTGTGCAAGCAGCTGTGTAGTACTTAATTGCTGACTGGGGCTAAACCACAACAGGGGGAAAGCCAACAAGGCAAATATCCTGCTGGGTGTCTGTTACAGACCAACCAACCAGGATGAAGAGACAGATGAAGCGTTCTGTAAACAGCTGGCAGGAGTCTCACAATCGCTAGCCCTTGTTCTCATGGGGGACTTCAACTTACCGGACGTCTGCTGGAAATACAACACAGCAGAGAGGAAACAGTCTAGGAGGTTCCTGGAGTGTGTGGAAGATAACTTCCTGACACAGCTGGTAAGGGAGTCTACCAGGGGAGGTGCCTCGCTTGACCTGCTGTTTACAAACAGAGAAGGACTGGTGGGAGATGTGGTGGTTGGAGGCCATCTTGGGCTTAGTGACCGTGATCTGACAGAGTTCTCAATTCAGAGCGAAGTAAGGAGGGGGGTGAGGAAAACCACTGCCATGGACTTCTGGAGGGCAGACTTTGGCCTGTTCAGGACCCTGGTTGAGAGAGTCCCTTGGGAGACAGTCCTGAAGGGCAGAGAGGTCCAGGAAGGGTGGGCATTCTTCAAGAAGGAAATCTTAAAGGCACAGGAGCAGGCTGTCCCCATGTGCCATAAGATGAACTGGTGGGGAAGACAACCAGCCTGGCTGAACAGGGAGCTTTTGCTGGGACTCAGGAAAAAAAGGAGAGTTTACCACCTTTGGAAGAAGGGGCAGGCAACTCAAGAAGAGTACAGGGATCTCGTCAAGTCAAGCAGAGAGAAGATAAGAAAGCCAAAAGCCCAGCTAGAAATCAAGCTGGCCACTGTTGTAATAGATAATAAAAAAAAAACATTTTTACAAATACATTAACAACAAAAAGAGAGCCAAGGAGAATCTCCCTCCTTTATTGGATGTGGGGGGGAACACGGCCACCAAGGATGAGGAAAAGGACGAGGTACTTAATGCCTTCTTTGCCTCAGTCTTTAATAGTCAGACTGGTTATCCCCAGGGAATTCAGCCCCCTGAGCTGGAAGACAGGGACAGAGAGCAGAATAACCCTCCCCGCCCCCATAATCCAGGAGGAAGCAGTTAACGACCCGCTACACCACCTGGACACTCAGAAGTCTATGGGGCCAGGTAGGATCCACCCAAGAGTACTGAGGGAACTGGCGGAGGAGCTTGCCAAGCCACTCTCCATCATTTATCAGCAGTCCTGGTTAACAGGGGAGGTCCCAGACGACTGGAGGCTTGACAATGTGACGCCCATCTACAAGAAGGGCCAGAAGGAGGATCCAGGGAACTACAGGCCTGTCAGCCTGACCTCGGTACCGGGGAAAATTATGGAGCGGTTCATCTTGAGTGCGCTCAACAGGCATGTGCAGGCCAACCAGGGGACCAGGCCCAGCCAGCATGGGTTCATGAAAGGCAGGTCCTGCTTGACCAACCTGATCTCCTTCTATGACCAGGTGACCCACCTAGTGGATGAGGAAAAGGCTGTAGATATTATCTACCTGAACTTTGGTAAAGCCTTTGACACTGTCTCCCACAGCATTCTCCTGCAGAAGCTAGCGGCTCATGGCTTAGGCAGGTGTACTCTTCACTGGGTAAAAAACTGGCTGGATGGCCGAGCCCAAAGAGTTGTGGTGAATGGAGTTAAATCCAGTCCGCGGCCAGTCACAAGTGGTGTTCCCCAGGGCTCAGTTTTGGAGCCAGTCTTGTTTAATACCTTTATCAATTATCTGGATGAGGGGATTGAGTGCACCCTCAGTAAGTTTGCAGATGACACCAAATTGTGCGGGAGTGTTGATCTGCTTGAGGGGAGGAAGGCTCTGCAGGGGCATCTAGACAGGCTGGATGGATGGGCCAAGGTCAATTGTATGAGGTTTAACAAGGCCAAGTGCCAGGTTCTGCACTTGGGTCACAACAACGCCATGCAACACTACAGGCTTGGGGATGAGTGGCTGGAAAGCTGCCCAGCAGAAAAGGACCTGGGGGTGTTTGTTGACAGCCACCTGAACATGAGCCAGCAGTGTCCCCAGGTGGCCAAGAAAGCCAATGGCATCCTGGCTTGCATCAGAAATAGCGTGGCCACCAGGACTAGGGAAGCAACCATGCCCCTGTACTTGGCACTGGTGAGGCCGCACCTCAAATACTGTCTTCAGTTTTGGGCCCCTCACTACAAGAGAAACATTGAGGTGCTGGAGCGTGTCCAAACAAGGGCAACGAAGCTGGCGAAGGGTCTGGAGAACAAGTCTTGTGAGGAGCGGCTGAGGGAACTGGGGTTGTTCAGCCTGGAGAAAAGGAGGCTGAGGGGAGACCTTATCACTCTCTACAACTACCTGAAAGGAGGTTGTAGAGAGGTGGGGGTCGGTCTCTTCTCCCAAGTAACTAGTGATAGGACAAGAGGAAATGGCCTCAAGTTGCACCAGGGGAGGTTTAGATTGGATATTAGGAAAAATTTATTTACAGAAAGGGTGGTCAAACATTGGAATAGGCTGCCCAAAGAGGTGGTAGAGTCACCATCCCTGGAGGAGTTAAAAAAACATGTAGATGTGGCACTTCAGGACATGGTTTAGTAGGCATGGAGGTATTAGGTTGACAGTTGGACTAGATGATCCTAGAGGTGTTTTCCAACCTTACTGATTCTATGTTTCTATGAATGATTCCTCTGTTCATGACAAACATTTCTTCTTGTTTTTTCAGTGAGGTTCATTAGAAACTTCCCTTGTACCATCCCTAACTTCCCCATATAAACAGAGACATTTGGCACTGAACAAATGCCTAAGAAGAATAACAGACAGGAAAGTAACAGGCAGCCAATTCTCACTGCAGTGTTGTGGATACAAAGTGGACAATGCCATTTTGTATTATCTGAGAACACAATCCTTAATTTGTAAAACTATTCAGTGTACTACAGTCTTATTTCTATTCTCCTTACTCTCTGGGAGCCAAATGGCTTCTTCCATAGTGAATGCTAGCATAGAGGGAAAATTAATTTAGCTACTTTTGAGTAAGACCAAGTATTCTCCATTGTAATTGGGCACAGTTCAAAAAGTTGCAAAAGGCTTCACAATAAAGCTTTCTCCTATTATCTCCTCTCTGGTCCCAGTGAATTCAGTGCTTGGATTTCCTCCCTTCCTTTTATTTTACTTGCTAACAGAAATGAGAAGTAGGAGGAGCCCAAGCTAAAATTTTAAGGTGTCTCTTATCACTCTTAACACTGCTGTGTGGTGTCTCTGAAGGTCTCCAGAATTTAGGAGCCGGCACCCTGAGAATAAGAAATTACTGTGAACAATGTTATGTTTTACATACTAAAGTGTTCCAGGAAGCCTACTGAGAAGAAAATGAATTTCATTTCCCTTTCTTTTGTATGCTTTAAGGTTTGCTACAGAGTATATTGTGCTTGCAGCCATGTCGGTATATACTTTGATCGAATTGGATCTCACAAGCTAAGCAAGGTTAAAACTAGAGTGGGACAGGAATTTGAGTCAAAATCTGTATTTCACAAGAAATTGTCAATTAAAAATTTTTTTTTTCAGAAGAAAATTATCTTGACAAGGCTGGGATTTCTGGTCAGTATCTAGACACAGATGTGCATGCAACCCAACACACCTTATAATTTACCAGTGGGGGAACATGCGGGAAATCTGTGCTGAGGTCTCTTCTGTGTCCGTTTCAGACCTGGACCTTTGTCATCGTTGTTGCAGGTAAATACTTCAACTACAGGCCTGTGGAATCAGCATAGGGATTGCCTAATTCCTCATACAAAGAAAAGAGTCTGAGAAGCAGAGATATGGAAACTATGTCCTCACAAGCACAACACATATGGGGGACACTGGAGCTGAGATCCTTGTGGCAGCTGAAGCCTTTGACCTAAAGCCTCACAGGCTCTGGTCACACAATCTGCAATGATTTGCAAGGGGGAACTTTCTTGCCTACCCATTACACACCCCTACCTCCTTCCACCAGGTTACACTGGTCGTTCTGTCACCAATGTATCCAGTTCTCAAAGCAGAAAGCTTTTGAATTTTCTAGAAATGTAGTGGGATGAAGAAACTACCTAATTAACTCTAACCAGAAACTATCCACCAACTTCAATCATAGCTGCTTCTAGCAACACTGGAGATTCTGAAGGTAATTTAATGGCTTCTAAACCAACTATTTGGTAGGAGAAATGAATTGCACTGGAGACATTGCCCTTTGATTGAGAGCTAAAAGTCAAGATCATTAATCCTGATAATCAAAACAGCAGTGCACTGACTGACAGAACCTCTCCCAAACAGATTTTAACCCTCTGAACCACAACTCTAAGTTTCCTCCAATTTTGACTTGTTATTTCATAGCCTTGACTCCCTGAGTTAAATCTGTGTGATGGAGTCACTCACTGTTCAGCTGCTGCCATACTCAACACTATCAGACTTATATTAGCTTATGTTGGGTGTATTTGGGGGTGGGAGTTAAAACACAACAGATTCTAAAAAAAATTTGTAGAAAAAACACCCCATATTTTTGGTAGGAATAGTTTTATGCAAACCAGAGAGACAGGAAAATAAAAAACATTTCATTTTAAAACAATTGCTGGAGCAATCCTTCAATTTTTTCAAAATCTGCACATTCTTCTGAAACTTAGCACTTCTCAGGTTGCATTTTAATGTCTGATTTTTCACTGGCTCTGGTTAGTACATCCATCTGCAAAATGCTGTGGGATTATCTGAGAGGAAAAGCTTATGCATATGAAATCATTTTTATGTACGTACTTATTAAAAATAAAATTTCTGAAGTCACTTCCAGCATGTCAATGCTATTTCTTCTAGAGCATAAATTAATCTAATGTTAAAAACCATCTTTGCTATTCTATGATCATGAATCACTTTCTGTGTGTTCAAACTTTAGAAATACATATATACTTCAATTCAGGTGTTATATTTAGACTCAATTGTAAGCTTCAAAATTTAAAAAAGCTGCTTTAGGAAGAAATGGGTGAACTGATTTGGAAACTACAAGCTTCACTACCCACCCTTGGTAGCTGCCATGGTATTAGAGATTTTCTCAAAAAGCCTCCCATTAAAGGTAACAGAAAGAGGCTTCAGCAAAACTTATGCTCTAACTTTCTTTTTCTTGTTAACCATGGAGTGACCTTTCCAAACAGTTTTCAGCAGCAGGAGACATCTAAAGGCTGCGTAACATGCTGCAAGCAAACATGTAATTCTGTTCAACAGCCCACTCCTTGAACACAAAACAATAAGTATGCTTCAGATTATTAGTATGCTTCACATTACTAAAGCTGTTGAGGTTTGGAAGTACTCAGGACAATCAATACCTTTCTATCTATATTTTTTTATTTGAAAATTCCTGAATTGGGGAGTTAGTTGGAAGAAACTCTGATTTCAGTTCCTTGTGTTTGATTCTATTTGTTTCATTCCCGTTTTTGCCAAATCTAGAAACATTGACGTGTCTAGAGGGAAACTATTTTCAGAGATTCAGTAATTATGAAGATAGGAGAGGCTCATACTGGCATCTAATTGATGACATATCTGAGGCACTATGAACATCCATGGAAACACTCTTACATCACAGGCAGGGTGAGATTATCTAGCACAGTTTAGACTGCAATGAAAGGAGATTAAAATGAATTGCATTATTTTTCTTTTGACCCAGCAGTCAGGGACAGTTACTGCAGCTCAGCTGATGTGCAGTAACTCAGCACAGTAACCCGAGTGAGGATCCGTATCTCACAGCCACATCACAGGTAGTGTAAATCAGCATGTTGGAGCAATCCTCACATCATCAAGCAGCTGAAAATCCAACCTCCACCCTGCAGATCTGGACCTGATCTCCAGTCCTACAAACATCCCCAGGCTGCTAACCTCCCTGGGCAGAGCAACTGCCAAGTAGTTCAGCAGCAGCTTCTGTTTCAGATCCCAGACTGTCTGTGTGCAAACACAGCCCACACAAAATAACTGAAGTTACAACCACCATCCATCTTCCAAGCTACATAAATCTCACCAGTGGTTCATAAAACAGCAAATCCTGGGGCCAGTTCTGAAATGCTGTCTCCCAGTTCAGAGAGTCATTGTGCCATTTAACATCAAATAATCAACTTTTCACTAAAATAAGCAATTTACATAGCACTCTTCCCTGCAAGAAGAAGGAGAAGGTGAACAGCATCCCTCCACTCCTCTGGCTTTTGCTGCCAGATAATTATTAATTTGCAGTTTATCAGCTAATTATACATGTGCCTTGGCATTTGAAGATGTAGGAGCATACTTTATTTAATGGCTAGTAATTACACAGGCCTCCTCTGCTCTAACAGCAAGGCTTTTCTGTTTTCATACTCATGCTGTCAACTGTAGAGGTTAAAGATCCCTGGACGGCTGGTTGTTATCTTGTTGCACACAGAAGGCAGGCTTATACTTCATGTGATGATACAGGCCTCCCTAATAATTCTCTGTTAATGCCACAAATTATTTCCTTCAGAGCTGAATGCTGACCTTGGTTTGTTCAGTGTGTTAAAGCAGCTTTTGTATTCATGTCTAGGTTAAAAATTACCAGGTGTGCAAAAGGCAATATGAAGACCGATTCACTGTTAATTTTTCCCTGGGAACAGGCCAATACACAGGCGTTGCACTTCAGTTCAACATCTATGCAACCTACTGCTGCAGTTCTCAGCCTTCGGTACGCAGCACCACTGGGATGTCCCTGTGAGACAGGGCGTGAGGCTCAAAATTCATCAAAGGTGGCAGAGACATACTGATATGGTGAGATGCAAAGAGTTCTCCTTAATTTGGCACAGATGGTTGAACAGCACAGCTGGAGGGAATGAGACTTCAGGCAGGAATGCTGCCAGAGAGGGGAAATATTGACAACAGTTACGGTTGTGGAGAACAGGTTTTGAATTTGTTGCCATCAGTGTTTGCAAAGGAAACCTAAGCCTTAGGATTATGCTCAGATAATTGAGTATGAGACTTAACTGTGGCCCATTTCATCATGGGAATGCTCAGAAAAGATGAGGTGAATCAGCAAGTGGCATGGAGGCAGCACACATAAATTAAGGTTCTTTAAATTCGCAAATGGACATCACTGTTCCGGAAGTTTTTCAAGCCCTGCCACTCATTCCTCTAATCTAAGGCCACTTTATTTCTGAATGAGGGCATTCATGTGAGCTTAGGAGGCTAATTTATTCCATTAGTTGATACCCTGTACCCCCCTAAGTTTACTTCTGTAGATAAGCTCTGTCCCAGCTATTTATTACTAAAGAACCTTTAAAGTTTCCTTTAAAGTTTCCAGAACACTAGAGAGAGGTATTTACATACACCTTTAACAAATGGGGACTTCAGAGACTGTGATATCCAAACACTTGCATCTCTAACCCCTCTTCAGAGTTATGCTACTGAACACCTCTGACTTTGGTTATAGATTAACTCTAGAGCAGAGTAGAAACTTGAATCTACCACTCTTATCCCGGCTGGTAGTCAAACCATTTGCCCATCTGTGGCCTGCATAGCTGAATCATCAACCTACGTGAATGGCAAATGATCTGCTAAGCTTTTTATGATGGAAGCATTTCTTTCTCACTTGAGGCAAACAACCTTTTGGAAACCATCCTAAGTCAGCAAGACTGCAGCAGCGTCTAATATAATGAGTTAATACTTACAGCTTAAGAACTCAAAAAAAAAAAGTGGCTTTCAAAAGTAACGGGATCAAAAATAGATAATGCACCCCAACTTTCTAGTTACTCTGATTTTTGAGCCTGTTAGAATTCCTAATTTCAAGCTTCTCTGTGCATCTGTGATTTTTTTTATTTTTGCCAAATGAAACAAAAGCCAAAACACTTACATAAGCAACCCATTCTGGGTGCTTTATGACTCACAATTAGATAGTAAGAAACCATAGCACACGACCTATGAAAGAGGATTCTTTTTGAAATTGTCCAATATGAGCTAAACACTGAATTAAATGTTATGCTGTTTTAAAGGCACTGTCATAAACAGCACTGGAACAATGTGTGTTTATGGCTTTACATTGTGGTTAAGATTATGAAATATGCAATATTTTTAAATACCTAGAAATAGATTTTTTTTACTAACAGGGCAGATCTGTAAATTCTGTTCTTTGGAGCAGAGACTGGAAAAACCTTTTCCCCCTCACTTTCTGGCAAATGACTTACAAGGCGAAGCAACTCTGCAGGGGAATCAGGAAAAAGGAAACTCAGAATGCAAACCTCCTAGACCTGAGTCTGAACTGTGTTGTGAATCCCTATCACTAGAAACATTTTGAAAATTAACTGACTCACTGAAAAATGAAGTACAACACTAGCATTCAGCCCTAAGCACAGGGCAATAAGAGGCTTTTAAGCATCTCATCTCTTCTAATACATTTGCCCTCATTAGTAAGGTGTGCATCATGGCACCCTTTGTCACTGGTCCAGAATAATCGCTTATTGTTGCTACCAAAGAAGGGAATGGCAGATGTTTCTGCTCTAGTGGTAAAAATTCCAGATGTTACGTGAACACTCTTGGGTCTTATACATGTAAATACCTAGTTAATAGGTCCTGTGCTGGTGGATAGCACTTTTTGATATATCAAATAGTGCAGGGGGTTGTAGGTCCAATAAAAATTATTATTGTTCTGCATCTCTATTGTCTCCTTCATTTAACTACGCATCAGTTCTACTGAAAATGCTTGCCTCCTTTCACATCCACCTTTATCAGTTCCTGCTGCTAAACCAGTGACACCAGTCTTCACCTGAGACCAGCTAAGCTTGCAAATACACCTTCTTTGGGAAAGAGACTGACTATTTTCACAGAAAGACCGACCGTAAACGCTGTGAGGGGAAGAGACAAATGGGAATTGATGTAGTCTCTTGATTCCCTGAGTTATCTGACCAGGTAGCTCTGCTCTGGAGAAACAAGTAGAATCACAGAATCATTTAGGTTGGAAAAGACCTTTAAGATCATCAAGTCCAACCGTTAACGTAACACTGCCAAGTCCACCACTAAACCTTGTCCCTAAGTGCCACATCTACATGTCTTTCAAATACCTCCAGGGATGCTGACTCAACCACTTCCCTGGGCAGCTTGTTCCAATGCTTGACAACCCTTTCAGTGAAGATTTTTTTCCTAATATTCCATCTAAACCTCCCTTGGCACAACTTGAGGCCATTGCCTCTCATCCTATCACTTGTTAGTAGCATCACAGGCCTCAAACTGCATGGTAAATACATCCTTTGATACAGCATGTTAAGGAGAGAGAGGACAGCATTCAAAGCAAAGCTGTAATAGGCCAGCATTAGTTTACCAGCTTTTTGGTTGGATCCCAATAATGAGTAGAGATGTTTCACAGTAGCTGAAAGCTCACTGTGAAGGAAAAAGCAATTTCTGGAATAGATTATAAAGGATCCTATTCTGCTTTCACTTACTTGGTCTGTAACTTTGAGTCCTTTCCATACTTAAAATGATGTTATCAGAAATAAGGCCACACAGAAAAAATATAGGGAAAGCTATATATACACATATTCAAGGGAATAACAAGATAGAAAAAGGGAAGGGGTGCTGCAGTTCATGGCATCAGTGCTTGCTTGAAGCTCAGAAACAGGAGAAATGTCAGGCCCTGTTCCAGATCTCTTGCTCTAGAGAAAGTGGAGGAGGGGAGGATCCAGTCTTTTCTGGGTAAATAGCAGAAATATGACCTTTCCTGGAGGACTTTGTTTACTCAAAACAATACAGTAGGACACAGAGCATCTAAGTTCTTTGTGATGGTGACAAGTCTTTGTATTAAAAGGTGAAGAAAACTATAGGAAGTAGGTGGGCATTTAGATTTTATTCCAATAAGGAAAAACTGTTAAGGACTGAAAGGTGGAAGGCAATGCAGGTGGAAGTGATCGTAAGACAGCAGAGAAAAGGAAAGGAGAACAGGGAATGAGGACAATGGACTTCAAAAAAAAAAAAAAAAGAAGAAAAAAAAAGCCAGCAGACTTCAACACATTCAGAACTGTGAGACACGGTCTCTTGGGAAGATAAGCTAGGGTAGAGAGGAATGCAGGAGATCTGGTAGTGCTAAAAGGGACTGTATCAAAAGCACAATAGCCGTCTATCCCAGTACAGAGGAAAGATAGTGAACATAGCTTGAAACCAATATGGTTACATTAGGAGCACTTTAAAGACTGAACAATCAAAAAGCAACTGTATAGAAAGTGGGAACAAGGACAGGCAACTAAGAAAGAGTATAAAGGAATAGCATAAGCATGCAGGGATAAATCGGAAAGGCTAAGGCATAAGATGAATTATCACTAGCAAGGACATAAAGGCAACAAAGAAGGCTCTATAAATACATTAAAAATAAGAGGCAAGCAAAGAAAAGCATAAGCCCATCAGTTAATGGAGAAGAACAAATCTGATGATGCTGAGAATGCAATATTATCTCTGCCACAGCCTCCAGAAAGAAAGGTTAGTCGTGACCCAATACTTAACACAATTAATTCTAATAAGGAGATGAGAGAGCTGGCCAGAATAGGGAACAAGTTGAAGACTGTTTAGATGAGTTAGGGCTTGCTTGCCCAGGGATATAAAAATGCAGTAAATTCAGGTGTGAATTTACCCCTGTGACCCTGCACCAGCCAGCACCTGCTCTAAAAGTGATGCACATCCATATCCACAGAATAAGTGGGCAGGGGTGTTGTATTGTTTCAGAAGCTGATTGGTGTCTGACCTTGACAAGGTGGTGGTGGTGACAGACCCAGGATATTTCTAGAGATAAGAGAAGGAATATATTCACACAGGCAAATTTCAGCACTCTTAAGAGATAATTTTTTTCTTTTTTTGCCAATTCCTTGAATCTGTTCACCTGAGAAGTATGCAAAGGACCTGGGTCAGGGCCCCACAGCTGCCAGCTCTGTGCAAATGCACAATGTCAGCTTTGCTCTGCCATCTTCCATGGAGGCTGGCCCCGCAAAAAAAATACAAGCAAGAGTTCCTACAGTCAGAAACATGATCCCTTGGTGTTATGCAATTTGTTACCGAACAGTTTCCACTGCTCAGTCAAGGTACAGACAACCTCTTATGGTCCAAGATCTTGTCATCTCTCTCCTCGCTGACCAGGATGTGTCCCTGCCTACCACCCTTCATATGGCACAGACCAGGTTAAGTGTGCTCTCTCAGGACTCCAAGTTTTAACTGTCCTCTATTAATAACACAGATTCTTCTTTCTGCAACGCAAAGTGACTCCACAGCATTTTCTGGTAAGGGAAATTATAGCTTGGCATCTGTTCTTTTCACTGCCAGAACCAGATTGCTCATCTTATTATATCTTACAAAATTGCTCAAGACCTGCAAGGAGAAAATTGATTTTCAATATGGCCTTTTTTTGTTTTAATAGGCTCACTTAAGATCATGAAAAGCACCGTGCCAGTTCCAAACACACCACAGCTCTTTTACAGGGACAGCCATCATAAGGGCATTAGGAAATAAAACTGAGGAGCTTCAAAACATAACATCCCAACACTGATACCAAGAAGATCTGCACAATGCTGTCCCATTTCAGCTCTGCTGGGAACAAGCCTACCACTTAACCCTGGGTGGTGAGTGAGTACAGCAGAGAACATCCTCATACCACAAAAAGAGGAAGACATTTTGTAGCTATTCCCTTCTCCTGCAATCTCTCCATTTACAGGTGGACTAAATCCCAAAGCCAGGATTTCCAACTGAGCCAACACAGTACTAGAGACACTAAAGAACAGCCTTAGCACTTTTTCAAACATGGCATAATGACGCAGGTTCAAAAGAGAAAGCACCCTGACAGCCAGGATTGATATTCCTATTCACTATCACCCATGTTAAGGGGTGGTAGGACCACACAGCCAGGAAGAGATGTACATCTGCGTTTAACTGTGCTCTCTGCTGAACAGAAGTATGTTAAATCAATACAGAAGATCATTCCTGACCTTTATCCTGTTGCCACACCTTGCCAGCAAGATGAAGGTAACAACCACCTGCTGGCTTACACATGGCTTTCCTAAGCCTCACACTATGAATCAACCATAGAAATAAAACTGTAAGAGAAGGATCTGTGGAAAGGGGCATACCCTTTCAGGTAACGTGCCCTCTACAAAAAGTTCACAGAGCAAGTGAATGTCTCCATTCCTAGATGTCATCTGAACTTCTTTATAGGGCAGTCCAGCTGTTGTGTTTGCCAAATGGCAGACAGAGAATAGGTACTATTAACAGCCATTATCCATATGGTACTCATACCATTTACTTGCATCTCATGTGCTATTGCCCCTGCACCACAAACCTACACAGCTCAAAGACACAGCCTATAGCTGGCCATGCCCCAGAAGCATTTTCAAGAGGCAGCACCTGCACACAGACTCAGGAGCTGTAGACAAGCTCAGAACAGAGTCCAGCTCCAGTGTACAATGATAAGCCTTTGGCTGCTGCTGAGAGGACCAAAATACAAAAGCCAGAAGAAGGAAAATGATTTTACTTCCAAGTCAAACTGTCCCACCTTTCTTAGGCTTACAGTTCTGACTTAGTCTCTTTACATGTCCCCATTCCTGCTCAGTCAGGCCTTAGCAGAATGGAGAACCACAAACCCGCTACGAGGTTCTAAAAGAAAATATTAACCCCAAAATTGATATATTGACATCATTGAGGAACTAACTGCAATAAACCTGCCTAGAGAGACCCTTTCTGTTACCTCCCTGCATCCCCCAGTTCAGCAGGTACATTCAGCTCAGTGACACCCATGATCAGTAATGTTGCATTCTAGCTGTTGTACAGCAGCTGAGCACAGACAGTTTTCATCCCTGTGCTCGAGCATCACAGCAGCAGCACAGAGGATGCTTTCACCTCCAAAGGTGGTGGGAGGAACAGCTAGAACAACCCCAGTAAAGCAGATGGGTCAGGGTGAGAAGCACTTTAGCCTATGGAGATGCAGTCTCTATTCAACAGGCATATTGTGCAGCTTAGCTAGTTAATGTTACTGTGGTGGTTTGATACATAAATCATGCATTAGCACTTTTGTTCTCTGTCCGCAGGGCACACATAACTAACCGACATGGTGCGGAATTTGCTTTGGCTCAATAGCAGAGCTGCTATTCTACTGACATTCATTAAGTGGAAGTGGCCAAGGAAAACAGACACAGCACAGTGGATATTTCCCTTCTAATTGCCAATGAATATCTGTTGAAAGCCTTCCTACTTTTTTCCCCTGTTTTAGCAGCTGGAGAAAGGACTGCATACAGACACTGAAAAAGTGGGTGTTCAGAACCTTTGCAGATTTATTAAAGCAACTTTTTTCATTCCTCACCAGGACCTCTTTCTTCAATTTCCCTCCCAGTTACCTGGGGATAAAGACTGGGATTGCTGCCCAAAGCCAGGATTACGTACCATTCCCCTCCAAGTGACTCTAGTCCACTTTTTTCAGAAGACATTGTTATTTTTCTAATCTTCCAGCATTTGATATTAACAGATCACTCATTCACCAGTTTCGTTTCCCTCCATCACTGGTCTTCACTGGCTAAAAACACCACTACTACTTCTCTCAAAGACTCCAAGACCTGCACTAGTCTTCACATGTGCAATCACATCCCTTCCCATACATGCATAAATCCTGTGTTGCACTGAACAAGCTAGGGATGCAGCCTGCAGAAATCTCCTTGCAGGATAAAGTTTGTGCTCTATATGCCAATGAACTTAAGTTTAGCCTGAACTATAGATAGAAGATCAGTGGTCCTACTCCACTGCTGTTTCCTTCTGGTAATTTTACAACTGGGTAATACTGAACAGAACACAAACACTGAAATAATGAAAGGTAAAGCATAAGGGGAGTCATAGGAGCCACAGCTTCAAGTGGCATTTGCCAAGGTTGTGCTGGCCAAGTTAAAAGCAGCAAATGTAATCTGCTAAGAAGCTCCAAGGGAACAGACACCTGTAAGTAGTTTGAAACGAGAAGCCATTGAAAATAAGGTAAGAAAAAGACTAGTGCCTGAACTCAGCTCAGCTCACAGAAAATACTGGGACCAATTCCAACCAAGGCTCAGCCTATGTAACCCCACCCAAGGTTAGAGGGACAGATGCTCAGAAGTTCACAGGGACCAGACCTGAAGACTCTGAAAAGAAATCATGAAATCCAGAGATCATCTCTATCAATTGAGGAAGTTTTCATTGAATGCCCTGGGAACTCCATCATTTAAACCCGAAAAAGAAACCTACAGCAATCAAAATTGTTTTAAAAAGTCAAATTTTGATTGCAGGAAGGTAATCTGGAAACAGTCTGCAAGTCTGAATTAGAATGAGTCACGCGTATTTTATTTCCTTCTTCAAATGCAAATGCATGTCTAATGTGTTTAAAGTTTGTTCTATTGCCAGGCTGCTTTACCAGCAGATGTACAAGGGGAAAGGGATGACACAGAAACTACAGCAAGACAGTTTTCTCAGCACTTGAAATCCCGAGTATAGCAGCACAGTAGATGTAGCTATGATCCACATATCCTAAATGGTATAGAAAGAGGCAAAGGGAAGAGTAAACAGTCAAGGAGAATGAGAAGAAAAAAGGATGCCCTCCATTGTTACTGGGATGAAAGAAGATAGGTGCAAGACCCAGCTGTATTTGTGTCTTGCTGTGTTTACCTCCAAACACCTTGATGTTCTCTCAGTGCAGGGCAGGTTCTGGTCTCTTGAGCATCCTGAAGTTTTCTCCAATGCATGGAAAGTATTTTCCAGGCACCAAGAATACCAAAAAACAGCCATTGTGCCCTTCCTCTTTCTCTGCTCATGTGCCTGATTCCTAGGTGGGATATTTGGGAAGTTAAGCAGCACAGGAAACTTGGTAAATGGAAGATATGTGGGGAAGGGAGAAGGACGTTCACAAAGCTTCCCATCTATTTTGCATCACCAGATAGCCCAAAACCATGCAATTGGATGTGAAAACAATCTGTCTGCCTGTTTGTGCCTTGAAAAAGCCCCAAGGAGCACGGAGAAAGAGTAGGTTGGCACAACCCAGCCAATAGATGTAGGAGTGACAACGAATTATCATAGCTTTGTAAGAACAGCTTACTTTGGGCCAGGTCTCAGAAGAATATCCTGCCTGAGAGACAGAAACAACTCAAGGCATTATAGGGAAAACAGAAAGCAAGTTTCAGTTTGGGACTCTCCGAGCCCCACACCCATTGTATCTCTTACAGCACCAAAGCTTTCTCATGGCCAAGAGGTCTGGAAGGCGGCCAAATCACTGAAAGTAAATGAGTATTTCCAGTAACACTACTTCTTTCACCTAGTCTTATTCCTAATGACTAGAAGCTGCTGCTCACAGAACAGTAGGCATGAGAGATGGAAGGAAACCAAAGGACCAATTAGGTCATTAATCCATCAAGTTGACAGAAGATTAGTCCTTAGAGCACATTTCTTACTGTTTCATCCAGTTTACTTTTTAAACAACCCCAGCAATGGAGAGTTTATCACTTCCCTTGAGGAAATTACCCACAGCTTGTTAAAGATCTCTCACCAGGACAATTTCAATTCTTCCCAGCCTACAGTTTCCCCTTTTCTTAATTTTATGTTACTGCTCCCAGCAACCTTTTGTGGCCTGTTTGTAGGCCACTCCACAGCACGCATTCTGCATGTGTGCATGCATCTTTCCTTACCCTCTAGCATGTAAACTATATCCAGCATTTTCATCCCTTCCAAACACATCTTCCTCCAGCCCTTTAGATTTGGGGAAAAGTGGTATCTTCTTTTGGGATGTTTTTTCCCTGAACTTCCCTCCCACTTGTCTCTGTGTTCTGCTGTGCTGCTCTATTTGAAAAGCTCAGACTGCCATGCTGATCTGCTGAAAGAAATAGGACAAAATGACACAGCAGACTATGGAATGATATCAATTGCACCAAATTCCTTCCAGAGGGGAAAATATAACACAGACATTTTTCTTCTCTGGTGAAGCAATGGGATGGGAGATTGGCTGGTTGTTCACTCCTCTGTCGGCAAGAGCTGTCCTTTGAATGCACCTTTACGTGCCTAGCAGAAGGATCAGGCTAACCTCTGGTACAGAGAAAAAAGACAAACACAGAAAAAACACTTCCAGGCAAGCACATTCCATATTGACACCATTACTACATCCAGCCACAGCAGAGGTTTGGATCTCAAAGCACCACTCCTGTCTCTGGGTCAACTCTCAAACTCCCCATGTGCTGAAATGGGGAGCAGCTGCAGTAATCGCTTGTGGGACAGCTGACGGCGGTCAGGGGCTGGGCTGCCCTTTGCTAGATACTGAAAAGCACAGCCAAAGACTGGCTACACACTGGAGGAATCAATGGAGACAGAGTCCCTTCCAATCTGAGGGCTGGAAATCAGAGAGGAACTGAAGATAAGAGAGGGATCACGCACCAGAGCCCCAAAATGGAATAAACAGTTCTTACAAGATGTTTTTGCTTAAGTGGCATATAAAGAGTAATTTCTTAGTGCAGCACCTAACAGAGTTGCCACCTGTAATTACAGGAAGAGGACTGCCACAGACAGCACAGCCCAGCCACTGGATATCCCCAGGCAGAGGTTCTTCAGGTAGCCAGTTCTCAAGGCCTGCTGACTTGCCCAGGTAGAAACACTGCAAAACACACTACCAATTACTGCAGCCTCAAGCTTGTGCAGATTTATATCTGATGAAGGTCTGGCCAGGAGAGCACAGTCACACAGGTCATTCCCACAGCCCCACTGACTTCAGAGGGACTGGTGTGCACCAGTCAGGGCACATCTGGGCAAGGATGAGCAGGATAATGGACTCATGCTGCTGTGTCTGTCCACTGCAGGCCACTTTGTTCAACTGGAGGGGAAAAGACAGACAGTGGCACATTTCATGTGACTGGAGAGCCACAGGCTAGTAAAGTCTGGAGGTGGTTCAGCCTCAGGTAGTGACTGAGCTTTCTACAGAGGGTAAATAACAGCTGCCTCCTTCTCTGCTTCTAGTTGAAAAGGAGTTTAGGATCATGAGCAACAGAAATCTGCTCCTGACTATGCCAGCTCTGTCTCTTCCTCCAACGGATGGAAGAGATCTCATTAATGCATTTTTACACCACACCATCATAATCTCTCTTGGCTTTCAATGGCTTTGAGCTACAGCCACACACCTTGAAGAGCTGAGCTTTTTGCATGCCTGATAAACTCAACTTTAAACTGATTATTGAAATATCCAAGCTGTTAATGCAATGACTGCCAGCTGAAGCCTCACTCTCTTCACTGCTTAATCTTCACTTACAGTGTCAGAATTCATTTGTTCTTTCCCACTGCACTCCATGTTCCCAGTTGTGCGTTCCCAAGCACTCACTCACACCCCTCTTCCCACCTCCACTGAGCACACTGCTTACAGGATTTCTGGAAACAGATCATTCAAGGGAGAGCTTATTTGTTTCAAGCAATAAACCAAAGCAAGCAAAAGGAACAACTCAATTACTGTTTACTTGAGGACAAAACTAGAGCATCTTGGATACCTTTGTGTGCAGCAGAAGGTGAATTTCCTATTTAATTCTTCTTTGCTTTCTCTTCTGGATTCCTAAGCGATAGTAAGTAGTAACCAGCTCTCCACTCTGCCAGAAACTATCCAAACAAAAGTCACTGTCCCAACAAAAGTTTCAGTAGAAAGCATAAACATCAAGATACAGCTACGATGCCCAGCAAGAGAGATGGAAATCTTTCACCACCTCACCACCACCTATGGCTTCAAGCAACACGTGGACTTACCTGAGCCATGAGTCCAGCATCTGAGCAAGAAATCCCCACACCTCTGCCATGCCAGACAAGCCCTTCCTCCAAGCTGCCTCCAGCTCCTTTCGTTCTCAGCCCAACCAAGAGACAAGGAAGAGGAACTCGGAGCTCTCAGCCCAGAAGCATCCTCCACATTGCTAACTCCTCGCTCCTCCTCCACATCGCAAATTTGAAGGATCTTTTCCTTTGCAGCTGTTTCCACACTCTCCTGAGGGCCAGTGAAGCAAGGGCAGACAGCTGAGGCCTTTCTACAGAAAAGGGCATTTGCTGCTTGCTTGCCAGCTGAGGGACGATGTCCAGCCCCCTGAGGAAGGCAGATATCATCTCCTCTGCGTGACATTTGCACAGTGCTTTGGAACGCAGCTATGTAAATGTAAGATAATCAGGGGATATTGTTCAAATCCTGTAAACCTATCTGAAGCCAAGAGGGTAATGCCAGTTTACACCATCCAAGTATCTAAGTCTGTGTAACTAACAATTAGAGATGAAGCACAGGGACTGTAAGCAATAAGGCCAGGTTTACTCAGGTCTACGGCCAGCACGTAGGCACAGTTTTAGTGTGCACAGTTTTACTGAAAAGCAAAATTCTGTGAGCAGTTTTACGGAAAAGCAAAATTCTCTCAGAAGAAAACAAAATTCAAACCAGTTGAAGGGACCATCTGACACCGCATTTGTCATTGCAATGGCTGAAAAATTATGCAACCTGTTGAACAGCACGTACGATCTTTGCAGATCAGAAAAAGCCTTTGCAGGGTCAGAAAAAGCCTAAGGCACAGAACAGCAGGTACAATGGAGGTCAAACAGCACTATGCTGTGGGCACTGAGGCCAGCAGAAGCTGTGAATACACATGGGTTTGAGGACACCGCTTGGCAAAGTGGCGTTTTCTACTTGTTTTCCACTGAAGCCACGGGAACACTAACACTACAACATTCCCCCCCTTCCCCACCCCAGTTAAGTCCCAGTTAAAAGAGTTGGCAGTGGTGATTTACCCAACCCCCATATGCAATACAATCAGATGGTTAGAAACATCCCGAGTCCCGAATTCCAACTATTGTACCTTCTTATGCTGTTGCCTGATCGATCAAAGAGCTTCTTTCACACATTTCCTCTTATGCAACACAATCCATTGGCCCAAGACATTTTCCTTTATTAATAAATACTGCAACAGTACCCTGAAAGTCACGGGTAAAAAGTGCTGTCACTCCACAGGGCAATGCATGTGAAATACTCCGGTACTTTTGTCCAGGGCTTTCCATGCAGCTCCCTGTTTAATGAGTCCATCACCAGGTTTAATGACCTGCCAGAGCTTTAGAAACACTCTGCCCTCCTCATCAATGATTCACGCGCAGTCTTAAAACTGTGCACAGATTAAAGAGGCTGCTGCTCCCCCACCTCGCTTCAACCCAAAGCGGTTTTAAATATTTCATCTCACCACAGAACTCTTCTGTACACATCCCAAAGGCACTCTGAGAAGCTCTCACTGGGAGTTCGGCTTTACCTGGCAGAGGGCCTGCTGGCACCACGAGAAAGCTGCCACTGCCAGGCCTGCCCACATCCTTTATTTACTTTCTTTAATGAGTCCTGCATGACCCCAGCTGTCAAGAGTGGGGACAGGGGTTTCTGAAGTGGTTGGTGCTTTCTATTTATGGAAAAGCAGATGGAAGCCCTGATCGCAGGGACAGAACGAAGAAGTACCTGATCCATAATTACCGGGCTCAGCAGGAGCCTTCCTTCAGCTTCAAGGGAAACAGAGTCATGACCCTCTTTCCCTGTCAGCTCCGGTAGGATTTAAAGGGGACCAACAAATGCAGAAAGGTAGGCAGGATCTTGCACTTCCCAGATGAGCATGTCGAGGATGACCGGTCTTCTAGGATACCCAGAACACCTTATAGCTCTTACTGCAAAGCAGCCCTGATGTGAGAGATCTTATGGTCCAGACAGCCATAAAGACTTCTCTCACTGCACAAAGCACGACTGTGCCCTGTGATATAGTCCTCATGAGCACATTTTTGGGGAATCCCTGGGGAAGGAGAGCAAAGTAGCCTGGGGGAGAAGCAAAAAGACCTAGAGCTTTGCCACCAATGACAGGATGCTGCTTATACTAGTCTCAGCCACCACTTCACCATCTCCCAGACAGAAATGCTGCCAGTAGATCTCACTGTCCAAGGCATTTTGGGATTTACAGATCACTTGTACGGTACAAGCTATTACATTACTAGGAACCGCCGTATTTATGTGATACTGTGGCCATACATGCCACACACTTCTAGCAGGCAGATGTCTGCCCAACATTGTTGTGGGATCTTGTTATAGACACAACTTCTCCATAGTTTCTCTAGGCAGGTTCCTACAGCTTAATATTGTTTTTCCAAGTATTCATTTACATATATCCGGTGCCTCAGGATTATATGCTAAGTAAACAAAGAAATCATTAAAAAGATCAGGAAACATCATAGTGAAAGAATCACTTCTTAAGCACATCATCATGCACCCTCTCACCTGTTTTTTTACTTTGCTCTTACCCTCCTTTCACCAGCAGTGCACAACAGCTTGCCTG
Source organism: Ciconia boyciana (assembly GCF_034638445.1). Taxonomy (NCBI): domain Eukaryota; kingdom Metazoa; phylum Chordata; class Aves; order Ciconiiformes; family Ciconiidae; genus Ciconia; species Ciconia boyciana. The sequence goes on along the minus strand of NC_132941.1, from coordinate 53,569,520 downwards.
CTGGCGTTCACGGGTAGTGTCCCCCCAGCATTTAGACTGTTGATAGTCACCAATTTCATGGGAAATCCATTTTCCAGCAATTTGGCTAGCTCCACAAAGAGACAAATAACATTCTCTAGATAAATAACTTGTAATTTTTGATTGGCAAATCATTTATGCACTTTTTTTTTAAGTTAATCAACCAGCTCTGAACACAGAAAGAGAAGGACAAATCCAGGGAAACAGACATGCAGAGAGATAAATGCACACATGCACAGACACACAATTTCCTTTGTAGCTGCTTCAGCAGCTCTGGATGTCTGCCCTCCTTCTGATGTGTTTCTCACCCAGAGGCCTTGGAAGAGGCAGGGAGCAGGTTGCAGCCACCTGAACACCTGTGCCCATATCTTTGCTTTCCTTTACAGAGGAGTCAGTTTGATTTCATAGCCTGTAGTAAGTGGCAACCAGCCTGCATTTCTCCAGTGTTTTACAAAGGGAATTTATTGGTAGTGCAAGGTGCCTGCTGAAAGCATGAGGAATTAGACACTGTCCTCACAACAGGGGTACAGGACAACCTTAGTCCATGCCGTTCATCCACCCTGACCGATGGGGACAACCTCAATTTCCATGTCCATTCAACCGCAGGAGTGTTTGGAAAGGAGACCTTCATCACAAGGAGTTGAACTGGGACCACATAGGTTGCAGAAGGGCTTTCAACCACAGTGACTTTTGCTCCTGAATGCACGAGATCCAGCAGCATAGGGCCACAAGACCTATCTGCTCATCACAACCAGACAGTTCATTTTCTCTATTTTCAGATAAGTTGTGATGGGAACAGGGAAGATCTCAAAAACTTTCTGGTTTTCACTCACGTAAGTATTAATGAGGGGCTAAAAACCTGAGAGCCCAAATTCCCCAGTCCCTCTGCCAGTCCACCTCCCCTGGTTTCTGGATCTCCAGCAGTCCAGCCACTACCAGCTGGGTGGTCCATGGCTAACAGTCACACTCAGTCTTCACATGCCTGTCGTCACCCATGGCATAGGAAAGGTTCCTCAGCAGATCATCCTGGGGCCCTCCAGGGAATTCCTGACCTTTGGATTTTCATTTAAACCAACTTAAACATTTAGGGCCTCCATGGCGCAGAATAGCTTGCACCCACCCAGCTCCCTTTACAGCACCTGCCCATGGTCAGAACTGTGGGTGAGGGACCAGATGATCCCCCTACACCGCCAAGGACAATATAGCTGGTAGCACTTGGTCACATCATTTCCTTGTCCTCATTTCTTCTCTCACCCCATAATGGGAAATGAGGCCAAAAATCCTCAACAGGTGAAGGGGGTCACATCAGTCCACAGCAGATATGGCCAAATCATGAACATTTTTGTTGGCATACTCAGAAAATGAAGCCTTGCATTCTCCTTTGTATTTCAGGCTTTCTTATATGAGGAAAGAGTGATGAGCTCTGTGGGCCTGCGAAAGGTAGCCCTGCCTGAGAGAGAAGACAAAGATCCCTTTACTTAGTGCAAAACAAAACAAAAGTGAGCAATAAAGCATTGCAGAAAATGAGCAGGTAAGTACTTGCATTTTATCTTCAGTCGATATCTCTCAGCATGGCTGATCTCTGAAATCTGATTTTTCTGTTGTACTGCAAATCCATACTCCCTGGGAAGCTTGCATCCCTCTTGCTGAGCATTAGCTCTCACTTCATTTGTCCACACGATCTCTACACAGCTGTCATCTCAACATCCAAGCAAGCTTAAACAAAAACATAATCTCTCCATAAAGCACACCTCTATACTCGAACAGCTGTTGCTCTCAGGTGTCCCGTTCCATGAAATCCATCACCAAACCACTTTGCCTTCCTCAGCGAAGGGAGGATGTTCAGAGAAGAGAGCTCCATAGTGCATCACAGGCTCAATTTACTGGGGCTCATTGCCTCTCCCTGGCTCACTCTAAGCTTTTCTGGGGGTGAGAGGGCCATGGCATGGGTCCTTGGCTAGAGCCTCTGCAGCAGCCATGGAAGGATTCGTTGTACCCCCTCGCTGTACAGCAAAGCCATCACACTAGGATGTGGCAAGAGAGAGCTTTTGGTTAAAGGGCTGTGTGATGAACAACCAGACCTCGAGGAGGATGCAGGAACCAGATGATGGGCCAATAAAGTATCTATTGCAATAATGTCAATTCACTCCCTCTTTCTTTCATATCCCTTCCTGTCTAGTGACTCAAGACATTAAAGAAAAGTGAACTGATCTATGCAGTTCAGCTGCTGTCCAAACTGCATCGAGAAAACATGGTGTTTCCCTGTTACCCTCTGTTAGCTCCAGCTATCTTACTATGATCAGTGCAGGGGTTATACATTTCTGTAAAACCCCTGTCCAGAAATCCTTGCAGTTTAACCACAGCAGCAAAGTGTTACACCAAAGAACAAGATGCAGGTGCTCAGGTTGCTTCCAAACCGCCTTCCACCTAGCTGTCTCCAGTACAGCTCAGCCAAAGAGCCATCACCATGGCCCTCCCTAGGGATTCTCACTGGAGTAATGGTGCTAAAGCCTGGGCACCAAAATAAACTACCATTGGCAGCAGGGCTCCTAAAGCAACGAGATATCAGGTACCCACTGTGCTACTAAAAACCTTATGCACTCAGCCAGTTTAAGTCATATGAAAATCATGCTTCACAAATCATGAGGATCAAAGGAGCATCTCCATCCCTAACAGAAGCAGGGTGACCTTTAAGAAGTTTTAATCAGGGTTGAGTTTATCCCAGGTTATATAAAATCATCACAGTAGTCTCAAAGATGCAAAACATGGGTATGAGAGGGCAATTATGTTAATTACATTGACGAGTTAAGGTTAGTGCAACCAAACCCAAGCTGGTGTGAATCATCACAGTTCCACTGGAGGGAACAGTTACATTATTTACTCCAGATGAAAAACTGTTTCAGCAAGTTGAACAGAACAAGAAAGGGCTATAAACAGAATCAGACTTACAAAACAGTAAAACACAGTTTTCTGTCCCTAAAGTAAATCTCTCTCCCACACTGGATTTCAAATCTGGGGGCCATGTCAGGTGAAAAGCAAGGCCCCTCATTTGCTGACTTACACAAAAACAAGGACATACCATGGTGAGACCTGTCAGATATAACCCACCTGCCCCATCAGGAAGCATAGCTCATAGATGGATGGACCCAGACCCCCCCCCAGTCACCTCAGCCCATCATTTAAGTCCTTTCTCCAGATGTAAAGCCAGCTCCAAGGACAGGTATGGGATTCTGGAGGCCTGGGCTCCATCCCTGTTTCCACTACAGCTACTCCTCAGCAAGGCTTTTAGGTTGTGTCTTAACCAGTCAGCCTTCAGGACTACCTTGCACTTACACTGGTAAATATCATAGAATCATAGAATAGTTTGGGTTGGAAGGGACCTTTAAAGGTCATCTAGTCCAACCCCCCTGCAATGAGCAGGGACATCTTCAACTAGGTCAGGTTGCTCAGAGCCCTGTCCAACCTGACCTTGAAAGTTTCCAGGGATGGGGCATCTACCACCTCTCTGGGCAACCTGTTCCAGTGTTTCACCACCCTCATTGTAAAAAATGTCTTCCTTATATCTAGTCTGAATCTACCCTCTTTTAGTTTAAAACCATTACCCCTTGTCCTATCGCTACAGGTGCTATTAAAAAGTCTGCCTCCATCTTTCTTATAAGCTCCCTTTAAGTACTGAAAGGCCACAATAAGGTCTCCTCAGAGCCTTCTCTTCTCCAGGCTAAACAACCCCAACTGTGGAAAAAACCTCAACTCTGTTGAGGCCCAGGGATTGGGCCCCATGACATTGGGTGCTTCCCTCCTGACTGCTCCTCTCTCATCTTCCTGCCCAGCCTCTCCTCATTGCATAGAGGAGAGGCTATTTGCCTCCATTATAGCCTCCATTCCATTGCTATTTGCCCTCATTCCATTGCACAGTTGGAAACCCCCTGCTCTGAAGTCTCTGCCACAGGTAAGCAGGGTCAAGAGCAGACCTGCAACTCCTTATTGCTGATACCCAGCTCTGCCATATCCTGCTTCTTCCTGCAGCCCAGGAGGAGGAAACTTCTGGGACCTCTGCTTTCTGAGCAAGCAGCATGCTGCAGGTGGCTTGGTGTGCTGCAGTGTTGTACAGATGGGGCAATGCTAGCAGTCAGAGGTAATCTCTCACATTAAATCATCTGGGATGCAGGGTGGGGGGAACAGACAAGCTTTTGAGCGCACTAACCCTTGTCACATCACTCCACCTACAAAAGGCTTATACTGTTCCAGCCACCAGAGCATTGCTGCTACAACACAGCTGATGGAGAACTACAAAATGAGGACAAGCACTTTGACTTTACAGTTCCCTGTAATGCCAGCAATTTACATTGATCCAAAGTTGTGACCCACAACAACATTCAGCATTAATCCCAGAGACCAGGTAATGCATGGCTCCCCTCCATACTACAACAGGGGCAGGCTTTGCACATTGGGGCGTTAAATCAGCAATCTGCTACTTCTCTGACGTTGTCATGGGACTCTGCTGCCCAGGTTTCCCTGCCACAGGAGTCTGATTCACAGTACTGGGCTTTTCAGTTATGGCTGTTGAGCTGATCTGCATATTAATCCAATAACCTCTTGCAATTACATAAAATGAGAAGAGGAGGAAGAAAAGAGAAAGAAAAGATGAAGCCCTCTGCAGATGTTGTCCTCACGTATGGTCTCCCATATGGCTGTGTGTTACTGCTGCTTCACTTTATAAGATCTCTCTCTTCAGAGAGTAACTCCAGCCCCTTCCATACTACAGTCAAGAGACTGATTAAGAAACAGGTAACACTGCAGGCCACTTTGTCATTGCTGATAGAAGTGCTGAACAGCCACTGCTAAATTACAGCTATCAATCTCCCAGGCTGTCCATGGATACATTAATTATTTCTTCCATTCCCCACAGAGACAGATGCTTCCCGTTTTCTTGACATAAGCTGTGTGGATCACTTGCCCATCTGGCTTCTCTACATTGTTATAATGGTATCTTTCCCTCAGATGTCATCTTTCAATTTCTAATAGCCTCCACAGGGAGACAATATTATTACTTAACATTTCTAAAGGATATGTCTGTAATCTTCCAAAATCTGTTAATTCACCCTGAAATTACTGTATTGTGTTGGGATGTACTATTAGCCCAGATTTACAGGGTGCGTGTAAGGCCAGGAGTCTGGTAGCAATGACAGGACTTGCCAAACATCACAGTGATGACCACTGACAAAGTAGACACATAAGCAGAGGTTTTAAAGTTGGATTTCACACCAGTAGGTAAGGATAAGGAAGAATGAGAGACAGCAGTACATGACCTGCTTGTTCAGGGAAAACAGAGTCCACATGCACAGAAAGGTGTGGTTTCAGCTATACTGAGGCCCAAGGAAGATGCCGTTTCTTTACAATCATGTAGGACACCCATAGGATCCTGGCAAGGGAGAAGCAGCAGCACCACAGGGTGAAGCCACAACCACACTGGCAGGGCCACCAGCAGCAGCTTGCCAGACTTCACAAGATCCGACAAGTCCCCTGCAGACACAGAAAGCTCCAGGGCTTCTGCAGGGGGAGAAAGCCCCTCAGCATGGATTTCATCAACAAAACTGGAGCGCACTCTGACTAGCAGAAAAAGAAAGGAGCTGGTTCAGGGGATTTCCATTTCAAGTTCACACCTGGTCCATAATCCTTGAAGGGAAGATAGGCATAGGTGTGACATTAGAGCAATTCTACAAACAATGTCTCCTAAGCATCAGTTTCTCCAGGCAAAGAGGAATGAGCAGTTTTTATAGCAGTTCCTTTTTTATGACTCACTTCCATGTCATTATACCAATAAGATCCCGTCTCTCCAGGGTGTTTTTCTCCAGTGATTAAAGCTGTGAGCCTTCGACCTTGTGCCTTATCAACACTACACAACACACACTATAACTACCTAGAAACTTGCTGCCTTTCATCCCTTATTGCTTAATAAACTTGCCGGCAGACCTATTGCAATAGAATAATGAAGCTAAGCAATTGCATTCAGCTCAGTAAATCTGGGAGCAGAGCCTGTTGAAAATAAATAAAATTAAATTTTTTTAAAAAAATCTAATTGCAGAAATGTGGAGTGTTATGAAGAGATCCTGTCAGTTCAGCCAGAGTTCACAAACCACTCACTCCTACTATTTCAGCTGCTGAGAGGAGCAGCGTGAGAGGAGATGAGGGTAGGGAGTTGCATAAAGCTAAAAGAGGAGCAAGAGGAGGTGTCAGGACAGACTCACACACAGTCTGCACCTTAGGGAGCTGCCACAGGGGTTGCAGACAGCATAGCCTTTGGAATGAGCTTGGCAAGGGAAGAGATGGTACTCAGAAACAGGTGCTTTGGCAGAGCAATGTGGAGAAGGCAGCCCAGCACCTGGCTCCTGAAGTTTCAAATTTGGTGACATTGCAGCCAGCTGACATTAATAACCTGCAGTTTATGTTGTGTTAATGCTGTAATTTGGCATTTGCTGGCACGAAGCACAAGACAGGTCCTCTTCCAACACAAGGCATGGGCAGGACATAACAGTAAGGTGCAGGGTAAGCACTGCATTTGCAGGAACATCTGGCACTCTGCTATACTGAGCAGTCATACGATGGCTATTCAGGTCCAGATGCCTGACTAAGGTGCCTAAGGTATGGCCCTTTCCCACCATTGCCTGTGTATGGAGCCTGTGGGGACCATGTTTCCACCTCTAGATGCCTTGTTTGGGTCTTAGGGACAGGACCACAGAACACCTAGTCTGCAAGATCACACACAGATATCCCACAGGGCCCATGACACTACCCATCACATGCTGGTCAGCCTGAGACTTAGCATGCGAGATTAAAAGCCACAGAAATGTATTCAGCCTCCAGAAGATGGTAAGAGAAAGCAAGAGCGGTGCTCACTCCCATATCCAATTCCTTCCAATAGCAAGGAGCTCATTAGGGAAAAATGGCCAAATCATCCCGGTATTACCTACAACTACACTGAACCTCTTCTGCCTGTACAGCTCCCTGGCCCACTGTTTCACCAGCATATATCCCTCCCTTAATTCTTTCTCAGGCAACAGCATCACACTGCAAGGCCCCCTTAGTGCTTCATTTCTGCAGCCATCAAGGAGAATCAGAATGGGAATCACTAACTTCATTATTCATGGAAGAGCCTTCTTGACCAGACAGCTTGGCAGGACAACGAGAAAGCATGAATGCAACAAGGAGACCACACTGTTCTTCATGCAATGCTAGGTGCAGCTCCAGAGGGTTGACCCATCCCAATAAAAAGATGAGTTGTGTCCAGGATCCAGGGCCATCACAAGGGTTCAGTTGTTCCCACCGCCACCATTGCCCCAAAGTACTTTCTCCAGCTACCAAGTCACTTGTAACTGAAGCTAGAGCTGTGTCTGGCTTCCTGGGAGAAATTTCTGCTGCAGGTGTAAGCTGCTGCTGGGCCTTTCCACCAAGCTATGCAATACATCTCCCAGATAGACAGGGAACGAGAAAAGGGAGTTCCATCACCACAGTGCACTTCACAGTAAGCACTACAATTTACAGAACATAAATACTGTATGTATACTGCAGCATTTTGCAGGCAACATTATCATCTCAAAGGGTAGGTAGGAGGTGGGAATAACAGCTTGTAACAACTGTAGCATAGACAGCTGCTTTCTTTGCCATGTCTAATGCTGTTTGGGGAGGTAAAATAGGTCTACCAGCACTGTCTCTGCTTCTGCTAGCATACGCTGCAGCTCCACATGGGGCTTCTGCTGAATAATTAGGTTAAAGAAGGCACAATCATGTAAACAATCTTGTAGAGGCTTTCTGGGAGAAATTTCAGACAAAATCATTCATAACTCCAAGCGCATCCATTCCCCAGAAAGCAGAGATGTTGTCCTCATGCTGGGCTTTTGTACTGCATTTAACACGGACTGTCTGACCCAATCACTGTGGCTGAAAATCTGTGGACAGATCTGTGGACAGACAATCTTGTAATGCTAGGTGTCACAGCCAATGGCATGTTTCAGCCACACACAAGATTATTTAAAAGTTTTCTGCCATCAGAAAAGTCAGTCCCAGTCTTCCCACCCCTCCTCCTCCCTTTCCCCAACCTGATTATCAGCCACATGGTCCCGCTCCCTCCTTTGTCCTTGTGTCAGACCCTTCACAGAGCCAGTTCAGCTCACTCATCTGACAGAAAGTGCTTCCTTTATTCTATCCTGGGGGAAAACTTTTGGCCAGGTTTAGTTTTCTGCCAACTTAGTGATTTTAATCATCTCAGCAGGAGATGACTAGCAAAACCAAAATCAAAGCTGTCAATAGCTATACCACAAGACACATACAAACAGAAAGTAAAAATTTTCAGGATCAGGAAGACATTGGATCAGCTCAGCTGCACTACTGAACTGCACCCTCTGTTAAACATGGCACATCTCATTTTAGACTTCCTTGTATTAGACAAATAGGTGATTTCTCTCCTGTAGCCCACAGGATATAAGAAATTTTATTTTCACTGGTCTAGTTTATTCTAGTTGCTGGATAGCTTGGCTCTACTGGCCGAAAAAGTAGCTTTTTCTCATTTGTGCTTGGAGTTTGCCCTGAGGAAGTTTGGCAGGATGCAGCTATGACATCTGTAATGGTAGCAGCATGGGAAAGGACTGCCAAGGTGATCCTGGTTTAGTAAGTGGAATCACACTGGACTTACACAGCCTTAAAGAAACCATAACCTGGCCCAGGATTTTAGCGCATAGATAAATGGAGGCTTGAAGCATTTGCCAAAGCTTTTGCAAACTGGCTGTAGCTGGAATGGGACTTAGCCCATATGTAGGGCTATTGGACACAGTGACACCACGTCTGGTTCTGGAAGCCTCTGAGATCACCACAAACACAGCACGGAGGTGTGGAGAGCAGATCACTCTTTGCTCGCCCTGTTCTTGCACAGGTGTTTGCTGCTGGTCACTGCTGGTGACAGCATAGCATCATCACAGATCTCTGCTCTGATCCACCAGAGCTGTCTTCATGTCTAGCCTAGACACCCTGCAGCCACAGCCAAACAGTGGCCAGAAGCCTTCCTTGACTCCTTCCTTCTCTTCTGCTTTGAGCTCTCAGAGCAAAGAAAGCTTTGCTTTTCCTTTTAAGGATGTCAGACCGAGAGTCTTCCACATTGATGGTCTGTCTGAGCAGCAACAGAATTGCCATGGTTACAGCCTCATTTGTGGACTTAGGGAGAACAGCAGGATTCATGGAGCCAAACTCAAAAGCTCACTTGTACATCAGACAGCCGCAACTGGAGATGAGTCAACATCAGAAGGAAAAGAAATTTCTTCTTCCACCACACAAAATGCAAAAATGGACAGGGAGGAAACCCAGCATCGCATCAGGCCTTTGAGAAAGGTGAGCACAATTACTCTCATTAAAAGGCTTAGGGAAATATCTAGCCATCATCAGAGCAGGCAGGCAGTTGCAATCCAGTGAACTTCCTCCATGAGGGCAAAGCAAAGTCTGGTTATTCTTTTAGAAGTGCAAACTCCCTCAAGCAGTTCTCTTTGCTCCTTATTTTGCTTCATCCAGAAGTTGTGAGGTTGTAAAGGCCCCACATGCCTCCTGGCCTCTTTGCTTGCAGCAGCACTGAAGGAGGCTGCCAGAGGGACTCAAGGTAGAGCTCAGCCTGGGATACACAGCTCACCTGTGTCAGCCTCCAACTCACAGGTGTGACATGACACAGTCACAGCACAGCCCTGCATGACTAGGTACACAGTGCAGCAGCTGAGGGCAGCCATGTCCTGGCTGCCCCTTTGGGTAGTGCTTCCCTCTCAACAGCAGCCAGCAGCTCTGTTCGTCTGTGCAAGGTCACTGCCATCAGCCCAGGCGGATATACCTGTAGGGCTAGACACAGGCTGTTCCCCTGAGGCTGGAGTCTGTAGATGTGCTCTGCCTGCAGACAGCAGTATGAGCAGGTACCACGAGGTCCCCAGCCATGGAACATCCTTGGTTTTGGCGGTAACTCCCACTGTGATGCACTTTGCCTGCAAAGCAGCCAGACATGCACCCACACTCCAGCTGTAGAGCACCGCCAAAGCTCCTCAGCACCAAATATCCCAGCAGCAAAGCTTTTCCAGCGGGCCCGTTGCTGGAAAGCTGGCCACATTCTTGGAGCCAGTGCAAAACGGTACTGTAGCGACATTGCAATTCAGGGCCTGCAATCCAGGGCCTCGAGGGATGCTTCCCGCCAGGCACAGACATACACCAGGATGAGGCTGGTGTTGCCGTGTGGGGCTGTGAGCCAAGTTCAGGAAGCGCTCCGCAAGATTCTCTATTTGCATTGGGACGGAAACCCCCTCCAGCACCAGAATGCAAGCTGATTTCATCAGTCAGAGCCCTTGGAAAACATCTAGAAAGCAACAGGAATCCCCCACGCTCACTTCTAGGGGTTGCTGTCCACATGGACTCCTTTTCCAGGCTTCTTCCAGCACAAGATGGTGAAATACAGCCTCATCTCCTCACATTTCATTGGGCAGCTAAGCAGTCTGAGCATGCAGAAGAGCAAGGGAAGACCCTTCCCTGGTGCAATCTGCCTGACCTCTGCCGTGCTGCAGATGTGCCTGCGTGATCAGCGCTGCCGCTTTCAAACCTGCTTGCCCCCGCCAAGGCAGTAGCAGTGTAACAGCTTACAAGCTCGGAGCGTGCACTTCTGCTGGTGTAAATCCCCCTGCTTCTCAGGAAATCAATGTATTTACAGCCCCAATTTAAACTGCTATGAGCACCACCTTACTAAAAGCATATTTGTATTATTATCATTGCACTGCGCAGTTAATTGCTATACAAATATTTGTGTTGCCCACATTCACCATAAGGCTGCTGCTGCTTCGGGGTGAACTTACTCAAAATCTGATGTGTTTTCCCAAGACTGGAAATCTTAAAGGGGATGTGTCTGTTTTGCACGCTCAGAGAAACACTGCACCCTGATCCAAAATTCCCTTCCACTGAAGTCCCATATGAAATCCAGAGCAACAGGGACTATTCACTTCAGAGGAAAAGCATGTTGGGGCAAGATGAAATCCAGACTTCCCAGGCTATATTTTTGGACCAAGAAGTGAGGCTGCATTTACCTTTCCTCTTGTCAGCTCATTGTGATTTGTTTAGATTTATCACCAGTCTTTCCTGCTCCTCTCTCTCTCTCTCTCCCCATTCTTTTTTAATTAGGCCATTGAGGCCTTGTTTTCAAAAACTGTCTGGATCCCAACAGAAGCTTTTAAGTCCCAGACATCAAATGGCAGGCAGTTTACTGTAGTTAATTATGGTAATTTTTGCCTAGTAGTAGCTTCCCTCTGAAGAGTCAAAGCTACTTAGAAAAAGCCCCAGCCTCAGGCATGAATTTCTAAGAACATATTTTTTGCCATTTATTATTTTACAAAGTTAAATAGCAGCAGAAAGTTAACACCCAGAGGGAAAAAAGAACTGACAAAAAGAATAAGCTTTCAGGGGCTATACACCATCACGGGATACACGAATAGACCATGTTCGTCTTTTGCAGGTATCAGGTACCGCTCTGCTGAGCTGCAGTACAGGGTCTGGGTCTCCTACAGTGGCCCAGGTTCCTACCACGGCTGTGCTCTGCTATCAAGGTTGCTCTGAATTGCATAGAAGGGCAGACAACCCTTCAGCCAACCCCAGGGCAGAGAAGGCACAAAGGTATCCTGAAACCACAAATGGTCTGAGCATGGGGACCAAGCGGGTTGTCATGTGCAGAGCATAAGTCTCTGGCTGTCCCACGCAGCAAGCCCCACAGGGATGCTGGCCCTTCTGCTGCTGCAGAGCGTTATGTGACCCACTGCATTCAACCCCTGCTGCACGCAGCCAGGACATCCCATGCAGCTAGAGACCAGCAAGATCATAAAAATAACAGAAAACCACTCCCAAACACTTCTACAGGAAGATCGTATGCAGCAACAGGGCTTTCAAAATGCCCTGACTAAAGCAGACTCTGCCCCTTAGCAAGAATTAAACCTGTGGGTGAGACTATATTGCATGTTAAAAATGACAGGTCCTGTGACACAAATGCCAGCTTACGCATCCCCTCTTGGTTACTCCAAATAAATCCCCTGCACAGCCCAGGGTTTGGCCAGCCCCTCGGCAGCAGCACTCTTACATGCTGTTGGGTCTCCCATATATGCAGCTGCATTACCTAAACTTTCAACCCAAGCTTGTAGCCCAGTATGAACCAAAATGAACACAACTGTGGTGCTCACAAAAACAATCCATTACAAAGAGATGGAGTTGTTTTATGCAGGGAGGCAAGCTTCTTGTACAAGGAAGAGAGACCTGTGTCCCTTCCCAAACCAGCAAGCCAAACGGTCAGGAATTAAGAATTACTTTCCTGATGTCTAGGCAAACCATCACCCTGCTGCCTGCACACTACTCAGCCTTTCATGAGTTAAATATCTTGCTTTCTGCCCCCACTTTTTGTGTTGCAAATCAAGGATATTAACCTCTATCTGTTTTCCAGGATTTCCTTCTAGGTTCCCATAGAAAAATTCTTCCTTTTGAAGAGAAGTTCACCGCCTGGAAAGGAGAGGAAAATAGAGGGAGAACTGACAGTTTGGCTTTGATTTCTATGGCTACAAAGTCTGCCCAGATAATCTGGGGCTTTAATACACAGATTCTTTTATGAAGAGTCTGAAAAGATAGCACTTTTATCAATTACTGAAATATGTAATCTTCAGGTCTGCTTTGCTACTGCAGAGTTTGTTTCATCTTCAGGCTCCTCTTTTAGGCAATTTAGCGTTTCATCTGGGAATCTAGAAACTATTTGGAGCAGTTTAAGTCAAACTTTCAAACATTTATTACAAGATGGGTTCAGCGATAGGCACAAGAATGTAAAATACAAGTTCAGAGCCTCCTGAAAACCCATCTCAGAGCTGGAGGAAAGGAGGGGGAAAAAAAATAAATCTGTATTTCTAATTTAATCAAAGGCAAGTATCTAAGCAATCACTATGGTCCATTCCAGAAGTTCTCATTCTCTGGATGTTGCAGCTGTTCGTTTGCCAAGTGGTTTGAACAGCTTAATCATTGTTTAGTGTAAAAGAAAGTAATTGATTTTTGAAGTTACACTAACTGAGACATTGTACAGCATTAAGAAAATTGCCTAAATTTTCAAGAACATCTTTTTAAATATAGTTTGCCTTTTTCAGTGAAGTAGATCTGGGTCTCTGCCTGCTTTCAGACAATGAAATTCTGGCTCTCAGCAAGCTTCTTTATACGCAAACATGACTTGGTTTCAGTTCAGTTATAGCTGGTGCTTTAGGTCAAACTGATCCTGCACAAGAAAAGTTAGATGATCCTCAAGGCCCCTTCCAGCTCTATTCTGTACAATTCTGGAATAAACACTGGGCTTGTTTCTCCTCTCACCACCCTCTCCTTGAATGCCACAGTCCATCTAGAGAGCCGCCAAGCAGCGGACAAGAATTTGGCATTTGGGACTCACAGCTCCATCAAAGCCCTTCAGTGCACATGCGGCTGCACACCCTCAAGTCACACCAGGCTACATGTACCACTTTGAGCGTGCATGCCAGTCAATTAGAGGCTATGGGACCAGGGACAGGCTGGTGTGCTTTGTGGATTTGGGGCACTAAAGAGAAAAGGAGCAGTGGAAAATATGCCAGCTGGCAGGGATAAAGCCAAAGAGCTCCATTTCCCAGGCCACACAACTCCGCTGCCTGAGCTGAGACCTTTTCTTTCAGCACTCATGGGCTGTGCCATTTTCCTCCTGTGCCAATTAGAGAAACCAGCCAGCCCCTTCAAGAAAACATAAGGACAAGTCCTGCAACAGTGTCAGTGGTAGGATCAGCTGAGGCAGAGGGAAAATTCTCCCTGCCAGACTGCAAAACCCATCTACACTCCTAGGAGCAATGCCCAAGGATTGCACGTCCGTGATTCCTTATGCTTCAGAGCCAGCTCTGCTTTCCCCAGCATGGAGCCTGTCTCCTGTCACACTCCTTTACCAGAGGGTTTTGGAGTCTTACGCCACCCCCCATCCCAAACCTCTCAGGGAAGCACAATGATCAAAACTGCAAGAAAAGACTCACCTTCACTGCATTAACCATGCAGTGAACAAGGGAGTCCAACAAGGGAGTGGTGGGAAAACCTCTGATAGCCTAAAAGTCCCCCTTGGAGAAGCCCACAGGGCTCAGCTGTCCAGATATGCTCTCTTCTGCAAATCCAGACGTGTTGAGGGTAATTCCTTCAGTACCACTTCTCATGTCACATTTCAAATCTTCCACTTCAGGACTAGAAGATTAGAGCACATAAAAAAACCCCACATCATGCTAATACTGAGCTCTTAAATGGTGCTTTTTAGCCATAGATCAAAGTACTTTACACTGAACAGCTCAAAGAGAGTTATAACAAGGTCCAGGGCTGTGCTAATAGTCAATGGAGAAATCTCAAAGCACTGTGTAGAGATGCTTATGCTGTGAGGTCGGCATGCACACTGGGAAATTTCAGTTGCCTTTCTCAGTTCTTGTTTCCTAAATTCCGCAGTGTGCATTCAAAAGCAGCTGGTGCAACATCCGATGGAAACTCTCTTCCCAGATGTTCACCCTCCCCACAATCTGCCCCACTGCTGCATGTGGCTTTAATAACCAAAACACAAAAGATGACATGAGTAGGCAGTTGCCTTCTGGGTTGCCATCAAAAAGCCCTCCTCTCTCATTAACCAGGCCTCTCTGCCATGCCACCGCCAGCCAGGGCAAAAATAGTACATTAAAGAGATGCGGAGCATGACTTTCTTCTCACGGGTTAGCCTGGACTAAAAGGACTGCCTCATGTCCCTCACAGCTGAGACAACACGTATGTCAAGTCAGGGCATGATTTCCCTTTCTCCATCCTTTCAGCAGTGCCATTGCATTCTTCTTGGCCAAAACATGCCCCTTGGTCCAGGGAAAAGGCTTTCCATGTGACCTAGCTCATAACACCCACTGAGGCTGGGGACATAAAGATACAGGGAAAATCACTGTACTGGTGAAATCCTTGGCTTGGTTGGGTGTGTTTGCCTGTCCCCACATCCCACAGTTCTGAAAGGCCTTGGCAATGGCCACCTGAAAGTCCCTGGGTTTGTGTCCAGCTGAAGTCATTTGTCCACAGAGTAAGGGAGAGCCCTCTTCTTCTGCAAAAAAAAGAACAAGGAAAGAGAAAAGGGTTTAAATGCATGGAAGAGGGAACCACGTACGTGAGCTGTCCCTGCTCAGGATCTGTTCAATCTGAGCCTCCAGACCACCCTCACAGGTACAAATGGGTCACCTGCTCCTCTGCCCAACAGCAGCCAAACTCTTGCCTGGAGCTGGGCCTCAGCACGACACCCTTGGACCAGCCAGCAGCTAACACCATCACACAGCTCCGTCCCAGGAGATGAGTCTGTGATGGGAAACTCTATTCACTTGCCAAATGCCAGTGAACTATAGCCACTGATTTCACTGTCTGTGTTAGTATTGCTGCCTTTTTATCAACCGCCTTAGCTTTGTTCGGTGTTGGGCTCCCCCCCACCACCCCCTGGTAATAGGGTTGTTTTTAGAGCCAGACCTGAATGATTGCTGTTCATACAGCAACCCCAAGGATAGTTTGGTCAATCAACAGCACTTACCTGATGCCGTGCTCTCCTTTGGCTTGTTAAGAACTTGAGTTCAAAAGAGTTTCCAGCTGCCAAGAAATCAATTGTGGTGGTTATAGGAGATACACAGGGGAAAGATACAGGTGCTCCCTGCAGGCAGACATGCTGATTAAAAAGGTTCCCATCCCATGGCCGTGTTGCTGCCTGCCAGCTCTCCCACCTGCGCAATACTGCCAGTGGAGGGGGTCTCTGCAGTTTCCCTTAGTCCAATTGACAGAAAATCAGCCTGAGGAGTTTCAAGCCCATTTTGTGGCTGTGTTTGCTCAGACTGGTAGACCTTCCATGCAGCAGATCAGTGAGAGCTCAAGTGAGCCCTTCCATCAGCAGGGCTGGGGAAGTCACATCCCTCTGAAGGGCAGAAAACAGGGTGGGTAGCATCTGCCACCCAGAGTAGTAGATGTAAAGCATTTCCCTATCCAGAGGTCACTTTGAACTCTTCAAGCTGTTTGGAAAATAGTGACTCAGGCCCTCCTCAGGCTACTGGCTGCAATGAAACCCATTCACTCTCTGCTACCTGTGACTGTGGCACCAAGCCTCCCCATGGCCACGTCCCCATGCAGACCCACATCAGCACCTTGCATTCCCCACCTTCAACACCAGCAACTACCACCTGAGGACACCTCTTATGCCAGCTGGTGCCATATCCCAGCTTCTGATGACAACCTGGGGCCAGAGCAGGGCGGACTGCATGGCATTGGCAGGGTCTTCCCTTTGGGAACACCCATTCTGTGCTACCTCCTACCCCTTGACACACACCATTGCAGAGGCCAGGCAAGCAGAGAAGCCAGCCCATCTGCCTGCAAGCATCTCCCCTCTCCTACTCAGCTTCTCAGCTGCCATAGCACCACCTGGCCACCACAAGAGCCCATCTACAAAAGGTTCACATTACTGTTTCAGTTTTTTCTGCTCCAGAAGCACAGAAAGATGCTGTGGGATGGCAGCTGTCTCAATATCACACTGCAGCTCTGAACCCAAGTCTGCTTCAAGAACAAGTCAACATTGGTCAAATCACTTGAACTCTCCATGTCTCATTCAATGATCTGTCAAATGAGGTTGATAATACCTCACTAAGTTGTAGTGAGGCTTAGTTAATTATTTTAATGCACTTGAAGATTTCTAGATACTTGTTGTATGCACACACATAGATAGGCAAAACGTTGGTAATTCTGTGAGTGCCAGCCCTTGACTGAGTATGTCAAGAAGTCTCTAGCAACGGGCAGGTGGTTAGCCAGTAGGAAAGTACCAAAAGTATCTGTGGACAGATGACAAAGTCCCCCAGTCCTCACAGGTGTCTGTCCTGTATTTGGGAAGTACCCTGCCCATCTCTAATCAGTGACTGTCCAGCCTACAAGCAAGAGCTTCCTTTATCAATGCAGCAAGATGATGCTCCTGCATAATCAAAATTAACCAATTATGTTGTGCAACAGCTTACTCACTTTGATGTGCATATCTAAATAATTATTGCAGGTGTATGCAAAAAATGTTCTAGCTTAATGGGCTCCCTATTTTGTTTGTTTTTGGCCAGAATGATTACCTATGAAGAAAAATCAGAGAGCTTTAGGCAGTTGTTATTGTTAAAAACACAGTTTGCGGGGAGGAAGGAATTTGCAGTGGAGAAAAGACGTCTCATTTGAATAACAAAACAATTTTTGTTGATGATGTTGTTGTTTATGAGCTATTTAAGCCCTGGGGTGGATAGAAAAGGGGAAGTAAGAGGAATTTATCTGTCAAACATATTTTAAACAGATAGTACCAATGATAAAAATCCCATTTTGAGTTTGAGCAATGAGTAGCATATCATACAGTTTCTAGGAAGGAAATTAAAATAGAAGAGAACTTAATGAGCCGTGAAAATATTGTAAAAAGTGGTATGTATTTTTTAAAATAAACACAAGTAACATTTCATCCCCCTTTAAACTCTCAAGTCTTTTAATTTATTCAGCCAAAGTCGCCATCATCACTGTTAGAAAGGTTTGGAAAACAACATGGCATTTAGCTTCCTCCCTTTAATTCACAGGGAGCAGCATTTCCAGTGCAGAGCTTGAAGCACGAGACACCTCTCTGACCCCAGCAAACCTCATTCTCTCTTGCTCTGCTTAGTTTGCAGAGGGTGAGGGTTGTACCTAAGACTCGGTCCTTGCTCCGACTGGCTCTGCAGCCCACGAACAAAATGAGAAATAGTAACCTGCTGCCACAAGCAGATGGGTTGGGGACACACAGAAAAAAGGAGGCAGCATGGACTGGCAGTGGCCACAGCACAGCGGCTACCCTCACATCACGCTGACTTGCAGGGCAGAGACCTCCAATTAGGACATTTGTAATATAACTGAGATATCTGAGAATAAATAAGGCTCAGACACTGTGCACATGACATTTCAGATCAGTTTTCAGCTCTACCGTGAATCTCTGTTGCTTAAAATCTGTCTTGGTCCCTCACTTCAACCGTTGCTTTCTGCTTCGCTGTAAGAGTTCACTAAAATCATTTCTACTCACTGCACATAAAATAGTTTTGACACGAGCTCTATTTCCATCTTTTGGCTCTGTATAAAACATCCATAGTTTAACAGCCCAACATTCATGGCAGGTAACAAGCTGGGCACCCAAAGGTCACAGGTATCACACCTAAGCAGCTCCTGTGTTAAACCTGTTTCTCGTAACCAAGCAAGGAGGAGACCAGAGTCACCTCCATCACTTGTACATGCAGCGAGTCAGGGAAGTCAACAGTAAAAAAAGAATGAGGCAAAAATCCATGAGTGTTGTAGCATTTACATGGAAGTGTATGTGCAGAGAGGCCTTCAGATTTCAGAAGTTTGGCACTGTTTTAGAAAAATAAAATGTCCCTTTTATACCCTGAGGAGTTAGTTGTGCTTGCTCCTGCGGTTTGTTTTGTGTTTTTAATTTTTTTTTTTAACTAGTAAAACCAAGACTTATTGCAGACATTTCACAGGATACATTCGCAACATTTAAATTACAAAGACCAATCATTCTTGACAGACATCTTTCTTTTACATGTTTGAATTTAAAAATTAAAACAAGCTAATTCTTTATATAGAAAGGGAAAAACATATTTCAGGTACCTGCTTTGCAAGCGATGGCTTGTTATAAATGGATCAGTGTTTTCTTCCAAAGAAATACCCAAAGATATTCCTAATTAGCAGTAAGCTAATTACCACAAAGCCTCCTGCGTTCAGCAGTGACATACTAAATCACCCCCGCTTGCAATTTCTAGAGCTTCACAAAAGCCAGAAGTGGGAAGGAGGAGCAGAGAGAGGAGTCACGGCCAGCTCGCCTGGGAACGAGCCGCAGCTCCCACCGTTGCTGAGGTGAGTCCCGGCGGGCCCCTGGCACCCGCACTCCCCTCTGGGCCAGCTCCATCCCCTCATCCTCACTGTCTGTGCCTATCACAGATCTTTTCTCCCACTTATCCACCGCTGTTTTCACTGTCTTGGTTTGATCTGCTATGAGCCTAGGTATTCCCAACAGCACAAGTTAGCCAGAGCCTTTCTTTAAAGGCTTTTTCAACCTGCCCATCAGTGAGCACAAGCTCTCCACAACTAGACACGGACATTGATCCTTGCACACAAGGTATGTGGTACAGCCAGGGAAAAAGAAGAAACGGAGCATTTAGTGTGGAATATTTTGAAGTTCTTTTTTTTTTTCCTAAAGACTAACAGAATTTCCCAAAGAAGCAAGCAAGCAAACAAACAAAACCAAAACTCATTTTGTTTCCATTTTCAAAAGTTGAGATATTTCAGGATATCCCCATCAAACCCTATCCTAATCTTCACATCCTAGAAGAGAGAAAATGAGGTGAAGAAAGAGGCAGGAAATGAACCTGAAAAAATGTGAAAAGTCAAAATGTTTGAATCTCAACATTTGCAATGTAATTTTGTTATTTAAATAGAAACAAACTGGTTTTGACTTTGTTAAAAAACAGCAGGAAGCTTTGGCGGGGACAAGAGCTGCATCACAAAAGTTTCCATTCTCTGCTCAAGATCAGGTTCAGCATCTCTCCCTCTTGCCATCGTTTGGCTCTTGAACTGCCAAGCTCAGGGGAGCGCAGACCATGCAGCTGGCTCTGCAGGGGCTTCCCAACTCATAACTACTCTCAGATATAAAACAGGATTATCAGGAGGGTACCCAAATCACGGATTATCCGGGGAATCCCAGATTCCCCAAATCACCAGCATGTGACACGGACAACGGCGGTGGAGAGACCTTCCCTCCTGGAGGGCAGGCACCTCCCTGGGGCTGGTCCAGCCCTGACCCATGGAGCTGAAGCACCCCAAGACCCCTGTTTTTCACAGCTGTCTCTGGCCAGCTCTGGGCTTTGAGCTCTGGCCCAGCTGTAGAGCCCAAGGCTGTTGTAGAGATGGGAGCTGCAAAGTGAGTTGCCCAGGAGGCTGATTCAGAGAAAGAGCTTAATTTAGCCCCTCTGAATCACCCTGCAGAGGATATGGCTGCTCTCTGACTACAAAAGAAACTGGAAAGTTTAGTGGAAAGTTTGCCTTTGTGAATCCCCGTCCCCAGTGTCACACAAAGTCTGCTTCAGGGCCTAATCCACATGGCCCAAATCTTAGACTGTTGCTGCCAGCACTGTTAAGCAAACAAAACAAAAATAGCTGTGACAGAGCAGTGAGTAGCAGAAGCAGCTTTTGTTACAGTGCTGCACGCCATCTGAGTTAAAACATCATTAAAAGCAGCTCTCCGTGCCCCCGAGAGCCACCTGCGCTCCTGCCCAGGGGCCAGGAAGGGAAGGAGCCCAGGGCTGCATCTGAAGTTCAGGGACAAGCTCAGTGGTGGGACCGACACACAGCAGCAGCACGGCTTTCAGAGACAGGGAGCAACCTGCCAGTCAGCCTGTGCCCACTTAAAAACCAACAGAAAGTCAGGGCTCATTTGTCTTGCTGCTCTATAGAAAGGATCCTGAGCTATTATTAAATCACAGAGAGAAAGTTAGAGGGGACAAAAAGGTCCCCAGACTCCAGCTCTCAGGTCAGCCTCTCGCATCCAGAGCACTTCCTTGACAAAAAGAAAAAGCTTGATAAAGGGGTTAATGGCTGGGACACCGACTCAGGAGAGTTCTCTGTGTTTCCACTTTTTCTGGAAACCTGCCAAGGGGTTTTCTTGGGCTGATAAACTTCAGGAATGGGGTTTGCATGCTCACACTGTCTGTGGGTCAGTCTGTCTGCACCCCCCTTTCTTTGTATCCTCCTCCTCCACAACCTTTTAAGCCTAGCACTCAGTTTTGAACAAAACTGATGAAGGAAATCTGCTCTCTGCCCTTACCAGAGCCGAGCAGTTATGACTGCTGTTATCCACATCAAACAAAGCCTGTGCTCGGCTGTGAGAGGCACAACCGGAGGGAAAGGGACTTCGTTCCTTAGTGATGGGCAGGTTGGTCCTCTCAGCCCATCTGCGTGTCTGTGGCCAAGAAACTGCCACAGGGCTGCTCAGGGCTCACCTGGGGATCGCAGTCTCATCCTCTGCCCAGGGACATGGGCATGAGCAGGGAGAAACACGGGGGCTACTGTCAGTGCCCTGCAGGGAGCCAGATTGCTCCACCCGTAACAGCATTTGCCCGCTCGTAGCACCGAGCGGTGGGTCAGGGCTCTGCTGTGCCATGTGCGGTGAAAGCGCAAGGCAGACTATGATGCTGCATCATCTCTGACGGGGTTAGTCCAGGTTTTCATTGATCTGAGCTGCATTTGTGGGGTCTGATCCACAGCTTCAAATCCAAGCCCAGGAATTAACGTAACACTAAGTTTCTTTTCTGGGAGCCCCCTCTACACCTTGTGCCTGTGTGAGCTTCTTGTTGTGCCACACTGAGGCATGATGGGCAGCTGTTGCCATCACAATAATGTCACTGAACTAAACAAACTCCATGTAGAAGCTGCACCACATGGTCCACCTCATCACCTGAAAGAATCCTGTGCATCAAATCCTCTTGCTTTTACCAGCTTTGCTTCTTGCAAATGATTGGAAGTGTAACACAATCCAAAAAAGTGCATGTTTTGCAGATCAGACACTGCTCATCACAGAATGTTACAGCTCCTAAATTATTAATAGTAAAAAATGAGGTGTCCCAGAGCTGCTCATTTCTGGGTGAGGGAGTGTAGGAGGGGGGTAAGAAGAAAGGATTGTGCTATTACAGGTTATTTTTATCCAATGTTTCTATGCTTCTGTCATTAGCTAATTGATGACACAGCCTGTTTAATATTTTGTCTGCCTTTGGTATTTATAGCTCACCATTTACTGTAGTATCTAGGTGCTACTAACAAGCTGCTCTCGGATGAATTTGGATGCTCATGGCTGGATTCTTCAGTGCAAGGAAGTGCAATTCCTTTGAAGTTAGCTGTTTTACACTAACCAAGGATTTATTGACTAGCCTGCTTAATCATGCATGGTGATGCTGGATCCCGTTTCAGCCAGTACTGGGATGCAGCAAGAGTAGGAACAAGGCACTGCGTTGCACAGCGCAACAGCAGCTGTCCTTAGACACTTCAAACATTTCTCCTGCACTTGCCACGAGAGGATCCAGGGCCAATTCTGCGGTGGGACATCTCCAAGTGTCATCATCGCCTTCAGCAGGGTGTCGTGGTTTAATCCCAGCTGGCAACTAAGCACCACACAGCTGCTCGCTCACTCCCCCTTGGTGGGATGGGGGAGAGAATTGGAAGGGTAAAAGTGAGAAAACTCGTGGATTGAGATAAAGACAGTTTAATAGGGAAAGCAAAACCCGCGCACGCAGGCAAAGCAAAACAAGGAATTCGTTCACCACTTCCCATGGGCAGGCAGGTGTTCAGCCATCTCCAGGAAAGCAGGGCTCCATCACGCCTAACGGGTACTTGGGAAGACAAAC
This sequence comes from Ciconia boyciana, assembly GCF_034638445.1. Taxonomy (NCBI): domain Eukaryota; kingdom Metazoa; phylum Chordata; class Aves; order Ciconiiformes; family Ciconiidae; genus Ciconia; species Ciconia boyciana. The sequence goes on along the minus strand of NC_132941.1, from coordinate 53,546,991 downwards.
GCCATCACTCCGAACATCCCCCCCTTCCTTCCTCTTCCCAGCTTTATGTACTGAGCATGACGCCATATGATATGGAATAGCCCTTTGGCCAGTTTGGGTCAGCTGTCCCAGCTGTGCCCCCTCCCAACTTCTTCTGCACCTGGCAGAGCATGGGAAGCTGAAAAGTCCTTGATTTAGTATAAGCACCACTTAGCAACAACTAAAACATCTCTGTATTATCAACACTGTTTTCAGCACAAATCCAAAACATAGCCCCATACAAACTACTATAAAGAAAATTAACTCTATCCCAGCCAAAACCAGCACACAGGGCCAGGAGCAACTCAACCAAACTCTCAGACATATGATCCAAGCACCAGTTCCCTGGAGAGAGGGAGAGAAAATGAACCAATTTCCAGGCAACTGTCCAGTCAAATACATCCCAAATATCAATGACCTCTTTGTAGCTGAATTCACAGCACGAGGCAGCAACATCATAAGCTGGCTGAGGTCTTGTACTCGTGGCGGATGGCACTGACCTTTGGGCAATGCTGCTCAGCGAGAGAAGCAGTACTATCCACGTGCAGAGCAATCTCCAAACGTCAAAACTGCTCTCAGTTGTGACAGACAGACACCAAACAGCTCAGTTAGACTTTTGCCCAGAACCTCTCATTCCTGTGGTACATTACCAGGAAAAAAATATGCCTTAGTACATATTAATTTCTCTTTCTGCCGCCTACCCTACAGCTTCCATCTGACAATGACATATGCACAGTCCCAAGGACACCATGTTCACAAAGAGCTGCTTGTTTGAGATGCAGGTCCCTTGGGCTGCCAGCCGTCAGCAGGTCCTCTTGGTCTGTGGGACTCAGCAGAGCTCAGCACAGGGATTTAGTGATTCAAGACCCACCAGGAACAGGCCTCAGGCAAGAGCCTGTCTGCTTCCAAGTGCTATAGGTGGCACACGCAAGAGTGGTTAGCTACAGTAAAATGGCAATTTTCTGCTAATTGTAAACAACGTTGGTGCCCGTGTATTTCATTCCTGACTTTACTGAGTAAACCTGAGAAATAATGAAACCTGGGGAGAACATTTGAACTTTTATTGTACAGGGTAAATGCTCTATAACATTAACAAATCAAAAAACATTACTTCCTGAATAGCAACATGCCAGGCCATTTAGATTAGCCATGCTCAGATTCCTGCTGCGATCGGTGTGTAATTGTCCACCAGCAAAGAACAATCTCTCAAAATTAGTGCTTGTCACAGAGCTCCAGGCTGCCTAGAGCTGCACTTAACGAGGCTTACAGCCAAAATGCACAGAAATCTGCTTTTAACCCCAAACCAAAGAATAGCCTTTCTGGTGGCATTCTCTCCCCAGCTGCCCCCTGCCTCCTTTTCATCCCTCCTTCATGAGGGAATCTAGTTTGGCCTTAAAAAGCATCTTTGTTTCATAGAAAATGGCACCTTGCAGTGCAGCTGCACGTGACTCACTGATTGCTCCCCCCACAAGACCCACGGGGACTCCAGGGATTGATGTATCCTGGTTCGGCATTACGTTACAATGGACACTGCATGGAAGAGACAAGTCGTGAGACAGGACTGAGGCTCAATGACAGCTGAAGGGGACATTCTTCCCCCACCATGAAGCCAGTTCCTCAAGGCACCCAGAGTTACAGTGGTTGGTCTGGCCAGAGCACCCCCCATCAGAAGCAAACACCCCAGCACCAGGGCATTATTAGCTGCCCCAGCTCCTTCTCCTCCATTTCTAGCCAGAAATTTTGTCATGGAGCTGAGAGCACCTTGTCACTGCAAGTTTTGTTAAAATAAGCATATGTATTTGAAGAGTTTCAGTTTCAACAAGTCGGCATATTCTGCTAAAAAGCATTTCATTAGAAAACTCCCAGCCAGCTGTAATAGCATTCAACGTTTCTATGAAATTTCTTTTTCATTCATAAAGACTGTCTGTATTTTTAAGTTAGAAAGTGACAGAGAAAAGTTTATATGCCTCCAAGGCTACATTCTTTAGTGGCAGCTCCTCAACAGGAAAAACAATAGCCTTAATTTTAAAAGAGAAGGGGAAGGCTGCAGAAACATCAATGGAGAAGATTAGGTGGGCTGGGGAGAAAAACAGCACAATTAGCTCCCGGCTGCACCCAAATGCTTTCTGTGGGCTCTTCCAGCTAAGCCAGTAATGAAGCAACACAGTCAGGCTGCTGAGAGAAAGCAGCTTTGTCCTTCTTCATACCCCAGCACACAGCTTAGTGGCAGAGCCTCCTCTCCAGAGTTTACCCACATTTATGCATTGCTCTAATTCGCACTCCATTTTCCCTGGCTCCTGTTTCACTTTAAGCTTCCCTGGTTTCTGCAAGTGCATAGACATTTGGAGGACTGTCCAGAAGCTTACAAGCCCCTCACTAGTACCCAGAATAAACTCATCTCTAGCAATTAGATGGAGACGTTTTGCTTTCTTCAGTCAGTTGCAGAGAGAAGCAGAGGAGTGGTTCTGCTTTCTGTCTGCACTCGTATCACAGAAACAACAGGTATCGGCAGAGGCATTGGCACAGCAGATCAAAACAGTGGTTCAAACAGCTGAATAACCTCTCCCCAGAGATTTCAGGTGGAGGAAATCAAAGCAAAGAGCAAGGTCCTGTAGAAGTTCTGAAATTGTCTGCTTTAGCAGCTCAGTCTTAATCTGCAAACAGCTCCCCCACAATGCACGTAAGAGAGTAAAGTTAGAAGAAGATGGGAGCCCTCTTGGAGTTTGCTCTCCCCCCAGGCAGACCAAGGAGGACTCAGTCCTCTAGGCACTTAGGGCTGAGCACAGCACAAGGGAGCTCAGAGCACATCCGCTGCACTACGTGGCAACAGGGAGCAGCTCCTGAGCCAGATGGTGAAGGGAAAAGCAGCTGCTGCACAGAGAGCAGCTATTTTCTTTTCCAGCACATGGCTTTCCTCAGCCGTTCCTCACCTGCCATGCTTGCAGCACCCAGGCTCCTCGTGATGAGTCCTGTCACTTCTTTAACATCAAAGGCAGCACCACGTGCTCCGATCCTGCTGGAGCAGTGGGATCAGCACCTGCCTTGAGCCTGGAGACAGGCAGATCTGCCACAGCATCAGTCCCCTCTGCTTGTGCACGGTGTCACTGGAGGGAAAAAACAAATGGAGCATCTGGGGACAACATGAGTTATGCCTGTCTGCCTCTCACTCCTGCAGCAGCCCTGGGGTTTGGGGTGCTCCAGCAACCCTCCGTGAGCCACTCTCCTGGATGGGCCACCTCCACAGAAGCCACAGCAAGGGACTGAGCATCTCCTGTGTCGCAGCTTTTCTGCCACACTGGGCAAAGAACGATCGTGCCAGGGTTCCAGTGACCAGTTCACCCAGTGTGTGCATAGCAGCTTCAGGAGAGAGCTCACGATCTGCCCAGGCTCAGCGTGCCTTCTTTAGAAAGTGCTATCCATCACCTCTGTCTGAATGCTGCTTTCAGGGAGACGTACAGGGCAGGACACAAGAAAGGACAGTCCAGTTGCACCAAGTCAGGAGAAAGAGGGGAAAAAAGAGGACAGAAGGGAGAGCTACAGTTTTTACTTCAGTCTGATAGGGGTTAAATAAGTCCCTTGAGCTAAATCAGGCATTTGGAAGAGCTGGACAGTGATGTGCTGACACACCTTGGCACAGTTTGATAGAGGATGGAGAAAAGCTCCTGCCGGGCTGTACAAAGGCTGCTCCCCATTATTTGCCCCAGCTCCTGGGCTTGGACTTGGTCTGACTCAGACAGGACATTGGGCACATTGCCCACCCCTTGCACTGCAACACCCTCGTTCCCTGTTCTTTGGCCAGCACCCTTCTGCTCTAGAGTTTACGCTGGTGCAAGTCCGCAGAGCTGCGCTGACACCAGCGCCAGCATCCTGCCCTGCCTACAGTCCCACTGCACTACATTTTGCACACCCCAGACAAACCAATACAGCAACTGGAACCTGAGCTAGCTAAATGGCCAGGCTATTTCTCATGATTAATCATCCTTAGATACGTCACATTAGACTGCCACAGCCTCCATGGTTGGTGAGGTACTCGCTGTCTCACCTCATTGGAAGTCAGGAAAATGGCGCAGCTGTGTGAGGTGTCCCATTACTTCAACAGTTTATACTGAACCTGAAGTACCTCACAGGGAGGCAGCCAAGAATTTGTCCTTCTGTTTCAATAGTCCTGCCCCTTATCATAGTGCAAGAGTCTGAAGCATTAAAAAAAAAATAAATCCTCTACAAAGACAGGAAAGTGTTCATTACTGCCCTATGAAAATTCCCTATTGCCAGTGGAGAAGCCCTGAATACATACATATAGTTTTTAAAGGTCCCCTTTGGCTATAAAACAGATTTTGCCCAGGGTTATGTTAGCAGCAGGAGACATGTCCAATTCCTTGCACAGATCTTCCATTCAGGGGATGCTTAGAGCTGGGGCGGAGGCAGAGGAGGTTAACTCCCTGCTAAATTCATCACACCACAGAAGCTGGAGGAGACAGGGCTGGAGCAGACAAAGCTCGGAGGATATTCAGTGCAGTGGCTGGATGTCCAGCCCTGGGAGACAAATCTGGGTTATGGGAGAGGAGGGCCAGCAAGGCTGTGGGAATGCAGCTCTGAAGAGCTAAGCCCCTTCCCTGCACCAGGGCTCTCTGGGGACGCCGGAGCAGCAGAGGCTGGGAGACGCTGAGCTGAGCGCAGTCACCCAAATCTTTCTAATTTGCCTCGGTGCAGTTTGCCCTGCTCTGAGCTGGTGAGCTTGGGAGGGGAGAGCGGGGCCAGAGAGGAGCCTGCACTTGAGGTTTCCAGACCAAAGACGTTTGATGCAAACTTCAAACAAACACATCACCAGCACATCTGTCACGCGGTCTGCATTTCATCCACCAGGAGGAAAATAAATAAATCAATCAATCTCTACTTAAGAGAGGCTTCCAGAAACCTCACAGAAACAACTTCAGCAGGGACCAAATGACAGAACATCAGCCCTCCCCTGGCCAGGGGCCACCCCATACAGGGAAACCCTTCAGAGCTGGCTCACACAGCTCCCAGCCACAGTGGTGGCACAACCCTGCCCTGCCAGGGGCAGCGATATTCAGCCCTCTACAGCAGTGCTGTCAGAGGGCTAGTCTCCTTCACCTCTCTCCAGTCAGACTGCGAAAGCACAAAGCAGCCTTTCTGCTTGCTTAAATATATCTTCATCCCCTTCTCTTCCCTCCCGCTCCTCCCTGCTCTGCTACCTCCTGCCCCCTCCTCCCCCACCTCACACCATCTCTTTTCCTCTCCTCCCACTGAACCCTTCTTTGTGGCAGGTTCCACACAAATAACTATATTTTGTTGTACATTAAGGACAGAAGAGCCAGAAAATGAGGACGTGGGTCCTGCTCCAAAAGGAAGAAATAAAACCAACCTTCCTGCCCGTACAGGCAGAGCAGAGGAGTGCGCATGGCCGCTAGCAGCAGGGCTTCCCCAATAAGTTACATTGTGTGAGAGCACAAAAGTTATATTATTGACTAAAAGCTGTGTTTACTTTTAGCACAAATGATAGCTGCTGCCAACCACATTTATCTTCCCACAAATCAGATGTTAATGACAGTATACCGAAGCATCCGTCAGGGTGGTGACACTTGAATGCCTCGCATAACCCCAGTGTCTGGCCCCTATTTAATGACCCCACAGCTACACCCTCTGGGCTTCACCCAAAGAAAAACCCTTCAGCTGAGCAGGGGGAGGAGAGACCCGCAGGAAGGTGCTACCACAACTGCACCCACATTTCTGTCCTGCAGAGAAATGGCACAGGACTGATGGTGATGGACGAAGGTAGACTCTAGGCACAGGGCTGGGCAACAGCAGCAGGACTGCAGCAGAGCCGGACAGCATAACCTGGTTATGCCTTCACTGCAAATCAGAAAACTGAAGGGAGGCCGAGTAATCTGTTGGTACAAGGACCTGCCTGATGCCGTTCAGATAATGCGTGCTGGAGAGGAGCATGGCAAAAAGCCTCAGCCCACCTCGTACAGGAGCATCTCCTTCAATCAGCTCCTCCTGCACCCTCAGACCCACCCAGGCTTTGACACTTCTGCATTTTACAGAGGTCCAGGCTACCCATCCCAGAGGTACCCCATGCCCTGGCTGGCAGGAAAGCAGGGGTCATAACCCATTGCACTTGCAAAGCACAGAGACACAACTGCCTGGGGCTGGAAGAGGGCACAGGAGCCTTCCAGGAGGCTGTGAAGGTGGTTATCAGGCAGCAAGCACCACATGCATGGGCATAGGGATGAATCAGGTGGAAAGGCTCCTGAGCCAACCACTGTTGTCCAGCCAGACCTCCTGCTTCCTTTTGGACTTCAGGATTTGGTTTCTGAACACTTTTAGCTGGGCTTCAGCAAGCCTTCCTACTACCTGTTTGGTTGTCCTCATTGGTTTTGATGCCTAGATAGAGACTCCCCTTCCTAAGTCAAATTCCAGTTAGGTATTAGAGAAGGAACATGCTGAGCTCCCAGTGCTGAAATACATCACATTCAGTCCAGGCAGCTCGCAGAGAGCCTGGCACAAAGAGGCCATGCTCCTACACGTAGCCTGGGAACAGGTGGGAACCCCTCACCCGCGTACAGCATCCCTGGGACAGCCTTGCTGCACAGGAGGTGGCACAGTGATGGCAGAGGGAAGGGGGGCAACAGAGGAGGACACAGAGGACCAAGCCCAGGACCCCTCCATACATGTTTTATGGTTGCTCCTGTGGCCCTGCTCCTGCCACAGGCCCTGAATGTCTACCGCTGCTCCTCTGCGCTCCTGCAGCTCTGTCCGTCCCATCTCTTCCCCTAAATCCTCCACATCTGGGCCTCAGCTAAACCCTTCTAGCCACCTACACAACCCATTCCTGAGACAGGATCAAAATAATTTGCCCATCTGCTTTAAACCTGGTGCCAGACTGACCCTGGGTCAAGCACCCAAATCAAGGCTGGAAGATCACGACCCTTCCAGGCTGAAGGAGTTACCACTATACCCTGTATACACCAGGAAATCTTGGCTGCAGAACAATACTTGCCTTGCCGTCCTGTCTTTTAAATATGTGCTGTGCGTACGCTACCCATACGTCCATCACCGACAAAATTATCTTTTAAGCATTTATGCCATTTGCTGCAGTCCTTCAAAATAAATCAAGCTGCAGTATCAACATCAAATCATAAGGGAAGATCGTTTTATATAGTGAAGCAGTGCTTTAAAATTGCTTATGGCTGCTGTATTAAAAAAATAATAAAAATAAAACCTATCCATAGTTCCAAAACTGTAATGACTTTGCCTTTAAAAATGAATTACATATTAAACAAAAATTATAGCCCCAGAGGGGATAATTGCAAAAATGTAACAAAATAAAATAAAATTAGGAAGAAGGAGGGAAATATACCTTCAGCTCTGTAAGTCAGAGCAGCTTTCCCATCCTGAACATGCAGCAGTGCTGAGGAGCAGCACGTTGGCACAGCTGCGCTATTCTTCTTGCGTTAATAACACCACTTTTGGTTAAATTAAGAAAAGTGACATTCAGAGCAAGTGTGCGCTGTGCCCCTGCCCAAGCAGCAGGGGAGGAGGAGTCCTGCCAGTGGCAACACAGTGCAGTCATTTCTCATCTGAGAGCGTATGGTGGTCCTGGGTGCCTTGAAGTCCCCAGCTGCCACCACTCACCCACATGCAAGAACCAGGGAGATGAGCACCCCAGGGCTGGGGAAGAGCCTGCCCTGGCACAGCAGCTCTCACGTGAGGCAATTTAGGACTCTTACTAATATTATTTCTCTAATGATAAAGAATGATGCTGTTTACTTCAATGATCAACTTCTCTGTTATTTCCCTTCCCATAATATCTGGTTACATGTAGGGACACTCTGGGCAATGAGATGGGCAATGATCCTTTTCTCATCCAACTCAAAAACCAGAGTCCTTGCAGCTCATCTGGACACTTCAGACTTGCTTGTGGCCAGGGAAAGTCTGTCCTGGTGGCTCAGTCACTGCCCATGACCCTTTGTTCATTCTCTTTAGCCCGTGCTCTCCTGAGCATCATTTTAAATCTTTGAGACCTCACAAGTGAGACTACCTCTTGGCTGTACATTTGGCCAGTATATCGCAAATGCGAGAAGGGTTTGCAGCCCCAGCACAAAAGAAAGATGTTCCACTCTTTGCACTAGACCTGCTGCACACCTCTTTCCTCCTTTCTTTTCTCCCCCAGCAAAGTTCGCTGATTAATTTTGCTGTGCAGGATACAATCATTACACTTGCATGTTGCACTACAAAAGAGGAACCCAGTTTTGTACTGGAAACACTCTTAACCAGTTCCTCAAGGACTGGCACCTTGCACCAAACCTTTACTAATAGCCCCATAAGAGCTATTACAAGAAAATACAGGGAGGGGAGAGGAGGGTGTTGTTACAGCAACGTTCAGAGGAAGAGTTTGTGAAGATCCCAGGAAGGAGACTTTGGGGATTTGGGCCAAAGGAAGATGTTAAGATTATGCAAATGTTCCTTGTGGGTCTCCCAGGAGTCCCTGGCTTTGCATCCCAACTTCTTCCTGCTCCTCATTAGTCTATCTCTATCCCCTGCTCACCAAGCAAGCTAAAATGTCATCCCGTTGTCAAAAGCTACCACGTATCACAGAGGAAACACGTTTGCTCCCTCATGCTCACTCTCTGGGCCAGAAAGACTGACCGCACCTGTCCTTCTCATTGATTATTTTAATCTCCCCAGTTGACACCGTTTGGCTTTTGGGGGGTTGTTTGTTCTCCATCGTTGCTTCTGCACAGCAGAAGGCTGTCAAAACCCTCTGGCAGACACACCAGCCTGGAGGCAAGGTGAGCGCTGGAGTGAAGTCCTTTTGGAGGACAGACTGCTTCTGCCACCCCTAAACTCTGCAAGCAGAACAGGGAAGCCCAGGAAGCTGGGGGCAAAGGGGCTTTGGCACCTGAGCTACCCAGTAATTTCAGTTTAAAGGAGGGAGATGGCATAAAAGGGCTGTAAAGGCACCACAGTGATTTATGCACAGCCCCAGCCCTGAGCTGTGGTTACAACCCCGTGAGCCAGCCGGCTGCATTTATCACCAGGGCTCTCGCTAAACTCTGCTCCAGTTCTGGGAGGAGTTTCCCTGGAAAACAGTTTCCCTGTGCTTCTGGGATCACCACATCTCTCACTTTTAGGTTTCTTCTCTCTCTGCCTTTGTTTTGTTTTTAAATAAGCTTCAAACTCTTTGGAAGTCCTAATGTTTGCTCAGGCTCCCAGCCCTTCACACCTTCCATGCTGCCCTTCTCCTCAAGGGGCTTTCAGTCTGTCCCACTCTAAAAATAATTCAAGAGAAATTACAGAGGAGTTATACTCCATCTGTCTCTGAAAATGGTCTTTGTGCTCATATTACTTGCCAGTGACACTCCATCACCACAATTACCACTGCTATTTTATCTCTCTCTGCCTGCAACGCTGACGATGGAGCAGCAGACAGTGCTGGTGTTTAAGCTGAGTAAGTCACTTAAATACATTTATACCCCCAGATCACAACATACAGCATAAATCTAACCATCTATCATGCACCGACTTGATACGAATACTCACCATGATATCAGGCAAAGCAATCACAAGAAAAATGCAGGATGATTTGAGCTGCAGCTGCCTGCAAGACTTTGACAAGGGTATTAGATGAAAAAATTCAAAAAAGGGATGAAGCATCTCACCTAGACATGGCTTTTGCTGTGCTGACTCCGCAGGGAAAGCAGCAACTTGAAAAACTTCTTGGTAGATTTGCAGCTACGTTTGTAATATCCTAATCCAGCAAGGGATTGCCCGAGGCTCGGCGTTGGAACTGGGTTCTTTTTGTGAGAAAATCAAAGAGGAAAAATGCCCGGGGCCAGGACACTCGCTATGGGGGACCTGGCTCAGGTGCTGGCTGTGCAGCATCTCCCAGCTGCCCTCCCCAGCTCTGCTCCACTGCCCCGTCCGTGCGCCAGGGCTGGGAGGCCTGTCCCCATCGCTGGTGTGCCGGGCAACGGCTAAAAACTGGGAGATGCTTGGATCCTGATGCAAAGATCCTACACACCTTAAACACTTCTCTGAGGGACTCTGCCATAGACTTGGCCGGGAAGAAATCACCTTGTGCTTCTAGCTGCCTGTCTGAGACACGATGTGGATATCTATCCTGAGCAGGGTTGTTATGATGTGGTTAGTGTCGGCCCCATTCCTTGTAGCCTTCATCTGGAATGTGCTGGAGAAAAGTGAAATACTGTTACAGACCTCACCGTGTCTGGAGCCAGACGTACTCTGTGAAATCCACCTTCTACTGCAGCACCGTTGAACCGGAGGACAGCGGGGTGAGCAGGTTTCCCTGGGCACCCCGAGGGGCAGATAAAGCTCAGCAGAGCTCAAGTGCTTCGCAATGGCCAGGTGAACAACTTGGTGGCGATGGCATGTTGTGATCCTAGGCAAAAGCCATTCTCCAAGCAGGCAGTTAACCCCATACCTTTATTCCTAATTCTCTTCTCTTCAGCCTCAGCATGAGCCCAGGGCAAGACCAGGGAAGATGCGAGCCATGGTCTGGAAGCCTTGCATGGTAACACATGTTGCCTTTCTCTGCCTTGCAAGTGCTTGGAGAAGAAAGGGACGAAGGTGCCACACACTCAAATTAGGGACAACACTTCAGCCTCTCATCCACCCCGAGGATCTCTGCTCCCAAGACTTGCCTGCTCCCTGAGCAACATTTTGCCCACAGCATATTGCTGTATGGACTGTGCTTTAAATGGCAGCATTTCCCAGTGGAAACATTGTTCAGCAAACCAAGTCTTGTTGTTTTTCCAAGAGTCCAATAAAACCCGTGGAAGGGTTGATGTTTTCCCCCTAGGATTTCCAATGGCTGGCTCTCCCATCAGGCGGCTGCCAAAGGCAGTTTCCCAAGGCCAGCTGGCCTGCGCTACCGCAGCCCTGGGGGAAGCCCTTCCCAGCCCTCCACTTCATGGTGTGTTTCATCAAACCCCTCCGGCTGCTCGACAAACCCAGCCTCTCCCGGCGGGCCGGGGGAAGAGGGGAGGAGAGGGGCACTCTGCAAAGGGGGCCCGCAGCCCTGCCCGGCTCACCCGGGGGGATTCGCCCACGCGTGCACGGGGCAGTGGGCAGAGGTGATGGGAGGGAACCGGGCAGGTTACAGTGTCACGAGAGCAGGAGAAAGCTGTTTTGTCTGATGCCAGGAGGCAGGGCTGTAACACAGACCCCAATACTGCTCTGTGCTGTGCTCAGGTGAATTTTAGCTCAAGATTTGGCACTAAAAGTCTCAGGTTCCTATCCTCAACTCCAGCAAAGAACCCTCTGTGACCTGTCTTGCCCATGGTGCTCACAGAGCACCAAAGGCAGCACATGGCCACCGCCTCCTGCTCCTCTTCTTTCCTCACATTCAGCTTCAACGCAGGCAGTGCAGGTGCCTGGATGAAAGCAGAGGCCAGGCCCCGTGGTATAGCAGCAAGCACCACCGCTTTTCCCCCACGCAGACCCCGGGCTGTTTGGATGCATCAGCTCAGGGGCTGGAGGCAACCAAGGACAAAGCAGGTACAGTCCCAGGACATGGGATGGTGATGGGGAAACCAGAGTTGCCAGCACATGGAATAAAAACGAGTGAAGAAAGCAAGGCCCCGTCTGCAAAGCTTGATCAAAGCCCAGCAGAAATCTGCACGCTGCCAGCAAAGGAAACAGCCAGGGGAGAGACGCCAGGCAGCAGAGGCCTTGGGTAGTTTGCTGCCAGCTTGCACTAAAGCAGATAGGAAAAAAAAAAATCAGTTATCCCTCAGCCTGAAGTAAATTACAAGACGCATCCCTCAAGAGCACAAGGTGAAGCTCTTGATCAGACAAGCAATGCTGGCATGTAATTCCCCTTGATATCGCCTGATTTGAATTTTAGTGCTTGTGAAGGGTGCATGACTGACAGCTCTGGAAACCGCAGGCATCTGCTCCCCTGCAGAAGGAGCGGAGTGCACAGCCCCGGGCACGAGCATCCCCGTGCCAGCTCCGCTGCTGGCCGGAGCCGCAGGGAGCAGCTGCACACCTGGGGAAGGAGGACAGAGATCACCCCCTGCTCCGTCCAGCCCTTGCACACCCCACCAGCGCTGGGCACGCGGGGGCCAGCTGGTGCCTTGTGGGGACAGTCATCTGCCCCATATTAGACAGGCAAAAATCAGGTTTGCCACCAGAAATGTAAGATCTCCCAGGGTGATGAATCACATTCTTCTGACACCTCCCCACACCACAACAGCTGGGTGGGAGCTGCAGAGGTAGAAGGGAGCACGTGTTCAAACATTGGCCCAGCACCAAAGAAGTAGTCTCTTGGACATCCGTGTTCCCTTAGCACCTCCCCACTGCAGGATCCACCATGGGGTCTACCAACAGCTAAATCCACCAGAAACACCACCACCACCAGAGCCCCCACACTCTTATAAGACAGAAGCACCTCATTTCTGAGGACAACCCCCAATGTATCCATCCAGAGCGTCAGGCTGCTTATCCTGTATTACTGACCATGGGACAGCAATTGGCCTGGGAATGTTTTGCATGCCATCAACATTCAATATCAATGGTAAAAGTCAGAGAAAAAAAAAATAAATAAAATCAGACTTGGATCCAGTAAGCACACATCATACTAAAAGCAAATAAGGAATTGCGCCTGATTAGATGCAAATGGAAATATGCTAAACCCTCAGCTAATGTACTCAAGCAGAGATCTGTTGACTTTTATAACCAAAGTTCACCTAATTGCTCACTTCTTCCAGTTCATACACGTAGCTCTAACTCGTCTGCTTGCCACATACCAATTGAAACACTCCTTTCTGCAACAAGGACAATATCCACTCCAAAACCAAACCACAACAGAGGTCGCTTTAAGGAATTTGAAGGTAACTTTGGCAAGAAAAGATGACTATTGAAGCTGCTCCAAATTCAGGACCGGTGCAAGTATCAGGACTTAGCAAATAGCTCACCACTAAGCAAATAAAGCAATGCAGGGCTGGTCTGAGAAGGCTGGTCTGAGACATTTCAGGTCTGCCTGTCTTTTTCCTCTACAGCATCCGAATCAGCAAGGGACTTGGTAATTTCTGGAAGACTTGCGTACACTCAGTTGAAATAAAATGCCAGTGATGAGTTTTCCTAACCTGCCAAGAGGGAATACATCTGAACGATAACACAGAAATTGCAGGGGATGAGGTAGCTCAAACAGGGACTCGGAAGCGAGAACATTTATTACCCAGCAAGCCCCCAGAGTTTGCCCTGCCGTTCAGCCACACCACATGCCTCTGCACATCCTTCATCAAAGGGGGCTGCAAAGAGGCACAGCTTTTGCAGAGCAAAACCGAGCAATTCTGAGGATGTTCAAAAATTTGCGAGTTACCACCCTCCAGGTGAGATGCATGTGTTTGCTCATAGCCTGCCCTGATTGCAAAGTAAAACAGGCTTATTTAAACTGCTGCTTCAGGCATCTTTTCATTTGAAGTGACAACGATGGCTTAAGCAAACACATTTTACTCTGCAGTTGGGGCCAGCTAAGAACATACCTGTGGTCGATTCCTGCAGCTCAGCTGCCACGGGGTAGCTTCTGGCATGATCACTTCTGATCACACAGATGTCAAAGCAGTCCTAGAAAATTATGTTTCCCACAGGAGCTGGGCACAGCACTTGAATTTTTTAATTTATTTATTTTTTTAACGTGTTTTTCATCCAGAAATACTCTGTGCTCAGGATAAAATTTCAGTGTGTTCCTGGGGAGGGGAGGCAGGAGCATATGTTGACCAGTTTATATTTTCTCTAGGGAAGAATGGTTAATCACCTGCATTCCAGTGCTGATCCCAAAGACACCACTCCCTTACTACTTTTGCTTTTATCACCCTACAGCTCTCAATGAGGCTGAGCTATCAGTGCGTTTTGCCACTACACAAACATACCTTGTTTCTACAGGGACACTCGGAAAATTAAGAGGGATCAACAAAAGTTGCAAATACATGCTTCACTTGAAGTGTATTCAAACCCCATGTAGAGATTCTCATTTCAGATTAAAATGGCTTTAAATTACTGCTTAGTCTTCTGCCAAGAAAGCCCTGAGCCCTGAGAAATGCTTCTTGCTGTGAAGAACTGTGAAGTTGAAATAGTCAAGACTGGCTGAAAGTGTAGTTGTTATATCCACTTCACACCTGGGCAGATTAAAGTGTCCACCATCAGAAAGGCAGGCTCCTGGCCACCTTGGAGGGAAACTCGGATCTGCCAAGATCCAGCCTGCAAAAATAACATCCTTCAAAACAACCTTTGCACCCTTTTTTCTCTCTGGATGTTAGGTAAGATGAAGAGCTCACCAAAAAAAAAAAAAAAGAGAGAGAGAGAGAAAGAGGGAAAGAAAATACTGACAATATCTGCAAAATGACAAAGCACAGTAAAAATAATGAAAATGGCTGGTCTGGGATTCACAGAAAGGGAGCAAGACTGCCCTTAAAGCCAGCATAGGATGTGCAACCAGGAAATTCCCTGTTAGGAGGAAGCTCTGACCAGCCATGACAAGGTCAGCCTGGCCAGCCTTTCATCGTCCCTGGAGGATGCAGTACCTCCTTGAAAACCATGGATTCTCCTTGAAAGCACTCAGGTTATAAGACAAGAAGGATCCCAAACAAACAATCCGCAAATACACCCTCGTTAAGAAACAGTTCCACAATTTGCCCATGACTTAGAGATTTGGGTTCATCGTTGCCCTCTCAGAGGAGGCACTGCAGGAGAGATGAGCACTGCACAAGCCAGCAGGGCAGCAGAGAAACAAGGATCTGCAGCAGCAAGTAGAGCAAGGGCTATGGGATGCACAAAGGCACTGAGAATACCAAATCCTCTTGAAAACCAAGTTAAAACCATCTCTGTGGAAGTGCCCCCTCCCCCCCCCCCATACTGCCAAAGCCTTGGCCGACAGCAGCCAACCTGCAGAAGGCCAGCACTAATGGTGTGCATCCCAGCGCTGTGATTAGATACAACAGCCTAAGAAACATGCTGCTTCTAGCCAAGGTAGACCGCAAGAGCAAAGCTTACCTTCACCTTTGTTTCAGAGCAATCTGCAGAGTTTAGCACTCGATTCCTCCCCTTCAATAACACTGCCTTTACCCTAAAAATCAATGCCTCTTCCCCTGATGGGCTTCCTGCTTGTGGTCACTCACTACCCAGCTAGTGCCCAGTGGGGACACCCACCTGCGCCCCGTGGGGACACCCACCTCCCGAGCTGCATCACGAGACAGCCACGGTGTAGCTCCTACCCTGGGGGTGGCCACATTACAGCAGTCGCTCAATATTTGGAGACCCCTACTCAGCCTCTTCACGTCGGGGTGAACTGAGGGCAAGACCGCAGCTTCACCTCCAAACTGCCTTGCTCCTGCAGCTGCCTGCAAGGACCCGGGTGCTGAAGGCAGAGCAGGCCCCAAGAGAAAGCTCAGCACCCTGTGCTCACCAGCAGCAAGGCAGCAAAGGGCAGGGGAGGATCTCAGCAGGTTTGGAGCCTGTTCCATCCCCAGAGCTGCATTCCCGCAGCCTCACTCATACTGGCTTGTCTGGGTGGCTCTATATACCTGTGATGAGGTATATAAACCCACTGAGGTCAGCAGAGGGATAAAAAGTATATGGGTTCAATAAACCTACATAGGTGCTCTAATTCAGGGAGAAAGCAAGCTGAAGGGTAAGGCTGAGCAGGGGAGCAGGCAGCTGCTTTGACCTCAGCCACGTGCAGCATGTCCTAGGGATCCTGCCCTGCTCCCTCACACCCGTCTGTGCCACGGGCACAGCTTCACCTCCCCTTTGGAAAATGAGGCCCCTCAAGCAAGCCCACGGGATGAGCTCCTGACATCTTTCTGTACAGTGAACAGCGTAAGTAGCTGATCTGTGTGGGGCTGCTTAAAAAGCGCCCAAGTAGGGAACAGAAAGAGCATCAAAATCAAGCTCCTGCTTTTAGAAACACACTAAAAATACACTCTGCTAGAGAAGATGGCACAACAGCTAAACCACCTGCTAGGAAAATAATACTCAATTGCTAAAGTGCCTAAATACAAATCTACATGATTTAGAGACTCTAATTTGGGTAAAGATCGTTGGGATGGGCCAACTTTCAGGAAGAGTCATTAACGCTTCAGAGATAGCAGGCACTGGTTTTGCTGCCCCACTTCTCTTTTTGACTCTGCTGCTAACTTTACCCTCTGGTAACTTCACAAAAGTGATAGGGAATAAGTCAAGTACCTATTTCTCTCTGCTTTTTCTTGCAGTTTCTTTAGGGCACAACAGTTTCATCCTAACGCAAGGATATGAAACAGCAGCCTGAGACCTGGCACTGTGGACTCACACAGTTACGGGCAACCCACCTGCAGGCAGTGCTCCGGGACACGCAGCTGAACACCTCTGTAGCAGTTCCTTGTCCACAGGATCTGCGAGGAAAACCTTTCCGCTTGTTCACCTGGGCTTTCAACAGCCACAGCCCCCTTTCCTGTGCAATCTGTTCCTCTCCACCCTGTGGCAGCTTGCTCTTTGAAAGTACTCAGAAGACGGCACTAAAGCTGTTGTTTGTTACATCCTGCTGTCAGGGTGCAGCCGGAGCCAGCTGCTCCCTAAAGGACAGGAAACCGCCAGAAACTCACCTGCAGGGCTGAGCCTCAGGGCCCAGCACCGGCCGCTCCACTCACAGCAAAGCCTCTGATCTGTGGTGCTGGTAGAAGTCTGTGGGTGCCAAGAACTCAGCCTTTCCTTCTGCCTCCCCAGCCTGCCCTGGAGTTTGTAGCTCTCAACACAACAAAGCCTGAGCTGCGACCCGTTTTTCACTGCTATTGACTCAAAGGGTTCCCAGATTTACAGCAGCAGGACACGTTACTGGGTGTGTAGTATGTGCTCCTGCTGCTCTGAATTCACAAAGCCAGTGTAAATTAAGGATTGAATTCTTGTGCCATGTCTTCGGTAGCTGACAGGTGATCCCAGAAGGGTCATGCTCCTGCCTTTGAACTTGATAGTTCAGTGTACAGCGTCTTGTTTGTGTCCTGCTTGTACAATACGCTGAATACAGACCTGCCAGACAAGATCAGAGCTTGTTAGATGTGAAATTACTTAAAATATTATCTACATATTGCAAGAACTCTGAAAATGAACAATATTACATACTTTGCTCACTGAAAAAGACTCCCCGCTAGATTTACTGTGCAAGCTACTACAGCTCCAATCCAAACCAATTAAAGTGAAGAAAGATTTCTTCTAACTTAAGTGCCATGGATCATAGCCCTTCGCCTCCATCTTTTCACATATCTTTACAGGAACAAGAAGTTAAAGATATGCTTGCTACTTCTAAGCTTACAACTTGCACAGACTGGAATTCAGTTAACATTATTCTGCAACAAAACTTGGAGAAGCACTTCAGAGCTGCTGCTCACAATGCAGAAGCGACTGAACAAATGATACTCTCATTAACGCTCTGCCTTTCCCTGCTGTGCAAGCCAAATCCTTGAACACTAAAAGCACCTCAGCATCAGCTGGGTTCACAGACATCCAGAGCAATTTTTCAAGCTCCCTGACTTTTATAGACTGGGGGGGAAGGGATTTGGTGTGCTTTAATCCATTCTATTATATGAACTCAGAAATGGTTTTCACTCTCTACCACTGTAAATTAAGCTGGCTGCAGTTATTCTATTCCTGATTATGCTGAAAGTTACTGGCAATAATTTGATGACTATATTTTCTTGCCCTTTTTTTTTTCTTCTTTTCCAAATTAACCTGTGAATTTAGTTTCCCTGGTAGTAAGTAAATAATGCAATAAAACTGGAAATAGTAGCCAACACATTCACATCTAGATGCCTGAAATTGTGGATGAACACAGTAAAAGCTCCTGTACTTTGTAGATGGAATTTACTGTATTCACTTCCCAGGCCTTCAGACTGAAAGAACATGTTGTATGAGAAAATCACAATTTTTTGCACTCCTCTATATTTTTTTAATCTAGAAGACTAATCCCATTTTAGACATAAGTGAATTCACCTTTGCAAGTCATTAGACAAATACTATCCCACCCATTTCAGAGACTGGAAAACTCAGGTCAAGAATCATTTAGGGATCGAGCTTCTTAACCTAAAAATAGTCCAATCTGTGCAATGCAAGCTACTATTAAGTACTTCTAAAGATGGAAAGATGTTTAGATCTTTGGATCTAAAGATCTGTTTTATTAGTGTATTCATAAAAATATATGCAATTAGGGAACAGATTCCATCTGCTTGGCTCCCCTTCCTTTGCTCCGACCACTGTAACACCTTGTCTCCTAAACCCTGGTAACAAACAGAGGGAAAGATGTACACAGACTTGGATTACCTCTGGATAAGTTAGGGGGTACGCTGTACAGTTCAGAGTGTAATAAGTAAGTTGCTTCTCTACAGTTTGATGGTATTCTGGGAGTCTAACTGTGCCTCTCTCATTCATGTGAATTAATAAATGTGACTTTGATGATTTATTTCAGTACAAATTACCTCCCAGTATCAGTAAGCATAGCAGAGACGAGCTCCAGGCTGGATACTCAGGACCTTAACAAATACCAGCTTTTAAAAGCTTCAGAAAAACCTACTTGGGATCCCATCAAACTCAAGTGCCCATGTCAGTTGTTCTCAATTATTCTAACTATAAGGACATGTCAAGTACACAAAAGACACAATTCAGACAGCATGGCTGCCCTAAAATGATAACTTTAGCATAATGCACTTGACAGTGAAAAAGCAATAATAGCTATTTTGGGAACAAAAGAAAAATACAATGGATCTGATGACTAAGTGTTCTGGTCCCCAATGTAAAAGCAAAGTAGATCCCTGTCGTATTTAACTTGATTCCTTTGAATTAAACACTTCCATTAAAAGTTTCCCACAGTAGCTTTAATATTTAATTATGTATTCCACCAAAGGAAAGAACAAAATCTTTGCAAAGGGTTTTTTTGTGCATGTGAAATATTTATCAGCATATCTCTTTGGACAAGTATTTTTATCCCCCAGGCTGGGAAAAAGCTTCCATGTACAAATCAGTTTCAAAACATTTTATTTTACAGCTTGAAAGTTTTCTATACTTCAGCACCTCATGCCGTGACTTTGTTATTTCACTTGTTAATGAATGGTAATTAAATCTCTTTTGGCTGAAAAGGTTGGAAGGCTCCTGCTGTATTACAAAAACAATTTCTGAAAGTTACAAAAATGCCCAAGTGTCTAGAAATTAAAGAGTAAAGTTTGCCATGTTTTGAGTCCAAGTTTGAATCGCTTGGAAGGATTTATGTGGGAGAACAGCATGTCCCAGTCAGTGTGTACAGTCTCCCCAGCTGAACAGACATAATTATGTCACTTTCTGTCTACCAGAGTAAACAGAATCCGTATTCTTAATAATGTACATCGTGGCCACAAACTTCCTTGATCTTACTAACAGCTGTAGCAAACACTGCATAAACCCTATTATATACTACCTGCACAAAGAACTGCTACATGTGTACATCTAAGTAAAGACTTGTTAATTTTGCATTTGCTCAGTAGGGCTTGAAACATCAGCCTATTAATTTTTCCTCTTTTCTGTTTTCTCATTTCTTTCAGGTGCTTTGAGTCACAAGATAAATGGAGTGAGTGCTTACAACAGAGTTAGATAAAGGGGTAATAACTACATATTAAGGCATTTTGTGGTGTTACAGTGCTAAATGGAGACACAGTACTGAAGAAGAAATATCTGCATGGTCTCCACTATTCAGTTACCAGTGCAGGCTTCTGCTGGCATCATATGGGCAGATTTGGTCCACAGTTTGTAAACCAAAACTACGTTAATTCTACTATAAAATGCCTTTTCCTGAAGGCAATACAGTGATATCAGAGGGAAAGTTGATTCTGAATTTCTTTTAAAATTACAGTTTCTCAAAAAACATGGGAACGGGAATGTGACAAGATGAGTCCATTCCTAAGCTGTAACTTTGGGAAGGGGTCTGCTGAGAGCAAAGCCCCCTCCGGTGAAGCGAGGAACATCAGACTTGTGCCGTGGAAACTTAGGCTCCGTGTCAGTCAAGAATCGCTCCTTCTCCCTTTAAATAGAAACAAAGAAAGGGAAAATACATATTTCATTCTGCAGCCCAGTGATGTTTACAAACTAAGGAAATCTGTGTCCTCCAAAGTTTCTTTAATGCAACCACATATCAAGAGATCATTAAAAAATTGTTGATTAAAGCCTGTTAGGCTAAACCACCAAGACTAGGTGTCTGTTTGGATCTAATTACAAGCCTACTGATGGTTTTTGGAATTATTAAAAATTAGAAATAAATGAGCTCTCTTCATGCTACTCCCCAAAATGGTCAGAGCACCTCATTAGAGCAAGTTTGTACATGAGCTCCATGACTTCAGATTTCTAATCACCATCCCATTCTAGCAAGTATATGCCTGTTTTTAAACAAACAGCTACATTCATCAAAGGCGCAATGGGGAGATATTTTTTCTTTGTTGAATTTTAATGAATAAATAGTCTTATCTGTCTTCACATTTTAACAAAGTTCTAGTGATAATTACCCTGCCTGTGACATTTGCAGAAAACTACCAGTGTGCTGTGGGTGCACTGATAGCCCCAGGAAGTTGCTCCATCTGGGGATCCAGGAGGGCTTGAATTTGATGGCCTTAAGAGGATGGAACAAGCGTTAGCTGGTTCCACTCTTATGAGGTTGGGAGGGTAAGCACAGCAGAACAAATACGAAAGGCAGTATTTCAAACTCGCTGTGATATACCTGGAGGTTTCAGAGAAAGGTCCTGAGATATTTAAAATTAACCAAGTGGAGCTTTACAAAGTACTAGTTTATCATAACAGCAGAGGTCTCAAGGCTTTCAAAGAAGGTCAGTGCCATTACTTTTATTTTACAGTCATTGAGACTGAGACACAAACGTGAGTGCAACCAAGCTTTTGCAAAATCTAGCCTTGTCATATTAGTACCCTTTCTCAGTCCCCAGTAAGGGAAAAGAAAACACTTCCTGGAATTAATACTTTTCTCTTTGTCCCTAAATAACTGTGTCAGGAGAGAAGGAAGTTCAGAGAAACCCTGTAGGATGACTAGTTATGCTTCTGTTTCCAAATTCAACCCATATGGAGGTGGAAGAATAGGCAAAAGATGGCACAGATTAACTTAACCGTGAAAACCACTTATAACTGGTTTTAATTGTATCAGTGTAGCACTAACGGATGTGCCAGCTGATTGATAGAACTAAAAACTAACATGCCGTATTTAGATGGCTCATCCTATCTCACTATTGGGCTTCCAACTTTGGGGAGAGAAAATGATCCAGAGTCCGTGCTCATTCTTTCTTCATGCTCCCATGGAGACAGCCAACAGATGTGCTCATCAGTATGGAAAATTCTATGCAGCCGAATACTGTAATATATTATGCAGAATTAATGTGCAAGCAGCCACGTGCAAAAGCTCCCAGTTACTACTGACATCCTTCCGTGCAGTTATTTACATACATAGAACTGCAGGATCAGGTCTCTGGTGTGGATTTAAGCTTCATATTTTCTCACCAATCCTTATCAACAACAAACTGGAACCCTGGTGCTAGAAGCAACTAGGAAAGGTAGGGAAGCAGAAAGGGCGCAAGAAGCAGAAGGAGAGAATGGGAAGAGTGAGAAAAAGAAATCCTAAGACATCTGGGAAAGACAACATTCAGAATCAGAGAGCAGAAAAAGAGGATTTCAAATTCACAACCAAAATCTTAAACATTGGATTTTCAGCTTGAACACAAAACAATGCTAAATTCCTGTTGTCACTTATTATATTCCTTCAGCATCCCATGGAAAGCTGCATTAGTTCAGTATCAAGACTTTAAATCATAAACCAGAACTGTCTTGTGCAAATCAATAAAAGCTTTAGATGATACCTTTGTGTGAGGTTATCTGAGAGTATTAATTCTCTTTCATACCAGGGTAGTCAATAATGCTACTAATGCTATTGTCCTGACAGGATCCTCTTTTTATTAGCAAAACCAGCAACATTTATTTCAGACATGAAGTTAACATTAGCCAGCATGATAGAGATCAAGTCAGCAGTTTTGTGTCAGCTGGGATTTAGAGCAACCTGAGATGGTACGAATCAAACGGCCCTGGCTCTTTGGCTAGCATCCACCCACCAGGCAGTGCTGTCCAGCCCAGTCTGAGGCAGGAGCAATGTGGAATGGCTGTATGTCAGGGGTGAAGGACTCCTTGGGGAAGGATTTGGCTGCACAACAGGCTCTCTCTATTGCAGAGAGCAAAAGACGTCACGCACAATTGGCAGTTTGGAGAAGGAAGACAGCACAACAAAGTTGTTTCCTTTGCACTGCTGCTGGGCAACACAAAGCACAGTCTAGAGATTACAGAAGCTGCAGTTATCCAGGACTGAAATGCCCAGTTATGCCTTGGGGTGTGCATATCCTTCAAAGCAGGATGTAGTCCAAGAGGTTTGACTGGGGAACAAAACAATGAGGGCCAGAGGAGAGCACAGCCCAGCACCTGGCCACCTCTGAGCTGCCACAAAGACAAGAGAAGTGCGAGTCAGGGCTGACAGCACAGTGCTGGTAGCTTCTGAGCCTGAGGTGGGAGCAATGAGATACTATCATCCTGCAGAAGCATCACTAACAGCATCTGAATGTATTTCCAAAACACAGCTGTCACAAAGACACCGTGCTCATCGGACTACAGCCATGCCTGCGCACAAGAACAACAACCTGACAAGCTGCACTAATGGCACATATCTATCCTGAACCTATAAACAGTGTAATGAGTCCGGCACTAATTGACCTGCAACACCAAATTCCATTCACTGTGTATGATTAACAGACCCAAGTTCAGTCACCATCACCTCGCACAATATTTTTGTTTTACTTTAAAGCAGTTATGCCCCTAACAAGTTGGGTTTTTTCAATAGTTATGACAGGAATTAATTCTAGGTACGATATAACAACAAAACATGGGTGAATTTCTTCTCATCTGTTGAACAGAAAGGAACATGATGCCAGGGTCCAAAATGGAAACATTAAAACTATTGTGAAGAGGATACTTAGCTGCTGGAAATGGATTATCAGGCATTATGGTAGCCTCACATATTGATCCTAAAGCTCCAGGAAGGCCATTAGCACTGCTCAATTGTTGCTAATTCCAAACATTAAGGTAACATTATGCAATTTGCAGATGGACAAAAGTCACTGTTTATCACTGACTATTTTGCTAATTTAGTCATCAAAACTGTTTGCTGGCTGAAATATGATTGAGGAAGAAATAGATACAGGCAGCTTTGAATTATATTCAGCAACGTAGAGAACCGTTGGCTTTGGTGTGTGAGGAAGGGACAGGCTGAGGATGGAAAGGGGCGGAAAAACAAAAAGCATACACAGAAAAACTTCGTAACAGATCATGTCATCTGACTGCAGAAATCTAAGAAACTTGTCTTTAAAAGGAAAGTTCAATAATTCCATTTTCAGAAGTGACTAATAGTTTTGGTGTCCCAGCTTGAAGATTCATTATCAGAATAGTCTCATCTCTCAGCCTCTGCAAATTAGGTCACTTTAATGGGCCAGGAATTAGGCAACTAAGATCCTAGTCATTTTCTTTTAATCACAAGGAGCAGCTGAGCGCTCAGTTGTGGACTGAGAGTAGCAGGGAGGTGTCACCAAACTGCTACTGGTTAAGGAGAGACAACTACCTACAGGAAAGTTCTTCGGCTCTACCATCAAAAGGGTAAGACGTCTGACAAAGCCAGACTCTGAGCATTGCTCACTTTCCTCCATCTGGATGTAGGAAGGGAACAAGAAGCAATGGGGAATGCTCTTCTCTGCAACCATTGACAATGATATCTGCCGCCAGAAGGGGATAGTCATCAGTCACAACTACCACATTTTGGAAACAACAACAACATTGTTCTTACACCACGATTATGTAGTTGCCATGTGAAGAAAGGTTGTCCCCCATATAAGATGCTTTTTCATTATAACTTTTAAAATGCATTGAGGTCCTCATAATGCTTGAGGATCTCTCATTTGACGTGAGAGGCCAGACACTAATCTATGTCCTTTGGGCACCATCTCACTGGTATGAATAATTTAACTGCACTGCAGAACATGTCAGCAACATCTCTGCTGGATGTTCTTGTCCTGGCCATAGATCATGGAAAATCTAGACCAGACTGAAGTAATATGAAGGATAACATTCAGGAAAATTAGGCAACAATATTATATCACCTCAGTCAAATTTGACCACGTTCTGACCAAAAGGCTACAGCAGGATCTAAAAAAAATCTAGTTTATGCAGAAAGTTGTGTAGACAAAACTGTTATTTTCCCATACTTGGCCTGTTGTTCCTTGCGTTTCTGAGCCAGATATTTCTTTTTCACATTCAGAAGCTCGTTGGCAAGTCTTTCAATTTCATATTTGTATTCTTGGCTCTGTGATTCATACATATTCAATTCTGAGGACAAAACCTAACAAACAAAAGGCAAAAACCAGAAACAGGAGATGTTAGCTTCATTTACACATAAGTTAGTACTTTTACAAGCACTTTTTCCCTTCACACTTGATGATATAAGACATCACCATTTTCCACCACATCTCGTCTTCTATCATGATGTTCCATTTGATCACCTCTGCTCACCTAAGGACAATTTACAAAATTAAGGCTATGCCATTTAACCTCAATAAAACATGTAAAATATGCCCCAAGCATTATGGGAATGGTGTTAATACATACATTAGCTCTTAATGTTCTGGGACACAAATCTGGGTGAAAACCCAAAATGAAGGTCTTAAAAAATAATAAAGCAGGGATTTATTTAATAATAATGGGTTTTACTCCCAGGGATCCATTTTGTTACATTAAGTAATTAAATCCACACAGGCAAAGTAGTACCAGGCAGTATAAACATGAATACAATGCTGCTTTTATGCGAACCAGTAAACTTTAAAAAAAGTAGGCGCATGCATAGTGTGTTTTCCTTCTTTAAGAAAGAGAATAGCTTGACCTGGCACCACAAAATGGCGCACAAGCCAGTACGCTACAGCATACTGTGCCTGAAACACACAGTAGCAATTGACTTCATTAAGGACAAATGGGAACTGTATGGAAAACTTCAAATCACATTCAGTTTAGCTAAACTTTGGCTTCTATTTTACATTTTCTACGTTGTTTTTCTTCTCTGTGGAAAGCTAAGATTTGCATAACAGCCTCTTTGTTTCCTAAGGGCCCATCTGCTCCTGCATTTTTTTCCTCATGGTTAGTATAGACGTGATTATGATGCAGTGAACAGGAGATGATGACTTCAACAGAGAGAGGAGCTGTAGAAGTAGATGAACTCCTGGGGAGACTGATCTTTCATGCAGGCAAGAACAAGGGAAGATCAGCTTATTCTATCAAAGAATCACTTTTTAATATCATGCTTTCAAAGTTTCCCACAAGATTCCTTCAGAACCACGAAATCCTCCCTTCTAGTGACAAGGGGTTAGGACAGGTTACTGTCATCCCTATAAAAGTTGCAAGTCTAATATACGTGTACACATTGCAAGAGAAATAACAAGAATTTAAGACTGGATTCTCAATATATTCCCACTAGTTTGTTAAAAAGAAAATGAAATGGCTTTGACTTGCTTATTAACGATCTTAACAGTTCAAGAAAAGGGAAGGAGAATAAGCTTAATGGAAAACTGCTGGTGTCCCAGAATGCCCATGCCCAACAAGCATTTACAGCATTGTGCTGCACACTCATATTCTAATAAGACTTTTCCTCCATTTTAATGAAACAAACTAGCATAATGTAAAAAAAAGCTCTTCTACTGCTATTGGTTCTCCCTTGGAGAGACGCAGTATTAATCTTATTTTCCTGATCTAATATACGAAGGCATGCACACTGATCATTGAAAATCTTCCTGAAGCCTCAGTCCCCAGGATCACTGGTGAAGTCGTTCTGCAATCCTGGCAGCCCCTCAGCCAGAGATAAAGGGCATCCCTTACTTTCAGCTGTTTAGTCTTCTCTCGGAGAGTGTGCCTGTAGAGCTGCAACTGTTCTGCGGCTTCAGGCCCAGGCTGCCGGGCCAAGACATGCTTCAATTCCACATACAGTTTCTCCTTTTCCTAAGAAAAAGACAAGAGGAAGAGCTCTTATAAAACTAATATAGCAGCAGCACAACCTGTGATTAAATCAACCTCAATGAAAAATGCAACTCAATCAGGAAGATATTTGCAGAAACAAATCTGCCTGTCTGTCAGTCTTTCCTCACTAGCCATAAGGTATTTAAAGTTGTTGTGATAGCAGTGGGAGAGCTCATTAAGAGAAACATCCAGCTACATCGAGCCACGAATGAAATACTCTTAAACACTGTCATCAGTGAGCATGCTCGACCACAGAGAACATAAAACAGTCACTGGAAAAGTACCCAGGGGTGGGAAATTAATTACTAGTAACTGTGCTTATTGCAAGCTTTCTTCTTATGAGCCACATTGCCTTACATTAAGCATCATAGCTTCACGCAACAGGATGTGAGCTGGCTATAGAAACGTCAGGGAAGGACTGTACAAAAGAATAACTTCTTCTTCCAAAGAAAATCCTGCAAAGCACATGTACACTCACACACACACACCATACACATATATATATAACCTTTCACTTTAACTGCAGGGGCACTGGGAAAGGGAAATAAAGTATAAACAGCAACAACTCTGACTAGCACAATTACCACCAAGTAATTTCTCTTTGTCATGTGTCTCCTGTTCCTTCATGTTGGAATGGATATGGCCATGCCCAAACCAAAACCACACCATGGACCCACTTACAGATTTCTGTACTGAAAGGTTGTTTTCTGCTGTGTTTTGAGGATGTACTTGTTTCTAGCCTGAGGAATAAAGCACTGAACAAAGCCACCTTCATAGCTTTGCACATTACAATATTTTTCATATCTACCCTGTCAGACTAAGATTGTTATTATTTAACATTATTTAGCAAGATCGCATCCTTGTCTGGTACCTGGAGAGCTGGAATTAAAAAGGAGGGTTATTTGACTGGAAGTCAGAGTAGCAGACAAAAGATTTAACTGAAGAAGACAAAAATGCCAAGTAGGAGGTAGGATAGGTGATTATTTACACTGGCTTTGACAAAATTCCTTTTTACTGTCTTTTTCATAAGCTCTGTCTACAACTCTTAGTACAGAATTCTTCCGTCAATGTGGGAAATGGTGCCATCACATCACCTAGAATTGCTAGATTTGACCTTGCTTAGTGGTTGAGCCAGGAGTTTCAAAAGTGGATTGTTATTTTGAAGATGTAAAATTCTACGTGTCCAGTCTTCAAGAGCATAAGGAGTCCGGAGTTTTTAGACCTCAGTGTTTTCTGAAAACCATGCACTATAGTGGTCACAAGTTGGAACCCAAAAATGGAAGCACTTCAAATCATAAATTACTTTTGCAAGCATTGCCCTTAGACTCTGAGTATTACTGAGGAAGAGTTCCTTATAAATTAAGTTGTTCACAGTTTATCCCTGGAAAAATCAAAACCTCCTGAGACTCAGACTGAAGTTTGCATAGTGGCAAAAGTTAAATTGATAATTCATTCTCAGTAGAGAGTTGTTATGTCACTACAAGTGGTTTCCACTACCACCTTTTCTTCCTGAGGAAGCAAGATTTTACTGCAAGTTAAAAACAACAGCAAAAGAAAAATCTGCCTTGTCAAAATCTGGCCGGTCAATATTAACATTCCACCCCTGAATATATCACAGATTTGTATTTTGAAAGAGTGTAACTGTAATTTGGATAAATATGGAGCAGTTGATGGATTGAAGGTCTTATGTGCAATTGTTTTCCAATTTATTTCTCTCCTAACCCTCTACAAGGGCCAACCAAGCTCTTCAAACATTGTGCAATGGTGTGTATAATAACCCCATTTAGAGACAAAGCGTGCAATTCTATTATAAGGAGAATCTATCTTATGCAACAGAGACTCGTTAGCTGTCCGATGTATATTGTCTCCATAATCCAACAGAGGCAGAACCAGCTGTCTTATAATGCATATCTTGTCCTTCCTTGCGAAGCGCTGTCCATCTCTTTTACGTCTAGTCAATTAATTTGTCACTGGGTTAGAAGCACCATATGTCACCAAAACATTAAAAGAAAATCCTGGTTACTTCTTTCCTCATCAGCAAAAGTTTATGTTCACAGGTTGGCATTTCTGTAATTTCTGACATTTTACCCCAGGATGAAAAAAAAAAAAAAAAAAATTAATTTAAATTAATTTTAAAACAGCAACCACCAGAGTAAATCGAGGTCAGTCACAAGGTACATGTGATACTACCACCAAAAATGCATTGCTTATAGCAGGTACTTTTATCTCTACACAAAACAAATCGGGAATGCCGAGGAAAAAAAAGGGACAAATAATAAAGAAAAGCACAAAATAATAAAGAAAAATTTTGGCTTCTACAATACTCTAGCTGTATTCAAAGGACAGACAAGCTGTGCAATGTGTATTACATGCAGATATCTTAAAAATAGCCAGCTATCAGATACTGCATAGAACATATAGAAAGACCTGCAGGGTTGTCTGATGTGTGAGTTGCAGCCAAAGTAGCTTTCAGTTCTAGTGCATAAATTAATAACCACAGAAGGTGGATCTATGTTGCTTTTTTGTTTTGGAAGCAAGTAAAATGCATGTGCATTCCTTAAAATGTCTGAGAACCCAATGGGGCCGGACGGAGAGAAGGTATCCTGACACTGACAAGAAAATCATAAGTCAGCAATGATGACCTGTGGTGTAGCAGGTAATCCGGAAAAAAGAGGGTAAGCTGATCTGTTTGGTGCCTATTGGAAGTCAGTTAACACTATTTTGTCCAAAGTAGAAGTCAGTAAACTCTATTTATTTCTGTTGGGGGCTGCACAGATGATTTTGGAGAAAAAGCTACCTGAAATCCTACCCCCATTGAGCAGGAAAAAGTCAATTCATTATAGCATGTGTAAGATGGGTTTCTTTGGCTTGTCCTAAACTGCCTCCCCTCACACTCCGTCCTCGTGCCAGGCTGCAATCACAACATACATCTTGCCAGAGTTACACGTTCTTGAGATGAAAATAATTTAAAATCACAAACACTCTGCGAGGCACTACTCTTCTTGAGGAGGTGAAGGAAGATCCATCAGATCTCTCTGTAACTCCACGCTGTTAAGCCTTCACTGGTAAGAGTAATGTACATGTCTTCAGATCAGGCCTAGGCCCGTACCAAAGCTTTTTATGTGATCCTTCCCATGGCAAAATGCCCATGGAATTCAGCAGGTGTTTGGCTGTAGGACTGAGCCCACAATGTCAACCAGCTTCATTGGTTTACAGCATAAACTAAGCCAAGCCAATGGTGGAGAGATGAGGGCACATTCATTTTGTGTACGTAGGGCACACTGGGAGACTCAGATTGAGGGTTACAGTCAAATTTCAGGCATTCCAAAGAGAATTTCAGTGCCTCTGTGACTACCTGCTGTAAAAACTGTGTAAATAAAACTCCACATTATTTTTAGAACAGCCCTTCCTGTCTTAGATTTATTTTCCAGGGGAGCACCGAGGAGGCCACAGATCTGCCTTTAGGCTCGGCCATGACAATATGTTTCTGCATCCCTAAGTCTCTCACCTATTAATTCGGAGGTGGGGGGATTGTTGCTTTCCCCTAAATTTAACTAGCTGCTGTCTCAGCCAGAATCTGGAGTTCTCCTGGCCTGCTTCCTCTACACCAAATTGAGGAAAAATAATTTTCTTCTGCAGAGGACTGGAGGGTGTTTGGAAAATTTCAATTGGTCCTTCAGGACTCAGTGGTCGTGAGTTTGCTCGGTCTACAGCAAGAAGAATCACAATCCTACTCCAAAAGAAGCTATTGCTGCTGACCAGCACAGCCCAACTTGCTCATTGTTCCCTGCCAGAGGGACCATCAGCCCCATCAGACACATTCCCAAAATGACACCACGGCATTTCACTGCTTTGACAAGGAGTAGGAGGCAGTCAGCAATTCTGGGATAGACCAATGCACCTGGTATTAGCTCTAGAGATGAGACTCCATTTCATACACCTTCTCCCTCACCATGACACTAGGAAACTCCCAAAATGACCCATCTTGTTAGTTAGCCCAGAGTATCATTCTGAGCCAGAGATGATGGATGACCGTACATTTAATGAAGACATATTCGCAGCAGAAATAGGCCATGAAGTCCCAGCTTCCTCATTTTTATCAGCTTGTCTTTCCAAGTAGATAATTCAACAAATTTAGCTGGCATAGCAGCACACCAACAGCCTTCTCCACCAAAAATCCTACTGTGTGCCAAAAGCTTTCTATCACACAAATTATTAAGAAAACCTACACACAAAGAATCCCAAACCCTTTGACTCAGAGTAAATTTCATTTATGTTAGCTCCTGTCTCCAGCAATTGAGCTAAAGGAAAAAACCCAACGAGATAAAGATGTAGAGCAAAAGTGTACAATGCAGTGTATGGTGGCAAACCCCAAAATATTTAACCTAGCTAAAAATCCTTAGCTTAACTAGTAAGGTGGAGAAAGCAACACAGTAACTCTGTAAACACACTACAGTTCCGCATGGCTTTGGTGAGGAAAACAAGTCAGTCAACATGCCACGGGGTGTTTCTTGTTTATTGGCATTATAACCCAAATGTCAGTGCTATGCTGAACTCCAGAGCCATTTTGTTTACGATGCCATGCAGCAGCAGAGTATCCTTAAGGGGCTGTGATCCATTTTCAGAAGTGTTAAACAGGACACTGAAATCTGAATTAAATACATACATAGACATACATATCTAGTCATAGTCATTTTACCTGTATAAGCTGCACACTTTTTTGTGTGTATGTGTATACCTAATAGCGTAGCTGTTGGCTCAGGACATCTATGATTAAAAGTTTTATGAGGTGTAGAAAAAATTAGCATACAGTAACCTTCACGAATTTATAACAATAGAAGAAAGTTGCCTCCAGCACTGTGAGAAATGTGCAGTATAAACTTTCTCAATAAACACTTTTCAAAAGCTCCTGCTCTTTCTTGTCTATTCCACATCCATCAGCAAACACCTTTGCAAGCATGCAGCTCCCTAGAAGAGTTTGTATTTTCATCATCATCTAGACCCTCCTTTAACTGTCCAATGTAAGGTTTTTTTATTGGGCAAATTAATTCAGGTTTGAAACAGGGCACTGGAGTCCTTTCACAATATGGCAACACTAACGCTGCATGAGACACTTGGAATTTTCTTCTTAAAACACTGCCACCAACTTGAAGGAAAGGCTGGGATCATTTCCCTGTCTTTGGTGAAATTCGCACCACTCTAGATGGAGTTAAATTAAACCTGTCTTATGACTTATCCCTCCAGTTGATAATAATGCTTCTCAAGAGCAAATCTGTTTCCTTTGGCACAGAGCAGACTGCACCAAATTGACTGGCATTTTCAAAACAGCTTAATGAGAGAGGAAAAAACACCTTGGAGCATCTTCTAAGGTCTTCACCCTTGACTCTTCTTTGTAACAGTAAGAGCTGAATGCTGCATTATTACCGTCTTCCAGGAACAACAAAGTACAAACATTTCCACCTAAAGTGCAATTGCAGCTTATTATTATTATTATTATTATTGCTAGGTACTGGTACTATTGTATCTTCCTTAGGAAGCACGTGGGAAAACAGGGGGTTTTTTCCAATGGACAAACAAATAGGTTATGTATCCTCCTCTCCTTTCAGTTTCTGAACTCTGAGACACAAGGATAACAATCTATCAGAAGAAAATGGCATGGATGCCTCTTGCTGAAATAACAGCTGCAATTCCCTTTTTACTATTGACACTACACAAGAGTTTATAAAAACATTAATCAGAGTAGCTCATTTAATCACACTGTTTATACTTTACATTGCAGAAGATGATCAATTAATTAACCCCTGTTCTTCTATATGTGCGAACAGGAACACACATACACACATATACACACAAAAGAAAAGTGAGCTGTTCCTTGAAGGTGAGAATTACCCTTGACATGGCGTGGATTGATGTAAATGTTCCAGCTATTTCCACAGTGCCTGCAGCTTGACAGTTGGACTGAACAGAGCTCTAAACAAACCTTTGTTTCACATTCTAGTAGCGGCTTGTCTTAAAGCGTTCTGGAGAAGATTCAGAGGTTGATACAAATCTTATCAACAAGGAATCTAAATATTCTAAGCGAATAAGTCTACAAAGCAAACAATGGGGAACCTTTTACTGGCTAATAATTACTATATACAGGGTTTCAAGCCAAAAAAGAAGTCTCTTCTTCAAATGTAGACTATATTACTTTAAACCTCTGTATTTTAATGTCAGTGTAACAGCATGTATTTTAACTATTCAATAGCCATTTAGATTTTTAAAATATCAGATGAATCAAAGGAGAATTATCACAGCTCTGCTGTTAATGATTAGCTGTTCCTGCAGGTGGAGGCTTGGGATGGGGATTCCCAGCAGACCCAGCTTCTGCTCTCACTTCTGACTGATCTGAGAGATGACCTCGAAGGGTCAGAGAAACTGTAGAGCTGCTTCTAGAAATACCTATCTGTGAGTTAGGCACCTACATCTCTTTAATCACCTGCTTGACTTAGATCCTTAGATTTCCCTGAAAGATGAGAGCACTTAGCTTCAAGTCCTTTGGTGTTCTGAATTGCTACCTCTAGACAGCTGTCTTAAAGTCAAGCCACCACTTAAATCTACAAATACCTGTCTAACAAGGCAGTAAAGCCTACATACATCTTTCTGACAGGATAGCAGAGTTTCCCTGCATGTGTCAAGTACCTCAGGGAAGAAAGAGTGGTCTCCTGTTACACTTTGGAACCTATTAAGAAATAACAGTGCATCTAAGAAACACACACCGCACTTCTGAAATCATGAATGTTGTAATATATGGCTTCCTCCAGACTCACTGTAATTAGAGCTGACCCTCTGCCATCCTT
This sequence comes from Ciconia boyciana, assembly GCF_034638445.1. Taxonomy (NCBI): domain Eukaryota; kingdom Metazoa; phylum Chordata; class Aves; order Ciconiiformes; family Ciconiidae; genus Ciconia; species Ciconia boyciana. Next base: position 53,514,010 of record NC_132941.1, on the reverse strand, counting down.
CGAGGAGTTCTGTTTCAGCTCCCCCTGCCTGCTTCTTACAATTCAAAGAAACAGAAATAGGACTAAAGGAAGGGGAAAGAGAGCGAACCCTAATGTTCATGTAAAAACAACTGCTGTGCCCACGTGTGCCATCCCCTGTTTAAGATTACAGCTATATCTACCAAGACAGGCACAGGAAGATTTGAGCTCTGAGCCTAGAGGATGTGGAGCAACTGGCTGACGGACACACCCCAGCTGGCAGAGAGTCTCCCTGCGCAGGGTTCATGGCTCCTGTGCACTCGGCAGCTCGTGTCTGGCTGTCTTAGAGTGAAGAATGAGGAACGGGGTTCTTTCTACACCTGTTTGTGTCCTCGTGTGCCCAATTTTAAGCTACCTTTTTTAAAAAAAACCAAAACAACAATATAGTGGCTCTAACTGCCTGCCCCTAACTGCCCCAAAACAGCCTTAGCGGTGCTGCACCTCTCTGCATGTGTTTTCTCAGTAACAGCACCATTCACACTCCTAAAAGAATGAAAATAAGTTATCTGAAATAGATAAAAACTAGTCTGTCCCTGTGGGATGTCTTTTTTTGTTGGGTGTTGCTGTTGTTGCAACTATCATGCAAAATAACAATCCATCGCTGAATGGGATGCTGTAGATTGTCCATATCTTGCTGCTGAGGGAGGAGCAGAATACCCTTGCCTCAGTGGAAGAACGCTTGCCAAAGGGTACACCTGAATAATAAAGATTTGCAGCTGGCTCTGGGCCACCCTACATAATATGGGTTTGTGAGTGTATTTCTACACTGCTGTTGCACTCCTCCGGTATTTTAACTTCTCTAGCAGCTTCTGGATGGCTGACAATCAGTATCGGATTGCTAACAGCACTGCAAAGTTTGTGCATTGCAATGTATTCAGTCAGCACAGCAAGTCATTTACTTTCCCTTAACAAGATAACTGGTTGATTAATATACTTTACCCTGGGGTGCGCAGCAGATTTATTTCCTTCCCTGATACATGCTGAATACAGGAATGAGGAGTAAACAAGTTTGTTTTCAGTTATTTGTTATTTACTGGAACAATTCCTGAACTTTTTACTCAAACTTTATTCTAGTGAACCATTGTTGAAGCTAATGGCAATTCTGACTGAGTCAGGACTTTAGGAATGGGTCATTTTACAAAGTATTTTAAGTCTAATGACACAAGGTATCCATGCTCAGGATTTCTGGGTTCAAACCAGATGTCATGCATTTGAATAAAATACTTTGGTGATCACCGTTTCTGCTTTTCTGATGCAGATTACAGATAACAGTGATGTACCTTGGGTACTTTTATGGCCTCCTCCTTTCAGTACCTGAATGCTGTTAAATCTATAATGTACTTATGCTGAAGTACTGCTTCCAGCCAGTGCAGTGATCCTCTTCTCATTCTCATACAAAAGGGTCTGGACACAAAGAGTTGCTACATGAATTGCCAGAATTCACTAAAACTCCTGGAAGATACACAGAAATGAAACTCAGTCTCCGAAGCTCCCAGGATCACCATGCTGAGTAAGCCAATACATCTGCTCCTTGCTTTTCAGAAACACCAGGGCTAGACTACAGCAGAAGGTTAGAAGCATGGGAGAAAAGTCACAACCATAAACCACAGTATACTTCAAGCCAACAGTCTGTCTCATGCATGCTAAAATTCATGGACTGGGAGTACATGTATTAGAACGCAGGAAACAAATCAATACTTGACATTCATCTATCAAGGATTGTATTTGTGTAAGTAAATCAATCTTGCATGATGTGGAGGGATGGCATCTGATGACCCACTAGAGTTCTCTTTCAAGCTCAAGTAAATATATCAATTCTCCTAAAAAACTTTAAAAACAGGTTATGCATTCATGTACATTTGCCACCTATAAACCTTAAGAGATTTTTACTCTACCTGCAACTTCCTCATCTTTGTAAATGGCATCTGAATATTTCTGACTAAAACACCATTAGAGCACCTAAAAATGGTGCAGATCCCCAGAAGTTATTTTGACCTGTTTTCTTCTAACTTCTCAAATAAATTTGCACCTTGCTTCTGTCCAAACCATTTATTATGAGAAATCTGTTTTGTTTATGAGGGCAATGTAGTTCTGCAAAGATTCAGGAAAAATTAGACTCTTCCACTAAGAAAATTCGTTACCAAAAACGTTTTGTTTGATCACTAAGTAAGCTGCTTTGCTTCCCATTTCCCAGTGGAAGAAATATTTGCACTATTTTTATTGGAAAATTATTTTCTTACTCTAAAGAGCAGCAGATTATCTTCACCTGATGAAATTAAAGTGATCAGCACCTTTCCTGCCTGTTTTTTCAAAACCCTGTTTAAACAAACAGAGCCTAAACAAAAAAACCAAAAAGGCTATTTTCCTGGGAAGACTTGATTCTCTTCCATTTGAATTGCAGCACATGTGGGAGGAGGGAAAGAATGTAAATGTCAATGTGTTTTTAAGAGCAGTTTATCATGCTGTAAGTTTCTATAGCATAGAACATCTTCTAATTCTAGATGGACTGAGATTAGAAGGGCTAAAATAAACTAATGCTCCAAGAAGCATATTCAAAATACACAGAAATAGAAATCAACTCCTTTCTGAGGAGAGCCAGGGCAAGAACTGAACATTCCTCAAATCCCTATTGAATTCTTAAGGCTTACACAAAACTTTCAGGTAGATATGTAGACCCTCAATAAAGCTTCACACAGGTGAATTATCTTTCCTGTTTATGGAATGTGATTACTTATTACATCATCACAGGATTGCATACGAGCCCAGGTTAAGTTGCACCGAGGATTAACACAATGATTCTACAATTTGCTCAGTGTGAGTGGTTCTACCCTACTCACAGAACCTACTGGATACACAATAAGTTTTTTAAAAAATAGATAATTAAATTAATTGGAAAAATAGTATCAGTGGCAGAACAAAAGGCACTAGAGAAATTCTAATTGTATGGAGAAATCATCACGCCAGGCATAGAATCACTAAAAGACACTAATCCTTCAACTTAACACCAACACTAAAATACAAAACATTTCCACTTACAGTCAAAGTTAAAATCCCCAATCAAAGACCTAGTTCAGCAATGAACATTTCAAGCACAACAAAAGGAAAATAAAAGGACAGCACAAGAAGGAAAGAACCTGAAAAAGTAGTCCTGAAGGACGACGATGCATTAAGTACCTCCATATGCCACTTCATACTGCATTGGAGACTCCAGTTCAAATCAGATTCAAGGCTCTGGACTGAAATTAATTTGATGGAACTAACTCAGTAGACTGTTGTGCATCAAAATAATTGTGTTGATAATTAGATATTTTTTGTTCATCACTAGTTAGAACTGGGTTACAGCCAGAGTTCACGGGAGTACATTATTTTTTCATTTGAAAAAACAACAGAGATTCTCTTCAGAGTCCAATTCTAAATCAAGGCAATTCTTACAGTGTGCCTTTGACACACCAGTGCCTAATTCTGCATGACACTGGAGAAGTAAACATTTTTTTTTTTTTTTTTTATGATTCATACCCAACTGAAAGCCAAAAAGTAAATGCTGGGCCCGAGTCCTTACTGTATTTCTCATTTCTATATTCCAATATAAATCCCTTTAAATTCTGGCCACCAACTTACAACTGGAGTAATAAACTCAAAAACCACACTCCACCAAGTACTGTTTTCTCTCTCTACTCTTCCTTAAGATATATAACAACGCTTGGGTTTTTAGAAGGACAGGAAAGCATTTTTCTGCCTTTTTTTTGCCATGTCAGGAACCATTTGTTCAAATGTTAGAAGTTTTGCTAGCTTAGCTTTCTCAGTTAGTGGTGCAATTTCTTTGTGCTGACATGGCTATGCCAGGTACTGGCTATGCAATTAGATGCAATTATACTGGCAAGAAAGTGTTCTGCCATTCAAGAGCTGGTATAAGCTAAATCAGAAAAGTGACTTTTTTGCCAGTAGGAATGGTACTTCTAAGCATAGAAAAGGCCTAAAGCTCAATATACTCACCCCTTTAATTGAGGGCTGAGAGAACCGCTAGGTTCAGCCACAAGATAGGGCATTAATCCAGTGCTTCCAGAGAAAGTCAAATCCTCCAGGAAATAGAGATAGAAAAGAGCCAAGTCCTAGTAAAGTATAAAAAGCCAAAAAGAAAATTTCCCTTTTCATTTTTGGATGGAAAAATCCCTTCAAAAGGCTGACTTTATATATAAATGATAAAGGAGCAGTAAAGAAAGGATTGTATTTTGGCAGTAGATTTTGCAGTTCACCTGTAAGTTTCAGTGCGCACAAAGCACTCTCCCAAACTACCTCTGCTAAAATCTCTCTAAAGGCAGGATGACAGAGAAACAATAATGGGCAGGTCAAAAGAGACTCTTAGGGATTCTACAGTCATTAGTTTCCTGAAGTGAATTGCAGTTATTTTTATGAAAATAGACAATTCTGCCAAAAAAATCCCCAACTCGGACTATCTACCCTATATGTAACATGTAAGTAGGTTATACTCTCAAATCCAAGTAGAATCTATACTTGGCACCTAAAATATATAAATGCCAAATCTGAGAGGGTAAAGTAAATCTCAGCCATTTTGAAGATGTACAGATAATACTTAAAATAAAACTGAACTGGGCCTTAAGAATACCAAAATAAAGGAAAGTAAAAGGAGTGTTTCTCCTATTTTCCGTAGCAGGCTGTCCAATGAGAAAATCTGTTACTTGGCATTTGAGCACACTTTTCTGCATTACGTGCTGTATAATGGAAGCTACACGAGCACTGTGAGAGCGATGAAGAACCTAGCAGAAGCATGCTTCATGAAACTGCCAAGCTAGGGAAAGAAATTATTTTCAAGAAGACTAGGCTCTCATGAATGGGGCTGAAAAAAATGATACAAGATTGAAAAAAAACCCAGTATTTTAGATAATAAATGGGCAGAAAATCTTTGTATAACAAATACATGGAAGCAAATTCCAAAGCTCCTCCATGAGCTGGGAGAAAACTTTGATTTCAGTAGCAGCCAGCCTGCATAAACCCACATGGTAACACACTGTTCTAAAGCAGATTTCTTTATGAAACTATAGTACCAGCTCTGAGAAATAAGGATGGTTATGTATATGTTCAGACACTATAGCAACAAGAGCCTCAAATTGGATAGAACAGCTCTACTACCAAGTTAGCACAAATGAAATAAAACATCCGCCTATTTTGAGTGTTTAGCTAGCTATTGTTACTACTGAATTGAGTCATGTCTCTAATATATTCACTCACACACCACTGTAAGAGTGGAAATGATTTTATTCCCTTTTTACTTGATGTGAGGCATGCAAAAGCTAAATAACCTGCCCAAGGTCACAGAGAAAGTCCCTTTCACTTTCTCCTCCCTGTATCTCACAATACCTGAAATGAAACTCTGCTGATTTATACTGGAGACAGCAGTATCCCCTCTGCTCCTCCTACTCTCTGTCAGTGGGACCATCAGTTCTTTGGGGGGATTGAAACTTAGCTCAAAACTTGGCTCAATACAAGGACATGTGGGTGTTATCTGCCTGTAATCCCTGAGTCAGATATATGAGCTAATCATGCCTTTTGCCCTTGCACTCTTTGAAACTATGAGCTCAAGATGCTAACAGCCTGGAAGCATCACATTCTGACTGTCCAGTCCTGGTCTTTGATTGTTGACAAAACAATAGTGATTAAAAATATATATGTACAGAAGAACAATACTTTCACTACTACATGCAAGGCTTAAATAAGATACATTTGCCTTTGCCTCCCTCCACAAATAATCTTGGTTGCACGTCTCTCTCTTACATTTATGAACAATCTTCTGAGATGACTGACAACGGAGGTAACTGACATATAATGTGAATCTTCCCACCGTTATCCATTCCAAGACGTGCAGCTGAATAAAATTCCGCTCAGTCAGACATAAAATCAAATTAGAGGAGTTCACTCTGAAGAGAAAGAACTAAATTTGAAACAAATAAAGCAGTGCATAATTCACTTTTAATGGGATAAGTTCCTAAAACCACACTAATCATAATCCTAACAAGGTAATACATTACATTGCAAGTTTACCACATCACTGTTCAGTACGCAGTAGAGCAGTAGAGCTTCAGTCACGTGAGGGATTTGCCCCCACATACAAAGTGAGCAAGTTGTTTGGTTTTTTTTTTACAGTCGGGATTTGTTCAGCAGAGCATTTCTGTTTATTAATAATTATACCTTATGGCTATACAACATATTTTGCTCATACCACATGTGTTCACAAAGACCTTCACCCATCATTGAAATCCCTTGGTTAACACACAACATATTTCTCCACAAAGCCCTGCAGTATTATTCAACGGTTTAGAAACGAACAAAAAAATGCTGTATCTTTCAACTGCACAGATTCAGAAGGAAGGTAATGACTCAAACATGGAAGCTGGCTAACCCTGAAGTTACATTTCCTACGCCTGGCAAAAATCCCTTTGGATTTTTATTGACCATAAGTATTCAAGACCTTGGGTTTGGATCTGATTTTTAAGACAGCATTTTTCATCAGCACAGCAGCTCACAACTGTGAGAATGCCTGAGTTAAAGGAGACAGTATGACCGCCTGCTTCGCAGCTACTCTTCAAAGTCTCAGGATGTCCACGATTATTTGGTGTATGAGAGCTGATAGGTTATAACCCAAGATGCTGTGGCTACAGGGCACAGATAAATCAGAAACAAGAAAAGAGTTTAATAATTTCTATAACATAGGACATCTTTCTACACCTTATTAAACTGTTCAACTCTGAAAAGTCATTCTAAAAAAACAACATTCATCATGTTGCATATGCAATACCTCTCAGTAAACGTCCAATGCAAAAAATGTGCCCTGCTGACAGGTTAAGAAAGATATTTTTGTATGGGATTTTAGAGTCAAGCTGGGTTCTTCCTGTACTGTCAGCAATCAAAATTTTCTGACTGAAACATAGCAAATCATTCTTTTAATCACATAGCATGGATTGTAGCATGCTTTTCCAGCCGCATCATTTTTAAAGAACTAACAGGTGAGAAATAGTGAAAAAGCTAATGAAAAGGATATGATCAAATACACATCAGGAGCAGGTAAAGTAAGCAGATGCTTTTCTACATGAATCTATATACTGTGATCCTTACTTAACAAAAATTTCCATTTATATATCCAGCTCATCCTGAAACATTTTTCCCTGCATAAACCATCTTTTATTTAAAAGACCATTTCCAAAAAAAAAAAAAAGTAACAGTCAGAAGACAGAACTACAGTGCATACAATACAAATGAAATTATTTTTTCCTCATACAAACATTATGGCTCTGCATGAGGATGCAGCAAGGTGAATACCCTACAAATCAAACTGCAGGTTGCTGACACTGGGCTCAACCATTTCCAGATGTGGGTTATTTCTAAATTCCAAAGGTGTTTTTAACATTAAATCCACATAGTTTTTTTCACTCCATTTTATTACTACACTTTGATGTGAGGGAACTTAAGTTACATAATAGGCACACACAGAAATCATAGACACAGACACTCGCAAGCTTCACCTTCAACAAATATCCTATTTGCTAGCATGATGGCCACACACACATAAAAACGGTTATGTATGGCAAGCAAGAGATTAAGATCATTTTAAAGCAGATACAGGCAATGGCTATGCCTTTGTCACAGGGCAAGATGTGGATGAGGACAACTGGGAGTGAGGAGGTGTGACTTATGCAAGCAAACACAACATGGGGAAAGCTAGTAAGCTGGTATCCCTCAGCTGCTGCAGTCTGACTCTGAATACAGGGGATGTTATGCCAACTAGGCACAGGCCAAGTCATCAGTGATTCCCCCGATCCTGCAAATGAGCAGAGACTGACTGAACTGAGCTGAGCTGACTTCCAGGAGAGACCCATGAAAAAAAGATGTTGAATGCCTTTAAGCATGAAGGCATTTACCAGGATTGAAAAAAAGAAAAAAAAAAGGAAAAAGGAATGATCAGACCTTGTGGGGGAGCAGTGCTTTATACACTGGCTGTTATATTGACCAGACAGCAAACTCACTAAGCAAGACGAATTATATTGAGGTGACAAAAATTAAAAATTCCAGAAATGGGAGCTAAATTGCTGCTGTTTCTCATAATGGTAAATTTCAGTCAGGATCAAACCCTACACTCTCTACTGAATAAAGATACACTGCCCAGAAGGGGGCCTGGTGAAGCAACCCTCCTGGTGCGTACAGCTCCGCTCCCTCCAGAAAGTTAACATTACTGCTCTCTATTCATTTCCTTCTTCTGGAGGTGTTCCTCAGGCTCGCTCCTCCACCAGAGGAGTTTGGAACATGATAGCATCAGTTTCATAAGTTATTAGCGAGCATTTTGCTTTAGTGAGTATCAGAGCACTTCACAAAACAGATATCATCATCATACCATGTTACATGTATATAGGAAAACCAGTCCAAAGAACAATAAAATGACTCGTACAAGGTTACCAGACACTCAGCAGAAGCAGCTCAGCTAGTACACTTAGTTTGCGAGCCCTACACCAATGACCAGTAGGACATACAGCCCTTTGAGGAAATGAGCTGGGGCACATCCTTCATCTCTGGTTACCTCTCTTTACCCACGCTCTGCTATGAAAGAGCCCTATTTCAGTCATTGTGTAGGACTCAAAAGCACTGTGGCAAACCAGAGAAGAGCTCAGAAATGTTGACGGTGAAGCCCTGAACAGAATGTGGAGTGTGGTATTTTTGGCCTTTTCTATAACATCAATCTCACCGAAGGAGACCTTCATTTCAGCATTGTTGCGCAGGAAATTGGTGCCTGAATTAAGGATGCAAAGGATCTATTATCAATTCTAGATATAATAATTAAATTTCATATAGCCAAACTCTGACTTAAATCTAGGAAAATAATTAAAAAAGCATAGAGTTGCCACAGAAGGACTGCTGCGTAGACAGAAAGATTGTGCCAATGGCTAGTATAGTAACATAGGCTCAAATACCTGTTATTTCAAAGATTTTGTCAGACAGGCAACTTAGTACCTCTGTATCTCGGTTCTTCTCTTCTAAATAAGGATAACAGCTAAATGGGAGAACATTAAGGATAAGGCAAGATACGCAATAGAGACTATGTCAAAATCTAACAGAATTGGGTTTGTGCATGGGTAAAGCACAGCAAATTTGAAGCTATTTTTGCTACGTTTTGTGTAAGCTAACAAACTATTTCACTGACAGCACTTCAGTGCTATGCAACAAAGATTACATTTTTCCAAGCAAAGGCATAATACACCATACATTACCTTCAAATGAAATTGCAGATCTATTTTTTCCTAGGAAACAATAAAGAGAGAGAGACAAACCTTGCCTTGATAACATCTGCTGAGCTGCTTCTCAAGACAGAGGGAGCTTCAGGTCACATTCTACTCTCCATTGAGTGATACCCAACATAGGTATCAAGACTATTGGGGTATTTAAGACCAAGATGTTACAATCACACCTAGAGCTGGCAAGCTGTAGCTATCCCTACAGTCACCAGAGAGAAGGAGACAAATTTCCCAGTTTTACACCTATGGTTGAAGCCCAAAGAGAGTCCTTTTTTGTTATATTTGATAGCAATGTTTGCACTACAGGAATGTAGTCTCTCCTTGATTCTACAACATAAATCTTGTTGGTATCACTAGGGTTAAGGGACATCTGATATAGTTTTAAAAAGATAAGCTATCACAAAAATTACTTTTTGGCAAAGTTCAGCACAAAGACCTTGAAGTCAAACATGGCCCAGACAGCAACATATCTAAATCACACAAAACTGTAGGATTCCTTCTGCCAAAAGCCAAGCTAAGCACAAATGGAATCAAACAAGGATTTTCCTTCACGTCCTGGTCATAACAGGCATGTTTAAAAGGACAAAAAAGCCTTTCCAGAAGTCTAGCACTGACTTGAAGACTAATCTATGACATGAATAAACTAAACCAAACCTTTAATTTTATTTTGCAGAGTTGTCCAGCTATCAGTAACCAGGATATAAAAATCAAGTAATCAGATGCTATTTGTTCTCTTTCAGTGAGCCAGTGCTGCCATCTAAAGCTATCCAAGGGGCATGCAAAAGAAATTCAAAGTCATGCATCTAAATAACATTCAGGAAGCACATCTGAGCAGACAGAGAATGCAGGGTAAGTCAAATATGGTAATAAGATACAACAAAATAATGATGCTGCAGTACCTGAAGGAGTAATTCTTTCTCTATCACTTCACCTGTCTTGCTGATAAGCTGCTTCTGTAGTCTCTGTATTTTCTGAATCAACTCATAGGTATTTGGGTCACTGGCCTAGGCAAGAGCAAAACAGTCTCAAAAATTATACATTACAACAAGTTAGTGTTTCTTGCTTGCAAATGAAAACCGTGTCCAAAAGTGACAAATATAAATTGGGGGGGGCGGGGGGCAGTGTTGGGGTTTTTTTAAATGGCATTTATACAAGCAGTCCTGAAACTGGAATCTCTGCCTCCTGAAGATCAGTTGGAGCCTGTTCATGTTTAACTTTATTACCCTCATCAATCCTCCTCAGAACAACTAATATAAATAGGAGTCCTTCAGAGCTTAACCCCCAGACCAACAAAGATTGTTAGAACCACATGGCAGGGAAGGAAAAGGAGGTTAGTATATAATTTTTAGCAGAAACTGAAACTGCCCACTGACATATGAAGAGCAGTGCAAGTACTTCCCACTGTTTTAAGAACTTCAGTGTCAATTGAGTTTTAAGGAGAGGAAGATTCGTCTCTCGAACAAAAGAAAGAGTAACTGCAATATAGTCTTTTGAAACAGGTTGAGAAGTTAAGACCAGGAGCCAGTAGATGTCTCTCCTTCTTCCCTTTTCATTCTTTTGTCACAGATTGCATCTGGAGGAAGCTCTAAGGAGAAAACAAATAATTCTGAGAGGAGCAGCCAGCAAAGCTTACTTTCCCACCACTTTGTGTCTTCTTGTTGGATCCTTTAATGAGGAGCAAACTCTGACTGAAGCTTTTCCCCATCCGGGGATTCACAACACCTCTCTCCCAAGTGGTTTCTCCTTTCTCATGTGGTGTCTCTGGTGGCTCATAAGGATTAAACTCACACTGCAGTAAAGGCTCCAATAAAGTCCCGCTCTATGCATATTTGCTTGAACTTATAAGGAACTTGGTATCTCATGGCTCTTAATCCTTTGTCTGATTTTATCTAAATTGACTAATCAATTCAAGTGTAACTGGGAGACTAACACAGATACGCATGCAGTGCTCACAACACAACATCATTTCGTGAGAAACCAGGCTAAAAAGTAGTTCAGTCACCATGACCCACTCAGTCCTTGCTTTTTTTATAGCACTGCCCCAACATGGTGCCAATTTGTGACAAGTGTAGTGATATGAGGGTGTTTGTTCATTAGGAATTGAACCAAAACCCCATCAGGATTATTTCATATGGATCTTGCCATCTGCTGGCCTTTCTGTGTTCCAAACACAAACCAGTGACCTAGAATGGAAAGACGTCATTTCCCATTATCAGTTTATTCATACATTCATTTTCCCAACACAGGATGTTTTGACTGGCCTGATTTTCCTTTGTTACAAGGTGCTGCTGGAGATTGTACCTAGATGTCTTTAGCCTAGTTCAGTATGCTGCATTTTATCTCCCTTCCATGAGAAAAGCTAAGTACTCCTTTCAGCTTTAAGCTCAGCCTGGAAAGATCAGAAATTAACTATCATGCTAGTAAGCACAGCCAAAATGTTCAGCTCTACTTCTGTAGGGACTAGCATGTTACCACTCATTATTAGAGCAGCTAAGCAACCTAGGCTGGCATCAGATCAGAGATCCATGCAACAGAGAAATCTCAGCTGGCTCTGACTTACTTCGAAAATATCCAGTGATGCCAATTGATGTTCATATATTTGGTCTGTACTTGACAGATATTTTATTTTTCCCCTTCATTTTGCAGGTTCCAATAGTGTGAAAATTTACATTTGCTGTTTACTTAACAGTTGAACTCACATCACCTGGAATGGCTATCTTTGGGAGCCCACCACTGTTTACGTGGAGGCCTCTTCCTTTTCTCACAGATGTTAATTTACCTTCTGACTTCATGTATGTCCATTCCCCAGTCTACCTGTTCCATGACCCTTTCTAATTCTGCCTTTCTTTCCATATACATCTCTCTAATTGGCGAGGGTAGGATTGTATCTTTCCTGTATCATCCTCTTTCTCATCATCCATATTAAGGAATCACCTCCTTCTAAATTCACCTTATGCATTCTTATTCCCTTTAGCATTTGACTGGCTCTTTACAAATCCCTCTGCAATTTTTCATTGAGAAAGTGACACAAAAATAACACTGATTGCATTGTGCAAGGAAACCATTCAGCAGTTAACTATTCCACTGGTACTATGGAAATTTCAGTCTGCCTGCCCCTTCACATAATTTGCATAACAGTAAAGTAAATAGGCTTTGTGCTGTGTCACTGATTTGGTAATATGGGCTTTGGGAACTTGAAATGCTGAGATATCACCTCTAATTTTCTCCATCTGTGAACATTCAAGGGATTCTCCAGTTCTTCTTCCAAAACTTTGCACCGAGTCTGCTCCCTTAATAGTTCCTTCCACATGTGATGAACCTCCTGTCTTAAGAGCAGCATAAAACAAAAAGGAAAAAACCATACCAAAACCACATCAATGTGACCAAGGCACTAATAAACGTTAACATTAACAAACCATTCTCCCGTGCACTACAGCACTGGCAAAGTGACTCTTGTGATGAATAGTCAACACCAATACTACTATACCGGTGGAACCATAAGGTAACACAGTTAGACCTCTTCACTCACTTTAGTAAGAATGGCTCAAAAGAGGGACTTTTCATCAGTTCCTGGGGCACCTACTCCACAGCCTACTGGATCTCACTGCCCACGTCTTCCCATGTACATTAAGGCCAGAAGGACAGTTAATTCATCTAGAGTAACCTACAAATCAGTTACGGAGTCATATCCAGTTACCCCTGTATTGAATCTGACAGCTTGTGTTTGAAAGGTTTCAAATCTATATGGCTCACACAATCCAGTAAATAAAACACGCTCTATGACCTAAGTATGATGGACACTGTTCTTTAGAGAACCCAAGTTTGATTTCTTTTACTCTCACTACCTCTCCTCAAGGAATTTCAGGGGTGATTTGTTGCTGAATTTAAAATTAATTGAGCACTCCCAAGATGCTTCGACAACTGCGCCTCTATGGGGGGGATGGGGAGGTCAAAGGGCAGGAAAAAAAGGCACATGCTGCAATGGTCCAACTCTTATTACTTCGGTGAGTGGATCCTGTAAGTTCTCCAAGGGGAAAGGGGGTGCAGGAACACCATGTGCCTATTCCCCCACGGAATCTTTTTCTGCTAAACTCAGAGTTGCATTTAGCTCACTAGAGATAAAAAGGCCTTTTTTTAACTGTGAGGTTGGACAAGGTTATGGAAGAGGAAAAAAACCCACATCTCCAATTGGCAAATCAAGAAAGCTAATTAGCAGCACAAGTGATAAATGGAGTCTTTCGACAGGCAGTTTTCATGATGGTTTTGGACTTCATTAAAGTATGCGATTGCTGCTGCAGTTAGCAAGAATTGATCCACCCATCATGGCATGCATCATACTATACTTCAATACCATCACCGAGTTTCAATACAGTAACAGACTTTCAGCTGAATGCATTTGGGCAGCAAGTTCAAATCCTATTCCTGTCTGCAGTCAGTCGATGAAAACTGCAATTGCTAATGTTTTGTGCCCAGTTCTCTTTTCTGTTACACCAAATCAAACTGGCATAATTCCACTGGAGTCAACGGGACTGACCACAGATTTAAGTTAATTTGCTCCAGTGAAAGCCATGGAATTATACCGATACAGTTAAGCGAAAGATCTCACCGAAAACTGTGGTAGCTGCATAGAATTAGTATGATGGTTATCTGCTAAAAACATAGCAGCCTGTCCTTACAAACCAAGACTGATTCTATAGAAAATGACAATAGTTTCCCATCAGCAAAGAATACACCTCAGATACTGGAGGGTTAAAAAAAAAAAGAAAGGAAGCATTAAGCCAGAGAAGGACCAGATAAATCAGGCTGGGGCTATTAAACTTCTGTTTTAAAGAAACACAACCTTCAATGACAATTTAACTAAATCTTTCTCAGAGATCAAGTCTACATATAAATCTGGAAGGAGAGAGCTCTGAAAATGTGCAAGGGTTTGTTATAAATATGTCAAATGTTCCCCATCCTCTGTGGATTGCCTAATAAAAAGCAGTTCCACTAATTTGGGCCTTGGGTACCACTAAGTAGCTCACTGAACTATGAACACCTTTTCTGCTGCTGTCTGTCAAGTTTATTCTGTAGGCAGTAACTCACAGTACAAGGGGAAATATGGAAACTATTTCAACTTTGGCCAAGATGTCTTTTTTCCTCCTCTCCTCCTTCTTATATTTTAATTTTCTTAATTGTTGATAAGTTGTTTTGTGAATTTAATCCAGTCTTTGTTTGAGGTCAAACCAAACAATCCCGTTCTCCAAGGTATAATGTTTGTTGATACAAATCTTTACCATGCATAAAATATTTTCTGTCTCAAACACAGAATCATGGATGCAGTCACTATGGAAATATATTCAATCAGTTTTTCTACCTGAGCTCCTCCGCATTAGCCACACTCTTGCCAAGTATTCCCTTCTCACGTCGAAGTTTTTTGATCTCCAGCTTAAGAAGTCGGATGTCTTCCATTCTCTGTCGGTATTGGGTTTCACCCTTGTTTAAGATGGACTGCTGGATTTTTATCTTTTCATAGAGCAGAGCCACCTCATCATTGCGCCGAACAAGCTGGGACCCTAGGATATCTCTCTCATTCATAACCTAAGGACGCAGGGCAAAGCAATAATCTCAGTTACAGTTTCTCAGTACAATCCCAAAGTATCATGACTATATTTGCATCAGTCAAAATCATACGCATTAAGAGGTTTCACTGAAACCTCTTATTAGTTAGACAGGTTATTAGTGAAAGAAATACGGCAAGGGCCTACTAGTTTCCCCTATAAGTGTTCAGTCACCTGAATAGTATAAACTATGTATTCCGTTCACTTCAGTACCTTAACATTTTTGTTTCAACAGCACTATAAAGCTTTAGTAGTACCACATTTACAGTAGCTGAGGATCTTGATCTTAAAAATACACTGGACAAATGAGGGAACACAATGCAGTGTGTTGGAAAAGCTAAATTAGAAATTCCTACCTGGGCAAATTCCTTCTTCTGCTTCAGCCTCTCAGCATCAGCTTCAGCAATGATTTTTAGGAGTTTTCTCTCTTCTGCCTCCTGATTTTCTATAAAGTGTTTGGTTTCCAGAGCCTGTTGTTTCATCTTAAGCAGTTCAGCCTGACGGAGTCAACAAATATAGGTAAACTGTCCTAGTAACAACTTCCCATTACATAAACCTGGGATTAAGAGTTAGGATTTTAATAAAATCTCATACATTCTTTTAGTTTCCTGAGAGGTACATATTTTTTTAGTTTTAGAGAACAAATCACTAAGGCAAGCAAGCATGAAGACCCATAAACAAATGTTGTAAAGAGTATTTTAATATTGTTGTGTTATACACAACAGAAATTTGGATCGATTTTTATCTATGACATTGGTTCAAATTGTAATTCAGAGGCACCTCATTTAATAAAAATTTTAAAAAAAATTAAATAGGTCATATTTGGAAAGCTTTTCAATGGCGCTTTTATGTTATGAAAATCTAGCAGACATAAATTCAAAGCCAGGCTGGGATGTGAGAAAGGATAGCTCACCTTGCTGGAAAGGGCAACAATCTATGCTATGTAACACAAATTAGCATCAATTCAGGACAGCCAGAATTCATGGAAAAGATGGCAACGAGGCATGGAAGAGCAAAATTAAAGAGCTTTAGCACGTTTTTAGTGGATGTGTAGATGAGGAAGACTGGGAAAAGAGAGGCTGTCCCTAAGCGCAGGAGAAGTAATGCATTGTTACAGTGATTGCACACCACTGACATAAACTAACACTGGAATCTGCCCAATAATTCTACCCTATTGTCATGAACTCTATAATTCAAGGCATGCATGTAGATAAAAACTAATAAAAACTAATAAAGTCTTCCTGGATTATTAGAAATTTCTATCATTGCTAGGCAATTAGAGCCAAGATGGAACTAGCCTACTAGAGTCCATTTTCACAGATACAAAAACTTTCAAGCCTTGACTCAAAGACTTTGCCACAACTCTGACCCTCATAAAGGATGATGTTCAAGCTGCCTTTTCAGAAAGAGCATCATCCAATGCTGAAAGAATGAGGCTGTGATGAAGGCTGCACCTACAAAAACATTGATTTAAGACAGAAAGAGTTCCATCGTCATAATAAAATAGCTTGTTCCATTCTTATTTTCTTTATTAAAGTTCTCATTTTCCCATATGTGCAACACTCATACGTCTCTTACTCAGTGTTGGATGTTCATCAGAATCCATCAGCTGAATAAAAATGCAAGCTACTTCATATTGAAATGCAATCAACACTGTGCAAAAGCTGTCTACAAATGTAAAACTGCTCATGCGTTTGGCATTGCTGGATAATATTTTTTTAATATATCAAAATTCTATGTTCTCCTTATGTCAGAAAACATATGAGTTGTAAACAAGAAGTGGTATTAGATGGTGGCAGCAAACATTCATATGAACAAATCTCCTCACTGGAATGCACTAAGTTAAAATAAATCTGAACTGCCTTGTACAGTAAAGAATATAAATACTTTAAGCCACACAGAAGACCCACAAGCTCACAGGACTTTCAATGAGATTAAATATGCTAAAAACTACAGTATGAGTATCTGTGTACATTAGGTAAGAAAAAAGGAAATTAATAAACAGTCACTGTGCAAGCAGAAAAATGGTCAGGTCTGAAACTGCTGTAAATCAGCACAGCTCATTTGAAGTTGGTTCAGAGAGTTTGTAAGAACTGAAGAACAGTCAGCAAGAAAGAAGAATTTATATGGAACCTATGCCAATATCTCAAACCAAATTCAAACCAAAATCTTGTTTAGATTCTAAAATATTAGCGTAAGTGAACAGGTTTTTTTATTTGTTCTAGAGGTGGGAGGAAAATATGAATTTTATAAAAGGTATAACTGGGGCTGGACACAGAATGCTGAAATAACAAGTCAGAGGTTTTACATCCAGATTTCTAGAAAATGCTAAAAAAAAAAAAAAAGACAGGCATGAACATCTACAAAAATATACAAAAGCACTTGACAGCAGCTCAAACCTGGAGGGCCATAGTTTTTACAGCTTTCAGATATATATTTTTCAACATTCGGATGCTCTTTCAAACCAGTCTAATCCGCAAGCCTGTATGAAGGCCAACTGAAACCAAAAGATGGCATTGTACTGGCTTTAATGGCACTTGGATCAGGAATGCTTTGTTTCATTTACCATGATTACACATTTTTAAGACCTTTACACCAGCTGAGGCAAGCATAAATCCAATGTATATATAATCTCATTCCTATGAATCCCAGTCCTCCATGATTTAGTGCATTCTTTAAACTGATTTCCCAGTAACAGCTTGCTTGCTTCCTTCACATCAGTGCAAACAGGACAAATTGAAGCCAGATTGCTGCACAAATAATTGGGTTCTTTTGTGCCTGTGTCAATCAGCTCCCTCTTTGAATTCTCTTCTGGTTTAGTATTCAGTAGAGACACTGAGGTAGAAGACCACAATGCCCTGAAGCTAGTCAGTAATGTGATGTCAGGGTATGGACATGCTTGCTAGTGAATAATGGAGTGGGTAAACCATGTAGCAATCATATGTTTGTCAAATGGATGGCAGACAGTTCTGAGATGATGAGACAGAATTGGGGACTAGTTAAGGCAGAAAGCTGCACACAGGAAATGAGACACTGTTTGACTTCTCCATCACTGATAGGACAACTCTGAGACAGATCAGGTACAAGAACACAAATTCAGCACCTTTTTACAAAGCTCTGTTGACACCTTGTCATAATTGTAATACGCTGAGAGGGGCTGAAAACTCAAGGAGTCATTGCAGCATAGCAATAAACTGACAAAAGAAAACATCGTGGAAAGTGGCAGGGGACTTTTGGTTTTGGGGGGTGGTGTTTGTTTCTTGGTTTGGGGTTTTTTCTTGTGCTTAGTAAACAGAAAAAATAAGCTGCTGTGGACACTAACTCCTTAAATCTTTTGAGAGTGCAGCAAATTGGTTTGAGATATCACCACAAATGTAATAGTTTATCTAAGGATGGGCTGCAGCCAGTGCTGAGAAGAAGAACCAGAGCTTCAAGCTCAGATTTCCTTTGATTTAAAACAGATTCTTGCTGCTTTATACCACAATATTAAAATAACTTTCTGTGCAGAGGAACCTACTAAAAGGTACTGCCTAACTCCCAGAAGACTAATGCTTGCTAGTCACACAGAAATACAAGATTGAAGTGTAATATAATGGGATTTGCACTTAAAAATAGGAGAGAGAAAAAAGTTTTTAAAAATAAAAACTTGAATTATAAGGGTCTATACTAAAAAGTTTGCTAGAATCAGGCTATCCCCAAAATCCACATTTCTGCAAGCAAAATGGAACTTTTTAGTAAAAATGTTCAGTCACCAAGAGATTGAAAGCTTCCAACAGACAATCCTTTCTGATTACAAATATAGGCAGAGATTAAATTTGTCAGATACACCGAAGATTTGTGTAACTAATACCTCTAAACAGTACTGAGTTCTTGTGCTTCAATTACAGAATAGTTTATTAAAATACAGCAAAACAACTTCCACAGACCAGGAACATAATGCAGTCTGTGAAATCATGGAAACCATCCTTTGTAAGAAGGTGTATGTATATAGGCTCTTACTTTCAATGATTCCTTCTCCTTCTCTGTTCGCTGATGTTCTAGATGTGCTTTCACAAGGGCTGCTTCTTTATCTGTGATCTCCTCTTTCAGCTGATCCACCTGATGTGTCACAGTTTTCAGTTTCTTCTTCATTTCTGCTATCTCATCCTAATAGGACAGGAAGTGTGATCACAGACAGGGTCAAAAAGAGCAAGTTTGTGACTGGGGGTTCAGGCTATTTTGATGTTGGAAAATGTAGCCACAGTGCTTGAGAGGAGATCTGTTGTACGTACCACAAGACATTACTTTTTAATCCAACAGAACAAAACAGTTTCATTAAATGACAATTTTTTGTTTATGCCAGCGTGACATTGCAGTAAAAAGCCTTTAAAACATATATTGACAAAAATAATTACCATCCATTATGAGTATAACAAGCCATTTAATCTAAAGTGCTGGACACACGATAAGAACTAGCAGTCAATCCAAATTAATAAGATTCTGATCCTATCCATCTGTTTTGATGCTTCTAGTAATGTGTTTTTCAATAAAGTTGTATGCAGTTGGGCACAAATGTTTGGAGAGAAGCTGGTTTTATGCAAATGAACATACCCATAAGTAAGATACCTATATGCCTACAAGGGAGTATAGGAAATCCTTATCTCCATTTTGCCTATGTGCTAGCCTGCAGATAGGAAGGGGGAAAAGAGTGTGCTCAGAGATTGAGAAGTTCCTGGTATGAGAATATTTAGCATATATTTTAAGCTCAAAACACAGAGCAAAAAGCCTGGTAGCACTGCAGAGAGATCAGGTCACTAGGAATACTTCTACTCACAGTAGAGGTGCCTACCCATACAAAATTAAGAAACTGTTTCAACTCATTGCAGTGACCACACATGTTGTGACATGAATTGGAAGCTAATAAATGCAATGCTTAGACAGACATGCTCTTCTGAACCTAATGAAACAAGGTTTAGAAGCTATTACTCCTCTGCCAGAGGCTGCCACCTCACAGAGAAGACATCAGAACCTTTCACTGAATACATTCTGTTTCAGTACAAAACCAGGGTAGCTTAGAGCTCTTTCAGCACTGTCCACCATAGGTGTGGATTTACTTGACAAATGAGTGATGTTTTCTTGCATGAAATGCTTAATATAGTTAAGCAAGATCTTGAGTCATGGCAGTCTTCACAAACAGTACTGAGAAAGTACCGATTAGTAGTCTGACAGCCCTCAAAAACAAAATCCGTGGATTCCACACTTATTTGGCAAATTGAATGAACCACAAATAAATGTAGCAATATGCCATTAGGCCCGCCTGTTTGCATGTTCAGGCACTCCTGTGAATGCAAAAGTCGTATTAAAAGCTGCCTTTGCTAAATAGCCAATAAATCTCTTCAATATTGTAAAAAATGAGAGAGATTTAAAATATGGTGCCCAGAGATATACCCAAATACATTCCTAATTCTGTATTTAATGCAGAACAGTAAGAACAGACAATTTTTGCAAACAGGTCTCCTAATTGCTTAAACAAGTGAGCTCCTAACACCAAAAGAAACCCCAAGGATGAAAGCATCAGGTATTTATCTCATATTAACAGCCTGCCAGCATGTCTTTTCCAAGAGATTTTACTGAACTGAACATTACGGTACTCTGGAGGCCACTAGCAAGGTGGGTGACAGGGGAACTTTCCCCATTAAGCAATCCAAAAATACTTACATCTAGCTTTATCTAAACAAGGTTGTGCAAATTTGTTTTACTTCCCAAAAGGAAAAAGAATTTATCATAATTTTTAACACAACCCTCTTTTATTCTTTTTTTTTCTTTCATGACTGGCTGACCTGTTACTGAACTATGAATGGCTACTTTTTCACTGCTACACATAATATTGCCTTGGCCTAAAGATCTTTTGGGGTCAGCTATCTTCTCACACAGGACTTGCTATAAAAGTTTTATGGTAAGCCAAGTAAGCTATTAAAGTCTAAACACCAGCCTCTAACAACTGGAACCATGAACAGCATTGTGTATACCACCATATAACATTCAAAACCTGAAAAGGCTGATGGGTTCATTGCTTCATTTTGTAACTCAGCACATAGATGCCAGTTCTTTATAAGTAAGCAAATTTATGTTGTATATTAAAAAAAAAAAATCATCAGTGTTGCAATTTTTCACCCTTATTTCTCCTTAGAGATTGTTTGGGAGCAGTGAGAATCCCAACACCACGTCCACTGATGAGAGGCAGACAAAGGTCAAGTAAAGCATCCCACATAAATGGCAAAATGGTTCATTCCTAATCAAATTCAGCACACAGTTGGATAGGAACTTGGACAGTTCATTCCCATCTGCTTCTCAAGCAAAACACCTACCTATTCAAACCAGAGTATAAATTTGTAATCTACTATATATGTTATAAATCCTTATTCTGAAATAACCCAAAGCTGTAAATCACAGCTATCCAAGGTCCCAATCTCTGCCAATTGCAATAGGATTTGTGTAGTATTTTAGATCTTTACATCAGAGTAACAGAATGTATCCTTAAGTGATCTGTTCTCTTCTTCTAGTATTGTTAGTGAGATCCCCAAGGAAGAGATATGAATGGAGAAAATTATCTGAGGAAAATGACACTCCCTGAAAGGAACAAGCAAGGTGGAAGCATTAACTTCTGTCAGAAAATTCCACTTCAGCTGGGAAAGCGTTCCCTCTGCTTTCTAAATCATGATTCACAGTAATGTGCACACACATTCAGGGCTCAGGAGGCAATCTTGTTCCCCTTATACCCTATTTCCCATACATGCAGGCAACTCCTAAAGGGATAAAACAGAGTAGAGCCAGGATGGAAAGGAAAAAGTTTCTTCTCTGATAGGGTTTTATGATTCCATAGCTCCAGTGTACCATGATTTTATGCATGGGTTGAAGCAGGGATATTGCTACGTGATGACTGTGGACTCCTATTTCCAGTCCAAATACAAACTGTCCAGATAAAATGTCAGGGACCTAAAACATTCGTTTCCTCAAAACACACAGGAATGAAGAAACCACTTCTGCCATTTATCCAGTGAGCTTTCCTTTTAACAAATTAAAATTAGATCAGGAAAAAAAACCAACAAGAGCAGAGAGAGAAACACAAGGAAAAACAGTATCATTCTACCTCAGCTTCAATCAGATTTTTACTGTACAGGTTCCTCTCTGTTCTCACAGCTTCACAGCGGTTTTGTTGCTGTTTTAGTTTAATCGCAGACTCTTCTATTTTCTTCTCATAGTCACAGATCTGCATTTCCCGTATTTCAAGATCTTTCAGGTGCTGGAGGACCTGGAGTGGAAAGAAGGAAGTGAACATGATTAAACCATCATCACAAGATTATAAGGATGGGGCAGAGTTTGTGATTTTATTCTAGGATGACAAGTTCAAATCCCTATGATAAGTTTTAGCTACAGCTAAAAATCACTTCAGTCCAAGTACAAGTTTAACCTTCTGGATTGCTTATGTGGGACAACATTTTATTTTAATCTGATACCTAGGTTTTGTTCAAGACTAAAACTTGTAGATGTGCACATATTTAATTTAAAAACAAGCTACTGAAAATACTGCCACTGAGCGCGTTCAATAAAATCAGCATAAAAAGCTTTCATCAAGAATAGCCTTAGGTTATTTATAGAGCAAAGCTAGACTTTGTATGTTGTTTTGGATGTCAGCTGTATGATAAGATGAATAAACACACATCTGTTTTTCCAAGAAGCTCTGCATGTACTCCTATATTCTAACAACCCAACTTTTTTTAAATGAATACATGATCACAAAGTGTTGATGATCACAAACTGTTGATATATAATTACAATAATAAGAAAGTCAGTTAATGTAACTTACACTTGATCTAAATAAGCAGGTAATCACCATTAGATGCTTCTATGAAGGATTAGAAATACTGATGTGAAGATTACCTAAAGAGAATGGAGTATTGTAGACTGTAGAAAGATGATGATCACATGCAGTATCAATAAACAAAAATACAAAGTTTTATAGACACCTTTATTAAACAGTTACCACCATAACAATACATAAGAATTACTGTGTTAAAGGAGCAAAAATACAAATAGTTGCTAATCATTATGATGGGCTTCCTAATTATTTCTTTAAAATGTAAGAAACTTCCTCCTGCTGTACAAAGTTGAAAACCGAGGAGCACAAACAAGCAGTACTCAAACAGAATCCAGCATTACAAAGAAAGAAGATTAAAAGAAATAAAAAGAAAACTAAGGAGTACACACATCAAGAACATAATTTTTCAGGTTCACTGCCCAGGGGAGAAAACAATGCCACCCTTAAAGCTGGGAAAAAGATCAAGCATTAAAGAAAAAGCTGAGGAACCACACGGACAAAATCCAGGAGACAAGTCCATTTACAACTGCATTTCATACCCAGCTCTCCTGACTCTGTTTTTGAAGGTAGCAGTTTGAGCTAAGATTTATGTTCGTATGTCAAAGCAGAAGAATAAAAAAAAAAATGTTTACATCAAATAGTCAATAACTGCCAAGTTTGCGGTCGACAAAGTTGTCCCTTGCTTAGCAGTAAAGCCTTGCGAGGTCTAACTATGGGGCAGGAGCTTAATTAATTGATCATTCTACCAGGTACCTCCAACCAACTTTGAAGACAGGGGATAGCTAAATTTAGAAAATTTTATTACAGCAGCAGGAATACAATTCCAGCACATTTGTAGCTGACTGCAGAGGATCCCAGGAACTGCTTACAGTGCAATACAAAAAGACAGTCTCAGTTTATAACCTACTCCTGCCTTTTCTTCTTCTGTTAAAACAACCTGCCAATAGTAATAGCAGGAGAAGAAATCAATAAGGCATGTTTTCTATCTGCACTATGGTGATCATAGGCTGGAGCAAGATTTGAAAATAGGTCACTGCATTTGTAAGTCTTTTACTTGGTTTTGATACAATGTAAGTGCAATAAGCTGGTGGACTAAGTTTTCTGAGTTGTGCTCACAGGCTGGATGCTGACTCTGCTTTTTCAGGAATGATTAAATGCAAATAATTCTCCCTTATAAATACAGAAAAGATACATGCAATGTTTCCCAACAGAGCCCTGTGGGAGGCCGAGCATCCTCAAATCTCATTGAGTTGATAGCACACTACACCTCTCAGATTTGGCAATGAGGGGCCAAAGCTAAGCAGAAAGTATTAGATATTCATAGTTTTCTTCTGTACCCTCAGTTTTTTATCTGTACACTTAACTATCATCTACTGTTGGTTACCTGTTTAGTTCAGTGAAGCTACTCAAGATCTCAGTAATGGTGCTGTCCTTATTTGCTTACTTTTATTTAACCACTCGGAGAAGTGCTGCCATTTTCTTAATGATATGCCTGTTGAGCATTAGGTTTTCCAAAAGATTATGAGAATTTAAAAGAGGAAATATGTTTTTAATTTTCCTGGATATGTTGTCAAACTGTAAATTCAACATGGTAAATGGCTTTTTTGGAAAAAAATAACGTATTAGAGACTGTTTTTGTGACCTCTCATAACTCACAGTCAGGGAACACTTCAAGTAAGACTGAAGGGTATACTTCACTGCTTCCTATTCAGCAGCCTAAACCTTCCACAGGGAAACTAAGATTTCATAATCTAAGAATTTCAATTCAAAAAAGAAATATTCTACTAACATTTGTAGCTCAGTAATACAGGCTACACAACAAAGAGCAAAGAGCCAGATTTTTTTTCTCATTTGTGCTGGCTAATCTAGAAGTAAGACTATTCAACAAGTGACACTGCCTTAAAAATGGTACAAATGAGCAGTCAGCCAGGCCAATAATTAGAAGAGCAAGTCTAGCATGAATTCTCCCCACTAAAATCTTTTACTGTTGTGGATATAACTTTGCTGACTCTGTTCATCAGTTACTCAGTAGTAAATGATGATTTTGAAAGAGGAATTCTGCAGCTCTATAGATTCTGTCCTGCTGTAAATAACCAGACAGCTTTCAGAGTCAGCATGGCTCTGTCTGCCTTGCAGGAGTTCCAAGAAGTCTTTGGACTTAGATGGGTTTGGCTCTTTACCAGCTCTTACACAATTCAGGTGTGCAGCGAGCTCCTTCAGAGCCAGCTTGATGGTAAAAGGTGACAGAAGAGCATTGACTGGCCATATGATTACTGCCCATCAGTAGCTCATTCCCCGCCAGCTGTAAAGTGGCTCATGTAGTTTTGCCACAGTTTCTCAAGTTACCCATCTGCATAGGTCAAACAGTGAACCTAAGTATTACCTAGTGGATATAATAATCCTGATCCTATCTTCTCCTTCTACCCTGTGTTTTGCCCTGTCTTATCCTTCCAAACAATGAGTAATCTCATGTAGGGAACCTCTGCAGGGACAAGACTATTGTCTCACATACTCCTGTGCTCTGAACTGCTCCTGCTGCTCTTCACCTGCAAGCTAAGTCAGGAATTGCCCCTTTAGTGAACCACAGAAGCATGTAAGTCTTTTGGAAACTTGCAATCACAACGCAGGCATCGTTATACAAACAGCTCAAGTATCATAACCCATTTACTGAGGCTCTGCCTTATAAGAAGTGACAGAAAATTTGTACCCAAAGTGGCAGGGAAAAAAAGAAAAAGTAAACAAGAAAACATTTGTCATTTTCACCCTCAAAATATTGTGAGCAACCCTAATCAGAATTGAAAGCAAGAGCCTTGTAGTTCTGAGTGTTATGAATTACTCGCTGGCCCTAATTTACAACATTCTTAACTCATATCTATACTGTTAGAAACGCACTACGAGAGAAAGATGCAAAATATGACTTTGCAACAAAGACAAATCTCACTTTCGTGGAATATTGTTCCAAGGAAATGACAAAACGTATTCCAGACAAGGGAGCATATACCATTGAAAAAATTATTTAAAAGCCCCTGGTCACATGAAGTTGGAAAGGATAATTTTAAAGTGAAAAGATAGCAAATAAATTGCGGGTTGAAACGGCTTGAAAGCTAATCCCATTAAATCAATGAGCTTCTTGGAAGGCCCTTCAATGTGATCTTCAGCAATTAATGGAACATGTTACAACCATGTTCCTGAGTATACCATCAGGAATACAGTTGTACATAATAATGGGCAGCAGGCAACACAAATTTTATGCAGTGTTTCTCTGCAGCTGTTCCTGGAAAACTTCTGTTTTGCAGACTAGCTTGAACATGTCCAGATGTTTTCACATACTGGGAGTAATCCTTCAAAATGCTAAGTCTCTAACAAAGGTGTTGAGCACTGTCAACTCTCACTGGCCTCAATTTGAGGACACCAGTAGTATGCAAGATAAGGTCCTTTGCAAATAAGACAGAACAATCAAAGAGTAATTTCCAGCTGCATCTGAGAGTTTCTGTTGTGGGACTCAAGGTATAAGAAGTCAGAGGCCTTGGTTTGAACCCCAGCCCTAGTTTCATTTCCCAAATGGTCGCTGAATAAGAGAAATACATGGCTGTACTCCAAGTCTCTCATAGACTACACACTCATTGATGAGGTTCCCCCAGAGAGACCTGAAACAGTAGTGGGCAATATGCACTGACAAGAAGAAATCTTTGTAAACTGTGTGAAGACCACTGATCTAAGCTTCCTCCCACTGGCATGTTAGGAAATGAGTATATTATCTTTACAGTTTTGAGAGTAACGCAGGAAAGAACCACTTGCACAAAAAGCTGTTCCTACCTTCTGTTTGAGCTCACTGGTTTCATTGATGAAACAATCTCTCTCCTTCTCCAACTGGTAAATAATCTTCCTTTGTTTCTGAGCTTCATTCTTATAATTTTGGATTTCTTCTTCCAAGTTCTTCTTTGACTGTTCATGGAGCTTCACCAAATTTATCTGCTTCTGAGTGGCAGTGGTAGCCTTGACCAAGTTCTACAGGAAACACAAAATAATGCCTCTTGAGCTGAAAAGGCAACACTGCCACCACTATGACAAGAACTTGCCATTGTCTAAGTGGATTATGGACTTCCCAATGTTATGACCCCTTATGTAATTTGTTCAGTTGAAATACCTGAGCCTCAAATCTGATATTAAAAAAATCTCTTAACAGAGCTGCTAAATAGTGCTTTTTTCTGATTTGAAGTTAAAACACTACTGTCTGCATTACAAAAAAATGGATAGGATAGTTTACAAGTGGATATAACTAATGGCTGGAAAAACCTTACCAGCTTTAATGCATTTAGATCGTAAAGCATGCCAATAGCCAGTAAAATAAATAATAAAGCCAAATACCCTTCCTTCTCATGTCCTAAATAGCAAGTTCAAACGGTAAATTTACCAAGCTTGGTTTAAAATTATGCATAAGGATTAAGCAGAAAACACCAAGATATCATCTTTACAAAATCAGCCTTCTGATCCCACTTTTAAATTTCTTTCCCTATACAAAACAGGCATTTGTTACCTGCCAAATCTGAGCCTCTGGTAGAGTCAAGACACAGGACAGTGAATCTATAACAAGTAAAGCACCTCAGAATCATCTTTTAGCACTGAATTTACTAGAATACACTTCAGGAATGCCCATAAACATGAGATGCTATCCTGCAGTACAAGAACCTTGGGCTGATGGAAAATTATCAGCATGAGAAATCAAGGATTAGTATTAACACAGCCTCCCAAGCTGCTACATGGTGCATCAACATTTTGGTTTGTTCTTTTACTAGCAAAGACTCCGTTTGCCTAGATTGATATTAAACTTCATATGGTACAGAGCATAAAAGCACAGATGTAATGAACTCTTTGGGTATCAAATAACAGGTTTGCAATAAAGGTGAACACATGTAGCACTTTTTAACTCCCTGACAGTTTGTATGTTAAAACTTAGAAATCTTTTGTGTGTTTATGGGTACTAACACTATTTCAATGCACAGAAAAGAAGCAGTGTAAGCATCTATTTAAGGAAATCTGAATGCTTTACTTAACGTTATTTATTCTACAACATTTCTGTGTCACTGTGAGTGTTTAAACTACAGACATTTCATTCTCAAGCCATGAGATTTGTTTATCAGTATTACCAATGCAAGCTCACCTTGCTTAGCATATCCCTTTCCCTCACAAGCTCATCTATAGCTTTCTTGTCAATCTCTGCCTGCTTTTTGGCAGCCTCCAACTCTAGAGAAAAGGAAGAAAGAGAATAAATCCTGGGTTCAAGCTGTACAGCTGCTAAAAATGCAGAAACAACTTAGGGGACTTTTTAAAAAGCCTTAACATTACATGAACAGTTCAATTAGCTGTGACCAGGTTTTGCAACCTCAGGTATCAGCTAATGATATTAATACTTATTTGGGTACTTAGAAGAACTTAGAACTCGGGCACAGTAATTAATGGTATGAGGATTTATTGTACTCAGATGTTCAAACCAAGATACCACAAAGAAGTTGTATTTTCAGAAATCATGGAGCACACTGAAAATCAGAGTCTTTTAAGAAGTTTCAGTGTGAGCATCCAAAAACTGAGGCACTTTCAAAAATGGGGACTTTCAGATTATTCTAATCCCTCTATGTGAATCCAGTTCTCCTGTGAAACAGTGAGATTCTACTGGCTTCAATGGAGTTAAAATTATTTGCTATGGGTCAAGATTAACACTGGACATATACTATTAAAAAGAAATTAAAAATTGAAGAGATGTGCTTTCACTATATTTTAAAATTAATTAAAACTTGCTACACTAACACTGCAACTCAGGAAATGCAGTACATTGGAGTGCTAAGATATGTCAAATACTGCAAAAAGACATGTTATTAGTAGCCATTTGCAGGCATTCCAGTACAGATCTGAATTTACGAAGTTCCTCTCCCCTTTCAAGTACAGAGCATGACCTTAAGCAGTACTAGCAAAACATTTGTGGGAAAGCTCTTCAACCCGCACAGAGATGCATGAAAAACAGACATGACTTTCCATAAATACAGTTATATGGAAGGATTCATATCTCATACATGCAGTCTCTTCAGGACACAAGCTAGAAACAAGGGAGAGAAGGGAGAGGCATTTATGCCAGTATATATCAAATTGAACGAGATGAAGTTTCTAGCAAAGGGTTTTTTCCTGCCCCAACAAGTGAAGTCTCATAAACTCAAATGTTTTTCCAACTTCATAATATTATTTTAGGAAAAAAAAAATCATAAAACTGTTTTTTCTGAAAATCACTTTGAAAATGTGTCTATTTTTATTTCAAAGCATATTTTATTTCGAAATTTATTTGCATTTTAAAGTTAAAAAAAGAAAGAAAGTGCTTTTAAATGCTAAAAAATACCCTGTAGGGTATTTTTATAAAAAAATAAAAGTATAAAAAATAGGCTGTAACTATTCAGCAGAACCAAAGCAGGAAAAAAGTGTGTCCTAACCATGTCTGATTTCAGTAAGCTCTGAGATTGCTTCTCTCTCACAGGTCAGTGCAGGAGCAATGAAGGTGCATTGGGGATGATTCTCTGTGTGATATGGCACAAATTGGCACACCACAAAGTTCAGTTGTGTCTGTTGTATTTTCACCCCACATATGCTACATTATGAAAATTCTGTAACCCTACAAGGTTTTTAAAATGCTGCTATAGATTCCAACTGCCATTTATACAGTCTCATACTAGATACGAAAGGAGAATGATCCTAACAGAAGGATGTACCCTGAATGAATAAATTATGAATCAGAAGACAGATCCATCCATCAGTTAGGCACCTACCTCTCTCCAGTCCAGATATTTGATTTTTTAGGGTGTTTCTCTCATGTCCTACATCAACTTTTTGCTCCTCTGCAACACGCAACTTATTCTGGAGAACATCTCTTACTTTGTTCAGCTTTGAAATTTCAAGGCGCATCTGAGTTACTTCATCATCTCTGGCCTACAGAACAGCAATAAAGAAAGGGGAGAGAAAGTATCTACTGAAAGAAAATGCCTCTGTACTTGTCATATACTTATTCCATGAAATTCAGGCAGCAAAGGTATAAGTACTGTGGGTTGCCTGAGACAAGGTAATTAGCTAATTGAACAATATTAAAAATAATTTAAACAAAGCCAGCTAAGGCAAGGAAAATGATAATCAAATCTTGTGCTTTAGGGCTGAAGATGATCAATAAAGAATCTCCAGCTGCAAACCTCACACAGCACTACTCAATTAGTCCTGCAGATTAAACATGGGCAGCTCTAATTTCCTTTGAAGTATTAGGGACACTGACGGTGATGAGAAAGATATCTGTAGCGTGGTCTGGTTGCGTGTCCCTAATAGCAGGTATCTGTTATCCCCATCTCTTTTATAACCTATGGCTTTAAAGAAAAAGCAAAATGTAGAGTTAATCTCATTTGCTATACAATCAGAAGATAAAATAATCAATCAAAACACTGCATAAAAATTAAGGAACTGGTTACCAGGAAACACAACCAATAATCACAACAGAAATTTGTCTCTTTCCTTTTAAGAAGTAAATATAACTCCCTCATATAATTCAGTGCCACTGTTATGTTTTACAGCCATTGCAGACTACTGTGTTCCACTTACAGCTTCAGATACTGATTCTGTAAGATGGTGCATCCTGCTATGTGAGTATCCCCTGGGAGGATGTGAGTCTCCTCAGTTCTTACTGATAATAACTTTCCAGAGATTTATGAATACTTTCACAGTTCGGGTTGCCCAACACCGTAGTGGAGGCACTCAGCACACTGCAGGATGAAACTGCAAGCACAGCACCTACAAAAAGGGCATCTCAGGTCATGACTGGGGCTCTTAGAAGCTTTAGCAATTGGCTTAATTACTAACTGGGCAGTATCTTCTATTTTTTTGTTCCCAGAAGTCCATGTGCATGACTCTTTGAGTTCCATCAACTTTTCCTGAAGTTAGGATAAGATCATAGAATCAAAATCCTCCTTTTGACAGCCCCAAATGTACGTCACATTTGAACGCGTTGTTTGTAAAGTTTTAAACAATGATGGTAATGCTAGAAGTAATGATAAAACCAGGTAACCTGGAAAAGACAGTAATTTGTTTCTCAAATAGGTAGAAAAATATCCTCCAGTCTGCCTAACAAAATACAATAGAAGACAAGCTCCTACCATATAGCCCATTAAGGATCCAAATCAGAATCTTCTGTCTTATATTAGTTATGAACTGAGCTTTTAATCTGTCAGTGGTTAGTTTTTATCATTCTGACTAACAGTTCCCATTTAAAAACAAAAAAAAGCTCTCTATTGGCAAACAACCTTTTTATTTAGGTGAATTGGTTATACTTGACTAAACCTTGATAAGATAATGATTTTCTACCTGAATTTTCTAATGTTTAGTGCTTTAACCCCAATGATGATACAAAATGCAAGATATGGTAGACAGAGTAATAACATCTAACACTTATACATTACCCTTTATCACAAATGCTCTCAAAGTACCCTAAAAAGCATATGCAGGAATCATTTAATCCTTCCCCAACTGAAACTCACCTGCTTCTGAGTGGTACAAAACAACCGTTAAACAATGCAAAGTCAGGCAAGAAAACCATGTAGATCAGAAAGTAAACACCATCTTGGTTACTTATATTGAACTTCCCCAACCCATACTGTGGGGGGAAAATTCTAGTGTTGGAAGCCACTCCCCTCAGTGGAAGCTATGCAGGACACTGTCATTACAATCTATTAACATTTTTCAGTGAGTTTTGGCAACATTCTGATTATGTTAATCACTGTAAAAAAGAAAGTCGTTGCTCTTATCTGAAGATCTCACAATCAAAAAAAGACCTTATGCTTGTCAAAAGTACTGTGCATCCTTTATGAACACAATGTGTTGAGCACTTCGATTTATGTGTTTTATGAAACACAGCTCCTCCAGCAGGTCAGGTGATAGGGTTGGAGACTGCACCATGGTACTGCCACAGAAACAATGGCATCCAGTGACAGCCAGATCTATTCCTAAAAACTCTTCAGATTTCCCCCAAAACTACCTATAGGGAACTATCAGTACAAGAACTGAGGTCATCCCTGTCCCAAGTGCTAAGACTGCAATCAGAGTGATATGGCTGATAGGGTGCATGCACCTTCTGGCACTTACTTTCAGTTCTGCTGTCTTCTGCTGGATGTCTTGCATCACCTCCTCAAACATCACACTGTGCTGCTCACTCTCTTGCATGAGCTTATTATTTCTCATCTGAAATTGCTCAAGTTCCTTACCAGCTCTTTCATTCAAGATCTGTTAGATTAAATAACAATCCTATTAATTCTTTTTAATCTCATTACAATATCTACATATACATGAAGACAGAACCTTCCATCTCCCCAGGAGATAAAAGCTGCTACAGATTGTTGTCTGCTTAAAAACCACTCTTCATTGCTGATGAAATTACTAATGTGAAATATGATACATGTTCATACTCACTAGGGGAAATGATAATTTCTAATGAATAACACAGCCAGTGTCAGATTTTTTCTGGGAGCTTAGCAGGTCTCTCTTGCAGGTGGTAGATAAATATTTTACTACTTGTTAGGCATTTGGCAAGCATCACGTAACACAACTACTTGCTACATATAATTACTGAAAATGACTATGAGATTCAAATTACTTCAATCAGCAAAGGGCTGGGGACCTCTGTTTCTTAGCAAGCCAAACCTACATTAATATGCTGATAACATTTCTCTGGGTACGTGGTTTCCTGAGACCAGGACACAACCATTTTCCTCTCTAATTTGTGTTCAGTCAAAAGTCCAGAACAGCAGTTTCATGGTTTCTATGGAGAACATATACTTTAATACCGGAGCTGCCAGTCTTTTCTTCTGCTTGATGGGACTTCCCCTAACAGATATTACTCCATAAGTGAGGAAAGAACAATCGTCATATTTTTCACTTTAAGCATTAATGTGTGATAAACTGATGAACTCAATATGCACTATGTCCTTAACAAGTATGAAAGGAAGAGAAGTAGAATCTCCCTCTTCTGAATGCATGCAGAAACAAAGATAATGTGAAAACAAGGAATACTGTTTCTTGTGTTGCAAATGTCAGGATAACACTGTGTTTCAGGTGATTCTTTATTGAGACTTGGACACGTGTGGGATGAAGCCTATAGCAGCTGTATCAAACCACCTTCACTGTCATGCAAGCAAGGATATTTTATTAGAAATTTCAGTGGAATAAGAGCAGGCATCACAGCCAGCTACAATTCAGTTGAGAAACAATAACCCAATGACATTGCAATAGCCGAGTCATCTTCTCTTGCAGATCTCTACTCTGACTCTTGCACAGTTGGATAGCCTGTGTTTTGGACAGCCTTTTTGCAAAAGATAATGCAGGGCCTCCACAGACACCTTCAAGCCAGCACAGGCAACACAGTGCAGTAGTCTGTGGTTAATTAGCCTAGGCACAGCACTTTATGTGAACTATTGGTTTCCAGGATAGTTTGGACAATTGAATGCCCCTAAAATCTGCACTTAGAAAGGCTGAAAGGGACTATAGAACGGAGGAGGAAGAATGGAACAGAACCAGGAATTGTAGATATCCTATTTAAAAAAAAAGTGATTGTCCTGGCAGATCATGGAGCTACTCTCAAAAGCTGCATCAAATCAGTGATATTCAGAGAAATAATCAAGTCTTCTCTGTATCTCTTTCTGTGAAGTATTTTACTAAAACTATATGTTGACAAAAAATTGTCACAGATCTCTAACTTCACAAACTCAGGGACCTGAAGGGAAGAAAAAGCCATAAAAGTCATAAATTTACAAGATACGCACAACTCCCAAAGAAGTTTCCCCTGAGGTAGGACTGTTTTACAGTGATGAGATCTCTCCTGCCATTTACTGAAATTGCTTCTCTGAGAGTTTCTCAAAGTCAGGGGAAATGGACTGAAAACCTGAAAATTCAAACACTTGCAGAACACTATGTTAGGACATTTCCAGATAAAGTTTTTAGAAATAGAATGGGGAAAATCAATCAAAAAGGTTTACGAAGACAGTTCTCTGCCCTTTCACAGAAACTCTTCCACAGGTTTGAGAGGTAGATAAAAAATATTGTGACAGAGAAGAAAGAAGGGGGTCGGAGGTAAAATGACTTTACCAATGCCACTATAGTGAATCAGTGGCAAAACTGGCAATACATGTCAGAAGTCCAACCTGGCAGTCTCCTGTTACTGCCATTAGATCATCCATGCTCTTCACAGACTTTGTCTCATTTGCTGTGATCTTTTCAAGATGATCTCTAACAATATCATTTCGATCCACCACTGATCTCTGTGAGGAAATCTATCAGAAATCTGTCAGCAAGCTTTACATATTTACTTATTAGTAAAGTAATATTTATATAAAAATAAATATTTATTAAAATTTATTGACTTAAAATAATCTCCCTCCCTCTCCCTTCAGGAAAATCCATTTTCTTCTTATTTTGACATCTGACTCTAATGTTAGACCTGATGAATATAGAGTGCCATGTACCCTACCTTCTGCTCTTTTAGATGCTGTTCCATTTTCAGTTGTTCCTCTTTGTTCCTCTGTATATGTTGCTGTAAATTCTTGATCTCATCTTGCTTGTTATCCATTTCAGCTAGAAGATTTTTCAGCTCCTTCTCCATTTTTTCCTTCTTTCGAGCCTCTCGTGATGCCTCATTCTGATGCAGCTGGATGTCTTGCTGAAGCTATAATAATAGAGAAGACAAAAGTTTAAGTTCTGCTGCCTTTTATTCAGGAAAACAAGGCCTCTCACCTCTCCTTCTACTATGCTTGATTTTCAAAACAACAGCTTCTATACTACCGTACCCAGTACTACATGGAATCTTTATGCCAGATCTTCTCAGAAGTAAATATGTTCTCTAGTGGCTGAACAAAAAATCCTGCATGAGGGAACCTATTTATTGACAAGAATTTGTTAAGCACCAGTCAGTTCACCCACACAGAAGGGTCTGATACAGTTCAGACATAAAAGCATTCCTCTGGAGATGCAGTGGCACAAATGTATTTTCAGTTTTAAGTTACTTGTGAAGTGGTAGTTTCTGAATGCAGCGTTAAAACTAATTTGGGCTTGATGTTATATTGCAAGGATTTTTATTTTGATTTTTCTATCTCACCAGCAGAAACACTTATTACAGTGATAGTAAAGGAAAGAGAGAGATGTCAGACCAGTGTTCATTTTCACAACTGCTCTCAATCTTTCTGCTCTCAAAGCTCCTCTGCAGGAACTTTGAAAGAGGAGCTTTCTCTCATATTTAATAGACTGTCTTGTGACTTCTGCTCTCTCCCTCCCCAAAAATGTGATGGAGTAGAATCAGCAGAGAGGAGACACAGGGGGGTGATCCACATGGAAATATTCAGTTCAGCCAGGGACCAGCAATTGAAAGATGTTCTTCACTTAAAGATTCCTCTCCCTCTGAGCCCACAGATGAAAAGTTGCCAGAACTGACTGGGTCTTCAACAGGATCGTCAAAAAGACATTGTCATTTAAGTAGTCTGAAGTGGAGAATAATTTCATACTGGGAGAATGGGAGGTGGTTACAAACGCTGTAACAATCCCATAAATTTAACGGCTGATGAAGTGAGTACCAGAAGATTAAGGCTGGGAAGATTCAGTGAGTTTTGATGGGAGTTTCAATCCTCTCTCTTTTCTCCCATGCCCACAATGTTGTCAGAAAAGCAAAGATTTATATTCTCTTGAAATACATTCCCAACCATCCACTTTAGAAACAGAAACAAGTTCTGTGCGTAAAACCTAGGCTCATCATTACTTTCCGATTTGTGATTTTAAAAAACTGTAAGTTAAATGCTGCTTCCATCTCTCCTCTGTTCTTTGTTTAAGTGTTCTTTTCTGCTTTTCCTTTCTCCTGTTGTCTTGCTCCAGCCCCTGTTTATATTCTGCTTTAAATTCTTTTATTCCTCATTATTATGTTTTTATATTTTGAAGTATCAGAGTTCTGTATCCCATCTTCCATCCATTTCTACTTTCTCTCCATTAGTGGGTATCCTATTGATCCTCAGTTTCCTGTATCTCTAGCTGTTATACACGTTTAAAGGAAGCTATACCTATTGATCAGTAAAGAAGAACTGTCTACTCAGATAGTCAGAAAAACAGGGAACCTAACTTAAAGAGGAGACAAAAAAAGTAAAGCTAAGATGGAATATGACTGCTCTCTACAGACACTGGTGAGGTGAAAAATTATTAAGCTGAAAAACAGTAGGCAGGAATCAGTGTGAAGAAGAAAGTAGGAGGTCTCTAACCATTAGAAAAGTGAGGTTCTGGAAAAGCTTCCCATAAGCAGTAGGGGAGAAAATAGCCTAATTAGCTTTTAAGTCAGATTTTGATACATTCTTAAAAATGATGGTATGGCATCATATGACAACCACTGCCAACAGCAAGGGACCTAGGATCTCCATTCCAGGTCTAAGTGGTGCTTTGGAGGCTTAAGGATTTACAATGCAGAAAAAGAAACACATCTCCAGTATGAACGATAACTATGATTCAGGCAAAGGAACCTTGGCCTCATTCAGGGTATTGGGAAGCTATGGAAGTAGGTGGTACATGACAATACGCTTTGCAAAGGACATAGCCTAGAAGTAGAGAAAAATATAAAAATCATTCACAACAGACTCCTTTCTGAGCACACCTGAAAATGTTTGAGATGTGAAAGAACAGGTAGTAGCATACTAGTCAATGGAGATCAATTGCCAGAGTGGAGAATGGTTCAGGACAAAGCCTAAAATCACCACCTGGTGATCTGTACAGACCTGCATAACGGATTGATCTGCCTCGTTTTTTGCCCTCTCTGTTTCCTGCTGCTGCTCTGTGGCTTGAGTTAGACTTTGACGTAACTTCACGACCTCTGACAAGAGTTGGTCTCGCTCCTTTGTTATCTCTTCTTTAAGTTTTAGCAAATCCCGGATACTGGAAGCAAGGAAATAATAGTCAAGCAGTGTCACAGGCCCCTTCTGTTCTTCCTCCTATGCCAGAGCAAGATCTTTTGTGAGAAACAGGAGTTAAAAAGTAATTTGTTTCATTTTAAACTCCTCTTGGATTAGTGCTCTGCTGGTCAATTGAATTATATACTCTGTCTACTGTGATCATAGTCACCATCAACACAGGCAGCTTTAAAAGCTAACCTAGTCCAATAAATCACTCTTTCTTGTTATATCACATCCTCATGGGTCTGAAGAAACCTTCAGTTTCTCAAAAAGGTAACAGGGAACAAAATTCCTTCTCTGCCCATTGCAAAATTACTCAGGGACCAACCTGTTACATTGTTGTAACCAGTCTCTCTCCAGCTCACCTGACTGGGCACTTAATTGGGTTATATCTTACACTCATCTAATGTAAGAATAAAACAGACTCCCTGTTTGGACACATTTACAATCTGAAAGAAAGTCCAAGCAGTGTGGGTTCAAGCTCAACCTTAAAAACCAGCCTTATAATTCTAAAAGACTAGAGGGTTTTCAGCCCTATAGGGCTGAAAAAAAACCCTATAGGGCTGAAAAGCTACAAAGGAGTTGTCTAGTCCCATGGCCTCCTTACTGGAAATAGTATTTAAGCATGGAACTGGAGGGCAATACACAGAGAAATTTAAGAAGAAATTGTAAGTAGGCAGGTCTCAGCAGCCTGGGCAGCAGCTGGAAACAGCAGGAGTGAGGTCTTGGCAAAGCAACAGCTCCTGGCTCTTGCAGGAAAATGCAAAAGCAGCCACAGAGAGCTGCCTTTAGGGAGAGTTATACTAGGGGAAGGCTTAACGACCAAGCTTTTAGATCCAAGGAAACCTGTTACACAGGTCCAGAACATTTCAGGGCCAAAAGGTGAAGGAGTGGATTTCTCATGCATCCAGGTGGTTTGTGTGCTGGCACGTTCCTTGGAGGGGAAAAGTTTGAGCACAATAAAGGCCTTGCTCACAGACACAAGTCTTGTTTATGCAGCCTGGATACACAGTGCATGGGGAGATGAGCGTGTCCCATACACATCCTGAATGCATAATATAAATAAATACCTTACACTGTGTGAAAATTTCAAGCCAGAACCAGCTGGGCCATCCATCAGCGATCTCGATAGAAAGTGCACAGGTCATAGGGTCAACATACTTAATCTCATCTTTGAGTTTACACTTAATCTTACAGCATAAGCAGAGTCTGAGGACCTGATACTACAAACACTAGCTTTTGGAGGGCTTTTGAGCAGCTCCTGAGGATCACTGTTATTTGCACACTGTAGCAGCTAAAGGCTCCACCTGAGACTAGGTCTCTCTATGCTAGTGGCTGCATGTGTGTTCAGTAAAAAAACCCCATAGTCTTCACAATGTACAAATATAAAATACAAACAAGAATACAGACAGCAATAATGCCTTATAGCAAAGCTGGGAACAAAAGAGAAATCAAGTTTCCTGCTTCCTTGACTTATCTACTTGACCCTGCTGCCATCACATGTAAAAATGTTGACAGGATCCTATTCTCAAAGACAAAGTATGTTGAAATGTTAGTCAGATAAAACAATACGACAGATACTGAGGAAGTGCATAATACTGATTTTTATTTGATCTCTCAGCTTAATCCAATGCTGAAAGAACTCACTCAGAGCCTGATTCTGTACTTGCTCACTGCATAAACACATAGACCAATAAATGTGCATTCATGAGAAAAGCGAAAGGCAGAAAAGACCTCTGTTTTCCCATGTCTTTGTAGTGTCTAAATGGCTAAACAAGGTGTAGAATGATAGAAAATCAGATCAGGCTTTCCCCCTCCCTGGGGAAAACTTACTTGTACTCCTGTCCCAGGGACAGCCCAGATCCTTGCTCCACTAAGTTAGTTAGGCGTGCAATTTCCTCTTGCAGTGAATTAATCGTTTCCTTTGCTTTCTGTTCCTTTTCATAGGCTGTATCTACCATTTTCCAGGCCTTTTCAATCTCCTAGGAACAAAATGGAAAACAATTACATAAATTAAACTGGGTTGAAAATGAACAACAAATTAAAAATGTATTGCCTTGCATTTTGGATAATTAAGAAAACAGGTTTTCATGCCTTTTCATGCTTATATTCACAACAGTTTTCTTCACCAGTTGCTTTTCCTTTGGACGAGGGCATAGGAAACATTTTGAGCCATTCAGGCTATGTCAATTTACACCACAAAAGCTCTAATACATTTTCTTTAACACATAGATCTGAACATTATCAAATCTCACTCTACAAGGTTTTGGTCATGTGAGTCCCACTAATATCTGAAAATTTACTGAAAATTCAGTGCCCACAAAGGTACCGTCTACTTAAATAGCTCACTTATGTCTGTAAAAATCTTATTAGCTGTTATGCCAATGAACATCCAATTTTATTTGGATGAGAAAAAGATGTTACTCTGGGCTTTTCTCCCTCTTTGTTCATTTTCACCTGTGAAGACCTAGTGTATTTTGATTTTAAGTATATATTTCGACAACCCACAATTCTCATGCCAAATTCCAGCACATGGAATTACTTGAATGACAGACTCGTGTGCCTCTCACAAGCCCAGGATTTGATATCCACAAATAGGATAGGGGAGGAGGGTTCACTTGATTTTTTAACTTCCTCTGCACCTCTCTCCCTTGAATCAGATCCTTAAGAATCACACAGCAGGCTTATTCCTTGCCAGGTTCAAATCAAGCTCCTACCAGTTCTGGAATCCTGTGCTAAAAATATGCATAGATTCAGAAAGTGACTGGACTGGAAGAAAAGTTCCCAAAGACTCAGTAAATAATGAAGACACTACTTTTGACACTAGAAGTCCCTGAGCTGCAAATCACAGCATGATGTCCTCTCTCATGCTCTTTTCTCAGCTGGCTCCTGGTGGAGTTCTGGACTTGATGGACTTGTACAGATTTAGACTCCAAGTGTGGCTGTGCAACTCTACATTAGCTCTAGGGTCTCCCCAAGCAAAGCCAGACAGAAGCATCATTACATCAGGCCATAATATCCCTGTCAACTCCTACTTGCATCATATGAAAATGGGGCAGGGAAAAAAAAAATTAAAAACACTCCACAATGAAGAGTAGCAAATAGTTTAATTTATATCAAATTGTTTACAGCAGTTCTTTATTGAAATTAACATCTCTGGTTCTAAAAAAACCCTATTTAACACTAAACTCAAAATGATGACACCTATATTACGGTATATTGTTAATATATTTATTGAACTCTTTTCAATCAAATAAATGTAGTACTTAGCTGTTTACTGCCTAAATTAAAAATTCAATTCTATCAAACGAGCAGAAGTAACAGGCTACCATAATTTGCTGAAAAGCTAACACAAAATACAACATCTGTAGCCTCTT
The DNA here is from genome assembly GCF_034638445.1 of Ciconia boyciana. NCBI lineage: Eukaryota > Metazoa > Chordata > Aves > Ciconiiformes > Ciconiidae > Ciconia > Ciconia boyciana. Next base: position 53,473,876 of record NC_132941.1, on the reverse strand, counting down.
CAAACTGGAGAGGGAATATATTTTCATTTTATTTATTCAACTAGTTCAGCATATCCAAATTTGAGAAACCATCTGGAGCTTAAAGATCAGGAATGTTTGCTCTTCTTTTTTTTTCCCAGCCTATTAATAAAGAGTAAATGGTGGGCTTTACTTGTTCAGAAATTCTGAAGATTACAGTCAATTAATTCACTACCTACAAACAGTATTTTCATTACTTAATAAATTACTTTTAGTTCAAAATTTAGTTTGAAAAATATGCTTTTCACTTATGTATCATCAAGCATATTTAAACAGTTTTAAATATTAAAGTCACGTTACATTTTATACATTTTGAGTTCTAAATTCCATTCAAATGCAGCAATGATCACACATAAAGTATTAAGTATCATCTAGTAAATAATAAATTTTTCATTCATTATTATCTTACATAAAAATGTTCAATTATGAAATTTAAATAAATGCATGCCAGGCTGTCATAATGGTATGAAGACATAGTGTATCATCTTGACTGGCAGAAAAGCATAAAATATAGCTGTAAATAAACATGTTTCAGATTTTCCAACTGATAAGAGGTAACCAACCTTTCTCTAGAAAAATGCAAATGGAAAGTAAGATTAAAGCTGATTACTTAAATCAAAGCTTCCTGCTGGCTGATTAGACTGTGATTAAAATTGGTGAATTAAATCATTACGATTGAAGTTTTGGGGGATAGAACTGGTGAATAAAATCAATATGCCCTCTGAGACATCTTACTGGCTTCAGTGAGTCTTTTGTTCTAGTGAGTATTCGCAAAAGTGATCCCCTGAAGTCACTGAGGCCATTCAGAAAAGCAGTGATTTCAGGTCACCCTAAGCTGTGCTTTTTGAACTTTAGCTTGCTTTCAATGTGTAAGAACAATTTTATTGAATTTGTATTGCTAAAACCAATTTTCATCAATAAGGTTAGCAGGCACAGATGATGGCCCCATTAATAAGCAAAATCTAAATAAGAATTTGCTACAGACTTCAGCATCAGCAAAACTGGGCTTCATTGTAGTTGTTTCTTGGTTGTGTCTTTTACTTTGAATAGCAGATCAACAGATTGCTTCCTTTAAATTCAACAGTAAAGAGGAGGAAATTTTTTATGGTGGTAGCCTTCATTGAAAAAATATTCACATTATTACCAAGTGGAGAGGGGAACTGAAATAATGTAGAGTATGTCAGCATCACTGGGTGATTGCAGTACATGGTTAGGTAGGTGACATGCATTGCAGTCTGTTGTATAATTAAAGATGGAAGTACACTGGATGTTTGCAGTTAGAATCATTCAAAAATTTTTTGAGAAGTACTGGAAGTCTGGAAATTGTGAAGCAGAATTCATAAAGTGTGACTGCCTTACTTTATTTTCATTAAATACTCCAAAAGATCACATCAATTTCACTGCTCAGAAACTGAGAATTACTGAAATGCTTTCTTAGTATATTGGATTGATACCCCTGAAAATTGAAAACGTGGTAATTCCAAGTGCGGTGTTACAAGCTCCTATAAATTCCCCTTCCAGGGTTCTTCCAGTGCAGCCTTGTGGATCAGTATCCCTATCAATGAAAAAGAGAACTGTATTCCCTTGGTGTTCAGCTTGGCACTTTGCTCCTTTGATATGACTGTAAACAGCAGACTATTATGTCCGGTTTATTAAAATTACAAAACAGAGCACTGAACAACCATCAGACAGTTAACAGCTATTGATTATTATTGACCTGGGTCCTACCAGGCACTGATCTGTGTAGTTAACCCCTGCCCCTAAGCAAATTCTACTGATTACAACAAGGCTTCACACGGAGAAAAATTTTGCTTCTGCAACTTGTATTTGTTTATGAAGCAATGACCTAGAAGAGGAAGGCTGTACACCTGTTACCCCAGTGACCCATCAAGTCACCAAGATTTAGGGCCTTAATTTGAAGCAACTATACAATTTTTACAGGAACAGGCCCACCAGGATTCTCCTATCTTTTGTAAATAATGAAACAGTAGAACAGATTGTTTAATTTAGCGCTGAAGAGTATAATCTTTGCTATTTTAGCACTTCAGCTTTCCTCAACACTTGCCTTGGGCACTTGTGAAACACATTTTTTGAATGTTAGTAAAACTGTAGTGAAATACCACAGCTGTAATGGAACTTCCCTTCAGAAAGGAGAATAACATGAAATATGAAGGGTATACCAAACAAAACCCCAAAACACGACATGAACATTTTAAACAATATCCAAATAATTCCTGAACATTTAAGGGAAAAGCTAATTCTCATAACCAAACTGAAAAAGTATCAGTACTGTTTACTTGGCCCACAGCACACCACTAGAATTGAAATGTCACATGTTGTGCATTGCACGTAATTTCTAATAGGATCATATTGTCAAGCAGCCTTTTCACTACAAAATCTTAGCTGGTTCAATAGTAGGTGGTATTGTTAAGCCATACGTTGCCTGAGCTTCAAATTAGCTGCTGAAATTGGAAAGGCTCTTATTTTTCCTACTCTTCCACTCCTCAGTTTTATAACATTACTAAAACAATGTCTCCTCAGCTTGGGAACATCTTGAAGAATTGCCTCTGCTGCTGTTCACACTCAGAGTACTGCCATGTAATAGCAGAAAGAAAACAATTAAGGATCATTGCGGTCCCTGACACCCACCTACCAGGTTTTGATTAGCAGCAGTGAAAATCAACAAGATTTTCTACAGTTTTCCTCCTCCTTGAGGATGCTTTGAGCAGTACCATGGGCTTGCAAGCTGCAGCCATAGGATGACAGCACTGCTATTTATATTTACTCTGAGTGTATTTTCTTCCTAATTCTAAGGAAAATAAACTTCATTTCAAAGAACTTCTATTTCTGTAGTGCTCATAGATCACTCTGGATTGTTACACTGGAACAATTTTACTGGAACAAAACACTTTATTGTAAGGCATGGAGGTTTATCAACTAAATGCTAAATTAAAGCCTGTCTAGGTTCCACAGCCTAAGCTTTTAAACCATCAGAAGGAAAAAAGTTCAAAAGACAGTCTTCTGATCATTTGGCAGCTTTAGGTTTCTGGTAGTCAAACCTCACTGTAAGGCTAAAAACATCGACTGTTTTTAGCAAGTCAAGCACTTTTATTTGACAGAGTTCAAATCAATAATAACAAAGAACACATCAGAGTAAATTGGTAAAATCACATTGAAATGCTATATAGGATTCCTTTTCAAAAACACTGTGACACATTTATTTATATGAGTTGATGAAACTTCCCTGGTCTACAATCCATATTTCAGCAAGTAAGTAGATTTTTTATGTTCTGGCAATAGTTAACATCCAAGCAGTACTTCAAAAATATTAATGAATCCAGTCTCAAAAACTGTATATTGTTGGAAATGTGCTATTTTACAGTGGGAAAGCTTAAACAAAAATTATTAGTGAGTACTTGAAAGCTGATGGAGTTGGTTTAGTGAAATAAACACAGAATTTGACTGGGACTAGTAAAAATATCAGGCTAAAGAAACAAAGTGATTGGTAGCAAAGCAGAGGTTGAAAAACTGGAGATGCCAGCTCTATAGTTAGTCCTCCGGCTAGTTCTCTACATAAAATAAAGTGTTATTGTAGATGCTTTTCTTATTACCATGTTTTTCATTAACAATTTGCAGATCATATTTAATACTATTCAAAACTTTACCATCTTCATTGATGATATAGTTCCCCGATCATCCTTAGAGAGCTTTGTGAGCGCAGCTACTTTAGATGAATTAACCACAAGCTCAGCATTCAGCTCCCTGCATTTCTCCATGAGACGCTTTTCATTTTCATGAGACTTCTTCATAACAGCATGGAGCTTCTCATATTCTATTCGGAATTTTTCCAGAGTTTTATCTCCCTTAAGTAGATCTATGACTTCTTGGAAGTCTTTTTCCAGTGCTTCATATGCACTTTCTTCTAGATACGGTTTGCCAGACTTTTCCTGAATGAAATGAGATAGATAATCAACAAACAGGAGGAATTCAATATCTCACTTATGACCCCAGAATATAAAAAAGCTATATACTGAGTGTGTAACAGCTACTAAGAAATCATGACAAAATTTTCTGAAATAACAGTTCTCTTGCTAGCATATGATATGCACATTGCGGGCTATTTTTCAAACAGATCTCCCCCAATTTTACTGAAATAACTTGTGCTTTAACAGTCAGAGTTCTTGCAATTGAGTACCACAACTACTTTAAAGACAGGTCTATAAAATATCATCATTGTGATAGTATTTAAATAATACATCAACTATTCAGGAAGCCCAGTATTTTAGCCTCAATTCTTCCCAGTTCTCTACACTCTAAAGTCTGATTAGTTTATGCTTTCTATGCAGATAGTGCCAGCAAATCACTTGCAGATAAGCGTGTCTGAAAGCTCCAGTAATGCCAATGCAAGCCAATCCTTACTCTGCAGGAAATACTACTGTTAAAACTTTCACAAGGGACATTCTTGATCTATCTCAGTTCTGACACCAGATTTTGCCAGCTCAGTTGCTAGACACCAAATTCCACCAATATTTTTCAAACCAGCTTAAAATAAGCCTCCATTATAGCCTTCAACAGAACACAGTCATGCCAAGTGGAGGCAGTGTGGCCACTTCTCGGGAGTTAGCTTGATCTGCTAAGCAGCAAGATGAATCAGCCCACAGGATGCTTCACGCTGTCACAGATACATTGCTTCCATTACTCAAGCTTGCTCAAAACTGACTGGAACGTCTCTACACTGCAATCTGAAGTCTAGGTATATGGTTATAATCACATCTCAGAGGTGGACTCACTTGGATAGGAAAACAGCTCTCCTGTTAGCACTGGGCCATGGATATCTGGAGAGCCGCCCTCACAGAGAGGCAATGAGATGCACAGCTCCCACAGCCTTAAAAATCTGCCCTCCTATCTCCCCCCAAACCAATGGATTGCTATTTCAAAAATGGTTCAGGCCCCTACTCACCATTTGAACACAAACAGTTTAAAGGCAAGAATTTTCAGAATTCTAAAAAACAAAAATTCTGAGAGCAAAACGACGTTTCATTTGTTTCACTGGGGTTTTTTTGGGGGGAGTACCTAAGTTCATGCTACCTGAAAAACCTGAAATTAAAAAGGTAAAAATGGACCCTTACAACGTGAAAGAAAGGTCAGGCTGCACAACGCACTGAGGCAGAGGCACCGGCTCCAAATCCCCCCTCCTTGCCAAGGCTCTGATTTGAGGGGTTTTTTCTGTGTCAGAAATTTCAATGGGAAAACAGCAAAGGCAACTTGAATATTAAAACCTGCGCGGCATGGCCAAAGTTTGGCACGTAATGCCTTCAAACCTGCCCTGGCGCTCATGGCAACGAATTTGCATTTATTCTTATTTCATCTTCCTCTCCAATGTCAAACCTTCAGTTTTGATCCTGTTTACGTTTGTGATCATAAATAGAGTTAAAAGAAGAGCAGTAACAGCCGGGGGGGGGGTGGGGGGGGGAACGCACCCACGATCTTAAAAAGTGGCAGGTGTTCCTAAAATGTAAGTGTTATCACTGCTTATGTATAAGTAGCCTAATTGCTCCTGCTTTCAACACAGGATCTAACTGAGCTCTGCTCACAAAAGTAACTCGGCACATAAATACGGCCTACAGATACAGATGATCTATAGATGATGTCCTTGGGCTTATTCTGAGGTACAGCGTTCGTCCTGTCGGGGCGGGGAAGGGAGGGTGAGGGGGGGCTCACCTCAGCCATGCTGCCGGCGGGCTGGGGGCAGGAGGGGCCGTGCCGGAGCCGGAGCCGGTGCCGAAGCCGGTGCCGGTGCCGGTGCCGTGGCGGCCCCAGGCCGCGGCAGTGCAGAGGCTGCCGCGCCGTATCGTAGCAACGGCGGCGGGCGGGGCCGGGGCCGGGGCCGGGGCCGGAGCGCGGCGGGGCGGCGGGCGGGCCGTTGCGACGGCGGGAGCGGCCGTTGTGGCCGCGGTGGCGGCCCGTGGGGCGGAGGCCGGGGTTGCTCCCCGGGGCCCTGCGGGTTCCGTGTGCTGCGCACCGCTGTGCGGGCCCACGGCCCAGAGGCTACTCAGAGAGGCCCGTCGCGGCCCTGCACAAGACCCTGGTCACCCCCCCGTCCCTTCGGCCTCGGGGTTTTCTTCCAAAGCTGTCCGTCTTGCTGTTGACATTCAGCCGTCAGGGATTTTAATCAAGGACACTGAGGAATATTTCCCCTCTGACATGAAAGGCCAGGAGCTGCTCCGTGAGCAGAGCAGCGGGGTCAGCGAGGTGCAGCAGCTCAGCAGGAAGAGCCAAACGTCCCCTCCCGGCACGGAGGGAGGCAGGGGCGGTCCTGTGGAAGGTGATAAAAGGGGGGTTGTGCAGTTTTGGGGCACAACTGACGTTTGGAGCCCGGCTTCTGTCATTTCATTGCACCTGACTATTCACACTAGCTTGTCCGTGCGTGGGAACGATGCTGTGCAAACCACGGCGCAGAACAAGGGAAGGCAGGAGAGCGGCTCTGCACTGGGAGAGCTGTGCTGGAGTACTGGAAACCAGCTGTGCTGCTGCTGTTTGCTCCCCTCCCAGCTAACCCTTGCAATAGTTGTTTTTATCTCTGTGGGGTCACAAATTGTTTCATCTGACAGCTTTTTAGGGCAGGGAATGTATTGTACCATGTGTACACTCCCTGGCAGAATGGATGTTGGTTATGACCTTAAAGTGCCATTTGAAACTAATAATGACGATGGAAGACTTTTTCTCTTCCTGGTTTAATGAAGCCTGAATTGTAGCGCTTCATTTTACTGATTGCATGGCAAAATAGGCAATTTCAAATGGATGCTTTCAAATGGTCTGATTTTACTATTAAAACCGGAGAATAATACACATTTTATAACGTATTCTCTATATGTATGACTTTTAACTTACAAAATGTCCTACATGCTGAAACATAGTTTCAATCATTTCAAAGCACACTTCTAATAAAAAAATTAATAAAGTTCCTTTTCTAAGTTTTGCACTCTTCTTTTTCCTCATTTTCTTTTGTACTGATGTTTCTTACATAATAAAATTACCAGGAAGATAATCATGGTAAATTCCCTGATTCTAGGATTTCAGAATCTCAAGAGGACCAAACTTTGAGACCTTTAAAACAAAACAGCTACACATGTAAAGAAATATCAAAAGACATGATTTTAATTTTGCTACCAAAATACTGCTGGAGGAAGGGGATATGCTCAGAATTAAAAAAAAAATAAATAAATTATATGATATAACAAAAAAACCCTTCAAATTTACATCTTAAATATATAACCTTGCTATTTATTATACTCTTTCTTAAGGCTTTAACAACAAAACTGGAGTGGAAACTTATGAAGGGAGGTAGTGACCTTTGTGCTTTAGGCTGCTGTTTGCACTTGTGGGTAACAGCATAAATGTGTCCAAAAATGATACCCATTTATTGCAGCATTCCCATGAGTTTTTCAGACTCCTGGTGATTTGTGTCCTGTGAGATCCTCTAAAGGTGACTGTATAGGCTGGTGCTATAGGACAAGCGCTATTTGAGCTAAATTCATTCAAATTCGACAAGTTCACCGACATGGTAGCTGCACCTCCAACTGCAGTGCAGACATAGGAGGGTGACTGTGTTAGAAGTCCATGATAACTCATGCTAATGCCTGGTTTTGATAAGTCAGCCACCATGCCTTAAAACACCACAATTCATAGCGCATAGTTTTAAGTGCAAACAGGACACAAATCCGTGATGACACTCAAATATTTACTTGGAATTAATTCTGCAACAAACCTACAGAAAACCTCGACGGGTTCACGACCAAGGAGCTGGACTGACACTCAAGAGGACATCTGCGTTTCTGACCTTAGCAAGAATTTCCTGTAGCTTGGGACCAGCCACTTAAAATTCCCCATGCTTTATATTCATCAGTAAAGTGGAAATAACCACATCTGCCATCCTGCAATAGTGTTGTGACTGTCATGGCTGTAAATTATGTTCTCATGTCATAGAGTGAACTTCTAGACAAGATGGAGCTCTTGATGTGAGATCACTTTTTAACACTCCCTGTTAAGCTAAGCCTATGTTTCCAGCTCTGGGAAAACCTTTCTGCTAGTAAGAGCAAAAACCTCCTACAGCCACAGAAGAAGAAAAAATTAAATCACCTTAAATAAAAATAAATAAATCTCCATTAATAGCAGGGACAAGCCAGACCCAGAAAGTTTCAGTTCATTGAAAAGATTGTTATTTATTTCCCTGAATATATGACTTCGTTCAAGACACACCTGTACTTTATGGTAAATAAGCAGAATCACCTGTTTCACCAGCTGCATAAAAGAGAGGTTCGCATCAGTGGGTGTGTTGGTGTGCATGCAGAAAGGGTTACTAGAAAAGAAATATTTGCTCACTGATTTATTTGAGGTCACAACCCTCAGGCAGTTAATTTAATGCATGCTTTAAACTGTAGTGGCATGAAAATGATAGGCCATCGCTTCCTGAGTGTAAGGATTTATAGGCTACTGCAGAGATATAAATAAATAAGAGTAAAATCTCATCATAACATCACCCAGGAGAATGTAAGCAATTTGGGGCAGGGACCATGACAGTACATGGCTTCTGGAAAGTGTAAAATGAACCTTGTGGACATTGGAAGGCAACGATAAGAATTGATAAAGGAAAGCCTGAGAGTGGGGGGGGGTTGAAATGTGTTTCTTTTCACACCATGCTGTTGAAAGGAAGAACATCACTAGGTGGCACTCCACCACCACAGTGGTTTGATAAATCCCCCCCAACTTCAAAAAAACCAGCAGCTATTTTCAGCCCTGACAAGCTTTTCTGGTTTAGAAACGTGTTACAAATATTTATTAATACATGGAGACATAATGGTTGGGTGAACATGTGTTCATGGATGAGGTCCTGTATTTGCATACAATTTTGCTCAATTTACTCAGATAATATCATCAATGAGAGATTACCACTAAGGAAAGAAAAATTAGTCTAACAATTTACTACTATTAAAATATTATTTTATATATATTACAAATATGTTACATAAATATTACTTATCTACCTGCAAGTCTTGTAATTACCACAGCGATATGGAAATCCATCACAACCTCATGGCCTCAAACACCAGTGATGCTACAGACACCATCAGTGGACTGACGTCCTGGGATGTATCCTGGAAGCCAGTTTGCCTTCTCAGAGTTACATCAGTTTTTCAGTATTAAAACGAACAATAGCTTACTAAAAATACTTCTTTCTCTCCAGTGACAAGGAAACGCTATGTGGTCCTCAATTACTTAATTATCTAACTGATATTTTTACTATATTCTTTTTGAATGTCCTCTCCTCCTGTTATTTTCAATCAAAATGATAGTTTTATAATGTGAACAGTTGTTCAGTTTAAATTGGATTGAGGCTTTCTACTTTGTTCATAAAGATCATGTAACAGATCTCAAATAGCAGTAACCTTTGATCATGTTTGGCACTTAGAGTTGAGCCAATGATCTCAAGAGGAAGAAACACAATCATTTTCATAAAAAGCTAAATCAGGGAAATGTTTTGATTAATAGAAACACCCAAATAACGAGCTCGGTTAGTTCTGAGACAGAAGCTAAAGCTGACAAGCAGTCTGTGTATAATGTATAATTACATATTCTACATTAAAAATAAAATAGATTACAATTATGGAAAGCAACTACAATTAAGTCAATAATCCTGGAACTAAGCTGAACTTGCCATTCCCCAGCATAGTTTGGAACTGCAGAACAGTTTTCCGTCCCAGTTTTTCCTCCCAGTTCTGCAACTAGGATTACGATGGCCTGCCATGCTTGTTAGAAAATTCCTCTCTTCTACCCTTCTCCGAGCCAAACACGCAGATTCTCCAAGACCACTGGAGGAAAGCAATCCTCTGCTGATCCTCATCGCCATCGCTGCCCACTGCGGGCTCTTACCACCACCAGTATTATGGTTTATGCTACCAATCTGACCTACAGCTTTGGAGATTGACATGGGGGGAACTCTTCCTCCTATGTATTTGGAGGAACAGTCTGGTAGAAGTGACCCCCTCCCATCTGGGCTGCCCAGCGTCATTAATCCCTAGAGAGGCTATGAAGAAAAGCCTACGAGGTAGCATAAACACACACATAAACACACAGCACTCAGGTTTCTTCAGTAGATACTTTCCATTACCTGCTTACCAGTTCTGATCCATGGCTGTCTTCCCAATCATGAACATTTGGATGTATTTAAAAATGAGTTTCAAATATGTCTAGAGTCATCATATGTCCATTAGCAGAAACAACTTCCCCCCATGCTTTCCAACAGCCTTTCTGTTCCAGCAGCAGAATCCAGGCCCTAATCTCTGATTTCTGTTCCCCTTTTAAGGGGAATTAAGGCTGTTCAGCCTTTTAATTCTCAACCACCAAATCTTCCTCTAACTGAAAATGTGTCTGGCATCTTTCACTGCTTGACACTTGAGTCTCCTTGGAGGAAGAGGCTGTTAAAAAAAATCTTAATACCCAGGGAAGGCTATAGAAATCACAGAGATTTAAGGTGTTTATAAGGTCAGGTATAAGGGGGTAGATGAGGACACCATGTGGTGAGCTGTGAGGAGGTGACCCTGTCTCCCTGCACGTTTCCTTGCATGGTAGCTAGAAGGTGTGAAACCTTCATGGGTGGAAGGGAGTCCCCCACTCCCTTGGTCTGCTCGTGCTCCTGCTCTGCTGGGTCACGCTGAGCTGTGCCTGTTAAAATACTGTCCTGCTGCAGTCTCCTTTAGGCTTACACAGACACTTGCAGTATAAAAGGCAGGGCCCCAGCAAGGCCTGACTCGAGCAAGATTATCATTCCTGCTTTCTCTGTGTTAACATGATCCCTCCGTGTGCTCCAGGTTGGCAGGTGTCTCCTGTGTTCCTTGCGAAGGCAACAGCTGGAAGCTGTACTAAAACCTGTTTCATTTTTGCCTGCTCATGTCCTCTCTATCGTTCCCTATTCTCTCTTCGTAGATCTTGCAAGATTATTTTTTTTATTTACTGCTTGTAATAGCTTAAGGAAATATTGCTAGTTTTGTAATGGATTAGAAATACTAGTGGAAAGAATAAAACAATTCTTCAGTCTTCCAAGATGTCTGAAAGCAGCTGAGAAAGATACCTAGAACTTAACTCTCAGCCCAAATCTTGCTCTTATCCTGCTCGTGCTGATAGGATCTTAGAGTCCATTTTAGAAATAATATTATTATATCTAATTTCTGCTGCAGTAGCAGCCATGTGACAGAGCCATAGGCTATGTCCCAGTGTGCGAGGAGCTGTGGTACTGTTACTCCACTGCTTACAGCTTCAGGTCCTGCCCAACATCTGAGTAAGGTTAGCGGAGCTTGGCTCATTATCAAATAAATTACTGCCTTTAGCAAGATAATGATCTTAAGCCTTCTGCACTGCTGCAATACTCAAACAATGAATCATGTGCTGGATTTGTCAGGATATGTGCTTCTAGCTTTCCCTCCTCTTTCAAACTGCTGAACTGCATCAGAAAAACTAATACAAATCAAATGAATGTGTCTTGGTTTGACTTTTCCATTTACATGTATTGTATTGTTATCATAATTTTATACCATCTTAGGTGGCACAGAAAGTGGATCCTGAATGGGATGGTGGATATGTAATATATAATCTGTTGGGATGTGAGCCTTCCTTTGAAAAATGTTCAGGCCTTTTCCCTCTTCATCTACCTGTATCCCAGAGAGATTTTGCAGATTAATGTAAATCACAGTCACTGTAATCTATAGTGATTTGTATTGTCCAGTGTGTATATATATATATATATACGTGGTCAGAATCAGTAATTATTACCTTGTCAGGCTTTATGCAGACATTTTCCTTTGGCTTAGGTGATGAATAGCCGTGATCTTGGAGAAGGATCTGTTTTCTCTGCTGCTGCTGCTGTGAAGTTCCCAGGGGAAATAAATAATGCACCAAGACAGGCTGAGTCCTGCAGCGCAGAAGCAGGGAGATTCCAGTACTGCTCTTGCTAGAGATGATTTTCATAGATTATGGCATAATGAGAAAGGAATGTACTAACAACACCCAGGTTGCCAATAAACCTGAATAAACTTGATTCAGACACTAAGGAAACAATACCCATACACACACATTTACGAACACAAACCCTTTGAATAACATTAAAACTGTTACTTAATACCATAAGCACTTCAGGAAATTCAAAGAACGGGCTGACTTAACAGTCCCAGTTTTTACTCACAAGCTAGACGGCTTCAATGCCAAGCCACGCCACCACGTTTGCCTGGTGCCCTCTTGATATCACAGAACTTTAGTGCAACATACATGCAGATTGTCTCTCACTGCAGCACATGTCCACCACCTGAGCTTAAAAAAAATCCAAGCAGCAGCGGTGGAGAACGTGCAACATGCCATACCAGCAGTAATATAAGACAGTTGTTGCGATGCTGTGGAAAGAGGAAGGGTGCAATAAAGACATCTATAGTTCCCCTAAATCGGACAGATGTCATTATGCTGCTGCTCAAACCTGGTGCCCTTAAGCTTCTTTGTGGAAGTGATAGTTGTTGAGCAAACTTATTTCTCTGCTAGATCTGTAGGAAGATGCCCTTTAACTTAGAATGAGGGCAGTGTTGAAAGACACTTTTAAAATCCCTTACAGTGGCCTTTATCATTGGCTAAATTAACCCTGCTGTGCCTCAGCTCCCCCACCCCTACAAGGAAACTAGTGCCACTTCTCTGCCTCGAAAGGATGTTGGGCAGATTCACAAGTTTCTACTTGTGCCAGCTTTGAGCAGGAAAATGGTTCAGCATCCCCGGGATCTGCCCCTTTGATAAGAACTACAAGCGAGGTTACGTGTTTCAGCTGCTTTCCTGACTCTCAGGCACGACCACCAGGAGGTCGGAATACATCCGAGAAGCAAAATGAGCGCATTTCCTCCCCGTCCCCGGTGCCCTCAGCACAAAACCATCTGGGAAGCTAATAGGGGAGCCGGGCGGGAGCTCGGAGAGCGAACTGCAGCCTGCCGGAGGATGGCTCGGCTCCTAGGGCTGGCGGGGGTGGTTTGAAGGAGGAGAGAAACAAAAAGAAAACAAAGAGGAAAGGAAACCCGCTCCGGCCAGGCTGGGCGGACTCCCTGCACCTCGCTGAGCGGAGCCGCCGCGCCGCGCCGCGGGACGCCCCACCGCCCGGGGAGCGGCCCCCGACGCCCGCCGGCCTGCGCGGACCGCCCGCGGGCAGCGGCGGCCCCGGCGGAGCCCCGGCCCGGTAAGTCTCGTCCGGGGCTGCGGGGGGCGGCTGGGGGGGGCGGTTGTCCCGCTTCCCCGCGCTGCCGCCGGGCAGGCCTTTGCCCGTGCTTGCCGCGGCGGTTTTGGAGAGCAAAGCCGCGGGACTCGGGGCGGCGGGTGCCGGTGTCTGCCCGCAACAGGTCGCGTTGGCGTGGCTTTCCCCGGTTGCTCTTTGCGGAGTAACTTTTGCATTTTGTCCTCTCTCCGTGCGTGAGTGGCTCGTCTCGGTGCGTGTTCGGGCATCGGGCCGGACCAGGCCCCTGAGGCAGATTACTGTGCCCACCGGAGTTTCTGCAGATCTTTCGGCTTTCCTCTCCCAGAAGCCCCGGCGGGAGCCAAGCGCAAGGAGCAGAAGGCAGCCTGCTTGCAGGGGCCCGTGAGCTGCAGGAGGACTGGCTGCAGCCGCCTTCAGCAGAGCGCTCGGGGAACCTCTGCGGGATGGAGTCACGCTGAAGAGAGACCCTGCAGCCACCTCTGTGCTTGTGCCGACAGCACGGGCGGTCCTGAGGCCGGCGGTGGTCTCGGGCACGTACAGTCCATGCAAAATGCATCATTGAGCTTTGCTGCGTGTTCAGTATTACGTGCCTCGGGCCTAGCTTGTTACAAAACTTTTTTGCCTTTCTTCTGAGATACAGCATCTCTCTCAAATGAGTACAGAGAGAAGGAGCGATGTTTTTAGTAGAGCTGCTGTTCATGTCTGTGGGCATCTTTTTGAAGATGGCCAGTAGGTATTTGTAGCTCAAATCAGAGTCAGGACTGGGATACTGGAAGTCATGGGCCGTAAAACTGACATGCAGAGCCAGAGCCTTAGTGGCCTTTGCGTCTTCAACTCGCCAATCTCGCACTGAAGCCGTTCTCTTGGGAACTGCCACGTTAAAATCCTTCAGGAAAATAGGACATGTTGCTATTGGTGTCTGTTATGTGGTCAGGGAAGATGAGCTCCAGCAGTGTCTCTAAGTGAACATTACTATTAACGTAGTTTTAATGAGTGCTATAGGCCTAAACCATGCCCAGTGCATCTCCTTGAGGCATGAGTGTTTGGTGTGAGCTGCCAGGCCAGGACCTGAGCTGCCAGGCAAGCAGCACTTGGGCAGGGGAGCAGCAGTAGCGCAGCGTGGTTTGTTTTGTGAGGGTTTTGAGTTTGGTTTGGTGATGATGGTAATGCTCTTCTGCAGCTCTGTCTAAAGTGATTCTGTCTACCTTCATAGACATCTGCTTTTAAAACCTACTGGTCCCAGTTTTCCTTAATATACTTGCAAGGGGTTTCTTCAGTCCTTGAGGAAAAGCAGAGCATGGAAATCAGGAATGGAAACTTAAAGTCTTCTCTTCAGTCTTGTTTTCAGCACAATAGATGCTTCACACTGCTCCCACATGGGAAATGCACATACTAAGTGTGATTGCCACAGAGGTGGAGAGAGGTGAATTGATTTGCCAAAGGTCAGAGCGCCAGTGTCAGTACTGGGATCAGCCCTGAGGGCTGCTTGGTTCCCATCTGGTAGGTGACACCTTTTTTCTTTTTTTTTTTTTTTGCATGACTCTCGGGTGTGCAGGGTGCAGTGATCTGTGTTTGCACCAGCAGCATCTGCAAGGGAGAAGCGAGCTGTGCACACCAAAGGCGTTGTACCTGTTTATCAAGAGCTCGGGCGGAGGCCCCTCCCCACCTAACTGTCTTCCTCTTTTTGTTGCTTGGAGCATTACAATATACTAAGAACAGCTTTTTTTTTTTCTTCCCACCCCCCCAAGTCAGACTAAATAGCCCTGGTCGGGGACTGGGGGACTTTGCTTTTCCTGAGTGATTGTTTTGGGCCGTCTGACGACTAGGGCCACCAAAGCTACATGTCCTGCTCCCCTTTTGTTTTTTATTGGTTCTCTCTATGGCAATAAGGGCTCCCGTGTGCCTGTGCTGCACAGTGGTCTCGGAGGGATGCCAGTGCTTGTGATCCTCCTTACGTGGCAATGAGTAACAGGGGGAAGGAATGACCCGCAGAAACCTAACACTGGTGTTCCATGAGCTGATCTAACTAATTTCTGAGTTTGTTTTTTAACCAAAAACTGTATGGTTTTCATAAGGACAATTTTAGGCTGGCTTTTGCAACTGTCTACCTGCTGACTGTTGTTTCGGTATCTTGGAGCTTGCCTGCAAATAAATTAATGCAGATAGTGCGATATCAGGAAACACACTTAGTGGATTTTATTGTGGTGTACTATTTTTTTTTCCCGATAGCTTAAAGCAGTTCCCTGACTGGAATGGGTACACAGCAAAAGGGGTGGTTCATTTTTCTAGTTGTATTACTTTCTCCTGCCACATCTGCATCCCCTCTAAAACCACTGTCCTGGCAAAATTTAACCTAAATTCAGCCTCTGTCCACAAGGTGAACATTAAGAAGCAGTTGTTCTGGGAAGCACTGATAAAGTATATGAACTCCATGAAGAGTCTGCACAAGTCTTACTGCTGTCCTGTGCTGTCCTGTCCTGCACGCTCTGCTCTGCAGAATTGCAATTGCAATCCGTAGCTATGGTGCAACAGAGAAGGGAGCTGGAAAAAAAGCTCCTGGCTTGTTCCCTCAGATCTCCTTTAAAATGGGCTGTTGGGTGGGCCAGCTCTTTCTCTCCCAAGTGTTGTTATAACCCATTTACACTGGGAAAAAGCAGGTTTGCTGCCAGGCAGCATACTTTCCATCGGCATATGTAATTGCTGGGTAGTGGAGAGAGGTAGAGACTCTGGTTTTCAGGCTGGAGGGAGGGAGTGTGGCCAGAGTGTGCGCTGTGCGGCATCGTCGTGTGCCTGACCATGAATTCCAGGTTTTGCAGGGATGTGGGCTCAGCTGTGTAAGCAAAACCTTCTGCCCATTCACCCCTCAGCGTGGGCAATAGGAAGGGAGGTGGGTAGCCAAGCTTCAAGCAGCTTGAGGGACAGAGAGCTGGCCCAGGGGTGCAGCTGCAACAGTGCTCTTTTTTTAGCTTGTTTTGATTTCCATGCACACGTGGGCCATGTGAAGTTGGCTGAGCCAACCTTGACCAGGGGTTCAGCAAAACAAACAGGTTTTACTGCCATGACCTGAAGGCCAGACTAGCTGCTGAGTTTCACTGGAGCAGGGGCAGGTTTGATTTCTGGTGTGGAGAGGAGGTTCTTGTACAGGGCTGACTCACAGCAAACACTGTGCTGTGTTGCTCAGACTGCCTCCAAGGGAGCAAGAGGAGGTTTCTGCTAGTGGGTGAGGATGCAGCGCGGATGTACCCACTGCTGAGAGGGACCTTCTTGGAGTGACCTTAGACCATCCCCTAAGGTTCAGTCAAGGTCTCTCCAACATCTGTACACATATAGTAGAGGGAGACCCTGACTTAAACTCTCTCTTTTGAGATTTAAAAATTATTTTAACATGTGAGAGCATGTAAGTCCCGTAGCAGCATTTCCTGCATGGTACTTCATAGCTCCTTTCTTCCAAGCAGAAGTGCCTGCAGTACCTAACTGGCCCTGAGCCACCATGCAACCAGGCACTGCAGGCCCTGAAGGCTAACAAACATCCACTGGGATATTACAGCGTGGATCCAGCCCTTTTGGGATTGAGGCGTCTTGCTCCTGTGCTTGTCAGTCTGTGCTGCTGCTGGTAGTGTTGTGGTGCGGGTTGGGCAGAGGCAGAAGCAGCCCTGCAGGCTGTGAGGCACTGGGAGATCAGGGCAGAGCCCATTTGCCCCATTTGGCCTCACAGTTGAAGACAGAAATGGAGAAGTGAAACTGTACGCACAGTCTGGTCAGAGCAGGTACGTGGGAGGAGGGAGGGTTGAGCCATCCCCTCCCCAGCGGCTGCCAAAGTGAAGGGGTTCAGAAGAGCAAGGACGCGTCAACCTAATACCGAGCCCTTAAAGGACCCAGCTCCAAAGCCCAGCTCAGCCCACGGAAGGGCTGTTGGTGATTTCATCACCCTTTGGATCAAGACAGAGGGTTTGAAGTGGTGATCGTGGCTGGCAGCGAGGGCAGTGGATTCCTGTTCCCCAGCCCACTTACGCGCAGCTGGTAACGTCTCCTTTAGCTGCCTGCAACCAGCTTGTCGGGCCCATCCACTCCTGCTTCTGCTGGGAGTACTTCGCTTTGTTTCCTGTTTCACCTAAAACTTAACTTCTCTCTCCTAAAATATGGTAGTTTATCTTTTGTGGTTCTGTGTTTCACATCTTCCTGTATGCTCTTAGACTTATTTCCTGCCTCTTCTCCTGCGTTTTCTGTTTCTGACATTAGCTCTCTAAACCCAGCTCCCCGAGCAAGTATTTCTACCTCGCAAGCTGCTTACAGCAGCTAGATGTCTTTTCTGAGACAAACCAATCCCAGACAAAACTATCCCAGCCCTTGCATTTACGCAGCTGCTAATTTGACCCTTAATCCATTTTAAAAGGAGAGGGCTGGTGAGTGAGGATGGAGTCGGAGGAGGGAGGTCCTCGCTTGCCAGTATGTCTGCAACGCTGACAGACCCGCGGTCTGATTTGCACACTTTCCCATGGGAGAAGCCGTGTTTTAACTCTTCCCTGATCACTTCAAAGCTGATTATTTCTGGTCTTTTGAGCTTTTATGATCATTTTATTAGGTAAGGCAGTGAGTTAATCTCTCTTTTAATCATCCCTAATTTAGATAACAGCATTATGTACCCATCTTCTGCCTGAACTTCCTCATTCGCTGTTTTTGTGTTTTGCAGACTTCCTTCAGCAGTGGGTGACTGAGTATAGTCTTCTCTGTGTCACGGGGATTGTAGTAATGTGAAGTTTAATGAGCACCTGCAAAGTCGTGTAGCAGGTAAGTGCTCCGGGGGTCATTCTTCCTTCCAGATTTGATGTGATTTAAAAAAGCTTCTTGATGGGCTCTCACTAGGAGATCTTGAGCCTTGCAGCAGAAATGCCGGAAGGAAAGTGGTGTGGCTCATATTTTAGTAAACGTTCCCAGCAGCAAGGGTCAGACAGCACTTGCAAAGCAAAAGTAGCAATATTGTGAAGGTTTAATTTGGAAATGGCTTCAGTTTAGAAGATCAGTGTTAAAAGCCTCTCTCTTTTGGCATTCAGTATAAAATTGCTTTTATCTGACTGCTTGGTACAGTTGGGGTCTAGTCAGAGAGCGATGGCAGAAGGGAATGAACAGGTCCAAGCCTTGCTGACAGCAGCTACTGCTGCATTTGCTGCTGTGCAGGAGAATTTGCCAGAGGTACCTTACCCAGACTGGGAAAGCACTAGATCCCCCCTCTTCCAGGTGTTAGAGGGAGAGCAAAGGCCTTGAAGTGCCTGGCAACCTCCTGATGTTTGGGGTGACAGCAGAGGCAGCTGGATTGAAGGGAAATAGTGGCTTTTACAAGCCAGTAATGTGTAGAGTTTTCAAGTTTGTACGAAAACCCCTGAAAAACCCACTGAAAGCAGAACTGCCGGGTGAAACCCAGAAGTCTTGCAGTGCCGCTCTGTGAGCATGTGACAGGAGGCTCTGCAGGTAAGAGCGGTGGGAAGGGAAGAACTGGAGCTGATGGCAGAGGGAGCCACCAGAGCAGCAGTCCAGGCTGCCGCAATGTCCTGCTACAGCTCTGAGTACTTGTTATTTCATGTACTCCACGTTATTTTTTTTTTTCTTATTTATTCTGGGTCTGTGTCTGTGTTGGGTGGTGCCTGTCCCCTTCTTCCCATCCCAGTCAGTTCAAGTGGCTGCTCTGCTCTAGCAAACCTCAGCTCACAGCATTCCCTGGCATGCTTCTCCAGCCAGCCCCGATCAAAGCTGTGAGAGCTGGCCCATTGCCATCCTCCTGTGTGTAAATGAAGCTCTCTCTCTTTTTCCTTTCCCCCCACCGTCTTTCTTTATTATCCCTCTTCCAGAGGCAGGTTTTTCTGGCTGATCTAGCACATTATTTATATCAGTGATATTTGCCTCAAGGCAGAGATGCTTTTTCAGCATTTACAGGGAAAACATCTGATGCACCCCACTGCCATGCATGTGGCTTGGAAAAACCAAGCATGGTGTTGGCAAGGATGAGGACCATTGAGGCCAACTGTTGCAGAATTTAAGCCCTGTTAGGCACAGTCTTTGATTCACATGATTATTTCAGTTGCCTGGCAAAGGAAAATGTACTGTTCCTTCGCTTTTGAAACCAGGGGGAAGAGCACGTAGAGAAGGTTCTTGCACCTGAGCAGAAAAGTGACATTAGCTATAAGGTGTCAGCTGAGCCACCTGTGTCACCAACTGTGTCTTTCTCTGTGTTGCCTCAAGGGATTGTGGGTGCTGTCAGTTGAAAAAATAGTTTGCAGCCAAACCCAAATGAAAACAATGAAAATCAGCTTCAGAGTCCCTTGCTTTCAGTTCTTCCAAATTGCAGAGGACTTGGTGATGCTCGGTGGGCACCTGATGAGGAGTGGGAGCAAATGGTTTCCACGCTGCCTGCAGGGAGGGAAGTAGCTCCCTAAGACAAGATACCGCCTGTATGTGCCAGAATCCCAGCAGGGCTTACAGCTTGTTTTGGAGAAAGCACATGCAGTGATAAGGAGACTTTCCTACAGGTAGAGGTAGTTGAGCAGTAGTCTAGACTGCCTTGGGAGGCAGAGATGGAGATTTGCTGGAAGCTTTTCAGAACAAAGTAGACAAAGACTTGTCAGAAACCATCCAGGTGCACTGTAGGCAAAGGGGGTAGACTGTATTGCTTTTTCAGACCTCTTTTTTTCCCTATTTTTTAAGCTCTTGTAGAATATTAATACATACCAGAGATGGAGCTAAGGAGATGTTCTCAAGCTTAAACTGTGACACCTGATGTTCACAGTATAGCGCTTTGCAGAGGGGCTTGTCTTTGTGGGTGTGTCTGCTCCCAAAATGCTTAGATCCTATGCTGTTTCCTCCTGGATGTTCAGGTACCTGACTGCTACTGGTTTCAGATGAGAGTTTGGTTTCTAAAGGCCTCTGGAGATTTAGCAACCAAATACCTTGGGACTGTTGGAAATGTGAGAGAAAACACTTGGATTTCCTGCAGCACAGCCACTTCTGCACTGCAGATTGCAACCCATTCATGGTAATTGAAGAAGATGCTTATCTTTTTCTCCCAGGCTAGTAGGGGCAAGGATGAGATGGGTGTCTGTATTTTGGGTAGCTGGAATCCATCAGCTGACCCTCCCCTACTGTAACACACAGTGACATAAATTATCTGGCACTTATCAGGTGACTTAAGGACATAGAGCTCTACTGCAGTCCTACCTAGCCAGCTGGCTATGTATTATGGCCTATGTATTATGGCCTAAGTATTATGGCCACGCTCTTCTGCAGCCAAAGTCAAAAGACGGTCTGAAGGTGCTTGGCTGACATCTATCCCACCTCCCTGTTGAGCCATAGCTGCTGCATGCTCTTGGAAAGAGTGCAGGGTTATGATCTCAAGCTCTGAAGGAGTTACAGGAAGGGGCTGAAAGAGACGTGTTTGCGTCGTAAGTCATCCAGAACGCATGCTCTCAGCTCAGCCTTGTATTTGCTGCTAGTCCTGGACACTTTCAGTCTCCCTTGCAGAGCTGGAAGCTGTCTTTGCTCCTTGCTAAGCTAAGCTCCTTGCCTGCTGCAGCAGAGGGGATTTTTGTGCCTATGAGCAGGGGCCCCACAGCTATGACTCACAGTTCCCATTACGTTGTAACTTAGCCTTTAAGTGTGCGGAGAGGCTGTCCCTTGGCTTTCAAACAAAGCCTTCCTTTGTTGTGCTTATGTTATAAAGGAAGCAAGCATATGTGTTCACCCCACACATCCCAAATGAAAACCACGTGGCTTCACAGCCTTAATGTGTGTTTGGTACTTTTGCTACAGCAGTGCATGTTGTATCACTCTTATCCCATTGAGTCTTTTCAGGGTTTTTCTTCCCAGCATTCAGTTTACAAACTCTTTGGGGAAAGAAAGAACTTAAAGGTGTTGTCTTTTGCTGGTAAGCAGAGGGGACTGAGCAAAGAGCACATGAAAATTATTAAATATGGGTGCATGTGGCAATAGGCTGGTCTCTGAGTCATTCACTTGGGTGGAAATGACTCTGAGTTGGTGGCCATGGGTGCTGAAAGGATGAGCTTCATGGAAATATCGTACGGAAGTGGGGCAGTTTGTTTTTTTGTATGGCTTTGCTTTTTGCTTCTGATTTTATTTATTCAAACTCATTTTGAAAAGCAGGGTTAGCCAGCAGTACTCTGCAGCCAACATATTTGTGTGCGTGTGTGTCTCTTGGCAGTTTTAAGGTTTATGACTAGCAAGCCAAGACTGGGCTTACTGCTTCCCAAGGCATTTGTGTTGTTTCTCCTGTTCTTTTCCAGAGCCACCAGGTAATGAAGTAAGAGGGCCTGATTCTTCTGCAGATGCTGGCGTGCAATGTGGAGTGCCTCTGCTTAGATCAGGGAGTCATCCTAGTGAGAGTCAAGGAAACAGGGCATTGCAGTAAAAGTGCTCCTTCTTGCTCTCTCTTCCTTCCACACCCTCTACCCATCCCTGCAGGGGCTTTCACAGTCTGGTTTGTTTTTTGTGTTTTGTTTTTTTTACTTTATTTAAGGAAGTATATTGTGTTTTAGAAAAAAGCTGGGATTTCAAGCAATGGAATAAAGCATTGCTTTTCATTTCTGTGGTGATGTTTTGGCTACAATAGCCAGCTTTTAAATACTGTTCCTCCCCGACTGTTTGAATACAAACAGCTGTAATTAGTTAGCAAAACAATAGTCCAATATCACACAAACCTCTAATCCCATCCAGTGTTTGTGAGTCCTGTTTAAGCAGATACTTGAGCCTGCAGGTCTCCTGACATAGGAGTGTGACTTTGTCACTGAGTCACTGCGATGGAGTAAATTCCCAGCCTGCAATGACAATTTCTTTTTGCTGTGTTTTTGTTCAGCATCTCAGTGTGGAAGTGTCTGGCAACTATTGTGCTTTCTACTGTCTGTAATATATAAGTGCCCATTGTTACATGACTGAAATGGGACTTCATAGTTTCACATGTAAAACATAATCATTCTGCGAGTCACATCTGAGCTGTGCCAATATCCACACGTGCTCTTCTTAGATGTTCTGGACTGGTGTATCCCTGCTGGGAAATCAACTTTCTAATAATGTTTCCACCAACCTTCTTAATACCGAAACATTCGTTTCAATGGATGTACAATATATAGTTGTTGGATGTGTAGCAATGTGGGGCATGTGCTTACCTTAGGATAAGGAGAGTCAGAGTAACCACTGCCTGATTTAACAACACTGGTGTGATTTTGTCCACCTTGTTGAGAGTTAAGTGGGGAAAAGGAGGGCAGATTTAAACAAACATCTTGGCAATTGAACCCTTTTTGTATTCTTGCCACCTTTCCCTGAGTTGACTGCCAGATCGGATCAGTGATCCATGGCTGCCTGCATGTGCAAGGGGAGGTTGTGTGGCTGAGAGGGTGACAGCCAGAGTGGGTCCCAGCGTGAGCACCAGCTGGAGACCCAGAGAGCATCTGTGTGGTGACGTTGCTCCATACATTGTGGTTGACACTATCAAGCTTTTGGTAAAGCAGCAGGGGCTTTGTGTCCATCTGTGCTGATGAAAGATTGTGCAAGGGAATGACCAGCTATTGTCTGGGCTCCCATTACCTTGGGCTTGAAAGGGAAGGAGCTGGCGAAGTTGGTAAGCCAACCTTCTTTTTTTATTTCTTGGTGTGTGTCTTTTCTCCTCCTAAAAACAAGACAAAAAACAAACAAAAAAAACCCCCAGAAGTTCAGTCTACTCCAATTGTTTTCCTCACAATTAACAGACAAAATTTATTTGGCTTAAAAAGCCAAGCTGTTCCTGGCCGGGATACTACCACAACAGCTCAGTACATGGGTGGGAGCCACATGCACACTTCCTACCTTTCCCCTCCTGCCTCCCTCGCAGCCAGCACTATGTTCCAGTTTGTAAAACCCCTTCTCAGCTGTAGCAGGGGGAACCCAAGGCACTGCACAGACTGCCCACGTGCTGCTTGCTGACAAGAGCTGAGCTGGCTTGTACAGTCAAAAAGCAAAAAAACACATTCAGGCAACAGGCAGGATGCTGAGTAACACACTCCTCACGCTGTTAGCTTTGTCTCCTGGTCTCCATGGGCACCCTCTCCTGGGTTCAGCCTTACAGTGAGTAAACAGTGAGTGCTTTGGGGGCATGACGTGGTTCTGTGTTTATTTAGCAGTTATTACAGCTATCCTTGATGGTGGCTCCTGGCTTCTGGGGCAGGAAGAGGGGGGCCAGAATCATGTTCTGGTCAGTGGTATGATACCTGTATGCACTGAGAAATAGTGACTTAGAAATATCCAGATAAATCCCCGACTTGCTGATGAAACTGAAAGTCTAACAGGTGCCACAACTTTTTGGGTTTTGGAAAAGAGCCCTTGAAGGCAAATAACTCCTTTTGAGCCAGAAAGAAGCCTTTGTACTCTCTAGGCTTTGGGGGAAGGAGGGCCATGGGATTTTATGGCAACATCTTACAAATGCATCTGTGTGGAGAGAAAATAGGCAGGAGGGGAGGACATATGAACATCTTGAGTGCTACTGCAAGAAGAAAAGAAACAAACTTATCCACAGTGGCCACTGGAATGTTAGGGGTTCAAACAGCAGCAAGGGAGAGTTAATGAGGCACGAGAGAAAGCTTCCTGATGGCAAAGGTAATGAATGAATGGAAGACATGAGAGAGATTCCCTGTTCTTCCCAGAGCACGCCAGGCACTCCTCTGCTTGGAGAGACGCTAGCAAAATCACTCCTCACTCAGACCTGGGGCCGCATGGTAGCATCTGCCTCCAGAGCAATGTCAGTGCCACTCGCATGCTTATCCACCCCAAATCTGCCTGTCTGTGGGAAGGGAGGGCTACCTAGTCCTGTACACAGGATGAGCATCAGCATTTCCTTGGAAATACCCGATCTGGTGACCCCGGGAGGAAAATATTGCTTCCGAAAGTCCACAGCAGACCTGTTGGGCAGGATGTCCAACTTGGGCTGCGTGACTGACCCCATTGGCACTGCAGCAGGCTTGGGACAGGATGTCCACAGATGTTACGAAAGGCTAACGTTCTCAAGCAAACAGCAAAACAATAGTTATCAGGCAAGTGACCTTGTCCAACTGCTGTCCTATGGCCAAGCAGCTAATCTGGGGTGGGGCTTCCATGCATGTTTTGGAAGGCAGTTGCTCTGCCATACCTGTCTTGTGTAGTCCTGAGCAGGCCAGCTGGCTTATTCTGGTTTTAAACATGGTTGTGGTATCAATCTCAACATCCAGACCTCTGCACCTCATGTGTTGGTGCATTCGGTCCTTTCCACTGGTGGCTTTGGTAGAGAGCCAAAGACAGAGCCTGATCCCACTAGTCCGTGCTGAACCAGTTGCGACTGTGCTGGCAACTGGAATTTGGTACTTTGTCTGTAGCACTAATTTAATGCTCAAGAAGACAAGTCAGAGCATGAGTTATAGTTGCTGTGGCTGGAACTGTCCTGTCCCTGTCGGTAGCTCACCACACCAATGGCCTGCATACAAGCTTAATTCATACAGAGTGAAAGAACAGCACAAGTTGGTGCTGCTCAGACTCTGTATTGCTTTTTTTGTGGCTCCCAATTTTCCTGGCTGGGCTGTGTGCTCAAGAGATGGGAGAGCAGGAGCCTCTCCTGGCAGCCCCCTGCTGCGTGATCTCTGGGTGGGATGCACTGGGTGCTGTCAAAGCTGATGGTGAAGCGGGAAGTGGGGGGTCTTCATGCATCTGCACGGGCCTGGGAACATGTTCTCACTGCAGCAGTGGGGTCTTTGTCCTGGAGGGTGGAAACTAGCTGAGGATACTCATCTGAGCCTCTGGGCTGTTGCTGCCTGTGCCAGGTGAAAGCTAGGCAGGATCGCATGTGCTTAATGCGTACACAGTGGGGTGGGAAGGGTAGACTGGTGAAATAAAACCTTAGTCACCCTGGGGTGTGTTTCAGTACGTGGGCTGTGAGCGGTCGCATCGGCTATAAGAGTCCTCCAGCCCCCCTGAGGGTCCAGCACCTCGCCAGCCCCACTTGATACCACAGCCCCACCTTGCTGACTCCAGTGAACATGGCAACTCTTGTTTTGAGATGCAGTGCTTTGGCACGATGTCTCCTAGGAGCTGGCTTAGCTGTCAGCATCCATCACACCGGGGCTCTGGGTAACCCGCAGGCCCTAACAAACCTGGTGCTGACCTGGGAGGAAGCCTCACTCACTTCTGGTCTGAAATTCTTCACCAAAACGGGACTCCTCCCCTGCCCACCCCACAAAATACTTCTTCAGTAAAAATGGTCTCAAGAACAAGATGGGTTTGACTGAAGTCCTGCCAAAACCAATTCAAGTCCTGTGAAAGCCCAGGTCAAACCTGCAGAGCATTGACCTGAAAGCAGCCAAGTGATGAGGGCAGCAACCTCAGGGGCTGGGAAGGAGACCAAAGCTTAGGTTACTGTTACTCCCTCCTGAATTTGGAGGAGAGCCTTCAATAGAAGTTTCTGTCATCCCAAGTAAGTGATCAGACTATAAGGGCATACATGTGTGCTCTGTTTTTTAAATATGTGCATATAAAATTTGAACCTGAAAATTTTCTCATTCTTCTCAGTGCAAGAGAGGCAAAATTTGAACAACAAATTCCCAGCAACTAATGGCAGAGACCAGTCTGATATCTTCTCCAGGATATTGCTCTCTCTAGTGGTACCTTTGTCTTTTTCCAGGAACACCCATCCAGCACACATCTATTCCCGAGGCTTTACATGTAGCAGCTGGAAGGAAAACTGCCCTCACCATCTGTCATGAGCCAGCAAAGGCCTTTCGACTGCTCTGTAAACATTGATGGGGGGGGATGGTGGAAAAACAGCAGCATGGTGTAGGGGTGACTAAATAAAGTGCACCTTTCCAAGTTTTTGGCAGGAACAATAATACTGACATGCATCTCTGCAATTCCCATTTCTCTTTCATTGTGCATGTTTCTTAAAATTCAGAGCCTGTAGTCCCCAGTAAGAGGAAACGTAATTTATTTCTGCTGTAGCTGGGCGTGCATCTGAATATATGCAGAGGTGGCAACGGTATTTGCAAATTGGAGAAGGACATAGTGCGTTACAAAGGGCTTTCAGCAAACTTTTTGTATTGACTAGGTCTTCATAAGTGCAGCAGAAGCATTTTCAGACTACACACTCAAAGGCCAAAAGGCAATTTGTTTTCTGTTACAGCAAGGGGAGGAATTGTGGAGTTCCCAGAAGCT
The DNA here is from genome assembly GCF_034638445.1 of Ciconia boyciana. Taxonomy (NCBI): domain Eukaryota; kingdom Metazoa; phylum Chordata; class Aves; order Ciconiiformes; family Ciconiidae; genus Ciconia; species Ciconia boyciana. The sequence continues at coordinate 53,447,379 of NC_132941.1, read as the reverse complement.
CAGCTATGAGGGAGTACAGGTGGGCTGGGCCTGAAACCCTTGAGCTTGAGATTCACATCTTCCCAGTAAGAAAGTCCCTAGTGTAGGCTAGTGGCTGTTCTGTTCAGTCAAAAGAAGCAGTGGAGTCCTTTCCAGACCTCAAGGACCTTCCCAAAAAGAGTCTCAGAAATCATATTTGTTCCCATGAAAGTTCTGGTTTCAAAAACTTGGCAGCTTTCAATGAAAAAAGCTCCCAACCAGCTGTAGTTTCTATCATCTCTTCGAATTGCCTCTTTTCTTGCGGCCTACCAAAGCAAAACACAATGTGGCAGCCACCTATTCACTGCCTTTTGTGTCAGCCAAATCACAGGAAGCAATCGAGCGTGTCGTAAATGACGTCTTGGCATATTCCAGTGCGTTATTGAATGGTATTCAGTGGCATGACTTGGGTTTTTCTAATTTAAGAATCAAAGCTTTAGCTCACTCCTGTCTGGTTTATTGCTGAACACCAGCCAGAGTGTGTTTTGCTTCCCATGATTCAAAATTTAAGGGAATAAAAAGGTGGAAAAAAATATAGCTGTATGAGGAACTCTTGAGGAAAGAAAGGGACCATTAATGAAAGCGAAATACTCTCCTATGTCTTCAGAGAAGACGGAGGGTTATCTGGGCTCAGAGCACATGAGCAGCCTACAGAGGCAAGCTGCAAGCTGCCGTTTAAACCTCTTTTCGTTTGCTGGACTGAGCAGGAGGCAAAAGGGTCTGAAGCTGCTGTGGAAAAGGGTGAGGAAGGCGTGGGGACATCAGAAGTTGAGCACATCTTAGCTGGAAGGGACGGGACATTGTTATGGCTTTGAGCATCATCGTCTCTGTGAAGGACTTTGCTGCTCATGCAGTGAAATCCCCTATGGCAGGGTGGCTGGTGGGAAGGGGGAGAGCACACACTGCCACAGGGCAGTGGCTGTCCCAAGGCAGCCCACATGAACACCAGATGAGCTCTGTGATGCTCCCAGGTGAGGTGAAGGTCTTCAAGGCAGAAGCTGAAGGTAGAGCCAAGCTCTGCCCCCATGCCACATAAAACACCACTAAGCAAATCTGCTTGTGCTAGCGTGCACTGCAAGCACTATTCATCTTCAGGGCTGACTACAGTCAGGAAACAGTGCGATGGCTGTTTTTATATAGTCTTGCAATAGTCTCTGCAGATGATTTTCCTTCAAGGCCACTTGTGCAGGGACCCTGGTAGTGCAAGTGATGTGGAGACAGTTAGAGCAGAGATGCAGGCACAGCAAGTGCTGATTTGCAGAGCTCAGCACCAGTTTTTTGGCTTAGGGGGCTGCATTTGTGCTGGTGAGGAGCTGCAGCCCTGCCTTTGCTCCAGCGTCAAGGGGCTGAGCATGGCTGGCGAGTCAGGCCTCACCTGAGGGACCATTTCCAGCCCATTTCCTCTCCAGCCTTTGGCATGGCTCGTGCTGCCCAAATGTGGCAAAGGAGAAGAGTCTTCTCCAGTGGCAGTTTTGGGGCAAGTCTCTCTGGGCATACTCACCCCTTAGTTTTTATGACATGTATTCAAGAGGATTTCAGCCAGCTTTCAAAGTCCCCACGCAGAGGGTGCTCTCCAGCCATCACTTGACCTTAGGCCTGCTGCTGCCTGGTTGTGTGAAGGCTTTAGGCACCTGTGAGCTTCATGTGCTGCTTTCCTTTCCTTGCAACATGCTACCTGTAACCGTGCTCCAGGCAGGTGGGTGAACCAAACATTACTGAATTGTGCAGCGAAGGGCTTTCAGGTCAGCTTAGTCTGAGAGCTGGCCTCCTTCTGCATGTGGCTTCATGGCACGAACCTGAACTGCATGATAGCAGTGTCATCTTTCCCCTTCCCCTCTTGGGGCTCCCCGCATCATCCAGGACCTGCTGTGGGGCTGATAGGGATCCTCCAGCTGGGGAGGCTGCTTCAGGCTTGAAAGGATGAGGCCTAACTTGCCTGGAAGCTGAGGGTGGAGGGCTGCAGGTGCTCTTGGTGAAGCCTTTGAACATACCAAGTGCTGTAGGATGCAGCCGATCGTTGTTTCTAATTGTGCAGCAGAGCGATCAGCTGCTTTTATCTCTCTGAGCCCTCGCTCCCCAGCTGGAGAGTGGGATGGTGCCTGCCTCCTCACTTCCCAGGGTTGTTCAGAGCGGTGTTAACCTTAAAATTGGTGAAGCACCCAGTCACTGAAGCAGTGAGTACCACAGAAAAGCCCAGAAGGAAACTAATTCTGGTGCCAGGGTCGGGTTTGAACAAGCAGCATCATGTGCTGGGCAGTGAGCAGAGATGGAGCTTTGCATGGAGACGTTGGGGCTCCATGTACCTGCTTCCAACCAGCCCTCCTCCTTTCCCTGAGCAGCTTTCCCCGGCCTCGCTGCTCCTTTCCCTGCTTTGTGCCCGTGGGAGCACAAGAAGTGGGGTCTCTGCTCCCTCTCCCCGGGAATGCCCCAGGCCGGGGAGCAAGGCGAGGGCAGGCTCAGCGGCTCATGGACATGGCTTGCCTGCGATGCGGCAAGGACGACAGTGCCCTCCCTCAGAGGGGTCTTTGGAGCCCTGGGACTGCTGCAAGAGGGTCATCAGAAGGTAGTTCCATGTAAGCCTGTTACCAAGCCTGGACATTGTCTGTGTTTTGAATGGGAAAAAACTGGCAAGGCCAGAAATTTGGAAAAGGTTGAAGATCTCTTTGGGAACTTTCTCTTTAAAAACTCATGAATACTTTTTTTTTTCCTCATGCTTGAAATGTTGCTAAATTGGATGCATAGATGAAACAACGATGTTTCTCTTTCTTAGTCTCCAGCTTGGAAACATTTGGACTCTCTCTCTTTTCCCCACACAAAAGCTGTCTCAGACAGGGCAGGCATAAATGTTTTTATCAGACTTAAATTGCTTGGGCTGAAGTTAAAAGCAAGGGAAAGGAGCAGCCTTTGTTATGGGGAAGGCTGGACTGCCCTAGCAGGCAGTGCTACTGGTTTCACCTGTATTATTTAGTCTTTCCATATTAGCCAGGAAAGCTGTGTCTAATGAGATGTGGGAACACTCTGCCCCTACCACCCTTGCTGCTGTCAAGGCCAGGCTCCACTGACCTTGGTCACTGAGCATCATTAACCTTAAGCCTTAACTGGGGTTAATGTTTAGCTTCATTTTCTGGTGTGAATAGCTACAGTAGCAAAAGGGCAGTTTTGACCAGGAAAAATTCCTCTGTTCGGGCTGAAAACAGACATGCCTCTTGCAAATTCACGTGACCTGAAGATGTTGTCACTTCCAGTTTTCATCCTGACTCTCTTCCAGAGGTTGATGCCTGTAGAGTTTGCTGGGGGAAAAGATTGTGTGCATGCTTCCTAACCTACTTCTGCAAAATCAGCTGGGGTAGCCTAGACTGTCAGTGTGACTCAGAATTAATTCAGCTGAGCCAGCCAGTGATGGACTTGGGGATGTCTGCCTAACCCCTTCTGCTAGCAGAGCTTTGGGGCAGGTAACCCCTGGAAGCAGTGTGCCCATGGGCAGCTGGGCACGGGAGAGTCTTGAAGGGTACAAGAAAATCCTAAGGAAGCTAACTTCTTTCAGCCTTATGCATCTAAGAAGTAATCTGGTAACAGTAAAACATCTCATCGGCAGGGACAGAGGTCTAGCACGGGAGAGCAGCAATGTCATCCTGGTCAAGACTGCAAGAGGAGGCATCTGGCCCTTGGCCATGTTATTTTTAAGCTTGGAAAGCACACATGGTCTGCAAGAGCGTAGCACTAAGGAAAGGAACTCGCCAGCGCTTCCTGCCCTGCCCCGGCAAACTGATAAAGCCCTTTGCAATGCAGGGCGACCCCAGCTTATTTTTAAAATGTGGCCAGGCATGGAGCTCACAGAGTAACTGGAACACCCAGCTTGGGGCATTAATTCAGCTTTAATTCATTGCCTGATGAATTAAAGAGTTAATGTAAATGTAAAAAGGACAAGAAAGGCCAGCAAATGATCTCCAGAGCAATGTCTGCGTAAGGTATGCATCTATGCATGTACATGAGATCTAAAAAAAGGGTAGTTAGTAAATGTTAGGCAGGGAGGGGCACTTAGCATTATTCTGAGCACCGTGTGAATTTTCTTGCTGCTTGGACAATGTATCTCAATCCTGTTCCCTTCCCTTATTATTCCAGTCCCAGGCCTCTTGTCGGCAAAGATAATTGCATGCCGAAGGATACAGTTCCCTTGTACAGTAAGTGCTCACATCGAGGAAATCTGGGTTCCTGCAATCGAAAGCCAGCAGTTTGTTGTGCAGTAATGATAACAAGGCCCACTGGGACAGATTTATCTTCATTGCATGCCCTGTGGAGGCATAAATGAGATTGCTAGAGATGTTCCCCTTCTTGCCCAGACACTGGGACAGCAGGGTTGCTGTGGTAGCAAAACAAGCTGGGTTCAGGCCAGGAAGGAGCTATTGCAGGGGGAGAAAATTACAGCCCTCAGCTCCTGGTGCACACACGGTGCCTCACCATCTCTTGGCTCTCTGTGAAACAGCCTTGTTCCTGCAGCAGGATGAATTGGTTTGTTAAGAATGAGATTATTCTTTCTGGTTTGATTGATTAGGTATTTTATGGATATACTTTATTTCTGTAACAGAAACCCTTTTCTCTAAAACACACTTTTGGGGCATTAAAGGGGCTGCATTAAAGTGTCTCAGCTGGAAGAAGAAATACCCCTGCTTGTCTGTCTTGTCCTTCTGATCTCCCTGTGCTAGGACTGAGGGGTAGCGTTGCTAGAAAGAGGGACTGGTGAGCTTGCCACATCTCAGCAGTGGGTGACAACCTCAGATTGTCCTGCCCTGAGCAGGTGCTTGGGATCTTGCTGGTGATGTTAGCCCTCCAGAAACAGAAAAGACACCTGGGAGGAAGCAGTCCAGGCTTCATCCTGAGCACTCGCTGTCCCAAACCTCTGGGAGGCCTCGTCAGGGCCAGGTGGGTGCCCCAGCAATGGGACTGTGTCCCAGAAAGCTAGGAATTAAAATTCTTTCATCATGAGCCCCATGGCATGGAAAGCTTTATTAAGGTCTGAGCAGCAGAGCCAGTAACCACACGAAGCAACTCCAAAACACCATAGCAGTCTCAGTCATGCCAAAGGCCTGTGCAAGGGGTGACATGTGGGACTGTTGCTGGCACACAGCTGCCTGTGGCAAGCGCAGTGACACCAAGACCCAGAGTATGTCCTCACAGCCACGCTGAGGTCACTTCAGATAGGAGTGAGCTGGCTGCAAGCACAGGTGTTAAGGAGGTGCCCGGGGAAGATGGCTTAGATCAAAGCCATGGTGTCTTCCATGGTGTCTTTACTAGTGTCTTCCACAGATTAATAGTGAATTAAGCACCAAAAATAAAATAATACACCTGATGCTTTTAAAACCACTGGGTTAAAGGAAACCCTTTCCAGTTTAGCAATCTTTCTGTCTCTGCCATTTTTCCGGGGATCGCAGTCATGAGGCATCCTGGGGGCCGGGAGGGTTTGCCACAGCCTGATCCCGATGGTGCTGAAAGGCAGGAAGAGCTTTGCCTCTAGTGCCTGCTTAGAAGCACAAAACCATGCAGGCTTGTTCTCACCCAGGCGCACATAACCAGCACTGGCAGTGAAGATTGCTCTGATCCAAGCAGGTTCTGTGGGTCCCTAGACGTGCTTAACAGGGAAGGTGGCCAGGGCAGCCCTGCCTATGCCATTGCCACGTCTGCTACATTAGCCTTATGTTGAGGGAAAGCAGTGGTCATCTCCAGCCCTGCTTTTTTACATCTGGGGAGGTCCTGCCTGCTTCTTTCCCTTTCTGTCCTGAGAACTTTAAAGGAGGGAGGAAGGACATGCCCTCCCACACTGCCCCAACAGCATCACAGTGGGTTGACAGTAGCAAGTGCCTTCACAGTTCTGTTCTTCGAAGTTAATTTGATAAGAGGACACTTTCACCCTCACTATCTGCTGATAAAGTCTCTTTGGGAAGCTTGGCTGATAACTTGCAGAAACAGCCACGTGCTTAGGAGCTTCTGGACTCAAGCAGTTTTTTCAGGGCTAGAAAGGATGCCAAAGCTTTTATTCAAGTGGGGAGTTTCTTTCATTTTTCTTCTTGAGGGGAATATACTCCAAATCATGGGTCATTCTGCCTTTCTTTCTCTTCCAGGGAAGGAACTGCCATGCCTGTGGGAATCTTCCGGGTGTGCCTAGTGGTGATTACAGCTATTGTCAACCACCCGCTCCTCTTCCCTAAAGAGAATGGCACCGTCCCCGAGAACGCAGAAGAAATCATCCAGAAGATGAAGGAGCGGGAGGAGAGCCTTCGGCTGGAGCAGCTGCGCTTGGAGCAGGAAATCGCAGACCAGGAAGCCACACAGAAGGCTCTGGAAAAGCCTGCAGAGGTAGTGCAGGAAAGCAAAGAGGAAAAGGTCCGATGGGATATGTGGACTGCCCTTTCCATGGTCATCTTCCTGCTGATCGAGCTCTGGAGACAGGATTTCCAGGAAGGGAACTGGCAGGACACAGGAGGAGAAGAGGATGACATGGCTGTCCTGGGGAAAGTATTTAAAGGAGTGGCCTTCCCTGACAAGGCTGTCTTGGCCAGCTTCTATGAGAAGCGCATCCTGGGTACCACTGGAGACATGGCCAGGATGCGGGAGATGGTGGAAGGCTTTGCAGATGACCTGCTGGAGGCCTTGAGGAGTGTTTGTAACCGGGATGCTGACATGGAAGTGGAGGACTGCATGGGTGTGGGGAGCATGTATGAGAATTGGAGAGTGCGTAAACCTTTTGTCTGTGATCTGATAGTGCCTTTTGCCCCCCCTGAGCCATACTGTTTCCGGACCCAGACCTGGTGCTCTGGCAACTCTTTTCCCCCAGATGAACAAGGTTATGGCACTATCAAGGTATGCAGGGCAGATGAGGATGTGACAGGTTGCATCTGTGACAAGACTAAACTAGGGGAAGATATGCTGTGCCTCCTCCATAGCCAAGCCAATACTACCAGGCCCAGCAGTGAGATGGAAGACCTCCTGTGCTTCAAAAATACTCAATATCTGGATGCTGATCAAGTCATGAAGTGGTTCCAGATCGCGGTCACCAAGGCCTGGAACAGAATCTCCCACAAGTACGAATTTGACCTTTCCTTCAGCCTCCTGGACTCACCAGGAGCCCTGAAGATAAAATTTAGGTCAGGGAAATCGATTGCCTTCAACCTCACCCCTGTGGTGCAGTACGAGAACTCTGACGTTTACTTCATTTCTCATTTCCCTCGGAGGGGCCTGGCAGCAGACCTCCCCTCCAGCACTCACTGGTTTCTCACCTTCACAGTGTATGAGAGGAGGTTCATCCAGCTGGTCTCCAAAACGCTGCCTGCTAACGCCTGCCATGTCAGCTGCCTTCAGATCCTCTCCTTCCTCCATGGGAAGCAGTGCAGCCTCACAGGTCCAAGCGGGCTCACCAACTACCACCTGAAGACAGTGATGCTGCATCTCCTGCAGGCACGTCCCAGTCAGGACTGGGCCCCAGAGAACTTGGAGGCCCGTCTACAGGACATGCTGAAATTCCTGGAGAAATGTTTGCATGAGAAAAAGCTCTACCACTTCTTCATTGGCAATGGGAAGGTACCAGCAGAGCTGGGCTTTCCCATCATATTCCAGAGGGCTGAGCCTCTCAACCTTTTCCGTCCCTTTGTGCTACGCAGGGACGTTTACAGAAAGACAGTGGACACGTTCCACGAGATGCTCAGGAACATGTTGGCACTGATAAATGAGTACACGGTGCACATTCCCCTTGCACACACCAATGGGATCCGTAAGGAATCCCTTTAACCAAAGCCAGCAGGTTAAAAGCCAACACTTGTTCCTCTAAGCACAAGTCCAGAGGGCATCTTTCCGAAGCCTCCTGGAGACAACTGACTTTGCCAGTACAGCTTCTTGTCTGCAGCTGAACCGGTCCTGGGCCATGGTTTCTGCAGTAAGGGAGAGGGGGTGGGGGGAGGATACGGAGAAACTGGAAGATGTGGTATAAAAGTAAGTTTCTGCCCCACTGGTGTGCTGGCTGGCTTTTATGCAGCTAAGAATATATTTTTCTATTGTGCCTCAGTCACGCTACAGTGGTGGTGAGCAACAAATATGACTAATTTATTCAGATGCCTGCAATGCAAATAGTGGTGGTGGCCAAATACTTCATTTCCTTTGGAAGAGGGAGATAAGAAAAAGGTGGAGGAATCAGAGACGGGATCTTGGGATTGCAGGAGCCTGTCTGCTTGCAGACAGCAGGAGCTCTGCTACCAATGGGAAGCGCAACGTAAGACTCGGTGCTGATGTGGGGAGGAGGGTCATGCACAAGATCTGGACTGGATGGAGATCCTTAAATCAACCACAGCTCTTTAATCAAAAGGTAACTGTAGTTATAAAAAAAAGCCTTCTTGATAGGACTTGCAGCAGTAAATTAAATGGCTTGTCCTGTCCTTCAAAAACACCCCTGCACCCTGCACATTTCTTCTCCCTGAGGAGGATGTAGCAAAGCAGGGAGCAGGGTCTGTGTCTTCAGACCATTTCATTTGAGTCTTCCATTTTCTTCATGGTAACATGGCTAGTGGGTTATATTCCTGGCCATTTTCCATGGATAAATGGACAGGAACCTTTTTCACTTTAGATAAAAGAGAGAAACACCGTTATTGGGTTCTGGCGTTTTGGTTTGTTTGTTTGTTTTCCTTACCTTGGGGCAGCAAGGCTGAGAACAGCCAAAAGAGAAAGGACTGCTACAGGTTTTGCTTTCATAAAAGAAGCAGTTCTCCAAAATTATCCTGTAATGAAGCCAATCTCAGCAGTCTGGTAGCAGGAGGGAACAATCACCCTTCAAATGAGAGTGTGACTCTCCCAGCGTGGTTCTAATGAGGCCAAGGCCAGCAGGATGGCTCTGAGTAGGAGGGGATGAGAGAGGTGCACATGTAGCAGAGCTTGGCAGCTCTGTCTCTGCAGCTGCCTTGTGGTCTGTGTCACATCCCTTCTGCTCCCAGATACCCAGGCAAAAGCTACCTGTTTACCTCCATACAGGGTCTCCTCAATCCTTTTAAAGACTGCTGCTCTGATGAGACTCTGAGGAGCTGCTGCTAGCAGGCTGTCATTTGCTGAGTCGGGAGTGCAGTGGGGAAATGACAGCTTCTGCAGGCTTTCAAGCCAGGGGAGAATCTCAAGGCATGTGCTAAAAAACCCAATGCGGAAATGGAGGTGCCTGAACTCCCTCAGGAAGTGGCACATTAGCGCTGTGCCAGTGGGCTGCCCACCCGGTGAGGTGGCTTTGCTGGAGGAGAGGGCTCAGTAGCTCCTCACCCTCTTTCGTGTGCTTCGTGCAGGATCCAAGCCGGGCCTCAGTGCAGATCTGCTTTGTGCTGGTCCCAGAGGCCTGGCCTCCAGTGCTAAGGGGCCTTTCCTACCATTTTCTTACACTAGGATTTCCTGCAATTTCCTACACTAGGGCTTCTCTGCATCCTGTTTGCAAGAAGGTAGTTGTTCTGGGTGGTGAGACCCATCAGGGATGATATTACCATGACTCCACAGGTCCCTTTTTATCAATCCTCTCTATCACATGCATCGGAGAGATTTAATCCTGTATCACTACTAGGATCAGCATACAGCATGAGGCTTATTATCCAGCCTCTTGATAAGCAAACTCTCCATAGACGTGTTGTCTCCTCCCTTTTCCTGGTAAAAACCATTTCACCACCTCCTTGATGTCTGCTCTTGTCTGTCCCTCCACCAGTGAGGGACATTTCTTGCACAAAGCCAGAGAAAGCTGTAACTCCCATTTCCACACTTGGTTTATAAGAAAGCACAGGTGGGGACAGGGAACTCTTTGCTCAAATTGCTGCTCCTCTTAGCTTTTATCATGACAGCTATAGGGTGGTTAAGTAATATTTCTGAGCAGAAAGGAAGGGGTAGGAAGCAAAATGGGAAAGAAGAGGCTGGTGGGTAATGCCAGTAGGAAAGAGTCTTGGATCATCAGTCCTTGCTTCAGCACCCTTGGCAATGAGTGCCTGGGAGACGGCCAGAACTGGCAGAGCAACAGGGCAGGACTAATTGCTAACGCTAAAGAGTGCTGTAAGCCCCTGGCTTTCATTAGCACAACCAAGCAAGCCTTCCCCAGTAGGAAAGAGGGCAGGAGCAATCTCAGGGGACACAGCAAGCAGGTAGTGACAAGCAGAGGTACAGGATGGGTGGATGAATATTGGAGCCTGGAGGCTACATTGGAAGCTGTGTAAGCTGTTTGCAAACCCAAGCAATTTGCCATTTTTACCTGCCCAGATTTACTGCACAGTGCTTGTAGCAGATCCAGCTTTGCATGGGCTGCCGGCAGGCAGGTCATGCTGAAGCAGTTGTGGTTGGAGTTGCTTCTAAATGTGTTCCCAGCCAGAGAGAAATAAAAATTTCTCTGCCGTTTCCTGTCAGGAGTCTAAATTTAGCCTGTCCAAAGAACAGAAACAAATTTGTGACCCAGGTCTCTCAGGAAATTACATTCAGGGTTGAAAAATAACTTTTATATAAGGTTGAGCAGGGGCAGGATGAGAAGAAAAGGCTGTTGAACAGAATAAGGTAACTCCCCTGTTAAAATGTCAGAACAAAGCTTTGTAACGCCAGTCCTACAGGCTTGTAAACATGCCTAAACTCGTCTTTACACAGCTCTGAGCAATGCTGCTCAGACTTAAAGGGAACCTAAACTGATAAGTGGATTGAATCTTTTGTTCTTGATTTTCTGTATTTGTGTGCTTGTTCTCTCTTAAGCCCAAACTGACCCTGAAGTGTTCCCATGGGTGTTAGTTGAACCCAAGCTGGAGCTGAACCAAGGAATTTATGGATTTGATTCCCCTGAAAGCAAATTGCTTGGCTTAATTTTCCTACATGCAATATGCTCATTTTACCCTGAGCACCTTTTAAGAGGTCTGTTCTGTGCATTTACACTGTGAGGGAACCCACTCATACCTATCAGGGGGGGAGAAGTGCTCTGTGATTATAAGCTGTGCTCCAGTAAGCCTCGGGGCAGAGATCTTCCTTGTAAGCCATATACCAATATATATACCAGAGGTATATACGTGTCCCATCTGAGGAGATGTGGGTACACAGCATTTCTCTGGATCAGACTTCTGCAGTGGTACAAGGAGGCCATGATGTGAAGCACGTCATTCCTTGGATGACCTTGTCTCTCCTGTATTAAATCTTTGCCCACCAAGTACTAGCCCTATCAGTAAAAGACCACACTCACATTTCATAAAAAAGATTTATAAGACAGTTCAGCTCCATCAGCTGTCAGCCAGTAAAAATGTCCTAAGACATTGTAGTGCCACCCGTGTTTAGTTCTGCCTTGATTGAAGTCTGGCTGGGCATTCATAGGAAGCAGGTTTAAAGGGTGGGGTGGAAGTGGGGTTTTGTGTTTTAAAGTGAATAACGTTCTTTTAAAACCAAACAGCATATGACATGTAACAAACACATAACATCTCTTTGGTAATGCCTGTATCTCCATAAGAGATCCTAAGGAAGGGTAAACTGCCTGTCCCAGACCTCTTTCTTCTATCTCAGTGCTGTTCTTGCTATTTGCTAACCAGGTGAATTTAACAGATGAACTCCTATTGCCTTCTGCTGGTTTCCAACCACTCCCTCCACCCTCAACTTGTGGTTTTAATATTTTATTATAGGCTGTATCAAAGCAATGGAATTAGTGGTGGCTTGATAGCAGCCAGTGATCCACAACATAGCCTCAGGAGCCATTTGCCTGTAGGAAATGTCTTGGTCTAAGGTTATTATTGTTGTTCGGGAGCTGAATGTTTTCGAAGGGGAACTGTTGGGAGTTCACACTTTAGTATGTGGCAACCATAGAATATGGCTTCTCTCTTTCCAAGTTGCTCTGTATACAGGTCTTATGGGGACATAAAGATATATTTCAGCAAAGAGATCAAAAATTTCATCTAGTATTCAAGCAGCAGGATTTGGTGCTTGTTCACCAGATGTTTTTAATGCAAACTTTGCAACATTTTCTCTGTGGTGAAGAAATTTACCCACCTGTAACAGCTTAGCTGCTGGTCATTGAGGGGTTAGTTCTCATAGGATCCTACATAGTAAATAGCTTTATTTATTACTTGTCTTTTTTTTAGGATTGGGGGTGTGTGTGTAATATGTTAACTCAGAAGCAAAACTGTAGTATGAAGATCAATCTTGGCTATGCAGCTGAGATGGGCAACAGCACCAAAACTCTCCAAGCTAAGGTCTTCCTTGATTGACAATGCTGTACTCAAACCGCTGCTTTTATAGCAGGACACTGTTGAATTTGTATAGATGTTCTCATGCAGCTTTATTTATAATAAAGGAAGTCTTATACAAAATCTGAAGAAGTCTGTTTTGTTTCTAGACCCCCCAAAATGTTTCTGAGAAAGCAGAAGGATGGAGTGGGGATATGCCCAGTGCAGTCCTAGCACAGCAAGCCCAATAGCAAGAATCCCTGTGATTTCTGAGTGCTTGTAGAAATTGTTCCAGAATAAGATGCAACATGAACATAAAGTGAAATAGCTATTCCAGAATAATGCCAGGGATGTCAGACTTCTTGAGAGTATGAATCCACAGGAATTAAAAATAATTATTCTGGATATTTCTGCTCAAAAAATACCCTTTTGTGGCAAGCCCTAAATATTGCTGGTAGATATCGCCCTTATTGGCTGAACCAGACATCTCCTGAATTTCCAGTTCAGCTACAGGAATCCTCTTTACCTGCTTGTTTTACAGGTATCCACAGCCAAGTTCCAGCAACCACCCACCACCGCTTAGCCTCCTGCTTAACCCCTTTCCCTGGTTTAAGGGAATGGCACCTCCTTGTTAATATTCTAATGTGCTCTGGCTCTGGAAGGAAATTCAAAGATAGTTATGAATCCATATAATAAAAACACAACTGGTTCCTTGGTGACATGTCTTCTAGCCCCACAGAATGCTCTGCACACCTCTAATTAATAACTCTGCCTTCTGGTGATCGCTGGGGCTGAATCAGCATTGAACAGGTCTGAGAAGCAGCTGGCTTAAGAGTTACAGCCCAAGTCTACCTAGCCAGGAGTTACAATTTCCCAGGGTCAACCACACACTGCGGTAAATGGAGCATGTGAGTGCTGTGGCCCAGGATCATCAGCAGTCTTGGTTGTTTTAGTGCAACTTTGCTATTTAAAATAAATAAATAAACCCAAAAAAATAAACCCACCATGCTTTAAAACTCAGTCTGACAAGCTCAACAACATTATCTCCATTGAGCTGTTGATTTCCTGGAGCATTTTTTTACTGCTTCTGCGTTGCCATGTAACAGAAGGGGTAACATCAATAGAAAATCCTTTTTCAGAAGGGCAATTAGCCATGCCATACCATGCCCTGGCCATTATTACAGTATTATCTGCCATAGAGTAGGCAGATGCAGAGACAAAGAGAGGCCAACCCCAGCCACCAGAGATTTTTGGCCATCTCTTCTAGCAGTAAAACAGTTTTCCTCTAGGCTTTGATCTGGATTCTTTCTTCAGAGATTCAAATTCTTGTGTTTTCCTTATTTCCAGGCTTTCTTAAAGCCTTGTTTCCAATGTGCTGGGTTTCATCAGAAGTCCATCAGCCTAGAGTTTCAGCATACAATTATGGCTACACTGCAGTCCAGAAATGTGCTTCCCGCACCTGTAGACAATATTCCTAGAGAAGGACAAAAGCTACTGAGGTAACAACCACCCTGCAGCTCAAACCTTAAATGTGTGCTTTATGGCTGGAGATTTAGCTAGCGCACTTAGACATGGCTATCTGTTTATGCTTGGTTGGTGTGTAAAGTCACTGTTCTGGGAAGTCCTTCACTCCTCAAGCAAAGGGACAGATCATCCCAGGCTTGGCTAATGAGCACGTGAACTTGAACTGAGAGTAAACCTCAGTCTTGTCCTCTCAGTCTCATGAATATGCAATTGCCTTTCACCTGCAACTGTATTTATAAAAAAAATGGAGCTGCCTTTTATTAATGATTGTACCCTACCAGCATAGTATAGGGCTTGTGCACTGAAAGCCCTGTGTCATGGACCTGGAAACGTGCATACCAGCCATTGCCTCCCACTGCTGCATGGCTAATTGCTCTATGTCATGTTCCAGGTCTCTCTCCCCTTCCACATTCAATTTATTCTAAAATCAAAACTCCCAAGAGAAGCTTCACCAAAAAAAGGCTAATTTTTACTTGGTTTTAAAAAGCATCACTCTCTATTCCAGCTAGATGCATCTCTAATCTCAGTTTTTATTACCACTTTAAAATAATCCCTGAGAAGAGACGTGAGTTTGTGGTGGTGTACTTTAACATTTTTTCAGTACATTGAGAATAAATAGCTGAATATGGGGAAGTTACACAAAGCAAATCAAGTCTGTCACATGCCAGAAAACCTCCACTTGGCTCCTGATGCTGTCAGGTCTATGTGGGAGGGCGAGTGCAAGATTAAAACAACTAGCACATAGCAGAGTGAGTATCTCCGCTGCCCTAGTTTAGTAGATGATCAGACCTTAAAGACCTGGGCATTTTTGCTTTCAATACCCATATGTTGTTTAAGTGTTTTAGGTGGCAGAAGCTGACTCAGTAATTATGGGGAGAGGTCTTAGGCATTTACAATTTCTCTTTTGGGGCAAGAACAGAAGTAACATTTACCGCCTTCTCCCTTATTGTCCAATAAAACTCCTCTTTTGGTCATTAAAAGCTTCCCATAAAGTCTCCTTGTAACACTTAAAATAAAGACTTTGCTGGTTTACATCTGTGTCTCTAAGCCATAAGCTCGGAAGTCACAGTAACTGTCTATTACTCTGTTAGGGCCTCCAATCTGGCCCCGTAAAGTTGCTGTGACATTGGGCATTGACTGCCACTTCATTTGAAAACTTCAAAACAGCATTTTAAATGCTGGAAATTTGGAAATAGATCAAATAAAAGAACATGAGAATAGCAGGTATAATATTAACTGTGAAACTTCTCATTTTAATGAAGGTTTTCAAACACAGTTCAGGGTTCTTTCAGTTTCCCACAATTCCCAAATCATCTGAGGTCGCTGAAGTCCATCATTAACAACCCTCTCCAAACCCACTGAGTGAGAGGTACACACCTCTCTCAGACAAGTTCCTTCAGGCTGGGGTTGTTTCAGCGGCTTGCCCTCTACTAGGGGCTCTCTCAGGTAGACTGTCCCACCAATAAGCCCAAGTTGAGTCACATTAGCATTTAGATGAATGTGCTAGCACAGATGTCTGTAGCATGTCTCCCCGGTGCTATGAGCTGCTGTACTTGCTACAGCCTGGTCCTCCTCTCTCTACACAAGTTTCCCCAAGACATTTAAGATTGAAATCAAGTTACCCCTGTGTGGTACCTGACTTTTGGGAAAACTCAGAAAGGTCACGAAAAGCCCGTGAATGTAGGTCCAGTCTGCATCCCTGGTCCCCCAGCACAGTGACAGACTTCACTAGACAGATAACACTTGCAAATGCTATAAGCAGCCTTTTCCAAAAGCAGAAGAAAAAGATCTCCTTTTATGCAGTACCTGGATATGTAACTGTTATATTGGGCAGTTCTTACGGATTTGACATGAAACACCCCTGTATCTCACACCCTTCATGGTAATCACATACATAATTCTGATGTGTGGATAATACTAAAGATCTGCAGACCTTAGAAAAATTGTTTATTCCACCGAGGAATGTATTTCTGTTTCCCAACTCTGCACAATGTTGTTTTGCTACTATGCAAACCAGGGTGATGTTTGTGTTGATACAAATTAGCACTTTTCAAGCATTAAGTCATCCAAAGAGGCAGGCAGAACAGTAAAGCCAGGAGAATAATTCACAGCTAACAATTTATCTAATGACTTTTTACCACTCATGGAATATCCACAAGCAAGGACAGAATCTCCTGTATTTCAAGTAGGCAGAAATGTCTGTGCTATAAAAAAGCAAGCACAACCTCAGAGGATATGGTGACCTACAGGCATGCTAACATTAATTTGGTCAGCTACCACTAGCAGTCAAGCTGGGAGCACTGGTCTCAGAATGGGATACTGCTCAGGATTTGCCCACTTCTTGAGCAGGTTTCATCTTCTCTGCTCAACTTTGTGTTATGGGTCTTTGCTTGCAGGTCTAAAAGCTAACTCACGTCTGTCCCCAAGTGCCACTAGCACAGTATCAGCTGTGTCTTGTATTTAACTGGATTGTGTTTGTTTGGAAAGAGGATTTCTCAAGGTATTGGTTCACTGGCTCCAACCAAACATTTGAGCTGTTGTACCCCTTCCAAGTAAAATTCCAGGCAGTCCTGCCTTTTTCTGAAATGATGAATTCATTATGGCAACATAAACTAGGTTATTTTTAGCCAGTTTCCTATGCAGTCAGTGTGTGCATGCATGGGGGGGGGGGGGGGGGGAGGCGGCAGAGAGGGAAGGAAGGTCTATCCCTTCATTTCCTGCCAAGTAACTTCTGAGTCCATCAAACACTTTAACCAAATTTGACAGATCTGTAGAGAGCTCAGAAATACTCAGCTCTGATAAATTTGAGGCAAGCAGGCAGATGGGTAAAGGACAGAGACTCTCATAATGCCGAGAAAGGACACAAGAGGTCTTTTAAATGGCCCCAGTGCAGTAAAAGGCAGTGGTACTCATGCCTAGCCAGACCTGAAGAAATAAGCTGTGAGAAAACAGGGTTGTATTACTTCTGCTACTCTCCAAATGATCTGCACAACTTTGTAGCAGAGCCTTGAGAGAAGATGGAGGCAGCAAACAAACAGATATTCCTATCATATCTATTGGAAAAGTCTGGTCCCAAAACAGAAATCTGAACAAGCCCATTCTGTGGATCAATTACTGTTACAGTGTTCTTCAAAAGAAACTTCACTTTCTAGTTATGTTACATTTAGAAGTGCCATGTTGGACTCCTCAGCTGCTAGAAGCAATCCTCTGGCTGCAGAGGCTTGAGGGACTCTATAGAGCAAAGCTTTTCAGTCATTGTTTGCAGAGGTGCTTCCTTTGAATAAAGGCACTGAGTTTTTAAGTAATTATGAATCTGTCTAGCTAAAACCAGAGCTTATCCAAACTTTTTTTTTGGAGGGGAAAAGGATCAGCAATTTCTGTTTTGAAGGTAGGTATCTTAGCTTTATTGATCTGCTCTGAGGTGGAAGTGCAGGGAGTGCTGAGGTGAAACATTTAAATACAGCCCTCACTGTTTAGGCATGAGTGCTTGTAAAATGTCTGACTGTAACACTGTTTTAAAAATTGTGCACAAGAATTAAGATTAAAACCCCAATGAAGTTCTTAAAAATGTCTTAGGTGCTCTGCAGGAAAAGGAGTCGACTTTAGATGCAAAACAATCTTCAAATCCACCAACAGACCCACAGTCATTAACAGTCTCAACTTAGCAAAGACTTAATCATATGTAAGGAGCCAAGATTAAATTTCTGTGCTGCTTTCCAGAAGTGCCACAACACTTACAATGTCATTGGAAGTCCAATTAGGCACCTTTCTGCACACAATCTAACATTCAGGATCCAACACAGTGCAAGACAGACCCAGCAGGCAGAGCTAGGCAGAACTGGGATCAGTAAACCACATTGTTCACAGCCTGACTCATCAGTCACTTCACCTCCCCAGGTGCATCAAGGCAGAAACTCATTATATTGCTCCTAACCTTCAGTCTTGCTCACTAACCCTCTGTTGGGAATCAAACAGCACAGAGGGATTTCCCAAATCCACAGGGAAATAGTACTTAGCTTGCTAACATGTTCCAGGTCTCACCCCTGCCAGCTTGCACCAGGCAGGGCAGGGCAGCCCTGGATGGTTCTTGTGCCTGTAAGCACAAGTGATGCATAGCGGCTCTGCCTGGCCTCCGTCACACAGGCGTTCCCACGGGACAGAGGCGTTCTGCACTGTCAGCACGATATTCCTGCCAGTTCAGTTCACCTTCAGGGTTATCACATTATGTCAGTATTATGAAGCTCCTGTATGCAAAACTAGAGAATAGCAAGGCTTGTCCACACGCAGGTTTCTACCAATGGCCCCACACTAACTGTTCTCCTGCCAGAACCAGACCTGGCATAGCTTTGGAGGTGAAAACTTTGATCCAGAGCAGAGATACACCAGCACAACACGACCAAGCTACATAAAGCATATGAAGAGGAATTGAAAGGCACCAAGCCTGTGGGTTTGAAGGCATGGGTTATATCAGAGCTTTCTTCCCACAAGGAGAAACAGCTGATTAATCGCCCTGCCTTAGCTATTACAAGTAAGAAGAGACAGACTTTGCTTCCAAGCCTAAACTGGCATGGAAAAGAGCTGTGTGATGAATGTAGAGGGGGAAAAAAACAGCCACGCTTGTGGATTGGCCCAGAGCACATTACGATTGAGAGCTCCCTTCTGAGGATGGTTTGAGTGACGGGAGGAAAGGCATAAAAGCATCCTTTGAGGAAATGGGAATGTACGCAGAGAGCTGCGGGAAGGACAGTATTAAGCCATGATGTCTCACTGTTGGTCCTCATTGATCCTTCAGGTGGTCTGAAGTTACCAGCTGTTTTCTCCTTTTCCCCCAGCCCTACTATGCCTTTGCTGTGCCACATAGGTGACTCATGCAAAAGGTTTGCAGCTTACAGGAAACACTATCTGCTCCCTACTCAGCTTGTGGCTGTTCAGTGCCCCTTTTCTTGGCTCCATTTTCCCTGGAGAGATGGCTTTTCCCATCAGCTTTGCCAAGAGTGGTGGTTCTAAGACGCAAACCTTCAGCACATGCTGTAATTCTCGCAGGCTACCTCCTGCGCATCAGAAGATGGCATTGGAAGATGGCTGTGAACAGCACAGAACAGTCTCCATACATTGATCCCTTAATACGAGCTGCATTCTAACTTCCTCATGGTCTCAGATACAGTGTTACTGCACACTGCTAAACAGCTGTCACACTCCACCCCAGCTATACCGGCATCTCACTAACAAGTTTTAAAATTCCTGTTTTAGCAAATCAGCAAAGTGTTTTAGGAGGGGAAAAGTCCTAAGAACTTCACATGGCATTACTAACTTACTTGGCTAAATCAGCAACCGCCATGCCTGTTGGCTTTGGATCAGCAGCAGAAAAGACTACTTCTATCTTATAGAAATTGGGGGTCGTTTAGTAAAATTGCATCTGATCTCATGACTGTAAAGAGACTGCATTTTTGTCAGCCATTCCCAAGTGAAACCAATGTCCAAGGAACAGAATGGTGAAGTAATCAGGCTACTAGCAGAGAAAGGACACAGGTTAAGAAACAGCCAGTTCTCAAACCTTGATAACACAGGGGAACATTACAGATGCCACGACAGTGGAAAACTGGGGAGAGCAGGCCCAGAAGATGTAACACTGCGCCAACAACACATGCCCTCACACACAGCCAGGCGCCTCTGATGAGCAGGACAGACAGCTGTTAAATGAAACATGGCAAGAAGCTGAGATTTCCTTTTCTCTTCCTTTTTAATTCATTAGAAAAAGCAACAAAGCCACAGGCATGCGTATGGAGTTCACACAAGTGTTTCAGGTGTCCCTAGTATGTGACATTTGAGACTTTTCAAACCAGTATCTCCAGTTACTACCAATTCCAGCACAAGAACCACAGACCCTTTAACACCTCCCTGGACAGGCCCTTCTCAACACAAGCAAGGACCTTCTATCATAGCCACAGTCCCATTCACCCAAGTTCCCACCCAACTTACCCAAAACTCAGCAAACCTTCCCAGATCCGATAGCCTGGGATCCCTATCTCTCCCTCCATCTTGGCTCCCTTCCACCTTGCTCTTAGCTCCAATATAAGGGATCCTAAAATGATAATGAAGAACAAGAGGCTGGACCACATCTTGCATTATGGTACCAACAACCATCTCAAGGACATCAGTAAAGATATAGGGACATGCTACAAATGCAGGACAGAACAGGGCCTTGCTAATCTGAAGTATCCATCCATCACGCTCCTAAACTCACTATTTCTACAAGTGAGCCTCCGTCCTCTTTTGTCGGACACCAAGCTTTATTTTTTCTTTAACCTGTGCTGAGAGCAGTTATATTTGGTGGCACAAACACAGAGAACAAAAAAAAATTCATCATTGTCTTTGAAAGCAATAGCACCACCCCAAATTTCAAGGGCAAAATATGGAGTGGAAGGTGAGTAAATACAGTACTTGCTGTACAATTTGATACATAGAAGATTTTAAGGAGAGCTCTGACCAAAGGGCAGAGCTGTTCATCTGCTTGATCCTTTTATTAACTTCCATCTTTTTGCTCTGTTGACCAAAACTGAAAGATACATGTTTTCTTTTCTTGGCCTCTTTAAGCTAATACGATGTATCCTTTACACCCTTCCACCCTGGAAAGAGAGCGCCAGACCATCTCACATAACTTTTCCTCTCCTTTGAAGGCTAGGCCAAAGTGTTGCATATTCATTACCACATCAAGAACACTTTGCCTGAGGCCTGCATTTCTTGGTGTGCTGTAATGAGTTCAGGACCCCAGCTGTCTGCCTGGGGATTTAGAACACCGATATTTAATACTAAATTATAAGGCAGAATATTTCATTTTACTTTTTTTGCTGAAGTAGCATATCTATAATGGTACACTCTACAGCCACTAAATAAAGATGGGGAGAACACATCTTTCTGTTCAGACAACACAGTCTCTGGGTTACCATGGTCTGGCCCTAGCCAGTTCAGTTTTTGGGTGCCAGTCTCTGCTCTTAACCCATTATTGGATCTCCCCAGTGTCACATCTCCCACTAGCATCCAATAATGCACTGGAGCAAACTGCAACATATTCCTAGCATGTTTATAGAAGCCAACTTAGAGCCTACTATACTAACAGCTTTAACAAGCCCTACACAAAGCAGAGCAGCTAATAAAATCAAAATGTTCTGCAGTTAGTCCTTGGAAATTTGCCACTAAGATCCCACCAACACCATTTCAGGGACAGTGGCTTCATCAAGCTCAAACCCTGCTTTCATCTAATGAAACAGTCTAGATCCACATTCTGACAACACACCTCACAGCTTTATGCTTCCTCTGGGTTCTCCAATGACATCATCTACAAAACATGTGTAGCGTCAGATCTGGACTGGGAAATTTTTTTAAAGAACATCAGCATTCTGGAAGGAACAGGAGAGTAATTAGTATTTCTCTAAGTGGTGCCAGATGTGTTTAAAAGCCACAAAGATAAACAGGAGGGGAAAACCTGCATAGTTTGAATTAAAGCTAGTAAGAGCGTAAACAATCCCCTCCAATAGCCACAAGCTGACAGACCAAGTTCCTGCTAATTCTTCTTCCTCATCAAATTTGTCTTTCATATCTGCTTTCCTACTTGAAGTTACACAAGCATGCACCTCCTCAGAGTTAGTGTGCTGGGGTAGAACACATTAAAGGTAAAAAAAAAAAATTAGTCCAGTTTTCCTCCAGAAAACCTCCAAGACACTCAATGCCTCAGTTACCAAGAAAACCATGAACCACCACCTTCTGCTATGCTACCTTACCTCACTGCAATGGGAGACAGATAGGAAGAGTCTTGTGGATCTCATGACAACTGCCTCAGCACCACAGGAACCACAGCCCTGTCCTTGAACATACTGCTTTGCCTTATTTCTTTCTGCATGTTTATTTCCTGGAACTATGGCCAGCTTGGGTTGTTAGTGGTCTATCAGAGAAAGACATACACAGCTCAGCAACATCAGAATGGGTCATAGTTCTTTTAGTTCCCTACGTGGAGATAAAAAAGGGAAAGGAAAAAAAAAAAGAGAGGAAGAAGTTTTTCCTGTGACTACTTTTGATTCACATAATCTTGTCCCCACTCTGCTATATTAGCATATAGGATAGCTTCAAAAGATGTCCAACTGCAAAGCTCTGTTCCAGCAAGCAAATGGCAGAAACAACATACTCATTCCTTCACCAGCAGCAAGATACCACCAGTACATAATGCTCTGACTGAACTCCTTCTACTTCACTTCTCTGATTTCACCTACATCTTTACATGTATAGCAACACTTGAGTTCTGGAGCAGAACAGAAAATAAATGTCCTTCTGCTCAGGATATGGTTTCTGTTAGCTTTACTCCCTACTCCAGCCTTTAGGATAATTGAGGTTAGGACCTAGACTAAACACAACCCTACTTCAGAAGGATAGAGAAGGCTTACAACCACACACTCCTCTAGCAAATCTAGCCTGAATTGGAAGCCATTACTAGATGGTCCCTGCAAATGTGACTTCAACAGGGATATGTGGGTAGGGTTGCAAGTTCAGTGGTTTGGCAGTAGTGGTGTCTGAAGAGGAGGACAGTTTGTACTAGATAACTGCATCTTAACTTCAGAGACCACACTAGCTGTTCTGGCCTTTACAGTGCCTCGCTCCTCTCTGCATAACCAGTCCAGTGACTAATAGCTGCCTGGAAAGAGGAAGAAAAAAATGCATTTAAAGACAACTTTGTTTGCTTTTTATTTATTTTCAAGACACAAGTATTACAATTTTTAAACCACGTAACAGCATCAGTTCAGGGACTTCCCACCAGCAATGTCTGCAAAGAGGCCAGAGATAACAGAACATCACCTCTGAGTAAAAGCCAACATTTTCCCTCAAGCAATATACGTGGCCAGCAACGATTTTCCATCTCCTGCCTGAAGCCAGCACAATCCTCCTCCTGACAGGAAGGAGTGGAGTTCAAAAGAAGGTTTCTCAGCCTTTTCAGCACAGATTTATTCCCTATTATGAAATGCAACCACAGAAGAGTCCACACCAAATTACACTAGATCCCCACAGCTCACACTGAAAAGAAGCACTGACACTTCAGCAAGCACGTGCCTACTGGCACCTCAGAGCCCATAATCACATGCCTCAGGGCTGTTCTTCAGATAGAGCTGGAGGTAATCTTTGAATGTCTGTGGGTCAGTCATTGTAGCCTTGACAGCAGGGTCCTCCTTCATGGCCTCCATCCAGCGTTGGAGCTTTGGGGAGTGACTCAAAGAGCTATGGAAAAAGGAAAGAGACTGAGTAACACAAATGGGAAACTGGGAGGGCATCAAGGAAGCAAAACAGCTTGAGAGGTTCTATTTTATTGCTTGTTTTGCTTTCTCTCTCCCAGTATAATGTTCAACTCAAACCAGGTGACGGAAATACCTATCAGATCATAGAAAACAGACTAGCATTTGGAAAGTGAAAGAGTTCTTACAGAGCTTGTGCACTCTGCAAAGCTGAGCAAAACCACAAATGAGCACTTACTGTGCAAGATATCAGCATGTTTTTGCCTACATTATCCCTGCTGCAAAAGACACGGCTCTTATTTATCATCTAATCTGAGCTGAGGGCAGAGGCTTGTGCACCACTGCCTCCCTCTGGAATGCTTTGTTAATAGTGATTCTTGAAGCAAATGCTGCGTGCAGTGGACTGCTGCGCGCAGTCCTCCGCGTGCAGTGGACTGCTGCGCGCAGTGGACTGCTGCGCGCAGTCCTCCACAACTCACAACCACTTCTCTCCTCTCTTTTGCATACCAAGACAAGCTGTGCAGTTTGTACTGCCCTGCAACCCAGCAGCTCAAAACACAGACACAGTCTATTGAGGAAACTGAGGATTCAACAGACTAAATCCATAAACCCACTCAGATATTTGAAAAAAAAACAACTGTGTGGCAAATTGAAAGCTTAACAGTGTAAATTGTTATTTTCGGTCTCTTCTGGCAGATTGATCCAAGTACTTTGCATTACAGTTTCCAACTCCCAAGTTTAGTTAATGCATAAACTCTCCAGGTAGCATCTTTTCTTAACATACAATGGCTCAGATCCTCAATCATTCAAATACCTTAATGACTCTAGACCTACGCTCCTATATTGCTTGTAATATTTCCCCTTCCAATCAAGGACCACAAAGGAGACAAAGTAGGCCAGCAATCAGTCAGTAAAGCCCTCATTTTACTGTGCCAGAAGTTTTAATGCTAAGGATCCCCAAATTTCTTGTTCTTCAAGAATGCTTCGGGCACCAGGGTGAGACAAACTGTTCTATACTCATCTTCCGCTTTTATCACCCATTTCTTCATATAAGTTGACTCTTTAGTTCTGTTTTAAGCCAGCTACAAAACAGTTTTCCTTTGATACCATTTCCCTATCTATTAATGCTATAGCATAGTAACTCGAGCTGTTTAAGGATGTAACAGACCAAGACATTTATTTACATATTAAAAAATGCTATTACAACAGGGACAGATCTATTAGGTACAGCAAGGTAGGATACAGTTTACCCATCTCAAAACAAAATCACCCTCCTTTGTCAACCTAGGATTTCCAAAGAGGAGCAGAAGACTGCATTTCAAGTCTGAGGTTTTGGACCAAGAAATTTGAACCTAGGCCTCCATACCTTCACCCGCCTCAAATAAAGCCTTTTAATCTATGATGTTAGGAATGAACAGGAAGTCCTATATTTTGACCACTTCTTCCAAATCTGTCAAAATTATTTGGTAGGAAAACAGCCTGATAAAAGAAAGGCTGTTTACAGAAGATCCCTGAACAACTCATCTCTTTTTTGAGAAGATGCTTCCCCCAAACTGTAACACAATACAAACTTTCTTCAGCAGCCCCCAAGAGTGGCCCATTGCTGCAGAGTGTATGCAAAGAATATTTATGCTGAGGCACTTCAGTACACACTAGAAGCTAGTCCAGGTACTCACTCCTTCAGCTGGAAGGGTTCCAGACGTTCAAACCACGGCCAGATCATGTAGTCAAGCATGGAGATTGAGTCCCCACCATAAAACACAGTGTTGCGTTTGGACAGAATCTGTGAGAGGCAAAAGATTACAATTGCCCTCAGAAGGAAAATCACCACAGCAGGACGCTACAGTAACAAAACATTCCCACCTTGTAGTGGAATGTAGGCATACTGAAGGGATCAGACAGCAAATAATGCAGATACAACACGTTTCTCCTGTGCACACAATATCTGGGGAGTCAGAGCTAGTCAGTAAAGCAGTTGTAGTATCAAGCTTAACTATTTCATACACTGCCAGTCCAGCTCTTCTCCAGTGGTTCAAAAACTGTCACAAAATATTAATCACTAGCGAGCTGCAGCTTGTACACAAACAAAAAGGAATTTAGCTCTTGGAATCTGTCATGATTTCTTATTTGTCAAAAACCATTAAGGGCACTGACTAATCAAACGTAACAATGCACATGCATTTCTCGCACAATAAATCCAGTTAAATTTAACATCCAGGTAAACTGGAACACCATTTTAGCAGGGACTCTTCTCCCATGGCACTTGAGGCCAAGTAGTGTCAGGAAAGCACTTCCAACATTACATCTAGAACTGGATTTGATTCCAGGTGCAAAGGGAACAGGAAGCAAGTATAACATCCACATACACCAGAAAGAGATCCCCGCAGCCCAGCACAGAAAGCAGGTCCACAAAGAATGCAGCAAGTTCTCCTGTTACATTTATGTTTCTGATACGTTCAAGTGCCACTGTCATCCAAGTTTAATATGCTTTAAGGAACCTCCAGACCTTGGCTTCTTCTTTCATAAGACTGCTTTCAGGCACTTTGGCATTTTAAACATGGAACTCGAGACACCTTACAAATCTTTGTCTTCAAATTTGGACAACGCTCCTATGGCATTTACTCCCTGTCCCCTAACCCCCATGATCTAGTAGAAATTTTAAAGCAGTCCTTCAGGAAGCATCAAGCCATTTGAATTACCAGAATTACTGGCAGAATATAACCCAGCAGCTGCACAGTCCCAGAGATGGGAACACAGCTCCCTCTGTCGGGTAGCAGCAAACTAAATACAGAAGTGTTTCAAAACACTTCCCTTCTTGAATATCTCTTGCGATAGGCTGAGTGAGGTTTGCATGGCTCTGTTCCTTCCTCCCATCCTCAGCTGACCTTCAGCTGCTGCTGCAAAATCCTTCAGGGTATAGTAAAATAGATACACTGAAGGAGCAGCAAGTATTTCACAGCATTAATAAAGCAGGAGGAAGATTAATTCTTCCTTAATGTTTAATAGATTTGTATTTCAGGGAAGTGAAACACACATGGCTTCCCCCAAGAAGTGATTTGTCATCTGCACTACTCCAGCATCAGCCTGATCAGACAGACAAGACTACTCTGAAAACAATTTCACTTTGGCAAGTCAAGGGGGTGGGGAAGCAGAATGCACAGGACTGTTAGGAGAATTAGGAAGGTACTAGAAAGCTATTGGTAGCTTTGCACCAGCAGAGAAACACTATGGAGGAATGCTTCTTGATTGAGCCAGACAAGCATTAACCATGGCTGCTAAAACACAGAAGGAATGGGTTCATGACAAAGGCAAGTCTGACAGCTGTTCAGACTAGCCGAGAACCACTACTGACACTAAATCAGGATTGTGAAGTTGCTAACACAGCATCAAAGCCACCTGACACTTCCTGGAGCTCTGCTGAAGTTACATTACACCACTGTAGCAGAACACAGCCCAGGGCTGGATTTCTGCAAGGGACAGATTACGTTCTGCTTCCCCCCACAAAGATAAGCTCTTGAACAAAAAAGATTTTATATCAGCACCAGTGTATCTGCACTGATTTCAGCAGAGCTACAGCACAGATGCTTTTCAGCAGCTCAAACTCCTCAGCCCTTGCTCTTAGAATATGCTGCAAGGTCTCCTTACATTTAAAGCACAACAAAGATACCTAAGACAACAGCAGTCAGCTAGAATTCAAAAAACTCCATAAGTCCACACAGCCTTCATCATACAGATAAAGTTTAGCTTAGCTACTTGGAATTTACTCCAACGGTGCTGTTGTGCATCCTAGGCTGGGGGGAGTAAATTGAAAGATTGTTCATTGTTATAACTACCAACTGAAGGAGAAGAGACCTAGCTCCAAAGGCCAAAGCATGAAAGAAAAAAAGGGATAATACAACAACTAGCAACCTGCTCATTATCATGAAATACTCTTACCTCTTCAAGTTTGCCAAACTTCTCAGCAATCTCTGCTTTCAGCGCCGTGGCGTCCTGTCCATCTTTGACTGCCACAAAATACTTGAAAACTATGGGTGTTATCTATACAAAGGAAAGGATAAAGTTTTTAATTTTCCTATTACAATATTACAAGTCACTCAGAGCTTAAGATGTTAAGATACTAGATGCAAGTTAAATCTTAAAGATTTAACTTTAAAGAGTTAAATAAAGTCCATTAATAAAAATCTTTCCTACTTCAGAAAAGGTAAGCAAAGGCTTAAAGAAAGAATGAATACAAATACTAATGAATTTTAGCCTTGTAATAAGAGGAGAACAATGAAAAGAAGGGCATGTTTCCCATTTGCACACACTACCAAAGAAGTAGCAAGGTGCAGAGTGGTACTCTTTGCCCAGTCACACATTTCTGAAATCCAAATGCACTTTAATTATCAACATTTAAGGTACTTTAAGAAAGAGATATACAGCCCAGGATATGCAAGCTTCTACAAACCTGTGCATTTTCTAATTTGGTAACTGACACAGAAATCAGCATACAGTACCAGGAAGTTGTCCAGTGGCCAAGCTTAACTCAATTATATTCTTAAAAGCTCACAGACAAACATTTTTCTAAGATCTTGTCATTCATACAACCAACATTCAGTGCACATTTCTTTTCTCGTAACATGCTTCCCCATAACCCTCCTCCCATCGTGCCTATTCAGAAAGGCTTGTTATAAATTGAGAGCAGCCATGCAGAGAAGGACTTGGGGGTAACTGGTTGATGAAAAACCGGACATGAGCCGACAATGTGCACTCGCAGCCCAGAAAGCCAACTGTATCTTAGGCTGCATCAAAAGAAGCATGGCCAGCAGGTCAAGGGAGGTGATTCTGCTCCTCTACTCTGCTCTGGTGAGATCCCCCCTGGAGTACTGTATCCAGCTCTGGAGCCCTCAGCACAGGAAAGACATGCACCTGTTGGAGCAGGTCCAGAGGAGGGCCACAAAAATGATCAGAGCAATGGAACACCTCTCCTATGAGGAAAGGCTGAGAGAGTTGGGGTTGTTCAGCCTGGAGAAGAGAAGGCTCCAGGGAGACTTTACTGCAGCCTTTCAGTACTTAAAGGGGGCTTATAAGAAAGATGGGGGCAAACTTTCTAGCAGGGCCTGTTGCAACAGGACAAGGGGTAATGGTTTTAAACTAAAAGAGGGTAGATTCATACTAGATGTAAGGAAGACATTTTTTACAATGAGGGTGGTGAAACACTGGAACAGGTTGCCCAGAGAGGTGGTAGATGCCCCATCCATGGCAACATTCAAGGTCAGGTTGGACAGGGCTCTGAGCAACCTGACCTAGTTGAAGATGTCCCTGCTCATTGCAGGGGGGTTGGACTAGATGACCTTTAAAGGTCCCTTCCAACCCAAACTATTCTATGATTCTATAAATAATCATCCCTTCTATCCCACATCTTTGTCCACATCTCTCTGCATCTTCCATTGCTTCCTCTCTTCTGCTGCCTCATATCCAAGCTGACTTCTTTCACTTCCTAGACCCTTCAAAGCATGTGCTTGTATTATCTATGTTTAGGCTACAGAGAAGTTACTTCCAGTCAGCCACGGTGCCCACCTCCAACCCCTACTGAGGTCTCCTTATACATGTCCTGTGTCTACAGCCACCTGCCATCTCTTGTCCATGGCTGCAGGCTCTCTCAGTCAGGCACTCTTCACATTCTGCATTCATACAGTACTTTCTGCAGAAAGACTCAGATCAAAATACAGCAGTTGTCACTGCCTAGGTCTCAACCATTCAGACAGTTTGGTCTACTAACCTTTCCTCTATTGTAGGATGCTCAAAATCCTGCCTCAGTCATATAGGCTGTCACTAGCTTGGCTGTCTTCCTGCATCCATCTCCATACATAAATGCTGGGAGCAATTCAGATGCACAGTGGTTTGTACGTGCTCACCGCAAGAGACCCCAAATAACGCCTTTGGTTATTTAAATGCTTCTCTCAGGCATGAGACCTCTCTCTTAAAGGACGAAAGCAGCATTGGCAACAGAGCTGCAGTTTTTGGCACTGTAGTAAAGTAAGAAACCCAATCCCACCCTGATGATGCAGTACCTTTGAGAAGTGTTCCAAGAGCATCTTCTGAAAGGCTCGCTCATATGGGTCCGAAGGCATCAGCTTCTTCCCTGGAAATGCTTCATCCAAATATTCACAAGTGATTGGGGACTCATAGATCAGCTGGCCCTTGCTGGTCTCCAGAACAGGAACCAGCCCAAAGGGGTTCTTCTCAAAGAACCAGTCAGGTTTGTTCTTCAGATTGATGTTGATTACTTCATGGCTAAAAGAGCGAAAGAAACAAGACCCAAACAGGCTCAGTTCTGCTACAGCCCACTCCATACCATGGTGAAATGCAGTCATTACACCTCAACAGCTACAGTACTTGAGAGGCTGAATCCTCATTCCCCTGCTCTCCCTAGTCTTTCCTGAAGTCCTTTGCAGGACTAACCATGTGACACATAGAAATACCACCACTTCCCTTTGCTGGAGCACTTCCCTTTGCTGGAAAAAATCGCCACTGACTTACAACGAGTTGTTTCTTAAACTAACAAAAGATACATGAACAGTCTGCAAGCACACAACAGAGGCAGCCCTTATAGTCTTGCTAAAAACAAAGGTCAAGCTCAGAATGCAGCACACTTATTACATGCAGGTTCAGGGACATTCTAAGAAAGAAGCACTTGATTGCAAACAAGATACACTCCAATTAAGAAATGCAGCTGAACTTTAATATGACCTTACACCAAAGAGCAAATCAGGAGAGCATCCTACCTACTTATCTTCCCCACCTATAGCCTCACATAGAACAGGTGTTTAGGGTAAAAGCAAACAGATACTGATAAAAAAAGATACATGAGAAGTATGTCTATGTTATATTAACAAACCATAAGTTATATGCCGTGTTATATGTGTGACCCCAGAAAATTCCTAGTAAGCCCAAAGGCCTGCTAAACACAGCTGAACCTTCGAAACAACTGAAAGGTTACCAGATGACGACTACCACATTTAGGTAGCCATAAACCCCCTCCAAAATCACTGTACTAAAACAAACCTCCCAGCTCCAAAATCAGTCCAAAGACACTAAATAAAGACAGAATTAAACTGACCTAGAAGTCCTAATGCACCTACTCTTTCGAAAAAAGACCTGAGAAAAAGCAAAACAAACAAACTCAACTCTCATCTTGCTATCAGGAGAACTGAGTGGCAAGCATTTACTATGCTAACATGGACTCCCAGCCCAGTACTGGTTAACAAACGGTTGGCAGGCCTGAGACTTGGTGGGAATCAGAAAAAGGTGGAAAAACCTGTTACTTTGAAGCTGTAAACTGAGGGAAGCATTAGTCCCCATTTAAAAACACTGAAATGACATGGCTATCTTGAAAAAGAAACAAACACAAGTACTGAATTCCATTAACTTACTACAGCACAGGAATGAGAATACATTATAGGAACACAGTACATTTCTTCTTTTAAAAAGGCCACTCACTCACTATTGTGTTTTGCTAAGTAGTAATATAACAGAAACACTGAATATTCGTATCTCCCAGAATTTTCACTGCAGCTTACATCAAAACCAAACAACAACATACATTAAGGCTCTACTCACATTTACCCAAGACAAGCTCAAATGCTATTATTGCAAACATTCAGGATGACAGGTGAGGAAAAAAAAAAAACAGCTTGGGGTTTTTTCCCTACAGATTTACTTTTGGCCTTTACATAATTGATTTCATACACAGCCTACTTGTTCCCCACTTCAGCAAGACACCCTCCCCAAAAAAGTCTTAAGAAGTTCAAGCCTTATAGCAAAATCACCCACAGAAACCTCTTTTCATTCAGCTCTTTCAGAGATGTTTAAATAAGAGCCATTTAGGATGCCCAGGTAAGAAGGGAAACCTGAACCGCCCCCTGCTCCGTGCGAGCCCTGACAGACCGTCACGAGAGCGCGGCACCCGGGGAGGGGGACGACGGGCAGCGGAGCAGGGCGGCCGGCGGGGAGCCGCGCACCGCACCGCGCCAGACCGGCCCGCCGGGAAGGCCTCACCTGATGCCCTTGGCGCGGAGGACGAGGCGCGTCCTCTGGGCGAAGGGGCAGAACCGCATGCTGTAGAGCCGGATCACCCCCTCGGGCACAGGCCCCGGGGCCGCGCTGCCTGGAGAAAGAACCGTCCCGACCGTTACAGCCGTTGCTCGCCTCGTGCACAGCCCCGCGCCCCCTCCACAGGCCGCCCAGCCCCGGTCGAGGCGATACGGCAGCCTGCTCCCTTCCCTGCCCGCCGGGGCCGCCGCTTACCCTTGCCCAGGCTGCGAGAGTGATCGCCCGCCATCGCGCCGTGCTGTGCTGTGCCGCGCCGTGCTGTGCCGCGCCCCTCCGCGCCGCTGCCACCGGCCCCGCCCGCGGGGGGCGGCCGTGAGGAGGGCGGGAACCACCGCGCCTCAGCGGGCCGCGGGCCGCTGCCGGGGTGCGCGGACAGTGACCTAGGTGTCAGGCCCTGTGTGCTGGCCGGCCTCCCTCCCTGCCTCCCTCCCTCCCCCGGGGGCTGTCGGCCCCCTGCCTCAGGTGGCTGGTACCCACGGAGGGGGGAAAGCTTAGGTTTGGGTGGGAGGAGCGTCGCGCACCCCGGTGGTCCCTCCTTGAGCTGACCATCCTCCCCGCCGGGCATGCTGACCTGGTCACTGGGACCGGCACTATTAAGCTGCTCTTAATGCTCTCCTCTTTATAACAGCAGCATAACCCACCCCAGCAGGCACTCCCATTTAAATGGGAAACCTATGGCAAAATTCCACCCCATATGCCTGTTTTTTTTTTTCAAAAAAACAGATCACCAGCTGCTGGAGGCACCAGGCCTCCCTCCGCTTCCCTCACTGCCTCCTCCCTGGACAGGGCCTCCTGGGCTAGGCCTTCTCCCGCTACAGCACCACTGCATCACCTATTGCCCTTCAAGATCCAATCCAATCCCACCTTGAGGATAACAAGGAGGGTTTCTCTCTCCTGCAGCCATTCTGCTCCATGATAAAAACCCAAGAGGAGACAACAGATAACCTAACCGATAAGGGGGCACAGCAAATGTTAGATTTAATTTAATTACTACCTTGCAATCACAGAGGGATTCATGTTTGCTTATGCAAACACGACCTGTGAGAGCATGAGTATGTGCATAGAGCAAAAGAGAGAACTAAAGCATGGACTTAAGTTGTCTCCATCCCTTTTGCTCCCTCTTCAGTTGAGGTGAGGGCACCAGGGCCTTTCTTGTACCAGCTTTTCCTGGGGCATAATAGTGGAAATGGAGGAGCTTTCCTCTTACTGCGTTTTACACAGTGTCCAAGTTGATCTATGGTCCCAGAAGTAAAATGCTTCCCTTCCTGGGGCTCCACACACTTCCACCCAACCTTCAGGTCAGAGCTGTACATTATTAGGAAATGGCATGTCTGTAGGCACCAGAGGGCTGCAGCAGCCATAGCTGAAGGAAGGGACAGTCCTGGCCCTCCTGGCAATGGGCATGTATCTGTCAAACCCCCAAAGCTAATAGAGGAACCGGAGCTTCTCCAGTCTCCTCTATGGATCCACACTTGCACAGTGGGGAAGTTTTGCCTGTTAATGACTTTTGGTTTGGTTTTGTCACTGGAGTTGGGCTTCAGGCATCATGTCACAAAGACCAGTATTTTCTGTGGTGATCTCTCCTGCAGGCAAGCAGTGAGATGGCCACTAGTAAAGTGACCATGAACCTGACACCATTATCTATTTGAATAGAAGAACAATATGATTTTTTGTTAAGTCATTGCTGTTTGATTATGTAATTAATAAGCAGCTCAGCAGTGAAAGGGCGTGGTAATTCATTGCACAAGCCTGCCATGCCCTAGGCAAAGAGAAGCTGTACGTAAGGTGTCCTTTGCCAACAAAATAGCTTCTCCGAGCATTAAAAAAAACTGTGTTAGAGGACACATCTCTCATTTCCTCTGAGTGCCTGCCCTTAGGAAAGATTCAGCAGCATTTTGGGTCATGAAAAAAGAGAAAATTCATTTGAAGTTTCTTTTAGCAATTAAGAAGAACACAGGCAGTGTGCCAACTCACAGCCCGAAGACTGGCACGTAGGAACACAAAGCAGCATCACAAAATCTGCATGCTACGATAGCCCCTCAAAGGCACCATGGAAAAATAAACCCATTTCCTCATCCTATCTTGGTTTTGTGTGGCATACAGAGCACCCGTGGAGACAAGAGGTAAAGTACAGGCTTGTCCTGCTGCCTCCGGACAGGAGTGCTACTCTCCATCGTTGCTCCATGGTGCTGTGGGTGCACAGCAGTATCACAAAACTGCACGCTGCCACTGTACAGATAAGTAATAACGAACTAACACAAACAAGCGAGACACTATAAATAACATTTCTCCCTTTAGGAAAGGGGAAATGAGATGTTATTGCTAATTCTACTTTTAAAATACTTGGAGGTTCTTGCTGTGTTACCATGCTAAAGGCCATAAGTATCTATAGAGAGATCACAGTTGTACTTTCTCTTCTTTCCAGTGGCAAACTTCTCCCCAGCTTTCTTGGAAGCTTCAGGAGCACAGTCTTACACATCCTCGACAAAACCGCCCCAGGTGCAGTACTTTGAAAGGAAAAACAAGAGAAGCGACAGGAGAACAGGTACAGCTGTCTCACTAAGCAAAAGGCCAAATGCCGCTGGAACGGGAGCAGCGAGCGTGCGGCTGCAGCAAGGACCCGTGGGGCAGCGAGGGAAGGAACCCGCCGTTGCTCCCCCAAGGCTGACTCACTTCTAGGCCTGATAAAGCTACCTGCTCTCTAAACACAGGAGCAATGATCACCCAGGTTAAAGGCCACAGATATCAGTGACTCACAGGCAGAATTACCCCATCAGCCACGGATCAGTGCCAGCGTGAGAGCAGCTAGATATGCTACAGAGAGCGCGCCTCACCACTTAACTCCTGCCCAGCACAGGAGCCCCACACGCTCCATCCTCTACGGCTGCTGGCCCTTTAAACACCTACCCTTGCTCATTGGTTGGTTGGCGCACGGGCGCAGGCCAATCAGCTGTCTGTTTTAAGCCTGGCGAGAGGCGTTGTGTCGGCTAATAGCAGAGGCTGTTCTTGTTCCTAGGACACCGATGTAAGCAGGCTGGTGGTGGCGTGAGGCGGATGGAGGCGGCCAGTGAGGAGCTTCGCGCCGAGGCCCCGGGTGGCCGCCTCTGCCTCTCGGCCGAGGAGGCCGCGCTGGAAGTGAGGTGGGGGCTGGCCGGGGCAGCCTGCGCACTTCAGGCTTCCACACACGCCGCACACTCCTGAGCCCCTCGGCCCCGGCGGGGTGCCCGGTGTCCTGTCCTGTGCCCCCGGAGCCCAGCTCTTCTCACCCCAGATCAGCTCTGTGCAGCTGTCAGAAATAGGGAAGGTCTAGCAGGGAAAGGAAGGGAGGCAGCTGTGCTCGGGGTCTGTGTTAGGGCAGCGGGTAGTTGCAGGGGGAGAGGGAAAGAAGTACTTGCACTGCAGCATGTAGCAGGAACTGAGCTTTTGGTGGATTTGGATGAAACTGAGGTTCTCTGCCCTTAGCACAAGGAGGCTCTGAAACAGGGAGTAAGTTTTAAGCTGGAGCTTGATGAGTTGGTAAGAAGCGTAGCATGAGTTGTCTTTTCCAGGGTAATGGTTCTGGCAGCACACAATCCTGATGAACTCTTGGGACATGCTTTGTTTCTCAGTACCTGGCCTTGTGAACCCGTTCAGTTCAGTTCATGGCTACATCTCTCTCCTGTTTTACCCAGGCTACTTCAACCTCTAGAATTTCCTTAGCTGTTCTGTACCTCCTAAACCCCACTGTCATCATCTCCTGCCATGGCTCTTAATTTTCCTGGTATTCTGAGTCCTCGCTCCTACCTTTCTCTCTCAGCATCTTAACCTGCGTATCAGAGACTTTCGGATTTCCATTTCCCACAAGCATAACCCACATTATATATATAAAAACACTTCTCTTCCAGAGCTTTTGGCAATCCAACAACTTGCTTTTTGGTTCTGAACAAATAGGAGCTATAGATGAATTAAACCTGTCCTGCCCCACCTTGGTTGAGACTTTCACAGCGATCTAAGGTGTTTAGGCATTTTTTTCTATGTAATGGGACAGATGTTTAAACTTCCTTGTCCATTGTAAGTATTTCATCTGTTTCATTGATGCTTATGGGACATAGATCCATAATTATAGGTGCAACACTTGGTGGAAAGAAAATTATTTGTTCTAGTAATAGGAGAAACAGGCTTCAGCCTTAACCATTCTGATACTTGCAGAGTAAAAAAGATATCATCTGAAGCATGTCATTGCTATTCAGAGGAGGTCTCTTGTGCAAACTGGTGTTACTTGGAAGAATTGAGACCCACGTTTTCTGCTTTGTGAAAATGCCATTACGAAATGAAAATATTATGCAAAATAAAAAAAGAATTTAAGCCTTATTGAATGTGAAGCAAAGCCCATTTCCATAAAATAGGAAAGTTTGAAGTTTGCCTTTCTTATAAATTAATGTTAGCAGTAGTAGTATGCATATCAGTTTTAGAAGAAAGTGTCAAAAATTATTTTGCAGTGGGCAATTGGAATGCTGTGTTCTGTGTCTTCAGAAAAGACAGATCTTTGACAAAACTCATGGTTTCATGTAATCTGTTTTGTATTAACTAGTATTTTTCAGTGGCAAAATGCCCTGTAAGGAAATTTCCAAGCAACTGTAATTACTTTGCCTCATCTACATTTTACCAGCTGGCAAAGTTTGATTGAAATACTTCTGACATAATGTTTATACAGAACTGGAGACAGACACAGCATGGAAAACATGTGGGTGGGCCATGGCTAATTACCTGCCTCAGTGTGTACTGCACCAGTCATAGCTGACATCAGATAACAGCCTGAATCCTTGTCCCCTTAAGCCTTTACTGGTTGTATAAGGATGATAAATTGCACTGTCATCCCATTAATTTATCCCTGCATACATATTTTCTAGACTTCATTTTACCTGTGTGAACAGAAGTTAAAAATACTTCATTTCTACTGGTTCAGACCTAGTGTTGGAGAAAAGCATAGAGCTGGTCCTGTGAGCATGTTTGTAAAGGTCTGCTTATGTGCCATGGCACATCATACATCTAGTTCTTGTGTAAAAGGTCCAGAAAAACATTCATCAGCTGAAATGTCTCCTCT
This sequence comes from Ciconia boyciana, assembly GCF_034638445.1. NCBI lineage: Eukaryota > Metazoa > Chordata > Aves > Ciconiiformes > Ciconiidae > Ciconia > Ciconia boyciana. The sequence goes on along the minus strand of NC_132941.1, from coordinate 53,411,203 downwards.
TTGTTGCCATGGTATCTAGTTCATCTGCACGAGCACATGGTCACTCCCTGCTGGCTACACTTACTCCTCTGGTGTGTAGTGAAAGAGGCCAAGAGCAGAAACTAGTGAGAAAAGATAATGAGAAGTTATTGCTGGACATAAATATCTTAACACTACTCATTTAAACATGTTCCTAACTATAAGAGTGCTGAGGCTGTAGTAAATCTTCTAGTAAGAGTACAGAGGATCAGCAGCTGATCTGATCTTATGACTGACATATGTTCATGAAAGGGAATATAAAAATGCTGCTTGCAATTGCAGAGGACAGAGATCTCTTCCAGTCAAATGCTCTTATTTGGAAGAAGAGAAGAGATGGGAAGTTTCTGAATAGAAATTAGAAGAGAAGGTGCTAACAGCAGTGTTGTACACAGAGGGTATGTCTTACACTGCTGAAACTTTTCTAACATGGTCCTAGCAGGCTAAGCTGTGGCTCAGTCAGACATCTTCACTTAGTGGTGAATGCAAATCCCTTTGGTAAGAGGACCCTGATGTTTATCCAGCCACTTTCTGAAAGGTAAAAACATCTGCAGGCAGTTATGAATCTGTTGATACACTGTCAGTTCATAAACTGACTCCTCTTCACTAATTTATTTCAGTACTTGTGTAACACATCCTGTTTACATTCCAAAGTTTTACCATGTTAAAGTACTGGTATCTTTAAAGCAGAACAGTCCTCCTGGTTAGGTTCATATAAACAGAGGCCATGCCTTTGTATTTTTTATTTTACAGGGATGAGATGAACTAGGAAAGTATAAAAAGGTTAAGCAAACACAATTGGGTCCCCAGTGCAGATTGTACCTGTGTAATTCTTTCAGAGTAAAGGTGTACTGTATTACTATGATATATGAGTACAAAAACAGAGCCTGTGAACTGGCTAACTTTATTTTTAGTGAAAACTGAAAGAAATATAACCATCTCTCTCTGTTCTTATGACAGTCCTTTGTTACTCCATCAGGGTAAGACTGACCCTATGTTTTTGCAAACGCTGAACTAGTGATTCATAATACTAGATCCTGAAGTTATTGTGGTTTTGCAACATTGGTATGAGGATGAGTCTAACATCCCAAGTATCAGTTCAGTGTAACTTAGGCTACAACATCCTGTTTTTCACAGTATTTTGAGAAATGTGTGTCTTTGATTAATGTTTTAACGTTAAGTTGCTCTTTCTTAAGTTGGGTTCAGGGATTCTCAAACAAGAACTTTGGCTTTATCAACAATCAAACTGTCTGCTACCCTTGTGGCAATTACATCCTCTTCCTGGACATTGAAACAAAGAAGACAACAGTGCTGCAGTGTCAGACTGGCCAGGTGGGAGCCTTTGCAGTGAATGGGAACAGTCAAGTGCTGGCCTTTTCGGACCGGAAGCTGAATCCCATCGTATATATCTACACTTTTCCAGAACTGAGTAAACTGACAGAATTAAAAGGTAGTGATGTGGTAACCTTTCCAGTCACCATTTCATTAAAACAATGCTTAAATCATCCAGTTTCTAAAGGATTTTTTTGATAAGACTTGAAAAACAGTGTGACAGGAAACTGTCTCATGACAAGATACATGGGAAGCAGTGGAAGGAATTTTCCACTGCGCTACTCTTTAGTTAGGCTCAAGTTAGGGAGGAATATGACAGTACAAAGTGGAGCTGTTTTAAAGGGAAAACAAATGGAATGAAATGGAATTCATTTTAGGAAAATATAGTCAGAATAACCAAAAAAGTCATACTGCAGTAGGCTTCCAAGCAGACCGCTGAAAGCCACATTGAGAAATCTGACATGCGAGAGGAATGAGGGTTCTTGCAGTTAAACTTTGGAGTCTGGGATCTAATGTATATTTTTGCCTGCCTCATAACATTTCTCTCCTTAGTTAAGTTGCTTACCCTACCCATGTTTCAGTTTCCTTGCCATTTAAATAAGGAGCATACTACTTGCTTATTTCATGTATATGAATGAAATTATGACTGCAAAGGATTTCAGGGTACTTGGGGGAAAAATGCTTTACAAATTCAAGATATTATTGAAAAAATTTGAAAAAAATACAAGCAGTGATACATAGGGAACATTTTTATGATCAAATCAAATAATCTGGAGAGAAGCAAAGGAGTCAGGGGTCTGAGGAATGTCTTTGAAGAGTTCAAGTGGATCTAAAGGAACTGAGAAGAGTACTCTATCTGTGATAGTATACAGTAAAGTCCAGGGCAATTAAAGACCATGTTCTTTATTTTCACATTTCAGGTAATGCTCAGCTGGACTACACCTTACTTGCATTTAGCTTCGCAGGCCCATATCTAGCCAGTTACTCTTCAATCCCAGAATTTGTTCTTTCAGTATGGTAAGAGTAAAAAAAAAAAAAGTCTTATACCATTTACATTTAATTCATATTTTTGTGTGTGTGCTGTTTTAGCATAAATTAAGTTAACAAATGTGGAAGACACGCTGGTTGCCTTCATCTCCTTTTTTATTTCTGATTTATCATTGTCTGCAAACTTTCTGTACCAAATTTGCTGTTTATTTTCTAGCATTAGTAGCCACTAGTCAGAATGACTGTTACTTTGCTACAGCTATCTTCTACCTTCTTTGAAATTTTGTGTTTTGGAGTACTTCTAAAGTCTTCAGCATCAGTAAATTATCTGTTCACCTTTGGAAGTTGAGTACCATGCCGTTTGTGAAAAAAAGTTGCCTGCTGAAAAGAGGAAAAGCATGCTAAAGCCTATTTCTAGTTTTTTGTCCCCCTGGACTGTTCAGTGGTCCTCTTAATTACTTGTGCTTTATATTAGTTCTGTCTTATAGTTGTGCTCAGTGATTACACTATGATGGGTCACTGGGTTAGATCATCATTTTCTGCTCATCGTCATGAAAAGAAATATTATATAATATGGTGCAGATACAGAAAGTTAGAATATTTAATTTTTTTAATTGTTCTGTAAAAATATAATCCTGCTCTTGCCTCCATTGCCAGCAAGTTTCCATTAACTGTGGAGTCTGAGCACTTCTTCAAAACAAATGGGCAGGGTGGAGTAGGAGGAAGGCAAGCAAGGACATGTAAGGAATATTCTGTATACTCCCAATTTAATGATGACCTTTTCTTGTACAATGATTAGCGAAGAGGCAGAAACTCCTGTAACTTCAGAATTTTAGTAATGATAGTACATACTATTACAGATGCCTCTTCTTTATCCCTTATGAAGAAGAATAATGTTTGCTGTGAACTCTGATCATACACAGTAGTTCAGGAAGGATGTCTGTGTGTATATCACAGTAGAAACCAGCAAGACAGCCTCACTGGCCTGAAGAGCTTACATGCTTGTTGCTTACAGCAGAAATAACACACATGGTCTAATGTGTTCCTTGTGTGCACTTAAACAAAAAACCACCATCTTGAAAGACTTCTCTAGATTATTCTTAAAAATGGAAATATCTAGAAATGTTTAAATGCTTTAAAGTGTGGGCAATTTCCAAGGCCAAACCATTTAAACCTATTTGCATCAGCATGAATATGACTATCAGCAGCTAATTGTCGTAAAAGAACCATCCTAGATTCCAGTCAGAAAGAATTTAGTAACAAAATAGAATTACCTTACAATGTTAAACTTAGAATTTATAATAACTTGAACAGAGGTGTGTGAATTTACTGTGAGATCAGGACCTTCATTTTTGCAATTGGATTAATTGTGCATTCATTGTAGAAATGTGTGTATACAGATGAAAGAAATCTCAATGTTTAGCATTCTTAATGTGTCATTACAATATGATGATTGCACAGTTCCTGTATTTTAAGCAGATAGTTTAGAATCAGAGGTATGAGATATTTTGAAAGTTATGTCAGTCTCAAAATATAGAAAGCTTATGGGTAACTAAAAGCTGCCTTTCATCTGAGATATTTTATCCCTATATCTTTTTTCTTTTCTGTTCAAAGGAGAGGCTTAATGCCAGATTCTTTTTCAGATACATGTACCATATAGTTTCAGATCTTAATAAATTATCTACTATAAAAGAATGTTGGCACTATCTGTTAGGTACGAGATGAGAACATCTGACATCTTTAGAGAGCAAGCTATCCTGATATCTTTTAAAGTGAGACTTGCAGCTTATAGCTTTCTGTAATTTTAACAAGAGTTACTGTGTATGTGTGAATACTTCTCATTTTTTGCATATGCTATCAATATTAACCATTGTCTTGCATCCTGATCTGTTTCTGTGAGTGACTTTATTACAGGCCAGAACAACAGGATTATACTAAATCCATTTACAGCAGTGTATGCATTTTAGGTTTTTTTCTTCTCAGCAGTAATGACAAATACTAAAGCTATAAACGTTATTTAGCTTAACAGTCAGATATATTGTCCAATAAATTAAGAAACAGTTTTAACCATTTCCTTCAAATGATGATAATGAGTTCTTGGACAGCACCTAAAAATGCAAATGCAGTCAAGAATTAATCTGGATAATTGAGAAATATGCAAATTAGATGGTAAGAACATAAAATAGGTTACACTGGACAAAAGAAAAGTCAGTGGAAAGCAGATTCCCAGGCTTGTGTCAGCTATACATAACAGCCCCATGCAAATTCTGCCCTGTTCTGTGCTCAACTTAGTTAATGCAGCCATAGCTTGTATGTCTGCATTCACAACACAATTACTGTATTACCTAAGTAATTCATCCATAGATAATGACAGGCTGACTGTGTTTTATTTGCTAATTGTAATAGCTTCCAACTGCAAGCCTGCAAACATTATAATCATTATTTTACAGGTTGGAAAAGCAAGGCTGAGGTCTGGGGTGCTGAAGAGTTAACTGTTTGGGCCCATTCAAATAGTCACTGATGGAACTGATGAAAAAAAATCCATGTCTCTTGAGTCTGGTCTTTTCACAAAAGGAAGTGCATGATAATGTTTCTAAAATGTCAGTTTTCAAAATAATTTTACTATTCAATCTTTTTGTAGCAGTAATAATTTTATGTGTAGCTAATTAACCACCTCCTTTTCACTTTCAAGAGGACCTAACTTGTTTGACAGCAGAAATTTTTTTGTCAGTGACAAAGTATTTGTTTTCCAAACTTGATCTTGAATGTCAGTTATAATCACATCCAGATCTTTGGCTTGAGTGTTTTTGACTTATTTCATGGATTTGATTTTCTTTTACTCTCCTTAATGAAGGAACTGGCAAGAAAATATCCTCCTGTGCAGTGAGTCTCAGCCAGGGGTAACAGCAACCTCTTTAAGTTTTAACCCTATGAATTGGCAACAACTGTGTTTTGTTAATGAGAGCTCCGTTACTATCTGGCATATTGAAAGGAATAATGACGAGCATCACCTTAAGCGAAAGTAAGTGGAACACCCTTCAGGTTAAGAGAAAAATCTAGAAGTATAATTTAATAACTAAGAATAGCAACCTACATCTGTTTGCAAAGACTTTCATCCAATTTAGTTGACCTAGCAATTGCAATCAGTAATTGCTAAATCACAACCAGTGTGAATCTGTCTAGTCAATCAAGTGAATTGAATTTATGATTTCATTTCTTAGCACTCACATGTCCAGATTATGCACATCATGAAGCTAATACTAATCAGCTGCTTTGGCAGCCTCTATCAAAAGCTGCTGACTGAATTAAGGTAGTGCCTGGACTGCTTTCCTGCAAGTGGCTATGTTGAGCACTGCTTCTGTAGCTATGAAACCACCAAATTTGGATCAAGTTGCTTCCTACTAAGCATAGTTAAACAGTATGTTGTTGTAATCACAAATTGTACTAAAAACAGTATCGGTTTTCTGTGTGATTTCCATCTAGTGTGACCAAATTATAGGTCCAGAGGGGGTGGCTCTGTCAATGCAATTCACTGAGCACAGCAAACCTAGAATTTATTTATGCTGAAATGTTTTTTTGAGGCTGTCATAGAAGTAGTATGTATCATTCAAGTTGAAGTCCTTGAAGTATAATACCTATGCTGTTTCAGTGGCAGCTACTCTACCATTCTCAAGTGTGTTTAACCTTATTAACTCTGAATATAACCAACATATTGTCACCGATACAGTTATACTAGTGAAAGTATAGAGAAGGCCTTACTTTGCTATCTGAAAAGAATACGGAAGGGGTTTTTGCCTTTTGTCATTATAGAGTACACATGTGAAAATACATATATACTCCTTTTTCTTCACTTTTCATTCCATTCAGTAGAGGTTAAACCTCCACTGAGAACTGATTATTTCACATAAATTTTTTCCAAGTCATAAATGAACATAGTTTGTAAACTATAGAATCCTCAACTCCTGCATTGTAACAGCCACTCATACGCTGATTACCAGAGTGCAACAGGCAAATACTACTACTAATTTTTCATCATCATTGAACTTTCTCCAAATAAACATGCTGTGAGGATTCATGCTTAATATGCAATTTAGGTGTGCGACTTTATTAATCCTGGTTAATAAGGAAACAGTAGCATAGAATAGTTGTTTGTACAAGGCAACAAGAAAAGATGCTGAGCTAGAATATGGTAATCCATTTCTGCCAGTTAGGAACATTCCTCTTTTGTAGTAGAATTACTATTACTTTTCAGTGAAATGGTATGTGCCATGTAGAATGATTGTCTACAACAAACATCCATTACTCTTGCAGAAGTAAAGCCCATTAACTAAGTTTGTGTCTCAAAGTTTTGAAAACACACTTCTCAGTTTTGTATCAGCATTTAATATTCATAATATTTCTTCTCCTCAGACAGTGTCTCTTGCTTTTTCACAGCCCTGTGAAACTCCCTGATGGACAAGGGTCCATCAGTCCTCATAAGGATTTATTTTTCCCAGTTTCTCATAGTGAAGATCCGTACCATGGCCCTGATTTGCCAGTTTCAGCCATTGCAGGACTGGTAGGAGATGAAGCAGAAACTTTCATGGTAGTTACTGATTTTTTTTTTTCCTTTTTCCTATTCCAAGTCATTATACTTTTTATGTAAACAGATGTTAATAAATTAATAATTTTAATGTCTGTTAAACAGGTGCAACCCAGTAAATAGATATGTTGTCTCAACAATATTTTTGAAATCTGTTTTGACAGGAGACTTACAAGACGTGCCGCTACTGCACAGTGCAGTACAATGAAGAGATTTCTGACACAGGTCCTAGCATAGTAATATATCTGTGCAGTGGAGGTACTAATCTGTATCCCAGAAGCAGTATAAGCATGTCAGCATTCAACCATGCCCAAGCTAATATGACCTGCTCAAACCTTGAAAACCTATTCCCATGCTAACTGCTAGTAACCTTAAGGTATCCTTACTTCCCTTTGAGATTTGTTTTCTTTTTGACTCTGAAAATATCTCAAGCTATGGAAATATTGAAGGCTTTATTCCAGACAGCAACCCCTGCTTCTGAAATACATTTCCATGCCACTGTCAGTGTTGGACCTGCCCATTTGTCTCACTTGTATTTGATCATTTACTTGTTAACCTCCCTTGAGATGCCTCTTTTGAGAGGCTTCAAAAGTGTTCTCATTTTGTTTGAAATTTACTTTTACCTGACTACCAACTAGAAGCATCTGCCAGTGTGAAAACATTTAACTTGCAAATCTAGGATTCTTTTTAAGATTAATACCATCAATTTCTATTTGGTGGCTTGTGATATATATGAGACACCAAAACTACCATGCCTAAGATGATACTGGCATTATACTATTGTCTTTTCAATGGACAAATGTGAGTTCTGTATTATCAGATTAGTATACCACAGTTTTCTGCCATAAACTTTTCTTATAGAGCAGAATAAAAAATAAAAATAGGGAATGATGCTTTCCTGACCTCATCCTCTTGTCATGGCTTCATGCATTCAGTTTCGCAGAGGTTTTTAACTGTGTAACTGCTGATGGCCTTGGTTTCTAGGACAATGAATAACTACAAACAAACGTCCTGTACTAATGCTGATCACACATGAGCTGCTTATATTTCAGATCACTTAGAACATGAAAAATGAAGATAATCTATGCTCATCAGGAGCATTGCCTTTTTCTTCTGCCTTACTGCCTCTTGTATTATGTGCAGATGATGAACTGCAAAAAACACTTTGTTCTTCAGCCTGTAAAGTGAATTACGAGAGGTATTGGGGAAAAAAACAACTGCCATATTAGGTCTGTGAGGCGTAAGAGAATTTTTCTGTCCTTAAACAGATGCTATTCCATTCAGGAATGGTAGGTTCTTATGCTTGAACTTGCAGAACCATGCCGTGAAATTTTCCACATGGAAAAAGTTTGTGCTTTCAACCATTCTAGATACCACTATAGGGTCTTTGCATTCCCAACTGCTTTCAGGAAAAACTAGATTTCTTTTTAGCACCTTCAAGGTGATTATGTTCTCCTTATACATAGAAATATTCCTGGAGTAAGAGTAGATTGTTCTACTAGTCTTTGACGAAGATTTCCTTTTCTTTCAAATTACATGGTAAATATTTTGATAGTTATTTACTGTCCAAGTTGCCTAGATGGGAATATTTTGGTTGTGAATATTGACAAGGTAATGAACATCAGATTATTTAGAAATGAAATTTTTTTGCAGAAATACAAGCTGTTGTTGTTCCTTTTGTTGTTGTGTCGGTAGGTTGTTTCCTGTGTACTAAATTGTGAGGTGCTACACTCACAGTTTAGCACCGGGAAGCACTGGATCAATTTCTGGCATGTTTTCACCTTGCTCCAGACTATGATGGCTGAGTAATTTTTTGCAGGACTTGCATTTATGGTGCCTTACAGCGCTAATTCTCCCCTCCATGTATGCCTGTGCACATATGCTCCAACTCTAACCTAGCAGAAAAACTGAGCCACAACTAGATCTTGTAACCACCCGCACTGGGGGGGAATTGCACGTATATGTCTTGTCAGGTTAAGCACCCCCTTCTAGCACCCCAACATGGAACATATAGTTTTGGCAAAGCAATTCCTGCACAAGTTGATAAGAATATACTTGATGGAGACAATACTACTTTGAAATATTGTTTTATCAAGATCCTTATGTTGAAAAGTGTCTAATGCAGCAACTTTGAGAGAGATTGAAATAACTGAACTTGCTGAGTTCCTCAGATATCAAGATATCTTTGGACTACAGTTGCTGTAAAGGACCAGGCTGTCCAAAATAGAGGTGCTATAATTACCATTCTTCACTGTCTTTATAAATTGACAGGCTGCTGCGGCAGATGTATCAATGGTTACTATCACTGATTTGTATACCATTACAACTGTTTATGAGCAGACTCTGGCCTAAAATCTGTACCTCGACATTTGTAAATACCTTGGAGTTATTTTCCTATCTACTATCATCAATGCTTTTTAATTAGTAAGAGAAAACCTGCTTCTCCTGTGGTGGTTAATGAGGTGCATTCAGCTGAATGCAGTGGGAATAGAATCATGGCCTGATGAAGCTCTCCCTTATCTCCACAGCATTCGACAGAACAATTTTTGTTCTTTCCGAGTCAGTTGAGATCAATGTTTTTCACGTTGATGTAAACATCCAAAGTGGAGAAACATTTATTTAGTCTATTATTTAAAGAAATTGTCCTCAACCTGTAGTCCATGGTCCTTGGAGGTTGTAACCCACTCCTAAGGAATGTGTGAGAGGCAAGTAAGAAAAGGGAGCCCGTTGCAGTGCACTTATCTGCTGCTTTGAAACGTTAGGGTTCCATACTCTAGAGCAAGATCCTGAGGCTGGGTATGTACCAAAATGTAACCACAACGGGGCAGCAGAGTGAAAGGAATTGGAATATCCTACAGCTTTCAGTCCTTTTCTTTCTTGCATTAGATCGATTTAGTTTTGTTTCAGTATTTCTTACATTTGGGACCTGAGTTTTCTGAATATGCTTTACCATGACAAGACCACTTGACTCCACTTCGTCCCCAGTACCAATTTTATTCCCTTGTCTTTTTATAAAACTTTTCATGACAAGGATCCATCAGGGATTTTTTTCTCTGAAGAGGTGCTACTCAAAAGGGAGAGAAGTTCAAAAAAAGACAGCATTATGGTTATTGTGTACCACCGTACCAATGCACAGTTCAAGAAGCAAACTGGTTTGGGATCTACATAATCTCATCCTAGGATTAAGATTTTATCTAGTTTATGTGTAAAGACAGTCATGACAGCAGGTCCAAAGGAACATTACAGAAGTTGTCTTTACACAGGAAGCTTCTGATTCACAGTAGTTCAGTTACAACCTTCCCAAAGATTTGTGATGTTCAAGCCTCATAAAATCAGTGAAAATGCCTATATTAAATGCTTCTCTGGATGATGTAAAGCCCCATTTGTTATAGATTTATTACTGTGAGTTCTATTTGATTTATAAAGTAAATATTAATAAACTTTATTTCTGTAACATTTTCCCCTGAGAAATTCAAAATGCTTTGTAAGCATAAATAGAGAGTAAGTTACTTACCCAGAATCATATAGCAAGTCCTTGGCATATTTTACTAATGAAATGTAGGTACTTAGGAATCTCTGGACTATGTTTTCATCACAAGTCCATCCATATTTCCTCTTTTTATAGAACCTTTAGTGAGACAGCAGGTGTTTTATAGAATTATAGACTCTTCTTTTTTTTCATCCATCATATTGTCTAGTGTTCCTCACCACTTCTACTCACATGCATGGTTCTTTGAGTCTTCTCTTTTAAATGTTCTCCCAAGGTTTTCTTGTTTTGTTCCCCTCTCCCCCTCCACAAATTCTCTTCAATCTAGTTCTTCCAATCATGGTATTTATATTACCCCTATTACTGTTGTATCTGAACAAGTCACTGTCTTTAATAATATTTGGTGGAGAAGTTATGTTCTTCCTGTTTTATGGATGACTGATTTATGAGATTTATTTTAGCAAAATGAAATTCAAGGCACATAGGAAGTCTGTGGCAGGGATATTTCTAGAACTAATTTGCAGATGACACAAAGGTTGACAGAGCTGTTTTACAGAGCAATTTGGAATATATTATAAGATAAACTATTCAAACAAAATGTTTTTTAGTACTGCCAAGTATGCAAGATTACATGTGCAGGTTATGTCTACAAAGTGGAAGACTATTCTGAAAAGAAGTTTGAAAAGCATTTTTCAGGGTGAGGTCGTAGTGGGTAACCATTTCAATCTAGGCTTCCAGTGCTATTCAGATGTTAAAAAAAAATTATAGGAGCTCAATGTGTTGAATTTTATCATAATTTTATCATGAAAAAATTGGGAGATGATCTGGTTATGGTGGGTCAGTACCTTTGTGAGGGTAGGGAAGATACCGGAAGGATTTCCAAGATAGAGGACAAAACTGTAAGAGATGCAAGTGCTGGAGAATAAATCCAGATAAATTCAAATTTAAAAATATATAATTTTTCAATGAAAATGTAATTCATCATTTAAACAAGCTTCTAGGGAGAGAGTAGAGTTCACCACCACTATCCCCATACATAGACTTTTCTGGAAAATGTTCTTGTTTCTCAAGTTACTAGCCTCAGTGAAGGGATGACTGAATAAAATAAGGCTGATGTTATACAAGTGGTGAGACTCTATGAGGTAATGATCTTTTTTTGCCTTAAAATATATGTAACTGCTTGTACAGGTATTTGTCAATTGTCGATTGAACTTGTTTATTTTTGTGCTGAAGCCTAGAAATTATATTAAGCCTTCAGTGCATCCTACTGCCCACTGCTGGACTGCAGCCTCAGAAATTTACATGGGCTGTAAAGAAGGATATGTTTTGGCAATTGATGCTGAGACATGCAGTGTTTCTGTTCTTCAACAAAAACCTCTACCTGGTAAGAAATAGCTGTGTTGTGTGTTTTATTGAAGTAGGGAGGAAAGTGAATAGGTGAAAGCTTTTTTGCTTGCTTCTGTTCTCCTATTGTGTACCTTACAGAAACTGTAAAGCTATATTGTAGAACCATATTTCTTTTATTAGTATGATAAACATTTGAGAATGTCTTGTGAACTTCTGTGTGGGTTTCTTTAGCACCCAATAAATGGCTTTCATTTTTCTTTGGCAAAAAAAGAGAACAAGCTCTAAATACATCAAAACTGATACAAGGAACAATAGTTCCAGGAGCCCAGATCTTATGAACCAGTCCTACTACATTAACATTAAACTATTAATATACCAGCTATACACAGTCTTTTTACTGTTAGTTAAGTACCAATAATTTATTTTGCATGAAATATTGGATTGTCCTCATTTGGTATGTTAAATAATGTTAGAAGAGATCTTTGAAGACTCATGATGAGTCTTCAAACAACAAAACTGAATTTAATGTAATGTTGCTTAATAGAATTCCTTAAGGTCTGCTCTTACATAAACTATTTTCTAATGAAAACAAGGCTGTAAAGACTATCAGGCTTTACTGCAGAAAGTATGAAGCACAGAGAGTGAACAGAAGATGTCTTTGGCTTCAAACAACAAAATCTGCTTTTAATTTATTCTAGAATGGGAGGACTTAGTACATGTCCCTCAGATTGACTGCAACTTGCCGAGGCAATTTGTCTGCCCTATATATATTCCCGCCTGTCTTTTTTCATGGGGACCTTTGGCAGGCTAGTGACTGACTAAAGTTTTCTAGCAACAGCAGCCCATTCCATGCCTTCTTTTTTCTGGGAATCCTGAGGTCTCTCCTGTGCTGCCTGCCACATGTTACCCTTCTGTGCCCTTTCAGAGGGCTCCCAAGATGGAGGAGAGTGAGACACAGCTGGCATAAAGTGTTCTGGCAATGGCAACGTGTACCTTATCCTTTGCAGGGATCAGTTCTACTGTGCACATGAAGTTCACTAGTTCAGTCAGGTCTAAAAGGAGTACTGGAATATGCCTCTCCCTAGCACTAGAGCTGGGTAATACCTTGTTGTACACCAGCGTAGAACTGGTTCTCTAATAAACACTGAATCAGTGTTAATAGACAGGCTGGTGATAATCTTGTTTTCTTCTTTTGCCATGTAATACATTATTTTTTTAAGCTGCAGAAAGTATCCCTGACTTCCCCAAAGTACTGTATCTCTGTTCAGTTTTGATCGTTAACACAGAAACAGAAGGCTGCTCTTAAAAAACCCCAACAAACCCGCATTATTTCTCTGCTTTTGAAATTTTCAGAGTTTTAAGTTTACCAGTTGGAAGTCATCAACAAATAAAAAGCTGAGGTGTGACCAGAAATGTTTTTGCCAGTTCAGTAGAAGGCAACAAGAATATTTGCCATTCAGGCTTTTCCTTGGCCTGTATATTCTTCTTTGAGTCCTGTCCTAAAACTGTGTAACAAAATTGTCTGTATTCATATTGTACTGAAGCATCTCCTTAATTTAAAACATACTGCAATCTGTATCTATTTAGCAGAATGCTTAAGTGCATGTCCAGTTTTAAGCATGTGCTAAATTCCTCTTATGGTGTTACAAACAGAATCATAAGCAACCACAACATTTAACTTGGGCATTTTTTTCAGACTGACTGAAGTTTCCTTTGTAAGTACATCAAATAAAAAAAATAATGGTTAGAAATAACAATACCAGAACTTAGCACTAGGAGATAGATAAATCTGCATCTGTACCACTCTCCATGCCAAGTATTGTTATCTCCCTTTTACAGCTGTAAGCTGAATCACAGAAGGAAGAAGCCTGCTCTGTTGCATAAGTGACAGAAATGGTGGATATTGGGCAAGAATGCACATTTTTGATTCAGTATACTGAACCTGGCCTTTTGTTCAGTAGACTGGAATACGACTGACTTATTGCAATATTGACATATAAACAAAGTTGATGTTATAAATTGTTTTCTTTTGTGCAGAATACATGCGTAAAATATCGGACGTGGTGTCATATGTTCGTAGAGAAGTACAGAAAAAGAAAGGTATTTCCATGTTCAAATCAAGCTAATAGATTTTTAGGCAGCACCAGTGATGTCTGGGAGTAATAATATGTGAGTGCAGCTGGAAGCCACTGGTTAGAAAAACTGAGCTCACATTGGCCTCTGCAAGACACATTGATGGCAATCTTTTATATGTTTACATGACAAATGATTAATAGGTTTTGTGCTAATAGACAGCCAAATGAATAGCCTCAGGAGACACAGTGGCAGTGAAATAATTTCTGTTCATTCTAATTTAAATTGGAATAAGTGATGCTAGAATAGGTTCCCTACTGCTTAGTTTTAGTAACTTTTTTTAGAACTGCAATCACTTGTAATTTAGTTGAGTTAGGATTTAGGGGTTTGTTTTGAACACTTTGTTTTGGGCTCCACAGTACAAAAAAGATATTCACATAATGGATGAAGTTCAGCACAGGGCCACAAAGTTTATTGCAGAGTGTAAGTACATGACATACAAAGATGGGCTAAGAGAACTATGTTTGTTCAGCCTGGAGAAAAGGAAAGGGGGAATTTTAGTATTGCTTCAGCTACCTAATGAAAGATTACAGAGAAGGTGCAATCAGACAGGCAAAGGACACAGTTTGCTTCAATGGAAATTTTGCATAGATATTAGGAAAAAAATACTTTCACAGTGAAGGTAATCAGACATTGGGACAAGTTGCCCAGAGAAGCTGTGGAATTTTCGTTCTTGGGTATATTCAGACCTCAGCTGGTTATGACTCTGGACAACGTGATCTAACTTTGAAATTGGTTCTGAGTTTGAAGTTGGCTCTGTGCTGAGTAGGAGGTTGGATCAGGGGATTTCTAGGGTCCCTTCCAACCTAAATGACTCTATGATTCTGTTATTGACAAACTTTAATGTGGCTATTTAGCAGCCTTTACAAAATCAAATGATTTCTCAAATTAATTTCTAGTTCATCAGACCACAGTAGTACTGTCACTTGAAATTATGTACACCAACCTTCTCCTTCATTATCACAGCAGAAAGTCCAAAAAATATATAGCCCATGGAGCCTTTTTACTCACAAATAGGAAATCATCCCAGATTTGAAGTTGAGACGCATTGTTGCAATAAATTATATTTGATATTTTATGTTGGTTTTGTGCTCTCAGGTGGCAAACCAAAGGATCTGCAAAAACCAGTTTTATTTGCCATGGCATTTTGTAACGAGGGACTGTACGCAGCTGGAAGTGTAAGGCATCCTTTATGCTTTTAACTTGCTCTAATTGTGTGAAAATCAACATTCAAATGGAGTATATTTGCAGAGTTCACTGCAAAGACAAGTTAGAAAAAAGTGGAGGGCTGCAGAACTATAAAGGTCCTCTCTGGTGTTGTATATATTTTCTTTGTTAAGACTTGAGATAAGAAATCGGAAGGGAGCAAGGTGGGAAGAGATTCTGTACAATCCTATTTTTAACAAAAGACAAAGAGTATTCTAGAGGAACAGAAAAGAAAGATGGACAAAAAAGAGGAAAGGAGAGAAAACGGCCAATAGAACTGCCAAATTGTTTTGTGCAAGACCTAACTCAATATTTAATCCAAACTGACAATGCCATTGTACATTACTGCTTAAGAGCGGGACAAATTCTTATACTGTCTCAAAAAACCCAATATGGAATCTTAACTATTAACTGATGAGAGAGTCTGTTGTTATCAAACATGGACTGTTACTAAGACTTGTATTAAGGAACACCTTCATTTTCCAATAGATTTATTATCCAGGGTAAGAGTCATCTGGATTTAAACATAATAAAGGCAAATGAGACCATTAGTGATGGGATACAGTTAAACACTCTTACTTTAAAAATTTTCAGAAGTTCTTGCAGTTCGGTTTGCCAGAATGGGCTAGGATAAGTGATGTAGACCTGATGTGGACTTGTACTTTTCTGTGCAGGAGGGCATTTTATTCTTTTATCACATCAAAGATCTGCAGTATGAGATGAAAATCTGCGCTGATATCTTACAACCCATATCCAGCCTCATATTCTCTCCTAATTACACCGTACTTCTGCTTGTCACTGACCAGGTACGTCATTTGAGATAATAGCGTTATGTAATGGGATGTTCCTGTGATTCTATATGTGTATGCTGATACTGCTAGTACGAAATGTCTGTAATGTAATCACACAAGTCAACAAATTATTTCAGAGGTGAACGGAGTCCATCTTGTGTTTTTAATGAAAGATTGGAAAGATTTTTAATGAAGCACAGAACAATTGTCTCCTACAGATGGTGGATTATAAAGTACCTAATGCTGAGATTTCCCAACAGAAATACTTGTGTGTCTACAGTGGAGTACATGTTCAGGGTCTGGCTATGCAGTAGAGTTGTTCTGTGCATGTACTCGAATTCGTCTGGCAACCCAGTCCAAGATCCTTCTTTGACCAGCCTGATGTCCAGAAATCTTACACAAGGGTCCCAAATCCTCAAATTCCACCCATTTTTCCAGACCTTTAATAATTTATATTGGCATTTTTAAAGCTCTTCAAATATTTTTGAGATGTATGTGTGTGAGGAGGTTCTGGGTTCAGGACAGCAGTGCAATGGTAACTCTGGTCACACTCTCTCTGATTTTATTCTCCTTTTGTAAAATGAGTAGAGAAATTCTAAAAACTTTGTCCATATTAGTTATGCATTGTTTCTAAGAGGCATTGAGATCTTCAGATAAAAACATCTCTTAAAGCTTAAGATTTATGATTTGTGTTTTATCGTGTTTTAGAATATTTATTGATTCCTGGAGTAGCATGAAATAGGATGTTTTTAAATTATTTTATTAAAGCAATTTTGAGAAACAAAACTTCTTGAAAATATGAGTAGCTGGATCACTCTAAAATGAACTAACCTGATCTTCAGCTACTGTAAATTAATATAATCCACTAAATTCAGCTGAGTATTACTGGGCACTTTTAACCTCAGTTTAGAGTCAAATATAAAACTTTAAAGAATGAAGCTCAGAAAGATGGGTATTTTTTGTTGAAGTCTTTGAAAGCTTTTAATGAAAAGTTTCATAGCCCAGTGATGGATTATTTCTTCTTATTTGTCAGGGGACAGTCTATACTTACAAACCTGCCCACAGTGGAGAAGCTGTCAAACTCTTGGATGCATGCAGCAGTTGTTTTCTGGCAGCTGATTTTCTTACTCCAGGGAACAACTACTGTGTGGTAAGAAATGGTATTCTTTCTTATATATAATAGTGGCTCTTTTCAGGTAACCAATATGTTGCTAAAGCACAAAATCAAAAGCCTTGGAGAGATTGGGACTGTTCTGATATGTTACAGTTGTGTAACTTCTCATTAAGGAAGTAAATGGCATTAATTCAGTTATGGACTATAAAAGGGTCAGAATTTGCCATAGAATGTAGGGTGGGTAATTCACAGGCTGCTAAAATGTCATATTGGTTCTGCTGTTGATTTGTGTGACTCACTATAGTTCAGGAACATAGCTGAGCAAAAGGTGGATTCAATTCAGACAACAGATGTTGGAACAAGAATTTCCTACTGATCTTTCCAGCCTTCAGCACAAATTGGAACAGCCTGAGAGGTGCTTCTGTCCTGGCTCCAGGGACAAAGAAGGCCTTTACTCATGGATCTGTCCATTCTGAGAAATTCCTTGTTTTCCTCCTATGTCTTTGACTCCTGCAAGACATATATTTTAGCCAGCAAGTCTGATGCATCTCTAGGCTGTGAATTCTTCAGGCCAGCCTAGGAACCCTGGGATCTTAATCAGTTGGGTTTGCTGAATCTGTTTGCTTCTCCTTAGCATGGGAATGATAAATTTTACCTGACTCTGAATGAGTAATGTGAGGGTTGATTGATCTCTAGCCATACTTTATTGTGGAATTATAAAATTGCCTGGATATAAGAAGAACTCAAGCACCATTATGATATGCATAATTTTTCATGTGAGGAAACAAGACCTCACCTTAAGCCCTTTCCTATGCAAAGAAAACTACAAGCAGGCTTTTCTATTGCTAGCTGAATAGTGGGAGTGCTAATATTGATCAAGCTTGCCTGTTTTGCTCCAGACTGTCCCATTCTGCTTAAAGACCATTCCTGTAGTTGCAGCAATTCACAAAAATTATTAAACATTTTCCTTAGGTAGGTGTACCTTGCAGCAACCGGACTTAAAGGAAAAGCAAGATAATTCCAAGCAAAACTAGTAACCCTTGATCTGCTATGCTCAGGCATTAGTTGAATTTATATTCTATAGAAGATCACTAGTCACTTCCAGACTATTTGGTTATTCCACCCTCTTTTGACTATGTTTTTCTCTGTTCAACAGTCTGTAACAATTTCAGGTGAAGTACAAGTTTGGTTCCTGGAAGATGGAACTTGCCTCAGCAAGCTGAACCTTGATATTGAGGTACATGTAACCAGGAACTTATATAGTGACTGATACTTAATATTTTCTTTAATATTTTTCAATTCATAGCATAATATTCTACAGATTTGGATCAACCAGTGTCGAGGGAAGCTCAGTAGTGTCTTTGAACAACCCATGAAAGAGATTTAAAAAAGATTATCTTTCAGAATGTTTCCTTGAACTAATCATGTATTTAACTCGGCCATAAAGCAGAGAAAACATTTCAACTTAATGTCCTAGTGATATGTCTTTAAGCATACATTTGTAAAGAACAATCTAAATTTTTATGATATTACTTTATTAAATTTTTATTCAGTTCAGTGTCAGAACTGAAAGGAGAAGTTTCAGTTGTATAAAAACTAAATGCCTTGACTGATCTGAAAAACAGGTTTTAGGAATTGAGTTGATAAAAGTATTTCAAACTGCTAAAGCTTTGTCCTGATTTAAGATGCATTCAAACTCTGAAATCTGACATAGTGAGAAAAAAAATCCCCTTCTATAACAGCTGTACATATGACAGTGTACTCACTGTTTTATTTAGGTGGAACTTCTTTCACTTAAAATCTGGATAGTGGATATAACATTTTTTTTCTGAGGAGGGCAGAATTAGCTTTTGATATGTAGATACAGAGCATAGGTAAAAATGCCTATGATGTCTCTAAAATAATTTATTTGTTTAAAAAAAAGTTTTTTAGATAAACCACTTGGGGTTTCTTCTGCAAATTTTAGGGACTTTTAAATAGTAAAAGAAATTGCATACTAACATATAGTGTAATATATAAAAAGATATGGAACTATTAAGTATCTTTTACTTCTCAACTAGGCAACTGCTATGGCTTGCTGTCCCTCCTCCAACAGTGTTGCTGTAGGGACCAAAAGAGGTCAAATCTATTTCCTTGATGTTACCAAAGTTGAAGCTCCACGGGTTGTTCACCGAATCTTTCTTTCCAAATTTCCAGTGCTGTCTTTGCAGTAAGTACATAGTAACAAGGGCAGGAATATTGTCAATTTATTGCTTGAGTAATGCTGTTAGTTGAACAAAAAAAATGAAGTTTTTATTCTAAAAATAACAAAGTAAAATATTTTAACAGCTTCAGTTTTTTCTAAGATATTCTGAATTGCTTGCAAGAGAAGTAGTAGCAGGATTTATATGAGAGAAATATAATTTTAAGAAGGTTTGACTGAGCACTGAAGGTACTGATGTATAAGATCCTTTCTGACAGATCACCATATGCAGTAATTATGCACAATTCCATGTATCTGAATTTAGAGGGTTACTTCTCACTGAATATAAGTTTGAGGTTTTGTGAAGTCAAGTTTAAGCCTTTTGGTCATCCCTTCTTTTATGGTGGAGTTTTGTTACCATTGTTAATTATCCATTTGCTTACAGTTCCAGAATTTACCAGTCCTTCTGTAATTAGCTTTAGTGATCTAAAAGTCTTTTTTTGTTTTTTTAGTTGCTTTTTTCCAATTATTGAAAAATCTGAGAGTATTTTACTCCTACTTTTTAAAAAATAGAGTGGATTTTGAACTGTTAAACTTTAATATAAATCTGCTTGTTATTTGGAGACTCAGATGTGATCTCTTTTCACAGTTATCTAAGATGAAATATTAGAAATAGATACAGAAAGCAACTTATTCAAAGTCAAATCAATGTAAACAAAGACATGCCTATTCAAAATAATATCAAAATCTGTATAGTAGGAGTTTTTTTAAAAAGTGAACTTCAAAGAAAGATTTAATAAAGTTGTTAACATAGACTGCTATGGAGTATCATTAGCTTTAGATTGACCACCCACTCAGTTAGAAATTGCACTCATAGCACTGGACTTTATATCAGGCCCTAACCCTGTAAACCTAGAAGCTGAAATTTCTGTTGCCTTTATGCCCTCAATGAAGTCAGCAGAGTTATGGGAGTGGAATTATTTGATGCTTTTTATTGACTGTATTGAACTGTTTTCTACTTGGATTTATATTTTACCTAGTTATGATCAGAGTGGCCAGTTCCTCATCGCTAGAGCTACAGAAGGACATATCTTTATTCTAGATGCCCGGCCTTCAAAATTATTCCAAGTTCTTGGATATGTAGGTAATATATGTAACATTAATTACATTGTGTTTTCACTATGTCCTGTATTTTAAGTATACTTGCTGGTCAGACTAAGCCACTCTCCTTCATTCTACTTATTTTTTAGGAGGACTAAACATATTCTTCCCACCTGTTTCCCAAGGATATTTTGTCCTGGCCAATCTTTTTTTTTTTTTTTTTCCTCTGTAATTTTAGTTAGCAAAATGCACCAATATTACTTTTCTTCCAGGGCACGTATAAGTCACAGAGAAGAGAATGGATTAGCTGACCAACTGATCACAACTCCAGCACAAAAGTAATAGTCCTGGCAAAGAACTTAAGACCTTTGTGGCTCACCACAGGAGAACTTAGGCTAAAAAACTGTAGGTCATGATAGCTGGGTGCAATCTCCTGTTACAAATGTCTGCCCCAGACATCTTTAACATGGGGACTGCTGGGATTGTCAGCGTTGCTGGTTGATACTGAAGAATAAAAAATGATGGAATTTTAACTCACAAAAAAAATTCTTCTGAAATTTGTAAATTTGTTTATGCAGTCTCTCAATTCCAATAACATTATACTTACAAATCACATCTGTGCGTATAGATCTTCATCATAATTTTAAGTATAAAGGATGTTATTTTATAATTTTAATTGTTTTGACAAATATAGAATTACATCTCCTTAGATAATTTTTAGAATTTGCCTGATCATGTTCTCATCATCTGTCTGGCTTCTTAGAGGAGGGCTTTTCTGTGCTTTATCTGGCAGTTATCAGCAGACAGCCTCAAAATTGCTACAATTCAAGATGGATGTAAACTCAGATTTGAATATTTAATGTAATAACAACACTCTGGTGCTTAGCATTCTCAGCACCCGATGCCTCATGCTGAAGTTGTGTGCATGCAGCACTTTCTGAAACCGGGTTGTGGCTTGTCTGACATTTTATACAAGTTCAAAACTGTGTGGTTGAGCTGAGATGTATTCTGAACAGGTATCTCGTTTTGTTTCACATGGTACCTTAGTAAAAACAATGTTACCATGCTTCAGTAACAATTTGCATTGGTGTTCCCTACCTGCTTCAGTGTTGGCAGATGACGTGCTGGATCTTTCTGTAGTTTCTGACTTCAAGAATGACTTGGTTGAAGTGGTCGTACTTCTTAATGTAGCAGAGGTCCAGCGAGCAAGACTGGAAATTTTTTGTCTATCTTCAGCGCTCACAACAGGTAAGAATTGAAATATACACTATGTGATATTTTTCTAAGGCAAGAACATATTATTGCCATCCCTTAACACAAGATACTTACAATCTTAATGTCTTTCTTCATCTCATCTGTACATTCCCTGGGGACACCATTTCTCATACAGCAGTCTGTAGACTTATAGTCAGCTGAATCACTTTGGCAGAAAGACTGTGATAGTTTGAGGGAAAGCCAAGGAAGGAAGGAGAGAAGTCATTCACTTGCAGAATCACAAGGCCACCACTTTACTACTACTGCTGGTTGTTGTTTTTGTTGTTATTGTTGTTATTATTATTAACTACTGTGGAGGCAATGCCCAAAGCCAGCCACAAAGAGGCCTTGGGCTTGGCATCACCCATATGCAGACTAGCATATCAGGTGCTGAAAGTGCAATCAATCCCACCAGCCTCTTCAAAGAATTATTATAGGTATTTAATAGCTCATTAGGAAAAGGTTAAAGGTTGATATATCTCAAAAAATAATCATTCCCTGTCTTTGTTATAGCTTTTCTATATAAAAGCACCACAGAAAAAGTCCATGGTATTTAAAGATACTAACTTGAATCCCAATGAGGAATGTTACAGAGAAACATTCTATGAAAAAAACCAGCACTATGAGGAAAAGGGGAGAATTAAGGAGACTTAATGGCGTACCTGCATTCACCTTCTGGAAATCTGGCCCTGTGTATCTGCAGTGTGTAATGTACATACTGGGACATCACAGTTAGAATCTCTTCATAATCTGGAAGTAAAATGAAGGGAACCTGTTAGTCTTTCACTAAATTGGGTAACCCATGCTAAATTCTCAAATACTGTTTATGATTTGTTTTATATATGCCATCTTCACTGTGAAACAACTCAGTAATTTGTTTGTGTCATTCAGGACACAGTTATAATATTACAGCATTTTAGAAGTACTATAAGCAACAAAAAATGGACCTGAGTGTCATGAGTGATCCCAGACCTTTTAATTGTGTCTGATATTCTAGGAATATCTAAAACTGATATTCTAGGAATGCATTGATTTGGGGCACTTTCTGGAATCAGCTAGAAAACTAATTCAGTTGTCATGAAAGGGCTTAAATGCATTAACTTAACTAAGGCACAGTGCAGGCTAATGTTGTGCTCGGTGTCCTCACCATGCAGCCAGCACAGGACAGGCTTCGTTGGCAGTGGCACCACACACTTCCAGTTTTATGTGTCTTCCACCTAAGAATTGCCAAATTAATATAGTTTGAGGTTTCAGTGACGTCTTCTACCTGTCACATTACAGCAAAAGGCAGCCTGTGTTCATTGTTTACATCATTCTATTTTTATATCATTTTACTCACATTATATGCAATTGAATTACTAACAAAGCCTTTTGTGGAGAAAACTTCTGTAAAACTGTTACTAAGCCTAGTGTCAGATTTTTCTAGTTATTTACATTTAATTTTTAAAAGGCCTTACAATTTACAAACTTTTTAAAAAGTACTTTTCAATGACGTTAGTATTTTCTTTAAATATTCACTAACGTTGGGCTTCTTTTTGTGCCTATTTTTAGACCTATAAAATGGTCCTTGATTTTCAAAGTCGCTGAAGATCTACAGTTATTGCATCAGTCTTAATTTCAGGCGTCTCTTTAAAGCTCAAATTAAGGAACCAAAAAGAATAAAATGCCCTTTTGAACATGTGAACTTAAGAGTTTTAACCAATACCACCCATGCTGTGTGTACTTCATGGCAGAGATGCCTAAAAAAGTTCTAGATGAAGGCAATGATGACATGAACCTCCATGCAAACTAATTACACTGCTTACATAATACCCAAGAAGCAGGGTAAATTAGTGTATACAAATTGTCACATCACTGGGGTTAAACTGTTTCTAGTACTTATTCAGAGCTAGTAAAGCTATCTTTCTGCTTCACTGCAGTGTGTCACATCAGCACAACCCACAGAGTTAGTGTTAAAGCTAGATATCTTAATTCCCAGTCTCCTCCTTGAAAACTCATGTCATGCTCACTCCTTGCTGAGATTGGTTTTCATAATTGATAGGTGAAGCACCTGCATTAGTAGTAGTAATGCCTCTTCCTCCCTGTTTCTTTTTTCAATCTTTTAGATAATGATAAGTATGTTAATGAACAAGGAATGCTTAATGCTAATGCCATTAAAAAGGAGCAATATGATCTGGATTACCCTTTGAGCTCAGCAGTCAGACTGAAGGATAACATTGTGTATGGCTACTGTACCTGTGCACCTTTCATCTGTAAATACCATCTCTCTGAAGAGGTAATTCTCTGAAGCTGCTTTATTTTGGGTGGTGGTTAAATACGAGCAAACAAAGACTGTAGATGAAGTGAATAAAGAGGATTTTAAAGAAATCCTCTCTGCACTAAAAATACCTACTCCATCCATAAGCATCAACTTTCAGTATCCTACCACCTGCTCAGAAACCTGGCAAAAGTAATCTCCTTGTTCTATTACAGAGAAAGCCAAATATTGGTTCTTAAAACTCATACAGCTTGCAGGCACCTCACATGTAGCTTCTTTATTGGAGCTGTGCTTTTGTGCAGTCTGCTGAGTAACCTGAATATCCAGCTATTGAAGGAACTGAGCCAATGTGAGCCTATGACTCTAAGATGCAACTGCAAACCCAGCCCAGCCCTGCCTCGCAATGAAGTAGTGGGGGCTTCAGGAAGCCACTATCATTGCCTGCTGATGAACTGGAGCTCTCTGCAGCTCATAGGTCTCCCTCAGTTTGAGTCAGGTCACACAAGAAGGTGAATTCCAAAGGTGAGCATTCCTCCTTGCCAAGTCCCATACTTTCTGAGCCAAGAAACTCCAGGCCCAAACATACTGAATACAGACCCTTTTGAAGAGATGAGAAGCAGATCAGCAGCATAACAATGGTACTGTTTCCTGAACTCAGTAATGCAACAACATTTTAAATTGCAACGCATGTGATAACCCACAAAGCTCTCATTAGTCTTCTCAAAATGGCATTGATATTTCCATCATCTGAACTGGTGCTAACATTTTGTTTGTTTGGCAGAATATGTTGGAAGATCCATCAGTATTTTTGTCAGAAAAGAGGACTCCTAGCAATCAGTTTGGGTCAGGTTTCCTCTGTTTATCACCCAACAGCCGGTGGCTGGCGTCAGCAGCAAAGGATGGTGTTTTGTTCATCTATCATACTTTTACTATGGTAGGTAGGCATTCAGGCACAGGCTTTGTTTGGTTTACATGAGAAAGAGGTGTGAAAGCTACTTTCTTTCACTGTAAGCTTTTCTTCACTTGAATATAAGGTGTTCCAGAAAAATTTATTGAACATGAACTGACATAGCATCATACAGTACAGTTGTGTTTATAATGAATGTGTATACGATCATACAAACTACTTGCTTTCTCCTCCAGTAAATCTTAGAGTAGATAATTTTACTACTCTTCTTTATCTCCTGAAAAATCAATATACTACAAACTTGGCCCATGTATAGTAAAAAATTTTAAACTCATAAATCCTAGTCTTTTATGTACTTTGTATCGACATTTTGGATTGACTTTTATCTAAAAAGCATAATTTACAGACATATTCCATTAGAAAAATGTATTTGCTGATACTGCTTCTATGACTTTTCTAGGATATACTTGCTCAAAAGCATTGTCACTCATATGAAGGAGGGGGAATCAGATCCATGGTATTTTCACTGGATGGCAAATTCATCCTTGTTAATGGCAAAAATGATGGTGCCCTGGTGTGTCTGAAATGGAAGTATGTATAAAGTGGCAGACCAATATTGATGGTGTAAATTCTTGTATCCTGACAGACTAATTTTTGCATCTACTTGTGATTCTAGACTTCCTTTTTGTTAGTTTCAAGGAAAGGAGAAGAATTGGATAGAAATAAAATCACTCATCTTTAGAGGCAGTCTTCTAGTTCATGAAAAGTCTTGTACTTCGGGTATGGTTGCAATACAAGATATAGAGTATCTTCTGATAAGTATTAGCCATAGTGAGCTTCTTCTCACTCTCAAATAAACCATCTGAAAGGGGCTCTCTGGGCTTGTAAGGGATGTAATCTCATGAGATACTATTTTAACTCAGTGATTAGGAGACATCATAGCTTTAATGGGAATTCAACTGTGGCTACAGAGAGCTCTTAGCAGACATTAGGAGTAAGAGACAGTTGAAACTACAGCTTACAGTATAACAAATGTTCAGGTAGATGCATAGATTAAACATGACTCCTCCATAGCAATATTTCTTAATCTGGGTAATCCATCTTTAGAATTTAATTCTGTGGAAACTTCACTTAATTATGCAATTCTAGAACTCAAACAATATTGAATCATATGTAAAATATTGAATAGGCATTTTTAAGCAACTTAATAATTGTGTTATAAAGAATATTTAATACTTCATCCTTTTCCGTAATACACAAAAAAATACATCAGTACCCTTTCTGTTAACTAGGAAAATAAAGAAAATCGAAGTTAAGGAAGCTGCTTTTCACTGGCAATCTCTTCTTGCTATACTGAACGAGTCTACTTTGAATGAAAATATTGTTTTAAAATCTATGGCAGAATGGCAGTTTGACCCAGAATCCACATTGGAATCACTTCCAGAAGAGAAATTTAAGGTGTTTTCTTTATTTTTATGGGGGAAAAAGTTTGATCATTATCCTAAAATTACACATGATAAAACCTGTCCTCAAAACAAACTCTGATCCTTTTGTAAAAGTAGAATAATACCCCTGAGGATAGGCTGAATATGCTTAATTATTAATTTGTGGAATAGTATTATCAAGGAAATGGAATAGTTATGGGAAGATGACATTCACGTCTTCAATTTCACTTGGTTTCTTTAGCCACAGAAAACTCTGTGAAAGTCAGTTTCTCCTCATGTTATGTGTCATTCCCAGTGTGATGTTACTGCTATACATTGTGTGTTACTAGTCGTATATTTTTCTGTTGAAATCAAACAAAGCAGTGATTACAGAGATTAGTACAGTCAGCCCATTTGATTCAAAAGGCTTTGCATAATAGCAAGGGTTTGCAGGATCAAATCTGGGGGCTGGTTAGGGAATAAAAATTTCGTAACACTCCCTGGAATTTGGTGGTGGTGGTGTTGCTTCTAATGTGAGTCAATTTTTTATTTCATTTCTGTCCCTCTTTCATTCTCCTTAAGTACCTGAGATGGATGTTTATATCCTTAATTTCAGGAGGCACCACTTAAATCTTCCAATGTAGAGGTGACAGAAGAAGATGGAAATGTCACCAGTTTGTATTCAGCCAGTACCAATGACATGACATGGATAGGTCAGAAAATAAAGAAGGTACTTTCATAGAACAAGTATTAATCAAAGCCAGAGTTTTCAAGAGTCAGTAGTGATTTGGGGTGCCAAGTTATATGCTGTAAAGGAATACAGTTTCTAAAGCTTTTCTGACATTTGGACCTCTCTTTAAGGCATTGTGATCTAGACTTTTCGAACTCCTAGGTCAAGGTTATAAACACATCAGAGAAGGTACCTAGCACAATAGGAGCTCTGAAGACCAAAAAGACACTTCTACACAAGGAGTAAACTAAAGAAAAATTGCCAGAGAAATTGGCTTCCTTTAGAAACTTATAAAGACATTTTTCTTCTAAATGTCAAAAAGTTACACAGAAGATTATTACCAGAAACCAAGCAAGTGCTCTCTTCTTCGCAAGGGCCAGAATAACAAATTCCACAGCACTGATAAATCAATACTCAACAATATGACATTAATTACAAAACTGCTGAGGTTTATTTCAGGTTAAGGTTGAGGTATGTTATGTAACCAAAGTTTTTTATAAGTAAAAGTGCATCAAAGATCTGTCTACAGAGAGGAGATTTAGTGCTTTGTGAGCCTGGAAACTGCTATGTTAGTGTTAGTATAGATTATTTTTTTCCCAGAAATATGAATTTATGGATGCTAGGAGGTTCTTTCTGATATGAGCCAGAGCTGTGTATTTGTCCAGCTTTTGAGGTTCAATGATAGGACAAAGCAAAATATCATTGCTTTCTGGGTGATCTCAGGAGTGACTTTCCAAATTATGATACAGTTTCACAAGTGGCTCAAGTCAATCCAAGACATAGTGCCACTGAAAGTGGCATCTTCTCCATCGCTCTCCCGGAC
Source organism: Ciconia boyciana (assembly GCF_034638445.1). Lineage (NCBI taxonomy): Eukaryota > Metazoa > Chordata > Aves > Ciconiiformes > Ciconiidae > Ciconia > Ciconia boyciana. Next base: position 53,383,531 of record NC_132941.1, on the reverse strand, counting down.
AGGTATTCCTGTTTCTGCTTTGATGCTGGCACTCATGCTTTTGTGTCTCTATTGGGATTTTTTTGGCAAATCCATGTGTCTGTGCATACACGAGTACTACTTGACTGCTAGTATCAGCTAGGGACAGGTGATGAGAAGCAAAGGTTGAAGGGCAGCAATGTGGTCCTAGGTTGTTTTAAGCTGCTCATTAATGTCCTAAGAGACTTGCACCTGACTTTTAGATGATGGAGTCCATCCAATGTCAGAATGATACACCCCTTCCTTTCAATCAATAGGCATCGTCCTACTTAAAGTTGTAAACTTATTTTAGAAAGCAAATTCCAGAGGTGCAGACTAATTGCAAAATTTTCCCTCAGATTAATTCGCAAGGCTGTAGGGGCAAAGAAAATTTAACAGCTTCCAGAATGAGTAAAAGATGTTATTTTACTTGTGTCTTTAAATATCCCACTGGAAATGCTTAGTGACAATGAAAAATCTAAGGAATATAAAACACTTAAATTCTAGCAGCAGGCTTTACTCAGTTCAATGTGTCTGTTATCATTGCACTTGTAATTACTTCTTTCTTTAATATTTTCTTTCTTTTATGTGCTATTGCTGTACAGCCAGTTTACAACATGACCTGGTTGTACAATCTTTTTTCTCTTGAGCAATTCTAAGAATCATCCTATTGAATTAGTATTATGTCTGTTTCAGTTATTAATCCCTTTGGAGTTTTGTTTTCTGTACAGATAATGTTACTTTAGATTATTTCAATCTTTTTTTCTCTTCTTGTGTATTTTTGTCTTTCAACAATATATTTGTTGTATGTCAGGTCATTAGAGAAGAGACTCAGAGGTTTGCTAACCAGAAGAAAGAGCTGCAAATGGGAATTAAAAAGCTGCATAAAACTGTGAGTTTCTTACAAGGGTAATGGCTCAGTTTACTAGTTTTGTTTACAAGTACACTTCCTTTATGGCTATCAGCTCTAGCTCTCAGTTACATTTTTGTCATAAACTCTGAGCAGACAGGTAATAAAGAGATGTGCTTCTTCAGGGACTATATGCTGAACCTGCCAGGAACTGTCTGGTTCTCAGTTTCCTTTGCTCCAAATAAATATTTTTGTACCACCATTATACCATGAGCAATCTATCCCCTCAGCAGGCCAGTTTCTGCCTAACAACCTTCCATTACAGAAACTACTGTCCTCTCCTCTTCCTTCTGTTTCCTTCCATAAAAACTGCTATCTGCAAGAGTATAAGGCAGAGGGTCACCTCGAGCAGTCTGCCCAGGACCATGTCCAGACAGATTTTGATTATCTCCAAGGATGGAGACTACATGACCTCTCTGGGCAACCTGTTCCAGTACTCAGTCACCCTCACAGTAAAAAAGCGTTTCCTGATGTTTGGGCGGAACCTCTTGTGTTTCAGTTTGTGCCCATTGCCTCTGGTCCTGTCACTGGGCACCACTGAAAAAAGCCTGGCTCCACCCTCTTAGCACCCTCCATTCAGGTATATACATTGATGAGATTCCCCCTAAGCCATTTCTTTTTCAGGCTCAACAGTCCCCGTTCTCTCAGCCTTTCCTCATATGAGAAATGCTCCAGTCCCATAATCACCTTCACTGGACTCTCCAGTATGTCCATGTCTCTCACCTCCCTCAACCTGCTAGCAACAGTCTCAATACAGCCCAGGATACCGCTAGCCTTTTTTGCTGCAAGGGCACATTGCTGGCTCGTGTTCAACTTGGTGTCCCCCAGGACCCCCAGCTACTTTTCTGCAAAGTTGTTTTCCAGTTGCTCAGCACCCAGCATGTCCTGGTGTATGAGGCTGTTCCTACCCAGGTACAGGAGTTTGCACTTCCCTTTGTTGAACTCTATGAGATAGATAACAACTCAATAAAGTGATACCAACTTAATAAAGTGCTCAGAACTAGGTGCAGGAATTTGCAGTTCCCTTTGTTGAACTGCATGAGATAGGTAACAACTTAATAAAGTGATAACAACTTAATAAAGTTCTCAGAACCAGAGAACAAAGAATTGTGTACCACAGGTTCTTAGAAAGTTTACACAACTTCACATTTAACATCCAAATCAACTTTAAGAGAAAGATTAAATATATTCACATAGTACTTTCTGTCACTAGCTACAGGCAGGACATTCTACCAATTACCATGAAGTGGTTAAAAGTGGAGGCAATTAAAATAATTTTCGCTGTTATCAAGTTCTATAGTGTTAAAAATAGCATTTCCTCTATTCACATTCAAATTACTTTTTATTCCTTATACTTATTTTAAACACAACAGATTCAGAAAATGATGCATGAAAATGAACAGGTGCCAGACATTGAGAAACTGGAGCAGCAGGAGTTCAACCTGGATATAGAAGAACAGGAAAGAGCGCAAGCAAAGGCTGAACGAGAAGTGGCCAGGGTATGATAGAATGGGGGGAGAACATTTTAAAACTAGCAGTGAAAAGGAGAAAGAATGATTGAAGAACAGAGGATGATCTCAAAGTTGCTGTTCACTGCTGAGAAGCAGGAAAACTTAAAAGTGTTTAAAGTCACTTTATGAAGCAGGTGAAGGTGCTGATGCAGACATTGCCAGTTGGAATATGATCTATGCCAGAAACTATAAATCTGACACTGTGGCCTTGGGCACCTTGCTTAAGTTCTAGAATGCTTTTCTTCACATATAAAATGATGCCTTTCAGTAGTATGCAATATAGTTTTGGGAGAAGATAGCTGCGATAGTCTAAGATGATGAAATATTGGTAATTCATTTCATCTGTTAGGTTTCTTTCAATAGACTCAATACAAATTGCCCATATCTTGTTATTTTGCACCACACCTTATTATTTTCTTTTCTGTATCTTGAAAGGTGAGGAAGGAGATTGAGATGGAGAATTTAGCCAACTGCTATTTGCAGGATATCATCAAACGTGAATGCTGGGATGCTATGTGTGTAAAAGGACGTGCAGTTAAGGTAACCTCTGCTTTCTAATTCATTTTCTGTAGTAGTTTATTGATTCCTTAAGGTACAGACAAAATAAATAGAAGTATAACACATTTCTGATTTGCTTATGGTATGGGAAAAAACTTACTTCTTCCCAGGACTCATGCAAATCTTTCATTCTGTTAATTTTGTCTGAGCCTGACTGATTTTACCTTCTAAGGTGGGTAAGAGTGCTGATAAGCAAATAAGCAACTCTTTAATTCCTTGATCTCAGAGAATATCTTTATGCAGTTTTGCTAAAAGGAGAGGTAAATATTATTTTTCTGTGTGCAGTCAGTATGCTTCTGCTACACAGAACGTAAAGGCAAAATTTAACCCTGATTTTGCCTATTTTAAACAGAGGGAGATTAGTCAAACTGATACTGGATTATCTCAAGGGTGGTGAAAGACCAAGTCATTTTACAAAAAATCTAGTTCTGGTTCAATTCTGTGGATAAAGAGGCCATATATATAGATTATTTTAAAAAAAAGGAAGAAAAAAGCAAATTTTAAACCAATCATTTTCACTACCAAAAAGGCATTTCAACTTGTCTTACCCCTGTATTTTTACTACCTTGTCTGTATTAATTGATCCTCAATTTTATTCCGGATTTTAAGAAGTCTTTATAACTGTTTAGCATCCAGGTATTGAACAAATGAATTGATAGATGCATTCTGAATAACTTTTTACTTTCTTTTCTTTTTTTTTTTTAATTTGAACAGTGCTTCCATATGGCTTGTGAAGTGAAGAATTATCCACTGAAGGAACGCAGTGAAGAAGAGCTGGAAACTTTGGAGAAAGTTCTCCGGTTAAAGAAGATTGAGACAGCTGATCTTAAGGTACAATCCCTTTGAAGTACTGTGTAAAGGCACTTCAGATCAGGATATTCTGAGTTGGCATCTTAACCCTTCTTTACATAGTTACATTTCTAAGGCCCACTTCCTTGCTGTAGAAATTGTCCAAAAACATTTTAAAAAATAAATAAAGATGAAATGTGTTTTTACTCAGAACAAATGTATTAGTATTAAAGACTCACAGAATAGCTGAGGTTAGAAGAGCCCTTTGGAAGTCATCTAGTCCAACCCTCCTAGAGCAATTTACTCGGGGCTGTGTCCAGTCAGGTTTGGAATATCTCCAAGGATGGAAGAGTCCATAACCTCTGTGGGCTACCTCCTCCCTTGTTTGACAACCATCACAGGAAAAGTGTTTTATTATGTTTAAGTTGGATGTCCTGTATTTTGATGTATACCCATTTCCTCTCAATCTGTCAGACCACCACTGAGAAGAGTCTGGCTCTGTTGTCCTTACTCCCCACCATCAGGTTTTTAAGATTCCCCACCCCAAGCCTTCTCCATGAGGCTAAACAATCCCAGCTCTCTCAGCCTGTCCTTGCATGTTAGATGCTTCAAACCCTTACTTGTATTAGTGGCCTGTCACTGGACTTGCTCCAGTGTGCCCATGTCTTTCTTATACTGGGGAACCTACAAATGGACCAAATGTTCCAGATATGATAATTGCAACTTGTATGATTTTGATCACTGAGCTTAACTGTGGAATATAACCTCTAGAATTTTTTCATACACATGCCACTGGATTGTGTACAAAATTAACACAGTTATCATGTTTGTGATATTCAGGTTCAGAAGAAAAATCTTGAGATTGAGTCTGAGACTGTATTATCGAAGGAAGAAGGAGAGAAGGCAGAAGAAGTAATGGCTGATGATAGCGCATCTTACTGCCTGATTGGAAGTCTGAGCTCTCAGTATGGTGGAGACACATCTATCCTATACCACCAGTGGGACTTGCAGACTAGGGAGCAGAAAGTCAATCAGATAGTATTATTGAAGGTGATGTCTTCTTAAATTTGTATTACTGCAGTGATGCTGTCATATCTGTTGGTTCTCACAGCAGTCACAGCCACTGTTAGATTTTGGGCATACTGACACTATACAATGGAGAGTTGCACAGGTCTCTGACTTACTGAGTTGAAAGCTGATAAATGCACATAGTGCAGTAGAGAGCACCATGTGGATTTGCCAGCTCATTACCTGGCCAGTTTATTAAGTAGTAAACATGCTACAGAAGAGGCTTCTTATGAAGATGATCCACAAGGGTAGAAGTGGTTAAACTACTATAAAGCATTGCCTCCTCAGAGCTCTTCAAGGCTGTAAATGGTAGCAGAGCTCAATGATTATGCATTGTAATACATAAAATCTAGTAGATACACTAGTGTTTAAAGTAGATGGGGAAGAAACACAAAGAGCACTTTTAGATGTAAGCTTGGATGTAATAAGATCTTTCTACTGTATGGCTTTAAAGACTCACATTATCTATGTAAGTGTAGATATATCTTCAGTGTTCTTGGCCAACGCAGCGAGCTTGCTGAGAGCTAGATGGCTGACTAGACATTGAGCACAGCCTTTTTTCTCCCAGCAACATTGTAGCTTATCTGCCATCCTGCCTTATTACATCCTAACTTATATTATATTAGAAATCAATGAAATAATCACGGACGCAGTTTCTTTGTTGAGATCAATTATTTAAGCTAAAGGAAGAATTTATCCACTAAGAATATATGCTTTTTAAAATCATTATAAGGTCTCAGGTGTTTTAAAAAAAATTAGTTTCCAAAGTTTGTTTATTTAATGGGCACATTTTGCTTACATAGGTCAGACAGAAAATCACATGAAAGCATATTGAAACTGCAGGTTGCATCACTTAAAAATCAGGAAAGTATGTCCTTAACTCTGCCTCCCTGCACCTGTGATTTACAATCTAGATTTACAGGTCACATGTTTTTTTTCTTTGAAGCCCCTTCTTCTTTCAGCTGAAGAGTGCAAAAAACAGCAAATAGAAGGCAGCCTAATTTTTTAATCTAGTTTTTGCAGCAGTATGTTTCTTTCAGAATCTTTGTCAAATGGAATATCTGTAGAAGAAAAGGAATAAAAATTTCTAGAAAAAAAAAAAAGAAAAAACAGATAATTTTCCCACCTCCATTAAACTAAGCTTGAACTCAGCCCCTATGATTTTCACAGAAGGGCTTTACCAGTTTATCTCCCTGTCACGCACAAATACACACATTTACGATTCTGATGGCTTGAGGAGTGGTGCATAATCATGGATGGATATGACCTGTGCAGTATTGCTGTTTCCTTTTTTGGTATTTCAGGACATCATTTACAAAGTGAAAACTGCTTTTAATAAGGAATTTGACATAGTTGCACGACAAAAGGAGCAGGAGATAGCTCGAGTGAAAGAAAGAAACCTGAGGATCCGAGAAATCTTGGCACAACTTGACCTCCAAGTGGAAGTGTGGGAGCCCGCTCTTACAGATGATGAGATACCAGAGCGAGCGCTCACTGTTCAGGATTCAGAGGTCTCTGAAAAATAAATCTTTCTCTTTCACCCACTCAAATACAGTTCTCTAATTCTTCTCATTTGCAGACATTGTTTCTGTACTGAAAAGCCTTAAAACAGATGTGTCTGTGTACTTAAAATCATCTTTTTGACTCTTTTGCTTCCCTTCCCTTTTTAGGGAGAAAGCTTTTAATAAGTCAGTCTGAAATGAATAAAATGTATACAATCTTAATTTATTGGTGTTAAAAGTTTTTTAATTGCCCATAAATTCCCCATGTTCCTGACTATGAGATTCAAACCAGGCTTTCAGGGATTACTTCCATAGATAAGGGTTTCTCTGTTTTCTCTGAGCACCATTTTGAAACTAAGTAGTTTCAAACTAAGTATCTAGGTACTAAAGCATACTTAGTACTGTACTTATGAATTAAATTGATAATTTATAAAGAAACACCATATTTCTTATACAATATATTCCACTGATCTCATCTGCTCTTTTGGTCAGTCTTTCCCTGCTTCTCTCTGCTCTCCCACCAGTCCATGTTATTCCACTGTCAGAAAAGGTATGCACAAAACACAACTAATATCAACAAAAATGATGGTAGTTTGTATTTTAGCATTTTTAAATATAGCTTTTGGAGCTGTTCAAAAGAACAGTTTTCTTCTTGAGGAATATTATCATAGAGCAGAGATACAAAAAGCATTAAGAATTAGTATTACACCATCTTTCCAAATGTTCTTAGTCTGCATGTGATCATGTTTGGAGAAAAGAACCCTGATATGAATCTCATTTTCTTCCTTCAGATTAAAGTTGAAAAATACTTGAATGAACAAGAGAGAGAGAAAGCAGAAATGCTGGCTAAGCTCGAAATGGAAAGACACCTTGCTGCTATGGTACTTAAAGTAGTATCCTTTTTACTGAATAGCCCTTTTTCTCACATTCGGCTTAGTTAATGCTGCACTAGAATATTCCAGTCATGTAGTATGGGAGAATAAATTTAAAATGGTAGGTAATGATGATGTGTGCCTCTTCCCTCTTATTATCATTTACAATCAGAACTACATAGACCAACTGGGGGAAGAAAAGATTTAGTGTTAGGCTCACAATCTTTAAAAATGTGCTTAGTGGCAATTAAAAATACTGTATCAGATGACTGGAGACTAGATAAATTTCTAAATGCATGCTACTGCTCAATCAAGAGCTTTGTGCTTGATATGTTTATTGACTGAGCGACCTTTGTTCTTCAGGGATCAGACTAGAAGATCCTAATGCTTTCCTCCGGCTTTAAAATGCATCTGTGAAAAGCCTAAGATGGTTCTGGCCCCAAAAGAGATGCACAATAAGACAGTGACACAACAACTTCCTTCATCCTAGCTTGCCAACTGGCTGGGAGTAGTCTATGCTGATGTACTCTTTCCAAAACTGCCAGAATGGCAGTTCTAGTAAGTTATTTGGTATACGAATATCTGTCCACCAGAAAAAACTCTGAGACTTTTAGCATATTTCACACACACCACCGAAGAGCGTTAATCTACTAGTGACACACAGTATAATCATACGGGTGATCTAGAGGTGAACTACCCTATTGTCGTTCCCAAAACTTCCAATTACTACACTTCCTTTTGTACCCCAAAATATTTTTTGTGGTTGTTCCCAGGACAATGAAAGACTGCGTGCTCTTAATGACATGATGGGTGGAGTGCTAGAAGTCAAAAAGGAAGACGTCTTGAAAATGGTGAGCTGCGTTTCTGCCATATCATTTAGGTAGCTTGTGGGCTTTTAAGGAAATGTGAAATTCAACTAGCAAATATTTCCAACCTAAGTGATAGAAGAAAGTCAGAGAATTGTAGAATTGCATTATGCCTAGATAGATTCCATAAGAGACCATACACTGGACTTAAAAGAGACCACAAGAGTGCCTGCATATGATTTACCCATCAACACCTGTCCCTATCACGGTGGAATACTATAGGAACATGATCTAGTATTACCATTGCAACAACTGTATTGCTGGGGGAAGGGTCCATTATCCATGACTGTGATCTTACAGAAAAATAGTGTTCCATTTAACTCAGCAAATATAGATAGTACAGTAATAGAGGAAGGAAAGAATGTGAAGGAGTGTGACAGAAAAATGATAGGGCAGACCCAAGCGCTCTCCCTGGAATTGATCTGTTTTGGAAAATTAGGACTCCACTTACAAGTATACATTAGCATGGAGTTAGATTTGGGGTTCTGAAACAGAAAATGTGGTATATCTTGTACCAACAGTAGTATGTTTGAGTACAAAATACTTGTAGTTTACAAGATCCATTAGTGAATTCCTGTAAGCAAGTGCGAGACAATAGCACAATATCCATACAGCAAAACTACTAGTGCAAGAAATAGACCAGAGAAACAGAATATATATGTTACTTAAACTTAAGGCTTGTACCTTACTTACCACTAAGAAATACCTTTCATTAAATTTGATGTGTACTATAGTTTTTTAGTGTGCTGATGGAGACTTAATATTGCTTTTGAAGCATATTTGTCTTTAATACTTCCAGGATATTCCTCCACCTCCTTTTATATCCAAGCCTGAGCATGTTTGGAATGATGAAGAAAAGAAAATATTTAGAGAACATGAGAAAAAAGTCAAGGAGCTGAATGAAGAAAAAGAAAAGTATAGAAGGGTAAATTAAAATGAGAAAAGGAGTGGGTTTGTTCACAGTGCTCATGACCAAAGCTTCTGATCTTTATCAGGAGCTACTTCTAAAAATGAATACTAATAAATAGAATAAATGAAGAACAAATGAAGAACAAAGATCATGTGGCATATTAAATAAGTCCTAGCTTAGACAGTAAAATAAGGCAATCTCTACTTATAGCAATTAATACGTGCCAAAACTTGTGATATCTGACAAGAGGTAACTTTCCTTCACAAATGTACCAGTATTCCTAAAATGTTTTTTTTTAGTTTCCATTCCCAGAGTTGCTGATGCCATACACAAATAATACAATTATATTTATCCTTCAAAGTAGTATTTGGACAACATAACTTGGTAGCCTGGCAGCACTCTCCTTCCAACCAAGTAATTTCTGGGACCTTTTGGCTGAAGAATACAGTTCCATATTGTGCATTCTGCAGCATCTGATATACTATATGAGAGATTCTTTGTTCCTCCAGATGTAATATCACTGCTCTTGTCCTTCCCTTCCCCAGGCACTGGAAAATGAAATGAAGAAACTTGAAACTTCCATCCAGGAAACAACACAAAATTTTGATGAGACTGTATGCAAACTCTCTGAAAGGAAAGTGAAATTAGAAATGGTCATCTATCAGGTATCGCAGAGAACATTAATTTTTCATCTCTGCCTCTGTTCAGCAGGAATGTTAACATTTTTTTATTACGATCTTTTCACAGGAAGAACTCAAAATAGTCAATCTTGTTTATGCTTTACTGTTGAATGAAGAGTTGGACACTAGAGAAGCTGGACTTCATAATTTCCTTATGAAAAAGGAGAAAGAAAAAGTAAGTTATCATTTGGAATGCTGTTCTTAGGAAAAGTGTAATATTTACAATACAGTTTCTCTTGAAGACTGCTCTTTCCAAATAAAAATTTTGCCATAAATGATTTTCTGACAATCTACAGGGTCACTGATTTTTTTTTCAACTTGTACAGGTGACATACATTATAAATACGTATGTTTTTGAATGGATACTCATCTTCATTCATCTGGAGTTCTTTAGTAAAACTCCGTACATTCAGAAGGGCATGCTGCTATTTGTTTGCTATATATAATATTTTTTAGTATCCAGTATCAAGCTGGAAGGACCAATTATGATGCTTTTATGACAGAAAGATGCACAAAAGAGTGTGTAATGCTATCACATTTTTCAGTGAGGTGTCTAATGTAGGCTAGGGCCACGCTGACTTGTGTTTGCCAGTTGAAAGCATAGACAGATGTGGTGTGTGAGTATCTGACCATGGAAGCAGAAAATACCACGGAGTACAAAGTGTTTATAGTCTTATCGACCAATTTAATCTCCTGAAGAGTTTACCCATCCCTATCAAACCATATACAAGTCAACAAAAGACTGGAGAGCATAAGTAGTAGATCTGGATTTCAATACAAGTGCTTACTGCCCACAGTAATAATTTTGAGTGACAGTTCTGATTCCTGTGTGCTGCCAATACCTGTGTGACTCAGGTGATCTAAGTGGTGGTAGTCTGCAGGTTGGTTCTGGCTCTTGGGACAACTATCCCATTTGCCCACTTTGTCTTCGTGGAGCTGTTCCCGAGTCCACAGAGAATATATTCATGCCTCCGCATGTCAGATCTCCTACTCGACCTGTACAGACCTCTGTGTTTGGAGCTGCAAGCAGCCATTTGTATGTGAGCTACAGGGAGAGGTTCTAAAGTAGGCATCTAGCCCCTACCACTGAATAGGCTGAACTAGTTTTAAATTATCTGAGGCCAAGTGTATACCAGCTTACATTTTTCAAAATACATCTTTTTTTTTAGTTTTCTAAATGTTTCCATTGGTATATCTTTTGGTCCACGCAAACTGCCAAATATGACAAAACGGTCTCCCCAGCAGAGTATAAGCATTTAACAGCCTCGATAAAACAGATGAGCTTAGTATCCTCACACATAGCAGAACTATGTAATGACAACAGGGAAACTGCATTCTAAAATGAAGAACCCTCCACTGAACAGCATTTGAGAATTTTTGACTGGTCTTGAACAGCATTTGAGAATTTTCAACTGGTCTTACCTGTGATGACATGAAAGGAAAAGGAAATCTCTATGCAAGTGAAAACAAGTATCAACATAGGTCCTTACATTCAAAGTTTAAACAGAAGACTTGTAAGCATTTGTATAAGATATTTCTTAGACAGATTTCTTACTTTCTTAAGCAGTGGACTAATTTAATTTCGCACCTTCTCACCTTTTAGCAGTATCTACAAGTAACCCCCTGAAGAAGGCATTATACTGTTAGTAAAAATAGCTCACATGGTTTTCTCTAGAAATAAGAAAGTATCAGCTTCATCAGTGTATATGAAAGGCCATTCAGTGCTTCTGCTAGCTGAGTTTCATTCCTGAAATCTTTTGTTTTTGCTGTAGGTCAAGACTGCAAGAACAATCCAGACTACAAAAAATAAAATTGAAGCTTACATAGACACCTATGAAAATGCAATAGCTGAAGAGAAGGTGAGACTCTCAACAAACACAAGGAGATTCAGAAATTAAGAAGTCAATGCTGTGTCTTAATAATAAGAACATACTTCTCTGTAAGCATGGGATGAATTCTGGTCAACTTGCTGATCATTGAAATTAAGCAGTAAAGAGTATGTGCATAGAATAATTTATTAAATAGTCCAGATTCCCGTGATGCTTGGGAGCGCTTGGAAGAGCACCATATTCCGTATTTCTAAGATATGGGCAGGTTGATGCCTTTTTTAAAAACAACATTGTGGTAACAAGGAAGCTTTCTGGTTTCCTCCTAGAATCTGGAATGTGGTTTTACAAAGGAGTTTGCTGACATACCTGCCAGTCTCCTTGATGAACTTTTCCAACTTTATAAACATCGACCAAAGTAAGATCCCCCCGATTCCATCTGTTTAAATACTAATATTTCTTGTGTGTCAAGAATGAGAATGCTATTTATTTCAGTAGTCTAAATTATTTTGATAATCAGTAGACTGCCTGCTTTTTATTGGATAGTTAACAATGGTTGATTTCCTATCATACTAAGGATTGCTATTTTGAGTACTTACGTTTCCTTATTCACCCCACACAATCTATTTTAAATGCAATCTAAATAATCATCAATTCTCAAAAACATATATTCTTATTTTCTGTAAGATGCAGTCTTACTTATTTGCTCTTTGCAAGAGATTGAGAGTGTGAAATGTTCTTAGTTGTTTGTCAGCTTCTTTTATGCAAGAGAAAATAAAAAGTAAATACTGTGTGTACTGTGTATGTGCACTAGGACTCCAGTGACAGAAATGCTCCTTGACACCGCTAACCCGTATGGGGATTGTTCAGGCTCAGCTGAAGATTACAAAGATGCACTTGCCCTTTTAATGAAAGCCATGGATGAACTGGATAGTCCTGAGCACATGCCTAATGGCTTAGACCCGTCTATATGGGAACATTTTTGTCGAGCTAGGCGAAATAAACTGGAGAGTGAGGAGCTGGTATGTAAAATTCTTTATTTTGCCAGTATACTTCTTGATATCTTCAGGTCTTAAACTTCTGGGGAGTTCAAGTGTGAGGTCAAATGACAATGCAGCATACATAAGCTGCATTTGAGTTTGAAGGTTACTTCTGGCGATGTTCAATTCAGAGTAATAGAAATGTCATCAAGGGAAACCAGTTCTAGTTCTCCTTCAGAGGAAAAATTAGCATATTAATGTGGGTGGATTTGATCAGAATGATTGTGACCTTGATATGGTTTCATTAAAAAAGAAGATAATTTTCCTTTTCTCAATCCATACCAAGAAACTATTAAGGTATTTGATTTCCATCATCTGTTGGAGTTGTTCCCTCCTATTAGCATTCTACATTTGCACCAATGCATTCCCATATTTTTCTAGAACACCAAGAGCAATTCTTAACAAAGGGTGTTGCTGGAACGTTCTAGCAAGCTGTTTGTTCAGTTTAAAAGCATGAAGGTGTAAATCTGAATTATCCAGAGACAGAGATACAAGACCTTTGACCAAGAGAGAAGGAAATGTGATTTCCCTTCATGTGAATAAACTATGCATAAATGAATAAATTATTTTCTGAGCAGATTGTAAGGATTGTAACCTCTATGTCTCATGTGCTCTACTGGGGTTCTCAAAATACCAGGATGCATATTTATACATACATATGTCTTCTTAAGAACTTGTCTTCTCTGTCCTTGAAGAGGCTTGCCCTGACATACTGACAAAGTTTAAAGTGTTCAGAATGTCATGATATTGCTCGCTTAGGTGAAATGGAAAGCCCTAACACTGGCAGAGATGCAGGCCTTTCTCCAGAGAAGAATGGATGACAATGAGAAGATTGAGTCAGAAATAGAAGACATTTTCCAAGAACTCACTTGGTAATTTTGTTTCTTTTTCCTATGTTCAGCTACATTTTAATACTCCACCAACACAGAACCAAAAGTTACATACAGAATTACACAGCTGTGTTATCCAACACTCTTTTGTCTAGGATTCCTCTAAGATAAATTAGGTGTTATTGTAGCATATGTGAGCAGGCCAAACCAGTCTTAATCTACCATCTTAAGTAACAACACCAGTAAGGATGGCAGCATGGTCTTCAATGCAAACTGACTGCCCCAAAAGCTACATCATACAGTGAATCCCCCAAAGCCTTCAAGGCCGTATTTGTGCTAGCTAGCACACTTAAATTTTGCTCATGTAGGGCTAAGATACAGTGATCGCTCCTAATTGCAATATGCTGCTCAGTCACGTGACACCTGATTTCACTGAGCTGCTTGGACCTGCAATATTTCATTTTTTCATGTACATGACATAATTTTCACATTCATTGTCATTTAGGAACAAACCCCAGGATAAATTATACAAGAAAACGGGTGCTGGCTGGGAGTCTCCTCCATTTCCTTTTCAACTGTTGTTAAGATTTCTGTTCAGTAAGAACACTTTCTCTCAGAACATCTGCTAGAGTATGTTAAACTGAATCCAGTGGTTGAAAACTTCATGTATGGAAATAAGTTGCAAATTCTGTTGTCACTTTGAGACCAAATAGAAGACAGGCTGTCAAAGAGTAATCCCTACACTTACCAGTAATAAATATAAACATTTTGAGAATCATGGGACGATTTATATAATCCTGTTGAAATCACTAAACATTGGTTTTGTTTTCTGCCATTTTAGGCTGCAGGAGGAGAAGATGAAACTTCAGTTGAATTTGACTGTCCAGTTTTTGCTAAAACAAGGACAAGTGGAATTGGAAAGTACTGAGATCCCAGACTACACTGATGCCATTCTCATTAATAAGAGTGTTATTGAAGAACTGAATTGCTCTATCATGGTAATTTACATTATCTGAAGGAAATGTAACCTTTTTAAACAAATGTATTGTCCTTCAGGGGCTCTGCTTTTTCTCCAGTTTGACATCTAGTTTCTATTCATTACTACACACCAGTAGGCTCCATTGTAATCTAGAGGCTATTAAGAATTCTGTAATGTCTCTTATCATGATGTAAGGATTGCAATACAGACTGCTTTCTTGATGTTTGATCAATACAATTCAGATCAATGAAATGGCAACAGTTTTTAGACACACCATCACTTACACACACTCTGTAAATAGAAAATGCTAATATCCTGGGCACCAGCCCGAAAATTCCCTCAAGGCAAACTTATAGTCATGTTAAGAAGCATTTGAACAGTAGCTTACGTTAGGATTTAAAAAATTAATACACTTTTTATGTAAGGTGAAATTGGTGATCATACTTAATCCAGTTTTTTATACTCTCATTAAACATTCTTTTTTTAGGCATTCTAGCTGTACAAAAATTGCTTGTTACTGCTACTGCACAAAGCCTTCAGTAACAACTGCAGAATACCTTATACAGAGCAAGTTTGTATTTTGTAGAGTTAAAATGCCTTTGCATTCTTATAAAAGATAGAAAGATGGAGAGAGAGGTTAGTTGTAATTCCCTTCATCTCTTTCTATGATCCAGGGCTGTGGCACAGAGCATAAAAGGGAACAGAATTCCACAAAAGATAACCATTTGGAGCAAAGTCTGGACAGAGACTGTAGTATAGCATGTTTTCCTTACTAAAATTATAACTTTGAAAGCTTGCCCATCTTGTTGCAAATAATTATTCCATAATCTGTAAAGTGTGTTAATTAAGATTAATCTGTTTTTTCAGGCTCAAGGAGAAAAAAAAATTGCTAGCATGGTGGAATGTAAAGAATTCTCTAAAGGGATATTTCAGCTGGAATGGGAACACAAGAAAATGAGAATGCAGATAGAAGATCTGAAACAGAAGGCTCGGGATATTGTAACACTACCTATTTCAAAAGATCGCCAGCTAGTGAGTTACTTTCTCTAATTTAAATTTTGACCGCAGAAAATTTTGCTGCCTATACCTGTAAGATCATTTATACCTCTTAAGTCTCTTACTACTACGGAGAAACCTGATGCCTAGTAGGTCAACAATTCAGCTTTCAAAGGGAAGTTTTACTCTTGAGATTTATCAGTGATGAAGTTCTTTCGGATGTTCAAGTGTAAACAAAGGCAAAAGTAGCCCTAACTCTTAGTGTTTCAAAATTGGCACCGAGAGTAAGGAATCAGGATTTTGCAGCCACAAGGAAGAGATCTTTTAAATCAAGCACCATAACTTCCTTTTAAGTGAAAGGTCGGATGTGCCCCCATCAGGTATCTCACAGAAACACCATAACTTTTGCTCAGTATATGAAGATTGAGCATTCCTACAGGAGCCTCACTGAGTCCCACTCACTGCCATTTGTTGGCCCAGCAGCAGAACGACAGGGAATTGTTTGCCATGCCTGGCAGGCAAGAGGCAGCAGCTGGCCAGCAAGTCAGCACCCACATAGCTTTGAACAAGCCCAGCTGGCAGGCCAGAAAACATAGGTAAAGGTTGTGAGAGAGAGCCAAGGATACCAGTGGGAGAAGAAAGAAGGAAGAAGAGAGGTTGTAGGGGAAGCCTGAGGGTATTGCAGTATGTAGAGG
This sequence comes from Ciconia boyciana, assembly GCF_034638445.1. Taxonomy (NCBI): domain Eukaryota; kingdom Metazoa; phylum Chordata; class Aves; order Ciconiiformes; family Ciconiidae; genus Ciconia; species Ciconia boyciana. Next base: position 53,367,502 of record NC_132941.1, on the reverse strand, counting down.
ACTGCAGGGAAAGCTGATGGTTTTGTGACGATGAGGTGGAGGGCATAAAGCTTTGGAGTAAGGGATGTTGGAGGTTGGGTAGGCTGGAGATATTGCAGTGGGGAGAGCTGTAAAGCACAGAGAAGATGAGGAATGTTGGACAGCAGGTAAGGATATTGCAATTCAATCAAAAGATTAAAAGAAAATCCAAAACACATGTTTTGCTCAGGCTTCATTTGTTTTGCTGCTCTCCAAACTGCTTGTTCACTTCTGAATCACAGTCAAGGGACTTCCGTAAGTTACACCAACAAAACAGCTTTCCAAAGAGGTGATGTGACAACACACTGAAAAGTTCTTGTAGCAAATTTATCACCAGAGTGTTGCAGTTAGCTCAAACTTCATTTAAACTGATGAGCAGAACTATTGCCCTTCAGAGAGAGTTAGACTTGCCCACAGCAAAGGCATATACCAGTTTAATCAGAATTTGAATGTTCTGAGGGGCTTGACTTTACTTCACTTTTTGAGTAGAAATGTGGGGTTAGTAGGAAAGACAAGACAACAGAGACCCCAAAAATAGGAACAGGAAGAAAGATGGCTTAGATAAATGCGTGCAGGCAAATGTGTGAGAAAACCTAGAATGAGGGCTATTAGTGAAGCAGTGAGTGAAAGCAGTTTGGTGCTGTAGGCAAGAAGCCTGCTGGGTCTTTCCCGTTTCTCCTCTTCTAACTAGAGCAGTCCACAAAATTTTACCTGTCACTTTGGTGGGACAGTACTCTGGAAGGATTAATCTACATCTACAGAAACCTGCCTACTGCCCGTTATGGGCCATACAACCTGTTTTACCATTTGTAATTTGATAAAGAGGTATTTTAGTAGCAGTGTGCCCAAGAAAAAGTCTTTAATAAATTCTCTGAAACCTTAATTACTCTGCAGATATAAGAACAATGAAAGAACTAAGAATTACTAGGAAGCCACTTGGCAGAAAATAATAACTTTTTTCTCTGGCCTAAAGACAAACTATAGTACTTTGGCCTCCAGCTGTGTTAGCTTAGACTACCTTATAAGCAAAAGTATAGCTTGGGTTTTTTGACAACCTCACAACAAATTTGCTTGGTCTTTGTTTCCATTAACACGTAATAGATAACATTCTTTTTAACAGCTGTACAGTCTAGTATTCACACAGCATCCAAGAATATCTTTACTATGTCCATTTATGATCACTATTAAGCCTTTCCCCTGTGTAGAATTCTATTTATTTTTTTCAGTTTCACATAGTATGATTGTCTTTACAGAAGCGTGGAATTGTTGAGAATAAACAGGCCTAATAAGATGGTTTCTTTCTGGTTTTAATTCTTCAGTTCCTAACTGTGCTGAACTATGACAACCGCATCGCCCACCACATTTCAGTGATGGAGCAGACTCTTGGCATCATGGATAAGGTAAAACTTAAGTGAACCACCACACTGGAGAGACACATCCTTAGCTTAAATGCAACTCCTCTCCTTCATTAGCAAGAGGTGTTTGTAAGGAATGACTGCAACTGATGTAGGCGTACTAACTCTTCAGCTAACTCAAGGACTGTTGGAGCATAGCCATAACAGCACTCACGGATGAATATATATATATCCATGTATTTATTCATCTGGCTTTCAATAGTTTGTTCAACTTGTGCTGAGCTGTCTACAGCAGCAGTTCTCTAAAGTCTTTGGAAGCAGTTATCATATATTGACAGCTGTATAGATCAACACTACAGAGAGAAATCTACTTGGTCCGTTACTGGAATTAAATGCTTTCCTTCCTGAACATCTGAATGCAGATCTGCTTATCACTTCTTACACAGCATTGCCTATAAACATCACTCTTCCATTTCTAATGAAGCATTCTTCCAGTCTTCACTGCTTAATGTTTCTCTCCACGAGCAGCCTGTTCATAATATCACTCCTCCCCTATATTCAAAATAACACCGACACAACAATCTGATTTGCTGGCTCCCTCATCTATTTCAACATTCAAATTATTATTATGCTTGTTTTTAAGTGATTCCACTGGCTTTTCTCCAGGTTGCTCTAGTGGCATCAGCCTCCTCTTCCTCTTCAATCTTTAGTATTTTGTCCCTTTACAGCCCATCTGACAGCTTCAGCACAACAACCCTTTCTTCAGCAGCTCCTAGCAGCCAAGAGAGTGTTCTCAACTCACTGATTCCATTGACTCCCTTTTCTCCCTTTGCCTTTCAAGTTTTATATTTAATATATCTCTCTCCCTGACCCACACCTCTTTGTTCCTTGTCTGCTACTTATATTAGAACTCCATAAAGCACACGGGAATACAGTGTGTGTGAAAGACACTATACAAAGTAAAGCTAGAATGTGCTACTAGTCAAATCAAAATACATTAAAGTTTATTGAGCTACAGTGCAGTTATTAAGAGTATAAGTTTCCATCAAAAGTTTGTCTGAACAGCTTTTGTATAAGCTCATATATTTGCTTTATTCATTTGGAAATGGACAGCTGCACAAGAAGAATGTGAAGAACCATCAGAAAAGAATTAAGGAGTTGGAGAAGTGCATCAGTTTGAAAGAGCAAACAAACTACGAGCTCAGCCTGGAGCTGAAAGAAATGCTTGTGTCTGTTTCAGAAAGGAGGCATATCTTTGAGGCAGCCGGTGAGTCACAGTAATGCACTTTAAGTCACAAGCAAAAAACATTCAGAAAATATCTCCAAGGCTAGACAGTCTTGTTCTCCATCAGCATCAGCTAAGGGGCAAGGAGCACCAGTTTATTACTGTATGTGCACAATTAGGAGTGCCCTTTCTACCACAACAATTTAGCATCATTTACTTAAGAGCATACCTAGAGATTGTTGCTCTTGTAACCAAAGTTAATTGACTAAATTACTGAAACTAAGTCAAAATATTATAGTCATTAATACCTTCATTAGACAACATGCTTTCATTCTTTCTCAGAACTGTTCAACCTACTTCTTCCCACTCATTCAAGGGAACAGAGGAAGCAACATGAAGCTGAGAAGGGTATTCACTATTAGGAACACTGTAGAGATCTTTCCACTAGTAAAACAGTTAGAGATTTTCAGAACAGTGGGTACTTGCTAGAAACTAAAGGAAGCATGCCTAGAGCCTTTTTGAAATTTTTTGCTTTATTCAGTACTAAGACGACTCTTAAGCCCAACTGTGAGCCTTTTTTAAAATGCTTGCCTATTTTATACAGAACTTGGAACAACCTCAGCACAGGTCCAATATAAATATAAGCTATGCATCCCCAACAAGTACAGGTTAACCCTTATATCTTGTTTTATGCAGACACACAGCACGTTTCCGAAAAGATTGCAAAGCAGCGTTACAGAGAGATTTTGAAGCAGAAACACCTACGGGGTCTTGTAAAGGAACAGGAAGAACAGTTTGAAATTCTTCAGGCAGAAGTTGAAAGACTGAGATCAAGAACATTTCCTATTCTTTAAAAACCAGAGTCCAGGTAGATGTATAATATTATGGTCTTGTCTAAGAAAAAGAGCTTGGACATCTACCTTTTCTCCCTGGACTTTTCTTTCCACAAATGATTTATTCTGTAATTTCTTTAAAAAATAACTTTGGTTTGAAAGATGCATGGTTTTCTGTTTCATACATTTTATACCTAGTCTTATCCCCATTACATTTCAGTTCATGAGATGTATTTCTGCTGTTTTGGTTATATAAACCATATAGCTCATTAGAGAAAACAAGGGGTACAAGAAATTGTAGACTGATAGAAGAATAGGTGTATTTGTATATCCTATGCAATTGTAGGACATTTTGAAGGTGAAGTACTGCAAGAAATCCATTAATTTGCATCTGCTAAAATTCATGTCCATGGCTTTGACTTCATTTTGCTTTTTACAATATAGTTACACCTGTGATGGCACAGGTGGCTGAGAAGATGAAGGTATCCTTCAGCATGACCATGGGTGCTACTTGGCCCAGTCCTGAAAGCTGCTGCTTATGATAGCATCATTACCCACAGCCACTAGTAGCTGTGGCTGCTGCCACTAGCAGAATCACAGGAAAACCAGGTTTGGAAGCATCTGGCCTCCTGAAATAGTTGCTGCTATCTCCTCAAAGAACCCTTGATAAAATTAACCACTGCTGGAGTAGGATCTACCTACTCAGGCATTCTCACCAGTTTTTATTTCCCTCTTCCATGGTGTGTGTTGATTCTTCTCCTAAAAGATTCACATAAAATCTACACTCATTCTATTGTGAGGGCATGAATAGCTTTGATACCTTAGTTTAACAAAATTCTACACTTGTAAGGAAAACTACTTCTGTTGTGATCTTGTACGCCACTTCCTTTTTTGCTTTATCATCTCTAACTGGGGTCTGTAGGATTCTAATTACATCTCCATTCTTCTTGCAAGACTTTTTTCTTCCTGCTGAAACTTCCCTAGAAGTAACAGAGTTCCAGATTTGCCAAGGACCTCAGGGAAGAAAACCACCCCCTTCACCAGGCACCATCATCTTTTTTTATTAACCTAAAGAGGCAGAAGAAATATAGTGTCTTAATACTCAAAATGTGATTAGCAATAAAGGTGGTTCTTCATTAATTCTCTGTGGACAGCAACATTCAGTATTCTTAAGAGTAAGCTGTGGGTACAGGTTTAAGTCTAATGAGCCCCACCAATGTTAAAAGGGTCTGTATGATCTTTGATTTTCTTTCCCTTGAGATATGCAAGAAATTACTCCCTTATTAAGGAAACTGGAAAAGCCACCTGTAAACAAAACAGTTAAGGTACAACCAACAAGGAATGTGATCTCATATAAAACAATATTCATAGCAGGGAGAGCTGTATAGTAGTTAAGATTTATATATTGTTACACTTGACAAGCGATGATTTTAAGGAGAAAAACAGACAGAAGTCACCACACTAGATGCATAGGCCATCATAAGAAAATAAGCAATTCCAAGTTAAGATTAAAAAAAAAATTTAAAAAGACAACATTTATTGGAGGATAAATGAAATGCTGAAGCACTCCCATTAGACAAGGCCTTGTTTTTCTTATTTATTTGAAGAGAGAAAACACCTTGGCTCTCACATGAAAGAGTAGACAGATGTTAGTTGCAATTTTCTTGCCTTCCCTTCTATTATCTCAGGCTGTGGCAGAATGCTTAAGAGACAGCTTCGCTGAAGACAACTGTCTGGACCAGTATCTGAAAATGATCGCATTGTGGCACAGTTCCCTCAGTAATAATTAAAGCTATGGACAACATCTCATTGCAGTTTCAGAATATTAACGTCAAAATTAGTTATCTTTATTTAACTCACAAAATGCTGTCATTAACTGACTGGCAGCAGGAAGACATTTGTAAAATGGGGATGTATGTATGAACAAAGAACTTAACTCTTCCCCATCTGAACATCAACAGAAATGACAATTAATTTGAGTTCATTATTTCAAGACAAGTAACCATGCAGAGACTAATCAAAGAACGGACTGCCTTCTACCTGTTCAAGTATGACTTGATTTCATTTTTATTAAATAACTATTCACTGATCAAGTTATTGAGCCAGGTTTTCCAAAACAGCATGAATTCGATCTTTTCCATTAAGTAATGCCTTTTACAGCGCCTACTGTATCTAAGTACATAGCTTTACAAGTATCTCCTGAGAAAACCTCCTAGCCTCAAAGCATAAAGTCCACTGTCTGATCAACACTTCTTATGTGATCAGAATTCATTCAGTCTTTTCTGCTTATGCCTGTGTTTAATTGAAAGCTTTGCACCTGTAGATTATGCATCTACAAAATCTTCTTCTGTTCTGCTGTAGTGCAATAACTGGTCTTCTAATCCAAAAGTATCTATCAGCTGAGTGAGACTCACTTTCTTGCCATCTGCAGAAAAGGCTGACTGTAGTTCATATAGCATCAGCTGGGTACTACTTCTCCATTTCACTATCAAAGCCTGCAGTTCCGACAGGTTGTTCTGAAATTGGGACAAAACAAAAGAAGTTGTAATTGGCTGAAATGTGGGGTTTTTGATACCCTGCAGATTTATTTTTATAAAACGCCTTAACCCAAGACAATACACAAACACCACACAAAAAGCAAGTCAGTGTTGTGCTTAAATCAACAAATGAGGGTTACACTATTAATTCTACTTCAAAGAATGACTTAAAAGTGTTTTTTCAGAGGTTTGCCTCACCTTAGATCGGTACATCTTAACGAGTTTGAGCCTTCGAAGTAGTTCTTCCTTCTCTTGCACTTGTTTCACCAGCCTTACTTTTTCTTCCAGGGACTGTTGCTGACTAAGATTAGCCTGTAGCGCATGAGGATTCTCTGCTGATCCACAGAGATCATTTTCCTGTAAGGGATTTTTGAAACATGTATGTCCAGTGCTATTTCTTTCCAGGTTTTCAGAACCATCTTGTAATCTGGAACAATCTGTACTTGTCTTTGGCAGGCACCCTTTGTCAGCATCAGCACAGTCTTTTTCTTCAGTGTCTATTTTGAGCCGCTTTGCCACTGTAAAATTAGAATTAAATGAACGTCTTGTTTTCCTTAATCGCTCCTTCAGAGCTGCACTCAGTGGCTAAAAAAAACAAAAACAAAAAACCAGAAGGATCAGAATAATCTACTCTTTTGATCAAATTTCAAACAACTGTTTACCCTGGTTATTATTTACATAGAATGTGTCATATATGTAAAGATCATTGTAAAGCCAGACTTCCTAATTCTCACTATAGCTTTCACAAACATAACAAAGTAACTTCTTCCTTTCACATATGTTTGCACACAAAGCCGCAAGATATGGAAAGATGTACCTCCACATTTTCTAGGAGCAAATCCTGTATTCAAACCTACTCATCCAGTCTTTGTGCAGAAGATATACAGCATATTTCAACTTGGCTTATTTTATTCCATCATGTTCAATTTCCCCCTCTAGTGTAATGGAGATAAGGGATGGGAGTTTTTTTGCTGTTCCATCCCATCAGACATACACTTTCTGTATTGGCACTAGTATAAAACATCTGTATCCTACTTGAGAGTATTAGAAACGATCTGTATAATTTTGACTTGTTCATGCTTTGAGACCCTTCACCAATAAGCATCTAAAAAGTGATTTTTTCTTCAAAAGGAGTTAACTTCTTTTAAAATAATCTGTGTCTAACATTTTCACCTGTGAAAATATACTAAAATATGGGAGAGGGGGATTAGTTAAGGAACACTTGCAAGCTAGCCCTATCCTGCACAGGTCCAGATGCTGAGCATGACAGCATCACCATAACGCATGCTAGGATGGACACCAAAGTAGAGCTCAGCATTATGGAGATTATACAAACTGAAAGCAGCACACTTGTTCAAGTGCAAGCAGAAGTCACAGAAAGTCATTCTGCATACACAGCAACCCAGAAAACCACAATTTGAGAAAACTGAAGATGACATAAAAAAACCCAAAACAACAACAACAAAAACCACCACAAACCCTAAATAGTATTTAAATTTATTAGTATGGCATTTTGGGTATGCTGCTCCATCATTTTGTATTCACAGCAAACACCTGCATATTCAGGGCAAAGTATACCAAGCACATTCCTCACCTGGACAACCTTGTAGCTATAGGTATAAGCAGCTACCTATCTTTAGCCTTCCAGCGAACAGTATCGCAGTGACTTCCAACTACTTGATGATTTCACAAGCATTTTTGTTACTATGAAGAGTCACACTACTGGAAAAACAAATAAGTTTTCATACCTGTTTCCCTGAACTAGTCTCTTGTGGAGCTGCTGTCCCAGAATCCTTTGGAGTATTGCACAAAGATGTCAATTTATCAAACACTGGTTCCTCCATCTCGAGATGGATAGCAGTTTCTGTTAGAAAGAATGAATTGTATGGTGCCATTTTCACCTGATTATAATGAGCCATGTGGCTGCAGAAATGAGTAAAAAGCTCTAATAAGAAATACTGAGGCTTATTTTCTAATTCTTGAGTTCAAAAAGACATCTGCATAAGCTACACAACTGTTTCACATGCTAAGTAGCATCTTGCTTTGTGAATGGCTTTTCTTCAAGAGGATGAATGACGCTATTAGCTGGTATAAAGTATCTTACTATGAATTTTGTGTATTATTTTTCCCTCGGTCATAAAGCTCAATGGAATTTTTTCTTTAAAAGATGAAAAATATTATAAAAAGTCTTACAGATATTCTCTATTATAATTTATTTTTTCTGTCTGATATACTCTTTCAAGTATTAAAAAGGAGCAAGACAACTTATGGAGCAATTGAACCCATTATAGTATGCATATGACTCCAAGGTCAGATCCTGCAACACTGAACTCATTAAAAAAAGCTCACTCCAAACAAACTGCATTTTCTTAGCCTGAATGACCCCTTACTGCTTGTCTAACTCAAAGGAATAATCCTTACTAAGCCAGGTTGTGAAGAACCTGTCCTTTCATTTAACTGCATCCAAGCAGTGATAAAAGGATTGTTGGGAGCCACAAGATTTTTATTGTCCAGATGTATGAACAATTAATCATTTCTATAAAACAAAATAATTGGGTACCCAGGTCTGTGAAAATAATCCACTGTCTCATTTGATCCTTCTGGGGATGCTGCTTAAAAAAGTAATTACTCACACAAGTAGGATTTTAGATTAAAAGTAAGCAGACCCAATTTGCTCAGAAAAGCACCTTAATTAAAATGGTAAGTCATACCTCTCAGCAGGTACCAATTTTAAATTGATTTGGCAATGTTTAACTTAGTTTAGCACTTGTGAACCACTTGCTAATCACCAAAATGCAGCTGGAAAATTGTCAGCTACACCTCTGTTTACCTGCAAATTGCAATTAGGAGTTTCAAAACAGAAGCCTCTTAAAATTAAAATCCTGCAATCAAGTCACTAGGCAACACAAGACTGGCACAAGGGGCTTCCTCTTTGGAGATGAAACATACCAAAGCTTCAGTATGCCGAAGCCTTACTAACCCAGCAACCCTGGTATTCCTGGCTCTATACCAAGGGACACAGGTCCTCATTTATCTTACAAGTCAACATTCCCCCAGTTGTTCAAAATTCAACTTATGGTATTCTATTAAAAAAACCCAGACTTTAGTAAATAAAGTCTAGTTAATTGGGTATTTTAGCCATCTATCAATTAAACAGGAAACCCACAGCACCCATTAAATATAATGCAAGTTATCACTATTATTTCTTAATGTAAGCAAAAGCCTAGAAAAAGCAACATCATGCCTTCATATACAGTATGTCACAAATACATAATAAATCTTACTAAGCAGCAAAATAAATTCAAGCCCAAGAGCTACCTTCAACAGACTTGTTCAACTCTTTCAAAATAAATCCCGTGACTCTCTGCCTTTACATTCTAATACAGATTATTTGTCTTCAAATGACCATGACCACAATGAATACTTTTTCTAGTGGTTCACTAATGCTGTTACTTTAGCTCTCTGTTTGGCAGCACATTCACATACATTTCCTGCACTCTTAAATCCTTCCCCAAGATCTCAGCCTAAGAATCCTTTGCATTTTCAAGCAGTGATGCTATTTATGACACAGAAAAATAATTCTGTCCTGCAAGTAAGGAAAACTTGGGCTAGAACAGGAAAAGACAATTTTCCATTTCAGTACTTACTTGATTATGCACTTTGGGTAAGCCCCTGATGCTACCTACCTCAGTTTTCCTGCTTATAGCTACATTATGTAACAGCACTCACTCCTTTTATGTTCTCCTCTCACCAACCGAAGGCTCTGTTAACACTCGGTAACAATTTTTCCCTAGCTAGTTTTCCACCCTACGGAGAAGCAGAAAGAAGGCTGGGCAGCTCACAGGCAGAGCCACAGATCCAAAGAGCTCTTTCTGAGGTGATGCACCCTGAAGGGCCAAGAGGCACCCCAGAAACAGACCACAACAGAGACCCGCAGCGCAATCACAGTCCGAGCCACAGGCCGCTCACGCCGTGGAGCGAGGGGAAGCCCCTCGCGGAGCACAAGGCCCCCAGCCCGCCCTAGGAGCCAGCTGGGCCAGGACACGGGGTGGGGGCCAAGGAAGGAGACAGCCTGGGGTCTCTCTCCCCTCCCTCCTCTACACCAACATCACTAGGCCGTGGGGAACAGAACCCGCTCCCCTCAAACACCAGGGAAAGGAGAGAGCCCTTCCCGAGACCGCCAGCACCTCACCAGCCTCAGCGCTTCAATTTCCCGCTTCCGGGGGAAGGGGGCGGGGCGAGCGGGGCGTCGGCAGTGCGCCTGCGCGGGCGCGCGGCGCAGTGTCTGGCCGGCGCAGGCTGCTTTGTGCCTGCGCGCAGTGGGAGGCCGCGTGGGGCCGTGGTGCGGGCGGGCGCGCGAAGCTTGTTCCTGCGGTTGGGCGGGTGGTAAATGGGGGACAGGGCACTGCTGCCGCAAAGGTGCCGGGCGGAGCAGGGCTTGTGGAGCGCCCAGTGCGGGGCATCCCTGGGAACCTCGCACACCCTTCTATTGCAGCTGGGCATGCAGGGCCATGCTGTGTCCCTTAGGCCAACATGGGCCTGCCACGCCATGGCTGGGGTCTTGCTCAAGGGCAGGTGCCATCCCGCTGCGAGTGTCCCCGCGCCAGGGAGGGGGGCTCCAGCCTCAATGTAGGGTACTCCCCGCCATGAGTGGCAGGGCAGGCCCAGGCCCAGGCTTTCAGCACAGCCCAGGGAACCACAACTCTCCACCTCAAGCCACCCATCACCTCTACCTCAGGCACTAGAAGGGGAAAAACTGTACCCGAGGAACGCACTGGGAGACATGCGATCTGAACAGCTCTGTCTCGGTTGTGAGGGAAGGAGAAAAGTGAAAATGAAGAAACTTGACTGGAAAAACAGGCAGGTAGGTTTTGGTTGTGACGAGGAGCAGCCCCAGCTGTAGTTGCAGTTACACAGTTTAGACCAGGATTAGAGGGTGCCCTGACGCTAAAAGGTGCTGCTGAAGTAGGCATAATTTTCGTGTCTTTCTCAGCAAAATTCCCTTCCATGCTGCAGACCTGGTATCCCCATGGGGATTTACATTTCTCAAAACTGATTTGTACAAAATGTTTTTTCCAATATAACTGTCAGGACTGAGAAAATGAGCTGCGGAAGCCATAATGGCGATAGCTCCCAGCCTGCTGCGTGTAGATGAGGTATCAGTGGTTCCTCCAGCACTGTCCACAGCCGAACTGCACCATGCTGGGCATCAGGGCCTCACACAGCTGTGCTGAGTGTTGCACATGGAATATATGCACCTGCACGCTCTTGCTAGATCATGCAGATCAATTTGTGTAGCAGAAATGCATTAATTTCCTGCCTGGTTCCTCCTCACAACCACAGTTGAGGATGCTCAATTTTCTTTTCGCCTTGCGTAAACTCCCATCTGTATTGAGACAAGATACACTCTTGCACTGAGAGGTGAGTAAGTACTGAGTGTAGGTGTGATAATATGTTAGCAGTTGCTGTGCTTTTGACCATAAGTATACATAGATTCACTCACTTCAAGTAGAATTTTGCAGGGATTATAGCAACCTTTTTCTCTCCTACAGTAAAAAGTATCTAAGCATTCAAAGCCCATCTAGAACAAGTCACTTTGGGAAATCGGAGAACTTGGGGCATTTACATTACTCCTTGTTTAGGAGTTGACTACCTATGGGTGAAATTGATTTAGAAATAATAGTCTCAGTAGCAAATGTGGGGAGTTAGATTATGCGACTAAGTTGTACGATCTTTTATAACCATCTAGTGAAAAAACTCTCATGATACCTCAACTATTGAGGCAGTTCAGAGGCATTTTTTAAACCTGCCCCTTTTTTTGAGGTTTGATTTTTTTTAAATACCTGCAGCTAATTTAATGTCATAAATATTTAATTTTTATATGTTAAAAATGGACTCCTGAGTGTAACATTATGTCGTGGTTTAGCCCCAGACGGCAACTAAGCACCACGCAGCCGCTCACTCACTCCCCCCCACCCTCACGGTGGGATGGGGAAGAGAATCGGAAGAGTAAAAGTGAGAACACTCGTGGGTTGAGATAAGGACAGTTTAATAGGGAAAGCAAAAGCCGCGCGCGCGAGCAAAGCAAAGCACGGAATTCATTCACTACTTCCCATGGGCAGGCAGGTGTTCAGCCACCTCCAGGAAAGCAGGGCTCCCTCATGCGTAATGGTTGCTTGGGAAGACAAACACCATCACTCCGAATGTCCCCCCCCTTCCTTCTGTTTCCCCAGCTTTATATACTGAGCATGACGTCATATGGTATGGAATAGCCCTCTGGTCAGTTTGGATCAACAATCCTGGCTGTGTCCCCTCCCAGCTTCTTGGGTACCTGGCAGAGCATGGGGAGCTGAAAAGTCCTTGACCAGTGTAAATACCGCTTAGCAACAGCCAAAACATCAGCGTGTTGTCAATATTATTCTCATACTAAAACCCAAAACACAGTACTACACCAGCCACTAGGAAGGAAATCAACTCTATCCCAGATGAAACCAGGACACATTAAAAGTGCTAATAGAACTTCTGCTGCAAATTTATCAAGTGGGTTGGATCTCAGATACACTGGAGCTTTGAGATGGCATGTCTCCAAGTTCACAATATATTTCCTTCTGTCTCATGGATGATCCCTGCTTTAAATTACTCATGCTCTGTTGTACAGACATGTTAACAGTTGAGTTGCACAAGAACAACAGAAAGTTTGAGATTTTAGATCATTTGCCAGCTGAGATTCCAGTGAGATTTTACAGGAACATAACACATGAAAAAGTAATCCAGTGCATTATCATTGCTACTTTATTAGAGCAACGCCCACATGCCCCACCCCAGGTGAGGATTACAGTCTGCTTGAGACTGTGAATATAGAAAGATGGTTCCAGACGTTGGGTTTATGAGTTTAATGTACTACACATAGAGTACAGAAAAAGAAATACTATCATCAGTATTCACTGATGGGTAATCACTCTAGGAAGAGATTCTGTTTCAGGTTGGTATTAAGTGTTTAGCTGGGTTTACCACATTTACCTATTGGTTTATGTGGTGTTTACAAGTAGTACTGCAAAAACATGACTTGTCCAAGATCTGGCAAGAGGTCCCTGACAGAGCTGGGAACTAGAGTGTCATCAGTCACTATCCAGTAACTATCCAGTACTTCTGTTGCAGAAACCCAATAGTGATGGATATTATTTTACCCGCAACTTAATGGTGGCAAACAGGAGTCAGACTAAACCCTTCCTCTGAAAAGGTGCGCATCCCTTGAGGAAAAGAGATTATCCATGTGTTATTGATACTGGCATGTTTATGGCACACTGTAGAGCGTTTCTCGTACTGTTCAGTTAAGCTCGTTGATATATGCACACAGCTAGCAAATTCATTGCAATGCAGTCTTTATTAAGCACTATAATGCTGTTGTTTGATTTTTTTTTTATTCCTTTTGTGATCAGGATAGTTTGGAGTAAGCAAAATGAAAGAAAAAATGCACAGAAAGAAAAAAGAAAAAATTGTGCACTGGGTAATAAAATTATTGAGCTCTATTTGCCGAACATATTGCTTCCCTTCAGAGAAATTTGTTTCCCCAAGAACCAGGAGGAAAATGTGCTTCCTGGTTTTATTTTCTTTAGTGTTTCTGTGATGGTATTTTAGTGATTGGATTTTTTTTTTCCAGTTTACACCAGTTTGTCTGCACGATTGAAAGATATTCTGTATGTATCACCTCTTTCATTAATCTTATATTACCAGAAGAGCACTAGGGCTCACACATCAGCACTGACAGGACAAGAACGTGTTATATTCCCCTATGGCATCATCTGTAGTAGCAAAGCCAAAGTGGAGAGTAATAGTAAAGGATACTGACTTTGGGTTTAGAGACTCCAGTTTGACCTTTATGAGTTCTTCTCTTCCAGAGTGCCAGGAGCATCACAAAACTTCATTTTAACAGCTTGCTGGGCACAACGGCCAGGCCTTTTGTCCCTAGACATTGCCAATGAGTAACTGAGATGTTAGTCAACATACTGTCTTAAGGCACACACGCATTACCGCCTTCTCTCATTTCTCTGAAATCTGTTGATCTTGTTTAAAGCCAAATGATGTATCCTGACGCATGAAGTACACTCTGCACTGTCTGCATATTCTCTCTTGCCTGAGGCAGGAGGGTGGAGTGTTTTTATGTGCCTAACCACTAACTGCTGCAGAAATTTTTAAAATCCTACCCACTTCAGCATGGGCCTAGGGCTGTGTTTTTGCTGGCTGCAATTCACTCCTCAGAAAAATGTTCTGACTTGCTTATAGCCATGTAAATATATCAAGGGAAGGGCTTTATAGACCAGATTCCTGGAGTAAAACCAGTTTGCGACAACAAAACCTGTCCTTGGGAGATAGATTCTGTTCTCATACTGGTGCAAATGTCCAGTAATTACAGTGAGGTCACTAGAATGACATCAGCATGAAGCTAAAGCAAAAGTAAAATTTTGCTGCCTTTTCTGTTTCACATCTGGGGCTTGCTTAGACTATCCCTTATTTTTTACTTCAAATTCCAAGGTACCTGTCTTAAAAACTGACATAATTTATGTAGCTGAGAGGCACTGCAATTTGCCATTACAAAAGATAATGTAAGAGCCAGCTGAGATGGGCTTCCTAGTTCTCGCTGGTGCATGTGCAAATAACCAAGTGGGTGAGGCACAGTGCTAATAAAAGGGAATGGCATAAGACTGTCTCTTATTTTTGTGTCTGCTTGTGGGATTTCCTCTGACATAGTCATGCCAAAAATTACAGTTTGAAGTCTTTACGAGACTGTACCAGACAAAGGAAACAATAAACAGACCTTCAGTGTTCATGTCTTTTCTGGAGAACTGATTGATCATTATTTTAAGAAATTCAAGCCTTTTAAATCTAAGCCCTTGCCCAAACTAGTCCCTGGTACAGCTTTTGTCTTTGTGATGGTCTGAGCCTAATTTTGTGTTAAAGGTATTTGGATTGTAGTGGAGCTTGAAGAGTCATTTCATTTTCTCACATAATACAAAAGTTCATTTCATGCTGTGCGCATGCAGCTCTTAGGTTGCTCGCTTTTATCCGTGCTACTGAAATTGGTGAAGCTGAAAAAGTGGACATGGTTTATTTGCTAGTGCAGACAAGCTAGTTTGAGGGCAGTTACCCATACTCTGTAGGCCTTGGGTGGACCCAGTGGATTAAACTGGGGTACCAAACAAGTCACCCCGTGAGCAGGTAAGCACAGATGGAGATGCACACCTTACCTTCTTCCTGGACTTCTGGGGGTTTCACTTTTGCTCTGAGTGTAGACATGGGTGAGTAGTGTCCATCATCACTTCAGCAGCATCACTGGTTATCGTTTTGTTTTAGAACAAATAACCATTCTACCGAGCACACCTCCTTCCCTACTGAACTGCAGCATCAGCAAGCAGGATCTACAAATAGACTTCCTCCCTGTTATTAAGAAACAATTAGGTCATTTACCTGAGGCTAGAGAAAGCCTTGTAAAGTACAAATTCAGAGGTCTTTTCCTAAGGATGAAATATGAATGTAGTGTTCATGGGAGTTTTCCATCTCTGGATACTGCTGACAATAAAGTCACATCTAGAGGGCTGAGATTTCAATGTGGCTATGTTGTCAGGCACTGACCACGCTTATGTTGCAAACCAGGCTCACAGGTTAGTACACTCATGTGAGAGCTGGCTTAAAGCTCTCTCCTGTTTTCCTGGTCATACAGTTAGTAACTTACATAATGTTTTAAGTATGCATAATTGTTGTGTTATGGGGGATATATCTGTGTATTATTTGTGCAAACAATCACCTGTCTAAGGACAGCTGCCTCAGGATTGTGAGGCAGGCAATTCACCAAGAATTGTGAACAGGTATGAAACTCTCACTTTTTAATATAAAGGTTGAAGCAAATTCTTTAAAAGTCAAAAGACATAAGGTACTCACAGACAATGGGAACTCAATAAATACTTGCTTATCACCCCTCCTCTCAGAATACTCAGCTATAGGGAAGGCAACAAGAACATCTTATGTGCCATTTGCTTTAGCAAGTAAAATGTGCAGTGAAGCTTTTTGACTTCTCCTAGTTTCTTGAGTAAAATATGCTGGTTATGCCAGTTACAGCTCATTTCAAAATGGATATTTCAGTGTTTGTGAGCTATATTGCTTTTGTTCCAATTATTTCCAGAGTAATTTCAGTGCAAATTTTCTATTCACATTCATATCTGAAATAACTGTATTTTGAGTTCCTTTCTGTAAGCAGGCATACAGAAAGAGCTTTACTGATGAGTGTGTAATATTTTCTTACAACCTCAATGGGTTGAAGTGATTAGTCTTACGTTATTTTCACCATTGTTGTGTTGCTTTACTGCAGAGGGGCAGCTTAGCCCTTGTGACATTTGAAGTTGTTGAGAAAGTTCCTACTGAACTGAAGGGAAGCAGAACTGTGCTATCCTGATGGCAGTAGAAGCGTGGTATATGGAGTGAACTAATAGTATTATTTCATGTGGTGCTGAGATACTGAAATTGCAGCTGACTGCATTAGCATAAGTGTTTCACACTGTGTTTAATGTGTGAGAAGGCAACCAGTCTCCCTCTCAACACATTAAGGAAACTGTATTTTGGGTGAAGAACATTTTTCTTAAATGGAGTCCAGGAATGCTGAACTGATGCTAAGAGAAGAAAGAAAATTCTTTGGTGAGCCAGGTTAGCAAGTGCTACCCACTTTAACTGGGGACGTTTTCCCATCAGTAGCCCAAGTAGCTTTGAGGTTGTGTCCTGGCATCAGTGACCTCCATCACGCATATCGATAGTCACTGAACAAGCTCTCTTTGTCATCAACCTCTTTGATGACAGCCGTGCCATGCCATTTGAAGTAGCACTCCTGTAACTGGAAATCTCCCAGTACATTCACAGCTGAAAGAGTTACTCTGTTTTTGATGTTTTAAAGTTTAGTGCATTTTTTCCTTGAGTTGCTTACAAGCGTTTTATGGGTAACATGCCAGAATAAGCTATTTCATCATTGTTAAATGCTTGGTGGTAACTCAACACATGGGTATGCATTCACAAGTTTTCTCTTGAAAGACTCCACAGGAGTTAGATCAGCAGATAGATCACCCTGGAATTTTAGGTAGCATATACCCTGCCTCTTCTTGAGTCTGTGAAACCAGGGATGACTAACCTTAAAACTGTCCACACTGCTGTCTGGATAGGAAGTCCTATGTGGGATTCATTTTTCTAGGATCAACAGTGCATGTATGGGTGCACCCTAGTTAATCATGTGTGATACATGGGTATAAAGAGTAATCAAGAATATCATCATCTATTCCATGCAGTTTATTTTGTTTGGTGGCATCTTTTCCATTTCAGCAAAAAATTCTAGGTCAGAATTTTTTTCCTTAAAGCAGGATCCTCACTTTTAAAATCAAGCCTAGAAGCTGTTAAACTACCTCTGGTCTAACACTTCCTTGTCCTAAGCTTTTCTCTCAAACCTAGAGAGACATGCTTTCTCACAAATATCACTATCATGCAGGAGCTACTACTACTTTGCATTACCAGTTAGTGTGCCTAGCTGTAACTGCTGATTTTCTGAAGATGTGTTTTAAAAAAAAAAAAGGGAGGACAATAGGCAGAGATTGGAAATGGCAAAAAGGAGGATCTCTTCTCCAGACAGAATGTTTGTGCCAGTACCTGTTACTGGGAGGTCTTGGTGTTTTGCCTTCTCAAGGAGTTTCAGGTTCCACTTAGAACAAATAAATAGCTCTCCTCACCAATCTCCAGCTTCTCAGGTACACCATGGGTACATCTGGCAGGTGAGATGTACAAATAAGTCTCAAAAGCCAACACTGGTGAGATGCTGAAAGTTGATGCTGGCCTGCAACATCAGAGTCACTGCATAGCACTGCTGGGAAAACTGCAAATGAAGATGCTGCCCTTAGTGCTTAGTGCTACAGACAGTGTCCCTCAGTTCTGCCAGTCTCATTATTCCAGATGTAGTATGGATTTTTAACGGTCAAGCCTGCAGTCTAATTTTGACACTGGACAACCAACCTGAGGTACAGGTCTTTGGAGAGTCCACTAGGCAGTGGAGAAGTTGAGAGGGCCTCAAGAAGCTAAAGAATTCATACGTTTTCCTTTTATCATGAACCTGAGTCCACCAAAGTTACATGGCCATGCATATTGCCAAATTTCAGAAGCAGGCCAGAGTGATGAAGTCATTCTGTGATGCACTCTTAATACTTGGGTGTGTCACCAGGAGCATAGGAGCAATACCATTGAGGAAGAACAAAATAGTAAGGATGTGGCTCATATATCTCTTACACAGAAATATTTACTTTTCCTTTTCTAAGTAAACCTATGTGCAAGAACCATCCACACAGATACGATGGAGAAGTTGCAATGACTCAAAATGTAGAGGATCAAACCCCACACCCTGAAGTCACCATGATAAACTCTATTGCTGCTATTAATTATTGCTGCACTTATTTTTGAAACAGCAAAACTACATGGGCCAGTTTCATCTTTAGCTTAGCTGATTTCATGGGAATTGATGATTTTATACCAACAACTAATTTCATTTAATTAATTTGCAAGAATTTTTTTCATCTGCATAATTTGAGTAGAAGAAAGGTTAGGAAAAGTGGGATAAGATTAAATGCTCCTCAGGTGCTTTCTTTGTGGGAAGCAGCTAAGTGGGAGATGCAGACTTTTTCAGTGTTTTGGCCTGTTAAAGCCATTACTAGAATGAATGCAACTGCAATCTAAGATTCCCTTTACATTTATGCCCCACAGATGCAGCCATGTTCGAACTGATGCTGTGATTAAACTGTGACTTAATGTTCATCATCTCAGGTGGAGGAATCCCAAGAGGTAGTCACCAAATCAGGAAGCTCTTTCATGAAGAGATGGATACGTGTTCAAATCAGAGCATCTTTAGAATACATTCCACAAATGAATGTTGACTGTGTTTTCCCACTGATGTTTTAAAAATGCAGATCCTAGGTAGAGTATTAAAAAATGCGTTGAAGGGACACTCTTAGCATATTCTTTCTAATTCTTTAAAATACTGTTCACAGTCGTCCCTGACAGTTCCTGAATACTTGACACAGAAATATTCTGTGAATATTTCAGATGCACACGAGTACATAACAAACAATTCTCTAGTATTTGATCATATGCTTGCTTATTGCTAAGTTGTTTATATGTTGGGAGCTGTACATCCCCATTTTTTATTGTACACTTGTATTGCTTCTGGATGCTGGTCTTTTTTCAGTAGTTTGTTGTTCAGTTGTGCAGACACTGCGCATTTGTTTTAGGAAAAGCTGAAGGATTCCACTGACACTGCAAATAGCCACAGTAAAGTAAAGAGAACAGAAGTCGGAGCATGTAATTCTAATAGCCCCCCTAACACCAACCCAACCATAGTTCACTGCCCTCCCTCCTGTGAGCTGATTGCTCTTGACTCTGGCAGTTGCTTAGTCTCTGTTTCCATTCCATCTTCTTCCCACTTGGTCTCTGTCTTCCTAAGTTTTCATTATAATGTTTTATGTGCATGTATTGGCTTGTTGATTTCTTTCTGTTTTGCTTGGTTGCGTACACTCGGCATGCACAAGCTCCCACAGATGCTATTCTGTCTGCCACATTTTGTGTACTCAAATGGAGGGGATCGAACCTCTTTGTTGATGAGGATGGGGATATATGTGTATATCAATGTCTCAGTAAGCATTAGGTATTGGACATGGCTGTTTATTGGCAAAACAATTTGCTTCTAGGCATATTAAGAACACCAGTTTCCAATACACACTGTTCATGCCTGCACTGTTAAGGAAATACCTTATGAAACTGTAAGTTAAACACTGCCTGCTGGTCAGGTAGATGAGGTTCACAACAATTCGGCCCTGGTTGTCCTTCACCAGCAAAATATGGTAGTTTTTACCTGCAGTTACAAGTTTAAAGACATTTGCAAAACTGCCAGATTGTTATTATCAAAACAGTAATTAACTGAAGTGTTATGCAATTAAACTAGACCAGGGTGCTTTTGACAGCCTTGGGCAATGCTAGGAATTAAGTCCCCATTTCAGCACAGTACTTAAATATGCATGTAGCTTTAAGCATGTGGGTAGTCCCCATGAAGGCTAGCAGTAGTTCTCAGTGATCGGAGGTCTAGGAAGCTCAGTGTCTGAGGAAAGCTGCGGGAACAGGAAAAGCTTAGTCTGCTGTTGAAAACCCTAATGACATATATGACAACAGCATTCAAATACATAAAAGGTGGTGGCAAGAAAGGAGATAAGTTACACTCAGAATGGAAGAGAGGAAGTGATCCTCAGTGAAGCAGGAGATACTTGTTTTAGAACTTCCAGATATTTTCTAACAGCAAGTATAGTGCGATATGGACCAGATCACCTTGGGAGGCTCTGAAACATCATGGAAATTTTTAAAAGTCTTTTAAAGAAAAATCTATCAAGAATAGTTAAGGTGGAGCCAGGTCTTGAGACAGACAGATGGACAAGATATCTAACTGAAGGATTTTTCAGCCTTATTTTCTACAGTTGTATAATTTTATGTGCTTAAAATTACACATGTACATCAAAATAAATGTATAAAGACTCTCACAGAATTCTTCTTTATAGGTTTAGGCAAATGTTATTCTGTCAAAAGGGGGAGCAGTGGATCAGTGTTCTTACTGGGCTCCCTGTCAGTACCTCATCTTTCCAAAAAAATGGATTCAGTGAACTCAATGTACTGAACTCCAAAAAATACGCCCGCTTGCTAGTGAGGGTTCTTCACTTCAGATCCCCACCTATACTGTGTTTTATCCATTATTTTTATCTTGCCATCGTACCTACCAGAACGATTTTCTTAGTGCAGATTTTTAATATGGCGGGGTGGGGGGGTGGTGGTGGTGTAAATATTTTGTTCTGAACTCTTTAATTTATGCTGGAAACTAAAAACATCTTTAGGTGTCGTGGTTACAAAGCCTTCAGCTGACAACTTTAATCATGGATGTTATTAAAGTAGAATCCAAAGAGCAGTTCCTTTGCAGGCACTGGGTAAGGAAGGCAGCCACCATAACATGCATCTGGCAACCCTGTGATAACAATAAATATACCCAGAAAGGTCCATGCCAGCAGGAACATCTGAAATACATAATATATGGAGTGAGGATGAGCCCAAGATGCCTTTATTTTAATAAGAGAAGGCTGTGTGTTATCACAGGTCTCACAAGCTGAACTTCTGATGGAAGAAAATTAATGAGAATCTGAATCACTGTCAAATGAAAAGTTTGAATAACAACTAAGTTTCCAGCCAGTCATCTTGCTGAGAAGAAGTGACACACAACAGACCTGGCTTTTGAGAAAGGCAATACTTTTGTGCTTTGGATAAGAAACAGGATTTTTCAAGCAGAGACATGAAAATAGAGATGGGCACAGTCAGAAGGTTCAGAGCCAAGTCAGAAAAACTGCCAGAAACTGGAAGCAGAGGTGCCTTAAATAGCTTGGATCCAGGTTTTGAGTGTTCACTTGCAAATGTCTTACTCAGAACTATTTAAAAAATAATCTGCTAGTCTGAAGTCAGTGTTCAAGCCCTGGTATAAGCAAGGCACTGAAAATAAAAGCTTCCTTTTCCCCCAGGGTTCTGCCCTACCAGCTGAGCAGCTGGAGTGCAGCGTACTTGCTATCATGCCACCATTTCTCCTTTTACTACTGCTCATTATCTTTCTCTGAATATTCCTTGTTTATATCTTTGTTGTTTTACTCATTGCAACTGAAATTGTAGTACTCACTTTTTGCAAAAATGGTGAGCTATTCCAGGAGAAACTCCATTGTGCAAGGCAGTGTGACGCCAGCCAGCTTAGGATCATCTTTTCTTGGATTTCCTTAGGATCATCTTTTCCAACCATCAGGAGAAATGTGTGAAAGAAGTCAGCAGTTAAAATGAAGCAGCTTTCCTGCCTAGCCCCATAGAAATATGAGTCCTGCTGAAAATAAAAACTTCCCAATCAGCTCTGGCATATTGGAGAGCTGGCCCTACAGCTGTCACCTTAACATTGTCATTTTGATTGTAACAATGAGTTACAGATCAAGCAGATGAATTGTGATAGATGCGGCAACTTGGGACATCTGGGTTCTAACTGTGCATGAACTAACTGTAAGACTGTCATGCATGAAAGAGCTGCATAATTTCTATAGAAATTATTAGTACTATTTTTACTACTACTACACCAATAGGCATGGGTAGATATTCCACAGACTGCATTGTACCTTTGTGTTCTTATGAAGCAGAAATAAATAATATCAAAGGACCACAGATCTGCACTGATCTGTTCTGTTCTCTTCTGGGTCACAAATCTTCTCTTTGTTTATCCTTCAACAAACAGTTTTTGGTTGGAATTAGCATATCACTTGCGGTTTTGTATGGCAAAGGTGTGTCTGGCTACAGATTTGCTTGCAGAAGCATAATCTCTAATGAAACATGAGAAACTTGGAGAGGTGTGAGGGAATGGGAGCATAAAGAAAATAACCATGAATGGTGGTGAATACTGCTTTTAACCGACATAAGAAGAAAGCTGCAAACTAAAAGATGTTCTAGATTAAAGAACAGTGAGGGATCATAAAACAGATTGAAACACACTTGTTAATGAGCTGCCAGCTGTGACTTTTGACTTCTATAATATTGCTCACATATTTACTGTCATTCTAACTATTGATAAATGGTGTATCTCAAACTACTCGTAACTCCAGCCACAGTTTCCAGCTTTTATGTATGTCTGTTCATAATTAACTTAGAGTCAAGGCAAAAAAGAATGTGTGGGTACTGGCTTATTTTAACCCTTATATCTGTTTTTTCCGAAAGGTTTCTGAAGAGAAATGTTGAGTCTATGTTGTGACTGTTCCCTGTGTGTCTGGTCTGTCGTTCTGTCTCTGTGGGAACATTTGTATGGTCAGGAAGTCTGTGCCAGGATGTCAGATGTAGATGTGAAACTTGATCAAGATTACTGAAGTGCTGGTATATCAAAATAGAAGGAAGTCTGCAAATGCTATAATTAATTTCAACACAAGATACAGATGAAAGGCACTGTGAAAGAGATAAATAATGAGTATTTATAAAAATCCATATATAACAACAGAATTTGAGAAAGATAGACCTTGTACTTTTTGTCCAAGATCTTGAAAAAAAATCCCAATGTGGAACACAATTGGATCCGAATTTCAGTCTGCACCAGCTTCCTCACGAACAGAGCAAAGATCTGTATTACCTCCAGGATAACCGCCACAGAGCAGACAGCACACTGTAGACACTTTACTCTCTCCAAACCTTTTCAATGACCAGGTTGAACAAAGAAAGACCACTATGCTTTCTGCAAACCTGATATAAAGGTGTCTTTTTGTAAACAATGAGTTCACCCTGAAAGTCAAGATAAAAGTATGTTCTAGACAAAGACATCTATAACTTCCCTATGGAAAGAGATCTTAGCAGACTCTGACTCAGCTTCGGATCTGCTGAACAGTATGACTCCTTTAATGCCTGGTTTTAATGTGTTCTTGTGGACTCAAGGGTTCCTTATCATGCTGTGCTATGGCATTTGTAGTTCTTATTACTCAGATAGTTTAAAACTTGTTGACTTCGGTTGTTCTAGACAGTGCCTCTATCATTATCTTTGTTGAAGGATTGAAAGTCTGATATGTAATGATTCAGTCCATCCACGTTACTCCATTTCCTGAGAAACTGGTTGATGAATTTGAAATGGCTTAATATTTTCATCATATGGATTAAAGACACATAATTAGGAGGAGAAAGATACTGTACTGGTACGCAAGTGATTTAGAACCTGTGACCAAATCCATCACAGCCTAATTTGATGTCTTCCACCATGAGCCTCCCATCCCTCTGTTGAGGACAAACGCATTTGCCCTGCTTTCAGATCTGTAGATCAAAGCTTCTGTGGATGCAGTATTGAAATTGGGGTATGAGCTTCTGGGTTGTATCACTTTAAAGAACTTTGGTCTGAGTTCTCTTTTTATTCAAGGTGCAATAAAAATTAAGTATTTTTCTTACCCTGTCACATATTCTCCCTGCATCCTTGCCATAGGCACTGTGTGCAGTATAGAATATAGCAGCTTTGGACTTTATAACCTCTTTGCTTACCAAAAACAGCATTTAAAAAAAAAAAAGGCTTTGGAACTGTTGTATCAGTCTTTTGTCCTGGACTCAGCTTTTTATTCATTCTATAAACTACATACTTCTAATTTGCAATAATCCAATTCTTCATTTTATCAGTATTTACTGAGCTGAAGAGATTGGGGGGGAGGGGGAGGGCATAATTTAGGAAAGGTGTACATAGTAGCCTACAAAACACATATTTAAATTGATACTGTAACCAATATATTAGCTGACATTTCTGCATAAACTAATATTACTTCTATCATGAATAAATGCTTATCAGAACAGGTGTTATGCACAACTTACCCCCTCAGTATAGATCTGATGGTGCATTTGCTTGCCTCAAGGGAGGAATGTCCTTCCAGCAGAACTCAGTAAGGATGGTGATCTTTTTTGTGGAAAAAATAGTCAGGAAAGCTAAAAATCTTAGCACTTGTAAATTAAAGCTTCAAGTATTAAATCTAGGAGTAGAAACAATGCACTGTAAGTTAAATGAGCAGTTCCATTTTGTAAATAAAGAGTAGCTCAAGACACAGTTGAAGTGAATAGACCAGGAAAAGGTACTAAATTTGAAAAACTTTGATACAACAGCTCACATAACTCTGCTGCCAGTCACATGTATTGAAATAACACCTTCCCTCCTATGACCAAAAAACTTAGGAATTAATAAATTTCCATAGCTCCTTGCTAAAAAAAGAAGACAAGGAAAATTTGTGAAAGGCATAGAAAGAGAGTTAATATCTCTGTCTTGAAGAGGATACTTAGCAGTTCTTGAAGAAGGGAAGAGAGAAAAAAATGATGGAGGCATAATTTTGGTAATATAGGAGAATGTTTCCAAAGAAGAGACAACTCTGTAGAAGTGTTACTAGCTCTCGATGAGATTAACTCATTCTTTACTTCAGTAATTTTTACAGTGTGAGAGAGAAGGGTTTGCAAGGCAGTCTCCAGCTTCAGTACTGGGAACATGTACGAAGCTTCCAGCTGCCACGTGAGGTGCGTTCTGGAGAGTGATTTTACCAACAGTCTCGTGTCCCATCTTGTGCTTACAGTCCTGCAGGACATGAGCAGTCTTCTAGCCATGTATATCGGATAATAATATTTTATGCCTCTGGAATGTATCCTCTAATAAAGGAGTGCCATTTAAATTGGGGCTTTGCAAGCCTGCACATGGCAGGAGAGGCTGTGTGCCCCAGGAAAAGCAGGTGCAGCATGACAGCAGCCAGGAAGAAGGATTCAAGCCTTTCTGGGGACCAGTTCAGCAAATAGAAGTAGATATAGGAATGAAAACAGTTTCACACGCCTTCTTGCCACAAGCAGTTATAGCAAGTGGTATGATGTCACCTTCAGAACCACTATAAGATCCAGATTGCTCCTTTATAGTGCATGATGTTAATCCAGATCTAAACAAATGCAACAGAAACAAGCACAATCCAGCTTTACACTAATGGAAACCAGTCTCTTGATTTAAAACTCTTGCAATACTCACATAAGCATATATTTGGAAATTGATTTATGGTTGTGAAGCACCCAGGAGAACAAAAAGCTGATATAAACTGAAATGCCCATCCTCGATAATAACAAGGATCTTTACTGTGATAAATGCCAATCCATGACAAATCCCTAATGATCAGTGGCAATAAACAGGGCTCACAACAGAGCATGTTCCCTTGGAGGGAACGCCTTAGTAGCCCAGCCGGGGTTTTTCATTCTGTTGTTTACTTTGGCAGTGAAAAGTAAGCACCACCCTGAAATGCTTGAGAGCCTAATCACAGGAAGTACCTTCCTAGCGAAGAAGGAGAAGGATTGTGTTGCTGTATAAGGTGGCAGGGACCATCTCTGGAACAGAAATCTTGTAGAATTCTGTAGTCTTCCATTCAAAGTCTGACTCAGGAAATTTGTGGAATGGCCTCAGTCTTCATCATGCATGGGCCCGGGGGATAGTCAGAACTTCCCAGGATATACAGAGCACAGCTGTTCTAACATGTTTGTACAAAATCAGTTTTTTTCTCCTCAGAAACATTGGTACCTAAACTTGACAATTCCCCCAGAAATCTTATTATTTTAAAGGAAACATTTTCTGAAAGCCTCTTCAGCCCAGGACAGACTGATCACAGAGTTAGAGAGAACAATGTGAAAACCACAGATTTAAATCACAGATTTAAATCACAGGTGTTTGCATATTCCAAGTGAATATATTCACCACTGGGCTGGCCTTCTCTTGCTTCTCCACAAAAACCAGAAATGCCTTGATTTCAGTTTGACACAGATTTCAAACTAAGGGGAGACTCTTACCCCATCAGTATTAATGTAGTGCCAGACAGTATCTGCTACTTCGCTTGATCTCAGGAGTTCAAATATGTAGATAGAAACTCAGAGAGATGAGTTACTACTCTTGAATCTTAGCTATGTAAACCTGGCAGAACTGAGTGAAAAATCAGGCCTCATGATTGTACATGAAATGTGTGTTTTTAAAATGTTTTTATTTGCCTGTTAAAGCAGTGGAAATATGGATATAAAAGCTTTGTGCTTTCACCCCCCCTTTAGAGTGATAAGAGTATAAAGAGTGATCCCAGAAAAATGTTATGTGGGAACAATGTCCAAGTATTACCACCATTCAGATCTGGAAAATCAGCTGTCTTATGCTTATCTTATAATTTCTGGGTTTAGATTGTACCAGCCTCATTTAGCTGTGACTTTCTTCAAGTTCTGCCTAGAACCAGACTACAGCTTGAAAAAGTTAGCAAAGAGGATTCACAAATGGGATCTGTTTAAGCAAACATTTTTGGAAGAAATGCATGGTTTTATTTGTTTAATTCTCAGTGGGAGGGATTTTCATTTTAAATTATAAAAATCAAAAAGAAACGTTCAAAAATGTTTTAAAACCATTTACTTTCAGAAAACCTGTGCTCCCAATGATTCCTCTTACTGCCCTGGAAGAAAAAGAGGAAAGGAACAAAAAGAAATTTTCCACTTTTTGACATTTTCAAACTGTTGGAAACAAAAATATTTTTTGCTTGTAAATTTTTCTGTAAAAGTGGTGTGAAAAACAAAATCGATGGAGAATTTTCGGTGAGCTAAAGATTTTGTGCCATCATTTATTTCCTCTGTTGTAAACAATGGAGGGATTATCCTGGCTCTGGATCTGTCTTTTCCCCTTCTCCTAACTGCCATGTGCTCTTGAGGAAAAACCCAACCCTCTTCAGGCCACACAAAATCTGCAATGATGTTGCTGGAGTACAAAACCAGGTTTGGCCCATTGTATTCAATGTCCTTTTGTTTTCTAATTGCAACTTACAATAAAGGCAGTTTCATGATCAACATAGACATGTGCACAGACATGCCAACAAATGCAGACATGCCATTCAGGGACTGCAAAAAGCCTATTGTGTGCAAACATAAAACCTGAAAAGCTCAAAACCTCGATTTGGCTTTTTCTTTTTTTTAATGCTTTTATGTTTCCTAAAGTGGCAGACTGGCATGCCATATAGATGCAGCACAGTAAAGATCTGTGTTAATAAAATAGACTGAGTTTGAATCATCATTTACTTTCTACCCTGAATCCAAAATCACTAGGTACTTTCCATGTGCTAGGAAGGATCCCTGCAGAAGGGATCAAACCATACATAGTATACATTGTTGTGCTGCATGTTCTGTGCTTTTAAGATGTTTTCTCTGATCTGATACAATAGTTTCCAGCCTTTTTCAACTTGCAGACTTCTAAAGATTTTTAAAGGGAGCGGAAAATCCCTCTATTGTAGACTAAAATAATTTGACTAAAATAATTTGGCAATATGCTTCTTTTACTTACCACAGATTCCTCAGAAAATCTGTGGTCGCAAATGGTGAGTGAAATGTACTTTATCCACAATGGGCCCAAATTGTCAGGTTACAAAACAGAAAAATGAACATATTGAATACACATTTAAAATCTCCTTATACCTCAATTCTTTTTTTCCCTGGGTGATCATTTGCTTCTATGCTAAATCAGAATCCCTGATAATTGAAGCATGTTCTCTTGGTGACCTGCAAAGCTATATCACTGATAAATTTGTTAGAAGATGTGCTCATTGTGCTTCCTTCTGGTGCTGGGGATCCCCCACCCAGAATCAGGAGCTCTGCTGTCTGAGAAGCTGCGCATGGCCCTCTATACTTTACTGACATGAGTATCTCAGGAAGCTCCCTTTTTTTCTTGCACCTGGCAGGGCCATAGAGGGTCCACATATACTGCAAGCACCACCTCAAAAGTGAGTATAAACCTGCCACATCCATTAAGTTATTGACTTTTGCTTCATGTACTTGGTTTTGTCTTGGTTTAGGAAACCAGTAGTTTGAGTTCATTGTGTCAACACAGCATATAGGATAAGCCAAGTTCTGGAGAAGATACACTGCAAAATCCCTTGCATATTGGTTAGAAAACCTTCTAGGGATGGCTGCTAGGCCTTTTGGGGTATGTTAAAACTGGTGACACCTGCTTATATTTAACTGTGCATGCTAGATAATCTGGACTGCATGAGCAAAGGAGTGCTCGCCACTGCTGATGCTCTGGGCCTGCCCCCAAGCTGCTCAGGCTAATGCTCTCTCTTAGCACTACCTTGTGTGTAAACAATGTGGATAATGAGGAAATTATTATGAAAGCAAAGTTAGGTCTTGACAATATAGATATGGCTAGAGAGCTTGGGGATGGGATACAGAAGATGTACCACAAACAGTATAGACTCAGTTGCAGTTCAGCTGTCCCTGCAGCAACAGTTCTTGTGCTTTCTTCACTTACTGCCCCTGCAGTGATCCCCAGTGCTTGGCCAGGTTCCTTGGGCTGGGTATGAGCTATGGGCTTTATGCACAATCTTGTGTTTAATTTCATTCTCTGTGCCCAGGTACTTTCAGGAGATGTTCTTGCACTATGTACAAACCCACCTGGGTAACAGAGCATCAGTGGCACTTCTGTTCCTAAAGTCTCCTGAAAGTCCTCTCTGGGCTGTGAAGTAATCCTTGATCCAAAAATGACCCTTTGAAACTTAGCAGGGAAGAGGACTTGCAGGGCAGGAATGTATAGAACTGGAGAAGGGCAGAGCAAAAGAAAACTGCTCTCAGAGACCCTTCAGTCACCCTCTCATGCATTTCCTGTCCTGCTAAAGAGAATCTCTCTCTCTGTATAGGAGGTGAGCTGCTGCAAGCTGTAGTTGAGCCTGGCAGAGATTTTCTATCAGGATTTTATTGCCAATGTGTGTTTTGAATTTTCTGTCAAGATGGCAGACAGAAATCAGGCTTATTTGCCAACACTCATTTTCTGAGGCAGATCTGCAAGTTAAGTGTTGTCTCCAGCTTTTGTCCTGTATTGCACTGTTGCACTGCAATTCTCCCTGTGTTGCTTTTTGTAATGGTGCTTAAACTTGCAGACTTTGGACTGGCAGCAGGTAGAACTGGTTGAATTGTTTGTTTGAAATACTTATTGCTTGGAATTTCAACCATGGGTATGGCTGGTGAGCAATTCACAAATCAAATCTTGTTTTCTTTGGGGCTGCCAGAAGGGCTTTTTTTGCATGCTGCCAGTTCTTTGTAAACAGTTTGCTTTGACTTTTCTCCATTATTTATATTGGCAGCACCACAGCCAGGTCATCTGGCACTGGTTGTGTCCCTTTGCTGCCTGAAACATTTGATGTGTGAGGTTAGCAAATAGTGCATTTTCTGGTGCATATTTTTTGCTTAAAAGACACTGGTGCTAAAACTGTTTTATGGGTTCACCGGTGGGCTTGCAAACAGTCAGTAGTTTTCTAAAAACTAGGGGATAGGAAATTATTTGATCCTGTGAATCAAACTTTGCATTCTCTTCAATAAAATACTCAAGGACTTGTCTTTGACCAAGCAGATTGTGCAGTGGGCTGATTGTAAGTTAACTAGTGGCATCAAACAACAGACTCGGTCTGACTCATAGCTCTGCTGCTGTATGCAGCATGGGTTGCATGCAGCTCTTACCTAGAGGATAAAGTGAAAGGGATTATTCATCATGCCAGCACTGGGAAGGAGAGGAGTCTTATGGATGAAGGTTACTTAGTTTAAACTTACATTGATACCCCTCAGCACGGCAGTGATCAGGACCATCTGCTTCACAGCTGTGTTCCCTGGCAGATGCTGTGTTTTGCTGGACAGCTGGGGTAGCTCCCTAATTGCCACGGGTGAGGGAGGAGGGGAGGGATGAGGGAGGAAGGCATGATGGATGCCTTCCATCATGGAAGGATGAGGGAGGAAGGGATGAGGGGGAGACATGACAGCAGGTCACCTTTGCTAACAGGTCTGTTAACATCCCAGCCTTTATGCCATTAGAGGTGAGTCTGATGTGGGTGATAACTCCTGTCTCTGCCAGCCAACTCCTGCTGTACAGCCTGACCTGTACCAAGATGTAAAATATGCCCAAGCATCAATATGCATAAAAAGCTGCATGGAGAACAGGGGGACTTTAAGGGGTCGCAGATGTGTTTTGTTTGGATCTGTCTGTCACCAAAGCTTACGTTATCAGGAGCAGTCCCAGACACACAAGACAATGCACACGTCCATCCCCAGCCCTGGGACAGGGCTGCTTGGTAGTAACTATTAGGCAGTTGTATTGCAGAGCACCAAGATGGCATCAGGGTCCTAGTGTCTGTACAGGCTTGTCTCTGAGCAGAGGTAGACAGCTGTCTACAGCTGCTGAAGAGTCCCACTCCTCCTGTCTAAATGGTAATAGTAAAAGCAGCAAGCCCAAGTCTTCAGCCACTTCCTCCCAGTCTCTGTCTCCCACCAGAACAGCCCAGACCCTCCTCTCTGGACCAGTACAATTTGTCCTGTACTGTTAGGGATCAGTGTTTTATAATGCTCCATATGCATATAGAGCTTTATTATAAGTATTGCTATTTATTATTTGCACTGTGATAAACCTTAGAAGCTGTAGCAAGCCTCCTGTTGCGTGGAATGCTATATAAAGCCAGAAGGAGAGAGGAAAGGCAGTCCTTTGCTGTACAGCTTTTATATTAATGAGTACAAACAGCCAAGACATCTTCTCTTGATCACTGAAGTCCCTTGGGACCTGGGAGATTGAGTTAGCAATATTTTTTGCATCCTGACATTACTCACCTCCAGGCACCCCAAAAGCAATGATCAGTTCCCCACAAGGCTTTTATTCACGCCCGAGGTTACTCACAGTGAGTTTCTCAATTGATGTGCAAACCATGGACTCAGGGCACTGAGTCAAGGGAGTGACTCAGGAGGCTCTGGTTGGTTCAGTAGCTGCCCAGCTCCATTCTGTAAAACCAAGGCACAGAGGGAACTGCAGTTGCTACCCAGAAATAGGTGTGGTTTCTTCTTCCCTGTGTGAACCATCCTTGTGTGGGCCTGCACTATTCCAATCAGCTTCTTGGCTGATTCACTAGCCGTGTAATTTATGTGTCAATTGAGACAGAATTATCAAACCAATGTACACCTTATCCTGTGCTCCACAGCTTCCTTTGAAGATGAAGATAACAAGTTATCATCACTTGGCTGTTTCTAAACCATAAACACATCTTGAGCTGCTAGAGGATGGCCATGACAAAACCAGCTGGTTCAGCTTTGAGACTCTTTATCTTTGGGCTACCCTTGCAGAGTGAGGAGTGATTCAGATGTGCTGTAGCACAGCCCCCTTCCAGGTGCAGTGAATGTGCAGTGTAGACTTCTGCCTCATCTTCTCAACTTTTTCAGTGCCAGCATCAGCTGCTGTAAACATTTGGAGCATCTTTCACCAGAGAAAATGGTGCTGTCTTCAACTATGATTTGATCTCTATAGCTGCCAGACTGAGGTATTGATTGAAAGCTCAAAGTCTGTGCAGCTTCTTCTTGTGCTGGGACCAGGGAAAGCAGCAAACTGCATCTGGTAGAACATTCCCAGGTACACCCAGCAGCAGTGTGACTCCGTATCTACAGACTTCACCTTCTACAAGTGAAATTGAGCAGGACAGATGGGGTAATGGGAGGATGGTGATTGTTACCTCCAAGAGGAGCTGAAGCTGCCTCTCCTGCTCTAACCACCAGTCCACACACCACCACTGTTACTGCAGAAGTGGCAGCTGATGACCTGAAGCTAGGTCTGCTGCAGTTCATTGCACTGTGCCAGCTAGACACCTGATTTTCAGTGGCTCTGAATGCCTGAGGCAATCACTGACTTCAGTAAAAGGTGAAGCAGCTCAGGACCTCTCTAAATTATGTCCTTGATGTTGACACTTGCCCATTAGGAACCTGAGTGAACTAATCAATGTGTTTCATCAGGCAGCATCCTCAACTTCATCTTCACCTAAATTTCCTCTTTTAAATGCAGAGTCAGTGGTTCTCAAGATGTGATTTATTTTCAGTTTCCTTTTAAGGCACCTCTATGTCATACCCCACCACCACCTTCTTTTTCTTTCCAGTAAGAAATTGGCAAAATGACTCATGAAGAGACGATCCATGAACATTTTGTTCTCAAGAAACTTTAAAAGGGTATCTTTGTCACTGACAACATTGCAGGGATTAAAATACTGTAATTTTCTTATTTTATCAAAATTGTGATGGCTACCTTTTGTTTATATATATATAAAGAAAACTGGTAGACAAAGGTAAAGGAGGGAGAAAATTCCTCCAGTCCTGAGAACATTATCTTAAAATGTGAGATCCCATCTCTTGCTCCAGTGAAGTCTGTGTGACATTCCAGTGAGTCTCTCTCATACTGGTGGGTCTTACAGAGCTAGAATAGCCCAGTGCATTCAGTGCTGTCTTTTCTTGAACAACTTCTGTCTGTGAGCAGCCAGGGTATGTCTGAAGCACAGAGCTGTGGATTGTGCTGGAAGCAGACGTAAAATGAGATGACGAAAGTGCACGTTTAAATTGCAGTTGATAATAAGAGGGACAGTAATGTGTAATGTTCAAAGAGCATGAAGTTCAAAAAGCTAAAGCCACTTTTATCCTTTTGGTCAAGGCTTAAGCCAAGTGCAGTTTGGCCAGGTCCCAGGCTGAGCTCTACACCTCTTAATGACTTAATTACCACATGCAGCTTGTTTAGACAACTAAATGTCCTTTGATTAGTGTTCGGAGGGCAGAGTCATGGATGCTTTCTCCATGCAGGGAGGAAATTATGCTTCATAAATATCTGTCTGACTAAAGATAAGTATAAATACAAGTTCTGGGATTTAGGAGATGCATTGGTGAATTCTGAAGAAGTCTTGATCCCCATCAACCAACATGGGGCGTAGCCTTTGGAGTAGCAAAGTAGTGCTGTATAGCAGTCATGTCCCTCCACACCTTTGGAAATTTCCAGTATGGCACTTAAAAGAACAGAGTGCAATCTTGACAGTACGCAGCTACAATCCCTCAAAAGGTCTGTGCAAAAATACGCATGAAGCATCAAGTTCTTTCCCATTCAGTGGTACGAATCTGTCAAAATCTGTGTAGGGTGAGAGAAGTCAAGGTGAATTCTGATTCTTATAAGGAAGCACAGGACACTGGATGACACTGTCATGTTCAGTAGGAGGAAAAATCTTTACATAAGGTATAGTTAAGCTGTAAAAATCTTTGCTGTAGGACACTGTACATACTAAAATGTTGTCCAGATTCAAAAACTAATTGTACAGATTAATGGAAAATATCCATCAAGGAATGATTGCAATGCTGCTGCTTTTGACTCAGGAGGCCTCCAGTGTACACCAGGAAAATATCTGCATATGCTTGTCCTGTTCACATAGTCTTCCCAGGGCTGTTAAAACGGGCGATGGTGGAAGACAGGGTCGTGAGCTAGATGGGAGCTTTGCTTTGACCCACCATGGCTGCTCTTCTGCTCCTGTTCCCATTCAGTGAGAAGTCTGTAGGGGATATACATGGAAGACCTTTTGTTCCTTACTCAGTTTGGTGTATTTTTATTTATTAATAGTGCTGCCTTCTGAATAGAGCATAAATATCTGTGGGGTTGGCAAGGCAGTTCAGACCACTGACTTGAACAGTTTTCAGCCAGTTTGTAGTAGCTGGGAGTTTAGCTCCTTGTATTGCAAGCAGCAAAATATGCTTAGTTTGCAGCCAGCTTTGCAGAGACATCAGCAGGTGCTGTGCAACTTTGTAAGAAAATGCCAAAACAGATCTCAGATCATGTATCAGAAAGCACTGCCATAACAGTTCATTTTCCCTGCCATAAGCCTTCACACCTTTGTCTGTCTGGCATCTAAATAGTTAATCTACCTGAGCTAATAGGTAGGAGCATTTTTGCTTTCAATAAAGTTTGATTCCTGGAGGCAGATCTTTTTTTCCAGTGAGTGTCAGATAATTAGAAGGATAGGGTGAGGCAGGAAACCACGACACACCTTTGTTGGGACTTGTTTAAGAGCACAGGAATAGAAAAGCAGAAGAAGGGCGAGAATAAGACAGGTTAAATAAAGAAGACGTGAACATTTTTGGATGATCACTCAGATTCCACACACCTTTGGAAGGACACGTTATAAAGTGTAGGTGGCAAATTTTGATAGAAAGGAACGGTTGAGGAGAAAAACAGATTTTCAGTTCAGTAACCAAAGCACTCCAGGTAAGTTACATTACTAAAAAAAAAAGAGAAGAAAAAAGTATCCTGTATTTTCTCTCTTCCAGATTCCTTGCAGAACAAGGCTTTATTCTCAGGCAAAATAGAGGAGGTGTTATGTTTCTCTGTGGGGAATACAATGTAAAAGTAAGATTGTGTAAGAGCTTGGTCATTTTGGTTTTGTGTTTGTCAGTGACTATATCTCTTTTCAAATGAGTATCAGGTGAAAGGCATATACCTGCTGGGAGATAAGAAATGTGAAGCCAAGCTCTGAGTACATTTTTAATGCATTTTGTGAAAGTACCGTGCAAACAGATAAAGTTTAGCTGAATGTTCTCAGTTCCATAAGGGTACCAGCATGGTGAAATGCAGATCATCTGTTGGCTGTTTTTAAAACTGAGCTGATCTGAAATGTGCTGGAGGAATAATGATTGTACATTGAAGCTTCAGATGGTGGGTACAGAGTGTAATATTAAGGAATTTATCTCTAGTCCTGAAAATGCCTGGAATTGCTTCTGAGTGAAGGTTTGTGTTGCCGTGGACAAGCTTTGCTTTGTCTCAGACAGGTGGGTTTATTTATCCACAGTAACTCATTGATTATGAACTTCGGGCCACATTTTTGTCACAGAAGATTAGGAGGCACTGTAAGGTGTTTTGGGAGCTTTGTCACAATGTCAGAAAAGTCTGATTTGAGAATCAGTTTGAATCCTTTCTGCAGCAGGTCTAGCAATTTGAACATAGTGGCATAAGGTTAAAGACCTGTCTTCTTTTCCTGTCTTTGGACTGACTTGTAGAGTGACTTCAGGGAGGTTGCTTGTCCTTCTGTGACTAGTTTCTGCATCTGTGAAATGGTGACAGCAGCACTTTCCTGTTCTGCAAACACTTTTTGTATAATACCAGATTGCTTGTCTCCCTTTCTGTGCCAGAGGTGAGAAGCTTGTGCAGGTCAGAATGGCCTTGCTTTGGCCTGTTTCTCTTTGGGTAGCACAATTAAGTAGGCATGGTGAGGACACATTTTTGAAAGGAAGGCACCTGGCAGTGCAGAGTGAAGTCCGGGCAGTGCTTCTGCTTGTGCTCTGGGAAATAAGCACATATTGGTGTCAAAGAAGCCAGGACAGGTTGTGGGCAGAGCAGAATTTGGTTCCTTTGGCTTTGGTTGGGCATCTAACCTGCTTCCCTGGCATTAGCACCATTTCAGTGAGTCTAAAAACTGAGCAGATTTGGAAGCATGATTTGGTTGATTTGATTCTGACTGTGTTGGTTTTGGTGGAATAACTGGAAAGGAACAGCTTTTAAAGCAGAATGAGAAGGTCAGATTCCTAGGCTGTGGGGTAAAAGAGAGATAAGGGGCCATTTTTGAACCAGTTCTATTAGTCCCAGGACAGTGGCACCTGAAAGGCTTGATTAGGAGGAAGGGGCACCCTAAGAGACATTTGATATGATGGGAGCCACGGCATTTGCTTTTAACAGTCAGTGACATGGTTCGGAGGCATCTACTGAGTCTCAGAGTATTCGTGATCAAAGGGTTCCACTGACATTAAATATTCTTAATCTCAGCACCTGCTGGTGTCTCTTTCTCCTAATGGAGTGTCTCACAGCAAGAGCTTTATTAATAGAGGGAGGAGAGAGCTGAAAGGGTGTGCTTTCATGAAAGGATGTGTGAGAGTGTAACAGCATTCTGACTTGAAAACTGGAAGGACATTGTGGAGGAATAAAAGAATCTGAAATGCGCCTGCTTTCATTTTTCCATTAAAATTTGTCTTTGTGGCTATTCCCCTCCCCTTTGAAAAATGTCTGTGATAAATTTATTCCCATCGCACACAATACCTAACTTCTAAAATAATAAGAGGGGTTTGAATGTCCCATCTCAGACTGGCTTAGCATCCTTGCCAGTGCGCTGCACTGTAGTCAAATGGAACAGGGGGCACCCTGCAGTGTCAGGCTTATGTGGAAAGCACAGATCTAAGCACGCCTGGCAAAGCTGGGCAGCTATTACTGTCCTGCTTTTCAGTGCTATACTGAGAGGAAGCAGTGTGCACAAGCATGACAGTGCTAGACCTCTCCTGGTTCCTAGTGCCATTAAGGTCTGCAAGTTCCCTGTTTTTGTGGGTGCCACAAGCGCACTACAACCCCTGAGCTTATGTTAAAGCAGCCATAGGGTTGCCCTGTCTTATGCTGCCTGCACTGTTTGAGAGTGATCCCACTTCACAAGTTCCTGCTTGTTGCTCAGAGATAATTGCAGGTGGCTTCTCTGATTCAACAGCGCTATTGCTTTGCCACCGACATAGCCCACAGCTATGTCTTTGTGAATCCAGATAGGAGCTGGTGAAATGAGTCAGTCCTGGCAGATAATGGAAATCCAGCTCAGTCAGCCTGCTGGAGCCTGGGCTGGCTTTAGCATTCATGTGGTAAACACACATGCAACATAGATCAAAATGCACCATGTGCTGGGGCTGGGCTGTGGCATGTGTGGCTCCAAAGATGTGGTTTAACCTCTTGTTTTTTTTTTTTTTGATTGGTATCAGAGCAAGATATTCCCCTTTCTCAAGGGAAGGTAAAGATGCAGAGCATGCATTCACTCCATGGTGGTGCTGGCCTCTTCCAGCATCCATAACCAGCACTGTTCTCCAATAGCAGAAAGGAAGTGGAGTTCTGGGGCTACAAAGCAGTAGGAAAGCAGTTTCCAAATATAAAGCTGTGTTCCCTGCCAAAAACACTGGCAAAGCCAACAGTGCTGACATCTAGACAACAGCTTCCAGCATCTGTTTTTAGGGAAGGAGCTTGCAAGATGCTTCCACTGTTGATGCAATAAGGAAGAGTAGCAGAGATATTGCCTTTCCTTGGAGTGAATGACCAGGAACCCTTCCATTGTAGGGGACTGTCATCCTTCTGGAGGAGGAACTCTTGTAACACATATAGCTCCGGTCTTGCATATGCCTTGGAATCAGCACCCTGGATAATCCCTTGGAAATCCCCAGTGTTAGCAAGCACTGTTAGGGTTGGGTAGTATCCTGCCGCCCAGGTTGTGTAAGGACTTGGATGTGGCCTCAGGAGCCCCATTTACAGGGCTGCTTAGCCAGGCTCAGGGTCTGAGTTGCAGAGAGTGAGGTCTGTGGGCACTG
Source organism: Ciconia boyciana (assembly GCF_034638445.1). Lineage (NCBI taxonomy): Eukaryota > Metazoa > Chordata > Aves > Ciconiiformes > Ciconiidae > Ciconia > Ciconia boyciana. The sequence continues at coordinate 53,329,719 of NC_132941.1, read as the reverse complement.
TGGGTGTTCTCTGCAAAGTTCAGCTGAGTCTGTGATAGGAGGCTAAAGTGGCTTGACTGACAGTGTGCCTTCTACACTCAAGTTGTTCCTGTCCAGCTCTGGGAATAGTGGGAGCTGCTCAAAGACAGAACTGAATCTGAACTTCAGATATTCCTGCAGATTCTCTGCTGCATCCTGCCTTGTGTCATTATTTATGCACGGGCAGTACAAGCGTAACATCAAGGGGACTACCTGGTAGACACTTTGCAGTAGGGTAAGTGGAATCATGAGGATCAAACTCAAATGGTAGCTGAATTGGAGGGCATGGTCTTGGGTTCTGCCTCAAGCTGAGCTCTAAAACTTGGAAGAAATTTTGCCCAAAGCTTTTTTTTAGACTCAGCCTGTTAAGTGTGTAGTTTCTGGTACAGCTGGGCTTTCAGTTTTAAGGAGGAGTCTTCAAATGCAGTGGAGAGTTTTGGCCTATTATCACCTTGTGCGTGAATTAAAATCTCTTCCTTCTCATTGTTTGCGGCTGCACAAGATGAAATGTTATCTTAGAGAGACTAGGAGTGAGCAACTGTATATTTCCTTCTGACAGAAGTGTTTTCTCTTCTAGCTGATGTTTCTTTTCCACAATCGCAACGTTTCTTTGTGGTATTCCTGCCTTGGCAGACAGTCATACCTCTGCTAGAGATTGTAATTTTGACTAGAGAGGGATCCAAGTCATGAAGAAGAGTATACAGAGCATTCACAGCAGTGATTCTAATACCGTGTAGACTGACTTGAGCTGGCATTAAATTAGATCAGATTCCAAAGCCGCAGCCAGGGCCTCCAAACTGTCTCTGCTCTGCCTGTAAAGCAAGATAAAGCACTTTCTACCTTACGTTCCTTGCTGCCGAAAATAGCTAGTTTAAAGGTACCTCCAGTGTTTTTCTGCTTCACTAAAGTCAGTGCTGTGGCTTTAGCATCAATGTACCCTGAGAATGCACAGTATTACTGTCAACAGTGCAACAGTATCTCTGCTTAGGATTTTCTGGCAGTACTGGCATGGTGTAGGTAGCTTACTCCTGCAACTGCCTGCATTTCTGATCCTCTGCTGTTGAGTCCTGCCCAGAGCAGATGTGTGGGAGTGGCATTTGGATCCTGTGGTTCAGATCAAGCCTTTATAGGAGCACAACTGGAGACCACAGTGTAGTGCCACAAAGTCTGGATATAAATCCAGGTCAAAACTTCTCCAGCACTGAGTGGATTTGGTTCAATTGCCCCTATCTCCCCTGTTGGCTTTACAAGCCCTCCTGCTGTTTCAGCTCTGCTGCATTGTGCAGCATCCAGTTTTGTAGGCAAGTGGTGCTGGTCTATTAGTAATACTCACATGGCTCTGGAAAGGCACTGTAAACTCCCTGGCATAGTTGTCTTCCAGACAGTCTAGTCCCCAGCTGAAGGGATAAAAGTGGTGGGACTTGTGGGGAGCTGTTGTCACCTCCTACTATTCACAGAGCTCTGAGTGCAGTCTCTCTGCTTTCCTTGCAGGTGGCAATGGTATGGATTCTGTAACAAAGAAAACGAGGCAAGATGGATCAGAAGTTACTGAAAGACGTAAGGAGATCTTTTTTTTTTTTATGTCACACACCAAAAATCCCAGAAGCAGATGCCCAGTTTTGTAAGGGATTGAATGCTGACCAGAGGTCCAGAACTAAATTCTGCACCTGTCCCTGGTCTCTCTATTGAAGTCAGAATAAGGAATAGAATGGGCCAAGATCAGACATTTAGAGACACGTAGCATGACCTGATTGTTTAACCACAGATGATTGCCCTGTGGTAACATTTCTAGTCAGTAGTGCAGACATTTGGATTCTCCTCCTACCTCTGATATCAATGCCCTGTGTGGCCTAGAAAATGTTCTTTAGATATCTTTTTTGGCTGTGTGTAAAACAGAGGATGAGTTTCCTGCTGGCATTATGGGAATTAGCTAGTAGGAAGCTAGTAAGGGGTCTGACCATAGGCTTTGCTGTTACAGCAATGGCTGTGGTTCAGAAGTGCCCAGAAATAATAATGCTTCCATGTTTTACAGGGATCTGGTAAAGAAAAAAAGTCTTTCATGGCAGTGATGTTCTTAGTTACTGTAGAGTTAGAAAGGCCTGCAAACAAACACACAGCATTGTGTGCTAATGAGACTGCAGCCCACAGGCAGTGTGGTCTTAAGGGACTTTTCTTTAAATGAGTCGATCTTCTTTGAATAAGTCATGCTCTTCCATGGAAATGAAGTAGAACATTGATCTTGTTTGGCTATATTAACATGCCATTATTTCTGCACCCTTTTCTTTCCTCAGTTATTACAGAGACTGTAACCACAAGACTGACATCCTTACCACCCAGTAAGTAATTGTCAGTCATTACATTACTTCTGCTCAGTGTTCTGTGCCCCTCCATGCTATTTAACTGCATTATTTCCATAAATCCCTGGCTGCAGCAGGTCTCAGTGTGGAAAGACTTGCACCCAAAGAGAAGCTATTTTCAGAAATGCCTCTCCCAAAATACTTGTTAGGGGAGAGAAGGAGCAGTATGTGGGGAGCCATCTAGGTATTGTCAGAAACAAAGCCGCACAGTCCACTAAGACTGGTAGACCAGACTCTCCAAGGGCTTAAGCCCAGATATAGGGTCTCCAGTGGTGACTGTCCCTTGGGGACATGGGTCAAAAGTGATGGGTCTGCAGCCTCCACTGCTGGGGCTGCAGTGTATTCTCCTATCATCTTACCCAATTGACAATGAGTGAATCTTTTTGGGTAATATCAGATGTCACGGGTGATTTCTACCTCTGTAGGGAAGTACAAGTACCAAGTAGGGAAGAATCCTCCATGCTCTTTATACCACTGTATTCTTGATTAGCTTGCTGCAGCTGGGTTGGAAAGGAATTGCACTATTGTCTCATTTATGATGAGGGTTAACAGGAGTATCCTTCAGTCCATGTATGGAGCAAAACTTCAATACAAACCTGCTGGGCCTGCAGTGTGAATGCTTATCTGCTCTGCCAAGACACTTCTCTGCAGTTCTGGTATCTTGCCAGACATGAAGCTATACTTGTAATTGAGCATGAGGACAGTCTTGCAGTGTCCCTGCTCTTCTCATTTTTTACCCTGAGAGAATGTCTCATTTTGTGCTCATCTCTTCCAGAAGGAGGGAGCAGCAGTGGACTCAAAACATCATCCCACACTGGAGGGAGCGGAGTGGAAAAGAGGTCTTACACCCATGGCAGCAGCTATGTGACTTCAAGTAAGGAATGAAGACATTGCACAGTGAGGAAAAAGAGGGCAAAGGCAGGATAAATGGTCTGAGGAGAGATTCAGGGCAGGGAAGTAGGATGAGCCAGAAGTAAGGAAAACAGGGTTTATGAAAGTGGAAGTGGCAAATACTCAAAGCAAAGGTATTCCTTCCCTAAAGTTGGGTGTAAGGATGGGTGAGTAAATGGCAAATTTCCCATTTTCCACAGGGAAAACTTGATTTCAGGAAAACAACAAAAAATGCCTTTCTCACTGTTGTTAAGAAGTCATTCAGAAACCAAATTTCCCTTCTTTCAGGAATTCCAAATCACAATCTTTCTGACCATTTTTGTTCAAAAGACAGTTTTGATTAATGTTTTTGTTGATCTTGCTGAGGATAGAATACTGTTAATGAATTTCCTAGAAAATATTTTCTTGTGTGTGTGTGTCCATGGCTTTAGCACTTTGAACAGTCTGCCAGATTTTCTGGACATGCTGAATCAGTATGTGCTATCTACTCCATAAAAACAGGGTTCTTCTCTAACAGCATTCTTTGCCCAGCTGTTAGATTGTCATAGCAAAGGTTTCTGAAGAATAAGCTTCCTAGCCAGGTTTCTGGCACACCCTTCTCTCTGTCCCCAGTGGGACAGACTGTGTAACTATCCTTGTAGAAAACATCCTCCATGCTCCAAAAGAGCTAACAAACCAAGGGGAGTGAAGTGCAGTTTGGAAGCTCAAAAGGAGAATTAGCCATACCCAATAGATCTGACAGACACCTTCATACCAATTAAAGGCCATAATGTGGAATCACTTTGCCTCAAGGCAGATGTGAAGTAACTCCACTGAAGACATCAGTCTAATTGTCTGGACTGGCACCCGTCTGAGAACTGAATCCAGCCCTGCAAACTCAGACAACTCTGCAGGATTGCCGTCTTCCTTGTTATTTCTTTTCAGTGTGTGGAGGAAGCAAAAAGAATCTGAACTTCAGAGATAATGAGTTCTTGAAGTTCCACAGAGCATTTTCTAATCTCTGCTTTCCCACTCTGCTTGCAGAATGCCTCCAGCAAAGGCCTACTTGACACAGTAGTTCTTTCTGCTGAATTAAGTGGAAAAATTACAGAACAAAATAGGTCTTTGTAGAGGGGAAAGTTGGCAAGAAAACACTGTTGAGATCACAAGGGTACACTCTTTTTGCAGTGATGGGTAAAAAATATCTAGTCTGATCCTGCTGATCAGTGTGGGTATGTTGCACTTTAACACAGGGCTCCCTCCCTTTTTGCTGCACTCTGATCATACTCCAGCGTTAGATTTCATACAAGAGTATGAACACATTAGATATGGCTGCCCGTTCTTTCTCCACAGCACTGATGTGAATTACGAAGGGAAATTCTTTCCTCTGTCTAAATATAACAGCCATTAATACCCTCCAGGCTGCCTTGGGCCTGACACACACCTCAATCACTTCTCCAGGAAATGGACTGACTAAGGCATGACCAAGTGAGAGTGTGGATAGCTGCTTTGGAATGGAAGTGGACTCATCTCTGCTTTCCCTTATCTCATGAACTGCATCCTTCAGCACTCTGAGTTTGGCTTAACAATATCCCAGTTTTTGTGGTCTGTGTCATATAACACTTGAGTTCACAGGTGATCTGTATCCAAAGCAAAACCCAGCACCATCCAGAGCCAGATTTATTCCTGCTCAGGGGAGACGGCTCATTCATGCCCCTAGGCCAAAACCTGCTGTCATATATATCATTGACAAGATTTGTTTTGAAACCACAAAGATAACCAATACTCCTCCCTGCCAGAATGCTGAGGACAGTCAAAGTTAGACCCAAATGTTGTTCTTGCCCATCTCTAGTTTTGAGGCACCAATGCAAATTTGTCCAGCTCAGAAGACAGTAGCATAAAGCACCCAGGGCATCCAGGGTGTACATCCAGGGCATATCTTCAATTTGCTGAGGGCATTTTGTTTTACCTGTAGGTGGAAGTGGTAGACTGAATTCAGCATCATCATCTTCTGGATATAGACAAACCCAGTCTCCCAGCTCTACTCTCACCAAATCACCTGGCTCAACATTTGAAAGAAAAACCTATGTCAACCGCCATGCAACATATGAAGGTATCACAGAACATGCCATAGAAAGGAGGCAATGTGTAGTGTGCACTCTGAGGTCACATTAATGCAGGATTGTCCCAAATAGCACAAGAATCCCATTGTGGTTTTGCTAGGTAATAAGCCTTCAGGGACACATTTTAATGATTAAGTCCTATTTATAGTAATGCTCATTCCTAGAAGGAGTTGTGCCATATTTTTGCTGAAAGACATTAGCAGCTCTTTCATGTAATCCTGAATAGCTTTTTTTTAAATTGAAATGTTTGTTACCCACTGGGATTCAACAGTTACCAGGAAGACATGTTTTGAAACCTTTTAATGATCTTGTACAAAGTATGAATGAACACCTTTCTGTTCTTTTCAGGGAGCTCCAGTGCCAACTCTTCTCCTGAGTTCCCCAGAAAAGAGTTTGGTATGTTCTTTTTAGAGCTGTCCCTCTGAACATTAGGGCAAGGTCACGTGAGTTGGTGACTACGGTGGCTTTTTGCACATTGCTGTGTCTTGCTCTACCTATGCTGCCTCTGTATTGGGCAGCCATTGCAGCTCCGTGACTTTGGAGGAGTTATTTGGCATTTACATTAACAGCTGACAGCAGGGTCTCTAGCTGATACATATTCAAACAGAGGGTGCATACTGTATATCTGCTACCATCAACTGCTTTTGTGTTGCTCCCCATATGGCATAGGACATGGACAGGAGAACATAGACATGGGATGCTTCATAACATTTCCTCCCCCCCCCCCCGCCATAGCTGGGAGAACAGCTCCAAGCAAGAAAGCCCAGACTCTTAGGATTTTGAGCCATTGCTGGATATACTTTTCCAGTAGCTCTTTTCTAGGCTTCAACATGTTTAGATTGAAAGATGAGCTGTCTATCAAATGATATATTTACACTGAACATTGTCAGCAGGTATGAGCTTGCCCTGTCCAAATTCTGAGCTGCCAATTTTACTCAGTGCAGATAGTGAAACAATATGATCAGGCCGTCTTTCTGGCTCAGAGAGGAGGCAGGGTTTCACAGTGTCCAACCTTGGTTGGTGGGGTAAACAGGCCTATTAGCTTCCTTTTGGCCTGTTGAAATGGGAGATCACCATCTACGAACAACATTTATGCACAGAAAAAGAAACAGGAGTTGGTCCAGAAATGCTAAAGGTGCTACTTATTCTTTAAGATACCTTATGGTCTAAAGGGGGCCTGGTAGAAACTCTAAGGGTTCAATTCCCCCAGCTGTGCCCCAGTAAGTAAAGAAGGTTACTGTCTGAATCTGAGCACTCTGAGCAAGATCCATGTGTTCATTTTCAGAGATGTCACAGGCAGTAAAACCTAATACTGTTTTTCTCTCATTGCTATTCACAGCATCTGCCTCCACAAGAGGGAGAAGCCAAAGTCGAGGTGAGTGATACTGTTCTTTTAGAAGCCTCCTTTGTTTTCTTCAGTATGATTCAGGGTGTGTTAAATGGACCTATTCCTTAGCTGGAATCAACCAGTTTAAGTGTACAGCAGTCAGTTGAGATACGTGGATTTACACCACCACAGATGTGAACCATTTATCTGTAAGCAATTGCTTAAACAAGCTCGGTGTAAAAATTGACCCTAGTGAAGGTCATGTTTGCTACCATAAACTCAGTCCAACCATGCTCTGTGACCCGCCTCTGACATATTTACAATAATTGTATTTGCGTTCCTCCTACTGTGATCTATCTTACAAACCATAAGGCCATACCCTGAAATGATCTCATGCTGGTAGTAAGGAGATGGTGAGGAAATTATGGACTTGCTGTGGTCTGTTTAGCCAGATCACTGTAAAGCTCTGCATTGTTTAAATCATTCAGCTCTTCTAATAATTTATTAACAGCGTTGGGGAAAGCAGGATTATATTTCTCTGTAAGAGTGTAATATCTGTTCCCAGTTGCTTGAAGAGGAAACTATAATGTCACTTTATCCAAGTTAATTTTAGCAGTGGATATAAATCAAAGTGTGCTCTTGCACACTCCTCCTGGAGAGTGTCACAGTTACCAATTATTCTATCTCAGATCTTCACAGTCTCCTCTAACACACTACATACCTAAGCTCCCAGCAGAACTAGGCCATACATAATAAAACAGACACCAGAGAATCAGCTCCAGCTTCTCATATTACTTCAGAAAATAATTTCAATCCATCAGCTTCTCCACAGGATTGCCAAAACTAGTATTTCTTTTATAGTGCATGCACTGCCAGATTTCATCTTGAGGACCACGTATCACATGTCCTGGCTGGCCAGTTTGCTTGTGGGTAGGAAGCTTAAAGGCTTGCCCCAACGAAATCACATTAACTCTATAGTCTTTTGTGCTGGACAGTAAAAGCCAGTAATAAAATACCTGGTGAGAATGTTGGCTTAAAACTGTCCTGGTTACATTCAGTGAGCCAAAAGAGAAGTCAGCAGGTTGTAAGCGACTAAATTGTACAGCCCATTGTTGAGATGACAGTGTGAATTTTATGCAAGAAGTAGTAGGGAATTTGTGTATTTAGTAAGCTTCTTTTGGCTCTCTAGGTTTTTGTCCAGAAGGACAATAATAATAATAATGATAGTGATGAGTGGGAATATCAATGTGATTGAGGACTGCATAATTAGGCCTTCTATGTCTGGCAGTAACAATGCTATTGACTTCAACAGAGGCCCTCAATGAGTAAAATATAGCTCTCTGGAATTAAAAGTAGCAAAATGTGACCCCAAAGCAAAAAGTTACCCAAACCAATTTACAACCAATTCACATGGTCCATGAGTGCTGCTCAGATCAAGCAGCAAGACAGTAAGATGGAACATAGACAGCAAGAAGGAAGGAATTCACTTCAGCCTAAAGATTCATTCCCAGCCCAGGGCACAAATGCATCTCACTCCATATTCATGATCTGTTTTTTCTCTTCCCAGAGAGTGAAATACGAGTCCGACTGCAGAGCGCATCTCCCTCTGGCAGATGTAAGTGCCATGGCTTATATTCCAGGGGGATCAGGTATAAGATAGAGGGTGTTGCTGCTCTATGTCTGTCTGCAGTGTCTCTGGGACCCAGTCTTAATGATGATAGATAGCATGTCATTCTTTTTTTCCTGTTAAGAACATTCATTTGTCTCCCCTTTCTGAACAAGGCAGCATGCTGTGGGTTAGATGGTGGTCTTGCAAGGATGTAGTTGTACTTAGTCCCAGAAATGAGGCCCTGAAGCTTTGTTATTAAGTAAGTGGCACCCCCAGAAGGCACCCCCAGAAAGTACAACTTCATAGACACAGGTAAATTCCACTGAATGTTTTAGCCAGGGCAAGATTACAGATCAATGAAACAATGGCTTTTGAGTGAGTCTGGACACTTGTTTTTCCTGCCAGGGACAGAGTTGGATGATGTGAAACGTTTGCTGAAAGGAAGTCGATCAGCCAGCTGCAGCCCTACTCGATCGCCGTCAAATACACTCCCGATACCAAAAAAGGCTGTGGTGGAGACAAAGATGGTTACTGAGAGCTCTCAGTCAGGTACTTGGCAGAGGACGGTTAGCAATACTGGAGCCATTCCAAACATTATTTGCCATAAAAATACCCAGTCACTAAGAACATCCGAGTAAGAATACATGGTGTCTGTCCCAGACAGTCGTGGAAATACAGAAAAAGAGTTAGAAAGCTGGAGGGCTGTCCAGATGTTGCCCTAACAAGAGCCATCTTGGGTAGCTTTCTAGTGACTTGTCTAATTTCCATAAAAATAAGCTAGTTCCTGCTGTCACCAGCTTTAATTCGGAGGTGCTTCTGGCAGAGACAAGAGCTCTAAGCAAACATGTCTTAGAGCGATTTGATCTCTTCTCTCCAAACAAGATGGAGATAGCACTGAAGACAACACTTGAGTCAGTGTTTGATTTATTGGCCACACCACATGGTCCAGAGATCACTAGAACCTGATAATAATAGAAGTGGTATTTAAAATACTATAACCAGCTTTTATTACTTATAAGCCTCACTACAGTGCTTGAGGCAGTGGCATTCACATTCACTCCACTGTCCTCCACCAGTATCTAAGAACAAGCAATACCTTTTTTCTTGTGTATGGCTCAAATCCTGTCTAAAACTGGCAATTTTAGTCCAATACACTAGTGAACCAGTCAGAGCCACATGTGGGAAGCAAAAGTCATACATCCCATGGCCCAGGATGATTTATTAACAGAATGGCAGACTGAAGTGTTTTATTCTGATATCATAGCATTTACAAGCAATGAGATCTCTTCAAGGCATTTTGTGAATGATCGTGCTATCAGGTCAATCTTTATTTCATTGGTTAAAATTCAGGTGGGCTGCAATCAGCTGGCATTTGAGATCAGTTATACCATGTTAACCTGGAATCATCATGTTGACTCCACAAGGGTAATTGAAATTTAAGGCAGGTGAAGTCATTTGCCATGTAAACCTGCAGTGCATGCTAAGCCATAAGCCTGGTCTCATTGAAAACCACTTCTGTTTGTTTGGTGTTTTTACAGTGTCGGGGACATATGATACAACCATACTGAATGCCGCCCTCCCTTCATACATGTGGTCCTCCACTCTGCCTGCTGGGTCTTCCCTTGGAGGATACCATAACAGCTCTTCCTTGATCAATGCTATGTCTCACTCTACAGGATCAGGTATGCTCCTTGGACCATCCAGGCTTGAAGGATGTAACTGCATACTGAAACTGGGTCAACAGCAGTGCTTTTTTTTGCACAGCAAGAAGAACTAAAATGATGGAAGAATCGAGATGGCAGGGGATATGCTTGAATTTTCTCTGGTTTTCTGTAACTTGATGCTCTCTGCTTCTGCACTGACTGTATTTGAAAATCCTTCTTTGTGAGGACCTATTGTCCTGACTGCCTGATCTGTCCCTAAACTTTGATGATAGCTTTATCAATTATGTCAGGCTCACATTCCCTATCAAAACTAGTTTTAGACTCTAGTTAACATTGGATTATCCTGGCCTCTTGTAAGAAAGACTGGGGCTCACCCTTCAGTCCTCATACACTAAAGATGTAATCATTAAGTGTTGAGTGTGCTTATACCTTGTAAGGCCCACTTCTAAATGCCAGAGATGCTGCATTTCCCAGCTGCAGAGAAAAAACACAGGAAGCTTTATGATAGCATACTATTAAAAGCTTTTCTTTCTCACACTGTCTCATGATTGCAACTTATCTGATGTAGGATTTTCTCCCCTTTGTCAGTTCAGTAAAAGAGTGGTTTGGTGTCACAATTTTCAAGATTTTTCCTCTGCACAATGCAATTATTGTGTGTTTTCACTAACTGCATTTCCAAGTGACTCTGACTCTTAATTTCTGTGACTGTGCCACTGACCTTCGGGTGCTGGATTTCTGATTCCAGAGAAGTAATAACATTTAACTTCCTCTTTTTGCAGTTTTTGGTGTTCCAAATAACCTGGCTCCCAGCAATCATACTCTGAACGCAGGCCTGAGCACTTCCTCTACAGGTCAGATTTTTCTCTTCTTCCCTTCACACTTTCACAGCACCACAGTGCTGGAAGACATGTACAATGAAATAATACCTATATCACTCTGTTTCTCTTCTGTTCCTCATCTCAGTGTCAGCAGCTTGTCTGCACACCCCAATTATTCTTTGGTTATGGCGGATTTATTCTGAGTCAGCCCTGTATAGCTGGTGTTAGCTCCTGACTATCTGGGAGGCAGGGAAAACTAGAGATTTTCCAAGGAGAAAAATTTGTCTTTTGAAAGACACCTGTTAGGCCAGCCTGTTTCTTCCCTAGAACCCTTCCCTAGGGTAATGCCTTAAAAAATAAATTCAGGTGTCCTAATCCATAAAGATCCACTGCTCCTGTCAGTTTTCCCTGTAATTTCCCTTTTCTTCACCTGGCTCATGACTTGTGGCAGACTCTCTTTAATGTCACTAAACCACTTCTCTTCCTTTCACAGTCACACACAGTATGTCTACAGAGCCCAGTGCTATCATGCAGGGTCTCTGACTGGGCCTGCAGAGAGAGCAGGGTGTATGAGAGCAGTCTGTACACTGCACTAATATTGCCATACTGATTGTGGCACCAAAGGTGCCACCTTCCAAGCCGTTTGCTTCTCTCTGGACAGTACTTTGGCACATACTGTGTGCAGTTGTCTCATTAAATTTCCCTTAGTTGGACCAAGCCAGTTTTCTGAATTTACGTTTTTCCCAAGTGCCTCACCTGCAGAAATGTCCATGCAGCCATGAGAGTGGCCTCGCAATCTAACGTGAGATAATGTTTTAAAATGGTCACCATTATTGTCCTGGGCCAGCAATAACTTATACAGCAAAATGATCTAAGGAATAAAACATTTTTGTAAGGAAGATCTTTGAACAGGAATGCTTAGGCCTGTGATGCCTCCAGCTAGCTGGCGAAATTTCTTGGGAGAGGTCATTATTATTATCATTGGGTTTGTGTTATTTTTAGCCAGAATACCACCTGCACTGCAGGACTTCTGTAACCCTCATTGCAATGTTTTTCTTTGCAGTGTTTGGAGTTCAAAACAACCTGTCTCCAAGCTCTTCAACCCTGACCCAGAATGCTACTGCAGCCTCCGCAGGTCAGCAACAATTTAAGCCTGGAGAAAGTGTGAGGGTCACCAATGTGTGCTGCCTTCTCCCACCTTTTCTGTAGTGACTAGAAAGTTCGTATTGACAGAGGCTCCTTCATTACCATCTTCTTGTGTGAAGCAGTGTGGTATGAGGGGACATTGAGGAATGTTTCCTCTGCTTTGCATGTGCAGGAACAGCTCCTAGTGCCTATGTAAGCACTAGAGATTTGCTTGCTGGGGAAGCCCTTGCTTGTTTAAGTTGTCCAGGTACCCTGAATGAGAAAAGATTTTTTAAATGGTGTGCAGCCCAAGGTTGGTGCGTGTAGGTACCTTGTTATCCTTCATCTCTTTCATTCTCGAATTCCTTCATTGCAGCATATGGGATGAAGAACACTTCTCAGAGCAACACCATGGCAAGTACTGGTGTGTCTGCCTCAGCAGGTGAGTGTATCATTCACGGTTGTTTATGCATGGCCTTGTACAAGCATATCATGATAAAAACAAGTTAGAGATTCATCCAGCTGAGTGATAGTAACACCTGGCTCCTTAGGAGCATGACTTGTCACTAGCCAAGTCTCCCACCAGTACCTTTTTGAAAAGAAAGCAAATGAGCCAGAAGCTAAGAACGAGCAAATGAGCTGGTCTGATTCAGATCTCCCCCACTTTGTGGTAACTCAGATGATTTAATTGCAGCTATTTCTGCTCAACAGGCAGGTAACTGGATAGAAGATCACATGTGTGAAATTGTGCTTCATTTGAAGCCAAAACATTTGCAAGGTTGCTCTTAAACATCATTTTGCAGTACTACCAGCCTCAACCACTCAAAAATTGAGGAATTGACTTATACATGATCAGATTATTTTTTTTTTAATGAGAGAAATTGAGGTCTTTCTACTGGCCTTTCATTCTTGAACAGTTAGGATTCATCTTTTCCAGCTTTTTTCTGCAACTCTGAGAGCTATAAATTAGTCTTTTATTTTTGTGAAAGGGAAGCCAGATTTCATTTGTAATCCAAGGGCTCACAAAGATGAGGCTTAAAAATAGATGTAATTACCACAGAAGTTATGATAACATTTCTAATGCAGGTTTACTCCAGGTTTGTGCTAGAATAATGGAATAATACCATTCTGGTTATCTTGATTTTCAATGTTGTGTCAATTTGTGTGCAAATTCAGGTTTGTACATCATTCCAGGCATACTTGATACTGCCTAATGGCAGAAGGGTGACCACACCAATGTTTTTGAGCCTTGTTTGGCCTGTGCCCAACCTCAGTAAGCTATAGTTCAATGCCTCATAACCACACTTGGCTCCCAAGGATATGGAGTGCTTCGTGCTTGACAGAGCAGGCCTGCTAAAGGTGCTCCTCAGCTTGAGATGTGCTGGCTCTGATGCCCCTGGAATGTCTCTCTCAGACTGAGTTTCTGTGATTCTATAGTAAGCGTGTTTGTGAAGCAAAGAGGTCATTGAGCAAATCATTTCTATATGTGATTGAATTCCAGATGCTCTCCATTTCTGGTAGCAGTTGTTCCCCTGCTACTGAAATACACATTTCAAAAGAAATCTAATGACTTGCACAGCTCTCTCCTTAGCTTCAGTGACCAGTGTGTCTCTTACTGGGTGTTTATAGTAGTGGCAACCCCAGTCACACTGGGACTAACCTACTTTAATGAACAGAAGTGTTGCAGCTTGTAGTTATGACTCATTGACCCACTCCTCTTTCCCATCCTTTACCAACATTCCAGGGGGAACTGTTCTGAGCTCCCAGGGAGATGACATTCTGCGCAAAGACTGCAAGTTCCTGCTGCTGGAGAAGGAGAACGCCCCAGCAAAGAAGGAGATGGAGCTCTTGATCATGACAAAGGACAGTGGCAAAGTCTTTAGTGCCTCTACCACTGGGCTTAATGGAGGTAACTTCTCTTTTTTGGGACATGTGGGTATGCTGAAGGCAGAGAAATGGAGACTGATCATAGAGGGGGTTCAGAGTTCAGGTTGCTGCACCTGATTCAAACCCCTGCAAGCCAAACAAGAAGCTCTGGCAGGCAGTTAGCCTTTAACCATGCCAGCTGCAATCTAGGTCTAGCTTTTGCATTTGAAGCTCCAGAGTGTGCCTTGGAACATTTCACAAAGCTCAGGAGCTTTGGAAGCAAAAACTAGATCTAGTTTAAACAGGCAGAGCTATTGTGGATTCCTAGTAAAAAACATGCCTTTTGCCAATGAAAGAAAATAGGCCTGGTTGAACTTCTGGTGTAATGTTTTTAATTATATTTGGTTCCTGTTGAGGATCCTTTGTAGAAGACACCTTGAAGAAAGAGAAGCAGGGATTTTCCTCCTCTTATGCTACAGATACTGGCCTAAAATCAGATGCAAATGGTAAGAGTTTGCCCCTGTGGCAATGCAATAGAATTTTTTTATTCTGCCTCCATTACTACCTCCCCATTGCAAGCCCATGCTCTAAGTTTGATCATGCGTAGAAAGACTGTTAAAATCTCTTTTACTGCTGTTAAAACAGGAGGACTGAAATCTGTGCCGACAAGGGACAAAGCAACTTACGCAGGCAAGTGATGCAATTCCAGCTTTCATTGGAGGGAGCACCAAAGCACAGTGTACAAAAAAGCAATCGTTCTTGAGTGATGTGAGTGATCTCTGTGCAATGACATCAGAGGGAAGGCATGTTCAGGAGGCTACTCTGGCTGTAATGAGCAGAGCACACACCAGACAAATTGGTACCAGTGATTTGATTGTGGATGAATGGGCAGTTGGGGTATTTTTTTTATTTTTTTTATTGCTGGAGAAAATCAGGTAGCTGACAGTACAGCTGCATCCTGCTACCAGGACAGATTTATGGAGAGAGGAGGGCTCAGACAGACTATGCTGGCTATTGCTGTCATTTATGGCTCAAAACTATACAAAAAATTGACCCCAAGGGGACCACATTTTTCAGCTGTTATATTAAAAAGTACTGAGTGTTGTCCCCTGTTGGAATTCCCATTGGGAATGCTGTTCCCAGCTTCTACAGGGACTAGAATTACACCCACTGTGTGCAGAGTGGGGTGTAAAGATTTTTCTCCATAGCCCTTTGTATAATGGATCAGACCTTGGTGTCCTTATTCTCAAGAGATTCTTGACTCTGAAGTCAAGGAACTCTTCATTAACCAGGAGACTGCCCCTTCTCTTCCAGAAATACGAAATGGTGATGCAGCGGGTGCAATCGGATCAGCACCATCCTGGTGTCCCTGTGGTTCCTGCTGTAGCTGGTGGAAATGGCTCCTGGGTTTGCTTCTGGCCTGGTTGCTTCTCCTTGGATTGCTTTTTGGACTCATTGCTCTGGGTAAGAAATAACTCAGGAACAAAATGTTGAATGGCACAGAAAGACAAGCAGAGGGTGTAAGCTGGTAAAGAGGCCAAGTACCAGAGATATCAAGGCAGAGAACTGAGGAGGAGCACATTCAGCTTGGTGGTGACTGCCACTAAGATATCACAAATGGACAGGAAGAATGGATAAGGAACGTAAACCTTTGATGAGGGGTTATATAGTCTTGGGGTGAGTAGGATAGGAAAACTTCCGAGATCTGAGGTCTTACTTCTTGGAGACTAACAGATTCCAAAGTTGTCATTTAAACTCCAGATATCCCTGCTAGAAAAAAAGATACAAAGAATAATCCTGCAAAACTCAGTGGCCATAGCCATCTGACACAGTGTTGCCTTGTCCCTGCTATTAGAACTAGGTATTTCAGGCATGCATCTGTGGCAGCATGTTCCCTAGCATTTTACTTTAACCTTCCAGCGGAAGAAGTGAGAAAGCTGAAATCTCGTGTGGAAAACCTGGAAAAAATCAATGGCGGCCTCCTGACAATTAACCAAGGGAATTCAAATATAGAAAAGGATGTTTCAAGAGTAGACTTTCTTCATGGTATTTCACCCTCCTCAACCTTCCCTTATGAAGAGTCAGTTTGGTTGATGGTGAAGAACAGACTGAACCAGGAAGTAGAACGAGGTGAGCAGAGTCAATGTCTGTGATGCTGCATGAGACCAGATTATTTAAAGGGGAGTGGGAGGATTTGATTGCCCAAGGGCCTAAAGACCAGGACTTTTAGACTGCAATGAAGTCTGTCAAAAATAGTGCCCTCACCTGTCCTCACAGACAGGCTGTGCTGGAGCTCAGAGTGCTGCCACTAACACTGGTGGTGCATCCCTTAAAGCCAGAAGAAAAGGGAGAAGAAAGGAGGATGTGAACCTGTGCCAGGATGTATCATGTTTGCTGTAGCAAGTGAGTTTTCCATTTTGAAAGAACGACACAGAAAAATGAACCCACACCTTATTTCATATGCTACTTTTGTTAGCAAGGGAAAGATGATTTAATTTTGTTTAACAGATGGTGGAAATAGGTTAAGAATAGAGGAGCTGACATTCTCCCGACTTCAGAAGTTTCATGGATTTGCAAAAGCAAATTTGCTGAGGAAACTCCACTTACAAAGCCATGCTGTGCTTGATAGCGGGTGCTGCCTGCAGCCTCAAAATCCAAATAGAAGGATCCTTGTATGTGAAGCGAGTAGCTATTCTGTTGTGTAGTGCACTCTAACAGCCCCTTCACTTCCTGTTACAGGCTACTTCCGAGGGGAGAGAGGAGAACCTGGTGAGAAAGGTACAGCCATATAGTCCTTCTGTTCCCCTGTCCTATTCCTTGGCTCTGGCAATGCACAAGTTTGGGGTGTATGTTGCCACAAGGGGCAATTGGCAGTGAGAGAGATGAAGCTGGTTTATACTTGAAGAAAAAGTGTGTAAAGCTAGTTTGCCACTTAAACTGTAGAGAGCCTGATCCAATGCAGAACTAATACAGGAGGCCCAGTCTTGCATTGTGCCAGTGTGAAGGGCCAGATCCTGTTTGCCACTAGTGCGATGGGTCTGATCCTGCACTATTCAAGTGTGAAGTGTCCCTGTTCACCCATAACTCCTTCATGTTTCATTGAAGGTGGGAGAGCAACTAGAAAAAACAAATGAATGAGCAATCGTTGGAAATATCTCCAGGATCTCTCCTGATTTTATTTTTTTTTCTTCTTTTCTCAGGTGACATGGGAATGCAAGGTCCCAGAGGTGAGTCTGGAGTTACCTGCTTTCTCAGGTAGATTGGCAGCCTGCCATAGGGTAGACAATGGATTTTTGCCTGGGCAGCAAACGGATTTTTGTTACTCCAGAAGTCAGAGAAGCTGATGCATTCTGTAGTTCAGAGATTCTTGTGATGGTTGGGGTTTTTTTGCTCTTCTTCCGGGCAAAGACAATTTTAGTTCACAGAAGAAGAGAAAATAGATCTCACTTTGAATCTGGAAACTTCTTTTACCTGGATCTTTTACCTGGAAGTCATTCCTGAAGCCAAGCTCTACCTGGTTTAATCACAGAGTGCTTCAGAGGATTTTGCATGGTGTGAATGATTCAATCCATTGGATAAATACAAGGGGGCCAATGTGGCATTGCTGGAGATAGATAGTGGAACTTGTAAACGTGCCAGGAACGTAAACTCCTTTTTATGGGGGGTGAGGGTCGGCCAAAGTGACAAACAGGGAAGACCTATTCCCCACTGACTGTCTATTTCTTTCTCCCTACAGGAGAGCGAGGACTTCCTGGTGTCCCAGGTGGGCAGTAGTACCATCCCCCTTTGAGGGAGGACATTTAGTGACATTACTGTAGGCAAGAGCAAATTTTGCACTGCAAACCTAGCTCAAGGTGGCTCTCTAAAGAGTCAGTATTTAGCATAGACTAAGTCACTTGATTAATACCTTGGTGCTGAGCTACAGACACAGCTCAGAGACTTGGTTACAAGCAAGGCCTCAGCCTGACTTCCACTTAGTTGAACGTGCCTAATTTGGGGGTGTGAAGATCCCAGCCTACCTTTGAAAGAGTCCCACAGCTGCATGAGTACTTGGCCCAACTTCCTTGTGCTCTTACATGTATTGTGTTTTTTCTAAAGGGATCCCTGTTCGAGTACCCACTTTCCAAGTAATATATTCTTTACCATGGCTGATGAATCCCTCCAGGCTACAGGTTCCCCTAATTTGCATGTTATTCTTTCATGGTACACAGACAAGGACTCTGAACATTTGTTGTGTTTTTCTTTCCAGGCATTCCTGGTCCAATTGGGCACCAAGGACCAGAGGGACCAAAAGGACAGAAAGGCAGCATGGGTAAGCATCTCTATCAATGCTGTGAGTCTCTCACAACTGACTGACACATGGCATGGGAATACAGATACCAGGTTGGTGTGATCATTGCCTTCCCCCATGGAGGTGGCCATGCAGCCTCTTGCCCAAGGCCTCCCAAAAAGACACTTTTTTTTACAAGGCATTTGTTTCCTATAGGTGATCCTGGCATGGAAGGTCCCATGGGACAAAGAGGTCGAGAAGGGCTACCAGGGCCTCGAGGGGAGCCTGGACCACCTGGATTTGGAGAAAAAGGAGACAGAGGTAGGAACTAGGTGTCCAATTCTTGGCTAAAGCAGAGATGGACAAAAGCTAGAGTATGGTCCCAATTTATAAAGCACCTCAGTGATAGAATTTTGATTATTCAAATCTAGATTTCATTTTAGACGTTTCCCAGCACAGACAAATCTGGCCTAAGGGATTTTTTTTTGCCAAATGGGTAAACAAGGTCTCACAGTCAGGTTTGAGTTTGGCAGAACCAAAAGCGCTTAGTATCAAGGTCATCTTCTTCCCTGTTATCCAAGTCACCAAAGCTGGGGGATTTGTCTTGCTCATCCTAAAGCCCAGTGAGACGGGATTTTTTTCTTGGACAATGCATGCTTATTTGGGTGTTTTGAACTGACCAGCAGATTATTCATGACACTTGCCAGAGAAAGAATAACAGGAGATGGGAAAATGGAAAAATGGGATCACAAATGTATTCTACAGTATCTATTCATGATCTTATTCTGCAGGTGGTGTTGGTGAGCCAGGTCCTCCAGGGCCACCTGGTCCCCCAGGTTCTGCTGGCCTTAAAGGTAAATAAGAAGATGGACAGAGAGAGCCTAGCAGACTGGTTAGGAGTAAATGAGCACTCCAACCTTCCTGTTCCACTTGTGTTGCACTACAGTAATCAGAAAAGTGAACTAATGGTCCTCCTTTTAGATAAAATTTACTTTGGTAGGTACATGTAACCTTTAGAGCAATAAATTCTTGGAGATTTTTAGTGAGAGTGGGGATTGGCAAGGAGGTTTCTCAAAACACCAATCTTTAAGATGTGTGATGTTTCCAGGTGTTTTTTCTCTGCTTTCAGAAATAATAAGGTAAACTCTATATCTCTAACAAGCTTCTAACAGAGTTACAGCTCTACAAATCCATGTAACTGGGATAAAAATTGCACTATAAAAAATGGGTCCCACTTGAAGCACAGATCCCAGCATCTCAGCCAAGATGGAAGGCTTGAGTCTCTTTACCTTACTTTAGGGAAAACCACTTCCTCTATGTCACAAGAACTAAATTGTGTAGATTTGTTGTCCTGGTTTTGAGTATGCTAGTGATGCAAATTCTTCTAGTGGCTGGAGGAATTCCGATCTGCTAAACAGATGGGTTGTGGATGCTGTTGGGCAAACCAAAATACATTTGTTCATTTTCTAACTGTGGTGTTACTGAAAGAAAATCCATGTTCCTTATTCACAGGTCTGATGGGTTCTCCAGGCCCACAAGGTCCTCCAGGTGAGTGCTGCATTCCTTTGCTATGGGATCTAGAGACTAGACAAAACAAAAACAGAGTGAAAGCTTCTCATAGTTTTTCTTCTTCAGTGATGCATAATGTTGAGTGGGGTGGATTAAACGCCCCATCTCATTTTTCTGCAGGTCCTCCTGGCCTACAAGGATTTAGAGGAGAAGCAGGTCTCCCAGGTGCTAAAGGTAAGCTTCTCTTCCCCTTGGCAATTACAGCAGCACTAGCTGATTTGCTTTTCTAGCACTGCTATGAGTAGCAGACTTGGTCTGAGCATGTAGCATTTTGATGCTAGGGGCAAAGAAAAGCATAAGACTGAGGAAAGGGGAGGAGGAACTAGACTTAGTGATTGCAAGCAAGTATTGAGAAATACAAGAGACACAGAGGTAATAGAACAGTCTAGGTGAGGAAACATGGTTGGATGGATGGAGCTGTATTGAAGGAAAGGAATTTCCAGTTTGAGTTTGTCTGATATCAGAGTACCTGTATTTCCCCTATGATTTTTCTTGATGCATGAAATTCCTTTCCCTTCTGACTTGTTATTACTATTTTTCAATCATCCATATATCTTTCAGGTGAGAAAGGAGCCACTGGAGCCCCTGGACCCAAAGGTATGTTGATCAATTAAATATTTTTTGTGGGTATTTTCTTTAGATTCTTTTAGATATAGATACTGTCCATGGGTATCAACCCTATCCTTCTTTGGCTTTTTTCTTCTGTGCTCTTGTCAGAAAGGAGACTTTATTTTCTCTGATGGAAACATTTTACAATGAAACAATCTCACAGAATCCTTCCCTTTTTTTGTACTACAGGCGATCAGGGTGAGAAGGGTTCTCGTGGAATGACAGGTCAGTGGATTGTTTTCCTGGAGTAACAGCCTATCTAATATACATGTGCATTATTTGAGTTTTCAAATAACAGTATAGCCCAGCCAATCCCAGTTAGCTTTCTGAAAAAGTATAATGATGTTATTGGTTATAGGAGTTTTATTTTTGCACCCAAGTTTTAAACAAATAGATCCCATTCTTGATTCCAGTAATCTTGGTAGCAATCTGTGTATTTAGCTTTAGCGAAATTCTCCCTCACATGCCCTGTATTCACTTCACTTGAGCTTTTCTAATGCCCAGAGACAGTCACAAATCATGAGGCCTGAACATCCTGTCAATGCTGTTTTTCAATTGCAAAGCACCAAATATTGCTGGCAGTCATAAGCTGTGTCTTCACCAAGATTTGTTTTATTCATTTTCATACCGTTTCACTACAGGTGAACAAGGCTTAAGAGGAATGCCTGGTCCTCCAGGAGAGCCAGGGGCTAAAGGACCTGTAGGTGGGTAACAGAAAACAGCTGTATTTATATGTGGGGCAATGCCATTTCCACCCAGAGTGTGTTTCTATGAGCACAGACAAGGAAACAACATGGGAGTGGAATCATACTGGTTGTGATCCTAGGTCTTTTCTTTAGATAGCTAAGATTAGTCTGTATACTCAGAAAAGATGTCCTACAGTTAAGTTTCAAGTGAACTTTTTCTGGATCTTCAGTAACTGCAGCCAAGGTTTCTTTCAGATACAGTGTGATGAAAAGCCACTCCCTTGTGTTTAGGGCTGTGCTCTGCTTAGTAGAACAGGGCAACTGTGGTACTATTTCAGCAGTCCCTAACAATCTCTTTTCTTTGGACAGGACAAGCTGGCCGTGATGGACAGCCAGGTGAAAAAGGTAAAGGATTCCTTTGAGGTAGAAGTGCAGGTACTTTCTGATTTGGCAGGAGGTTGATTTGTAAAAGGGGTGGGAGAAGATGGCAGCAGATTCATGTTCTGAGATCTTCCTGTCTCAGAAGAACTGTAGAGTCAACCATGTAAGCATGGAACTGAGACGCATAATGGAGCTGGCTGTAAACTTGTGACAGACTTCTTCTCACTACAGAACTCTTCTGTCATTGATGTTCACTTCCCAGAGACTGATGCTGGAACTGGCCAGTTGGCTATGAGGATACAATAGGTAGAAAGTGCTGCAGGACAGCTGGTGGCCAAGCTTGAATGGATTGTTAGATTGTAAGTCAGTGACTTCTGGCTTGTTAATGGTGATTATATCTCTAGGTGACCCAGGTCTTATGGGAATGCCAGGAGCCCGAGGCCCTCCAGGACCCTCTGGAGATGCAGGACAGCCAGGTAAAAGCATACAGAGACCAAAAATACTTTTTTCTCAGTTGGGAACACAAATGTCTTTGTTGACAATTTCCAGTCTTAATTTGAAGTTAAGGCTGGCAGAGGATATCTGAACTGTAAGATGGTGATGAAAGGAAAAAACACAGGCAATCTAGACCCTTTGTGATCTCAGGATTGCACACACTGCAAACAAGAACATCAGCTGCTATGAGCCGTCATTCAGTTTACATACCAGGTGCTAGGCCAATTTACACGACTTGTGGGCTGTGTGCTATAATTTTAAGTAAATGTAATCTTTTTCTCCCTGTCTGTCCTTTCCCCACCTGAAATTTGTTTAGACATCTTAGAATTTTTGCCTTTTTCTTTCAGGTCTCACAGGACCCCAAGGACCGCCAGGTAGGTTTTTCCACCATGTTCCAATTTATCATTGACACACTTTGATATGGGCTCAAAAACCCCTTGTAATTTTCCCTCTGTGCTGCTTGGAGCTTCCAAAGTGATATCCCAACGTTTCTGCATCTCCCATGGCTTTTGAGACAGTTTTTGTGGTTGGTGTGTAATTTTTGAGGAATGCAGGGCCTTGGAGTGTTTGAAAATTTGCCTCTCCCCAAAACATAGTGTGCAACAAATAACATGTTTCAGTTCCCTGTGCATCACTGAAAAGTCCTTCTAATCAGCAGCAGAAACAGAGGGGAGAGTATGTAGCAATAGAGGTGTAAACAGAGGATGTGATATCTGCAAGCAGAGGTGGTTTGGGGGGCAAGTCACCAGGGAATTTATCCAGGAGCCTCAGGACAGGGAGCAATACCTGGAAGAAACTACAGGTAAATCCAGGGAGCAGTGCCATCATCCAGGGAGCAGTGGGAGAAGGGAAGCCCTTAACTGTGCCCAGGGACACTATCAGCTCAGTCTACAGTCCACTGTTAAATCCTCCACTTGCTATCAGGGACCTGCTTATAAATGCTGAAAGCCAGGGTCTTGAGTAGGGGAGTTCCTTCTATAAACCCACAAGTGAAACTCAACTGGGGTACCTGAAAAAAATAGAACAAACAATATTTGCACTAACCATTTAAAATTGTTCATCTACCTCATATCAGGACTTCCAGGCAACCCAGGCCGACCAGGGGCTAAAGGTGAGTTTTGCTTCTTCCCTAATACCCATTTTCTCTCTAAGCAGTTCATTTTAGGGAGGATTAGCTGCTCTGCTGACCAGTCCCTGAATCAACAGTGGCATCTAGTGGCTTTAGGAAGGGAAGGTTTGAGAAGCAGACGGTAGCCGAAGCCTCCTTGAGTATACAGAAGAGGCAGGGCATCTGCTGAGGCACTCAGCATGACAGTTCTCCCCTGAGAAAAAGTTAGCAAACCTGGTTCTGCCCTGAGCATATGAGTATGGTGCCTGGTGACTGCAATGGAATCTGTGTGCCTGCCCCGGATAAATCAAGGCCTATTGCCTATTCTGACAGATGTAGTGCTTGGAAAGCTGATCAGAGGATATCTCTGGATTAGCTGAGCTGTGTTGCTTCCTCCATGACCTTCTAGTGCTATGAATTCTCAGACAAGAGATCAAGGGCAAAGAGAACAGAAATCACATGTTTAATAAGACAATGTCATTGAGCTAGTGATGAATCTACCCCAGAAAAGCAGTTCATCTCTTGTCTCTTTCTTTTCATAGGAGAACCTGGAGCTCCAGGAAAAGTTATAAGTGCTGGTATGTAGTGCTGTGAGAGTTCAAACACTTCTGCTTTTGGAGGATTTTCTTGGAGGTTTTTTGGAGGTTTTATGTTATGCCTCCTAAATTCATCTCAACTGTGTGTCAGACCTGTACTGGGACTCCCTGTGCTGGGAGAATACATGTGCTATAGGCGTATGTATTCCTTAAGGATAGATTTGTTACACATTCGCTGGATGTGTGTATATATGTGTATGTGTGCAAGTGTATGTCTTTGTGTTTCAGAGGGTTCGTCAACTATTGCTCTGCCAGGCCCACCAGGTCCCCCAGGCCCAGCTGGCCCCACTGGACCCCCAGGTGTTCCAGGTGAGGAAGCTGCTCCTCTGCTGTGGTTTTTGCAGGCAGCTTGCATTGCTGTGCATCCAGTTCTTAATTTAATGTGTGATGTATATTGTCTCTGCCAGGCTGCCCTGTCTGGGAGGCAAGATTGCTCAGGCAGTCTAGATACTCATGGTCCTCACCCTTCCATGCAGAAAGACCAAGATCTCAGGCTGAGTTAGGGAGGCAGCAGCCTCAAGGGAGAAATGGGATATGATCACAGTGGGGCAGGACAGAAGGGAGGGCTGAGAAGATGAAGAAACTAGGAACGCTGTTGTTGTCCTTTGATCTGATGAGTACAAAGTAGTGATAGATCAAATTGAGCGAGTAGAATCAAGTTCTTTTGCCTCTCAGGAAAGCAGGCTTGTGTCTAATCCCTCTCCTGGCACTGTTATTGAAATCAGGAAGTGCTTGTTTTCCAGTCTTAGCTTTCAAATCCCACATGAGCATCTACAAATCTTTCACACAAACACACACACACTGACTCTGGCTATGCATGAGCTTGGTCCTCAGACTCCTCTGTTCCAGGTCAGACACTGCCCTCCAGCACGCTGGTGTCAGGCAGCAGAGTTCCTGAGCCCTGGTTCTCATGGCACTTCTGTGCCTCTCCCAGCTGTATAGCTGGAGCTAATCCTGGAGCTGGTTTGGTAGAGCTAGCCTCAATTTGCAGCAGGGAATGCAAGAGGAGGGTTAGGCCTGTTGCATTTCTATTGTGGTCAGTGACATTCTAGTTATTTCCCCAGTCTAAGAGGCACCAAGCACTTTAATTGCTACATGATGGAAAATAAGCCTCTTCGGAGCTTCAGGTAATACATGGGACATTGATGAATTCATACCCCATAGCAATTTCATTTACTTGTGCAGGCAAATACATTATTTGATAGTCTCAGTTCTTATAAAAGACCTATTGATTCTTTCCTGCTACTGTAAAATACAACCAGGAAAATCTAATGCAATCTGTTTTTTTCCTTTGAAACCAGGTCCTGTTGGACCAGCTGGTCTCCCTGGACAGCAAGGTACCGTTCTCCATCAGCTTTGATTGTGCTTCTTAAGAGAACTGAATTCATTAGTTTTTCCTTTGTTTCTAATTCTCTCAGCCCTTGGCACAATCTCTTTCCCTTTTGTTTGCAGACTTCTTCCTTTCAGTTCATTTTGCTGCATTATTTAGCTTAATTAATCTTGTAAAGAATTTCTATTCTTTTTTTCTTTCCCGAGGAAGAAGAGGGGTAGTAAGAGCCAGTGTGATGTGGATGCTGCAAATGTCTTTTTTTCTTACGTTATTTATTCCGGAGGCTGGTATTTCTAAGGCACTTCTGAAGTGAAGTTGCCTTTCTGTGGTAGGGGCTATAGCCCAGCTGGATACCTCCCACCATTTTGAAAGGTGGGAGAACAAGCTACAGCCAAATTGGGAATAAAGTCACTGTGAAACCACTGCCAATTGGACAGACATCGTTTGGAAGGGCCTGAACAGAGCTGACTCCTAAGAACCTTTCTTATCCGGTTTTCTATGATCTTGTTAGGGCAAATTGTGTAGTAATTTCCACATTTGAATACAGTGTCCCTCAGAGCCAGAGACTGAGTCCATGCTCCTAGTTCACATAAGCAAAGTCTGAACCTGTTGTTGAGGAGGTGAGAAGTGGGTACAAAATGTCACCCTCTCTCAGTTAAATAATTCACTTTCTGTTTGTTTTTTTTTCCTGAAAAAGGTCCACGGGGCGAGAAGGGATCCCCAGGTGAAGCTGTGATAGAAACTATCAAAACAGAAGTCTCATCGTTAACATCTCAAAGTAAGTGGGCCTGCCTTTCCACTCCTTTGCTTGGAGAGGTACGAGAGGCCTCAAGGCCTGCTCACAGCTAACAGGAGTTGCCTCTACCTCTTTCCTTGCAACGTGACATAGGGCAAGTGTGTGTGTGTCTATTTTTGGTGGTGGGACAGCAATACCATCTCCTTCTTCTGCCCTCCTTCTCATCTGTGCATCCCAAGTGCTTTCAAAAGGAGGTAGATGGCACCAGGCCCATGTCACAGAGAGGAAAGCTAAGGAATGGTGACTGGTGAACAGTCCCCAACAGCAGAGATGGTCACGGAGCTGTGAGGTTTCAGCCTGGCCTTTTAGCCACTGTGTTCACACAGGGCAGTTCCCTTATGTAATATGAACACAGAACCATGAGTGAGAGGAGAACCAGTTTGAAAAGGCACATTAATCTAAGCGACAGACTTCAAAATCTCTCTGTGAATTAGAGAGCAAATTCACAGGGGAGCAAATGCTATTTTAACATGAAAATAAGTGGAGCAGAACAGAATGGTTTAGCAGCATCCCAAGAAAAGTGTCTGCTTGCTCTGTGCAATACTAGATGTGTGGTGCACTTACAGTCAGTATTCCTAGGCTCTGGGACCTTTGCAAGTGTGCAGGAGAGGCAAGGCAGAGGAGGGCATAAAATCATAAATGATCCTTGCCTGATCACCATCTGAATGGGGGTCATGTAGATCCAGACCATGCTTCAGTACTGTCCCATCACCCATTCAGGAGTCTTGGATCTCAGCATCACTGAACTTTGAGTTTGTGCCTCAGCTTGGAGGTGAGGATACATCTCCAATCAAGATAACACAGTGCAGATACTTGTTAAATAATGGCTGTGTTGTGTTCTCCTCCCAAAACTTGCTCCTTGTTGAAAGAATCTTTCCTCTCCTTGGAAGTTCTTTCCCTCCTTCTCTAGCCTTTGACTCCTTTGCTCTTTCCCTCAGCAACCGTTACTCTCCAGAGAGATGTCCTCCCTGTTTCCAATATGCTGCCAGCCTGCTCCGCACTGTATTTTGCTTCATGTCCTAACCTGCGTGCTGGCAACCAAACACATCTCTCTTCTCCCCTCTCTGCCTCAACTTTGGCTTAGGTCACCCAGGTCCTACCTTAGTCCACCTTTGACTGTAAGAGCTTCTAACAGCAATGTAACAACAGTGTTTCCATAGCAGCAGTAGCTCCATAGCAACACTTTTCCCTTTTTTGTGTGTGTTTCATTTGCACAGTGCTGGCAGATTTACAAGGGCGAGCAGGACCACCAGGTCCCCCTGGACCACCAGGTACGTAATATAGCAGAGCTCAGTATGTAAGCAGGGGGACACTAACACACATGGCACACTTCTGGGCCATGCAGTTTGCTGAATAAATATTCTACAATACCCCTGTTTCTTTCTTCATCAGGTGAATCTGTGCAGGGACCCCCTGGACCTCGTGGCCCCCCAGGTAAGAGCTTGATTCTCTGAAACAAACCTGGAAAGTGTGAGGTTTTTCCAGTGCCTCTATCCTGTGCCTTGCGATATCCCAGATAGATACAATCTTGGACCTTGTGGAAGTTAGCAGAGCTGACTCTACTGGAAGCAGAATTTCACACAGTGTGTTCCTACTAACACAATTTCACTGCAATATAGTTTCACAGCAGCAAGACGCTGCCTGAGAGAGGAGATTTGCTTTGGCAGAGGTTTGCTAGCCAGAGTAGTAATTCATAAAAGCCATACTTTTTTGGGAAGACACTCAACATTCTCAAGTCCCCAAAGGAAGTAACTGCAATCACTTCTGTCTTTCCTTCTTACTTGTCCAGCCTTAACTTGCAGCTGGGGACAGAGGAATTGGTTGTTATCATAAGGAACATATCCCCACTCCACTTCCTGTAGCACAGATTTCCCTTTCACAGCCAGAAGAGGGGAGGTGCAGGAGGACACAAGACAGGAGCATAACCCCATTCCTTGCTTTCTGCTCAGTAGCAAAGAGGAGTAGGTCAGGTGTGTGATGAAATGAACCTTCCCTCTCAATGTAGTGAACGCCAGCTGGGGTAGGCACTCTGTACCACAGAGAAAGGAGTTTCTCTGTCCTACATCTGCTGTGGTGGCAAATGATAATGAAAAATAACTAACAGGGATAGATGTGTGTGGAGAAAACAATGATACTAGCCTACACTTGGAAATATTTGAGCTATGGCCATAGCTGGAGATATAGCAGCTCTGATGTGCATTTACTTACATTGCTGAGGTTCATCCTTCCTGAAGCCTGTTTGTGTCCCTTTTGCCTAGGAGAAGGATTGCCAGGACCTCCAGGTCCACCAGGGAGACCAGGATCTTCCATGTCCACCTCAGGTAGGTTCTTCCCACTCATTCCCTCTCCTGTGCCCTGGGAATGTCCTTACTGTTGGGGTTCCAGGGAGCACATCCTTGGCCAGGACCAGGTGAAGCCAGAGAAAACTTGTGTCATGTTCTGTTGGATGTCATGAAAAAACCTTTTTGTTTTAATTACAGAAACATTCTTCACAGGACCACCAGGTCCACCAGGCCCACCAGGCCCGAAGGGAGACCGAGGTGGGTATATCCTGCTGCCTCACCAAGATACTAGATGGATCTCAGCACCTCACTGAAAAGAAGGAAGGAAGGGCTTGGAAGCAGAAAGTGTCCTGCCATTCTGTGGCTGTAAGAAAGCTAGCACAGTGGTAACTAAATAGGACTCCTGTCTGCTGCCATAAAACACGTCAGTCTTTGTTGGAGAAATTTATTAGCCTCCAATACTGGTGTCAAGGCAATGGCTGTATTCAGATCCCAACTTCACAAGCCCATTAGATTCAGGGGCATTCAGAGCTTCAGATTTGCCATTAAAGGGGAACAATCTTTTTGCAAAATGCAGTGTGGACTTGGCTAAGTCAGTGCAAGGAGGTGGCCCTGTGAAGTGTAGCTCAGCTCTCAGCTGGCAGGAGAAGATGGGACCTACTCCCTTTACCCATTTCTGCCCTGCAAATTGAAGGCCATGATAATATTCTGCAGTGTGGGCTGCGATGTTGCAGATCAGAACAAAGCAAATATTAACGCTGTTCCTCTGCTCCGCTGTTCATAGGCGAACAAGGTCCACGAGGATTCACTGGTAAGGAGGCTTCCAGGAGACATCAGTGGGGTGGGGTGCAGTGTAGCTTGCCTGTGTATATGACTGCTCCTCTATTTCTGTGTCCCATGCAGGAGAACCGGGTGAGCCTGGCCTTTCAGCGTTCTCATCCCATGGTCAGTCTGTGCCCCCTTTCCTCCTTTGAATTCATTGTCCCTAGGCTGAAACCAGGGGGCAAAATCCTGCTCTATTGATTCTAGCTTAGTTTTAGTGGAACCAGGATTTTGCCCACACACTTTATTCCTGTGAATCTCTGACTCTCCTTCTGCAACTGACAGGTGACAGAGTCACCATGCAGGGACCTCCAGGAGTTCCAGGCCCACCAGGCCCACCTGGACCCAAAGGTGAAGTTAAAAATCTTCTCTCTTTCTTTGCTGGTGGCCTCACAGCCAAGAGTGGTTGAGACTAAAGAATAGAGCAACCTGGTCCTTTGAGAACTACAGCTGTGCCCACCCCTGCCTTTTCAGGCAGAGCAGGACCATGGCAATAAAATTGCTCTGAGCACAAGGTGCCTGGGCAGATCACAGAAGGGTCAGAAAAGCTGCTGCAGCCTCTTCCTTCTGCTCTTCCCCTTGCTAATTCAAGATAGTCATTACAAGGGCTGCGTAGTTGCTTCTCTGACAACATGTAGCTCAACTGTTTTACACGACCAAGTATGCAACATGCAGTGACACCCATTACAATTATCTGTCTCCCTCACTTTGGTTTCCAGGTGATGCAGGTGTCCCAGGCGCTCCTGGCATCCCAGGAGCATCTCGAGGTAAGAGGGCAGACCATCATTGCTCTGATATTATCAAGAAATGCTGACATCCTGGTGGAGACTTTGAAAAAGCTCCGTTGGGTTTTACAAGTGTGGGTGCCAACCTAACGCTGATGGGATTTGTGTTCAAAACCTCTTTTTTTACAGCCTGCCTTAAATCAGACAATTTAAGAATTGCAAGTTTTCCGCTTCCAGCTTACTGGGAATCCTTTAAGCCAGAGTTTGTCCTCATGGGACATGAAAGAAAGGGATTCCAGGTTGGCCAACCATGTTCCACAAGGGATTACAGAAGCTGCATTGAACCCTCTTGTGGAAACACTTCTGATCAGAACAAAAGTGCCCTTTGTTCAGTTTTACTTACCCTCAGGTGGATTCATGTGAATTAAGCTGTTTTCATTCTGAATAAGAGCATCTCTGTTTGCAGGATATTAATGCAGTTTCACAAAAAGTGCATATGGATTAACTTAAGTGTCCCTCCATGTGAACAAGCCCTCTGCTTCTCCACATTGTGCCCTAGGAATACTACCTCAGGGTGCTGGGAAGATAAACACCTTAAAGAGCGTGAGGTGACAGGAGTCACACAGGGCCCACCTGTATCTTGCAGTGGAGACCAGTGAGGAGGTTCTTCAGCTGGTGCTGCCCAGGCTGGCTGGGATTGGGAGCAGCAGGGCAGTGAGGTTAGCCTAATGAGCTTGAGTGCTTTATGGATCTCTGTCTATATTTCTGCACAGCATTGCACTCTGGTGCACAAACTGACCAGGTCTGTCCGTACAAAGCCAGGAAGGTCTTTGGACTCAGCCCTGCAGAGCTGTGTAGGCTGAATTATAAGATGCTGAATTAATTGAAGGTGTTATACTGACTAATTACCCATGCTCAGACTGTGTTTAGAGATGAAGAGGGAGCCCCTCCATAGTCCATTCCCAAAGCTCTCTCCAGACCTGTCAGAAAGACTCAATGCAAGCACACTTTAGCATTGCTTGGTCTGATGCAACCAGGCCAAAAACATTCCTTCTCCTTACAATGCTTTTTGTAGGTGGATCCAGACAAATTCAGGGACCCCCAGGACCTCCTGGGCCACCCGGTCCTCCTGGCCCAGGTGGAAGTTCATCTCAAGAGATTCAGCAGTATGTCACTGACTACCTGAAAAGTGAGTATAATGAGATTTTGCCATGGGTCAGCAGATGCATGCCTATCTCTCTTTTGCTCCCTGAGCCCCTTGTCACTTTCCCTTTAGAAGCAGCAGCCCTACTGCTCTGGCCTTATTTTTGTTGAACGCTATGAAGTGCGGTTGCCCACTGTGGCCTCTGCAGAACTGTCCTTCTATCAGCCTGCTTTTTGACAGAGGAAGAGGGTCCAGTAATTGTGCATATGGCCATTGTCTTCCCTCTAGTGATGTGGGCATATCTTGGGCTTCCTACCTAGGTGACAACGTAAGGCATTATTTGGCTGGTGCCCAAGGCCCACCAGGCCCTCCAGGCCCACCTGGAGTCATCACCACTGCGGATGGGATGAACTTGGATTATGCGGAGCTGGCTACCCGTGTTATGAACTATATGACAAGTAAGTACCTTGTTGGTAAGCTCTGTACTGAGTCACGCTCTTGGCTGAGCTTGTGCAACACCTAGCAGGTGAGAACCAGAGGAGAAACAACAGTCTTTAAATAGCAGCACCCCAACCCAGTTATTCATCTTCTGCAGTCTTGGACCAGGACTCCACGCGGCTCAGGTAGCCTCTGAGCTTTGTCCCATTTTGATGGTTAGATTAACTAACAGTTGGTGCTGTTTAAAAAGTCTCACATTAAACATAGCTGTTAGACCTTGTAAAGTCCCCAAGACCCAAACAGAGGTGGCTGTATTTGGTATATGTAGTCTTGGGTATTCTGGGGCTGTCTTGTATGCTTGGGGCCCTTCTGAAGTAGACAAAATTCCCAGAGCTTTTGGAAGCAGCCTGGAATCTCAGTCAGAAGAGCACAGACCACACTGATGTGGAAGCAACGAGGCTGTGTGAGACAGCAGCTGATTCATGGCTGGGGGCACGGGAATCCCATTCCACCAGTTAAACTGGATTAATTCAGCTTTTCTTAGTCCCTGCCTGACCTCTCTTCACCTTCTGTCTCCTCTTAACCCTGCCTGACATAAAACCTTTTCATTCCCACAGGCTCTTCAGATCGCTATCAGTCATTTGCCAGTTCGGTATCAACTACATCCATTTTGTACCAAGAACTTCTGGACATGCTGCAGAGTAAGTGACCCTGAAGGGAAACATGGGGGATGGGGGTAAAGCATCCCAGCAGCCTGGTGATCTGCCCTTCCCTTCCAGTCTTCTGCCTCCAACCGGAGTTACCAGCAGCTGCTTCGGAGGGCAAAGGCCTGCCATAGGTGCTGCTGAGTGACCTGCAATGTCTCCTTCCAAGTCCTTTGGATGCAGATTTATGTCTTGTACTGGAGAGTTCACGTGCTTTCCAGAAGCTATACTTTCTTACCTGTTTGCTTTTCATACCCACTGTTGTAACTCTGCAGTTTCCCCACTCTCTTGCCTCCCTTTCCCTCCTTGGCTCTCTAGGTGGCCTCTGCCTATGTCCCTCCTTTTTGGGAATTCCCCACAATTTCCTCCAATCTCCCACTAAATCTTGGGAGCTTTTCTTTCCAGTTCTTTCGCTCTCTTAAGGTTCCCCATTCCTTCTTGCCCACTCCAAAGCCTTGCTATGTCTTTGTTCTTAAGGTGAAGAGGATACCCAGCTCTGTATTCTTATCTAACACACTGTTACTGTGGGCTGATAGATAAATCACCAGGATGTCATTTTGCTGTGCCTGAAGATATTGATGATCCTGGCCAACACTTGCGTTCCTCCTATGTGATCCAGTGGGGGGTCAGTCAGATTCCACATTCCAAACAGACAAATGGCTGCTGAAATACCACAGAGTTCAGTGTGCTCTTTTCCCTTGACCCAAGATGTTGTCCAGGGTGTCCTAAAGAAACAGAGCACAAAGAGGTCCCTTTGGCAATCCAAATTCTCATCCTCCTCAAACCCTGGGTTGTAGGACGTTCCCAGCCCTGTCACAAATGTTTGTGACACCATACACAGGGCAGATCACCCTCAGAAAGGGAGGTGAGGGAGGAAGGTAGCTTTGCATCCATAGGTTTCGATGGTCTCTGTAGTGATGGGGGCTCAGCTCACAGGCTGGGAACCCCTCACACCTGGCATCTTCACAGCAGCTGGACAGTCTTAAAAGATGCATTTTTCATTTCCAGGAGAAGAAATTCGTCAGTATCTAATTGGACCTCGGGGCCCACCAGGACCTCCTGGACCAGGGGGAGATGGCATGTCTCTGTCACTGGATTATGATGAGCTGACCAGACGGTTTATCAGCTACTTGACAAGTAATGGTCTTTATTAGTGTGCATTTCCCTCTGTTCCTTTGGGAGCTGAGCAGAAAGCTCATGCTGTCAGTGAAAACTCTTTCAGTGTCAACTGTGTGAATCCCTGTGTACCGAGACCTCCTCACGGGGATTGTGAGAGATTTGAAAGAAAACAAAGATACCCTGTAGCTAAGGTACTATCCATAGACTCTAGTAATGAGTTCTTGCTTTGCTAAAAACTGAGCTTAGGAACATAATTTCACCTTAGCCATCTTAGAAGTCCCATCAACACCTTCAAGTGCCTTTATAACCCTTTTCTCACTGGCTCTGTGGCCAGGATATATCTCTCTGTGGAAGAGTTGATCTATGCCCATTTTGTGTCAAGGCAGCCCAGGCAACAATCTCTTAGAAGTTTAGAGTTAGTTGAGACAAATTCTGCCTCTCTGCTTCATTTTCCCATCTGTAAAGGGGTGATATGGCATCTAAGAACTGTCGGACAGAGAGGACTCTGGAGCATCCCCAACAGCAGTTCTAAAATGCCTAATCCTGGTAGCTGCAACTATCTGCTTAAAAGCAAGGCCTGGTCCATGCTTACTCTCTCTGAACTGCCCTTGGAGGCCAGATCTCACTAATGGGCTGCTCCAAAGATGGTGGGAATTTCCTCTTTGGCTCTGGAAGCAGGAAACTGCTGTTTAACAGCAGCACCCCAACAGCTCAAGCAGGACAGCTGCACTTTATCAGCAATGACATTTCATTAAAGCAAATCACAAAGGTGCAAAGTTTTTCACCAGAGCCGCTTACAGATAGGCAGACATGGGGAGAGCAGCACGTGCATCAGCTGGTGGGTCACAGCTAAGCTACCTGTCCTGGGGTGCCCCGCTGCCCCTGTGTCAGGGGTTCATGAGATGTGCAGAGCTTTTGCCAAGAATAGAGGCCTGATGCCTGCCTGTCTGCAGGTGCCCTTCTATTGGGATTAACAGGGCAAGTTTTAACTCCAGTCCAGAACAAGGCTTGAGCCCTGCTTCCCAGCACAATCTGCTGATGGGAACACTCCCCCCTGCAGGAGTCCCTCCTGCATTGCCTGTGAACAAGCCCTGCAGCCTGTCTGCTCACACTGTAACAGCCTGTTTTGATAATGTGCTACTCTTGGATCTGTTTGATTTTGCAGGTTCTGGGATGAGCATTGGGCTCCCTGGACCACCTGGGCCTCCAGGGACACCTGGTATATCTTACAGTGACCTGACAGCATACCTGCGAAGTAAGCCAACTTCTTTACTCCCCTGCCATAGGTCCCTGCACACCCCCAGGATCTTTTTTTACAGGCTTAGTCACAGAATTTCCCCTTTTGCCCATCACCACAAATAACCCTCTATGAGACTCTGATGGTCCCTCTGCCTTAGTTAGCAGTACTGCAGGCATCCTGGGCTCTGCCAGGACCTGCACAGATTGCGAGGGGCTGCAGACAGACCACTGTGCTCCTGTGGAGAGCAGCAGCAGCAAGGTGCTGTCTTGGGGATGGGGATGGAGGAGCCCTTTTTCTTCTCTAAACTCTGCAGCGTAAAGGAATTTCTTATGCCACATTTTAAAAGTATATTTAAAAAATAGAGACTTCTACTCTCTTTGGGATCTCCTGACGTCTACACGCAGGAAAGTGAGGTGCACCAGGAAGGCTGCACCAGAAGGTGCTGGGGAGAAAAAAGCACCTTATACTTGGCTGTAGCTAGCATTACCTGTATTGTCAGGGAAGGTTCATCAGGGTTGTGGTGGTTTGGGTGACTCTCTTTCTTCCTTTGTGTCTTACAGACTCTGAATTCAGTGGTCTTGTTGGGCCCCCTGGTCCTGCAGGGCCCCCAGGACCTCCAGGGATCCCCGGATCACCTGGCACCTCTCTGGAGGACATCTCTTCTTACCTACAAAGTAAAGCACTTGTGTTTCTCACAGCCAGCGGGGAGATTCTGTTTGTATGTGCTGGGGGGACTGAGACTGAGATTTAACTTACCAGGGGCTGTGAATGCCCACTGAGAACAAGGTCACTTTAAAAAAAATCTCATCGACATCAGCTGGAAAGGGGTAGAAGTTGGGGTTAGAGCCTTTAAACTTTCAAGATCCCCAGACGTGTGATTTCCTTGTCCTCTCACTGTCAGAAAACAATTCTTCCTTTCTCTCAAGGTGTGGGATACTCCTCCCTCTCTGGAGTCCAGGGTCCACCTGGCCCTCCTGGCCCTCCAGGACCACCAGGCTTCTCAGGAACTGGCCTCCTGTCCTATGCTGACATCACCCACAGTGACGAGTTCAGGAGTGAGCTGATCCAGTACCTGAAGAGTAAGGGGACGCCATCCATCCTCCCTGCACACACCCCAAGGCCATGCTTTGCCTTGTGTAGGCTGGTGGCTCTGCCACAGCTGAGGCAGTCCTGTAGGAGCCTTCCCTGAATTGGGGCTGCAGCAACACCTTATCTCTACAGCCAGGTCTATGCAGGATTACACTGCGCCCCATAGGCTCGTCTCCTCTCAGTCCGACTGCAAGGCAAAAGTCCATGTTGTGAGCCAAAAGGGACAGGCGCTGGGCAGTTACCTTTGGCCTGTACTGAACAGCAGGTCCCTAGTAAGGTCACCTGCAGAGTTTTGCCACGGGAAAAGCATTTTCTTTTACAAACACCTGCCTGCAGAGCAGTGGATGATGTAGGGGGTTGGAGGGCAGCACTGAGCCAGCTGTGAAGCAGCATTGGTCTGAGCTCTTACGCTGGCAAGTCATCCAGGGCAGCCTTTCAGAAACATGGGGATCCCCTCACTTGTGGGAGACTGGTCACAGAACAGCCGTTTTGGCAGAGGTGCTGAAATTGGCCTGAGAAGAGTGCACCCTTCTGCAGACTCACTGGGCATGTTTCCAAGATTGGGCACGCAAAACTTTGGGAGAGATGGGAAGGAGGAGGGTGTGATGCCATCTGTAGAGATCAAGGCTGACATATGTGCCTGCTGCCTGAGAAATGGCACTGGATGAGGGTTACTGCGATGATTGGTGGGACAGAATTTCACACTCCGGTCTTCATTCAGGTGGTAGCACAGGACCTCTGCCATGCCTGGGGGGCCCAGGTACCCTGGTGTCCCTGAAGTCCCCCCTCTTGTATTTTGCAGGTGATGAAGTTCGAAGCTACATCTCAGGGCCACCTGGGCCCCCTGGGCCACGAGGACCACCAGGACCCAAAGGAGATAGTGGCTTGGTGTCTGGGTCTATGTCTGCATCATACCAAGGGCTACGGAATTCCGAGCAGTTGCATGGAGGATCCCTTGGTGCTGAGGGATCCCATGGGGGCTCACTGGGCACAGGCAGCTCATATGGCAGCTCCATGAGCAGCATGTCATCTTACAGTGCCTCACTGGGCAGTGATGGCTCTTATGATACCTCCATGGGCAGTGACAGGTCTTTCGATGCGTTGCTGACAGAAGAGGAATCACACAGATCGGCAGGTTCAAGCAGATCCTACAGCAGCTCCTTCACTGGTTCCCTGGATTACAATGAGCTGGCACTCCGCGTGTCAGAGAACCTACAGAGTGAGTGGAATGCCTGCTTGTCCTGACCCTCCCTGTCCCAGCCCACAACTCCTAGCCCCCTGTGCCTGGTGTCACACTGTTCACTTCCCTCACCCTTCCTGCTGCCTACAGCTCTCCCTTACACCTTCCTGCCTCGGCATCCAGCCGCAGTTTTCCCAGAGCTCCTTTCAAATGACATCTTTAATTCCTCAGGCCGTGGTATTCTCCAGGACCTGATGTCTTACACTGCACAGGGACCTGCAGGTCCCCCAGGCCCTCCTGGTCCCCCTGGCATCAGCAGGGTTTTTGCAGCCTATGGCAATGTCACTGAGGACCTCATGGACTTCTTTAGAAGTAAGTGGCATATTGACTTGGTGTTTCTGGCTCATGCATATGAGAGCTCTCCAACCTCTCATAGACCTAGTGATCTTTTCACCTTTGCATACTGCAAAAATACAGTCAAGATACAAAGCTGGAGGCAGATAGTCTTTCCATCCCCTTCCTCCCTTGCTGAGGAGGTACAGTCTCATCATTAGGAAGGAAATCAGGTTTTCCCACTACTTGTAGGAAACTCATCCCGAACCCTGGCAACCACTGTGCTTGCAACCCCTGTGGCCCATTTTAACGTGGCTGGGCTGGCATAGGTAGAGCAACATGAGACAGCTGCTCACTCTGTTCTCAAATCCCCCTCCCTGAGCGTGGGCCAGCTCCAGCCCTGGTGACACCCAGAGAGGGTGGCAGAGCAGTGCTGGTGAAATGAGATTACAGCCTGCCCCTGAGACTTTGCTGGGACCAAACCCATTTTTTAAAAACCTGCTCTTCATCAGTCTAATCCCATCTAACCTAGAGAAATGTCCTTCCAGAGTGACTCACTGCTTCTCTACATCAACGCACAGCCCTTTGCAAGTGGTTTGTCCCACTCATTCATCCTCTCCTTCGTTTCCCTCTCCAGCATATGGTACCATCCAGGGGCCACCCGGTGAAAAGGGGGAAAGGGGTTATCCTGGACCCAAAGGTAAGACTTGCCATCCTTTCCCTCTCAAGCCCTGTAACGCCCAGGAAGCAGCACCGTGTCCCCAGAGATAGTCTGGGGATAGATAGCCAGGGCTGTGCAAGGTCACAGCCTCCCCACAGTGAAGGTGGCACCTTCAGGATCTCAGCCCAAGCATCATCCTAACTTGGTCTTCCTTACCCTGGCCTGTCCCTGTCTGTGGGCCAGTCATGCTCAAGGGCAAACTTGGTCTTCTCATTCCTTCAGGTGACCCTGGACCAATGGGCCCGCCAGGACGCCACGGGCACAGGGGACCAAAAGGAGAGAAAGGAGAGAAAGGTATAAACATCTGCCTTCCCCAGGAGAGCAGGGTTTGCCTGTCAGGGAGTGGAGGATTCCCCAGGCACCAGCCCATCGCTGGGAACCACTGGAAAACCCACGTGGCCCCATTTTTCTTGCTTGTTTTGGTTCTTTTGTCTTTTTTTCCCCACATGAACTTTTCAAATAACCCTCCTTTTGACTTTCTTGTCCCCAGGTGAACAAGTGTATGTTGGCAGAAGAAAAAGAAGAAGTGTGGGGGTTTAAGGAAAGAGCCAGCTCAGTTCTGCACTGAGCAGCATTCCCAGCAGCCCATAGAGAATTAGCCTGAATCTTCACTGCCTTAATGCTAAAACGTCCTTGCCAATCAGCTAACCAGTTAGACTTGATAGTTCAGTGTCGCTGCTGAGATTTGAATGGCTCTTTTACGTGTGCGGCATGGCCCTAACATGGGTATCTGCTCCTGTTGCTGATGTTTGGCTTAGCGCCCCTGAGTTCCCAGGCTTAGATGTCTTTGGGCTGACAAGGGCTTCCTGTCTCACCCAATCCAAGCTTCTTGTATTACTCCCAGCTATGTAAAAACCTGTTTTTTAACAACTAGCCAACTAGCCAGCAAAAAGAAAAAAAAGAAACCAATCCCTCCCCCACCAAATGCATGATTTGTCAGAGATCAGATTCAGCCCACAGGACAAAGGCCCTGTAAGAAACCCTGGGACAAACTTGCTCACCGCACTGGGATTTCCTCTCCACAAGCTCTGCTGTGCCAACCCAAAGCTGCAGGACGTGTTGAAGCAGGTGCTGGTGGTACTGAGTGGGGCTGTGGCTCGGGGGTCTCGGGGAAGGGGCACAGTGCACTGAGGTACCCCAGACATGGCCCGCATGAGACACTGAGCCCAGCCCTGCCCATGTCCAGCTGCTGCAGAGCTTCCGGACCCCTGGGGTCAGCACCCACTAGTGGCCCGGCCCATGGCTTGCTTTGGAAAGCGATGCCCTCCCAGTTCGGCTGTTTTGTGATCCTCTAGTGCTCCGTTAACCCCAGTCCTGAGCCCAGCTCCTTGGACAAACTTAGCAGAGGGGCTCAGGCAGCAATGGGTACAGCACATGCAAGTACTCTGCAGGGAGCCTGGGTCGGCACGTGCTTTGCGATGCCTGTTTATAGCTGCACAGCGAGATGTGACATGCACAGGGACCAAACTGAAGCACTTTTAAACACAATTTGTTGATCTTTTAAAAAAATATTTTTGTATTTTTTTTCTGTTTTTTAAGCACTGGGGAAAAATCATTTTTTAATGTAAACAGCCCAATTAAAGTGTGTTTTTCACCCCGAGCTTGCCTGATCAGTGTTACACTGGGCAGTCAGTACCAGCTTCGCTGTGACCATGGGCAGACCACACCTTGTGGTTTTGGTGGCTGATGGCGGCTGCTTTGTTTCTCGTCACTAGTACGTGACCCACGCAGACACCGAGCGGCTTCTCAGGTGTTGGTGGTTTACAGACACTTTAGCAGGAGCCTCTGCACATTGTCCCAGGGTGCCGCAGCCATCATCTTCTTCCTTGCAATGAGGCAGTACTCGCAGAGTTTAAGTATTTTAGTGTTGGGGGGCGGGATGATGGCTGAGCTGCAAGGTACCGCCTGGCAGAGGCTGGCATTCCAGTGCAGGCGTGCAAGCTGGGACAGCTGCCAGCCCCTCGCATGGTGCCTGGTCACTGCATGTGTGACACCGCATCAGCTTTATGGTGTTCCTAGGGCCACGCACATACACATGCCCACACACTCTGAAGTGCTACTTGAGTTCCAGGTATTGGCCAAAGCAGGTCAGTGGCTTATTTTTATAGCCAAAAAACCTTGCTTGAATTGCTTGTTTTCAGCCCAGGTTTAAATACCCATTGTCTGGTTTTATTTCCAGTGTTAGCAACGTCAAGTTTTGGTGTTCCTCCCACATTATTGCTTAGGAGAGTTTAGAGCAAAGGCCTGTGTGAACCAGGTCAGCTTTCAGAGCACAGCACCTTGCAGTGTTTGCCAATAAAGCCTGCATCCTTCTGCGTGATTCATACTCCCTCACCTGGCTCTGCCAAGATGAGACATTTCCTTTTAATTCTCGCTTAAAAACAACAACAAAAGCATCTGTTGTCATGTTTAAGTGCAGCAGCTGTGTTTCCATGTCTGAAGCCATCCCTGAACTACTCAGGACCACTGTAATGTGCTTGCAGGTTGTGTTGTGGGGTAGGGTTAGGCAACTGAGAGTGGTCTGCGGCACCGCAGCCCTACAACCACTCATTTGCTTCGTAATCCAGCCCACGGCACTTGAACCATCGCCCGGGGGCTCTGCTGCCAAACAGTGGCGCCTCGTTCCTTTGCCTGTACCTGAGTGGGAAGAGTGGTTGTCACAAGGGGGGACCCACGGACTGGGGGGCAGAAACTGGAGCTCCTACAACCCCAAGTTGAAATCCCACTGACAGGGCAGGGCAGTCACTGAAAACAGCATCCTTTTAGGTTTGTGCTAAATCTGCACTCCCGCCTCGGGCTATTCCAGTCAGGGAGCCACACGTTGCACAATGTTAAGTACTTTTTACACTCAATTATTTTAAAAATTCTAAATTGTCCCATTCACTCACAGATTAGTTGTATTTCATGCAAGTTTTCCGTGAACAAAACAGAGGGCATCTCAGCAAACAGTGACTTTATTGTATTTACAGCAGAATTATTACAATATTCTACAGAAAGCCATGAAATGAAATTACTTTTAAAAACAAGACCAAAAAAAACCCCCAACCCTATTGTATGGCTGCTACTGCAAGTTCACTTCCATGAGCTGTATGTTCAGGGACCCTTAGCCAATTATTCATCCATCTCATGATTTTTGGTTGCTTTCTGTAAGGCAAAAATAACTTGGTTTGCAGTTAACACAAAACATTCAACAAACTGCTGGGACAATGCGAGGTTGGAGGTGCCTCAGATTTGTATGCTTTATCACAGAAGCCCACCCTGCTTGGCTTTCTTGCAGAAAACAGGGGTATGACAGTTCAACATTACGGACGTCACTCAATGTCTCTTTCTAGTTTCTGTTCTTTCCACCATTTTAGGATTGATAATCAGTAAGAAAGAGGTTTTACCACCTAGCCTGGTAATTGTGGAAGAGATTCTGGAAAATCAGAGCATCTTTGGGCTCAGTGACTCCCTTCTACTTTCAGTACAGTGAAGCACATAAGCCTTCCTTATTCATGAGCTGGTTTTGAGCATGTTCTTAAGAGGTTGTCATCTTTCTCTGGCACCACTGAGTGCCCTCATGCCAGAAGTGCAGAAGTAGCTTCAGAAATGAAGTATGAGGATTGAGGCGAGAGAAAGGGGATGGAGAACAACTAAAAGCTCTGCAAGCAATATAGAGAAACACTATAAAGTTTCTTTCATCTTCTCCTTCCCTTCATCTTTTGTAAGACTGAGAAACATGACAGGGCATCCTGGCCTTGGCTTGCCTCTGAATGAGGAAGGTTAATTCTCTCTGACCTCCTTTTGTATCTGCTGTGAAGCTGACAGTACACGTCAGGGAATGGGAAATGTGCGTGGACACATCAACAGAAGGAAGTTTCTGAGATCCAGAAGTAGATTTTGAAGTAAAAGGGACAGATTGTAAATGCTAACATAAAAAGCAGAAAGTTATCTACATAGTGACCATCCTCAATACTCCTCCGTGCCCTTTCCTCCAATGACCGTATAGTCACCGTCCTCAAGAACTTGCCCCACTTCCCCACGGCAGATTAACCAAAAAGCAGTTGTTCAGCGGGAGCAACTAGCACTGAGCTTATTTGCACATTTAAGTCTGTTCCCTGGTTTTCAGCAAAGGTGAGCATTTCTGAGGTCCTAGGAGCTGCTACACAGCAGCTCTGAAAATCAGGCTACCTGAAAGTGGATTTAAGTGGCTGAATTTAAATAAATCTTTCATGTACCATGTCTTGCAAGACAGATACTGTTTCAGATGGAGAATCAACTTAAACTTCCTATGTGATATTGCCATCATAAAAGACATTGTGGTGTGATGAAAGTAATTACATTACTGCCTTGCTTGGCTCTGTCTTAGTTAAGGTGCTAAGTTTCCTACTTGTTAAGAAAAAAAATGCAGTAGCATGTAGTTATAATGAAGTCCTCTAGGACAGCAGAATAATTTTTTAAACCATGTGATTGATTAGATATTGAATACCCATTAATGTAATTTTAAAAGGATATTAGCTTAAAACATTGTCTGAAAAAAAGGATGCAGCTCAGAATGAATATCAGGATTTTAAAAGTGATGTGAAAAATCAGTTTGAGTGAATGCCACTGGTCAGGACAGTGTGGTACTGCCACCTCTGAATTTGAATTCAGGTGTCAATTCATTTAACACCTTCTAAAGAAAAACATTTAATAAATCAGGATATAGCTAATCAGTCATACCAACCTCAGTATCGTATCTTTTCATGCCTACAAGCTTCTCATGTGTTCATCAGAGTGCTTGGAAAAAGAAACAAATTTGTCTTATGGGAATCAGAGAGGAAAAAACAGGCTGGAGTATTTCCCTGTCAACCAAGGAAACAGTGAAGTTCCCCTGGGACTTCAGGAGGCCGAGGGCTGAGACACAGCCCGTTTCCTCCACGGTGGTAAACCCTCCTCAGACAGCCCCATTCAGGCGAGATGCAGAATTTATTCAAGATGCAGAATCTCATTATAAGAACAGGGGCAGCCAGACCACCTGAGGTTCAGTTAGCCAAAGATCTCCCTGGGCTACCTGCATGAGCAGAGGACCGCAAGAACCTGCAACTAGCTGAGTTCTAGTAACTGTTAGGATGCGAGTAGAGCCACCGGCTCCTGTACTTACAAGGC
The DNA here is from genome assembly GCF_034638445.1 of Ciconia boyciana. NCBI lineage: Eukaryota > Metazoa > Chordata > Aves > Ciconiiformes > Ciconiidae > Ciconia > Ciconia boyciana. The sequence continues at coordinate 53,287,178 of NC_132941.1, read as the reverse complement.
CCTGTCCCAAGAAAGCTGACTTCGCAGGTGCTGAAACCTGCTTTCAGAGCTCAGGAAGAACACGTTGTGAGGAATGAACCTGTCAGAGGCCACGGGCCTGCAGGCAGGTTTTTTTGTGAGAATCAGTTGTAAATACAAGAGGACACCCAATATATTGCACTGTAATTCATGCATTTTATTGCCTTTGTTCATTTTCCTGTGGACAGTATTTATGATGCAGTAAAACACAAAGGTGAGCAAATACTGATTTGTGGTCGTCTTTTGAAGGGCATGTGGGGAAAATGAGATCTGCCAAACACTCAGTAAGAACGCACATTGTTTTGGCTAAGGAAAATACACTTAACTACCCTGGAGATGGAGCTTCTAACTTATTAAAGGGATGTGACATGTGATAGTGGAAAGATTGGATTTTGTATCTCAGGAGGTCTCTTCCAGGCCTATGTGAGACTAAATGCATTTGAATTGAGTTTTCTGACATTGATGCAATGTTGTACGCCTCTTTCATGTTCTGCAATACTTAAAACCAATTTTATCAGTCTATATGTGTAAGTACCCATGCTAGTTCCTGTTATCCCCCAGAAAAACATATTTTCAAGCTTGGTATCAATTCTCAGTACAGTTCACAAGGCTGCAACTGCTTAACAGTGCTCCATACCTGGGACCTGACCAAACACCCGCTAAGGCTTCAATCGCTACATTCGATCCCTCCCTCCATCACAGAACTCAGTTACTTATTTGTACCTTTTACAATGAGATCAGATCGCAGAGGCTTGTGTGAAAAGGATCTTCAAATAAAAGACTTAAAAGATTTAGACAGAGGTAAACAGCATGCCAATATATATTAGCAAGTTATCACTGAAACTGCCAAAAATGTAAGGAGAAGATTAACGTTTCCCTCCGAGGATTTAATGTGAATGAAGGTAGAGGTAATCCAGAAGGGGAAATCTGCCTGCCCTGCCTACTCCCCGAGTAAAGCACTGAGCCTACTTCATACGAAATTGCAAACAAATTCTGTTAAGTACAGAGATGAAGATTATTTAATGTTATTTTTGTAACAGTCAATTTATGATGGTGGAGCTTAAAAAGTAAAAGGTCTTCAAAGACATTTTTCACCCTACTAAACAAACAATTTAAAGAACTTTGCATTTAGCAACAGATAACATTCTAGAGATATGGTATGTGAATTTACAACAGTACACAATACACATTTATATAATAAAATGCCAGAAATTAAGGCTAGCTATTAAAGTAATTATACTATCAAAAAGTTACAGAATTTAAATTAAAACATGCATTTTCTGATTATTTTTTTTTACTGTGCTGTAAATTTTAAGTGTCTTCATTGAGAAGGTAGCAGTTCAACGTCCAAGAATTTCAGCATCCAAGATTTCAACCACATCCAATTAAGGTCCTATGTTAATTTACGAGTTCATTCACATGCATCGATACTGTTCCCATGAAATGAACATCATGTAATGTTCCCCAGTCGCACATTTAATGCAAGCTAGCAAAACAAAACGTTTACAGTCGATACCCAAAGAGACTAGGAAGTCAGGCCTCAAATGACAGAAAGCAAATACTATTTTACAAATTGAGCTCGAGCATACCAAAGTACAGCTTATAATACTGTCTTGATATGACTCAAACTCTAACCACCAAAGAGAGTGCACTAAAAGTGACCTAATACAGCTGTATTTCCCTACCGGCTATATGAGAAACATTTCAGATTTTTTCCACTGCAGATCAGTCAGGTAAATAACTTATTGTACATCTATGAACTTGAAAAATAAAAACTGCCTATGTTAGTACGTGGCAACACAAAAGCAAAAAACCCGGCTTCATAAAGTAGTTTGTCTATATATTTAACTTAAATCTTTCTATAAAATAAAATGACTAAAATAAAAAAAATCAAATCTAACACTTCTAATCAAATCAGACTTTAGCCATGGTTATTTATAAATATGACCATCCACCTCCACTTTTCTGATGGAGTTTAAATGAACAGGCTTTGGTAAGAACAGAAAAATGGCTCTACCCATTCCAGGTACAGTTAGAGAAACCACGTGCACTTTGCGCACCGCTTTCTAAAAAATACATTCTACAGGTTTTCCATTTGTAGAACTAACCCCCTGTAATAGCTAAGGAAAATAATAAACTGTGCATTTTAAAGTTAGCATTTCTTTCACCTTTACATATTTTAGTGCAAAATATTTTAGGGTGAGGATTTACAACAAAAATGGCAGTAGCAGCAAGAAATCTTCTGTTTTGTACAGTAACAACAATGCTAAGGAGTTTTGTTTTTTTAAATGACAAAGCACTATCCTGTTGCCAGGATTAGCATTATCGAAGTGTTTCAGGCACTGTATTAATTAAACTAGCACCCCATTTCATTATGGAACTAATGGACAAAATATGCCATGGAGATCAGCTCAGTTGAATTTATGCCAGAGGTTTCTTTTTAAAGAAGTTGCAAAGGCTTTTGCTTTTACCAATCATGTTTAAACATAAGGGTTTATTTTTCTGATTATTGGCATGCTCTGAGTAATTTGTTTCAGTCCTTGCTATGAAGACACTGCTCAACATTATAACATTTTAAACCTCTCACGGCAGTTTCAGTTGTGGAATTCTCTCGTGGAGAAATCAGACACTTAAAAACACAGTAGCAGAACTAATATTACACCATCTAAATGTTCACATGAGAAACCATTTTTTTTGTGATCAGAAAGACTGTAATTAATATTTTAGGCTTAAAGTCAAAACCATAGATATCATACTTGTTGAGACTGAGATAAAAACCCCGCTTATTCTTGAAACATCTGAAGGACATAAAATTACCATTATACACCAACACCTTTTTGTTTTCTTCCAATCCGAGAAGTAAAGAAACTGATCATGACACTGATTGTCTCCACTGAAAACAAAAAGCGCTAGGTCCTTTGATGTAAACCACAGAGTGAGTCAGGTTAGACGATGAGGATGGAGAATTCCAAATATGAAAAAACCTACAGCAGTTTCCAGAGTTACGACCCAGTGGAGTGAAGGCTGGGGACTGGATAGAATTTGGAAATCCGGCTTTGTGTTGAAGGGTTAAGGCATTCGGATTCTCCAGTCATTTTAAAGAAAACTTCCTGTTCCTGCAGTTTTCTAGCAAATTCTTCTTCCAGCGTCTAAAACCAAAATCAGATTGTCATAGGATTACAAGGCAAAGTACAAGAAACCTATTATACTGGTGACATATTGCCTGATATAACATCGCAACTTCACACACCATCACAAAAAAAATCACCTAGCAATTATGAAATTGTAAGACAACCAAGACACAGCAAGCTAAGAACATCATCTGCCTGTAGGACACTCTCTGAACTGTGTGAAAATATAGTACTTTCCATTTTAAAATAAAATATAAAACCAAAAAACACCCTCCACCACCCTCTATCTGTTATTTAACACTCAGTTTTTGTAGTAGCCTACTGGCTTCTGAAATACATTCTGAAAACCAGAATTACCTCCACCTAAGAAGTTTTATATGCAAATATGCACACATGTGCTGCAAAAGGGAACACCGTAAGAGGCTGATAACACGCAAGCCTTTGTTGCACATGCCCTTCGCTCAGCTTTTGCACGTTTTTTTTTTTAACATCTTTTATTATTCAGTGAACTACAGCAGTTTTGTCCAGTAGCTTGATTCTCCTCCTCTGCGATACTTTTTGTATTGTCTGTATTTGCTAGATCCAACTCTTGATTATTTTCTGATTGATAAACTGCTCCGATTTACCTTTTTTCTTGGTCTCAATTTCTCTCTCCATTCCTTCAGTTCTTGGCTGTGCTCTTCATCTAGCTCTTTTAGCTTCTGAGTCTCATGCTCAACCAGTAGATGGCATTTTTCATTCTTAAAACAAGATAAAGATAATCCTTATGTAAAACTAATTCAGATTAGGCAACTCAACATTTGTACAGTGACATATGTTGTCCTAATTCTTTTTAATTAGCTTATTCCGTGTAAATAGTGACGTGAATAATTACAAGATAAAAGCATGTTACGAGGCTGCATTATCAGAAGCTAATCTTCCTATCAGAACCAACTGAGATAAGAAATACTTGTAAATCCAAATATACTGTTGAGTATCATTAAGGCAGCAGCTGACAGTGTTACTCAAAACTGTGTTTCACTGCCTAATAATGCTTTTCAAGGTCATACAGCATTTCTGCTTCGCTTTCTAAAGACAGTTTATATGATTTATTAATATCAATTACACTAAAAAGGAGGTCATTTTTTGGAAATATTTCAGCTCTTGGTGCCAAGGAGCTGAGACTAACAAATGGGGCTTAGAGAGAAATGTGCTTGCAGAAGCAGCCTCAGAATTGCCCTATAAAAAGGAAAACAATAATCAAACAACACATCAGCTTCTCATTCCTCTCAGTAAGGTACACATGCATCTGCCTAACTTTCAGAGGACTTCTGAAGCATGGTAAGAAAAAAAATTAAGTATTTGGCTACATCAAATCTTTGATTTTTAAGAGCAGTTGGCACTGGCAGTCTCTAAACCCCATGTTCTTGTTTCTAGGGTTCCCGTCCCAACTGGGTCTGATGCAGAGTACAAAAACACAGGAACAAAAATGACAAGCGCTTGGCTAGACCTGAGTGCAGCTAGGGGCCAATTTTTCCTCAGTGAATCTCAGAGTAGCGCTAATCTGCTCAATTTTACTTGAGCTGAAACTCTCACAAGACTCCCACGGTACTTGGGGATTTACTGAGGCGTATTAGTGGCATAGTCAGGGACTGTTTTTGCAGGATGTAAGAAAGCGAATAGAGCAGAACTAGCTTCATTGGTCCTTGGAAGATTTCACTGTGCAAAGGTTATCAGCAGGTGATCGTTTAATGCTTTAAAACTCCCCTGTGTCCCTGAAACAGGGAAAAGCAGATTTAGTGGAAAAGGAGATCTGGCCTCTGGTATACAGCAGCAACTTTTACAAAACGCATACCAAAAGGGACAAAATAGAGTTCCTTATCGCAAGAAGAGAATTCCTTCCAAGTACTTTCCAGAAGCTCAAGCACACATGGCAGCCTGCACTCTGTAAAATCCATCTCATTCCATGTGTGGCTACAAACGTCTTGTGGGTAATGCCTGGTGCTGCCTGCCTCTGTTCTGATTAATGACATTTCAGCAAAATCAGGTTAAAAGGAAATGTTGCCTACAGAAAATAGCACTGGGAATTTGATAGATATTCTAGAAGTCATCATCTGCTTCTGGTTCATGCTGCTCTTGCATGTAAAATTACTTCTCATTAATTGATGTAAGCATATGAATCTGGTTAAGCAGTATGCTGCAGGCCTTTGAAAGCAAAGTTGAAAAAAAAACCCTACACCAATCAGTAAAAATGAAGGAAAAGATGTTTCTGCTTTGCCTGTGTCTGTTATTAACCTGAATCTTCCCACTGAATGTTCATTTAATGTCATCTATTTTTAACCTGTAACTGATGCAGCTCTCTGATGTTTGCTTCACACTGCAACTGAAGGTCCCGCATTTGGTTTTCATGTTTCTGATGCTGAGCCAGTCTCTCATTCTTCTGTCTCTTTTCTTCTTGAACAGCAAACTAAAATTAAAAATAAAAAGATGGTTTATATTGTGCCTCTAGATACAACAGTTTACATGAGTCAAAAACCTGTATGTAACAGAATTAATACATAACAGCATAACTGAAAAGAACAGTTTTAAAAGATTTAAACAGTAACTGTATTTTCTTTATTCTTTCTTTTTTAAAATTCTTACAAAGGGAATGCCCTCACAGTTTTGTCTATCATTCCATTTCTCTGTCTGCACTCTAATTTTTCCTTAAAACACAACACATTTCACTTCCAGACTCCTGAAATTATCTCCCTCTGAAGCCGTGACACAGTAGTGTTGCTACAAGTGTCAGTTAAGGTTGCTGTTATACTGCTACGGGATATCGTATTTTCCAGATTGTTCATCCTTCCAGTGCTCACCATATGAAACCACGATTTGGGACTTTTGTGCATCAATACAAAGCAAATCTCTAAACCTCTTCACAACATTCCCTTTCGAAGAATGAGTGAATACCTACAGTTTTAGTTCAAAAGCTCACAAAAATCAAATATTCTTAAAAATATTTCACAGAATCACAGAACAGTTGAGGTTGGAAGTGACCTGCGAATATCAACCCCCTTACTCAAAGCAGGGTCAACCAGAGCAGGCTGGGCAGGACTGTGTCCAGTTGGGTTCTGAGTATCTCCACAATCTCTCTGGGCAACCTGCTCCAGTGTCTGATCATCCTCACACTAAAAAAGTGTTTTCTTACATTTAAGTTGGATTTCCTGTATTTGTATTGTGCCCACTGCCTCATCCTGTCACTGGGCACCACTGAGAAGAGTCTGGCTCCACCTTCTTTACTCCCTCCCGTTGGGTACTTATACACATGGATAAAATCCTCCTGAGCCTTCTCTTCTCCAGGCTGAAATGTCCCAGGTATTCAGCCTCTCCTCCTATAACAAGGCCCACCAGTCCCTCAGTCATCTTCAAGGCCCTTCGTGGGACTCGCTCCAGTAAATCCATGTCTGTCTTGTATTGGGGAGCCCAGGACTGGACCCAGCACTCCAGATGTGTCTCACCAGTGCAGAGGGGAAGGATGACTTCCTCTGACCTCATCTCCAGTGCATCAACCCAGTTTTGTACCATCTGTGAACTTGCTGAGAGTGCACTGTATCCCACCCTCACATTTACATCACATGAAGCATTTACACTATTAAAACTGGTTTTATTAATTACCTGCTTAATTTTTTCACGATCTTGGTCTGGAGAGGCTAATGAATTAATTCTTAAACTTTTCTTAAACATAGCCATTCGAGTCTTTGCTTCGCTTCGCTGGATTTTAGGCAGTCTCGCTCTTTCCTGAGTTTGCTTGTTCTTTAACTCCTCGATAAGGCGTTGATTATATCTCTGCATTTGTTCTGTTTCCTAAAATGTTAACCACGTGGAAATGTTACAGAGTAACTATTGTGTTAGAATATTTGCATCCCATTTCATCGATAAGCATGCTGTTCGAGTCAGCTTCTTTCAACAGAAACCAGTCCCAGCCCTAGTGATATCAATGGGGAGGAGGGGGTCTTCCACTTATTCCAGAGAACTCTGGATCATGCCCAACCCAGAAGAAATTCTCTAACGCTCTAATGAATATGAATACACATATATTTTATCAGTGGTTGTTCAACTCCTGAATTCCATTTTAAAAAGTCTATGTTATTCAAAGGGAGATACTTTTGTGGAACTGAACTTCCACTACTGCAGTTGTGAAGGGTCAGTTTGTTGCAAAAGCTGGTAAAAACAACAGCCACTATGGGGATAAACCAAACCATAAAGAAACAAGCCCTCAGTGGAGGCTGCTCGTGCTCCAGTCTCCAAGGACATCCTATAATATCTCTCTATTGGGTTTACATTTTCAAAAATTGAACTATTCTGATTAGTGTATCCTATAAAAATAAAATGCCTTGGGGAAAATAAGTGTTGTCTTCCAGGCTTTTATAGGATTTAGCTATAAAGAGGCAGTTGTCAGCTACGTGCCCAAAAGCTAATCCAGTTCATTCTGCTCATTTAATTCCAGGATGATTTACTAATGAGTAGATTTATTTAAACACAAGCCAAAACTGGCTTTGGTGTATAAGCAGAATTTGGTATTTTTAATAGAAAAAGGTTGATGTTGTGGTTGTTTGGGTTTTTTTAAGAATCAAAGGGAAAAATATGACCACTTATACTTCAACATACTACTGAGTTATTAAAGTAACACAATTAAGATTTTTTTATTTCAACAGAACATATACAGCTTCAAAATACCTGTGTGAGTCTTGCCTGTGCAAGTAAACAGCTACCAGTAGAGATCATAAGACTACTTGATAAAAAAAATTGATATTATAATACACAAAAGAAAGTGTCAAACTCAACACTAACTTTTTCATGCCTCTTAAGCAGCTGGTGTCTCTGCATGAAGTACTGATCTTTGAGTTGCTGTTTAAGGAGCTGGTGTTTCTCTTGTAGATGTCGCTCTTCCAGTTCCCAGATTGCAGCTTCACGAGCTGGAAAAAAGAGGAAGGCTGGTTCAGAAAGTACAATACAATACTTTCTAATCTACCTGCGAGTATATGTTTAGAAGTGGCCTACAAGTGCATTTTAAGAACAATGCTATTACATAGCAAATGTTTTTATCACAGTTCTAGATTAGTCATGAAGATCTTTGATTTCATAAATTTGTGACAGATTATTGTTTTGTTAAAATACAACACCAATGTCTGTTTTTCAAGAGAGTCTGATGCTGGATACCTCTCATGAGCTGCTGTTTGTTGTTGAGGCAATCTCGTTCAATAGTGGCTAGTTCTGTCTTCTGCTGCTGAATAATTTTCTTCAGAGATGCATCCAGTTCTTGTTGCTGCTTCTGCACAAATTCCTGCTCCTGGTAAAAACCAATAGAAGTAAATTAAATTGTGTTCTCCTAACCACATTACGTTTTAATGAAACTCCCAGTTCTCTCAGCATTAGCTATATATGAAAACAAATACATCTATGAAAATTTGAGCTAACACACCTCAGCTATAAAATTATGCATCGCTTCTATTTTCTACGTAGAGGGTAGGTAAGAGTATATTTAATGTTTAAATAATACCTTCAGAAATAAGACCAAAGGCAACTAGCCAGCAATCTGCATTTCATTCCATCTCTTGTCTCTCCTCAAAACAAGCTGCAGGTTCAAAGCTAGCAAAGACAAGTACTCAATATAAAGTTGATCTCATCATATCAAGGGTTAATTATTCATGGATGTAAGAAAATAAATGTATGGTTATTTTGCTTTGGATGATTAGTTAAAGCCTATTTATTTACACAGTTGGGTTTCAGATTTGTGTCTCAATCTCGAGTGGTTTATCTTGTCATGAACGCAAAGATATTGAGGATGGGAGTTCAGCAAGACTGCTATGAAGGCTTTTGCAGGAACTGCATTCTGCAGGACTTGCAAGCTTGTCACACCAGAGCTGAGCTGGCTCCTTGCAAAGCGATTTGCCATCTGCCTGATGCAGTCCCCATATCACCTGCATCTTCCCATTATCCAGGGTATATCACTCTGTTGCATCACGTCATGAAAAGCAGGCAGTAGTAAGAATCCCCCTCCCATGCCCCAACACCATACTGTTGCCTTTCTTCTTTGCAACTATGGGGGGGGAAAAAAAAAAAAAAAGCATCTACAAGCATGCAAGCATGCACACACACACTCTTTTAAGAATAAGAAATAAAAGCATATATTTCTACCATGATATAAAGGTCAAAAGAAAGGATGATGGCAGTGTCCTATCAGAGCTAAGGTGGGCAGCTGAAGCATTTGCTGTTACACATAACAAAGCAATGTTAAAGATGGTCTGTTGGAAGGGAGATGGGATGAAGCAGGAAAACAGTACTGGGCTACAGATGATCAGTGGAAGGGTCTCCTGAGCTATGTTTTTTTTTTTTTACTGAACCTATGCTACTTGCTAAAGGAGTTGCCAGCAACATATGGAATTGAATGCTCATTAAAAGTACTTTTTATTATGACCAGGATAATCCTGGTTTTCATCTTCACAGAAAGTTATTAATAGATGAGGCTTTCATCTCTCCCAGTGGACAGCAGAGTTACACTTAGACACGTAACACAAAACCAGAGGTGGAGTAAGTTGGTGCAAAGTTCCGACAGTGACAAACCTGAGGGCACAAAAAGAACTGGAAGGCCACGTCTGTAAATTAAGTCAGACATACCTAATCAAATATATGGACTGATGAAAACCACTGTTCCGTTTCCCTTTCTAGCTAAAAAGGGTAAGAAAACTAAAAGTTCGTTATTCTGAGGGTGCAGACACATAATTAACACGGCGTTTAATTTGCCAGGAATTTTTTTATTTGGAGGGAGTGGGGGGAAAGCTGTTCTAGTGTAATCATGGTCAAAAAGCAATGATGCTTGAGCTTTACTCAGTCATTTAAATATCATTGCTGCTCTCTCTACACAGTAAATCTTAAGTTTTATAATTGCTAGCACTATAAGATAAACCAGGCAATCTCAGAAAACACTCTGGTCTTTCCACTTCCCACATCTACTAAAATATCACATATAATACAGGTCACCGACTTTACTAAAGAACATGTTGGAAGGTTAAAAGGCACAGTCCAAGGCAGTCCACCTTTTTAAGATTACCACTTGGTTTTGCCCAATAAGTATCTTTAAACTCAGACATCTTTAAAATACACAGTTTCACTGCATACACAGCACAGAAGTCACACATTGTTTCTCACATGTGCTGAACAAATAATAAACACCAGAGAACAGTATTATATTGCATTTGTGTGAAACTTCAGTGTCTTGCCCAGAGTTAGTAACTACTGTAATTTTGATCTTTTTTACTATGAATAGTACATTATTCCATAAATTTGTGCTAACTAGTTTGGAGACAGCAGTGACATTGATCAGCACATATGAGCAGAAGGAGAAGAGAAAACACATCTGAAAAATTAAGGAAATAAAACTTTTGTTGCTTTGCATTTTAAAACTTACATCCTGCATTTGTGCGTTGAAAAGTGTACATGAAGACAACTGAAAAGACTGAATCATAACCTGAGCAACGCCCTGTGGGACACAATGTACTTCCTATGTCAGAATATAATGAAATATATTTCTGTTCTTAAAAAAAAGAAGAAATTAGATCTGCTGTATGTTAGTAATATACATTTAAAATGTCAAGGCTCATCACACAAAAGTAGTCACACTGACAGAAGTTCTAGGTATTCTAAAACTAAACATCTGCACCTTGTCTAGTACTTATCATTCCAAGTAAGGATATTTCACCTTTAAAATGGTCTCTTTCACCTCTCTTACTTTAACAAATTGAAACCAGCAAAGGAAACAAACTAAGTCACTACAAACACTATGAAAATTTAGGTTTTCGATTGCTTCCTTAAAAAGTTCAGAGACACATATCCTTGGTATGGGGAGAGCGCTGCAACTCAATCACATTCTATCCTGGGAAATCCCCTCTTGAATTAAACACGTAATCGAATAAAGTTGCTATTATTTTCTACTAGGTCATTCACATAAACATTTAATCTTTAAGTTACTCAATTCAAGCCTGCTCTGTTGTGGTGTGCACTCACTCTGTACAAGCTGTGGCCATCACAAAGCCAGTATTTTTATAAAATACTAGCCCCCTTTCTAGCTGGGTCACATAAAAGCAGCAAGTCTGAAGGCGTGAAATTATAGATGATGTCTCGTGAAGTTTCCATACACCTACACCTTGACATTTAAGTAATTTCATTTTACCTAATCTGTTCTGCTTCTATGAACAAGATGCCTCATGCTTACATATTACATACATTTTACTCCCCTGCGTTTATATTGCTCAAAACTTACTTCTGACTGTAACCTTTATAATTTGATCAACCTATGGGGTACTTACCACTCATAAAAGCACTGTAAATAAACTTGTTGTAGAAAAATACCGTCCTTTTCTGGTATGGCATACCAAATATTATGCTTAACAGTACAAATCTGGAAATCACTGCTCCTACATTTCTACATAGTATACTTACTCTATGGGATGTGATATGGGAGTACTTGAAGAAAGAGAGCAGTATGTAGGGTTAGTTTGAGTTAAGTTCCATATTCACTCAACAACAACAACAAGTGAAATAATCAGGCTGTGTGAATACTGCTGCCTTTTGTATTTTAGTAGCTTGAAGCTGCCATTGTTACCTGAGCATGCTGGCTTTGTGCAAGCTCCTCTTTCTTGCGTTTCATGAGCTCTTTTCTCAGCTCTTTTGGTGCTTTCTCCACTTCACATAAAACCTACAGTGTATATAAGCATGCAGAAGGTGGCAAAAGGAACACTTTTTCTCCACAGCAAGCATTACTGTGAACATAGGACATGCAGGTCAAGCACTAGAGGTACTGGGAAGCGTGCATTACTTCAGTGGCAGGGATGTTAGTTTAGTGAAAAGAGCTTAATGAAAAGAGAAGGAACAATACGTGCTTTATGTATGCCAGCACAGCGCAGAAAGGAGGTATATGCCAGCCTCTTTTTGCATGCAAATGCTGCCCAGTGCTCTCAGAAATGGCAGTCTCTTGCTTGCATTTTCACGCAGCAGCTAGGAAAGTCAATAGTTAAGAAAACCACCACCTGCAAAAGTGGTATTTTGTTGAAATACTACAGCAAAAGGACTACAGAGTATGTTTACCTCATGGTAAAGCTGTGAAAAATGGTTGGAAGTTTAAAATAACTTCCACTGAAAACCAGCTATTTCTGACACTGTCTCAAACATGAATTTATAAGATGCCATTATTAGTGTCTCCAACCATAAATGACATCTACACAGGTTATGTCTTTAAAATAATCATACAAGCAAATGAAATATTAATTGGTTGTGTTTGGTTCTGAAGAATTTAAAAGCAAAACCCACCAATAACTAAGTATGTTTTCAAGAAACTTTTCATGACACGTGCTGGAATGGAATGTGTTTCAGTCCAAGGTGAATTAGACTAGATTAGTAGAAAGATTCTAAATATAACTTGGCTAAATCAACTGACTGTTAATCTGTTAATTTGCTGATGTGTTTTATTTATTTTTAAGAGTTATAAAAATATAACATTGCACAATCTAATATAGCATGGGTAGTTTTAGAGCACCAGCTGCATTTTCCCTCAAACTGTCAATCGCCTTCTTAAGCTTTAAATACAAAACTATACACCCAAAAACAAATGCCTGTTTGTTTAATAGTGGAAGCATCATCAGAAAACAGAGTCCAAATCACCACATGCTATTCCTGATTCCATGAAAGAACTGCTTTTAGCTCAGAACAATACGTAAAATTCTTCCCGCTTTCCCATGTAGGACCCAATCACCAGTAAATAGAGAGACTCAAAAATGCAAGAGGTAGTGCAAAAGAAGAAAAATTGTTATTTACATATGAGCATATGGTACAAACTGAATATGACTTATTTTTTTTATGCACTTTTGTACTACAGGATCATTCTATGCAAAAGCATGGACAGTACAGATTTCTAAAGAAATCTCTGTGAGTCTAGTAACTATTAGAGCAAACACTAGAGCCATTTATATACAAACGAGCACTACACAATTGATCTGAAAATGAAATAAAACAGCTTTTAAGATGCAAAATTCATATGGGAACACATCACCTTCTCTTACTCTAATGCAAGCAAATTAATAGCATAAGGTGTCAGAGCCAAATGTCATTCATTTTGCCTTCACTGTATGACACGTATGAAACTACCTGTAATAGATTTTAGGTTATCCAGACTTTTCTCTCCTGGCTTTCCTTTTTGAGTTAAAAAACTAAATCCATATAACTGCTGTCACTTCATATAAAGAAATTCTAAACCACAACAGCACACATTCAATAAAAATCTATCAAGTTACTCTAACAAAAAAAAAATCTCTGGAATTTAAGTGGTTCTCAGTAATAATCAAGACCATATTCTTTTATTCGAAATTCTAATTTGATCAGTATTTACTAAGTAGCTATAGCTGGATTTGTTTGAAGTAGAAATCTTAAATATTGCTCACAGTCTTTAAGAAAATACTTTTTCTTGATTTAATATTTGAGAGAAAATATTTTATTAAGCATTCTGTGAAACATAAAATCTTCTAACTCGGTGACATTTTCTAGATTAAGTCAATACCTAAATCTTCCTGTTAGCTGTTTGTATTTCACTTTAGGCAGTAAAACAAAAGAAGTAATACTGACTGCTAGTAACCCTTCCACAACTCAGTATAGCACATGAGGTTGACAAGGCTTCTGGGAGACCTGATCTCAACTGTTTGCTATGCCCATACTCCTTATTTTCTATATTATCATCATTGTCTCTTACCTCCTTTTTTTTGTTCTTCAGCACATTCTGGAATTTGGACAATTCCTTCTCCTGTTCTGCTTTGATGCGTTTTGCTTCATCTCGTAAACGATTTGTGTGCTCCTGTTCCAAGCGTTCTATTGTCTGTTTCTGCTGTTTTTCTAGATTTTCTATTTCTTGATCATACTGTCGCTTTTTACTCTGTAAAAATAATTCGGCATCTTTTTTTAGAAAACTAAATTCTGTTCAGTGAAGTGCTGTACCACAGCAGAGGATGGCCATGATGAACTTGTTCTGGCAGGCAAGTTCTAGCATACAAGCTGGGCACCCCACAATGGAAAATATTGCCATTTATTAACAAGAATGAAAACTAAGCTATAGACATCATAAAAGGAAACACCTGATTGCTGCTAGTAGTATTCTGCCTACTCCATCAAGATGTCATATTTTAAGAGCACCAAAATCCAGAAACTCACTGTCATTTCCTGTTCAAAACGTCTGTACATCTGTTCTCGCTGTTGCAAAAGCTTATTACTGAGTTGCTGTTGGGCTCTCTGCTCCTCTTTCTGAAGAAGTCTTAGCTCTCTTAGTTCTTGACGTCTAATAATGAAAACGAATACTTAATATTGATGGGAAAACAAAAGAAGTGGAAAATTACAAAAGATTAAAAAGACATCCTCAACTTAGGCCCAGTAAAACTAGTTTTGAATTGATTGTCTTATTAAGAAACACTTTACATTCCTTTCTACTAACAAAATAATTGAAATTAATCCCCAAATATTGCAGAAATAAGATCATTAGCCCCCTTCTTTTATTCAAAGATGAAAAAAAAATCAGCTGCTAACCTCTTGTAAATTTTACTTTTAAAAACACTTACCGTAGAAATCTCATTTCTTCACTTTTTGAGTCATTTTCAGTAACTATTTTTGATGTGGTTACACTCACTTCTACTCCATCAACAACAAACTTCCGAGTTTTCTTTAAAGTTTTCTTCTGTCTTCTAGTTTCCTGAATAAAGCATTGGTAAGTTATTCTGTACTTATTCAAGTTATATCCTTTTTTCCCTTTTTTCTTAATATTAAATTACTTCAAGTATTTCTGTGAAGGCCTATGGTATAGTAATCAGGCGTTCTTCTTGCTTATCAGGTACCTCGCTAATCAAGTGAGAATTTGAAAAATTCTAATGTACTTAAACTTTCTCTAGTCAGCAAAGGAAAACTGTAATTATTGATCATGTAAACTGCCAGAAGAAAAAAAAAAAAATCTAGATAAACCCTGACCAGAACTGATGCAGTTTTATATTCAAGAGCTGAAGACAGTTGCATTTACTGTTTGCTTTTGACCACAATCTTCCCAGTCACCAAAGAAGCTATTTAATTCTGAAAAACAGTACTGAAACAGAATAGCAATTTACCCACCTACTTACTTCTGCTTTGGAAATAAATTAAACGAGTGAGTTTATTTTTTTTATTCACATATATTAGTCAAAAATCGTGACGATCTTGCCAACAGAACTGCAGAATTCTCACCTCTCAGAGCTGCTATTGTTTCATTACAAGAGAAGAGACCCCACCTGAAACTGCATTTCCGTTGTGTCAGGACTACTGCAAACACCTTGAAGTCATGCTTAGCACAGCTATGCCAAGTTATGATTTTTGTTTGGGTTTTTTGTTGTTGTTGGGTTTGGGGTTTGTTTTTTTTCTTCAAACCCATGGTTACACAGTCACTATTCTATTATGGCTATAATCATATTAGTATAAAGATATAAATAAAGTTCATAATCTGGAATGTGCTTCCTCTGAATAAGCTTATTCATACTGGCATAATTGCATTGCTATAGTACAACCATAAGAGTACAGTGTTTGGAATAAACAAGCCTGAGAGACTGTCTACCTTAGATCTAAATCTAAACAGAGACATAGAAGATGGAAGTGACAGGAACTCAATGTAAGATTAGATGTTATAAGAGATTTGTCCTGTTAAACAGGGATACTGTGCAGAGTAAGGCATTGAATTTTCTTGAATATCAGCTCTGAACTACAACCATTCACAAATCTTCACCTTTAATAGTTAGACTTCCTATTATATGCTAGTCTACATTTTAAAAATACAATTACACAATAAAATAAGAAAATAATTTGCAGCTCTGTAGCTTCTAGCTTTGCTGCATAACTGCACGAAATCCAGACATTGTTAGAGCGTGCAATTTAGAATACTTCGGTTTCTACAAAGTTTTATATTCCACACTGTTATGCTAGTTTCTCACTCAATCATTTTCTTTGTTGCAAAGGTCAAACTTGGAGATAATTTTAGGGTCACACTCACCTAGGATTTTATATAAAAATACACGATTGCTTATACTTACCTGTAAAGATATTGATCCTGTCTCTTTGTTTTTACTAAGGAAACTAGAAATTGACAAGTTCAAATCAATGCTGCTGTTATCAGCCGTAGAACCAGTGCCTGAATCTGCATCATTTTCCTTCAAATTCTCTGATTCTAGCTGCTGTAAAGTTTCAATATTGTCTTGATTATCTGTTTTGACTTTCTCCTCATTTTCTTCAGTGCTAATACTAATACTAGGGACTGGAGTGACTTCAGAGTCATCAGCTTGTTCAATGACAATATCTTGAAGCTTATTCTTCACTATTTCATCAGAAGTAGCTTCCAAAAGTTCTTTGTCTATCTGAATATTTTCCTGGATATTGTCACGTCTGCGCTCTTCTGAATTTTGGTCCATATCAGTCAGTTTATCCGCCACTTTATTAGAAATATCCTCAGGCTTCCTCTGTACTGCGTTCTGGTCTACATCAACTTTTCCAGACTCTTTGATCTCCATTTCCTCCATGCTGCTTATATTACAAATATCCTCATTTTCACTTTCTGCCAGTTTCTTGTCTACTTTGATCGCTTTATCTTGGCTTTCCGAAAGAGTTTCTTCAGAGCTGATTATCTCATGGACCTGCTTAGCCTGACTTTCCACTGGCTTATCCTCTGTCTCAGGTATTTTATCTCCATCACTGATCTGTGTTTCAGCAATACCACCTATCTCCTTAATGTCATCAATTCCATGCTTTATTAGTTCCTCTTCTTCATCAACCACTTTATCTGC
Source organism: Ciconia boyciana (assembly GCF_034638445.1). NCBI lineage: Eukaryota > Metazoa > Chordata > Aves > Ciconiiformes > Ciconiidae > Ciconia > Ciconia boyciana. The sequence goes on along the minus strand of NC_132941.1, from coordinate 53,270,179 downwards.
AGCATTAGGTAGAGTTTCTGTAGTGGTGTCTATTATCACCTCTTTCTGACCTTCATCTTTATCTTTCTTTTGCTCTGTAGTATTTTCTGCAGGGACCTTTTCTTCCTTACTTTCTGAGACATCTGTTCTGTTCTCCTCTTCTTTTTCACCAGTTTCCTTCGAAATGGCTCCTTCAGTTTCTACACTATTTTCAGTTGTAGGTACTATTTTCAGTTTATTATCTTCTGTCTGTTCATGTCCCATGTCATTTTCTTTCTCTATTTTTAGGTTGGGTTCATCCTTTATTTCTGATTTAGTTACCATATCAAGTTCTTTCCGTCCCTTCTGGGGTTCCTTATCTTCATGTGGTTTTTCCAGGCTTTCTGTATTCTTTTCAGCTGGCACTATTTTGCCTTGCTCATCTTTGCCAGTTGGCACAGAACCATTCTGCACTTTCGTATCACCAACAGTAGTATCACATATGTTATCAGTTGTTTTCCTAAATTTAATGTCCTCACATTCATCTCCAGTTGTTTTGTCATCTGGAAACATAGTGCTGGCTTTGTCCTCAATTGCATTACTTTCTGTTTTCTCAGAAAGAGATTCCAGAACAGAGGCATTCTGCGAAAGTTTATCCTCTTCAGAGCTGGCAATACTAAGGTCAGAGGATGCACGCTTGTCTGCAGGTAACTGCTAAATAATTAAAGGAAGAAAAATATTTAATCATTTTCTAACTTAATTAAAGCACAGTTCTACTGAAGAATACCTGAATAGAGATGAATATTGTATTTACAGGCAGAGTTTTATGAATTTGATAATCTCAGAGTAGTTCACTTGGTATTACCACAGAACAAGTGCACTAACTGCAGACAGGCTCTGAACAGACCACAGTTTCACAAGAACCCTCTTCCATCTCTCATAATTTAATAAAATATACTGTGATTGAAGGAAAGGGATCATGGCTAGCCCTCTGCCTCACGCTTAACAGAATCTTCAAGACTCTTCTTCCAATCATGTTGCCTTTTTTTTTTTTTATTAGTTCAGTTCCCTGGTAGTCCCAGCTACAGTTGGATTTGAAAGACACATGTCTTTGTGCCAGTTTGGCTAGGAAGAAGCTGTGTAGCTTAGTTAGTGCAGCACTGATAAAATGCAATATTAAGACCTTCTTCTGCTTCATCAAAAAGAGTATCTTTCCTTATGTTCTTTGTTAAAAATGCCTGAAAATTTTTTGGTCCGTTTTTTAATCACTGTGAAACTCCACTAAAATGGTGAAAGCCTCCAGCAGATCTGATTAAGTGGCAATACGGAACTAGAGTAGAAACAAGTAAATAACTGTAGAAATTGCTGCTGCTAGAATATGAATGAATGTTATCAGATTACATACAGACACACAAAAGAATATACTAATAAAGTATCATTTTAACCATAATTGCCCTTTCACTCTTCAAAGTGATTGCAGTATCTCTCTGTCTATATTTACTGTTAGAACACTGTAATTTGCAGATCAGGCTTCTGATTTGCCATTGGGAACATACTAGGTTAGCTATTGTAACAAGCATGGGTTTGATCACGCATTTCCTACCTTAAGGTTTTCCTAAGCATACAGAAAACAATTCCTTTTAAGTCAAAAGTGCATTTAATAGATTTCTTCACACAATTTTTCTAGAAGCTTAGTGTTGATCTCCAAGCAGTTTTTAAAACTACCACAAGTAAATAATGTAAATGCATCTACCTCAGTTTCCTAAACTGCTGCTTGTGTCAAGACAATTCAGTCAAAGGGTGGACTTCACTCCAACCCTCCTGGGGACTGATGGCTTAGCAGCTCATCAGTGGAGAAAGGTGGTGGGTGATGCCTTGGGAGACAGAGAATAAGTCCTGGTGGAACTTGGTGGGAATACATGCTTGGAGATCTGCTGGGGTGGACAGGGAAAGCGGTACGAAGGCCAGGGGATGTGACTAGCATGGTGAGGGGCAAGGAGGAAATGGAGGTATGCTTCTTGTGCACTTGCATTTGGCTTCTTTGTCGTTGCTGGTAATGGTAGCTACTGGTGGTACTGGTCACTGTCCGTGTTTATAGCGCTTGAGCCAGTTAAGTCAGAAAGCACACTACCTGTATACTCTGCAACCTAGTACCATATCATTAAACTTCATGGCTTTGCCCTTTCAGGAACTGAATTTGTGTTGTAAGATTCTTAAGCATCTTTAGGAATACATTCATAAATGCAATTCTGTCTTGGTAAAATAGGGGGTTTTTTGCTTTTGTTTTTTTCTCTGATGGCCATGTTGTAAAAACACAAACTTAGTTTATAGCATAATGCTCACATACCTTCCTTAATGTTTTAAGCACCTTATGGAATACAAATACACATTTACTTGTTCATCTAGGCATTTTGACTTAAAACCATTTATATAAAAATCAGTATCTGATTTTTAAAATTCTATACTACGTATACATTTAAAAATAAATGAGGGTGATATTCTTTATTAGATAATATTCTTTATTATTAGTTCTTAAGGAGTTTAAGAACATGCTAATTTTGAAAAAGCTGACTACTTATTTTGTAATAAGGTTACAGTATGTTTATGTTGTTATTCTTAGAAGACTTGATGCAAAAGTTGGGTAGTACATCAAAAACTGAGTTCTCCATAGGAAACTGGTGATTGAAACTAGTTGGATATTCAAAAAAGTAAATTTTAAACTGACCAGAGAATTTTCTGTTTCTTCTTCTTCATCCTCATCTTTACCATCTTCAACTTCTTCTGTAACTTCAGCCTTAGCTTCTGCAATCAATTCTCTTATTGGTTTATTGGTAGTAACAGTAACAAATGGATGCTTGTGAAAATAAAAAATAAGCACAATATTAAGTGCTGACTTCATTGTACACAGTGGGAAAATCATAACTTGAAAGAAATATTAATTCAGACAAATGTTACTTTGGTTCTCTTAGTTAACATTAATCATAACTGTCCTAATGTATTTTTCTCTGCAAAGTTTTAAAATCAAAACATTTGTATTCAAATATACTGTGTAAGTAGTCTAACAAACTTGCTAAAATACAAATAATTCATTTATACTGACCTGTTTCACAATCCAAAGAACAGAAGTAGGAAGATTTTTTAAAAGGTTATTTTTCCGGGAAACAAGTTTCATTTTTTTTTTCAGTTCCACAGTTAAAATATTTTCTGATAAGCTTTATCTAGAAATATTCTTTCTAGAAAAAAACTGCTTTGTCTTTAGAACAATTTTTCCTGACAAGAACATAGAATTCAATATTTTTCTTCAAGAGGAAACAGCTACCTGTTCTTCTCCTACTGTCTGAATCTTCTTTCTCTGCTTGGCCCTGCTCCTTAAATCTATTCAACATATGCCAGATGTATTCTGGATAATGTAAATGCATGCTGACGTTAAACAGAATCAAACGTACCTAGTCACATCTACTCCTGTTTAGCTGTTCTGCAGTGACAGCATTATAGAGGAAGGCTGAGCACTAAAGCTTTTAAAACACCTGTCAGCAATTGACTACTTATGTAAATATCTCCTTCATCCATTATAAGTATCAAAGTATAAATACTTATGCAAAGTAATTAGTTATATTACATCAAAATATGTAAACAAAGAATTTGATCTGCACTTGGTATCATTTAATCAGATTTTACCAAATAAGGATCAATGCAACAATGTTAAAAACAGATTGGGTATGAACACTTAATTTGAAATTATTTAAATAGTTACTATAATACTGCTCCGCTTTTAAAAAATACAAAATATGCTTGCCTTTAAACAATAGTTCTGAACAATTAACTCTTCTTACCTGTAGAAGTTGAGTTGCGCTCCACCTTGCATCTACATTCTTCTCCAAACATTTCTTCAGAAAATCTTTAAAATCTGATGACCTACACAAAAAGCAAACAGGTAGTTCTTCTTTTGTCTTGACATCAGACTAACGTATAGTGAAATATTCTTTTGTTTTACATGCATCTACAATGCAACTCCAGGTCCTTTTATTGATTTTGGAAAACACAAAGACATACAGGAATGCAAAGACCAATGTGGCACAAATAAAATCTTTAAAATATTTGTCCATTTATAGAAGAGCTTACTTTTGGCTCTGGATTTATAATACACCACATCTGCTATAACACTAACTGAATCACATAAAGATATTAAAATGACCAAATAGATAAGGGCTTTTTAAAATGTTTTCTTAGTATAAAAATAGTCTCCTTTCACCTGATGTTCTTTTTCAGATGGTCTTCAGATCTTTTACTACATTTGTAAAAGCTACTTTGAATACATTTTAATGCAAAATCTGCAAAATATTTCTGTATAAAAGCTTCTATACAGAACTACAACAAAAAGACCGCAGTCCCAACTGTATAAGGAGATATATATATATGTACGTATACACGTCCAAACAAACATATATAGAATATGTACCTGACTTTATGCATAAAGCTAGTCCCATAAAGTTCAACAGGTCTATGCCCATGAATGTTAAGTTCAGCAAATACACGACTTGGCATGCCTCGTACTCTACAAACTGGGATGGGAAAGTTGTAAATAAAATACTAACCATTTTGAAGGCTGTGCTAATGTAGGTGGATCAGATTTTGCTATTTTCAGAAGCACTCGCATTGGATTTAATTCATGATGAGGTGGCTCTATTTGAGCCATTTCTATTAAAGTAATGCCAAGAGACCAAATATCAGCCTTGTAATCATAAGGCCTGTCTTTAGACGTCTCGCACATTACTACTTCTGGAGCCATCCTGCAAAGAGAATAATGAAGTACCAGGTTAGAAAATGCACTCTTATCTGTTCTGAAAAAGGCTCTTAATAGATAAATTCACTGAAGCATGTTAAGCAGCACATTCTACTCTCACTTAATATATTTACATGATATTGTATCAAGCTTGTAATATTAACAACAAAGGTAATATTAAGATATTAGGTAATACTAAAAAGTCAGCAAAACAGTGCACTTACCAATATGGTGTACCAATAAAAGAATCTCTTCTTTGTATTGTTCTTGTGTTTTTAGCTGATACTCCAAAATCCGCTAAAAACAAACAGTAAAATGCTATTAACTACGTGGTGGAAAAATTATATTTTTATATTTTACAACTGTCTTTTAAAATGTTATATGTTCCATTCTGCAGTATTAAAACTTCAAAGTGAGATAAAAATATTTGTGTTTTGACAACTGAGTGCCAAGGTTCTATAGCACTTCTAATAAGATATTGAATAAACGTTATTCTCCATTGCTAAAAAAAAGTAATGCTACTGTTGAGTTGTGTGGGACAAGAGCAATGCATTTATTTACCACAGGAATAAGTGGGTTAAATTATTTTAATTAGAAAATAATTTCTTTAGCCTATGAAGGCTGTATTCCTCAGACATGGCATTAGCGCTCTCATTAATTCAACAACTCATTCAATTTTTAATTTCAGGATTCAAATTCTCATAAAGCCACATTTTCCCTTTATCTTACGGGTTTCTTTCCACATGACTTTTCACTTTTCACATCTGAAAGCTTGCATATGCACCTTTGATGTAACATCCAACCAAAAATCAACTTTATCTTTGCAATTAATATTACTTGTCTGTAAAGCACTACATTTCTCACTTAGGAAAAAAAGACAACATTTAAATAAGTGTTATATGCTTATTATAGATGTAACTTTCTTAATTAAGATCTAGAGATTAGAGCAAAGGGACAAAATAGCCATATGTTGCTGTCTAATCTGTACAAAATTACTTGATGGGCTCAACACTTGAGAAGCCTAATTTTGCTCTCTGGAAAAAAAACCATTAGGACTAAGAGAGCTATTTGTTCAAATGCAAAATCTGAAATCTTGAGGGACTAGAGATAACAAAATAATAAAACTCAAATCCTTATACAAATAAAATGCAATGAAGGAAATTTATTTGCCGTTCACATATTTGTAAAAAAAGGAATTACCCATTTCTGTGTGTACCAGAATCAAAATACGAATAGTTTAAAAAGTGTAAAATGCTCTTTCAAGGGATGCTGTACACTTTTCAATACTAAAGTAAATTTTTTTTAGAAATCTTAATTAGCAAACCTGAATACATCATTAAATGTATGTGTGGAAGAAATCTCCCTGTGGTCTGAACTGTATAGTAGTATCTTGACAGCCTGCACAGTGCTGTATATCAGCTAAGCTTGACAAAATCTTAAAATAGTTCCAGTCTGTATGAGGAGGAGCCATGTCATGTGAGGCAAATAAAATGAACAGAAAAAAATGATTCTCTCTCTGACCATGAGACTCCTGCTGTGATCTGTGATTTCTTTTACGGTAGCACTAAGAAACTAAGATAGTGGTTCTATTACATTTATAAGGCCTATGAGTCCATCACTAAATCTTCAGGCTTCCAAGAAAAGTTGAAACAGTAAAGTTGCCCAAACTTTGTGGATGAAGAGAAAGGCACATGCAAGTATTATATGTACAAGTAATAATCTTGTGCAAGGAAATCCACGCAAAAAGCACAGGTACACTTCACTGATCAATGTAGCAAAGCAGGTTCTTAAATATTCTCAACTTCTCAACAGAAATTATGCACTATACCTTGCAGACACACTGCGATCAATATGAGTTAGGTAGTGGATATATTTGTGAAGTTGGACACATCTTGCTTACATTTAAAAGGAACATCTGTAGCAAGGCTGGGAATTTAGAGGCCCAGTGCACTGTGGCAATCTTCTGATTCTCCTTACCTTTACCCTCTGCGTAACTTGCATCCAAAGACGTACAACTAATCACACACATCATGTAGAGAGAAGTTTTTGAAACCTGAACACAAGCTGCTATGTCATGAAACTATGACACTGGTAGAGCCACTGTAAAGGCTGACAGCTTATACACATTTTCCCCTAATGAAGCCCTGAACAAAGTGGATCCAGACAATTCCTATCTTTTCCTGGCTGAATGAAGGGATGCTATTCACCACCAGTAGTCCTTTGTCAGTTCTTCATGGAGGAATCCTCATGGATTCCCTACCACATATGAGGGAAAATGTGGATGACTGCTTAAATTCAGATTAAAAAAACAGGAATCAACAATAGTAAGCTTGTATTAATTTTCTTCCAGAGTATTCTATCTTAATTTCAGTGCAATGAACAATTAAAAAAGGCATGGAAAAACTAAGTTGAGTAATTAAGATGATTACTTCTCTCTCTCAACAATGGAAGAGACAACAGTACTACATACTAGTTTTTGGCGATTGTGAAGGATATTCATTTTCTAAACTAACAACTTCAAAGGGAAGTTCTGATGTTACCATAGTAAAAAGATAAGTATAATTAAGAACATTATACTAAGAAACAGTAGGACCTGTGTCTGACTTTAGGCAACTTGGTACAGATATTGATATGACTCCTACCCCTGCTGATTTTGAAGTCTGAAAGATGTGCCAAGCTTTTTTTTTTTTTCTTTCTTTCTTCATAGTAGCAAACCACTTGCATCTGAAAAAACTCTCATTTTTAGATTGATATTTAAATAGATAAATACTGAACTCTGCCAAACTGCAGCCTAAGGAAAATACAATTATAAGACCATGCAAAGTTCTGGGAAAGGCTTTTATATGCAACATGCTTACCTAGTTTAATGTCTCCATCTAATGTGAAAAGAATATTGCCAGCTTTTAGATCTCTGTGGATGATCTTATTTTCATGCAAGTAGTTCAGTGCTTCCAGTGTCTGCCTGCATACCACTTTGATCTGCGGCTCTGTTAATGGCCTTTCAAGCTCTACAAGAGAAAGAGGCAGAAATAAACACAACATTTTTGCATTTTATGTTGTTATGTGTTCACAGCAATCAGTATAGAGGTATATGTGAAAATTAATTAATCTGACAGATTGTGAACATCATATGTCAGAAAAACTTCTATCTTAAAATATTTGCTCCTTTCAGTAAAAATTTCATCCCTCGTACCCAAAACCCTTCTCATTATGAACTATGTATACCTACCTACCTGAACTGTGAAAAAGCTGCACAGTTTAGAGATTTGTTCTTTTATATGGTACACTGAGATGTTAATGACTAGATCCTTTACTTACTGGTATTAGCATTCACCTAATTTGCGGAAGAAGCACAGAAAAATCTAATTTTGAGGTTGATGCAATATAAAAATGATCACAATCTACTTTGGAAGATGGCAGGGGAAGGGGAAGAATGAGATCCTGAAAAGGGCTCATATAGATTATGTTGTAACAACAGAGAGCTCCATAAGCATATGAGAACAACTCATCACATTCACTTAAAGGATCAAGACAAAAACGTGTTTTGAAAAGTAAATAAACACTTTAAAAATGAGAGAAAATTAATCTAACTCAAGTTATAATGTCCATAGATATAGGTGTAAATGCTAATTTAAAAACCTCAACATTCAACACATATAGCACACCAATTACATAAATATTTGCATTTCAAAACAATATATATGTGAAACAAGTTTTAAAATATATATAATTGTAAGATGCTATTAAGTTTATTATTTGAAGCAACTTATTTACCCAACATTACTGCATCTACTGCTCCACCTGCACAAAATTCGATCAGGATCTGTATACAAAAAAAAAGAATACACAAATTACAAATTAAATAGTTCCGCTGAACTGAACCATTGATTAAGGGAGCATTATTGGGAGACCCAAGTTTTAGACTATTTGGCCTTGACAAATTATTTCACTAACCTCTGCAAAATATTGGTACTGTTACCCAGCTAAAAGTAGGGCTGTGCTGCTCAAGCAAATTATTTGAAAAATACTTGGAGATCCTCAGACGTAAGTTTTAATCCAAAGATAAAATTCCGTAATAAAACTCATAAAACATAATAAAACAGTCAGCTTGAATCTGACTCATAATGTGATTTACATAATCCCTGCAAATTCATCTCTCGATTATTAAACTGTACTTCTATAGTATAATCTCTGACTGAAATGTCCAAGTGTAAGAGCTACATTTTCCAGTAGCAGATGTTATCTCCTCTATTGTTTCAGATGAGATGAAAATATGGAAAAATACTCTTAAAAGTTACAGAAAATGAGTACATTCAGATGTTTACATTCATTTTTCTCCATTTTCATTGATGCCTACAATACATCAAGACCTTTATCCCAGAATCTAATAATACTAGAACAACTGCATCTCCAGTTCTCAGTTTCCATTTGAAACAAAAATAAACTGCAACTATTTTGGGGCAAAACTATGCTGACATGTACGACAGAAAGAACATACACAAAGGAGAAAGAGCGTAGACAAAGGGAATGAGGAGGGCAAGAAAGAGGAAAGGTCATCCAAAACTGACACCCCACCCTTCCTTATGTGTTTTTCTTCTTCAATTTGAACTTTAAATATTAAATTATAATTTTCAATCTGACAGCTAATGAGTATTTCTTGTCAGAATCCTAACAGTCATTATTCTAGGAAATAATATCTTGATTTTCTCCTTTAGAGTACTTTTAAAATCAGAGTATAATTGCCCATAAGAGAGGAAACCTCAAATTATACCTTATACCATAACACTTATATATACACCACTTCTGTTACATATTACTTCAAATAACTGTTATAATTAATCCTCACAACAATGGTACTAACAAATGTATTATATAAAGCAACTCTTTGTAAATCCTCTAAACCATTATTCCATTTACATGCTTCTGCACACCTACTGCCAAGTAAGTTAAGTGTGGGAAATTGTCAATAACAAATTTCTTTCTCTAAAATTTGCTGTTTGATCTGACAATCTGACAAAGGCCTCTTTGGTAGAGAAATTGTGTTTCTAAAACTGGAAAGCAAAAACATATTTTTAAGTCCAACCATCATTCTTTTCTTTTTTTCCTCCACTAAATTCTGTTTACTTACCACATCATTATAGCCTTCCCTTTGCTGCTTTCATGCCTCTGCATTTCACTGTAACTATATATCTACAATTTTATTTTCAAACTATTTACTCCTCTTCTATCTTTATTCTGCCAGTGAAGTCTATCCACTCAGTTTCGTATTCTGCCTTTATGCATACTTGCTTCCATGCTGACCTTTATGCATGGAAATTTTTTCACTATTCCACTGTTTTATAGAATATCATTTTACTCCGCATTCAGATCACACAAAGTTTTCATAAAGCTTATCAAAATAAATCTACATCAGAAAACATGGTATTCTGAAACAACTTCAATTGTTTTCATGCTTAAAGGATAAAGCATATTTGTAAGACTCCAAGGAAATTTTCTTTTACTTGTTTTAGGTATCTTTTAAAATTATAAACTCTTTTTAAAAAAACATGTATTCTTTGTACAATTCCAAAAGCACGTATAAATATTGCACTGGATTGCCTAAAAGAAAAAACTGTATTTTCATAGCTAAAGCTATTCAATGCACAGGATATAGGAGAAGAATGACATACAGTCATATATATGCCCACTACATGTCTATGTACAAATATCTAGATTTTAAGTAAATTAATTATGGTTCAAGTCCTGGCAAACTGTCCTTCCTGGAAGTACCAATTAATTCACTCGTATCTAAAATACATACTTCACAGGCTGACCTTTTCAGCATATTATTTATTTTTCAGCTGCCGATTCTGAATCTCACTCTAAATTGTGCTAATGTAATTAAAATCTGAGTCCTGCTGTTACAAATAAGTACTAAGAACTCTCTCCATACACCAAAATGAACTGCTAATTTCCGAATTTTAGATTCAAACTCCCGACCAAATGACTCAGTGTAGCTCAATTTTACAGTGACAATTTCCTAAAAGTCAGACCCACAACTTACAAATTAGTTTTGAAACTGAATAGTTATCACAATAGTAACAACCCAGAAGAAATGTGATTGACAAATGATCTTTTAATAAAGCAAAAAAAAAAAGTAATTTCAATAACCTTTTGAAATAAGTAAAATAATATAGAGAAGAAAAAATACCTACCCACAGATTGTTTTCATAGTAGAAAGCATCGAGGAGCTTAACAATATTAGGATGATCACAGGATGCTAAAATATCAATCTCAACCATGTAATCTTCAAGTTCTTCTTCTGATTTAGTATCAATCACCTTTGCAGCAGCCAGTACTTTCGTTTCTTTGTTCTGAGCCTATAAAAGTCACAGCAAACATATATATGTGAATTTCACCAGAGAACTGTCACCAGCAAAAAAACCCCCAAATCACACAACAAAATACCCTCTCAACATTTCTGTACTACTTTCCTGCCTTTTGTTTGCTTCTCTACAAAAAGAGAACACCTGCATATTAAAGACCAGATAAATTCTAGCAGAAGAAGGGTTTAATAACTTTTCTCAAGGTCAAGAAACAATGAAAGACAGGAATGTAAAAATACTTAATTCTTGTCACATTCTTTAAACCATCATACAGTCAATAGCTTAGGGTCGTTACTATTTTGTACTTCTAAAATGAAATTCTGTGCTGCTCCTCAAAAAACGATCTATTAACACTTGGCAAGGAGCATTACGTAGCCTCCACCCTCTCATTTCTGACCGCACATTCTTGCCCTTCTGACACTCCCCACGTTGTGGCAACACAGCTGTTGGCAAAGCCACCTAGAAAAACAGATCCTCTACCAGTAATCAGTAGGTTACCCTCTTCTTCAGCCAGGGGCTGTATTCAAGCTCCCATGTTAAAAAGCTGCCAAAGCCATCATTAATTTGTCTAGGCATTTTACTCTGCTTCAGAAACCTAGGAGCAATTCCATAGATGGCTACTCATTGAAGTTGGCCACACTGAAAATGCTGCCAGCCTCTACTTTATTACTCCACACCTTAAGACTAGGGAGCTAGAACTGCTGTAGTGATAAGGTCAACTGGAGAACAAGTAAGATTTTGACTTGAAAAGCAAAAGGAAAACAAGACCATGGGTACCCAAGGGAAAAAAAACCCCACATTTCTGCTATGCATTTAAATAGTCTTTGGTTTTTTTTAAACATAAGAAATTACAAACAATTAGGGTGACTGTTATTTAAATAGCAAGAAATTTCAGAAACCGGTTGCTGTACATACTTATTCACAGAATATTGCTGAGAAACTAATCCAGCAAAACTAGGCAAGATGAGATTTTTTTTTTTAAATATGTGGGGGATAAAGCAAATATTAAACACACAGCCTATATATGTGTGTGTACATCTACACACACACACAAGATTATACACACTTTCTAATAATTCTCTTGCAAGTTATGTTTGAAGGAATACCTTAACTTGGAATTTAGTAAACTTTAAACAAGAAGGTATATTTTCTCAAGCCACCATAAAAACACTAGCTTGTCAAGGCATTTCCAGTGGTTACCTTTTGCCTCTGAATAAATGAAGTTGTAGGACTGAAGTCTACTTCACCAATTATACATAAATACCATGAAGAAAAGGCCTAGATTTACTCCACCTAGCTTTTGACATTCAAATGAAGTTAAATGAGAAGTAGGGACATAGGCTCTCCCCAAAGCAGCAAAAGACAAGATCCTGCAGGGGCAATTCTAACTCCTGATGTGAAGCATCACAAGGTGGTTCGTCCTGTCTCTCTGCTGGTGCGGCTGCTGCACAGGGCATCTTGGCCCCAAACCTAGTTGAGATGAAGCCAGGACAGGACACAGCAAGAATCCCAAAACCTGACTTTTGTCACCTAATCTCCTTATACTAATATCAGACAAAAGATGATATGAGACAGTAAGTAAGAATTCTTAAGAATGATTTCCAAGGTCTAAAAGTTACTACTTTCACAGCCATAAATAATTCTCTCAATGTGGCAAAAGAGAATAGAAGATTGAAATATAAATGTTTATGATAACATTCAGAAAAACAGCAATAATAGCAAAACACACTTACAAGCACAGTCCTAGTTGATTCATCTTATGTTGAGGGTAAAGGTTTCCTGTAACATTTATTTTTATCTCAATATTCTTTGCCAAACAAAAAACAACCAATCTTCCCAACCTCAATATTTGCCCTCCCACTTTTGACAACAAAGATAAGGGATCCGTATATCATTATTCGAAAACAAACTACTGAGTTTTCCAACACACATTCTAATAACAAAAAGGTCTGCTTAATAACACAAACATCATTTGTTTTGGTTTCACGTTTTACAGCAAGAATGAAAGACCAACCTTTCTATTCCAGAGCTGCATTGTAAATTAAACATGAAAGGTGAAACAGATGTCTGTCTCCACAACAGAATTAGACTTGGTAGCTTTACATGTGCAGAAAAATGGTTGTTAAAGCACCTTTCTAAAGAAGTCAAATATTAACTGTAAATTTCCTTTTTTGAAACATGCATGGCCACACACTCTCCACTGTACCTTACAAGAATACTTTAAAAAAAAAAAAAAGTGAAAAAAATTCTGAAATTCATTTTTACACAAATTTGCATGTAAACTATATAATGGTAATAATATTTTGTTTATATAAAACTATTTTAAACTTCTACATCAGGTAACAATAACAGATGTTACTGTTTTCAGATTCCGTTTCACCTCAGAGAGAGAGAGAGGCAGGCATTGGTAAATTAGTGTGCATGATTACATGCTAGGGAGTTTGCTGCATTTATAAAAACATATATTGTTTTTTTTCTATTGACAGAGTACTTTGTATTTTGATTTTTCCCAGATCCTTTTGCTTGAAGTAACTAGAAACCTGCTTTGAATAAGTTTCTTTTATTTCCTCCTTGTGGTAGCTCTATTAAAACACCTCATTAAAAACCAGAAGTGATTATAGAGACAGTATGATTATCTTTATGAGCATCTTAACAATTATAAACAAAACAAATGTTTGCCTTTGTTCTGACTTGAGATAGTAAAATTTAGTAGGTCTAGATCCAGACTTTTTTCTAGTTCTCAAAAGAAAAAAGCTTTAGAATTAGCATATTTCCACTAGGTATTTCTGAGGACTGATAAAACATTTTAAGTATACATCAAGTTACACTTGAAAATAAAAAAAAAACCCTTTATATATTTTAAACATTATTTTAAAAGTTCTTTTTGAATAACACATTATTCATCTCCAGCCCACAATGCACTCTATAATAAATACCCATCTCTGTGACTTGCTGTAAGAAGCACATAAGAAATATGCTCTTTTGAACTGTGTAGGAAAGGATTTTACTGCTCATGCATAAGATTTATGTAGAACTGTATTGTGGGGAAGAGAGAAACCTCTGGACTAAGAGGAACAAAAAGCATTTACAGCTTTATGTGGGCACGTTTGTTTTTTCTAGACTTTGGCTGAAGTCTTTCTTCTGCCACATAACATTCTCCAAAGGTCAGAGCAGGAGCAAAAATGTTTGTGAAGATGCAGTCTTGATTTGCGTATACTCATTTTGCATTTGGGTACATGAACATTTAAAGTCAAATAACCATTCATATTACTCAGAGGTTCTGCCCTTTCAAAATATGCCCTGTATCAGTAGCCCAGCAGTTTCTTCCTATATTTTAGCCCTCAACTACCAATTCAAATTATTCCAAATGCTCTGCGTAAATAGATTTGATTCTGCTTCCATGACAGGTGATTTAAGCTTCAGTCCTACACTAAGCAATCCAAACTGGCATCTTCAATGGTTATGGTTCAATCCTGCCTTATGTGGAGACAAGGAAGAAAGGGGGGAGAAAGATTTTCTTTCTTTGCATTAACAAAATTTGATCTTTTCAGAAGGTTCATACACTGGTTGAAAACTGAACTGGAATAATTCATTGCCCCAAGATCTGACTAATGCAATACGACATAGATATTATTAACTAATATATGCAACAATACATAAATATTGCAATGCTTCCACCAAAATTTCTATTTGGATTATATATTTAAGGTTCCTGCAGCAAACATTAATTTACAGAGAGATAGTATGCACAAGGGAATAGCAAACTGTATGTTACAGCACGGTTCTTGCAATGGATGGCACAGTCTCATAAGCAGAAAACACTCAGAAAAATACTCTTATTCTCCTAATTCTACGATAAAGTACTTTTAGAAATATGGATTGCAGGTTTGCATAGAATAAATATGATCTTGTAAATTAGAACTTGCAAATTACTTTCTGAACTTAAATCCCTCAAAAATGGCAATGACATCTAATGCACAAAAATGTTGTAAACATTTGAAAACTTATCAGTACAAGAAAGAAGAATAACTGTTCTAGACAAAACTAGGATCTGTGAGTATGTGAAATTAGTGACTCCTCCCTATCAATCCTGGATTTTTATACAGTATCATAGATCCAAATATAAGTTTCAGAGCCAGAAGCTTTGTGAAGAGACTGATAGCAGAATATTAAAAGGCAGGTTTACTGTCTGGGCACTCAGCCAAGACATCGCATATTCCCAGCCATGGACAGGAGGGAAAGCAGAGCCACTGTTCCAGAGTAATAGGATTACAGCTCAGAGATAACTCATAGTCTTTCATCTTTAGACGACCAATATGAAGTTTCAGCCTTGGTTGTGAGGAGCTGTTTCAGTTTCCTATCACCAGCAAATATTTCCTTCCCAAATGTGCAGCTCCCCTCCTGCGATGTAGCATGTAGACATCTAAAAATTAAACACTATTTACAACTGCAAAAGTTAAGTACGTCCTTCATCCATTGTTCAGCCAACCGTAAACAAAGCTGAGATACAAGATAGAAAATTGTTCATCACCTTTCTTCCTGATGCCTGATCTCTTTTGATTTGTTATATAACCACACTGCATGTTTTGCAGGCAGCAAAACAAATCAATTAAGAAGCTCTTCCTTTCTGACTCATTCTTCTCAACAAAACTATAATCATAGATCACCAAAGCTGCCAAAAAGTGAAAAATATGCGCATCCCTATTCAACAAAAGATGTTTTTACATGTAATAAGCTACACTTTTGTGTAAACCTGGGATTGTCAGATCTATCTCCATATATGCTTTCTGATGATGTCTGAGTAATCAGTACTGAAAAACTGTCCTTGTACAACACAAAGGCAAGAGCTGTTCCTCAGAGCTATCAGAAAGCAGTGGATCTCAGGCTTTCTTAAACATATGAACCAAGGACAAAGAATTGCTATAATTTCAGATTTTAACAGCCTGATCAAATAAATCTGTAAGAAGTAGTGTGGCCTACTGGAAAAACTACACTGGACTTTGTTTTGTATAAATTTACTATAGTATATTTAACATTGTCCTCTGCATTTTGAAACTAAAACTCTATGGCTGACCAGTATCAAGTGTTCAAACTTCTTTTCAAAACATGGAAAGGTGTTCTTTATTAGTGAATTTTAGAAAAAAAAAAAATCTACTTTAATTAGTCAGATAAAAGGACGCATTAATTCTAACATCAACCATTGAGAAATGTAATTAAAAGTACCAGTTTGAATTCAAGAGCAAATAGCTACCTATGCAACATTAAACCAGAGTTTTTACAATAAATCACAAATTAGGCCAATGAAGGAGGTGGCAACCTCCACAGATTTCTGGAAATTAAGATGAGCCAGTTGCTTCAAAGAAGCTACGTTATTTTGCACCAGTCTTCACTGCACAATGTTTGAAAATGCAGTAGTAATAATAATAAAAAAATAATCTATGAAGAATTTCAATTTTTTGTTTAATTATATACATGGTTGGTCCAAGGAATTAAAAACGAGCTAACTTCAGTTATACCTGCTAAAACTTGTTGAAATGACTGTTACAAAAGAACTATTCAGAAGATAATGAAAGGATAGTATCTACCAAAGAAGATGATACACCCTTAAACTACAGCTTGATCAGCCAAAATTTTTCCCTGCCTGCACAATGTATTGTAACTACCTACTATACAGTTTCTTCTGCTGAAGAAATGTTTAATGGCAGGGAAAAAATACTTAAATAGAAGTGTAGATAAAAGTGCCTCTATTTCCTACAAGCAAACAGTATTACTAACAAAGAGGAGCCCAGGGTGCAACCCACACTACTGAAGTACATCTTTATGATCCTGCGGTCTGGTGCTGCCTTTGTGGCTATACTAGTTTTGAAGCGGTTTCCATGACAACTTCACTCTTTTAACATTATCCTTATACTTCGTACTTATTGTGGTTCTTCTGCTTCCTCCATACTTGGTTTCTGAGGATTCCACAAGTTATTTTTGGGATTGGTATGGAATACAATTTTCATGTTTAACCTCATGATTCCCTTTATGTATTTTCATTAATTCTGGTATTTTGCATACTAGCTAAGCAGAATTCCCATCCTGATTCATTCATTGTGTCACTGAAATCAGAAGGAATATTTATATGCATATTTGAAAAGTACCAGGGCTGAACTGGCAAATAGGTGCAAAAACTGAAACAGTCCTTTAGAGAAAACTTAACAGAGAAGATTATATCAGATTTTAGCATCATTCTTCTTATTTAAGCAAATCCCGTTTAAAAAACAGAATAAAAATAAGAAAAAAAAAATTGCTAAACATTGGCAAGAAAATCCTCAAAATACGCTATGCTGTTTTATAACAACACATTATTATTTTCCCTTCTCTTGTTGCATGATAGCTCACATAAAAGCAACAGGGAAAACCAGCTGACAATATTGGGAAAACAATTGTAACTAAAGCATTAAGTGGTGTCAGAGGTGTAAGTGCAAAGGACTGGTGTTTTTTTCCCTAAATTCAGTTATAACAACTGTACATACTACTTGCAAAAGCAGCATTAAAATATGCAATTCTACATTACAATCAACTCCTATACTTGAGAAGGGGGAGGTGTGACAAATTAAGATTTATCCCTGCAGTGCTAAGCTGCTTTGCCAGTATCTTTCATCTGCAGAGGACACTTAACAGTTGCCAGTAGAGGTTTTCTCCATTTTATCCCGCACCAGCCAATGTCAGCCCCAAACTGACTTACAACTTCCCAGGAAAGACAGTAGCCTGGTGTCTCTTCATCTTGGATTACAGATATCCTACAGTTACTTATTCAGTCTTGTGTCATTAGAAAAAAAACCAGAATGCTTACTGCTTATTAACTTACAAGTTTATTTTAGTCCCTACAGCTTAAAATTAAGTCTTTATTCCAGCAATAAACACGCCTTTCTTCCAGATGACAGAAATTAATAATGCTTCCAAGAAACAATTATATCAAGGAATAATTTTTAATCAAACAATTGCTAATTCTAGCTGTTCATTAGAATTATTTTTAAGACAACCAACAAGCCAGAGTTGAAGCTGTCTCCAGACTGTTGTTTTTTCAGAAAGGTATCATGCTGCCAGGTTGATAGTTGAGAATTTTATTATTTGCTCTTGATAATTTTATGCTTGTTTGAACACAGGACTTAAGAAACCTCAGATTCCTTTACCTGGGAGGATTCTACATGATAATCTTGCTTCTAGTCATTTAACATCTGTAACAATGCTTTAGTTCACTTGAGATGAGATTTCTTTCAGTAACACTGGAGCTCAGAGAGCCAGTGTTACTCCTGCTAACATGTTTTCCCAGGGAGACATTTGGAGTTGTAAAAGCTACAGATGTAGCTTTCTGCAAACAGATATACCACAGAGCGTTTTGGCTTCATGTAGCACTAAGTCATTTTGTTTACTAGCACTTTACAGACTACATAGTGTATATTCACAGATGTACAGGTATCAATCTAGAATACTTTTTTTTTTTTTTTTAAATAAAGTGGTTAGGCCAACCCACAGTTCCTCCTTACCCTGTTCCTCGGAGTTAGGTTACAAAACAAAATTGGGCTGTCTTCTGCCCAGAGCCTTTAGCCAGATCAGATGTAAGATGGCTACAGCTGTTTGCTGACCCAGCACAGCTATTCTTGTATAGCAACACAACAAAAAAAGCGCATCTGACTTGAGCATAGAAAATTCTGTCTTTCCAAATTGGAAATGAACAAGTCAACAAAATAAAGAAAAATGACAATTTCTTTGGACTTTAAGAACCCTTCAACAAAGGCCTTCTGACACGTTACTAGGGAAACTACATAGTCATAGAATGAAATGTGGCACAGTCATTAACTTAAAAAAACTTCCTGTCAAAAAAGTAAAGAATATTACTAAAAGCTCTACATTTCATATAGCAGAAGGAAGGCATTTAAGGACTTGTACTAAGACAATTTATTTTATGTATTTATTGTAGAAGATTATGTGATATAACAGATGTAACTTAACTGTCATTTAAAGTGTATACATCTTACTAGCTCAAAAATATGGGCAGTTTGGGAAAAGGTTCTGTATAATTTGATACTGCAATGTGAACCATATCCAAGACTTGCAATGAGCACAGCTAAACAGCCAGAGGGGAAAGATTAAATAAAACAAGATGAAGCATTATCACCCCATTTCATTCTTTGTCTTGCTGAAATGAACAATAAATAAACTATAATTCATATATTTTAAGATAAAAATATAACCTATATAGGCAGTTTAAGATTCAGTATTTTACAAAAAGACACAGTTGTAACAGTGGGAAATGAAACGTGACTACATCAATACCACATTAAAACTGGCAACAGCTCTTGCAAAACTATCAAAGCATATATTCTGTTGCTCCATGCACGCTGTAGTCTGTTGAGATGAAACTTCCCCTATTTCTGAAGTAAGAAAAAAGGAAGTAGAGTAGCTTTTGACAGCTTTCATAAAAAAGCTGTACAACACCATCCCTGTTTTTTAAGTAAAATAGTTACAGAAACCAATTCATATTCTCTTTATGGTATTAATGTATCTTTAAAAGAATGGGAAATTTAGAATTCTAGAGGGAAGTTATTGCTTCCTTATGTACATATCTTTAAAAAAATTTAACAGAAACCAACTGCAAATACAGCAACAATAAAAAAAGAAATCAATACAGTTAAGCCAATGTCTTTCAGCTCTCTTTAATGTAAACAAGTTATTTTCAAGTCAGTTCTACAATGAACTTTATTAATTACAAAATTCATTGTGATGATGTATGCTATTTAATGCTTATACAGTCTGTGACTTGCCAGTAGTTTTCTTGTGAGTCTTAAGTAATGACTCTAAAGCTACATACCATCTCATGAAAACAAAGTGAAATCTTCTGACATGCAAGTTAGAAAGGTTGCCTCACATATGGTTTATAATGACCTAGCTATCTTTGTGCTGCAAGTATTACGTCTCAAGAGATGAGAAAGAGCCATCTGAAAAAACATTTGGTATTCCTTGAAAATTGGCTATTCAAGTGCCACAAAAATAGCATCTTGGGTTCTGTAAGTAAACTTCATTCATATTCAGCACAGCAGTGGAACATGTTACTTCTGATGTTGCCTTTCAGATTAACTGTTTGGTTTGTTGTTGTTTTGTTGTTTGTTTGTTTGTTTTTAATTGGTGAATTTAAACAACTAAACAATTAAGAAAACTGACTACTCTGAGAAACTATATTAATGCCAATCCTGTTATTTATCAGCTGATTTCAAAAGAAATTTTAATTCAGAAGCATGCTGATTATGATAATATTTTTAAAATTCTGCTAATGTTTTTTGCACTTGCTGCTTGCCATTTTACTGGTTAGAGTAGTTCATTCAGAATTTACCTAATATGCTAGTGATAAATACAAATGGCCATAGGAGTAATTGTACAACTTGATAAAATTATTAAAAACAAATCCAGAAAAACAAATCAAGATAAAATACTTCAACTCTCTTTGCAGAGCTTGATGCACAAAATATGCAAAGGGAAAACAGTTGCTTTACTCAGACTTTTGCAACTAATGAACTCGTGAGCTTCTATCAGTAAAAGATTTTCATGCAATGTAGGAACAATGTTCTTCCTCCAACAGAACTGCTGAGTATCATGACAAAGTTAAACACTGCAAACAGTTAAACACACAAGATGTTCAAGAGGAAGTACTGTTCTTGTCTCTTAATAGTGTGGCAATGTTACTTTTAATGGAATTATGAAAGCTTTATTTTGCCCACGTCCCCAGGAACTGACAGCAATGAGGATGCACCAGCATAGCTGTTACAGATCAAGTAGTTATCTCTTTGACAAGACTTGCCCCTTCCTCCTACTCCTCCTTTTCTCTCGTGTTTATTTTTTTATTCTTTTATTAGACTGAAGGCTTTTTGAAGCAGAGGGCTATCTTTTGTTGTGTATTTGTGTAATGAGAGGGAATGCAGGACTCCATTCCTTTTGGAAAATTATCTAAGCCATTTCTTGCTTCAAAACACTCTGCTTACTCTGAAATTCAATTCAGTTTCTGTACTTTCCTCATAAAGGTAAATTTAGTGCCAAATAAGAAGTCTTATGAAATTTTAATTCTTTTCTAGCAGTTATGCAGCATACCTAAAGTAGAGAAAAGAATCGCCACCTGAACCAAACTGGGAACATTGGCTTTTAGTAAATTTCCAGTTAAAAGAGATGTCTACATAACAAAATTCTTCTAGCACAGATGTCAGTGATGCAAAGGGTCAGAACTACTGGCTGATAACAATACCAATGGCAGCATTTAGCAAAAGTACCTCTTTATCAGTCCTATTGCTAACAGCAGATGATTTATACAACATAAGTACATCTATTTTTTCTTTTGTCCTGACAAAAAGCATTCATCTGACACACCATAACAACTTCAGAACATCAATATGCCACCTTGATGCTTCCCTTTTACAGCTATTTAAGCCAATGCTGACACTGTCCTGTTGTTTTTCCCTTACAGCAACACTGTCACTTGTCTGGCCCTCCCGTGAGATGGTCCGGGGAGCCAAGAAGATTACATGTGTGTCGTGATTTAACCCCAGCTGGCAACTAAGCACCACACAGCTGCTCGCTCACTCCCCCCCAGTGGGATGAGGAAGAGAATTGGAAGAGTAAAAGTGAGAAAACTCGTGGGTTGAGATAAGAACATTTTAATAGGTAAAGCAAAAGCTGTGCACATAAGCAAAGCAAAACAAGGAATTCATTCGCTACTTCCCATCGGCAGGCAAGTGTTCAGCCATCTCCAGGAAAGCAGGGCTCCATCATGCATAATGGTTACTTGGGAAGACAAATGCCATCACTCTGAATGTCCTCCCCTTCCTTCTTCTTCCCTAGCTTTACATGCTGAGCATGACGTCATATGGTATGGAATAGCCCTTTGGCCAGTTTGAATCAACTATCTTGGCTTTGCCCCCTCCCAACTTCCCATGCGCCTGGCAGAGCATGGGAAGCTGAGAAGTCCTTGACTAGTGCAAACATTACTTAGCAACAACTAAAAGATCAGTGTGTTATCAACACTGTTTTCAGCACAAATCCAAAACATAGCCCCATACTAGCTACTGTAAAGAAAATTAACTCTATCTCAAGCAAAACCAGCACAATGTGCAGTGAGCTTTTGGATGGTTTAGTTCCTTGAACCAGATCATCATGGGGTTGGCAAGCACCAGACCTGGAAGGAGGCGGGAATGGAAATACACTGCCAGAACTACGGCAGCATTGACTTGCATCCTTCGAAACTGTTGAGGAAAACGATCATGGTAAAGACCCAGTCACCCATCATTCGAAAGTCGTTTCTGTACTTACTAAAGCTATTGAAATGCACCACTTTGAGAAGATGTGTTATTGACTGTTTCACTTAGTATCACAGTTCCATACTGTTTCAGAGATTCAAAAGAAACTTCTTATTGCACTGGCTCAAAGGTGAGGTCCCATGCTGGGCCACTAAAGATTAAGAAGTTTCACTGAAACAGACATCACTGAAATAGGAGAGTTAACAAGTCTGTACACTAGCTCATTTTCATATTTCACTTTTAAATGCTAGGGGAGGTGTGTGGTTTTTTGTTTGTTTTTATTTAAGTGTAAGTGCTAAATTAACAAACAACTTCTAGGGTTATTAAACTGACCAGAACATCTAAGTTTGCTACTAAGACACAGCTTAAAGTTCTTGCTACAGCCAAAAGCAAAGGAGGCATTTTCAGGTATCCCAGCTATCTATCCCTGTGAATCAATAGGAAACACTTGACAGTATTCTTGTTTATATGGTGATCCTTAAGCTTTCAGACTTCCCACCCCAAAGACATGAAAAATAACAGACAGTGCCTCCTTCTTTCAGGTTACTTATAAACTCGGTTAGTGCATCTTCCCTAGTAGTAAAAACAAGTTAGAAAGGGTCAAAGAGCAAAAACAAGCTTGGCTTAACTCTAAGAGTACCCATTTCTCCGCATTACTGGAATGATTTGAGTTCGTCTTGGGCATAATTCCTGTTCAAACTCTTCTGACCATCTTTCCCAGCGATCATCACAGTTCACAGTTTTCACAGTGTAATGTAGTTGCACAGAGCTATGGTTCTGACCCATGACTATCCGGCACTGAAAAACAGATTTGTGGCACCCGCAGAAGTTGAGCAAGTAAGAGAATGAGAGAAGGACAATTAAAATAGTTAAAGGGTCAAGCAGTTGTCTTATAAAAAAAGAGATTAAAAAGGTTGGGCCTCTTCAATTAAAACAGGAAAAGCTGAAGGTGGGGCAGGAACATGACTGAACTTTACAAAATAAAGAAGGCGGCATATGAATAAAGCCTGATTGAGACAAAGGCTGTGAAAGAGATGAGGGTTTACTGCAACATGATAATTCTTGCTGAAGCACTCAATTGACATTTGTCCATTAAGGTTTTACTGCCTTCTGATTACAAAGTATGAACTCTTTTCCTGGTAAAGTACTGCTTAGAAATACAAGTGAAAAGTCATCTTCTATAATGTGGAATCTAGACACATGCTAGAGAAAAGCTTTGGTTTCACAGCATAAATCTGTGTCCGGGGAACCATTGCCTACAAGATAAAGAAAGAATAAATTCCAGTGCAAAAAGTCTTGCCTAGTTATTACTGTATCATTAACAAAGTTACAATAACTTCCCTGACAACACTGTTTTCTGAATCATGGTCATGACTAAACATTTCTAGAGACAAAACTCAGTTCCTTAAAGTCCTCCTTAAACAAGAAAGCCTCAGACAGATCTAAAATGCTGTTCAGTTAGATATGAAGAAAGTAAAGGGACAGTCTTCTCCAATTCATTATCAAGCCAGATGGATTCAAAAACGATTCTGTCTTAGCATGGGGATTCACCATTGCTTTCATATTCAATAAACCAATTTTGATGTAGGCACAACTTAAGTTCTAGGGTAATGGTTCCACCAAAAACTTCAGCAGACTGTACAGTTGACCTTCCACTCTCTGCTCACCCACTCATTTTGACTATCTGCATTAATGCAACTTCAGATAAATTCTTTCTGAAAATAATAAAGTCCCTTTATTTGTCATGGCCTCCTTCAGTTTCACACACTAAGATTTTCTGAAACGACAACCAAAAGACTAATTTTTAGGATTGACACTTTAAGGTAACAGTCACTTAGTCCTCTGTAGTAAGGAGAGATTTAGTAAATTTTAAACACTAATCAATAAATTGATTTGGCTACTGTAGTACAATCCTACTTTTTCACTTCCTCATATTCTTCTCCATAGAAAAATCGGTAAAAATTAAAGATTCTACCATAGGATAGCATGCTTCAGGTAATCAGAACCTTCTTAAAGACAGATTTTGGGTGGAACTTGACTCAAGCACAAATCCATGCTTGAGCAATTTCTTGCTCTAGGCTATAGGTAATTAACTAAATAGAAAAATGTCTCAAAAATATGAACATGGCTATGTAAAGGGGAAAAAGTTTGTGTCTTTCTCTTAGCTTCCAAATCACCATTCATGCTTAACTGTTTTACATTAATCTCTCTCTATATAAACACATGCAATCCCACAGAATGCTGCAAACCAGTCTTAATGCAGAGAAGTAAAAATAAACAAGAAAAATCTATAACTTTAATACTGTGACTTGTTTTTACATACATTTAGAACTGCTTTAAGAAACAGTATGTCCTCCTAGAACCAAATATGATAGTTTAAGTAGGTGCATTAAATATGCAAAGAATCTTCCATTACTATTTTATTGTGAATTTTTTGCTTTAGGTAAATTTTCTGCTGCATGTACTTTAGTTGTTTCGTATCATGAATGTAGAGCATATTCAACAGAAAATTAGAAATGCCAAGGGAAAATTAACATTTACAGTAAAGCCTTAATTTTTTGTTGACATATGAATACCATTGCAGAGTGGTTTGAGGTAGCCTACTAGCTTTTATTGAACATTACTTAGCTAATTTTTATTGCCTGACATCCTTCAAACATATTCTGCAAGTACTAGGTCTTCTTTCTCTCTAAAAAGATTGTTTCCCATTTCTGAGTGGGAAAAAAAAAAAAGTGTTTCCACATGACATATTTGAGACATATTTGACAGTTAAAATTTTCTTTCAAGCATTTCAAACTGTAATCATGTTATAAAACCACTAAAAATGAATTAGATAGAGGGAGTTACGATATGTATTTTACATGTGTTTGGAGAAAAATTACAAAACATCATTAATTTTTTTTACTCTGTGCTATTAATTCAGTCTTTGTTTTCTAACTGCAAATTTCATGGCTTTTCCATCACTAAACATTGAAAACTGGAACAATCCAAACAGTACCAAATGAAAAGATAGCACAAGCATTGTATTTGAGTAATTTGGCAGCTACTGTAAAGTAAGACAATAGGCAAAAGAGGTGAGACAATATGAATTCGTCAATTCTGTGTATAATCTGAATATAATTAAAGGTTATTGGGGGAGCACAAAGAAGCAAAGACCAAAAAAGTATTCATAAATGACACTTCAGGCACCAGGGTCTCAAGGAATGCATTTAAGATCTCAAACCAGAGAGTTTAATTACGTGCTGCCTCTTTTACCCACACAACTGTCATTGAAGGAGAATGATGTTCATAATCTTAACATGATTCTCAAAAGGTGGGTCATGGCCCATGAAATACATAAGGCTCATTCATAACTGCATTCAACTAAAAAAAAAAACAAACCAAACTGGGGATTGTGGCATTTGCAAACACAAACCCAACAAATTATTTCTTCAGTATCGTTTATGGGGTGGTCAAAACTAGAATTTGGGTCACCACCAAAAGAAACTTGCAAACTACTGCTCTGCAACAATAGCATGTCTTACTGCCTGGAGGATTGTATTACTGGAGGACTACTTCCCTGCCAACGATTAAGCTCAAAAGATTTAACCAATTCGTCTACAAAACCTGTTAAAAAAACCCCCAAAACAGTACCACAACATTTTTTAGCTCCTACATCAGAATTATTTAATTAAGTAGACTGAATCTGACTTAGATATGAATAATTATTTCACCAAATTAGAACAGCTTAAAGAAGAAGCTTCATTCTGCAGTCTATTTGACAACATTAAACAGTCACATTTAGCTTATGCCTGAAATCCAAAGTTTTACTCTCCAGACAAGAAACCAACAGTCCAAGCACTTACACAAATAGTTAGCTAAGAAATATGAAATATCAGATGACATGAAAAAAAAAAGGAACTTTTATAAACATAGACAAATAAAATCAAATAATGATTTCCTATTTACTCAGAGTTTTAAACAGTTTATATAACTGTGCTCACACCTTGGAAAAGATGACTGCCTTACCAAGGAGTGATCATGAGCATTCTATATTTATCCTCCACAAACTTGTCTGCAGTTTTTATTCTGATTGCAACAGACAGACAATACATTACTCATAGGTTAAGTATTGCGATGCTGATTTTAAGCCAAGTGACTTAAAGATGTCCAAAAAGTGAGACACGAAACATGTGCTATACTTCTTACTTCTTTAGAATATTTCCTTGCTACAGACAAAATGGAAAGGAGATATCACCTACTGCAAATAGCCATTTAAAACAAGAAAATTATCTCAGTTTACAGTCTACAGATTACTTTCTTGCACTACCCTTAGCGAGACTGACAATAGGTGTAAAGAGCTCTGTAAAGCTTTCCCCTTGACATATATCCCAGGGTTTAAAACAATGATACTGCCTTTTCCTTATCTGGTATCTTCAACATGCTAAAACTGCAACAGTGTGAAAATAAAGATAACATTATAGAGCAACTCACCAAGCTGATCAGCAAGACTAAAATAATTTGTTTGTCTTCTATGAACGGTCACGCATCTTTTTTCATCTAGACCATACACAGCAGCCCTAAAATACTCAGGCTACACTTAGGGAAATGACTGTTCTTAGCAAGCTTCAGGTAAAGTTTTAGTTCTATTTTACTTAGACTAAATATTTAAAATTGAACACTGCCATCTTATACATTAGTCCCTTGAGAGTAAATCAACTCTCTTCTCTATCTACTAATGCCTCTATGGCTAAACAAAGCAACATGGTATTTAAGTGAACATTATTAATTCAGATCTCCTGAGAACAACTGTACTATTTCACTGCTCCAGTTTAATCAGAGGTCAACTTATATAGTCAATTATGAATTAAAATAGATTAGAACAAAATATATTAAGTATAGCAAACAGTTTTAATCAAAACTGTCAAACGTTCTGCACTGATTCATTCTTATGTATTAATATTCATTTTAGGACATTTTCACCTACTTTTTCTTTCCAGGTCTAGGCTTATGGCAGAGTCATAACACACAAAACCAGGTTCATGAAACACAGTATTTGACTGGAAATTTTCAAATGTGAATTTATCTTCCAACCAGTACCAAACATACAGGATTTCAGAAGAACTCAAGCAGTATCCTTCCACAGGGACCTGTATTTTTTACATAGGAAAGTTTCTGAGCTCCAACAGCTCTAACAAATCCTTCTAAAGCATTAGTGGAGCTTATGACACGAGGTAAGTCAAAAGATAAAGAGCATACAAAAACCAGCATATCAGTGCTTCAGCTTAGATATTAAGTGGTCAAAATATATTCCTATGAGTGTTGTTACAGATGTAAAAGATATCCATCCTAGCAAGCAGCATGATACATTAGTATCATTAAGATAACGTCAAGTTGCAGTATCCAACTGTAGAAATTATTTAGATTTAGAATATGCTGTAAGGCCACAGAAACTAGGCAATATAAATTCTCTTTGCTCTGCCCTGATTTTGTTTTCAGGTCAGACTAATTAAAGTATTTTCCAGGATTAGAAAATAAGTTATGATGTTAGTGGTACGCAAAAAGTACTTTTAAGCAGCCACCAATTGTCAGTTCATTTTTTGGCATTAAAAGGAGTTAAGGCCGCACTATCATTAAATGATATAAGTAAATTGGTCCAGTCTTATTAAACCACTATTTAAAAAATGTATTTGTTCCTACCTGCTGTACAAGACATTAAGGCAAAAACAAGCTCTCCTGTAAGTCATATAGGTATATTACAGGTAAGATTGTTTTAAATACACAAACAAAAGCTTAACTTAAATGAAGCAACATCATTAGTTTATTTAACTTGAGAAACACTATTATCAAAAGCCCACTATCATTAGCCAGAGGTGAGTTTGTATTGGCCATTAGCACAGATATAAGTATATGTGAATACTTAATGTAGTTGTAACTTTCAGAAGATAATGCAGTTGGGTAATGCTGTTCACCATGATTATGGCTAACAGCTTCCACAACATTCCTTCTCTGAACCTAAAGAGAAAGCAGAATAGGCTTTTTAACCAAATACCAGTTAATTGCTGAGAGTTGGAAAACTTGTCTTCATAACTTTAGATGAAACACAAATATTTGATTTTCCAAATTCCTACGAGAATCTTATATACACAATGCTTCCAACATCTTATATTCAGGGTAATAAATAGGATACTATAAATGGGCAGAATATTTCACTTCAAACTAAGAAGCATGAATGCAATTCAAAACCAGACAAGTACAAAGGATTCTCTAATAATAATTTGTCAGTTTCTAATAAAGTATATACACACTATATATTCCCTCTATACACATACCATACATAGATACCCTATATCTTATATAGTACACTGCTACATATATTCTACCACTATAGAATCTGTTCCCACAGAAGACTTAAAATTGGTATATTTGTACAGATGATACCCATAATGATCATAATGATGGCCAAAAGGCCATTAATTTATTGGAGGAGTATCCTCTAGTGAAGGACTCAAAGATGACACCAAATAAATACTGGGAAAATGCTCTTCTGCAATATAAGTGTTCTTATATTAGCGTACAATGTTCTTACTACCAAAAAAGGCTGGCAAATTTTACTGAAATATAGTCCCAGCACTTTACTTCATTCAAAAGGTTAACTTAGGAAGATAGCTGCATTTTAATTAGTTATGTGCATCTGTACGATAAAGATTCTCGATCAGGAACTTTAGCAATAAAGAGCCACAGAACACATTAGGCATTTTAAAGGTCTGTTTTCACACCATCTGAACATTAACTTCTGGGAATTCAGAAAGCGGCTTAAAGCTGATGAAAATCTTCACATGGTTACTTAAAATTACTACAGTTTAACACTTACTTATACTGATTTACCTTAAAGCAATGTTTACTATGTGCACTGAGCCGACATTTGATACAATAGGGCAAAATAACACACAATAAAGTAACATGATATAATAATGTAACTCATTTCTAAAGCAAACTGATTACAATTAACTTTAACAGTAGGAGTCTAAGATTTTTCAGGGGACTTAACCTTATCAAATCAAGAGCAGTTTCAATCTCTCAATCTCTTTCTCTTTCAAAAAAAAAAAAAAAAAAGTAGTAGTTTGTGATCTAAATGCCAAATTTCAAAGCTGAAATCAGCCTCCAATGCTAATATTATGCTTCTTCAGTGGCTTTCAGAATCCTGGCAGCCCATTCAGTAATTCTAAATAATCGATGAAAGGCAATTAAAAAAAAGATTGGAAAAAAGTCTATCATCAGCAACCTCTAAATTCTCTTTACAAGAGCCATCACCCGATACTGAAGTACTGCAAGGGTCTATAAATTGAAAAAGGGTGGAAAACTACACCAGTATTCATTAGCCAAGAGCAAAAAGAAAAGAAAATAGCCTAAAAGTGGCCTCTCTGAAGAGGCTGAAAAGAGCTAGAGTGAAAAGTCCTATACAATCATAAACCTTTGCCATCAGTAGTCTGCAGTCTGTTCACAAGAGAGACCTGCAACAGGAGTCGAAACACTTAGAAATACAGTATTTCTAAACATTACTTAGAAGTTAGGGAATAGAAATGTATGAATTGTCAGAGCTAAGAAAGCTTTAGAAAACTAGAACAAACAGCTTCAAAGGAAACAAGCTCCTCTAGTAATTTGGCTAAGTTATTAAAAAAATAAGCAAGACCCTGGTACTTGATTGCAAAGAAGGGGAATGAACTACAAGTTTTCAATACCCTGTATACAAAACTAGTTATCACTAGACATAACATTTTTTTAATGTAAATAATTTAATGAGCTAGGCTTCATATTACTGTCAGAATCATTTAAGAGTTGCTTTTGAGTTTTTCTTTAAATATTTGATACTTTGTCCAGAAGATGAGTTGCACAACTAAACCAAATACTTCTCTACAGGAAATCATAGCGTGTAACCAATCCAACCTATTTTGTATTAGAAGTCCAAAGTATACAAAGCCTTATTTATCTGGCAATTCCATTTTATCATATATCTGCCAAAACCCTGTCACACACTGATTCCAAGGATCTTAAACAAAGGCAAATATAGTTTTGCGAAATGTAACTGACACTAGGGTGTTGGGTTTTTTTTTTTTGTAAAAAACAAAACAAAACAAAAAACTCATCACACAAAATTAAAACCCCCAAACCTCCCACACTTACATTACTTAAAGACAAAGTCTTCAAAAGTTGACACATCTGTTCTAGTTTATAGTTTTTATTCCAAAATTTGAGAAGGTATTGAATGGCTATTCTTGCAGTTTCTCATTTGAGGTGTATATCCAAGAAAGAACAACCTAACACACCCTTTCTTTCAAAACAAGTTTCTTGCCAAGCATGCTCAGATGCAGGAACACAAGTATAGTTAGTATCTGTGTGTAATCCTTTTTCTCAAACTAGATGGAAACAAAATGAACGCTGCTGAATACATGCAGTAGGAGACTTTTTTTTTTAAATGGGAATTTTTTTCCAGGAATACTAGTACCTGTTAATTTTCACATGTGCTACGTTCAACAAGTTTACCAGTGTAACTGCATGTGTAATTCTGACTACTACAATTTTTAAAACAGGGTTTAATTTTGAAAAATTAAATTTCAACATTTAACACTGTCATTTCACATTCAGAAATAAATCTCAAAGTGAAAAATCACATCCAACTGGAAAAAACTCTCCTGTTGTACACAAAGTACACTGAAATGCAAAATTTACCAGTTGTCTTGCTCAGACACCTTCCTCTACAAACTACTGCTAATACAGACATGCCTACAGATAAACATGAAGTGAGAAGAGGTTTGAGGATGGGAGGGGAAATGCATGTGGGGGAGGAGGATAACATATTTAGTACTGTACCTTTGAGGCTTCCCCAGTCATCTCTATGGTACAGAACATTATATTCATGAAAAAGGAATCCAATCTCCACTATGAAGTTTAAAGAAAAACTTTAATACTCTGCAAATGCCATTAAAGACAACATTATGTTTTTATAGTCACCAAGCTTTATGATATAGCAACTTCAGACATATTTCCCAGTCATTTTAATCAAAAAAATCTAATCTTCCACATTGACATGAGAACCACCATCTACGTCTTACACCAACATCAAAATCAACTAGATGCTCTTAAAATAGAACATTGACACAAATTCCTAGGGTGAAAAAACCCCACCTAGCATTCTGAACTAACTGTGGCACTTTTGCTCAAATTTACAAACAGGTAACACCACAGTACAATAAAATCTAAAATAACTTCTACCAGAAATAGCACAGGTTTCATGAGTACCCAGATTTCATAAACTCTCAAATGCAGCATTCTAAATATAAATGTTTCTTGACTGAATTAGCTCTCAGAAACACTGTAAATGCTTTTCTTTCTCATACTATTTTTTTCTAGTCTCAAGAACCTGCTCCAGAGTCTCAATTCATGTCAGTTTCCTAATTCTCTCATGCTTATCCTCCATGTTTTTTCCACACTATCCCTAAACCAAATGTGGAGCATTAATGCCCTTTTAGAAAGGGGAAAAGTAGCTAAAGATTTGCCCGAAAGCTACAGTCTTGTCAAACACTAGCAGCGTTATATCTATGTCATAGTACTCTACTTTGCTTGATAAATTCTAGTTAAGCATCCTTAAAAACACTACTTGTACCAGTATACTTAAAGATTTAAAGATCAAACAACTGAGAGAAGTTAGGAGATCCAACACAGGAATTCTGCCACGTAAATAAAGCCAAGATAACACAACTATTTAATTCAAATCCATACGGAACAAGATAGGAGAATGCCCATTAAAAGCAATGTGAGCTTGGCCCTATAAACTACGGACAAGGCACACAAGTCAATTTTAATGTTCATGGGCTTCCTTCCGTACAGAAACTTTAAAAAACAAAAGTATGAACTTCACACCTAAGAAAATACAGTTTTTGTAAGACCGGAAGCCATACTGTCCACGAGTCCAAAAAACAAAATACAGGAGAAGCAAGCGATTCAGCAGCGGGCAGGGTGGAGCAGAAGGCGGGACAATGACCTAATAGGTCTTTTCTATCTTTAGTTTCATGAGCCTCTGTGGGCAAGAGGCGTCTGGATCACACGCTCTGCTCTGCAACCGACACACCACGGGAACTCGGGACACGTCCCTCCTCGCAGGGCGGCAGGTGGGCGCAGCCCTGACCTGCCTAACGCAGGTCTCCGGAAACTTGATGCTTACAACAGGTATCCCAAGGGGACAGAGCTTACAGACAAGCAAGCTTTAGACAGCGCTGAACTCAGAAGCAATACTACAAGTCGTTTTTTAGCTATGAGCAATACTACAAGTGATTCGAGTTGCCCGCTTGCCCTTACCTTGAACACTTTACCGAAAGCACCATCTCCCAGCTCTCCTATAATTTCCCAGAACTCCTCAGGGTTCAAATCCCTCTTGACGTGCTCGTATTGTTTCTTCTTCTTCTCACCACCCAGCTTGAAGATCTTACGAAAGTTGAAGAAGGACATTTTTCCTCCGGCCGAGGGAGGCCAGCCTCCAGGCGACCAGGCGGCGGGAGGGGGCGGCGGCGTCTGGCGGTGCCCCCTCAGCCCGCCGTGACCATCCGGGGCGGGCGGTCCTGTCGGGCGCGATCCCCACGAGGGCCGAGGAAAGTCCTCACGCCGCCTGGGAAGCCGTCACCGCCGGGCGCCGAGAGGAAACAACACGCCGAGATCCCCCCGGACCCCCCCGAGGGGCCGGGCCCTCGACGCCAGCCGCAGCGCTCCTCTCCCGCGACGGGCTCGGCGGTCCCTGCCTACTCGGCCGGGCCGGTGACCATCGCGTCAGCAACAAGTGCCGGGATCCCTCCTCGGGACGGGCGGCTCGGCGGCGGCGGGCGGGGCGGAGGACGGAGCCTGAGGAGAAGAGGGGCGGCGAAGGGATCACGGCTCCCGCGGGAAGGGGGCAGCGGATGCGCGCCGGGCAGGGGGAGCGGTCGCCCCGCTGCCCGCCGAGGGCGCTTCCCGCCTCAGAGGACGGGGCGGATGTAGGGAGGGGAGGGGGCTGCCCCACTCCTGACTCCTGTTCGGTGCTCTCACGGAGCGGGGCCCCGCGGCGTCCCGGGATGGCAGAGCGGAGGAAGACGACGTTTCCCTCCCGGTCTCTCTCCCGCTCGTCCCCCCGCCCTCTCGCAGAGCGGGGCCCGGGCGGCACCGTTTCCTGCGGGGCGGGGCAGCGGCAGCACCTCCTCCTCCTCCTCCACCCGCCGCCGGCACGTGCGCGCGCCCCGTGCCCCCGCCCCTCTTCCCGCGCTCCCGGAACCGCCTCGCGCCCCGGCCGCCGCCACCGCACCAGCGCACGCGCGCCACCGCCTCCTTCAGCGCATGCGCACGCGCCATACTGACAGCTGCCCCCACCAACGGTTCGTCGCCGGCAAAGGTGGGGGAAGAGGCGGGGCTTTCCCCTTCCCACGTGATGTGGCGGCGCGAGCCAATAGGAGCACGCCGAGGCCTCCGGCGGGTAAGTTGGTGTCTGGCCCCAAGATGGAGGGGCGCATTCCCTTCCCCCTCGCCTTCCCTTTATTTCAGGGCCTGGGAGGCAGCGCTTGGGGTGGGCGGCTTCTCGTCTTTTTCTCCTGTTTCTCTTTGGGGGTAGGCTGCGTACTCGCAGTGGGGGGGAAAGGGAAGTGACTTTTCCCTTTCGTCCTCTGGTAGCCGTTATGGTAGAGGCTGTGTGGAAAAAGGATCCTTTACTATCTGCTGAGTTGCGTATCCTGAAGGTTACCCTGCTCTTTTATTTCTTCTCAACTGTCCTGTGTAGGGAAGGTCCCCCGGTCTTGCGGCAGAGGGTGATGTTTCCTAGGTAGGGGGAAAGCTTCCTTTCAGGGCTGGCTGGGTACCTTGAGTTCCTCTTCTCAGCACACGTAGACTCTCTCCTCCCCCCACATTGCTCCCAGGTCTCACTGAGGAAGCTGAAGGGGGTATGAGGCCCTCTGTCTGCCAGGAGCGTTGTGATGGCAGGTGGTGCCTCCTGGAGGGTTTGAGCTTGGGAGCGGTTCTTTGAGAAGGTGTTGGTAGAAAAAGGCAATGTTGGAAGAGTTTCTTTTGTTTGTGGGCCAGTACTGCTCCTAGACCTGCTACTGGTTTGTCATAGCAGGGTGATGTTAATGTGCTGCACGTCTGGTATCTTGTGAGATTTAATCAGTAGGACAGGCTTGAATTTCCTTATCTCACAACCTTCTCTTCCCACAAGCGATTCCTTCATCAGCCTGAAGTATGATTGTGTTTTAATAGTTGTGTTGTTTATATGCCACCAAACGTGTGGTATTTCTTCACATGAAAGCAAGAGGTCTTCCCATTGCTTTGATAAGGGGCAATTAGCAGACATCTTGGAGACAAAGTTTAGGCTGTGATGGGAGACAGGAAGCTGATCTTGCAGTAAAGGCAATGATGTGAGACCTAAGAGAGATCTGACAATGAGACAAACACCCAGTGAAAATCATGTAATGCATTATCCTCATATGAAGCTGAGTGCCTGCAGTTACCATTATTTTAAACTGTGTTATAAGCTTCTAAAGATCAAGCTTCTGGTGTGAATAATTCCTCAGACTGTTTTATTAGCATGACAGTAGTTTGCTATCTAAGGAGGGTAGTCCGTGTGTAAATTCAGTAATAATAATGAGGCATTGAGATGCACCGGTTATGGGGATCATATGGCAACCTCAACAGTCTCCTTGAAAGAAGCATGACTTTAAGGAATAGAAAGTGCTGGGGTGAGTCAAAGGGATTTCATCAAAGGAGTTGTCTAATAGTACAGGTGTTTGTAGTAATGAAGGTTAGAAAGGTGGTTCGGAAGGAGGTAAGGGCATAGAAGTAGCCCAGAACTGAACTTCGCATTGTGTGTTAACGATGGTTTTTTAGCTGAAGCATGCTGGGGTAGAAACCTTTTAAGAATAAGTTGGCATTGTATGTTGAGTAATTAGTGGTGCTGATAGTATTTATAGTGTACGGGAAAACACTGCTAGGCGCTGTCCTGCAACAGAACAAGGAGATGGCCACTGCCACAAAGAGTTTATGAAGCAAACAACAGTGTTGTGTCATGAGATAATTTCTTTAATCTGTATAAAATCAGTTTCAAGGTAGTACTACTCTATGAATAGAGAGCTTTTCAAGTACTCTTGCTAACCTGGTAGCAATCCTGATTTGTTGTAATAATCAGCATTTGCTGTCCAAAAATGATCTTGGGCTTTGTGGTTCCTTTGTATCGACAGCTTGGCCACAAAATGTAAAACTGTTGAGGAGGGTGTTAAAGCCAAGACCATTTATATGTGTAAGGGTAATACCAAGAAACAACTGCAATCCAAATGAGCTGTTTTCTTTTCTCCCCTATGACCTGGCTGGCTGCCTGCACCTATTAACTTAATTTACAAGTTTCATGCAGATAGTTTGGATTAAATACAATAACGAAGAAAGTGATTGATAAGGTTTCTGCAGTGTTACCAGCAGCAATTTAGCTTCTGGGATCTTAATTTTTAGAATTCAATTTCTTTTCCCTCTCTATAATACCTTTTTTTTTGGTGTGTGTGTGCCCCTTCAGGGTGGGATGAGAGCTTTCATTTAGATGTTAAAATATAAGGATGGCTTTAATAATAATTTTCATATTTTTTTTAATTTAATATTTTGATTTTACCTTGCTTCCTCTTGGATAAAAAGTGCTTTGGGACTAACTTCCATCTGTTTATTTGAGCTGACTAATTGATAGAGGATGGGGGGAAAAAGGAATCCAAAGCCATAGCATGAAATCCTTGTATCTAGGCAGGATAATCTTTTCTTTAGCCTCAGGGTTAATGTCATAGGGGAGCGGGGGGGGGGGGGGGGAGGTGTATGTGTGTATGTCAGAGTTTGTAATAATAACTGGAAATAAATGCAAAACTAAAAGAAAATTTCTTGACCTATATGTGAACAAATGTAGTTGAGCTGCTTTAATAAGGCTGGCAGTTATGGGACTGTGGTACCAGGGCCCGGTTCTTTCTCAGCTCTATTGATAAATGAACTTCTGACTGTAAGTAGTTGACATAGAGCATCTATATAATGTGTCAGTTTGCTTTGAACATGTGTGTGATAAAACAGGTTCACTCAGAGCAGAACAGGGACAGTAGTGTCACCCTACCAATGACTACATGTTAGTAGGTACTACAGATGTATTGCTTTAGACTTTTATAAAGATAGTCTTCCTGTACCAGAGAGCTTTTAATTCATGTAATGTTGAAAATATAAGATGAAAGGCTGGCACAAGAAAGGAGCAATTAATCTAGTCATAAAGTTTTGCTTTTAACGTCTTTTTTTTTTGCTTACTCTTTAACAAGTAATTAAAGATAAAAACATTATATCTGAAAAGGAAAACTGTGGCTCAGTCTCAATTTTTCCCTTATTCTTTCACTCTAGAGTTACAGCTTGCCACTCAATCCTAAAAATAAACTGTGTAAGGTGAAGGTTAAGTGCTAGTAGCAAATCCCTCCCAATTTGCATTGACTTCCTGGTATGGAGGAGGCTGTATGAAGCCTGGGGTTTTTTGTGTGTGGTTGGGTTTTTTTGGTGGTGTTTTTTTTGGGGGGGGGAGGGGGGGGTGTGTGTGTTGTGTTTTTCCCCCCGGTAGAAGTTTTTAGCAACTGTAAGTGTTTCCAGATGGTAAAGATAAAAAGGTAAAAGTAAGTTATATTAAAATTTCTCCTTCAGGAGTTTAATGCAATGCATTTTTGAAAATTCAATGCTTCCTTAAAATGTCAGAGTAAAGATGTTAAAGAACTGTTTTGGTTGGGCATCAAATATACTGGCTTAAAAACAGCTGTAACTCTCTAGTGCAATCTTTTTCATCTCTTTAAGACTTAGAACTCTCCTTTATCCTTTCTGCTGCTTAATATCACCATCCTTTCCCATTGACTTCATTGCTTACACTTGCTACTGTTCCTAACTCCCTCTTTAAGTTCTACTTCTATTTCATTTAAACTGCTCTCTTCAGTTTCTCTTCATTGAAAATAAACACTTGCTTCCGAAATTTAATTTGAAATGTGTTCTTCACAGAATATATTGCCCTTTCACTGCAGTCCTACATCCTGTCTTCAGTTCTTTCAAAATATTTAATGGTATATTTTTATATTGTCTTGACTTTCTGTCCACCCACGCTTTCACTGATGTCCTCCAATCTTCTGTCTGATGTTTGAGTTCATTGAACTGCTGTAAGGTCACAGGTGGCTTGTTCGTGGTTAAATCTGAGACATAATTCTTGTTTCATCCGTCTTAATCTGTCTGTCACCTTTGGCACTCAATACTGTCCCTTCTGTTTTCTTTACTTGATGTATGTGGTGTTTTCATTTATATTTTCCAATTATACGGCGGTGTTTTTCCATAGACTCCTACGATTTCTACTCTGTTCTGTTCCCGAAGTTAATGTTTTCTGCTGTATTGGACTCATTTCAGTTCTAAGTGCAACTGTAACTTCTAGATCCTTCTAGTTAACCCACTGTAACTTCTAGATCTTTCTAGTTAACACACTACCTTCCTTTTTAACGTCCTCCTTTTTGTATTCTTGGCTTTTGCCAAGACCTTGTGCATCCAGCCTCTGTATCTGAAGTTATTTCCAAAAGCTGCCTTGCTTCCCTCTGAATCTGACTCCTTTTTCCTTGGAGTTTGGGATTTTATGAAATTAAGTTCTGATACTTTGCCTTGTACCACCACAGCTTTACTAACTTTCCTCAGTCCTTCAGGCTTTGTGAGCAATTATTGGTGACTCTCCCATACCTGACCTTTTTCTCCTTTCTCCCATTCCTCATGAGTAATTTTTTCTTTTCCTACTATTCTGAATGTGTTGCCTTCTCATAGGAGCACCTCAGTTCAGTGGACTTTAAATACCATGGTGTTTTCAATCTCTTTCCATCTTGTATATTGACCTTAAAGATATTCCTTTTCTTCCCTCTATACCACTTCCATCATCTTTGTGCACAGGCCAAGTTTTTAACTTTTTTTCCTTTTCCTGTGACCCCTCTACACTTGCTATGCTGTACCTGACTCCTGTGTCCTAATGCTCTAATTAAGGGTAGTAAGTACAGAGGAGCTAGTAGTATCTTTAGTTAATAACCCATGTTTATGACAAGGTGAAGAAAGAAATACAAAAGAGGGCTAAAAAAATATTTTCATTTCTTTATGATGTAAGAAGATGGCCTAAAAGGCTGTACATTTTCCTACAAGGAGCATCAAGTCATGTTACCCATTTATTGGAAGCCTTGAGAGGGGAGACCGTACTGTATATAGCACTCTTAAAGCCCTTCTATTAAATGTGCAGTTGATAGATCTGTAGCTTAGAGACTTGTATTTCTGTTCTGCATTTGAAATTTAAAGCTGTCTTCATAAAGGAACAAAAAAGAGACTCGGTTTTGTGCTCGGTATTTTATGAGCCTTTCTGATACGAGTAACAGCAATAGTTCAGTCATACATAATACAAATAGGGAAAAAATTATAATACCAGAGATTAGATGCTCAAGAGCTTGCCCATATCTCATTAGCCAGAATCAATGCTCAGGCTCCTATCAATAACCTGGAAACTATACATTACATGACTTCTTTTTTTTTTTTTATGCATTACTGTAGGACCAGTTAATCTACGAATTGCCATAGAAACATGTGGCATTTGGAAGCTTCAACATATAAGGGTATTACTTGATGCTTGCAGTAAAAAAATTAAGTGTTAAAATATTTAGGAATAGGATTGATCTAATTTTGTCTTCAGAAAAATCTGTGTGTTTAGTCTAAATTGCTCTAGCTTTTTCAGTAGCCAGTGAGGAAAGGTATCTTCAGAGGGCAATTCACCCTTTCCCATTTTAGATACTTATCTTTATCACACAGTATTTAACTGTGTGAGGTGACTTGTCTTGGAAACCTGTGATGGGGGTTCTTCTTCCTACCTATGGAGATACCACTGCCAGCAGAACTCTTAGAGTGCAGTTCTTTTGATATCAGGCAACACCTCTGGGAATGATGACAGAGCACATGTAAAAGTTGCCAAATTACCTGAATGTTTCCAAGTAAACAGATTATGTCTTATTGAATAGGCTTTATCTGAAATCAAATGTCAGATGAAAAAGCA
Source organism: Ciconia boyciana (assembly GCF_034638445.1). Classification (NCBI taxonomy): domain Eukaryota; kingdom Metazoa; phylum Chordata; class Aves; order Ciconiiformes; family Ciconiidae; genus Ciconia; species Ciconia boyciana. The sequence continues at coordinate 53,230,651 of NC_132941.1, read as the reverse complement.
ATAATATAAATATAGAAATCTTGAATGAGGATCAGATATTTCAACAAATAGTACAAGAATATTTCTCGGAAACATAGCAAGTCAAAGGTGTTCAAGCTTTAACGTGTTAACTTACTTGAAGTTATTGCAAAAAATAAATGTTTTTCTTATTGCTTCTAGTTGGTCTGCAAGAAAGCCACCTTCAACATTGATATTCGGAAACATAGTCATATATAATTGGAGGGGTAAGTTGTGCTTTTATACTTATTTGAGTGAGAAGCAGACCTTGAGTTTAATGGAAAGTGTCAACAGCTTGAAACTTACATAGCTGATTCTCTTTATTGATTAAATGACTGATGCAATTAAAAACTTCAAGTCCTCTTTCATGATAAAATTGTTTAAGAAGGCTGGACACTTTTTGGTTTGCATTTAACTGAAAAACTCCTTTTGTAGGAATTTTCAGGTAATATTAAAATACTGAGCTGCATTGGTGGATAGCTTTTTTTTTTTTTTTTAAATACAGTAGTTAGTCTAATAAAAATTCTTTCCCTCCATGTCTTGATGACTATAAAAATCTTTCACAGAACCACACATGAATAAGTCTATCTAGAGTATTGATTTCTTTTAAAATAATATGCAATTAAAATACTACTACTCTTAGCTATAATGCTGTATTCTTTCTAACCAGTTTAATCACTTGATATTATATTTCATTTAAAGCAAAATCTATTTGATCAAAACAGTACAGGAACACAAGGCGAAGTATTTAAAACTTGCAGAGCCCCCTCCATCTGATGGATATTAGAAGCTTTAGTTAAGTCACATGAAAGCATGTATTACAAATGCTTCACCATGTTTGTCTTTCCCCTAGATGGTAATTAGACCTTTTCCTCTTGCATAGGAGTCATGAGCTGATTTGCTCTTTTTGTTTGTGGCTTTCAAATTTGCATTAGTTCACATAGCAGCTAGGATTAGAAATTTATTAAGGGATAAAGATAGCTTTGCATCTCAGTATTGCTTTCAGTCAATACTGGCACAAAAAATGTCTGAACGAAAGACCCACATGTATTGCTGCTTTTCTTTCTGCAAATCCTGAATTTCTTCCTCTATTTCCCAGGAATCTTTTTTTCCAGAATGGACACTGTGTTCTCTTGTGATCCTGATCAGCTCTGGAATCTTGGGACTGAATAACTTGTTCTGTAATATGAAAATGAGTTATTTTTAAATCTGTTTTTTATTATGGCTGGCCAGCCAGCCAGTGAACCCAATCCTGGTTATGTGGTAAGCATAAGCAGGAAGTTTATTATGCGTTCTACAACTATTATTAAAAATATACCATACTGAAAAGTAGGGAACATTTCACACACATACACAAAAAAGGACAATCTGACAAAAAGATAACACTAAAAACTACTGATTCTTTAGTAATATCCCAAAGGGAGACATTGCAGTGGGATAATATTGGAGATGTGTCTACTAGCAAAAAGGGGAAATAACATTTAGAATGCGAGATACCAACTGTTTGTTAATGCAACACTAGACTTTAAAATATAAACTGATTTCACTAAGAAAACAGCATAGTTTTTCAGTGAAAAATGTTATTTTTCTATTACAGCCGTGTTTAAAATAGTTTCTCTATGTGTAATGTTCTTCTCTTTTTACCTAGATTTTATAAGCTATTGCGAAATTCTCATTTTTGAGGCAAAAAAAGTTTACTGTGTGTTGTCAAGTAGAATTTGGTTTTATGTAGGATCTCTTCTTGGTACAGCAGCAATGTTTGGAGCTGTAATAATGTGTCAATTGTTAAGGCAAACAGCAGCTATTGTGTGCTCAACAATAGTATATGCAAACTTTGGGCACTAGGACCTCCTTATGAGAAAAGAGAGTATTGTGATGTGATGCACTTTGTCTCAAGTGCTGTGGAATCTTTATTTTTTTGACAGAAGGGACCTTTAATCTAATATCTAATCCACAAAATTATGTTTTATAGTATACCATGTAACATTTATGGATTAAGCCAAAAAAGCCCATTGCATTAAGTGGACTGAATTTTCTGTAGCAGAAAATAATTACCTGTAGGAAAAATAATTCCTGTGGCTTCTAGCTGAGCTATAAGATACTGTTCTGGATGCGGTATACAGGAGTGACTTACTTTCAGAAGCATGAGGTAGGGAGTGGCATCTATTCAAATTCAAATGCATTTAAGGAGACACTTAAATCTGTTCATAGAAGTCTGTTGGTTTTTTTTTTTACATACCGAGAAGTCGGAAATAGTAGTGACACTATCATGTTAGCTGTGACAGTGATTCATGTAGGGAATGTAAGAAGTTGCAGCCACAGTCGTCAGTGAGGTATTTTCTTTCAAGAATCTTAATAGTGTTATTTCCATTTGGTGCCTTCCTACTGGATTCAGAAAAAGTTTTTAAAGGTGGGCAACAATCATCACTAGCAAAGAAGTCTAGCTGTCTTAGCTCCGTAGGGAGGAAAGCTATTAAGAAGATACTCATGTTGCAGGACAGGTATTCCTGAACAGTTTTGGTTTGTTCTGTATCAGTCCTATATCAGCTCTCAGTGATGAGGTTTGGACAGACCTCAGAGGGAGCATCTGTAAGATATTCATTATTTCTGAACATCCTCAGAGAATTACAAAAATTGCTAACCCAAAAGTTAATAGAGGACAGAGTCTCTGGATTTTTAACAGGTCCTAACAGAGTTTAGCAGCTGAAGATAAGGGATGATGAGCCAGCTTTCCTTAGCTGAGAAGAAACTACTCTTCAGATCATTCAAAGTTCATAGAATGCAGTGTAAGAGATTGCGCAGAACAGTGTGTCTTAAGGAATCAAGAAATATCTACACACCTTTAGCATCTCTAAAACATTTTGGTTTTGTAGGTCAGAGCAGCCTGGGTGCAACTAAGAAATCCTGTGCTTGATTTCAGGTATAAAAGTTCTAGTCCTCAGAAAGGAGGCACAGTTACAAAAGAAATTCAGAGAATACCAGGCTGGGAATTGTACCATTTTTGGTACAAAAAACCCCACCCTTTTAATACTCTTCCTAGATGTTGGCTGAGAGGACCTGTGTGAGGAGCATTAGAAAAGCATAACAAAAGCTTTGTTCTTACGTGGGATGATAGTTCAAACTTCCCCTAGTAAAAGAGAGAATACTGTAATAATATATATGGTCTTAATGCCCGCCCCCCCCCTCCCCCCGCCTTTCATTTTGCACAGGTCTGTCTTTTGGAATGTCTAAACATTTTTCTACAAGAAGTGCCTTCAGACAGGAAGCACTGAGTCTTTATTTGGAGGATAAAAAGAATAATTTTGTGGAATAGCATAAAAAACACAACCAAAAAAGAACAAATGCAGCTGGCTTAGAAACAGAGATCAGTGTCAAGCTAACAGTATTAATCTTTCTAAGAAGAGTAACAGGTCTCAATCTTCCAAAAGAGCTCCAAATGAGTAATCTCAGTCTCTAGTTATACTCACAACATATTTGATGGTCCTAGTTGGATCTGAGACTTCAAAATTATTCTGATTTGAAATTATTTTGTATATCAGAATGCTTTGGATTGGAAGGGACCTTTAAAGGTCATCTAGTCCAACCCCCCTGCAATGAGCAGGGACATCTTCAACTAGATCAGGTTGCTCAGAGCCCCATCCAACTGGACCTTGAATGTTTTCAGGGATGGGGGCTCCACTACCTCTCTGGGCAACCTGTTCCAGTGCCTCACCACCATCATTGTAAAAAATCTTTCTTAAATCCAGTCTAAATCTGCCCTCCCTTAGTTTAAAACCATTGCTCCTTGTCCTGTCACAACAGGCCTTGCTAAAATGTCTGTCCCTGTCTTTCCTATAGGACCCCTTTAAGTACTGGAAGGCTGCTATAAGGTCTCCCCGCAGCCTTCTCTTCTCCAGGCTGAACAACCCCAACTCTCTCAGCCTGTCCTTGTAGGAGAGGTGCTCCATTGCTTTGATCATTTTTGTGGCCCTCCTCTGGACCCACTCTTAACAGCTCCATGTCCTTTTTGTGCTGAGGGCTCCAGAGCTGGACACGGTACTCCAGGGGGGGTCTCACCAGAGCAGAGTAGAGGGGCAGAATCACCTCCCTCGACCTGCTGGCCTCGCTTCTTTTGATGCAGCCCAGGATATGGTTGGCCTTCTGGGCTGCGAGCACATTGTTGGCTCATGTCCAGCTTTTTGTCCATCAGTACCCCCAAGTCCTTTTCCACAGGGCTGCTCTCGATCACATCATCCCCCAGCCTGTATTGAAACTGAGGATTGTCCCGACCCAGGTGTAGGACCCTGCACTTGGCCTTGTTGAACCTCTTGAGGTTCACACAGGCCCACTTCTCCAGCTTGTCCAGGTCCCTCTGGATGACATCCCATCCTTCTGGCATGTCAACTGCACCACTCAGCTTGGTGTCATCTGCAGACTTGCTGAGGGTGCACTTGATCTCACTGTCAATGTCATTGATGAAAATATTGAACAGCACTGGTCCCAGTATGGACCCCTGAGGGACACCACTTGTCACTGATCTCCATCTGGACATTGAGGCGTTGACCACTATGCTCTGGATGCAACCATCCAACCAATTCCTCATCTACTGAACAGTCCACCCATCAAATCCATATCTCTTCAATTTAGAGAGAAGGATGTTGTGGGGGACCGTGTCAAAGGCTTTACAGAAGTCCAGATAGATGACATCCATTGCTTTTCCCTTGTCTACTGATGTAGTAACTCCATTGTAGAAAGCCACTAGGTTGGTCAGGCAGGACTTGCCCTTGGTGAAGCCATGTTGGCTGTCTTGAATCACCTCCCTGTCCTCCATGTGCTCTAGCATAGCTTCTAGGAGGATCTGTTCCATGACCTTCCCAGGCACAGAGGTGAGGCTGACAGGTTGGACCAACAGCAGTGCTATTTGGACACCATGTTTCAAGCACAGCCTAACAGTGCTCTGATATAGTTAAAGGGTTCACTTGTATAGCAAAGAAAAACTTAAATTGATTTCAGTACATTAAGCAAGTCTGTCATAATTTAATGCTTTGGTGGGTGCTGGGAATATATTGAAAAATTCATCACAACTGCACCTAGACCAAATGGTAGGTTAATTATTTTGAAGTCTCTGGTTGTAATGGAGTGCTCTGTTGTGCCATAAAAGTTCATATAAATTCTGATTTATTCCAGAGGCTGTTTTAATTCATACCAGATGCATAAACTAATTTAAAGGGGAGGGAGGGAAATGGGCAGGAAAACTTGCCTCTAGAAATTGAGTCAACCTTGTCATGGAGTTCACAGGCCCAATGGCTTCAGAAAGCTATTAACCAATGCTTGCTACTTCTACTCAAATTTCTGAAATTTGAGAACGTTCATTCAGGAAGTGGCACTAAATCTGTCTTACGCTGCTATACCAAAGTAGGAAAGCTAACTGTGTTGCCTTAAGCCGGGCTGAATTAGGTTTTATTCTCTTTGCTCTGTTAGTTAGCTTGATTAAGTTAATATTCCTTTGTGTTGGATCAGTAAATTACATGTATCTGTCAAAAAAAAATTTCCTTTGCCAAGAGCCTGTTTGGAATCCTCTTGCTATCAAAGCTTCCATACTGATGTTTTTCCAAGCAGCAAACTTTTTATAAGAAGTAATTTATTTTTAGTTTTGTTTGTTTTTATTTCACACTAACAACTGAGAACCTTCTCTCCCAGTGAAAGAATGTCTTTTCAGCAGCTCAGCTTATTCTGGCAGCACTGTGGGTGATTAAGAGCTTTCAGAGAGAATTAACCATCTTCATAGACTTCCTCCTGCCCTCACTCGAGACAGGTTAGAGAATTAGTTGAAGAAGGTGCTTCAGCGTGATTATCCAATAGCTTTAAAATACAAATAGCAAGTGAAGCTTTCTAACTATCAGTAGTGACTACTACTACCTTATTTATGGTAAGCTCATAGCTGTCCATGACAAATAAACATATAGAGCTAGTTTACTGGTCTGTTAAGTGCTTTACTGATTTCTTGATATGTAGGAAAATATCTTGTGAGTTAAAATGCATGGGACAAGGATCAGAAGGAGCTACTTCTATTCTTTGTTTTATTTCACACTTCCTTGTTAGTTTTCCAGAATCATGCTTTTGGAAAATTGGGTGCCAAAGCCTTGTTACAAGGTTTGACTCGCATATAAAACAAGTTGCAATGCCAAAGAAGGCAATCTAGAACTGCAAGCTTTGTCCCCCTTCCTTCCAAGACTGTTGATGTTGGAGGAGCCAGTCTGTCTGGTCTCCTGCAGCCACATACGCCTGTCCAGAAGGCAGTGCTGTGGAAAGGAAAAAAAACAGAGAGAGGGAAATACATTACAGGTTATGACATGGAGACATTAACTCCACTGGAAGACTATTACATGGTAGTGGTGTCAGTTTATTGATAAAACAAGGCTTGTTTGCTCCTATCTATATCCTGATTATTACAGACACTGTGGGCAATACCTTTCTATGTTGTTGATAGACTCCCTACTGGCTAAAGTTTGTGGTGATGCGTCTTTTGTCTTGCACCATCTTCCATTGCCAGGGGAGTGTATTGTAATATAATCTAATGTAATTAAGACATATGATGCTTAAAATTTCAAGCAGTATCTTTAAGAAAAATTCTGTAATTCTTTCTTATTGGTAAATGTGTTATCTTGGGATGTTAGATCTTAACGCTTGTACAAGTAATATTTCAGGAACTGCTAAACTTCTGGAAGTTCAGAGGAATTCTAGCTCTCTCAATTTTGTTTCAAAACTACTTTTTAAAATTGGAATTGTACTTGCCTTGTATATAAGACCTACAGGACATGTAGTGCCCTTACGGACATTTGTTGCAGCAGGTAGCATCTAAACTTACAGGACTTCACATGAGCAGCAGCAGAAGGTAGTTTATTAGGAAAGACTGAAAATGCTTACCCTACTTTGATTTTTAATAGAATCACCAGGTAGGAAGTGGATCCAAACTGACCTTATCTTACTGTGTGATAGTTTTCTAACAGCTGTGAAGTTGATATCAATACACATTTTTTCAGGAGCCTTTTTTGTCTTTCAGTGATGTATTTTGGTCTTGGTGATAGTTTTTGTCGTTACTGGTATTGAAAACTTTCTTTTAATTATATATTTTTAAAAAGTCTATGGGTGAGTTTCATTTTTAGAATCTTTACTCCATGTTATCTATAACCAAAGGCTTTACTCTCCAGCTCACTAAGATCTACTTGTATAATAAGATATTGGGTTGGTTTGTTTTTAATTTAAAATGTTGTATGTGGCCTTGGGTAATTAAAAACATTTCTTGAAATACGGTGTTTTTAACTGTATCATGCTGGAATTGCCTCTGCTGATCATGAAAAATTGAATAATACTCATTTGTCCTGTAGGTTGTTGACTCAAACACAGATGAGTTCAATTCAGATGATAGAGGTTGTTACAAACCCAGCTGTTAACTCTGCTCCTCCTACAAGTTGCTTTCTCTGTGGCAGGGATAGCTCACCCATTAAGCAATTCTTTAACAGCCACAGTTTGTAGCCTGATTTATTTCAGTAAACCAATGGTGACTTTAAGTTGTTTTAATGTACTGGGTTGGCAACTCTTAACAGCTCAGGAGCAGCTTCGTTTGTAATTCATCAGTGCTAGTATAGTACTGGCCATCTTTAGAGAAGAGTGAATGCCTGGTATGATATTTAAGCTGCCTGTATTGGTGGCTAAATATTCTGTTTCTGATTTGCAGCTAACTTTAGAAAGAATCTTTGCAGTGGTCTGCCTGCAGTTGCAGAGTAGTTGCAGACAACTGCTGGCAAGATACCTTTTCTATGTCTCCAAACAATTAATCTCAAATGAAGGCAGTTTTCTCTGAGAGCCTTGGTTGTTAATCACATCTGGAGAAAAGACAAGAAACATTAAAACAGATACTTTTCTTTGGGGTTTCCATTTCACTGGGATTGGAAGAAGACCAATTCTTGATCATTTACCATTTTTGAAAAAGGTACAGGTGAACACAGGAATAGGAGCCAAGAAATTTATTGGCCAGGGCTGATTGTGTTGAACAAATCACTCGGATGTTAAATGGGGAGCTGTTCTAACAAGGCTACTAGGTAGGCTGCTTGGGAGGGAAGAAAGAAAGTGGGCTTGGTTTTGGGTGGTGGTGTTGTTGGGAAGGCTGCCAATTTTCCTTGGTTTCCCTTCTTTCACTTTTAGGATAATACCTTGCTGAGCTCACAAGATAACTCTGAGCATTATGAACTTGGTTTAATTCTCACTACAGTCAGGAAAACTAACATTGATAGCAGTAGGTGACAGCCTTATTTTAATAGGTTAGTGTCTAGAATAATCTCAAATTGAGGCTTTTGTTTATTTGTATTTAGATCACTACTGTGTAAACTTTAGATTTTTGCCTTTGAAACAGAATTGTTTTCCCAAGAAGTGGTCCAAATAGCAGAACATAATTCTATTTTTGTTTTTGATTATGCCTTTATAGCCTTTCTTTGGAGTTATTTTATAGAGAGGTAAAAATAGAATACATATATGTAATAAACTTGTGGACCAGATGCTTCTCTTGCCTCTTTTCTCCTGTAGCAGGATTGAATTCTTGCACTACAGCAACTGTAAACTCATTACACTGCATTTAAAACAAAATGCAGAAAGGGATGACCTTTTGCTAGGACTCTGTATTGTTTGTATTGCTAAGCCTTATCACTGTTTTTCAGCAAAAGCCAGTTTAATCCTTAAACATTTGTACATATAGTATCTGTTCAGAGTTGTCTATTGTTAGCTATCTGTGTTCTCATTGATTATAATGCTGTGCATCTCCATAATGCCTGCTATTTGCCCCTTGGATCTTCTTCATTGTACTGGGTAGCTGTTATCTTCCTTGCTGATAGCGTATCACCAATGGTACCAGTTAGGAGCTGAAAACACTTCCAGCAAAATGGAAAGTTCCACTTTCGCCAGGATGACTCACTAGTTAATTAACCCCTGGGATATTCTGCCTGGCATAGAGAGGCTTCCTGTCCCAACTTAAAGTTATGGGAAGATACTGTTATATAGCAAACAAGAAAATGATTGGAAGAATTTTATCTGCCTTGTAAGAATTATGTTTTCTAATACTGTCAATCTGCCTGAAACAAGCTTGGAAACTAACTGAAAAATAGATACTTTGGAAAGGGTTGCTCCTCTGACTTAACATCTTCCTTTGCTATGGGAGCAAAAAGACAACTGCTGTTAACACCACGAGAAGAATGGACTTGTAATAGGCATGTGTAGAGGCAAGCAGTACAGGAGGCAGTAAATATCTTTTCCTCCTAGCAGGCCACAAGCTTTTGGCTTTAAATAGGTCACTGTTCAAATATAGCTACCAAGTGGCCACTTGGGAGGGAAGGAAGGAAATGGGCTTGGTTTTGGGTGGTGGCAGGGGCTAGGAGGGCTGTTGGGACCATGAAGAGGCAAGGGGAGATTGCCCTGCAGAATGCGCTTCATGTGCCTGTCAGACATTGCTGAGAGTGAGCGGCTGGAGTATGGTTTCACTGTCCCAGACTGGTGTGGATGAAGTGGCTGTAACTCCTGATTTCAGCAGATTTGTCCTGTGAACTTCAAGAAATCTTGCGATGCCTTCATAGTGCTGGAGGCGTAATTTACTTTTTATCAAGGAATCTTTGCCAGATCTGTAAGATGAAACTTAGTGTGTCTGTAGCAGACTTGAACCAAGCAGAGTGGTTCTGTACATGAAGATAGATGCGATGAGTGTAAATTTCTCCAGTGAAGAGCCTGTTACAAGGCCTGGGAGCTAGAAGGAAGCTCCAGAATTTGAGATTTAACTCCCAGTAGTTTCTGAGACAGAGAGAGAGAGCTTTTGCTGCAGAAATCCTTCTCCCTTCAGGACAGGGAAGGAGTAAAAGATTTGGGGAGATGCCTCATTAAAGCTAGAAGTGTTGTTTGGACTTCTGGCTAGTGATCTGTTAACGTTTGGGCATTTCAGACTTGACAACTGTTTACTGAAATACCAAAATGCAGATATTTTTAATCTGCAGTGATGCTGCTTCATTGATTTCCCCTCAGATGTACACACGTGCAGGGGTGACTTCTGCATTTTACTCCCATGAATGGCTGTTCATGCAAAATACAAAAAGTTAGACAGGCTTGTTACCCAATTCTCTCTTTTTGGCTTGTTAGCTCAGTCTGCCATCTGTCTAGGAGGAAAAAATGGGTGCTGAGCTATGACGGACTTTGCAATCATGCAGAGTAAGTTGGGCATGGTGCAGAAAGGAATATTACTTTGTATAAAAGATGATCTTAGAGAACACCACTGTGATTGTATCCATGTTTCTTGTCAGGGGAGAAGTGCCACTAAAAGTCAATAGTTGGGGGACTGTAGCACCATTAAGGACAAAGTTGTACCTTAAAAGTTCCTGTTTGCGGGTGGGAGACAGGATGACACTGACCAGTAGTGCTTCTCTTTATTCCAACTCATTACATGTTAACCTTGATTGACTACAGTGTGTATGTTTATCGATTGATGTGTGAACTCTTCTAATTCACCATGACCTTTGTTGGGCTAAATTTATTTTTTCTTTCTTTTTTTTTTTCCTTTTTTATAGAAGCTATAAAAAGCACAGTAGCATAGGGACAATGCAGGCAACTTTGTACTAGAGACTGCAAGCAAAAAGAGAGGGATGGGGAAGACTAATTTTGTTATGAAAATGAGCATGCTAAGTAAAATACAGGTTCAAACCATGTGTTTGCTTGGGAAAGTTTATGGTCTAAATTTGACATAGACTATAGCAAGCAACCAGAGAACTGCCATATGGAGGAATAGCAGCTTTGCATTATTAAGTTCATACAGTTAACAGCTTAGTTTATAAATTTCTACTGAGCAGTGTCTGCAATTCAGCAGTAGAAAAAGTGTGCTTCTTGGAGGCTTGAGTGAGAAAAGGATGGTGAGAAGCATTTGAGTAGACATTGCATGTGCAAAAGGGATAGGTTGGGAAATGCTGCCTGTGGTGGGGAGAGGGACATAAATCCAGGTGTAAACAAAACTATTTAGTTTGTTACTCGAAGGTGAAGTGACTGGTGGAACTGACTAAATCAAATACTTTCAACATCTTGCAAAACAAATGACCAGTCTAAGGAAGGTCAAAGTATCACTAACCTTTTGTTGTTAAAAAATAAAAAAGAATTTGGAAATTAATATAATTGTCATCTGCAGTTCTTTTCACAGTGTAGAGTAGATGTCAGCAACGCTCTAGCATGTTGTGCTACACTCTGTTTTTCTGTCCCAAATTAAAGTTTAAGTGTGAAAATGGAAATCATGCAGAATCCAAGCTCTGTTGTTTCTCAAGGAAGCAAGATGCTATCATGATATTCATGGCATGTTGCCTCTACATCAGTAGCTAGAAGTGTCTCCTGCAGACTACAGAGATTGCTGGCAACCTGTAGCAGGGAGCTGCTCCCTCTCAGGAGGCTGTAACTGCCAAATCTCATCCCTGTGACGCACTATTCAAAATCAGTCCACTTACCACCTTTGCCCTACAGCTCTAAGTGGATGACACCCATTCGAGGGTGACCCGGAAAGCTTTATGGGAACAATTTAGCTATCCATACAGGAGAAGCTAATAAAAAGTATATTCAGCTTCCAGATCTCTACAAGGATCCTTTCTGAATTGAGTGCTGTTTGGTGGGGTGTGGTGGGAGTTTTTTGTGGGTTTTGTTTTGTTTTTGTTTGGTTTGGTTTTTTTGTTTGGTTTTTTGACGTCAACTCTGTGATAAGCAGAGAATTGGCTCTGGTAATGGCAGAAGATAGCAGGCACTAAACAGGGAAATCTGAAGAGGTAAAAGGGGAAAGTAACAATTACAAAGTTATTGGAGACTGTATGCCCAAAATAGAGAAGGGCTAGTTGCTTTTGTTTTATATGAAATAAGCCTGCCCCCCACCACCACAATAAAGCACAGGATTAACAATGAGGAGAATATCTTAGGGAAGGGAAAGAAAATTATAGGGGTGGAAAAATAATCAAGTGTACACAAAGTAACCAATTAGTATCCCACAGTCCTGCTCTTTTAAAGAAGTGTGTATTTGGTTCTCCAATTATGGGTCCATAGAGGAGAAATCCCTGAAAGTCTATTTCATTTGAAGGAGCTGGGCAAAATGCTGTTGCTGCGGAGTCTCAGTAATTCATGGAAATCATCAGTATTGATATTTTGAATATTTCACGTGGTGACACAAAGGTAACATTGTATTAGATAAGTTCCTGTGTCTCTTCATCAGCTCTGCTGTGTTATTATCTGCAAAATCACAAGCTGTTTTTTCATTCAGTTGGAACATAAGCGAACAGTGCTTTACCTGTGGAGAAAATAATTACGAGTTCTTCTGTGTTCACAGGTTTTGAATGCAGTCTGAGTGCAAAAAGTATGAAGAAGAGACACCTTCTCTGCATTGGGGAATGGATCCTGTATTTTCTGCATTTGCAAGACTCTATATTAAAGATATAAAAGAAATGAGAGAATCTAAACAAGTGCCAGGTGTGTACTTATATGTGCTGATTATGATGCACACAGAATTATAATTGATTAATGTTGTGCTTTTTATCCGGGGATTGCAGAATGCTTCACGAACACCCATAAAGTAATTTTGCATGCCCCTAAGCTAAGTGTCATTAGTATCTTTAACAGTTCTGAGAACAACAGGTTGAGATATATGTGAAAAATAAAATGCATTCATTCTAATGTCTTTTCCTCTCATATATATATATATATATATATATATATATATCTCATATATATATATATATATCATATATATATAGATACAGAACCTCTTTTACATTAAGGTAATGTTGTGTTTCCTCTGTGTGGTAGTGCTTGTTATATTGTGATAAAGTGAATTCTAAAAATGCTGGTCCTTTCTGGCCATATGTGTTACATCTTTCCACTGTCTCTACAACATTTGAGAAAGATTTTATGCCTCTTGCAAAATTTTGACAGTTGATGACATTGCTGGGTATATGTGTTTTGCTTTTTCCTCTGAATATTAATATAAAACAGATACAGGTTTTGAGGTTTTCTCTGCTTAATTTCTAGATATGATAGATATATGGCATTCTTCATACATTTGAACAACCTTATTGTAAATTCTGGCATCTGTGCTGAATCTTATACTACACCTTTTATTTCCTAACCATTGTTGGAAATTGTATGCTTTGTGGTCTGTTTCCTCCTGGTCTTCAGCCAATATCACCCACATGTGTACATTGTCTAAAGCAACATGTGTCTGACCTTGAATTTCTGTTTTCACTACGAAGACTTTAAATAGACTACAGTATGTTTTCTGCTGTAGAAGGATTCCTTACTCCAAACTGAAGCTTGACAAGGTGCAAGATTACCAGGGAGGAACCCAAGCAACTTAGAATTAATGAGGAAAAGCAGTAAATCCTAAGCAGAATGTGGGGGTTTTTGTTTGGTTTTGGTGTTTTGTTTGGTTTTTTCTTTGTTCTCCACAGAGACAAGGTACATCTCTGTGGCTTTTTGAATATGCTCTGCCTTGTAGGTTTTCTTATTATTTATTTTTCTTTAACAGCAAGGATAACAGCAGTGCTATTCTTACAGAAATGAAGGACTGGTGGTGTTTTTGCTCTTCTTGCAACCATTTTTATGTACGTAGGGACTTCACAAACTGCAAAGCTCAGTATATATAACTCTTTGTTATTTAACATGATGGGAGACTTCTGTCTTAAATCCATTGTAAGAATTAGGCTACAGTCTGTTGTTGATGTTTATACTAGAGTGAGTAGTACTTGGAGGCCTTTTTAAAGTGTGCAGTCTTATAGTAGTACCAGTGTAGCAAATGCATCTGGTAAAAACTGTTCCTGCTTCAATTAGAGACATTTTAATTGTTTTCAAACAAAATACAAAACAATTAAATGTCAGCAGAATAGGATTGTAGTTTGGACTTGAACATTAGTACATACACACACAAAAATATACTCAGAAGAATTAAACTTATAAACATCAACAAGCGTTTCACAAGAGCAGGAACAGTCCTAGAAAGTACAATCCTGTTCTCTTCCCACCCCCCCCACCCCTAAATTACCTAAATTTCCCTTCTCACTTCCCTTCCTGTTCTTTTACTTAAGTGAGTTGTCTTCTGCTTCAGGAACTCTTTCAGTTTTGTTATTACTTTTTTTCGAAGATGATCCTAAGGAAGTGGTATCTGTCATGTCAAGATATCAGCCTTTAAAATTGGTGCATGCGAGCTTTCTCCACTTCCTGTGCATCTGATGTTTTGCACAACTAATCTTGCTTACAATCCTGTATCATTTTCTAAACCAGACTTTAAAGAAAATGAAATTTTCTTTAAGAAAATTTGTCATAGAAAAATGTTTGTCATAGAACAAACATTCTGAATTTTGTTCATTCTCCTGGAGCTGTGTATATACTAAACCAGACATCTTTCAATGTATCTTATGTATTGGCAACAAATGATAGCACAACAGAAACACTAAAAAGATATCTTTGGAGGAAGAAAGAAGGTAGGTGTTTGCTGTCAATGTTTCCTGCCTTTTAATGGGTTTGTTAAAGACCAGCTGAAGCTAAGTATATGATTGGCTGTAAATCAGTCATTAAGTAATGGCAATTAAGAATGAATGAGTGCAAAACAAGGAGTTGTAACTAGGAGGGATGGAAAGAAACACAGACTGGATGTCAGGAAAAACATCCTTAGAATGACATCTGCTAAACTGTGGAGCAGCCTTCCCAGGAAAAAGGTGGGATGCCCTTCACTGGGATTGTCTATATCCTGACTGTACAGATTGCCAGGAATTTACTGTACGGAATGGTCTTGCATTGGCCCTGAGGAAATGGACTGAATGACCTAATAAGTTTTTTCTTTCCATTTTTAAGCATTAGGATTTGATGCCACAATGACTAATCCCTTAAAACAACACAGAGGAAAGCAGTAAACCTGGCCAATTACTCTCCTGCTATAAATGGTGACAAGAAGGCTGGAAAACGTCCCAGATAAAAACATCAATTGTGTTGTCTTAGAGGCCTTGAAATGAGAGTGGGTGTCAAACTCGGTGGTAACACATAATCACATCATGGATATGAGCTTTTCTCAGAGTTGTTATGCACCACTGCATTGACAGCTTATCAACAAGTGAGGGAAGCTACAAATAAATAGCATAAAAGGACGTAATAATAGTTAAAGCCATGGCAAACAGCTTAGTGCTCAATAATGCTGGTAAAGACATGACCAGAACTTGCCCTAGAGATCTCTATATCTATAGCCCCCTATATCGCTGCTGTGACTTCCTGTTGTGGTAGCAGCATGTTAATGTATGTGTTATTTACTGGGTTACTAGGAGCTTGACTGAATGTGCTTGCACATAGCTTCAAATGTTTAGTATATTATTATTGCTACCAATATGAACATAATTTGAACAAATAAGCTGGCAGGAGAAACAATTTACACCTTGAAGTTGTCAAGTTCAACAACTTTTAATAGTATAAATATAGCTTCATCTTTCAAATGAATTAACGTAGTTTCTCAGAGTAAGGGTGGAGTTCTATGTGATTTATGGGGATGGAGAGAACCAGTTTTATCTGGTCTCTGCAATTTGCCAAAACTCAGCTTACTAACTGGGAAATGAACATAATAATATGTTGCTTGTTTGCACAGTCAAGAGCTTGGAGTCTCTGCTCCACAGACTTACCCTGAAACTGACCCAGACCTTCTTTTATAGAGATTTTGTAAGGTTTAGTGAATAATTATATACACTGGGAGCATCTCCATTGAGGGTTTCTATAGCAGTGTTTATTGGTGTCCTGGTAAATAGAATGAGAGAAAAGTGGACAGACCTGCTAAATGTTCTCTATGCCAGACCTGACCAGTGACTGCATGATTAGTATAGCCAGCTCTCAGATGACAGCGACAGATGCATCCTCAAAACATTGCAGTGGATTTTTATGAGCAAAACTTCTGGTTATGAGCTGCTTGGCTGATCACCTGTGATTTCTTCTCAAACTTCGGGTTTTTGTCTGTCTTACGTGAAGAAAGTTAATTCCAGGCTCATTTAAGGCTGCCAGCTATGTAGGACAAGTTATCTTTGGATTTTGGTTTTGATTTTTCTTTTTTTCTACAGAACATTTTTCTGACTGCTTTGCTTCAGTGTTTCTCTTTCCCTTTGTGAGAATAAGACTTGCTACTGTGTATGGAGCCAAATGTTCCCTTCTGAGTCCCTTGAGTTATCTAGTTTTCAGAGGACAGTTATTGAACATCCCAGATGGCATATTTCAGTAAAGCAGCAGTATTCAAAAACTGAACAAAACACATTGACTGAAAATTAGCCAGCCCAGGATATATCTGGAGCTTATTGCCCTATTCTCCTCCTGCTAGTGGACTGTGAAACTTCAGTGTATAATGTTTACATCTGTGTTTAACAACACTTGTCACTTTCTTGAAAGGGATTACAGCATGTGGCAACCTCAGTGCTGTCAAAGTCCACTGGGTTCTGTTTCCTCACTGTTTCCTGGACATGTTTTTACATGTTATTCTGATTCAAGTCATCTGTATAGATGCACAAAAATAGCTTTGAAGGGATGTTTTTAGACAGTGTTATTTCAGAAACTGAAGTTCAGGATACCATCCACAATGACTGTATAGTGTACTCCACAATCTAAGAGGGTTGTTTCTCTCCCCCTGCCCCCCATGGCTCCTGTTCTTTTAGAAATGAAAGACAGAATTATGTTAGTTTTCCTTTTGGAGGCTCTGCCTCTAATCAGGAACAGCTGCATTGTGAGAAGCTTCCATTGTGTTCTATTATTTATTCTGAAGCCTGATGAAGATGTAAAAAAATCAAAACAAAAAACAACAAAAAACCACACAAACTAAAACCCCCAAACAAACAAAAAAACCCAACCCAAAATGAAACAACAAAACAAAAAACTAAAAAAGCCCTAACATGTGCAGCAAACAAACTGTTTTTCAGATCCAAATGTGCAAGAAAACAAGAGGTTAATAAAGTTCCAACTTCTGGTATCCTAAGTAGAGCTGATACTTCTTTCTTCTAGTGTTCCTAGTCCTCACTGATCCAGGTTTTTTTTTCACATGACTAGGCACTGTATAAGTTAAGATATATTAAATATGTAAGAAAGTATGATTACTGACAAATGTGACTATGTAGGGTAGGATGTGGAAAGAAATAGTTACACTTATCAAGAATGTTCTGTGTTTAGGTATATTCTTTTATAACGGACATCCAGTAAGACAGGTGGATGTTGTCGGGATAGTGGTTCAGACGAAAGAGCGAGATGCCTTTTATAATTATGGAGGTAAGAAAAGTTTCTTTCTTTCTTGCACTTATCAGCCTTCTAATCTTAGTTACCGTTAGAACTTAAAGGTTGCTTTATTTGATCATTGTCTGTTCTTGAAACAACTGTGCTCTTATCCTAATATAATGTATATCTGCAGCTGAGATTACTTAACAAATTTAGGGAAGCTACTGTTTATCTCCACTTCAAAAGTAGAGAAACAAATAGTTAAAATGGATTAAGTGATTAATTTGGGGTCATCTAGCAAATCTTAATTTTGGTTATTGCTTTGCCACTGGATTCTACCATCTTCCTCTCATATATATATATATATATATATATATATATGCAGTTCCTTTGGTCAGATATAAAAGGATTTAACAGTGCCTGCAAATGGGAAGTCACTTCTTCCTTTTTTGAACCTTAGAAATCCCTTCTGACTTTTTGTATGTTTTGTCGTATCTTAGAGCCAGCTTTTAATAGCAGTCAGGAGCTTGTTTATATTTAGATGCGTAAGTCTTAGCAAATCTAACTCAAGCATCATAGTACCAGTCCTTGCCAACACCAGCTGGGAGTTGTCTCCTCCCTATTGCTTTTCCCAATATTCAGACTATTTTATTAACATGGAAACATCTGATTGTCATTTTGTTCAGCTGTCTTTTTCATCTGGAGGAAAAGCAGAGTGGAGTAGTGATGGTGTGGCAAGTTTCAAAAGGTGGGGGAGGTCATCTCACAGTAGGAAGGGGGAGCCAAACGCATAGATCTTATTGAAGCACTTGAAGGACTCAAGTCCAGTGTCTTCCTCTGCCATGAGTTTCCGCATGATGGAGGTAAGGCATGGAGTGCCTCTTCTTACCCAATTCCCTCACCTATAAAATGGAGTTAGCAGCAATTCCCTGACTCACAGGAGTATTGTGAAGATACAGTTGAAAACTTAACCAGGTCCTAGCTTCCACAACACCTGCACTTGCATCATACTGCTGCAGAGCAGCATTAACTGTTAGTGCATATAGCATACCCTGCACTGGATGCGGCTCCTTAGAGTTGACTCTGTGCTCTATAGAAATGTCCCTGGAAGTTTCTTAGAGTGGATATTTTCTTTTTTTTAAAGTCTAATTTCTGGTTGTTATTACCCTGCCATTATGCTAAATAATGAGTTGACAGTAAATATTTTGAAGCACAAGTTTCTCTGGCACTTGAAGTAGCACAGGCTAAACAAGCACCTAAATTAAGAGGCGGAGATGTAATGGATGATGTAACGAAGTGTTGAAACATAAACTGAATGTCAGCTGCTATTCTTTTATTGCACTAGTATGCAAATGCAGTTATCACTTCATGAGAACAGAGGAAGACACAATCAAAATGACCAAGGCAAAAACAACTCTGTGGGCAAGGGTTTCCCATGTTGCTCTCAGCATTAGTTCAGATGTAATCTTGTTGGAAATGTTTGATTGGGGCAGAAAATGGAGGAATAGAAATAAAAAGAAACTGCAGAGTAGTGGAATTAAGGCCTTGGTGTTAGATCAGCTGACCTTTAAGTACAGCTCTCGGTTAGCCTGGTTTCCTGCTGTCCTGTTTCCTGCTGTCACATCCAACTCCACTCTTTGTTCCAGCAGTTCCTGGTTTGAGCTTTCAGGCTACCTGCCAGGGTGCCCCTCCCCAGTCTGCCCTCCCGTTCAGGCAGGCTGACTCCACCAGCATAAAATTGTAACGTCTTAGACAGTTTCCTGCTTGTAACTTCTTGCATTTCTCAGTTCAACAGACTCTGATTGGTGAGTCACAGAGCAGGCGTTGCATCAGTTGGAGTGTCGCACACTGCTCAGTACTTGCTCACTTTCCATCTGCTTAAAAGTGACTTACAAAGAAATTCCCCCTTTGTACTTTTTCTCTGATAGAGAACTGAAATGTCTTTGTGTCACTGCCACTGTCTCCCCCCCCCATTTCCTATCTGTCTACTTCAGAATACACACCACTCATTTTAAGAGAATCTTAGGTCCTCTCTTTGCTGAAACCCATACAGCTAGAACTCGTGACAAAATAATAACTGTAAAAGAGAGTGAACTGACTCTTTCCTGGCTTTAAAAAAAAAAAAAATTACATGCTGTGTAAAACCTGATTTTGACAGTTTGATTTGGTTGTTTATTGCTAGTATGATCAATTAGGAGAATGATATCTAATTAAAGTGTAGCTTTGAACAAGCTCATGTTTTAGCTAATGCACCTTTCTGACCTCTTTTTTCTTTCTTTTTTAACAAAACCAAATGTCACGTGGTTTTCCTTATACTTCAGAACTGTTTTGAAAGGCTGAAAAGCACTTGCCTTAAAAACAAACAAACAAAAAATCTCACCAGGATCTCAGTAGGCTCATGCAGACCCTACAAGAACCATAACCTTTTTGTTATAAAGAAATAAAAATGAAAACAATTATCTCATTTACCAGGTAGCTTTGAGAGTGCTACCCCTCAAATAGTTAATGTAAGAGTCAAAAAACCCAAACAAACAAAATAAAACAGAAAAACCCAAAAAACAAACCCACAGAAAACCAAGCAAACAAAAGTTTAAACCCAAGGAGATGAGGAAGGGCGGCACAGGGAGCACAGGAAGTTTTCAAAAGCTTGTAGACCCCTTGAGTGCATTTAAAATAGATTAACATTCTCCTGTCTAATTAGAATACAATTGCAAGAGTTCTCATTCATCTGTGCTTCAGGAGTTATTTGTCTTTTTGCTCAAAGCTTTTATTTGTGAACTGGGAAAACTTTGTTTCGGAACCTTGCTCCCTGTGTGGTCAAGAACAGGTCAGTCTCTCCAGGACTCCAGCTGTTAAATTGATGAGGAGGAGTCTGGCCTCCTAATCATTCAGTCTTGTTTGTTTTGTTTCTAAGCCCTTCTTAGGAAGCATGTCTGTTGCAGTTGGTGCAACAGCCAGTTGCAAGCTGGAACATCTAGAAGCTGCAGTAATGTGAAGGTGAAATGTCATCTGCCCTGTTTCTTATTGCCATTGCTGGCTTGCATGAATGGCTTGCCATGGTATATGAGGGCTCTGACTCCTACTAAAATAGTTGCTTTTTGTCTATACCAAGGCGAGGAAATCCTACCAGCTAGGTCATTATCTATGCTCTGGTACAAAATTAAAGGTGCTGAAATAGCTGCCGTTTTGAGCTGAAACAGCAGCTCAAAAGGGGGACAGCAATGAGATGAGCATACTTTTGTGATGGAATTTGGAATTGCCTGCATCTTATAAATACTGTACGTTTGTTATTAGGAAAGTGCAGCTAAGCCACTAGGAAACAGGAAGGCAATGATTTGAAATTGGACCCCCCAAATAGGGAGATTGTTTCAAAACACGTGAGACAATGCAAAGGCATTTTGCTTTGATGCTATGGTTCCCAGAGGAAACAGACTGCAGGTACCAATTAGTACCTTCCTGGTAAACATTGCTATTACTTTTGTAGTCATGGGTTTGGTTTAAGGAGCAGAAGAAAATTGCAGATTCCAACTTGTGAAGAGTGGAAGCTCAGTCTTGGAGATGGCTACATTCAAGGAGCAAGGTGCTTGGAGCGTTAGCTGGACTGGAAATGTGATCCTTGCTGTGGTTTGACAGACATTCAGTACCTTTTTATTTGGAGAGTGTTTGGACATGCCATCTATATACAGTCTCTTGATCTCTAGAACAATTGATTCTGTTGATAGTTTTTTAGTTTTCTTTAGGTTTTGTCTTTCTGCTGTCCTTGACAATGTGCAGTGCCTGGGGCAGAAATCGCAAAACTTATTTTGATTAGGTACTAGCAAAACAGGAAAAGCTAGACAGCTCCCGTGCTCAGGAGAAGGTGTTAAGCTTTTTCGGAAATGGAAGTGGCTTGCATGCCACCAGTCCGTATACTTTAAGTTGGGAATTCCTGGCCTAGAGCAGAACCACAAGCATGTGCTGTCCTCTGTCCTTCCTGGCTAGAGGAGCTGCCTTTCTGCTCTCTGGAACATCTTCTTGTACGGAAAAGGCCAGCAGACTTTGTGCACAATATTAGGGTGGAAACCAATGCAGCTGGAGGTAGCAGCACTCCTAGTCTGTTCACATGACTGTACCCCCCAATGTTGAAGTGCTATTTTCTCACTGTTACAGTAATGCTTCTGTGTTTTGTGCCTGGTTTCCTATTCTAATTTGTCTGACTTCAGCTTTCAACACTGATTCTTCCTCTGACCTTGTCAATGAGATTAAAACCCTTTAGTATCCAATATATGTCCTGAAGCCTCATAATTTAAGTTAATGTTTGATCTTTTTTTGAGAATATACCTGTTACTTTGCTGACTATGCACATAGGCATGGTATCTGGTGCTGAGCTACTTCCACAACTGAAACAACTGTGGAGATTATTTCAGAGGTATAAGTAGTGGTTGAGCACCCACTTTCCCTTTCAGACTGGTTGGAACGTGATATCCTTGGCAGTCATCACCTTACATATCTATGTATTTTCACTTCTTGGAACATCACTACCTGCTTTCTTACTCTGTAATTCTTGCTATTTTTTTTTACAGTGGATGATAGTACTGGAGTTATAAATTGTGTCTGCTGGAAAAATCCCATGGTAACAGAAACATCTTTATCAGGTAATTTATCAAATAAATAATTCCTCTTTCGACTGTACATTTTTGTTCATATCTGTCTTACATAATTTAGTAAATGATCAAACTTGCAGAAGAGCAAATTCAAACTTTTTTTTTTAACCATCACATCCTACAGCCCGGGCCATTTTGGGAGTTTCATATTACTTTTCGTGTTATGTCCAATGGTGATGTCAATAAAACCACTACATTATGACCTGTCATGCCTTTTCCTTATCTGAATGATATGGTATTTCAATTCTATGCTGTGACATTGTTCAGAGGATCCTCTTACAGTTCTTTTTGTGACCTCCTCTAGTGAGGAACTAGGCTAGAAATCCGCCACATGCCACAGCTTCTGTTTCCAAAGTCAATCCATTGACCAGCAACGTGGTCTACATTCCCCACCCTTGTGATACAGTGGTTTCAGGATTTGTCTTCTCTTCGTTTGCATTCATATTCTCTTCCTGCTCATGCCTATACTGTCAGTGATGAACTTGGAAGTAGCTTAAAACACAGTGGGAAGATGCCAGCAGTCTTTTACCATTTGAGAAAGTTCTCAATGTGCAGAAATTGTGCATTTGAAATGAATCTATTGTTCTACTCAGTAACAGAAAAACTCACTAGTGTCTGGCTTTCTCTTTGCTTTTTCTCCCACCATTTCTCATAGATCAAAGTATGGAATACTTTCTACTTTGGACCTTCTTGAAAGCTCATGTAGTAGACTGACAACACTGATATGGAGCTGATCAAATCCTGCTGAAATAAAGGTTACTAGTGTCATCTGCCAGTGTTAGGGTTACATATGCACAGAATGAGGAAAGGAAAGCTTTAAAAACTCTGATGTCTGTGGAACAAGCCCATGTATACAGACAGGCAATTCATACTTACTTACATTTAACAATGATATGACAAGTGGTATAAATGATCCCAACTGGAATCTAGAAGACAGATCTTACTTTTAGAGAGGTGATGTTGTGGCACAGGTTTCCAAAAAAATAATGGGGACCCACAATCAAATCAGTTTTTAATGAGGAACTTAAATTAATTAAAGAAATTGCATGAAATATTGCTTGAAATAGAATGAGGACCCAGCATGCTTGTTTCAGCCTTGTGTTCTTTTATATGTACATCACTAGTGCTTGAATGGACACTATGTTAATAATAGAAATTAATTCATTTGTACCTGCTAAAGAAAACAGCTCCTAGGGGGCACAGGAAACTTTCTTCCAGCCTTTTGTAGTTGTGATCAGGGATACATTAATCAGGTTTTAAGTTATGAAGAATTTACTCTCCTGCAAAGGTGTGTTACGTAAATGTGAAATTCTGTCAAGTTGTGTTCACCTCAGTGTAGACGTCTAATTGCATCACATGAATACTTTGGCGCCACCTCAGATGACTCATTCTTCTTTTATGTGCAAAGTTCAGCTGACCTTTCTTTTACCCTCTCATCAATCTTAGCATGACAAAATCAAAAAATGACAAAACCCGTTTCAAATTGGTGTTTCAATTTTGCAACCCATCTATGACATTTTCAGTGGTAAATCAGTATCTCGTGCCTTTTACACTTTCCCTAGATGAACTGTTTAAATATAATACTGTAAACTAACTTTGTCACCTAAAAGTTTTGCTACCCAGGACACGTAGTGCCTGGGACCTTACCCTTTTTTTAGTAATAAGACTCCTGCAAAAGGTGTCCTGCAAAAGGACAGTCCTCTTGGCCTTAATGCATGATCTCCTTTCCCCTACTTCTTACAGGTCATTCAAGCACACACAGTCTTACTGTGCTTGAACAGATGAAGAAACTCCAAGAACTGTTGAGCCAGAAAACCAAGCTGGAGATCGGGGATATTGTCAGGGTCAGAGGTCACATCCGAACCTACAGGCAACAAAGAGAAATTCAGGCTTCGTGTTTTTGTGAGTGTTATGGATCTGTGACATATGTTAACTTAATTGTCTGAATTTGTGAGAAGATCTAAGCTGTATGTAATTCATTGAATAATTTCCACTTTATTTTCTGGCATCTCATTTTTCTAAAGAGATTATCATCTGTATGTCTTTATTTCAATTTTAGCAGTGTAAGGCTAGAAGACACACTACTTAATGTGTGGGATTAGATTGCCTGTAAATGAGGCATTCCTGGAAAATCTATAAAAGATGACTAGCATGCATACAGGAATGCTATGTAGATGCTGCAGTTGGGTATCTGTGAGAGTGACTTGCTCTTCAGTTTTCTTTGTGTTGAAGTAGAACAGCCAAAGCCCATGGGAAGGGAGTTGGTGACCTTTTTATGTCACACTTCATCAAGAGTATTAGCTGCTTTGGAGAAACGGTTGCTATTTGTCGCAGCCTGTATAATTCATTCCATGGGCAGACAGCAGCATATGGGCACATTGTACCACTGAAGCCCAGGTTCTCCTAAACTCTCTGGCTCTGCAGAATGACTGAGAAGTGTTCTTCATCTTCAGTCACTCAGGCACAGATCTGCAGGTGCTGTCCCTGTATCTGACAGCTCTTTGGGCAGCAGTGTTCTGCAGTCCACTGTTTAGACCCTAGGAGCTTCCAGTTACATAGCTGCTTCTCTCCTCCATGTCTGTGCTATTGTGTAAGAGTTGGTTTTCTCCAGTGAAATCTTTCAGAGACAATACCGAAATTATTCCTTTGGTGGGGGGAAGCCCATCTTCTAAAAACCTTGTGTAGCTCAGATAAAAAGTCTGTAGATTTTTCAGCTCTAGCTAAAATCTGAGAGGGGATTTAACCCTCCTTTCCAGACAGAAGATTTATGAATATATAACCCATTCAAGGGCTGGTAATAATACCATTGTTTCATTAAAGGAGAGCCACACAATTCAAATAGCCTCTAAATTGCTTTCACTTTAGCCCAAATAAAGCTCCTTATTATATGTTAACTTCATCTAATGGATAAAACTGCTGAAGAGTAAAATAGAGATCATAAATTCCAGTTAAATAGTTGCCAGACAAAAGAATCATCTGCAATGCACCACAACAGGTCATTTACCTCCTTGTAAACTGTAAAAGCAGGAGTGGCCTTTGTGGTTTTGTTTTTATAAAAACAGCAGTGAACAAAATTTGCCAATTGAATACTGGCATGTGAAGCTCTGTTGTGCTGCCGCAGGTATGCTTGCTTAGAAGATTGGTATGGCAGTTCTGGCCAAGTATGTGTGTTCTTTTTGCCGCTCCAGATAAAGTGGATGATCCTGTGTGTGATGTTCAGATTTCAAGAATGCTGGAGCTCCCCTGTCTCTATAGAGAAGTTTATGATAGACCTTTCCAAGGCCCTGAGGAAGGACAGAGGTAAATGCAGTATCCAGACTGGTCTTGGGGCAAAGTGTGGGATTTTATCATTGTTTATTTGTTATTGTAAAAACTGTGGAGAAAGATAGAACAGGGCCCCACTGTGATTTAGACTCTGCACAAGCATACAGTAGCAGCCTGCTTTTCTCCCAAATAATTGATGATCCATACAGATGAGATACATGTCCATAGTCTGAGAAAAGAAATATAATGCTGAACCAAAGTGAATATTAGGAAGGCAGTAAAATACTGTGTACAGGCCTCTTGCATCTAGTGAAGAAAGCTGGGGTTTGGAGCAAGATCTGGAGGTGAGGTCAACAGATTAGATGGAGGAGTGTCCTTGCCTGATTTTGTTTTATGTATAAGGATAAGGAGCTATTTCATCAAAATGCTCTCAACTTCTGGCTGCCCATGTCATCGTCAAATCATAAATACATAACCTCAATAAATTGAGTCAAACACCATTCCTGTATTCAATTTAAGGGTAGCTGGATGCTTATTGGCAGGTCTGATGCATGTAGTGTGGTTTCAGAGACTGCAGATCTTAAAATAACAACACTGTTACAGCAAATGATTGAAGAGGAACAGTTGGATGTTTATTGCATATAAAAATGGTCTGTTTTAATTAAGGGTTTAAATTCTGATTCTTTAAGGACAGTAAAATACCTTTTGACCTTTGAAAACCAGTCTAGCAGGCTAACTTCAGGTAATTGTTCTAAAAAATGTTAGTAGTATATTTCTTGCCTTTTGACATGTTCTGTGTATCCTGTAGTGGCCTGGAGGATCAGAATTTCTCAATCAATATGCTGCATGAGAAAGTGAAAGGCTTTCTATTAGAAAACAAAATTCAGACCTTTTACCAACAGGAGTTGGAAACAATTGATACTCTGGTGTCCTTTTCTCATGTGCATCTGCCCAGTCCCAGCTGTCAGGAGGTGAGTAAATGTAACTGTTTCAAGTTTTTAGTGGGGGAGAAATAATACCATGTACTTTTTTAAGCATAAACAACCAGGTAAGAAACTGTTGCCTTCAGAGGATTCAAAAACCTCAAGTGCTTTAGCTTTATGCATGAATTATTTACAGAGCTTGAGGAAACCTTGTCACTTGAGACATATAAAACTGGACTGCTGAAAAAAATTCTGTTGTTAAGGGTAATCTCATATTAGGGCTGAGTAACCTTACAGTTTGCAACAGGCACTAACTTATCTAGATCTGTAAATAGTGGCAGTATCAGAAACGGAGATTCCTTTAAGGTGCTTGAGCTGTTTGGGACAGATGTTTGAGATCCAGAATTTGATCAGGAGAAGGGAGCACAAAGTCTTTGTCTTGTTTCTCATTTGAAGCTCAATATATTCATAGAGTTGTAGCTTCAAAAGGAGACTATAATGAGTGGATGAACAGTGCTCCCTGCTACCTGTTTCTCTTGTTGGAAATCCCTGGTTGTGAAAGGCCATGATTGAAAGGATCAGAAGGTGAGATTTAATTGAAATGAGTTTACATGCAGTTGTGTGTAACCAAGCTGTTAAGAAACTTTCCAGTGAGATAGTATGCTTTTGATCAACTGCAGAATGGGAAATTAGGACAAAAAAACACTTTGTAAAATGGCTTTATATTACTCTGTTTTGTTTGGATAAATTACAAACCAGGTTCTCAACTGGTGTGAAGTGGTAAATTTCTGCAAAAGTAAGAGTTATGGCTTTTACCATGTTACCAATGGCAACTGAAACTTAAACTAGAGCGTTGTGACTCACTTGTTTACTTTTTGGTTTTCTGTAGAGAAATAAATCCATAGCAGTTATTTTCACTGCCTGAATCTGATATGCACTGTAAAGTTAAGTGCTATGTTATGTTAATATCTGATGTTTGTTTAATTCTTAAAAAAAACAAACAAACCCAAAAACAAACACACCCACAAAAAACAGTCCCTTGTAGATGAGGTCAAATAATAATGAAAAGTAGCTCTATTCTTGTTGGCCTTGTTGAACTGATAGGTTCTTCTGATAGGTGCTTCTTGATAGCTGTTTCTTTTATTTTTATTAAAGGCATTTTTGTTGTTTGCTTTAAAGTGAGCATAGATATAAACAATAACAGGAGCTACTCTCACTTTTGACAGAAAAGTTTGATACTAGAATATCCAACATGGGACAGGGTTTGTTTTTTTTCAAACTAGTCGGAACAATATTAAAAGTTCCCAAACACTTTAATGTAAAGGAACTAGTGGTCATTGTGACTAATACTGGAAACTTCCATCTTTGAAGTTTCAGCATTTATAGAAAGATCAAGATGAATAACTTGCAACGCCATTTAAAGTAGGAACTGGTGCAGAACAAACAAAAGCCATCAAAAAAAGACCCCCCAAAAACCAAACCAACAAAAACAATGTAGCATCAGCGTTGTTAGCAGTCATGAGGGGAGCTATCATAATAATTAATAGTTGCTCCTGACCCTGATGCAAGGGTGTGAGTCTATGTCCCAGGAATCTGGGCACACAGATGATTATTTAGAAATTGCAGTTCTCCCTATTGTCCTTTGGTATTAATTCCTTGCAAAGAGGCTTATATATCTTTGCATAAGAAAGAACCTGCAGTTGTCAAGTGACCTGAATGCCTTAAGAGGAGCGCCTAGTAATGCTCTGGAAATGCATTTTGTTGTTCCTCTGCTCTGTCCCTTGAAGGTGTCACTTCTCATAATTGGCAAAGGGTCAAGTACCCAGTTTGATCCACAAAAATAAGTGTAATAGATCTGATTTCTATCCCTCTTCCCTTCTTTTCCCCTCTATAGTCTTCTGTTTTGCATCACCCTCAAACCAAAAGGATAAAGGGTGCTGCTAATGTGGAACGATGTTATTTCATGCCTGTTTGGCAAGGCAGGAGCTAGATGAGTGGACCAAACTAATTAGGCCACACCACGATATACACACTTGTTCACTCCTTGCACGTCTCTGGATGTGAAAGGATGAGTTATTTGGATGTATAACTTCATTTTTTTTTTTTTTTACCCTGATTCCAGTGTTCTAGAGCACAGTTGCTGTTAAACTCCTTTTCTTGCCTCTCTCTTCCTTTCCCTGTGATCCTAAGAGATGTGGTGCACCCCCTTCATCTCTTTCCCAACTTTTAAAGTACTTGCACAGTGTTCATCATAGTGGGAGGGTATCTCCGCATGAAATATTTTCTTCAGGGAGGTGGTGAGCTGCTATGGAGTCACTGGCAGTGGAGTGGAACAGAGGGTGAAGATGAAAGGAGGTAGCTGGGATAGCTTGAGGTAGGCAGCATCTCTCTGTTGCTTTTTAGCAATTACTGTACCTGCGCCCTGTCTGCATCCCATACATGTCCTACAATACCTCATTCCAGTCCTAATGGCTCCCCAACAATGCAATCTTCTGGCTCTCGAGAATAAATTTTCCTCTAGGAGATGCACATGGCAGAACTCAAGTCATGTCCTCTGCTCAGACATATACTAGGGAACATTTAACTTTATAGTCTACAGAGGATGAGTAAGAGAATTGGAAGACTTGGTGTTTTTAAAAATAATTAAAAATTAACAAATCTCTTATGACTTTTAAAACCAGTGGAGCTTCATTTCACATAACCAGTGCCCCCTCTATTCCTGAACTGTAGCCTTTCCCTTATCCCTTAAAACTAATGACTTTTGAGACTGGAGGGGTGGGTACCACAAGGAAGACTACAAGCAAAAAACAGAAGAAGTAATCTTGTGCTTAGAGAACCTAAAGAGTGTACTTGCTGGACTTAGGCAATTATGTTTGGCAAATGGACGAGCCTTTGGTTCCTTTATTTAAAGAAAGCTACATGTGAACTTGATCCACCCAGTTTCTCAACTGGATTAAATGCAACCTGCAACCAGCTGGTCTTGATTAACCATTTTTATGCACTTCTTCCATGCATAAGCTATAGCGTGTGCTATTTTAGTATTACCACTCCAGTTTGTGTATGTCACTAGCTTGGACACATAACTTGGGTTTTGCTTTCCAGACTCTCTTGTTTGTACTTCTCCTGATTTGAATATTATCTCAAGGTCAGCAATGACAAGTAGTTAAAGCAGGGAGTTTTACAATGTTGGTCATGCTTACTGTATATACCCTGTACGTTGTACTGTAGGTGTAACATAGTGTATTACACATTCTTGATGCTATGTGGTTGTCTTCCTGCCTCTTGAAGAAGCTTTACTGCTACTTTAAATATGTATATTGCAAAGCTCATTATAGGACTTCAGGACTGACATGTCCAGAACCACTATTACTAAAATTGTCACCTGTCTAAGCCAAGGACTAAACATTGCATGAGAAATTGCGAAGGGCAATTCCATGAGTAGAATCATGTGTATGGTTATACCAGGAAACTTTAGCACCATCAGGGTGTGTTGTGATTTGTAATGAGCCAAAGGTTCCATACTTTCAATGTTTGAACAGGCTGACTAATTCCTGTACCACTTCATTCTTTGACCTATTATTGATTGTACAGAGTCTGTCTTGTTTTAAAGATCTGAGAATAACTGGTTGCACAGCACCACCCCACTAAGCTGTGTGAGACTCATCAGATGGAATATATTGATTAAAATACCCACTTAATTCTGGAGACATGGATTCTTCTGTTGGCTTTGCTACAGAGACCTTGGCTGGTCTTGGGAGGGAGGGTAGTGATGGTAAAATTGTTATTTAGTAGCTGCTTCTCTCTCAGGGAGGCGTGGGGGAAAAGGTGTTTTGCAAAAGTGATGAATGATTTTTGGTTGTACAGCTTCATTTATTTGAAAAGGACCTGATTTGGGATAGGTGGGGAAAGCCCTGCTGTCAGCACTTCAGGGAACCTGAAATTGTGCACCCTGAAACGAAGGCATGCTTGAAGGGGGGCACTTTGCAAAATGAGGTGTGAACATTGTAAGATGTAAATACAAAATCCAGATTCAAATCTTGCTGGTGCTTTGGACCAGCAGTTAAACTACTTAATATCTGCATTTCTCGGATGAAAAGCTTTGTAAAAGTAAAGTGATGGCTAATAAGCTGTGACTCAGAAGGAACTACGTTAACAGCTACAACGCATCTTTATAACTGTTGAAATGCAAGCATTTTCAATCTTCTGAAATAAAAGCAGGGATGTGAAATCACATAGGATTTCATAGTCCTAGATTTCTTCTCTCTGCATATAGCCCCATGTTCAGCCTTCTGTAGATTTCTCCTCAGTAGACTAAATCACAAGCTTAGGTATACATTGGCTCTGAGAGGGAATCCAAGCCCAGAGGAAATGAGGGCCTGGTTTGGCATAAAAGAAAGTGATAAGGTATTGGGAAGAAGTCCTATTGACTTATGAATTTGCAGGATGAGATGCTGGAGATATTTTGGGTGCACCAAAAGAACAGATTAAGTAATTTTAGATTGTGTTCACAAAGAAACTCAATTGTTGCTTTACTCAGAGGGATGGAGAGGAGGAAGCATGTTCTAGAGCACACTAGGAAAAAACCGCAAACTTTTCCTGTCATTTCAGGATAATGTTAAAGCCCCTGACGAGGGCAGGAGCCCTCATTTGTTCTTCAGGAACAGTCCTTCTGCCATGGAGCCCTTTCCCTTGGACTCTGCAGCGCGTATGAGAGGGTGCTGAGACGTAGCAGCTGCTTACTTATTTTCTCGCTCCCAAGCCTGCCTCTCTGCCTTCACTCTGTCAATCCTTGACTTGCATTCTTAGTGATTCTGTTTCAGTATCCATCCAGGCTGAGCTGTGTGTCAGTTCACACAGAGTCTGTTTTTAATTATCTCCCTTTTCTGACAGGATCTCAGTGTTAAGCCAAACTGAATAATTATCATGCTTCTTTGGAGATATTTTTATCTTTTTTCTCCCCAAATGTTTACTTTCACATTAAAAATTGATCAGAGGCTTGAGGTGGTTGCTTTGCTAGCAGTTTCTTAGATTCTTGAGGATTTCTTACTGCATTTGAGTGAGAGGCAAAGTCTCTTAATTTTACATATGGCTATGAGAATGTGCTTTTCCATGAGAAAATACTCACTCTTCACTTAACCCTTCTGCTACATTTTATGTTTGTTTCTTCAGCTCATCAGAAGAGGCACTATGAAGAGAAATACGATAGTGGTATTAACACCGTGACTGGAATGGCGTCCAGATGTATGGTCGAGTTTGTAATTAGAAGCAGTGTCTGTTGTCATCCAAACTGATATAGCTGTGGTGGACAGGGGGACAGACAAATGTTTGGGCACTGAAGTCCTTCAGTCTGGAACAGAAGGAGAAAACTGAACTGAGAGTAACAGCCATTGTTCTACATTAATTATCTTGAACTATTAGGCAATTATTTTTGACTGTCGATTTGAGAGGAAAAAGATAGTTAGTTGTTCTGGGACAGAGAGAGATGTGATTATGGCCTATTGAAATATTGAGGATTAGCTGGAGGAAGGGGATGGAGAAGCTTGTGATGCATGCTAACGCTAATATCCCTGTTGGATCTCTGAACTATTCCCAGTTAGGCACATCAGCTTCCAGGCTTAGAAGCAGTTGGAGTTTCACTTGAGACTTGCAAATGGAGTGAATGAATGTTTTATGAAAACATATTCTTCCATTGCTAATGTGGTGTCTGTTTCACATATTCATATGAATTCATTCTAGTGCATGGTGGTTGCCTGTTTCACTTCCAAGGCTTCTGTGAGTGCATCTGGTGAGTGAAGTAGGATATGTGAAGTCTGATACTTTTGTTCAGAACAAGGTGGGAGCATTTACGGTTATAGTTGAAGAAATGGCTTGGCAAATCTTGCTTTGGTTGCTCTGGTGTGGTTCTAGTTATCACATGTTGATTTGTGGGAAGCAGTTTAGCTCTGTTCTCAAAGAAAACCACAGGGAGCATGCTGTGCTCCCAACAGATGAGGAAACAACAACTGGGGAATTCAAGCAGTCTGTGTAGATAAATGGGAGTTTGAAGGACATAGTGGGACAGATAGAGATGGAGAAGAGTAAGTCATGGTCTTGCTGTTATCTACCCATAATTTCTTCTCTCCACAACTGATTCTTTATTTCCTTCCACTTCCCTAGCTGTCATTCCACTGTCTTAGCTCTGCTCTACTTCCAAACAAACCCTCCTTTTTCCTGATTTTTTTTTTCTCCCCTTCCTTCCTTCCTTCCTACTCTTAGATGTGTCCCAAACACAGAACCCTTTGTTCTAAATAGCCTCCTCAGTTATGGACTTCCAGGCACATTGTTCTCCTTTCACAAGAGACTCGTTTCCTGCCCTCAAAACTGAATCCTTTGTTCCTTTATCTCGTATACCTGTCTTAATTTCTTGCATGCTCTTTATCCTTTCATTTTATTAGGTTGTGGAGAAACTCTTGAGAACATGACCAGAATGTGTGTAAATATTTGGAAACGAAGGGGACAAGAAACAAATACTGTTCTTGTCAGTTTCCTCCTTTTCCTTAGACACTTCCTCAGTTTCAAATCAGGAGATGGGAATCCAATCCCCAGCACTTGGATTCCTCCTGAATATCACCTTACAAAGTACTGATCTCCCTAAGTTCCCACCTTTATTACCAGAAAAACTCTGAATATGAGCAAAGCTTGATTAGCTAAACATTCAAATGCTCTGCAAGCATCACAAGCCTATTCCAAAAGAGAATTCTCAGTACATAATCAAATAGCTGCTAAATACAAAGAAGGCAGTTAGGAGATTGTGGTTCCTTAAGAATACAAGCTTCTGGTGTGTGTGTGTTTGTTTTTTAAAGCTCAGGGATGTTGATTAGTTCATACATAACAGATATGATTTGTGAATTACTAAATGAAGAAAAATGTGTAACAAAATCACCTGAAGTCCTCTTGCTCTTGAAAGCATCTGGAGCTTTTGCTGGTAACTTTAGTTGAGCTGAGATTTCTCACCATCTGCTTCATTCCTTTCTTCCCATCCAGGTGAAGTCAAAAAGTGACTCCAGTTCCAAAAGGATTCACAGTGTTTTTAAGGAAGCAATAAGGATGCTACAAGAAAAAGGGGTGGTTTTCCAGAAACCTAGTAGCTCCAAGGACTTATACCATGTAAGGAACTGAGCTGTGGTTGCAAAGAAGTTCAAGGGTATGACTTTCATAGTCAGTAGAAACAGCAGAAATGTTTCAGAAATAGTAGAAATATTCCAGAAAGAGAAGCTGGACATCCAAGTGCTGTCTGTTTAATCAAAAGTCTTATCTGCAGCTTACTTCACTGTTGCTTTTACCTCTGTATCACCCATTGAGTTGTTCTTTTTGTAACTCAGCACCAGACTTGAGCACTGCTGCTGTTCCAAGCACAGTCTGTTCACTGGGTTGCCAAACTGTGTGCTGATGCAGCTAAGCACACTGAAGCCTGGGACCTGGACAGTTCTCTTTATCAAAGTGGGTTGAAACTTGGTGTTCTGCTGAGTCGGTCACCCTCCTTTAGGTTGAATTCCGGTATATCATGTTCTTCATCTAAGCCATGGATGCTGCTAATGGTACTAAAAATAATAACTGAAGATTTAATGTTCATTATTAGTCTCGGAGGCAGTATATAATGCAGACTGTAGTTATGACAGTGTTAGTTTAGAATACATCTTGGCCTTGGATTGCTTTTCAACAGTCATGCCATCTACTGTGAAATAGACTGCTATAAATTGCCACTGCTTCTTCTTATTGTTTCTTCTGTTTTCTCCAGGTGACTGACCATGATAAGGAGCTGCTTAAAGTGACCCTTGATGTGATTAAAGAAGACTGTCGAAAACCCAGGCGTAAGTAACAGTGTGATCAGGGCTCTGATGAACTGGTGCTGACATATCGATGACAATATCTCCTCCTGCTGCTGGATTAGGTATGCTTCTTGTCCTTACCCTTGAACTCGGAGCTAAGTTGCTGATGTAGCTAATCAGTATAGCTAAAAGCAGGAGCGCAAGAGCAGCTTCCTGTAAGCATGGAGAGAGAAAGAGCAGGTGTGCCCAGCAGGAAGTGGACCTCTCGGATCTGAAA
This sequence comes from Ciconia boyciana, assembly GCF_034638445.1. Lineage (NCBI taxonomy): Eukaryota > Metazoa > Chordata > Aves > Ciconiiformes > Ciconiidae > Ciconia > Ciconia boyciana. The sequence continues at coordinate 53,196,486 of NC_132941.1, read as the reverse complement.
TAAGCAGCCATTATCTTAAATCTATATCTTTTGAGAATAGTTAGATTTTTGGGAGGAACCAAATGAAATGAAGTTAGGTCAGCACCTAGCAGCTGTTGCTTTGCAAGTCTTGCTAGTTCAGTTTCTACAGGGGAGTTGACACGAAAGTGACCGTACAGAAAGGTGAAATCCCCACCTCCATTAAGTCAACAATAAAACTTACTTAAGTCAATAGGATATTCTCTGTAGATTTTAAGCTCAGGTAGAGCTCAGGTGGTTGTTCTTTGCAGGTAGGGATTTCAGTCTAACAAAATCCACTTCTTTTCAGATAACATACCTTGTGTGGCTTCTGAGTTATCCCTATCCCTCAAGCCTATTGTGTCTTATTGCCATAGTGATAGCTTGTGCTTGACTTGAATGTCTGCTAATTACACAGGTACATTGCTACAGAGGTTCTTTCAATTCATTGAGCAGAATGTGTCAGCAGGGATCACTTGCTGCTGGAGTGCAGCTATTTGTGGAGTAGAATGCACTTTAGTACAGAATAAATGACTGACTAGAACATAAGGCGTATAATCTTAAATTGCTCATATCCTTATACTATCATAACTATAATAGTGCTTGTAGACCTGGTATATGATGGTTATCCTGCAGTGAAAAAAGGCTAAGTGAAGTAGTATTATTTCTTAGTTTTCAACTGGCTACCTTAAAGCAGTGGTACAATTGTAGACAAGGTTTGTAGGTGGAGGTAAAAGTTCTGTATCTTTGGAGGATGGAGGGATTAGACGTTACTGAGCATGCAGGTGAAGATGGGTTCATTTGCCTGAGGCTGTTTCAGTGCAACAAGTTACCATATCACATTGTTTTATTGTCTCTTATCCAATTAGCAATTACAAATATCTCTGTAAGAGTCAAATCATTCCTCTGCCCATTTTATATATCAGCTAGTTCTCCTGGGAACCTTTTTTTCTTTTTTTTTTTTTTTAAATAATTGTGCCACTGTAGAGGCCAGAACCTGTATACAGTTGACACAGGGCACTGAGTGACTGCCTGGTGTTTAACTCACCTCTTGTGCATTATCACACTGGTACAGTAGTCTCAGTGCTCCATGAGAGGTTGGGAAGTTCTTTCTCCCAGTCAGGAGGAGTCAACAGTAGAGAGAAACTTGTAGATCAGTCACAGAAAAGACTTTGAAGAGTCCTGAGTCCTCAAAGCCATGTTTTCCATACTGAGCAGGTTAAAAATAGCAACTGCTTTACAGAGCCTCTTGGTCTCCTTGAAGCTTTCCACCTACTTAGTTTCCTGTTGTAAAGAGGACAATTTCCAGGTTAATGTCTCTTTGCTAGTTTTCAGAAGGACCATTTCAGTGTCCTGGTCACTGGTAATAGAAAATTTTGAGAACGAAAGCCAAGAAGCTGCAATCAAGAGGGTACTGTGGCTATTTTATTGTCATTGAATGATGCAAGAGCACAGAGCTCAATGTAACTGTCGGTCCCCCTCTGCTGGTGGGATGGCAGTCTTAGCCACCCGCTTGGCCTTGACTAGCGAGCAGGCTCGTGGTGAGATAATAAGAACACGGTAATACCTCAAGGGCTTTTGCTTGTTTGTTGCAAGAAATTCCTACCTGTTTTCCTTCGAGTAATATTAATCTTCCATGACAGGAGGACTGATTTACGATAAACCAAACTCTTCTCTCCAATGAGTTACTTCTCTGCCAGTTTTCAAGGCAATGCCTCACCCCATTGCTTTAGCTGTGACACATTCTCAGGCCCAACCCAGCTGCCTGGAACTATTGTACAAATAAAAAAATCCTCAGCATGCCTAGTCAGAGCTCCACAAACCCTGATCTGTAATATGCCTACATGACAATCCTACTCCTTGTCTCCAATTTTAATTCCAAACAGCCTGATCTTAAATGCCCTCATGCGAAGCTACTGTGGGTCTGTCTAGAGGCTTAAGATAGCTGGAAAAGGATGACAGTACATTTTTCACTCCAGACTGAACTGCAAAATGGTAGACTTCGTCCAGATTTGTTTGGGTGGTTTTTTGGGTGTTTGGGGTTTTTTTTTGACAAATTTGCTCTGGGTTTAGGTTTAGATGAGGCTAATAGTAGAGAGGAAAAAAAACGGAACCACTTGAAGTTAAACTTAATATGTCAGAATGGACCCTGTGTGAGATGTCCACAGCAGGCAAAAGGTAGTTGTTCTATAACTCTGTCCTCTCTGATGCTGGTAGTTAGGCAAGACAGTTAATCACGGCCTTGCTTACCTCACCTGGTAGACAAAAGCTAGAACCCAGTATGTCCATGAAAGAGGGACAGCATCACTCCACTGCAAGAAGTGTATTCCCTTAAAGTTGGGCCATAGACTAGGAGTGTTTCTGGGTTGCTTAATGATTGTACACACCTGCAGCTATCCCAAAATGCCATTTTCTACCACCATCTAGGAGGAAAGTATGTATTGTACTGTTGGGTAACACTTTAGCCACTAATCTAATTCATCAAGACTTAAGCTAAGTTACTGTAGATCAGGGATGGGCACTTTGAGCTTCTTATGACAAACCTATGACTAATGCAAAATGCAGCTACCCACTTTGCAACATCACTCACTACGACCAGGTAGAGGCATTGTTCTGTTCTGTGCACTTATCCATCTTAGGGCGGTGGACACATTTTTGGCTACCAGCCACAAAGGTCTTTTATCACACTGGATCACTGACTTCTAAAGAAATATCTTTGCCTGATTCACAGCCTAATTGGAATTAGGCTGAACTGTTTATTTACCAGTACGCAGCGTTGCCTTCCATCTACCAGTGACTTTTCTCAGCAGCTTCTAAGACAGTTCTGGGACTCAGCCAATTCTAGAGTACAAATTGGCAAAAATAAAAACAAAGCAACAACAAAATACAGGGACCTCCCTAGCCCATGGCAATTTCTCAGTACCCTTTTGAAACTTACCTTACATCATGTGAGCCAAGAGCTGCAGTGGAGGAATGTCGTTTGTGCTGATGTCTCATTTATGCTAGTTTTCCATTGTTAGCCGTGGACAAGAAAGAAATCTGTTGTGGAGTTCAGCACTTGGGGAGACTGGGAGCCTGCAGCACTGATGATTAGTGGGTTTACAGGGTCTGTTGGAGGAAATGTTGGCTGGGACAGCTGAGCTTCAAATGATGGCTCCACCAGGCACACAGTAGCTGTGTGCAATACTGCAGCCGTTAAGGACCTTTGTCTCTGGCTTGTCCTCTAGGAAAGGGGATTATTTTTACATTTCTGTTCTCTTGTACATTTTCAGGGTTCACTCCTCTTAAAAGGAGATAAAATTTGATACTGAAGTTCTGTGACTTTCTACTCCCGTAACTGTCTGAGTAGTCTGAAGTGCGGGGATGGGATTGCATTGCTCGGTGACTGAAAGTTGCACTGTAGCAGTTTTTCCACAAGATGCCAGTATTGGGCAAGCAGTTACAGGTCCTGGCCACGGACCTTCCTTCCGTTCTAGACGTTTTTGAAGTTGGGTATGAGCAAAAGGATTTTCATTTGGCTTCTGCAGTTGCAGAAACTGGATGGCTTGCATAGGTGGACAGTGGAGGTACCCTTAAGTTATTAACCTCATCGTCAGGTTGTACTGAATGAGCCCTGTATATTAGAGTTTGCAAGACTGATTATCTTCCACCCTCATTACAGCCCTGACACTTCCTAGAGAAGTCAGTGTGAACAGTTGATAACTGGAGAGCTGTAGGCATAGACTGGACCTCTTCCCTCTGAATACATGCATCTCTGTTTTAGTACCTAGGGCATTCTTCCTCTTCAACAGCTGTGGTTTTTTTTCATGACTAATCTGGTTTATAATAGCTAAAAAGAGGCAGTTAGACTGGAGCCTTTCCTCCATGTCTGGCTGCATTTTCCTTTGTTCCGCAGATGCTGAAAAAGGCTGCCATTTCCTTCATGTCCTGAGCTGTGTTCGGCAGAGCTACAACCCCTCTCTGGCTGAAGCGGTCATGCACCGTGTCTTGGAACTGCTGGAGAGTAACAGTGATGTTGTCAGCACTATGGAAGGATATTATATGGCATTTTAAAGAGCAAAGATAAGATATATTTGTTCTGGTCCATTCAGGATAAAGGAGGGAAGAATGAGAGGTTGAGTGACCCTGAAAAGCTGCTGTTATCTGGTATGATCTAGATGGGGAAAGAAAAGAGCATTCTGATTCTCCAAATGCTGTTTTTGTCCAGCTCCAGAGAAGTTGTCCAAATACTTGTTTTAATATTCTTGCTGACTTCCTCACTAATCCTAGTGAAAGTTGTATCAAACTGATTCTGGACATCCCAATACAGCAGGGGAGCTGGAAAAGAAGCTGGGCTCTTTCTCTGCAGTAAGGTGGGACATGGCTGTCCTCAAATTTACATCCAGTGAGCCCTAAAGAAAAGTCACTGCTGAAGAGCGCTGTTTACAGCAGTGGTCACGTCAGGACTCGTTTTTTCTGGCTTACAGACTGATCTTGTGATCTTTCTATATGGTAATAGCTGTGGATCTTTCTTTTTACATATACTTTATAATAGCTAGAGAAAGGACATGCAAGCAAACAATAAAAAGATTTGGCTGTCCTTCCTGGCAGTGTTGGTGTACCCATGTCTGTAAATACATATTATTCCTGAATGTGCACAGCTTTCCCACTGCTAAAGCCATCCTCACCTTTCTGAAATGTAATATTCAGGAATGGGGTCCTGCATCCCTTCCCCATCCTGCAGCCGTACCCACTGCTTGTCAAGCACGTCTGGATTCCCCTGGCTACTTTGTGTGCTACTGATGCATGTTGTTGTCAGACCAGAATTCTCAAAATCAGCTACTGTTTTGCTGTTTATTTTTAAATTGCTTCCTACATCATAAATGGTAAACCATAAATCCGGATGCTTTGGAAAAGACAATCTGAAAGCTAGCAAGACCCACTGCAATCTCCATGCTCCCTGTTGCCTTTTGTCTTCTATTCCTTGTCACCTTTGGGGAAAAATATTATCCATATCTGTGCTTGCAGAGGAACACAAGACATTGATGAAATAACATTGGCCTAAAGAAGGTTACCGTGCAAGACGTTTTATCTGGAATAATCAGAACTCTGTTATGTGCCGCATTTCAAAGCCTGTAGCTGTTCAGTATTTATCCTTAAGAGGGCTTGCTGCTGCAGGGGCTTATCTGTTTAATTAATCTGTTTAATTAATGGTGTGGAGGTGAGACCTTTAACTTAAAAAGAGTAGAAAGGATTGAATGTATCCTTCCTCTTTCCTCTGCACCTTCCCTGTAACAGTTGAAATAGCAGACTCCTGGGAGGCAGATGTAGTGGTAAAGCCCTATAAGGATTGACATAGCAGGGAAAAATAAACCATACGCATGAGGAAAGCCAGTGAGTAGCCCCATGTGTGCCAGGTCTCTGGTTTGTTATTATACTATAATGCCTCATTCCAAGCCCTGGCTGCAGCGAGATACAGGCTAAGAGAAAGGCACGACAAAATATTTGGCATTTGCATTCAAAGGTCTGTGTAAAACTCTGGCTTTAAAGAGCTGGTGTGTTTGTCCATAGTGGAAAACTATGTATGAATTATTCTTTTGCTGTAAACTCCCTACTTGCTGCAGGGCTCAATAGTTGGTTTCCCTGCAGGCTGCCCTACTCCTAGCATTGCTGCTCTGTTTTGAGCTGGGTATCTTCTAGTCAGATCTTAATGTGGGCCTGAACAGGTGCTGAAAGGATGTACCTGTGCTGAAGGAAATAAGAGAAAAGGATTAAGAAAGAATTGTAGAAGTCTCCCCGCCAACATCTCTGGAAAGTAGGGAAAGAAGTCCAGATTCTGAGTGACGTGGTACTGAGGGGAATTGCAATTTGAATTTATGCCTACAAAAAGGTCTGGTTGGCTCCAGGGGAGATTTGCTTCTCAGATTCCTGCTCTCATGACTGATCAGTTTAAGTGATGCTTGAAAACAAAGACTGTCTATGGAAGAAGTAGTTTGGAATATCGATTCCTAAATTCATAGAATAGTTTGGATTGGAAAGGACCTTTAAAGCTCATCTAGTCCAACCCCCCTGCAATGAGCAGGGACATCTTCTACTCGATCAGGTTGCTCAGAGCCCCATCCAGCCTGACCTTGAATGTTTCCAGGGATGAGGCATCTACCACCTCTCTGGTTGCCCAGTGTTTCACCACTCTCATCGTAAAAAATGTCTTCCTTGTATCTAGTCTGAATCTACCCTCTCTCACTTCAGGAGTTAACCATATGTTACTGCTTGATTATGGAGAAGTCACCTACTTGGCATGAATTTGAGGGTATTTTAAGGAAAGTATGTGGTGTCTTGGACCATATGAAAGAGTATGGCATCTAATTTAATGACTGGGCCATTTTCTTGAAAAGTCCTATATTAGCAGAATCTGATTTTGCTGGGAAAGGTTTAAAAGAACACTGCTAGCTCAGTGGGAAAGGTGATCTCTCTTAGGTTAGAGGAGAGAAAGACTCTGGTTCTCTGTCAGCCAAGTGTGTGGGCTGGATGAGTTTTGGGAGGAGCACTGCGCAACTGAATCTTGGAGGAAAAGATAGTCTGGAGATCGAATTGTTCTTTAGGGTGTCTTTAAAATAAATTCATACCAAAATAGGATTACAACTTTGTCCTTTGCAGCTTGGATAGTCATACACGCAGCATCTAATGTGTTCTGTTGCCTCCAACTTTGATGCTGCACTTCCTGTGTTTTAGATGTGTTTCTGTGTGTAAAGTCTGCCTAAAACCCCTGGCCAGCTATTTTCTATGCATTGGAAGTTGATGCAGACACAAAGTGTCTTCCCTCTCTGTTCTGCCCCTGTTCCAATTTAAAAGCACTGATAAACTGTGAAGCATCAGATGAAGTGAGAAGAATTCATCTCGGGAAAGATGGATAAGTGACTCTGGAAAGAACCTGTTGTTGGAAGTTTTAAAGCTGGTCCTTGCTGGCGATGCTGGACTCTTGTGATTGAGGGTACATTCTGTTGGAGATTGCTCCCCAAGAACAGGAAACGGATTTCTCTCACTTTGGTTAACTCGGGGAAATATGAACGAACACAAGGGAGCCTACAGTTTTTACAAGAGTGAAAGGTTAAAGTAAAACTAATGGAGGAGCCTAGATTTAAGTTACACAGATTCTAATTCTGAATAACTGGACGGAATAGTTGTGCCTTAATCTTGCATGCTTTATTTTTTCCACAGTAGCCACCCAACAGAGACAAACGCTTACTCTGGTTGAGTGCATTCCCTTGCCTGTACCTACAGGGAATACCATATGCATATGCCTGCACAGAAGTACCCCAACTAGCTGTGGGAGCACAGAGCTCACTGTAGGTTGATTTACCCATTTACTCAGTATCTCTACAGTATGCTTCTGTGACAGCAGTCTAGACATACCCATATTGGTATAAGTCACCTTTATGTAAGTCTAACTACACACACTAGGGCTTTTACTGCTAATAAACTGTCTCTCTGTTTAAAGATCATATCCTTAACCAAGAGAGTCGTATCATGCACACTATTAAAATTCTTAGACTTAGACCACACCTACAAAATATTGTGTGGAACATTCAGTGAAAGCATGCTTTCTTGTTTTGTTTAACTTAAACTCGTTAGGCAACACAATTATTACTGGTTTATTAAAGGACTTTGAAGGTGGCACTTTAATATAAAAGTGAGAATTACTGACAAGTGAGAATTCATGTTGTAGGACTGCTTCATGGCCAGTTCCAGTTTCCATAGAAACACTTATGGCAGTAAAAGGCAGGTAAGTAAAATGGAGTCTTTAAAAGCAGTCAGCATTTTAATGTTACCTTAAAAAGGTACGTTTCCATAGAAATGCAGTGCCTGAGAACAAAAATTACCAAAGAATCTTAATATTCTATTCCAGCAAAATGTAAGGTGATTGCTTTTCTGGTGAGGAAATGAAGGAACAACTCTACCTTCAGTGCCCGCCATCTGCTTAGGAGAGAGAAGAGATGAGCTTGCTCCATGCCTCAGTTTCCCTCTTTTGTAAATTGGGGATAATACAGCTCCCTGTGTAGGGCATAAGCCTCAATTTTTCTTAATGTTAGTCATTAAAAGCTCTTGAGATCTATTGCTGGGAACTGTTAGAAAAGAACTCTGTGGGAGTGGATGAATGGATAGATGCTGGAGTGGGACTTAGTTCTAGTCCAAGCCTCACTTTTGCTAATAGCTTTATCTTTCTCTGCCTCTCTTTCCATGCATATTGCTTTGCCTGTCTTGTCTTTTTGCTCTCCAGGTGCTATGAGGCAGTGATGGTCTCCCGGTTTTCATTTGTACCAAATATTTTTCCTGGAATCCTGTTCCCTCTTATGACTTCTTAAATGACTTCTTAAAAATAGAAATCCAGATAAATGAGTTCGGAGTGTTCTTGTTCTCAAATCTTTGGGTTGTAAATTTGTACCCATGAGGGTATGTATTTTATGGAAGCTACCTGGGAAATGAAGCTTTTCTTTCAAAGTAATAAATGAAAAATTTAAAGATTGGCTACATGACTGAAAGCTGTTACTTTTGTGGATCTTCCAGTGATGAACACCATAAATAGAAGGAGTTGCTAATTCATTATTCAAAATGAGAATTCATCAATGAGCAGCCAGTGAGGCATGGAGCCACAAGGAGAATTATGAAACAAAGTACTGAAAATCTGCTTGTCCAAGAAATGCGGTTTGGTTTACTTTGGGAGTAAGCTGATCCTGTGGGGAAAAGATGTGCCTGTCAAAGATTTGTATCTTTATACTTACCTCTAAAAGGGAAGGGAGCAAGTTCAGATCCCATGGGCAACCTGAATTTTGAAACTTCCTGTCAGTGCAGCGCTACGTTCTTTATTGCTGTCTTTCAGCACAGTCTCCAGCCCTCCTGCCCCAACCCTACAGACTAGCAAGCAAACAAAAGTTCAGCCACAGAGATAAAAGGATGGTTATAATAATTGGTTACCAACCTCCAGGAGCTCCAGCATTACAGAAACATTTTTGTGGATGTTTGTTGGCAGCAGGGAAATGCTGAGTTGAGGATCTTGGGTTTCATTCCCAGCAATATGGCCCTGTCAGGCACAGAGACTTCCCCCCTAATTTTTTTCATCTATTTCTGCCCTCCACTCTCTCCCCTAACTGTCATTTCTCAGGCCCGCCATTTCATTCACAGTCTCATGGTTCATATCTGTACCATGGATCCTGGTCAAACCTCCTTCCTCTCTACTTTTTCTTTCCTAGCTCAAATATCATTGTCAGCATCTGGCAGTTGAATGTTTCAGTATAATCCCCTTGCCTAACTGACCTGGCACTGTTCACAGCCTGTTCCAATTCCAGCAGGCTGTGTTTCACTCCTTGTCTAGGCACCAGAAGAGGCAGATGTCATCCACTTCACTCTTGAGCTTTCTTCCCCATGTAGCTTGCAGCAGGAAAGAGCTGCACTTTCAGGAAAACACCACTTTTTCCACCCCACCCTCCCAAAGACCCAGTCACACCCTCAAACATTCTAGTGGTGGTTTCCTTGCAGGTATCCAAGTACAAAATAAATATAATTTAAAAATAAAACACTTGTGCTTGCTCAGGTTTGGGCAAGACACAAGTCACGCCCCTGACAGAAGCTATCTGCCTCTCCCTACCACTTTCACATCCTTGCGGATTTCATTGCAGACATGATTTGTAAAGTTGATGTGGACTTTCAGTTTGTGTGTCTAATAGTTAGTGTGTCTTCTTTTAGCCTGTTTTTTCTGAGAAAGTGTGATTATACTGTGTGTCTGGGCATTTGTCAACTTCTGTCCCACCACCCCAAGTGACTTTGTAATCTGTTGGCTAGTTAAGAGGGGTAAAGGACCCTGAGCTGTTATGGTCTTGTACATTTTTAGAAAATGCATGCACTGATAGAAGAGGGAAGCCCAAATCAGTGCCTTCATTAAGGGGAAGGAAGAAACTCAGTCATACAACACTAGAGAAACCACATGAGACAGTCCCAACAAACCAGTTTTTGTAACTTCAGTAACTTCAGCTGTCACAAGAAGTACTTGTTCTGCAGTGCTCTTTTAAGAAATGACTGGACTGTTTTTCCTGAAGTTTGCTCGTAGAGATCACTCCAAGGCAGACGTTCGTGATGGGAAACTGTTAAAATCTGGTAAAGTTATAGCATCTACATCAGGGTACAAAGCTGAGTAACTGTTTGTTAGGGATGCCACCAGCCCATTCCCACTGATATCTTTTAAATGTGCAATGGAGGCTATACTAATCTAGCCATAGTAATTTACAAGTTGAAACCAGTCCAGATTAACAAGATTGCCTGAGCAGAACATAACCAGGAATTTGCTAGTGAAAGAAATAACCTAAAGGAACGATTTTCAGAAAGTGTTGAACCACTGAACAGTGTGGTGCCAATTAACCTGGCACAACATGTCCTACAGCTCTTGTTTTAGCTTGCTTTTTGTTATTGATTGGAAGAATGAACGCTCCTTCCCTACCGGCTAGAACTAGAGCTCTCTGCCACCTTAGCCTGCAGTGAACAAGCAGACAGGAAATTTGTCCCACCTCTGCTGTGAACAAGGTAAGTAAGATAAATTGCAAATATATGTCACTGCATAACAGCCAATGTGACTAAATGAAGCATGTGCCAAGTCTGTTATTGACCTGGAAAGGTCATGGTTCCTCCCAGGAGTGGAGACCACATCCAAATATTACAGTGACGTTTGGAAATAGGAGGGAGGAATCAATTCCCTTAAATGTCTTCCCCAACAACAGAGTCGTGCAAGCCCTGCAGGCCTACCTGATTCTAAGGTGTGCTTTTCTTGGCCAGGTACGAAGGTGGTAGGGAAACAAAAAGGGTGCTTGGAGTTGGGTTTTTCTCCTGTTGCCAAAATTTAAGTCATTCACATCGAGAGCCTAGGAGTTGTCCTTGCGTGCGTATAAAATTTTTCTTTGCTGTAATGTCCACAAAAAACCCCAGAGCTGTAACAAGCCAGCTGGTGTTTTGAAACTACTGCCTCTACTGATGAATAATACTCTCTCATTGTTATCTTCCCTCACCTTGCCTTTTTTTCCCAAATAAAATCTCTTGAACTTAATTCCTGGTTCAAAGTAGTTACAGTCTCTTTGTCCTTCTGTGAGTACAGTGATCCAGGACAAACATAACAGGAGCAAACTGATACAGAGAGGAGTTTTTGTTGGAACTCTGAACGTAGGAATGGATGAGAAATACAGAGAAGGCTGAGGGAGGAGGATTTAGCACAAAGTTATTTGAAATTCATCCCATTGAAAAAGGCTAAAGAAATAATTGCCTAATGATGCTTTAGACATCTGTTTCAGAACAGGCAGCAGGTGTTGCATGTAACGAAATCAAGGACTTGTACTATTTTATTTTCTGCAATTGGAAAGCAGGGGAGGAAATGGGGGCAGGAAAAAATGGAGTAAGAGAACATTTATCATAAACAGCTGGACAAATTTATATAGAACACAGTAATATTTATATGGTCTTCCTCTGCCTTCCTTATACTATCCTTTAACAGTTCCTCTGTTCTGTAGAGTATTTTGTCCTTTCTAAAAGACCAATGCCTTGGATGCTCAAAGTTAGATGCTAAAGTAAAAGCTGGCCACCAAAATGCCTTTGAGGATCAAAATGTTCAGAACAATGTAATTGTCACTTACCCAGATGCTGTCACTAACTGATGGAAAGGCTCCTGAAGGAGAAGGTGCCCTTCTGTCATGGGTGGTCTCTGTGTGCCTCAGTCACCAGACCAGCAGCTGAGAGAGACTCCCGTTAGTGAAATTGTCTTTAGGGTTGCACCCCTGGTGCTGCATGGCCATATCTTAACACATGCCTGGATCCAAATAAATGCCTGGAATTATGTGGATGGTGTGTCCACTCCTCCAGGCTGAAAAGCACACCTACACCAGGCCCTGCTAGAGAGACTATAGCTCCACTTTCCACGAGACATTTTCTGTTTTGGGATGATCTCATTCCTTTTTCCAAGCAATAAACATCCTACAGGGTATTTGGTTTTCCAAGCATCTCCACTACTGCCCTGCAAAGTCGAACCTGGGAATGACTGGGAAAAAAAATACTATTTGTGTCTACACATGGGATGATGTTGCTGCTGAGGAGGTCCAAAAGTGCTCCTCCTAAAGAAGTGTCTCTGCTGGGAAAACCACTTTGCTTTTGCATGAAGGTAAACTTGGGGGGGGGGGGGGGGGATATCAATGCACTCCACTGCTGAGTGGCAGATTTCTCCTTACAGTATCAAGCTTGTGCTTTTGTCATCTATGGTCTAACTGCAGTTCCATAACTAACTTTTCATAAGGTTTTATTGATACATTTTCATAATTTACAGTCCATCAGTCAAATGTTTGCTGGTTTGGATATTGGCAGATAAACTCTTTCTCTAGGGGATGTGCAGCCAAATAAAATTACTGTTTGGTTTCAGAAGGGGTTGAATGAGTAAAAAGAGTGAACAAGGAAATTCACGTTTTAAAAGGGCATGGTGGAAATTTTAAATCTGTTAGTACAGAGGACTTGGTGTCTATGTATATACTTAAAGGTAACATAGGAAGAAAATGCAAAGAAAGACTACAACTTCCTAGATTTACTTTATTTGTAACAAGCCTGCATTTTCAATAATGGATTGCCAAGGTTTTTGCAGAGGATGAGGCAGAAGCCATTCTCAAAATGTGCTATTTTGAGAACAGCGAGAACGACTGGTCAGGGATAACATCCAGGAAGAAACCTGGGGAATCCCAATCCAAACCTGTGATCAGTTTGATAAACTTCATCTGTCTCAAACATAAGCCTGACATGTATATAATACATAAAGAAAACTGTGGTTTGGGCTTGCTTTATTTTTTTTAACCATGCCAACAGATGTCTACAAAGCTTTCGTAACAATGGAAAAGGACAAGGGATACGTGGATGACACACAGTCTGCAATTTGCTGCTACTACCCTAAACAGAGCATGCAGTGCACATACTGCTATTGGAAATCATTCATCCACAACGGGGGTAAGAGAGGACTGAAAAATAACGTTAGTCATGAAAAGGTTAAATTGTAAGATAGCTGCTTCGAGAAAAGGATAATCTATAATTTAAGTCAAGTGGGTGAAGCAGCTCTTTCATAATGTAAGTAAAAGCTGTTATGCCGTTGGGAAAGTATGTGTGCTGCTAGCAGGGGGAATGATTATTTTGGTTTTTCCATTATACTAGATTGCACACAGGGGCTGATAAAGCAGCACTCTCTGGTGAGGAGGCTGGGCGGGAAAGGGGCATGCTACTGTGCTGGGGGGGGGTGCTCTGCCACGACTGCAGCTGGTTTGTTCAGCTCCCGTCTACCACATTAGCTGGGCCTATTTATCTCCAGAGTGAATTTCATTTGAAGAGCAGTAATCTCCCAAGAAGATGAAATGCAATTGGCTCTTAAAAAATAGGAAAAAAAGATTGCATCTTGCTTTGTGTTTCAGAGTTTGAGATTTGAATGCCAGACAGGCTCTACTATTCTTGTTGCTCCTATCAAAAGATGTGTATGTTGAAACCCTGAAGTGGAAGGACTGCATGGAAAGCAGCCCTTCTAAGAAGCTGAGGTTTTGTAAGTACAGAAGCTGAGATGGGAGTGTAACAAAGGCTCTGTGTTGTGCTGTTGCACATCAGAGCCAAAAAACCCCAAGGGGCACATCTCTAGTACTATGTCTAGCAGATTATGCATGCAACCCTAGTGGCCAGTAATGAGTTGTGTGGCTAATCTGTCATGCTCAGCACTGAAACTCCCCCCTTCCCCCAAGGGGCTGAGCTCACCGGGCACTTTGCTTCCCCCCAGGGCGCTGAGCACTGTTAGAGCCTCTTCTAGCTAGTGGGACAGGAAAGCACTGTGTTCGACCTCGCTGCCCAGCCCTGGCAAACAGAAAAGCAAAAACAAGAAAGAAAAGTCATCTTTAACAGCAACTCGAGCCACTACAGACAGGGTTCTTAGGCCATAGTATAGTTAATATTCAGGGGGGTTTACTTATCTACAGTGATACGCCATGAGTTAATAAGAGGCATCAGAAATGGCCCTAATGGAGCACAGAAATGTCTGTCCCTTGTTTTATTTTCTCACTGATTTCACGATCCAAGTGTTTTCAATTTACAACTCAAATGCTTATTTACAAAAAATTTGCCGGCATGACAAAGTCCTCTTGAAATATGAAAACTCAAGTCATGCTCCAGCTCTGAGACCGTCACACACACATTCTGTCACGCATCAGCTTTTGCTGTAATTGGAGCAGAGTCTAGGTTGCCGGGCTGTAGCTGTATGAGATCTGTGAGGCTAATGTGATTACCTCTTTGGTCAAAAAAAGAAAAAAATATTCTTTGCCCAAATACCCACCTAGCAAATGAGTAGAAAAAAGCTTTTAAAACAGCTGGTTTATCCCACTCTTCAGAAGTCTGAATTTCCCAGGGTGTTCCTCAGGTGGATTTTATTGGAAGCATGAGTCTGTAAAGGTGAATTATTAAATCAGCTGTTAATATTTATATTAATATAGGTATTAAAATTCTTAATAATAGCAGTGATATTCCCATGTAATTATAGGACTTCAGTAATGGAGACTTTAAGAAAAAAATATAAATACTAGGAAATTTAGGATTAAAATCCCTAGAGCTAGTTATTTTCCTACAAATTTGCAGTGCCTTGGCCTGTGTGTTCATGGTCCTAGTCAGGTACAGGCTCTTCTGCACGTGGGGTCGGTCATCCAACAAGCTTGCTGTGCTCTTTGCCGCGTACTCAGTCTTTCTCTCGTTCAGTCCCAGCAGCGAGAGCCTGGCTCTCCAGCACAAGGCTGGGAAGTGCCGTCAGCTTCATTTTCCCAGCTGCTGCCTAAGAAAGGAGCAGATTTTCCCAAGCCTGCAGTATAATAAGGGGTTTCAGTTATTTTCTGCCAGTCTTGCAATAGTCTGGGATCGGACTCCCACTAGACTGGGTGTTGTACATATTTTAAAAGAACAATCCATGCCCCTAGCAACATGCATTTTTCCTATGTAGATGGAGGGATGCAGCAAACAAACAAGGAGGGCAGGAGGTGGCGGTGAACACAAAACTGGTAGATGATGGAGGAGGAGGGGAGCCAGATCTGTACAAGGGCTGGGCAGGCTTCACAGCTGGAGAAGGCTGTCTACAGCAGTGGAGAATCAAGTTGTCTTGAATAAGAGGAAAGGTGAACGGTGGACCAGATGCCATGAAAGTACGGGGTAGAGGCCAAGGGAGCGTAAACCCCAAAGCACCTGTCTCAGGTTGGACCGAAAATAGCAGCTCCTTCTTTACAAGAGCAGATGAGAAGAATACCGGTAAAAAGATGCCAGTTAGTAAGAATGTCAGGACGGATGGGGCAGAGTGTTTGGAGAATGATGTATTTTGTCTCTTTCCTTCACAATGACATGTTTTGAAAGCTGATTTAAAACAAACCCTGAGTGTTTTTAACAATAGGGGGGACCTTTTATTTTTTTTTTTTTTGACAGGGTGATAGGAGAAGGGGATGGAATGTGTGATATATATATATATATATAGATATATTGAAAGCGCCTTTCAGGAAAGAGGCATCCAAGACCCTAAAGACTGGCCACGCCAGGCATATTTTTTATCAATGGGTTATTTGAATATTTACATTTCCAAGGAAGAATTTTCTTTGTTTGCTCTGCACACCAGGGACTATTTGGCCAGTCTAAACAGTAAAGGTTTCTAATGTAAATAATTGTTCTGCTGCCTTGTGTCATGCATGAGGATTAGAGGTGGGAAGTCCCTCAAAGAAGAAGAGGGAAGAGGGTACTCTGAAGGAGAAAAGACAAGTCTGAAAACCAACAACAGAGGTGGGCACATCAGCTTTTCCCCTGTCGCTTGCTCTCTTACCAAAAGCTGGTCTCGCATATGCCTGCGCACATCCTATGGTGGGATGCTGGGATTTTAGCATTTTATGTCAGTTCACTAGTTTTGGTAAACTGTGTGCAGCAGCTGAGGAGGGAGGAGAAGGCTGGCTCAGAGCATCTTTCCCTGGCATTGTGCAGCAGGTACCTGGTTCCCACCTGGCAGCAGTCGGTAGCTGTGTGCTGATGGTGCTGCTCCTGGTTTTCCTTTTTTTAAGCTGCTCATGGAAACCAGCTATGGTTTGAAACCAACCACTTTCAAATGTCAGCCTTCAGGCTCAAACATCTAAGGCTTTGTGACTCTAGTATCTCTCTCATGATCGTTGTTGCAGGGCTAATAACCCTTGTAAAAGTTCTGATTTGGAAACTGTGCCTATAGCGTGTATCATGAAATCACATTGAGATTGATCGTTCTCACTGTAAATATGGGGCTTTTTTTTCTAAGAGCTGGGACCTTTCTGTGCTCGTAGGCTTGCAGGTCTGGAGCTGTCAGCCGCACTCTGACAGTGCTGGAAAATCTGCATGGGCTGTTGTTGAAGAGGCTTCAGAAGAATGAGAGATCTTAGTGACTTCAGTTAATTTGGTGAATAGCTAATGAACGTCATGAAACAAGCTGAGGGCTGGAAGATCACACGTAAGTTCCCATTTCTGATGTAACTTTGAAATAATCATATGCAAAGTAATGATGCATTATTGAAAAAGAAAAAAACCCAACCTGAAATTTCTAGGGCAAACTCTTCTTGAAGGGTGACTGGGGAAGATGATGCTCGTTTATCTATATATGTATATACAAAGAGCTGAACTGGCTTTATCGCTCCAAAAGCCCACGACAGAGAGTCTGTGTGACCTTCCTCCAGCATTGATCCTTCTGCGGCCGGGCGGGCCAGGGCCGTGTGGACCTCCCCGAGCGCTGGCCAGCCTTGAGCTCCCAGCTGGAGCCTGGTGGGCTGCGGGCTCGGCCCCGCTCGCTCGCGGGCTTCCGGCGTGACCTTGGCCGGCCGCTCGGGGAGGCCATTTCGGACACTTTCTGCAGGGATGGAGGGCCCCGGAGGCATCCCGCCCTTCCTCCGCCCCGGGCGGTCCCTTCCCTCTCCTTGAGGCCGGGCCGGGGTCTCTCAGCAGCCCCGCACCGAGGCGGAGGGTGGGAGGGGTGGGGACAGCTCCAGGAGGGAGAGGGCATCCGTCCCGGCCTTCGCCACCGCCCCCCCGCGGTGTGAGGGGGCACCCGGAGGGAGGCCGCGGGCGGCCGCCATCTCGGGGCAGGCCGCGCCCCCCGCCACACGGCGGCGGCGGCTGCCGGTCCCCTCCGTCCCGTCCCGCCGGCGCCCCCCGGGGCCGCCCGGGGGCGGGGCCGGCGGCCGGGCCCCGCCCCTGCCGCCGCACTGGCCGCGCAGCCTGAGGCAGCGGGCAGGGCGCGCAGCCGGGCCGCCGCCGCCGTCGTGAGGGGGGATCCGCTGCCGCGGCACGGGGCGGAGCCGGCACCGGGGCATCCTCCCTCCCGCCCGCCCGCCGCGCCGGCCGGCATCGCCGCGGCGGGCAGCGCGGCGGAGGGTGCTGCCAGCGCCGGGAGGGAGCGGGGCAGCCGCGCCGCGGGGAGCGCGAAGATGCTCTCCTACAGCGTGCTGGACGCCAACGTGGTGGACGTGGAGAAGCGGAGGAACCCCTCGAAGCACTACGTGAGTGGCGGGGGGCCCGCCCGAGCCCCCGGTCCGCCGCCGGGCGGGCTGCCCGCCTGGGGGGGGCGGCGCACGTGTGCGGGCGGCGGGCCGGGCCGGGGCCGGGCGCGGTGCGGTGCCGGAGCGCGGAGCGTGCCCGGCGGCCGGTAGGCGCTGCCCCGGGGAGCCGTCCCCCGCCTGACCTTGGCAAGGCACCCGTCCCCGGGCAGCCCTGGCTGCCGGCGCGCCTGCCCCCTCTGCCCCTGCGGGGACGCAGGTGAGGCGCCCGCGGGGCTCCGGGCGGCGTGCGGAAAGGTGGCTTGCTATGGAAATGCAGCTCTTTTCCCTCATCCTTTTTCATCGCCTGGTTGGCTGTTGCCTTTCCTTTTTTTTATGTTATAATTTTGAAGTTTCCTTCCCTTCCTGTTCAGCCAGATCCAGCACAGGATGGGACAGGTCTCTCGGCTCCCCGGGTTGCCTCCCCTCCATCCTGGCCACGGCACTACAGAGTGCCCAGTGGGGAGCAGAGCAAGCCTCCGCTGCCGTAGGGTCAGCGATCCGGAGGTGCTGAATGCATCTTTACTCGTTTTCTTCCATAAGTTACATTAAGACCTTTTTCGAGGGGGGAGCCGGTTTGCGTGGTTATCAAGGCAGACTCAGCGTGTGGGATCTCTTTTATCTCTCTTTCGCCTTCCTCCTTTCACACCTTACTGCTAATAGCACAGCATCAGAGGAGGATTTTTAACGACCTTCCCAGATTCCAGTATTACAGGGTGACATGTGGAAGTGTCTTTGCCTGCAGGAGTTTGCAGCATACAGTGGAGTAGCTTTTGCCCATCCACATAAGTAGAGAAGGCATCCTTTCTTCCCTCTCTGGCTGTTTCTGAGTTTTAGTTGCACCAAATCCTTTAACTCTTTTTCTCAAAATACAATCTGTATTTTAATACACAGAAGATTGGATTTTGTGTATAGGAAAGGTGAATCATCCAGCTTTGGTAAGAAAAAGCCTGAGGGGGGTGTTGCATCTGGTGTGAGTATACTGTATTTCCTGGCATTGCATGTCTGCCAGATTTCTTCAGAGCTGGTCAGCAATTGAAAGGGTTGCCTGAAAGATAAGGCTGAAGATTGGACATAAAGCTTTGTATTAGTATTTCATATCGCTGAGCTTTTTCCTCTAAAGCTTAAACCATAACCCAGCTTAAGGCTAGAGGGCACTATGTTGCTGAGAGATGCTGGTTTGTAGATGTAAAGCTGAAGCTCTCATCTACCGTGGAATTAAGCATCTTGTGCCCAATTCATAGGAGTGGAAGTTTTAGGTCTCGTGTGCTCTCAAGTTGCCAGCTGGACCTGTGCGTCAGTCTATTACTCATTCACCGCTTTCAGGCGGGAAAGGCTGCTTTAGCTTTTGCAAGCTGCTGCTGTGAATTGTGGCAGACACCGCTGCAGGCTGTTATCTCGCCTGAAAGGTGGTGTCAATTCAGCAGCAGAGAAGTACGTCTGCCAAGCACAAAGATATAGAAAATAAATGGTAACAATACCTTCCTGATCGTCAAGAGAAATTGATGTTAATTTCTTATTTGTTGGAAAGTAACCAGAAAACAAAGATGTAAATCCTGTATTTACAGTTTTGAAAGAAAGTATTTCCCGTGTTTTCCTGCAGAAGCACATCTGTGTTTCCTTGATGATCATCATTATTGCATTCTAATAAGAGTAACCTAAACTGTTCAAGAAGCTCTCTCTAATGCTTCTAGTGGCAAATCTATTTCTTCCCCTTCATGCTTCTCTCCATACACCTTTTCTAATACTGTCTTCTGCACAACAGTTGCACATCCCTGTGTGTCCAGTTCTTGGCCAAAAAATCACAAACTAAATGGTGTGTTGGGTGGCTAATGTCGTGTCTGCCTTTTGTCCCGCTTGTTCTCAGTCTCTGGCTGGATAGTATTCAGCACAATAGGGTCTTGATTCACAAACAAGCATTGGAGTAATTCAGTTAAAGATAATAGTCATCTATGTCCTTGTGAATCTCTTTCTTTTAGATGAGTGAATTAGCCCACAGGTCCAAAAGTCTTGGACTCTTCTTCATTTCCTAGATTGCAGTTTGCTGCAGATGCATGTGCTGCAGCCTTTCATTTGGCTTTGGCTGGAATAACTCACTGAGGGTGAACCTGCACTGTCAAAGAATTTAATTCCCTGGGTCTGATCCATTGATCACTGGTAGTTTGGTTCTGTGCTCTTTTTTAACGTGAAACAACTATTTTCTTCTGAAATTAATATAAATGTGACTTGAGATTTAGTTCTCTCTATTGCCTGTGGATAGTTTGGAGAGTGCAAAGCTTGCTGCTCTCTGCCTTATGTGGCTCTGTAATATCAAAAAGCCTTTCTGCCTCCAGCATCTGTAAACACCTTCATGCCATGCCTTAAGACCATGCGACACATACGTTGGCATCAGATTAATGATGTGTTTCTCTGGTGGATGGTGACATAGGTATTGCAGGCATTTTAACATGACTCCCTTTTCTTTTAATTGTGATTTTTCAGGGCCGGGGTGGATCCTGGAGAGATGAAGGCAAGTCTTAGGCATGGTGGGCATGTGGAGAGGGCTAAATGTGAGTAGCACATAAGCCCCTGCACTGCTTGACCTAGATGCCAGGAATCATTCCCTGGAGCAGATGTCTTTCATGATATGAGCATAGCTTTTGTGGCCTTGACTCAAGAAAGTAAAAGAAAGAACGTGGCTTTGCATATCCTCTGCTATGATCCCTGTGTGTGAAACGTCTGAGGAGATTAATACCTAACCGGAAGATTTGTAGGGCTCTGCACATGGGAAGAGATTAAAATCTTGGATCCAGTGCTATTTGATAGGAACCCAGCCATCTCTCTCCCCTCCTTGGAAATCGCTACTAAGGAAGGAATCTGCAATGCCTCCCTCTGCATCCCTGTCAGCAAGTGGGTAGCACAATGCCACCCAGTTGGCTGGGCGCCCTGGATGGCAGCATGTGAAAGGATAAACAAGAAGGCTGGATCGATAACCACATGCCTCTTGTATGGTATATCCCTAATATAAGCTACTGCTGCTCTTACAGCTTTTGACTTTCCAAATTAATTTCCTATTCTTTTTCCATACTGATGGTCTTTTAAAGACTGATTTGCACTTGATAATACTTCAAAAATGTTAAATCTCCTTGCTTTCCCTTTTGCCTTTTCTTGTAACAAGAACAATGTCAGGAAGGTCAAGTCTGGGTTTGTTGGAAAGACCCTTAGTGCAACAGGGGTCATACATTGGCTGAGCAATGCTGTGGTGAAGCTGGGTGGATTAGGACGTTGCAGTTAATGGTTGAAGGTGTCAGTTAATCATTCTGAAGAGAAAAAGCTGGTAACAAAATCCAAATCCATTTTCCGGCCCCTGCTAAGTTTTAAACAGTCTGAAAGTCTCTTCTGTCAGTTTGTTGAAGTTTGATCTGTTTATGGGGTAGCTTCTCTGGCTTTTAGTCTGCAGTTGTGATTGTCTGAATTAAACATGAAATGATCCCAAACCAGAAATGCATTCTCTCTTTAAAAAGACCCACTATTGATGCTTGCCTCCTTTAACCATCCATTGAGGAGCTTAAACAAGACATCCTCCCCTCCCCTCTCTCTGTTTCCAGGTTATCTTTAGGCAGATAGCTTACCCTTTACCCAAATGTCTGACTCCTTTAGAAGGCCTGCAGGGAGCCTCTGCCTACCACATGTGCTTCATCCTGCTCTTGGGGAGGTGAGAGGGGGTTAGCACCTTCACCTGTTCACAGCTTTGCAGGACCTGGGTGATGGCAAGCATTCATTAGAAGCCAAATGAGTGGGGTCCCCCACCCCCCCTCCCTGACCACTTGGTCTTCCACAGAGGCCTGAGTAGTTACTGATGTGCATTATCTCACTAGACATTTATGTGTTTGAGGTCATTTCTGAGGTCTCTAAGTGTGCCTGTGTCCCAGGGGCAGGGATGGATACATCAATACAGATTTCCTCTTCCAGCACTACTCTACTCCTATTGCAGTTGGGCTTTGTGTGTTTTTCAGCTTTGTGCAGCATGGAGGGAAGGTAAAATGCTCTTGCTTTACCAACAGCTGTCCTGTCTCTTTCCAGTTAGTGAGGTGCATTGCTGATTTTAGTTATCTGAGATGCCTGTGTACTATCCTAATTCCTCCCCAGGGTAATTGTTTCCTAATACCATCTCTGAATGTCTCGAGATCGCTCTTGTAGGAATCTCTCTGCTGCATGGATATGGTTGCTAACCTGCTCGGGGCACTGGCATTGCTGAATTGTAAGGGATTGAGTCCTGCTGTGTGGGTTTCAGCACTGCTCCCAGGAGAAAGTGAGTGTGGTTGTCACAAGTGACCAGTTGTAAAATGTCAGCACACTTTGAAGAAAAAACTTGTACTGCTAGGGTCAAGCTCTGTTCCTTGTGTCTTAGCTGCTCCTGCTTACTACTTAGGCTCAAGAGCAACTCAGATGCGATCAGGCATCTTCATGGCTTTATTTCTCTTTGTATAACCAGCACCTTGCAACAAAGGCCAGCACTGATGAGGAGTGTCTGGACATGTCATGAGTTTAGTGGCAAGGATCTTTGTTCCTGTGTTGGTCCCTCATTGCTACCATGGGAGAAGGAGCTGGATACCCCCTGCTTGGGTCATCAAATGGGTTGTCCAGTGTGGCCCTGCCTGCAGGTCTGAGTTGAGGAGCTCCATGTGCTACTTGTGCTAGGAGTACCAGCAGCTCATGGGTAAGAGAGGCTCAGCCTGGCTTTTTTTGACCCTTTTAATTATCAGAGCTGGAGACTGTGAGCCAGATCTTTTCCAGAGTGAACAGGATGTGACATACCTGGAGCTCACATGGCTGGTGGCCTGTGGGTAGAGTACAGTGAGGGACCTGATGTGAATCAGAAGGCAGTGTTAGATGAGTAGATGGAGTACCTGTTTAGGATTTATGATCCATTTTCTGTGCTCCCCTTTGCCCCATCAAGACACCCTGTGTGGCTTTCCTTCCAGGGGCCATGATCCAGCTTGACTCACTGGTCTGAATTATTATTATTATTATTATTATTACCACTATTATCTTTGCCCGCAGTGCTGGGAAAGAGCCCGAAAATTAGCAGGCTGCTCTGTGACTTCATCATTCCTCAGAACTGAACTTCTGTGTATTGGCAAGGGTTATGTCAAAGGTGGCTGTGATCTCCTGTGTGCATAGCAGAGAAGAGCTCAGGAGAAAGCAGGCTGAGGTAGAACATTCCCTCTCCCTTGCAGTGGCCTTCTCTGTATGTAGACACCCTGCTGGAGTAGACATAAGTCTTTAAGGATAATTTCCACCACTCTGTGTGTTTTAGATGCAAATCTTATGAGTTTGAAGAATACAAAATTTTCATTGTTTTTAATGTCTGATGAAACATGCAGGAAGAAGAGAAGTCAATATTTCTGAAATATCTGGAAGCTGTGGATAGACAGTTCTCTGCAAGTTGGTTCAACTCTTTGCCCCTGCTCCCAAATGGCCAGAGGAACAGGGATAGCAGGAGGGAGAGATCAAACCTTGCTAGTCCAAAGCTGCCTGCACCCACTAGTGCTCAGAGGACTTACCTCTTCCTTATCACTGCAGCCAGTTCTTGATGGAAATGTTGCTTGTTGCTTGTTGAAGTGAAATTATTCCCTAACAGCAGAAGCTTTAGTTTCCATGTCCTGTTGGGTTTTTTACTTTTCGAGCACCATTGTTTTATGAGGCCAACATAAGGTACAGGTTTTTCTTATTCACTGCCTTGAGAGATTCCCTTTCTTCCCTTTCTCAGCATGCTCTTAGCCTTCCAGTGCCATACCTGCATGTGATTCTCTCTCGGAGGTCTTTTCCATGTTCCCTTATCTTAGGAAGTGCCCAAGAGAGGCACAGTCCTTTGAGCTTGTTCAGAGCGGGTTTGCAAAGTAGCTTGGGCACTTTAGGCATCTACCTGCTTTTCATCATGCATCATGTCTGGCAGTTATTGCCTCTGTAACTCAAGGCTTCTTCAGCGGGCAGTAGGGTAGCCCAGCAGATTAAGGAGCACTCGCAGTCCTTTCTTCCAGCAGAGTTGTGTGTTGGTAACATTCAGCCAAGAGGCAGTAGTATCTAAATTCAACAGTTTGCAAAGTAAATGGCTGTCCTCAGCCTTAGGAGTAGATTAAAAACCAATAGAG
The DNA here is from genome assembly GCF_034638445.1 of Ciconia boyciana. Lineage (NCBI taxonomy): Eukaryota > Metazoa > Chordata > Aves > Ciconiiformes > Ciconiidae > Ciconia > Ciconia boyciana. The sequence goes on along the minus strand of NC_132941.1, from coordinate 53,172,761 downwards.
AGACAAAGCAGTTGTCCTGATTTGTTGTGGTCAGGGCAGAATGAAATAATGCAGGAGGCTTTACATCCCGGCAGGCTGCCTGTACTGGCTCTCCTGTGGTTGAGCCTGTAGCATGCTGGGAGGGCAGCCAAAAGAAAGCTCAGAGAAAAGCTTTTAGCAAGCCCATGAGCTGGGGGCAACAGCTCCAAAAACCTCCAAGTTCCATTTTAAAAGTGAAAAAGATGCCACTCTTGACTTTCACTGGGCCTTGGTTACCTTGCTTTCAGCTGCTGCAAGCTGCAGGTGACCTCTGGCTTCATAAGAGCTCTGAGTGGGGTGGGTGGGTGGGTGCTGGGGCCCACTTGTGCAACACAGCTTGATGGGTTGTAGTCAAAATTACGCCAATCTCACTGCTTTGAGCTAAAAGGGAGAGGAATGGAGAGACCAAATCATGCCCTTTTCCCAGAAGGGGTGACTGGAGAGAGAGATGAACAGACATCCTAAGGAAGCAAGTGATGGAATAGGAAATGGAGCCCAGACTTCCTGCATCCTAGAGCAGCCCTTCTGTTCATCCCACCCATGTACCCAGCCCTTAGAGAGATCATCAGCTCAAAGGTATTCCCTTCCTCCCATCCCTGCGAGGTAGGGTATATGCTGGTACCCTTGTTGGGAAGATGAGGCAAAGAGAGGTTAAGTGGTTGTGTGTGGCAGCCATGAAGTGTGTGGCAGCATTTTCTGTTCTTTTATTTGTCTTCCAAAGCAGTCTTGCAATTTATCTGATAAAAGTACACAGCCTGAAAAAATACTACTCTCGTATTCCGTCATTGTTGTCCTCAAAACCCATTTCCCATTTTATATGGATTAAACAGGAAGAGGGATTCAATGTGACCCTACCTGAGGCAGGAGGTGACGTACAAGCTCTCTAATGTAGTCATTTGGGAGGAAACAGCTGGACCTTCTAATGTGAGATGATTTTCTTTTTTTTTTTTTTATCTTCCTTTTTCATGCCGTATCCTCTTAATCTGTGCCTGCTCACGCAAAGGGAACTAGTCCCCAGTAACCACAGAGAAGAGCGGGATCATTAGAGGGGGCTGACAGCACCGTGTGTCGTTTGGCATTGTGAAACTTAATGCTTTCTTATAGCTAGAGCTGACACCTTCTTGCCTGGAGCGTGCTGTGTAAATATTACATGAAGAAGGCAGAGAGCTGCACAGTAGCATACTGTTTGAAATTGGTGGTGTCTGCTGCTTAATCAGGTAGTGTCAAAACCAAATACAGTCAATGGAAAAAAAACTCCCAGTAACTTCCCTGGGCCTTGGCTTACACCTCTAGAGAGAGGCTTTATTGAAAGTTTTACTGAGAAGTTTGTAATTACTATGTTTTTTAATATAGTGCATCTCCCTTTGTCTTTACTATAAAAGTAAAACTATATTCTCCAGGATCTCTTTGTTATGCTCTTCTAGGCAGGGACATCATAACATTTGGGGTGGGGAGGAAGACAAAAGGAAACCAGGTGGATTTCTTCACCTGAAAGGATTTTAAAGTGGAACATCTTGCAACCTAGTTAGAACATTCCCGCTTTAGCTTGCTCACTTACTCTTTGCACCACATTCTAGGTGAATATATAGTAATAATCTAGTCAGTCTTTCAAACTCGCATTCACTGAATGTCTGTAGTATGGTATACACATTGTATTTATAAATATGGGGTTTTTTGGAATGCATAAGAGCCTTTTACAAAGCAAGGATGGTTTTGCACTAAAACATGTGCAGACAGACCTGAAAGATGGTCTCTGCGCTGGGCTGTTAAGACAAGCGATGACACACAGATGCAGGCAGGTGGGGGCAGTGAGACAATACCAACTAGCTGAGCAGGTAATCGTCTCAACATAATGGTAACGCAGGCTACTGTCTGGTGGTCATTTAGGCATCATTGCAAAGAATGGACATGAAGAAGGATACTGTAATAACACTTTAAATTGCCCTGGGGTGAAGGAAGAGCACAGAGAGAACTCTATTCGTTGTAGTACCTGGAAGGGCTTGAATGTGGTGGTGTTAACTGGTGCTCTCGTGCTTACGGTGACCTTTGTGACAATCGTAAAGATTCTGTTCTTGATTTTATTGAGCTATTGATTTCGGCAAAGCTACTCCTTATTCCAGTTTTTGGAAGAGGAGCTCAACGTGTAGGTAACTAACCAAGTCCTTAGACTGGGACCATTCTACTTTTGTGGGCAGAATATACATCCCCAAATCTGTGTCTTCACCAGAATTTCATATATTGCACTAGTATGCTGCAGTGTATTCTTAATTGGTCTTAATAGTCACTGACTACTCTAAGTGGTGTACCATGGCTTCACAATAAGGCTGTAATGCTGGATAGTAACATTATTATTATAATGCAACTTCTTTAATTTGTGATGGTTGACTCATTGGATGGAATAAAATATTCATAGACTTTAAGTGTCCATAAATATGTGTGTGGTCCCATACATACTGTGTTGGAAACCTAACTAGCAAAAATTATGTTTTGATATGTTGCTGGCACTGTTTCTCTGACCAATGGGGTGTGTTTTATTTTTCCTATAAACCATGCTAGCTGAATGCAGTGATGCACTAAGCTCCTGTGCTCTAAGCAGTCAGCAGCATGATTTTATAGGCTTGATGCAAATTTGTTTGCAAGGAAAACATCCCTATCTATGTTCATAGGGAGAAACATGCCAAACCTCTACTAACCATAACTGTGTTTAAACAGGAGCTCCACGCTGCCATTCTGTCTCCTTTACAGAAGTCTTCCATAGCTGCCCCTGAAATATGGGAAGCATGGTTCTCCGCTGTCCAGGACATGCCTATAAATGAAAACTTTAATGTATAAACTTCATAGATCATCCAGAAAGGTTTGAACTAATATCCAGTGTGATACACACAAGACATTGTGTAGTGAGGTAGAAGATCTCACATGTCTTCTTTACTGGTGGTGTGGCCTTGGATCATTTGTTTAACCTCTCTGGATCTCTGTGCGCTTTGCTGCAAAGCCAACAGGATTTACTCACCTTTCATAAAGTGTAAAGATGTGTGTGTTACCTAAGGGCTGACTGCTAGCATAGGCTTTGAAATCCCCGAGTCTGGGTGATATTCCTCTACCAGCGGGTCCACCCCTGGGAACAGCAGTTGCAGAATGGCAAGGGTCATGTTGTTATCCAGAAATGGGAGTCAGACCGTTGCTTCCCTAATAGCGTTCAGCAGACATGATAACGAATGGGATGATATAAAAGCTATGTTTCCCTCTGAAGAAATGTACATTTAGGATGCCAGCCATGCTTGCCAGCTGTGAGCCTCTTCCTCTAGGGCATTCCTTCCCATCTTGGAGTCCCAGGGTCTGTGGAGGTATTTGAGGTGAAGCATGGAGTATGGTCTTTCTGGGAGCAAGGCCCTTGGCAGTAGGCTACTAGCTGCTGCTGTCTCATCTCTGTCCGGTCTCTCTATATTCCCTGTCAGGAAAGCTCACCGGCAGAGGTGAAATCTTGCCAGGCATTCTTGTACCCTCAAGGGTTGGATGCAACAGAGAGCATCTGAATTACCGTTCTTCTAACTCTGTGAAGATGAGATTTCTAATTGCTCCCTCAGCATGGCTGGTGATTTTCCTACTCTGGCTCAGGCTGTTCTGTTATTATTTATAAATTAACCCATGCATGTATTTTTTGTGGGTAGAAGTTTATTCCTGATTTTTCCTCTCTCCAGCAGGTGCAAGCCCACAGTAAACCCCTGTGACCTCAAGCACAATACTCTGAAAATCAGTTTTAAATGTTTTTCCATTCCCTTGCCCTGTGAGTGCTTTGCTGCACTGTCTCTGAGCTCAGTGTATTTCCTTGGCCTGAAAATTTGGCACTCTCTGACACCTGCTGTGTCTCAAGCAGCCTGAGCTGAGGGACGCTGATTGCGGGATAGATGCTACAAGAGGCAGCTGAGCTCCTGGTCTTCAGCAGAAGCAGGGCAGCTGGCACAGCCCCTGCTAGTGCGTAAGTGGGAGGCCTGCAGTTTCCCAGGGCTGTCACTCCAGCAACTTTCACCAGCATTAAAATCACTTAGAATTTAAAAACAAACAAACAAGGATATGTGAAGTATTTTCCTGGAAGAAAGCCATGGAGAGCAGATTAAGTGCATCTCCCTCCTCCCATCTCCCAAACATTTCACAGGAAGAAAGACTGGAGTTCAGCATTTTTGTAAGTGGAGTTAAAACAGACTCTGGAGCTGGCTTCTGGGACGGGACAGAGGAAAGCCAGGAGTAGAAGGGAAGCTCTGCATGTGCGTGGTTTTTATAAATATATCTGTATCAGGTGAAACTGTCAGTATCCCTGAACCAGCTTTGGTAGTAATATCTCTTTTTATTAATGAAAGGGCTGCTTATTGTCTATTAATAACAAGAGATTAGAGCTGTTGGCTTAAGCAGAGAAGAATAAAAAGTGACTGATTCTAGAGGAACATCCATGTTGGTTTTCCATGTACCAAGGGGTAGCAATCCTCTGTCTTCTGTGTTTTACAAGCCCTGGATATCCTTAACAACTTATTTCCTTTCCCCAAATCCAGATGTGTTTTCCTGTAATGCTTCAGCAAATGGTGTTTTATAAAGACAACACAGGATGTTTTACATTGCAGGGAATCTAGCACAGTAGCCAGCCTCTGAAATACTCTTACTTGAGGCGTATGGAAGAATCTTCCGGCTGTTATTGCTCAGGAATAGATTTTCTGTTTAATCTTTGGCTGCTGTCTCTGTGATTGTAACAGTCTATGTCGCAACTCTGAACTGCTTTGAGGCAGCAGCTTTCCACCTGTTTCTGAGCTGGGCAGCTGTAGCTTGCATTTCATCCTTTAATACAGACATCCCTGATTTGTAAAGGTAAGTATAAATAGTTCAGTTTAAAGATATTTTAAGTGAATTTGTCATGGGTTACAACCCTTCAAGATTGTAGTACTCATGATCCAGGCAAGAGAGTCCATCAGTCTGTCTTTAAACCTCCCTCTGTCCTCCTAGCATAAGGACCAGTGGCTTTTTGTATAGCAGTGGCAATTTGCTAGTGGCACTGGAGAGTGATAGCATGTACTGTTGTGCAAGAGGCATTGCCATCTCAGAGGGAGTCTCCTTTTTTGAAAGAACTGAGGCTCTGGCCCAAGTGAGCAGGATCAGAGGATGTACAGCCTGGGGATGGGAGCAAGGCACTGCCACGCAGACCCTTGGCCTCACTGATGAAGGTGTTGGCCAGATTGCTTGGTTGTGGCAGCCCCAGTGCTGGGTTTTCTACCAGTCCGTTCAGCTGTGAGTAACGCTGTGTATCTGTGTGCCCTGGTGTTGGCCAGGATGAACATTGGGATTATTGTTTTACATAATTCTTCTCGTGTTGGGGGAGTGTGCAGGTGTTTGGTAGGAATTGGGGTTTTGATCTGAGGCTTTGTCTGTGTGCACACACGTGTGTTTTGCTTCTGTTTTAACATCTGTGTTGCTCTGCATTTGTGGAAGAAGAGTGGATTGGTCAAAGAAGCGGCCTGGAAAGCAGAGGTTTGCAAAGGATCTTTAGGTCCCATTGGAGCTGATGCCACAGTCCTGGCCAGACCTTAAGAATTCTTTCATTCCCTCCCCCCCCCCAGCCCTTCTTGTGGAAAGCTCTAATCTTGCCCACAGCATGGCGTTATTTCCGATTGTCTTAATTCTGGAGTTCTAGGTGATCTTCCAAATCTAGTAGGGCTGGACTGGAGAGCATCTTGTGGGCAAGCACCAGGGCCTTCCCCTGGCTTTTGAGGGTCTGTAGGAGGACTGAGAGTATAGCACTGATATGCTTACTGCAGCCTTTATGCCTGAGGAGAGGTGACACAAAGCTTTCCCTGTGTGCTGAGGGCTTTATGGGTCTCTGCCCAGCATGTTATCATATAGTGATGCTAAGCCATCAGGGCTCTAACTCATCTGGTGAGTAGAGTCAGATTGTTCTCTACCAGGCACTGGCATTTATGGGAGTCCAGCTGTCCTTGTCTTGGGATCTTGTTTGTGAGGAGCTTAAACTTCTTGGCCGTTGTCTTGCTGTGTGTGAGAGGTGTTGGCTGGGTTATGATAAAGACCTTGACACAGACCAAGTTGAGGGTGCAACTGGCCACATGATTTCGATCACAGGGAACTTGAAAACATCCTAAGGAATCAAATGATGAAATGATGCCCACTCTTTCTATCTGTAGAAAGGTAGAGACTGTAGATAGTACTAACACAGGATTGGCACTCCAAACCTGATTGATATGTGTTTCACCTGCCAGCACCCTGTCCTGCCTGGTCCTTTTATCGATCTTCTGCTTCTGGTTAACGTGAGCTGTAGCAAATCTGGGTCAAACCCCTATTACTAAAAGGCCAACACATTGTCTTTACTGCATTTTGGGACAGAACAGGTTAAACAGAAGGTGATTGTGGCTAATAGCTTGCTTTAGGCAGTAACAGAGCAGTAAATGCTGAAATGACATGGGAACACTCTTTAGCTGACGTCCTTGCGAGCCTCTTGGTGACATCAAACTCCTGGACCTTTTCCAGCCGAGTTTGGCCTTGCCCCAGTGACAATAGATGTTAATCTGTTGGCTTGTCAAAAAACCGTGTTAGTGGTTTTTTTACAGACCCATTTCCAACCCTCAGATTTCCCTGCTAGTAAACACAGCATTATGTCATTGTTTTGCCAGGAGCCGAGCACCAAAGCCAACTTTACAGTGCTGTCGACAGCAAACGGCCATTCACTTTGGGGCTTTATCTTAGTTCCCAGGCTCGCTCTTCCCACTATTGCCTGTGCTCTGGTCTCTGTGTCCATCAAAAGCCTATGGATGCTTTACGGGAAACGTGTAGGGTCTAGCAGTTGTGGCTAACACTTTCCAACCTATTTGTCTTAGATGGGGCTTCTGTACCTGTTTAGCAAAGATGTCTTGGTTTATAAAGCTTCATCTTCTGGTGACTTTAGCCAAGGCAAACTTTTGTATTCATGAGCTCCTGCACACAAAACAAGGTGAAGGGATTTGCAGCCCAGCCTTGCTCGTAATTGATAAAATAATAGCCAAGTCATAGCCAGGGGCAATACCCCGCCCATGCTAGCTCCTGTTTGTTTCAAAACACAATAGCTGAGTTCCTATTAGGAAGACTGGTTGTCAAATTGCTAACGTTATAAATTAGCTTCCTTAGCTTTCAGAAACAACACTCACCACAGATGAAATAAAGCCATTTATAACACTCTTGTAACTGCTGTTCCTTGTTTTGCTTCTAGACTTATTTCCAACTGTCTCTGTGAAAGATATGAAAGTAAAGATTTATAAAGTTACCTTCAGTGGTTGGGAGCTAATCTGCTTAAAACAAACAAGCCTCCCATCCCTAGCCCTAGTCAGTCCTTCTGGGGCTGGCAACAGTCCAATCCTTCTCCTACTAAGATCTGTCTGAAATGATATCCCAAATCAGCTGAAGTAGTCTAGAAGCAGAGGAGAGAGAGATGCTTGTTTGAATGCAGATCCTGAATTCTTCTGATACAGGCACAGATAAATGATGGAGAGGAACAGGTTCAGCCTCTTGGCAATGGTGCAGGAATTACGACATTCTTGTGTACAAGGTGGAATAAAATTAAATGTTTTTTCTCCACTATGTAATTAAGCTGTGCAACACCTTGCTGAAAGGTGATATGAAGGCTGAAAGTACAAATGGTTCAAAAAAAGAATTGACAAATTTCTGGGGACAAGGCTGACTGCTATTAAACACAGCAGTTAAGATATGTGGTTGGGTCACACAGTCTGTAATCTACCGATTGCTAAAGACTAAGCACACTGTGTTCTCTCTGTTGCTATTAAGCAGTTACCATCTAGCTTCATTAAAAACAGGGTGCTGAGCTCAGATAAAACTTCATTTTAGCACAGTCTGGGTCTTCTGATGCTTTCCCAGATGCCCCTTAACTGTATGGCACCAGCTCAGGCTTCTGAGGCTTGCTGCATATCGCTAGTCTTAGTGAGAGCTGTTGAGTCTTGACCAGATGAAGTTGGGAAGAACAGTGCACACAGTGAGAAGTGAGCTTCCTGTCATCACTTCCAGCTCCCTCCTCTGCTCCATACGCTTTTTTTTGGGTCCCATCACGCGTTTATGGGCTAGCGTCACACATCTGGGCCTTGGCAGATCACTTTCTGCTTCCCAGCCTTGGGTCAAGGGACAACTTATTTTTGTAGAGGTATCATGTCTGGTACTACTATTAATATATATTCAGGCTTTGAACTTACCTAATGCCTTTCATGCAAGGATCCCCCAACAGTCTGTGCGTTGGCACCTCTTTGCAAGGTAGGCAGATCAAACAGGGAAAGCAATGTGTGTGCAGCAATATATCTCCTGGCAGAAGTGCCTTCTCGGAGCCCTCACAAGACTAGTGGATAATTTGGGCAGATGGAAGAAGTTTTCTTTTATGGCTGAAAGTACTGTGTGTGGGTCATGGGACTGTAGAAAGTAGACCTGGGACAGACCTAGGCCATTAATGGTGTGCAAGCATGTTGCATTCCCACATATGAACCTTCAAGGTGGTTGGGTTGGCTTGATTGGAAGCTTCAAACGTCTTCTGATGGTTAATAACTTCCAGTGCAGACATTTTTATTCACAACCACCCGGTTTGTTCTCATGCCAGTATTGTCCTTTTGCATAAATAGGTCTCATCACTGTTTGGTTTAACCTCCTGTCCCACTTCTCTCCGCTATTTTGTAGAGAGTGATCGTGTCCCTTCTTAGCCTTCATTCTGCTGAGCTGCTCTAGCCTCCTCTTGCAGAAGAGGCCACCCTCGAAGGTGCATAGCAAATGGGTTTCCCTGCCCCACACTTCTTGCAGCCATTGCAGGCTGAATACAAGTGAACTGTTTAGCCCAAGCACTGACAACAATTCAGTCTGGGCAACTTTGAGCATGTAGTGGGTTAATTTGTACTGCTGAGTACAGCCTTGCCCATGTTGGCAGGGGCCAGATGCAGCTGCCTGGGAATAAGGTTGACCTCAGTGGGGTGATTTGCCAGATGTAGTCAGGTGCAATTTGGAGGAGACGGGCTCCTGGGTCTGTCCTGTCCCTGAGCTGTGCTCTGTGTCAGCGTGAAGGAGGATGCTTGTTGGAGAGTAACTTATGGTTCTTTCACAGTTTCGTTTTCTTCCCCTCAGGGAGTTTCAAAGCTAGTCCCAAAGCCTTGCAAGTGATACTCCACTTGCAAAAGCAGAGAAGAGAAAATGTGGCTGATTATGTTCCCATGTTAGCTTTAATGAGGATAATCTTAAGCAGATGGTGTCTATTTAATGTTTTGAAAGCACAGATAAACTAGTTTTCAGCAGGTCTTGGGAACAGAGCTGGAGAGATAAAGGGCATCATTTTAGTGGGCAGCAACTTGCCCGATGAGATGCTTGGCAGGATTGCTAGAGCTCTTGGGTGAAGCCCTCTGGGCAGCCTCTGCTCCTGAGCACGTCCCACTTGGGTGAGAGGAGAGGTGGCCTGCGGTTTCTGTCTGAGCTTCAACAACAGTAAATAATTCCAGATTGACGTTGTGGAAGCGTGCTGTTTTTGTGAAGGGAGGACAAGGGGGGAGCCAAACATAACAAGGGCTTCTCAGTGCTTGGGGAGGAGAGCCAGGGTCACATTTGGAGCTTGTAGTGTTGGCAGGCACAGAAATGACGTGCCACATCACATGGGTATTGGTGGAGATAGCTGGGGTGATTATCAGCAAGCTTCTGTGTAGGTTGGTTTGCAATGCTGATGATCCGAAACTGATGCTGGGATGTTTCAGACAAACACGCTCCCTTTTCAGCTTCCATATCTGTTATTTTTTAATGTTTTTGGCATTTGCCTTTGGGGTAAGGGAGAGGCCATAGCAACCCCTGGGATTTCAATCCCCATGAGTCCAAGTTGTGTGGTTATAGATCTGCTGCCATTAAAATCAGCATCGCTTGAAGTTGTCCCCTTTACGAAGCTGGGTGCTGACTCTGCTCCAAAAGACTGAGTTCCTCGTCCAAAGCTGTCCTTGACCCTGGCTATTTGGCCAGCTATCCTCCTGGCTGGTGTCTCTCCATCTTCCTTTGCTGGGGAACATTCCCAGGACCTGACATGGGGATTTTTCAGTGTCTTCACTTGTCACACTCAGCGCTGTTTTTTACACGTCTTGTAGGACTAATTTGTTATCAGTGAACTAAGAAGGCTTTGGGATGGTAATAACTTCATCAAAGCAATCTGAGACTCATTTGCCCTTCAGATGTTTAACTCTGTCTTAGAGGCTGATTTCTTTGGGACACCCAAGAGGGGAACACAGCACCTTGTGTTTTAAGGCAGTAGTTTTCACACTGAGACTTGTGGCCTGTTTCAGAAGCGCTGATAAAAGTAACAACTGGCAGTAGGTTTGCCTTTCTTGGGCTTAAATTCACTGTTCAGTGGATGAAAAATATACGGAGACCACTTGTTAAAATTATATTTGGTATCTTTGCACTTCTCCATGAGTATCAGTGAAACTACAGAAGCACCTTGGAGCATGTGCTTACCGTGAAAGTGTCAGCAATAGGTAGCAGTGTGGAGTATCATGAGGGAAACCCTTACAAGTCTTTAATTTGCTAAAGGTAAAACCAGAAGGTTGCAAGCCATCTTTCTGGATGGAGTGAGATGTTTGTGCTGGGATAGCGATCGTTATTCAGTTACAGCTCCTTTGTAAAGCTCCTGTGTAAAGGATTCACGTGTAGAGAGGCTAAAAAACGTGGTGGGGAGGAACCAGGGCTGACTACTAGTGAGAGTGCAGTGATGCTTTGTGCTTCCAGCTAACTGCTTCTCCGAGACTCGTGAAAACCTCGTACACAGCTGGTGAAACCTCTGTGCAGCCCTGCAAGGAAAATGATACAGATCTGTCTTAGGAGGTTTTTTTTGCTTGTGAGATGGAAGACCTGGCATGACTTACCTGTTGTCGCTGAGATCAGTGGTGAAGGTAGGAAAGAGTGGCCCTGAGAGAGTGCATTGGGGGTTTGTCTGGGGAGGCCTGTCTGAGACTGTTTTCTCAGGAGGTGGTAAGTACCTGTGTGTTGGAAACTGGGCTGTTCCTGGGAGTTCTTGAGCTGCCCACTCCAACATCCCTTCTGCTAGTCTGGGCCAGTATCTGGTGGCCCTGGTTTTCCACCCCTGCCCTAATATGTTCTGGGGCGAGGTCAAGGATTATCCTTAGTACCGTAGGTTATTGCTGAACACGTTAAGAAGCACATCATTTTAGCTGCTAGCCTGGAGTCAGTGCTCCCAACTGACCAGGCAGCAGACAAGAAAAGACATCTCCTGGGCAGCCGCACAGTTGGGACCTTTCAGTGTAACATGAGCCACGTTGTATCAGATGTGGTTACAAGCATGTGGGTCAAACAGCTGATGCCTGGCTCCCTCTCCAGCCACCCCACAGATGTTGCGCCCATGAAGGCATGGAAATAAAGTGTAAAGTGGTATGGTGGGACAGCATTAATGATTTTGTGCCTGAGATACTGGGCCCATTTCCTGAGGCCATGATACCTCGTTGGCAGATAGGGATTAGCAGGAAGAGCTGGGTTGGGGGGATTGCCAAATGCTGTCGCTTATTTTAGTAAAAGAGAAGCTAATGTTCAGCAGCGCAACTCTGGCTATTAAAATACTTACTAGGCTTGTTGTTACTGTAATACTTAAAGATTATACATAGGGGGTTAAAATTAAGAACATTTATTGCAAAACTGTTCCCTCTGCAGTCTTTTCTCCCAGGTGATTTTTGAATAATTGGTTAGTTCTCTTGCACCAGGAGTGCACAGCTGAGGAAGAAACCCAGTTGACTCTCGCCAATTAACTCTGCTGCAGCTGTATTCCTGCTTGTGTCCATGGGGGTTTGCTGGGCAGAGGAATTGAGGTTCCTCATGCTTGAGCAGTGAGCTGTAATAGTGCTTTTGACTCCACATACTCAACGCTGATCTTGCAAAGAGATGCTATTGCCAAAATTACAGGGGCAGGATTTGGTCTCCCTTTGATCTCAGTTTAAATTGCATGGGCAATTTACTGCAACTTAATAAGTAACAGTGCATGAGTAGTAGGGTGCTCGTTCTGCCTGCAAACTCATAGTCTGCTCAAATATGTGGTAGAGTGAACTTGCTTTCTTTGCAACTAAACTGACTCAAATTGTCTTGCAATGCAAGTCAAGGTTTGTGCAAAGTTGCCATGAATTAACTAAGGAAAATCATAGCACTTTGGTAATGTATCTAATCAATCTGTTGCATGATTTAGTGAGCTGACTGAAAAGGCTTCAGGGATTGGGAGCTTTTCGTTGTGTTTCTTCAGTGTGGTTTGGTGTTTGTTCAACATGAAATGATTCATCTGGTGAATTGAGGGTGAATCAAAGGTCTCTTTTGCAATTCCCGCTGCTTCACTAGGTTTCCTTGGGAAGATCTTTTAATTTCTGCCCTGGTTTAATTGATCTTCGTAAAGAAACATGCTAGTGATGATTCTGGCTGTGGAGTGCTATGTATTTGCCAGCAGAAGAGTGTGTTATCACAACTTGAGATGCCTCCCTCTTTCAAATTACAACTCCTAATTTGATTTGAGTGTGTTTGTATTTCAACAGTCTGTGGGTTTATTATCCTGTGTTTGTTGCTGTCCTCTTAGACTGTGTGTAAGAGCTTTCCTTCATGCTGGAAGGAGGAGGAACAGGATGTAAATACTATTATCATTACTGTTGCTGAAAATTGTCTTCCAACACACCAAGTGTCTCTTTCTTTCAGTTTTATTTAGAGATACAGTAATATCCAAAGGATGCCCTAAAACTCCTCTTCTCTAGTGAAATACACTGCTAGCTCACTAGAAATGTGATTTTCTAATAAACGTGAATTTTTAAATCAGAATTCAGCTGCATGCTTAGCATTCCCCAGGTAGCACAAACTGATGCTGATAAAAATGGCATGGACTATCTGGTGCTGGGGGAGAGATGAATGTGTAGGGGGTAAGAAACTAAAGTCGCTGGAGCAACTGTTCCACAAATTTTTGCAGAACACACCAGCTCCGTTTCTCCTGGGCTCTCAGCTGGCCCTGCAGCTGTGATGACTCCTTCGGTGCATCCTGACTCCTCAGCAGCTCAGCTGTCAGGGGATAGCACCGAGGCAGAGAAAAAGCCCTTGCTGGCTGCTCTCTGAGTGTAGGGGGCTGTCCCAGCAACAAAATTCAGTCTATTTTTATTTTTGGAGACTAGCTGGATAGAGTTCTGCTCTGTGCAGTGCTAAATTAGAGGATGAAACTGTGGCCGAGGGGCACGTGTGTGTCTCCTGCTCTCTGCGAGGAAGACTGCGGAAGGTAGTGGCCCTGTCTTCCCACCATTCCTCTAAGGGCAGGATGAGTGTTGCGTATTGCTTACACCCAGGCAGTACCTCCCCGTGCCTCCCACCGGCTCGGCTGTCATGTGTTAATGCTAGTCCCAACCTTTCTCCACTCTTTGGAGCTCACTGGAGAAAGGACAAATAGAGCATGGGAGGCCAGTGTCATGGGCAGGAACCTGGGCTGGCTTTTTGGCTGCCCTCAGTCTGGGTCTGTCTCTGCAGCATCCTTAAGTGGGATAGAAAGTTTTTTTTGAAGATGAAAGGGAGCAAGTTTTGGAAGCTGCTCTGAAGTGAGGCAAATACAAGGGCAAGGAAGAAGGTATCACATGAATGTGGGTAGAAATGAGTCCAAAATTCTGCTAGGAGGGCTAGAGACAGCTACAGTCTTAGGCATGTCCAAAGCTTGCTGGTTGCTAATAGAGCTCAGGTGGGCTGGTGAACAGAGTGCAGGAGAGAGGATCTTGGTCTGAGCCACAAAGCCTTGTCAGCCCTGCCCCTCTGTAGGGCAGTAACACACCCAGCAAGGGCCCCTTGCATTGCAGCACCAAAGCGACGGCTGTGAAGGACCTCCGCTGCAGTTTCATGGGTGTTGAGCGCTGTTTCCTTTGTCCCACTCCTCCCTGACTTGTTTCAGACATGTCTGACCTGGGGAGGATTGCTTCAAGGATCCTGACTCCAGCTGTAGTGCTGCTGATGCATTTTAACCCCTTAATTTTGTTGTTCTAGTTCAATCTCAATTAAACTTGCATTTCTTGAGAGCGGCAGTGTTTGGGAAGGTGTATGTCCCTGTCCTTTCACACATGTTGCTGGTATGAGTGACTTCAGGTTGTGGCTGCATATCCGGGAACATGGTATATGTCCCTTTTCTAATACCCCATGCAGCTCCTGCTGGAGGACCAGATGGGTCTGGGTCCCAGAGCCAGTCAGGCTCCTGCTGTGTAGGGTGACAGTGCTGCTGAGCCAGGGGCAGCTGCCACCAAAAGCAGCCCTGGTCCTCTTCTCTGCACCCTCTTTGTCTTGGCACTTCTCTGAGACTGTGGTTAGCCAATCCCGGGAGCAAAAAAAGTCCCAAATTATTTCCTTTTTTGGAAGAGCAGCTTTTCAGTCTGTCTGTGGAACCTGGAGCTGTGCTCAGGGATGCTATCCTGTGCTGGGGTAAAGTGTCATCACTTCCAGCTACTCCTGGCCAGAGGTCACGTCCTCCCACAGACTGGATCCCTGGCACCCTCCCCTCTCCCAAAACAGCAAGGATTAGCTAGAGCCCATTTCCTAGTAGGTTTTTTTCTCATCTGGATTTTCGAGAGACAGCACACCTGGTCCTTCTGGCAGATGTGAGGTGGTGGTAACGGCTGGAGGGAAGGGGCAGTGACAGGGGATGGTGAGTGGTGGCCGGCTGCCTCCTACATCTGCTCAGCTGCAGCTCGAAGCACGTCTGACCTCGGCCGGGCAGCGGTTGCACCTCTGACTCGCCAGTCTCCGTGACACACACAGTGTTCAAAGCGCCTTCGCATATAGGAAGTAGTTTAATCATGGTTTTGTTCCCTGTTTCAGCAAATCCGACCAGAGTCTGCATTGTTAAGTGTAAATGTCACACACGCAAATATAACATCTGGTTTAAAGTGAAAAGAGTGAGGAAGTGGGTGTTATGGTTAAAATAAAGTCTGTATCCTGAAGTCACTCCTCCGCAGCTAGGTTTTGTTTAGATAGATTGAATGTAACTTGTAATACCAAGACTCAGCTTGTACAGGGAGAATTAGAGCAAAGGCTGTTTGCCGTAGCCCTGAACTTTCTGCCCAGGTCATAAACGTTTTGGAGACATCTTTCCTGTCTCTGAACATCCTTTTAGCATGTTCTCCTCCACGATTCACTACCCCTTACTCTGGCGTGCAGCCCAACGGGGATATCCTCATTGACTTCAGATTGCGATTTACACTGTTCGGATCTATTGAATTGCAGCCCATCTTGAATGGGCCCATTTATCAAGAAAAGAGCTCCTCACTGCAGGCAGCTGTAGAGAGCTGCTGTCCCAGTGCGCGTGGCCAGCTGCCTCTCGAGGAATTTGGTGCTGTGTACGTGTAGCTGGGTGTCCCCCTGCTTTTGTGTTACTGTAGTGCAGTGCAAAGGAGCATACAAATATATTTTCTACAGATCCCTGTGACTCTCGCAAAACCCCATCCTGTTATTGGCAGCTTTCAAAACTGTGCTTGCTCCACATTTTGCCCGTCTCTGGTGTCTGTGGGAAGTGGAGAGAGTTTTTGATTTTGTATGTTGTACAACAGTAGATATGTTGTCACACTGTGCAAAAGTTTAACATCATTTTCATATGGCCTAGAAATGTTAACTTTTAAAACTAAAATGGGAGACAAGTGAACTTCCTTTTTATGCCTTTAGGACAAGAAAGTTTTGGGTGCTTGTATCTTATTAGATAGAAACCATTTGATGTCACTTTAAGGATGTTAGACACGTACACCAATTACATATTTATCATTGAGATAGAAGTCTTGCACTACCCTGCAGGCCTCTCTTAAACTCAGTGTTAGCTTGGAAACACAATATATGAAGCCCTATCAATGCAGCCTATCAGGATAACTAAATATTATGCATGGAGCAAAATATTTCCCTTTCATTATGAAAATAAGTGTTCTCTGCAGTGTTAAGCTTCAAGCGTGTTGTTCAAAAGATGTGATCAAGACATCAAAGAGAGGGAAATTATTAAGATAGCAGGAACTCAACCAGCTGCCTTTCCTTTGGTAATTAAGAGACAATCTCATGCATTGCCCTGCTGAAATTGCAAACTTTCTTTTTTCCCCTGAGAGCTGTGCTCTGAAGTGGGAGTCATTTTACCACTTTTAAAATGAACTCTTTAATTTTACAGTTATAATAAGACTTAGCAAGAGGCAATGGTCAACTTCAGCACTGCGCTATAATGTGGATCATTAGTGCTCAGAACAATTTAAAGGGTCAATACTATTTTCTCCTCTGTTTTGGATGGGAGGAGGCGACAAGTTGATGGGTGTCCTCAGTCCATCTGACCTGGCCGAGGTGTGCACATCGGACAGTCTGAGGGAAGGTTTCCCTAGTGCCAAAAATATGATTGCACATCTTATGCGGGCATCCTTACAAACTCCCTGGTTAGGAGGGGTGAAAGCAGTCAGAGGCTCTGGGCTGCTCTGTGGTGGTGCTCAGCATAGATGGAGTGCAAAGGTGTCTGTTTGGGAGCTACTTCTTTATAAATTGGCATCTTCTGAGTTGTTCCTGCTACATGCTCCAGAGCTGTGGTCCAAAAGACAAGATAGGAAAGTAAATGCAAGCCCTGCATGGGCAGTAATACAGTGTATCTCTCAAATTTGGGTGTCCCTGCCTTGGCACACTTCTGGGATGACCTGAAGCAGCTCTTTGGACTCTCACATATCTGACTTCATGAATGCTGAGCATTAAAAATCATCAGCAACTTCTGAGAAAATCCGGCTGCTTTAATCTTTGTTCTTGGCAAAGAAAGTGGGTCTTGGCTGGGACAGCACTTTGTGTAGGTATGTCTGAGCTGGCTGTAGCCCTGGGTTTGTGTAGCTGGGACAGCACAGAGCTTGGTGTATTTATTTAATTTCTCATCTGGATGGTGTGGTTTGCACTGCAGTATCTACCGTGCCCCTTTGAGGCCAGCTTGGGCCTGTCTGTCTCTGAGCTCTGTTGGGGCTGCCCGTCCCCATGCCATGTCATTAAGGTGTTATGGTCTTCCTGTCTCTGGGATTCACAAGCTGGTCTACAGAAGCAAAATTCTGTGCTCAAAGCCTGCAGTTGGACAGGCAACACAAAATACATTGGCTTTTCCTTCTCTGGCATTTGGTCTGCCATGGGCACATGAAACTGACTCAAAACCAATCTCTTTGGTTTGTTAATATCCCCCTTTAAGATAGAAGCAGCATCGTCTCCTCCAGGCAGCAAGAACAATCTGAGGATGAGTTTGCATGGAAGGGCTCATCTCCTTTAAAATTTCAGCCCCTTGAAGTGAGGGATATTTGAACTGGGGCTTCAATGAGAGCAGTTTCTGAGGGGAAAAAGCTATTGTGAAACATCTCTCATAGCGACTCGAGTGTCAGGAGGCATGGCTTCTGTCCTCATCCTTGCCGCAGACTGCCGTGTGACTGTTGGCAAATCACTTGTGGTCTGATTTTTTTTTTCTTTCTTTTTTTTCTTATTTCTTTTTAAAATCAGAGTTGCAAAATTACCTTCATGAAGGCCATGGGTGGCCACTGGTTTTTATTAGCTTGATGCAAGCTACTACCTTTTCCTTGTCTTTTTCCTACTTCAGTTTTGGGTGATATGATCGTGTTTTATCATTTTTGTCAGCTGCTTTCAGCTTAGCGAGTGGAAGGTGCCTTCATGGCGTCGTACAAGTGATGTGTGCGGTCCCAAGGAGACAGTACTTGCAGGTTTAGAGTTGATCCCTGCCCAGCTGTCCTTGACTGGGGATGTAATAGCAGTGACACCGGGTTTCTGGAGCCACATGTTACAGCAGCCTTGGGATCTACTAGATGCAAAGTATATCTTGGGGTAAGGCTATGTCTCCTTTTTGCAGTGTGGTCGGACCTGTGCTCTTCCCGCTGATATCAGCTGAAGTTTCAGATAAGGGACAAGGTCAAAACCACCCTGTAAAAACTACTTTTTTAAATCACTCCATCAGACAAGCTGTAGCTGGAAATAGAGAAACTATTTCATATGCAGTTTGTGGCAGGTTGTTAATTTATTCCTGGAAAAGTTCCTCTTTGTGTTTTCTTCCCCAAAATTACTTTCCGCTTTTGTGCAAAGGCATGGTATGACCCCATCATCTCTCACAGAAACACGCTGCGTCAGAGGTGACATAATATTGTATGATGTGCTTCGAGTCTAGGCTTAGCCAAACCCCGTGGGTCAGACGATGTCAGGAAGGAGAGAAGATGATACCATGAGCTGTTTAAAAATCTGATTAAGGGGGCAGATGTATCAAAAGAAGAATGCAGGTGGGAGCTGAGGCTGCTTGGGGGAGCTAGAAATTTTGTTCCTTTAATCAAAATTACAGCTTGCCTGAGGCAGAGTCTAGAAGTGATGTTTGGTGCCATCTTGCTGTGTTTTTGGGGGCTGAGCCGCAGCCCCAAATCCGCCAAGCCTTGATGATGGAGAGAGGTGCGTGGGAGTAGAGTGTGCTCAGCACTTTGCAGGATGAGAGCTTTTTGGCAGCTTGTGTTGAAGTAAGGTCAGAGCTTAGGGACATGAATGATGGGTGGTGGACAGCTTGAACAAGGGGAAGCAGGTTTTTCTTTATTCCCAGTCATTCCCTCCCTCAGTACTTTTTTCCAGCTGTAATTTTGTCTTTACATGCAAATTGGTCTCAGTAACATCTACTTATCAAAAACCCCCATTATGCATAATGTAGTCCCCAAATTGTCCTTAATTCCTGTTGTGGGAGAGCTCCTGTCTGCAGTTAAAACCACTGTGTCTAAAAAATGTGCATTTTTAACTTTTGTTTTAGTGAAATAACACAGGCTGAAGAATTGTCATTGCAGTTTATGTTCAATCAACACTAATACCTTAAAAAAGGACATTTTTCCTGCTGAAAGACAGGTAGAAAAAGGCTTTTATTTGAATCTACATCCTCTGGAATAAAATGCTGCATCTTGTGCAGAAACTAAAAGCACTGTTGAAAAATACTGAATGCAACAAATAAGTCATTTTATTTAGTTAAAAAAATATTTTGGAAGGAAATCACTCCCAGTTTTGATCAGCCTTGCCATAGAAAAGAATAAATTATCTCTATGTGTAACATAAAAGGGAACTTAACCAAAGGCCAAAATAACCAAGCCAAGGCAACATCCAGTGTTTAAAACAAACAACCCAAGCTTTAAGCTTCTTTCTGATCTCTTCCATTAAAATTCACTCTTGGAGACTATTGGATAGGGAAGCCTCCTGTCTCCTTGGATAAAAGAGAAATTTAGCTGAAAGTAAGGTCTGCGTTGGATGTCCTGGCTCTGTGGCTGTGCAGAAGGGGACTGCAATGGCAGGAGGTGGCACCGTATCCTGCTGGAGCCGTTCATCTCCTGCCGGGCAGCAGGGGACCTGCCACCACCCACCAGTGCCCCCATCCCTCTCCCTGGCTCGTGTGGCCATCATTGCTGCCTCCTGCCTTGTCAGGACGAAGGTGACAGAGGCACAGAGTGCTGATACCCGCAGGGTGAGAAGGTGTCTCTGATGGTTTCTAATTCCAGGCATTTCAGCTTGGAGCTACTGCAGACCCTCTGAGTTCTGGGCTGCAGCAGTGGCAGCAAGTAGCATCCCAGCTGTATAACCGTTTTGTAACCCTGTAGTGACCGTGCTGGCTTTTGGGAAACCAGCTGCAGTCAGACCAGGGCTCACAAGCAGCTCACTCAGGGTGTCTCTGCTGCCAGTGGTCACCGAGGCAGTTTCCATGTGTGATGCGAGGGTCGGGATCTCCTGCTCTGCGATGGGTGCCTTTCTCAACAAACAGTTTCTGAAGTAGCATGAAAGGACCCCTTGGTCTCTCTTAATCGCTGATGCTGCTGCTTCTGCTAAATCCCTCAGCAGAAGTTGACTGATTCCTTATACTGAATAAATTAAAAATATTTGTCTTTAGCCCTCTTGGTAAGAACCTGAAGTCTACCCAGAAGGGAACCCTTCTCTTCTCCTGGTGCTTGCAGGCTGCGACCTGCAAACGTGTCATACCCTGGATAGTGCCTAATGCAGGGATACTCGGAAATACTCTGCTGTTGCGGGGAGCAGCCTTGGCAGGGGCTGTGTCTGCAGTAGGGGACAGAAATAGCGATGAGAGAATGGCTTGGACAGCGTGCCTCTCTGGGTGATGTACGTGACTCGAGACAGCTGCAGACTCTGTTGGTACTTGTTGGTGGAGAGGGTTTAGAGATTTTGTACAAAGCCCTCCCTACCTGAACAGACTGAAGGCACATGGTTTTCAGGCATGACTGCTGTCTGCCTGAAAAACAAACGTGTTTCTAAATGCCTGTGATCACAGGATCCTGTTCAGACCTGGTATCACGCTATTCACTTCAGCCTGGTTACTAATCCCGGCACTGAGTTTGACCCTTAAGCTTTTTGTTTTTATCATGTGCTTTGATACAGTCGTAAAAATACTGACTGGCTGGCAGAGCTCCAGGGCTTGGCTTTGTATTGAAGCAACTGTGAAACGAATGTGCTTAAAATGGTTTAATGCTTCAGGATATTGTCCTTTTTTTTCCCTGTAAGATTATTTTAAAGCTCGTGTTCCCTGTTCTGGGGACATCTCTGTTGCCCTATGCATGTTGTGCAGAGCAGGTTTGTCCCAGGATTGCCTTTGCTATGGGCCTCAAATCTGGGTGTATGGAAACACAGAACTTCTGTGGAAATACTGTCTTAGGCTCCGTGGGAGACGAGATGGAGTAGGAGGTGGATTTGGGACCTAGGAAGCCCTCCTTCCCCCATGATGCTGAAGCCTGTGCTGCTCTCCCTGTCAGACGTGACTAGTATTTGAACTTTCTGAAGCATCCAATGCTGGGTTATCCTGTTCCCGCTGGGCTGGGAGACCGTGTGTATCTGTATGCCTGCACACGCAGGGAGACGAGAAGTGTTTTTAAGAGAAAATCCCTGTGCGTGACTGAGCTGCTGTCTCCCCATGCCGGGCGAGTCAACGGGCTTTTTATATCCCAGAGGATTTGAATGTGCCACAAAGAGGCTCTGGCACGTTTATTCTGCTGCTTGGAAGGGCAGCTTTGGTTGAGTGGGGCGCACTGCTATGCTGCTGTGTTTCAGCAACATGCCCTTTTAATATTGGCCCATATTAGTTTTATTTCAGTGTTATCTGAAAGGTTGTTAATTTAAGTATAAATGTGCCCTTGATGGTTGCTTCACAAACCTGTTTGCCCTTAATTTCTGTGAATAACTGTTTTCCGACTCCTGAATTTTAATCTCTGCTCTAAGGCACCCCTAGAATGGGTTTTATCTGGGTTTAACTAGACCTGCCGTTACAGTGCTGCTTCCATATGGGCTGGAGAGCAGTTCAGTCTCCCGGATACTGCATCCAGATTATGTCTCCAGTCACTGCTAGAGAAATGCAGGGAACATACTTTCTGTTTGCTTTGTATAGCGAAACTACCACTACTGCTCTGCCTCATTCCTGCCAAAGGGCAACTTCTTCATTGCAGAGGGACATTGCACCCCGTAAGAGAGTACTTGCCTCTGTCAAAGTGGATAGACAGGACTTACTACTCCTTGAAGGCAAGTACCCAAAGAGAGCATCATTTCCAGGCCAACGTAGGACATAGAAATTGAGTAAGATGTTATTAACCTTGGGAACACATCATGCCCTACGATAGGCAGCTCCCCAGCATGCTCCTGGTAGCCTTCTGCTTGTTCTGCTGCCCAGCCTCAGCACAAGGAGCTGAGCTGGAGACCTCGGTCCTGGTCCTTCATAGGGCAGTGTATAAACAGCTGCTGGGCAGGGACCAAACCCTGTTGGATTCTGCCTATGGTGTCTAATTTGTTCCAAGTGCTGCTAATAATTAGGCAAATAAAATGATTCGTTAGAAAAGGAATTCAGTTTATTAGGAGCACGTCCCAGGAGGGTTTTATAGCTCTGAAATAGTATCTTGCCAATCAAGTAAGTATTGCAGAGTGAAGAGGAACACAGTAGCCAGCTTGGCAGTCAGTAGGCTGCCTGAGAGCACTGCCTGCAGCCCAAGGCTCGAAATAAACTTGGTACGAAAATGCACTATTTTATAGCCATGTTGCTCTTTTCCTAGAAAAAAAATCTTGCCTCAGAAGCATTCTCTCTTCTGTCTTGTGCCTGGCACTATCAAGTTTACCTGTCCCAGCTGTGTGTGCTGATGCTGGCATTCCTGAGGGATGTTTGCTTGTGAATTTCCCTCTGCATTTCACCTCCTTGTTTCATGGGTCTTTAAGACCTAAGCGCAAGCTTTTCCTGAAGTGTTTTTCTTCCCTTCTTGGAGAAGCCTCTCCCACTCCCCTCACCTCCAGATGCTATCCCCTCGGCTTTCAGCAGTGACGTGGTCGTATTGGTTCTCGGAGCAGAGCTTCCAAACATGTTCGGAGCAGTGACTCCATTTCAGTGGTGTAGCTTCAATTCCGTTTTCCTCTGGAAATGCTATGGTTCTTTTTAAGGCCATGTTCTCATGTTTAGGAAACAATTCTATAATGTTTCACAGTTACAGTTCAGATTGGGCTTCTCATGGTCTCCATCCTTACATCCATACCACTGGCATCAACGGCCCTTGGCCCTGTGCTCACTGGAGGGTAGGAGTTAAAGTCTAGATGCTGTTTGGGTTGGTCTGAGTCCTACCTGGTTTTGTGGTGAGGAGTTTGGTAAGGTTGCTAGAGCTGTGATAGATATCCAAGCCCATTTCCACAGTTCCTTCTGGGGAAAAGATGGTTTCTTGGCAGCTGGAAAAATGACAAGAACACGAAATTGGAAGAGAATTTCAGCTCACGTCAACCTGAAAACAGGGAATGGTGCTTTACTGGAGCGGTCTTGAAATTGCTCTTCTGAAGGGGTCATGAAGGTACATGCAAGAGCATGGGCACAGAGGAAGCTCTGCTTGAGCTGGGTTTAGAAACAGATCTACAGACTGTTTCCATAGCTAGATGTGTCCAGATTGAGACACTTGTTCCTGGAGAGTTTTTTTATGTGAGGTGGGAGAGATGCCTTTACCTTTCTAAAGGAGGCCGTAGGGGCATTGCAGTCTGCCACTGTCAGCTGCTGATTTTGTAGCAGCAGCAACAGGAACGGCATTTCCTTCCCTCCCCAGCTACAGGCTGATTGTAGCAACTGTGTTTCTCCATGGGAGAGGGGAGAAGAGAATGGGATAGGAGTCCAGCTGGTTGGAAGAATGTTAGGAGCCATGCATGAACTGACTGCATCCCTTCCACTCCCTGGTTAGGGAACAGAGACCCTTGGAAAACATTGCTGCTGGTTTCCCTGGGATGAGGGAAAACCCAAGCATTGCATGCCAGATGTCCTTTCAAGGGGAAAAAGAATAAAGTGACATGGCTGGGATATTATTTGGATTGTTTTTTAATGTCACACCTCGATGGAGTCTGAAGTTATTAACTGGGGGATTGACTCTCAATATTGTGGCCAGATGCAGCAGTTGGCTGAGCTCCCTTGCTTCAGAGCTCACTTTTAAATCATGCTTCGATAATTTACCCTGCCAAGGAGATTTGCAGTTCATTGTTGTTTTGGAGTCAGTTTTTGAGCTAAGGAGGGCTCCCATGTCAGCAAGAAGGCAGTTGGAAATACCTGCCAGGCCAACTGGAGACCTAAGTGGACCGAGGGACCTGTTGCAGACAGAAATTGGTACCCCTTTCCCATAGGTGGGATTTCTCTGAACTCCTGAAAAAACCTTCAGCCTCTTTCGCCTGTCCCACTCCTTAAATCCATGGGACAGAAATGGAGCTAGTCAGCTAGAAGAGGTGTGACATTTTTCTGTTTTCTGTATTTTTGCATGCATGATTTCTCACTGTGATAGTGATTTGCTGACTTGGAGAGTTGGTGACATGCTCGCTGGCTGTGGCTCTTTGTGGTTGCAAGTTAAGAGGCGGTGCAGTTGACAGACCAAAGCCACGTGGCAGCCTCTCCAAGGAGTCCTGGCTGCTGAGTGACTGCAATCATGACCTGGCTTTCTTGCCACCGTGGAGGGGCTGCTTCAGAGCCCTCCCCGGGCTGCACGACTGGCAATGTGGCATCTGCAGCTAGGGCAGTTTAACAAGGGTTGGAAATGTATGTAGACTGCTGCAGCTGTGACAAGAAGTGAGCCAATCTGGAGAGGATTCAGTCTTCTCCAGCTGGAAGTTGGCAGGACATAACTGATGTGAGAAATGAGGGTATTGGAACAATTCATGTGTGCTGGAGTTGGGGAGATGTCAGGCTGGAGGGTTCCTGCTCATCTGCGCAAGGCTGGAAGTGCATCGTCATACTCGGTCAGGGTTGTAGGCCGACTGCATGGGCCTGTTTTTGGGAAAGCCCAAAATTATGGTGGAAGGATGGTAGTCACCAAGAGTTAGGTTTTTAACAGAGCCCGCAAATCAACAGTTGTACAAGTCCAGGGGCTGTAATTTGTCACTTCTTTGGACAAAGTGGCAAAGAGGAAGATCTTGACGGTCACAGGCTGCAAGTCAGCAACAGAGTTAAGCATAAGCTTAAATCCCATTGAAATCTCTGTAATTTAGGCTCTTTCTTGAAGTGTAGCTTGTCCTTCAGTGCCTTGGCAGGCTGAGCCTCCAAGGGATCACTGTTGTGATCTCCACAGACCATTCAGTGTCTGCCCTATGCTTTCCAGGAAGGTTTCCTCTTCTGAGGAGATGACATTTATCCATGGGACCAAAGCAAAACACTCATCATCTCAGTGTTTAGAAAATGGATAGTTGCTGGGGAGATCTTTTTTGTGACCATGGCGAACTGGAAACATCAGGCCACCATCTCACCATCAGGTGGGACTTGCTGCTGCGTTTACAAGCCATGAGGAACTTTTTGGCTGTCTCTGCGTTGCTGGTGGAGAAGCCTCGCAGGCAGCTTGGGGAAGCAGAAATCGCCTTCTGTGGAGCACAGATGACATGGGTCCCAGGCGTGCAGGCCCAGGTTTCGCTCTTGCCTATCCCATCCAGGGCGGTCCTGGGCTTGCTGAGACTCTCCTGGAGAATGCTGATGGGAGCAGTGGTTTTGCCCTGTGGTCAGCTATGTCTCAGGGCTGGTGGTTATCCTCCACTAAAACTACCAGTCAGTTCTCCAACTGGCCTCCTTTGCTTACCCACAAGAGCAATTTGGATGGTTAACAGAGAGGAGAGACTGTGGGTGTGTCTCTGGCACCCGAGCCTGTGGCTTTCTCATCTGGAAGAGCCCTTGCCTTCATTTTATTTGACTCAGTCTCTTCCCTCAAATGAGAGCAGCCATGGTGGCTGTATCAGACAGGGTTTGGTGTGTCTTGTGGGAGAATTCCTCCCTGCTTGCTGCTTCCAGTGGGACGATTTGGTTGACCTGGGAGCAGATCCCTGCACCAGATTTTTTTTTTTTTTTTTTTTTTACACCTTGTAAGCTACCCCACTGGCCTCCAGACCAAGGGATTGCCCCGTCACTGTGCCCAGGGGATGTCCAGGATATCCATTCCTTCTACCTGAAGCAGACCAGGGCAAATCCTGGAGCAAGTAGCCTGGTGGCATTGCTGAGGGCAGCCCCTCTCATTTAACAGTCTGCATCTGCTGGTGTGTGGGCAAGGGTTTATTTTTACCCGGGGACCTCATGGTGGAGAGCCAGCTCACATCAGCAGGCTGCAGACGGAGATTGTGGGGCTTGAACCCGGAGACCTTCCTTTGCACCTCGCCTTGATTTGCATGGCAGCCCATCTGCTCCTGGCACAGAGCAGTGCACGGAGGCGGATGGAAAGGGAGGCACTCTGCTAGAGCACAGGATGCTGTGGCTCTTACCAGAGCCCGCTGATAGCACCCGTCTGTGAATCGGGTGATTTTACATCCGTCTTCTTGTTGTTCCAAGGCAATGAGTGGTTTATATTTGAAGAGTATTAATTTAATGTTATTGAAGCCTTAAGAAAAGGCATAGTGGGCCAAGCCCTGCTAGTTTTGCTCACGTTTCACAGAGCTGAGGAGGGTGAGATTTGATCCTCTTTGGACATATCTCTACTCAAAGGGTGGTTGCGGGGGAGAGAAAAGAGGCAGGGGAATTACAACACTCAAAAAAAATCCTAGCTCTGCCCTGAGCCGTTTTGCAATAAGACACTTCAGGGCGTGAGTTATGATGTTGTAATTCACACCTCATGCATTTCATGGCATTCAGCCGACTGCTTCATGCCCTGTGCACGTAGCGTGAATGATTTCGGTTCAGCTTGCCCCCTGGCCGGCTCAGCCCTCAAGCAGAGATGGCTGCATGGAGGTGGCTGCAGGGCTTGGGTCTCCCTCCGCTGCTTTTTATTTTGTCTTTCCCTTTGGCAACCAAAGCTGTGGCTGTTCGGGGCAGGCCTTGCATCTCCCTAATCCAAGCTGATTTTGGTGTATCCTTACCTGTAAGCAGATCCCTGGTCCTAACAAAAAAAGTGTTAGGTACTTTAGAAGTTGTCTGCACTGCTCCTGTTACCTGCTGGAAACGTTTGGGGCAGTACGGGTTGGTGCCTGGCAGCAGCAAGCAAGGTTTGAAGCCTGAAATGGGTCAGGAAGCTGTTGAGGACATCCATCTTTTATCTCAGTCATCTTCAAATCTGCTGTGTAAGAGCAAATGCTTAGGGAAAGGATTTTCAAATCAGATCATTATTAATGAAATGACTAGCAGGAGATGCATTCATCCTGCAGCTCATTTCAGGGATGGAGTGACCCATTGGGTGGGACAAATTGCCCTTGGGTGGGACAAAAGTTATTGCTTGCTTATCTGTCTCAGAACGTTTCTGTGCCCTTTGGCCAAACTGACTGTCCAACCCATCAACCCCATGGTATGCCTGTGCCTGCGGGTGAGTTAGCAAAGCAGCTGCAAGTCGAGAGCGCTGCTCTGAACCCGGCAGCCGAGCCAAGTCAAAGAGGAAGCATCTCTTAAAAAATGCCTGTCCTCTTCCCAGGCTCCATGAGCACAAATTACTGCCTGTCCAAGGTCACTAAATGCAGGAGCTGACTTTGATCCATGCTGTGCCCATGTGGGCTGTTGGTGCGCTGGCAATCAGGCCTGGCCTGCTGTCAGGATTATTATCTTTGCATATCTGCTTCATGGTAAATTATAGTGGTGCCTCCAGCTCCTTCCTGTGTTAGCACTTCATAAACTGGAGTTTAAAATCGCTCTGGGGACCCAGGTTAAAAACTTTGAATCCTCTGAATGAGGATTGGAGTGAAATCCTCATTTTTTAAAAGGGTCTGGCACTTGGAAGCATTACATCACTAGCATTTGGACCCAGTGGCTGTGACAGAGACGTATGGTGGTCAGAAGTCCCATCAAGCAGAGCAGCTGCATCCAAAAGATGCTGTGCCAGAACTAACGTGCCCTGCAAAGATGTGTGGCTCTTCAGTGTGAGTGGGGCTGACCCAGCGAAGCTGCTTTGTGGACCGCCATGGACTGGTGGTGCTGCATCATGCGGGAGACACAGGTCAGCATCAATTTGGGCATCTGTACACCATGTAGACCTTTCCTTGCTGTACATCGACCTTAAATTCAGCCTTGTAGACATTAGATGTCTGTCTAACATAGGATCCTCCTGCAGGCAGAGGAAGAGGCACCTCCAGAGATGGATGTCTACCCTAGCCGTGTACCTAGAGAGGGATCTGAAATGAGTAGCTTTGACCAGTTTGAGATCCTGACTTCGGGATGCATAAAACTATGACTTTTTCCCAAAATCCTGCCTAGGAAATTCCTGCTGTCTCCAGATGCTGTGTGTGTTGAGTACAGCTCTATTAGTTCTTGAAAGCCTGCTGTTACAGACAGTAATTTTGCTGGGCTTTGGGTGGTCACTTAAGCAGATTTAATAGAGTTTCTCTCCATGGAACATTAATAATTCCCTTTAAGTGGCTAAGAGTGGGAGAATATTCAGGCTTGGGGATTGAAAGGAAGAGGTTTGTTTATTGTTCCAAGGTACTGTAAACCCTGAATTTGACAGAAATGTAAATGCGTACAGTCATTTTGCTGATTCATATTTTATTACTGGTTTCAATAGAACATAGAATGTAGGCATGGCCCTAAAAGGCTTATTTCTAAGGTGACAGATGCTGACTTGCAGCCGCATGCTCTCCTTCCAAAAATGAGTAACTCTTGGGGTATGTGTGGCTTGTGGCTGGGTTGCGATAGGTAAATGAGAAGGAATTAGTGTGGTCGCCATCACTGCCACCCCTGACAGCTCTGCCAGAAAGTACATTACCAAACAGCAGCATGTGTCTCCAGAGGAGATGTGGAGTTTGCTGGGGGAGGAGGCTGTGCGAGTGACAAAGCCCAGCCCAGAGTGATTGAAAATCCCTGGCGATGTTGTTCTCCCCAGCACCAAAAGGGTCCAGGCTTACGGCAGGGAGCTAAGGCGATGGCTTGTACATGATGTACATGAGCCAGGCTTGGGGACTGATTTGATGATTGTGTCCTTTGGCAGTATAGTTACAACTGCTGATGACAGCCGCATCCCCAAACCTTACATCCTTTTAGGGGCCCATCTCCTTTGCACCCTCTGTGCAGTCTGGGGAGAAGCAGGCTGGTTCGGGGGGCAGTACAGGTCAGGAGCACAACTTGGGGACTTTCTCTGGCTGCAGTACAGTCTGGAGACTCATCTCCCAACTCCTCAGCTGGGGACACAAAGTTAGACAGTGTGGCTGTCCTGTCCAGTAGCTATCCCTGTGCCCAGCAGTTAAATATATTTTCCTACCATAGGGTCCTTATATTTGCAGGTTTTAAAGGGGGAGCAATGTTTTGAGCTGAAATGCCCAAAGCACAGTATTGCTTCAGGCTGGAGAAGCATATCCTCCATATCCCTATATCCCAGCAAGGAAGAACAAAGCTTGCCCATCCGTAGAACCTGCAGCCCGGTGTGCCAAATAAATGTGATCTGGAAACCGGTGAGGATGGCTGTGTGTGTCTCTGCCTGTGTGTGGCCCAGGCTGCAAATTGCAGAGTTGGGGAGGGATGGGTTTACACTGTCCGTGATAGTCCTTTGTGTCTGGGGTGGGAGAGGGTGTTCCTGCAAGTGGGAAGGCAGGAAGCCAAGCGTGGGAAAAAGAGGGAAAAGGAGGATGATTGTGAGAAGAGTAGGAGGGAAGGAAAGGGCAGAGACAATAGTTCAACTTAGCAAAGAGGCAGTGATTGAGGGTGCGAGGATTTGGCAAAGTATCTTCCTGAAAACCCTGAAGTTCCACAGGAAGAAGGTAATTTTGTGTTTAATTCAGTGCTGTGCCCTGACGGGGGGGGGGAGGGGTCTGTCCCATGCAGGACTCTTGCATCATTTTCCTGCCTTGGCCAGAAGCACTGAGGGGTATAAGGAGGGCTCTCCACATTTGCTTCCTTTTTGGCATTTCGCAGTGAAATTCGGGTGTTCTTTGCAAGACTAGGACACACAATCATTTTCTTCTTTCACTCTTCTCCCCACAAGAAACTTGGATTTCTCCTAAGCCTGAAATCAAAGGTCACTGCAATGAAAGACACTTTTCCCAGTGACTTCAGCGTTGCATCTTTCTGGGGTTGTGGAAATTTGTTCCCTTCTTTCCAAGAGTTGGTTTCACATTGTCAGGATTGTGCTGTAGAGATCAAGTACATTCAGTCTTACATAAAATGGTCATGCAGATGATCTACGTGCATTGCATGTTTGTTGAACAGTGTTTACATTTTGAGGATAGGTCCATTTTTCAGTCACTCTTCTAGCATTTTGCAATTAAAGTGCAAATAGTCATCTATCAGCGTGTTATGCTGGCAGTTCTGTGATGCTTTGCTTGTTGATCAGTTGATTTCACCTCAAGTTTTATCCTTCAGTCGTGCACGAAAAATGTAGTTGTGCAAACTGTATAGAAATTAGAAGAGTTTTTTCAGAGCTGTTTTTTGTCAAGGATTGTAGATCACACTCAAAGTACTGTACCCCTCAGGTCTGGCTTTGTGAATCCGAGGGTCTCTTGGTTTACATGAACTTTTTGTTTCCCTCTACTCAAAATGAGAAGAAAAAAAAAATTATCCCACTATTCTATGGCAAAATCCCAGGAGAATTTCCATTATTTGGACTAAGAATGTCCCAGAGCTTTGTCATTGTTCTGGAAGGGCCTGGAGGAGTTTTGCTCCCTTTCCCAGGCCCTTGCTTTGCTTTGCCAACATTGCATCTGGGGGTCATATGTAAGGTTACAAATCAAAGCCGGAAGATTTGCATGCTAATATAAACTACATGCAAGTGTTGGTGCAGAGCAGGAATCCTGAACTTGAGAAGCTCAAAGGGAGGTTGGGTTTTAGCAATGCCTCTATACAGTTGTGAGGCTGACTGCACAGGGAGTTTTTGTCATTTGAGTAAGTAAAGCTACGCACCTACAGCATGCAGTAATCTGCTCTGTGCCCGTACATGAAACAGGGTCAGCAGTATCATGGTGTACTCTGTCTTCATGTGGCCACAGGCTGTATATGCTCTAAGTACTGTATACATGCTCCATAGCTGGGAAAACACATCAGTACAACCCTGCTGGTACAATGTAGATGGGCCCTCGTTCTCAGAGCAGAAAGAAAGGTACTTGGAGAAATCTCCCACAGGCACAAATAACTCTGTGCAAAGATGTGTGAGATTTGGTGTTAACTGGAGAACAGTGATTTTCAGACTGTATTTTCTCTCTCTGTGTCTCACCAATCTTGATGGATTTAACACAGTAGCAAGCAGGTTCTTGTTAGTTCTCATTTGTCCAAGCTATTCTTGTATCCCTGGCCTCAGGGCACTCAGTGACAAAAATCTCTTTGACTTAAATATGAGCAGAGCTCTACATCCCCCAAGTCAATTCTTCATGCGCCAGAATCAGTTCGGCTGCTTCTCTCTTGAGTGTCTCTGATTTGGCAGCATCCTTCCGATATTTTAGCAATCCCGCTTTCACGTGAGGTTTGATTCAGAATTGTGAAGGGAATAAAACTCTTCCCCTTGGCTTCCGTGGGTCTGATGACTCTGTAATGGCAGTCAAAAACAGATGCAGGCTGTACCCATTTGAACCAGGGCTGAATTTAATTCACAGACATTACCCTCATCTGAATGGTGACAGCACCGACCGGACAGCAGAGTGATCTCTGATAGCTGAAGCTAGAAGGATATGTTGTAAACTAAGGAGGGATTTTAAAGGAACTCATAGCTGGCCTCAACACTTATTAAAATTAATTTCAGTGGGAGTAGGATGAAGCCAGTTTTGATTCAACTTTTAAAATCCGTTCCTGTGGAGAGAATAAGGGCAGGGGAATGAAATTATCTTCATTTTTAAAAATAATTTTTAAAAGCACGATGTCCCCTTTGTGTCTATCCTTTACCATGCAGCCATGAGAATTGACTGGCTAGAGGGACCTCCACCTCACTTCTGCATCCAGCACTGGCACTGAGGACTTCTACATTGAGCCAGACTCTTCAAGGTTGATGTTTCTTTTCAGAACAACTTCAACTACAAATCAGTTTCTAAAACCAATTGAGTGCAATTGATGCAATTTTTGTATTCAAAATCTTTCAGTGAAACTTATTTGAAGGACTTGAAATTCGAATATGAGAGGGTCTATTTTGTCTGTTGATTGTTGCTTTTCCCAGTTCTCTTTCCATTTTTGGAAGGACCTTCTCTTCTTTCACTAGGACATTCTCATATTTTGGGGTCCTCATGAAACACCAACCACCTGCTGGGGAGCAAGACACAAGCACTGAGTTAAAATAGTTTATAATTCAGGTGAGATCCAGATTTAAGAGGCAATAAGCCGAGAACTTTTTACCTTCAAGTGCAGCTGGATTATTTTCATTTGCTTGCCATAGACAGTCTCTTTCAGACCCAGGTGGGGCATTTCAGAAGGCCATGAGGGAGCCAGGTTTCACAGAGAGCCTGTATGTTCTTATTTCCATTTTACATTTGTCACTCTGCTATTCTAATGCTCTGTAGGCTTAGATGTTGTGTTTTCTAATAGTCAACTCTTAAATGGCAGAAACTCAGTCCTGTGGTTATTCTCCTTCACAAATAGTTCCATCGCACTTGGAAAGTAAATGCAGGTGGATAGAAACAGATTGGAAACAGAATATGAGTCCACATTGTACTCTGCACAGATGCTCTCCCTCCCTCATGCGCATATGTAAATCTAATGGGTGGATATTCTCCCCTTCCCTTGTCTGCTCTTTCCTTGCAGAGAAGCTGCTATTCTGCTTCCTGAAGCTGGGAGGTGGTAGCAGGGAAGCGACCTGTTTCTTATTCTCTTTCCATGAGCTCCGGTTATTGGATATGTTGGAGATAAGATAGAAGCCTTGACAGGTCTTTGACGCAACCCAGGATATCAGTTAAAAAACAAACAAAGCCCTGCTAATGCAACACAGATATTGCATGTCTGCAAGAATTAGACACATCATATTCTGCTCACACACCCCTAAGAATAAAGTTAAATGAAGTAATCAAACAAGTCCGGCAAGAGGCTTGAAGGTGGTTTGTAACCAAGCTGCAGGGCTCCCAGCTGTTCCAGTTCTGCAGCTCTCTGGTCAAGTTATTGTCACAGATCATGGGTGCAAATTCCACTTTTTACCTTTTTATGCCTCTCATGGCCATGCAAATGACCATGCAAAGACATATAGTAGGGAGGTTTTTCCCCTTTTGGCTTATTGCTGTGATTGCTTGGCACTTGTTAGCATCTTCTTAGCAGGAACGTGCTGTGATGTCCTGAAGTCAGTGCTTAAAAAAATGGCGAATGCCAGAACTTGAGGGGTGAAGATGAGACTAAATAGAAATTCGAACCACAGACTTTGAAGCCTCATCAATGTATGAGAAAAATATGGGAGGCTAAGTATTGTCTTACTCAGCCTGCGTAAACACGATGAGCTGGATTTGTCATTCAGACACAACCCTGTTACTTGTCTGGTCCCTACTCCCGAAGCTGGGAAACCTGCAAAAACATCTAGCCAGGTGCCTCCACACTCAATTGAGCTCCTCTTCCTGTGTTCCCAGGGGCCTCTGCTGGCTGGCTGGAGGCAGTTGTTTGCTATTCTCATTTGTGTTTAATTACCAGGATTTGGCAAAGAGAAATGGATTTCACCCTGGTTAATTCTCCACTAGGAGGAAGGTCTGTGCCCATAAAGGATGCAGTAGTGGTGGCGTTTTCTAAACTGGAAGGGACCCAGTTTGAGTCTCAGAGTATGGCTGGATTCAGAGCTAGAAATGAGTTTATTTTTCTTGTACACAGAACAGATTCAATGTGATATGGCTGAAAAGAGAAGCAACGTTAATCCTCTTGCATTGCTGTTCAGAGCGGAAACAAGATCCACAAAAGAAAACAGTGAGGGAAGGAAAACTCTCCTATCCTTTTGCCCCCCCCCCCCCCCCCCCCGCAATATGTTTAATTAGACTGTAAATTAGCTTGCAAATTGTGATGCAAACTAGAATTGCCTGTCCTGCTTAAATTGCCTGTGTGATGGCTGCTCACAGATGGGAACTGGCGAATGCCAGGGCTGTCCAGTTTATTCCTTCCAAGCATACTGTAACTCTGCTTTGCTTCCAAAACTTAGGTACGTGCAACATTTGTCCATGAGACTCGTGGGCCGTTTTGGCTTTTTCTCAGTTACATTTCCTCTGTTGGTAATGGAAAGGCGAGCCGGGTAGAGGGATGTCCGTGAAACCACATCTGCTTCATGAAAAAGCCAGACACCCCGCACCTGCGTGCCGCCTGCATCAGCCCCCATGCTCGGGACTGCTGTAAGACACCCTGCCACAGCGGCAACCGCCCCGCAAGAAGCTCTCCTGTTTCGGGCTGCTTAGGTTTCATGTTTCTTCCAAGCCTCATCTCTGTTTCTCAGCTCACTCTTCAAATTCCTGGGGTGAGAACAGCTCCAGACTGGGGTTGAAAATAGCCCTTCCTTGGCCGTGTCCCAGCTGAGTTGTGGTCCCTCAGAGACCATCATGCTGAAAGGTGACATCATTGCATGGCACCGCTGGTGGACTCGCCACAGGCTCGGGGCTGAGGGTCTGACTTCATCTCTGCGGGAATTTCCCAGGTCTGGCAGTGCTTTTCAGGGCCTTTGGGATGCTGGTGAGCTGGGCAAGGAGCCTGCGTTTCGCTCGCTGGATCCAGAGTCGAATGTGAACTTCCCAAAAGTCTGGGTGCGATCCAAGCCAAGGGAAGGCATAGGTGATGTGTGCAAGAGGAGGGGTTGTATTCTCTGTGCTTGTTCCTGGGGCATTTTACTCTCTCTGCTGCCATGCTGGCCCTTGTATAGGGCAGGAATTGTCCTGGTATAAGGACACTGGGGGCCCTCCCTCCTAGGAAATCCTGGCTACTGGTGCCAGCATCTTGTGGGGTGAAAGAAGGTCCCTAACGTCAACCGCGCCGCTTCTGGAAGGCGAGCAGCTTTGCTGCTTTGACCTTGTGGGTACTGAAAGTGCTGTCTTTAGGCTGTTATCATTCCAAATCTGGGTCTGGGCCAGCACTGATTTTTTGCTCGTCAGAATATCCTTGATGTTAAAATGGTTATGCAAACAGTAAGTCAGTGCAGTGCCTGTACTCCGGTAATTTAGGGCACGGATGCATATTGACTTTGTGGAGGGCTGCCGCAGTTTGAGCTGTTTTAATGTAAACTCCACCAGCAACACGAACCAGCTGAAATTGCCGCAAGCCTTGCGGGAGTTGGGCTGACTTTGTGTGGAAGCGGACCAGGGAGTGTTCACATGCTGAGCTGTGCTGGTGGAAACTTTCCAGCTCACAGGCAGTGATAGCATCTGAATATGAGGGAAAACGAGTATCTATTCCAACTCAATCATGATTCACTGGAGGACAAACATCCAACACTTTAATACCAGACTTTGAAGAAGCTGACATTCTCCAGGATAAAAGGGGCTATCATGATGGTATCTGCATACAAATCACACCATAGCCTTGTTTTTTTGCATTCATAAAACTTTCTTAATAGCTAGTATTTACTGTAATTACATATTAAAGGTTAACAGCACCCTCTGTTATGGGTGCAGGCGTCTTTCTAGTCTCTGCTCTGCAATTTTGTCTTTGCCAATAGCTCGTCTATTTGTGGATGTTCTTATCTTGGTCTCATCAGACTGCTCATTTCAGGCATTTATCTTCCACTCCAGCTCATCTGGCTGTAGAAAACAAAACATTAGCCTTTAAAAGGCCACTTGAAAAATCAGTTACATGAGAATAACCTGAATTCTTTACCACTGGGTTTTGTGCCAGCTGGAACTGTATATTTTCCATTGAAAACAAGACATTCAATGATAAAGCCATGCACAATGACATCTGAGTGAAGGCTTTTTGTAGTAGGAAGTCATCTCTCCTCATCGCTTGTTGTAGGTGGTAAAGGGAGAGCAATAACTTCAGTTTGCAATACATTTTCTGCTCTGTGGTGGGTAAAATGGAAGTTTCCCAGAGCTAGAGTTAAACAATAATTAGGAGCTGATAAAATCCCCCTGATGTCCTGCACCTTCTTTCATGCAGCATGAATATTAAGAGCTGCTTATCAAGCTCAGTTCCTGATTAGTATTCTCCGGTTTGTACAGGCCCACTTCTTGTTTCTCTGAAGAAGCATTTATTTTAAAATATGTAATAGACCAAAAAAAGACTGGATTTGTGAAATAAAAATTGAACATTCTTAGTGGCTGGAGCATCCAGTGATTGTGCAGTAAGTTGTTTGTAATTTGTACTTCAATTATTATTTATTCCTAAGGACTTTTTTTTGTTAAGGATTTTTAAGGTGAAGCATTTGCAGCTGCATTTTTACTTCTTTAAGGTCATAAACATGGCAGATACGTGAAGCAGGTCTTTTTACCACAAGTAATTAATTATTGTAGTAATTTGTAATTTGCAATCATGATTAAAGTTTAATTCTGTGCATGTAGGGACTGCAGGAAAACACTGTACTTACAGGGAAGAGTTTGCTCCGAGCCATGTAAGATGCTTTGATTTTTATCTTCTTTTATCAAGAAGCAGCGTGCAGAGGACCTGGGACTCTCCCATGGGCAGGACCAGCTGTGTGCTAGAGCGATGGCTCGCGTGGCTCAGTTTTGGGGAGCTGTGGGATGCCACAGAAAGCCCTCCCTTGGCTCTGCAGGCAGCCGTGAGAGCGATACTGGGCCTGCCGGGCGTTCAAGCGTGGGACGGCTCTCTATTTATCTGATGTTTCCTGCTGCCTCCTTGTCCCGTTGCATTTGCATGACCTCAGGCTCCCCCAGGACTGCTTTTCTCATTCTCCCCTGGGATATCGTTGATCGCTTTCACAGTGACCCATTTTAAGATCTGAGCAAAAAAATGACGAGGTAAGCTGATGTAATGTTTGCTGCCCATGAAAATGTTATGAGTTCGACTAAGGCAGCAGAAGCTAATAATCACCAAACTCTGATCTCTGAGGGAGAGAAATGTGATATCTAAGGCTTTTGAAACCTCTAGACTTCGCTTTTAAAATCTGGCATTTTACAGAACTTTTTCAAGCAAACAGTTATTCCCTATTATTTTAAATGGCAGCTTTCAAGAAGCAATTTGATTTACGCAAACAAGCAAAGAAAATCAATAATCATTTCAGATTTTGCACCTGCGTCCCACCAAGCAGATTTTGATCCCATTCGTTTCTCACTTCACAGAGCTCCAGGTTATGATTAAAAGGCTTTTCTTGCTCCTGCTATGGTCTTCCCAGGAAATAAAGTCAGCGTATCCGCATGCTGCCCGATTCATCACTTGCTGAGCTTGAAGAGACCTAAGGCTCAAAAGGATGTAATTGCTGTTTTAAATGTGCAGCAAAATCCTGGCTTGACTGAAGTCAGTGGGAGCTTCATTCCCGCAGAGCCTGGATTTCAGAGCAGGGGCCGTATCTGCACCGTGCAGTGGGGTCCTGCTCCTACACCCGCTCGCTGCACCAAACACATTCAACCTCTTGCCCAGAATATCCCTTCCTACCCAGCTCTGCCCCGGCTCGTGTGATGGGGGTGTTGTGCTGCTTACTGCACCACTGAACGATGCTGGATTCTTAAAGCAGGGTTAACTCCTGTCCAGACTAGTTCTCGATCAAGCAGACTTGCAGGCTGTTAAAAATTTCAAGGACACGCAGTTTTGTGGGTTGTGAAAAGTAGTATGGGGAAGCCAGAAGTGCCATGAAATTCAAAAAGCCTGGATGTCTGTGGCATATGCATTTTGTTTCTAGCTTCTGTAGAAAAGATGCATAATTAAAGAAAAAATATAATCTTTATTTGCATGTACAATATGTTTCTCCTATCCCTGTCTTGTCCCCTTTGTGAGAACCCGGAGCCAGAATTACAGTATCTGAAGTTGCTTTTGGATCCCAGTCAGCTCCCATCTGTCATGATCTGTTTTTAATCGAATGGGTTTTCCATCTGAAAGTAGCTGTTGGATAGAGAACGAGTAGAAATATTTGTGTTGTGAATTAGCCCAGAGTGAAGCTACAAACTTCCCCCCCCCCCGCCTGCCCCACAACAAACACATGGAAAAATATTCTTCAGTGTAGTGTGGCTGGCCTGAAAATTGGCAACAGCAGCTTCCTTCCCAGGCTCTGACTCCTCTGGCTTGTCTGCGTGGGTAAGGTGTTTAAAGGGGACCTGAAAACTTCATGTATGCAGTCTTACCTCCCCTTCATGAAGCAGGACAGTGCTGGTGTCACCCTTGCATATATGGGTACTGCAGGAGGGAGGTTGTGTGGCTTTGTTTTCCAGGAGAAATATGAGACACAGCAGAGGAATAACCTGGGTTTGCCGAGAGTCATGCTCTCACCCCTGGGCAGTCTTTCCTTTGCCAGCCTCGATGGTCTCTGCTCTGGTGGGAACAGCAGATAGGTTTGATGTGATAACTGAATCAAATTCAGGCTCTTAGTCCTTACCCTCAGTGCTCTGTGAAAGGCCCCAGATCTCCTTAACAGTCTGTGCTCAGCATGTCCAATTCTCAAATACCATGAAACTGGGCTGCAGGAGACTGAGAACAAACTGCCTTGGGGACTGAACGTGGTTGTAAGAAGCAGAGAGGAAAGTGAGGCTGCAGGGCCTCCATGGTTTCCAGGACATCAGATGACACCTCTCTCCTACTGGGAAAGAAGAAGAAGAGAAAAATCCCTTGGTCCTTGGAAAAGCATTGTTAAGACTGTTCTTTAACATCCCTCCAGGGGTTTTAATGCAATACCTTTTATCATTAAAAGCACAGAAGCAATTACCCTGCATCAGCACCGTGGAAGATGGGCTAGTGTCCTGGGGGAGATGGAGAAGAGGGTAATGCTTATCCATCCCCCATTGCTGGAGACAGAGAGCTTCATGTCTGCATCCATGGCAAAAGGGAGAGCTCCTGCTGCAGCGCTGGGGCTGAGGGAGGAGGGATGCTTTCCTGTTTCCTCTACCAGATTCTTATCTCACTCCATTTGTGAAACCTGGAAATTGCTTTAAAGACCCAGGAGCTGGGTCCGTGACAGCTAGCTGTCATTTCCATTACATTGGCATTGCGTAGTCACCCTCAGTGGTCACCCTTGATGGCTCCATCCTGTGTTTGCTGAAGTCTTCTTGTATCTGTCATCAAGGCAGCAGGACCAGCATTTGTCCTGAAGGCCAGTGTATGACAGAGCAGAATCTGGCTCATTTTTTCCTTTTTGTTTAAAATGTTTTGGAGGTACTAGGGTCAAAAGGAAACACTTGTGTGTGTTATATATATATATATGTATATATATATATATGTATGTATGTATGTGTGTGCACGTGAGTGTGAATAATTTTTTATCACAGCTTCAGGCAAAACAGTGTTTCTGTAAGATGATTGTTTTGGGCATGGACTAAGGCTGGACAAGGGAAATCCTTGGCTTGTTCTAGGCTTGTGTTGCTGTTTACACTGCTGTAAGAAAACAGTGTCATTCTCACTGACCTGCTTTACATCACCTTTGAATGAGTCTGATAGGTGCCAGAGGTGCTGAGTGGTACGATGCGTCTCAGCAAGGGCTGCATGCTGTAGGGTTGAGCTGTTTTTGTGCACGTATGGATGTACGTAAGCAGCTGTGTTGCATGGCTGTAATCCCACAACCCCCTTGGAGCTGAGCTCCCTTTGAATTTCCTTGTTGAACTAGAGCCATGTGTTGCCTGGGAAGGGCTACGGTTGCATCTCCATATACAAGGAAAACCTGGAGCATGGGGTTGGAAATCAGCAGCCCATGATGGGTTTTTGCTTCAGGAGTAGAATAGCTCTCCTGACTGTGCCTGCAACGTGCCTGGAGCCCTCCAGACAGGCAGAGGTAGAGGGCAGGGTGTGCTACCACGGACCAGAAAATGTGCTGTCACTCAATTAAAGCTTTCATCCTGGGGAGAGCGAAATCAGTGGGAGCTGGTGATGAGGATGGGTGGGAGAACACTGGGTGCTATTCTGAGACCTCTGCTAAAGGCTGCTATAAGTCAATGGCTTTAATTTAGGCTAGTCCTGCACCCAGGGTTATATTCTTCATTGTGAGCAGGAGCGGCCAGTGAGATGCAGGATTTACCTGTACTGACTGTTCAGCCTTTGGGAGGTATCCTGTGCTTCAGAGCCCACCTTAACTTGTATTTTCTTTTCCCTGAACAGGTCTATATCATCAATGTAACATGGTCTGACTTGACTTCCCAGATCATCTACCGGAGATACAGCAAGTTCTTTGACCTGCAGGTAAGTCTGTCTTGTCTAACAGAAAATATTATTTCTACTCGCACTTCTAGCCATGTTTCCATCTGGGTTAATAGTGCTTTAAATAAGGCTTTGTGCTTGTTTGGTCTGTTACATGTCATGATCTTGAAACTTTTCAGACTCTGTCCTTGTAGGGTGTAAGATAAGTGGGTGGTACGCTCACAGTGAGTAACTTGCACTGTAAAGATACTTAAAGCTGATATTTTCATGAATGGTTCCTATTGAAGAGGGATCTAATTTTAAATACTTCAAATGCACTTAGAACAGAGAGAGAGCTACATTTTGGGCCCCCAGAAACTACTTACCCAAATCACTGAAAACAGCAGAGCTTTTGCACACTCCCACAGCAGTTCAGTAATGGAGATGGTAGTGGAAACCTTCCAGACCCTCCTCCTAGCCATCTACCCAGCCAGCCCGTGTCCTGGCTCCTTCTGTTTTGTACAGCTCCCTTGCTGTATTCCGTGCCTGTGTATTTAGATTTCATCGAAAGCTTTCTTGCTGGATAGCTGCTGAATGAAGTCTGAAGCCAGGAAATGGGAAAAGTCCAAAGTACAAAGTTTCAGTGGGGACATCAGCTACTTCGTTTCTGGTACTGCTCCCAGGCACCTGCACGGGTAGGGAGAGCTTTCTGGCTGGTGTCCTATTTAGCAATAATCCAGATACTTTTGTATCATCGTACCTTTGTAGGCAGCAAAACTATAATTGCCTGGGGTGAAAACAAAAGCTGTGGTTTGACAGACCCTGGAACTTTGAGGGAAATGTCGATTTTGGGCTAGAGCTTGTGGTTGGAGCTGGGCTGTGGTTAGAATATTGAGTCCTCACAGCCAGTGTTAAGGATGTACACAGCTGGCTGGGCTGTGTCCTGGGAAATAACATTGAACCTTTTTGCTATGATAAATCAGGAAAAAAAGGGTTCCTTCCTTTGGTACCTGATCTGAGATATCTTGAAGAGTCCTAGTTTCATCATTGCTCCCCCTTTATGTGTCATTTCTGGTACTTGGACATCTGAAGCTTGCCTGCAAGCTATATGGTTATGACCTCCTGGCTTTTCTGGTGGAAAATGGGACCATTTCTATGGCCAGGCCTGATTTCTGTGTTTGCTTTTGTTTGGAAGACAAAAGATGGATGTTCTTGAGCTTCCTCTTGTGCCTCTCTCCAGTTCTTACTGGTCTGAAGCACCAGGCCTGCCAGTCCCACTGCTGTGAAGAGTATGTCAGTGGCTTCTCTGTGTGGGATGTACCTGCTAAAGATGCACAGCTCAGTAATCACAAACATTTGTTGTCAGCGTGCAGACTGTGGCCAAAACTGTTTCTTTCTCTCTCTTTTTTTTCTTTTTGCCCCAGTTCTGTTTTCATGTATATGTTCTTCTGGGTCTCCTGGCCTTTCCTGGTAGGTTTGAAAAGTTCCCATCAAGCGTGGAGTTATCAATGGGGTTAGTGTGTTGGACAGGAAATGATGTCTCAATCAGGGAGTGAGTCCTGAAAGGTCCCATTGATAAGTGCAATGGGGCCTAGCGCCAGTGGAAAACTCCTGCTTGTACAACGCTTCTCCCCCCACGAGAAAATACGACAAGAAAGTAACAAAATTCCCTTTCTTAACCCTTTTCCCTCCCAGGGATCTCTGTCAGGGCCACTACTGCGTGAGCAGTGACAGCTGTCTGCAACAGCCTCTTTAGCTCTTGCAGTGTGAGGCGCACAGTTACCGAAACGGAGGTCTTCACCTGGGGTTTCCATGGTCTTGTGTCTCTGTAAGCATGTCTTTGTGGTGATCTGTGCCTCAGTTTCCCAGCTGTAAGATGGAGTCAAGGCCCTGTGTGCTCAGGCTTGCCATAAGGTGCTTTTAGACTCCCAGAGGTGATTCTTTTTTTTGCTATTATTTTTTAATCTTGATGCTGACAGAGCATCTCCGAGGTGAGGCAAGTGAAGTGGACTTTGGGTCTTGAATTGCAACTTGTATTTATAACTCTAACAAAGCCTGCAAAAGGAGTTGGAAAAGCAAATTAAATTTTAGGGCACTTCGGGAAACCTTTGCATTTTGGGAAACTTGTGGCTTTGTGTGCAGTGATTTTTGCTCAATGGCAAATGCTGCGTTACCACAGCACATGGATAAGCAGGCGCGGAAAGCTTCACGTAGAAGCTCTGCAGCCCCTTTTCCAGCTGCTTGCAATTTCTCAGGCTTACTGCTTAGTTAATGGCTCCCTGTACCTGGTGGACCTGCTTCTAGTGTCTCTAGCTTCAGGCAACTGCAACAGGGAGACCTTAGCATTTATAGGAAAATCCTCCTGGTATTCTAAATCAGGTGTTTGAGGGTTTAGCAGTGGAGGATTCCCCATGTTTGCTGTCTAACCGTGACTGGCCTGTAATGGGGCTCTAGACTGCACCGCATCTTGCCTTGCAGACAGTGATTCCTACTCACATTAAGATTTACAGAATGGAGGAGTGATGTTTCCAATAGAAAGCCCAGAGCAGAGCCTTTCATGATGAAAGTTGGAGAGCAATATGGGGGTGCCAGCTCACATTCCCCAAACCCTTGAGGGGCTTAACCTGGCTCTTGGTCATCGACCATGTGGCAGGTGTTGGGGGTGCCATCTGCTTGTAAAAGGTAGTCTCCTTAGATCCCCCTCACTTTGCTCCAGGTAAGGAGATGACCTGTGATTTCCAGATTTTTGGTGGAATCTTGAACTTCTGATCTAGCACTGGTTGGACCTGGGTTTTGCAACCTGATACCACGCATGGTAATGTGGCCTTAGCATAACCAATCTACTTTGGTAATGTTCCTTCTTATCCCCATGTGGCCCTTCCAGCAGAAAATCAAGCAAATGCTCAGTGAGTAAAGCGCAGCTGGTTTGCGGGCACCACTCATGTCCAAAACAGCTGGAGTCTGCAGGTCTCTGCCAGCTCCACTCATCCCACTGTGTCCATGACAGAGCTGCACTTCAGGGCTTCCTAAGCCCGCACATGTCTTGTTTGCTCTTGACTGGAAGTGGAGGAACAAGGGCTGACTTGTAATGATTTAATCAGGGCTGCAATGCCTGATGTTGACAGTGACACTGGATAGGACCCATGGGGAAACCCTGGGGGCTGCCCAGGGCCAAGGAGGGAGGAATACAGATAATTAATTTCACTACTGCAATTTCATGTTTCTTTAAAATGAGAGAGCCCACCCTTCCCTGAACATCTGTCTCTGTGGGAAGTGGCTCAGTGTTTTTGAGAGCCCCTGCATTGCTAGATATTGGGCTTTTTGAAACACTTCCTAGCAAATCCTCCCAGGCACTGCGGGCAGTAAAGGCTGCTCTGTCCCAAGGATTCAAATCCCAAAAGTGTTTGGTTGTACTATTTCAGCAGTGCATATGCTTGAATTGGGAGTCACATTGATTTCAAAATGAGTAATAGGGCAGCAAGACTGGACATACCATGGGATTTTGAAGCTGGATTTTGCCCCATGAAGGTGTAAGAAGTACAGCGAACAGAACCCAATGCCACAAGCCAAGTGTCAGCCTTGTGCTGCTTCAGTGAGGGCTAAAGATCTATAAATATGGGCTTAAATTAAATCCAGGCGTTGCCGCATTATTTAATTGTGCAACCAAGTCACATCTGCTGCTGAGCATGGGTCAAATGATGGCAGCAGAATATGTGTGGATGCCAACGTTTCAGTAAATAGGGTTGAAAGTATTGAATTAACACTGCATAGATGAAAGCATTACTATAAATTGCTTGTCAAGTCCAGTTATCTGTTGTCTTTCACCCTGGGAAGGCGTTTGCACCTGAGCACCACATGGGGTCAAAGCGACCTCCTAATGTAATATTTTAAGCGCTGCTTTCTCATGCACTCTGCACCTGGGTGCTTGGCTCTTGCCTGAAATGCATAACAGGGGAGCTTGAGGTGCCCATTGCTGGGAGAGATGGTGATGGGAACATCACCTGTAGCTAGTGCTGACCCTCACAGCAGGCTGGTGGCTTATTCAGGCACATTCCCTGGATGCCATCTGAGGTCTCCCACTGTTACTGATGGATTTGCTGGTGGTGGTAGCAGAATCCTCTCCTGAGTTGGTAGTTCAAGTTGGCAATGCTCCTGTTGTCCCCAAAGATGCTGAGAAAGGACAGTTTTATTGGGATAGCAGGGATAACTCCTGGCATTTCCACTGTGCAGCAAAAGACATCTACAGATGTAAGGCTCATGTTTTTCTTGCCAGAAAGTGCTTTTGGAGGCTGTTAGCAGGATGGGGATTTGCTGTTGAGCGTGTGCATAAATAATTACCCAAAGCATAAGGTGGAGAAGTGTGGGGATGCAGCCAGCTCACCCTCCCAGTCACCATGCTGGCCTGGGAAGCAACAACAGTGTTTGCAGCTGGCGAGTATGAAGGGTGGTTCTTACCCCACTCCCCACTTCACCCTGCTGGTTGCTCGGTACCACTTTGGACTTTTTATAGATATTATGACCCCAGTTGGGTGCTGCCCCTTGTTGCCAAGAAATCCTCTCTCCAGCAAAGCAAGCAGGGAAAATGTGACCACGCTTCAGTGCTGGTGCCATGCTTGAATTGCCAGCGGCTCATCTGCATTTTATCCAGCAACTCCAAATGTTCTGATTTCATGCCTGTCTTACTCAGTGCCTGGAGTCAGAGTATGAACAGGACCAGAGCCTCGGCAGAGGGACCAAACCCTACGTTCAGATACCAGCCTCTCCATTGCTCCCATGAGGATGGCTGGGTCTCCGTGTGCGGAAGATCCTTTCCCACAATAGCGAAATGCAGCTTTCTCCACGGCAAAACACAGCAGCTGGCTTTAGCAGCGTGCCATAATCCCACGTTGTGTTTCTGGCTGCGTGAGAGGCAAACGATGTCCTCGCCGGAGCCGCAGCAGGAATGTTAGGTAGGCAGATCGCCGTCTCTCTGCACAATGACCCACACAGACGTTTTGGCTGCAAGGAGACATCTGAAATGTCACAATTTTGAAAAGGCAAATAAACAAGGCTCTGTTCAAGCATTTGCTTTGTGTATCAGTTAGCAAAAAATTATCTGGCTGATGCGGTCTGCTGATCTAAGCAGGTTTTCTTCAAAGTGGCACAGAAAGAGGAACTCACTAGCAGCCAATTAGAACATTAAAAAAATAAAGAATATCAAGAATTTTATTAGGGAGCGGAAAGAGATCTAAGTTGTTTCTAGGCTGACGATAAAACATCAAGAGCTTCATTTGTTATTGCTAGGGTCATCCTGATTGTTTATAGTGCTATAATGGAGTAACTGAGTA
The DNA here is from genome assembly GCF_034638445.1 of Ciconia boyciana. Taxonomy (NCBI): domain Eukaryota; kingdom Metazoa; phylum Chordata; class Aves; order Ciconiiformes; family Ciconiidae; genus Ciconia; species Ciconia boyciana. Next base: position 53,127,845 of record NC_132941.1, on the reverse strand, counting down.
TTGAAGAGGACATTAAACAAAAATGGTACTATAAAAAACAGTAACTGCAGTCTGTATCCCTGCTTTTCTTACTTAGACTGGAGTTCATCTGAACGCTGCTCCTATTGATAGTTCTTCCATTATGTGCTCTTATGTACAAACATCCCTTTCTCTGTTACCCAAGCTGTATCAAATATTGTAACATCCACTCTCATTTCCAATTAGGTGGTTGTAACTGTGCCACATGCCTGAGCACCCTGCATTTCACCAGGTCACTATGGTTCGAAACAGGACCTGGTGGCTTCAGGGTGCAGGCTTTCTGGGGCAGAGCAAAGGGGGAATTGGTGCAGGGTGCTTGCAGCATAGGTACCTCATGGGACTCTGATGGAATTGTGTATATTCACTCTATTAGTTAATTTGGGTTAATTGCCCAGGTGGGGACCCACAGTCTCCAAATCTGGTGGTTCAATGCAGTAATGACTGTTTTTGTAGGACCTACAATATTTCATGTTGTAAGGTTCATGCTTTTAGCTCTGCAGGAGCGGTGAATGGACAAGCTCAAGCACGTGCTAAATTGGTGGTGAAGAGTATAGGTAAGAATGCAATGGGGCAAACGTACTCCCGCATTTGCAAATGCTAACTCCTAACCTTCAACCCACCAGGCCTTTTTAGCAGGATGAGTAGAGTCACCACCTGGTCTCCTCAAGCATCCACAGCAGGAGGGTCACTCTGCAAGAAGTGATGCTCTTTTCCATAGGTGCCACCCCGCGCGTAGCTCCTGGCACTGTGGGAAGGGAAAGAAGGGCTGTTGATGTGGTTCCGTGCGTGATGCAGCTTGCCCCTCTCGCAGCGTGGGAGGTTTGCGTTAAAAAGATTCCCAGCCTCTGACGACTCAGGGAGTGTTTCTGTTGGGCTACGTGTGCACGTCTGAAGGTGCGTACGGAAACAGGCAGGAAAGCTGGAGGAGAAGGTGGGGTCGAATAGGGCAGGAGAGGAGGTGGGGAGGAACAGCATGGCAGAGGGTGGCTGCATCAAGCTGTGGTGCGAGTGCACAGTGAAACATAGGGCAAAGGGAGAGAAAGGGAAGATGTTACTTACTGGTGTTGCTCCCGCTGGGCTGCGTTCACAGCAGGGGATCTGGGCTCTGCAGTCAAAGCACGTGCCTCCCTCTGCTCTGGGCTGTGCTGGCCTTGGCCAGGATGGTCTGGGTTGCAAGGATCACTTTTCTCCTGCTCCCGTTTCCTCAGTGTGGGATGCTGGGCCTCAGCATCCTGGCCCTTCTGTAGACATTGAGAGCTGCTCTGAAACCCTCGTCTAGACCAGGGGCCTGGCTCCATACCTGACTTGCGAGGTTCAGACCCAGAGCTTGGCTTCAGGGCCGTCCCTGATAGTCACGGGGCTGTGGGGATGGAGTTACTCCAGCAGTTGGTTTGAAAACAGCTTCCTTAAGAGCAGGACTGAAACTGAAATGAGCCTGGGAAAATTCAGAGGAAATCTGAACGTGGCTCTGTCAACATGTCCGTTCCCAAAGGTCAGTGTCGGCTCCTTGGGGAGAAATGGCATGTCCTTTCTTCTGAGTAAACATGGGTGAGTTGTCTGCTGCCACTATTCTGGACAGTGTGTGGAGAGGCCGGCAGTGGCAAGGTTTGCAGGTGATGCAGAAAACCAGATTTCCAGGAGGAGCCCTGAGCTGGCTGTGGGCACTGACTGTGCCTCCCATGTTTCGGGAGCTGTGCTGCAGCTCCCAGTGCAGCCGTGCTTGCAGGACTTGGCTCTTAGTAGCAGAGACCCCCCTGATGCCTGCCCTCAGAAAAATAGCCCAGCGGCAAGCTTGCCAGTAACAGGGCTTGCTGGGGGAATTGAGATGCCCCTGGAAAAAAATTAATAGCGGACATGGTTATTGAGCTGGGAATGGTTGTCTCAGCTGATTTAAAGGCTATTTAAACATCATTTGTCCTTCTAGCCCTCAGTCAGTGCCTTAGGATACTAGCTGGCTTGGGGCAGTATCTTTGTCTTCAATGAATAAATGGAATTGTTTATAATTCTTATTTCCATCATTATTTAAATGTTTGCTTAGCAAAACAATCTGTTCAGCTTCCAGTATTTGTTTCTAAGAGACTTTACACGTCAGACAAAGATGAGGGCCATGATGGGGAAATGGCAAAATGCCTGCCAAGCTACAACAGAAGCCACATTCAATGAGCACGGCAAATAACCTGCAGTTGAGAAAGCGACCCAGCCCATGGGATCTCTCCTCTTCGTACTTCTGCACTTGGGTGCTGTTGAGGCATAAAGCTGACACCTGAATATTGCCCGTATGCTGCAGCATGGTGGCTATGGGGCGATATTTGCTGCTCAGTGCCAATTTAATATACTCCCCTGCCTGCCCCATGTGCAGGTCTGGCCAAGACATGGGTGAGCTTAGAAAGCGAGGTGGTGGCTTAGCCAGGTCCTCAGGGTATGACAGCAGCAAGGCAAGAACAGAGATGATACCCACGCTACCCTGTCTTGGTGGTCTGAGGATTCAAATAGAGATGCCCCTCTGTAACGATAGGGAATGGATTTTGCTATCAAAGGATTAAGGTTTTTATTTTCTCTGGGGGCTGCCGAGGGTCAGAGATGAGTCTCCCAATGGTGCCATCGCACCTCTCACTGTGCACAAAAGGTTTTGCAATACCAGGAACACCCACAGGAGCCTTACATGTTCTGGACAAGGCGGCAGTGAGGTTGTGGGTCTCTGACTGGGGGGTTGTCCTGACCCTACTGTCGGACAAGAATCTCTGGAAGCTGCATCTCTAAGGGTTGTGTCCTCCTCCATTCCCTTGCTGCACAAGACCGGGGTCCCCGACCCCACCATGGCATCAGTGACTGTGATGGATGCTGTTTGGGGTCGTTTTACCACACGGGCATTGTTCCATATAATGCTGATACTCTCCTGGATGTCAACAAGTCCTTATTTCCCTGGTGTTCATGTCCTGTGTGTGGAATCAATAGTATTGAAACATTTCATCACACCATCAAGAAGCTTTTGCCTTATCTGACCCAGATTAAATGCTAATTCACTTCTAAGGTCTTACAGGAGCATGACATAGAGTGGCAGGATGCTCTGAAGATGAGTTTTCCCCTCCATCCTTGTGATCTCCTCATGAGCTGTGACAATCTGGGCTGCTCCAGAGGGGTTGGGCAATCAGTGATCTGCTCTGATTGCTGAAGGGAGTTCACTGTCACTGCTGATTTCCTGCCTTTTGCAGCTCTGAGCAGCAGTTCAACACTGACAGATCTTTGTGAGCATTCTATCTCTTCTTTAGGCAGGCTCCTGATCCTAGAAGTAAAACAATGTTTAATTAAGCTACAAGCTCTATATGTAGTTAGACAGATGAGTAGGGTTTGGTTTTATTTTTTTAGAAAGATTGGGAGCGTCACAAAGAGGTGGTTGACTTCTTTACTGTGTCCTTTTAACTATACATGGTGTCCTACTGCTGTTCCTCCACCTTCTTAGAGAGCAGCTTGCATCATCATTCTAGGGGAGTGTGCGTGTGGATGCACACAGACATATCCCTGATCCCTGCTGGAATAAATCAGAATTGCTCAACTGTGTGCTTTTGGCCGGCAGATAGATTTTGTTTGTCAAGAGAAGAGCCTGCGCCCCTGGGGCCGAGGGGACCGTGGGTTTTCAGTCTGCTGCTTCCCCAAAGTGCCGTGAAGCTGCAGAGTGCAGCACCTGGATGGTGCATGATCTGAGGTGGGCAATGCTTTGGAAACTGCTGTCTCTGATAATGCTCAGGTTTGGGTTTTGCTCTGCATGATTTCACGAGGCCTGGATCCCACATTGAGTGCCCTGTTAATCTCATCAACCAGTGAAGAATGTGAAGTCCATCTCTGAGGTGTGTGATCGTGCTGGGACTGCCAGCTCTGCTTCATGGAGGAAGGCCCTGGGGGGTTCAGAGGGGAGTGTGGAGTTACAAAGTGGCTCCAATTTCAGGTGGAGAGTGAGAGCTCATAAAGCAGAGTTCCCCCCGGGAGACCTGATCTCCGAAATAGCGGCTATGGGAAGCGTCCTGGTTAGGAGCCCCCAGCAAGCACTCTGAGCCCGGGCAGCTGGACCTGAGCTTCCCCTGGCTGCAGAGTTAGAGGTACAGTCAGGGAAATCTTAGAAGTTAAATGAGTGACAGAGCTCAGCAGTGATGAACGCTCACTGCTTATTAAGAGCCCAGTGGGGTGGGTTTTTTAGAGGGTGTGTGGACTTTGAGTATGAGAGAGAAGCCTGCACTGAAGGCTCTTGACCTAAAGCTGTGTAAGCTTTGGGAAAGATTTGGGGAAGTTCAGCTGTGATGCCAGTTTCTGGTTTACCTTCTCTCTCCAGTTCGGATCTGACAGCTGTGAAGTAACGCCATATTACCAGATGCTCACATATTCATGGGATAATATTTTAAGAACAGGACAAAGACTGGAAAAGTTTCTGTAGATATTATTTGGAACCTATAAACAAATTGCTTTACCGGCTTTTTGCATGCATGCATTTTTTATGAATTATCTAGAAAGAGTTTAACTCAAGCAGGTTTGTCCAACCCAAGAATCTCAAGGGAGTGCTGCAGAACTGTAGGCAGATTTCCCAGGGGATTAATTCATATTGTCTGGAGTGGGAACCTGACTTACAAAGGATTAAAGCCACACTGCTGAGGAACAGGAAGGTTAGCTTATATTGTACTGTCAGATACTCTGCATCCACCATTTGAACTACACAAGCTTGTTACCTGCAAAGATCCTTCAAGGAATACCTGAAGAGTATCAAACTCCACTTATGGGTCTGTAGCAAGCACAGAAAGCAGTGAAATTAGTCAAAAGGGTTATTTGATGGGAATTATTCCCTTGCTTTCTAGAGGTTTGGTTTGTGTAAGTTGTTCTTGTTATCAGTACCTACCTCCCACACCTATTGCTGACCCAGAGGCTGTGAGGATGGTGGGGACCCTGCAATGTGGGAAGGGCTCTCCTGGATACAGCCAGAGAGAGGAAAGGCAGCAAGTTCTCCCAAATGAACTGAGTTGACTTACATCAGCTGAGGAGGATTCAGATCTATTTCATAGCTGTTGGTTGCTTTTCATGTTAAAAATCAAATGCATCAGGATGCATGAGTCCCTGCAATGTTGTGGTGCTAATGGAAAGCACACGTTTATAAAAACATGCCTGCAATTGCCAAAAATTCTGAACCATGATGGAAAATTTTGGTATTGGGCCCATGCCTCCTGATTTTGTCCCCAGAAGGCATGTTGTACAAGGGATTATGCAGAATCATGGTAAAACTGGGCTGAAAGTCTTTCTTCAGCAGAGCATTTCAAGGCTCAATGTGTACCTCCCGCATTATGCTACCTCCATCTCCATTATTCTGGTGTTAGAAGGTCTTGTCATAGCCCATTAGGTCTCCACAGCAGGATTTAAAGCTCAGCCTTGGGAGGAGCCCACTTGTTTGTTAACCTTGTTCCAGGTTTTGTTTGCTGGAACAATAAAACACAGGAGAGCAGTTTGGCTGTGGGACTGGCCCTAGCCATAGCTACGGCTCTGGGGCTGCTCTCACACAGGCAGTGAATTCTCCAAGTGCAGCTTTATTAGTGTATTTCCTCTTTTACCACAGATCAAGATCAGCCTTTTTTTTTTTTTTTTCTGGAATCTCTGTGTGAAAATTAAATTCCTTGGCGGGATTTTTCCGTGGCCTTTCTTCCCTGAAGTACCCAAGCCCAAAAAGTTCAGGCATGACAGTTCCACCCCCTCCACCACTCCGTTGCTCTCCCCTAATCGTACTCAGCTTTCAATTATTTATACAGCCGGAAAATCGTGCGGAGTTCACACCCCCAGCCCTGAAACACAATTCCGCTTTTGTGCGGGGAATACAATCCTTCACTTTCATTAAGTGCGCGGAGACCAAGATGAGAAGTGCCTGTTGTGTTCGCATCCCTTGGCTCGCGATGAGAGGAGCTGGTTGTTTTCGCAAACGTCCTAAATAGCCCTGCAAGGGTTATGGGGAGTTTATTTACATTATTGCATTTAAGTGCAAATAGAAAATTGCCCAGCCATAATGGAAAGGTTATGCAGGGCTCTGTCAGGGCGCTTTTCCCTGCCACCTCACCCCTCCCGGCTTTCTGCTCTTACAGGCTCAGATGTGGGAAGGCTGTGTCTGGAAGGAGCTGCAGCTCTCGGTCCTGTTACGCCAGGGTTTGCTTACCGGACAAACAAAGGCATCAACTGGCGTCTCTTCCACTGTGGGCTGCATGTAGTCCTGCCTGCCATAGGAAAGGCTCCTGATCAGGCTCGCCCCAGCCTGATTTATGAGCGTTGGCTGCTATTTGCTTCTTCCCCTTAGCACCTGAATAACTGACCTTTTCTGCAGAAGCAGCGTACGGAGCGCGAAGTTGGGAGTATGTTTTCTGCCTTATTCCCTTCCTGCTTACATAGAGTTGAGGCATGCTTCTTTTCTGCAGCCAGAGCAGTTTCATGTCTCATGCAAATGCAAGTATTCCCACTGCAGAGCCGTCTTTTGCAATTTCCTCTTTCCCTTCTTCAGGGGAAGCATCGATGAGTCTCCAGTGGAGCGGTCAGGGCAGCAAAACCCACAGAGAAGCCACGCTGCTGAGCAAACAGTGGCGAAATCACGCAGAAAGCAAGAGTCTTCCTGCTCCAGGGCTACAGCTTTGTGCACCCTTCTTCCTGGGTGCCCTGTTTGAACAACACCCAGCCAAGCTGGGGCCTTTGCTCTCGCCTTTTGCCTTCCATTTAAAAGGAGACATCTGGTCTACAGAATCTGTGCAGGAAAGGGAGGACTTGAACTCTTACAGCATGTCAGATCCTTTGGCACTGCTCATAGTTTTCTGAAGCTACCCCATTTAACTGTTGGATTAGCATTTCCTCTTCCTTGCCTGTGCCCAGGAGAAGCACGACAGGGTTGACAAGTACATGTGTGAGAGGAGGTGTCCTGGAAGCATGCTGTGGGTGTGTTTCTGACCCACGGCATTCCCAGGTCCAAACCCCGAGAGCTTAATTCTGGGTAGGATCTGCAGGTATGTAGCAGCGGGTCACGCTGACCAGGCCTGCAGTTGCAGCAGTCCCTAATGGTGCAAGCGGGTCCTTGCACATGGGACTCGTTCGAGTGCAGCTGGAACCCTGTGAGGGTGCAAAGCCAGCAGAGCAGAGCGGGGAGTTGCAGTCCAGTGAGGAGGTCCATGCTTTGGAGCGGAGCGAGTTGCTGAAAAATTCTTGATTGGCAGAAGCTGTGAACAAGCCTGCAAAGGACTAAGCAGAGACTCAGAAAAGCATTCCTGTGTGTTTAAGACAATTTCTGTAAATCTGCAGTGCAAGCAGGGCTCTGTACCAAAGCCGATGGTGAAGCATCAGTGTTGATGTAGAGATGTCTCTAATTCACCAGGTGCAGTCAAGGGCAGATCCTAATTGATCTAGCTGCGTCTTTGCAAACTGAGTTAACATCAGAGCTGTGCGCCTGGGTCTTGATGCATTTTTTTTTTAAGGGTGTGTTAAGAACACTAGTGGGACTTGCTGAGCCGCTACCTTCAGCCAGGTGTTTTGGGAGAGGTGAAGGACAAACCACAAAAACGCTGTGTGAGGGAGAGAGAGGAAAATGCCAAATGGGAAGGAATTAGAAAGCAAAGCAGAAAAGGACTAAGTAAAATGATAACAGGCAAAAAGTTCTTTCGAAGGACTAAGGTGAGTTTAATGATCAAAGTTTTGTCTTAGAGGGAGTGTATCCTATCCACCTGGAGCAAAAATTATTTCACAGGCTTTTCTTTTTATCTGGCTAATCTCTGGCTTTCGACAGCCCAGTGAGTTGTGACATTTTGGCCCCTCGGTGGTCTGGGGAGCTTTGAAAGTCTTATGAGGAGCGGCTGAGGGAACTGGGGTTGTTTAGCCTGGAGAAAAGGAGGCTCAGGGGAGACCTTATTGCTCTCTACAACTACCTGAAAGGAGGTTGTAGAGAGGTGGGGGTCGGTCTTTTCTCCCAAGTAACTAGTGATAGGACGAGAGGAAATGGCCGCAAGTTGTGCCAGGGCAGGTTTAGGTGGAATATTAGGAAAAATTTCTTCTCCAAAAGGGTTGTCAAGCATTGGAACAGGCTGCCCAGAGAAGTGGTTGAGTCTCCATCCCTGGAGGTATTTAAAAGACGTGTAGACATGGTGCTTAGGGACATGGTTTACAGGTGGACTTGGCAGTGCTAGGTTAACGGTTGGACTTGATGATCTTAAAGGTCTTTTCCAACCTAAATGATTCTATGATTCTGTGAATCCAAGTCAAGGCTTGTCCTGGTCACTGCAGTGATGTGCTGCTGCTGCCTGAGCAAAACTGATGTGTGTGTCTTCCTGATGGGGAAACTATGTTGTGGGATGGCACATGGTGAACCCCTGTGTCCCTGTAATAAGTCCAGGTTGTCTTGTAGGTTTTGGTGCGTTGGTGGCTGTTAGCGCAGCTTTGCAAAAACCTGTGTACTTGTCTGCGACACTCATTGTGTTACCATGCTGAGGGTTAGAGGGTGCCGGTCGCTTGCACATAAGGGTAGGATTTAGCATTTGGTGTTTCAGGAGGTGGCAGATATTCAGTTGCCGTTGGGATCTGGCAGTAAGGCTGATGGAGCAGTAAAGGGTGGTGTGCTCCACAAAGGTGGTCCCTGACTATCCTTGCACAAAGGGAAAAGCTTACAAAAAGGATTTCCAAGGTGGTAAGAAGCCCTGCAAAGTTTTGGGGTTGGTGTGGGTGTGGGACAGCCCTGGATTATACAGCTGAGCAGGGGTGTGCTGTGGGCTGCAGGAGCGCTAGGGCTGTAGTTTCCTGCCTGATGCTGTTAAGAAACCTCATGTCAAATCCTGTTCCACTCTTAGGTCAAAATATATTTCACCGCCTTAGTGTGGGGATGTTTTTTGTGTAATTAGGAGCTGGGAGTCTGCGGTGTGGAACGAGGAGCGGGGAACTGCTGGTGTGGCAGGGAGGTTATCTGGAAATACCCACCCATAAAATGGGGGCTATAATCAGCCCTCCTGGAGAAAGTTTATTCATTAATGTTTGTAAAATGCTTTGAAGTCTTCAGCTGGGAGTCTTTTTTAACAGAGCCAAATGTTAGTTGTATTACAGTAGCTAAGCCAGACCTTAATGACCACATTCCCTCTCCTCCCCCCGAGTCCCCAGCCATTTCTGACAGGGTTTGGTGAAGATATGAAATGTCAGCAGAGTGACCAAATAGAAATGAACTGCTCAGCAGAAATATAAACGGTGCTTTTCTTTCTTGGGATTATGTCCTGGTCCCATGGACTTTTGCTACCAGGAGTGGAATTTGTAGAAGGGATGAGGAGTTTATTTCCAGGCTTGTATCATGTTATGCCAGTCTGTAACTGGTTTAGTGTCTCCTTGCGTTGGTACTCGCTGGTGCCCTTTGGCAGATTAGAGTCATTCCAGCTCTACTTGATGGGAAGTCACCATTGCAAGGCTGGCATGCTGGGATGGGAGGGAGCCGTGGCTGTCGATGGGGTGCACGGGCAGCAGGGGAAAGACTTTGCTGGGGTGAAACAAGGAGGCCCCAGAGCAGGATGCAGGGGAGAGCTGATCTGATGGGGCGCTCAGCCCTGGCTGCCCGTAAGTGCCCCTTGCTCCATGCCTATCCGTTTCCTACAGCATTGCCTATCCCCTATCCTTAACAGAATAGCATTTGCCTTTTGATTTGCTTGATTTCTGGTGTCAGGAGGTGAGACTTGGTGATGGTGTTGGTGGCAGCAAAGGGCCATTTTCTTTCATATGAAGGGAATGGGGCAGGTTCAGTCCATGCTGAACAGTGCCTGTGGATGGGATTGCAGCATGGAGGTGAGCAGGTAACCAGGTGCACCAGGAGTTGCGGCGTGAGAACACATCCCAAAGCATGAGCTGCTGTACAAAACTGATGGCTGGGCTTGCACCCATTTGCTTTGAGTGGCAACTAGGAACATCTTGTCAGCATGGCCTGATGTGTCACGTGTTCGGCCATTGCTGATAACCTTCCCAGCCAGCTCTGACACCCCGGCTCATTGTGCATCCATTCCCTGGCCTCGCCCAGGGTTAGGCTGGGGTGGCTCCGACCTCGGGGACTGCGTTGCAAATCGTTGCCGTTGAAGATTTGAGTTCCCCACACATGCCTTGGTGTGGGGGAGGCTGCCCTGCCTTGGGATGATGGGCCTCCACTGGGTGAGAAAGGAGATGTCTCCAGCCTAGAGGCAGAGCATGCTACGTTGCATGCACCCAATACTGAGGATGCCAGGAAGGTGGCTTGACAAAACAGAGAGGACCCAGCATCTTCCCCAGAAACCTGACGTTTCTAGTGACACATCCTTCGAAAGCACCCTCTGATCGTGAAGCTCACAGCCGAAGACTGACCCAGCCCTCGCCTCTAATCTCATCTTTCCTCTTCGAGTCCGGTCCCTGGAAAGATGCAGCTCTCCAAGAAGACATTCCAGGGGGGTTTAATCACTGTGCTCACTGCAGCCCTGCTGTGCTTGTGGTCTAAGCACCTGCTGTTTCATTTAATTAGCAACAAATGGGAGGCGTGGGTTGGGGGAAAGAGAGAGCAGCACCCTGGTGAAGTATTTGCTGCGATGTGATGTATTTTATTTTGGGTTCGGAATGGAGGCCATGAGGAACATTTTCCAGAGGGCTCCATAAACCACCTCGTTCACAGGGTGATTATTTGAGGAGGGAGGGGGGTGTGGATTTAAATCGGTGCCGCTAATTTCTGCAAACAACCACATTATTTTTAATTCATACTCCAGACTCCCTCCACCCATGGCTTGATGTTAGGAGCTGTGAATTTCCACATCATAACAAAGTCCCTCTATAAAAGAGAGCCCTTTAAATATATATTTTAAAATTGATTTCAGATACGTCAGGCTCTCAAGTAAATCAGTCTTCAGAATGGAAAACTAAGTCTTTCCTTCCCTCGTGGTGACCTGTTAATTTATTTGTATTTCAGTAGCACATACCAGCTCTGAGCAGAGGTAGGTCTCTCTGGTGTTAGGGGCTGGAAAATGCATGAGAAGCCACAAGCCCTGATGAATATAAGTCAAAAGAAATAATCCCTTTGTTCACCATGATTAGTTAAGCTTGGGAGCTCTCTGTTAAGATAAAAGCATTACATTGCTAGCAGCGTTTTACCGATGCAGGGAAGGGAGATGGAAACAACTTCAGGATCAAGTCACTTGTGCTGGACGCTTGGCTGTGCCCCTACCCTTGGGAGATCAGCAGCCAGGGCTTCGTGCAGGGAAGGTTACAGTCGCAGTTTCCACGTGCTCCAGCTAACCAGCACTGGGGGCTGTTTTTCTCCGTGGGGGTGGCAAGTTTAATAGCGATCTCTCATACTTCTACATCTGGTGCAAACTAATTAATAGTCTAAAGACACATAAGGTGTATTGGCCTTCTGTCTTATTTTCTTAGGATGATTAAAACACCACAAGGGCTGCAAGGAAGAACACTGTATTTTTCTTTTTGCCCTGCCCTGACTAAAGCAGAAAACCTGGGTTTTAGAGGTTTGGGCTTTGGATTCCCCGTTCTACAAGAGCTTTCGTCTCACATGGATTTTAAGAGGATAAATTCATTCGTGGCCATCAGGTGCCCAGATGCCACGGGGTCATGATGAAAACTCAGACTGATCATTTTGTTCTCATGCGGAGTTTTAAATCCAGTCTTAGGTATTGGGTTCTGGTCCAAGGACAGTAAAAGTTCACAGAAAATTCTTATCTTGTGAGATTGTCATCATCCTGAACACCAGAAATATGGAAATTCTTGCTGTATGTCCATCCTACAGGCCTTCAGTATTAGAATAGAATAGACTATTTCAGTTGGAAGGGACCTACAGTGATCATCTAGTCCAGCTGCCTGACCACTTCAGGGCTGACCAAAAGTTAAAGCATGTTATTAAGGGCATTGTCCAAATGCCTCTTAAACACTGACAGGCTTGGGGCATCAACCACCTCTCTAGGAATCCTCTTCCTGTGTTTGACCACCCTCTTGGTAAAGAATATAAGCCAGTTTTTAGTTACTCATTGCCTACACAGTCGTTGTGTGCTCACTGCTCTCAGTGGCACTGTAATAGCTCCTGGAGACTTCCCAGTTCCAAAGGCAAACATAAGAGAGGTTTCTGTGGGAAGGAAATTTGGTTCTACCTGAAAAACCAGTGGCATCATGGAAAAAAGAATTGCCTTTGCATGAAGTGCCCAAGCATGGAAAAGTGGTCCTTCTGCAACCTAGAAATCATTGATTTTGCAGAAATCAGCTCTTTCTCTTGCTCTTCTGAGTATTGTCATTGTTTTTTCATCTGCAGGCACGCAGGGCACCTGCACGTCTCCTGGACCTGGCAGACTCCTGCGAGTCAGCGTTATGCTGAGAATCAGCCCCATAACCCCCCAGCAGTATCTGTTCCTCCTCTTAGTTTTTCCTTCTTTCTCCATATTCCTATCTGTTGTTAGAAATAGGTTCTTTCTGTGTGGATCAAATCTGGAAGCAATACCTCAAGGGACACATTCAGACTCAGGATATAAAGTTTGGAGTTCTTTTTGTGGAAAAAGAACTTTGACATTTGAAAGATGCTTTTAAGTAGATGAGATACTATTACAGTGTCAGCCCATCTGTCACTGGAAGCATTGATGTTCGAATCATATTCTTCTGCTCGGTTTTAACAGAAAGGCAAGTGAAGCTGTCTGGTGGTTTGCCTTGTTGCATGCCTCAATATGGCTAAGAAGGGAAATTGTTTTTGTTTTCAAGCCTCTGTTGTATTTGCACTGTTTAATGCTGTTCAGTCCCACATCCAGGCAAGGGGATCGCCTGCCCAGGCTGCTCTTGCTGCCTGTAATGGAGAACAGCTCCTTTGCTTGCCCCTTCACCTGCTGGTGCTTGCTTTCGAAATATGAGCATCTTCCTCCAGCTTCAAATCCTTCTCCATGTTGATACTAATCTGCAAGGTTCAAAGCAGGGGTGAGATTTCAAAGCCTCCTTAACCATGTTAGATCTGCAGTGTGACGCTCAGGCTGTGTTGAAAGCCCATGTGTTGAAGCTCATATAATCACATCTCTGCACCTGTTAGAGCGGGGAAAATTTCTTCTGAGTTTTGTTTCTGTTTTTCTTAAGCTGCTCTCAGGTTTTCCTCTGTTCCTGGCCAGCGCAATGTTCTCCTGCATCTGACCTCATGGAGAGACGTGCACCAGCCCCAGATGAAGGGCTAGAAACAATTGTCTGCACCTGGCTGAACAAAATAGGTTATTTGTGTGTATGCGTGTGTGTCTGGTAGTGTAATTTATTTGTTCAGTTACTTGAGCCAAGGTTTCCCCCCAAAGGAAGCCCTAATTAAGCAAGATAACTTTGCATCTGGGTTGCTGGCAAAGAGCAGCTCACTGTGCTTGCATGCGTGCTGGCCACAGGTGTGTAGTTGCTGCCCTCCCATGCACTTTTCTATCCCTGTTCAATAATGAAGGGAATTTAGCAGTACCTGGGAATGGATAAGGCTGGTATCTTGCTTTCTGATGGAAAACAGGCCATTCTGTACTCCGAAATAGTGTATCTTACCCTCAGCAGGGTACATACGTGAAATCTAATTTTCAGAGTTGCTTGTGTCCTGGTAGAAAGCAGTTGGTGTGTCATTTCTCCTCCTACCTCCTCCCCACTCCACTTCTTTTTTGGGATCCTTTTTTTAAAAAAAATTGAAGTTTTAGGGCTAGGTTCTGCACATGGCTGAAGAGGCAGTACCCTAGAGAAGCTGTACCTTGATCTGTTACAGCCATAATGCTGAGGCACTAAAGGCTGATCGAATAAATAACCCTACGGAGCACATGAGGATCACACGGGCTCACAAAACCAGGAGCCAGGTCTAGATACTGCAGTGCCCTGCTGCTGGTAAGGGAATTAAAGGGCCTGGACAGCACCAGAATCTCATTGATGCAAGCTACTGTGTTCCTGGATGCTTTCTGTGACAAAGCATCATCAAGTAATTTTTTTTGGGGGGTCTGTGAAATGTTAATTCCCTGTCCGAGCCAGGGGCTAGGGCAGAAGAGAGCTATGTGGTACCTTGTTGCTTAGACTTGGACTTTGCAACTCATCTGCAGGGATGTTTCCACAGTCTGGGCATCCATCTGATGTCTCTTTATTGTGGCTTTGTGTGATGGGGAGAAGGAGAGAAGTGCAGACAACAGACAAGTGCAAACCTACAGGGAGGGTGAGAAATAGCTCTGGACGCCTGCACAGTGCCCAGCAGGATCAATGCAAGATGACTGTCATGCTTGTTTGGCCTGCCTGTCTGCCCCATCCAGCTTCTAAAGCTGGTCACAAGACGTGGAAAGGCATAGAAATCTGCATCCTCACTGGTCTTGTCCTGGGTGGACATCAGCCTGGCCACCAAAGCAGCTCGTAGGTCACCTTCTTCCCCTCAGAAAGCCCCTCAGAAATGTTTGGGAAGGAGCTGCTGGATGGGATGAATTGTCATGGCTGCCTATTTCCTGCGGCTTGCTCTCCCCAGGACACTTTTCTTGCATCACCCAAGCACACCTGCATCATATAAACAGTGTGTATCCTTCACCTGGCCACAGTGGATTGCATGTGTGGCCAGACAGGCTGGAGAAAACTTGTGTTTTCATTTTACGACAGAATACGTGCCCAGTTATGTACCAACGGTCCCTGGTGATGCGCCTCTCCTCGTGTCATTGGAAGAGCATCTGCCAGAGGAGAGCAGGCATGGATGCTCACTGGCAAGGTGGACATGTAGCCAGCTGCCTGCAAAGCAAGAGGTGCAGCCCATGTGGCTCTGTGGCCACCCTCGGCTTAAAGCTCAGGAAGCTGCTGCCCTGACAGGGATGGGAGAGGCATCTCCTGCGTGGGCGCAACAGCTCTGGCTTTAAAGGCAGCGCCGTGCTGCCTGTGGCAGGTAGCAGCGCACTGAGTACCTCCTGCACCTGATCCTGCTGGCCACGGTCCCGCCGTCAGGTCTCGCAAACACCACCAGGCAGGGATACAGGCTGGAAACCTCCTGATGGGAGGATGGAGCTGGAAGGAGTCCCTCTCCTCCTGGATGCAGGCGTTGGCCTCTGTATGCAGTTTGTCCCTCATAACTTGTAGCAGTTTTATCATCATCTGCAAGTTTGGAAAAGTCACAGCCCTGATGGTATTTCTTGACAATGTACAAGCTACTGAGATTTAAAAAGACCAAAAAAACCCCCCACCGTTGTCAAAGACCTCCATCGATGCTTTTAATACCCTGCCAAATATTACATGTGATTAGTTGGTATAATACACAGAATAGCATCTGGTCCGTGAGCAGTGTGTCCAGGGATGGATGATTATTATCTGAATGAAAATCCTGGAGTAACAGGCGAGCACACAGAGCATAACACGGAGGCCCCGTAAACACTCGCTGTGCCCACCCTGCTCTGAGCCGCACACACGCAGCCACCATGGCCGGCATCCAAACCCATCTACTTTCCCAGGGTTTGCTTTCATTCTTAATTAAATTAACAAAGCTCCTCAGGCAACTTGTACTTAGAAAAAATAAGGTTTTAGTCCCTCCCTCCCTTCTTAGGGGGCTGGGTCAGATTTGTCCTGCGGCATGTGTTGTCCCTCCTTCCAGTGCAGTCTTGCGTCATGGTCTGGTCCATCTGCAAGGTCCTTTGGGACGGCTATGCAGGTCCCATGGGATCCTTTTTCTGGGCTTTAAGGACTCAGTTGTTACCCAAAACCCCATTTTTTTTCAAAGAGAGAACAGTGTCCGTGCTGCACGTTGGGGCAGTGACTGGAAGGAGCTGGTGTGGGTTTGAGTGTCCAGCTAAGGTGCCTGTGTTGTGTGGTTGTGCTAGCAATGGGAGGTCTCTTTGAAACAGCTTTTCTCATACCTGTGGACTTTGTCTCCCCTGCCCAGAAGTACATCTGCAGAGAGAAACCTGTCCATGAGATGCCATTGCAATAGGCACTGGCAAGAAGGACAGACTGTTGGAAGCCTAGGTTTGTTCTTGTATTCCAGCCCCTAAATCCTTCCCTCCCTCCATTGCAAGCCCAAGCGGGCAGCCCTGGCTTGGAGTCTGTCCTTCCTGCATGCTGGACACCTTCGCTGTTCCTGCGTGCCAGATGAGCATCCTGGGGAGATGCCGGCACCTGGGGCTGGGCAGTGCCTGAGCCGAAGGGCCCACACTGGGGCTGGGAGTGTAGAGGCTGGCAGCTGGCTCTGAACTTTTGGAAACCGCCTGTCCTGCTGGATGCTTTCTTACCTCCCTTGAGGCCCGGAGCAAGGTATCTGTTATACGTGCAGCTCCTTTTGCCCGCTTGGGCGGTGGGATTTGTTGTCTGTGCTCCTTTCTAAATCCCCGCAAAGACGGGAGACACATGTGTTTGGAACCAGATATGCAGGGAAAACATCTTGGGGTTTGGAGGTAGGGACAGAGGGAGAAAAGAAGACAAAGGAGTCTCCTCCCCGCGTGGAGTTAAAACCTGTGGTTATGTTTTGCTTGGCACGATTTCTTCATTGTACTGAGCTGGGCGGCTGCTCTCCCCCATCTCCCCAGAGCTACAAGCAGTGTCCTATGGAGATGAGTAGATACCATTTCAGATGGAGTTTCTGAAGTAAAATGTGCCATTGTGTTCAGAGCTATTGTTTCTGTTTTCAATATTGAAGTTACTTGTGGTTTCCAGGGAACAATATATCAAGCAGAGCTAACAGGCTGTAGAGAAGATGTAGATTATGAAAACAGAGGGATTAAGTTTCATACATTTGGAGCTGAAGTCTCCTCTCTCTCATAGTAGTGTAAGCGGGGAAGTAGTCTTGTAGGCTCATGAAACTCTACCAATTTAACTAAGGGTGTGTTTTTAAGCAGGTTTAGTTAAAACCATGGTCACCACTGTGTGAGCAGAATTCTCCCTAAGGATGGATTCTATGGGTGCAAGATCAATGACCATCCAATGTATAAATCAGGTTTCAGAGTGTTCCTGCGCCAGGCTTTGCAGCAGTTCAGACAAAATCAGTTTGCAGAGATGGAGTGGTGTCATGGTTTAACCCCAGTCAGCAACTAAGCACCACACAGCCGCTCGCTCACCGCCCCCCCGCCCCGGTGGGATGGGAGAGAGAATCGGAAAAAAAAATAAAACTCATGGGTTGAGATAAAGACAGCTTACTAGGACAGCAGAGGAAGAGAAAATAGTAATAATGATAAAAGAATGTACAAAACAAGTGATGCACCATGCAATTGCTCACCACCTGCTGACTGATGCCCAGCCCATCCCCGAGCAGTGATTGCTGCCCCCCAGCCAACTCCCCCCAGTTTCTATACTGGGCATGACATCGTATGGTATGGAGTAGCCCTTTGGCCAGTTTGGGTCAGCTGTCCTGGCTGTGCCCCCTCCCAGCTTCTTCTGCACCTGGCAGAGCATGGGAAGCTGAAAAGTCCTTGACTAGTATAAGCGCTACTTAGCAACAACGAAAACATCAGTGTGTTATCAATATTATTCTCATACTAAATCCAAACACAGCACTATACCAGCTACTAGGAAGAAAATTAACTCTATCCCAGCCAAAACCAGGACAAGTGGGTAGGCTGGGTAGCCCCTGCCTAAAACACTGATGAAATCAGCAGTTACATCTGTATGAGAGAGAAGTAAGGAAGGGTAGAAGAGGGCATTGCATGACAGATGTGATTCTCCAGCCCCGACACCCCTATTGCTCTGAGCGACTGGCTGGACCCAGGAGGAGTCAGGCTGGCACACGAGGGGGCCATTAAATGAAGAACCAGCCTCCCCCCACCCCCTCAAGATGCCATCCTAAATCTGTGACGTTGCAGAGCAGGCCAGGAGTTTTGTTCACTGGATAATCTGACAGCGCTGGACAAAACAGACTGGAGCAAAACCAAACCAGCCTGCAAATCATGCTGACCTTAATATTTGGTGCATGATTTGTGCTAACAGCGAATATGTAATTAATAGCAGCACTCTGCTTAACGGCTCTGTGCTGCTTTTAGGATGCATCCTCCAGCATCTTGCCTGCAGCTTCAATGCAGCGTTCGCCAGTGCTGCCAGGGGTTTCCCAAGGACCGGAGGGTTTGAGGCCCTGCAGCTCCCACTGACCCATCCAGCCTTTGCGCTGGGCAGAGCTGCTCCTGCCTGCACAAACAGTCTCTCCTGGGCAGGATTTCGGCACTTGCAGTTTTTGCATTGTGAGGCCTTCGGAGTGGCTCAGTAAGGTTCATGCACCAATAAACCCAAAAAGGGGCTACGCTGTATTTCAATGGTTGGCTTGAAAGGATTGAAATTTAAAGAAGGATGGAAGGTAAATATTTTTTGAAATTTCCAGGTGATGTAGGAAGCGGTGATTAATGGAAGTGACCTTGGTGCTTTGCTCCCTTTTAGTGAAGCTCTCCGAGTTGACATCGTATTTAAAAATGGGACCTTTGCTCTGACAGTGCTGTCAGACATAGTTCTGCTGCTGTCTGGAGGCCAGTGTTACAGGAGAGCTCGGTCTTGCTCCCCTTAATGTCCAAGGGCAATTGTCACCATTGCTGCAGTGTCCGTCACCAGAGCACGCTGGTCTCTTGCCGCTTATGTGCAGTCTGAAGGGATGCTTCAAGGCATGTGATGTTTGTAAGGATAAAAAGTTGCAGGAGGTGAGGAAGGATGCTCTACAGTTGAGGTCAGCTCTTCTCCCCAGCCAGGATTTTTGCTGTGACCTGCAGTGAGCCTTTTAGGACATGCCCAGGCTGAACAGCCTGAGCACCTGGGCTGGCTCTAGATGTGCTAGCTCTGGATGTGCTAGCTCCGGAAAAAAGGCAAAATGCTTGTACCCCCTCCCAATGTTATGAGCTTTCCTCAGAAGCTTGGCTAATTGACCTGATGGGGCATGGCATCAGCATGGCTCTGACATCTCTGCGTGACCCTGCTGTGCCACATAACTGCAGCATTCATCCCTCTGTGCCTCTCTGAAATAGGCGTTATGGTATGGCCCTACTTCCCAGGGATGCTGTAGATTTGATCTACAAATCTGCTGTAGATACCGGAGTAACAAGGGACGTATAATCACCATGGAGAGATGGAAAAGTATGAAGTAGCCTTTGTCCAAGCATCTTCCAATGTGGTTAAGTCAGATGAGGTCAGTCTAATTTAGTACTGGGGAAAGAAAATGCTTCTGGCAGGAGACATCAATAGGTGCTCTGTGAAAGGACAGTGTGGGCTTTCTGAGAAGCTCTTCAGAGGTGCACCAAGTGCCTCTGTCATCCCAAACCAGCACCTCTGAATGTTTTGCCAGTCTGTGTTAGCCACAAATGCTGGGCTCATTTTGTGGAGCCTTTAGAGAAAGCTGCATTTCTGTATGAAAAATAGCAAACATCTCTGCTGGGAAACAGCATTCCCTCTTTTGATGGATCGTGTCGGGGAAAGACCCCTAGTCTCTGCTCCCCTCTTCTCCTCCCCTGGCTGTTTTAGTTGGATACTTAGAGGTTTGTAAGATTTCCAAGATTTCTGGTGGAAATTTTCAGACCTGATAGAGGCATTTTCCCTTTGGGGATTACACCATGCTGTAAATGTCTGTTCTCTTTATGTTATATGCATTTTCCTGCTTTTGTTTGAGTTTCTCATGGATTGCACTATATTTAATTCAGAACATACCCTATAATGCTGTAGTTGTCAGGCATGTCAGCCTGTTATCTGGATGGTTTTTGCTTTAATTTTTTTTTCTTTCAGAATAAAAGGAAAGCCAGTTGCTGCTGCTTCTCAGGGATTGAATTAATGCACTTCTCTTGCATGCTGTGGCATCATGTAACACCAGGAGAGAGCCAGTGTCACTGGCTGCCTGATATAATTATTTCTGCTGCACTGTGGAACTGGTTACTGCTTTAGGAAGAGATGGAGTTTCACCTCTTTCTGCTGCATAAGATGTCAGTTATATGTGTGAGCAGCTAACAGATGGGCTGTGCTGTGCTCAGTCTGTTTCATGCCCTCACCCAAAGATGTCCAAGTCTTTTGCAAACTTTTGCTAATTGATATTATGCTCAGGAACAGCTCTGTTTTGGCTAATTTTTAAGGGGTGGGAGTTAGGCAGACCTCCTGCTGTCTTGTGTCTGTGAGAGCAAACTGATTTGTTGTTCCTGTGAGAGGGTGAAACAAAGGAGGAATAAAAAGAAGCTCAATGCGATCCACATCCAGGGGAAATCCTCCAACAGCTGTATCCTGCAGAGGGATCTGCCCCAAGGGCAGCGGTTTTGTTCCTCATCATGCATGAGCTGCTGTCATTGATCTCAGCAGGTACCGTCCTGGGCTGGAGTAAATCAGGTCCTTCCACTTATGTCATGGGTGCTCTGCTGGTTAACCTTAGCAGAAAATCTGTCCTGAAATCAAACCACTGAGGAAGTGATCTTCTCTGAACAGGCATATAAAAGGTGAATCTGTAGAGACAGGCTCTCATGTTCTCTACCCTCTTGCTTGTTCTCACCTGCTGGCATTTAAATGCCGATATGTTACCTAGTAGCATGAGATCCATTTGCTGGAAATGGTGACTAATCATCTTCCTTAAGTGAAAAACCCCTTTGGATGCTCTGGTTAACCAGGATTTGGAATATGCTACAGATGGACAAGCCCACAAATGGGAGGATAAGCATATCTGAAAACCACCGATAATACTTTTCCATTTGCTTCTGTCCTGCTGATTTTAGAAGAGTACAGTTCCTCTGAATTCAGTCTCTGACTCCTGCTCTGCAGCATAAGGCTTAGAGCGTTTGATGGCTCTTGATTAAATCTCATGCCACCTTCCTGAGATCTGTCTCGCATTTTGCAGATGCAAAAGCAGAGACAGAGCCAGAGAGGTTTATCCATCGGAAAACTCTGTCAGATGGCAGAATTCAATCTGATTCCGGCCTTTCCCTTTCTTGCAGATCACACTGTTTATAACTCAAAATATAGCTGATGATGCTGTAACCATCAGTTATGTCAACGAGCAGCACAGCTGGTTTTCAACTTCAAAATGAAAGGAAATTGCTGCTGCTCCTCAGGGTTTTAATTAATAATCCTTTCTATTCTGATATCTTACTTCCCTTTCTCATCTAAGCTTTCATTATCTACATCAGGGACTTTCAGCCTTTTCTGATTTGCAGATGCCCTGAACTCCTCCTGCTGAGGGTGTGAGTTCTATCATGACCAGTTTCAGATCCCTGGTAGCACCTTTGCTTTTCTTCCAGGTTCTTTGGTACCCCTCTCTTAAAACTGTGCACACAACCACATATGCGTACAGGTGCCTCCTCTCCTCTGCCCCATCTCTCAGTTGGCTCTAGCCCCTCTTTCCTGCTTGGGACTCTAAGCTCAGATCAGCCTCGTGAGAAGGGATCACCGAGAGCTGGGATCAGCATGTGCCTTGTGCCTAACTGTCCTCATGTACTTTACCTTTTAAGTCCAGCAGTGGCTAAATTAAAGTTATTGTCAGCTTGCCTCATTTTTAGTGACAAATGCGTTTCCTAATGAGCACTTGGAAAATGGGAAGCTAATATGTCTCTTGGCATTCAGTGTAGGAAGAGTTGTAGCCTTGGGACCACTTGAGTGACTGAGAGTAAGGTGGCAAACTCACTGGGGTTTCTGGGGGCACCTTGCCAAAAATCTGCTGCTCTCAGTCTCTTGGTCATGGTTTGATTTTTGTCCGCCATTTCTCTAGGACAAAAGTAAATTAGACACTGTGGAGGCGGAGCAAGGCCCCATCTCAGAATCACAGAATTGTATAGGTTGGAAAAGACCTTTAAGATCATCGAGTCCAACCGTAAACCTAACACTGCCAAGACCACCACTACACCATGTCCCTAAGCACCTCATCCAAACGTCTTTTAAATACCTCCAGGGATGGTGACTCAACCACTTCCCTGGGCAGCCTGTTCCAGTGCTTGATAACCCTTTCAGTGAAGTAACATTTCCTAATATCCAGTCTAAACCTCCCCTGGCGCAACTTGAGGCCATTTCCTCTCGTCCTATCACTTGTTACCTGGGAGAAGAGACCGACCCCCACCTCTCTACAACCTCCTTTCAGGTAGTTGTAGAGAGCCATAAGGTCTCCCCTCAGCCTCCTTTTCTTCAGGCTAAACAACCCCAGTTCCCTCAGCCGCTCCTCACAAGACTTGTGCTCTAGACCCTTCACCAGCTTCGTTGTCCTTCTCTGGACACTCTCCAGCACCTCAATGTCTCTCTTGTAGTGGGGGGCCCAAAACTGAACACAGTATTCGAGGTGCGGCCTCACCAGTGCCGAGTACAGGGGCACGATCACTTCCCTAGTCCTGCTGGCCACACTATTTTTGATACAAAAATATTTTTGATCTCTCTCTGCAAAAGGTCAGAGTCCTTCATCCCTTTGCAGCCGTGGATGTTGTTTTGCTTGCCAAAGTAAGGGGTTTGGATGAAAGTCATCCTCGGGGGTCTTTGTATGTTAAAATAAATCTCCCGTGATTGCAGTGCTGACCTCCCGCAGGGCTTTGATTTTATCTGTGCACATGGCAAACCTACATCCACTTGAAAGGAACCAGCAAGATATGTACACTGATAAAAGAGATTATGTGGTGTCCTAATTTGCTCATTTTAAGAGGTGTGGAGAACTTCACTCTTCTGACTGGGGAAGAGTTAAAACTGCTGCAGGGAAGGAACGGGAGGAATTAACAGCCCAGCAGGAAACTCCAGCTAGAGTCTGTAGTGTAAGCATAGGTGCAGGTCAGGTAACTGTCTCAGTGGATTAATTTCAGGGAGTGAGATTTGGTCACAAACTTCCAAAACCTCGAGACCAAATCAGGAACAAAGTTCCCACTGGCAAATGCCACAGAATCAGGCCATTAAACAGTCTATGTGTTCATGTCCCCTGCATTGGTTGACTTACAGCAGAGTAAAAGCCTCTCTTACAAAAGAGAAGTCACCCTTTAGTCTCAGGTGCTGTTAAGTCCTTATATCTAAAACAGAAAGAAAAGTTGTTTTATGAAAATCTAACCAAGATAAATAAAATGTAGTAAGTAAATAATTCTCAGGAAGATCCTTGGCTTCTTGTCCTCAGAGATGCTACTTGTAGCATCTCAAGGGGTGCTTGTTTTTCTTTGTTAGGTTTTTAATCACGTGGTACCCTCACAAGGCAGACAGGGGCTGAATCTTATTTTCACAGCAGAACTGACATGATAGTGACCATAGATGCCATCAGCAGGCGATTGCTGAGCCAGAACGGTCCTTGTGTGCAGGAGCATCTCTTTCTTCATGGCGTATTCACATTCTTCGGTAAAGGTGGCCTGCAGCAGAAGAGATGAGAAGGAACTAACAGCTTAGCTGTAAGTGAGGACACTGGCAACAGCTCTTATTTCCCATTTACATGCGTGAGGCAGCCTCCAGAGCTCCCTACATTTTACATCAAAAGCATGGAGACTCTATTTGCCTTTCAGTTTCTGGACCTTGAAGGATGAATTTGGGTCATGTTTGCAAATGTGTGCTTTGCACCATAAAAGCTAGAGTAGTTTTTGTTTGGTTGATTTTTACAGTGAATGCTAATTCTCAAACAGTTGCTCACCTCCAGGAGCTGAGACTTCAACAAAAAGGTCAGTTATTATGAGAGTTGATACCCCTGAAATCTTCCTATTCCATTCTTGCAAGTCAAGTGATTTCATGGTTATGTGCAAGTAGTAAGGAGTGGTGTGGGCCAGTGCTCTGAGCTTGCTCTCATTTTAATGAGCAGCAACTCACACGAGTAATTCCCTTGATTTTTAATGGGATTAATTGCATGATCATTTGCTGACCACTGTAAGAAAGTCATAATCTGGACTACAAGGTTTATAGCGGATCTTCTAAATGAGTTTAGTGCAGAAGCAAGAAGGAAGCTTCTTGGAGCAGAAGGCAGGACTCCATGCAGGACTTATGTAGGAAAGCTGTTGGCAAACCCAGAGCAGTTTGGAGAGACAAAGCCTGAGGAGATGGTTTTGGTGTTGAGTTATTTGTGGATGTGCATCTGTTGTGCCAGAAGCAGGAGTGAGATGTGTTTGTTCAGCCTGACTCCAGACAAGCTGCCCAAATGGGTGGGAAGCTCATTTCCCAGTTTCCATATACCCTCCCTGTTTCCAAACGGATCCCCACCCTGTGACACAGTGACATGGTAACGTATTTCTTTCTGCTCATCACACCGGTCAAACAATTGGAGGCTCCCCCACGGTGGGATTCACATACTAATGCTTATAAGCAGTTAAACTGAGTATGAGCTCCCCCAGGTTTGCCAAAATGCATTGCCCACTTGTGTTTTCTTGCCTGCCCAAAGCCAGCTACAGCCCTAACTCCATCCTTCAGGACTCTGCATCCAGACTTCCCTTCTTTCCCTTCATGCTGGGATGGTTTTACTCTAGGCAACGCGATGACTTTCTCATTCAGTAAATCTTGTTCCTAAGTTAAATGTCATATATCCAAGATGCGAGCAACAACTTGTGGAGACTGCCCATGTCTGAGCAGAACAACCTGGGGCATTAATTGAAGGATTTTTTTCATCAATCATATGTATATTTGCAATAATAACAATAATAACTTCCTTTAATGGAAAAACATTTGTCACAGACAAAAGCGTTTTCGACTTTCAGATGCTCTGCAGATATCTAATTAAGTGAACTGAAAATCTGTTCATTGGTCTTTGGCTGTTAATCATCCATGTGGGGAAAGTGCTATGACTACCAGGAGGAGTTTCTGTGGTTCAGCCCTTAGCTCCCCCCATTCTTGGCTGCTCCATTTATCTCCACGGTTAGTGTCTCCTCTTAGCTGGGCTGAGTGGGGCTGTTAGGCATTGGCTCAGGATACCACATCACCTCTGGGAGATTTGGGATGTTTCATTCAGGCCCTTTGCTGGTTTTTTGTCCCTACATCCATCTCTTCCTTGTCTTCTGCTCTGCATCCTTCTTCATGGGTGGGAGGATACAGAATCCTGCTTTTCTTGCCTTTTCTGCTTTGCTTTTCTGCTTTGCTCACTTGCACTGGTTTTGGGGTGCAGGGAAGTGCTGAGGAAGGCTCTGTGCTTCTGCTGCTCTTTGTTTGGCTTTAACATCCTCAAGGGTTTCCTGTGCTGCGGAGCTGAAGGGCAGTCATTACCTTCCAGTCTGTGTTGCAGGTTCTCCATGCCGTTAGTTCTCATCCGTACAGACACTGTCATGCTGGGAGTCCTTCTTTAGGCGTTAATGAGAACAGCTGGATATAGAGGCAGGGGCATAGTTGCTGGGCTGCAGTTATGTCCTTGCTCAGATCCTTTTTAGGTCTGTTGGGTTTCCCATATCATGCCTGAGATTCAGCCAGTAGTTTCTTCCTGAACCTCCTGCACAGCTGCCCAAGACCAATCTGTCTCTCTTGCTGGGGCAGCACAAATACCAGACCGAACTTGTTGGTCCAGGGGCTGATCCACAAGCCAGCAGCAAGTGTCATCTGGGGTCAAGGGCTTGGAGAGGGACTGTCACACTCCTCCACAGGTGCCCAACCTCGTGTGGCCTTTTAGAGGAGCAGCAATTTCACTCCTTGTTTTCAATGTCGCGCAAACGTGTGCATGTTGCCCATTGGGATTTTATCTCATGTATCGAAGAAGATGAGAAATCTTCCATGCTTCCCGGGGACTTTGCACTGGGACGGGCTGTGTCCCCATGAATTGCATCGGTGGCCTCCCCCGCAGCCTCTGCCTCCCCCAGCTCCCTGCCATCCAGACCTTCCCAGCGGAGGCAAGAGCTGGGGCGGAAAGTATAGTCTAGGAAAGTTTAGCCAAACTCTTCCAGCTGCAGTTTATTGTATCTATTTTGCTGATATCCACCCTTTAGATAAATAGTGCTAAGTTATACACGTTGTGACTCTCTTGATGTGGTTAAAAAGGCTTGTATTAACCAAGCTAATCTAACTCCAAGAACAACCATGGGAATTTGACTATATCGGTTCCAGCTTGAATCAGTCACTGTGTAGTAAAGTGAGAATTGCTTTCCTGGCTAAAAGTGTAGCAACAGTGAAACTTCAAGTCAGTCGGTGGGGATTCCCTCCCCCTCTTTTTTTTTTTTCTTTGAACAAAACTCTTGCCCGTGCCTGACCTCAGACACCCGGAGCTCTACCTACAAGAAAACAAAATTTCCCATTTTCAGTAAAAAACGTGTCTCTGTAGGCAGAAAAGTGAGTTAGCTAACAATCTGCAAAGCTATGGTCTATTTATTTACCAGGCTGACTCCCTGATGGGGAAACATGTGGGATCTTTTAACTTTTTCTCCTGCACAGATGTTCCTTCTACTCCCAAGTTTCCTCTTGATCTTTGGTTTGTCGTACCATATGGTGAAAATGCTGGAGATGTTGTGTGCAGTGGAAGAGGAGAAGGATTCTGTGTGCTTAAAACAAAAACAGTTAAAAAAAAAAAAATCTGACTTTTTTTCCCCATGTTAGCAAAAAAATATTTTTTAAAGGAAATCTGTTGAGGTAGCAAAACCGCTGTTAACTCACACACCCTCACTGTTGGACAGGTAGCATTGATGAGATTAAATGCTGATTGATGAGCCCCCCCCATGCAGCTTTTTCTGCCACTTTAGGTATTTGTATTGAGCTGTAGATCCAGTTCAGGTGAGGAGATAGGGGTCCTGCAAGGTCAAGTAACAGGACCGCTTACTTTCCTTCCTTACATTCCTCAGAGGCCACAGGGCCTGTCGACTGTGGGCTGTGAAAGACATCTCTCCTGGTCTGTTGGAAACGAGTCACTGGGCTAGCAGGAGCTTTGGTGTTCCCCCAGCCCAAGGCAGCTGGAGCTCCTGTGTAGGATGAACAGGGACATAGATAGAGCATTGCATTGTACATCTAAAACGTGGGAGAAAATGAAATAGAATATGAAGATTTGGGTATTTATCTTGGTAGCACCACAGGCTGAATGACAGCGCAGAGGGTGAGAGAGGGTGCAGAGGGTGAATGGGAGGGGTGAGAGGCTCTGGCAGTTTTCAGGGCTGAGGATGGTCTCTCTTGGGCAGGTCCATGAAGGTGCCACTGGAGCAGGTGCTTCTTTCCTTTCTGGCTGAGGTTGTGTGTGGCCTTTCAGCTGGTGTTCAGCCTCAGTGGCACCAGTCCGTCCAGACTCATCACCCAAAGAGAAATTGTAGGGCTCATTTAGGAACATCAGGTCAGCACAGTGCTTTCCTAGGCTTGCTTCCATAGAAAGTCACTGGTGATCAGCAGTCTGCTCCACCGTGCAAGCTGGCCATAGCCATCAATACCCTTTTGAGCTCCTCAGGTTGAAGGCTGGTTGCAGCTCTGCGGTACAACAGGATCCTGAACCTGGTCAGCCCTTAGGGGTGTGTTAGAAACAGGTGGTTGTGGTGGGCAGGGTTTAGGAGCTGATGGGGCAAGGTCTTAGCTGATGTGAGTGAAACTCTGGCTCGGGTGGTCTGTAACCACGTGCTCAAGGGTGCTTGTCACAGGCTGAGGGCACATCCACCATGAGCTGTGCCTTCTGGCCATTTGTGGTGGTGTCCTCCGGGATGCTCTGCTCTCCTGGGGCTCCCTCCCTGCTCCCCTTTCTTTGGTGCTGTCCTCCATGTAGGGACTGCAGTGGAAGATGTTCCCCCAGATCCATCTCTCCCTGGGAAAGCAGGAGTCCTCTTACTGGACCAGGGCAGTGGGCAGTGCCTTGCCAGCAAGAAGGCAGAGTGGGTGTTTTATTAAATAACCTTTAATTTGGTTGCTTGAACAGCATTTTTAGCCAGGTGGGTGTTCTGTCACAGGGACAGGTAAAACCTGTGTCTCCACCAACATGGGCAGGCTGCAGATTAGAGACGAGGCATGTGTTTTGTAATGAAGGATGAGACCCTAATTTTAGAACAGCAGCAAGGCTGGGCTCAGATGTCTGCCTGGGCCCCGTCCCAGCTTCTCTGCATTCCACAAACTTGCCCTCCCTTTCTTGGAGTGAACTGTATCGTACCTTTTTATGTACAGACTCCCCTGCAATGGGACAGAGGGATTCCTGCTTTTGCTTTGCTTTGCTAATCCTCTTTTAAACCACACACAGAACAAGAGATCCCCTGGTCCTTATGCAGCCGGTCCATATTTTCCCCCTAAGGTGTTTGTTCTGTTTCCTTTGCAGATGCAGCTTCTGGACAAGTTCCCTATTGAAGGAGGCCAGAAAGACCCCAAGCAAAGAATCATCCCTTTTCTACCAGGTAATGCTGTGGGAAAAGCCCTTAATAAGATGAATGAGAGCAGCTGGGGACTGGCCTTACAAATGCCTTTTCCCTGGGAGCTCGTACATGCTGCCCTGTGATACCAGACCTCCACCTCCTCCTAAAATAACTGGCATGGTGTTTAGGGCTCCCAGGAGATCTTGCATCAGCTGTTCAGGTTCACGTTGGCTCGTGCCCTGCTGCACAAAGGGATTTGATTGCTTCTGGGGGCTGTGCCTGTGGGGTGCAACCAGACAGCCTGAGCTTGGGCCACCAGTTGGGAGGCCACTGGAGACCAGAGACACCGTCTTCTTCATTCTGGATGCCGTGGCTCTGCAGATGCTGTTTTTGTACAGCTCTGCAGACGCTGTACAATAGGGAATGAATAATAAGAGTTGCCACTGGGATATAAAGGAAACTGAAAGAAGGTTAAATGCAAACAGGGATTTCTGCAACGCTGGCCAAAAAGATAAGTAAATATCTCTTTGGCCTGAGCCATTGTCCCTCTGACAGCTTTCAGAGAGGGGCTGGATGTGATGGATATCCTCTCCTCAGGGTAACAGCACACACTTCCACACAGCTTCTTCCAGCAGCGACTGCGGGGATGGCATGGGGGAGATGAGCCAGACCACAGCATGCTCTTGGAAATGCACGCTCGAGCCAGCTCTCTATTGTCTGACTGCATGATTCTGGCTGTTGGTTTAAAGTTTGGCTCGCTGCACTGCCTGTCAGGATAAATGGAGTATTTTCAGCCCGTTAAAAAAGGTCCATTCTGTCTTTAACTGTAAAAAGGAGATCCCAAGTCTTCCCTAAAGGTCTGTAAAGAGAAGCTGGGATGGGAGGGCTTAGTCCTCTCCAGGAGCGTGCTGTGGTCCCCAATGCTGTTTGCAGGCAGAGGAGCTGCTCCAGATGTATGGTGAGCACAGTTCCAGGGCAAGCGGGGAAGCAGGGACTTGGAAACCAGCAGCGCAAATACGTGACGCAAGCATCGGAGCCACAGCAGGGAGGCACGGCAGCCTGGCAGCCTCCATGGGCCTTCTGGAAGGCAGCCCCAGGATCAGGGTTTGCTCTCTGCAGTGCTCTGTGCTGCATCCAGCTCCTCTGGAGCCAGGGGGAGGTGGTGTTGCCTTCCATTTCCAACCTGGAATGAGGAGAGGAGTCTAAGCGTGGGCTCTGTTTCCAGCTGTGGCACCAACAAACTCATAGACAAGTCACTCTGTGAAACCTCTGTATGATGAGGATGGATACTGCTGGCCTGCCTTTCTTTCTGGAAAGCATTTTGAGATCCTCGAAAAGCACTGTACAGGAGTGCAAATGGCTTTAGGTGAGGTGCTGTAGGATAATCTCTGTCTGCAGGTAACAGTTGTTCCTCTTGTATTGACCATCACTGACCCATTTCTTTTACTTTGTTCTAGAAAAATGTTGGCTGAATGCAGGTGACTGATGCTCAGCCTGTGTGCAGTTCTTAGTGATGGATGTCCTGATGTATGGGTGGGTGATATTTGCGGAGGATGAGATGCATCCCATATGCCCATTACAACACTTCCTACCCTTCCCACCATCCAAGAACATGAGGGAGATGGTACTGCTCTGTGTCCTTGAGGCGAAGAGTTATATCTGGAAAACATTTGGGTTGACTTAGTGTCCCAAAGAGAGAAGCTGCCAGAATAGAATAGACCTCAGCTGTATTTAATTTAAAATTTCTGTGATATACGTTCTACTTTTGATACTGAATCTCTGCCTCTTTCTTGTTGAACTGCTGAAATGCCCTTGTTGCTTTACCCGGGAACAAGGTGACTCAACTAAATGTCAAACAATGTCAAACTCTGTTAAATAAACTAGCTGCCGTAATTAGAATACGCATGGCATTTCTGCAGCCAGAGCTGTGGATTACTGAAACAAATACCTATCTTAATTAAAAAACAGCAGGGCAGATGTTTGTACTTAAATCCTACTTTGTGATCTTGCTTGCTTATTATGGGCCTGATTCAGCCAAGCTGGAGTGACTCTGCGTGCTGGGTTCTGAGTGCCCAGGGTTTGCCCGTGCCGCTTGCAGGCTTGGGCGACTTCCCCCCATCCAATCTCATTTAGAAAGTCAACGCATGCCAGCCTGTGACTCCCGCTTGTCAGTGATGCCGTGGTGCTTTCCTGAAATAAAGGCATGATCCGAGCCTGGGAATTGAGGAGCCTAGGCTCCTCAATTGCAACCAAATTGCAGGTCACTTTGCCATGGCAGAGGGTGCATACAGGACTAGTGACAGGTCACCTGTAGCGTGGTGGTCGCAGCAGCAGCCTGTGCAGCCACTGCTGCGTAGGCAGAAGTGGGTGGTGGTGGTACCTGAATCTCCTGCTGCAGCGAGTGGCTGGAAAGCGAGAACTGAGGGATGGCCGCAGCAAGTTGGGCCACAGGGCCACCCAGCCCTGGTGGTAGCCTGTTGTGAGTCCTGAAGGAGGAGTCCAGTCTCTCCCTTCCTACACTCTGACTGTTTAGCAGTCGCAGCAGGGGTTGGGGGATACAGGACGCTGGGTCTGTTGCTGGCATAGAGATGGAGAAGGGAATATGTCTACACTGACAGATGAACGGCCTTTGGGACACCCTCCTGGTCTATCCATGATCATCTGGATGGGAGACAGGGCATGCAGAGGGTCTCTTTGGAGGAAAGCAAGCTCCCACGGCTCCTTCCCACAGGGAAAGGGCTAGGGTGTGCTCAGCTGTCACCCTGGTACGGTGAGGAGCCCTGCTTGGCTATGCGACTGGAACAAGAGGCTGGACAGTCCTCTGGGTCCTGTAGCTTGGGCACAGTCATGCTATGTCTCAGCTTACCCTGCACAAAGCCGGGATGGTGGTGCATGATCCTTACTTACGTGGAAAGTAAAAGGTTTCCCATTGCCCTGTTCAGCTCCCAGCTGTACATCTCTCTCCCTCCTGCTGTCTGCAGAGGTTGCAAAAGTGTTTTGCTGCAGGTTTCATCCCCACCTGGGTGCAGGTGGCTCCTGCTTTGCTGATGTCTTATGTGTTGGCTGTGATTCTTGCTTTCCGCCCAGATGATAGCCCCCTTTGCACTCACCGCTGCTGGTTTGGGGTGGTTATATGGTTGCAAATTACTGGGCAAGGTGCCTCCCTGTTGGGGCAATCAAGCTTTAGTATTTTGACTGTGCTGGAAGCCTTTTACCCTAAAAACCAGGAAAGTGTAACAGAGTTCAGAGCCTTGCCCACCAAGGAGAGACCATATTGGGTTCAGCAGCAGGGAAGTGCAGTTTTTCTTTCCTCTAGACACCTTTATCTTATTTTTATCAATTTATTTCTTCAAATATTTTTCCCCACTCATCCCTCTTACACAAGTAAGGACTCTGCAGCTTTCAGTGCCATGAAGAGGTGCGAGGAAATAATAAGCAGTGTCAGGTAGTCCTGTAAAAGATGTCCTGTGGATTATTTTGTAGTTTTGTTTTACTTTTTAAGAGTCACTCCCTGCGTTCAATTTTTCTGTGAGCTTTTTTTTTTTTACCATACCAAGAGGGCAAAACTTAAATTTTCCTCCCCTTTCCCCATTTTATCTTTTTCCCATGAGTTTTTCCTTTCTTCTGATTTCCCTTGTTACTGTTGGAGAAGTCTGCATTGGGGGAGGTGAAGCAGAAGAAAAACACATAAGAAAACCTGTTTGTGGGGTGGCCAGAGAGCATTTTTTTAGTTGATGGTATGAAATTTTTGTTCGGGAGGATGGAGGGGGATTGTGGAAGAGTTAGAATAAAATTTGCTGCAAAAACCCTTTCTAGACCAAAGGCTATTTGATACTGTAAGAATACAGAGATGAAAAGCGCTGTACTGGTGGGACTGTTAGCTGAGCCCATTTGCAGTGCACTGATTTCTCCATGACCTCTCCCACTCCATATCCGAAGAGCGATCTTTGGATTGTGGACTCAAAGCTTTGCTACTTTTATATCTGCAGCAGCAGAGAGAAGAGGTTATGGATTTGGGCTCCCTTATTTCAGGGATCTTGAGGTAATTGATGAAGGAACTTCAGCTGGAAGGAGAAGGCTGGTCTGTTGTGCTTCTAGAGAACACAGTGGCAAGTACAAATGACAGATGGGGCGATGCAACCCTGGGATTAACAGTTTTGCAGTGGTTCACCCAAGGCTCCAGGGCTTGCATTGTTTTTCGTTTCTCTTGGCACTAAGTGGAAGAGCCATCTGGAGACAAAGCTGAAGTTGGAGGGATGTCAGCTCCTCTTGCTCCACTGTGTCTTCCAAGGCATGGCTTTAGGGAAAACGCACTGCATGGCACAAAATCATCCCGTTGTGCTGGTACTGGGCTGCAGATCCCTGCCATGGAGAGAAGCTTGGACTTTCCATGGCACAGAGGTCTGGGCATTGATGATGGCAGCCCCTTGATTTCTCCCCAGATTCCAGCTTGTTCCCTGCCTGGACTGCAAACCAGTTTTGAGCCCCACTGAAAAAATTGGAGATTTTTGCATAAGCTGTGCTGAAAGGAGAAGATCCTCATGGAGTGCCTGCTCTGCGGCTTCCCTGCTGCCTGGAGAGGGAGACATCCAGCTCCAGGAGACTGCTTTGTTTGCCTGATTTTCCTTACCCTTGGGAAGCTGAGTCCTATCCCAGGGGACCAGGGGGGTCGGTGCAGGCTGCCCTATGAGCTCGGTCAGGCGGCTGCAGAAGCAACACCCCAGCCTGGCTCCAGTCCCTGCCTCCAGCGCTTGGGAGCTTCTGCCAGAGGCACCTTCTCTCTTCCTATCTTTCCCACTCGGATTTTCCTCCTCCCATGATTAGGACAAGGAAAGAGGAAACCATCCTTTTCAGAACATGTGCTGCCAGTGGAGCTTGGTGGCTGCGTCCCGGGGCACCGGGAGGGATGCTGGCATGGTGGATGAGATGTCACCAGCCGTTGTCTGGCCCTGCCATGCCCTGATGACCTGCTTTCCCCCCAAGAAGAGAAACACCCCAGCACCATGTCAAAGGGGTCTCTAGGGCTTTCTGCTTCCTCGGCGCCGAGGCAGCAGGAGCACACAGCGTGCCTGCTGAGGCATTTTCAGGACAGGCGGCAAATACAGGGCAGCAGGGAGATCCCTGCAAGTAGTGCAGGTTTGGCCCCGTTTATTGCTCCCGAGCTGTGGTGTGTGGCTCGCGCCAGCGACGGCGGGCGGGGAGCGGGGTGAGCTGCTCCGCTGCGGGAGGGCTTTGCCCAACTGCTTAATCTCTGGGCGAGGCTCCCCGTTCCCCAGAGGAGCCCCAGCCTCTCCTCCTCGAGGTTTGCTGGGGGCCGTTCCCTGAGCAAAGCAGGAGCCGGGGGCAGGAGCCCGGCCCCGCTCGTGAGTCAGGAGGGCTGTGGGAAGGGAGAGGTGCAGTTGCAGAGGGTGCGGGAGGCCATCCCAGCACCGCCCAGATACCTGGGGCTGGCGAGGGGTGCCGGCAGGCGGGGAGCGCTGGCAGCGGGCGGGAGCCTCCCCATTTTGCACAATGCAGGAGGACAGGGAATAACCTCTCACCAACGCCGGCCGGGACCTTCCTCGCCTCTGTTTCTGCCGCTCACGGGCTGCAGTGGGGAAGGAGATCTCCTGCCGATGAACTGCATCCCAGGTGGATATGTCTGCTTTTCAGTTTTGGTTTGGTGTGTTGGGTTTTTTTTTTCACTCCTTTTTCCAATTTGCTGTCTTTGGGGAAGAGGAAGCTGAGGAGAAAGGCTCGAACAGGTTTGCAACAGCAGGATTTCATCCATGGTGGTGAGAGCAGCTTTTTTTCCTCTCACTTGTGTATATTCCAGTTTTGTTCCTTTTGTTTTGCTCCGAGCTGGAGGAGAAACAGCGTTTTGTTCAGAGATCTTGGGTGGTTATTCTTGCGCTGAAGCAGAGATGACAGGCTCATCCTAACAACCAGCACCATGGTGACCTTCGGATCCAGTGGTTCATGTTCCACCTGTGTAAATCGAGACCAGGATCAGCAAAATTAAGATGTGGCTGTGTGTAGTTTTGTCAAAGGTGCTGCATTTCAGCAGTGGTCAGTGCATGCGAGGCATTTTCAATGTTTATTCTGCCCACCTCGGGAGGCAAGGGGCACGCTGACTGTGAGGACCACGCTGGCCAAGGAGGACCCTTAGAAATCTCAGAGATATTCTTATTGTAGGCTATTTTCCTCTTTGGAGAGGTGGTTGCTAGCTGGGCATTTAAAAGGAAATGCATTGCCTGTCCTAATTCTTAGCTGGATTTTATGTGCAAAAATATATTTAATTTCAGACTTGTTTTCCATTTTTTATTATCCTCTCCTGCAGCGCTCTGAGCCAGGGTAACAAGGTGTTAGTAAGTGATTTTAACTTTTCTTTGGAGTCATTTTGAATTCCTTACTTACATGGAAATGAACAGTGTTGCAGCAGTTCAGAGCCAGTCAAAAAGTAGCTTAAAGGTTAAAAAAAAAAGGAGAGATCAGATAAAATTCTCTTTATCTTAGACCCAGTCATATCTTACTTTTTAGATTAAAATATGAGTTAAGTCATCTTAAGTGGCGTTCCTTTAATATGCAGGGGTAGTCTCTGCAGACGTGATAGGCACACACACAGAGAAGAGTCTCAGATGTCTGGTTTGCTGAGCCTTACCTGTGTAACACAAATAACTGAGATATTCTGCCCTGCTGTCCTGAATACAAGGCAGCAAACATTCTCAGATTGAGAAAGAGGGGCTCTGCTCCCCATCCGCTTCTACCCACCTGCAGTAAATCAGCGTTGCGGTCCCCTGTCCCCGCCGCAGAGGAGCTGCCAGGGGGTGGGGAGGTGACCCACGGTGCTGCGGCATGGGATGCTGGGGGCTTGAGCGGCTATGGGAGAGCCTTTTGGGGGCCACGCCATAGTGCAATATAATTTCCTTTTAACATACATTTTTTTCAGTTTTCCTGCCTGTTCTTTGAAAGGGGAGAGTGCCTCCAGGTTTAAAATGAACTTCTATTTGAGCCAGGGTAGTGTGTTACCAAGACGGCTAACAGGTCCGTGGCTTGTTTCCACTCCAGCTTATTTAGGATTTGGGTGATGCCAAGCGTCTGGTGAGCTGCTCTTCAGCAGCTCCTATTGTTTGAGAAAGTGTTTTCTATTGTTTCTTTCTATTTTCTGCCTTGCTAGGAGAGCTATTGCGGAAAATTCATCTCCTGTCTCTCACAAGAGGAGAATGGATTTCCTGTCGGCTCCGGGCTTGAAGGGAAGGCAGGGGCTGCTGGGAGGAAGCGGCTGTTCCTTGGCCGGGCGGCGGGAGGATTGATGATTTCGAGGGGGGCAGGCAGGCGCATTATTTTCTTCAGGCTCCGTGAAGATATTTTTAGGGTTTAAGTCTTTTATGGTTGAAAGATGAAGTCGTCAAGTGTGAGGTCATAGGATGCCCTTAGGCTGCTTCCTATTGAAGAAGCTGCGGAAGAGGCAGCCACCAGCGACGGCCGGCTTTCAGAGCTGCCCGCTGAGGAAGGGCTGTAACGAGCCCCACGTAATGGAGTGTGGGGGGCGGATTTTGGCTTTGCATGCTGAGCCTGTTTCACAGGCATCGTCAGGCCTTCTGGAGGTCTTTGGGCATTAATAGGGCATAAGCCAAAGGCCTGATTTCATTACAAAAGGAAGAAAAAGGGGAAAAAAATAATGATGCTGGTGTGTGCCCAAGTACCTGCTCCTCTTCCCTCTCTTTCAGTCTCTTCAGAGTCCTTTCTCAGTGTACAGATCCAAAATCTACCGGCTGACAGCTGAAACGAGGGGCTGAAATAGGAAAAACTACAGAATATTTTTCTGGGGCTCGTACGTGCTCCTCTCACACAGATTAAGAGCTGGTATTTTGCTCAACCAGAAACCACCTCTGGGCAGAAATCAGCATATGCAAAACCTGATGTGCCTCTCATTAGACCATTTGAGTCTCCTGATGAGAGTTTTGTAATGATCAAGCCACCGTTTCAAGGGAAAACAAAGAATGGAAGTGAGTTTGGGTTTGCTTGAAGCCAGAGCTAATGGGGATTTTTTTTTTTTTTTTTAGTGCTGGATGCTAGACCAAAAAGGCCAGGGCAGGTTTTCAGTGCAGCGTAGCTACTTGGACTCCTTGAGGAAATATACAGATATTTTTCCTCAGAAATTAGTTGGATTTTGATTCTTGTTTTTAAAGGCAATAAATAAACACAATTATAGACTTGAAAAGCAGTTTGAGCTGCATTGGGCTCGTCGTTTCCTCAGGCAGCCGTTCCAGATGAGTGTGCCCTCTACTACTATAATTACTTTTTAAAAATAACTCTGCAAGTCTGTAATCTAAAGTGGGTGGTATGTAGCAAGTCTGAGAGCATTCTGCATTCAACCCACAGGCTGGGGAGAGGGTGGCTTTATATAAGGGTTTGCTTGTCTCCATCTCTGGGTTGAAATCTGACTTTTTCCCACAATCCATCAACAAATGGCCCATATAATGAAAGTGCTTTTTAATACAGGAGTCAAGCTTGCCAGGGACTCGGATGGCTTTGCAGCCCCACAGGCTCTACATATTCCCTCTGGATGTTACTTCCCTGCCTGATCTTGTCTCTGTTATATTCAAATTTAAGCTGCCTGGGCAATAGAGGAGAGCAGAGCCCAGCTGAGATTCACAGCTAAGTAATAGTCTAGACCTCTGTTTGAATATGCTTTCAGCCCACTTTGCCTTTTGGCTGGGCCAACTGATTTATTTATATACTCATATGCTTAAAATAGGTTGTGCTTATTTTTTTCCTGTGGATTGGAAACAATGAACCTGGGAATTTGCTGCTTGATCGCAAGTGATTTCTTCTACTTTATTTTCTCTATCTATTAAGCTTTTCAGGTGCTGATGTTCTTAAGTGTGGTGTGTTTGCAGACCTCCCTGCTCCACAATGCAGCTATTTTCAGGCTCTCGTGAACACATTTGTCCTTACTCATAAGGGGATCTTTATACTCAGGAGCAGAGTGAGGGGATACTGCGGGCAGGGATTTGCCAAACTGAATCTATTTCCACTATAATGAAATAACCCATGGCAGTGTCTTCCACCCTGTGGGGTTTTTTTTAGAGTTGTAGTCCTGTTTAATGGGAAAGCTGAGGTGGAGAGAGGGAAATAACGTGAGAATTAGAAAGAGGAAACCAAGGGTAGGTAGATGAGGAAAAGAAAGTAAGTCCTAGAAGTGGGAAATTCAATCCTCTTGAGCTTCTCCCATTCAGAGAGGTGCTAATGTGGGCCCCAGGCTTGTACTCAGGATGGAGGTAATTAATGTTTGCTCTCAAATTTCCTTGGGTCTGAACTTAAGCACTTTCACCATGTCATTTTCTATCAGGGTTTTGCCACCTCTAAATAAAGAGCAGAAAATTACATTCCTTCTGCTTGTACATCCTAAGCATCAGCAAGCTCAGACTTGCAGGTTCCTTCTCATATTCAGGGCTCTGAACAGGGCTCAGCACAGGGCTGACCCGGAATAAGCAAAATATTTGCAGTTTGGTTTGGTCCTTGATGGGGTTTTATTGGAGGTGTTCGGGCTGGTGAGCAGACTTCACTTTTTCACTGAGTGCACCGTTAGATGTGATTCCCGCCAAATTCTTCCAACTCTTCTGCCATCTCTTCCCACCAAATGCAGGACAGCTTGGTACCCTCTCAGGCAAGCAGTAAAACCATCAGACCGGAGTCCAGGGTAGAGGCATTTGTGCCTGTTCCCACTAGGCAGTGTCGTCACCGCCAGTCTATTTAAATCATTAGATGCAGAGAGCAGAAGGGAAAATATTCCTATCTTAATCCTGGCTCCTACAAAACAGAGCAAATGCAGAATTGTGTGTTTACCAGATTTCCTCTTGGGAAGAGAAGTCTCCTATAGATAATAATCCTTTTAGCAACATCTCCAGTGAACGAGGCTTTGTCTGAAGAACAAAGAAAAAGTCGCAAGCTTGAAATATGCCTGAATTTCCTGAGTGTGCTCGCCGCTGCGTGCAGGCAGGAAGCTGTGTTAGTCTGGTTTGGATGTTTGCTCTGAAGTGGCATAAACAGAGTGTGGGGTCTCCCGGGATCCTGATCTGACCCATGGACCAGGGGATAGGGGTTCCCCTAAGCTGCAGCTACGAGAAGGACTACTGTAGTCATGCAGCTCTGTGCCCGTGTCCCTGACTGTCCTGTCTCCCCCTGGCCAAATTCATCCTCTGAAGATCCTGGGTGGATGCAGGAGCCGGCAGCAGAGATGAGCGGTGCAGCCACAGTAGACCCAGCACATGCGGGTGTTAAGCTGCCAGCCAGCAGGGAACTCATTTCCTGCACAATTATGAAAACAGCTGATCTGTGACATTTTAAGAAGGGGGAGAAAATACAGGGCAGGGGAAGGAAGGCTCCGGCTACATAAATATTTACTTTTGCACAACGACCCAGCCACCCCCTTCTCCCAGGGGCTGGGAGAAGAAGGGGTTGCTTGCTGCTGGCTCTGGTACGTGGTGACAGGGGATGGGCGAGCCACCAGTGGGCTGCCCGCAGCTGGAAGGAGCATGCTTTCTGCCAAGCAAAAGCTGCTCTGCTAGAGTGTGATACTGCCCTGCTTGACCCCCTGCTCCCTGCTGCATCCCACAGCCGGGGATGTGCTGCTGGACCTCCAAGAGCTTGCTTGAACCACCTGCCTGGGCCTCTCTTCCTGCTCCTTGGTCTTGCTCTAACAAAGCCAAGCTAGCGAGGTACCCCTGCTAGTGAGGTATATCCCTGCCCCTTCCCAGAGAGCAGCCTTGGGAAGGGGGTTGGGGAAATGAAGGCACGAAACTTTCAGGGTAGCACTGGTGCAGGCAGATGAGCTGCCCAGGATCTGGGGACTGCAGCATCTCATGTGATGCCACCACCACGTCACACGCCCACTGCCAGCCAGGTCTGGAGCAGACGTGAGCCATGTTGTGTGCAGAGGAGGCACTTGCTAGACCTGATTGAAAAAGACCCTTGGACACAGGTCAAAAAAAGACCCTCAGAGACGGGGAAAAGATATTCTTTTGATCATGGCATTGTTCAACCTGATATAATCCCAGTTTTCAATTTCTTTCCCTCACCCTAGACAAAAATGTTGGTTTTTCCAGCCCTGTCAAAGAGGGGGTGAATTGACGCTCTCTGGTCTATCAATGCTGCTCAGTTGTCCTTTCATCAGCCCTCCTCGGCTGGGGTGGCTGGTGCAGTGCCATGCAGATGCTGTGTACATTTGACACGGTATCTGACCGCCGGGGCAGCTCCAAAGTCCCTCCTGTGTGTACTCAGCGGGTGGAGGGAAGGCTGTGGCATGCTTTTCCTGAGGTCCAATTAATCTTTGTTTGTAGCCAGGACTGCACCATCTAAGCCATGTTTCTGCAGTACGGCAGTCTGCAACGGTTGTGTCAACACGGGGTGACCTGTATGTAAGGAGATTCAGTGAGTCCCAGTAATAGTGACACCGATCCACTGGTGGGTCTCGGCGCATTCTGCTCTCCTGGTGGTGTCTATGAAACCAGAACAGTTGGAATAGGTGGGATTCAGAGATTTGTTTCATGCAAGTGGTTGATGTGGTAACAGAGGTACCTCCAGCCTGTTCCCCTCCACCCCTTTCATCAAGGAAATATTGGCTAAGCTCACTCCCCAGGACATGCACCATCACTCAGTGAATAAACACAAGGGATTTGTGTTGTCGGTTAATTCTGCTGCTGGCAATCAAACCCTATCCATGCTTAGATGACATCTTTTTTCTTGGAAAGGGACCAAGGTTAAGAAGACAAGGAAGGCAGGTTAGTTAAAATATGTCAAAGTCTCTTGGGTGTAAGTAAAGACTATAAATAAAAGCCTTTTAACTTGGAAAAGAACTTTAGAGTGATATGATCAGGTTCAATTTAGTCCAAGTATTGCTTTATGCCATTAAGCTGTTATCAAGTTTTGGTTCCATTGCAATAGTTTTATGGCTTCAGTGCAGTGGGAACAGTTGCAGCCTTTATGGAAGTAAAGCATTTCCCCTGAAATGTTTGCAGTGAAGACTGCTGTATTGTGCAGGAACCTGGGAGTGAAACTGCCTGGAAACGAATAGCCGGGGAGGTGACCTTCTCTAGCTCTTTTCTTTCTCCATTCCAGGGTAACTACACAATCTAAGGATTTATATTGTGAACAATGAGGGGATTTAAATGAGGTTTAGTTTTACATTCTCGTTAATGAATCCTCAAACTTAGTAATAAAAGCTGAACGTTTTTACTTATTTCCTCTTAAGCTGCAAGCATGTCTGATTCAGCAGCATCTTGAGATGATTTGTCAGGATGAGAAAATAAGTCACATCCCTCTTCCTCTTGGGATTAATAGGGAACTAGAATAATCCTGTACCCATAATATTATTTCAGTTGGGTTTGCATAATAGCCTGGAAATGGTTATACTCAATGCAATGCTTTGTAATGATGATGTTTCATCCTTTGAAGTTAGATTAATTCATGTCACAGAGTCAGATTCGCACAAATAATAAACCACTTTTTTTTTTCCCCAGTTTTTCCTAACTAGCCCTCATTTTCTGATCCAAGTTTTACTATGCTCGATTAGAAGTGAGTGGATTTTAATGCTGTTTCTGCAGGTATCTAGCACCATCACAGCCAGGAAAGTCCCACCTCACATTTGGTGTACTGACATGTCAGTGTGGCTGTGGGTTTAGGAAGATCCTGGTGTTCCTAAGGAGTCTTGCTGCGTGCATGCCTCTGCTCTGCAGAGCATGAGTACTTCCACCAAAATTACTGTAGTTGACCCTCTCCGTGAGCCAAGGTTTTCCACATGCATCTGGACCATTATTCCTGGCTTAGATTAGGGAAAGTGAGAGAAATCAGGCCCCCCATAATTACTTACAAGCTGTGAGCTAGGCACATATGTAAATATTTTCAGGGTCACAACTTAGCTCTTTATTTTTAATATACTTTGTTATTAGTAATAATTTTTGAAGAGATAGAAAATCCCACCCATAAGTTTCTGTAGCGTCAAGCCTACTCAGCCTTGACCTCTGCTCCCGGTGGTATCATTGGATTTACTGTTGACTTCAGCAGGAGCAGTCACAGCGGGTCTGAGCGCTTTTGAAAACCCTTTCCCTGTGTTTTTCTGTATAAAACCCATCACTGTAGCTGCCAGATTATATGACACTAGGGTTTAAAACGACTTAAGAATGAAATCAAACTGATAAGAAGGCTGAGATGTAATAAAGCTAAGCAAAGTAAATTTGCTTTCTTTCTAAGACAAAGCGACTTTCACAAGGTTTTAATTTTCTCTGGCCCAAGTGGAAAAACAATCGAGTTTGGTTCATTCTGCACGTGCATGCTGGGCATGTGTTGATACTGCTCCTGTGAAGCCCTGGAGATGACGTCCTGTGCCCGCCACCACGCGTGGGCTTACCCCAGGCACGTGGGAGCAGGTGAGGGGGGCTGGCAGGGGGCTGGAACCCACTTAGGGGGCTCGTTTTTGATTTCTCTCTGTCCCCCAATGATAGGGTGCGATCTTGGGAATCCAGTTAAGCCCATGTTTAGTCATTAATTCTGCCCAAGACTCGTCCCTAGTTTTCCCCACTGCCAGCGGTGCTTTACAAATAGGAAACAGAAGATCTGGGGACTCAGGTGGGATACAGAGGGTCCAAATCTACCCCCAGACTCTCTGCACTTCTTTTACTGGGGAAAAAGAGAGACAAACTAGAATTGCCATATCTCCCAGTGGCGTTAAAAGAATAAATCATTGTGTAGCACTCAAATACTGCAGCACTAAAGTCCTTCTGTAATTACCTATGCCCGCCTGGTGCCTTTATTGCCATGCGTAAAGCCTCCATGCTCACATCTGTTTGCAGATGTCCTCTGGAGCAGGGTGGTCTCTTGCTGTAACAGTGATGATAAATACTTTGCTCTTATGGATTAGATTATTCCTCACCAAGTTGTTCTCTGTTTCACTGGAGGTCAGCTATACTCATCATCTGTTAGGATTTTCTCCCCCTGGGCCCCTTTTTTTTTTGCAATTAAACCAGATCCTTTGTTCTGTGGTGTCAGCAGATAGGAGCTTTCCTCCAGGCAGCCGTGAAGACAAAAACGTGCAGGCAAGGGTGTTGCCTCTCTTTGCGGGTTTCTGCTCCTCTTCTCCCATCACCAGCTCCCCGCGCACGATGCTCGCTCCAAGAGGTGGTTGTGTGCTCTCCATACCATCCCTTCCCCAGTTCACCTCCCCTTGAAAAGAGAGTCCAGATGTTATAATCCTCTGGTAAGCCCTAAAACTGGCAGGATTTTTGTGTTTGTTTCCCTCCTCCTGTTTTATTTTCATAAGCCCATAGATTGACTTTATTTCTCTTAAAGGTTTCTAGGCTGGGAGACTGCTATTCATCCGCTTTTAATTAAAGCAATATAGGGAATTAGGCCTTTCACAGGGGTGGTTCTGGTGATGGCTATGAGTGTTTTTGTTAGTTTTCCTCCCTTCTGAGCAAATGCTTGGAAGTGTGAGTTGGAGCTTAAGCTTTTTAATTACCAGGGAGTAAATTTACTACATTATGGTGAAGTGATTTCTTTGCAAAGGAAAAATTGGTTGTTCCCTGCTGCTGTGTGCAATAGCATAACTAAGAGAGAATGGTTCACTGCTGCATCCTCAGAGGACAGGAGGGTGGCGGGTGCAAGGAGGGAATATGAATTTGGGCATCAAAGGGCTGAGGCAGTTGGGGGGGTGGCTCAGGGTGATCTGTGGCTTTTGCAGTACGGCGTGAAGGAGGGGAGGTGGTGGGAGCCCACTCCCTCCTCCTGGCAGTGCCTGGCTGTTTCCCACAAGAGCCTGGTTTAGATTAGGCTGCCCAAGGCACAGTTTCTCTCGACATTGGTACCACACTGAAAGAGCGTGGGTGTAGGGCTGAGAGCGGCACGGGAGAGTGAAGTACTGCTTTTCCTAGGCGATTTACAGTCTCTTACTCCCTATTTGTCCTCCTTCAAAGCAATGCTCTTGGGCTCATAAAACACAGCCTCGTGCAAGCAGAGGCTGGTGCAGACAGGGTGTAGGAACTTCCCATTGGCATATGGGGATCACAAACTGGGCTTTTTCTCTGTGTTGGGGAAGGCAGTGAAAGCCTGCTTCCCAAGAACATGATTATTTTGGGTGAGCAAGCAAAGGATCTCAAGAGCAGGTCTCCGTCTGACCTAGGGAAGCAGCTGGCTTTTCCGCCTGGAGTGTTCGAATTATTTCAGGATAGTTTTAACAGCATGAAAGACTCCAGCAGGAAATTTTCAGAAGAGCCCAAGTGTCATCTGACCCCGGCTCCTGTTTTCTAAAGTGTCAGTGTGTTCCCAGTATGTGTTTGTGTGTGTGTGTTTGGAAATTTGACTTCTGTTTCAAATTGGTTAGCTATTTTAATACAATGGAAGGAAAGCTACTACCCTGAGTGTCAAGAGCATCAGTATGCTTGCAGGAAAACCTGTATTTATCCATGGGTCCTTGGGGAGGGGGGATAATCCTCTTCCATCTCATTAACTCCTGTCTCTTGCTTCTGTCCTTCTTGCACGTTGCTTGTTTCCGGCACAAGGATGCAGCTTCTCTTGGCTTCCTCAGCCCCATGAGCCACACACAGGACCTTGTGGTGCTGCAGAGTAGACAGCACGGGTGTTTGAGTCCCTTTCTGAAGTCCTTTGGGTCCATCTCAATGCCAGCATGTGATGAAGGAACTGTCCCCCCCACGCTCCTCTCTTTTCTTCTCTCATCTGTAGCCTGAAACGGTTTGCTGTCCCCCAGAGGCTCACTGATGCTGCATATGTTTCTAATCTTGTGGCGTAGCCGGGCTGGATTCTCACTCGCAGCAATGAGACATCGGCTCCAATGTCTCTCAGTTTGGTTCTGATCCATGCTAGTCCCAGGGCCA
Organism: Ciconia boyciana; assembly: GCF_034638445.1. Lineage (NCBI taxonomy): Eukaryota > Metazoa > Chordata > Aves > Ciconiiformes > Ciconiidae > Ciconia > Ciconia boyciana. The sequence continues at coordinate 53,083,876 of NC_132941.1, read as the reverse complement.
GACTGCTCTCATTAATGGCTTTTTCATTCAGAAATGTGCACATCCCTTTCTGCAGCGTTTCCCTATTGCAATGCCTAGAAAGGGCCAAGAAAGAATTTTTCTTTTCACCATTTGCGATGCCTGGGGTTCCTCGGGGGCTCTGGGTTTATTCTGTGGTTTGTTACTAATGCAGGTTTCCTGGGGGTTATAAGATGATCTAAAGCAACCTGACTTGTTGAGCTGACTCAGAAGTGACCCTCCTGAATCGCTCCCAGGCAGCTGAGCTGTCTGAAGAGTTGACTGCAGGGGATTGATCTGCTTGTCATTAAAAACAAAATGTTCTGTATGCCTTCAAAAATATCAGAAGTAAGTTATATTCTTTGTTTTGTGAATATTTTCAAAAAGGTCATTTCGGTGCCCTCTTTTTCAAATAATAGTTATTTAATTAAACTCCAGTGCAATATCTGGAACGCACCTGTCTTGCCCTCTTGGCACATGAACAAAAATTAGTAAAATGTGAGTTAAAATAAACAATGTGGAAAACAGTGTCATCCAAAGAAAAATTTAAAAAAACACCTGCTGAACTGCAAAAGAAACACCTGTGAAAAAGACTCATCTGGTACTTTTTCTGGGTAAATTACATGAAAAAGAAGGTACTTGAAACAAGATTTGTGTATTGACTCAGACTGATTTAAGGATCTGCTTGGGATTCAGATGGATCTCCTTTCAGAGAAGGGAAAATAAGAAGACTGGAAAGTGCATACTTATGAAGTGCTCAAGACGTGTGTGTAAGCTAAGGCTTGACACAGCATCAGTGAGTGAATGGAAGAAGTCCTTTTAATTCCCCTACATTCTGGATAAGGTCTTTAACAAGTGATCAGGCTCATTGCACATAGTCCTTTGCCCCTGTTAGTCTTCTCCTCACTGTGTCCCTTCTTCATCATGTCAGGTTCAGCTTGGAGACAAAGTCATTGGAACTGGTCATTACTTGAGTGTGTGCTAAGGTCGGTTTACTGAAACCATGGGCTTTGACCAGGTGAAAGGGGTAAACACAGTGGTGACTCAGACCTAAACTTCTCTTCATGTCCTAAATATACTGGATGTGCATCCTCCTTACTTGTTGTAGTGCATTGGAGAGGTGATTTTGGTTTTGGACTGCCTGAGGAGGTGAGGAGCCTCCATCTTTGGTGGTCTATAACTACAGATTAAACAGACTTCTTCAGTAGTGCCATAGGTAGAGTTGATTGTGCCTTGAATCAGGGTAATGGGTTTGCTGGTCTCTTGAGCTCCCTTCCAGTGCTGTATTTCTGTGATTTGGTTTTTTGGAGCCATACTGTGAAAAGATTGGGATGAAGATTAGTTCAGAGTGTGTAGCAATTGGACATGAAAGGTCAGTAGTTTATGGTTGTAACATCATGGCCTCAAAAAGAAGAATTTTAGTTTACCCAGTAGTAGAAACTTCTCAAGATCTGATGTTTTCCTAAACTACTCCAGGTTTTTAATCCAAACCCCATGATTTCTGGACAACACCCCTCTGATTTGTAAGTGGCACCAGTATAATTCTTGTCACCACAACACCAGTCCCTCAGTTGAATGTGCTCTTTGAAGTGTACACGTATGAATATTGCATTCAGGTCTCATGTCACAGAGCAATCATTGTAGCAGTTGCAAGAAATACTTTTTATTTCCTCTTTCTTCTCTTCTCTGTCTATAAGGAAAAAGCCCAATCTTTCAAATCCTTTTCCAACGGCATAGGTTTATGTAACACAGCAGGTAATACTCTCTTGTGCGTCTTGCAAATGAGTGCAGTGGAAGGTTTTGCTGCATGGTGGGGGCTGTTGGATGCCTGAGGAATTTCTCTGCTGGTCTCCACTGGTCCCACTTCCCTTCTCTCCCCATCCCCATCCCTTCATACACAGCACCTCACCAGTGGTTGAATCTTACCCAACGTTGCTGTGGCAAGTGCAGCATCACCAAGCTGCTGAACAGGCAGCCTTTAATGCTGTGTATTTCTTGCAGTCGGGTAGTTTTGAGGTATGACCTGGATTTTGTTTTGCACAGGTGCCCAGTGTTAATTCAGGTGCTCGGCACCTCTCTGCTATGTATTAACTTGTTCAAAAGCCACAGTGGAACTGAGCGTTTTGATTGTGAACAAATTAATCTCAGAGACTGTCTTGTGTTTGTACAGTGTCTGGGATGGTGGGTTTCTGCTCTGGGCATAAATATTTTGGAAAATATCTTCAGGTTACTTGCAGAAGGACCGCTCCTCTCCAGCTGTCTCCCCCTGCCCTCACACTGCTGGTTGGGAAGTGTCATTTCCACTGTGCTGATCCCGAGAAGGGACCCACTTTTACCCTGCTCAGGGAAAAAGTGAGGGCTCATTCTGCTCAAATCAGCACGGAAAAATATTACGTGGGGTGAGGCTGAATTCCGTCCAAACATAAATAGAGTAGCATGGCCCAGAATATCTTTTCAGTCTAAATCTTGCTCAGCAGTCGAAAGTCCCAAGTACCAATAAAGTCACTGACTAATGAACATTACTCAGTTCCTTTGGGTGCTTGGCGAGGGGCACTCATAGTTTCCAGTCATACGATTACTCCTTTTTACTTTAAGCCGTCCTGTTTTCCTTTAGTCTTTCAGCCTTAAAGAAACATTGAGTAACTTTGTGTTCTACTTCTTAATGGCAAAGTCAAGGGATCCCAGAGACACAGATCTTTTTGGCTTCCTTTCCTGCTACCTGGAAACACCTTCTTTATCTCTGGTGCCAGTTGAAGTGTTAGTTTTCCGGTTTATTTTCCCTCACCCTTTCTGAGTCTCTCTTTCTTGCCCCCTTTCCACTGGAACGGAAAACAAAATTGGGATTTTCCAAGCAGAAGCATGTCTCTGAGATACGCAGTGGAGATGAATCGGCACCAGGACATTCGCTCTGCACACCGGGTATTTGATGAGGAGAGAGGAAGGGATTAAAATCCGAAGCTGAACTGAAATTTGACAAATTATCTCAGTAAAAACCTTAGCGAAGGCCAGCCCCAATTTCTGGACAGTTCATTCTTGAGTGCCTGTGGAGATAGAAACAACAGCCAGCCTCCAGATGAGTCATTAGCCTGGCACACAAGGAACCTTCAATTCAGTTCCTTGTGGTCTCTTGCAGGAGTTTACCTGCAGGAATAAACATCTGCATTGTACAGCTGAATGAGACCTGTGAGTCCTTGAGCTGTCATTGATACCTTGTCCTGTGTCGTTCAGAACTGCAGCATGGCCCCAGAGTTTAGTGACCTTCAGCATCCAGTCATGTCTCCAGGGACCTCGTGCCAGGTGGTGCGTCTTTGGATGGGCAGTGGCTCTGCGGACAGTCTTGCACTCCTGTACCAAGTGGAGCTTCTGGTGTGGTGATTTCAAGTATGCAACACATTGCCTTAGATAAATTCACTCCTGTTGTGCCACCGAGATACAGGTACACATCAGAGGGAGGACCATGAACGTTTTAGGTAGTTGTACGACCCAGGAACTTGTTTTGCACCTTCAAATCGGAACACGGGTCCATGAAATGGTGGCTGGAGCTGCGTCACCAAGTACGGTCCTGGGCAAAGCCAGATCAGCCGTTTCATCCTGGCCTGGTTCCAGGTGGTCTGTGTAGGTCCACTGGTGGGGAGAGATGTGTTGCCTGCTTCCTAAATCTGGCCTGAGTATTTCTTTTTCACAGAAGTAACACCAAAGTACACTTGGACTATACAGAAGCTGCAATTGAAATTTACTGGGAGGTAGTTTCTGCAATAATTATCTACAATACCTGACATACGCCGGAATCCAATTTTGTGGCTGCACGATGCTGGTATATTTGATTTATTTCATTGTAGGCATTGCATAAAAGTATCACCCGTCAGTGAAATATCTCCATCTTTGGAGTCTAAGACAGGGAATTTTGGACGGCAACACTACACCTCAGATTATGAGTAGGGATAAAGAAGAATCCCATGTCCAATTGACCATGGCAAATCCAATTCAAACTGCAGAGGGATATTTTTCCTCCCATTAGGCAGAATGTGATTAATTTCCCATGTGGAAAATTGTTCAAGACAGACGTGCTCGTAAATTATGGCATAAGAGATCCTATTACTACAAGCTCCATCAAAACCTACTGTGCCTCCCAAAATAGAAATAAGAAGATAATTATATTAACAGCCTTTCTTGTTATTTGATGTATGACTGACATAGGCTGTAAGCTTATTTTCTGCCAGATTGGAGCCTTCATTTAAGGACAGATGCTTTGGCATTTGTGGACATTAACAATAATCCTTGGTTTCTGACATTTGAAATTAAAAATGTTACAAGAAAGTTTTAAAAATAGGGGATTGAAAGCCAATAGGTGCAAATGAGCCCACAGTTTAAACCGGTGCATCCTCTGGGGATGAAGACTTAAAAACTTCATATCCAAAAAGAAACATGGTTTTACCAGCAAGGATTCTTGAAGGATCTGTTCTAGAATCTGTGCTGTTCAACCCAGTATTTGCAAAAGAGGGTGTTAGTTATATAACTAACTTATCTGATCACAAAATTTACTTAAGATACTCAAATTTGGAGCTAACTGCAAAAAGCTGGAGGAAGATCTCATGATACTGATGGTAAAAAGGCAGTTCGGTGTTGGAAAGCACAAAGCAGTGCTATGGGGGGAAAAGAAGGATCATTGCAATCTAGGAAGGAGATTTCAGTAGTTTTGAGGATGTTTCCATGAAAACTGAAGCTCAACAGTCAGCAGCAATCAGAAAGCCAAAGGTGGTGTTAGAAAGAATTAGGCAAAGAATGGGGAACAAAACCCAGAGCTTCAGCTGCGGAAATCCATGATTTCCCCACGTCGTGAATACCATGTGCAGGTCTGGTCGTTGCCTCTCAGAAAGGGTATATAATAAAGTAAGGTGCTGAGAAAGATGACAGAGGTGATTACAGAGGTGAATTGGCTTCTGTATGAGTGGAATAAATAGACTAAAAGTCTTCAGTCTGGGACAAAGGCGATGTTTGGGATAGCGTAGAAGTTTGTGAAATCACGAAGAATTTGAGAGAGTAAGGGAGACATGATTATTTTTATTTCTCAGAATGCAAAAACCAGGTGCAGCCTGTGAAATTTGGAAAGCAAGCTTAAAGTGAACAAAAGGAAGTATTTAATCACATGCCATGTGATTAAATTATGAAATTCATTTCCAGAGGACTCTATAGGGACCACAATATCTGTGGGTTCAAAAATGTACTAGAGAAGTTTCTGTAGGATGGAGCCAACACTGGTTGCTAAAAATTATTTTCTAATTCCAAAAAAGTCTAAGCACTGATGTGCAGGAATGGGGAGTGTGTATCAGGAGAAGAATCCCATTACACGTGTCCTGTTCTTGAATTTCTTGCCTGTCTTTTACCGGCCACTCTTGTAGACAGGGAGCTGGACTACAGAGATCTTTGACCCAACCAAATGCAACACTCTTACATCGCTGCAACAAAAGCGGACTAAATCTTCTGTCCCTTTTTAGTGTGTTATAACTCCCAGTGAAGCTGCATTCTTGAATTGTAGCAGCTAAACACATAGATGGTGATCCTCCATCTAGAAATGGAGGAGATGGCATCTGTCCATTCTTGTCCTTCTACTTGGAGACCACAAGTCTGCAGGCTGGACCACCTCAGAGGGGTTATCTGAGGTACCCAACAGTGGGACTTTGTACCTCTGGCCAGCCCTGCGTAGCACTGCACACCAGGACACAAAGGCAAACAGCATTTGGGGAGCTGCCATTCCTGTGTGGTGGCACAAGGAGAGAAAGACCAGTTTGTTTGGTGGTGTGGATTTTGTTAGCAGTCAGTCCCGTTTGGCTGCTCAGTGTCTCCGTGGCTTCAAATGCAATTAATCAGGGCCCGAAAGGGTAATTATCAGCTCACATTCCTAATTCAGATTTCTGTGCCTATTCATGTTACTGTTTTTTCTTTAATTTAGCAATAAAGTTGGGGTTATTTTCATGTTTTTATGCTGCTGGCCCAGCGATCCTTATTAAAAATAAAAAATAACAAAACATTAGTTTCCAGTCTACCTTTTTTTTCTTCTCCCTGGGAAATGAAAAGGCCATATTAACTGTGAAAGGGAAACGAAAGTGTGCATAGTCTTAGGGTCCTGCTGTCACCTTGACTGAAGGCACTTTGCCTTTCATGGGGCGAGTGATTGCTTAGAGCATTAATCCCTGAAAGAGGCTTTTTATTCTGCAGTAGGCGAAGCTGTTGACATCTGACAGTGCCGTTTCCTCCTTTGGTCAGACATAGGCACCTTGCTGAACCCAGGAGAAAGTGGCCCTGAAAAACTGGAGATGCTGAGCACCCTCCACCCTGAGCTCCAGGGCAGCAGCTCTGTCCTCTGGTGTGCTCTTGCACCCTTAACACTGCATTTACTTGCATGTGGAGGAACCAAGAGGAATTTTTCAGGGAGATTGTCCTCAGCTGTCTTCTGGTGTCAGCAGGCACTGCTGGTGCCAAGTCGCACGTGAGCGTAGTTTGGATGAAGTGGCCTGAGCTGGAAATGGCTGAAGTGCTCACATATGGAGGAGCTGGCTGTGAAGGAGGCTGGTTATCTGATAAGTAATTATAGAATCATTTCCCTGATCCTGTGCATCGGCTGAGCCATGGTAACTGCTGGTGTGAGTGCTCTTAGTCGTGCAGCCAAGGGGGAGCAATCTGAGTGAGCTTTGCTGTCCCTGGGAGGCCGAGTGACTGGACACTGGCTCATGTTGGTGCAGGCTACACGCACCCACATGGATCACCGTGTCCACTGTCTACCAAAGGAGTGGGTTAGCCGTGCATCCATCAGCTGGGAAGGGGCAATAAGGGTGGCTTCATGGTCAAGAGTTAAAGAGGAGGTGCTGCTGGGTGGCCTGGCCACAGACCTGACCCAAAGGCTCGCACATCCCAGCTGGGTTATTGCGCTGCGAGCACGGACGAGGCAGGAGAAGGGGTGCAGGTCTGACTTCGGAGTCAGCACAGAGAGGTGCAAATGTGCCCACACTGGTTAGACCCCCAACGTGCTGGAAATGAAAGTGCCCATCTCTCTTCTCCTGTAACACATAGAAATCAGCTATCCCTGCCTTAAAGCACTCACTTGTGAGCCTTTGAAATCAACAGTAGCTTTATCAGGGATCAGAGCAGGCCGAGAAGAAATCCCTACCAGAGATTGTCTTAATGACACAAAAAGGTAAGACATACTGAAAAGACATGTTTGGAAACAGAGAATGATACCTGGTGTTTGAGATGGTGTCTTGGTCTGCAGATGAGCTTCCCAACTCAGAGGCCAGCCAGCTTTGGTCTGGCTGTCATTCAACAGCTTGCTTCTGTGCCTGTTGTCGTCTACTGAAAATTCAGCTTAAAATTAGTCAGAGGTTTCGCTTGGAGGACTCCAGGAGAGCACTTCCATTTGGAAAAAGAGAACAGTGCTCTGTTTTGCAAAGCACAGGGGATTTCATTTCTGAATACTGCTCTCTGAAATCCTAGCTGGTGAGTTCCAGCCTCTGACAAGCACAGACACCTAGTTATGTTTGCCGCCACGTAGTTTGTTTGTTTAATTTCTGTGTTAATTGGTGCCTTCCAAATACCACAACTGCTCTGAGGAGCACTGTCCCTGCCAATCTGACTGCTGAATTTCACCTCCTGTAATGTGGGACGTGTACATGGCAGCTGACTCAATCAAGGTCCTCCACAGGAGGGAATTTTGCCTTATTTGCAGCAGAAATAGAGGAATTTTTTTTAATTAGAATAAATGTTTGAACAGAAAGATTTTCTGGCCCTAGATGCCAAGGTAGATGTATTTTCATTCTGCATATGATCAGCAGAGGGATCTAGGGACTGGCTTTATTGCTTTCATTAGTGTGTGCTCATTTTGTGACCTTGTGAAGCCATCTTCGCATCCCTGCCCTCAATTTCGACCTGCAATGTTCCTGTAAGAGTGTATGCTGTAGCACCGCATTATTGCATGACCTACCTCCTAGTAATAATAACTTTGATCTGTGTGGTGTGAGTGCAAATATTATTTTTTCACAGCTCCAGTTCTCAACCAGCTTAAGGGTGGAGTCTCCCAAGCAGTGTTATTGCCAGTCACACCAAAGGATGTGGCTAGGACCTTACTGTGCTTTTCCAGTGTAGTTTGGCAAGGGTGTGGTGCAAATCCATCTCCCTCCAGTGACCTTGCTCCAAGGTCCTCGACCCAGTGGATGTAACGCAAAGGCTGCCTGTCGGCGAGGCTGGCGCTGGTCCAGTGTCTGTGGTGTCTTGGGCTTACTGTCACACCAGCACGTGCATTAATGACAAGTCTCATAAGAGCTTATAAGACAGTGCAAATGTTTTAATAGGCTCAATTCGTTAAGGCTCCTGCTTTAAAAGATTGAGGTGGGACCATATGGTCCTTCCCTGAGGGTCCATACCACTGAGTGTCAGTAGAAAGACTCCTGTTGACTTCAACAGACCCCGGTGAGCAAGGTGGTACTTGATGTGTTTTTGGAAAGAGTGGAGGAAGAGTTTAGTTAGTGTAGCTACAGGGGCATGGTCTTGCCCTTCAGGAGGAGCGTTTTTCATGGTTAAGGTGGCACAGAGGCATTTGAGAGGCTCTTGCCTTTTCCCACTCTGGAGCTGAGTAGCTTGAATGATACAAGCATGTTCACCAGCAAATATGTAATACAAACAGGGGCTGCTGGTTCCCAAACTCGTTGGACCAACATACAGTGATCCACATCATTCCCACACTGGCCAGGGAGTGAAAGTTACTCTTGAACGTAGCTCTGTAGACTGTCTGTGGACCACTAGTGATTTGAAGATCACAGGTTAGGAGCCACTAACTACCTAGGTGAAAGCAGGACACTGGCGTCAGCTGATACAGGAGGAAAATCAAATGTTTCAGCAATGAGACATAGTGCTTGATGTTTCTCTGATCAGTTTGGTACAAGGTCTAGATAGTTTGATCATTATTTAAGCCCTGATGTTTCCGCATGTTAGATGACTTGGTCCTGGAAATTTGGAAACAGATCTTTTCGAAGGATGTTCAACAAAACGCAGGGTGCAGTGGATGTGTAAGTGTGCAGATTCTTATCTTAGGGAGAAGTTTGCATAGGCAAGGGTGATGCCTTTGGATCTGCATAGGCTTTCCTGTTTTCTGTGCCTTTTGCTCCCAGCGTAGCAAAGACTCTGTGCAAATAGGGGGACACTCCTGCATCCTCTGTGTGAGGAAGCTGTGCTGTTTCCTAAGGCAGTGTTTCTCAGATGTTTTGAAAATGTGACCCTCTTTTGGCTCCTCATCGCTGTGGGACTCGGAATTACCATCAGGTCAGTTCCTCTGGGTGAGGGTGTGCCAGTTGCTGGTGTTGCTGGCTGCAGGTATAAATACCTTTCTCCTTCTCCCCTCGGACAAACTGACTGCTTTCTGCAATTAAAAGCAGTTGGCTGTTTGCAGGCTAAGGTAGCACTTGCAACCAGTAATTACAAATGAGTTCACTATCCACCTTGGGGAAGCTGAGCTGTGTAGTTTGAGGAGGCACCGGTTTTACTGCAGAAATTGAAGACTTTACTCACTGAATCAACACGCCCAACATTTTGCAACCACTCACAGACTGGGAAGTTCAGTTTTAAGGGAGCTGGGGACTTGTGCTCACACTGAGATCCTCTTGTGTGGGATACATGCTTTACTTTGCTGTACTCTGGTGGTAAAGTTGGTTTAAGCAAGGTGATGGGTCTCTTCGGGTTTGCTGGTGCATATGGACCAATGCACAGAGAGCTGTCCCACAGTAAGAAAATTGAAAGGATAGTTTTGTAACACTTTTGCCTGCCCTTTCCAGACCAAACACTGCATAATTTGCCTGCACTGTGATTCCTGCCTTGCTTTGGAGAGGTGGGAGATTTGCAGCTGGGGCAGCTGAAGAGGAGTTGTTTGGGTTGTTTGGGTGATAGCAGCAGGACATAGAGCAACATGAAGTAGCTCTTGGCTTATGCAAAACACTGTACAAACAGTAACAGAGCTGTTAGCTTGAGATTTGCACCCCGTGGCCCCCATCTGTCACTCCTGAATTTCAGCATCAGTGCTCATGGCTTTTCTCCTTCTTCCAGCTGTGCCTGGTGCTTGAATTCCCAAAGTCTGTACTAGCAAAGCTGTTCTAGAGCTGGTGCTGTTGTCCGTGGAGGATAGTAGCCACCCCTACAGACAGTGGACAGCAGCTAGGTTCAGAGGTAGGAGCTGTCTCCTGGTGGGGAATCCAGCCTCGCCTCTTGCCTGTCTTTGGTTTCCCCTTGTAATTATTCACATAAGGGCATATTCTGCTTATCACTTCTAATGGAGGAAGGTTTCTCTTCCTGGTGATATTCTCTTATACAAGCCATGTTATTTCCCATGCTTTATTGTTTCTTGGTGATTTTCTTTAACGTTGCAGCTTATGCACATTAAAAACAGGATCCAAGTGCAGAAGGACACCCTCCCCACCGTTCCCCATATCTCGGCAATATTGTTACTGCTCGTGTTGGCTTTCCTGGCTGTCCCATCTGTCTCCGTCACCTCTTGTCACCTTCCATAGTAATTCCTGCTGATTAGCAAAGGCCTTTATCAACTGAGGCTCTTTGGCAGCCAAGTTCAGCCAACAGTTCTGACTCTGTCACGAGTTTCTGCTTATTAAAAACGTCCTTCCCCCTCCCACCAGTGGAAACACTATGAATCATTTCCCTCCCATTTCTTTGTCAGGAGCAAATGCCATCAGTGTTAGGACCCTGGCACTGGCTTTCTGACTCCAGGAAATAATGGATGAAACAATCCATGGAAACTGGGATCCCCATGTAAAAGAAACACATTATTTTGTAAGGAGCACACCTCTTTTTTGGCCACTGTCAGATTGCCATCTGGTTGACAATCACACGTACTTCCATGAGAAACATAAAATTGTTCTTCTATCCCATAGTGTTGTGCTGTTGAATTATCTATTTTACATTGCAAGGTGGCAGTGTGTATTTAAATGCTCCATTTAGGAGCTACATTGTGTGACTGGTGCCTGAGAGTTTTGGGCAGGACCCTGAGGTGGATGTCACAGCTTAAATGGGCTGAGGGGAATTTGTGTCATATCTGATTGCACATCTGTGCCTCTTCAGTGTATAAAATTAATAACAGCTATGTGTACGTGTAAGGACTAGAAGCCTTCATAAAAATACTTGAGCAGCAAAATGGTTTTAGTTACAGTGGAGGAAGCTGCTTAGCCCAAAAGGAGAACCTGTAACTGCGTGAGGGCTAGATTCTTTACTCTTTTTTACTGATGTAGCCCCAGTGTAACTGCAAAAAGAGTATGATATCATCTCATAAGCAGATTCTGTCTCTGAGAAGTTGATCTTAGGTTGAACACATTGATTGGCAATGTATATACAGACGGACCTGGTACCTCCCAGGTTCTCAGGTAAAAAGAGGAGAGAACCCAACAGCACAGTAACAAGAACAACAGGAAGAGGCAGAAGCAGGGGCTCTTCCCTGCTCTTAGGAGACAGCTGACCGACAAAGCCTCCACAGCTGGAGCTTCTGTAGTTGGAGGCAGCACATGTCTCTCTTAAACATAAATCAGATGAGACATTTCAGTATTTTTAATGTGCCCATTAGTCTTCAGGCTGTCCACTGTGGAATATTTATCATATGGCTTGCTTCACGTACTGCCCTCTGAAGTGTGGTGACGGCACTTGAACTAGAAGATTAAATGTGAGTGTGTATTTGTCCATTTTCCCTTTGTCAGTGGGTTTGGGCTCTCCCTAACCTCTGACAGACGCTCCTTGTGTGAAACAACTGGTGTCCTTAAACCAATCCGTCACCCAGACGTCCCTTGAAAGGAGACTCAAGCTCAGCAATCGGAGAGTAAGAGCAAGAGGTGGATCTGTTCTCTGGCAGATTTGGAAAGGAGCTAAACAGCAATTTCTCTGCCTCCCTGTTGCCCCTGCCGCAGCTCCCACTCACTGCCTGGCTCTAAAGAGCAGCAAAGCTGGCAGCTCGGGGCTGAGCCCTGGCGCAGTGGTGGTAAGATCACGAAGACATCTCTAGAAGGTCTTGAGGCCTAGATATATAGCACCTCTCCTTGGCAGTGAAAGGTGTCATTAGGAGATTTGTTTTAGAGGCTGTCTTAGAGCTTACAAATCACCAGTCTGGCAGTAGCTGCTGTGACAGCTGGCATCTGCTGTGACTGTAGGGGATGTATAGCATATGTCCCCCTCCCTTGAAGAAGGAAGACTGGATTCTCCTGCTAGGCATCCCCTTGAGGACTTCTCGTGCTTCTCTGCCTAGTGATGCCCGGTGCTGTCCTGCCTCCAGACCATGCTCCACAGTGTCACCAAGCCCACCAGGAGATGGGCTTCTTCCCTTCTTCCCCCTGCAAAGCATTAGGCTATGGGCCTTTCTGGTGTGTTCAGCACAGACCTGTAGGCTTCTGGGAGAACCAGAGTGTTGGGATGCTTTTAAGCCTGTTTGTTCTTGGAGTCCATGGCACTTGTTAAAATCTGTGCTACTCTAAGTATGAGGTTATGCAGGAATAAAGTGATATTCAGAGGATGCCTTTAAGCTTGCAGAATGAGCAGCTGCCAGATAGACAAGTCTCCTGCATAGCTTTATTCTTCCCACTTTGTGCACCCGCTGTGTATACAGGAGGAAACTGAGGTCTTGTGGGAGAAGAGGTGTGTGGTCGCAGAATTGAAGACTACATCTATATATATACAGAAAGATGAAGGAATGACTTAAGATGTCCCCTACAATGCTAAATCTGATACTTTGCCTCTTATCCACATTAATTTCCTAGGAATAATATTTTCTTTAAAGAAAAAAGGATAAAAATAAATATTGTTATCCTGCACTAGCAGCAGGGCTGGAGCCCTGTGTCTTCCCCACGTCTCTCTTTCCCAGTGCTGCAGTCCTTGGAGTCATTCCTAACATGTGCCAGACCTCCCTTGGCCCGGTCCGAGCCTGGCACATAGGTGAATGAAATATTTGCACGAGGCAGCGCCGTCCCATGTAGGCTATAGGTTCCCATCTGAGTCCGAGACAGATTTCCTGTTCCCTTCCTAGCTGGGCTGCAGCATGGTTAAAAAGCCACTCGTCCTTCTGTAAAATGGGGCTGGTAGTGCCTGAGGAGGCTTAAAAGAGCTGCAGTAAAATTCAGGAGAGAGGAAGCAGCACTGTATGTACTCGCATAGAAGTAGGTCCCTTCCTTAGAGATGTGGAAACTACCCAGAGGAAAAGCCAAGCGGCACATAAACCACCACTCCACCCTCACAAGGAAATTGCCTGGGCTGTTCTGCATTTACCAGCTGCCCCGGGACTTCCCGCTTCACGTTAGCGCTGCATGAAATGCTGCTTTCCACTGCCGTCCTGAGGGCACCTCGCTGGCTCTTACGCGGCCCCGCTGCTCGGCTGTCTGCCTGTTCTTTATTTCTTTATGGCGACCCTAACTACCTCGTTAGGCACAGCTTTCCATTAAAGGGGTCTGTGTCCAGTGCACCCACTTGGAGAGCTTAAAGAGTGTACAGTGTGGGTCTCTCGGGTTACCTTCCTTCTCCAGTCCCATGGGACCTCCCCTGCTTTCGGAGGAAGACCGGTAGAAATGGGGGAACTGGAGAAAGCAGTAGTAGCTTGTACCGAATCTGCAGTGGTTCCTGCTGGTCGGTCGTGATGGCTTTGGCCGAGCTTCTGTCAGCACAGTCTGTCTTCCCAGAAAAGGGGAGAAGCTGGGCGTTTGGGAAGTCGTCCCTCCTTAGAGCTGCTTCAGTACCCCTGGCAATGAGACTTCTCTGCCTGAGGACCCCCAGGATTTGTGAGGGGGTCCCTCCTTGCTACCCACCAGAATAGGATGTGCTTGCGGAATGTCCTTGTTTTTCTTCTTGCTTTTTTCTTTGTTGATTGCTAATCCATGGTCCTCTAAACTACTCAGCTTTCTCCATATCTCAGTTTCAAATGCCATACTGGACTGGCAGCTACAGATCTTCCCCACAGCCCTCATCGAGCCTTTTCCAGCTTCCAATAGCAGAGGGAAAATCTTCCTTTTTCTGAGGGGATAAAAATGGAAGCACCTTCTGGGCTTTGCTTCATCCTAACACCGCAGTGATCCTGATATTTTCCATCTCCATTTAAGGACTGAATTAAGACTCATCATATCCTGGGGTCTTTTTTGTACTCTGTGTTTAATATAACGGTCTTTATTATATTTATCTTGTTTCTTATGTTTGAGTCTTTCATTTATTATGTTACTTTGAAAACTGGGCCTCCCTGTAAACTGTCTTTTTAGGAAAGCTGAATTGCATTTACAGGAGATCTTTAATGTGTTTAAGTCTTTGGTTCCTTTATGTTTTTATATGGTCACCGGTTCGACTTTCGACTTGTGGCTTGAACTGAAAACAGGAAAGCCAGAAAGTGAGAATGTTTCCAAAATGCCGCTTTCTCTTTGCAGTATATTTATAAAAGTTGCAAAGAAATACCAAGATCTCCCACACCAGCATTTCTGGAGCACGGAGAAAGGAACTAGTCTTTTCTCTACAGCTACCCCTACACCCCTTCCCCCCAAAAAAGCAGCTTACTGCAGTTATGCAGTACAAGTACAGTGTGATCCTGGAGACTATCAGAAATAATAAGAAATGTTTTGGAAGTGCAGATAGTTCTCCCCATTTACCAGGCAGAGAAGCAGGAAAGCAGCAATGTTTGGTGTGTCCAAAGTTGGTCGGTGCAGGGCGATGGAAGTGCGACTTTTGTTCTCCAGCAGCTTATTGACTGAATCACTCAAGCTCAGATGAACGTCTCGGACACCTATTGAAGATTTCCCCTGTGCTCTGTGACCGTGTGGCATCGCATCCTACAGGGATGGCTCAGCACCAGCTTTGTAATGAGATAACCACAGGGAATCCAGAGAGATAAATTTATGGCACTAGGAAATGGCTTTACCTCACAGGACAAACTGTTTTGCTCCCAGAATTGGGGATGGAGATAAACCACTTTCTCCTGTCTGAAGCAAAAGGCTTTAACACCTTCCAGGTTATCTGCTATGGAGGAAAAGGCAACCAAAAGGGGCAGAGTCTGGGAGGGTTTAGGGCCTCTGTTACTGGACTGTTAAAGGCTGCTGTTTCATTAACCTCTCAGCTTGTGTAATCATGACAAAATCAAAGCCACATATTCAGATTTTGGATCTGATTTCATTTCCTAGTCCATTTTCTTATCCTGTGATCTACAGATGAGTATCTCATTTGCCTGTTGGCAGAAGTTTGGAGGAGGGGGTGGTATATATGTCAGTGGTTTTTTTACGTAGACATTTTATGGACTAAATAATGCTGGCAGATACTGTTTTCTTCCACCACAAGGAGACATATAATTTATTCTTGTCTCATTACATTAAAAGAAATACAGCACAAAAGAAAAAGGGAAGAAAACCACCAAAAAAGGATATGAAGATATAATCCCTTCAAGCCAAAAAAATACCAACTCTATGACATCCTTGTGTGTGGGGAAACTCAGCTCCTAGATTATTTTGATAAACTTTGTTACAATCAATTTCACACAAAACCCAGCCGTTTATTTAATCTTAACTGCTTGCAGAAATGTCATCCAGTAAGGACACTGAGGTTGTTATTTTTTTTACTTTCAAAAAAGAGAGTTTGTTTATTTTTCTTCTATTATTTGGTTTCCCTCTGCAGATTTATAAGGGCTCTGTCACCAACAGCCCTGTATTTGCTCGTGAGCTGGCTCTGTGGTTTGTCTGCCTGCAAGGGCAGGAGCACCCACAATGGGAGGTGGCTGAGTGGGCAGGCATGGGGTGTAGATGGAGCCCCCATCCCACCCCAGCGATGCTCCCTGTGCTGCCAGCATGGACGTGCCAAAGCGGCCCCAAAGTAGAAGGAAGTGATAAGACAGTGTCGGTCCATTCCAGGATAACGCTATCACTAAAGGGGAACCAAAACTTTTTGTTATCTACAGGATGAAATCAGAAAAACTCCCTCTGCCCCGTGAGTCGCTGTGGTCCCCTTTCAGCAGCTCACACAAGCGGGACTTTGGCAGCAGTCGCCAAGGTTTCAGAGCTGCTGTGCCTGTGGTAGCGGTTGGCAGTGTGCTGCGTCTCCTGTGCAAACTGAAGACCAGCAGCATCCCGCTGCGAGAGGTGCCACGCACACTCCCATAATAGCTATTGCCCCGCATCCCTCCGTCGCCTGCCTCGCAGCATGTTTCTGTGCAGCGTGCTCCAAGGGCAGGAGCGGCTCTGCTGCTCACACCTCCTCCGAGTGTGCCATCCCGTCTGTCTTGTAGCGACGGGTGGCCACAGTCACACAAAGCAGCTGCTGTGCGAACCT
Source organism: Ciconia boyciana (assembly GCF_034638445.1). Taxonomy (NCBI): domain Eukaryota; kingdom Metazoa; phylum Chordata; class Aves; order Ciconiiformes; family Ciconiidae; genus Ciconia; species Ciconia boyciana. The sequence goes on along the minus strand of NC_132941.1, from coordinate 53,067,562 downwards.
CTCCAGTACTGGGACTCCTCTGTTGGGGCCATAACGGGGTTGCAGAGCTCAGCCACCGGCACTGCCGACGGCCGTGGTTGGAGCCAGGGATGAAACCCCATCTGCTGACCTTTCTGCTCGGTGCTGCCATGCTGTCCCGTGTGGCAGACGATGCCCCTAACCCTTGCCTTTCATCTGTTCCCTCCTCAGGCAAGATCCTGTTCCGGAGGAGCCATGTCCGAGACGTAGCTGTGAAGAGGCTGAAGCCCATCGACGAGTACTGCAGGGTAAGAGCCCCGGGGAGCATCTGGCAGCCCTCCTGGGTGGGGGCTCACAGCCACCACCAACACTGGGCTTTCCCTGCCGGATACTACTAAGAGCTTCGTCTGTGTTGAGCCCATCATAAGGAAGGATGGTCCTTCCCAAACACCACCAGGACTAACAGGGCAGGTGAAAGCAGGCCGCTGTTTGCTCCCAGGGTCCTCGCAGCATTTTCCCCTGCAAACTTTATGCACCGGCTTGGTGCCTCATTTACTCAGTAAAGGCCGTAGGCCTCATCTGTCCTAAATGTGGATTTTATTTCTACTTCAGCCTCGATGAATGCAGGAGTTGAGCAGGCAGAGAGGCACAACTAAGATGGCGTTTTCTTCTGTTCCCTGCCTGTCTGCCCTCAGTGCCGCACGAGGGACAGTGCCGGCTGGCGCAGCACTGGTGGTGGCCCGGTGGCTTCCAGGAGTGCTTTTCCTGATGAGTGAAAGCCTGGAAATTTATTGCAGGACAGAAAAACATGTCTGTGTTGAGAAGAAGGTTAAGTCACCTAATCTTTCCTTTCTAGCTTAGAGTTTATGATTTGATGATAATTAATCCTCTGACTGTAGATTAAAAGTCATTTCTAAGCAAGGCGAATACCCAGTTTTTGTAGAGGCATTGAGCACATCAGTCAGCGCGTAGTTTAAACCCCAGACTTCCTCTCTTATTTCCCTTGGGGTTTCGTTTCTGTTTTTAGAAAGCCAGAGGAGCAGGTGGAGAGGAAAAAATACATTCCCAAGAACTTCTCCAGTCAGACATTTGCTCATCCAAAATTGGGAGCAGATCACCGAAGTGCCTGAGGCATGCTGGAGGGGGGGGCAGTGAAACCCATGCCATCTGCACCCCCCGGGCAAGGAAGCTGCGATTAAAGTCTTATCTCATGAGATCAGGCTTTCTTGTGTGACAATTAACGCACTGTCTTCCTGCCGGCGGCCGAACAGCTTTCTTTAAAATATGTAGGGTCTCACTGCATCCCCAGCCACCCTCCTTCAGACAGGAACTGCCCGCGACGGGAGCGGTGAGGGCTGATGTCAGGGTTCACCCAGCAGATGCGCGCTGGAGAAAGCAGTGACTGACGCCGGGGGGGCAGCTCCTTCTCTGGGACCCCATTGTCTGCACCCCAGACAGATCCGACCCGACCCGACCCGGCCAGGCCTGCCGGCGCCCCGCCGGTCATGGCCAAGGGATACGTTGTGGCGTCAGCCACTGGCACATTCGTTGACACTGCGGCGCCGTGATTGCCGCCCTCCTCCTCGCTTCCTTTTTTCTCTCCTGGAGAAGTCTGGCTCAGTTCGCTCTGGTTCAGATGATACAGGGAAGATTTAATGCTGCTGCCCAGCTCGGAGACATGGCTGGATGCTTCCCCAAAGCCAAGCTGTATCCTTAATCTATTTGTTAATAGGCGCTGCTTTTATGAGCGTAGACCCAGCTGTATTAGGTTAGACCCCAGTTTCGTCCAGCCCAGTGTTTTCCATCTCCAGCAGCAGCCACAGCCATGCCCAGCAAAGAGTATAAACCCCAGGTAAACTTACAGTGACTTCTCCAGAATATTATCCCAGCTTCCACTGATTTCTGGCTCACAAGTTTCTTGTGCCTGATGTAGTGTTTTCTTATTTCATTTGTAGTTTACCATAATTTGTATTTAATTTGCCTCAGTACTTCACAGTAGAAGACGTTTAAATCTGGATGGCACTGGAGAGCGGGGCTCGTAGTCACTGACAAGCTTGAGCAGGCATTGCACCTCATGTCTGCGTGAGTGCTTCCAGAGAGCTACATCCCCCATAGTGTCTCTCTGCATGGGATGTCAGGTCTTTAAGGAAAGAAGGCCCTGGCTAACTCCTCTGTCCCCCTGGGGTGTATATTGTTGGAGCATGTACGACCATGGTTGTGCCTGAACAGTCTGGGCTGCAGGTAGGTGGGAGCTTAAGCCAGTGCCAGGAAGTAAAGCAATGCCAAGCTTTTTTTCCATCCCCTGCATTTGACTCCAAACCCATGCCCAGACATTGATTTGTGTCCAGTGGGGATGGTAGGCAAGCCTGTGCCCGCTCTTCAAAAACAGTATAGGTGTAGCTATGATGTCCTGCCTATAATCCAGTGTGGGCTGATTTCTTCGGCTTCCACTACAGCCTTCTCCTAATTACATGGAGTAAAATGAAGACGGTAGTTGGTCACACCATTGCCTGGCACAGGACGTACCCAGTCATTCTTAAATCCCACAGCACACAGCTGGCAACCTGTGTGAATAAACAGAGGGACCTGAGAGTTGCAACTCATACCTCTCCCAACCTTTCTAAGTCTGCACATTTTATGAGAGTAAGGTTTTCTTTTGAACATTTATGGTTCATCCAATTTGCATTTATTCAAATAATTATTGTCCTATGTTATTACTGCTCCAAACCTGGGCCAGGATATGAAAGTCCACAAGACTGAAAATAATGATGAAAATCAGTCACTGAACTTCAAAAGTACAAATTTAGGGAAACAGATTTTAGAAGGAGAGCTTCTTGGTACAGTAAAGTCAATGGTATTTCTGTTACTGACCTTCAGCAGGGACAGGATTTCATCTCTGGGGCTTAGCAGAGGCTTAAAATTCAGAAGTGCTTTCTTGCTACCTTCACTGAAGGTCACCACTTACAAGGTTTCTGGGAACATGACCTTCATAACCTTACTGTAATCTTTCCATCCCAATATGAAGTTTACCAGGAATGACAGAAAGCTGTGAATTGGGAACAGAAAATTAGGTGGTGAGTCTGAACCAGAGTGGCCTCACTTCACCAGCCTAAACCAGACACAGGGTCTCTCTCCATTCAGCTGTAACTACAGAGGGAACCTGAGTGACTCACTTAGCTACGACGCTAACTTCTAGAAAGCTGAAGTGAAATCCAATGAATTCCCTCTTGGTGTAAGAAGGGAAAATGTTTTGGGGTTTTTTTTGCTAATAAAATAATATTGCTCACTACTGTTTCCTGTTCTGTGGAAGCTAGTGGTGCATGTGCATGACTTGAGAGTTGGATCATGCCCGCCTCTTTGGAAGTGTTAGCTGTTTTCTACATTTCTTCCCCTATCCAGTGGATGTTTTGACTTTTTAGAGAATTGTATAGAACTGTAGAGCAAGAGCATCATTTTGACAAGTTCAGTCCTGCTTCTATAAAAGAAGAGTGCAAAGCTTATGTCCCATGCTAGTCCTAAAATGAGTAGGCAGACAACATGCTTAATTTTGAAAAATTTAGAGAATTATGCTGGAATGATGTGGGTGAAGTTGATGGAGAAAATCTGATATGGGATAATAAAATGAATAAATGAGACAATAGACCTTTGTCCACTGGAATCTGTAAGGAAGCAGAAGAGGGAGGCAAGTTCAGATGCAAAGTTCGTGGTAATTTTTTTGCCAGATGAGGGTTCTCCATCCCTTTCACCTGCCCTGGAAAGACGAAGTGCAGATGGGCCCTGACAAATGAGTGGTGCAAATGTTCAACCATTTGTTGGTTTGTTTTTCTAGACTGTCTCTGACAGAGCGTGGTGATTTGCATGGCTGAGAAGCAGGTCTGACTTCTGCTATTTGGATGTGTTGTGATTCCTGCGCTGGGCACAGGAGCAGTGACAGGCAGAGTTTGTGGGGATACTTGGCACTCAGGGGAGGTCTGCAGAATGTTCTGTATCAGCAGCATAAGCCCTCTGCAGCCTACAGCATGGGCCTCCCGACCCCTCACACCTGGGTGATTCTTCATTGCATTGTACCAGCTTAGAGAAATGCCATCACAGAGGTAATTAGGCCAGTGTTTTTGCTAAAGCTACAAGAAACTTTGAAGTTGCAATGAAAAACAGAGGAGTGGGACACACAGGGGAAGATTTCCAGGACTTTGCTCATCTGTAAACATGAAAGTGCAGGGTCTGGATGCCTGGATGTGTTACTGGTAACCTGAGTGAGTTACCAAACTGTCCTCTGCCAGTAAATGTGTGCTGCCCACTGGAATTGGTATCTCTGGATGATTTCCCGCTTAACTGTAGGCTTGGAATTACGTTAGTGTGATTTAGGGTCTTCTGGGCTCATTGGGCCTCATTTTCTTAATTTGTTTCAGAGTTTTTGCCAATGTGAAAGAAAGAGCAACTTCATAGCCTTGCCTTGCCAGGGGCATTTTATTTATTAAGCTTTTGATCTCCCAAACACACCTCTGGTGTGTGCTTGTCCAGTATGTACCGTCCTGTGTTCAAGAAGGACCTCTCAGGTTGGTGGTTCACAAAACCACTGCTCTCTCCTTATGCAGCCCTCTGGGAAGACTCAGGCCAGCATTTGCAGACTTGCATCTTTGTGCGTGTTGGTCCTAATTGAGGGAATCATCTTTGTGCAGGGAAGCTCTTAAGATGTGAAGTCCCATTGTCATAAACACTTACCTGAATTTGTCACATGCCTTCACGCTGTCCCGACTGGAGGTGGATTTAAGTAGAAGCTTACAGGCTTTTCTATAGTGAGGCTTGAGTACCCAAAAGCATGCCACCTAAATAAAAATTAGATGAGCAAGTCACATCAGTGCCAGGAAATATTGGTCATTCTTTTATTAATGTTCACAGTGTGAGAGACCACACTTCAAAAACATGATTACCTCCCTCTTGGTCTCTCAGTCCTGCCTCTCTTTCAAGGTTTAATCCTTGAACCCGTCAAGACAGATACACAGACGTTTCTGTCTCCATCCATTGTACACTAAGCTAGTGCTGATTGAAGATGGAGTAATAGTTAGTCCTGGTCAAGAACGAAAGAGTTTAAGTGAAAAACTTCAAATTTTATTTGTCATTTTTTAATCTACATTTCAGAATCCTGATGTGTTTAGACCAGCTGCAGTAATGAGAGTTAATTATTTGCAATGCCCCTCAGCACCTGGAGTAGAGCCTCACTTTCCATTGCCTTATGGTCCTTCCATGCCAGAGGCCCAGAACTATGTCCCAGTTACTTCCAGAACTCTGCACCCTCTTTTCCTTCTTCCTTCAGCTCTTTATTTATTCCTGCATCTCCCCACTTCTTCTTCAGTCTGAGTCACCACCATGTACTCTTCATCCATGTCTCTGTCTGACACTCAGGGTTTGCCATCCAGCCTCCACACTTCAGCGTTTTGGGGTCAAGCTTGGAGTTACAAAACAGAAATGAAAAGTGTTTTAATGTAGGTGAAACAATTTATTTCTCTGTTCTGAGAAATGAACTATTTTAATTGCACCTTCCCCCTTGCTGGACTCACTGCCATCCCCACGTGTCTGGCAGTAATGATTAGCGTTAATTAAAATGATAAACAATTGAGAACAGGATACTTAATATGAAAAGTCAGGGAGTCATAACCATGCGGTACTGTCAGCTGTCTCTGTGTATTTGTGTGCAGAGCTGGGATTAACCCCAGTGAACATTAGGGATCCAAGAGCGATATATCTGAACTCCCTCAATGGGCTGTGGGGAGAGACAGTCAATGATTCACCCCACTCAGAACTAGACGTCCATGGTGGGGTAGACGGAGCAGCCCCTGAAGGCATTGGTCTTTCTCTGGTGGTTATACAAGTTGATAGACAAGTGTGACCAGTCTCCCATTTTAGACATATAAAGTTCAGCGGAGTGAATATCGTTCTGTGCGTATATACACACACGCCTACACGTGTGCTGTGTATCTCTACATATATATGTCTGTGCGTCTGTTTTTTATAAATGTATCTGCATAAATGCAACACAGCACTCAGTGCATGCTTACAAGTACCTGCATGGTTTTATACCCATGTGCATGTATTTTGTGAAGCCTTTGAGCTGTGACGTAGTCCCACGGAGCTGTCTGCTGTTCACGTAACCTTAAGCAATGAACCCCTGCCTGTGCCTGGTGCTCTGTTTGCCTCGAATGCTGTGTGCGGCGTGCAGCAGCCTGCCTGCAGATGAGCTGGTGCTGTGTGAGTAGCTGGCCATCCCCAGTGCCGAGGGCTGCTTGCTCACACCCTGCCTGACGTTACAGCTTTTCTAATAGCCTTTTGAATCATCCACTCTGCAAGACTGTCTGAAACCTGTAATATAGAGAGACAGACATCGTTACAGGCTGAAATAACACATAAAAGCGTATCTCATAAGGAGCGTGTGAGGTCTGAGCAGTGCACGTCCGCCTTTGCATGCCGAGCAAGGAAACATGCTATTACTGATAATACTTGGTTGTGCAAGGCTGAATTCTGCTCCCTGGCACTTTTTGTCTCTCACCTTTCCTGTGCAAATTCCTTGCTGTTTCTGGATGCTTGCTGTTTGTAGCTGTGTGCATTTACCTCTGGTTTCCACATCCCAGGAAGAATGTCACTTCCCTGTCCTTTCCATCCTTTCACCATCTGTTTTCCTCTTTTTCTTTACCCTTCATTCCTTGACCCTGCAGTCTTTCCTTCAGGCTCTTGCAGCTCTGCCCTGGAACTGTCTTGCTGGAAATGCCAGAAACTTGCATTTTCTCCTTGCAGAGTGACAGCGGTGTCCCTCATCTCCTCAATGCACTTTTTGTTCACTCGCTGGAATCATGTTGGACTTGGCTTGCTCCTGGGTGGACGTTGTGTGTTTGCTGAAGAGATGTTTGTTTCTCAAAAAAGCGTTGCTGCTCCCTGTCACTGTCCAAAATCAATAGACTGACTCTGCCTGGTTTTACACCCTTGTTTGCACTTTCTTACCCTTTCTTAGCATTTCTTACCCCTTCTTAAGGTTTTGTTTCTTAACAAAAACAAGTAAAAATTGACTGGCTGCAGACTTACACCTGAGCTCCCTGAAAAACATGCTATGGCAAGTTACTACCAGGTAGATTTTATTTCACCTCCATGCACTGGGCTGAAAATTGCAGTACTTTGGGAGGTGATTCAGAAGCAGGAGAACCTGCCCTGCCCCAGGGCTGCCATGTCCATAGGGTGGGAAGGTGGTTGACTGGGTGTGGAAATGGCTTTGGCTGATTTCTATCCACTGCCTGCGAAAGCAGGAGTCATGGAGGTGCTTTTCAATTACCCCGCTTCAACTCGGCAGGACCACAGTGCTCCTGGAGATTTCCAGGCAGGGGACCACTGATTCAGGGGGATCAGATTCCCTAAAGCTTCTAAAGATTTAGAAACACAAATCTCCACAGCAGCTTGGTAGGATTTGTGCTCCTCCATCACTGAAAACCTACTCTGTGCTCCAGCTCAAGATTGACATCTGTAGCCTGGTTTTTGGGAAGGGTGAACACCTGCGACCTGTAGGGAAGTGGTGACTCTTTGAGAAGGTGTCTGATGTCCAGGACCCCCTGTGATATGTATAAATTGGGTATTTGTGTTTCCCTAGTAATGATATGTATCATTTGCAGTGCTTGCTCTTGCCCCATTGACTGCACAAGATCAAGCCCTTTGAGATTTCAAAACACACTGTAGATATTAAATATCTGAGCCTCATAACCTTTCTGCGGATTAGGTAAGTGTTATTGCTTGGCATTGTAAATGAGTAACTGAAGATATATCCCTGCTGAATTTGATGGAGAGAGGTTAAGTAACCTGCCCGAACCAAGAAGGGCGTTAGTAATAGAGCCATCACTAAATCTCAGCCCCATCCGCTGTTGGTTAAACAGCATTGCTTCTCTGCCTACATCTGTCTCCTGCTTGAGATGCAGCTGAATAAGACATGCTTTAATGTTGACTGTGTCCTTGTTAGCCTGTGCTGGCAAGGCATTTCTCTTTCAACATGCTGAAATTGTTACTATTCCCGGGCAGTTCCTGACTTCCCAGTGTTAGTTTTAATTTGCCAGCTGGATGCATGCATTTATGCACACTAGGAGTAAGGGCAGAGAGCTCACACCTTTGTTATGCTTTTAGGCAAGACAGCAAGACTGAGTGAATAGCACTGGGGACCAGGGCATCCTCCATTCAAAATAAAGCACTTGAGTTTTCCACCTGTTAAGTTTCATCCTATGTTAGGCACACAGCAGTGCTCTGTACGCATGCCCCGGCACTTGGACCTGCCAGGCTGTTGCTGAGCTTCGGCATCTGATGCTGCTTTCTTATTGTAAGGTATCTTTTATTCCTCTATAGTGCAGTTGCACATGACCAAAGGCCAGTGCCTCATTCTTCACAGGCCTGCTCATATCAAACGGATTTTCCTTGTGTTTTTATAACATCCCTCCACCAGGGAAAGGAGAGCTGTAGGTCTGGAAGCACTTCGCTTTGAACTTCAGGCCACCTCAAACAAGACCCCATCATGTAATACTGGAGACCTGCAGTTTCAGAGCAGGGTATTTTCATTTTTCAGCTGTCTTCCTTCACATCCCCAAGCAGGAGTGATCTTGGAAACAAATCTAGCCACTTCTAAAGCCTGGTTAAAAACAGTCGTGAGGGTAACCAACTGCCCTGTCCTGCCTTCATGCTTTGACTGGGCCTTCTGGTGTGTGTGACCAAGATCAATCAGATGTCTCGTGGGTTAGTATAACCAGTTCGCCCTAATGCACTTTCATTTAGCTCTGGTGCAGTTTTTTGTCTGTCTTTCAAGATTGTTTGTCCTAGTTTCAGCTAGCAGAAGAGCCAGACAATCTCATTTTGTCAAACAGGTTTACAGCACGTCTAAGAAGCTTGGTCTATATTTAACCTGTGGCCTATTTTCAACGTAACTTAGCACAGGAGGAGGTGAACTCCAGCCTCTTTTCCTCTCCTGCTGGTCATTTCTGGAGGCAATCTCAGAGTCATGTCACCTGGAGCTGCTGTCCCATCTCTGTGGTCTGGGGATGGCTCTTTGGCCTCTTTTGGCACCGTCAAGCTCTAGAGTCTGAACAGCAAATTCATAGCATGTTTCTGCCTTGCGTGCTTGTCTCATTGGTTTGAAGTCTCGCTTTCCAGTACACTTCAACATAATGTGGTTGCTTCCCAAATTGTACTTAACTATTGCTGAACATGACAAGCGCTGCGTACCTGTGCCTTGCAGCGTGTATGGAGGTTGTTAGCCAAGATGCACTGCAGTGAAGCCTTCTTCATGCAGAAATAGCCTCTCTGCCTTTATTTTTTCCAGACAGTTAATCAAACTTCCTTTCCTGTTAATTTAGGAGCAAGTTGTTGTTTGCTTTTTTTTTTAGCAAACTCTGCTTTTTCTGTTGACAGGGCTTAATGGAAAGCTTTATGGAGCACATTAATCTGTTGTATTAGTGGGTATTGAGTCTGTAGATTTTCACTGCTTGAATTTGTGTGCATTGACATAGAGCCCATAAGCCCTAACCACATTGTTTGAGGTGCTGTGCAAACACACAGCACGGAGAGTGTCCCAGCCACAGAGCACTTATCTACTTAGTGTTATGGTTTTGCACACGTGGACCAAATTCTGCTCATCTACACATGTCAAAAAAATTACATTGGCCGACTCTACGTACCATCGCTTGTCTAAATTCATTGGATCCTACTTGACATTTGTAGTCAACAGACATGCTGTTTCCTTTCTTCTCAGGTAAGTAGCCGGGCATGATGCTTTCTTTTTGTATTTCCTGCCAGGACTGTTTTGCCTCCTCTTGCTTGGTAGTCTAGGTGTTTGAGGCCATGTTTTGAACTTGACTTTTCTAAGTGCTTCTCCCTCCCTGTTTTCTTTTGCAGGCGCTGGTTCGGCTTCCTCCTCACATTTCACAGTGCGATGAAGTTTTCAGGTTCTTTGAGGCTCGCCCAGAAGACCTTAACCCTCCAAAAGAGTAAGTGCTGTGATCGATTTCCAGTGCTGCTCAGTTCTTTTTGATTAGCTGGAAGGAAAGGGTCATTTGGTTTTATTACTGCTGTGGGTGTGGGAACAGATTTTGTCGCTTTCAAGCACTACCTAGAAAATGCCCAGCAATTACGTAGGGTTCGTGGAGGACAGGGGAGTCAAGCAACCCTCAGACACAATTTTCAGGCGTCCTCCGCCCACCTTTGCATTGTTTCTTGCTGATGGTTCTAATGAGGGAACCTCCCCTGGTTTGTGGGTTTTACCTGATAATTATCACCAAAGAGTCATTTAGTTCCCCAAAGCATTGGCTCAGCAGCAGGGGGAAATCCTGCCAGTAAGCACTTGGCTCATAATTACCAGCTGCTTCTTTAAATGTACTCCTGCCCAGAGATACTTAGTTATCTGAAGGGAGCAAGATTGTGGTCCAGATCCAAAATTGCCTCTGGAGAGTCTATTCTTCCTAAGCAGGAAGCCAAGAAGAGGCTGGGGAAAGAGTTCCCATTGAACACGAAACAGAATCGTAGCCTTTACCTTGGAGCATACAGGCTGATTCATGCTGATGCAGTCAGGGTTCAGAGGACTAATTTATCCAGGGAAAGCGTTGGCAGGAGGGTATTTACAAGCAACTGTGCTGTCTCATCTGATATTTCCTTTTCTCCTTCGTACTGAACAGGATATATTTTATTGTGCTCCGCAATAAGATTTTGACTTGGTCCCATTGTGTTTTGTGCTGCTTTGTTGCACGATTTGAAACTTGATTGCAGGCTGTGTTACCGTAATTTGCTTTCTCCAGTGTTTGCACGGCCCATTGGGTAAGGGGAAATGGATGTAAAGCTTTTGGGTTTTGGGCACTTCAGCGCATGCAAACCTGTAGTTACTGGAAAGATTTGTATTGGCTGGCGTAGAGGAGAGGACCTTTGCAGTTTGATTTCCCAAACTTTGTCTGTTGCACATATGTGGTTTTATACAAGGGACGTATTAGCATTTGTACTAAAGAAAACGCTGCTAGCGTAGCTGAGAGTGAAGTCTTTTTTGTTTTATGAATGAGAAGAAGAGCAGTTTTTAAATCAAAGGTCTGGAAAAAGAGCTGCTTTTTTTTTTTCTAGCCATCCTTGTTTTAGAAAAATGTCTGGCGTGAATAAATACAGTTGCATGTTCGTTGTTAAACACATATTGCAAACTTAGAGACCATTGCAGCAGGATATGCCTACACTCTTGAGACCTGCTGACCATCACTGTTTCCATTTAGGGTCTGTAAGAAGGTTTGCAAAGGTTGTGTGATCCCACAACACCCCTCCGATGCCAGGAGACATCCCCATGTGCCGAGCAGAAACAGACAACCAGAAGAGGGGTGAGGTCCTCAGGCTTATGGGAGAGTTGACCTGGAGGATCTCAAATGGACCTCGGGAGTCTGCTTCAAATACTGTTTAACACTCCTGCCTGCTTTCTGTACTGATATGGACCCTACAGCATTAGGCCTGAGTAAAATAGAGTCCGGATTGGACCTCCGCAAGGCAGGAAATGGAGACCAAGGCCCACCCCCAGGCTAGCACTAGCCATTATGGCTTTCTTTCTCTTTTCCGTCCTACAGGTTGTTGACGGCCTTTTGCTGAGCTGCCTGTTCAACAGCCTTGCAGCAGTTTTCAGGTTATCCATTCACTCCCCCCTGGAAAAACAAAAAAGACTAAATTTTCTCAGCCCAAGCCTTGCATCTTATTCCAACCTAGTAATAAGTGTGATTTATTTCCCTGGAAAATGTAGAGCAATAACCTGATTAAATCTCACTTCACTAATGTCTGCAAGACATTAATCTAGCTGGGTTTATACAAATCCTACCTCGTCTTCTGTAAGCAAACAGATCTTAGGGAAGGTGTCTAAGGTTTCTGCTGGGAGCGCTTCACAAAAGATGTATTGTTGAAACTGAAGATTAGTCTCTACAAAAAGATGATGTAAAAGCCAATGGAAACATCTTAGTGTTTTTCTTCTGTGAACTAAGGGGGAAGGGAGGAGATCTGGGGCTCACTGGACCACTGTGTAGGGTCGGGGGGAAGGACACCTCCAGGGCCATTCTCAGCCTCAGCAGTAACTGCAGGAAGGAGCACGATCAGCCAGAGAAAAACCCTGATTTATTCCCTTGTTTTGCTACTCTGCCAAGCCACTCCAGAAGCAGTGAGCCAGTGGTGCCCAAGCCCTATGAATTCAGTCTTCCCTGGACCTCATGGTCCATCATTCATCTCACTGGGGGTGGTAGGGGTGTAGCCTGGGGGCAGCATCTAGACTACCCTAATTATTTTATCTATTTCTTCAGCTGCTTCTTTTGGCCCTCAGTGCAGAGGTGGTTCATATATCGATATATCAGCATAGAGATGGCATTCAGATGGCTGGGTTAAAGGAGAACAAATGTTGCCAAGCAAGGGACGTAGCCACCAAAGGATCGCAGAACGGAGTTGCTTGTGCTGCCTTCATGTCTTCTCTCTGTGCACAATGAGATGGCCTTTAGTTTCATGAGCACCTGCTCTGTTTTTCTGCAGCAGCTCAGCCTCATAAAACAAAGCCTGACCTAGAGTTTAATTAACTAATTTTCAGGAGTGTAGCCTTAATCCCATGGGCATTTGGGTTGTTGAGCCCAGGGAGTCCATTGAGTTATTGCATGTCCGCAGAGCAGTGCCTGAGCACATGGTCCCAGCCAGAAAAACATGGAAGCTTAAACTTTGAGGGAGGAGGCACAAAAAAGTCTGGTTTACCTCGCAGCTGGGATGTACGGAGAGGTATCCATGCCCTTAATTGCTGAGCCGTGACTTGCGATGATGCACATGCAGTAATTTATGTATTACTGCACTAATTCAGCTGCGAAGCTGTGCTCTTCACTTCTGTTTCTATTGTCCTAAAAGAAATCAACATTTCCCTGAGGTCCCTTAGGCACTTTTACAAATACGTTCCCAGCTTCTTCCTTCTAACTCTTCATCTGCTCTACTCTTGCCTCCTCCCTGCTTCTGTGTACTGTCCTCTCCGGGTTATGCCGTGTTTGGCTTGCAGGCTGCTCCCTACAGAGTCATTTCCTACTGCTGCTGTGATTCGATTGTCCGCAGTGCTGAGCAGCACGCAATCCAGCTATAACAAAACCTGGGCTTTCCCAAAACTGTTATAATCCGGCCAATTTGTTTGGTTGGATTTGCAGTTTAGGTTCTGTGTTTCCTGTTTTGGTGATGGTCCAGGCTTTCGAGTCCTGTGACAATAGGCAGAAGGTATTCCTTTCAGCCCCATTAAACCTATTCCAGGTACAGCAGCTTACAGGCAGATAGCTGGAGAGATGTCTCAAGAAATCACAGCGTTTGAACCAGCTGACAGTCTCCTCTGAGTCTGCTCCTGCCGAGCTAGCTCCAGGTCAGGTAGCTCCCAACAGCAGGTTTCCTTCATGCTGCATGGGAGAGACCATAGGAGGACACTGAATCCCTCCGTGAGATAGTCTGGGAGCTCTCTCGGACCGTTGCACATGGTGAAAGCATGGCCTTTACAAGGGATCCGGCATGCGTTGAGAGCACTGATACACAAGGCAGGGTTTGGAGGTCCAGTGCCGGTGTTCCCAAGGCAGCTGCTTCTGCTGCTCTCGCTGTGCTCTGCCGATTAGCTGCAGAGAAAGTAGGCTTCGAACCATCAGCTCTGGTACAGGAGGAGCAGTTTTCAACTGCTTAGGTTTGTAATAGGTGGAATTTTAGTGTTTGAGCAAATGCATATGTATAGCCAAACGGCTGGGCTGGTGTCTTTTACCATGCTCATGTAAGGACCAGATCCTGCATTGCTATGGGAAAAGATACTGTAAAGTAAGAAGGAAGTGCATTTTTATTTATCCATTATTCTAAGTTAAAACACGATGTCACTGAAAGCCATTCATTTAGTGGATGCTTCTGTTAATAATTATAATTACTGATAACTAAGCCAGAGGTGGATTAATTTCAGACTTCTACTGGGGATTTAAATTCAAGGCTGAGGTCAGGCCAGGGCTCATAGTCAACAAACAAAATCTCAGAAAACATTTTTTTAATGGTTCTTTTTTACTAGAAATAACAGAAATACCCAAAGAGTAGGATTAATCAATTAGACATCGCATATGGTCCACTGCTTTTAGGGCTTTTTTGCGGTTAGGTTCAAAATACCACGGCCACACCACTCATGAGAGTTCGCTTTTTCTTTCTGGGTCTGGATCCAGTCTAAAAAGCAGACCAAGAGCCAAGGATTCAGTTCTCCAGTACTCCCCCTGCAGAAATGCATGCAGGCTCAAATGAGATTTCTGTTTAAACCACTACTAATAATATTACCAACTGAATTCAAAGCAGTGTTCAGTATCTGAGAATAGTTTTCCTGTAAGAATCATAAAGTGATTTTCAGAAAAACAGTATGCAAATCCAGGAAAACTAGGGACCTTATTAGGTATACGACATAATATTATGAGGGTTCATGCAGAAAATTGACTTAATGCTGAAGGTGCCTTTACTGAAGAACAGAAATGCTTTATTGTGGTCTGTAGCCATGAGCTTTACTGATCGTATCTCTGTGACATAAATACTGCTGTAACACTTGCATACTCAGATGCCAGGCAGTCACTGTAAAATGGAAGCTGCATTCTCCCTTTACTCTTCACGTATTACAAATTTCTGATAAGGAAACTGGAAAGAAGTTGCCAGGGTAATGCAGTGACCGTGTTAAGGAAGCATGGTTTAATTTATGAGTCTACCAGTGCTAAAGCACAGTTCCCTAATATGCTTTTCTCTATCCATAAGCATGACTGTGTTTACATATGACTATTTCTGTTTCTACTCTGATCTGCCCTGTAATAGCAATTCAGTTACCTATTGGTAGACGAGGAAAATTTTTTATCTGTAAAATATCTGTATTTATTCTGATTTGTTTGCTATTATGCAAATATTTTCTCTTATATTTCATCCCTTTAGAACTGTGTTACCCAACACATTTGATAGTTGAGTCTCTGAGCAGATGTGCTATGAGGAAACCTGTCATTCTTTTTTTGTGGTTGCTTTTTCTTACAGGACTTACAGTACAGATAATTTTCACATCGTTTAGGAATGTGGTCAGCACCATTTTATGACAATCAGTGTTACAATCTGCACTTGGCAGTGGTATTGTGACTGCTCAATGCACACATTTTATTAGGGGAATTCATTCCACTTGAGAGATGCCAAATGGAAATTAATTTCCCTAAGAAATGCAAAATCAGAAAAAGATGGAAATTTTATTTTTATGTGATTTATCAGCTGGGAAGTAAATTGTAAACCACAGATCAGGAAAAGCTCTGAATAAAGATGGTGGCAGGATAAGTCAGTTAAGACCCACTGTTCTGAAAAGAAGAAAAAGTTAATATTTTCAAAGAATGACTTAATCGCCTTCACTGAGATTTAGGCAGCTAAGGATGCAATACCCTGTTAGGGCTGTGTTTGCCAGGAGCCTTGCTTGGCTACTCCTAATTAGTCATCCAGCTCTCACCGATTTCAGTGGAAATTAGGTACTGCGGCTCTTTGAGCATCTGAGTGTAGTAGAGCACCTGTGTTTGGTTTTTCAAACGTGCCTGTTTTAGGGCTGTGTTTACTAGAAATATTTGGCCTCAGCACTAATTTGTCGTGAAAATGGTTTTTCGGCTTCTAAATTGCAGAAGTGCTTTACAGTATCCTGCTCATAGTATGGGACTGTCATAAATCTGTGGCTGAGAGGTCAGGCAGCCTTGTGCCCCAGAAATAGAGGAGGGAAGTGTGGCTGATTCCCAGTTGTGCCCCCTCTGACCCGGAGCTCAGTCTCTGGGAACTGGCTGTTGTCAGATGGGGCTCTAGATACCCCAACAGTGTATGCTGCCTTTCATCAACGCGTATTATCGTGATCTTTGGGAAGGTCTCGCTTGGAGATTGTTATCTTAAATAAACTAAGCCAATGCAGGGATGGAGGAGTCTCTAGGAATGGAAAAAAAGGAAATAACAAATGCATTACTTGTCCTCTTCTTTAGTTTCACATGGTACTTTCCCTGTTGTTTGCAACATATAAACCATTTGGGCTGAAGTATCAAATGGAGGATATTGAAATTTGCTACTGGCTGCAGCATTGGTGATATCAGCAAATAACTAGGCCTTCCTGAGAGAAGATTTAAATTGTTTTGCTACTCATCCAGAAAATGAAAAAAGAAATTATATGTAGATAAGTATCAAACAATAAACCTGGGGGGAAACAGAAAGCATGTTAAATGAAATAGGTTCAGCAACCACAAAAAAAGGGTGTAGAAGAGTGGCAGTTGGAACAGCATAGGTTACTGCTGTTACCATACAGCAAGAGCTTTTATTCCTTGCCTTGAATATCACATTTGGGTTTGCTCATGCTTTGTAGGTCTGACTGTGAAAGGACACAGGGCTGAGAGGAGCAAAGACAGTTTAATGTACTGACAGTTGGCACTGGCAGCCAAGTGTACAGAAATAGCTTTTGCCTGGATTGGTTATGATCATGCTGCACGGTTTAAAAGCGGCATGCTGTCACGGGCACAGGATGGATTAAGAATAACCAGACTTATCTGAAATCCTTCAGAATGTAACCGAGATCAGAGCCTTGCCGACACGCTGCTGCTTCAGCAGTGGCACCGGACTGCCTTGCTGGGGCCAAACACAACGGTAGTGTCAGTGCTAGTAAAAGTTTACTGTTTATGAGCACAAATTCAATATTTTTTTTTTCTTTCTCTGTAGAAGAATTGGGACTGAAGAGGTGTTTTGAAATATGGAGATACTGCCTTTAGAAAAACTAAATGCCAGGCCTGTTGGCTCGAGGGCCTTTTTCCTGTCCAGTAATTTTTGTTCATATCCTAAAGGAACAATCACTGCTGATAATTTGCCAATGCCTATTTTGTAGCTTAGAAAGTAATAGTTTGCTTAATGTTTAACTTAACCCATAAAATTCCTTCCTTCCGGAGAAGAGAAGTTTAGGGGTTAATGCAGGGGATTGGGAAATCTGCTCCTTACTGTCTCATTGATTTATTTTGTGATGTTGGAAAGGCCTCTCACATCTCCTGGCTGTATCTGCAGTATGATTGCAGATGTACAGTTTCAGAGATTTGCTAAGAGGCTTTGATTCTGGTAAAGAAACCCCATTCCTTCCATAATATAATTCTAGAAATGACCAGTTAGAAAAATAATTTGTTTTTAAAATCATCAGTCAACGTTGGAAGAAACATTACTTCCAAAATCTGTCCGGAAAGCCTGTTCTGCTGGTGCTTCTATATGCAAAACCAGTTAGGGAGCCAAAAGAACAAATTTATTCATCTGGCAGTGGGGGAAACCTGGGCTAGTGAGGCAGGATTGGAGCAGAACCAAAATAACTGGATTCAGAGGTTATCAAGCTTGTTGTGAAGGATTTGGGGCACCCGTTATCCTTGAGCCCTCACGTCTAGAAATGTTTGGCTCAGTGCCACAGGATCTTCTGAAAGTCTCTGTTTAAAGACTGGTGATGCTTGGTTTGACACCCCAGAACAGGGGCAGCCCATAGGGTTGAATGGTCCATGCTGATAAACACAAAAGAGATCCTTAGGCCGACGCAGAAGAGAAGCGTCCGGTCCTGCTGTGCTTTCTGGATAAGCCTGGAACTGAGGAGAGGAAGGGGGACGGGGACTTCCTCTTCTTATCTGGATTTCTTGTTCTGGTGAGCCCCTGCTCGCAGGTTAATTGCATGCACTGAGGTATCTGTCACTGCTGACTCACGACCTGCCAGGCAGGAGGAGACGGGGTGGAGTTTTCTTTTCACTAACATGACAGAATTGAATATAGCCTGTCTTGTCCTCTGTGTGTCACGTCTCTGAAAAGCAAGAATAGGCAGCTTATGTTACAAATATAATTATATCATGGAGAAGAATCCAGCTTGTCATTGCTATGTCTATATTTAATATGGTCGCACTATTGTTTAATGAAGATCTTTTTCCACTCTGCAGAGGAGGGCACTAGGGACACACGTGCTCAATGGGGTGTTTGCTGCCAGGGTGATAAATGATCCCCCCGTGGTGCCTGGGGTCAGAAGGGACTTTTCAGTGCTCTGCACTTCCTATTGGTGGTCGCTGGGTAATTTTGACATTGCTGATCTGGAGAGTGCCTTTATTTTTAATGCTGTTGAGGATCAGTAGCTTCGCTGGTTAGAAAAAGAGTGTTTTTCTCATGTACATGTGCCTAGTGCAACCCTATATGCGATCTGAACTGGTTGGGGACAACGTAAGACATCCCATTACATTTGATAGGGTTTTATCAGGCTGTACTATATGTTACAAGGGAAGGCATTGCTTAAAATGTGTTTTAATGCTATTGACTACAGGCCAGGTGGAGTTGACATCTCACATTTATTTAAGGTGGAGAATTTCTGTCTAAACACCAGGAAGCAGAGGTGATGTTCCTCGGTAAACAGGACTTTGAGAGTGTCTGGTACTGCCCTTAGCTTCCAGCAGTTGCCACTGAAGAGAGAGGAGGAAGCATTAGCAATCAAAGAGTGCTGAACAACAGGTAAAGCAAGTCAGGTCTCTCTGGAGAGCCACCGCCTCCTGCTTTGAGTTAGGAGGAGAGCTGGGCTTCCTTTCTGCTTTGGCTGTATCATAACAGCGTGTTGTTAGACAATTATTGTTTGGTGCACCTGGCTTCACCTGTTCACCCCACGACACCAAAGGATTTGCGCTGGAAATCCATTTCATTACATACACAGCGCTTGGTGTTTCATGTCCTCAGAGTTTTGCATTCAGCTTCCAATGCTGTTGCTGTTTAAAATCTTGCTTGTAGCAAGCCTGGAAGTAAGGAACCATTTGTGGCAGTAAGGAACCATCCCCCGGAGTGCTGCACGCTTCTGAGATGAGCTGTTTTGCTCTGTCCTTCTGTCTCTTGAGGAATGGGGTGCCTTCTTTAGGACTTAGGATGTATAAAAAATACCAGATCTCAAGTGGCTCTGGCTGCAGGAGACTCAGTGATCTATTGGTAGATTCATTTCCACCCTTTCCATCTTCTTGACTGGTCTGCAGCTGACTGTCTTTCATGCGTGCTGTTCCCAGAAACACAAGCAGAGGATCAAATAACAACATGTTTTGACTCCAAACTGTGGAGTGACTTATCATGTTATCAAAGCTTTTGATTTAATTGAAATTTCACAGATAACCCTAGACCTGCTTTTAAGTGCAGACTCAAGTGCCAGTGGAAATTAAATTAAACACACCCCACCCCTCCCACCCCCACCCCCCTTTAATGCTTGCATTTGGTTTGGGAGGTTTATGGAAGGGATTTGCTACTGCTTATCTCTAGCTAGAGCTGTGTGTCTGGGTTCAAAGATACCCTTTGTCTTTGGGCCACTTTCTGTTTCCAGTTATGCCAGAGTTTGATTGGAACGACCCTGCTGACAGTAATGGACTATTCGAGATTTATGCTGATGTAAGGATTGCAGAATTTGTTGTGTTAAAAGTAGAATTCTTTCCTTGTTTCCATTCACATCTCTTAAAACAATTGGCCTAAGCTCAGGAAAGATGTTCATTTAAATAGACCTCGGATATATTCTGAATAGAGGATTGACTGTGGCTTTGCAATACTTTAGTCTAATCTAATAAATGCTGGTTATTTGCTGGATTCTTGCAGGCTGTATTTGCTTCCCAGCTCCAAGGAGTTTTAATAGCCACTCCAGTAATGCTGACTGCAGTGCACTGTGGTGAACCTCAGAACATTGTATATGTCTGATTACATTTGCTTTCAATTACAGTCTTGTGGGTTTGAAAAATCACAGCAGTTCAGGCTCATTTGGGAACCACCACAAAAAATCACTAGTAACCTGAGATACCTAGTGCTTGAAAATATAAAAGAAGAAGAAAATGTTGAATGTTGTGGTCCAAAAATTGCCTATTTTGCTTTATGAGAAGAGACCCATTGCAACAAGCGTGGGGTTAGGACAGCAGGGGCACCATATCTAACAGATAAACCTTTTCCTTTCCCATCTAAGCGTGCCGGGAATGAAGTGTGAATGACACATAGCAGAGACAGCGTTCATCAGAGACTTGAAGTTGTCCTGGTTCACTAGTGAATTAGCAACGTCGCCTCCTTTGCTGCTCGCCGTTGGATAGGTTGCTGGTCTCAGTCCTTTTTCTAATGATTAGGACCTCACCATCGTTGTCCTCTCTTGCTAGGGGAGCTGTAGAGTTCTTGAGGATGTTACGATTAAATTTCAGAATGATTTCAGCTATTCTGAACTTAGGACCAGAAGGTGGGGTGTAAGGCTGTCATCAACCCCCTGAAAATATGGGCAAATGCAAACAAGGTATGCAGACTGAGTAACTGGAGTAGCTTTTACTCTGTAGTGGGGACCAGTACATGTTGCCAATATTCTATGTTCTTCCTGCAGGATGTGACATTTTAGCAATACAGCTCCCCCATTTGGGGAAGCATGTGGGTCACAGAACTGAGCGCTTTCCTTTCTATGGTCACAATAATAAGGTTCTTCAGCTTGCACATAACCTCTGCAGTCCCTGTAGCCGGTAACTTGGGTGCTGAGGCATCTTGCTGGGTCTGGATTAGTTCCTTCACCTCCATACATATCTTTATAGTGAAGCTAAGGGCCAGGAGCAACTAGAGAAAGCTGCAAGAATCGTTCGCATCCCTGCAAACAGCTTTAAACTCTTCCAGCAAGAGGTCAGTGGAAAAGTATCTTCTTGTTTGCCGGGTCGTCTCAATGCACAAAGCAGAGCTCTGTTGGACACGCACTAACAATGTTATTAATGTTCATGATACATCAGTGTCATCCCCTGGGGGGAGGAGGAACCCCTGGCGGCTGAATTGCACAGGCCATACCAGCTAATGAGATGCTCTTCTTGCCAGGCCTGACAAATAACCTTCTGTTAATCTTCATTATTATCGTTTTCATGCTCATCTGTGTGTTCGGGAGGGGGTTGTTTTACGGCTGCTTGGCTGAGGGATGGCAGGGTGACCCGCGCTAGCTAGCGAGCGGGCTCCGAAGGTGAGCTGGGACTTTAAGAAGAGGCAGACCTTCAGCAGATGAGGAGAAAGCCTTGAATCCCTTCAATAAAGTGGTATGTTGGAGTGAGTAGTTGCAAAAAGTAGGAGTTCTGCAGAGGACAGAGATAAAAGGAGGCTTTCAGGCAGGAGAGAGGATTCCTGCCTTTTCCAGATGTGGCATTTGCATTTGGAGAAGGCAACTGCCAAAAGGCCAGGCTGATGAAGGATGCTTTGTGGTGCTTCCAGCCTATGAAAAAAGGCAGTACTTTGAAAGTTAGGTGCTTTTGGATTATTAGGCAAGGGATGAAATAGGCATCGTAAGAGGAGTCCCTTTCCCCCGCTTCTTAAGGAAGGCTGGTCCCCAGTGCATTATATAATTACTATCTTTTTTCCTTCCTTTTTTGTCTGCTTTCTCTTAAGGCTTTTGTTTAAATACACTCTTGCCTCAATCATTCAGCATCCTCATAAATCAGAAAATTTCGTCCGTGCGGATTTATGACAAGTGTTTTATATTTAATTTTTTTGTTGACAGGCATATAAACTACTGAGCCCCGGTTTACTGCCCAGTAAGTCCTGATCCCTGGCAGGATAAATAGTGTTTGTGAGAGAAGACTGAAATAATATCAGCAAACAGAGAATTTTCGGCTTTAACAAACAAATGTTACTTTCTGCCATGATTTTGTCTATCCTAATATGTGCTCAGAAAATCTCTAATCTTATCTCCATTTCAGATACGTTCACTTCAGATATACTCATATGCCAGGGAACTGTATAAGTAGAAGATGTGACTATCAGTTTAAGAGGGCGTTGACCCAAAATAGAGTATTTAACAGCTTGGGGCTCTAATGGTCCTTTGCAAGTTTCCTGAAGAAGTTTTGCCACTTGTGTTTCCTTCTTCTTTTAAGGCTTTATTTTTGAAACATCAAAGCAAATTCTAGATTCTGAATGAAGTAGGACACAGCCGTACAGAGACACATGTCAAAAACATTTCACCTCCAGAGTAATGCAACTAGGTAACATTAAACTTGCTGTCAGTCTCATCTCGAGAGTGGTCCTCCTCCTCCAAACATTAATGCACATGGCTAGTTTTCTACACAGTGAGTAACTGTATTGCATTCAACAGGAGCACATGTGCACCCAAAGGTATTTGTGTGTGTATTCATGTGTATGTTTGTTTGATGGTAAGGAAAAATTCTGGGGAGGGCTGGGATATAAAGGTCGTTCATTCATCAGTAACCCCTCTGCAAATCCTGTTAATTCTCCTCTCTTGCCTGGAGATTGACACGCATGCGAGTACACACACACACAGGCTTTGGAGGCAACACAACAAATTTAACTTGAACTAAGTCACCAGCTTCCAAGGGATGAGGGTAGGTGACATCTATTCTCGCAGACTCCTAAACACGGACATCACACAGCAAAACCAGTGGAGAGGCTCAGCTGGCCTGAGCATTTAGAGGTTTTATGTAACACACAATTTGTATGTGCCCTGAATGCTCTTTTTATGCATTTATTTTTATTAATATTTCATAAAGAAAACCAAAAAGGGCTTCAAAGCAATTAGGTATGTATCTTTATCTGTATCTTTGAGGGGAACTTTTAATTGTGTAGCTGTAAAATCAAGGGAGCACCAATACAGTCTCCATAAGGGAATGCAGCTGCTCTGAGACAAAGCAATAAGCACAAGGCTATGCAGAAAACCTTTCCGTGGCTGTTATTTGCTGTAAGATCCTGTCAGATACCATTTTCACTGTGGTTCGTTTGCTTCAGCTAGTGCTTGCTCCACAATCAGAGGGAATTCAGCCATCAAACAGGGTTTGGCAGGTCTCACTCCAGTATAAAGGACTAGGTCGTTGTAAGCTGTCTGTGTGTGTTGTAGGCAATTGACTTATTGTCTCCTAGTTTACATACATACATAAATCTTTTATTTTACTGGACATTTTAAAATTGTGCTTTGTTCTTATCTCTTGCTGTCTTTTTGCTTTCTTACCATCCCTGACTGCATCAGCTTCTCTGCCTTTTATTGGCATATCTTTTCTTGTGCAGTTTTTAACTGTCCCTGGGTTTTTCCATTCTCCTCACATCCCTTGGGTATTGTTTGCTTCCCTCTCAATGTGTTCTGCCCTGCTTCCCCCAGCATTTCTACACTCATTTCTATTTCTCCCACTGGTACTCTCTACATTGGGTTTATTTGCTGTCTGATGTATTTCTTCCATCACTTTCTCTCTTTCCCGTATCTTTTCATCCCCAATCTCCCATAAAAGATAACGGAGGGATGATAGGAGTGTCCTCGACACAGGCGAGATCCTGAGGCTGAGGATAAGTGTGCCCTCGCTGACTTGCAGAATTTCCCTGAGTGTTGGATTGCTGCTAGCATAGACTACAGCCAGGACAAGCCAGTCCGGGGCCATAACAGGAACTGGGAGTAAACCCTGTGCCGCACATGCGTCACGCGCAGGGCAAGGGTCTACCCTCGCCTGTGTTAGTGGCCCTGATAACTAACCCTCAGCAATATGGGGAAACCTGCTCTTTTTTTCCCACTAAAGGCAACTTCTTTCAGGAGAAGTGATGCAAACCTAATTTGGCAGAAATAAAATCATCAAGGTCTTGTGCTGGTTTGTAACCTGTAATTTTTGTAGAAGTTGTCTCTGTGGTCTGCCAAACAGAAATTTGTCATCTCTGGCCTGAAGTTACTGGGTAATTAATCTTCTGTGGTGGATAAGGCAGGCTGGGTTTTTGGTCTGCAGGCATGGAGAGCTATAAGCTAACCCACAGCACCGCTGAACCTTTTCTCTCTCCCCTACTTCTTCATTTTCCCATGACCTTAGGAAAAAAAAAATCCGCACTTCATAGGTCTTTTTTTTTTCTAAATCACACTTTATGGAACACAGTTTTAATACTGTATAGTGCGTGTTTAATGATGTCCATATGGGTTTGTGGGTAGAGGAATTAAATACATAACGGTTCACGATGACATAACACGGAAATGCAACTCCCGCAGTGCTGGTGTGTAGGCTGTAAAGGGTTATTAATAAAAATGAAGGTTTTAAATAGAAAACAAGCTTAGCAGCACCGTTTTGGCCTCAGGCCCATCTCTGAGTGATGGAAAAAAAAGAGTCTGGAATATATGGTCTTTCCTCAATACATGAAAATAAATACATTTTACCACCATCCCTTGCTAAATGTTTCAGAGAGAAAGCTGCAGGCCTGATGCATGGCATCTCTCTTCAATCAGAGCCTGAGCTCAGGGAGGTCTGGAGGGGATATTTCAGCAGGGTGCAGAACACATCAAACAAATACTAAGGGGAAGATTGATGCCTTAGATTATTAAAATGGGGTAAGGCCACAATGTTTTGATTGGCAAAACCTTTCAACAGTCGGACATTAGTGTTTCAGAAGAGCAAACCGCTTTGTTTGTGGGTGAGCCAGGAAAATAACAACTCACACAGTTTGGGGGAATGACCTCAAGGAAATCCCATCCTGTCTTGTAACCAGAGTTGCTGCATCAGTAAGCCAAAGAAATTACATAATGCGCCTATTAATATTATAGACAAACAAAAGCAAGTTTACTCTTCTGTGTTCAGCCCTGTCCTATCTGCAGTTGCCCCAAAACTTCTGCTTTAAGTCTTCAGAATAAATGAGACAGCAGTGGGTGATGTGCTGAGAATCTCCCTCTGAAGATGCTGTGTCTGAGACATCTCTCACTGATTTCCCACCAGTTGTTAGTGTCAGTAACTGCATGGGCAGCACCAGCACAAATTGAATGTGGTCCTTCTCTTGGCTGGTTCTTTACCCAATGTTTTTGCTGGAGTTTGAGATGGTCCCAGAGCAAAACATGTAGATCTGAATGCACCCAAACTAACTCTAGAGTCTGTGGCTTGGGATTTTCCACATTGTGGACATGTCTAAATTACCTCCAGATTGTAGTCCAGGACAAGGTTAATGCTTCACAGCAGTTACATGAGGGTCAGGACATGCCAGAACCATAAATGATCCTGCCCTGGTTTCCGTGTGAAATCCCAGTACTCCCAGCTGCATCCCTCTGCTTTTCCTGCAGTCTCTGCTCTGTCTGCTCACATCCTTCAGCTCCAGCACTCACCTCAGCCCATCCTCGCACCTCTGGATCCCAGCAGATGGCTTTCCCCAGCAGACGGCCATGGGAGGATGCAGGAGGAATAAGACTTTCCTGCTTTATCCGGTGCTGTCTGGGGCAAATTCCCACCGTCTGCAAGTTCCTTGGTGCCTCCAACTGTTGTTCGTTGCAAGACACAGATGTTGTTAGCTCAGTGGCTTCTGTCCAACCACCAGATACTTCAGCAGAGGAGAACTTGGCCCATTGTTTGGAATTGCAATTCATGCTGAACACATGGCATCATATTTTTTCCCACCTGACCATAGCCAGGACAGTGAACAGAAATGTGGGAACATGGGACAAAATACTCTCCCTCCACGCCCAGTCCTGTGCTGCTATGTTCACTCTTCAACCTCCTGGCTTGAAACCAAGATCCTCCTCTGAAAATTGGTTAGAAAATCTACTCCCTGCTCGTGTTCTGCCGGAGAGATGGCTGGGCTCTGTTGCACAGGGCATGCTTCCACCCCCTGCTCCCATACTCTGGGTCATCTCAGGCACACCAAAAGCTTTTGGAAAATGATATTATGTCTATTTTTCCAAACTTATTTGTGCTGACAGATGTCAGTTGTTTGTCTTCTGAAACTGGTCTTTTCAAAAATAGGTATTATGTCCCTTTGAATAGCACAAACCACATGGGAATGACATTATTTTTGTCCCTAGCTGCCTATATTCTATATATTTTCTTTTTTTAGTGAAACCAAAATCTTCCCAGGGATTGTGCCTAAGAATAATACTGAAAAGAAAGCGTCGTGTGAATCATACAGTAGTAGTAATGGCAATAGTACTGCATTGCCCTTCTATAGAGCTACCTCACCATAGACTTCGAGGTACAGCCCAAACATGAACCCACTCCCTCAGCTTGACTGTGAAATACAGGTTTTATTTTAGAACTAGGGAAGCAAAAGTATGAAAGTGGTTTTGAAAGGTCACCAAGGCTGGAACAGGAGCCAGAAGGTCTGAATTTTAGCTTCATGTTGTGACTGTCAGCATACTTTCCGTTATTCGCCTTTGCAAACACCACTAGCACACCAACAGTTTGGCTTGCTGATATACAGCTCCCTGGATCTGCAAGAGTGGGTCAACTTCCATATCAATTTTTGGAAAATGCTATATTTGAGGAAAATGTGGCAAAGAAGCATTGAACTAGTTTGCCCTAGGTTATAGTGGGACTAGGATTCAGGATGCCCTCAAATTCTCTGCTTCAACCGCTGGCCTCCCAGTCCTCCAAGCACACACTTATCCTTTTCTCGCAAGCATGTGAAGGGGGATGTTTAGCTCAAGATTGACCTCACCCTATTGTCCTCCTACCCCAAACTGTGGTGAAGTACCTCATCTAAAGTCACTCTCCTGAGATGAACAGCAGATACCTGTGCAGAAGAGACACAAAGACCAGTCCATGCTTCTTCATACACCGGGACAGCACGGAGAGCAGGGTGGGCTGTAGCTGTGATGTGGATGAAGCAGCTGCTTTCGTGCACAGACTCAGCCCCATGGCAGTTCTGGAAAGGATCAGTATGAGTGTGGAGGGAGGGAGGAGGGCTGATGTTTTCCTGGGTGTCCCTCGTCTTCCTCAACCAAATCTCTGTAAGTGCTGGGAGCACAGTCTGCTGCAGAAGAATAAACTGCCCAGGGACCTACACTCTGTTTCAGCTCCCGGCACGTCAGTCCATTTCTGCAGGCTCAGCTCCATGTGACACTTGGCCAGATTATTCCATCTGCAAGTCCCTCTCCAGAGTCATCCCTGGGTGTCCCTTGATGTCCTCTGCTCTCCGCTTCGGCTGCCTCCTCCACCATTTGTCCTCTGTGTCCCTTACTGCGGCATTTGCCGATGGTAGCTTGTGTTGGAGATGCCCCCAGCCCCGCGGGGCTGTTTGCGCAGGGAGCCCTCGAGGCTGGGGCCATTTGAGCAGTCAGGCAGCTCTGTAGTTTGGAGCTTGAGCAGAGCTTTCCTGGTCCAAGTTACCTTCCCAAGCGGGTGGAAGAGGGATGTGTCAAAAGTGCATTGCCCTTCCCGCTGGCTTTGTTCTCTCCATGTCTGTCCCGTCCTGTGTTTCCCATCCCTAACGCTTATGCCTGTTGACTTGTGAGCTAACTTGAGCACATCTGCCTCGGATAGACCTTTAACTGCCTGACCTCCCCCTCAGGAGCTACTAAGACTTTCCATTGGTGTGTGCTCCGTTACCCACGCCATCCTGGCCCTTGCTTCAACGCATCTTTTCCTCCCGCAGGACCCTTTACTACTCTGTGCCTCCTCGGTAGATTTTGCAGTCACCAAATGTGTGGTCTTTCCAGCAATTCATACCGTGCAGCAGTCTGACCCGAGGCCCCCTGCTCTGTCCTCCTCTGTGGCCACGGGTGCTGAAGATAGACCTTGTCCTATGCAAAGGCATCCCTGAGCATGCCCGTGCCAGTGGGTGAGAGAATGTGCCCTTGCATGTAGCTTTTGTTCTCAGTGCACAACCCACCTCCCGGAGCAGCAGATAAACACAAACAGCCTTTTTCTGCAGTTTAATAAGCAAAGCAGAGCAGTGCTTCTGAGCCGGTTCTTTAACAGCAAGGGCATCTTCGTATCCTGAGCCTCATGTAAGTATATCTGTTGTCACGCTTTAGTCTTTCTTTTGTGTAACTTTATGTAGCAGCTCGTCTTAAACTTGTAAAAACATTTTATGGGAAATTATGCGTGGGAGGTGGGCAATTCCTTCCATGTATTGCCAGCTAATCTGTAATACCCTCCTTTATCATAACAAATGAGGCAGGTTTCTCAAAAGCAGTATCTTGTGCTATTCTTTTATCTCCTTCCTTTTGCTTTAAGTCTGGAGATGGGGTTCTGCCCTGGATGCGTTTTAGAGCACAAAACGCGGAGCCAGGACTCCTGGCTTCTGTCTTGAGCACTGGATGCTCACGGCTGTATTAAATCCTGTTTGTGCAGTATCTTTGTGAACTGGAAGGGGCTGTAGGTATGCAAAATACTGTGTTTAGCCATAAATGTTATTAAATGTAGAGAAGGAAAAAAAAAGTGTCACAAAATGCCCAAGAAACCACAAAACTGGAACTCTTTCAACTGTTCTTCACCTTGGGAAATAGAGGAACTTTTACATCCCACCGCTGCCTTGCCCTCCCACTATCCCAAAGTGCTTTGTACAAATGAAAACTCAAGGTTTTTGCAGATTCTTGGGACAAAATGTTTTGTACCCCCTGGGATCCGTCATCATTTCACACCTCTTCTGTTGAGCCATCACCACCCCGTCCTCCAGCCTGGTAGGTGGCACAGGAGATATCACATCATCCCTGTGGAGGAAAATTAGCATAAAAGTCTCTTGGAATTTGGCAAAGCACAGCTCTCTTTCTGCAGCAGGGCTCACGTCCCCTTTAATGGAAATTAAGTGTCTAAATCTTTTCGTCTTTCCCTCTTTCTCAGTTTTACTGTGTGC
Source organism: Ciconia boyciana (assembly GCF_034638445.1). Classification (NCBI taxonomy): domain Eukaryota; kingdom Metazoa; phylum Chordata; class Aves; order Ciconiiformes; family Ciconiidae; genus Ciconia; species Ciconia boyciana. The sequence continues at coordinate 53,039,023 of NC_132941.1, read as the reverse complement.
TCTGGAGTGAAGTTTTGTTGTGCTACATTTATTTCTCCTTGCCAAGACCTTTATGGCCTTGATTTAAACTAAGTCCAATCAGACACAGTGGAAGGCTGTCATATTCCAGTGCTGGGGATGGGCTTTGGGGGCTGTTTATCTTTTTTCCAAGGATAACAGCACGTTCGTGTTTGTGTTGTGTGTATGTCTCGGGCTTACACAAAAACTTAAGGATCTGATTCTGGTGGGTCATGCTGGCAGGTATCCAAACCCCGTAAATCTGGTCACTGTGCTTTTCCAAATGTTTATTGTGCTGTTTAAGCTTTTATGGGCTCTTGCGTGTATTACATATGGTCTGAATAAATGTAACGCAGTATTACTGTGCTTAGCTGAGATGCAGAAGAGCCTCCAAGGGGATCATTAGAGCTGGGGCAGCCGTTGCTGGCGATTGGAGATGAGTTTCTTGGTTGAGCTTTCCAGAGTTGGTGGCTTCAGCCCTATTCTGTTGGGTTTTAAATGCCACTTGATCTGAGGTCGCAGGGGTGGAAATAAGAGGCAAAGAGTTGCAATTTCTTGGATTCAGTTCAGGATTTTTGCAGCAAATCTCCCCTTTCTGAAACTCTAATAAAAATGACTGGATTTTGCATGTATTTGCTGTATTTCCTCTGTGCTGCTGCAGTGGACAGGTCTGCTCTGATGCCAGTGGGACTCAGGAGAAGCCTTTAGGAATCAGTGGATGCATAGCGGGGCAAAAGTCACCTGAGTCGCTGTAAGCGAGGAAACACCTACAGACTCTGTCTAAGAGCCAAGGCTGTGTTGCTCATTCAGACAGATGGCGAAGAGGATGATGCTCCCTGCCCCTCCAAGCCTACAGCTCTTCTTTGATCCTGGAGATCAAACATGAGCCAGCCTGACTGAGCCAGCCAGACTCTAGCTGGTGGGAGCAGGGGCAGAAACAGGCACATACAGGACTTGTGTTTGAGGGACGGCGGAGTGAAAGTGGTACCCGGCCCAGGCCACCTCACCCTCTCGTGTCATAGCCCCGGCAGTGTGCAGGGAGCGTGCATGCTGCTGGGAGAGTGCCACGGTCCTGCTGCTTCGCATCCTTGCTCTCTTCTATCCCACCTGGATTGAGGAAAGAAACTGCAGAGAAAAACCAGCCAGGCACTAGCCAGCCCCAACAGCTGTAAAAGCAGCCAAGCCAAGACCTTGGGACCTTCAGAGAATGTCCTGCAGTTCAGCTGTCGGCTTTCCTTCACTTGGCCAGTTGGCCTTCTGCTCTAAGCTCTTCTTCTAGCACTGTCACTTCACTTCCACCACTAACCACACTGGCTCCAGAAAAATATGGGCTTGCAGTTGAGCTTGCTGCCAACACTGGCTTTCTTCAGGTTGGGTTTTCTGCTCCCTCACCCCTGCCCTGCCTGGCTATTCAGATTGCAAGTTTGGGGGCAGAAACAAGCAGGTTTGTGTTTCTGCAGCAGATGTACAGGCCCCCATTTGGGTTGGCCATTAGGACTGATGTAACATATACCATCAATAATTGCTCTCTGCTGGGGGCACGGTGAAATAGTGGATGCTTCACAGAGGCATGGGAGAGGGATGGAGGAGGCAGATGGAGGTGGGACTGGAAGGAATGGAGGGAGTGCCAGAAGCACTGGGAATCTGAGGCGGTCCTTTGCCTCTGGAGAGCTGAATTTGACACTGCAAAATCTGTTCTGATTGCTTTTTATTTCTTAGTTTGTTTTTTATCAAGACTAAAATTCAGATATCCTCTCTGTGTCAGCTCAAATGTTGCACCAGTGGAAAAATAGCTAAAAAAGAAGTGGAGAAAATGTGTGTTTGCAGCCAGAGCTAGAGTGCTCCTGGCTGTAAAAATGGATGGTTTTCTCTTCCTTCCCTGTTGCTTCAGGCTGAGGATTAAAATGTGGGTTACTGCTGGCTAGGCTGAGATAGGAGCGAAACCTCAGGTAACTACTGCAACTACATTTAGAGACTTCCTTTTGCTAGGTACCTGATGCTGGATGCCGCATGCAGGGAGAAGGAGTGACAGCACATACTGCAATCCACTTGGGTGTGGAAGTGTTAATGTTTTAGACCCTGATCCTCAGGAGCATGGGGACACTGAACGATATCGCAGTGTTTTGACACCTAAAAGAAGCAAGGGGAAGGAAAGAGGGCATCTGTTGGGCTTGACAGAACCTTTTGAACCATTTTTCTCCGGATAGAGGTTTTTCCTATGACCTCTAAAACATGAATACATTTGGTGCAAGGTCATTTATGGAAGAAATCTCTTCTGCTGCACTCTCCTCTCTTCGACCTTGAGGCTATTAACATCTCTTGGGTCAAACAGAGACATGGGAAGGATAAATGTAAACAATGGGTAGCACTAACACTCTGGTTGTGAGGGGCTACAGCTTGCATGATACCGACAGCTTCACTTCACCCTGGCTAGTTGAACTGGGGAACTAATAATAGGAAATAATAGGAAAATAATAATCCTGGCATGCCAATGGCCTGCCAAACCCAGCATGCAGGCCTCTGAAATTCTCCCTGTGCCGTGCTGCAAGGACTTTCCTAAGGCTGCAGTGAGGGAGAGGCTGTGAACCACCTCCCCCAAGCAAAGTCCAGCACTCGGGGGAGATCCTGCAACAAACTCTCGGTTCTTGCTGCAAGGGCGGCCAGGTGGTGTTTGGCACAGCGAGCAACCTCTTAGGGGTTGTATAACGTTACAGGGCAGACACCATGTGCGGTAACGCTGTTGATGTCAGCTGAGTTACCCTGGGGATACACCAGTCCTTAGGTTTTTTTGGAGGTATGAGGTGGGGCAGCTTATTACTCAGCTTTGCATCATGCTGCAGTGCACATCCTGCTTTCTGCTGCTGCGCTTCTGTTGTTGGTGGTGCTGCTTTGACCTGCAGGAAGGGTTTGAACCTGCCTGTGCAGAGCTCACAGGAACAGAGGGATTGCAAAGTGCTGACTTGGCAGCTCAGAAACCTTCTCCTTCCCCTCACTCAGCCTGGTGACTCCTCAGCAGGCTGTTCCCATTAAAAGCTACGGTGCTTCTTTCACCTCCATGTGCAGCTGCTCCCCAAAACCTGTGGGTGACCCTGCTTTTTCTGGAAGGGAAAAAATAATGGTGACCGTGGGCAGAGAGACTGAGGGGAACATTACCTGAATCTGAGGTAGGCTCAGGGTGTGGGATCACGGCAGCAGATTTTGCCATCGGAGCTGATATTTGAAAACAGGTTTTAGGGTGACCTATTTATTGGATTGAACATTCCCAGGTTTGGAAAGTCAGTAGTTTGGAAACTGGAAAGCAAATCCCAGAGTCCTGGAGTGTTGCAGCCACTTGACCAACTACTATACGAAGGTGTTTAAAGGTGCATTGCTAATGGGAAATGATAACCAGGGTTTCTTCACTTCAGGATGTAAGGCCTGAATAGAGCCTGGGGTGTGTTGACAGCATGCAAAACTGGGGGACGCCTTGAACAAATTCAATATTTTAAGTATCTGGGACTTGCCTATCTGTAAAATTAAGAGACTAGGCTAAATTCATCCAACTTCCCTGAAAATAATGGGCTTTACTGGAACCCACCTGGCTATTTGGCTCCCTCAGGGCTTGGGGGTTTTGGCAGGAGAAGTGCCGAATGTGTGGAAAGTGCCATTATTGTCATGCAGTTTGTTGGCAGCTTTCTTTCGCCTGCAATATCCATCCTTGCTGATCATCAGCACTGCCAAGCAGGCACCGTACTTCTGTCTTGAGTGTGTCTGAGAGCAGGGGAGTAGGTAGAGGAGAAGTGGCACAGAGAGGGCTTTTTGCTGGAATAACCCACCAGCTTCCCTTTCCCTGCCCCTCCGTCAAACAGCCTCAGTGTGTGATGCTGAAACCTGAAGCCGGGAGGGACATGCTGCTGTTCAGCCACTCGCGTTCCCATCCGTCCTGTGCGAAGGCAGGAGTGAGGGCAGAGGGTTTGGATGTAAGCTCTCAGTGTGTTCCCTTAAGCCATTTCCAGTTGGGCTTGGGCTGCTTAAAGCCATGTATTCTTTTATTATCATTTGAAGAGGTTCATCCCAGCCACTTGTTTCTGCCTCCTTCTTCCTTCTCACTGGGGTTTCTCCCACGACTGCCCAAGTGAGAAGGAATGGAAATGTTAATTTGCTTCTCTGCAGTGCAGAGAGGGCAGGAGGGAAAATCAGGGCATGCAGGGGATCCACTTTGCAGGGGGATGCACTTGGAGAGGAGCTCTCAAAGTGGAGAGAAGCTGGTTTTGCCAGCAGAGTCCTTCTGTGTCAAGCGCAGGCAGCTCCGGGGCTCCCACCTCTTCCCCTCTCACACTGGATGTTGAATGAGCTGTTTGTGCAGCCCTGCGCAGCGCAGGGGACAAACTCTCTGGCAGAAGGGTGGGAAAAGGGAACAAATAAAGGATTTATAGTGGGGATGGTTTGTTTGTTCACAAACAGTCTGCTGCAGGCTTGTGCTCACAAGCCTGCACCAAACCAAAGGAGCTGCTCTTAGGCTTTCCTCCCTGTAAACACTTTGCTGGCGGGTCCCGCCGCAGGCATCGGGGCCAGCTAGGAAGAGGGTGGCAGGGGCGACCTGCTCCTGTGTGCCTCCTTCCTCTGCACGTCCCAGGGCTGCGACCTCCCCAACCTGCAGGGAGCAGGGAGGAAGGTGGGAAATGGGGTGACAAGAACAAGCTTCCTGCAGTGGAGTCGAGCTTGAGGGCCAGTTCTTATCACAAGAGAACAGCCCTGACGGGGACGGCCGGAGAGGATCCCGTCCCGCTTTCCCGAGCCTCCTGCCCTGCTCACTCTGCAGCTCGCCCACAGCACAGGAGCCTCGCTGACTCTGGCGTGCCGCCCTGCCAGCTTTGCCTGCAGATACCCGTGCATCCCAGAAAGAGTCGGGCTCATGACTTGGCAGCGCTGAGGGAAATGCCATCCAAGCCACATGAGAAGGAGAGGCAAGTTAGCACCAGGCCGCCTGGGAGCATGGCTGCCCGGGAGCACGGCTGCCCGTGGAGCGGCTACTGCTGCTGCAGGTATTGCGTTGGGAAAGCCAAGCCATGCCTGCCAGGGGGCTTGCTGAGCTGTGTGTGCTATGGCGGGCTGCTTCACCTCCTGCCTGGGCTCCTTCTGCTGTGCACTGGCCAGGTTTTGGCTCATGGCAGCTTCTCGGGCAGGACCCTGCTTTCCTCTGAAAACCAGAGGCCAACGCGTAGGGCTGACCCTATCCAAATTTTGTCTGAACACACTTCAGTCCTCGTTCATGTCTCCAGTGTGAGGTGGAAGGAGATGGGAGAGTAAGCACATGTCCCTTCGTCCCCCCTGCCTGAGGGGCAGGTTACACAGGAGCTGGGAAGCGAATTGTGCTGGGCTGGAAGTTCCCACTGAACGCAGAGCAGTCCCTGTGTCGCACGGCCCCGTGTCACTAGTCTAGGGTTGAACTGCCAAAAGCTGCCTTAGCTCTAAAAGCGGAGTGCGGTGCCGCAGGTGGAGCGTGTGGCAGCAACCTCAGTGTGAGAGTGGCAGCACCTGGGCCACCTGGGCAAGGTGGTGGTGATGCTCCCCAGAGCCTGCAGAGCAGTGGATTGTCCATAGGTCCTCTGCTCTGAACCTTGCTGGCTGAAGATGGCTGTTGAATACAAGGTCTGTAACATTTACTGAACTAAAACAACTTGAAGGCAAATGCTGTGATATCTAATGTGACTTAGCAGCTGCTGTTGGGCCCCCCCTTGATGAACTCCTTGTCTCTTTTATTGCCTTTTTTTATTGTTCCCTTATTCCAACAGCTATTCTTGTCAGTGGTGTCACAACACATTTGGTCTCCCAGCAGATCCAGTGTAGGGCTACCCATGGGCACTGCTGATCAGCCTGAGGTGTGGGTGGGCCAAGGTGTCCTCCAGAAGCAGTGTCAGGAGAGGGCTGATCTCATGAGTGCTGCTGCAGGGAGGACTCGTGAGGAGAGCAGCATGAAGTTCAAGAGGGTCAAAGCTGTGTTCTTGGAGACCAGGTGCCAGGGGATGAAGTGGACCCTTTATGCTGGCAGGAGGACTCACCAGTAGGGAGGGAACAGCTTCCTTTCCCAGTCTTGCACAAGCTCTTTCAGCGTGTCCTGTCCTTCATTCTTGCAGGCCACATTGAGACTGCGGTGAAATTGAGTTGGTGTCTAGTGTCTCCCTGCCATCGCTGGCATCTGTTTTACGAAGAGCTTCCCCTGGGAGAGGCCACTTCACTCCAACACCCGTTCTTCACTAGCAATGGCTGGCACAGCAAACTGAGCTCGCGGTGGGGCGGGCAGGGCTTCACCTGCCCAGTGTCCTTCCCTTCCCAGAAAGCCAGGAGAGGGCCTTCTCAGCACACTTCATTGTGCTGGGGGGCAGCCAGGGACATTAACAGGCACATCCACCCCCTGTCCACAAAATGCTCCAGGTTCAACATTGCCACAGAGGGCAGAGAATTCTGGCTGGTTTTCACACAAAACTTACCCATAAGTCCATTATGTGTCAAAAGCTGCTTGATGCAGGGAATAATATTTTGCTCTTGTGTGCATGTGTATATATGTGTAAATGTGTACAGTCCTGCTACCACAGATGTAGCTCACCATCCCTGTGTCTGACTTTCTATTTAAAAATGAATGGCAATGCTCAAACTTAACGGGCAACCTGCAGATCAGCCTGGCCAAAAAACCTCACCAACGAGACATGCAAACTTAAAATTTTTCAGGTTTGCACTTGGTGTTTTTCGCAGAACTCTCCTACCCTCTCGCCAAGCCGTGTTTGCTGCACAGTTTGTTGCAGCCTGTATACACAGCTGCGCTTGATGAGAAGGGGTCGGGCATGGGAAGGCCCCGTGTTACGGGCTCTGCAGGCAGCTGCTGCCCCGTTGTGGGGAGATGATGCTTTGCATGCATTTACTGTGCAGCAAAAAGCACAAGCTGAGCTGCAAAAAACTGCCTTTGGTTTGTGTGGATGTTGGACACGGTGGCGTGTGCGTTCTGCTCTCTCTGGGGATGTGCCCTGCCTCGCCCCCTTGCCATGCTCGTCTGGCGAAGCTGACTTTCTCTTGGCTCCCGCATCTCAGAGAGCAGGAATTCCTTGAGACAACAGTGGGAAAGCTGTGACATGTTGCTACGAACAGATATGAAATAGCTTTTCCACCTGGCTTCTTATTAGGTGTTACAGCCCTATCTTTTTCCGCTGGTCTTATGATAGTCATTTTTTTGCATTTAATAACGTTGCATCTAAGACTTGATGAGGGAATGGGAAAGAAGCAGACTTGCAGTCTTGTACATTAATACTAACAACTCCAGAACCACACCTGGATCAGACATCTGTAAGCATATGGAAGAGATTGAAGATTATCTAATTGTCTCTTTAATACTCGGTACTGGACTGAATCATCTCCCCAGGCCTGGGAAACTGTGCTGATCACCAGGCTCTCCTTGCTCCAGCTCCACTGAGCTAGAGAGCTGACTTGGAAGAGGAAACCTTTCTCATCCCCAGCTTTGGCTGGGCTGGGGCACTCGGCTGGGTTTCATTGTGGAAGGTGTCACTGGCTTGCTTGCGTTTTTGGCTGTGAAAGTCAGAGTGACAGCTCTTCTTACGGCCAGATTTCATGCGTGATCCTGTTAGGGGAGTTGTCAGCACCTAATCTGGGTGTTTGCTGTCATCCAAATAGTATTGCCAGTGCATTGCATGTGCAGCCTGACACACTGTATATTAATCCAGGTTTTGGCTTGCTTGCTTGACCCAGGAAGGATTAAACCACACCCCACATCTGCTGAGGCTCCCTTGGGCTGCTGCTTATTCACACTGATGCTCCTTAGCAAAGCTCAGAGAAGGTCTTTCCCTCCACAGCTTCCCAGGCACAGCTCTTCCCTAGGTGGCAAGGACTGCTCCTGCTTGTCCTGCATGCTTCCCATCCATCCATCCATCCATCCATCCATCCCTACCTCCCCAGCACAGTGGTATCTGCAGACCACATACAGTCCTTACGGGAATCTGGCAGCCAGCAGTGGATCACCTCTTAGGCCAGGCTGAGTTATTCCCTGCCAGGTCCTTCTCCTGCCTTGCAGTAAGACGAACAGCTGTCCACGTTGCTCCTTTTAACCCGGAGTGGGGAGCAGGTTGGAACCACAAAGCCTTTGAAAAATGATGGAACAAGGACAAATTTCCAATCAAAGCCCTCCAAATGCTGCTCTGAAGGAAAATTGCTCTTCATTTGTGGGTGAAATGGAAAACTCAGTGCAAAGGCAGGAGTGGTGCAGAATAAAGATTTAAGCAATCAAGTAAAGGAAAGAATGACTGCTCCTGGGGGAAGGGGAGGGGGGCCTGGGACCTCTTTAACCTGATTTAATCAAGTGACTTCTGATGTTTTACAGTTGCAAGCAACCATCTGACCCAGAGCTGGTCAATTTGCAAGCCACAGAGTTATGAACTGTTGGTAAAATGGTCTTAAGAGGGAAGTACATTTGCAATTATGAACTGAAAAACCTGAGCAACAGCTCTTGAGGTTTTAGAGCCATGTCCAGCTGCTGTTGGGAGACTCGGGATCTGCCCTTCTCACGGCCTCCCACTGGTCAGCAGCGCCCAGAGCAGTTCTTGGCCGAGCCCCCTCGGGCAGTGGCTGCCTTGGCCACGGGATGCGTCCTCGCAGGAGAGGAGCTGGGACTGCAGGTCCTGGGCAAGGTGCATCCTTACCCTACGCAGGTGGGTCAGTGACTTGGGAAGGGAGGAGAAGCTGGGAACAGCCCCCAGCGATGGAGATGCTGACCCAGCCTGAGGTGCTATGGGCTGACCAGGCTCTGATTTGAGCCAGCTGCCTGTGATCCCCCAGGCCTGGGAAGAGAAATTTCCTCGAAGCTTCTGAGAAGAGGCACCAGTCTCAGTCCAGTTACTTGAATCCATTAAATTTGTACTAACGTGTTTGTTCTCAGAAGTGCCAAGCATTCCCGGCTGTGGCAGAGACTCCCCTTGTTGCAGTGCCATCTTCAAACGGGATGTGCCTGAGCTAATTGTTTCTGGATTTGGCCAAGCGGAGTTTTCTTTCTCTTCTGGGAAACTGGCTGGTTTTGTGCCCGTGGTATTTGCAGAGTGCTGACAAAACCCCCTTCCTTCGCAATGCTGCCTGCCTGCTTAAGGTGCTGTTCCCTGGAGATGCGCTTTTTCCCTTTCAATGCTTTTGATGTATTTTCCCATGTTAGAAAAATTCAAAAAGGCATCATGTGAAGCTGGCTGGGGCCAGTGAGTGTTGCTGGGGGCAGCAGCTTTGATCCTCGGTGGGAGTTTTGCAATAAACTTGATTATGCATTTTTCATCATTTGCTCTGTGTGTGTGTGTGTGTGTGCCTTGCAGGTGGTACAGGCACTAATCCTGAAGCTGCACTCAGCACAGGGGTAAAACACACTCATAGTTTACCGCTGATCCAAATCCTTCTCATCCCCAGGGTAACTCTGCCTCGAGTTACCCTACATGAAATTTGACCCTGCCATCAAATAGCTAGGGAGCTGCTCCTGTGTTTAATCTCTCTGCCAGTGCCTAGTCAGGGCTTTTTGAAGAATTTTGTTGGTCTTTTTTTCCATATAAGCATTAGTTTTCTTTATGTGGAGTTTTGTACTGCTATCTGACCCGTTTACTTGGAAGCCTACGAGGAGGGCTTGAGTTGGAAGAGAGTTGGGTTTGTGATCTAAGTATGAGTCTTTCACTGTTAATTGTATTAGCATTCATAATTGTATGCACATTGCTAAACTATTGTCATTGCCACATGCTTTTAAAATATGGGGCAGGACATCAAAAGGGTTATGTCTGCTCAGAGATCAGCAGAGAAGCAAGAAATTAAATTGCCTGATACCTTAAAAACTATGATGTGGGCTGTTTTGCCCCATTATATCAAAAGTGACATAGGAAAAATAAGGCTGGAATTAGGCTTTTAAAGCTCATTAGCCTTTGAGATGTAATTAGCAGGAAGCAGGCTGTTCGATGGAGGTTTGAGGTGCCCTGCGCCTGCCATCACCATTGGGTGGGCAGGGGCTCTGCGTAGCCAGCACGGTGGGACCCTCGTCGGACGGGTCTGCGGCAGGCCTCATGGGATGAGTGGGAGGAAAGGGTTAAGAAGTCCTGGATTCAGATTCTCTCTCTGCTGCAGATTTGCTTTACGGGAGCTGCTTTGTCTCCCTGTACATGGCTTAGTCTGTATTTTAGCTCTCAGGCCAACTCCTGGTAGAGGATACCTGCGTCTGATGCGTAACGCAGTGATTCAGTGCTCTCTGATTCAGACTTTCCAAAGTCCTGCTGGTGACAGGGTAACGTCATCAGGTCTGCGCTTTGGAAATACATATTTTACGACTATGAAATACATGGGCATACGTGCATGCTCCATCCCTGGTCCTGCCAGCTGCATGTATCTATATATATTTGTATTTTCAGGTATTGCCAGTTTTGCCATGGCATGTTCAAGCATATTGAGCCAAATACATTTCACCAACCGCCCTTTTGGAAGGCAGAAGGTTTTTGCAGTTACGGAGCCCTGCTTGTCCAGGGATATTGGCAAAAGAGGTCGTTAGGGCAAGGGAAATGAAAGTGTTGCCTGTAACAGAATTGCAAACCTTTTGGTTCCCAGAGTGCTTCCCGCCCCCTGAAACCAACGTGCCTTGTGCATGCTTTGTGCATGGTGATGGATTGCACCTCACGGAGGTGACAGCAGGGACTTCTCAGTCCCAGCTGGAGAGTGTTTCTTCACAGCCCTGTGCCAGGCACAGCCCAGCATCTCTCACATAGGTGCTGTCTCTTTTGTTCTTTATCTGTGTAAATCCTGGCAGAGCGGGTCTCACTTCACGGACGGTGCCTGCACAGATGTTGCCACAGTGCAAGCAGGAATTAATGGTGCCTGGCCTCCATCAGAGCAAGAAGCATCGCCTCCGAGAGCACCCGGAGGATGCTGGGCGCAGCGGATGCAGCCGGCAGAGGGAGCGTGGACCATTGCACACTGTCTGCTTTTCTCCTGTTAAATGCAGCGCCCTGCAAACCGGCCTCTTTCTTCCCTTCTCTCGGCAGACTGCTAAGTGGGAACAGAGCAACGCGATAACGGATTGTTGTTTATGGAAACATGCCACTTTTAGTAGATTTACAAGCAGCTTTGTGGAGCTCCTGATCGCTCTGTATTTTTGTATTTAGTCCGTTACTCATCCTGATACATCGTTGGTATATGTCTGACCACAGCTCTAAAAGACACTAGCGGGGACATGATGGGGCCAAAGCATGGGAGATAGAAAGCAGCTGTCAGGCGGCATTTCTTTCAGGGGTTTGAGGAGTACCAGCAGGCTGTGTCAGCCCAGCAGTGACTGTTTCTCAGTGACTGACTTTACAGTCAGACTATTTTGTAGTTCCTTCAAGGCTCCATGGTTTAGCAGCTGCATAGATGGTTGCATTGCGTTTAGAGCAAAGTGAAATAACACTAGTTCTTCCCATCCTCTGCCACCTCACCCAGAGAAATTAGCAGCCTCTTTTGGGAGCTACTAGTCAAAATCCCACATCTGAACACCTCCGGACTTTCAGCAAAGTTTGAAACCAGTTCAGGAGCTGAATTTCAAGTCTACTTTTCCTGTGCCAAAACCTCCAGAGCTGAATACCTGGGAACTATGGAGGTGGGGTAACTCACGGACCAAATATACTCTGAGTTTTTCATTGTCTAATGCATGAGCTCTCCCAAAATAATATGTCTAGCATGGTTCATACCACAATCGCTGCTGTAATCACCACTGAAACCTGGATAGGTCAGAAATCCATATGTGGATCTGCGTCTGGGTGAATTTGGCAGACAAAAAGCAGTCCCCAAAAGGCAATTTCTTCCTATCAAATCATCTGCCAATTTTAAGTTTTGATTTATGCTTTTTAAGGTTACTGAGCTCTTTGCTGAAAGAGTTGAAGGCCATCTCCATTGGTGCTGTTATTGAATGAGCCACCTCAGGAGTGTGACTGGCTTCCAGATCACAGCGTAGCTGGGAGCTTATATATTTTACATGTGAGGTTTCTCTGCCTGTCTTGTTGGTCTCCTGCACTTCCTTAGCTCAAACAAGTGCTTCCAATTACAGAAAAGTATGTGACATACATCAGTCATGGTCAGGTTTTGTGCACTGCAGTTTTAAGTGTGTATGGGGTACAAGTGTTGTACTTGTACCTGCTCCTTTACCTGCTGCTGCAACCTAGGGTAGAGAGGAAATGTGCCACGTGGGTACGTAACCCTCCTGGTTTCTCTAATGGAACTTTGCTTTTGGGGTTTTGTTTTTTGGGGGTTTTTTGGTTTTTTTTTTTTCTTTTTTCTTTTCTTTTTTTTAATCTGCCCCTGAAAGAGGAAATTAATTAGGCCAGTTGGAAGTATACAAGGGCTGTTTTGCGTGGGGAAAACCAGAGCAGTTCTTAGAATTGCTTGGACAGTAGATGAGAGCATGGAGTAAGAAACCAGCGAGAGGGTAGTTAGTTTAGTTCGAAAGACTGGCTGACCAGAGCGTAAGCTGAGCTTAGCCGTCTGGAAAGTAGATCATCTTTCTGAAAGGCACAAAGAAGAAAAATAATGGCTCCAGATTCATCCCTTGTGTAATTCTTTTGAAGTTGGTGGCTTGCACCAGGATGATTTAACCCCATTAATTTTAATGGGTCACTGCAGTGTCCCAAGAGTTGCTTTTTGCTGTGCTCTGTTCTGAGGCAGAGATAAAGCAGAGCCTCGGCGTCTGGGCTTGAACCCAAGCTTGGTGTCCCCATAGGGCTGGCTTGGGCCCGTCCACATTGTGGCTGACTCCAGTTGGAGAGGGAAGAGGATGCAGGAGATGATGATTTGTCTGAGCCCCCGTCCCGTGATGGCTGGGTGCTGCCCGGACTTTGTTGTGAGCCATAACCTGCCTGAAAAGTGATATCTGGTCTGAAAACCAAGGGCAGCCAGGCTAAGAGCGCTCACTGGAGTTACCACCGACCCTCGCCCTGCTGTGGGGCTGCTGATCCAAAGTGATTAACACACAGAGACAAGGAGGTGTGGAGCGATGTGTCAAAGAAAGGAGCCTTAAATCGAGCAGGAACTGGCACCAGATGAGCCCTGGTGGGACTCAGTGGGCAGAAAGCGAAGGTCAGTGCCCTCGACACACGACAGGGACTCAGAGGCTGTGGCCAGGGACAGGATAAAGTGCATTTACCACCTATCGATCAAAGCAAGCCAGTCATAGCAGGAGTCGGCCATGCATAGTTAAAAAGCCCATGTATCACAGCGGGGAAAATTTAGTCTAGTGCCAGGAGGGGGGATGCGTGTTTTTCACCAGTTGTCAAACAGCTGAAAACGTGGCGGCAGACACAGCTGTAGTGCTCCGGCAGAAATAGTGATTGTGCCTCAGTGTCGTCAGGCAGCAGCATGTCATGCGCCGTGCTCGGCCCCTGCTCCTCAGGGACCTCAGAGCCTGCCTTGCGCCTCAGCTCTCCGTCCTCTGCGTGCCTCTCCTCGTGTGCCTTGCTCCGAGGGACATTTGTAGGAAAACAGGATTACTGTCCTATTTTGAGGGTTGCAGAGCTTTCACCTGACTCCCTGTCCTCTCATTTTGCAATCATTTCCAAGTCGTGTTGAAGTATTTACCAGACAATGGGAAATGAGCCATGAGGAGCAGACGGACCATAATGAAATGAAGCGCTAAATCTTCATGCAAATGTTCTTAGTAATACAGAGGAGAGGGAAGCCCAGTTTGGTGAAGGTCAGGTGTAAAGTCAGCCCTAAGCAGCCTGCTTTTGTCAAGGCATCAGCTGCTCTTTAGCATCTTGCAGAAGGAAGGGAAGAAGACCATCACCGTGTCTCTGGGTGTTTCTCTTGACAGCATTGACATGAGTGCGCAGCGTATCCAGGGAGAGGGTGGAGATGTGGGTCCCAGTAGGGAAGGATGTACCACGTGTTGCAATAAAAGTTGCTCAGTAAACTCGGTGGCTTAACTTCTTCTGATAACTCCATTTAATCTCATTGGTCTATAGTCTCTTCCTAATCACATATTGTATGGCAAACTCTGTTAATCACTTCATAGCTAATGCAGATCACAAAATCTGTCTGGATTGGCAAACTGATCTGTAAAACGCTTTATGAAATAAAGATGCATCTGCCCTTGAATTATATCTTCTGCAAAAGCAGAAGGGAGTGGAGCTCAGCTCTGAATAGAGAAGGTTGTTCTTGCAAGCATGTGGGCCTTCAAAAGACCATGTCTGCTGGTACCCAGCATATCACAGTGTAATATTTACATGTGAATGCACCCTATACATGTCTGTCTCTCTCTTTTGGAGGGAGAAGTGTCAAACGCAGAGGGTGAAACTCACTTCACCAAAGCCCCAGGTATGGTTGCAATTCACCCCAAGGGCTGTAATGAGTGCTGCTGCTGCTCTGCAGTGCCCGGGGAGGAATTTCAACCATGCCCACGCAAAGACAGGAGGAAGAGTCCCAGCAAAAACTGGTTTCTCTGTCAGGTTATTTTAAGTAACCACAGCAATTCCCTTCACATCACACAGCGCTGCCTGCATGGTCCTTGTGCAGTCTCTTCAAGGGTAGCACGGTCTGGCGGCACGAGGGAGTCCAAGTGCCGCAGGATTCTCCGGGAAATGAAGCCTTTTCCGTAGCAAATGAAGTGACTGAAAAGTGCAGGTTCTGCTGAAATGCTGCCTGTGTGTCCTGGTCCATGAGCATTGTCACCAGCCAAAGTCTGCGCTGCAGTGTGTTAGTACAGTTTGCTACCACACTTCTGAGCTCCTGCGATCACATCCTCAGAGCATCCTACCTATGGATAATCCAGCATTATTTCCCCAGATTATGTAGCTAATAATTTTAAGTGATGGGGAACTCTGAAAAAATTGCAAACTTTATTGAATGAAGGAGATACAAATATGCTGAGAAAAGTATTTGTTACTGCTCACACACTCTGCTCAATGTTAAATGTGAACAGATTGCAGCAGGTGTGAGGGGACGGGATACAGGCTTGGAAACCCTGGAGCGAGCCGAGGGAAGGCCTGTGAGAAGAAGAGAAAAATGCAAAATGATGATGAAATGCAAATATTTCTGCGACTGTGTTTAAGTGCAGGGTCGAGGGCCATCCAGCTGTCCGTTGGCCGCTTTCAGCCAAAAGACAACAGAAAGCAATGGATGATCTCACCCTGCTCCTCTTAAATCGACAAATCTCCTCCACAGTTGCTTAAGTATCAGTTTTTCTAAGGTTATTCTTCGCCAGCTGTTTGGCAAAGCCTGATGTGGGATGAATGTTTTCTTCTCTCCTCTCGCTGCTTCCTCATAATGCAGGCAAGCGCTCGGGTGGTTCAAATGGCCGCAGACGGGAGGTAGGACAGCCCGGACCTATTTCAGAGGTTTGAAAGTGTGTCGGCAGAAAAACCCTCAGCGTGAGGCCAGCTTTTGGGAGGATAGTGCTGACGTACGGCTTGCGGGGATCAAAGCCCAGGAGAAGCTCAAACAGGGCTGTCTTTGAAACGCTGGATCCTGCAGATATAATGTGGTGGTTTTATCTGACCTGTGAACATCTCTGACAAGGCATCAGGTCATTAGTCTTGTGCTTGTTATTGTAGCATTTGCTGGAATGAAACACTGGCATTTTTAAATCACAGCTATCAAAGCGTATCATAAATTGTAAGCAGTTTCTTTTCCTTTGTTTGAGTATATCCCTGTGCCAAATCATTTGGTGCTCATATCTTCTAAATTGGGCATGACTTTACCAGTGAAAAGCTGTGACCGAGCATAAAATAATTATTTTTTTTAAAAACAGAGGTGCAAAAACACCGTGTATTTCCTAAAAAAATGAATGGAAAGTGACCCCTACCTCTTAAAACAGTTCTGCTTCCAGCCTCTGATAATAACTGTGTGTTTGACTCCTGAAGTGCTAAAAACTCTGCTTTTTGTAAAGTGGAATTTAAAAGACTGTCACTCAAAAGTGTGTGTGTGTATATATATATATATATATATATATATATATATATATACACACACTGTGCAGTTACTCCCACCCACAACCTGATTTTCTTGCTTCTAAGAGCTGTGACACGTTTTTAAGACGAGCGGTGTATTTTTAAACTCACACTATGGCATGAGATGAAGGTCGGCCCAACTGAGTCTGAGTGTTTGAGGGACTGAGAAATTAAACCCCGGCCTCCGCTCTTCCTTTGCAACTTTGGGCAGGAGCTCTTTGCTCAGCTTGTGTTCTGTGAAATGCTGTGGCAGCTTGTCCCTGCTTCTGAGGAGAGAGATCCACCCAAGTTTCTGGGTGCTCAGCTGTGAAGATAATATGGCCACGGTTGCATGAGCGACTGGGTGCTCTGAGGTCTTTCAAGTAGGGTCTGTTCCCAGGGCTTCCCAGCCGGAACTGCAGTTTTCCTCCTGAGATGTTCCCAACTTTAAGCATTGAGCCAAACTGCACATGGAGGCACATTTGCAGCTCTCTTGTCATCGTTCCTGTTATTTTTCCAAGTCCTCTTTGGGAGACGGCCTTTCTTTGGGCCGGCGGTGAGCTGCAGCCCCAGGACGGGCGCGTGGTGGGGCCCATCTCTGTGCATGTCCTCCTTCCGTGTGCTCCGGGAGGTCAGCTGCTTTCACGGCTTCCTCGCCTGCCCTTTGAAGACCCTCAAGGCAGGCAAAGGAGGGGTCAGGGACAGGGTATAATGTTTGCATTTTGGACTGTTTCTCCGCTGGTTAGAGCAGCTCTGCAACCTGTTGGGCATGAGGTGGCCTGCAGACTCTGGGGGAGTGGGGGCAGGGAGGTGGCCAAAAATCAGTGACCGTCCTTCTCCATCACCATCCCAGATTTCTTTTGGTACACGTAGGGCTCTAAGACATTGTTTACAAAATGTTTCTTCTTGGGTAAAACTGGGGCACTTTTCCCTTTTCTGTGTCTTTACTGAGAAAAGGGTTTTGATATTGTTATCACAGTAAAAAAACGAAGCAACTTATTCCCTACCACAAAACCTTGCATTCTTCAGCATAAAACAAAGACACATAAATAACCAGCACAGGGGACATGCCTGGCCTCTAATGTATGTGGAGTTCACTCTTCCAGACCCTTGGTTTCTTCTGAACAGTGATTTAGAAGGAAAAGCTTTTATCTAATCATGAGGTAGGTCTCTGCACAGCTCCCCGGGCGCCGCTAATGGATGGGATGCACAGCAGAGCTTGAATGTTTTTTATTCTAGCTGGGTAAGATGGATAGCTGAGTTTCTGGTGTTGCACACACTGTTGCTAGGTAGGTCAGAGTTGGGTTTTGTGCAGGGCCTGTGATGTCTGTGTAGTGATCAGAGCAATTTTGCGTTATGTTGAGGTGTGTGTTATAAGGAGGGGAGGGAGGCAATCAGCCACGGAGGGGATGACAGGTTGAGGCCAGAAGCGGCAAGGTGAGGACGGGTGGGTAGCTGGTGCTGGAGAGGCAGCGGAGGCAAAGCAGAAGGTTCCAGGAATTAGCTTCGGTCCCAGAGGATGACTGGGGAAGAAATCGTTAATAAGTAGGTTATCGGCAGCAGGACACACCGTTTCATGCTCTGATTCATAATCCCTACTGCTGCATCTCGTGGCTGGTGTGCCCAGATCCTAGTTTTGAATCTTGCAGTATTTTACAATGAGAGATTATTCAAAATAGCACTGAATTCAGACTCGATACTGGGAGCTAAGAGCAATGCAGACCTTTGCATTTCACATTTACAGTTGTTTCTATGTAGCATGATTGCGACATAGTATGATATCCAGTGTATGTACTTGGCTGGACACCGCAGTGTGGACTTCAGGATACACAAACCTCCCCAGGACCTCAGGGATGCTCTTCTCATCCTGTGGTAGATGCAGCTCCGCGGGGAGGAGCTCACCGCCAGGCATAGCTCGGCATGCCCCGATAGGAAAGGCAATGTTCCTGCTGAGAGAGTGGTGTCTTATCATCCAGCTTCTGGCATTTCAGGTAACAAAGGGAGAAAATAGCGCACAAAAGCCGATTGCAGGGCATGACATTTGCAGAACCTCGTTGATATTCTGAGCTTGTGAATTACTGAGCGAGTGAGATCAACAGCCTAAAAGGAGGGGGTGGAATTCCTGACAATTGATAACATGTTCCCTTCGCCCACATCTGATATCTATATATCAGATAACGTGAACAGTTACAGCAGTAATAAGCTGCCAATGGCCATTTAGCTTCAAAAACATAGAGATCTTTCATGTTGTGGGCCAGAAATACCCCCTGAATCAGTGTTCATTTTGAAGGAACAAGTAATTTCTCTTTTAGCCGAATTAAAAGGTCTTCTTCTATAGCCAGCTGAATGGATGGAAATAATTAAATTCATCCATTATGCCTCTTCACTTTTATGAACCTAGAACACAGCAAAAGATACTGGAAATACCACACACACACCCCCTTTGGAGATGTATGAGGTGAATTAAAAGTTAATGTCTGGATTGAGAATTGGACAGGAGTTACATAAAAGGAAAAAGGAGAAATTTACTGTTTTCTGCATGAGCAGGTCTGAAAAAGATCCAAATTTGTATCTGAACAGGACTGCAAAATTTTTGGTCTATTCAGACATTGCACTGTTTCATGGTGTGTGATGGCACTTCTGTGCCTTGATGCCTACAATCCACGTATGTTTTAAATGCGTATAAAAATATTATATTTTCTTACGTTTTCCAGAGTTATTTAATATTTAATGCTGGTCAGCTTAGAAAGTCAGTTGACATGACTTGAGGTGTTCTGGGGCAAGTATATAGGCATATATTTGAGGTCAACATGGGGTTTTTGATTTGCCTTGTAATTGAGTAAGGCTCAAAAGGAAGTATTAGTATGGATCCACACATGTACTAGCAAAAACATCTTCTGCCTCTGCAAAGTGAGTTTTAAGTTCAGTGTTATAATCTGTAAGTATGTGATCAAATACCAACCAAGCAAAATTTACTAGAAGTTTTGATAATTTTGAGTATGGGTCTATAAAATTTAGGGTATATCTGTCCATCTCTAGTCTCAGGAATCTTATACTGGTCCAGGCTGAAATAGCTGTGCTATTTTCTTTGTTTCCTTCCCAAAATGAACTGAGCACTGAGACTGAAACAATCTCTTACACCATCTTGAAGTATAGGGCTTTTTTTATTATTATTATTTCATACCTACAGTACGAAAAATAGCATTGCTATTCACTCATGGGGTGCTCAATAAATCCTTGTTCAGGGAGTCCGATACTTCCAAGGGTGGAGTACTCAGGAAGCTTTGTGGTGCTTCTTTGCAAATGCCATGTAATTTAGCTCTTTAACCTTTTGGGAAGCAGAGAATAGTGGGACCTGTTATCAGAGTTGGGTATTTGAAAGGGGTTATGGTCATTACCTTGAAAAGTAATCCTAGTGTTTGAAAGGTTTTATCTTTGGGAAGTTGTCTCTATTTTTCTGGCTTAATTGGTGCCTGTCAATGATAATTTGGAATCATTTAATGAATCCCAACAGTTTATTGGGCAAGACAAGTTCAAAACTTCTTTTTTCTTTTATGTTTTAGTGTTAGAATGACAGAGGATGTTTTAAGACTGCCTGATGCTGGTAGGTAATCAGGGAAAACAAGTCTGCTTTTAGTAGTTGCCAATCCAGCAAAATTTACTAGATGCATTTACTAGATATGTTTTGGAGTTTTACAGTTTCTGAAAAAGCTCAGTTCAAAGGACAGTGATTAGAAAAATTTCCTAGAGTTCATGAACTCACAGTAGATCTTACATGCCGTGATTTATGTCTGACTAGTAAATTAAAGAACCCGATGACTTGAAAGATCTTTCCATGTGCCGCTTTGTAGAAACAGGCAGAAAACAATTCCAAGGTATATAAAATTGGTGTCTTATAGAGAACTACATTACTTTTTAGTATGCTGGAAAGACATTTGATGTTGCAATACAGTTAACTGAGGACATGCTGCTGAGGCAGATTTGGGAAGCGGCCGTGTTTTAATCTCGCTGTCCTAACTGAAGGAAATGTAATGAGGAAAGGAAAGACTACAGTCACCAGATGAAGAAGTCGGAGTTCATAATATAGGCTTGATCTTGTCTTCCCACGTGCATCGTAAGTTTTTGCCTCTCCTGGAAAAAATATTTACCATTCTTAGGGCCATATGTACAACAGATGATTTTAAAAAGTCAGGAGAGAGATATACCACTAAAAGGGGATGTAAAACTAGCTAGGGCAATAGGGTATTTAGCAGTGCAAAGTAAGTACAGATGCAATAGCCATCTGCTGTCTATGCACACTGTGGTCTTAATCTTTCAGGTCCTACTGCCCTTGGACATGTAGCAGGAGCAGCAAGAGAGAGAGGTCCAAGCAGCATGTTGCTAAAAAGCCAGATGAGTATGCAGAAGTGCTAGACACCATAAGAACAGCACCAGAAAGGAATGCAAAATTGTATAATACCAAGCATCTGGCACGCTCTCCTTTATACTGGGAGCTCAGAGGTCTAGCAGGGCCCAGGCCATGTCTGGAAACGCCTGTAACTCATTTCTTACTTTGCCAATTTAGAGCCTTTAAAATGTCAAAAATGCCAGTGGCAGCCTGGGAATTCCCTCTGCAAGCCTCCAGCATGTGGGCTGGTGCCAGCGCTGGCACCATGCACTGGGATGGGCTGCAGGGAATTCCGGGGAGCAACACCGAGACCCGGTACCCACCGTGGGATGGTTTTGAGGCTGGTATGGGGCAAAGGAGAGCATTCGGAGGAGGCTGTGAGTGGGTATCCTCACGGCTTGGGCAGTCAAAAGGAGAAGGGCAGACAGGATGCTCTGCTTTGCCTTCCCGGTAGGCTCCCTCCAGGGTCCTGTTCTTGTGGGGTTCCCCAGGGCTCGGTGCACCCAGCCCCTGCAGATTCATCATGGGGAACCGTGCTCACAGGTAGGATGTGGCCTGTGAGTGTATGTGGGTCGAGGGGGATTGCTTGTGCTGAGGGCTTTCCCGCAAGCAGGAGGGGAGAGCAGGAGGAAGGCAGCCCAGACCACTGTCGTTTGGGTCACTGCTCCTTTCTCGGGTCCCTCTGCCCCAAGATGAGAAGCGAGAAGAAATGGGACAAAAAATAGTTGGATTTTTTTGTTGTGTTTCTGTTACTTGTTTGGCAAAGGGGAGGTAAAGGGGTGATCTAGTAGCAACCTACAGCTTCTTGAAGGGGAGTTACAAGGATGTTGGAATCAAACTCTTGCTGGTAGTGGCAAACAATACGAACAGGAGCAATGGCCACAAACTGGTGTGGGAGATTCAAACTGGACAATAGAAGAAACTTCACAGAAAATAGTTCCTTGTTTTCCTAGTAGTTACCATCATTATTCTCTCTGGCATATGGAAATGTGGGAGAAGAGTCGATGTGCTGTTTGAGATCCTTTATTTCAGGGATTCATCGATTTTGGGTTGGTTCTTTGCTTAGCAACACCATAAGCAAAGCAGCAGAAGTGGCTGTAGCACTTACCACCGCTGGCAATACACCTCCTGGCCATAGACACTTCACAGTGGCTCCTGTCCTTTAACTGGCATCTGTCCCCTGGTATGAAGAGACTGGCTCTAACCTATGCCTGGGGCTGGTTGGATGCCACTTGGCAGGTCAGGCCAGGCCATCAAAACTTTTGGGTTGCTGTTGCACCCCTGGCTTACTGCGTGAGCTTGCTTAGTCACCATTTCTACATCCCTCATCTCTAAACTTGTGATGAGGTGACTCACTCCTATTGAATGCATGCTCGATTTTATTAGATAGTCATCAACATGTTTCATATGCTTTCTATTAAAGAATTGCATGTTTCTTTCCTTGAATATATTCTGGAAACAGCTTAGGTAAACAGCTTAGTCAGGGGAAGCTCAGTACCCTTTACCAAAAAAAATATCCTATAGGTTGTCTCTTGTCAAATACTGGATGCAGTGTATGGGAGAATTGGGAATGATGAAGTATTTACTCAAATTGCTAGTTTCCGCTGCATTGAAGTCAAAGACACGGAAGGCACTGCAGCATTTATAACTGATTTCCTGAACAGTGTAGCAAATTGAGATGAGAGCCCTTTTCTTGTAACTCACATGTGCAACAGAAATCACTTAGCTAACATAAATCAGGGCTAAATTGCTTTTAAAGGCTCACAAAACATTTCTGAAAGAGACAGGATGAGGAAACCGTTTTGCCACAGCAGAGTATGTCCCCATGATGAGTCCTATTAAAGCTTGATCAAAGAGCCTTATTGGCTTTTCATTAGAGCCTGGTTATGTATAGTTGAAATTCAGCAGTGTTTTCAACAGAATAGGCACAGAAATATGCACAGGAGGTAAATTTAAGCAGGAATCTAGACCATCAAAGTATGTGATTAAGGACAATTTAATGTGCTGAGTAATGCAGTGTGATTTGGATGTAATTTATCCTAATCCAGTCTGATCTTTTACAGGAGAATATATTATAAGGCCACAATTAGGTGAGACCAGGGCCCCATCTGGCCTCCTGTCTCTAACAGTGGCTTACAGCCAATACAAGAAACAAAGCAAATACAGAGTGAGCTTCCCTTGTGTATCCTCTCTGCTTCTGGCATTCAGCAGTTATGGGACTTTTTGGGTCAAAGCATCCAGAGCATGGAGTACAATAGCCACCATTTATCCTTGCTTCATGAATTTATCTCATTGCTTTTTGAACCCATGCCTAGTTTTGGTGATTACAATGTCTAACACCAGTGAGTACCATGATTCAGCTGCATTGCATGCAGAAGCTCTTCTCTTAGTTTGACTCAAACTGCTGTGCTCCAAGTATTCTTCCTGGTGCAGTAATTCAGTGGCAAAAGCCTTTTTGGACAAGCTATGTCTGGACCTGGGGCTGAGGCTTGGAAATCTGTAACTTGCAAGTTTTCTCCTCTTCCTTCTCTCTCTCCTTTTCCAAGGACTCTCTGGGATGGGAGTTTTGGAGGTGACATTGTTGGTCTCCATGCACGCTCCGGCGGAGGTGGTGGTATCCTGCCTCCCGTGAGCAGGCACAACTTGGCGGGCGGTGGGCGATGTCTGCTTCCAGGGAGGTTATCTGTAGGGGGGCAGTGCCACCATGGGATGGAGGAGACAGTGGCCGTGCACCATGCATTTAGCTCTGGGCAAAGTTAGTCTGAAACAGCAGAAGGAAGGTACCCCCAGAGAGGGACAGCAAAGGGACTCTGCCTTTTCTTATAATCACCATTCGGGCTGCAGTTTGGAAACCCAGATGGACCATGTGGTTGCCAATCAGAGGTTGGACCCAAATCTCCTATGGAAACTAGAATTTGAGGGACCCACCCTCAAATCAGGAAGGGCTCAAAAAAAAAAAGATTCAAAGCCTGTGCTGCCTTCTTAGGCTTTTATCAGATTCATATGATATATGTGCAAGCTCATTAGCCTGACTAGTTTATAAGGTATATTTCAATTTATGATTCTGATATTCAGTACTTAAGTTGTAACTATGATTAGATGCATCTTTGAAACATATATTCTATCTGCATGTAGATGTGTGTAATAAAATCCCAAAGTGAAGAGCACAACTGGAAAAGCTGCACATGAGAATGATTAATTTTTATTACCTTGATTTTATCACTCAGCATTTATGCTGTAAAGGCTATAATAAAGTGACACATGCTTGGTCATTGTAAGACAGAGATAAATTTGGCCTCCCCACAAGGGACAAGCAAGGTCAGTTTAGAGGAGGTGAAGAGCATCTCCACCCAGAGTTCTTGCTAAGGTAAATATATTTTTCTGTCCTGTGGTGAAATTTGCCATCTGAAGGAATAAACAGGGTAAAACAGAAACAGATGAGGATGTGACTCTTAGGCAAGATCTTGTTTTTATACTTCTTTCCAGGAAAAAGCTTGCTATAAACATTCATGTTGTCTTTTTCAAGGCTGCTGAAGCCTTGCAGTAGAGGATCACATGGCGTTAGCTCATTGCCCCAGTGTCCTGCAGCTTCCAGGCTGTGCCGAGCCATCTCTCCCTGGTGCCGGAGAGGCCGGGCTTTGCTGTCAGATCACCCTGCCCCGTCTCTCACAGCCTGGTGAAACTCTGAATGTGCGATTCGAAAGCCCTGTCTTCTTCCAGGAGGATAATTTCATCATAAAAAAATATAATTATGAAAAATTCAAGAGGCTAATTCTGCATTTCTTCAGCCCGAGCCAAATACTGAAGTTGCACTCTGGAGCCAAGCGATCAACTTCACCGCTGAGGAATCTTGGGACAGAAATCTGTGACATTCCCCAATCATTTAGGGAAGGGGCGGGATGCCTCGAACCCATCTCTCGTCCTTCTACACCCTTTTCTACGCAAAAAATGAAATGGTGACAGCCGCCCCCAAACACCGTGGGTCTGCATGAGGCTGAGATGGTCCATGGGGGTGTCATTTGTCTTGCAGCTGTCTGCATCCCCTGCACCTTGGACTTGGTGGCAGAGCTCAAGTTGTGCTGTGTGGGGCTGATCTCCATGATCCTCTGAGTGCAGAGGAGAGGACACTGGTTTTCCTTATCCTGCACCTCCCCTTCATGATACAAATCCATGGATTCAGGTGCAGGGAGCATTGCTGGAGAGGAGGTGGTGCCCATCTTGTTCCAGCCTTGACTTTTCTGTGCAAGCTAAGGTTACTAGTGTAGGGAAGATCTCTTCTGCACTTATAGATGAGTTTCCAGTGTTGTGCTTGGAGTTTCTCACAGAGAACTTGGGTTGACTTTTACTTTGTTGGGTTCAAGGGAGCTGTCAGAAGTCAGCACTAAATCAGGACCTCCAGCTGGGTCCTGGTGAGCCAAACTGGGCCACCGTCGTTATATGATGCAGAGAAAACCACTGCAGCCTAACCAGAAGTATATAGTATATAAAGCTGTGCTTTTTGCTCTGTGCTAGCATTACTGCCATGCTGTGAAGACAACAGAAAGGTGGCAGGAAGGCAAAATTCTCTCTTTTGTGTTGTCTCCATTCTCTTAAGGAGCTGTTTGCACAACAGTGGCTTACCCTGCCTAGCAGCAAGCAGAGACCACTTCCAGCCAGCAAGAAATGCCTGGGTTTGAAGTCAGGTTGCCAGATTTTCTTCTTGCCCCTCAAGTCGCTTTTGCTCGCGGCAAGGAATTCTGGAGTCTCGGGACCGCCACAATGGGGCCCTTTCTGATGGGGCTGGAAAGCTCGACCTCTGCTCAGAAAGGACAGATTCATGTTCGAGAGGGTTCCACAATGCAACGATTTATATCAGGAAATGAGCAGAATATTTTATTAAAAAAAAAGAAAAAGAAGGAAAAAAGCCTTCGTCTGTTTATTTGGCTTGGGGAAGAGATCAGCTGTGCTTTTATGATTTCAGAGGATGGAGTGCTGGAGGGCGAAAACGTATAGCTGTATGCACCCATGTGTTTGAGTTTGTGTTCCTGATGCATAACGTATAGAGTCAGTTTTGCTTAATTACATGTCATATGGGTCTCAGAGCTCAGTGGGAATGGAGGTACCTTCATGCACATGGTTACACTTTTGCACTTTGAGTACTACCAGTGTGAATTTTAACCCTGCACTCTCCATATAGCTCCTGTGTGTTGTATTGTATTAAGATGTTCGGGTGCTCCTCCAGCCATGGGCCTTGGTGACAGGCAGGCACCTAGTGACAATTCGTGGTCACGCTTGATTTTGTGCCTTGTCTCAAATAGAAAATGTCAGTCTGGCTGTTGAGGAAAGTCAGTTAGGGGAGTTCAAGAAGCACATATATTCTCAAGGCTCAGGTTTCTATACATGTAAAGAGCAGTAGCAAAGTATTTTTGCATTGGTTTACTTTAAAAACACTGTCACAGAATCTGATAGCAGCGCTAAGAAAAACAGTTTGTGAAAAAGCAGTCTTCATTACTGACTGCAAACTGTATGAGTGTTGGGAAGGAGAGAGTGGACTTTCTTGTTAAAACATTTCTGTGCTTTTAATCTGCCTAGCAAATCGTTGGTGATTAAATGATAATCCGAGTTGTTTGTTTGAAATGTCATATATCTCCACCGCAGCCTGCCCACACCACTAGAGACTTTTAGGAATTAAGGAGCATGGGAACATAAACGCCTACAATGTATTTAAACATGAATTGGCAAAAGCCAACAAATACGGAACAATTTTAATTTATGTATTAAAATACTCTAGAGGATACAGATTAACCTCCATTACTCAGGGTTTGTCACTGTCTCATCTGCTTTGGACAGCAAACACTGAGAAACAGACAGAAAGATGATTTACTCTCCCTTCAGCGTCTGTCTTGTCTGATGAAATGTCTGCTGTGCAGCTCGCCCAGCCGTGCTCCTCCGTGGGTCTGACAGCTCCTCATGCTTTGCAGGCACTGTTTTCTCTCACGATTGAAACTCATGGTTGTCTGAAGTCTTTGCTAAATGAGTTAAAGCTGAGCCTTGCTTTACTGACAGGCAGAGGCCCTGGGCTAAAAGGTGACATATCCGAGAAAGGAGGAATCCCACAGAGTGAGCTTGCTGGGTCTGCTGTCCCGTGGCAAAGGGGAGAAGCTTTTAAAAGAGCCTTTGCATGACGGGTACCGCAGGGATGAGGTCCCCCGACTGAGTACATCACCTCCAAGGGGGAGCTGTGCAGGAGCCAAGTTGCAGCCTTGCAGCCCCTCTGTTGATGCAGTGCTGCTCTGCAGAGTCTCCTGGTTCCTGCAGGAGGCTTCTGCTGAACTGCCAGATCTCCGTGGAAGATGCAGGACAAACCCTCTGGGCCAGATACAAATCAAACTGAATTAGAAGTATGGCTAAAGAGATAGGCTCAGTCCATCACAGATGCACCTAGTCACCTCCAGTCTTCTCCTCCACTTGGAACATTTCTTAGGCTTTATTGAACAAATGGCAGGATACTCTTCATTTGTTAAACAACTTTCCAATTACGCCACTGCTTGTTTGTGTATATCTGTATGTGTTTAGATAGATGAAAACACACACGCACACAGCAATGCTTATTAATTCTTGCTGAAGACGGCAGCAAAGTCAGTCCCTAAAGGAAGGATGTGCTGTTAAACTTTTCCATAGCATTGTTAATATAACCTTCGTAATTAAATTAGATTGCAAGTGACATATAAATTCAATGACATATTTTTATCTTTCACAAATTTCCAGACTGCCTGTGGATAGCTTAATGTGATAACAAGGCAGTGAGCTCTATAGCAATGCTCGTGGCCTTCCTTTCACATTCATTGCTAGATTTCAAATGAGTAATGTTGTCCTGGTGTAATGCTGATGAGAAAGAAGATCCAGCCTCCCTCTCCTTTGTCATTAAAGCAAGAAGAGTGTGTCCAGCTTGTGTGACATGCCCAGCACCGGCAATATTTTAATATTGTTAGCAGCAGGAAATACTTTCCTTGCCAGTAATGAGGTTCACTGTCAGCTAAAGGTGGTGCCCCACAGGAAGACTTTAGACAAAATTGCTATATTCTAATACAAAAAAGGCTAGAAATATGCTATTTTTGTGAAAAGCGTTTGTTCAAGTATGGAGTAATCCTGGCTAATGAAGAAGGGACCTGCTAGTGCTATTTTTAGTTCCACCCGTTGGTTTCACTGCTATTCTTGGTAGCTATGGCTGGAAGGGAAATTAGGATGGTGGTGTTGTTCTCTTAGAGAAATGGAAGAAGAATAGAAATATGAGTATGTATATAAAGATAAAAAGATAAAAAGAATAAGAGCTTAAGAGAAAGTGAGCTTCCCTGTGTAGCTGCAGACATGACATTCATTGAACCTTTCCTTGGAAGGGTTTTTCTTCTGCAAGGCCAGGTTTCTTGTCTGATTTAAGAGCTAGCAGTGTGCCGGCTGCAGTCTGTATTGCAGGAGAAGATCAGAGTTTCTACTTGGAAGTTGTTACAGTTAAGAGAAACCATTAAATAATTTCCTTTATTGTTTTGGAGACATAATCCAATACTTCAGCCTCACACTAATGCTCCTCTGAAAATGGTGAGGCTGAGAGGTATTCACCTTATAGATTGTCACTTGGGAGAGGGAAAAGACATCAATAAATCACATGCAGAATAACAGGACATAAAAAATAAACATGAAGTCAGGCAGGGCTCCTTGCTGCTGCTATTGCAAAGCAGCAGCACAGGCTTTCTTCATTAGCAGAAAAGAGGAGAAGAGTACATATACAAAGAGCACTTTACACAGCCAGAGAGATTATTTGCTATACCTTCTTTGCTTTCTATTTCAACAGTGATTTTTTTTCCCATCCTCACTGGGAGGAACAAGTTTTGGCTTTCAGAGTTTCACTGGGGAGACGAGGATTTTATTTCAAGCTCCATTTTATTTGATACTGCTTTGTGCTGATTTTGTGAGTGAAATATGGATGTACAAAAAAGTGACAAGACAGGGAGACATGGGGTACATGGACTTCAGGAACTCCAAAATCAGAACCTGATAAAACTTGACTTTAAAACTTACAGAAAGAATAAATGAAAAGATAACAACTTGCCCAGTAGGTTGATTGTTGGCGTTTTTCTTTTTGAGCAAGCCTCTTGAGTTGGGGGGTGGTGGTGATTCAAATAAATATTTTGTAATGATCATTCAATTTCTTCTATAAGGATGATCTTGTGCTTAAGACTAGAAACTAAGACCAGGAGTTGTAGGTTCAATTGCCTTCAAGAGTTTGAATACACTCTGGATCCTCTGATGATGCTAGTTACCCTTCTGATCTCAAAGGGACATCACTGAGAGCTACTTGCTGCTTCATCCTCCTGTAGCTGACCCTAAATTGCTCAGCCATGGACTTTGCAGTGACAGTAAGGGGCTTTTTCCCTCTTCAAACTAACCTAAAGGTTTGTTTTCACCATGCAGAAGCCATGAGAGAAGCATTGATGGGGTTCATTGGACCAGAGCTCCTGGCCCACATGAACGGTTACTGCCTCTGTTGGCACCATGTTTGCCATTGACCAGAAATGTGGCTTGCCACATCATATTGAGGACAGTGCTCTGTGCTTGCATTAGTGGTGTGATGTGGGATGTGTCTGCCCATTGCAGGGCTTGTGTGAGGAAACTGAAGGGCAAGTACACTTCCATAAAAGATGTGCTTTTGCTGTGGAAGAAATGCCAGCCAGATGAGGAAGTGAACAGGAAAAAAAAAAAAAGAAGAAGTTAAAAAAGTCCTTATGGAGTAATATCTCTTGTCATCCTGTGATCTGTGTGTAGAAAGAAAAAACAGTTTCATGCTTTAGAATTAAAAGAACAAGCCTCATTTAAAACCTTACTGCAGTCACTCGCACAAGCCCTAAAAACAGCTAGAGATTGGGCTGAAAGATGTGGGAGAGCATCCAGGATGGAGGTTTAAATTCTGAGCCTTTTGTGGTGTTTGCCACCGTTGCACAGCGAGAGCACAGCCAAATCATTTTCTACTGTACTTTCCAAACTTGGGTGCCAACTTTGGCCTGATCTGGTGGGCAAAGACATTCAGCAACCTCTTTATCCATTTTTGGTTGCTTATTAACCATATCAGTCCATCAGTACCCCATTTCTAATCGTGTAAATTGGGCAAATTTTTTTTAAGTGGCAAAACGGAGTTAGGTTTTCTTTTGCAACTTCAGTCAGGCTGAAGGCTCTTTCGCCTCTGTCTGATGCTGCTTGCCTTCACCCTGCTGTGCGTGCTCTGTTCACCCGTGACCTCTCTTAGGATGCTTGTGGGGTGCCCCCAGCACAGCGGGCTGGCAGGAGATTGCCCTGGAAATGTGTGCTGAGGGCCTTCTGGCAAAGACTGGAAGGATGATCTTGTTTATCTTCTAGGGATTGCGCCCTCCTACACCGTCCTCCCAGGGTCCTCATGGGTGCTAACGTTTGCAAGAGCTGGGTCCAACCTTTTTGTGCGACACAGAGAGAGGTGGGGAGGTGGGGATGCAACGTGCTGCCAGAGGGAAATCCCAGCTGAACCCAGCTCAAAGCTGAGAAGGTCCAGGAGCTTTGCTGCAGAAAGCAAAGGGCGGAAGGGATTGAAGTGGTCATCAAGCATGTGCACGATGGAGATATTAGGTTAAAGCAAATAACACGAGTGGATCTCATCAGAGTTTCGCCTTCTTGCCATTTGGCACTGTCAGAAGAGAGGCATTGCAGGGCAGGACCAAACACAGACTTTCACATGCCAAGAGGGACGTATTGACAGCAACCGCAAAGCTCCAGGCTGGCGTGGGAGCGGAGCTGCGGCAGAGGACTACATTTTGGGGATTGTGCCTTCCCTGGCTCGTTCTGAGGGGTCTCTGTTTCAGGCACCATATAGCAGGCATTATATTTTCATATGATATCACTTCTGTAGAAGAAGCAGCCTATTCATGAGCAGTAGCATCTTCACATCAAATACAACTGCAGACATGGCTGACAAAACAACCATTTAATTGAAATAGAAATGACACTGGAAAATTCAAAGAGGGTGCAAAAAACTCCCAAGTAGTTATTGCTCACTGGAAGCAGATCCTAGACGTGTAAGGCATGGGATGCATGCAAAGTGCTGGGAGAAACAGAATTTATGGGTAGCCATACCTCTGCCCTCAAGACACGTGTCATTTCTTCAGATGATCCCCCAAACTCTCCTGAAATTAAATACATAGTTTGGGACAATCCTTCTCCGATTCCTTCAGAGTACACAGCATGCTGCAAGGGACAAACCCCCCACTCCTGACAGTCTGATCCCCAAAAATGTAGAGGCTGCTGCCAGCCCCTCCGGTGGGATTCCTGCAAACACAGCCTGCCTCTGCAGCGGGTTTATCGGGTGATTTTCCCAACATTAACGCCACCGGGTGCGGTGTGTGACCGTGCCGTGGGCACTGTGCCCACACAGCGCTGCTGTCTCTGCCCGATCTGTCATTGCCCGCGCTCCTGCCTCTGCAGACCATTTCAGAGCTGGGTCTGAGAGGCTCGGAGAGCACCAGGAGGAAGCACAGCCGTAGCGAAGTATTTCTGTCCTCGGTTCTGCTTATCCCGACTCAGTTCTTGCAGCTCCCTTCTGTAATTTCTTCCCACTTCTGCAGCAGCTGTCTGAGCTTTCAGCTGTTCTGCCACGAGCAAAGGTGCCAGCACCCTTTAAATCACTACAGAAAAGTAAGGGTGCATTCCCCATCCTGGAAGAAAGAAGAAAGGACAAAGTTTGGGGTTTGGTGTTTTTTCTTTTCCTTGCAGAAGACAAGTGCCTGTCAGAGATAACTAGGAGGGGTCTGGAGGTTATTCACAAATTAATTAGCCTCTGAAAGGAGAGGGCTGCAAGCAGTGCCAGAGAAGCCTGTAGCAGCCGCACCCCTGCAGCAAACAGTTAATATTCCCTTTCCTCTCCAGGGGAACGTCAGGGGTTAATTCAGTAGCCGTGCATTTCATAGCTCAATTTAAAGGGGAAAAAATGACACCCTTCTCCCCTGCCTTGCTGGTTGTGGATGGTTTGCTCTGTCTCGTTGATCACATGCTCCCCGAGCCCCTGGTGCTGCAGAAGCCCCAGCTGCTGCTGCTGATGAGCTGGTGCTGCTCAGGATCCGTCCCGGCCCCTGCCTGTCCATGCCTTGCAGTCCTGACCTCCTCTGGAAAGGAGGGAGCGCGCAGGATGAGCCCTTGAGCATATGGGTGGAAATTTGGGAGGCACCCGTTCTCTCACCACCGTTTCCAGCTCTAACCATGTCTATTTGTTGTTGTCTTTTTTTCAGGGACTATGGATCTTCAAAGAGAAAATCAGGTAAGATACCAGGCTTTCTATGTTCTGCATGATTACAGAGGACCTTCCCCCCCAACCCCCCCCCCTTTTTAAACCTTCCCTTTATTTTGTGTTGCATGAAATTGTGTAGCAGTTTAACTTTTTATTGCTGAAGCCTGCTAGAGGCAGGCATCAGTTTCTTGCCTTTGCACTGGCGAGAAATAAAAACCCACCTTATATAGTATTGCAGTTAAAATGACTGCTCTCCTCTGACTGTATTTATACAGCTCCTTCTCCAGCCTGAGAGGATAACTGTATTAAATTTCTCTCTCTTTCATTTTTTTTTTTTTCTTAAGTCAATCTTTACCTAAGCAAATAGTCAAAATGCAGCCTGAGAGTCAGGGTTCTTTTCTGGAGGGGAAGGGAATGCTTTGCTGTTCTGGTCTGAATATTTTTTTTTTTTTTTTTTTTCCCTTTCCAAAAGGCTCTGGTGAGGCTTCTGATGCAAAATGTTCTCAGTGCCTGTGTCTGGGTTTGGGCTGCCTCAAAGGTTCTAGCTCAGTGTTTTGTTTTTAAGATCCTGGATTCAAATGTCCTATAAAACCCCGATTTGAAGCTATATAAATCCAATTTTTTCCCTTCCCTTGTAGCTCTTAGTGATTTTTACAGATGTGTTTTCAATAGGGACATGTAATTATGGGCCTCTGGGTTTGGCTGCTCTGAGCTGGATGTGTCAGGGCTTTCTCTTTTTTTCTTTTTTCTTTTTTTCTATTTTTTTTCCCCAAGCAGCATCGAGCACCTGCAACTCTCATTGACTTTGTTTGGAGTCTTGGGTGCTCCAAATGGCATTCAGGGTATCCAAAGAGAGGCCTTTCAAACCAATAGCAACTCCTGGAAAACTCTGGCCTGTGTGCAGGGGAAGGGAGGATTTTTTTCCTCTTGCTTTTTAAGATGATGAAGAAACACTGCAATGGCTTAGTCTCTGGGAAGGAAGGGAAGATGACTGTAACATACTGGACTCCAATGAATGTCACTGCCTAGATTGATTTGTTGGTGAATTATGAGAGCTTTTAAGCTGCAGCTCTGTAATAGGCTAAGTGGTGCCCTGAAGTGAAGCTGTTGCTTGACCCTGACATCCTGTGCATCAAATGGCTGTTGCCTTTGCAGGCCAATACTTTTGCTACCCTTTCCCTGAATTTTCCTGAGGTGGGTTGAAGTAATGAAGAGGCAAGCTGGCCTGACATGATAAACTAGGGCATGCTTCATCTTCCTGATCTCCTACAAAGACTCTTCTGTCTGGGTTGCACTTCTAGGACGTCCTAAATGTAATATTACAAGCGAAGTGTTTGTTTGCAATGGTCCATGAATTAAATTGGCAGCAGCACTTTCTCTAGAGGGGCTGACCATAAAGGTCCAAGTGACCCGGTAGAAGGTAGAGCTGAGTGTGGGAGCTCCTGGCTCAGTGCCACATCCTGAGCACCGGGGGCTTTCGGGCCACGTAAAGACGTTTGAAGAACATTGCTGAAGTCTCTGGGGCAACCTGATTTAGCACTGACCTAGAACAGCATTAGGAAACCAGGAGAGCTTTAGGCTCAGTGCACCACTTGACGTGCACAGGAGTTGCAATACTCTTGCAAGATATGTGAGGAATTGCTTTAGGAGTGTGAGGAAACTGCTGCTCCTCCATTCCTGTGGCTCTGGCAGGAAGTTGAGGCTGATCTGCCATGATGCTGGGGGAAGAGGGATTAAGTTGAGTCAGTGTAGCTGAGATGCCATTTGTGGATGCTGCCCTGCTGGGCTCTTTGGCCTCCTGCCCTGAGCATCCCAAGTGACGTGTTCATCCGTCCCTGCAAGGGATGGATGCTCAGGTCTGTGCTCTCCCTTGGCTGTCCCACCTCCAGATGCTGCTGGGTCTCCTTTTGGGACTGTTTCCTCTCCTCTGCTTCTGGGTGCTTGGCTGCTTGCACAGCTAGGGCTTAGAAACAGTGGGGTTTAGGGAAGCTCTTTCTCCATTTACCCTGTATGAAGAGGAATGTGAAGCAGCTCTCTGACCAAAGTGAGCTGCATAAAGGGACTCTGTTCTCGGCCATCTTCTTGCCTGATTTTTAGAACGGCGGAGGAATGCTTCCTTCTGTTTGGAGCTGGATATTGTGGGAGTGCGCACACAACAAGTGAAGGAATATGCCAAGGGAGTTGGTAGTTACAGTCTCTAACAAAGACCAGCTTTATGACACTTGAACAAGTGATGGGGTAAATAAGCACAGATTTCCAGGGTGTGCTGTGAGAGTCTTTTAAGATAACAAATAGCTTTGAAACGTAGTTTCCTCCATAGGTGCAGACACTACTCCATCTTTAAATGAGACAAATAGGCACTCTTAAATGCAAGCACCTCCCAACAAATCAGACTTCTGAACGCATCTTCTGTCTTGACCAAAGATGTGCTCGGAGGAGGCTTTTGGGTGGGAGCGTGGCTGTCCCACACTGTCCAGCAGGAATCCCACAGCTGCTGTGTCTCAGGCATGTGCAGGCACGACATGAGCGTGGCCGATCGCAGAAACATTTGGGGAATGTCTCTGACAGCCAACGTCACCTCTGCCCTGACCTCTGCCTTGCCAGAGTGTGTGTCTAGCTAGTCCTGTGCTCACCCCTTAGAGCAGGGAGAAATTGGATAAGTTCAGAGTTTAATAGGAGTTAGGGAAACAGTTATCGCTGCAGCTGATACCGGTTGTAAACATTTGAGACCTTCTGAACCAAATGCAATAGTGTGGCACGTCCTTAGCTAAACAGAAGGGAGTTTTGCAGTGATCTGGGGCATCTCTGCATGCCAGCCCTGAGCCAGGCTTCCTCCTGGGCAAAGTGCTATATAAACATGCAGCGCTTCACTTGGATATGATCTAATTACAAATGCTTTAACCTGCAGTCAGCTCAAGAGACCTGGAGCTTCACCGAAGCAGCTGAGGCTCAGCATGGGTGTTTGCTGTGGCCTCAACTGCCACATATGCTGTTACCTTCGATTTGTGGGGCTTTACTTGACATGCTGCAGAGCTGCTTCAGAAAGCTGCCTTCATATTTCCAGGCAATTGAATTGTTGCTCTATGACCATCTGTCAGTGCCGAAGAGACCTCAGTACAGCTGTAAGGAGTGGTTACCGTGGGCATATTCTGTACACTCGCAACAAATGGTCTCGTCTAGGTCTTTCCAAAGACCCTCTGTAGCAAAAAGGGAAGGGATTACTTTTCAGACTCCAATTTGTCGATCACATTAACCAAGTGAACAGCAACTCATTTGTCACTCAAAACAGGCATTACTTCTTTGCAAGCATCCATTGTGTGGTTTGCTCTCCTCAAATCAAAATAAGGGCAGAATTGCTGCAAGTCTCGTAATGGATATTTGCATGGTACATTACAAACCACAAATTAGGTTAATCCACTCTGCAAACCCTACCAGCTACCATCTGTGCATGGTGAACTAATTAACCCTTGAGACATCTGCTAATCCTGATGTGGCTTGTAAAACCAGTTGTAGTATGGATGTCCCCCCCACACACACCCCTTTCTGGCTAGAGCAAGTTTCAGACTCCTGGAGTAAGATGATCTTGCCCTCTTCCCTTGCTGAGAATCTTTCTTGGCTGGTTTCATGCCAAAGTTGTTGTCAGATCCCCAGCTGTGAAGCTGAAGCAAGCATCTGAGACCTGGTGTTTGGTGGCAATAGGGAGTTGGCGTGGGCTCCATGGCTCTTCCACACTGAGTCTTAGTGCTCCTCAATTACTGAGAGGGTTCTCCTTGCTAACAGTGGGGTCAGATCTGGCAGAAGAGATGCTGCTTCACCTTTGCTTTCAAAGCTAAGGCATGGATGTCTGCCACCTGCCTTGTAGGTGGCCAAGCCCTTGTGCTTACTGCTTTTGGTGTGCACTAGCAGGAGCACTGCTGGCCACCCCCTTCTGAAATCGTAACAAAAAACCCCACTGCTTGCTCACTCCCACTGCCCTGCTTGCTGCTGAGGGCACAGCTGTCTTCAAGCTGCTGCTCAGCTGCTTTCTCTAGCACCGTGTTGCTATGCAGTAGGATGCTCCTCCAAGTGAGGGGGAATAAACTTTAAAAAAAAAAAAAAGTTTATGGCTCCATCAGTACTGCAGTGTCTCCTTTCTCTAGTTGATCAGATCCTGCCTGCGTCAAGCTGGCTGTACTTTGTCTGAGTCTGCCAGCTGAAGTCTATTTAAATAGCCCCTGTAATTGAGCACTTAGAATATTAACTTAACAATTTTGTCCAAGCCAGTGTTGCCTCAGTGAGGATGCTGATGAGGCTTGGCTTCCTCAGCAGAGAGAACTATGCTTCAGCTTGGTTCCCACGTCCAGTTTTTGGACTAGCAGAATATGGCAGCACCCAGACAACAATCTCTGCTTCCTTTCCCTCCTGTAATCTAAGACTAGGAAGGATGTATCCGCTTCAGAGTCCATTGGAAGCTACGTCTCAAACTTTTTATAGAAACATCTGTAATGCTCTTTTCCCTCAATGGGGAAATTAAGTAGAGTTGAGAGAGTTGCAACAATGATGGAAGTGGGGCCTCCAAGTAAAAAACAAGCAGATCATTGTAACAACACTGAGGGCCCTCATGGCTGGTCACTTTGTGGGATTGCTGCCTTGGGCTTATGGGTGGAGCTGACAGCAAGAGTTGTTTCTTTAGCCTAATTCTTCATTACTAGGGAAACCCTCTTCCTCGCTCTCGCACACTGAGGATGCGTGCTCTGTCAGCTTCAGGGAGATGCCTTAATTGCTGTTTCTTTGTGCTACCAGGGATATTTTTTTTCTGCTTCCTTTGTAATTACGAAGGGAAATGGCTTAACTTTTGGCTTTTTCTGTCTTTACAGCTGAGCTATGCTCATCGCTTCATAGCTTAACCTCTCTGATCCTGTCACATTGCACGTGTCTAGCCTGCACTTACAGCTCCATGGCACGTCTCAATTTTTTTTATTTTTATAAATGAGCTTTATTTTCTTAACTTCAGTTTGAACTGCCTCCTTTGAGGCGATATGGAGAAAATGAATGGTCTGCACTAGCCCTTCTGTGCTTAATCATTCAACGGGGTCACAAATGTGTGAGCCATTAGCTGGACCAGCAAGGCTGCATGGCTGGAGCTGGCTCTACCTGTTGCAGGACTGAGGTGCCGGCCCTAGGGCCAAAGCTTTGTTGGCGCAACTGAGTGCGGAGCTCTCTGCCAGCTTCATAGCTCTGCAGCAGGCATTTAGCTGCACATGGGTACAGGGAGAGGAGGGAAGATACAGCCTCCAGCCCTGGCAGATATTTTATGATATTTGTGGGAGATGGCTGCAGTGGAGGGAGAAGGAAGGACCTCTCCAAGAGAGGTACAGTGCTGCCTTTCCTTTGCCTTAAGGTTGTTGCAGTATTGATGGGATGTCATCTGGAGTGGTGGATGCCCTTTTAATATTAGGAGAGCTGTGAATGCAACTGCAAGCGTGCTGTGGGCATGCCTTAACTTACTCAGTTAACTGTTAAATCTATCTCAATGTTCCCCTCTCAGCAGAGGAAGCCTGACCCTTTTAA
Source organism: Ciconia boyciana (assembly GCF_034638445.1). Taxonomy (NCBI): domain Eukaryota; kingdom Metazoa; phylum Chordata; class Aves; order Ciconiiformes; family Ciconiidae; genus Ciconia; species Ciconia boyciana. Next base: position 53,001,864 of record NC_132941.1, on the reverse strand, counting down.
ATGGGTTCTCAAAGGGGCCAAATCTAAGAGTGTTACTAAAGATGTTGAAAAATCCAATTAACTAACATGGTGAATCCCAGCATGAGGCAATGCATCTTCTGTCAGGATGATGACTGCAGCAGATGTCTTGGGGCTACCCATGTTGAGTGCGTGAGTAATGAAGCAGGCAGTTGGTTATTGCTTAATGAATCGGAGCCCAGGTGATAGCAGCAAAGCTAGAATGTGTTTTTTAACTCAAATGTTAGTTTGAGTCATTCTGCTCTCATGGTGTTTGTCTCTTAAGTCTGTCACCCTATATTCCATCCGAAAGGAAAGCTTCAGCTTGGAAGGTTAATCTTTTTTTTTTTTTTTTTTTTTAAGGTAGTGAATGGGGATCTAAGTTTGTCCAAGCCCATGGCAAAGTCCCAGGAACCTCTTAAACCACGTAGCTTGGGCTTGGTGTCTTAATCCTTGTAAGAAATCTGTGGTACGACATGCTCCCCGCAGACTGAGGCACGTGCTCTTGTTTGTGTCCTGATGAATCACATGTGCGTGCTGTGTTCCTTGCATTGTTTTCTACAATTAGTGCAGAAACAGCGATGGTGGACTGGCTCCTTGGTGCCATTTGGCCTGTTGATGGGGATGGCTGGATGAGGTAGTTTGCCAGTCACTATTTTGTAACTTCACAAGCATGTACTGACAGGATTGCTCTTGATCAGAAATCGGGATCTGTTCCCCCATCATACAATTACCCTTCTTGGCTGTATGTACTAATTACTGCATGGAATTTGAAAACAGCAGATTCTGGCAGAACATTTTGGTTCTCACATAGTTGTTTGGGTTTTTTGGGGTTTTTTTGGTTGTTTTTTTTTTTTTTAAACAGGAGGATAAAGGATTTAGTAATAAAAGAAGGACAGAGTAGGCAAAAGCATAGCAACCGAGGACCAAACAAACCTTAGCGTATAATTACTGGGGATGTACATCTTGGGCCGGGTTCTGGAAGGAGTTAGTTAATGATCTCAATGTGCATCCTCAGGTCAGTCCTTGATGACGGAGCTTCCTCTTCTCATGATGGAGAATTATTCTTCCTCAACTAGTGAATTTGCTAATCTCTAACTTCTGTTCAGTTTATTGGCTTTTGCCTGATGCAGTAATTCCCAAAAAGCTCATTTTCTTTCCTGATTTTTTTTAGCAAGCCTGTAAATCTTTTCTTTTTTTTTTTTTTTTAACAAGTTCTTCATATAATTGAAGGAACATCCACTCTGTTTTTTTGAAAGCAGGGCTATTGCTCTGTGCTTGGGTGCACTGGCACAGAGCAGGATTTGTGGAAGAGCTTCAGCTAAGTCAGGCAGACTTCATCTCCTTGCAGCACCTGTGTGTGTGACCCAATTCTGCATCTTCAGTCAAGATGTGAATCTGTCCACTCCACTCCCACACTCCAAATCCAGCCTGTGGTATTCTGGCAGGAGGAAACTGATCTCGCACTTCTCCTTGTACACCACATTTTTAAAGTCACTGTTTAAACTGAAATGCTTTGGACTTCTGCCTGAGGCTACTGAAGAGAAGAGCAGATAGGAGACTTTATTCTGCACTGCTTCAGTTTTCTGCTGACAAGACATGTGGCCTGTTAGATGTATAGGGTCGCTGTCTTCTGGGTGGCCCATATGCTGGGGTGGAAGGAAGATGGGATAAGAGAGGAAGAGTTGTTTGTGTGTTGTGTGGGTTTTTTGTTTTGCTCCATGGCTTTTATACTGAAGTGTGGGGACAGGGTACAGGATTAGGGAAAGGAATGTGTTTGTGCTCTTTGCCGTTCCCAGTTCAGAGTCAATGTTGTGCAGAACCCTGCGTTGGGGAGAAAGGGCAGGGAGGCTGGGCGGGCAGGGAAGGACTGCAAGTATGAGGTGTGGCTCAAGCACAGCCATGGCAGAACAGCTTGCACCCTTGCAAATGCCTTGGAGAGCCGTCAGCTGAGCACTGAGAAAGCACTTGGTACCTTAGGGGATGTAATGGCATTTCTCATGGTTTTAAGGAGTTCTCTGTTCTCCATCTGCTCCTGTTCTGCCTTCCTCCTCTGTCTGTCAGTGGCAGATGGTATTAACACTGCTGCGTGGGTTTTTCCTCTCTTGCACAGGGAGAACTGCGTGGTATCAGATTTTGATTTTGGCATGTTAGATAAGGCAGGTGAGAAATGCACTTGGGAGCTGGAGTGGAGGGCGATGATCCTCAGCTGCTGCAGGAATCCATACGCAGCACAGACGGGTCTGGCTGGCTGAGAGGAGCAGACCTCTTACCTGTTTTAGATAACTTAGTCTCAGGCTGGTGAGCACCTGAAACTTGAATCTCTCTTGTGAGAAAGAAACCTGGATGGCAGAGTATGTGTCCTTACGCTATTGAGAGCACTCATCCCTAAAATAGCACTCCCTAAGTGCCTCCAGCTTTGTGCATGGTTTTATACCTGTCACATTCTGGCTGGTCTGCGTCCGGGCTGTGTGACAGGCAAAATCCTCACAAGTCTGCTCTGGATGGAGTGGCTCATCTAACCAGAGATAGCTGGAAGCATTACTTATAAGGTGTTCAGCAGGAGTTATAACGTATGCATCAATGAGCCAGCTCAGTCTATTGCCAGTTAAAACAGGCTGCCTGGACATGCCGATACTGCGGTACATTTTCTGTGCTTGGCAGTGTGACTTCTTCACAGTTAGAATTTGACTCTTGCTTTTTTTTTTTTTTGCCATGCATGAATCCTAGTGTGCATATGTACCTGTGACTTTCCAAGTGCAAAGGCTGGGGCTTCTCTGCCCTCTTCCTCGGCAGTGTTGGAGACTGTTTTTTTTCCTCAGGGGGGTGATGCTCTCAGTTTGTACAGCTGTAGATGTGGATTAGCGTTCAGATATTCTAGGCACTTCCCAGCAAAACTGGGAACTGCTACAAAACCGTATGTGCAGGGGCTGTACCACAGTGATCATGTGGGAAGCAGTCCTTGCTTGCCATGTGGAAAGAGTTAATATGAGCTATGGCTGCCAGAACAAAAACTAAACAATCCTGGATACTTCTGGGTCTGGGAATGGGATTAGGATGGGCTTTTGCAGAAGTAAACAGAGTAGAAAATTGGGACTAAGTTCTCTTTATGTTTGTACTTTTAGAAAGGACGAAGGACTGTATGAGGCTGTGGAAATGCAGCTGGTGAGCGTGTCACTGTGCTGCAGTTTGTCGAGCACACGATCCTCTCACCCTGCTGCTCTGTTCCGACTCGGGAAAGGGCTCTCTCGTTGTGGATTTCTCCCCTGCAGGAGTGAGTTATCCAGATGATGGATTTCTGAGGCACGCTTGAGTCACGTGAAAGCCAGATGTGAATATTTTCCAAGCAGTGTGTGTGGGTCTAGCGTACGCCAGGCAGCTCTGCTTACGTGGCAAGTGGAAGTGGTCTGAGATTGGTCTGCAGCATGGTGCTGGGGAGGCGAGGAGCCCTGGCAGCTCCCAGAGCAGCCAATTCTGCCGGGGAGAGGAAGGTGCTTGCTGGGCTCGTCCCTGCAGCTTGGCACACCTGCCCCCACCCCCTGCATAAATGCAGCATCTCTTCCTGAGTACAAGCCCTGCACAGGCTGTTCATGGTGGGGCTGAACTCAGTGAATAGGACTAAAATTAAAGGCCTTATTTAATGCCTGCTGCCAATCCTCTTACTCATGCACTTTAGCTGGATTTGCATGTTTGATAACCTACTAGTCAAATATTTTTTCAAGATGTAGCCCTTTGAGATACTGCCTCTTGAACAGATGGCATGGGGAGTGGAGGTGATGTTCTGCTTCAAGTATATAGAAGAGGAGATATCTCTGCAGCACTGAGAGGTTTACTTTAAAATGCCGTCTCCTAGTGGGGAAAAAAAATTGAATATATCTCTGTATTCCTTCAAGGACTATCTTAAAACACTTGCTTTAAACATGATGCATCAGCATCCCACAGACATAAGAGCAAAGAAAGCTTATTTAAACTTCTCTGGTGAGGGACAGGGGTGGCTGCTGTTCGCCCAGCAATTACAGTAGCAAATAAATCTGTCATTGTGGTACCTAGGAAGTGTAAGGGCTGACCAGGCGCACCCTGGGTCAGGCACTGGGCACAAATGTTGGTTTTGGTTAGGTCCCTCTGGAGCCTGGAGGGAGAAACAACAATGGTGCAGTTCAACAGGGTGCCTTGAGCCATAGGGCTTGAAATAGGTCAAAACACTTGCAACCTTTCTGTGCCATCCTCCCAGTTCTCTGGCTATCTGTTGTTCTCTGCCTAATTGAATGAGTTAATTGTGTGAGCCAGGAATGTGTGAAAATGGTTCCAATTCAGATTAAGGCTCATCTGCATTTTTCTTCTTTCCAAGCTGTTTTACAGCCATATTGTAGAGCTACATGTAGACTCTGTATCAGAGTAATTGTCTGATAAAAGTACTTCCATTCCTGGGGGAGGTTAGCAACACCAACTATTTCTCTCTCCCTCCCCTAGTCTAGTACTATTGCATTTTATTGCTTTCCCATCTAACCAAAGCGTCAATCCCAAGCTGAAGGGGAAGGGGCTAGAGGAGAGAAACCTGGAGACAGGCTGACAAAGGATGGGCAATGGGTCTGGGGGATGAAGGGTTTGGAGATGGCTCACAAGGGTATGGGGGAAAAGAGATGGGAGCAGTTTAACTGAAAACAAGCCCCACAGTTTTGGGGTTCCTCATTGAGCTTCCTGCTCTTGGTTGTATGGATGGTCAGTCTCACCTTGTCAGGAGGAGGAGGTTGTTCCTCAGCTTGTCTGAAGAGGGCAGAGAGGAAGCGATGAGGGGAGAAGTGGAGGCAAAATCCCAGCAAGAAACTCTGGGGAAGCCAGAGGAGGAATTGAGTAGACTGAGCCTGGCTCCCTGGGCTTCCTTACCTGCTCTGGGCAGTAAGTCTGAGCGCCCAGGACAACAACATGGCACTTAATTTATACCAACTCCTTGGCAGATTTGACCTCCAAAATCTAGATTGAAATAAAGGCTTAATTTCTGTTTTCTGTTCTGCCATATGTGACAAATGTTACAGTGAACAAGGCTGTAGGCCACTTCTAAGAAATGGACACTTCTAAGGAACAGCTTGGTCAGCCCACTTTTTGGTGACTTATCAAATACCACTGTTGGGATGAGAACACCCCCATTCTTCTCTTAATGCCTTTTATTTGAACAGTGATGAGTAGAAGCAGCACTTACTTCCCCCAGCTCTAGTCTGAGGAATCGCTGCCAGTTACCGGACCACCAGTGAAGTTCTCTGGAGTGGAGCACTGATTGTTGACTTCCCAGGAAGCCAGTATAGTTTCAGTTTACTCTAAGATTGTACTGCTTAGTCTCTTTTCACCCTTCCAATTAAGACAGGAAGGGTGTATGTCTGGGAGATGAATCTGCAAAATCCTTCGCTACACTCACCACTGTGGTCCTTGAATAACTGAGCCCGTATTACCTCCTCATGGAGGGGACTAATGACCTACAGAATTGATCGCTATTGGAAAAGGGCAGTCTCTTTCAGATGTTAGCATCTCTTCAGCATGGCCACTTGTTCTTATCCTTTTCTCAGTATTTTAAGGTGCACCTTGACAGCCACAGGAAGATTTCAGTATTCCCAGGTGATGTTTAAGGTAGGGCTTCATGAGAACAAAAGAGTTTTATTAATTAAATGGACCTGGGACTGTTATCTCCTATGGAAGGCAACTTCCAGAACAGGTCATGCCTGTATAATTAAACTCTTTTTACCCTCCAAAGCAAGGTAGCCACATCCAGATCGCTTGTTGGGACTTGTCTTTGGCCCATGCTAACTCCTCAGCTATGCGCAGAAATCATTTGGGGCAAGGGCTACGTGGCCAGAACTACAACCACGCTGAGACTCATGACTAGTATGATCCAATACCCCAGAATTACTGCAGGAATATTGTTGGGAAATACGTAGCTTAACAGGCTAGACAGCTGTACAGATACTAGTTTAAAAAAAAGTTTGTTATAAAGGTCCCTGATAGCCCCAGTGATATGTAACCTGTGACTCTTTAGGAAGGTGTTCCTTCTGGCCTTTACAGCAGTATTAAATAATGGATGCTGGTCTCAACATTGAACTGAACGTTTTAAGCAACGTTACTGACAAAAAGAAACCTGCATCAGTACCTACTGCTAAAATGCCTGTGGAGGAGGAGTTTCTCTGCACCTGCTGGACCAGGACCCAGCTGGATGTGCAGGACTGATGTGAACCATGAATGTGGCATCTCCTGGATTTTGGGAGATGCATTGAGCTCGTGCATTCGACTCTAGACTGACTCTAGCTTTGGTAGGTTTTCCTTGAAGCTCGCTCTACTCTAACTGCACACAAGACAAATAGTCTGCTGCTAAAATGAGATGAGTGGGGCTGTATCGCAAGCGTAAAGCGTTGGTCCCCAGCAGTCTGGTGCCTGTTCTCTTGCCAGTGGTGGGAGGAGCAGCAAACAAACCAGTCTCACTGGCAGCAGAAAAGCTTCTGGTGAAATCTAAAATAGTCCATTTCATGTGTTTTGTTCACAACAGCAACCAGCTTAATTATGTCTTTAAAGCCTTTGCCCCCCGACTCCTTCCTTTCCTTCCCCACCTGAGGAGCCCAGCTGACCTGTCCGGGGGTTGCCCACCTCCGTGGTGGCAGCTGGGATGGGCTGGGGTTCAGCAGCCGCTTCCAGTGACACGCCTGCTCCGCTGCTATTTCTGTGCGTTGTGGCTCTGACAGGGAGCCTCCTCTGTGCTCTTCACAACCGCCTCGGCCCCGTGGCTTAGCTGTAATTTATGGACCCGTGTTTCTTTTGAGCTTTTAAAAATAATTCCAATCAGAGGGGTTTGTTCTGGCTCCAGTTGAAGCCGGCAGCAAGGGCTGTGGGGGTTGGTGTTAGGAGCAGAACTGGGATGCTGTTGCCTTAGGAGTGGCTTGCTTTGAGCAGGCAACTTTAATTTCCCTTCCAAATACTGAGATTTCCCCCCCACCTCCAAGTCATCTGAGACCAGCCGGTGCTCGGCCATGCGGCAACGGGGGAGAGGAGAGGCAGGAAGCGAGGGTTTGTTCGTTTACCGTTACCAATCCCATTGGAAATCGGCTCCAAGCCCCATGCAGAATTCCAGTAAAAGTCTGTCCTAAAGGGGAAACCCAGGGCTGCTCAAAGCTTGTGTTTTGTTGGCTCGGGCACAGCGTGCTTCTGGGGCCTTTGACCTCCTCCCCGTACCCTGGCTCCCTCCGCGGCTCTTCGTTTGAGCTCTCTGTGAAGTGGAATCCATCACTAATGTCTGATATTTTTATTATTTGTAGGGGGAACTCTTAGAAGCTGGTAGCAATTAGAGCTTAAATGTCTTGGAATTAAAAAAAAAAAATCCCCAAGAAGGAAGTTTAATGCTAAGCAGATGTGCAGGAGCAGCTGAAATATGCTAGCTGTCTTCTGCTTCAGAAGCAACCTCATCCACATCTAGCTGCTGTCAGGCTGGGGCAGCTGAGAAGGGCTGCTGCTTTTATGCTGCTTCTTGGGCCTGGGAGCCCACGCTGGGGACCTGTGGGATTGTTTACCAGTTAATACTTGGGTTGCCCTTTTATTCTGGCTTAGACCAATGGTTTTGACAAGGAGAAAAAAATACTTTGTTTAAAAAGAAATTAAAATTAATAGTAGCTAACAGAATTGTTTTTTATGGTGAGTTTGGTTCCTTGAGATCTCACAAGGGGCACTTGAAGATACGGCTACTGTGGATCTAGGTTTAAACTCCCTCTCTTCTTGGGCAGACAGATCTAGGGTAGCACTAAGCTTGTGTTAAGTGCAGCTTATTCCCTCTGTCTTTAATTGTTGGCTGTTTCAGCTTTTGCTGCCAGCTTGGATTGGGGCAAACTGTTTGAAATCTTCCCAGTTGTTCCTGCAATACATCTTCTGCTTTATTTATAGCTGCCATATTCAGGTGGTTCTGTCTGGAAAAAGATCTGACAGCTGACTGAATCCTGTTCCTGAAGGCAGTGGAAGTCTATTCAAAAGCTAATAGACAAGCTGCTGACAACAACTCCTTCACACCCTTTCCCATGCATGCCCCAAGTCTGTAATAGAAACACGCTGTATATTCCCTCCATAAACTAGAGCACAAGTTACTCTGCCAGCTGATTTCCTGTTGTACTCTACCAACGCAGAGCCTTCTTTTTTTTTTTTCTTAAAAGGTAATCCAAAGTAAATTATTGTAACGTACCATGGTCTATTCTGTACTGTATTGTGACAGTGCAGTGCATGAGTTTGGGAGTTAGATGGTCGGAAGACTTCAGGTTTTTTCCCAGACTGCCACTATTGACAACTTACTGAAAAGTAAGCAAAACACCAAATCCATCTGAATTCTGGTTTTGCTGTAACGCAATGAAAATTGTGTGCCTGATTTAAAGAAAGGATTTCAAAACCTTGCCATTCCCTTAGCGCTGAGGAAATGCAGCAATGTGTTTCTTGGACCTCTGGTTTCCAGTGGGAAGGTCTGAAAGCTGTCTTTTTATGCTTTGTATCATGCTAGCAATTTCTCAGTTACATACGTACTAGGAATCTATTACTGATTTTTGTCTCTCTTGATGATATTCTGCAGGGCAAAAGACAATAACAAGTCCAATAGACAAGGCCACCAGTATAGCTTGCCCCTGTCTCCAAGTGATTGAAGAGTGATCTTCTCTGCTGTTAAACTGATGGGTCCAGAACTGGGTTACCCATTGCAAATGAATTTTTAAAATTGCGTTTTGGAATTGTTTGTCAGAATTTAGGAAATTCTTAGCCTATTATATAAACACCTCTCCTCATCTCTTCTACCAGGCAATGTGAAAGTAACAGCCGTCCTTATCTCCCTCATCCCGCAGAAGGGGAATGTTTGCTGGTTCTTATTTTGAAATGGAGGCAAACCTACTAACTCTTAAAACATGCTTCCAGTGTATTCAAACAAACAAAAAAAACCCAAAACCCACCACTTAACATTTGAAGATTATTCCCAGAATCCCAAGCCAAGTATTTACACCTCATTTCATGGAGGGGGAGGAAAATCTTTCGACCTTGTTGGTAACAACTCTACTAGCTTTCTCCTTAACCAGGTTTCTACCTCATATTCACTGGCTAAAAAATGGTATTTCTAGTTATACTTTGAATGTACCTTTATTGGAGCTCTACACTCTTTTCCATGGAGTATTATTTGTCTATTGTTATTTTCCTTAATGCTATTCTAGGGTAAGAAAACACAAATGCTTGTAGAAATTTGCATGTGTTTGCTAAGCCCAATCTCTGCGAGTTGCCTGTTGGTCTTTTGGGGATCATTAACAGCTGCAAAGCTAAATACTTTTGCAGGTCTGAGGCTTAATAAGTCAAGTTGTCTCTTGGTATGCATTCCCTGTCCTATTGGGAATAACCTCAGAGCATATCTTATTCTGAGATCTCAGTCGAATCACTACAGATCAGTTTCATAAGTTCCGCAAGTCCCCTAAAACATAAAAATTAACTGGGTAGTTCTTATGGCTTGACCTTTAACTGAGTCCCCATCATGCCAACACCACTCTTAAGAAAAACTTAGTGTCTTTCAAAGCTGTCTTGACTAACTTTCAGACTTCAATATTACTATTTTCTTGTTTCTCTAATTACTTTCTCTTTTCATGGCTGCCCTCTTCTTGGATTTCAAGTTTGGATGTCCAGTTTGTCTGACACTCCAAAAAAGAGTGTCACTCCAGGTAAATTCTTGTGTCTTGGTGTTTGCATGCTATTAAAAAAAGAAGTCTGTAGTTCAAACTGTGTGTAGTTTTGGAGTTGTCTTGAATGTGAGTCTCTGGCAGTGGATGTCAAGGATCTGTTGTCTACTTGTGTATTGGTTTTTCATGATGCACGATTTCTGATAAGGAAGAGCTTTGCTTTTCTGACTGCTGCCTCACCTTGATGCTGCTGCTAGCAGTGGATGGTAGTTTGCTGTGCTATATCGTCCTTGCCAAATTGAAAGCCACAATCCAGAGCGGCTTCCCCTCTTTTGGTGGGTTGACCCTGGCCACAGCTAAGTACCTGCACAGCTGCTCTCTCACTATTCCATGTGCGATGGAGGAGAGAAGAAGAGGAGCAAAAGTGAGAAATCTTGTGGGTCGAGATAAAGGAGAGAAGAAACGTGACTATGTGCTCCTTGTTCTTCTGAAATGCTTTTTTGCTTTTCCACAGTAAGTAGAAAGGGTTTCATATGGAAAACATAGGACTCTGAGGAAGATGCAACGTTTTGGTGGGAGCATCAGACTCCTTGTCACAGGGAATTGGGAAGGAGGAGGGAACAGGGAAACAACCTCTAGGTGATGTGTCAGGGTCTAAGGAGAAGTAGTCCAATACACGGCAAAAACTAAGCTTTATAGTATAAGGAATCGGGACTTCTCAGTAACCAGTGGATTTCTTCTGCAAACATTTGTTACCTGATGTGGAACATGAGACAAGAGGTCTTTTCTTCCTTCAGCCTTAGGAAAAATGATCATGAGCTGTACACCCTATGCCTGTACAGGATGCTGGTCTGGTCACCCACGCAGTTAAGGCCACACATAGGTCTCAAGGCAAGGAAAGATGGAAACACTCCTGCTGCTTTCCATACCTGATTTGGTAAATATTCAAGTTCATGCCCTGTTCAAAGTATGTGAACAAAATCCCACCATCCTCAATGGATGAGTGCTTGTTTGTCTGAGGTTTTTAGTAAGCAAGACTGCTGTGACTTCAGAAATGCTATCCTTGACAGAAGTTGAATATATCCCGTGGGGGGAGGCAGTCTGTCCATCTTAGCACAGTAGGTCTAATTGCAGGGTGGTAGTTGGATATAAAAGTGCAGAAATATCTGAAGTATTCAGTCACAGGAGCCTGGTGGTTGATAGGTCACCAGGGAGTTCAGACAGAGAAACAGAACAAGACTGAGCAGGAGAGAAATGTGTTGAGGAGGAGACAGAGGAGGTGGTGTCGCTTGGGAAGAATGACAAGAAGCCCTCAGATTACCTGGCTGGGGAGTGAGGTTGGGTTTCTCTGACTCTTTACATCTGTTGGGACTGTTTCATGTTGCTATATGTAAACTGACAAATTGAACGCCAAGGCTTTCATCCTTCTTAAAGGGCAAGGAAGTGAAATCTTTAATAGATACAACTTTCTTCCCTTCTGCTGACTGCTTCTAGCTAAATGCATGTTACTAGTTTGGTTTCAGAAAAATCTGTGCATGATGATAGGGCAAATGTAAGTGATTAATTGCATTGCGTGGTGCTTGAGAAGGTGAATGTTGATACGTAGTCCTGCTCAGAAGTCTTCTGGTACATCTGGCAGGTTCTTTGCTCCCCATGCTGTTCCAGTTCACGTGGCCTTTCAGTTTCAGTTCACTTCTCATCCAAGTGAATCCCTGGTTTCCAACACAGCTACTCTTCAGTCCAGAGCTGCCATGGACTATATCCTAATGTGGCAGGCTGACAGAGCAGACCTAAATTTGAATATGATCTTTATTCACATAGTACATATCTGTGTCCTAGGCTGGGCTTGGAGACTAGAACAGAAGCCAGTTTCATGCTGCCTGAGCTCCAGCTGAGGGCATGAACCTGCTCCACGAGTGGAGACTCTAACCAAGGATTGCAAGTGGTTTAATTTCCTACTTTGGAAGAAGATGGGTGCCATACAGCCAGGTCCTGAGAGGTGCTGTGGTGGGGCACTAGGTTGGGTCACCCCAGCTGCTGTTAAATTCCTTGGCTAGTCTGCTTCGTGCCATGTGGAGTAATGCAAGTGCATTGCACCGCTGAGTAGGACTAGGGCAAATGTCAGAGTATATGAGTGACTTCAGCCTGGTGGAAGACCCTGTCTAGCAGCTGTGTGAAAATCTCCAAGGAGTTTAACAGATTTGTGTGCAAAATACTTAAGTATTCTTAACTGTTGCTACCTGTAACCTAGTTGGTTGGAATCGCTGTTCAGAGCGCCAACTTTCCGAAGAGTGGAAAGAGGACTCAACTTTTTTTTTTTTCCTTTCACCCTCCTGCCTCTAATTTTTCTTGGCTCTGTCTTAAAACCTAGCAGATCAAAAATAAAAAATACAAATCCTGAGACTAACAAGCTCCACTTGGCAAAGGTCAGCACTGAATTTCTCTGTTTGTCAGGATTTTGTTGGAAATGCTGCTGAGGACTGTAAAAAAGGAAGAAGTGAACTGGAGCCCTTGCTTGAGAGAGCACCTGCCATTTACCATGGGCCAAGCTCGTTCCTGACATGGTCCCTGTGGGGGTTGTGTTTTGTTGCTGGTTTTAGCTGTGCGTCAAACATGTATCATAGAATCATACAATAGTTTGGGTTGGAAGGGACCTTTAAAGGCCATCTAGTCCAACCCCCCTGCAATGAGCAGGGACATCTTCAACTACATCAGGTTGCTCAGAGCCTCATCCAGCCGTACCTTGAATGTTTCCAGGGATGGGGGCTCCACTACCTCTCTGGGCAACCTGTTCCAGTGCCTCACCACCATCATTGTAAAAAATCTCTTTCTTAAATCCAGTCTAAATCTGCCCTCCCTTAGTTTAAAACCATTGCTCCTTGTCCTGTCACAACAGGCCTTGCTAAAAAGTCTGGCCCTGCCTTTCCTATAGGACCCCTTTAAGTACTGGAAGGCTGCTATAAGGTCTCCCCGCAGCCTTCTCTTCTCCAGGCTGAACAACCCCAACTCTCTCAGCCTGTCCTTGTAGGAGAGGTGCTCCATTGCTTTGATCATTTTTGTGGCCCTCCTCTGGACCCACTCTTAACAGCTCCATGTCCTTCTTGTGCTGAGGGCTCCAGAGCTGGACACGGTACTCCAGGGGGGGTCTCACCAGAGCAGAGTAGAGGGGCAGAATCACCTCCCTCGACCTTGGGCTGCTTCTTTTGATGCAGCCCAAGATACTGCTGGCTTTCTGGGCTGCAAGCGCACATTGTCAGCTCATGTCCAGGTTTTCATCCACCAGTACCTCCAAGACCTTCTCCTCAGGGCTGCTCTCAATCCCTTCATCCCCCAGCCTGTATTGACACAGGAGGTTGCCCTGACCCAGGTGCAGGACCCTGTACTTGGCCTTGTTGAATCTCATGAGGTTCACACGGGCCCACTTCTCCAGCTTGTCCAGGTCCCTCTGAATGGCATCCCATCCCTCAGGTGCGTCAACCGCACTACTCAGCTTGGTGTCATCTGCAGACTTGCTGAGGGTGCACTTGATCTCACTGTCTATGTCATTGATGAAAATATTAAACAGTACTGGTCCCAATACTCACCCCTGAGGGACACCACTTGTCACCGATCTCCATCTGGACATTGAGGCGTTGACCACTATGCTCTGGATGCGACCATCCAACCAATTCCTCATCCACCGAACAGTCCACCCATCAAATCCATATCTCTCCAATTTAGAGAGAAGGATGTTGTGGGGGACTGTGTGAAAGGCCTTACAGAAGTCCAGATAGATGACATCCGTAGCTCTTCCCTTGTCCACTGATGTAGTCACTCCATCATAGAAGGCCATTAGGTTGGTCAGGCAGGACTTGCCCTTGGTGAAGCCATGTTGGCTGTCTTGAATCACCTCCCTGTCCTCCATGTGCCTTAGCATGCCTTAGTTTCTAGGAGGATCTGTTCCATGACCTTCCCAGGCACAGAGGTGAGGCTGACAGGCTGGTAGTTCCCAGGGTCCTCCTTTCTACCCTTTTTAATAAATGGGTGGGTGCAATGTTTGTGCTGGAAGCCACAGTCTACCTTAAAGCTGCCACTTGTCCCAAACTCTTGAAGGCTTATCCAGATCTTGGTTCTTAGAAGTGCTAGAAAATGCTATGCATGCCTTATGCTGGGGAATGGCATCATTAACCAGGCATCAGGTTAATTTGTGGCTGCTATGATTGCTGGTCATATTCTTTTCTTGGTGGTAATGCATGCTGTTGGCTTGGGCTCCCTGTAGCTGTTTGTAGCTGCAACCCAGGGGACCAGGAGGGAGTTAATGCAGCTCACGGTTACCATCTATACCAGATTTCTGCATGTATAGCCAGAAAGATAACAAGACAGACTAGAGTTTTTGCCACTCTGTAAGGAAGCTATTGCCCCACGTACTGAAAGGCTTGCAGAGAACATAAGCGCTGTGGAGTTGAGGAAGGTGTATGTATGGATGCTCACTTATGGAGAAGCTTCTTGTACATTAATCATGGCTGCTAACCTGGGGTGAGAGGGTTTGCATGCTGACCTGGCCATCACTGGGAGCATGGTGCTTAACCTTGGTTTATTCTTAGGCATTCTTTGGGATTTGGACAAGGTTTTAGGCCAAACTTCTCTGGCTTTGAGTCTTCTGAATTACTTAAGCAGTCAGATCCAAACCCTTCCCTTTCTGCTTTCAGTCATACCTCTGCCTAATGGCAGGGTGTCACCTGCTCCTGAAACTCTTTTTTGAAAACGCAACAGAATTGCTTTGTTCTTTGTAAAGAGCTACCTGGCCAAGCTCAGGAAAGAACCACAGAAATTATAGTGTATTAATAACCCATTTGATAGGCCTATCTGAGTATTTATTTTCATCTATAATGAGGCAAAGGTATTTTTGCCAGTACTGTTTTATTGCTGAGACCTGGAGACTGGACTGGACTTGGTACTGTATTCCCTTAGTTGTTATGGGTGGTGCTGAACTTCTGTCTCTGTCCCTAAAGCTTTGTGGCTCATGACTGCTACACCAAGAGCTGTTGATCTCTGCAGTTAAACACTGCTAGGACTGGGGGGATTCCTGTCTGGCAGAAGGGATGGAAATGAATCCCCTTTCCTATTGCCACAAGCTGTGAGTGGCCTTTTACCTCCACGAATAATTGACATGCAAATATAGCCTGAATTTTGGTCAGTGGGAAGGGGCTGAAGAGTGACAGGCTGGAGTGCAGGAGTATCCAGGAGATGAGTTAAATGCCTGATTGTTTAGGGCACATTAAGAACAAAAAAAAGAACGAACAAACAAACAAACAAAAATCCAAAACAAAAAACCCCCACTGAATAGAAGAGAGATCCTAGGCTTAGAAACATGGTTTTGATCTGAATCCGTATTGTCCCCGAGGAGATTTGTAGGAGGCTTCATCAGTCTCATCCCACTGCTTACTCTAGGAACTGGTTATTTTAGGAACTCCTTTT
This sequence comes from Ciconia boyciana, assembly GCF_034638445.1. Lineage (NCBI taxonomy): Eukaryota > Metazoa > Chordata > Aves > Ciconiiformes > Ciconiidae > Ciconia > Ciconia boyciana. Next base: position 52,986,751 of record NC_132941.1, on the reverse strand, counting down.
CTGAGACCCTTTGAGATCGTGAGCTCTTGTGTAATCTCATGTGCTTTATGTGGTAAAATCTGTTTTTATCTTGCGTGCAATAGACACTTAACCCAATTTTTAGGCAGACCTAAGCTCTCTATCTTAAAATACTTGGGAATAGATCACTGGTGGAAGGCTCAAAGAAAACATGCAGTTTTAATATGTTTGTTTATGATAGTGATGTGGTCCTTCTGATAAGAAAGAAGAGAGGTAGAGTCTTTAGGGGAAGAAAATCCCTGTGTTTAGAGCTGGGCATGTGATTGTTGTGAGGGAATAGACTAATTTGAGGATTTTAAGTAGGCTTGCTGTTATTCTGGGTATTCTTTTTTTCTTTTTTTTCCTCTCCTTCCCCAAAAGGAGTTTTCCAGAGATACGTAAAGGCTTACCCTTGATGAATTGGCTTTAACAAGAAACCACAGCTCTAGATCCAAGCTACCACAGTTACTCCTCCCTATGCGCAGAAAAGTGTGAAGCTCTGACTTTATCATATGCAAAGCCGTGACACCTGGGGATACTTTCTGCCAGACACCCCTCGTGCAGACCCTGCACGTGTCCTCAGCAGTTGTGCCCAGGTCAGAAGAGCTGGACTACCTGCCAGTTGGTTGTTCAGCTGTGAATCATCCCTATGGCATTCACTGACCGTTTCTGTGGGTTTGGCTTCTTCTGCAAAACTTCCACTGACCAGCCCAGTACTAATTCATTTAGTCTGAATCTGTAAACACTTGATTGATAATCATAAAAGGGCAATATAAAAGCCTGTGCACTGTATGGATTACAAGAGCAGACATGTTTATAGCCTGATAACAACAGAGTACTCTGGCAAAGATCAGGAGTCTCAGATTTCCATATCCAGATGATTTTATTTTTGGAGTCCAGTTGGTGGTTTTAATTTTTGGCTATTGCAAAACCATCGTAGGTCTTAGCTGTTGCAACACAGGAGGAGGAGGAGGAAGACGTTGCTTGGAACGGGCGCTCTGTGCTCTTATTTAGGAGGCTTTCACAGTAGTTGCCGGTCTCCGAGTACAGCGGGAGGAATGATGCTCCCTCCTTGCTGCCTGGTGAGGGGGACAGGGTGCAACTGTGTCACTTAATAGTGCCAGCTGTGAGGGGCATGGACATGCTCCGATGACATTTCTGCTCAGCCCCAGGAAGGGAATCACTGAGGTGAGGAGCGGGAGGATTGTAAAGTGGAGCCCTATGGAGAGGAGGAGGGGTATCCTCAAGACTTTAACCAGGAAACGGACTCGAGGCAAAAAGAAACGGAGAGGCAAGCAAACTCTTATTTCAGCCAGCGATCTATCGTGCGCTCTGCTCTGGGGTGGGCTTGCAAGTTGGAGCTAAATCAAAACACTAATTCTGCTTTCTTGGGGGAGAGGAGGGGGGAACTTTACCTGGCACATCAGCCTTATCCTATCCTCTGCTCTCCGTTTCTCCTGCCTGGGCTGAAGAGGCTTTTAAAAAAGTGGGGCTGTAATGTCAGGGGGGCATTGCAGCATGCATGTGAGCTTGCTGGGGAACTCGTGCCACTCTGCATCCCTCTTCTCTGGCGTGCTTACACTGAGCAGGCTGTTACTCTTCAATGTGCTGTGTCCTGTGTTACAACTTAGACCTGAACTAATTGGCAGGGATGTGGAGGCACCCATGGCAGCGGGTGTAATTGGTACTGTGCTCTCTGTGATGTTGCCTGTCTTGTTCTTTTGAATCCTGTTTGGGGGAAAAACCTGCAGTCTGATGTATCATACCAGCAATGTTGTGGGCATCCTGAGTGTCACTGAGGAGTAATTAATCTAAAGATGCTTGTGGGGGATGGAAGGCTGAGGAGGGTTAAAGCTTTTTACCCTACTGACTGTGTCTGAAGGGAATATAGTAACAACCTAAACCAGACTACCCAGAAAATGTTTAAGGCTTTTGACTACTGGGAGGAGCCGTTTCTCTGTTGTCTTTCCTCTTCTCCTTCCTCCTTTCTTTCCTCCTTTACTGTTACTGAAGTCTTCCCCACTGTGCAGTGCCTAATCCTGGGCGAGCATCACTTTGGGAGCCACAAGGACCCCACCCCTCCAAAGGGGGGTGTTCTCTAGGCATGATCTGCTGTAGCTGTAAAAGAACAAGTTTGACCTTGATTACTTCCTAGAGCATGGAATTTATCACCCTATTTTTTTTGTCTTAATAGGAACCCTGTAACACTTACACAAGCTTCTGTTAAAACAGTCTCTTAATTGTATGTGTTGCACCAGCCGCTGTAGTGACAAAGAAATCCTCCTGCAGTTGAGTACCTTGTCTAAGGCAGGACAGAGTAAACAGCATCATAAAGTCCTGCTGGGTTTTGGGTATGTGAGTGCAGATATAACCTATCTTGCTGGACTGTGGTAAACCCACTTTTTTTTGGAGCCAGAGTTGCGGAGGTGGATTTGAAGTGCTGCTTCTCTGGGTTTCCTGGCAAGGGTGCTCCCCTGGCACATGGTCCCTGGCTCGGCCTCGGTGGCTGACGGCGGGGCGTTTGCCAGCCTGTGCTCCAGCCTGGTCCTCTCCTTGTTCCCAGCAGGGACATGTGCATCACATGAGCACCGCTCCTGTCACCACGCCAATGCTGTGTTTTGTTGTTTTTTTCCTTACTCTACTCTCATGAAAACTGTCTAGGATATTAGAGGAAAGGTGACATTTGGGGTGTCTATTTAGCAAGTAGCTTCCTGCATGTCCCCTGCTCCCTTTGCTACTGTTCGGTCCCTCTGTTTGCCTTTCCACACGCTGAATTCTCTGCTGATGCACATGCATAAACATAAGGCCGTGATGGCTTTTGTTTCTGCTTAGAGGACTGATATATATCTTAAGACGACTAAAATGAAGTAGGGGTTGTAGGTGGTACCTGCATAAATAGGTTGGGGGATAATGCTGCCCCATTCTGGACGGGAGAAGGGGCTGTGTGGGAAGCAGTGTGAAACAGGGGGAAGCATGTCATCCCACTCTAACCCAATTAGCACTGGTTTAAACCAGAACACACAAGTCAAGTTGATTCATCATAAACAGAAACACAGTGCTTATTTGGAATGAACAGCTATGGTGAAAGTTTTTATTATAAATTTCAATGTTGTCAGTTCACAGTCTCCTCTCCCTATTGCTGCTACTGGCTGTGGTTCAACTACCTATAGAAAAGCTAAATCTCTTAAACTTCTAGAGGAGATGAGTCTCTTTAAAGAAAATTAACCTTTGTAACCTGAGGAGAGTCAGAGGCACTCTTGGGGAGCAAGGAAGTCTTCTAATTTTCTGGATTTCTTAAATCTGGTCCAAAGGGAGGCATTGTGATAGCGTTTCCTTTCAGGAAATGGTTGGATTAATTGCTTCTTGTTCTAGGATTTTCATTTCACAGGATGCTGTTTTAATGGCTGATGCATTCTTTACCTCTCTCTTGGCAGGGATGCTAATTATTTGCCTGTAGAATCACTTTGCATCTTCAGCCCAAACACATATGAACACGCTGCATTTGGAAATACAGCACTGAGCATCCTGTGCTTGGCTGTCAGTCCCCTGACTTGTCTGGTGGACAGTTTCAGACCGGGCTGCTTCCTTCCCGTCTTTTGTAGCCAATTTGTCATCAGAGATTCAGGAGACCTGGAGTCTGCTCCTGGCTCTGCCTGTCACGTGAAATGGGACTTTCAGCCAGTCATACATCTGCTTCTGTCTCCCCTTTCCCTCTGTGTCTTAATCTAGAGAGGCAGGAACTGCCTCTTAATATGTAAAATGTATAATAATGCTGTTGGCCCAACTGCTCTGCCCCAATACAGTTGCTGTAATTCAGGAAACCTGTAAAATAATTTTGCATTAAGGCATGTTGGCTCTTAGACAGAAATTGTAGGTGCTTTTTGCTCTGGCCTGACGCTTTGAAGAGTGTATAAATGAGGGCAAATTAAGAAACCCTGATGTCCTAAAGCTTTTCATGACTGTTTGAGGCAGTTTCCAGGCAGGGCACAGTTGGTCTGTGCCTGGGCTTGGGGGTGCGGAGGCCTCGGCCATGCTGTTTATGTTGCACCGCAGAGCCAAGATGCATCTCATACAGTGCATGGCAGTGCGAGGAGGTCTCCCTCCACGTCTGGCACAGCAGTGTCCCTGCCTCGCGGCTCCACCCCGAAATGCACGATTTTGGTTTGGGGGTGGAAAAGTCAGAAATCAAAAAAACCCAAGAAGAAACCCCAGGAGTGTGGGGGAAGGGAAGAGAATGGTTATTTTGCACCTTTTTTCACCCGTTTGTGTGAGAGCCTACTCTCATTCATAAATGGCTCTGGGAGCCGAAAGCTCCCGATACAAAGAGAAACCGAACAACTGGAGAAGTTGGCTCCAAGGGCTCCAAAAAGGCACTGAAGGGCGATGGAGGGGGAAGCCGGAGTGCGGTGTGCCCCGTCCTACTCGGGGCTGCTCTGTTGCGGGGAATGCGGAACTGCAGAGCTGGCGGGGGGCAGGCAGGGGGTGGCTGTGTTTGAGCAAGGATCTGGTGCTATAACTTTTTTTTTCTTCTTCTGTTTCAAGTAAACACTCTTCCCCGCCCTCCCCTCTCTCCCTCCACCCCACCTCCCTCTCTTTCAATCCCGCTCATGTGTTTCTATTTAAGGGCTGCAGTGCAGACGAATATGATTGGCATCTACAGCCCCCTCTTGACTTTCAGCTCAAGCCTTTAGAGTGGAGAAGGAGCTGAGCCGCCAAGGGGAGAGCTGTTTTTTTTTTTTTGGTTTTTTTTTTTCCTTTGGGTTTACTTGGGGGATGGCTCAGCTGTGGATTTATGCTGCTTCTGCCCAGGATTTTTCTCTCTGAATGGGAGCAAGGATTGTGGAAACCATGTTGGGAAGAGGTTTATTTTCAGAATCCATCATGAAACTTTGCAACTAATTCACTGTTTTCGGCTCCCTTTCGTATTTTTTTTCCCCTCCCCTTTTTTCTTTTTCTTGTCTCCAATGTCCCTCTGTGCTGCTGGGTTGTGGGCCAGAGGAGGCTGTTTCTATATGGCCAGCCATTTGGGGATATGCTGCGAGCCAAGGTTGTTTGCTGATTTGCTTGGCTCTGGTGACAAGTTGGCCTGTCGTGAATCGGATGGACGGAGGTCACTCTCGAGGAGCCATGGCTGGAAGCTGGCTTACGGCTTGCTTTTTCCCTTCCCCAGGTGCTGATGCTAGCTCTGAACCCATGATCCTGGAGCAATATGTGGTGGTGTCCAACTATGAGAAGCAGGAGAACTCTGAGATCAGCCTCCAGGCTGGAGAGGTCGTGGATGTCATAGAGAAAAACGAAAGCGGTAAGACACGTTTACTGCTTTTCCCTCTTCCAGTGGTCTGATTTTTGCATGTGTTCCTCCTCTTTCAGTTTCCTCATCACTACTTGTAGCTCTACGTTAGCTCCATCTGGTACAGTTACTATGTCTGGCTGAGGATGTTGAAGTTTCTCAATGTTGATTTGGGCTTGGGGCCAAATGTTGCCTTCTACTGTAAGAATGTTTCATAGGTTTTGTGTGTTAATTAGCCAAAGTACGCTAATGGAAAACGAAGGTGAAGGAGAGAAGGACCTGCAGCTAATGAAGCTGGTGTATAGTAGACCGATATAGTTGCCCTGCTGTCTCTTCAAGTCTCTTGTCAGCATTTCCATTACGAACTCCCTTTTCAGAGGATTTATAGGATGAGTGTTTAAAAATTGCTTGGGATGAAACTTGGCTTGACAGCTTAGTCTGTGGCCCAGAGCTCGGTAGGGAGGGGAGAGAATGTGCGTAGATAAATACGTGGCTATGCAGTTTCAAAACTTCTTGCAGAAGTGTTAATTGGGGAATTTTGAGGCAAGGAGGCAGAGCCTGTCATGTAAAAGCAAGATGAAATCCCTCTCTGCCATCCCTGGAATAACCAGCTTCCACTTGGAAAATGAGATTTTTGGCAAGTGTTTGTATAGATGTCTTTTGTGTACTTTAACTCTTGAATGTCTGGTAGCTTTGAGTCTCCTGCGTTTGTTCAGCCTGACTGTGCACATGTGAGTGGTTGGAGTGGGTTAGCAGCTGGTTTGAATAACTGCCTGTCTTCAGCAGCTCCCCCTCCTCCCCCCCAGCGCTCCTTGTGTATTAATCCGGAGCTGTTGTCCAGGACTGGTTTCCAGCCCACTCGTGACTTGTGTGTCCTCATCCAGAGGAGCTGCTGGCATTTGGAGCCGTTCAAGTGAAGGCTGATATCGTGGTAGCTCCACACACAGGGCTTTCACGGCTGGCTGGCTCTGGAGCACGCTGGGCACGCCAGAGCTTGGGGAACCAGGACACCCTGATCTGGGACTCAAATCCATCTTCCAGAGCTCTGAGTCAGGTTACCCACAACGATGACCATGTATTGTACTTTTTAATTTATTTTTCTTTTAATTGAGTGGTTATTTCTCTGCTGTATGAAAGCCTAATGCTTGTTTGGCTCAAAGTGATGCAGTCAGTTGCTGGCCAGTGATTCAGTGTGGTGTCCAAAAGGATTGCGTGTGGAAATGAACTGGATAGTGTGAACAGAAATGCCTGTCTCCTGGGTACTGACTCTATCACTTGCAAAACTAGTAGAGGCCAAAATGCTCATCTGCCCCACTTTAAAGCAATAGTTATGATTGAAGGGGGGGAAAAATGTCTTGACTACTTCAACTGCATCTGGGCTAGTGGACAAGCATCCTCCCTTCTGAGCCTGAGGGCTCCTCACTGTCAATAATGGGTGTTACTGCTGTCAGAACAAGCCTGGTTATTGTGGCAACTTGTATTCATACCCATGATATCCCTGTCTTGGAAAATGGCTTATGGAGCCAAGGGAATTGGGCTGTTAAATAATGCAAGAAGTGTCTGAATTCCAAATTACAATTCCTTTGTGTTTTCTTTTAATGTGGCCTCTCCCCCTTGCACAGTTCACATCATATTGTATTGAACCACACGGTATGTGGAGATATAAATGGAGAGTGTCAGGGTTTGAATTTAATTAGTGGTTCCAGAAATGTGACTCGTCTAAGGAAACATCCTTGAACGTGGATTACAGTTCTTAAGACCACATTCTGATGCTTAGCAGCCAGATTTCTTATTGTCCATATAAACAAGAAATGAAACCTGAAGCCCTGAACTCCATGCTATAATTTTGTCCTTTATATCTGTAGAGATAGATATAATAATGATATAGATATATATTGCAAAAAAAACCCATAAGTCACGTATTGGTGATGGAGAGAGCATCTTTTGCTTTGGATGCTTGTCTAAACTGTTCTGGCAGATAATTCATGTTTTATTTGTTCCAAGAACAGGACTCCAAACATACACTCTCACTGTCTCCAAGGTTAGGGATACCACAGGAATGGCTTTAATACTATGACTTCTTGTCTCTTCAGCTAAAGCTGAACCTATAAATGGCATGTAATGAAACTAGTAAAAGTTTCTTAAGTGTCAGCTTTTTAAACTCTTCAGTTATTGTTTGAATTGGGTATCTGTTTAGTGTAGGCAAGCGTGCCTAGAAGATGTGGTTATGATTTCTAATAACATGGGGATACACTTTTTAAGAGAATAAGATTATTGGACTATGCACATGTGTGGTAATTCATCTGACTGCATGGTTATGTTGGCTTAAGTGTTGTGAAGCTATAGCTGTGGTTGTATAAATCGGGCTTGTTCTTCTGATCCAGACAGGCAAAGGTGATGTAAGGTGTTATGGATGTCACCTGCAGCAGGGACGGTTTCTTTCATGAAAGGAAGGAAGTATGGCTAGATAGCTTGTCAGCTGTGTGGTTGAGAAGTCCCGTCAGACTGGACAGTGTGCATTGGGTGTGCTGCTGGGCCAATATCTCAAATCTCCTTGTGTGTATGCATGCATATAGCATATCATATGTCTGGGTTTGGGTTTTTTAACTGTACTTTGGGGAAGCTAGGTATGTATGAATCTGTATACTGGATAGTATGGATGACTGCTTGATTTTAAAAGCCTTGCCTGAATAGGGTTGCATGTTGATACCTAGGGACACTTAAATTTTTTTTTTGTTTCCCCAGAGTGGGAGAAACCTTAACTTGGCTCTGTTGCGTGGCTTTGTAGGGAAGAAACACCTTCACTTTACTGGTCAGATGGCCCTATACTTTTTTACATAGGGAGGCTCAAAAGTTGTTCCCAAACAATGATGCCTGCTTCATGTCCTGCTGGATGTTTTCTTCTGAACGCTTCTAGGGCCTGAGCTGGAGTTACCATCTCCTCTGTTTGCCTCCAAATTGTGTACCCCCCTGGAAGGAAGTAAGCTCTGCTTTCAAAGGCCAGTGTATAGGGCAGAGGTAGAGGGGGGAAAAAAAAAATCTGATTTATTGAAGTTTTATCTGATTATCATAAAGCTACGTTAACTTAATCTTAAGTTAGTGTGTTGCATTTACTATATGGCATTATTCACCATTACATTTCCCATATCAGAGATGTGATTGAAGGCATCTCACAGATGTGTACAGACCCGTTTGGTAGGGCCTTGTCTCCTACTTAGTTTTCGCTTTCACTAAAAGAGTTGGATAAGGTTGTCTTCATTATTGGGCCAATGAAAGTTATGACTTGGACATCACTTCAAGTTGCAACTTCAGTATTACGACTTAAAAGCCAGGTCAGTGTAGCATATGTGGTAAATGATTTCTGAAACCCTTCATCTCGGTTATGAAGCCCATGGGTCACTGTAACCCGACTGTTGCTGCAATTGCCACAGAAGAAAATCTTGCTAGACTGAAAGAAATCTGTAGGATTTATTATACTTCAGAACAAATTATTTAGTAATGTACCAGCTCTCAGACTTTGACACTTGTCTTTTGCAGCCAGTACTTACATTGGCTCAACAAAAATTGTCCTTCAGACCTTCTTCTGAATTCTGGTTACATGAGCAGAAGACCCACAATGTGCCTGATGTATCTCATGGATATTTCTCGCTCTCTCTCTCTCCCGCCCCTTCCCCCCCTTCAGCCGAGGAGGAAAATCTACATATAGCAATGGTCACAAATGCATCAGGAGAAAAACAGAGGTTTGCAATCTCTCCAGATGGTGTCTGGGAACAGGCTGTAGTTACAAGGGTTGTGTTCCTTGTTGGAAGTGACTGTGACTTGTTTAAATGCACTGTGTAACCAGCCTGCACCGACCAACACTATCTAAACATCTCTGAGCTTTTTCAGAATAACAATGTGAATAGCTGACTCAAGTCTTGTCTGTCAAGTACATAGGCTTCTTTTAAATCTTAACCAAAAAAGCCTTGTGGAATGATTTAAAAATGTATTTCTGCTGCAGAAAAGAAATGTTGTGACTTTAAAGCAGGAATCCGACACAGATTTCTTTAAGGTAGAAGGGGGAGGGACTGGGCCAGAGCAGCTCCCTCTTTGCCAAGTTTTGCGTGGATGTGGCTTGAAACGGTCAAGCTATAAACTGTGGCGGCAGTGTTTGCAATGGAAAACCTGACAGACGGTGAAGTATAAGCATACTTCCAAGCACCTCTGCCTCCGCTGCTGCTCTGCTCACAGGCAGGATGGGGGCTCTTCCCTCGCAGCCCCCGGCAGCCGTGTCTGCAGTGGAGGCGTCGTGGGATGGTATTTTCAGCTGGGCTGAGCAGGACCATAGCCATTTCCTTTGCAATTACGTAACTGCAGACCAATTTCCAATATTATATTACATGCAATACGTAAAACAAAGCTATTATGGCTAACGTAACTTTATCAGGACCCAAAGGGATCTCTGGGAAGGGAGGCTGCTCTTCTCTCCTTGGCTGGGATGTGGGACATGGCACTGAAGTATCACCATAAGGAAGGTCTCGTGCTTGTCTCAGTGCCCTGGCTTACGGGTCTTGGGACTTTCTGGTTGTCCACGCAGTGTTGGGAGACTAGTGTGTGCCTGGCAATGTGCTCTGCATCACCATTTGGTTTCACTTGTGCTGCTCACTGGCTGCAGTCATGATTTAGGAGAGGGACATAAAGAGGCCACAGCTCTCCTGTGACTGATTGCTGGGGATACACTGGCTTCCCTATTGCAAACTCCATCCTGTTAGATTGAGAGCTTTTTGAGTCTGGCTTCTGCCTCTTCATGAGAAACACAGCACGCTTTATTTGAAGGTGTTGCTTTCTGGGATTAAGTAACTGGTTTTACTAGGTACCAAATCGGACCAAGTTTACTTTCTTGATGAATTACTGCATCTTGGCTAAAGGAGCACCATTAAAGTGGTCCAGATAGAAACAGATAAGTCGGTTTTTTTGCATTTCATGGATCATCTTTCATCCCTATATCCCCTCTGCCATTCCTGCTTTCGCAAGTAGCATTGATTTTTTTTTTTCTTTTTTGTGGACCCTTTTCTTTAGTGTGGTGGGGTTTTTTGTTTTAAATTCTGTAAAGACAACTGTTTCTGTCTTATATCTGCTTTCTGCTGCTTTACCCCTTTCTCTAGGATGTTGTTTTCATGATCCCCCCGTTGTACGCAGGGGGAGCATGGCGCTGTGTGCACTGCGGTCAAATGTCTCTGAGCATTAGTATTATCATCTTGAAAAAGCTGGCCAAAACCCAGTGCGCTTCTGTTTAATCTAACAGATAAGTAATATGCTAGCAGTTTCCTAGGCTTCAAGTGTGGATGTAGCTCTATACCAAATTGCAAATGCAGTCACCATGTTTGCTTATGAAATGTCAGTAGCTGTGCGTCCACTGGTTGGATGTGTTGCCAGAGACGGTATGCCTAATTGCCAACATCATGCTTTATTTCAGGTGCAATTGTGCCTGCTGGCTTTCCCTGGAAAGCTATTTCTTTTCCTTACAAAGCATTTCAAGAGAGCATGGTCCATCAGATGTGATTTAGGACTTGATTTCTGTTTGTACATCCAGCCCTGCCCTGCTGTTTGCTCCGAGAAAGCTACTTCACTTCTTTGCATTTCCATTTCTTCCCAGCATGGCTGTGTATTTGAATTTTAAACCTTCTAAGAGACCGTGATCATGATATAAAAAGTAAATACTCCCTCATACAGTGGACCCGTCTCTTCATCAGTGCTTGAGCTGTGCCTGGAATTTGAGGAGGAGAAACAAACACTTACATAGGTCGAACACCTTTCCTCTAGCACCAGTGGCTTCGTACCAGAGGACAGGTTCAGGTGAGTGGGCACCCCTGAATACCTGGGATAGCTGGTGTAAGTGCTCCTGTATGCACCAGCATTCATAACTCTCTAACAAGCAGAGCTGAGTTTAAGGAGGGACCACCCCAAACCCCTTCTTCAAAAACAAAGGCCTGTAGACTCCAGTGCCCTATCATGAATGCGGTGCTGCCTTGCCATGCATTCTGCCTTTCTGGGCCTGTCACCAGCCCTCCAGGAGAGGATACTTGATCCACTTATGAATCAGTTCCTGTTCTGCTGCAGTTTTCTGCTCAGTGTATGTACTAAGGCAGACAAACACAGACCATCTGAGGAGGCAGGGTGGGTGATGAGGAATTTTTTGGCTAGGAGTTACTGGAAAGTTGTTTAATGTCCTAAAAAACAGTGTTTGTAGAAGTTTTCCCTCCAAACATGGACAATGCTGGCAAAGCAGAGATGCTTTTCTCCTTCAAATGCTTGCAGATCAGGGGCTGGAGAAGGAAGGGCTTCTCTGGTCAGGCAGAGTTTCAGAGGCATCTGTGGTGAGGGTAAGGATGCTCAATGGCACTTGCTTGTCTCACTGCAGCAGTGTCTTTGTCTCCAGGCTTTGTGGAGGAAGTGATCGAGGTTGGTTGTTATCTTGCTTTGTTTTGCAACAGTATAAGCAAAGCATCCTGTTGGTGTGTCTGGTTGCAAATGATGGGTTTTATTTTAAACTTCAGGTGTCCGGAAGCTGGCATCTATGGAGGGAGTCTGAGCGCCTTGTTTTAAAGCAGTCAATGGAAATGGGGTCAATGGAGTATTGATAGGACGGGCAGAAACTTTTAGACTAATCCAGGCTCTGTGCTGGCTCCAGGGGATGCCTGAGACAAGCTTAGAGCAGAGAGGTAAAACTGGATGTGATGACTTGCTCTAACCAAGTTCCCACTGGAGATCAGCTCCTTTCTGGGAATACAGTGCCTGACCAACCCTTCAAACACTGCAAACAGGCACTCCCTCTTCCCAGTGGTCTGTTTGCAAAATGTTGAATGGATGGAGAGAATTTACACTCACACCAGAAACAGCCGGGTCAGCAGGAGATCAGGAGGAGCCCGCCTTCCTCTGCTCTTGCCCCTGGGAGCCCAAGGGTGGGGTGATGCTGTCTAATGACTTTAGCAACTGTACTAAGTTGGAAGCAGCCCTTGACAGCCTACCCTGACCTCTCTGGTGATTCTCGTTTGTGAGCTATTTTCTGGCCCCCCCCCTTTTTTTTTTTTGCCTTTTTTCTAATTGGATTTTTAAATGTGTGCCTCTGCAACAGTAAGGAGGTGGTGGCTGCTTTCCTTTTCTGACTGTTCAGCTTTCAGCAGGCAAAGGTTGTTGGTATGGTTGAAGCCCTCATTTGAGTTTCAAGAATTTAACTTAGATTTACTGTGCCCAGAAAGGAAGCATGCCGCAACATTTCTGAAGTGGTTACCTCTGAGCTGCAGTTCAAGGCTGCCCTGTACATAGGCTTGAACAATGAGCTATTTGGGACTGACATTTCTAGACCTGCCTATTGCTTGAGCATCACCACACCACCATCTCAGCTGAGGTTGGGAGGTTGCTGCATAAAACAAAATGCTTGAATTATGAATGTGTTGTAATATTCATGCTGCTATCTTGGGATGTCTAAATGGCTTTCCTGTCCCCCACTTAGTAACTTACATGGCAAGTGACGTTTGTTTCTGTGTTTAAGAGTTTGGAAGGTAATTCTCTTTGTTGGAACCAAAGCAGGGTTGTCAATACTCTGGTGTTTGTAGTTGTCCTCTGTCACTGTGGAAAATGAGGTTGTTCTCTGTTGCCACCTCTGAAATACTTGTGGTTTTGTGACCATGCAAAGGGATTGTGGTGGTCTCCTGCTTTTCTGCTGGGAATACTTGTTCCAGCCCTGTGACAAGGAGACATCGTCCCTTTAATTGTGCTGTGACATTTCCATCTCTTCTGGGAAGCCCTTCTGCATTTCATAGACATCTTTGCTTGGTTTTCCTTTGCCCAGCTTTGAATTGCAGTGTGTACTTGCTCTGACTTCTTGGTGACAAGCTCATTATGAACACTTGAAATGTGTCTGTCTGGTAACGCTATGCCCTTTGCAATGCCTAATTCTGCTGAAGCTTTCCTGGGACACCTCCAGACTGCTCTGGAGCTCTGCTAGTAGGGCTGTTTTGCTTGTTGGGATGGAGGAGTTGATTGGTGGCTTGTAGTATTTGGGTCCCACTTGAGCTGCGAGCAGCAGAATGTCATACTAAAGTGACCTTCAGTGCATTCATAAAGCCTTGCTAAAGTTAACTAGTAGTGTTGTTCTGTGAGGTTCATCATGGAAGTTTTCAGTGTAGTAAGAAATGAATGACTATTTTCCAAGCAATGCTGCCTCATTTCATTCTCCTGTAGAGGGAAAAGAATGATTAACAAGTAATAGGGACACAAGAGATGTCATGGGGTCATACTCCTCTAAAGCATTCTCCTCTTTAATAGTACCTGTCAGATCTCCTCTATGTAGTGTTTGCTTTTAAAGTTGTTTTAAAGGAACATCTCTCCAGATAGAGACATAATAAAACTCAACTTCCAATTTGAAATCATCCCTCTAGAGCATATTTTCTCAAATGCTTTGGGCTATAGTGTGTGGTTTATATTCATTTTTTAGTCCCATTCCCATTGTTTGTCTTAATCTTGGGCAACTGGTATTCTGACAGGGGTAGTTCAGTTATGTGGGGTTTTTTTTCCTTTTTATGGAGACATCTGAAGTCCAACCACTTTGACTTTTGCATTCATTTGCCTTTTCTTTAGCTGATGTCATGTCTCTGTGGGACAACTCTCCCCCACACCCCAAATTTCCCTAAGCTAGGGGGAAGGGTTATTGCTGTGAATAGGAAGTCTCCAGATACATTAAATATGCATCTCCAGGGCTGGGTTTTTCCCATCTGCTGTCTTCTAAGCATCCCACTGAAGTAAACAGGTTCCTTTTTAAACTTCCCTTCACCTGGCTTGACGTGGAACAAAATACTACCTGTTTAGTTCTACAGTTCTCTAATCTCTCAAGAAATGGGAATAGGAGCCCAGAGAGAGGAATTCCCCTGCCTTGCAAGACCCAGCAGAGCAAGGCCACTTGCAGGGGCAAAGCCTTCACACAGGCAGGATTGAAAGAGGTCCCACAAAGTTGCCAGGTCAGCATGCATGGAGATTTTTCTTGTCTCCAAACCACAAGAAGTGTAGTTCACAGGGGGAAAAAGTCAATGTCAGCCTTTGCAAAGTTTGTTTCTTATCTGCAGCTGTTTTGACTTCCCCGTATCCAAGGGGCTGAGACCATTAAGACCCCCTCTAGGAGCAGGAGAGGGAACAAGCCTGTCTGGACTTCATGTTTGGTAGCTGTGGCCATGAAATCTGTTGCAGGACTTCTGAGACTGCCCTGTTAGTCTGGCTGCTGGGGAAAGGGTGGGATGTGACCACCGAAACCACGGACTTGAAGACTTAGTTGTCTATAAAGGCAATTTAGCGTCAGAGGAACAGGGCGCATCAGTAAGCATGGAGAAGCCAAGACAGCAAGCAATACTACCTTTAAGTTTGCTGTACAACACAGCCAGGTATTCCTGAATAGTAGACTCTCTACCAGGCCTCTGAAAACTTCAATTCTGAAATTTCCAGCTGCCTGCATGTTCCCTCCTCTTTCCCTTCTCATCTAATCCTGCTGTGCTGAGACTTTATACTCAGGCAGATAGTTAAATTCTCTCTGTTTCCACTGCATACCCTGTTTGGAGCCCAGGATGGCAGGCTGAAAAGGAAAAAATTTTACACAGCATCCCTGGGTGGAGCCTTTACTCATTACCTCCTCTGTTTATGCAGTCACTGCCATTTTCAGGACCCTGAAACCTGCCCCAAGAAAATGTTTCCAAGGAAAATCTGCTTTTCATATTAGAATACATAAACTTTCTAATGATTGGGTTTCCTATATCAGCCAAATAGGTCACCAGCTCAGCACTGCTGCAAGAAACTACCTGAGGCCAAAAAGATACAAGGATATTACTGAGGCCTTCCAATGAGTCCTGTAGGTACCTTGTGGGCTATGTTCCTTGAGACATGACTGCCTTTTTTAAAAATTAAAAAAAAAAAAAAAAAAAGCAGCATTGTTTTCATAGGCTTTTGTTATATCAAAGTTTCTTTTAAGAAGGCAAGTCACTGAAATGGCTTTAAATAAGCCCTGAAAATACTAAACTTAATGTGTAGTGATTGACGTCTTCTGCCCTTTGTTCTAGTTAATCAAGAAAGCAATTATACACAAAAGCTTTGGCTCTTGTGGTGACTTTCAGGCCCATTTTTCAAAGTAAGCAAAAGACTGATGGTGCATTTTTGTTGTGTCAGATGAGGACAAGATTAATAAAGGATGGAAGAGATTTTTTTTTTCCCCCAAGCTGCACAGCAAATAAGCAGTTCTAATAATACTTTGGCAGTAAAATGGAAGCTGTAATCATTAGCAGACGCGTTTCAGTTACGACCAGCAACATAACTCTTTACTTTTGGTTTTCATGTTAAAAAGAGTTCAGTTTCCCCACAAACCAATTTCTTGTCCATCTTCAGATTAAGCAAAACCTATAGAAGTAATTGTCTTGCTTAGGAGTTTCATAATACAATCAGATTTAGGGGGTGGCTTGACAGAGGGGTGTATGTCGGCTCTTCCTGTCCACCCCTTGGGCTGGGACACAGACTTTCCAGCATTGTTGATGGAGACTTTAATTATTTTTGTGGTAGAAAGATGTTGGCTCACAGCTGGATTAACTGAAGCAGTTCTGGAAGACGCAGGGGATGAGATGGGCTCTCTTGGATCTCTATTTTACTGGCTGGCTTCTCTTTACTATTTTTATTGGCTGGTTTGGTTTTTTGTATCTTGATACTGTGTGACTTCATCTGAAAGTTTCACATGCAATGGGACATCACTTTATTTCAAATGAAACTGGACTGCAGTTATATTGGCAGCGTAGTCAAACTTAAACTTGGTGATAATGCCAAGTATTTCCCAGACCTCACTTGAGTCCGTATCTCCTATTTCTCCCCACAATGCGACCACGTGCTGGAAAGCCCTAGCCTGTTGCTTTGAAAAGTTGTTTTAATTCTGTTTGCAGAACCGCCTCCTGCTGATCTTTTCCTCTCTCCCATCGCGCGCACACACCCTTTCTGGTAAGCGTGCTGGTGGGATGGGCTTTAATGCAAGCATATCTCCCAGTGGTTGGAGGGCAAGGGCAGTGCTGGGTGCACTCATGCTGGAGACCTAGCTTCACTTTACTTGCATATTAATACAGCTGCCATATGTTTGCTTAAGAATCCCAGGCTGGTTTGATACTTAGATAAAAGAGAAAATAAGTTGTTGCCCTTTCACAATTAGCAGCAGCTTGACTAGCTAGACTAACGCTGGCAGGCACACGTCTGCACTGTCTCACGAGTGTAAGATAACACCTTCATGATTTGATGTCCAGGTCTTGAGGCACTGTGCTGACTTTCAAATGGTGACCATATGCGCAGGTGAAATGTATCCTTCTTAAAGGACAATAGGTCTTGGGGAGTCCAGGTGACTGCATACAAAACCTGGCAATTGGAATAACAAATTTCAGTGCGCTGAAATTGAAATGAAGTTAAGGAAGCCCTGAATACAGTCCCTACTCAAACATGATGGAGGTGATGGCGGGGTGCAGGGTAAATCTCCATGCAGTGGTGACCATAGGAGTGGAAGAACAGCATCTAGTATTAAACCTGAATCATTGGCTTGAACACTGGTAAGTTCATAAATAACACTTTAATCTCACACATGGGCTTTTATAGCATTTGGATGTTATTGGAGGCCTCCCTGCATGAGGAAAACCTGAGCTGCTTGGAGAGACTTGACCCATTCATCTTAACTGAGTATAGTTGGAGGTTCAGGATGGGTAATGTGAACCTGGGAAGATCCATCGCTGAGCATTTGAAACCCTAGGATTAAACTCAAGGGCAATTTATTCAGTGCCCTGGAAACCACTTTGAAGAATCTGCATTTCTGGGTGTGGGCAGGGGAAAGACTGCACACACTGACTCATGGGAGAGAAGGTGTAGCTTGCTTGTTTACCTGAAAACAGGATCAGGAATCTGAGACAATTTCTTTGAGGTTTTGTTCTTAATACTGACTTAAATTCCATATCATTACTGAGACACAAACTCTCTACAGAGTATGAAGAACCAAAATTATGGGACAGCTGTATGCTCTGGGTGAGCTTGTACATTATTCCCTTGCTTCAAGTAGACCTTCTGTGACCAAAATGTCCTTGAATAAAAGTAGCATCCCATTTCTGGTCATTCTATTTCCATCACCAGGCAAATGGGAGAACCGAGCCCTATAGAAAATGCCTCTCTTGCTCCTCCTGAGCACAGCAAGCAGAACTGGTTCCTGTACCAGCTACAAGTTAAATCACACTCTTGATCATTCCAGACGTCTTTGGTGTATTTTTGGAGCTGACTATACACTTCCTGGGCTGTTAGCCTCTTGGTTTTAAAATAAATGAGCCTGTGGGGTTTGGCATATGAATCCTTCCACTCAGCTGAGAAGCTAAGTATCTCTTTCGCAGAAGTATCCAGGTTTGAGAGCCAGCCACATGAAAGGGTGTTGCTTTCCCTACGCCACCCCAGAGCCTCCCTTGCAGACAATCCTAAACAGAAGCCAACATCCCCCAATGAGGACGCTGTCTGCAGAATCTGCATGTGGGAACTCAGGGACTGAATGGTTCTGGGGGTGGCTTGCAAGATGCTTGCTGACACTGGTTTAAATTTGGCTCAGGCTACCAGGAATTGTTGTGTAGTGGCATTTGAGGGAAAATGCTGGTGGTTTCAGGGAAACTTCCATTACAGATGAGATGTAGCCACCCATTGCAATGCTGTGACAGATGCCAGTGCTGAGACCTCCGTGCATGGTGCGCTTGAGTTGCACAAGGGCCTTTTTTCCACCCATTATGTGCAGACATGGCAGAGGCTGAGTGCCTGGGCGTGCACTTGCCCTTGGCAAGTGTGTCTTGGGGCAATGCAGTGACAGGAATAGAAATAGTGACTGGGCCAAACTCATCCATACCTTAGCAAAGGCTGCAGGCTGCCAGGGGAGCTACTCTGGCTTCTGTAAAATAACAGTGCCCGGTCCTTGGTACATCAGGAACACCATCTGCTTCAGCTGAAACTTGCCTAAACTAGTAATTCTTCCCCATATACCCAAGTCATATAATCCTTCCTCTATTTCTTCTTTGCCTCTTGTTTAAGCAGACTCCTGAGTGGACCATCTGACTGGCCCCAGATAAATTTGGTAGAAACTTAAGTGAGTACAGGAGGGGAGGCCTGAAATGAGGATAACTGAGTGCAGGTGGAGATTAGTGACTTCCTTCCTGGGTATCATTTATTCTGCTGTGTTTCTTGTTCCTTTCCACTGATCTCCTATACCTTCTGTGGAGAATCCCATGTGATTAATGCTTTTTGATCTTTCGATAGCTAAATCCTCTGCTAATTTTGCCTGTCAGGAGCACACTCTGATCTAAGGAAATGTAACACAGTGCATTCCTTGGTTTAAGGAAATCAAAATCCCATGTTTCTGTGGGATTGAAGTTTCATCTTAACCTCAACAATGTGATGCTGAGGCATTTTTCTGTAGCTGTCTCAGAGCTGTGCCTTCATCAGGTCTTGGTGGCTGGACTAGAATTGCACTTATAAGGAGCTCTGGAGTCAGACCATCCATTGGTACTTAGTGTTTTTCTTGCAAGTGAGTTGGCAGGAAAGAGCCTTGATTGCTGTAGCTGATCCTGACCTAGATTGGTAAAAGCAGCCATCACTTAAGAAAGCAAATTTCACAACTGTAGTCACCCCTGTTCAACTGGAGCCACGGCAGAGGTCAGAACTGCTTATCTTTGACTTCTGAAGCTGAACACTAACTCTTTCTGGGAGAAAGTGGACTTGTAAAGGCGAGTTCCTGGAGATAATGAAGTTCCACTAAATGCTTACCGATGGCCAATTCACACTTCAGACAGACCATTTCCAGATAAAACAAATAGCCATGGAAAGAATGGCAGAAGACAGTACAGCTAACGATGTGAAGGGTGCTTTTATTTCAGTGGTACACACTCCTCTGGAACGTATCTGTAGCCTCAGCAATATCCAATTTGTAACAAGTCCTTTGCATGTTTTTGGAGAGCAGGGAGAGAGGATCTGTTATGAGCAATCCACTGCTTTCTTCCTTCTGAGATTTTAATGTGGGATAAAAAAAGAAAGGTAAAGGAGTGATTCATCCCACAGGCTGTACTGTTAATCCCATGAAGTTTATATGAGTAGTATGTGGCCAGCATCCTTGAAAATGCTCCAGGTGCATTAGTTACGGGAGGTGCCTTTAGCCTGAAAGGCAAAGGAACATTAAAATTGGCTTCTTTCTTGACGTCTGTTACTCAAATGTATCCCTCTATCATGCACCCCTTTCTCTGTTACTTAGTTTTGCCTCTTGTGCTCTCTAGTGTCTGTGCTAACTTCTAGTATGGAGGACGAAAATGGAGTCACCTAACTGGTCATGCTTTCCCATGCATCTTTCTCTGCTCTTTGCTGCTTCACATTCAGGAATGCCAACACTGAGGCAGTGATTGACTGGACTTGTACAGTTTTGCCAGTGAATGGGTGTGAATAACAGCTTTGCTCAAGTCAGCAAATAGTTCCTGATCATCCTAGTTCTTATAACTGGGTGCCCAACTGGGCTTGATATTTGTTTTGCTGGATGTGTACAGCTTCAAGCCATGCAGTTCAGAACCGGTGGGCACACAGTTGGACCTAGCTCTGTTCGCTGACAGCTCATGAAATTCATAATGCAGCGGTAGCCAGGAAGCTCCTGAGTGTGTAGGAGGCTGACCGCTGTTACGCAGCTATCCTGTTTTGTTTCTCCACTATCCGGGCTGGAGAACTTGGAAGCAGATGCTGGCAGAAGCGAAACCTTCTCACAAGACTCTTACTCCGTGCTTGGACAACTGAAGTCACGTTGTGAAGTCTAAATCCGTAGTGGAATTTGATGATGTTGATTTAAGGGGTCCAAGAACCATGGTAGAAGTACATTTCAAAAATAAAAATGTAAGGTGTTGACTAGTTGAGAACTGTTGAGACACTAGTGGAGTCTTTTGAGCAAGTGCTTTCAATTTTTATTTGGATGTTTGTCTGTCCTCTTCTGTTTCAAAGCCAGTAGTATCTTGTCAGTGGAATTTTGCCCAAAAGTATTCAGAAATTACCACTTGAAGGCTGGTAGAAGGGAATCAAGAGGCAGAGGACTTTATGGTGTGACCAAGTAGGGGCTGAAGAACTGGCAGCAGCGTAAACTTGACATTTCTGCTCAAGACTTGTTCCTGAATAGGTGTCAGAGACTCTGGAAAATCCAAGTGCAGTTCCTCATGGAAATTAGGAGCAGGCTTGGGGTGAAATGGGAGCCGAGTGCCTAGCCTCCCTTCATAAAACTGGAGTGTTCAAGCTCTCAACTTGTCACTAAATTGTCTTTTCCCAACACCACATCTCTTCTGTGCAGCAGAAGGTCCTTGGTGGGCAGCAGTGGTATGAATACAATCAGTGTTTGCTCCAGTTTATTCTGCGTTGCATTTTGTAGTACATTTTGCTGATGATTCTCACACTTTTATTAGTTTTCTATAGCATTCACAGGAATAAGCTATAAATGTCGTATGGCTCCTGAACTACGCTTAAACAGCTACACATGGGTTCAAGATGAGAAATTAGGTTTCCAATCGAGACTTTCCCAAAATAAGAGGAATGTGGGTTGTGTTCCATCTAGCGTTTTTGTTTTGGATAGGAGGCTTTTGGTTAATGTCAGTCTTGGAGGAGGGGAAAGCTGTTAGATGCCACAGGATCCCAAATGCTCTTTGCACAGTGGCTACAGCCAAAGACACTGGAGTGTTAGGTTTCTCCTGAATTAGTGAGTGACTTCTTAATTATGTGACAGCAGCATCAGGGTTTCCTGGCAAAAAAAAAATGGAGAGTAAGCAAAAACTAGTGTGTCCTAATAGGAATGTGCAGAAACAAATAATGTTTCCTAAGGTGCATGCAGATATCAAAAAGTTAACTTGTGGCTGTCTTTCTGCTTCCAGCCTCCAAATCCCTACTGAAAACCTGACTTTCCCTTGGAGTTTTAGGGATACAGCCATTCTCTCTCCTGTCAACTCCTTCCTTCTGCTTTTTGCAGGGTTTCTACTACTTTAGCCCATAGTAATCCACCTTGAACATCATCATGGATTTGATGCCTTCCTGTGGAATATGACAACAGACTTGCTTGTGTCCTTAGTTGCCCAGGCTGACTGAGCAGCTTGATGGCTGTTGGGGCAGGAGCAGTTCATGTACAGATCGGGTCTCCCTGTAGCAAAGGGAAGTAGCCCCTTCTTCCTGAAGCTGAGTGATCTGAAGTGTGTCTCCTCATGGATGGGAGATTACTCTGAAATGGCTTCTTTTTACTGTGGCATGTATCCAACCCATCGTGGAAAATCTGGGCATTTCTACTGATCGCTTTGGCATGCTGAGAGTGAAATTCTTGGAGCTCAAGATCTTCTTCCTCCCTCTCCTCTTCAAAGCCTGCAAAACTAAAAAAAAAACACAACCCTGAACTGTGAGTGGGATAGGCTTTATTGCTGGCTTCTTTCCTGTAACTAGGATATACAGTATTCTGAAGACAAAATAGAGCCATTCCCCCCCACCTCACCCCATATGATACCTCTCTACCCCTCAAGAACCTGAATGTTTGACATAATGGCTTCTGGCTGAAATTTCCCTTGTAAGACAAGCTGGGCTCAAGCTATTCTTCCATTATGCCCTTTTCAAAACTCCCCAGAAAAGGGTGAGTAGCTGCGTGCTGGCAGGCCTCCTCGCAGCGGTGTGTCTGAACCCAGGGAGCGAATGGGCAGTACCTCAGCTGGATGGCCTGCTCGCAGCAAGTGTTGCTTGAGCAGCAGCCTCTCGCTTCCAGCCTTGCAGGGGCCGTGGTTATGCTGTTGGACTACACAGCCAGAGAAAAATTAAGATTCAAATGGAAAACTTCTTGGAAGACTGAAAATACTCCTGCATGTCTGTCATCCTTTGGAAAAGGTATTACGTACTGAAGTTACGAAATATTGTCGGAGGGGAAAGTGCTCTCTGATCTCCAAAGATCTAAGAGCATCTAAGTGAACGTACATGGGTCAGCAGCAAATCGCAGGGTTTGAAGAGCCAAATACCATATTCTCCAACTACGCAGAGAACACGAGCATGACTTCGCCAAAGATAGTAAGTTGATAGCTACTGGCTGGGAGCTGATACCACTGCCCAGCCTCATCTAATTTCATGTTAATGTGAAAAACAAAGAGGTGCTCAGACTCTGTGTGACTGGCCTCACAGAATGAAGTGGCACATGAAGATGTTTAATACAGTGTACAGCTTTCTGTAGTCCAGGTTTCTGTGCACTTCCAATTAGTTTATTATTGTAGATTCCCATTTGGAATCCCCCTCTGTTCATATTTAAAACTTGATTGTATTGTTCAAGCACTGAGAACGTCAGGGGTTTTGGGGAGGGTTTTTGTACTGACTAGCCTAGCTTTGATGTACTTGCCAAACATCTGTGTGCTTTCTATATATTTTCCCCTTGCCTTCAGAAAAAGGATGGTTGCGTTTATTTGTGGATGAAATACTTTGCTAGGAATGGCTGTAAATCTGAAGAGCTGAAAATTGTCAAGTGAACTCGTAGACAATAGTAACAGAAAATAAGGAATTGAGTTTGGTATGCAGTCTGGAAAAATTAAAATTCTTCAGCATCTTTTTTTCGCTGGCATGGGGATATCTAGAAATTGGAAATCCAGCAAAGCTCCTGATTTGGAAACTTGAAACGACTGCAAAGTGTGAACGTTGCGGTAAGACTAGCAGAAAAAGGACTGAAAGGTGCTGGAGTTCTTGTTGGCCCAGGCTGTGCTGCATGGGCAAGAGCTTGCTGCTGATAGAGATGTTTGTTCTCTTCCTAAATCTTCTGGTGCCCCATCAGATAACCTCTGATTTACATGAGCAGTGATGTTACTAGTATTTACTGACGTTAAACCAGACATTCATATTGTACAGTTGAAAGTTTTACTGCTAAATCCATTAAAAAGCCATGGCATAGAGAGCCTGGTACACTCAGTTTGGTTTTGGCCCTTAAACTCTGATTCAATGTAAATTTTCATACTTTCTTGATGGGCCAGTTATAAAGTGGCTAAAAGAGTGCTGATATTTAATGAAATGGATAAAAAGGGAACTCCATATTATATTTTTTTTATTTTCTCCTTAGATTATACCATCACTGTAATAGCAGTTTCTAATATTTCTGTTCCCTTTTAAAAAAACTTAAAACAAAAAAAAAAAACCTTTGAGAAATGGGGTGATTTGGAGCCCTGTGTCTCTGGAGGATACAGACTCTCTAGAGAGTTACTGTATCTGGAGTGTCAACAGCTTGATTCCAGAGGCACAACATGGTTGAAGTATTGGCCTTTGAGGTAGGAGCTTGACTTGGACATACAGTTGTATCTGTAGATCTGAGTAGACTCCTCAAGACACTTGTGACAGTGATGACCAAGGGCTGCCTTTGCTTGCAGCTGGCCTTCTGTAAATCCAGCCTCTTATTGAGCATTTCATTGTGATTCAGAGTAAGGATGCTTTTGGCATGTTTTCCACATTGGGATTTAGATAATCTGAGTGAGAATATCACCCTTCAGGGGTGTTTCACAAGTCTCATTCCCAGGGATCTCCATCTGCCAGCTTGGGGAGCTGCTGGAAGTGCTGTATCAGTGCTCCAGAGATGAGCGTCACTGATGCCTGCAGCAGTGCTCAACAAGCATCGGCTCAGCCAAGGAATGTGCCCTTAATATAGCCGGGGTGCCCCAGATGTATTTCATGTATCGGTACAAAGAAGAGCTGTCTAATCTGCTGCGACTCTCTCCAGCCACGCGTGTGTTTGGCTTGGACGCCGTCATCCCTGCTCTCGGAGCCAGAGTGTGTGTTGGCAGCAGGGAATCATTGTCGCAGGGTAATTCTGAGCACAGAGGAGTCAAACCAAAGTTCATTTTGTTCTTTTTCTTCAAACTTACAGCTTGCTTGAGCGGGCAGGGGGTGCATCAACTGCTTTTTCTTTTTGGTGTTTTGTTTAATCAATACTCATCTCTGTCGTAAGAAGTCTTTTGCTGTATCTGAATGAAACGTCGTGCTCCTGAGACTTCTGGCTCTGGTTAAAGACAGGCATCTTGCTTGCAAAGTAGGGCTTTCTATTTATGTCATTTTAAATGATATAGCTACAGGCACAGAAACAATGATCTGGGGTCACACTTCACTCACTCTTCTGCATATTTATTTGTTTCAAAAATAAATAAAAATCACTGAAGTAGTCTGCCCTAGCAACGCTTTGCAGAAGCTAAAGACCAAAAATAGCGTTAAGACTCAGTGCAACTTAACTGTGCAGTTACGAGATGTATACCCTAAGGTATGCTAGCAGTGCTTGAAGGCAGGGCTGTTGGTATCCTTTATTCTTGACTTCTGTTGCTGCTTGCTAACTTTGCAACTGGATAGGATTACCAGCATTTCATGAAAGGAATGGTGGCTTTAAGCAGCAGATGGGAAATTGCCTGAACTCCAACCTGAAACCAGTCCCTGACCTTAGCCAACATTTGGGGTAGGAAGGTGAGCTATATTTTAAATTTCTTTATGTATTTGGGCTGGAAGTAGATTTTGTAACTTCTTCCCCAGTCATAAAGGCTCCATCTCGCTTTTTTTTTTTACCTACTTGCTATGCAATGCCTGTGCCCCTTGCACACCCGCGTTTAGTTTGGAGAGGAAGGAAATGCAGTGTTCTTACTTTGCTGTACTGAAACCTTTGTAGCTAATTTCTAGGACCTCATCTGGAGAAGCTGCTCTGCTTTGCTGGCTCTGGCTCAGGATTTGAAAACTAAGCTGAGAATAAATAAGCATAGGCTCATCCAAAGGCCTGAGACATAGTTGGAAGGAAAAAGCGAGCAAGGCTGGAAGTGACAGCGCAAAGCTGTCATGAGTTAAAGGCCTAACGGCATCACGGTACAGGCATGGCTCTCAGCAAAGGAACAAGTGGCTCCTCGCAGATGGGGTTTTTATCTCTTAAAGATGTTGCTTGCTCCTTGGGCTGTGCTTCTCAGCTGAGCAAAGTGCTTAAGCCTACACTTGACTAGAACATGCAGTTTGAGGGCATTTCACTGTTTTCCTGCTAAACAGCTTTACAGAATAGGAGACTACAGCCTACTCGGATAATCCAGGTCAAAAAAAAAAAATGTTTCCTACTTTTATAAATAAATATACTGTAGTGTGAACCTTTTTGAAATTGTAAAAATAGAGGTGGAAATGGCATGAAAGATTATTAACTCCATTCTTTCATGGTGGTGGGGAAGCAGTGCTGGCAAGCACCAGAGCTGCCTCTGGACAGAAGACAGGCCAGAAACGGAGAGACAGCCTCTCCTCTGCTTGAAGGTAGATTCCGCCTCCTCCAACTCCCATGTTGTAGAGGGCTGCCCTGCTGAGGGAGAGGCAAAAGTGGTAAGAAAGAGAAGTCAACTGGTTAATGGTTTTGCCCATCCTATTTTCTATGGAAGAGAGATACCAGGAAGAAGGGGGGGGGCTGCATTTCCTGGGAGACAGAGCAGGGAGAGAGGCAGCTCCTGCAAGTAAGTCATAGCCATGCTGACACCTGTAAGTCACATCAGCAACTGTGTCAAATGTCATATTGAACTCTGAGCTGAGGTTACTCTGGTGAAT
This sequence comes from Ciconia boyciana, assembly GCF_034638445.1. Taxonomy (NCBI): domain Eukaryota; kingdom Metazoa; phylum Chordata; class Aves; order Ciconiiformes; family Ciconiidae; genus Ciconia; species Ciconia boyciana. The sequence goes on along the minus strand of NC_132941.1, from coordinate 52,960,836 downwards.
ATTATCTTCTCTTTAGAGATCAGGACTTAAAAGAAACAAATGTGAGCAAAATTGACTAATTCCTTCTTGCAGTAGGAAGGTGGAGAGGTGTTCTTGAGATCCTCTCCCTCTGTCACACCTCACTCATTGCATCCAAGTAGAAGCAGATCACATCCTCTCATAGGGTCAGATATTCGCAGGCTTTAGGAGGTGCAACATGAAAATACTGATTTGCATTTTGCTCAAACTAGAAACATTGTCATGAAGTCAAACCATGCTCTGAAATGTCAGTGGTTGTGATGCTCAAGGCTTTGGCTTGGTCCCTCTGACTTCACTTGCTGATGTGATAGGCTGGCAGAAATAGCTGACACTTTGTCTGGATCATCCTTGAGGTTTTTCTGGGACTGCTGGAAGGTGTTGCCAAGGTAAGTGCAGAAGCTGAAGTGGCAGGGAAAATCAGAAAAACAAAAGTAAAATCTAACTAGACAAATGTTGCAAGGTTGAATCTTTCCACCTTCCTGTCACCTAAATCTTCACCAAGCATCTTGGGAAGCAGGTTAGATGTCTGTATGATAATTCCTCAGATATTGGTCGTGAGTGCCTGTGTTTCTGGGATAGCCTCCACATACTGTAACTTCAGCTCTGGAAAAAAGCCATGCTCCTTAGAATGAGTAGTCTGGTAAAGGTTATTAGGCACAGCGTTGGTGAGCCAGGTGATGTGGCATTAATGGCTTGTGAGATGCAGGAGGGCAGAGCGGGTATCAAATCTCCTTTGAATCTTCATTTTCCTTCAGCTTCAAGTGTGGACTAGCAAGTAGGGGCATAGCTTAGAGTTGAGATGGTCATCTGCCAGCATGTACTAACAAACCAACAAATCTAACCTTTTGTAGGACAGAGAATTAAGCCCTTAATTTTAGCACCATCTAAAGCTGACTTCCAAATTTTATTCCAATTATTGTTTGGCATCTGGATGAACTTGTTCATTAGCAGGGCAGATTGGGAAGACTTTTTTAAGAAATAATATTAACAACGTAATACTGTGTAATTAATACTAACTAATAATTACCATGAACTACTGCAAGTATAGTGTGACCATTACCAAAATAAGTAGAGCAAAAAGCTTGTTTGGTGTGTTGATAGCAGGCAAACCCACTGACTTATATTAGCAACTGGTGACAAATATGTCAGGCAAGGAAAGCGTGATCTTCATGAAAATGGCTTGTAAGCACAAAAGAGCTGTGCTATATCTTATCATGGCGTTGAGGAACATCAGGCGGCAGTTTTGAACATTCAGGAGGTGTCAGTTACTAGCCAGAAGCTTGACCAAGAAATTCATCAGGGACTGGTGTGCCTTGGAGGTGGCTCCCCTCACACCTGGTGTTGAGGGTCTCTGCATAAGTTAGAAGGGGAGTTTGAAGTGATGTTGGTCCTTCCCAAAGAACATGTGGTCTTGGCTGCCTTCTGCAGGCTGCATTGCATGATGTTTTGCTGAGGTGGAGTCCAAGAATTTGGGGTGTGTGTTTGAAGAGCCCATGCAAGCAAGGGGGGGAGCGGGTAGATCTCTCTGAAATGTAATGGGAAGTCCCCTTCCCTAGTAGGGATTTAGCAGCTACAGGACTATGTACTTTCTACCCAGGTTGGGTTCTTTCAACTCCGTAATCCTGGCCTGCAGCCCTTATGAGGGAAGCATGCCAAGGAACCTTCAATTCATTAGTCATCCTAAAACATGCTAGTAGTCCAGTTGGTCTTGCTGGAGGTGCACTGTTGCATATACTCCATGTTATTATTGCAGTGAACTCCAGCTTATCCTGACAAACATGCACACGTAGGCACTAAATGGGATGTTTTGGAAAAAAATTTCAGGCTATGTAAGCTTTTGTTAAATCATAGCATTCCAAGATCATAATTAATATGGCAGCTAACAGACCTATCCAAAGACTTATTTACTATCCAGGCTGTTTTACATCGCAAGAGCCATGCTTCTGTGATCTCTTTGTTTTTTATGGCAGTGCCTAAGGCCCAGCTGAGATCAGGGTCCTGGTGTGCTAGACATTTAGGCCTTGTCTCCAGAGAATGGAAGTCTACATAAGGGACAGACAAAGGAAACACTGTTCAAATTTGGGTGGTGGGGGAGGGGAAGGGAAGTAACTAAGACTGGGAAATTGGGGATGGGAAAACTCCTCCCACGAAAAGAATTGGTCTGGTTCTCAGCTCTTTTACAGAGGACTCCCCAAAGCTAGGCCAGCTCCCCAGCAGCAGGACCATCCTCTTCCTCAGCTTGCAGTGAACGTGCGGCCTCTGTGCTCCATCACTTTCCCAAAGAAGGGGAAATCAATGCATTTTGGGGGAAGGAGGAAAAAAAAGAAGCGGAAAAAAAAAGGCCATCAGTCTGCCAAGAGTGAGATCCTGAAAAGTACAAGCTTGCAAAATGCCTGAACTCAAGGTTTTCTACGAGGTTAGCATCGGAGTGATTGGGGAACAGCAGTTGCCTGTGCAAAGAAAGGAGATACATGGAAAGTATAGCACTTGCAGCAGAGCCTGGCCAGGGGCAGTCCAGCCTGTCCTCTTTTGGTAGCCTTGTACTGGGGAGAGGGAAGGGTTTAATCTTGCATGCAGTCATAGGGTAAGCTTAAGTGACTCCCTGTTGAAAAGATAAACACTACGCCTCTATATCATCTGTCTAACAGGTTTAGGTAATTCCTTACTGTGCTGCTTATTTATTTTAAACGGTGCTGTATTGTATAATGCATGTGTGTTTGTAATGGAGGGTCTGCAAATCTCAGCTTTTCGCCCAAGGACAGCATTATTCTTGCCCTTGTTTCATGGTTGATTTATTCCTAATGGAAAGGAATAAGCCCCACAACGATATATTTGTCTTGTTTGAGCTTTGTGAAGTGCATGGAGATTGACAGCTCTTCTGTATCTCACATCATTAATTTGCCTTGCTAACCTTTATTTAGCATCAGAAGATCAGCCTCACTGATTATTACCAGCAAATATGTGCTTAGTGCCTGCTCTGGCTTTGTTTGATTATGCTTGAAGAGACAGAAAGGAGAGTCAGAAAATGAAAATGTTTAAATATTGGGACTTTGACTTATTGCACACTTAACAGTGCCTTCCTGGAGGCAGAACAGCAACTGAAGCCGCTGGCAACCCAGCCTTTCTCCATGAAGAAGGTGTTAATAGAAATGTTGCTGCTGATGTTCCTATAGTGCAGGACTTACTCAATGAGATGTTTCTAGTCCCTCGAGGCAGAGCGGTTCTCTACTCTGAGTCTAGGCTGCCTTTCCAGTCTGTACAGAGCACCAAAGGCTAAACACCAGTCTTTAAAGTCAACATCCCAGGTGAGGCAACCAAGCAAGCTGCAGGGAAATCACATACTTACTACCATGTAGCAAAAACCCTGCAAAGATGCTTGAGCAAAGCATGTAGCCTTCTTATCCAGAGGCTAAGCCAGAATGAGTAGAAACAAATGCTTAGTTACTTGGCTGCTTGCAGAGTATTTTCTGCAACACAAGGGGAGTGCTTTTTTGCTGAGGGGGGAAAATAGGCATCATACCAGAGGTTTTTGCCTCAGTAGTTTTCCTATATTCACATTCTCTTCTTATGCTGCTGATGCACCTTTTTGTTAGAGCTGGTGGAACCAGATACCCCAGTAATTTCTGCTTGCTTTTCTGAAGCCTACATGGATGAGCTCAGTTATCCCCTTCCTAAAGGTGAATGTCCCCTTCTGTTTCCACCTGCACAGGCTGTCCTCATTGTCTGGGTCTTCATGATGATAAAGATAAAAGGCAAATCTTTTGCCCCCTTTTTTTTTTCTTCTTTCAGTTTTCCATAACCTGCTCAAAATGGGGCCAGTTCAGTTTCCTGCTGAACAAAATCCAGTAACAAGTCTAAGTTTCTAAATTTTAGAGAAACCTGGAAAAACACTTCAGAAAATACTGAATTGGGTTTGTAATCTCTTCTGAGGAGTGTCAGTGATACTACTTGCCCATGTATGTCCTTGTTCAATACAACGTAGTTCATTAATTGGCAGCCCACTAACGCACCGGCTGCTCTTGTAGCCTGCTATTCATCACTCTGGTACTCATTTCCGAAGCTGTCATTTCCTGCAGCCTTGTGCAGGCAGCTCTTTGAGGCTCAGCTCCCGGGGTCACTGCAGAAACACAGCTTGAATGGAGCTCGGGAGAAAAACAATGAAGCGGTGTCAGAGGGAGAGCAGAACGTTCAGTTTGGCTTACATCAGTATTTGTGATAAGGTACCATCTGGGCTACAGTCTTGTCAGGTCTAGCTAATAAATAGAGCTGGACAGAAGTTGTATTTGGACAGCAGAGCTTCAAGGAACAGCCAGGATATGGAAATGGCAATTTGTGAGATGGTTATCCGAGCGCTGCAGAGCGGTGCTGCTCTGCACTCTGTGCTGGGCGCTGGCAAACTGAGGTGTCTCCAGTCCTTTAGCAGGAGTATTGTGGTTCAGAAGGATCCCATAAAAGCTGTTTGTAAAAGGCAGTGTTTTCAATCTGGTGACTCAGCTGTGCTTCAGACTGAACCAATATCATTGTTTGGTTGCTTTATCCTCTGATTTCTGCTGGATATAGTAAAGCCTTTGTTCCTTGCTTCAAGCTTTTGTCCAGCGTTGCTCTGTTCTGCCCTGAGATAACCGAAGTCTGCCTCAGAGCTGGAAGATGTATTGTTTGACTGAAATGTGGGATTCCTGTATGACTTTTGACTCTAGCACCTGGAGTGCTGTTTGGTACTCTGCTAGGATCTTTCCTAATCCACACAGTCTCTTTTTCCTGATTCTGTGTGGTTTTGAGGATTTCCCAGTAAGCAACTGAGACAATGTTCTCTACAGACTTCAGAATAAGAAATTAAAACAAAAGCGACTTTTGTCAATCTGTGCAGGAAGTAAATATTGGCCATTCTCTGCTGCCTGTGAAGGCTGTTTCCTATCAGCTGGGGCTGGGGGTCTGTAACTTTTTTAAAACACTAGGAAGTAATTTGTAATCTTTGGACAAGATTACTATGAGGCCCATTTGAAAGCTTATTCATGTTTTCCTAAAGAAAGCTTGGACACAAAATGTGTTTGCTTTAAGATTAAGTCCTGTGAATGTAAAGGAAATTACTTGTGAGCTTGAGTGTTGCACCCTGTTGGCTGACCACAGAAAACACACAACCCCACAACTGGTAATGACTAATAGAGAGTCTCCGTTGGCTCCTGGGGCTGAGCTCCCCATGCCCCGTGGGGCGGAAAGCCATCTGTGTGCATGCCTTTACTGTAATCAGTTGTTCGTGGCTCTGGAAAATCTGCTGCAGGAGCTGGCTGCGCTGGCATGGCCTTTCTGAAGGGGGTGGGTTACTCGTCTGCTGCCACAGGCTGGGTTTGCCCACCTGATTTATGTATATTCTGTGCTATGTGCTAGAGGAGTCCTCTATCCATGCCCCAGAAAACCCACTTGTGGCTGGGAGCTCTTGTAAATTACTGATTTATTTAAATGTGGTGCCTACAGTATCATTTTGGCAGGTTTATTAAAACCTCGGATCTATAGATTTCAACCTTTCAATGATGGGCTGCTGGAGAGGAGGTGGGGGACAGGCTTTAAGGAGGGTGGGAGATGAATTTATTGCTTAGCTCTCCTACTTGAGCTACATCTTCCTAACAGTAGAAACACTAAAGCAAATACAGGGCAGAAGTCCTTTTGGAAGTAGAAGATGAAAGACTCTGGGCTATAATTGAACATGGAGGAAGGGAAGTCCCCCATGAACTTACATGATCAGGGAGGCTGTACTGAAAGACACTAGCAGCATTCAGTATCCTCACTGGTCAACTTCTGGGACCTACTGAAGTAAAGAAAACTTTGGGGGAAGGGAAAAAAGAAAGGAAGATACTGTCCAGTACCACTTGTTGCCCATAGAGACTTAATGCGCAACTTTTTATACTGGCTGTTAAGTCTGTGTGCTCTCTAGCAATCTTACCTTGCCTTGTGGTTACTAAAATCACAAAGACTTCGTCTTTGAAGGATGCATGTAAATCTATCACTTTCCAAGAGAAAAAAAGATTACAAGAAAAGGTGAAAACTGATGTGTAGTGCAACCAGAACTTGAGGTCAGACAGGAAATCCTGTTTCCAAGCAGATCAGATAAAAAAAAGGAAAATCTGTCATCAGTAACCAGGTATTTTCTGTAATAACTGACTTGGTACTGTGGGTTGGATGGCAGGACCATGTTGGCCAGTATACCAGGGCAAGTCAGTAACCTCTTGAAAGCCCCTGGGCTATGGGTGGACCTTGTTTTACTCCAATTACTGTACAGTACTCAACATTGACAGGCTAGCAGCTGCAGCCAGGCTGCTTGCACAATATAGTGTGCCCACCTAAAGATAGCTTTGTTCCTTGTCGTGATTGATGAGATATTTCCTCTAAGTAAAGCACTCCCTCTCTTAGTTTCTTTTGTTCCTATACTGAACGAAGACTGCGAGCTGCAAACCTGTTGGGCTATGTGGAATGCAGCTCACATTGCACAGACAGTTTCACCATTAGGTGTTCTTGAAATCGAGTAAAGCAGGAAGGGAAAGATTACTTTAAATTTATTTTTAGAAGGCATTAGGATGTTTGAGCCTTGGCAAACCTTTTTTTGCAACTTCTTGGGTGCTGACTGGCCTGGAGAACCGGCTGACTTCATTGCTTTGTGGATCCCCTAATTTCAGTGGTCTAGGGATGCTGGCCAACACCTTGGGCGTGTTGGCTGCGTGCATTTTGGAGTTGGCTATGGGTAGGCTTAGCAAGTGGTGCTTTTTTCTGCTTCTATCTTGGGGAGCCCAGGATACTTGACAGTTTAGGGGACGCTGGTGACCTGGAGTGTGATGGGACTTGATCTGGGATTTACAGGCAATGTCCAAGACTTTTCCGTAGCTGTTAATGTAATAGGTAGTGCATTTACTCCCTCGCTTTAAGGACACAGCTTGTGTAATTTGTACTGGATTATATGATGGCTTTGTGGATGTACGTGCCAATTCTTGAAAACATGTTTGGCAGATTCCTTCATTCCAGCTGTGTCAATACACAAATCTGAGGTCCTTTTTTTAAATGGGGAGGGGAAGCCCCTGGTAACAATTGGGCCATAGCAAATAGCTGTAGATACAGCACTTGGAGTTTGTAACTATCAGTTTGTATTGTCGGAACCCAAAGATAAACTGTGTTTTACTTAACTCCCCACACACATACACACAAGAAGTCACAACTGTAATAATAGATAAATATATAAGTATTTTGCCAAATGTGCACCTCTGGAAGGCTTGTCACCTACTAGCTTGTAAGACTTGAACAAATACAGTAATGTGGTATTTCCTAGTTGTCTAATACTCTGAATATCCATCGTCTCTACTAGTGATGTAACCCATAAAGTATTAGAGCTGAGTTGTATATTATCCAGTTTTCTCTTTTCCCATGAACTTTTCCCATGTTCTGAACACTTCTACTTTTTCCAGAAATATGAGGAAACATGGTTCCAATCCCAGTAGAAGACATGGGTAATACGTATTTGAATGCAGAGGTCAGGGTGTGTATTTCCACATATATACGTGTGTTTATGCATATAATGTGATGTGAAACCAATCCAAGCAAGCTAGCTGTTTAAGCCAGAATCTGAGATGCACTTTGGGACTCTGTATCGAGCACTTACGTACACACCTAGTCAGCTGCTTTTGGTCCAGGAAAAACCTGTGTGGCAGCAATAACTAGGATATTTATTCACATGTAGTGGGCCCTCCATGCCAGCCAGGTCTGCAACCATAGGAACTGGAGTACAGCAGCAAAGGGATATGCTAACAGTACAGCTGAGAAGTCTCCATCTACCACTGCCACAAGATTAGTAGTACAGGTGGAAGAAGACGACAGACTGGAAGGATTAGGATAGCAAATCCATAAACATATGGACTTGAAACAACTAGTTACTTTAATAGCCAGTCATTGCAGGAAAGAATTCTATTCTCTCCGTTACACGTTACAGCACCCAAACTCTGGGATTCACTTCTATTTTCCTTGAACTCAGTAACATCTGAAGTAGTGCAAGGAATGCAATTTCCTGTGCTGCTGCTGAGTTCTAAGCATTTGCAGTTACTATCAAATATTGGTGGAGAACAGCAAACCGTGGTCTCGGCTCTTGGCCTTTTGTTCCAGCTTTTAGCTCCATAAGGCAAAGTGCTGTTCTGTTAACAGCCAAAAAATTGTGTCCGCAGAGTCCAGCCTTCCAGAAGTCTGCACCTCCTACTCCCAATCTTCTCCCTCACCTCAGGAAGCCTTCTTCTCAAGTGTTGTTTCCATCACCAAATTAAGCAGAAACTGCTGCAGCCTGTACTCTGATGATAACACAACTCAGCTGTCAGATCCTCCCTAAGGAAGGGAAAGAAAAGTGTTTCCAGGGGCACTCCATGTGTGCTTTGGGTTGTCAGTGTTCCTAAGTGATGCTCTTAAGGTAGGGTTCCTATTATGTTTTTTAGGGACTCCTGTAAGTTTTAGTTGAATGCTGGAGCAAGGCACAGGAGTGTGCAGTCTCCCTTCTTCGATGTGTTCTCTCTTCACCAAATAATAAAACTATTACTCCAGTCTAAATACTGAGGGTAGCTTGCTGGGCAGAATGTAGCTTGTGGCTGTGTGACTGCTGTTGAACAGCAGTCAGGTGTGTGGTTTCTAATGTATGTCCTGTCAGATGTTGTAGCATATTTAGTACCAGAAGCAAAATGTTTGCTTGTTACATTTCAAATCTTAATTATTTCCTTTGAGAAGAGAAGTTTATGTTCCTTAAAAAAAAAAAAACAAAAACAACAAACAAAAAACACAGAGCTTCTGTGTTTATAATTCTTCGTTCAGCTTTTAATGCTACAGTGGAAAACCTGTTTCGTAACCCATGTAGAAGCTCCAATTTCCCATGCTCAGCTACCAGGAAAGGAGTGACAGGTGTGATCCTTTTTCCTCTTTTCTCTCACATGAGAATGCTAACAACCCTGCCCCATCACAGTGCTGTGGGCCTCTTGGGGTATTTCATCAGCAAATTTAAAAACGTCTTGGAGTTAAGCAGTAACTTGGGGTGGTGAGTTTTATTCCTGAATTTCTAAAGCAGTACTCGGTACCTAGAGTGCAACCACAGTAGTTGCAAGCAAGATAGCAACCTTCACTCTTGCCTGTGAGAGCAGTCAGGCACAGACATTTGGGGTTGCAACACTTTGCAAAATGAGGCTCCCATGGGAAGTAGGGTTGCCCATGCGAACCATGCTCCTAGCATGTAGCTCTAGGGCATGGAAGGATGATGACATGTGGTTGAGCTGGAATCCGAATGTGTGGCCCAGTCTGCTGAACCTGTGCTGTGGATATTAATTGTGTTCAAGTAGGATATATGCCACAAGCACGTCTTTCTTGAGCATGTCTTTGTTTGAGCCCCACTTCCATCTTTAAAATGAGACAAACATTGCTTCGTGGTTGAGTGGTGGCTGCAGTGAAGTCTGCAGTGCATGCAGGCTGGGAAACATTATGTGTTTAAAGATGAAAGCTGCCTTCAATATTTCACCAGCTTTAATAATTCATCCTGAGACAACAGCCTTAGTCTGCTGTGCAGTGACTCACGCCCAGACTTCTGTACCCCAAACTATAGTCAGCTTCATGCTAGGAAAACCTCTCATATATCTCCATATTTAAAAGAAAGATGCCTCTTCTGTGAATTGTAAGGACAGAATGCTCAGAAATCGGACACTGGCCTTCATACGAATTCAATGCTTTCAACCCTGTGCCTTTGCCAAGTGTGTGGGACCGAAGGAGCCTTTTACAGAGAGCAGGGCCAGCATGTACAGTGATAGTGTCTAACAGCGTACGGACACTGTAGTGAATTTTTAGGAAGTGGGTGTGAGAATATGCTTACTGCAGAAAATCCCTCTTGCAAAATGCTACTTCTGGTGCCTTTATATTTCTGCCTCTGTATATTCTTTGGAGGTCTATCTGAGGCAACTGACTTCCCTATGTGTGTCAAATATACATGTACTGTGTGAGAAGAGGTCTAGAGGGGTGGAAAAAGCAAGCACCTACATCTGCGCAGCAATACTCTTACGTTAGCTGTTTTTTAATGAAAAAGCAAGCACCTTCATCTGCGCAGCAATGCTCACCTTAGCTGTTTTTTAATGAAGCAGATCACATCTCTGAAGGAAAGTAATCAGCTGTTGGCATGAAAAGCTCTGTGTGTGTCAGGTCTGGAATTGACCTGATTGCATCTAGTACTGCTTTGTAGGACAATTTAAGTTGTTGGATCAAAAAAAACCCTCAAGAGATAGTTCCAAGGCAGAAGGACTTAAAAAGGAGCAGCTCTCTGAAGCCCAAAGAGCATGTCTAATGTACCAGACTGCTGCTTGAGTGGGCTTTTTCCAAGACTCTTGAGAGGTGGAGTGTTATTTAAGTATTTGTTTAGAAGAACATGTAGTCCACTCATGCAGGAGAGATTCCCATTCCCTTTTACAGTGTTGCTATCCTTCTTGTTTGCTTTAGTTAAGCTCATAAATTGACAATCAAAGTCTACAGAGAAATTAATGGCTGAGGAGAGAATTAGAAACCAATGTTCAGCATGATCCTGCAATTAAAAAAAAAAAAATGATTTGTAGCATCTTATGATTAGGCAGACTTCAACAGAAATTGCTAATCTTCCTGTTGGTGTGCAGAAAGGGACAATATTGAAGCATGGATGGGTGAGGATGCATGTAAACATAAGCAAAACTTGCATTAAAAATAGTCCTTTAACTATGTTCTAGTAGTTTCCGTGGTGTGGGTTGTAGATGACACTTGCTTAATTCTTTTGCTTTTTTTTAAAGCCTTTTAGGGAGAGGACTAGGAATACAATTAAAAGCAAGAACACGATTTTTAGAGTCAAAGTATTTTTGTCATTTACTCACTCTCCAGTGTGACCAATCTATTTTGCAGTCATCATCTTGCCGTATATATGTATGCATGGCAAGTGGAACCTTTCATCTCTCGGTAACTGTTGTAGCTCCATGCTGAAAGCGCCTGAGAGTTATCGGAGCCTAGATGGACTCTGTAAGTGTAGAGGCATCTTGGCTATTGCAGCTAGGGATGCTGACAGATGCCAACCAAAGGGTCAACATATGTGGGGAGAAAATTGCAGTCCTAGCTTAAATTCATATTCTTGGATTGTATTAGGGCAGGATTTGGAGTAATGCAGCAAAGCTTGAGCTGAGCTTGGTCTGGGCGCAGTGACTACAACTCCCTGTGTGCCTTCTGTGAGGCTCAAACTCTCTTTGAATCCTCATCAGGGATGAGGGCTGACGAGTCTCGGTCTAGACAACCATGCCACATCAGCTTTAGAGTTGCGTTTTGATGCCTGAGAGACAGGGGCATCTGTAAGGGTTAACTCAAGCTGTAAAGCACTGCCTAATTTTTACAGATGGTGTGAGTGCAAGAGCGAACCTCAGACTGGCTTGGCAGTGCACAGAGATAACTTTACATAATTCCCTGCAGATGTTGCTGCAGAATGGTTTTAATAATGAATTGTGAAGTCAAGCTCAACTCCAGTATAAAGGGAGAACTCAAAATAAATGCAATCTTTTGTTCTGTGTTTCAAAAGCAAGTTTTCTAACAACGTTTCTGTGATGCTCTGGGTTGAGAAAGATGGCAGGGGAGGGGACAAGAGAGAGTTTGTGCCATTATAGCCCTGACTTTCTGGGTACACAGGCCAATCTGGCTGATTTGTCTGCAAACCATGAACCCCCATGAACCCAGGGGTGGGTGGGAAAGGGTGGTGGGACCAAATGGCAACTGCCCTAATGCTTCTAATGAGGGGATGGTGCAGAGTAAGTACTTCATGATCAGCTGGGCAGAGTTCTGCAGTTTGTGGCTGTCATGCACAGTCTGCATTGTGGAACTTGTCTGCACTTCAGCCATTTTCAGCTAGGAGTCTGTCAATTCTTGCACTATGCTGTAATTTCCTTTCTGTAGGGTTATGGCTTAGATGTGCCACCATAATTCAGATTTTTGCCTCATAAGGAGTGAGCTGCCTCTGCAATGTCTGCTCAGCCACTCTTAGACCTTGCACGTCTTGCTTGTGAGCATCCGTTTTTGACTTCTCTGCTGCCGGGGTTGCTGCTGCAAGTTTCTCAGGCTTCTCAGTTGTTCAGTCTGTTTAAGTAAAACAATTTTTTCTGTGGACATGCTATTCCAATGAGCTGCATTAAAGCCTTTCTTTTGTCCTTCTGAGAAGCAAGCTTGAAAAGGGAGAAGAGAATTTCAGAGCAGAGGCTGGTTTTCTCTGAACCTGGCCAGTCACTGCTGATTTCTCAGTGGTTGCAGAGGTTTCTTGTTTATACTTTACCGTTGCACATAGTTCATAAAGGAAATCTTTAGCAAGAAATTATAACTTCCATGAGCTCTGTGGCAATTAAGAGCTTTAATCTTAGTGATGGCTTGAAGAATGAAAGCAGCTTAAAACCTCACTTAGACTGTTGCATGCTCTGTCTGCACGTTGCAATGGATTTGGTTGAGTTACTTGACCATAAGCTACCTCAAATGTGACTTGACCTTCAAGTGGTATGTGGGAGCCTGTTCGTAAGATCAGTGGAGTCGTGAGGTCCCCCTGCCCAGGCCTTTCAGGGGCTGGGAATGGCAGTAGGGAGGCGCAGTGGTATGGGGGAGGCATGTGTATGCATGCCCAGGTGTGGGTGTGAGGGGTTGTCTTTTAGCAGGGAGCCCTGTTTAGACGGATGGAGGCTCAGCTACCTTACGGCCCCAAACACAAGACCTTAAACTCAAGTCCGAGGCCATGATGCAGCTCAGTGAGCCAAACCAGAGGAGCTGTATTGCGAAATGGGCTAGCACTGGGTCAGCGTCAAGGCTGTGCAATCCAGCCCTCCAAAGACGGTTTTACCATGGTTTGAATTTGGCTCAAGCAGACATTTTAAGTGTAGGCAAGTCCTTTTTGTGCAATTGTGTTTAATTTCTTTCTGAGGAAGAGTTTACATAAATTATTCCAATCTAATTGATATCAGCTGAAAGCCAGCTTCTGACATTTTGTGCCTAATTGTAAGTGCATGTTAAACTGTGTTCGCTACCCATGTTGATACGTTACTAGTAAAATAAGGAACAACCATGAAGATGTGTTTTTGAAACGGTCTGGCAGATCCTGCGTGTTCGCTGCTGTGGGCTTTGTGGCAGGAGAATCTACCTCCTGCTGAGGAGGAATAACTAAATTTAAACTTTCCAGCCATGAGCCTTGTGAAGCAAAGTTTCCAAACCTCTGCTGGGCCAGAAAATGGAAAGCCATGTCTGAGTTTTGAGAGTAAATAAATAGAGCTACCTAGCAGCTGTGTGGTACGAGTGAGGGGTTTGTTGCTTGGGGCACATTGTTTGCCTGCTGCAGGCCCCAGGGGGGAAAACGAGGGTTTGTAACTACTGTCCCCTGGTAAAATCTTCTGTGACAGGATTTGGAACAGACTTGGGTGACTTTTAGCATCAACACTTGAGCATTGTTTCAGTTGGTTTCCTTTTTTTTCTCCCCCCCCCCCCCCCCTTTTCTAAGAAAGTTACATGTTGCATGGCAGCAGAGCCCAGCAAAGCCTCCCTTCCCCTTGCCAGGCCCAGGGCTGCGGCCTCCCGGCTGTGGAAGGGCTGGGTTGCCATCACACAAGTCTGGACTTTGCCCCACCATAAATTAACTATTTTTTGTGCCCCAAAACTACAAACCAAGCTGGCTCATCCCTGCCTTTGCTAATCGCAGGTGGGCTTGGGAGTCTCCTGTGAAATTTGTTGGTTTTATAACAGCCATTAAAGTCTGTAAACTGTTTTGAGGTGCATGTACAGAAATAACTATTTTTTTCAACTCCCTTTGCGGAGGCTGAAAGACTGGTGTTGAACAATAGTTTGCATTGTCCTGACAGAGCAACTTGCATTTTTGGAAGAGATTGGGAGATTGTAGAAAACAACAGAAATGGTTTACCTGCTTGGCTTTTTATTGTCCTGTATCTTAACCCTGACCTTACCTGAATGGAGCAGAATCTAAGTTGTGTTCGTATCTGAGAGCAGCAAGCTCTTGGGTGAGTGAGTCTAAATCAAAACCAGTGCAGGATTCAATAAATCAATGTAGCCAAGCAAGAAAAGAGACAAGTATAGTTATGGTTGGGATGCATTTAGCCTAAAGATGGCTCACCTATAACTTTATTCATCCATCCATGGATGTGACCTAAAGGTTATATCTGTATAGTTGGTGAATACTTAACATTTTTGTAGGTAGTGGTAGAAACTTGGATGTTCAGGTGGGAAGGCAAATGACTGGTGCTTATGGCCTGAAGTCCCATTTCAGTTAGCTTCTCTCTCTTATTTCTGTTCTGTGCAGTACTTTCCAGCTTCCCAGGGCACTGAATTCAGGTCATGTTTGTTAAACACTGGCTGTGGTGACAAGTGCTCTAGAAGCACTTCTTATTTTGTATCCTGTTCTGAAATCTGTGCCCTTCTACTAAAGTCTTTCCTATTTCCATCTTTTGACTTCTGTGATACCTCATATTAGGATTTGGGCAACATTTGTGCTATTTTCCTATATGTTCACATACACATATATACATATACAAAGTGTTCTGATGCTGTAGATGTACATGTTGCAAGACTTGCTTTGAGAAACTGAATTGGAGAACTCAAATCAGCGTTGTCATGGATAGACTTCAGATTTCTTAAAATAAACTGATGTTTACTCCATTGCACCCTTTTTTACATGAGGCCTACCTGCGCACTCGTTTACCGATGTGAGAGTATCTGATAGAAATGGTGTAGTAGGACTAAACCCCTTCTTCTAGGAGGCTGCAGAATAACTCAAACCTGCACCAAAGCTGCTGACTCTGTGCCACCTTCTTAGTAGCATCTTGCTATTCTTGTTCCTCTTAATGTTGACTGAGCAACTTCTTTTGCTTCTTTTTGTAGGTTGGTGGTTTGTGAGCACAGCAGAGGAGCAGGGCTGGGTCCCTGCTACGTACCTGGAATCCCAAAATGGAACCAGAGATGACTCTGACATCAACACATCCAAACTTGGGGAAGGTATGGAAAGCTTTTTGTTATCAAGGGGAAACTGGTATTCACTTGCTTTATGTTTTTCCTGCCATAGGAAACCTTTGAAAACTCTTGCTGCCACTTGTGGCTGTTAATCCAGTGCAGTAACCTCTTCTCCCATCTTGTGTCAGTAAACTGTTGCAGAAGAAATTGGAGTGAAGTACCATGCCTCTATTCCCTTTGTGACCAGCTTGGGCTGTGACAAAAGGTTCAAAAGCTGAAATGATGCTCATTTTAATACCCTTAAAAAGCATACAAACAACCTATGTGCAAGTCCAAGCAGTAAATTCTGGTAGTCCAAGTTCTGGTCTTGGACTCTCACATCCATGGAAGGAGAGAACTTGCATGGCTTGTTTGCAGACATTATACGAGTGAGAGCTTTTAACTGGAAGAAGATGCTTGTTAGAGCTACAGGCCGTTAAAAGGAGTGAGATTTAATTTTAATGGTTGCTTCTCATTACAATTTGCTTCTCATTACAATTTTTTTTTAATTAATCCTTGAAACTAGTTTCACTGCTGTTTGCTGTGGTCTATGATTGTGTCGAAAGGTAATTTTATTTGGTGTGGTCTCATTCTATTAAAACTGAGATGCCATTTGTCATGTATATGTATTTAGCTGCACTGTTTTATGGCTAAAGATGTTTAATTCAGGTTCCAGAAGTGGAATAGTACAACCTCACATGTTCCTCTGTTCCATTATGAAAGACTAACCACATCTTAATGGACTTCTCATGTAGCAACTGTGTACAAAGGACACTTTTATTATTGTTTGCTCCATTCTAATGAATCTCTTGCTAAATTTCTAGGTGCTCTTGACGTGACACTTATGTAAAACGTATGTGGAAACTCAGCTGACCTTTCCTTAGCACAGGCAGGAGGCTTAGAGATGTGTTGGGGTGACCATCTGTCCATTAAGATAGAACACAGGCAAAACATAACTTTGTGCTGGGCTCCAAGGGTGACATCTGTGGCTTATTGAAATCTTTGGCTCTGTAACTCATTTCTCCCTGCTCAGAGCTACCCATATCCTGGGTCACTTAGGGTTTAGAGACAGACTGGTTGTAGACTAGTAGGCCAGGAACCAGTCTGGTATGATGCAACATCTTAGCAGATGCAAAAGCAGTTAGTAAAGTTTCCCTGTTAGTAAAGAACAAAAACTTACTGCTCTTTTCTGAAAGAGTTGAAGAATGCCTTGTCTGCTGGTCTGTAGCTTCCTCCCTTTTCCCAGCTCTTAAATATGATGCATGCTTGACAGCCTTATTGCTTAAACTGCTTTCATTTCAAGCTCTCCTCCGCCTTTCATGTTGCCCTCTGGAGTGTACTCTGCACAGGGCTGTTGCCACACAGCAGTCTTTCCTGGGTAATGGAAAATCCATCAAATGTTCCTTATCTTTTTCCTCTCGGTCCCCTTTAATCCATTACACTGCTCTCCTCATAATCCATTACACTGCTCTCCTCAGCTATGGTCAGCAGTCGTGCTCCCTGCCTTACTCCAAATCCAGATACGCTGAAACCTGAGACTGTTCTTCCCTTTCTGTTCAGTTCCATCTCAGTGACAAATCTAATTGCATTACCTCTGCAGCTGCTTTGATGTGCCCCAGCTTTCGCTTGCTTTTCAGTAACTTTGTTTTATATTAATAACCACATAAGCTGAGACTTCTTTTGTTCTTCCCCCCCCTCCAGTTCTTCTTTACTTGGGCTATTCTTCTCCTAATAGTTATTCTATAAGAAAGGAAAGGACAACTCAGATGTGCTCTCTTAAAGAAAAGTGTATAAAAGTGAACACACTTACACAGCAAACTCGCCAACTCTCTCTCAGTAGGCAGGAGAAAGGGGTTCCAATATAACTGAGGAGGAAGACACTCTACGTGGATTAAGTGCCCTAGCCCCTGGATTTAGAATTCATACAAGTTTTAGAGTGACTCCTGGAGATGCTGACTGCCCACAACTGTGCAATCTGTGCTCTGCCTACTTTGAAAGGATAGAAACAGTAATGCAGGGAGCTTGCTGTGTCAGCCTCTTGGCCCTCTCCATTTGCAGTGGGCCTGGAACAAGTCCACAAGCCAGGCAGACCCAGAGGTCTGCTCTGCTGTGGCAGGCCCTTGTAAAGATAAGGAGGTGCTGAATGCAACTTACTAATAATGCTGCCTTTACATAGCAGTAATATTTCCATGTGTCTTTGTTTAAATAGTCTGTTCCCTGAGAAAGACAAAAGTGTTTCCTCCCTGCGTCTCAATCTGCACAACATCTTTTGTCAGGATGAGGGTAGGCAGTCGACTGCTACCTGGGTCTGTGTTTAGACCAACACCATCTCAGAAGGCTTGGAAAACATTCAGAAAGCAATCTTAATAAACATTTGCAGCCACAGGAGCTGTTAAAGTAAACATCTTAAAATGGTCTCTGGAAAGGTTTAGACACTTGTTGATAAATAACCTTTCTGGTGACTAACTCTGGCATGACCAACCAAGTCCAAGTCTGGGATCAAATGGCAAAATTCAGTATTGTTGAGGAGAAAAAAACCTGACTCGTACAAAAGCATCATTGTGATATAAAAGGGCTATCACAGGGGACAGTCATATGTTGTGAGGAGGACACGGTGTGGTGGATCTGTGTGACCCGCTGTGTTCAGGGGGTGCTCCTGGATGGCTGAATCTTCCAAACTCCCGGTGCGAGCAAGGAGCTGTGGATGACTGCTCTGTGTTGACACCTGAAGCAAATTTCTACTCCTTCCATACCCCTCCTGCCTGCAAGCCTTTAAGTTCAACATCTTTCATTTCTTCCCTTCTTGTATAGAAACGTCCTAATGTAAGCAGCCTTACTGTGAATTTAGCTTTAGCTTCTCTCTCTGCTGTAATCTGTATGTCTAGTGAGGTGTCCTGTGTTGCCTCTTGTGTAGCGTGTGTGGAACTGGCAGTCTAAGGTCCTGTTGATTTGGAGAATACCACCAGGTTAAACAAATTGGTAGGAAAAACATGACCAGTAAGGAGTGAAGACAGCTCATCTTCTGTGCCACCATGGGCTTCCAAGAGGATCACTGATTTCTGTTAGCCAAAACCACAGCGATCTATAAACTTGAAATCCATCTCCTCTGAAAATTTGTGTTTCTTCTTTGACCCACATGGGATCAAAGGGGAAGTACAGAGTACCACAAACTAGACATTGTGTCTGTTCAACACCACTCACCACACTTCCATTTAGGGTGACTAGGGAAGGTTTAGGCCTTACAGCAAAGGAGAAATTGAGGAGAGTGAGCTGGGTGCAGAAGTCTGGTCTAAGCCCGACAGATATGAAGGGCAAAAAGGCAAAAGCCACTTTTTGGGGAAGTCATTAATTTTTTACTTGTTCAGCTAATCATTCCCCAATCAAATAATTTTCCTGTGCCCAATTGTCTACAGAATATAGTTCTAGAAGACAATGGTGTCTGCTTTCATGAGTATAAGGGTATATTCTCCAAATGCGTGCACATAAGCAGAATTGAGTGATTATTAATGATGTGATATCAGAGTTTATGAACAGCTTCCCAGCATCACTAGCAAAACAGTTGTGTTTGCACCCTAGCAATAGCTGAAGTGTAATATTTTGCATTGCTTTGTGGCAGCACCAAGCACCCTTGCAGTGGTTGCCAAACTAGCGTGGAAGCCCTTGAATGGAAAAAGGGAAGTGTTTGTGTTTCTGTACCAGTCCAATGGTTCCTGTGTCATTCACACCTTCACAAGCAGAAGGAACTGAGTACAGTTCTACATATGTGATTCAGAAAACAAGTGGTGTCCTCTGTGCACAGCTGCTCTCAAAATGTCATTTCCATAGGTGTCTTGTCTTTGTTTATATTTTAAGCATAAATTATTGTTTTCAGTGTGTAACTAATTCTCAGTTCTGGCTTGTTAGCTTCTTGAGCCTGCTCAGTAGTTGCAAGGTGAGGTTTTTCCTTATATTTGTAATTGGTATATTAAAAGTTTGGATTATGAGAATTACCTGTGGCAGCGATTGTGAGTCACATGTTGCAAGCAAGGAGACGTCAGACACTTTTCGCTTGGGTTCCATTCCTGAGTGCTGCTGTTACAAGTGAACTCACATAAGAGAAGCTGCCTTTTTTTTTCTGTATTTTGTTTATAGTGTGATAATTTGCTTAGAGAGGGTTAGAGCCCTGTTGGGTTTGATGTCGTAGACTGAATTCTCCAAAGATCATGCAGCCTAACTAGGAGATGCAACAGCAATGATGTTGGTAAGTCCTGCCACTGCAGCCTCCTTGGACAAGTTGTCTTCAGTTGTGCAGCTTCTTTTGGGGTGTGTGTATGTTTTTGTTGTTGTTGTTGTTGTTTTTTAAGGAAAGCCAATAGCAAGGGTAGCAATTTGTGACAGTTCAAGGTGGATCACGTTGCTCAGGCTCAAGAAACTAACTTGTTCCACTGTACTATATAAACTAAAACAAAATGTCTGCATCCCACCTAACCCATTCCTGCTAACAAGACCAGTGCTTGTAAATGCCATGTTTTGTTTTTATTCCTCGCCCTCCCGTCATTTTTTTCTCTTTTTTTTTTTTTTTTTTTGTTTTGTTTCCATCCATGTTCCAAACTAGTTTCTAAGCGACGCAAGGCTCACCTGAGACGCCTGGACCGGCGATGGACGCTGGGCGGGATAGTCAACAGGCAGCAGAGTCGAGGTGAATTAATAGCTTCCTATGGCACCAGACCCTAAGGGTGCACCAAAAGCCATGCTGCAGCTTTGGCTATTGTGCGCCAGGGTCTGCATCTTTGGCGATCTGATAGAGAGAGGCCGAAGCTCCAGAGTTCAGATGTGACAGCTTGAGGGTGTCTTGGAGCCAGGGTTAGGCACCTCAAGAGCTGGAGGCTAATAACCAAGGGTAACTCTGCAGTCTGACTCCTTGTGCTGCTCGGGGAAGTTCACATCTGTTGTGTTTTAACTTTGGGCATATTCGTACTCAGCCTTTCCTACCTCAATAAGGACAAGTTATACTTTCAGGGCTATTAAAATAAGAAGAATGCCAAAAAGTCAGGATCAGAAATGTGCACACTGGAAAAGTGCTTGGTGTGGAAAGATGAGAATCATTCCAGTTTCAGTCCCCTCTCTTACTTGCAAGCAGCGCTTGGTACTAAAGACAGACTTCTTTAGAACTTTTGGGAGCTTTTGGTGTCAGTCCCAAGTGTTTAAAATATCACCGGTAGCAGTTGGGGTTTTTTTTTTTTTGGTGTTTGGTGTGTTTGTTGTTTGTTTTTTTTTTCTTTGCTGGTCTGACAGGGAGCAGCATGGCGGGTTGGGGGGGGAACACCTTGTGTTCTGAAGCTGCATTTGGTTAAAGTCTGAGTAATCTTCCAAACCAAGCATTTCTCCAGTGCATGTGAATCATCTTTCCCAGAGTAAAGGTACCCCTTTCTATCCCCTTTTCCCCTTCTTGCAAGATTGTCCAGATGTGGTATTCATTGCACTTTAAAAAGGAAGGAGGTGGGGGGAAGCACCATTTGCACCTCTGTAACTTTCAGACAACCTTACTGAGGGGATGGAACCAGATGTAAGCACAAGAGGAGCTTCCCAGATGAGGAAAAGGTACCTTTTCCTACTAAGGAAAGAATGCACTTTTAAAGTAGCAAATTTATTTTCTCTTGGATTTGGTGGTAGTTGTACGTGCAGACTCGTGTGTGTCAAGCACATGTAACTTTCCAGTGACCTTTTACCTTTGCCTCAAAGTATTATTGAGGAAACCAAAATAACAAGAGGGGTGTTCTTCCTACCATAGCTGACCCTACAGCAACTGGAAGTACCCTCAGAAGACAAGGTCTTGCTTCTCAGCCACGAAATATACCCTGAAGGCACCAAAAAAATAAAAACCCGTAAGCACACACGCTGGCTTGTGAAAAAGAGTTTGTGCTTATTTCTGTACCCCAAAAGTTTGGGAGCTACTTATTTTGCATTGTCAAACTCTGCCAGATACTTCATGGCAATTTAACTGGGAGAATTTCTGGGAATCAGTTTTCTAAAAAATTTGTTTACTCGTTTAAACAAATATATCCTTTCATATTCATACAATATTGCAAACAAAGCTCCATAAAATATTAAGGCTGCATGATCATTCACTTATAGTCAACTGGTAAGACTCAAGGACCTAAGCTGCATTCCCAGGTCTTCCCTCTTGCACTCTTATGCCCACCATCTGTGTGCATCTTCTCCAGAGCTGCCCTCTGGCCAATGTCACAGTGTTTTCCCTGGCAGTCTTCCCCACCACAGGTTCCCCTAGTCTCTTCTATTCCTGCCTTTTTCTTGCTCCTTAACAGTTTCTTCCCTATTAGGTCCAAGCAATGCTGGGGTTTTGAGTGTGTTGGGGAGTATGTGCTTTATCTCAAACTAAATCTCAGCACTTGAACTTGGCACAAACAGCAGCATCTCAAGGTTTGGGGCACCCTCCATGGCTGAGATGCTTCTATAAGCTCTCTCCAGTGCATTTCAGCCACAGCTAGCCAGGCTGGCTAAAAATAAGCTGTTTAATGTCATCTGAAATAGTAGGTTAGGGAGCTCTTACAGGAGCAGGCTGATGGGAAGTAAAGAAAGTGATTTGAGTACTTGGGGGGCAGGTTGGAGACAGTGGCTTCATCATCTGGCATAGCTGCAGCCTGTACAGACACCTACCCCTTCCAAACTGCAGTTGTTGAAAGTATGAGTCTCTCTGGCTGTCCAGCCTGCTGCTCTCTAACAGATCACAGTTTATGTGAGGTCAGGAGAGATTCTTTCTCCCTTCCTTCCCTCCCATCCCAGCCCAAAAGACTTCTAACAAGGCCAAATTTGGGTGGGTTTGCACAGAAATGACAGAATGCATGAAGTGTACACACGCACCCCCCTGCCAACCTTCAAGTTCCTGCTCCAAAGCACAGAAGAACTAGAGCTGCTCAAAGAGGAGGTTGCCAGAGTTGTTCAACACAGGCAAAACGGCTTCCCCTCCCCCACTTGGCCTCTTTCTTGGAAATAAATTCAATTAAACATTTTGGCTGAAGTTCTTCCCACCCAGCGACATTCTGCTTGAGATAGTCCGTGCTGTTGGAAGGGTTAGCTCCGAGAGTTCACTGGAGTTTAAAAGCAAGCTGTAAAGGATGCTTCCCTTTGTATTTATGCTTGGGTACCACTAATAAGCATTTTTACTGACTAGGTCTATGATAGAACCACTTAAAAGCCAGAACTGAAGGAATTAAGCATTGTTTCTGAAGGCCAGGATTTTCTAAGTGACTTGGATGTTAAAAACACTGGAAAAGCCTGAGTGCAGAAGGGAAGGGTTTACTTCCCTGTTACAGACTGCCTAATGGGGGAGAATTATCAGGGGTAACATATGGCTTGCTTATTTCTACCCTTTCCAAAGCCATTTGCAGAGGCTAAGCATCCCTGAACTTCAGATATTTGGGAGCAATGTTACCAGGTCTGTGAGTAAGAAACGTGAAAGACAAATTATTGAATATCATGGTAGTGCTCCTTCTTTAAAGCTGAAAAAAAAATCTGCAAAGAGAACAGCTGTAGTCTGTTTTTACAAAGAGAAACAGATGACATTTGTTGCTGAACTTTTCTCTTTAAAATGATCCGTGGTGTGCCCAGATCTAAGAGATTACACTAGTTTATGTTTCTTATGTATCTTCAGAGCTTGATGGGGGGGTGGTTTGGGTTTTTTTGGGGTTGTTTTTTTTTTTTTTTAGAATGTTAAATGTTTTTAAATGTGGTACATTTTCTAAACTTTTGTCTGTGCTTTACGGAACACTAGTAATACAAATATGGATTGTGAGGAGAAGCCTGAACATTTGTAGTTTTCCTCAGTCCTGACACTTGTTAGACCTGCAAGCTGCAGAGTTTGTGTTCTCTTGTACTGGGCGAAATGCTAATTCTACACATGCATTTATTTGGAACTTCCCCTGGAAGAGGACTTGGGATTGTTTACAGGCTGATTTCATGAGAAGTCATTTGTGCTATTACAGTTTGATTGGGAAAAGTGGGGGTTTACATGCCTGTTTTATATGCCAGATAGTTGACAAAAGTTATTGCTGCTTTGGTTTTGTGCCCAACACTTTCAACTGGAGCTGTTACAATGCAGGAAAGTACTTTAAAATTATTCATATCAAAAATATAGTGACATATGGGCTGAATTTCTGCCAAATGAGCCTATTATTTCAGAGTAGCTGCTAGCACAAGAAATAAGCTATTCAATGAAAGAGTTAAAGTTAGAACTTGGAAACTGTAGGTCTTCCTACTGCTTGCCTGACTTATAGAGAGAGGGAGCTTGATGGGAAGAGATGGATGGGGTATAGAGGGAAGGCAGCTGTGTAACCCAGTGGTCTCGATACTTGAACCCCATCTCCTAGCCTGGGTGGGTTA
This sequence comes from Ciconia boyciana, assembly GCF_034638445.1. Lineage (NCBI taxonomy): Eukaryota > Metazoa > Chordata > Aves > Ciconiiformes > Ciconiidae > Ciconia > Ciconia boyciana. The sequence continues at coordinate 52,937,415 of NC_132941.1, read as the reverse complement.
TTCTGCAGCCAGTTTTCTAGCTGTGGAAAGAGCCCTCGATCAGTACTGGTAATTCAGCCTGGCTGGTGTGCACTCTTACCCTTTCCAGCACCCCACCAGAGCCACTTTGCCCTCTTGGGCAGCCCCTTCATTACCCACAGGACTTCTCCCTTTGTTCTCACTCTCTTTCCCTGCTTGTCCTTGATGCTGGTGAAATGTTTGTCACTCACAGCACAAGGCTGCTTTGCCATGCTAAATCAAACCAGCACAGAGCAGCTTCAGACTTAGTTTATTCTTTCTTTTCTTTTTCTTTTTTTTTTTTTTTTCTCCTCTGTGCTCCAAGGAAAGTAGTAAATGTTTATTGCCCCTTGCTGGTTGAAGAAAGAGCATGTGCAATACAGAACTGTTTGGAAGAAATGTCATTATTGTTCTTTTCTGTCTGTTGGCATGAGGTTTTCTGTTATTTAAAAAAAAAGGCGGGGAGAGGGACAAAGGCTGAAGAGCTCCTGTCTGCAGATGAACACATTTGATAACTGTGGACAGTTATTTTCTTTGCTGAATATTTAGACAAGTAAAACAAAGTCCATGTTGAATTAATGCATCGCTTTCTGGAACAGCAAGAGTTTTTCCAGAAGCAGGTCTGACAAAGGGGGGCTGGAGCGGAGGAGTGGGGGAGGGCGAGCGCAGACTGCTGACTGAGGGGAAAGTATTTTGAAAGAAAATTCTTCTGTGGTTTGGAAGATGTAGGGTTGGGGCTGTTGCATTTTTCTGAGAAATCGTTAATTGGCTAATTTCTAGCCCAATTCCCCCCTATCCCCACCCTTACCGGCATTTCAAACAAGGATGGGGTCACAGAAAGTTGGGGGCATGTACAAACACCAGCTGAGCAAAGGATATTACTCCCTTACTTGGTTGGCTTCTGAAGTGCTGCAGATAACTTCCACACTTATTTATGGAGGCAGAAAAAAACAAACTTATAAAATGTAGGTGAAGGAGAGGTATGCGAAACGGGGTGCTTAGAACTTGGAAGCAGAAACGTATGAGCGCTGGCCATTTGCCTGGGAGAGATGAGACTGATTATGCAGGCCTGGAAACGTGCATGGTATTTTAGCTGCTTAAAGGCAAGGTTCCTGTCCCAAATAGTTTACAGCCTAAACAAAGAGAACAAGATCTGCGCATCAAAGGAGCCTGGGCAAGTGGCAATTTGGCATGCATCTTATTACGACCAAAAGGTTTTTCACAGTGGAAAGTGATATTTATTTGGTATTTTTAAAAGCTTTTAGAGAAAGACTAAAACTAAGCTTGTTTGGCAAGGCAGGAAGTCAGAGTAGGTAAGGCTTATTTTAGGAAGGATTTGAGAGTTTCAGGTTATTTGATACCACAGAGGAGGCAGCCTGCTCAGGTTGATGAGGCATCATAAGAAAGGCATGGGGCTGAATGGGAAAAGATGAAAGGATTTGGAGGAGTGGGAAATCCAAAGGGAGCAGAGCATGTGAGATTGTGTAGGAGGGTATTAAAGCAAGGCAGAGCACACAGGCTTGAAAATTCAAGATGGGACGACTGAAGTCTGGCTGAAGTACCAGAGTGCTGCTGTGCCAAGAGCCTTGGGCAAGAGCAGCGTGCTGAAAGGCTGGGAAGGGAGCAAAGGAGGCAGGAGGTGGCTGTAGTGGCTGTGCACAAGAGGTTGAAGGGCTATAGTGGTGAGGAGCAGCAGTGATAGAGGATTTTGAAGATGTTGGGGAAAGGAACCGTTACCTTGGTGACAGACTAGGAGGAATCTGAAATAACCAGTGCCAAGGGAATCGGGAAGATTGAATAAGGAAGATTTGGAAGGTGCTACTGAACCTCTACATTGCAACTCAAGCAGTAAAACCGTAGGTCTGCTTTCCTTGACCTGACAGTAAGTATAAATCCAGACAGCCAGAGGAGGGACCAAGTTGCCTTCTCAAGACACCTCATAACTTTAATGTGTAGTATGTGTGTGCACGAGTGCACATGTGAAATCTGAAATTCTGGTTTGACAGATGGGATTGGAGGAGCCTCACAAGCTGTCAGGTTTAGTGTCTTGCTCTGTCAGACAATTAGGTACCATTTCTTCAGGAACAGATGGAGCTTCATCTTAGCTGTTTTGAGTTTTTTTCTGTGGGAGAGGTGTCTTAGTGGGTCACCTGATACGGAAAATGCCATGCCTGGTGCCTAAAAATTCTTTGAGATTCCCCTTTTACTACTAGACAGAAATATAGCAAGTGAAACAAAAGAAAACCTATTTGGGTATATGCTGATTAAAGGGAGTGTGATGGGATGGACACATGTGCTGACTCTTTAGTTACAAGCTATAATCCTGCTCAAAAGGAAAAAACACAGCACAGTTGTCATGGTCTGCCATTATCCAAAAATAAATGTAATTGGCATTAAGTCCTCCTAAACTTTAACAAGTTAAATGTAGCATCCCTACTTTTTCTGTGACTAGTATGTAGTATCATAGCCATTGAACAGGCTGCATGAGATGGAAGAAATATTTCAGTCCCCACTACACTATGGCTGCAAAGGTGACCTTTCACTACTTGATGAGCATTGCCAAGGTGCCTACAAGTCATCTTGCTCTGCTGTAAATTGTATGATGGTTTGAGCTGTATTATAACTCCTATTTATGCAAAAAGTTGCACTTTATTAAGTTGCATCTTAAAATAGGTGAGAGAAGATGTGTGGGCACTCTTAAATTATCCTAGCCTGGTTTTAGATCAAGTTTCCTAGGAGTGTCTTGACTCTGCTTCCAGCAGTCTCAGAAATAGGCCTTTTTCCTCAAAATTAAGTGAAGCTGCATTGAAACTGGCCTGGCTTTGTACAGAGAAAAGTTTTACACAGAGTTTGTGGTGCCACCACTGAAAGAACCAGTATCACCTTCCCCAGCATCTTCCCTTCTCCTGTACACTCATGCAGATCTGCAATGAACCAAACCCAGCTTAGGGTCATACTAAATTTTCCTTGGTCAGGTTGGCTTCAAGTCCATCTCGCAGCAGAGTCATGAACTGTGTGTGCAAGGAGAGGTGGCAGGTGCAAGGCAGGATGAAGGAAGGAGAAGGGAACAGTCTCAGCTGCTGCAGCACTAGGCATGCATTCATAAACTGTGTTCTTAAAGCAGCTTTTTAGTTTTAAAGCTATTGCTATTTATGTTTAGGAAGGGCTCATCTTGGCAGAACACTGTTATGTTGCTGGAGGGGATGCAAAATGCTTGTGTTGATGATTTGGCATTTTTTTTTCTTCTGACAGCCATGGAAGGGCATTAGATGTCTGTGAATTGTGAAGGAGTGACCCATAACTCTCAAATACCACCAGCTTCCTTGTACCAGGTCTGCTGAACATAGCATGGTTGCGTACATCTGTACAAAGCACATACTATAAATAGCTGTAATGCAGGGCATTGTACAGCTCACATGCTTTGTCCTGTATATATGCACACCTCTCAACTGGACTGTGGCAACCTCTGCTATGCTTGCTGGGGGGACATCTCAGTTGCTAGAAAAAGCCCTCTCTGTAGTATTGTGGGCTGTTACAAGGACGTGGGAACTGTCCTCTGCTGTCCACACTGTTTTTCCAGTGATCCACCAGGATCTGTCTCTATATTTTGGCCCCAAGCCTCTACTGTCTTTCTTCAGGAGACTTTAGGTAGGACCAGAGTTAGAGAGAAGCCTGCCTTTCTTTGGGGAGGAGAAAGATTGATAGGGAAGTGAGGTTTTGGAATAATTAGTGGACTGAGCACTGGGCTGCCAGGGTGTCTGGGAGGGCTGGGCAGAGCACAGCTACAAGTGGGTGGTATGAGTTGGATAGTCCAAACAGTACAGAAATTATTGTTGTGCATGTTTTAAATAGTGTCTGTGTCCAGGGAGGGGGGAGAATGACACATGCTAATCCTTTCCTTCCAGGCTAAGTGGGTTGCAGTTGGATAACGCATGATGTGACAGACTTGTTTTGTAGCTCTTTGACAAACAGGCTTTGCTTCTTCATGCATGCCTTGTTCAGATTTACTAGTGCAGCTAAATTTCCAGTAGAGGTACCTCTATCAGTTCAGCTGGGGAAGGTATCTTTCAGCTGCAAATTAGAAGTAAAGAAATATAAGTGAAGTTGGCTGATTGAGCTATTAACAGATCTCTGGGTGTCATACATTAAGAACAGAGGTGCCTTTATGCCATTTTCAGCAGATCTTGAAGGGGAGTAGGACTCTCATCCCATTATTTCCAGAGTGCAGCCTTCTAGCTGATGTCTGTGCTTTGTAGCGTGTAGTAAAGTTTATTTTGCCCACTTGACCTCAACAGTGAAGTTGATGTAATGGAAGCTGCAGCTGGGGAATACAAATTATACTTTTGTTTGCATTTTTTTGCTGGTAATTGTTAAGTCAAAACTGAATTAAAATTAAACACTTTTGTGTTCTCTGTAGATCTGGGCATACAACTTTGGTAGGTCTGGGATGGTTCACCGACTTGTGTTTTATACCATTGCCTGTCATACTATCTGAATGAAACCAGCATGATATTTCAGATTTGTCAGTGTAACTCAGAGCAGTGTCTTTCTACTGGCTGATGCGCTGCTGATTCTCTCATGAAACCATTCATCTGTGCTAAGTCTTTCCAGTAACTTTATGTATCATTCATGAAGTGTCAAATATCTTCTCTTAAAGACTTTTGAATAGTAATCTGATATGTTGAATGCTACATCAGTCCTCTTAAGTCACACATCCACTGAAAGCTCCACTGCTCACTTCAGCAAATCTTGGTTTATACAAAACATCCACTGGCTAGAGATAGTCTTTGAGAAGCAAAACAGAATGACACTTTGGTTGCAAGGGGGCCCATATCTCCAGAAAATTGTTTAAGTTACAAACCTCATGTATGTTTGTGGTATCCCCTGCACCACTGAAAGAAACCAAATGTGTGTAATCTTGGAAATGGCTGTAATTTTTTGCTGTGAAAGCACTTTGCAAGGGGAAATTGTAATGGTGGCTTCTTGTTTCTGATCTGTAGGCTTAAAAATAGAACTGCTAAACAAAAACATTGTAGGACCCTCTTTTCTAAGTTAATTTTTAACACTGGTTTTGTTGACTTGCTTCATGGAAGAACTTTTTTTCTCTCTTCCCTTCCAACTTTCATTCAGTCTCTTTTTCCCCTCCCTCTGTGTAGGGAGGAATCACCTGAAGGCTCTCCTCTCAAAGAGCAGTAGTCTTGAGTTGAAAGCCGCAAGACTGAAGATATAAGCAACAGAGGTGCTTATGGACAGGCTAAAGCAGTGGCAGCTTAGAAAAGCCCACCAGTCTCACCTGTGCATCCTAGTGTCACAGTACTTGGATGGGGCTCCATCCTCCTTAGGAACTCTGTTTTAGTTTCTAGAGCTGGTCAGTGTCTCTGGTCATTCAGAGCCACTGGTAGGCAGTATCGAGTGTGGTGTGTGCAAGGCAGCAAGGTGAGAGCAGCAACATGCAAAGCAGTAATCTCAATACTGAGGACAGAGTGCTGCTCAAGGGCAGTCTCTCTCCTCAGTAAACCTGAGCAAAGGTGAAAAGCTCAGGAAAGAGGCTGCAGCGCTCTCAGCTGAGAACATGGCTTCTCCATGCAGCCAGCAGCTGCTTTTTCAATGCACCACCTCAACACCATGGTCAGTCCTTCCTGGCCTGTTTTGACCAGAATGAGAGGAGTTGGAGGATATCTCTGCTCTTCTGCCTTACCTTGAAGCTAACTGGAAGGGAAGTCCAGGAGTCAGTGGCTGGGAGGAAGGCAGTAATGAACAGGTAGAGCAGTGATGTTTGCCCACATGCATGGCTGCAAGGCCAGAAGTTGTGTTTGCAGAAGTTGCTGGCTATTGTAGTAGCTTGCATGGACCTGTTGTTGTTTTCCCTGGCAAGCCGCTCATCTATGTTTGGAATGGAAGGAGTGGGTTTCTGGGGGGGAGGAAGGGATCTAATGTTTGGAAGGTGATTGCATCCTAGTTTGCAAAGGACACTCACCCCAAACTTTGATTTCTCTTGAATGATCAGACTCAGAAACACTGTTGGGGTTGATGGGTGACCACTGTCTCAGTTCCTCACACAGGAGAAGTCCTGTTGGAGCAGGAGTTTGGAAAGCTGTGTTGAAATCCCAGAGTGAGCATCTCACTCCTGGCCTCCAACCCTGTCCTCTGCAGAAGGAGGGAGGTCGCATCCCTGAAGACTGAGACCGCTCTGCCCAGCAAGAGGAGCTGAATATCTGGCTTTAGCTGCAGCAGGGACTGCTGTTTATGTGGAGGAAAAATGAGATCAACAGAGAAACTTCTGTTGTAGTTGTAGTGGCAAGGGTGAACTCCGATAGCCTGGGTTATAATTTGGCTTTGTTATGGGGGAGAGACAAAGCAGGGCCTTCTTCCAACACTCAGCAAACAAGCAAACACGTGGCTTAGCTCTTTATTACTGTCCTAGAAACATCCCTGGAAGTGTCCGAAGCAATGTGTATCTGGACAGTGCTGCAGCTCTGCACACCTGAACTTTCCCTCGGCCCTCTCCTCTCGGGGACAAGATCTAGCTGCACAGGGATCTTCTGCAGTTCACTTTAGTGCTTGGGGCTTTGCATGCAGTGGAAACTGGGCACGTAACTCCTTCAGCAGCAGTCACTTGAAATAGAGGAAAAATTAGTCTGCTTTTACCGCGCAGAGCAGAAACCCGGCTAGGAAAACTGTCTTGTGACTTTGAAGCCAGGTTTTATTTGTCAGGCCCCATCTTGTAGTAGAGTATTTCTGTGGGGAAGGTGTCATATTCTGATAGTGCTAATTACAGACTAGCTGGAATTCCTTACCAGTGATAAAACAGCTAAAGCAGCCCTTCTAGGGGAGAGCAGGAGAAAGTATTTTCCTCTTGGAGGCAAATGTTTTGACGGGTTTTACCCCATCAGAATTAGAAGGATGCAAATGCAACCCATGGAGGGAAGTTGACTTCAGAGATGTAGCTTTGCTGAATTTTCTGCCATCAGATGCTCTGCCAACATTTTTTTCCTCCTTTCTGAGGTATTATTTCTTACTTTGTCTCAGTAAGGTTTTTTTTTTTCTTTAAAGTTTCCATGCTTTGCCCAGCAACAAAATGCAGTTGAGCCACAAAACCAAACAGATGGTTCACTCTCTCCAAGAGTGTTTGCCTCAAGCTGCTGCAACCTTTTCGTAGCTCCTTTGTTTTGCAGTGATCAGGAGCTCTGGATTCACTTAATTTCCTGCCTGTTCCTGTGCACTGACAACTCTCTATTTGTTCCTGGCTGTGCCTTGTTGCAACTGCCAGTGGAAAGTGCTAGGAAGGCCAGTTGGGGTGCGCTTTATTGCTTGCTTTCCCCACCTTTGATCTAGCTGAAGAAACTCATGCTGTTACATGCACTGTAGCTTGGGTTCAGAAGAGGGGTTTGTGTCTTTCCGTGTCTGCCGCTGCAGAGCAAGGCTGGTAGTTCACGTTGTCAATGCCAGTTGTAATTTTAAGCTAACAGAGGAAAAGGTTGGCCTTGAGCGTGATGGAAATGCTACAGTAAATGACTCCTGGTGGGTGGAGGAAGATGCTGAGAAAGTGTCTGTTCTGCTCTGCTCATTGGCTTGCTCTCAGCAAGTCTGCTCACTTCTGCCCGGCCAGGAAGGGAATAGCCGATGGAGATGAATAGGGATGCTAAGTTTTTGGCTCAAACACCATACGTGAAATCTAGTTTGTGCTTTTGAAGTATGTGTCTTAAGTTCTGGCCCTCCTTTTCCACTGCCACCCGTGTATTTCTCTGGTGTGAGGTCTAGCCAAAGTATGTTTGCAAAACACTTCACGACACATGAAGGCAAGATGCTGTATGATCTCCTGTCAAATGCAAACCCCTTACATTCTTTTGTCACTTTTTAAATGCTGTTTAAAGCTCGTTGCTGTAGACCCACACTGTTCAAGAGGTGTAAGGAGAGCAGCGTGATGGGCCAGCCCCTCTGAGTTGGGGAGGATCGGTCCCTCTCAGGATGCAGGGCTCTGGTTTCAGTAAAACAATGCTTCGTGCAGCCATGTGCGTGTTCAAAAGAGCCAACTGGCTGGAGCTCCCGCGGTGACGCTTGGCTGATTTGGCAGCCAGGTTGATTCTGTCAAGTTACAGTATGGGAGTTAAGTCCAGCTTCAAATCCTCTCCCTTACCCACTCGAGGAACTTGGGTGGGGGGGAGCTCTCTGGGGACTCTGTGTCATTATTGGCATGGAAACACTTTGTGATTATCAGCAGCAGAGTAGTGGCAAGGGGCTGATTATCTATCATGTCGTCAGCATAAATAATCAGTGGGCCCCTGAGCAGGGCTCCACCTTTTGTAATGGCTCCACGTAATCACTGCATAACAGTTTAAAAGCAAGCAGAACAGGAAAAAAGCTGGGCTAATTCTGACCCTAACTGATGTTGCCTTTTCTCCCCTCACTAGAAGAGAAATATGTCACTATCCAGCCGTACGCCAGCCAGGGGAAGGATGAGATTGGGTTCGAAAAAGGGGTCACCGTGGAGGTCATCCAAAAGAACCTGGAAGGATGGTGGTACATAAGGTAAAGAAGCCATGCAGCCAGATTGCTGCAGAACCTGTGACAATGAGCTTTTCTGATCATTCACTTAATGTTAGCATTTAAATAATTCTGTAGCTGGGCAAGGAAGCCCAAATTGTTCATAATGCCTCTTTAAGAAATGTAAAGAAAAGGTTAAGATGATACAATGGTGATTGAAGTAACACTACAGTGTCTGCAAAAGCTGCGGATGATTCCAGTGGGGAAATTCCTGAACTTATAGATTTTTTTATTATTATTTTCTTCCTTGAAGTTAAAAGCCCATATTGGAGTTAAGATCTGTGAAACCTAACAAGGCTTTCTGTTGTGTGTAATTTTAATGTGTTTCCAGTATAAGAGTTATTCTGCAACATGTTTAAATCTATTTATAGCAATGCTGAAAGGCTGATTGTGATCTCTTGAGCTCTTTGGGGCAGGTAATGCTATTTTCAGGGATATAAGAGATCAGTTTGCTGGCTATAGCCCTTTTCTAAACTTAATGATGGTTTCAGCTAATTTGCCTGATTTCTGCCTGTCCACATTAGATATTCCTAATGTAGAGGGAGTGGATTCCAAGGGCAGGCAAAGTTATCATTGTGTATCAAACTTCGTTATGTATTTGAAACAGCAGTCACAGAGGAGACTTGTGACTTAAGAATCCCCTTTTTAAATGCTCATGGGGAGAATATAGGTTAGATATGTCTCAGATAGTGATATATGGTGTCAGGATGACTACTTAATGAGAGCTTTCTCCATCTAGGTTCATGCAGCATTTAGGTTTTAGTGCTCTTTCATGATTCTGCCCCTTGTTTTGTATCTATGTGTGAATCCAGCACTGCTGTGACATCCCATTTCTCTTTAAACAAGGTGTGATACAACAGGTAGCCTGTTGTATCACATACAAAAATGAAGGTTTATCTCTCAGGCAGTGCAAAACATCTCATCTAGTCATCTTTTTCCATTCAGACTGTAATTATAGTGATTTTTTTTTTCCCCCTTTCCCTCCCCAAGCCAGAACTTGCTTTTGTTTGAATTCTACTTGATTTATCAGCTATGAATGAGGACTATGAAAATGCTGACTGAAGCAATGTTGTTGTTTTTCTTGATGTTCCTTACTTAGAAAACTTATTTTTTTTCTTCTTCTTCTTCTATCTAATGCTCCCATAGAGGGAATAGGCTAATAAAGATAGCAGTGGAGCCAGGAAGGCACTCTAGATAGGAGGAACTAAAAAATGCCTGGGTTTGGTCAGGTCACATTTTTTTCTCCTTTAATCATTCACAGAAGTGGAATCCAAAGTTGCAGATAGAGGAATCAAGAGCACATAGGTTTTCTGAGGGGAGAAACATTGCAAGACATCTTTAGTTTATTTTGGTATTCTCCTTCTGAAATGCAGCCTTATTACTACTGTAGGTTCCCCGTTGCAATATTAACAGTTCTACCTTAAGCAGAATTTCTTTTTTTCTGTTTTCTTCACACACTCCTTTGGGCCAACCCAAACCACACATGTTGCTGTATAGCAGAAGTGCATTCTGGTGGACAGTGACACTTGCTGCAGTGGCTTAAGTGGCTCCTTCATGGTAATCTGCTGGAAGGACAGTGGATGCCCCAGACACCCAATGGTAGTTGGGGAATGCAGCATCCCCTTGGCTTTTTTGTAAGAGGCACTTTGAGTTGATCAACCCCTCTTCTTGTTGAAAGGTGGGTTAGGTGCTCCCCATATGTGTGTGACAAGTGTGTTGGGTGTCAGCCATCATCCTCTGTGCTACTCTGGAGCACTATGCTGCAGTCTTGCTGGAGGATTAAACTGCTCTTATGAAATAGGGTTGGTTTGTTTTTTTTTTTTCCCATGGGCAACACTTTTGGAAATGTTGATGTGGTCATCCATCCCTGCAAGCCAGTCCTTTGCAGCCTGGGTAGCTGATCTCCAACTTCTTGTGCTGTTTATTAGACTTAAACTGCTCTGAATATTGTTAGATAGCACTCAGAAAAGGATTCCTCTTCTGCAGAAATACGCTTTTCTGAGTATTGAGTGCCTTAAAAGGAGCAACTCCTTCTTCTGCAGTGAGCATGAGGGGAGAGGGAGCAGGAAGAGACTGCAGTTGAATCCTGCTGCCTTGTTGTCTGCTGGGCTGGGTAACAGAGACTGAACATACACATCAATGTGTAGAAATAAAAACAAATCCAGCAGCTTGCAAATGGAATCCACCTTAAAGACATTAGTTTGTTCCACCTTAAATATGTAATTTCCCCAAATTCCTGGCCATGTGCTGATCCTCATTTCCTGTCCTTTTTCTTTTTTTTTTCTTTTTTTTTTTTTTTTTCTTTTTTTCCCCTAGTTTGCTTCCCTCTGGAGTAATTCCAGTGCTCTGGAGCTGGAAAGCAGATGTGACTCTCAGACTCAGACTCACAGAGGCACTTCTAACTTTTTTTAACATTCCTATGGTTTGAATCCATTTTTTCCTTCATGTAATATAAACAGGGAGGGTTTTGGAATCACCGAGGAACCACATCACTGCACCTAATTCTGCAACCCTCCAAATTCAATGCTGTAGAAGCTAGAGGCGATATTGGTGTGTTCCTTATTTTGTCCTGTGTGCATTACGACTTTAAAAAAAAAAAATCATTGGGACTCTGGAGAAGTGAAAGAGCAGCTCTGACCTGGGATTATTCTTACGGTTCTACTAAGTTCAACTAAGTTCAGTGGATCTGTGTGCTTCCCAGTATGATCATAGCTGGCATTAGGATCCTTTATTTAGATCTTACTTTGTATCAAATACTGTCACCTGGAGATAATGTCATGGTGCCCAAGTGGATTGCAGGTCAAGTAAGTAGCAATATGCTAAGTAAAGCTTTTGTTATTTGTCTGCATCTTCATTTTGTGGTTCATTCTGAGCCTCAGCCCATGTGAATGAAGTGCAGTTGGGAGGTGTTAGCAGCGCTGAAATGAGGAGGTATCTAGGATGGGGTTTGAAACATCCCCAGTATGTTGTGAATATAAATGGAGGAAGGATACTTGTGATTCAACTCTTAGACATGAAATTGTTACCGGTTCAGGACTTCTCTGAAGCTGATTAGCAGTTGCCTTAGTTCTTTCACCTATAAAACGGGGAGATCAAGTAGTCTTCTAAGGTGATGTTTGCAAAGGGCTTTGAGATTACCAAATTCAAGGACTAAGGTGAAAAATGTAAGCCTATTTGACTTACATAAGTAGCTTTTATTTGCGATGTTGCCCAAATAAACTGGCGGTTGCTGGCAGCTACTGCTCAGCATTAACTTCAGGTTGAATTTGGTAACTCACAGGAAGAAATAACCAGCAACAGACTCTCTACTGAGGGTATGTTGCCCAGAATTATTAACTGTCCAGCTATTGCTGCTACTATTCATTGGGAGAAACTACGTGAGATCAGAGGTGTCTGAAGCAGCAGGGTTATATGGGCTGATCCAAATACATACAGTTGGCAGGAGAACTAACAAGCCAGTACAGAACCTGCCTGTGGCTGCCTTTCTAATCTTAAACATGTTAAGTCTCCCACAAACTAAGATGGATGTAAACTGTTTTTTCTTGCTGATTTTGCACAATCAAGCTCTGTTGAAAATAACCTTTGGAACTGGAGTGCTCAGTGCATCGGCCAATGTGGCTTTCTCACAGACGAAATCCTTTACATCTGCAGATCATGTAAAGGTATAAATGTCCTTTAAAAAACTTCCATGATGCACAGGCAGCAGAAAGCATTGGTCAGTAGCTCTGCAGAAGGGCCATCTACTGCAAAAGGGGATGAAGCAAAAAGTCTTCAGGGCTGGAAAATGGCACCGAGAGATGCCTTGCCACAACAGGGGACGTGGCAGGAACTGAGGCCTTTTTTTTTTCTTTTCCTTTTTTGGCTTGGTTTGAGGCTTATCAGAAAAGCCTCAAAGGGGACAGGATCGAATAGATCCAAATTGCATCTTGACATAGCATCAATGGCTGGATGCTGTGTATCTGTTGGAAGTCAAATCAAGTCATTATCATTTTGCTGCTACTTGTTAGTCTCCATGCGGCAAACAAAGCTCAGAGCTGTTGGGATGCTTTCCTTTGACACCAGAATCTTTGGAAAAACTTGTCATTAAACTCTCTGAGCAGGGAGATCTCATATCTTTGCCTTCGTGTGTGACAGAAGGCAGGTATATAGGGAGAAGCAGCATCTCTAGTATCCTGGCTGATTTAGATGGAAGGGGAGGAAAAGGCAAGATTTTTGAACAGAAAAGTCCTTGTGGTCATTGCTAGAAGTACAGTGATTGTATTTACTTTTGTACAGGAAGAGTAATGAAGAAGTCTAGGGAAGCAAACCTACACTGCATTTTCCTGTTCCCCCAATAAAGTCCCAGTGCCACTCTTGAGTGTCTGGATGTGGTGAATGAGCCCAGGGTGTGCCCTGGTGCCGAAATCTCACCACAAACCTCAGAATCCAAGTGTTGGCGTGACAAAGTTGCTCATCTGCCAGGGAATGATTTGCTGATATTCCTCCCACCTTGGCTCCTTTCTCTGCTGTCTAATGAGTCTCCATTTTCATTAAAGAGCCTTAGAGTCCTACTGTTTTAACATTTGTATTTCCTGCAGATTTCCCAAGCACCAGGATTTTAATGATGCCTGCTTTCCCACTTACAGTTCAAGTGCCTGCTTTGGGTATCTTGAAAGATTAAAGAGAGAAGGGTTTCAGTGACTCACTCTGTAGCAAGTTAGGGTTTCATTAGGGAAAGCAGAGTTCATCCACGTGGTCCTCCCTGGAGTCAGATTGTAATCTGAAGTCCCTGCTGAGGTGTTAGGAATGGCAGGAGTTAGAAAAATCATCTTCTCAAAAGCCCAGTTGTGGAAGAATGACTTCAGTTTGAAGAGTACCATGAGAAGCTCAGGTTGGTGCTCTGGGAACACATACTGGAATCAGGTGTCTGTTCAGATTTCGCAGTTTATTTCTTCAAATAGTCCCTAGCTTGTTAAGGAAAATGAGTCTCCATCAAAGCCATTTTTCTTTAGTCAAATTGTTTCTCGACCTTGCAGTGCCAGAGGAAGGTGCAGTAGTTTGAGTCCCATATTCTCCATAAGAGAAGCTGATCATAGAGGACTGGGAGTTATGGGAGGAGGGGCAGTGATCATTATAACTGCAAGGAGGGAGGCTTGCACAAGGGCCTTAAACTGCAGATGTAGGGGGTCTGTACTGGGCTCTGTACACCCTTATTTGAGCCCTTTTCCATTTTGAGTTGCCACTAGGAAGTATTAAAACTACTAAAATATCTTACTAGTTTGCTTTTTTTGCTGTATGGGAAAATACTGAGTTTGCCTAGTACTGTCTAAGCATGGCATAAAACAAACTGGTGAAGCCCTTTGCCTTGTGAGTAACTGTATTTCTTATCCAGAGAGACTCCTTCCTTAGGATGATTAGTGGCTTTTAACAGCAGTCCACAGTTCACTGCTAGCTCAGCTGACTGAGATGTCTAATCAATAGGTAATAAATGGATAGAGACCACAAAAGCTTATCTGAGAACCGCAAAATTTGTTTTATGTTACCATCCATCACTTTTGCCTTAGCTGTTATATTTGAAATGCGTGAGAAGGCTGCGTTTGATGTGCTGATGTTTCCTTTTGCATCTGCAGGTATCTAGGCAAAGAGGGCTGGGCCCCAGCTTCATATCTGAAGAAGGCTAAAGATGATCTTCCGTCTAGGAAAAAGAACTTAACTGGGCCAGTGGAAATCATAGGAAATATCATGGAGATCAGTAACCTGCTGAACAAGAAATCATCCACTGACAAGGAAACTCAAGCAGAAAATGAGACTGCAGAAACCCATATTACCAAGAAGGAAATCAGTTTGCCCATCCTGTGCAATGACTCTAATGGCAATGCCATGATGACCCCAGACAAGCAGGCTTCCAAACTGGCCCAGGGATCCCCAGCCGTAGCAAGGATAGCACCACAAAGAGCTCAAATAAGTAAGGCAGTAAAGTAGTCTGGGTTTCCACTGGCTTGCAATTAATTCTTGGTTTCTACCTTTCAGGGCTGGCATTGCCTGTCAGCTAAGGTCCCATGTGTCCTGGCCTTATAGCTGAGTCCACACAAGCAGATGTTTGCATTGTCTGTAGATCTGCAGGGACTCCAGGGCATGGTCCTTCATTAGCAGTGATAAAATTTAACTTCACTTTATGTAAGGGCTGGCTGGTGGTTCTTTATCTTACCTTTACTTTTTTTCTTTTTCCCAGAGAAGATTTTTTCCTTTTGAACACTCTAAAATGTGTTCCCCACCCTCAGTAATGCAGATGATGTGATGGTGTGTTAAAGTCAAGGAGACCACCTATGTCTTCTCTTGCATTTGTTCTGCTGTTTTCCTGGGGGCAAGTTGCTATAATGTTTTTACTACTTCATCTGCAAAACGCAGATGCTAACGCTAGTCTGTGCAAGGAATGGCAAGATGTTATGAAAGAGGACAGTGTGAGTGTTATTAATTTAGTGGATTATTTTTACTGCTGGGGGGAAAACTAGGTATTAGGCCAATTCTATGCTGGCCAATCTCCAATGGAGCTGGTCAGTTTCAGCAGAAAATACAATCCACTACTTTCTGGCAGTGATTTCCTCTTAAATTTGCTGGCTTAGCTAAGATGAATAGCTAAGCTACCTTGGTATTTCTAATATACCCTCATAGTTTCCTATCTTGTTTCATAGAGATGCCTTAAATATTGCAAATACTGACTTCTAATATTCTCAAACTGTGTAACAGCAGAGAGCTGCTGAAAAATGTGTTTAGCGGTACTTACAAAGTTAAATAAACTCTCCCTTTTCCCTTTCCTGCTCAGGTTCTCCAAATCTAAGAACAAGGCCGCCCCCACGAAGAGAATCCAGTCTGGTTTGTATTGGTTTATGGTATATTTTAGCAGTGGGGTAGGTGTGTGGGTGCTTTATGAGACTTTCTACAGCCATACAAGGTGTGGGGGGTATCTGAGAGACCCTTTATTTGCACACCTGTTCATTTTATTGTTTAACTATTGAGCAGACCTCTGGACGTCCTAATGTTAATTGGGGATTTCTGTCTTTCAAAATGTTGCCCCAACTAAGCAGGTATTGAACTGAAGGGAGAACATCCTAGAGCTGCTACGTTCTGTGCATGAGCGTTAAAGCCCGTTTGGCTGACCCAGAAGGTTTAAAGTTCCTCTGGGTGTCTTTAGCCCAGACTGGATCTTTTGACCTTCTCTTGTCTTTAACAACTGGGAACGTCTTCCCTCCTTCCATTGCTACCATCTTTGAGGTGGCTAAGCTTCACTCTTGTGTATGTTTAAAGTGACTTGGGGTCTTATGGAAGGATGTGTGCTACAGGAATGAGACCTCCTATGATTGTTTATCCTTAAAGCTAGAATTGTGGAAGTTTGGCCAATTTGAGATTAAGACTGTCATCTTCAGACAGGAACTACTCAGTAGTCTATTTGCACAAAAGTCATGCTAATAACTAGTTTATAACTAGGCAATACATAGTGTTTAATCTTTGCTGTATCCTTTATGAGCAGTATGTGACTTGTAATTTTTCTGTGTCATCTGAGATGCCTCTTAACAAACTAGATGAATAGCATATTAGCATTGTCTTCCTATTTCTCTTTGCACTATTTTCAATTAGACTTTGTTTTGGCAAGACTACTACACTTAATCCCATGCTAAAAATAACAGTGATAATATATGTGAAACCCTGAACATGTCTGCTGTTTCCAATTATCTTCATTTAATCCAAACCATCCTATTATCTGAAGGCATTTTATTATGCTGCACTTCTGCTGTATTTCAGCATTTATAGTGCAGAAACATCCAATTATAACATTGTTAGACACGGTTCCTAAGGTGCAGTGATGCATTCTCTGTAAAATGCCACATGCTGTGCGTGATGAAACATGGATTGTTAGTTACAACGAGGATTTCTTAGAAATGGAGGAGCGTGTGAATAAAGCACAGTATGCAATTTGCCTTTCTTCCATTAATGGCTTAGGATCATTTTGTGTCCTTGGCTGTCCTGTGTCTGTCTGTGGCAGGTCTGACCTATGTTCAAGAGATCCTGACATACTGCAGTTCTTGTGTTAGAACCATATGCAGTGAAGTGCAGAAGCTGTGAAGCTTCACCATTATCTAGTCGTTCTGTAGATGAGCAATGTGCTAATCTGAAAAGCTTTCAATATTGAAATTCTTGAAAGGACTCTTATCCCATTTATCACCTTAAAAATGATTGTAACAAGCTCTAAAATGTGATAGCTTAATGTAAAGGCACTCAGTGGAGTGCCTTTAGAGGAGTCTAGTATGCTGCCAGAATGCCTGTAAATAGCAGTGTCCTGCTTCTCATGGAGCCTCTATGCAATTTAAATGCAGGTTGTGTTGGGATTGAGTAGAGGTTCTGGGTCTCTCTTACAAGGAGGAACTGGAATCTTTTGATCCTATAGTGAAGTCCTTCCTTTCTTCTACCACTTTAGCTGAGCAAAGCTCTTCATAGGGGTCTATGATATTATCCTTGTTTCTTGCTACAACAGATGCCCCCTAGCTCATATCACTGACCATTTCAGATTGTTTAAAAATCCAGCAGCAGATTAAGAGCAATTCATTAGGATTACATTTTAAAGTAGTATATTTGATGATAGCTAGAAGCTATTACGCACCTGCTGCAGTGCCATTTTCTATGGTTGTGGCAAGCCATCCAATACTGAGTCTTTCTAGACAAAATCTCAGAGTAAATGGGCTGTTGTTACTGAGACTGGAATGGCAGCTCACACTTTACGGCCCATCAGTAAAATGTTTTACTGTTCAGGTAAAGATTATCACAGTTTTAATAGCTGGTGAAGGTGGCATGAACAGTGTGTATTTTGAAAGGCTTCTCTCTTGTGGCCCATCTCAATACATCAGCTTCCACTCTGGAGAACTGGGAAGTTGTCATTAGGAAGTAGCGCAGGAAGAAGGAAGAGTTTTAGTGAATAAAGGCAAATATTTTTTCATGCTGCTGTTCAGCCCACTGTTTCTTTGGTTTAATTGAACAAAACTTCCTATTTGCTGCAGGGTTTTCAGTTGCCCAAGCCACCAGAGCCACCCTCCGTGGAAGTGGAATACTACACCATTGCAGAATTCCAGTCGTGTATCTCTGATGGCATAAGCTTTCGTGGAGGACAAAAAGCAGAGGTGAGACTTAACAGTGCAGCTGGAAAAATTGTAATATTTGGCTATTGCAGGGGACTGGATTGAAAGGGGAGGAGTGGAAAGCAATTGGTTGAGATTTTTGTCTAAGTAACATGTTCCTTGTCATCTCCTAGGTTATTGAAAAGAATTCTGGTGGCTGGTGGTATGTGCAGATTGGAGAGAAGGAAGGATGGGCTCCAGCATCTTACATTGACAAGAGGAAGAAGCCGAATTTAAACAGAAGAACCAGTACTTTAACCCGCCCAAAAGTTCCTCCACCAGCACCTCCCAGTAAACCAAAAGACTCTGAAGAAGGAACAACTCCTGGAACGGTTTCTTCGGGAGATACCCAGGACTCTCCCCACAAGCTGAAATACGAAGAACCTGAGTATGATGTGCCTGCCTTTGGCTTTGACTCGGAGTGTGAAGTGAGTGAAAGTCATCGTGAAGAGGGCACTCCTGAAAAACGACTGTTTCAGCCCCTCAAGCCCTCTCCCGTGTCATCACTTCAGAAAGCAAAGTTCAAAGTAGGAGAGTCTTCAGAAGATGTTGCTCATGAAGAAGAGACCATCTATGAGAATGAGGGATTCAGGCGTTATGTGGAAGACGCTTTGTCCAATAAGGAATCTAGTGGAGACTCTGATTCTCAGAAAAGCTCCTCTCTCTCCTTGATCCGAAGGAATTCTCCATGTTCCAGCTCTCCTAAATCATCACTTGTGAAGCTCAAGACGGACAAAAACATCCAGCCCGATCTTGGAAAATGTCACTATTCCAGGAGCGAGGAGACAAAACCAAGGTCAGCTTCAGATGTTGGCTTACGTAGCATGCCAAGAACAGGCATGAAGAAAGAGCCTGGGCAGAGTCCTTCCATTAGAGCAAAGCCAATTGTTAGGCCCAAACCCTTCCTGAACAAGGCAGACTCTCAGAGCCAAGAAAAGATGGATATCAGCACTTTAAGGCGTCAGCTGAGGCCAACTGGGCAACTCAGAGGTGGACTTAAAGGTTCAAGAAGTGAAGAGTCCGAGAGCCCCCCACACACAGCTTCTGAAAACCGAGACGATCCTGTTAGGAGGAGCTCGGCTGATCTCATTACAGCTCCTTCCCGTGGCATTTTCTGCTCTAGCCATCCAGCCAAAACTGAACAAGAAAATGAATCCAGATGCTTCTATGTGACCACTGACTCATACCAAAAGGTACAGGATTCTGAAATTTGCTTCCCAGCAGGAGTAGAAGTGGAAGTGCTAGAAAAGCAAGCCAGTGGATGGTGGTACCTGAAATATGGAGACATGGAAGGCTGGGCTCCTTCCCATTATTTGGCTCTCCCTGATAACCAGCGAGAAACCACATCAGCAGAGACTGATGCCTCATTTGGCAGGAACAGGAAAAATGAAAACAAGTCAAACAGTTTAGAGAAGATAGAGAAGAGGGTTCAGGCTTTGAACACCATCAACCAGAGCAAACGCGCAACACCACCCATCCCAAGCAAACCTCCTGGTGGTTTTTCAAAACCATCAGGGCCAGTCAAAATGAGGAATGGTGTGAGGCAACTTGCCGTACGGCCACAGTCAGTGTTTGTGTCTCCACCACCAAAGGATAACAACCTGTCATGCTCCTTGCGCAGAAATGAGTCTTTAACAACTACAGATCATCTTAGGACCGTCCGTCGGAATTCGTCCTTCAGCAACGCATGGTCACAACCTGGTGATGCAAAGGGAAAGCAGCCTGAGCGGTCAGGTACAGAGGGCTCGGAGACCACCTCCAACCTCCCTACCCAGAGGAATGGGATTCCTGTGTCCACAGTCAGGCCAAAGCCCATTGAGAAATCCCAGTTCATCCACAACAATCTCAAGGACATCTATGTTTCCATTGCAGACTATGAAGGAGATGAGGAGACTGCAGGGTTTCAGGAAGGTGTCTGCATGGAAGTCCTCGAAAGGAACCCAAATGGCTGGTGGTACTGTCAGATCATGAATGGCGTGAAGCCATTCAAAGGCTGGGTGCCCTCAAATTACTTGGAGAAAAAGAACTAATATTGCATAACTTTAACCTCCCTAATTTATACTGTTCCTGCTGTGTACATGTGGAAAAAACAATTGCTACACAAAAAGACGTTTCCCTGTGCTCCAGTTTGTACAAAGGGACAAAGGAGTCTATGCTGAGGACAAATCGGCCATGTTCTGGAGAGGTTTGTGGGGTTAACGTGTCGTAATCACCTATGAGGAAGATGCAGCATAGTCAAATGCCTTTTTGTGAAGTTGTTTATAATCTTGTATGTGTAACAGGGTATGACATCCCATTTTTCCCGTTATTGATAGGAAACCAAATGTGTGCCTTTTGTGAGAGAGAAATACACATGCATCTACTTGGGGAGTTTTGTGCCAAACTCTGTTTTACAATCTTGGCTCCCTTTCTCCTCGTTCTTGTCCATACATGGAATACCCAAGAGTTTTGGATGCGTTTCCACAACTTAGTGAGAAGCGAATGGAAGTTTCTGAAACACAGAGGGACTCTAATCCTTTGGAGATGTTCACTTTTTTCTTACTGTTCTCAACAGTTGGTTGGTCCAGAGCTGGAGCCTTTTCATCGCAGAGAGATTTGGTCTCTGACTTCAGCTGTGTTTTGTTGTTACTGCTAACTCACCGGAAAAGCCAATGAGGTGGTGTTGGTTGGGGGCTTTTGTTTCCTTTTGTTCTGTCATGTTCTTTGAGTTGGGATTTCAGGTGTTCTAAGGCAGCGATGCCTACTGGTGCTTGTAAAAACAAACCTACAAACCCTGTGCTTAAGCACGTCGATTACTTTGTAGGCTCCGTATTTAGTTCCATGCCTGACTCCTGCCAGGTGATCCTGGTTGATTCTCTTCCTGGAGGTGGGTTTCTTAAAACTTGTCATAATATCAAAATGTACAAAAGTCCCTTAAGACACTAAAGACAAAGCTGTCAAATGTGTTACTTCTGTTTTTGCAATCTGGTCCAAATCCAAGCGTGCTGACTGCTGGCAGAGCCCACCAAGGTATTAGTTAGAAATAGCCGTAACCTTCTGCAAGATCAGTGTTTACAATGGGGGAGGAAAAAAAAGCCATCAAACTCAGTCTGCACATCCTTAATTTGTATATTTTTGGGGAATTGTTTTTCTGTGTTTTGTGTTTGTCTTTTCTGTGCATTCTTGGTTTACTTTATTTTTTTTGTCTTGTTTTACCAGAAGAGACTTAAAACTGAAGTAGGAGCCAAATATGTGTTTCTGTTCCCACTTGAATCCAAAAAGTACATTTGTACTGGAAAGCGTGCCTAGGCTTCTCAGGCTCAGAGATTTAATATCAAAGAAATTAGGTCTACAGTGCATCTAACCAGGAAGCTGCCTCTTCTAGTTCCATTTCTGTTTGCCTTTCTTAACTCATGCTCTGAAATGTGGCACATGGTGGGAGCAGTGTGGTGGGAAATGGAAGAGGCATCCATTGGAAAAGGCTAGGAATATAGAGTTATTCGTGAGGTAGCCAACTCTTGTACTGTAATCATCATTGGCTAAATCCCTACTATACTTGAGGAAGTCATGCTTTTTTTTTTTTAATGGCCTTGTTAATCACTCAAGATCAGTATCTAGTTCCTTTAAATAATAGGCAGCACTGTAAATCTGTTTTAAGGGGGAGGGGGCAGACCATTTCACTACTGGTTTACACAAAATGATACATGCCCTTTTTTCCCCCCAGAGTTTCATACTGATTTGGCTTGGAAGGTAAACGTTATAAAGACTTTAAAATAGTTGGGATCAAGGGGCTGAGTAAAATAGCACAACAATATTGTGTGTTACTGGGGATGTTTCTCTGCCAAAAAAAAAATACACAATTTATACGTTGTTCCTGTCTTTTGTTGTTGTTGTTGGGGTTTTTTTGTGGTTTGGGGTTTTTATTAATTTCCATAGTAACATTGAGAGAGTTGCCAACAGCTAACCTGAGTGATGTCCTTTTGGTAGCTGAAACAACATCCAGGTGCCACAACTGGCTACGAACAGTTCTGTGGTTCAAGCAGCTCTCTGCATCCAAGTGGGGAGG
The DNA here is from genome assembly GCF_034638445.1 of Ciconia boyciana. Taxonomy (NCBI): domain Eukaryota; kingdom Metazoa; phylum Chordata; class Aves; order Ciconiiformes; family Ciconiidae; genus Ciconia; species Ciconia boyciana. Next base: position 52,915,683 of record NC_132941.1, on the reverse strand, counting down.
GAGGCTGTTTGGTTGGGATCCCTTTAAATTGTGGTGGCAGGAGGAGGTGGTGTATCTGCACAACAGCTTGTATCACAATGTGCAGGGTCCTCTTTTTACCTTAACGTCTTACTATATAATATATATGTATATATCCAGTTAGCTACATCTTACTGGATGTGTATCTGAGGCATTGTGGCCCTGTCTCTCATACTTCTCCCCATTTTCAGTTGTACTAGTATGGTAGCAGCCATAAAAGACTGCTGGAGCTGTTGTGAGATTATAATAGAAGTATTATATTCTTCTGCTGGACAGTATTAAATAGAGCAATACATAGAGTTATCTGCTAGATTGCAGTACTAATAGTAGTGACTTAGTGACTCGTATTAATGTTGTTATGATTTATTTTAACAATAATGATGCGGAAGTGGTTCATTATTTTGAATTAATGCACTTTAACAATAAAAGAAACCAAAATGGAAGCCAATGCAGAGAACTAAGTGCATTATTTAAAGGTGCAGTATATAATTATCATTTTCTTGAAGCACATATTTATTAAGAATTAACTTATTATTTAAAATATTCTAAAGTTCTGTTTAAAGACATTCCCACTAGGTCATCTCTTTGGGGGGATGCAAAAGCACAGCTCCCAGATCTTCTGCATTGAGCCACTGAATTCTCTGAGTACGGTGCGGCGTGACGTGAGCCCCTACCCAGGGAGAGGAGAGCAGCACGCAGACGGGAGAGCCCGGACTACTATAAATATTCGCACTTGCATCCAGCAAAAGCCGAGCCCAGAGCACCTCTGAACTGCAGGAGTCCTTGCAGGGTTTGGGGTGGCAAAGCCATTTTTGGCAGATGGCTGTGGTGCCTGGCTGCCGTGTGCCTTGCATGAGGCTGGTCCCTGGTGGATGTGGGTTCGCCACGAGGCTCAGGTTAGTGTGAGGGCTTCAGGACTTGCCTGTGAAACATGGGCCAGCTCTGTAACAGATGTCAGTCTGTCCCACAGCTCCCTTTCCACCTTGCTGGCTTGCTTCTCTAGCTCTGGCTTTTGCGGGGAGGCAGTTTGCCGAGCTCCAAGCAGCGCAGGGGATGACACAGCACGAGGGTGCCTGCAGTACTGCCAGGGTTTTCTCAAGCAGCAGCCTGGTGTCCCATGGCTCAATTGCTCCTTTATCCCATCTCAAAGGCTTCATGGCCCCCTGAGGAGGCCAGAGCCTGTAGATGGGCTGCAAAGCCATGCTCGTGGCCTCCTTCCTCCCTCTGTCCCCACCTGCACCAGCAGAAAGGATGGGGCACAAATGACCTGCTTGATGCTAGAAATGAATGTGGGCCACTGCCTGGCATGCTGGGCTTCCCGCCTGGTGGGAAAGCTTTGGTTTGGGCTTCCCTTTATTTGGTGGCTGTTTTGACTGCTTGTGTTTGAAAGGGCACTTTTAAAGCAAATACCCCCCAATGCAGTTTTTCCCCCTTCCATCTTACCATTGTCACAGCATCTCTCATTGATCTCTCTTTTGATTCTTTCATCTGAGAGAGATCAGGAAAAGAATTATTTTTTTCCACCGGTGAGCAGCTAGTTTTGGTCAGCTCCACTGATACCTGAAATAGCAAGCCCTTTCCACTGTTAGCTGTGAAACAGAGTGAAAGGCCTTAAGCTAAATCAGAAAGGCTGACTGCAGGGCAGGAAAACCTGGCAGGGTGCCTCAGAGGACAGTGTAGTGCTAGAAGTGTTTTAGCTCTTTTCTAAAATGTTAATGTTGCCTTAAGCTTTATTTACTTAATTTGTCAGAACTGACACTGGATCAAGAGCAATATTTAAATGTAACGTACACCTCAGTGAACACTCAATGCAGAAATCAATAGTACTGTTTAAATTTATCTTTTTCTGGTTTATTCTTGAACCAGCTTGTTAAGAGGAAGAGCTCTGCAGGGCTTGGGCAAAGCCATTTGCAGCTGAAGGGGGCCCTCCTCCGGGGGAAGAGGCGGCTGATGTCACTGCGTTGCTCTCGCCCGCTGTCCGTGCTTTCCAAAAAGTCTTGAATTTGGACCAGCAGAAAATCCAAACTCCAATGCCAGAGAACAAAATTTAAGAATGTGAAAATTGTGTCTTGCTGTATACTGCAACTTTAATAATAATGAGCACTTCTGAGTTCGTTATTGAGGTTTATATAATGCCTGAAAAGTTTAATTGCTGGTTTCCCTTGTCTCCCCTTTCAAAACACTTTCTCATAACAGCAAGAGTAATATGTTTGTGTTAGCAGCCCTTCCTCGTGGGAGGCGATTCCTGGTAATTGCTTTAGCTCTCACGCCTTGCAATGGGTGGGTGTAGTCGTATGTACCAGTCCTTTGCAAGCCAAACTTTTCAAGATAAGAGATATGATGGGTGCATGCTGGGATACTTAACTAATGTGTCAACAGGAAGTTTTTAAATTGATGTGTACAGTAATAGCAAATATACAGTAATGAAGGATTGAAATTGGCTCACGGTTAGACTCTTAAAAATGGAATTTCACATCTGCACAGGTATAGCTAAAAAATGGATTTGGCCCTTGTGGATATGCACCCCGAAGACTCTTTCCATTATGATGCTAAAAAGTTTGACGAAGGCATTATATAATTGTTTTCATCACTTTCAGATCTTAATGAATCGTATTTTATTGTAATATATATTCATTGCTTTCCTCAGTTAAAAAGAAAGTTACTGCTATTATCTTATATGAAAAACAAGGGAATTTGATAAAGCATTCATTATTTTCATATTACTAGTATTAACAGAATAGGACTAGTACTATTTAATTTTAGATCATCATAGCTAGCTTGTCAATAACTCATATTTTCCTGTGTTGTATCCTACTAATTTTTTCTATTTTTTCCCAAATACTCTGCATTCTTGAGAAAAAACAAATCCAATGAGTGGATAAGTGCAATATTCGTAGAATAAACAGGCCCCTCATCCAGGACTTGGAGTGGAACGTGCAGTGTGAAATGTTTGCAATTTTCTATTCATGCACTCTTAGGGGAAGGAGAAATGCAGGGGAGGGGGCAGCTGGATGAAAACAGGACCCTTTGGTAGGTAGGGACTGATAGCTGGGGTAGTTTGGGGCAGGAATGGCTGCTTTTCATTAAAGAAGCATCACCTGTTACTGAAAGTATAAGGATTATGCAGCATGTTGCCAGGATTATGTATAGAATGTGCATTAACATACTTGTCAATACAGGACTTCTGAGCTATGCTTGAAACACTCTGTATATCATCCATGCATGATATTGTCTTCTGGTATGTCTCTGCTGGTTATGTCCTCTGTTACGCTTCAGAATTGATGATAACTTCAGAAGGGAAAATACTTCTGCTGGTGCAGTCCCAAGTTTTGATACTGTATTGTTACTTGTATTTATTGCAAGAGCTATGGGAATATTTTTACAGGTCCTCATTTCTTTTTCTCTCCTTATTGTTAATCTAAGAAAAAAGTCCCCATTTCATCTGGGTTAGTTCTCACCTGCAGAATTTCACAGCTGATTTGGGTATTGATTTCATATTTCTTGGCTTGCAAAGGCTGATCTCTCAGGTCCAAAATAAAGTTGGGCAGAAACTTTGCTCTTCAAAAGAGGGTTTGTCTTAAATTCTATTTCAATGGAAGGAGAACTTCCATCTGTCCGAAATAATGTGACTTTCCAGGTAGCAGCAAAATTTACTACCTTTGAAAAACTGGACTGTTTTTGTAAGATGCAAGAGAAATGTGAAAGCCAGAGCATTTGATTGTCTGAGCTCCAGGGAGTACATCTCCTGTGGCTCTAGTTCATGTCCCTGGAGAGGGAGTGTACCTCAGCTTTCTGCTTAACTTTTGTCCTGCTGTTCTTAAGTTTGTCAAAAAGCCTTAATGTTACCAGAGACCTTGGCATGCAACAGAAAAACTGAATTCTGCAGCCGTACTGAAATAGTATCAATTACATGATTTTGGAAAACCTCTAATACTTTACAAATGCATCTGGTTTTGAGGAGCCAACTTAATTCTTTCATGTGCTCTTGTTTAAAGTGGCAAGCAGTCCATGAGCATCAGTAGAGTTACACTGACAGAAGATCCACAGTGGAGCAAAGCATCTCGCGGGCGCTCAGCATGGACCATTCTCAGCAAAAGCAAGCGCCGTGCACTCAGTTCCTACACCTCCCAAGGGTGCACAGGACCACTGAGCCTCAGTGCTGCCATGCCATGATCCACTTCCCTGCAGGTCTTGCAGCTTTTTAAAACCAACTGGAGCTTTGCTGCTACTTGCTGGTGGCTTCCCATCACCGGCGGCTCCTTCTCTGGCAACTTCAGATGCTATTTAGCCATGTAGTGAAGTGCTGTGTATAAATGCAGTGTTTGATAGCTGCCAACAGTACCAATATGATGGTCTGAGAGCAAATGTTTATGTAAGTTATTATTTTTTCATTTGCTTTTAGTTGCTTGGTAGAAGCAGGGACCACCAATGCGGCGATGCGTGGGGAATGTGTCTGCACATTGAACTGTTTGATGGCCTCTGCTAGCTCTGCCCAGTGCTTGTATTTCTCTTTCTCTCCCTCTGTGCTGCTCAGTAGTCATGTCTGTTGCATGTGTCTGTAATTTTCAAATAAAGTACTGTATGTAGGGCTGGATCCAGAAGCCCCCGCAGTCAGTTGACTTTGGGTTGGGATGTAGGTTGCTGTTGCTGCTTTTCCTCCTCCGTCTTAGACACCACTCGGAGCAAAGCAGAGATGTCTGTAAGAAGTCACCCATAACTCTACTTTGGGGTGTCAATTTTGTGGGGTGTGCATGCATTGCCAAGGGTGGAACGAGGGATCTTTTTTTCTTGGGTGCCCTCACATCAGGGCTAGGACTCTGCAGCGATTCCCGGAGCGAAAGCTGTGCTGCACCACATGTGGACCTGACTGGCGTAGGCAGAACAAATTAGTTTCTCCCATTTTATAATGTCAGGGCTGGGCTGGTCCCATCAACAATGTTCTTCATTTGTTCTTGCATCAAGGTAGCATTGATTCTAGTTGGAGAGTGCAATTTTTTTGTTTTGTGTTTGTTTTTTTAATAAATAAATTTGGTTTAAAGTTTCACACTGGCGTTTTACAGACCTGTTCTTATCAGCATAAGCCACTACTGTCCTGAGTTGAGACTCCTGTTTGTTACTGAATCAAAATAATGGGAATTATGTTGATAATTTGGAAAGAAATGAGGTAACTGTATTGGCAGGGGAGGGATAGATAAAATATAAGGAAAAAGATGTTTCTAATAAGGCCATAAATTACTGGGTCTGACACTGCAGGTGCTTTCTCTGTATAGATGGTTTTAATACAACACTGCTCTGTGTTAGGATTTTTCATTACTGAGAAAAGTTGAGTTTCACACTCCGTGATACACTATGACAATCTGTATCCTGAAGCCAATGATCCACCAAAGACAGACAAACATGGGTTATATGTTTGTTGTCGTTGAGGCAGTTTGTGTGTCTGGGAGTTGGCATACACTGAGGTTCGGCTGATGGAGAGGGCAAGAGCAGCTGTTCTAGGCCTGCCTGCGTTGGCCTTCTGTGAAACAACCCTGTGCTAGTGGCACTTCGGGGAAAATGTTGGGTTTAGTGATCTTTCCCTGATGCTCAGGGTTATTTGGTTACAATGGTACCTGTCTGTCTTGGTCCCTGCTTGGTGGAGGAGAAGAACAGAGGGGAGGGAGAATCACTTGGCACTGTAGGAGAATTTTTAAAGTATAACATTTAATATGACAATATTTCAGGCTTCTCCAGATATTCTCCTTCAAAGCTGTGTTAGTGACTCTGTATTTGTCTGAAATTTAAGCAACATGGCAGCTTTCTCTGTACAAACAGTTCTTTTGTGGTTTGAGAGCTTGTTCTTGAACTGCTTCTGGGTCACCAGGGGAGTCATAATAAATATACAAAATCCCATCATCACCCTTGGGGATTAGACTGAGGGGGGCATCAAATTCTGTTCTGACTCTGGGTCCCTCAAGCATCCAGGTTCAGTTTGTTTCCATCCCCTAGAAGCAGGACAGAAGAGAATAGTGCAGTCACTGGAACTTAGCCTGTAACAATTAGTGAACTGGAGCAAATAAAAAAGGAATGAAAAAGAAACCTTTTAAAAAATAAAATATTTCACTGAATAGCTGAGTTAACTATTTCCTGTCTTGGATTGGGTGGGGCGGGGGGGAAGTTATAATTGTTTCCAGTCTCTAGGAGGAATTTTTCTGCAGCATGCTGAATAGGCTTGCTTGAAAAGACTTGCTCATTACTCATGGCGAGTTCAAACCTGGAGTATTGCAAAAGCAAAGTGCGTGTAGCATTACAATGACTTTTTTGTACTGAGGGTCCAAACTGAGTGTTGCGGGGTCAACAGTGCACAGAGTAGGTGCATTTCTGCTGTCTGGCTAATTTCACATTATATCAGTGCTATTCCTTTAATTGCAGATTTAATTGCAGTGCTCATTATTCTGCCTGCAATGTTTGGGGAGAATCAAGCAGATGAGCCTCCTCGGTGAAGACTTAATATCAAATTTCATGTCAGGAGAAGTCTTGCCAGCAGTTTGACTGGTGCTTAGGCTAAAGTTCAGATGCAGATAACTCAAGGTGGGTGTTGAAAGCAGCTCAGTTGGACACGTACATCTGTAGCTGTTTCCAGAGCTGTTAGTTAGCCAAAATTGTCTTTGGAAATGGTGGGTAGTCAGGTATTGGGAGCCTAAACCTGTTATTGAATGAAGGCTGAAATCTGTTGGAGCAGTTGTGCTCCTCTCTGTTAGCAGAGCAATTGCACGTGTCTGGACTGGAAACCCCTATGGGTTTTGCTGTCCCAAATTTGTATTTGACCAAAAAAAAAAAAAATCGATCTAGGCCTGGTCTAAGTGAGGTTTTGCAGTGGGTTTCCTAGATGGTTGATGTTCTTAATGTGACCTTGAATATTAGATGCTGTTGTTGTTTCTGTGTTGGTGTAGCGCTCCATTTTCTAGTGGTTAGGTGGTGGGAATGTACCTGGTGGGAGCTTGGGAGAGTATGTCGGTGACCAGAGATAGAGAAATGTGTGGCTGGCCTTAGTGTGTGTGGTCAAGTTGGTGACACTTTTTTTGTCTTTTTTTGTTTGTTTGTTTTCTAACATGGGAACCATTCTGTCTGTTCTGCTTGGGAAAAGGTCTAGAAGTTGGTGTGGTTTCTGTTGCAGTATATATGAGAAGGAATAACTGAGAGTTGCTTTTTTTTTTTTTTTTTTTTTTCTTTTTAAGAGAGTTTAGGGGCGGGAGTCCATTCAGTTTGGTTTGGGTTGCAAGTTAAGCCAAGAGAGGAAGAAAAGGAGTCTAGGGAAACCCTTTTTTGCGGTAACATCTTTGGACCATATTTTCTTGTGGCCTCTGATCCAGCTCCACTGAAGGTAGTGGAGTGATTATCGTTCATCGTGCAGATGTTAGAGCTTTTGGCCAAGTACTGATTCTTGCAGAGCTGACAGGTATTTTGACATTCACAGCATGGCTCCTTAATGTACCTATAGCAAATGTGAGCTAGAAACAGAAATAGTAACTGCAGCCTCATGCGTTGTCCAATTTTTATTCCATGAACTCGAGATGGTGACTAGTTGGATAAAACTGTTTGTACAGTGAACAGCTCCTGCAAGGGTCCAGGTGTGCCTGGGTCTCTGAGATGCTTTCCTAGAAAATGAAATCACATGCATGATAGAAAATTTTGACTTTCTCCATCATCCCAATAAAATTGAAACCCAGAAAAATGACACATTTTTTTGCACTTAACAGTACCTTTTGCCATTGATGGCAAGAGTTATCGTTAATGAAGGGTCAGATGCCCCAATCTGTCTGAACTGGCACAAAACAGAAGACCTTTTTGTGACTGGTCCCTGAGTCTGCATGTAAGCATGGTAGATTTGATGCAGATAAGAGTACTAGTTAACAAAGATGAGTAACTTCTCTAATGCAACACAAAAGATGCATTATCAGTGAGGAAAACATAGCTCTCCTTTTTGCCAAGTGACCAAATGTCCCTCAAGCTTTAGCACAGATCAGCTGGGGACCTGTGATGATTTAGCTGATACATACGGTACTGTGTGTCTGGTTCTGTGACTGGGGCAACAGAAGTGCATTTCTGTCCCAGTGAGAATTAATGAAATTATCATAGGATAATGTTTTCATTGCTCTGGATTTGTCAGTGGGGGGGAAACAGTTGTGCAAAACATCCTCTTCCCCCTAGTCCACACTTGCAGACTTGACTTTAGTGCCACGTCCAGAACTGGTTTCAGAGCGGTCCTCATGGTTATCATAGGCCAAGTGCAGTAAATGAGGGGTTGATCCAGCCTGTGTCTGCTCATGTCACAGGCATGGGTGACTGGGTCAGGGTTTTGCTGCCCTATGTGGGACGGGGCGCACTCGGGGTGCTGCCCTCTTCTCTGTGACTGCTGAACGGCCACGTGCCATGCCCAAGTGCTTGCTTGGAGAACTGCAAAACAACATGAAGCAATTGAGGTTTGGGGGTTTTCCCTAAAGCAGCACATTCTGAAGCAGTGAAAACAAATGTTTGTTTGGGGGATTTTAATTATGTCTGTGCCTGTAAAGGTGAAAACTCTGCATGGGTCACTCAACAGGGAGTGAGAAACACAAATTGTCTCGGGCAATTGTGCATGTGAAGATGCAGAGCAAAAACTTCAGATTGCTGTGCCTAAAAGCAGATCTCAGCATTTCTCTTTAGGCATTTATCAGAGCTGGTATTATCTTGGAACTGAACAGCATTTAATAATGGTTAATTAAGACTGCTCGAAGACTCCTGGAGGAAAAGAAAAGACAAATTGGGTTCTAGATGCTTGTAGAGGAAGAAGTTGCAATAAATGTAAAATATTGCCAGGTGCTTTATGAACTTAATGTTTTTCCTAGGATTGTCACAGATCCTTGTGACTGTACCCTGGCCCACACTAGTGCTGTGGCACAGCAACTAGGTATAGAACCCTCTGCAAAAATCCATAGCCATGCATTTGTGATGGGCATGTGTGTATTGGAAAAGATGAGCCTAAAAAGGGCCTGGAGTAAATTATGCTCGATAAGAGCTCCCGATTTGCATGTTCCAGATAATGCTGGAATAACTTGCATTTAGACAACTGCAGCTCCTTCCAGGCATCTGCCGTCACACACCCTGACAGCACGCAGGTGCTGCAGTCTGCTGGGCTTTGGAGGGTGGCAAGTGCTAGCGGAAATGGAAATTCAGGATGCACGCTATCACTGCCCTTCCTGTTCTTCAGCCATGCCCGAAGTCAGGGCTCTGCCGGGCCAAAGCAGGATCAGGCCCTTGGCACAGTGTTTGCCCTGTCCCACGGGGCTGAGCTCAGCTCTGCCAGGCGCTTTGAGTGACGTTGGCTGGCGCTGTGCACTGCTGCACAGCGATAACGCTCTCCTCTGTGAGCGCAGGACCAGGGGAGGTTGTGAGGGACTGCCAGAGTTTGAAGGCTGTTTTCTCAGAGTTATTACAAGTTCTTGCAATGTGAACCTCTAATGTTTTCAAAGGCTCAGGCAGAAAGGACTTGCTAAACAGACTGTACCTGTCATCTCCCAATTCATTTACTGCTTGGACCAAAGGTGGTGCTAAATCTGATCTTTGTCTGTAATATTTATATTTTGTTGGACTTTTTTTTTTTAAGTGTTTGATAAAACAGATGCAGTGTCCTTCTTACATGAGAAATTTAGTCCCAGCTTGGGACACAGCAAAACTCACTGGACCTTCAGGGTCCAGAATTGTTGCTTGTTAACATTTGAGCAGGCTTGCAGTGTTCTGGGGGGAGGTGGGAAAAGGGTACTCTATCTTCAAATGCTTGCAGTCTGTAAGAATTGACTTGTGGTTTTTTTGTTTGTTTGTATTTTGTTTACATTGCCTCTTATGCCCTAAGGAAAAATAAATTTTTGACCTTTTTAATTGTGATCCAGTTGGTTTATTTTGTTTTTTTCAATTTTTTCAGTACTGTTTTAATTCCACTTGTCCTTGTCAAACCACTGAATTTAGCTTTCTCAGAATAATTTACAGCTTATATGTACATGCAATTGCAAATTTTAGCTTAGGCTTAAATGGATAAAGGAGCTTCTCTCGTCCCCTGGCCCTGAGTTGTTATTGTATGCTGTATTTTTGTCTCTTTTCTAACCTAGAGAATTTTATGGACTGCTCACTTCTGCCCTCAAACATGAAGACCTTTTGTCTGTGTTGAACAAGGTCTTAAGGTTTAAAATACTGTTAGGATGTTTTTTGGAGAGGGATGTGGCATCAGATCCAAAATAAGAAAAGCATCCTTTTACGTGAGTGGCCCTTTGGTTCTGTGATAAAAGAGTTGCTCTGCAAGTTGGGATGAGCCATTAACACCCCTGTGTGCAGGCTGCAGAGCAGGCTGTGCTTGAACAGGGGATATTAAGGTCTGATCTTGCAAGGTTGCTGGGCCCTGCCTAGTCCTCTTACCCGGCTTTGAAGGTGGGAGGCCCCAGATACCTCAACAAGTAGAAGTTCTTTGCTGTGTGAAGCAGCAGACAGGTAAAATGAAGTTTCTCCTCATAGATATCCACTCCTTATGCGGGACATCTCAGGCATGCAGAGAGCAGTAGATTAGAGGATATAATGGGGGAGCAGGTTGTAATAGGGGATGTAATAGTAAAGAGGAACTAGGTTGTTTTCTAGCACTTCAGTCCCCAACTTGGCTATAGGAGCCCTCTATGAAGTGTTGTCCACTTCCTCATCTGTTAGCAGTTTGTAAATCTGCAGATAAAAGGGGTCATGCCTAGTGCCTGGCTTCCACCTTGGAAAGCAGGACTGCAGAGGGGTGTTGGCCCTCCCCAACTTTTTGTTCCCGCAGCAGAGAACGACCTCACATGAATGCACCCCTCATTTTAGCACAGGGCTATGTCTTTGCTCTGTGATGTGGCACTTCACAAATATCCTGCAGAGAAATGAGTCTCACCCAGGCCCCGAGATGAGGCAGCTCTCATCAGAGGCACGGTGTTTGCTAACAGTGCCCAGGAGATGTTCCTCCGTTCTGGCACAGAGGCAGGTGATGCAGGAGGAGTCCTGCTTGGGCACCCCAGCCCTTTGGAGGATGCCAGGTATTAGATCTGAGGCAGCACACAGTCCTCGGCATTTTAAGGCACAAACTTAGTGACAAGCGTGCCTGGGAACTGTGCCCCCTCTTCCCCTGTGTGTGGAGTGAGCCAGCCAGCTTAGGGTTGAAAGAGTTTTTCTGGACTGGTGCGATCACCATATACTAGCGTATCCCTGTGTATATTGTAACCCACTGTTAATTGCTCCCTTCCTTCCTCATTTTTCTCTGAGAGCCACCACCAGAGCTGTGCTGCACTCAGACTAAATTTCTCTGGTCCTACTTATGTGTATTTATAGTATTTGTAAAAAGGAGTAAAATCAACCGGGGGGGGGGAGAGAGAAAGCGGAAAAAAAAGGACAAAACCAAAAAAAAAGCCATTAGCGGCTGTGTGCCGTGCCGGGTCCGGAGCACCAGGTGGCGATGCTGGAGCAGCTCTGCCGCTCCTGGGCCACCTTCGGAGCATCCTCCCTGCCTCCTTCCTCCAGCGCCGCCGCCTCCTCCCCCCAGCGCGGTCGGCGGGCTCGGGCCCCGCGGGCTGTGCCGCCGCCGCCGGGGATGGCCCTGCCCGAAGCAGCGGGCGGGCTGCGGCGGTGGGGTGCCTCGGCGCGGGGGAAGGTCTGGGCTGCGCCATGCTCGGTCTCGGTGGGGAATAGCTTGGGAGCGATGGTGAAACTGCAGATCTGGTTTGGATGTGGTGAACTGATGGTGACGGCCTGGGAAGGGGGGTCGGGGCAGGGTGGCTTCAGCGACGCTCGGCAGATGGGGGTGCAGAGCTCACTGGGGCTACTGCACATGGCAGCTGCAGGAGGGAATGAACAGGCTGGGGCTGTCGGAGGGGAAGCATGGGGGCGCCTGCCCCGGTCCCTCTTGCTGTTGCCAGGGGAGGGGAGGGTCTGAGTTTGTCCCAGAGCGTCAGCACTTCACTTGTCCTAACGTGTGGCAGCACTTGGGCTCAGCACATCGGGCAGGGGCTGTCTGGCAGGTCAGCGTCCCCAGTTTCTAGGGGCAGTCTGTGTTGTGCAGCTCTCCTGCTTGCTCCTGAGGGGATGAGCAGGCTTCCCGTGGCTGGGCTGTGGCCAGAGAGGGCTTTCCAGACCCCCCAGAGGTCCTTGTGTCCTGGGAAAGCAGGAGCTGGGCACAGCTCTTGGAGCGCAGCACAGGTGTGTGCAGACTTGCCTTATCCCAGCGGCTACGAGCTCCTCAGGGTGGCGGTGGAGACAGCTGGGTTGCAGAAGTGGTTTCGCTTTACCCAGCCTGGAAAGTTTCAGGCCACTGGGGAGCTGCTAGAGTGGAATAGCTTCAGCTGGAGAGGCAGAGGACACCTCTCCTGGGATGTCCCTGTCCCTTGGCAAATGGAGCACCCACACTGAGGGAGAAGATGCCAACTCAAGTATGTCCTGTGACAAGAGAGAGTGATCCAGCCAGTTTCTGATCGGCTGAATAGTTAAACAAAAGGATGAGGAGGAAATCTCACATGGCTGTGTTGTAGGTCTGCTCCTGAGCAGATCCCTGCAGCAGAGGAGCTATCGGGTTTTGGTGGAACTGGCATCACTCTGGAGTATCCAAATCCCCTTTGGGTCCCTCTGTCCCTTGCTACATGCTGAGGAAGCATCTGCATCTTGCCTCAGCATCTCCCTGGGCCAGACCACAGCTTGTCAGTGGGCCTTCTCATCGTGTTGCTTGGTTCAGGGCTGGGATCCTCTGTCTGGTGGTGGGCTGTCCTGTCTCTGCAGAGCTGTGGTGGGGACACCTGGCTATATTGCTACGGCTCTGCCTAATCTTCAGCCCCTTACCTGGCCCCTGGACCAGGCTGAGCAGCATGGTCCTGGGTTTCCTCACAGCATGCTTTTCTCTCTCTTGTGCTGGTGAGGTCTTTCTTTGCAGTTGCAGGCACTCAGGAGAGACTGTGCAAACAAGGCAAAGAGAGGAAAGAAGCTACAGCTTCTCTCTGGGGCAGGTGTGAAGAGGCTCAGGAGCACGGGGCTTAAGCTGCAGGAACGTGGTTAGCCCTCGCTTTTATTTTTGTGGCTTCCTTTATTCCTTACATGTGTACGGGGTCCATCAGGGGACCAGCTGTCAACACCCCCTCATCCTCAAGCACTGAAGGAAAGCCTGAGCTCTCTCCACCCAGCTCCCCCCAAGGAGGAGGCTCTCATGCCACCGTTGCTCTTACCTCAGCCTCTCGCCACTGCACTGCTCATCGTCTTTTGCCACGCTTGTGGAAACGGTAAATACTCAGCTGCTCATGCTGCTGCAGGATACCTAAATCAACTTTATTCACAATCACAGTTATCCAATTTTTCACAATGAGTTATTCTTCTCTTTAAACAGAACACAAAACATCTTAAAGTAAAGCAATGAAATGCAAATGACACAAGAACACAGAGGTACGTGGGAACCTACACCAGTCAAACAAAACAAAAGGTTAGGATTGTTGTTACTGTTACTGCTTTTGCTGGTTTTTTTTTTCTCCCTGGAGAGAGCCTTGCTCTCCTCCTCCCTGCTCACAATTGGAGGCCAGCTGATGCCGGGAGCAGGAGTTAACCCCAATTTTTGAGCTCGGATGCTGGGGGATGCTTTCAGCTTCTGCTAACTCCTAGAGTTTGGTCCACAGTAAAACAAACACAGTTATATATTAAAACACTCTGAATTTGAAAGGTGAAAAGGGAATTCACACCACTGCACTGGTACCCATGGATGGAGTTTCTTGAAAAATAAAATGTACCCCTTGGCTTGCCCTGTGTGGAGGGGAACCAGTCCCACTGGCATGGTGAAGGCTCGGGAGGCTGCTTATTGCACATTTCCCCACATCCACTGTTTCAGCAACACCTTCCTACCCCTTAGGTTCTTCTCTCCAAAATCTTTGCACTGGAGTTTGTCTAACTACTGAAACAGGCTCCCTGTGTCTGCCGGTCACAGCTCTGTCCTCAGGCAAGCTGGAGGCTCGCTGCATGCCTGCAGACCGGCTGCGCTGCTGGCATGGCTGCTGGGACCCCCCAGACTCGTGCCAACCTGGCCTCCTCCCACCCTGCAGTGAGGGCGTCCGGGCACAGGAGCCATGGCACTCTGGGGCTTTCGACAGCCAGCCTGGACTGCAGGGCAGGGCTGGGTTAGGGCTGTATGTGAGAGGTATGCAAAGAAATAATGTAAATCCCTGTAACCAGAATATCAGCGTTCAAGTTAGTACTGCCCGCCGGGGCGGGCTGGGGGTGGCCGCACACCCCCGTGGTAGGCTGCAGTGACGGCGGTGCCTTTAGAGAAAGGCTCTCCAATGCGCTCTCCAGCTAGTAGCCTCTTTTTTCATTTCCTCGAGAGGACAGGGCGAGGACATGTTTTCCAGGCGCTCTTGGGAGCAGCCTCTGCGACTGCTCCTTCACCCACCTGCTGCCTGGGCGGGCACGATGCCCCCTGCAGCGAGCTGTATGTTAAATGCTTTTATCCCTATGCCATGCTGTTCCCCATGTCCTGTCGGTGGCCATATGCTGGGGCGCAGGAAAAGGCTCAGCAGGAGGGTGCAACTCCAGGGCCTTCCCTGGCCTGGCCTGCTGGGTAACAGGGCGGGGTGAATGACACTGCTGCTCGCCCCAGCCCTGATCACCCCTCAGGGCCCAAACACCGTCTCTTCTTCCCACATGGCCCTGGAAGGCAGCAGGATGGGACCAGAGGGCAGACAGGCAGCTCCTGCTGCTGCGGAGCCACCCTGCCTGGGCCCAAGGGCTGGCAGACATGGCGGAGCAGTGGTCGTCACTGCAACCATGGGGGCTGCCACTACAGGGGCCCACCATGGGGACAGCGAGGTTCCCAACTGGGGCAGGAAGGAAGGGGATTTATTTAAATAAACCAAAGCAAACTAAACCCCTCAAGCTATTTTTTTTCTTTTCTCTCTTCCTAACATGTAAGGACAGCCATGTCCTGCCGGCGGGCTGGCTGTGAAGGGCTGAGTACCACCTGGCTGGTTTTGTCTTAAAGCACAGTGATAAAGTTACCAGTAAATGAAACCCGCAGACATGTGGGTTTTTACATTCTTCCCCAGTGGGGTTGGGGTTTTTGTTTCCTTTTTTCTTTTATTTTCTCCCTCACAAGTGCTGTCTGGATGCTAGGGGGAGGAAAGGCGAGGGAGAGGCATCTTCCTCTCCTGCAGGCCCATGGGGGCAGAGATGCTGCCGAATCCCTCGTGCTGCGTGGAGACCATTCGGGACAAGCCACGGCAAATCGGTGGTGGTGGGGTTTGAGAGCCGCTCGTCATGCAACAGGATGGCGACAGGAGGTGGCTGGACGCTGCTGGAAGGGAGCAGGGCCAGTGCCAGTGCTGGCTGCCAAACCCGCCATGAATGCCTCCCGCAGGGAACAGGGAGGGAGGAGCAGGGGACAGCCCTCGGGCGGCTGCCACGGGGCTGTTCTTCTGCCTGCGGACATGGGGTGGGTTTTGCTTCACAAATCCTGGGTCCTTTTCTGCACTGGCCCCAGCCTTTCTGCTGTGAATGCGCTCACTGCACCTCGCTTGCTGGGTCAAAGCTTGTCTCACTCCGTCCTTTCTAAGGGGCTTCCTACGGTCAGGCTGGCTGTACATGGAAGCATGTTGCTTGTTTCTCCTCTTCTGCTAAGCTGTCCTCTGCATGCGGGGTGTCTCCGGAAGGAGATGTGTAGCACTGAACCTTTTACCACTTGCTGTCCCTGCTAAACATTGGAGACTCCCCTCCACTGTGCATGGTGTAGAGAAGGGATGATTGCACCAGCTGGGTTTTTTTGAGATAAAGTTTAAAATCCACAAGGGAGAGTAGTCCATTGCAACTTCCCTGACACACTGGAGTTCAGCCCCAGGGCTTGCTTGGAGGGTAGAAGAGCAGCATCTAAGCTTGTCTCATCTGTTGTCCATGGAAGAGAGGATCAGGGTGGTGGTGGGTGATGGTTTTTGAATCTCCTGGATGATGAATAGAGACCAAGAGCTGTGTTGTTTCGCAGCCTCCTCCCCACCTGCCCAGTCCCCATCTGCTGCTGCTCTAAGTGCTGCGGTATGTTTTGATGATATCTTTGATGGCCCGTCTGCAGATGGGGCAGCAAGCGTTGGCCATCTTCTTGAGCTTCAGCCCACACGAATAGCAGAGACACATGTGTCCACAGGAGTAAATGACCGTGTCTACCATGTTCTCGTAGCAGATGGTGCATTCATCTCCCCAGGGCCCTGAGACAGACGGGGAGATGGGTGACTCAGGCAAGCTGATGGGAGAGTTGGGAGCTGTGCCTGAAACGCAAAGAACAGGGTCACTCATGCTGCTTAAAAGGCTTCTTGACATCCCAGAGTAATTTCTGCCCTGAAGCCAGCTACAGAGGGAGGAATCATGCCCTAGCAGACATGGATGCTCCAGGATCAGGGGTCCTTCCAGTGACCTGCTGTCCCACTCACTGAGCCCTGGTTCACATGCCAAGGCTCAGGGCAGCGGAAAGGCAGTATCTGCTGGGATCTGCTGCCCACGCAGACCAAACCAAGAGGCAGCTGTTTCCACGCAGCAGGGACAAAGAGCAGTTTCACATTTTCAAACCGTTGTCTAAACATTAACAAAGGAGGAAAAATCAGGAGGGGCGGATCAAGCCATCTGCTTTGAAAAGGGAGAGGCCAGGTGGCACACGGTGGCAGCAGCTCCCAAGACAACCAATGCTGCATCTCTAGGGACGATCCAGGGATGTGGGACCACAATGCCTGGCTACAAATCACCCTGTGTGGATCCTTCAGGACAGGAGTGTGGTGGTACCCACATGGACAGCATCTAGCTCATAGCGGGTACGTTGCTTCGAGAGCTACGAGGGGCTGCAGTAATTATGCTCACAGCACACTCATAATGAGGCCTCCCCAATGAAGCCAGATGAGGTAGCAAGATAATGAGAAAATTTCTGGGTTTTTTTCCCCCAAAAACCCGTTAAAAATCTGAATGTTTGCTGTCACCAGTTATTAGACTTGACACTGACAGGTACCTTCAGCGAAAAACACTCTTGGTTTGGACAACAATGACAAGGACTTGGTAAGTTATATATCCTACCATCAATGCCTTGGGATCATGCAGGTCCCTGGGGTTTTAAAAATGCTGCAGAACAGCCTATCATTTTTCTACTGTATGTACATTTATCTAAATCTCACTGGAATTCATTGGCATATTAGAAATACCAATACTGCTTTTCTGAAGAGGGTACTGTAGGTGTGTGGAGAGGGAGAGAGGCATACCCGTAACTCCAGTCTAAGCTAGCGTGCAACATGTCAGTGCCACACAGCTCTCCAGAAGGAGCTATTCATCACAGGGCCACGCACGTAACAGAAACTCTGCTGCCTCCCTTGGGACCTTTCATGATGAAAAGCGTTGGAGAAATATTGCTGTCGGGGCATCTAAGCAGCTTCCACGTAAAACAGACTGAAAATAGACTTTGCAGAGGCTCTCCCTTCCTCCCTGAGACAGCTGACAGGAGACTGTTGATCATTGTGGTTTTAGGGTCCTTCTGGGAGACAAGCCTGAGACTGTGAAGGGAGGCAGTGCAGGAGCGGGCAGAGGGAGGCAAAGGAAAGGCAGAGGGGGGATCCCACCGCACTTACCACTGATAGAGCTGCAGAGGGGGCCAGAGCCACATGTAGACAATATGGGGTCAGAGACGCCACTGCAGAGGACGGTGGGGGAACTGGGTGTCGATGTGGGCGAGCTTGGTGTGGACAGCCCCAGCCGCTCAGCTAATATGGTGGAACCTGCACCACAAGAAAATAAACCCACAGTTACTTTTAAAAATTTGGGCCGATGAGGCGCTGGGGATATGTGGCAGGGGGTGTAGCTCTTAGTGCTTGTCAGGATTTGTGTCTTGTCAGCATGAAATCTAGGAAGAGATAAAGGAAAAAAAAACCTCATATGCCTTTTTAAATGCTAGCAGCTGGCCCTGAAGAGACATTGAGCTCCCACAGCCCCTGAAATTTGCTGGAGCTCCTTTAGTCATCCACAACCCTTTGTTTCTGCCCCTAAACGTGTCTCAAGTCATTAAGCGCAGTTACTTTCCTTATGGTTTAATGCTCATATGCACCGTCAGCACTATATCCAGCGATGGGCTTGTAGCCAGTAGAGGACACAGCCTGCAGTACGGTGGGCTGGACTCCAGCACAAGAACATATCACCTTGTCAAAGCACTCTACACTAACCCAGCGCAAAATGCATCATCCCAGGTTCTGACAAATTCATGCAAAGTCACTCAAGAACTTCCCAGGCAATCAGGAAAACTTAGCTCTGCTCACTGCTCTGCCTCTTTTGTAGGGTGGCCTCTGTCAGAGGTGGGGATAGCAGGTGAGAACAGAAATCTGGGTAGAAACCTCTTCACGCCAGACAAGAGACAAGTCACCAAAATGCATTTGGCTCTGGGATGAACAAGGACACCTCTCCCCCTGCAAACAGGAACCATTTCTCCACTCCCCACATGTCTGGATGCGATAGCTCAAGAGTGCAGAGCCCCTTCAAGTCCATTCTAGGTGTCCCCAGCTCCAGGACCTCCTGCTCTCACTGCCCACCATCACCTCTGTGTTAGTGTGGTCTGCCAGAAAAGCCAGCTCTGCCCCACAGCCTGCTTGGCACCTTCCCTCTGTCTCGGTCTCTTTCTTCTGCTGTTATAATGACAAGTATCTTAAAGCCCCTTCCAGAAGGGAAAAAAATGGGAGTGCTTAAAACTCTAGCTGCTGCAAAGGTTTTGTAGGGGAATTTCATTGTTAACGATGCAGCCCGGTCTTCAGTAAGACAGGGGTGAGACAGCGGCATACACGTGCATGAAGGTATGGTTTCTTGGTGGTAAGAACTAGTTTGCTATGGTTTTAAAGTTAAAGTTTCTAGTTCCCCAGCTGAGAAGACAACCAGGGTAACTCCAAATCAGAACTGAAATGCTAAGACTTCTTCATGTTACCATAAAAGGAACCAAGAGACACAGAAGGTTTGGATCTGCAGTGTCCTCGATGAGTCGGAGGCTACTCTCCAGAGAAAAAGCAGCAGTAGGAGGCCAGGAAAACCCCGTGCACCAGAAAGGTCCTTCAGTTCCTATTTGCAGGGAGGCTAGCAAGCCAAGGAGGACCAAACCTGGGAAGAAGGGACTCCAAGTGCCAACTGTGGATTGTGCAAAAAAAGCAAAAGCGCAGCAGCCGATGCCATATTCTTGTGCCCTTTTTAGCAGAACAAGACTGAGCAGTTTAAGTGTAGCACAGGGACTGAGGGGGGGTCATGTTTGGGTCGAAATCTGTTCTGAGGACTGCATATGGGAGAATAAGCAATTCGCTTCAGCCTTCAGTCCCTCAGTTTTACCCCTCTTCAAATGAGGAGCGCTTTGCTCACAGGCAAAATCTGAAGTGGAATTAGCCTCTATAAAGGGCTTTGGGGCTCTCACACTTGAGATGCTGTAGAGAGGCACCTCCTTTATCACACAGACGGGAGCTGAGGCTGGAGTTTAGCTCAGTAAATATGCAAAGAGAATGATACAGCCTCTAATGACAGCCACTAGCAATGGCCCTTCCCCTCCAATCTGACAGATGACCATAGCAGAAAACGTGCCCTGTGGGTAACACACACTGTAAACAGGCCCAGCAGGGGCACAGATTTCAGCTCGTTCACTGCACACAGAACAAATATGAACACTGAGCAGCTGAACAAGTTTTTCAAGCCTTCCCTCTCCTCCCTGCAGCCTGGAGACATTTCTTCCACTCGGCTGACACACAGCACATTGCATTTCTAACACCAACCTGGTCATTTCATTAAATGCAAAATAAAGACTATTAAGAGCATTTTTTTCCAGGCTAATAGGAGAATTTGGAGGTGCCCCAAGTGTCACAGAATATGAACTGACGAAGCATGCTGGCAGCAGTGCAAACGGCCTTTCCACAGTGCAAGGAGAGCTCGTCAGTGCAGAAACCACAATCTTCTCTGGTTGTGGCTGGTCTGAGTCCCAAAATGGCTTTACCCACGACCCAAGGACCAGCACACACCTTCCCAATTCTTTCTCCTAACACAAGGCGCAGCTCTTGACTTTTCTACAGCATAAGTATAGCGCTTTGTTTAAGACAATCTGAGTTCCCTACCAGACAAGACACACTTCTCCCTTGGTGACAGAATAATCAATATAAGACACATTACTCACGCTGTTAATATATTGCTGGATGGTGTGCAGATACCATGACAAGGAGCATGGAATGAGATCATGTGCAGGGTGGAATGAGTGTGGCCAGCTTGGCTTAACTAAAACCAGATACATGTGCTCAAGGCCAAACGTGCTCATTGTGTGCACAGAGCTCCCAACAAGAGCTAGCTTTCAAACCATGATTTTAAAACATTAAATAATTCTAAATAAATCAATTTAAATAATGATTTAGAAATGTTCTTCCTCTCTGTAAAGCCCACAGATAAATTGTCTCTGCTGCTAACTTGTCTCATGCTTGATCTCAAACACGCTGGAATCACCTTTAAATGGATTTTTAATAAATTCCATTTGCTGTTTTATCTTTGCAAAGTCCAATTATTAGCAAAATCCAATGCAGATTGACTCTTTCTCTGTACTTCTGTCATCACTCTGGGAGAGGTGCAAATAAACAAACCTGTATGTCCACCCACAAAAGGAAATAGAGTATTATACTTTCAGTAGAAAAGAGTATTACCATGGAATGTACAGACAACATCATGCCAGGAAAGGCTGCTAGTATGCTAAAGGTTTGTAATTCAAAATGGTCTTGCCAAACTGGAAATAGGATCAGAAATAAATGGGATGGTATTCAATATGATCAAATGCAAAATGCAGCACTTAAGCAGAGATAATCAGCTACCCAAATACAGGACAGAGAATTAGTCCATTCAATTACAAATACAGCTGTCCTACAGAAAAAGGCCTGGGGATTGCTGGAGGTCACCAGATGATCGTAAATCAACAATGCCGTCCTGTTATGAAAAGGTTGCGCCAATCCAGGGTCATATGAGGCTGGTTAAGGACTGGAGCAGGAGCCTGGAGGCACTGTGGTATCTCTGTCCCTGGAAATACTCAAAACTTGACTGGACATGATCTTGTGCTAACTTGGAAGTTAGCCCTCTTTTGAGCAGCAGGTTGGATTAGATAATTCCCAGGGGTCCCTTCCCACCTAAAATGTTGTATGATTATATGATTTTAAGATGGCAACATTTTTCACAGACTGCTAAAAGGAGAAAAGAAACAATCAGTTCTTTGTGAAAGTTCTGGATAAGAAATCATGGGTTCAGACTCCTACGGTATTCAGGTTAGACGTTATGTAGATAGTGAAGCACTGTAAAGCAATCAGACTTCCTAGAGAGACTATAGCATCTCCATCATTAGAGCTCTTTAAGAACAGGAAGGTGAAGTAGGTAGTCTCTTGGAATCCCATCCAGCATTTATGATTTTTATGAGAATAGTTATCTGTATCCATAATTGCCCTTTTACAGAATGTCCTAACTGTGACCAAAATACAGCAGCTGTGGCCCTCAGAGATGCTTTGGGCTCTCTGTGTCTATTGTGGTGAACAGGGTGGTTCCCCAGAACATTGCAATCCACTCTCAGGGAATATCTCCTGAGGCTGTCCCAACTTTTAAGCAGACATCTTTTTGCTCATCTCTCTTAATGGCAGCTATCTGGAGAGAGCTGTGCCACTGAAGGATTTACGTTGGTAAGAAGGCCAGATACAATGTCAATGCTCCCTAAAAATACAGAAAATTTTCAATTAGCTCTCCCCCTTAATTCATTTATAAAAATATTATTTCTACATTTCTTTCTCATAACAAAGTGATTATGTTGACCTGCTTATTACTGCGTAGGCCCCAGAGAGAGAACTGGAAAACAACCACAACAACAAAACCAGGTGGGAAGAGCAATGCGCTGTCTGTATTCTCCTGAGCATGCTTAACGGCATTTGCTATGATGCAAGTAAATCCCCAGGCCATCTCTGTGGCCTAGAGCAGGGAGTTAGCTGCCACGAATCTGTTCGGCAGCTATTCCCAACCCATTGCTAGCAAGCAGTATATTAAGACTCCCACTCAAACTACAGCTGAGATGGAGAGGAGAGAAAAGTAAAGTAATGCCAAAGAGCATGTTGCTTCCTTATGACTGTTGACTTTGGATCGCTGAAAGCTGGGAAACTACCAGTTTAACATGTTCATAACACATTTCTTAATCTGCTATCTATTCCTGAGAGAGGTGATAGAGGGGCAGGGCCATTCCTGTGCCTCCATCAGATTATGAAAAACATCCATCAGCCAGTGAAAGGTACCCAGTAACTTCTTGGGATTTGACCAGGGCATTTCTCATACTGTTCCAGTGTGGGGAGGAGTGTTCATGTTCATAAGGAGACAAAAGTAAGACTCTACCCGTTTTACTAACTCTCTGTCTCGCTCCCTTATCCCTTTCCCCCTCAAAATTAAATTCAACATTATATAGTCCCATTGCACTTTTTCAGATCTTAACCCAAAAGGCCTGCAAGCACAATGTTTCCATCAGAGCACTGGGACTGTGCTTGTGGAAGACTTGCAGAAACCAGACTCCACAGGCTGAAAATGTCTGCTGCTTTGAAGTGTAAATATGCTATTGCATAGTCTGGAGGCTTCACTTTTAAGGATGAAAAGAAACAAATGAGCAATACCCAGTGTTTGCTGGCTGCAAACAGGAATGAATATCGTGACTTCTACCCTCAGAATGCTTTCTGGCAATACCAAACACCATCTCAGGTGGTTCACTTACCCCCTGCTATATGCATTACCTGTCTAGGCTCTTAATGACTATTTCACGTGCATTATAAAAATAATGTATAACCACTCAGTCTGCACTCCAGAGCTATCTTTTTCTTTCCCCTTTGAACCCATCCAACTTAAACTTTGTTCTTCCTGGCTTACAGGTTGCTGTCAGTAAGTGACCACTACTGTCCAACTCACAGCTCACATAGTTTGATCATCTTCACCTTTTTAATTGGCTTTCCTTACCCAAACCCATCTTGAGGACTATGCCAGGATCTTAACTAAACATTGTACCTAAAAGACAAAATATGGGAGCCTCCTGCCATAGTTTCTAAGGAAGATAAAGTCTTATGCAACACACTGACTTGCCCATATGCTGAGTATCATGTGGAGCACATTGACAGCCCCTTCTCTTTTTGTAACACATTTGCTGCATAAATAGGACAGCTAATAAAGATCAGGTAATTACCAATAGTAATCACAGATTTTTCAATGTTGTTCCATCCATCCGCAGGTCCCAGAGCTTCCAGCACACAGTGGAAAAGATGAGAACAGCTGCTGAAATCTGGCTGCAGCCTTCAACTGGCATATTTAAGGGTGCTCAAGAGAGCTGTGCACTTCTCATACATTTTAGTCCAGTGAGCACTGGGAACCTGACAGTCATAGTCATTTAGATGCCTTTCAAAACTCTCAACTTGATTTCCCTTTGTTAGGAGCCAGATTTTTAAGCCTGTCAGCTAAAATAATTCCCCTATCTCAAAAACTGCTCAATATCCAGTCTCACATTTAATACTCTCAATGTATCAGGGCCATTGATTTTGTTATCTCAATAGGATCAAGGTTCTTTCAAAAATCTGGCACAATTGTGGGTACTGAGCTCATGTGAACATCTGCCTATGGAGGTCCATCCCATAACACATGGGCTCCTGCAGTGTGAATGAGCCGTGATGTTACTGAGACTGGACACTAGAGCAACTTCACCCTTTGCTTAATCTTATCTACTTATCTTATCTACAGATCTTTGGCTTTATAGTGACCACTAGTACGTGAATACCCTTGATAAATAACCATGTGCAAGACTGGTACAACTGGGGCCTCAATTTTGGTCCTTACTATCATTTTACTGGAAAATCTCCTACATACGTCTTTTTTTTTTCTGCTCATGGATGTAGCTTGTGTAGAACTTTCCCCCTTTACTTTTTCATCTATTCATCCCCCCATTTCAGAAAAAGGTAGAGAGACACTTTTAACTATTAGAGAATGCAGACCGGTGGAATTACACAGCTATTTTGCATATTACAAGAGCAAAAGCCCATATTGAAGATGCAGTGGGGAACCGTACACTAAACATGTATTCTCTTGACCTTGCAATCTAGTGGCAAGACACAGTGTACGGAGATGTCCTGGGTATTTTCCTGTCTTCTCCCAGGAAGAAAGATGAAGTTTCTTTCTTTGGATGTTCCCCAGGCAGATGTCAGACTACCACCTCTCCATTCACACTGATACTAGAAACTTTGGTATTCCATCAGTGGCACATCCACTAAATGGTGGGGTTTATCAAGACAAGCTTTGCAAGAGCTAAATGCTTCCATGTTTTATTTCAGTAACTGGTTTTCACTAATGCAAATGTTCCATCAGCTATAGAGAGAGCTGCAAATACCAAACATGGTTTCAGCAAGACAGTGTCAATACTAAAATGACAGCCCTACCCACAGCGTGTTGTCTGCTCCAAAGAGCAGCCATATACATTTCTGCACATTATCACATTTTCTTGGCTCCAGCCAAGGCTGCAGGAGAGCTATTCAGTCCCCCAGGGCCACTCAGGTCCTGCCCAACAGGGACTTTTGAATCCATCATGCTAAAACAAAGGAACAAAGCACCTGTTGCTGCCTGGGCATATGGTAGTTAAAGATCAACAATAACGTTAGGGAAGGATGTAAGCATATCCATCACTTCTGAATGCTATAAAATACATGTATTTACACGGCCATTTGTTATGTTCCCACGGTAATGGGAACAATACTGCATTTGATTAGAAACCAGAGCTTCCTTCCCCTTGGGCTCGATATTATTTGGCCAACCATGCTCTCAGAGCCCAGCCTCTATGCTGCAACTCATCTCTGCCTCTCAGGTGACTGACATCAGTTGATGGTCCATGGGGTTTTTTGCATTCAAGTATTTCCTGGGGGATTTTAAAACTGTTCTGAACAGAACAATATTAGATTTTGTTCTTCACAAGCCCATGAAAACGTAAGGCATTTTGCATTATGCTACAGAAATATCTGGAAACAAGTCAAAAACAGCCTGGCAGATTTTGCATGCAAAACCATAAGGCCTGTGTTTGCAGATGGGTATCAGACAACCATTGTTCAGGGAAGTAAAAGCTAGATCCAAACCACATGGAGAACAACAGTTCAGACTTTCATGTGGATCAGAAAAGGAGTGTACTTCATGGCCTCACCAGAGCATTGCTGTCTGCTGTGTCCAGAAGGGCAGCAGGGCACCAGCACATCTATTACCCTCCTGCAGCCATATGCACACTCCAGTTAAGCAGGAGAAATACGAAAGCTCCAGACACCACAGAAGTTTTTGATCCAGCAACTCTCCCAGCCCAAGCCCAATGTGCTGTGGGAAAGAAAAGAGCATGCAGCAAACTTACAATGTATCTTTCCTGACCTGATAGGTGAAGTTCAGCAGCTACTCAGCACTTCATCCTGCAAAATCCTGAGGGCATGAACACCATGTAATGAACATCTAGCTGAACTGAAGTGAAAGAGCATCTAATGGGGCTCCATCTCTCAACCTGAGAAATCCTAGACTAACAAAGCACCCAGAGAGATACTTAGATCAGTAAGAGGTAAAAAAAGAAGCCTGGATTGAGTAGCTGAACCGCATGAAAAATGAGAGTTGGAGCTTTCGTCTTGTTTAAGAAAAACAAACCAAAAAGCCCTCTAAAAGATCACAGATATGAATTACCCTGATCAAAAATGCTTCTGTTCATAACAGCACCTTTTTCAGCTCCACCTCAAAAAGGCCATTTGGCTCAGAGTATCTGAGCAAAAGTGGTTCTGTGAGCAGAAGGAAAACTGCTGCCTAACCCAGCCCCTCCAAGGTCTGTGCTTCTCCAGGAGGGACATGTATAAATAGGGTGGCAGAGGCATACAGGAAACGAATACTTTCACTTTTCTTGGCCAGCACTGCTCTGAATTTCTGTGGGACACTCTGCTGGATGAAAAGGCATCTGACAAAGAAGGAAAAGAAAGAGTTTAGTCTGCTATGTCACTCTCACAGTAGCCAGAATAACTAACTCATGCCAGTGTTAGTTCAAAGAATAAGCAGATTTTTATTTGTCCTGACAGACAAGCTGCAATTCAAAGAGGCTGGTATATGATCCCATATCCTGTATATTCACTGTAGGCAGGCAAAGGCGTTATGAGATAAGGGAGATCAATACATCACTTACTATGAACATCTCACTGCAGCCAGGGGTAGTTTATTATCCTAGTGACAACAATCATTTCTGCTTTTGTGGAGGAGAGCGTGCAGAGGACAAAACATTTGCAAGCCCTGTGGCTTTCACCTAGAGGAGGTCCGCTTGCTTTGCCCAGCCTTTACCCAGATGCCGGCTGGTACCTCAGTACACAGGCTAACGCTCACTGACTGACCCATGGCAAGTGTGGCTTAATTATGTGTCACGTGTGATGAGATCTTTAGCTGGATGGTACAAAGGTGCCACAAGCAGGTATTAACTCTGACATTGCTGACACTGACCACAAGGGACAAGCATTTGGCTGCATCCAATTCTCCGTAACTGTGAAGTTTTCCAAGGCACAAGTTGTTAAGCAACCTGTCCTCTCTAACACAACAGCTTCCCTTTGTGGTAATTCTCCTTTAAAACAATGAATATAAAACAGGATATGACTGGAGAGCCCTGTGCAGTGCTAGAATCAAGCCCAGAAGTTACAGACACTGTAATGCTCTTGTGCAGCTCTTACAACTTAACATCAGTAATGTGTACTTCACTTGCAATGAAAGATAAAACCATGCATGATAGGAGGGTTTATGAAGAGGCATCAATTAATACAAGTGGATTTCTTTCCAAGAGGCACTGAATATTAACTCTCTTCCTTCCCCCCTAGTCTCTAACGCCATAAAATACCATGTACCTTGCAGTGCATAGGAACTACAGGCAGTTACGTGCCACACAACACAGGCCTGTTAGATCCTGATCAGCTTAATGAGTCCCTTTTCCATACAAGTGGGAAATGTTTCCAAAATAAAAAAAAACATGCACGATAAAACTCTGGGGCACTTCTAACTGAATGCTTGTTAAAGGAAGCAATTAATTATGTGCATTTCTGTGCAACAATGTTATGCATTTATCAGGTTTCTCCTGTGCTGTATTTAACTCTGCAATTTCTACATCACTGGAATAAACCAAGGCAGAGAAGGATCAAGTTCCCAAATGGGTAACCTCACATCTGAGATCAGAGATGAGGGTGTGTGATTTACTACTGCAAAGAACTAGCCAGCTTCTCTCAAACAGGAGAAACTTATACATTTAGAGCTGGAGAACCAAAATCCCGGATTCTCCCTGCCTGTGTGAGACACTTCTCTACAAACTGTACCGGCTGTCTGCACCATGGGCAGTGTGTATAACAGCTGTACACACCAACAATCATTTAAATATTTTGCACACTTGCTGCAGTTAACTGTATGTGCAAAGTAAGTGTATAACTGCACCCAGAGTGGAGAACTCTTTTGGAAGAGACAGGTGCTCTGCCATGGGATGCTGGAGTCCTGGGACAGCACGGGAGCAACTGGTCAGCTCTTCCTTCCTCTCCTCCCCAGTTTTAAGCCCATTGACCAATTTCAGGAAAGTCTGAAAGAAAGATGGAAACCCCAGCAACAACTGATTTCTAAATATCTTGCAATGGGCAGCTAAGTAGGAGCCCCAACTCAGTGCTCACAGTAAAGGAGGCAGGAGAGCTTAGCCCACACACACTCTGCATTTATCCAGCATGCATGTGAATACAGACTTACCCACACCAAATGCTGGCTCTTGGGTTGTTTTTTTCAGGCTTAATGCTGGCTCTTGGCCAGCATTAGGAGACATCCAGAGAGCTGCAATATTGTGCAGCTGTTCTGGTGGGGTTGGAGTTATTGAAGCGCATAGATAGAAAGGACACAGATAAGTTGGCAACTCAGCTTCATTAGTATGACTGTTGATGGAACATGTTATTTCATTGCTCAAAAGAAAACTTCAGTATTACTGGAACGGATGAAATTCACAAGGGAAACCACACCAAAAAAACCAAAATAAAGGAGACAAAAGAAGATGTTTTACATGCTGGTAATTCACTTTGAGACAAAAGAAAATGAAAGAATATCCCCAACCATTTGGATCCCCAAATACTAAATATATAAACTTATTGCTGTGATAGCTCCTCCAGACATGAGTCATACATTTTAAAACCTTATGGGGTCGATCAATTTAACTTCATAAATGAATTACACCACCAAAACCAGACCAAAACCAGACCAATGTATCCAGACTGGCTCATTTCAACCTTTCAGAGCTGTCGATAAAACTGTGTGTGAGTTGAAATGCTTACCAGCAAAAGCTGAAAGCAGTAAATCAAATTTAATAGGCTGGTTTTGTCAACTGTACAGGAATGATGCCTAAAAAAACCTAACCCAAGCCTGAACTAATGGAATTCCTAAAGGATATGCAAAGACTGTTTCATTTCTACATGCCTGATGTTCTGGGTTTCTGTTTGGTTGTCCTATACACATAACCCACAGAATTTCTGAATTAAGACCAGCACTTTACGTATAAAATATTTAGAAAGATTTCCAATCCTGACAAAAAGATCTATTGCCTCCCTCAATAGCTGGTTCCTGTAGTTAATTACTCTCACTTATGTTTAATTTAAATTTGTGTCCCTTCATTTTCCAGCAGCTTGATAATTTTATGCTATTATCTGCTACATTAAAGTGCCCTCCTCTTTCATTTATCTTATGTGGTCAAGTTGCCTTTTAACCTTTTCTTTGCAACAAATTGACATCCTTCTACCTCCCACTACAGATGACTGTGGCCTCTATAGAGGTGCTTGGGTTTCATTTATTTCCCTTTAGCTGGGGTGACATAAAGAAAAATGGTGTTTCCAGCCTCGTCTTTATTTTCTGCTTTTTTATTTCTCCTACAGCAAATATATTCCCAGTATATGATGCCAGATTGACAAAATGGAAACAGAAGTCAGAATTCTTTACTATCAAACCAACCCCACGCTGCCCTCCTCTCTTACAGAGTTCTTTAAGACCATCAGCCTGGGTAGAGATGGTCTCCCCTGATATTTAGATTAGGAAATGTGTTGTATCCCCAACACTGTGGAGTAACTGTGGTCAGCAAATGTCAGCTTCTGTGGTAAAGCCACAAGCCATGAGGGACCTGAGCTTGGTCCCGTCCTGGGTCAGGACCATATAACTAATCTCAAGGCATGAAACATAGTATACAGTGATCAAAACCCTGAGCCATCTTATTTTCTGAGTCAAAAATAAACCTTCTCTAGG
The DNA here is from genome assembly GCF_034638445.1 of Ciconia boyciana. Taxonomy (NCBI): domain Eukaryota; kingdom Metazoa; phylum Chordata; class Aves; order Ciconiiformes; family Ciconiidae; genus Ciconia; species Ciconia boyciana. Next base: position 52,886,307 of record NC_132941.1, on the reverse strand, counting down.
TGTAAGAGTGGCATTGCTGCTCTCCACCTTCTCCGTCCTCCAAACAAAACAGAAAAGCTGGAGAGGAAGAAAAACCAGCAACTTTCATTTAATTTTATAGTTGGCTGTAGTGCTGATGTTCCCTTAACACTGCATAACATGCTTTGATTAATATAATAATGGTATGCCCCCAGAAACAGAATGACATCTGCTATTTAAGATAGGTTTGGTACAATTATGCCTCTTGCAGTATTTGTGTCTCATTTCTTTTCAAGGATATGGAACTTCACTTTTTCCATTACAACTAGAAAAAGATGGCTATAAACATGTCTTCTCCTGTGATATAAAGCTCAAACTACAAAAGATAGATCACACAAAATTACTCTTGTTTGCATTCTGAAGATGGAGCTTGTCATTAGAAAGATGAACACTTCATATTCTTCTTACATTTTCTAATATTATAATGGCAGATATTATGGCAAGCACCATAATCTGTTCCACTGCAGTGCAAACAGTGCACATCACCTCCCTAATAACATTGCAAAAGCTAGAGATGGGAGTTCATTATTTTTTTTGCCTTCTGTCAGAAAATTGCTGATCCATATAATTACTGCAGCTGCAGAGATGTGCAGTGTTGGGACAGCGTCAGTGCTCTTCTCTGGGCAGCTGCACTGTACTGATACTGTACTGATACTGGGACTGTACTGCTCCCAGCATTGTTATACTGGAAACATAGGTCTGAAAAGCCCTATTTGTATTTTAATACCTGTTGAAGATTATAGGCAAGCTCCAATTCCATAGCTTTTAACTGGGAGATAGCAGCTTGCTGCCCAAGCTGACGTGGATAGAACTGTACACTCAGCAGGGTCCTACCCTCTCCTTGAGAGAGGCAAGGTCAGCAAGTCTGTTTCTTTTCACTTACATCTCACTTAAGAACAATAGCCCATTTTCAGCTTCTCCTCCAGTGACCGAGGCCAGAAAAATCTGTTATGTAGTCACAAATACAGGTAGTGAGGAGTTTTCCAACTCAGCAGATTTCATTTCATGGATCCAAACACAGACGTATCTAAAACATGTCCTGGGAGTGTACTGGTTTGGGCTGAGCTTGTGAGCAGGTAGGGAGGACATACACAGGGACTAGGAAATTACTTGCTTAGCAGGAGGTTTGCCCAGGTTGCAGAAGGCCTGCGTTCAAGTCCATGTTCTGTTGAATTCTGTGTGAGGACGCAATTCTGTCCTTCTGGTGAGACACACCCTCTCTGCCCTGTTTCAGGACCTACTGCAAACAGACTATTCGCTTTGTGCAAAAACTGCCAGAATTAGTGATCTCATATGAAAGGAAGCACTGGATGATGACTTTTAGTTTTACCAGCAGCTCAATGACCTATGGATGTTTTTCTTCTAATGCGAACAGGAGCATTTAATCTCTTACTTTACTGGGATCTGTTTGACTTCACCTATCATTATCACAATGACATGTCAGTGGAGAGCAGAGCTAGCCATGGATTATGTACAGTATGCACAACAAATGTAATCAGGCTGAATTATCAGGGATTGAGTCTTGGCTTCCTGGAAATAAATTGCAGTATTACATTTGTCATCTGTGAGCCTTTAACAGCCACAAAACACTCACAGCGTAGGCCTACGGTTAACTTTAGGCAAATTATATAGGGCACTTCAGACTGTGATTAAGATGAACTGGACCCTGCAGAGATATGTGTGTGTTGACCACAATTTATCTTCAAAGACTGTCTATAAATCCTAAAAAAGGAGGTGTTTGTTGGCTTTTGGTTGTTGGTTGTTTTTTTTCCTGTTGGGTAAGAGGAGCATTTTAATAGAATTATAGAATCATTTAGGTTGGAAAAGACCTTTAACGTATCGAGTCCGACTGTTAACCTAGCACTGTCAAGTCCACCACTAAACCATGTCCCTAAGCACCACATCCACATGTCTTTTAAATACTTCCAGGGATGGTGACTCAACCACTTCCCTGGGCAGCCTGTTCCAGTGCTTGACAACCCTTTCGGCAAATAAATATTTCCTAATATCCAATCTAAACCTCCTCTGGTGCAACTTGAGGCCATTTCCTCTTGTCCTATGGCTTGTTACTTGGGAGAAGAAACCAACACCCACCTCTCTACAACCTCCTTTCAGGTAGTTGTAGGAGAGCGATAAGGTCTCCCCTGAGCCTCTGCTTCTCCAGGCTAAACAACCCCAGTTCCCTCAGCCGCTCCTCACAAGACTTGTGCTCTAGACCCTTCCCCAGCTTCATTGCCCTTCTCTGGACACGCTCCAGCACCTCAATGTCTCTCTTGTAGTGGGGGGCCCAAAACTGAACACAGTATTTGAGGTGCGGCCTCACCAGTGCCAAGTACAGGGGCACGATCACTGCCCTAGTCCTGCTGGCCACACTATTTTTGATACAAGCCAGGATGTCATTGGCCTTCTTGGCCACCTGGGCACACTGCTGGCTCATATTCAGCCGGCTGTCGACCAACACTCCCAGGTCCTTTTCTGCTGGGCAGCTTTCCAGCCACTCATCCCCAAGCCTGTAGCGTTGCATGGGGTTGTTGTGACCCAAGTGCAGGACCTGGCACTTGGCCTTGTCGAATCTCATACAACTGGCCTTGATCCAGCCTGTCCAGGTCCCTCTGCAGAGCCTTCCTACCCTCAAGCGGATCAACTCTCCTGCCCAACTTGGTGTCATCTGCAAACTTACTGAGGGTGCACTCGATCCCCTCGTCCAGATCATTGATAAAGACATTAAAGAGAACTGGCCCCAATACTGAGCCCTGGGGAACACCACTTGTAACCAGCTGCCAACTGGATTTAACTCCATTCACCACGACTCTTTGGGCCTGGCCATCCAGCCTTTTTTTTACCTGGTGAGGACTTGAAGCAAAAAGGAATATATTTAAAGTTATATGAATATAACAGTATAAATAAGAAAGGAGGGTTTTAAAATCTTATCCAGTTAGAGGAGTACCAGGAATTACATCATGTTCTCAGAGTCCATCATTTACTTTCTGACACTGACACCAGCAGAACCACGATATGGTCCAAATTCATGGCCAAACACATCCTACACTTGTGTCCAATATACACACACACACAAAAAAATCAATTTGATCCTGAGCAAATGCTATTTCAAGGCTTTTCCCTCCACACCTCCAATGTTACTTCATTTACATATGAAGTACATATGTAACTGTTAGAGAACATAGTTAGAAGAACATAACAAACTGTTAACTTCAGTTAACAGAGCTTAAACACGGAGCAAAAATATCAAGAGAAAGAGGCCCGATCTTCAGAGGTCCATCAACCTGTATGAGCTACACTGCCTTCAATAAGGCTGGAGGACAAGGAAACCCCTCTGCTGTTGAGCCGGTCAATGCCACACTCTGTGTACCACCGGGATCACGAGGCACAGGGCTTCCTCTCTGCTTGCTAGCCTGCCTCTCACGTACGAGCCTGGAGAAAGCAAAGGGACCGCTCTTTTTGGGAATCAGTCATGCCAGATGATAGCTAACACACAGAAAAGGGAATCAGATCTCATTTTTCCTACTGGCTATGCCCTACATTAGCCCAGCCCAAAGAACCTCTCCTCCCCCTTCCTTGCTTCTCCTAGGTCAGTGGTGACTCATCTGTACTTTAATGGAGGTCTCTGAGGCTTAATTCATTACCTGAAAAGAGCTTTGAGACTATCAAGTGAAGGATGCTAGAGAAGTGCAAAGAGGTAATTCTTGTAACTCATATCCACGTGCTACGTATGTACCTTTGTATAATTTTTTTTTCCTTTTATAGAAACAAAATTTGTACCTGATCCTAGAGCAGGGAGGGAGCCATTCATTCCCTCCACCCTCCCCCCATGATGCATCCCACCTTGCTGTTTTGTGCGTGAGGTTTGAAAAAGGGGGTCTGACATACCCAACAATCGAATTTGCGTGACCGCGCCATGTAAAACGAAGAACATCCAGAGGGGCTGGGAACAGTCCACGCAGACCTGCATGCCAGTGCCAGCACCGTTGTGACTCAAGTGCAGCTCACCATCCGAATTCACCATAAATCCTAGGATGTCTCCGCTCTGGAGGGGGACCACGACTCGGCAGATGGCCCAGAACTCCTTTCGGTCGACCAAGGACTCAGGGTTATAGGGGAGGTCGCTGGGGCGCAAGGTGCTGGGGTCGCAGGACGTCACCCCATAGGACAGCGTCCCCGTGCGCACGGCGTTGGACTTGTTGATTTTGACGAAAATGGTTTCATTGATCCGAAGGGGTCTGCTGGTGAAAACCAAAGTCCTCTCCTCCCGGGCATGCTCTAGACGGGCCACAGTTTGGTCGTCGAGGATTTTGACGTGGGGTCCCCGGAGGTGGTGGAAGCGGAGGTCGCTCTCCAGCTGGGAGGGGAGGAGGTGGGAGTGCTGGGAGTTGAGGGAGTTCTGCGGGATGGGACACGTGGTGGCCATCACGTGGAAGGTCTCCTCCTGCAGGTTGAGGTCGCACAGGCTGACCGAGAGGCGCGTGTCCTCCGTCTCCCGTCGCAGCGAGGGCCGGCGGATGGCGGTGAAAGAGCGGGGCCGCAGGCAGTCGGGAGGAATGATTTCACTGTCTGCGGGGAGAGAGAAAACAAAACAGGGCTCACTTCAGAGAAAACGAAAATGTCCAGGAGTTTGCAAATCACTATCAGTTTGATTGATATGTTTAAAAGGGAAAATCAGAGACCTGCTGCCATTAATAAATTTTCCCCTTTAAAATATGGAAGCAGAGTATCATAAAATGTATTTGCAATCAATTGGTGTTCTTGTACTTTCCCCACCAGCATCACCATTTTCAGCTTCTGAGCAGGCAGACTCAAAATCGATGGAAAGAATTGACCTGGGGAGGATCTCCTTGGAGAGGGGAAGCAGAGGGTAAATAACTGAAATACATCCTGAACATACCAATCAATATCTATACAGGCTCCGAGTTTTCATGCCCTCTTTATTCTCTACAGTAATTCTCATAGATCTAGGAAATAAATATCTAACTACACATTTTTTTTATTTTAAAACAAATGCTATGTTCAGTTCTAATTTATTTATCATCATATGAAATTTAATTAATATTCCTGAATATAATTAATCATTAAGTGTTCTGGTGCTCCCTGCAAACCAGTACAGATATGGATTTCACAGTGCAGAACTTGGGAATATGCAGTTTTCTATAAATAACATACAATCATTTATTATCGCCAAGCCAAATAATTAAAAATCAAATCCACGGATATGTAACAAAGAAAGATGATGCTTACACATTCAAATCCACCAGTGGAAACAGAATTGCACCTTATCCTCTTTGTTAGTCTCACCTGCTGTTTCAAGAGCTAACCATCAATTTCTTTCATTCTTTTTCTAAGGAACATAATCACCTGCCTTTAATGCCCAAATTACTTTTATTTAACATATCCTTAGCTACACTGTTGCCATAGAATTTTTAAAGAGCAATATACTGAGAAAAAAACATTATTTAAACAGATTATAAAAGTAAGCTGAGATAATGCAAAGGTTTATACTTCTGCTTGACTTTCTGAACTCTGAGAAGCCCATAGCATCAAGAGACTCTTTGCTGTGAGAAAATTGAGCATGTGGGTAGTTCTCTGCAAATGTTTTAATAAGCTATGACCCATACTGACTGTTCCTCTGCGGGAGCTATGCCTGAAGACTGTTGTGGCTTCAAGCCTGGGTCCAAACGACATGAGGTGGGACCACCCTATACAACACAATCCCCCGCAGGTGGCACAGAACAACACCGCCAGACCCCAGCCTGGGACCTGCCGCAAACATGGCACAAGGTGGAACGACAAGAAGAGGCAGAGGAGCAGAGACTCGTTCCTAACCCATCTGCTAGGCCCTCGCAGTGGGCACCTCTTCCAGCCACATATCCTTGGGATTTTCTTTCACGACAACAAAAGAGCAGGAACTGAGGTTATCTGAGGATTTTCCCAACGGGATGGACCCTCTCCCAGTACACCAGAGTAGTGGCTCCGTACTGGTATGCCAGGAAAAATGCCAGCTACTGAATAACCAACATCTCCTGCAATATCTGAGGTCTGACTAACAGCCTTTCCTGCCCTCCTCTTCTGGGAGCTGTGATGAGAGCACACTCACACACAGTTTGGCTTCAGCAGAGCTCTTTGCTTTGCTTAAACTGGATTATTCCAGGCTCCTCTTCAAATAAACTGCTATTATAAGGGAAGCACAGTCTCAAAATAAAAATGGGCTTTGTTTCTCATATTTGATTTTACCCATACAGATATTTCAGCTTCTCTTCCCAGAAGTCAATTAAAGAAAGGGAGGAATAAATAAAATCAGAAATTACCCCAAGTAATTTAGAAGTGGGTCACATTAATGCTTTGCAATAGATGGGCTAGTATTTGCATTGCAAGTGCTCCTGCTGGATAGAATTAGACTTATTTTACCCTCCTTTGGCTGGAAACCCACATAGGAGAACAAATTAATACTGGCAGCTGATGACGATCCTTTGGTGTAGGTGAATGGGTAGAGACCTTTCTGAATAGGAACAGAAGGTCCTCTCTATTTTATTCCCTGTAACTATGCATGTGCAGCCTGGCTGACAACTGTGATGTGTGGGTAGCTTGCAGCCAGGGTTTTGAAACAGCTTGTTTTCCACCAGGATGCTTGCATTTCCCTTTGGCTGCTGGACAAAATATCTTTTTCCATCTGAAAAGAGGTTAAGAGAGATGGAGGAGTTCTGCAGACAAGACACATGGCAATGATAGCAAACCAGGGTTACACATCCAACTGTTTTACTTAAATCCATGGGTAGCTCAGATGCCTAGCCACATAAGGGATGTCTCAGGCATAGGGGATTGACTGTGAGACTTAGTTCATTAATGTTTGCAAATACCCATGGAAGAAAGGGATGCAGTTTACTGGTATCTGAAGTGGGTTTGTGAAAATTTAGAGAGATGAGTCTCTAAGAGATGCTGGCCTGCTCCAGGGCTCTATGTTTTTATAAATCACAAAATACCCAGCCAAAGAAGAAAAAAAAATCCCATTGAATATAAAGTAAAACAAAAGTGGGATTAATCTTTTGGGGTGGCAGGTAAGTTGGAAGAGATGTGGAACACCATTCACCCAGAATAACTGATAACGGCCAAGGCCTGTGAAAGAACAATTCTAGTGAAATGTGAAACAAATGAGAGACTTTGAGCAGTTTCTTTCACCAGAAGATGCCCAGGAACAAGTTGTTTTCTTCCACTAAAGCTTCAATTGTCACTTTTTAAACACAGACCAAGCTGTTCATGCTGTAGTGGCCCATAACGCAGCCTTACTCCTGCAGAACATTTACAACTGACCTTTAATGCCTACAAAGGAGGTACTCTCTGTGTAGGAGTGTTCAGGCGCGTTTATATTTGCAGAGACAAACCTGGAGCACACATCAAAAAGACGGAATGACTTTATGTGATGAGACTGTAAAATCCAAAACGGGTCCAATGGCCCATTACCAAGGAGATCGCTTAGCTTCAGCCTGAAGAATTTAGAAATCATCCCTTCTTATTAAGTATTCAAGGTTATAAAATTTCCCGTATAAGGCAGTTGGCAGTGTTTCTTTGAGAAAAGTCAACTGATGAGATATACCTCCTCAGGTGAGAATAGATGGACTTGTGAGTGAAGACCACAGCTCTCACTGAGTCACCAGAGCAAGCTTTAACCCAGCTGGTTGGGGTACCATCAGCAAACTGGCTGTGACCACGGCAGCTTGATGCACGCTGGCTGCCCAGGTAGCTTTCCAGAGAGGATTTGCTGAGCTCTGCATCAGTGCAGTTATTATGCCAATGCCGGATTTAGAGACTTAAAGTTCCTGGTAGCAATATAGACATAGCCAAAGCAGAAAGGATTTCTACTAAATACAAATTTTCTGCTCCTCAGCTAGAGAATCCAAGACTTTGACTTTTTGTAAAGGATGCCCAGCTTCACAAATCCCTTTGTATCTTTTTCTGGCTTTGTTTAAGAAAAAAAGTGACCAGAAGTAGCAAAGTAGAACTGAAGGACACTTGAGCAGTTCAGCCATCTTCTGTTTTCCCCTCCTCTTTAGTGGGGTTTATCTGCAAAATTTAGATTCTCAGCAGCTGATGCCTTACACAGAAAATCAACTTGAAGTATCTTCCTCAAACCAGAGGCCTCAAAGCTCTCTGTTTTCCTGCTCAGAGGGCAGGGAAGAGCCTCCTGCTTTGGGCAGGCTCAATGAAACTGCAGTAACACTTTAAAACAGCACTTACAAGGAGCTGGTGAGCAGCCAGATAGAGCTGTAATCACGGCATCCAGATCAGAAGTATTTCACTACCACCTTTTTTTTGAATGACTGACAAATGTTGTCTTCTTAAAATCACCTATTTCCTTAAACATGTATAATATGTATAATACATATTTATTATTGATATCACATATATATGCACATTTAGTATAGCTACATGTACACCCAAACACAAACACATTTCTAATCACCAGCATGCAAAGATCATCTCAGCCCCACAGAAACCCAAAGGGGATGTGTTGCTGTCAGACTGTCAAATCATTATTTCCTTGCTCTTTTTCTTTTTCAGTACTCTCTGTTACCGCCTGAAGGCTTGACTTTCCAAGGTCATGAGCAGCCAGTATTCACACACCTGTAAAGGATCTGAGGAAGCAGAACAAACTCAGCACACACACACACACACACACATGCTGGAAACTTGCAGAGTCCAGTATTTAACTACAAGCTCTGGGGACACAGATCTCCTCTTCTTGATGAGTTTTCTGAGATTGGTGCAATCCTACAGCCTCACATGAATTGTATTTCTCCAGAGTAGGGGGCTGCAACCTCTCTCCCGAATGAGCTATGGAAGACCCAGTATAAATAAACCAATCTTGAGACTTATTACTACAAAAAATAACTTAAAATTTGGGGAATCAGACTGATAACCTAAGAACTTTTCCCATTTCTAATGATCTTCCATCCCAGGAGAGAGAAATGCTGAGAAAACAAGGAACAACCTAGTTATTCCTTGCATCTGGAGAACATTTCTGTCCTCAGCTCATAAGCAAAGAGTAAAAAATTGGTAAGGTCAGAGCCTTGCTGGTGTGGTCCTTCCCTTCCCATGCACAGCCCCATGTTCTTTCCTTCCTTCTGTTCTTTGCTTTACTTTTTCACAAGTGCATTTTTCTTCTCTTAATCCCTTACTTCACTGGGTAATAGTATTTTTAGTGAGTACTGGTGCTCATTGTATAATTTCCGTGACCAAGGAACCTCAGAGGTGCTAAGCTACCAAAACACATCTTGAAGTCAGTGTCCCCTACAAGAATATTCTATGTAAATATACAACTGCAAAAGGATGTATGCTGTACTATTCCCACGCTGGAAGGGCTCCATTCCTACTCAGCAATGCAGATGAAGGCTCCTTTTCCCACCATCAGCAGTACCTGTCGCAAGGGGTTACACAGGGAGGACAGCTGGCCTTCCAATGCCTGGAACCCTTCACTATCTCCTCCATGGTCTACAGCAGACTCATGCAGCTAACAGCCCATTTGGCAAGACTTTGACATTGCAGGGTGATGTGGTTGAAATATGAGGCAGATGTATCACACCGTAAAATAACATTGCACTCAAAGGCAACTGGGAAAAGCAACCAGTCGTAAGATGAGAAATAAACCTGTGCTTCTGGAAACCTTCTGTCACTCACAGCCTCGTGCTCCCCATCGTGGGAGTGCAGGTATTAATCCCAGCTCAGCTGCCTGCCTTGCGAACTCTGCCTGTGTCATGCTGTGGAAATCTTTGCTCCCCTCCTGACTCAGTCCTATCGAGCTGATGTATACTGCTGGGGAACTGCCACGCTTCAGCACAGAAGTAGCCAGAACAATTTCTATGTTGTTTATAGCTCAATTTATTATGTACTTTAAGGTGACTGAGGACTGAAAATCTGGTGAAATGAAAACAACTTATATTCTCCTTTATCCCTCCTAAAATAAGAATGAAGATCACTGTGACTGGAGGCAAGGAGCAATACCTGTTCCCAAACCCCTTTGGTTACCAGCTTGCCCGACGTGTGTATGGTATGCAGTCCACAGCATCACCTCCACTGGAAAGAAGAGTAGCTGTGACTGGGTCTGGGAAGAGAAGGACCGCTGTGTGGCCCTGGGTTCAAAATCCACCCAAATTAAAGGGCGACTGGAAGCAGATCTTCATGCAGTCTGCTGTACTCATGGCGTTAAAGATGTCCTCGCCACTGTGGGATGCTCTGCTCTAGGCTCTCTCGGTCTCTGCTGCGTGTATCTTAACTGTTTTATTGTACCAGGAGGAGCTTAGCAAACAGGAGAGTGAAAATTGCCCTTACTTAAAATGAACACAGGAGAAAAATTGAGAAATGAAGAAAGCCAAGGCCACGCCCCACGGTCATTAAGAGGCAAAGCTCCACTCACAGAGCACATCCAAAGTGCTCTTGCCCGCTGGCGATGTGTCTGTGTAGACACTCATCAAACTATTTGTTCTCCTGCAAACTTGTACTCTCCATGTGAGGTCTGGAGAGGAGGCTGGGCTCTGCCGTGCTCAGCATAACGCTGCAGAGACCCACGCTCCCGGGCGGATGCTTCTGCTCTGATGCTACACACGGGTTTCCCCCTCCCCTCCCTGCTTGTTACTGTTAAATCCTGAATTTGTATGATCCGAGACCACTCCATTGTGTTTATTTCTCATAAACCATCAGGCGCCAGAATGCAGCCTCTCAGATCATACAACGAAGCCACTTTCAGAGCATTATTGTAGCATGTGGGAGGCAAATGTTTAAAATCCCTCAAAGGAATGATTCAGACTAAAAACCTCCTTTGCCATATACTTAGGAATTCACTTCTACAAAGTACATTTCCCTTTATGAACAACCAAGAAATCAAACTGCCTGAGTTATTGCCTCAGATCAACCATTCCTTCTCCTTGAAAACACCCACATCAAATCAAGGACATCAGTTAAGTAAATACCTACTTATACAATACCTGCATATGTGCATGTCTCTATTTCATTGACAGTATAAATATCCCATTTCAAATAAAGCTGCTTCCTTCTGCTCTCATTGCTCTGGCTCTCTTTTCACACATGCTTACAGGAATATATTAAAAACTACAGCCAACAGACAATTTCACTTGTACCAGCTATATATGTAAGATGCCCAGGCTGCTCTTTAAGAGATAGTAAAATCTGCTCTAAGGCAAACAGCATCTGAGATCAGGACTCAGCTGCTGGGCTCTGCAGCAGAAGACACTTCTCACCACATAAACAGAAAGGCTATATAAATGGTGAGTGGGAGGCAGGAAGAATTAATGTTCTTATTTTATAGAGTGGAAACCGTGGGATGGAGTAAGCTGTCCAAGGGATAGATGACTCCTCTGGCAGAGCTGTTAAGTGAAACCTCTTGGAGTTTAGCCCAGTGCACGACAAAACCACCCTGTTTTCCACGGTGCACCCTGTCATTTCCTAACTCTCCATTCAATGCCTTATTCTCTGCCTCCTGCTCCTCTGCTTCCATCTGCAGGTCGCTCCTCTCACTTCAAAACTCAACCTACCTGGGACGACTCATCCTTTATGGGATCCCAACACTCAGTATGGAAACCATTGCTCAAGAATTCCTCCTTCACCAACACAGTGGCTTGGTATCACCACACAGTCAATGGAGGGCAAACATACGTTTCGTGTGCACTCACATGGTTACAGCGGGAGTTAATGGCTACACGCAACTTTTGGCTTCTCGCTCATCGCCATCTGGAAGCCAGGCTAACCGATATGTCATCAGAGCCATTTCCATTGCAGGAATGGCAGGTATTTAAATCAACTGAGTGCATTTGTTTGCCTGTGACCAACACAGTCCAAATTAGCTTTCTGACAAGATCCTCAGGTGTTTTTCCAATATTACTGAAAGCATTTGAGAGAATTTCTGCTATAACCAAGGGGTAGAAGTCAAAGTCCAAGCCAAGGGTTACAAACAGCCTAAAGCTGGAGTTTGTCTGTGGGAGAAATCGTTCATGTTTACACTAAAAATTGTCACCAGATTTTAAAGCTGGGTTACAAAAGAAGGCAGACCATCAACTCTGTGGAGCCAACTGCAAGGCTACAAACATCTGCCACTTTAACAGAAATGAGTGGAAATCAACAGTGCTTAACAAACATCTCACAGGACTTGTCTTTGCTTTGTGTTTGCATTTGCTTGGATAAAAATCAGCATTTCTTTCCAGGCATTTTGGGAGAGATGGAGCACTAAAGCTATCTGGTTTGCATGACTCAGTTTTGGAGAGGTGATAAAAAATGGGACGGAAGAGGAAAACTTAGCCTTTTAGTTGTTATCAACTGATAGGTGTTTGGTAAATTTATTGTGCAAATCTCGTGGCTTCACGTGGCCACTTAGCACCAAATCCTGCTTTGAGGGAATGGTGCCTTAGCACCATTAGGCACAGGGCAGCTGGTGTCCTGCCAGGTGAATCTCAGGAAACCCTTGGGATCTCTTCAGAATACTTTTCTAGAGATATAAATATCCCCCCTTGGCTTACTGAGTTTATCATGGATTTCTTGTCATGGATTGTCAATGCTGTACCAATAGTAGGGACAAAATATCACAGCAAAATAAATCACAAACAAACAAATAAAAAAACCCAGATTCTAAAAGAATGTGAGCTCATGTACTGCCAGCCTCGAAGTTGAAATATTCAGAAAGAAAAAATACAAACTCCTGAGCTTTAGGGAATTGCAGCTGTTTTTAAGCCAGAATGAACAATTGCAGTTTCCAGGCCAGCTTAGTAATTGAATTGATCATCTGCATATTCTTCAATAAAATCTAAGGAATGAAAGCATACAATTTCATACATGAATAAGACTATAGTTGAAGGTACAAAGGTGGAGTACTGACTGATAAATGGTAGTTTTGGGACATGTGCTACATAATAAAGTTATGCTCCGAACCAGTCTGGTTCATAACAAACATTCATACAAGTCTGAGTAACATCTGTAAGCATGTCAAACGGATTTGAACATATGAAATGGCACAAAGAGCATAACTAGCCTCATAAAATTAAAATAAATTACTGTTTTCCTTAGCAAATATGAATGTTTTGAAAGAGCCTGACAGTAGATTATGAAGAACAAACTTCCATATGTGTGTTACAGTTGTGGATTTGTTTTCTTTTCCACAAAAGCTGATGCTCCGAGAGAGTCTGCAGGGTGCTGGCAACATCTGCATTACAAACAACACGCTTTGGTTTTCATTCAAGAAGGCTTTTCATTCGGGGTAAACTCATCCTCCCCAGCCAGCGGTTCTGAAGACTGACAAATGTCCTTCAGGTTGAAGATGTGCTTAACCACTGCCGCAGCCACCTCTGGCTGGCGGCACTTCCGTATCTCATTCCCTTTATTATGTTCATGGGTTTTCCGTTTGATGTTTCCTAACTCCCCCTAAAGTCAGAGAAATATGGTTTGAGCAGAAATCAAGTGCTTCGGGTTTTGTGGATACCACCTAATCCCATTACTCACTCCTTAATCTATCTCCCACTCACGCACATGAAGTCTCTGAATTTTACTCCCACCCCGATGCAATGATTTCCACCTCCATTGCCCCAGGCCTGCTAGACTCCATGTTCAGCTATTATTATCTTGCTTGAAAACCACAGCAAAATGATCATCACTTTTAGGACCATCTGATGTTTCCTGATCTTTAAGATATAAATTGCTCTGTAGAAAGTTCCTTTTTATTTCTTCATGGGAAATTGCAAAAATTGCAATTCCTGGCTGTCTAATGACTTTATAGAGCCCTCTTCTCATATCCAGTGACTCCATTGCTTACTCCTGGCACTATCACTGCTTTTACCCTCCTTTCCTCCTAGAAATTTCAACCCTCTTATCTCACCTCTTCAGGTAAGACAGTAGCTCACCATTGCATGCAGTGCTAACCCCACAGCTTTACCTTCATGTAGTGTTGCAGATCACTATGGGCTCCCAACAATTCTATTTCCAATCCTCCTTAGGTTACTGTGCAAATGTTTCCATAGCATCTCAGCACTCACAGCCAATTCCCAAGCTACATCAGACACATCCCTTCATCCCCTGAATCATCTGACAGCAATTTTCTTCAAAACAAGTACTTTCTTCCTCCTTCCCATCCATCATGCTCCCTCCCATGGTATTTATGTATCCTGCATTTATCCTTTTTCACTTGCTTTCATTTACCCCTGTGTCTTCATGCAGGCGTGGAGATGATGACTCCTTCTCCAACTTCTCCCTGCATTTCCCAGTGAAAGGCTCCTGCCATTGCTGACAGTTTTACAGCCAGCTGCTCAGGGAGAATTCAACACACCAACAACCACCTCGTCCCTGCCAGGGTCTCCCCAAGGTCCAGCACCTTACCCAGCACCATTGATTATTGACCTGAATTAACGCCACCGGGTCTTCCCCCTTTTCCTTAGGAAACCAGAAACGCTGCTGGCGACCTTCCTGGGCTCGCTGCAGTCCTGTTTGGTCTGACAGGGCTGCCCAAAGGCACTGCTAAATGATAAATTGCCTGGACATCACAAGGACTTTGCTGCCCCACAGCTACCTCACTAACCAGAGCTAAAGGCACAACATTTTCTAGTGAAGACACAACCTGTGAAGGGCAGTGATATGTAATATTTCAGTCAACTGCCTGAAGAAAAAATAAAATAAATTTGAAAGATACAGTATTTCGGGCTAACCTGCAACAAAGTGCTCAGTTTATCTTACTTCCTTTTATAAAAGCAAAGGAATATTGGACCGAGAGCTTCTCCAGTTGATTTCTGGGGCTTGTTTGGAAATCACTGTTGCCATTTTCAAGATTAACATGTTGTTTCAAGACTCAAAAATTGAAATATATCATTTCGAAAATAGTGAAAGAAAACAGCTAGAGTTTGCCAAAAGTGTTTCAATTTTTCAGCCATGACTAATTAAGTTTACAGATCATCTCTCCTCCTCCAAGCTGGTTCCAGACCTAAAGATCCAACAACTGTATTTCTGAAAGAATGCACATAATGCTATTTGTCCAGAATATTTTCTTTGTTTAAATTCCTAGTATCTCTTTCTTGGGAATTTCTACCCCAGAATCCAGTATGAAGAACCTCTCAAAAATTTTCTGACTTATTTTCCACATGTACAAAATGACAGTGCAGCCATTACACCCCATCCACCCCACTCCTATTCTAGAGAATGGTGCGGTCTGCAAGATGCTCTCTCCCAGTTATGCACAGAAACAGTAAATCAAGACTTTGTTTGATGAGCTTGTTTTAAAACAGCAAATTATTGCAGTCTGCACCAATTCAGAAAAGTTCAGCACATGTTTAGGTCTGTTCCATTTCATGACAGCACTTAAACATCCACTTCACCTAAAAAAGTATTTATAACTTACTGAAGGCAACAGGACATACACATGAGCATATCAGTAGTCCCAAATCAGGGACACAGGGTAAGGTTTAAAAACTACATTCCACATCAAAACAAAAAAGTTCTTATGCGAAACTCTACTCTCCATCGCTGTCCCATTGCATCCTGCCAGTGGAGTGAACAGCAAAGGAGATTACCTGAAACAGTAACCCTAAATCAGTCATTCTAGCTGCCATGGCTGGACAAAATTAGGGGGGAATCAAAGAGAGAGCCAATGCCCACTTCTGTCAATTGAAAGCTTCATCTTTTCAATAAATTCTTTATATATTCTGCCATGGCAAATGCCTGTTACGCTTGCAATTTCTTTATGAATTATTTTGATACCCTGAACTAAAGGAACTAAAGAGCTGAATCTTGTTACCAGAGCCTCAGCTAACTCCTTAAGAAGCAAAAAGACAAATTCTGCTCTCTCTTACCGCAGGGAAAGCTTCAACACCTTCGCTATCAGTAAAGCTAATTGAAATGCACAGATCATTGGATGTGGCCTCAAAAGGTTTAGACAGAAAGACAGGAGGCTTTTCTGAAGCTGCAAATTGAAAGTATAAACAAGAATCAGCCAGAGGGCCACAGTCTGGCTGACAGTCAGGGCAGTGTAACCTTGCTGAAGCCACCGGATTTGCACAGAGAACAAGGTCCAGTGTGTGCTGCTGGATGCTAAATGCAGTTGCAGCCCCAGTAGCCAAACCTTCCTCAGCCCCTCGAGGAAGGGGACCCGAGGCTTCAGTTCCCAAAGGTTCCTCCTCTCTCCACATCCCATCTTCCCACAGCACTGCTTTTCTTCCTCTTCCTCCTCTTCTTTCTCACTTCCCCACCTGACACTCTAAGCACAAACAAGCTCAGTCCTGCTGCAATCCTGGGGATGAGATGGAGGATGGTCTTTCAGGGAAACTGGATCCAGCCCCTGTGGTGGACAAAGCTGGACTGTCTGATGGGAGCCAGACACTGATCTAGAGGGAAAAGCCCTCCTGCGACCATCTCAGAGCTTCCCCAGCAAAACCACTGCACCACTGAAGTGCTAGCTATAGGCACGGCCCTGGAGAGATCCCTGAGTTTGCAACTGGTTGGTGCTATTACCGGCCCCTGAGACCTTTGAGGAGGGGTCAGGAGGTGGGTAAGACACAAGCACCTAAAAATGCAGTGAGTTTTTTGGCTCTCTTCCCTTTCCACAGGGTGATTTTCCTTTTCTTCTTTGACCTCTCATTAAACTGCTGTGACAGATGTCTGCTGTTTCTCAGCAGCTTCCTTTTGCCACATGATGCCCTGTTGTACTGTCCATGCATTTTCAGTAGGATTTAACATTTCAGCTTATGCTGAAGGTCACTCTCTCTGACTGACAAACGCTCTAAAACTCTTCCTTACGTGCTTGTAATGTATTGTTTTTGCACTAGTTTGGCTACGTATGGGTACCAGTGTTCATTCATCCACTTGTCCAGTTTCAATCTGTTAGATTGCCATGCCTTTATTGTTATCCTCTATTTCTGTTAGCCCACGATGCTATACTTCTCTCATTTGGGAAACAGCTCATCAACCTCCTGCCTTTTGATGGTTTGTAAACAATAAAGTTTAGTTCCAGAATGTCATGAACAAGCTTAGTTTTGGAGATTAGACTGAACTGGGAATAATCAGCAACAAAAAGAGCCAATAGAGCACCATTATAGGCTGCTATCTCTCTTGCTGAGATCTATATGGACTAGAGAGATGGTAATCAAGATAGGGGTGACTCACCCAAACTCAAGGATTTCTCATCCCATTAATAGACTCATTTCTCCTCAGCTTCTGCCTCCTTCAGCATCACAGTTTAAAGCAATATTTGGTGACAATGTTATTGTGAACCTTTCTGCACATACTCTGAACTCTTGTAGGGAACTATCAAACCCTTGCTACATAACAATAAAAATTGCTGGGCTTACATCAACTGAAATATCATCACCAGCACCAGTGATGTCTTGCTCAGTCTAAGGAATCTGGGACTGATCCCAGGTCTGTCTGGGACCTGGTTATCAGAAAAAAACAGTCCCTCCCTCCACTCTGCTCAGTATGGTCCCACCATTCCTGGTACTATAAAAGCTTTGACTTTAAAAATGTATGCTTTATTTTTTCATTTACAACTGGGAAAATATTCTTTGTTTCCAAGCACGGATGTATCCATCAGAGCAGTCATCAGAGCAAAAGCCTGGATAATTCACATTTGCATTCATTTTTGCCCACCACAGGATGGTACTGGGAAGGCACATAGCTAAAAACCATGCATTTCTGAAAGCTAAAAGAGAAGAAAAAGCAGATTATGTGCTTAAATTTAACAGCATCCTAATACCTAAAACAGAGAAGAAAGGGTTACTGCTGGCTGTATTTCTGTGCTGTAACTCTTTTTCATATCGAAGTAAGCAAGGGAAAAAAAAAAACCAAACCCCAAAGAGGAGTGTAGATGACACGCTCAGGAGAAAGCCAGTGGATACATGCAGAAAGGGCCCCACGAAGCTGTACACGCTCTGCTCCAGCCCAGGCTGAAGCCGCATTACCAGCCCCGTTTGCTCTGCGTCCACAGGAGACACAAAGCACCCGGGACAGCTGTTGCCATAGCCACCCCTTTACGTCCAGGGTCAAGATTCTCTCTGCACAGAAATATTATTTACAAGGTGGCTTAGGTGTGCCTTGCGCCTGGCAGTTAACGGCAAGTCCCATCCCAGGGGAGCTTACAGCCCAAATTAGACATTACACAGCAAGAGGGTATGATAAACACAGGGAAGAGAGGGTCGGGGCGAGAGGGTGAGATGCTGCGTATACACCCTGTCAGCTCTTTTATTCTTCCTATTAAACATCGTAAGGGCTCTGCATCCCTGCGCATTTTTGCAAGCGTCCTGCTGGTCTGTTATGCTGCAGCCACTCGGTGATGACACAGCCTCGGCTGGGACAGGCTCCACGGCCTCTCCAGGCAAAGCTGAACCCTCAACACTGGAGCTAGACAGCCCTTTTGAGAAGCTGTCAGCACTGCCGGGCCCATGAAATCCCCCCTGGCCCAGCGTCGTTCCCTCCACTAGGTCGCAGTGGTGCAGCCGCACCGTCCCGCGCCCGCGCTGCCGTGCTGCAGGCAAGGAAAATGGGCTGCTGTCGGCAGACCTACCATTTCCAACAGGGCCTGGCATCTAGGGGGATGTGGGGGCAACATTTAGTCCCTGAATTGGCACGGAGAAATCATCGGGCTCATAACAACTGCTGGAGTAGGCATGAACGTGTCCTGAGAGCAACAGGACTTAACAGTGAAGAGAAACCTGAGTTACCCAGAGTCCGAGTTACTACAGCCTTCTCCCTACACCCAACGCACCACGTAAACTTTACTAGCAGGGGGGCCAGATTGACTGCAGTGAGAACAGAAATTGTCTCCATCTGCTGTCTTGTCGACGGCCAGCGCGGTGCATCCCGAGCCCCTGCATCCCACCAGGGAGTGGTGAGGCTCACCCAACCCGCGCTGCTGGCTCTGCCCCGTCAGCTCTGCTGCGATGGCTACCTGGCAGCTGGGAGAGCTGCCTGCAGCAGAAAAGCTGCCCCGTCTGCAGCGAAACAAACGGAGATCGCCACCACAGCATGAATCTGCAGGAACAGTGATAAATGACAACTTTGCTATCCACTGCATTTCACTGCTTCATCCTGCCAGAAGCATTTCACCTGGCTCTGCTAAAGCTGCCGCAATCGTCCATGCTCTCACAGGCTCAGGTGATGCAAATTCCTTCCTGAGTGGGGTTTGCAGCACTTTGAAAATTCATATTTATGGGCAACATGAAACAGACAATTTAGTAAAGAAACAAATAACAGGATGGCTGCTGGGTTCAGTTTTACATCTACAATCAAAACATCTATGGGGTTAGCAGGTTTTTTAACAGGTGAAGCTGCTGCAGAGCTGAGGGTGCCAGTTCATTGCTACACAGCAGCTTCGCCTGGCGCCCAGCCAGCTGCAGCACCCATGGGTGCAAGTCAGAAGGAAAGTGTGGTTCATGTGCCCACTTCGGGCTGTCCATTCCTACATTAACCCTGCGAGAAGCTTCCCAAAGGCTGCTGATTAGAAGGCATCATCCTCCCCCTCTGTCCCCAGGAGGACACAATCACCTCTACACTCACATCCTCCTGCCGATTGCCGCCCATGCCTCAGTGCCCAGTTTTGGGAGACGAGTCCCAGCTCAGGGTGTCAGGGTGGCCCTTCCCAGAGGCACTAGTGCTACGACATGGTTCACGGTCCATTTAAAATTAGCCATCCCAAGTAACCGCCAGAGTCTACTTTCTCCACCTCTCAGCCCTCTGGGAAACCCTCTTCTCCCCAGAAATTTGACATTTCTTAATCTTGGCTTGTTTTCCAGGTCAGCAGTCTCATTCGTGTCGAACGCTGTCTCTGTGCCGTTGCCATCCTGCTGAGAGTGCCTGCTCCACGGGCAGCTGGAGGCAGAGCCGCGGGAGCCAGCTACTTTGACAGCAGCTACACACTCACTCGGAGAATGCTCTGCCACTGCCGTACCTGTCAAACCACCTCAAAGCCATCACAAGCACACATATCACCGCTCCAAGAAATTAGCAGGAGGGGAATGATCCAAGGGACAGACACAAGCAAGCCATGCATGGCCAGGATTAGCCACTGAGCCCTGCAGGCTCCTTCCCTTTACCTCCCTGGCCATCTCGGTGCCATGCCCGTGGCCGTGCATTGCCTGCTTGTCTGCACTGCACAGCCACCTCTGCTTTGCTGGAGCTTGCAGCCCCTGCAGCTAAATTCAAGGCCGGGCAATCCAGCACCATTAAAGAAAAGGATCAGGATGGTGCCAGGCAGCACTCACTGCAAAAAATGACACTGCTGCAACGAGGGTACTCAAATCTCAGCCTGCAAGATCTGAGGCAGGGTCGCGCTAGGATTGACTGCTATCTTAAAACTGCAAAAAAAGTTATTTTGCCCTAAATTAATTGTAGTTAGCACTGGCACCATTAGCTTTGGCAAACCTTGTTGTATCAAGCCATCTAACTCTGGCCTGCTGTAGACCGGGGGCAGTCTCCTCCCCCCAAAACAAGATGCTTCTTGGTGGACTTCTTGGGTAATAAAAAAGGGTCACTTTTTCCCAAAACAGAACAAGGCACCTGTGAGTGCATGTGCCTAAGCACCTCCCATTATCAAACTGCTTTTCAACTCCAGACCGAAAGCTCAGCTTAGGCTGCAGTTTAAAGCAAGGACCATTTCTGCCTCAAACGGCTCAGCATCATCATCAGTTTCCCCCCATGCACATGGGAGTGTAAACGCTCATAATTATTCAGCTGGTTCTGTGGTTTTACATTGAAAATATGTTGCTATGGAGAGCGCAGCATGGGAACATGCAGCCGCCACAACACCACGGCAGAAGCAGCCCACAGCTTCTGCTGATATTTGCAGGCCCTCCGCTGCCATCCACACAAAGGCTGAAAATAGACCTAAAGCTCAAATGAAGCATCTGTAACACTTCATTTCTGACCATCCCTCCCTGAGGCACCGAGACTTTTCACAGAAATCATACCAAGCATCCCACATACGCTCTGACGTCACCTCACTGATTTCTAATTCCTCGCTGCGCACATGCCTCGAAAAGGAAATTCCTTCCAGCCCCATTTTCATTCTATGTCCTATTTTTGTCAGGGAAGCAGGTTTTCCTCCGGAGTCACCCTTCTGCAGGTACCCCCTTGTGCTGCTCAGTCCTTGTTATCTTTTAGCCACAACATAAAGCAAATTCCTTGTGCTGCTCCACCTTGTTGCCCTGCTGATTGTGAAGGATCTGATTTCTGTCATTTAAAGCTGACCTTCGCAAAGGTCATTCAGCAGCAGCAAAGTGATCTCCAAATACATATTCAGTGCAGGGGAAACTGTATGTACCATTGAAGTCCCAGCCTTCGCAGTCTCCAAATGCATGGGCTGGGTCTTGAAGGATGCTGAGCATTTTCTGGTCTCGCTGACTTCATGAGGCTTGGGAGAGCTCAGCAAAAGCAACGTAGACTTAAGCCCACAGCACCGTGAATGAAGAATACCTTTGGGGGTTTTCTTCCCTGTGAATTTTTAAAATATCTGAAATACTGTTTGTTTTCTTTCTCATATTCTGGATAAATCCTCAACTGAGCCATAAACATGCAGCGATCAGCCCTTGATTTCTAAAAATGTATTTGTATTAAGCTATGAAATTATTTACAGTGGCCATAAACATCCTCCCAGCATCTGGCAGCTGGGAGAGCGCCTTGGAACTCACTAATTTACTTACATTGTAAACCACTTTCTAATAAATAAATAAGCTCTTAATATCTCACCCAAAAAAAGAGGCACATAGTGTACAATACTATATTTAGGGGTCCTTTGGAGGTCAAGGATTCAGCAGCTGAATTTCTCTGAGAAT
Organism: Ciconia boyciana; assembly: GCF_034638445.1. Classification (NCBI taxonomy): domain Eukaryota; kingdom Metazoa; phylum Chordata; class Aves; order Ciconiiformes; family Ciconiidae; genus Ciconia; species Ciconia boyciana. The sequence continues at coordinate 52,864,480 of NC_132941.1, read as the reverse complement.
CTTTCTTTGGTGAGTGTATGTTTATGCCCAAATGAATTGTCAGCGGAATGTCTTTATTTTTAAATCAGTTTAAAGTTATCGCATTGCTTTGAATGCTGGAGAAGCAGCTGCTTGTTTCTTGTTTTGTCTGAACTGGGGTCAAATTCTGATCTAAGGGGCAGAAAGGGGCACTTAAAAAAGCCAAGTAAATTCTTGCTGATCCCTTAGCAGTCACCTTCCTGGGAGGGACTGCTGAGCCTCCGGGCTGGCTCCCGGGGTGGGGATGCTCTCCAGGCCAGGAGGATACCCAGTGCCAGAGCCCATGGAGAAAGGAGAAGGTCATGCAGCATTGCAAAGAGGTGCAAAATGCTGTGCTGCACCAGCGCTGCCTCCCAGGTTCTACTGCAGAAGGGCAGTCAGGACATCCTCCCTCCTGGCTCAGCATCCACAGCCCAGCCACTGCCTGCCAGGTTGTACAGAGGGGGGAGAAGGGAAAACAAGTATCCCACGCGTCCCACCAGCTGGTGTGCAAGGGATGAGCCACGTTAGGGCTCCTAATGGATGCTGAAAGTATTTAAACTGATGGAGATGTGATCTTCAACTTCTGTGAAATCCAGCACAGTGCCCTTGAGGACGAAGGAGGATGAGTGGCTGGTTCAAAGCAAACCTGGACTGAAAACAATATTGTCAGATCAAACTTGGTCCAAAATTTGTGTTTTGTAAAAAATAGCAATAGCCTTTTATAAAATTTAAGGTAAGCAAGGACTGTTTTCACTTATATAAACTTATATCACTTTCACTTACTGCTTCACTTATATAAAAATAAAACCCTCCCCTAATTTCAACCAGTGCTGGTTAAATGAAAAGGTTAACTCCCCCTACCCTAGACATGGAAAAGAGGGAGGAATGAATCAATTATTAAAATGAGTTTTGTTTTAATCATGTGAGGTTATACTCATGGACAGCTAGAGATCTGAACGGAGAATTTTAAATAGGAGCCCCAATGTCCTACTATATCACCAGTGGTCTGCAGACAACCTCTGTGTGAAGGTTTATTTGCCCCATTTATCTACAATTGGAAATGGCTTCAGAGATCTCTAACTGCAGAGCAAAAAAGCTCCCTCTCCTATCCCTGCAGCCCCCAACTGCTCCACTGGGAAAGACGAAGCTGCACCAAAACCCCTCCTGTCCTCGCAGAGTCACCCGCTGTGCATGGCGTGGGTGCTTGACGCCCTTCCTTTGTGGTGGCACAGCCAACCCCCCTGGGTGCCCTGAAGAAGCTGTCCCTGCAGCACAGCCATGATGGCCCCTGATGTCTTCCCAGGCACCAGCGCAGAAGGGAGCAGGTCACGAGGATGCTGGTAGCAACCCCAGTTGGCCACAAAAACATAACCAGAAAGCAAAATAGCTTCTCCAGGTGCCCCCTGGTTCCCCGGTGAGTTGTCTCCCCTGCGTGTCCCCCTGTTCGGTCAGTGCAGAAGCTCTCCTTTCTCAAACACAGCGAGCTACATCTTGCTACATTTTCTTTTGTATAGCTAGTAATTTCCAGCCAGCAAGGGACTATTCCAGTAAAACCAGGCAGAATCCACTGTTTTCTTAAGATAAACAAAAGGCAAATGCAACGGGATCACTGCTGGTTTTCAATAGAAAACCGTGTGATTTTGCATGTTGTTACTGCAATACTTGAAGCAGCACAGACTGCTTGCTGTTGATCGGACAGATCTGGGTCGGGGGGTTTGAATGACAGAGCTGCTCTGTGCCTTCAGGAGCAATGGTCTAAGTTCACCCCTGTTGTAACACTGCTCCACTCACCCCAACCAGGAACTTAGCCCTACAGTTTTGAAACTATGCATGGACAGCATGAATAAATCTCATCACCAAGGGTTTCCTGCCATTCCTGCTGAATATCCAGTCCTATTAGTCAATGTCAGGCTCTGGGCAACATGAAAAATTGCAGAAATCCATCCTGGCTGTCACTGGAAATCAAAGGTCAATCTCAAAAACTGAGGGACTCCTTCCAGCTTTGGAAGGCATTCACATTTCAAGACTACAAATGCAATTGTCAAAGCTCTGCACATTCATGTGAAACAGGAAGGAAAAATAAGACCCCGGACAATGGGACCCTGGAGGAGTGGTGGAGGAATCGGGCTTTTCCCGGGAAGCCGTTTGCCAAAATGTTAAAATAGAATCTATTTACACAATAGATTGGAAAATGTTTACAGCCAAAAACGTGTTAGACAACAGGATTTCAGATTAGAAACACTGGGCGGGTTGTCCCGTGAGTGTGCTTCAAAATAATTTATGGATTCTCCAAACTGAGCAAAATCAGTATTTTCTGTAATGACCCTTTTGGTGAGGTTTCTACCTCTGCTTTTGCCATTAAGGTTCCCTCCTCTCCATACCCACAACCATCTGCCTCCATCTCATCCCATCCCATTCTCCTCTCTCATTCCTCCTGCTCCCACCCCTGCCCAAAGCTCCCCTCCCACCTCTCTCCCACCACATCTGTAGTCACCAACTGCACCATGTGAACAGGCTGTGCTTTAATTGTGCGTGAGAATAAGAGGCGGAAAGGCAGGCTCCCCAGTTTCTATTCCTGTCCCTTGTCTTTCTTGCAGAGCCTTCAGGAGGTAATTTCATCTCCGTGATCTGTGACTCGACTCCTGCTCCTGCAAGCAGCTTGCGATGCTCTGAAGACCGCCCCCCCCGGTGTCTGTGGGGAGCGAGGTCCCTGAGCCCTCAGTGACAGATTCCACGCTCGCCTTGTTAAATGTTGAAATGTCTTAGGTGTTAATTGGGAGAAAGGGCCCTTTTAAGCATTTCTCTGGAGAGCAGATGGCCAGCAGCTGAACTTCTCTTGGAAATCTGTGCATTTTTAAGTGGGAAACATGGCCTATAAAACTTTAAGTAAATCTATTGTAGACTGCATAGTAACCAGTGACAGTCGCTTACAATTCACCCCGTCCTTGCTGTTTCAGCAGCCTTCTTGTGGCTGAGCATGAAGTGCTTTCAACATGACCTGTCAGCCTTCCCAGGGCTGCAGGGGACTCTTATTCCCTACTTTTGGAGGAAATCCTGGGATCAGCTCTCCTGCCCCAGCCAGCTCTCTGCTTTGAAGTTTCCACAATGGCCAAATTTGTTGTCACCATCCAGTATCTAAGTAAAATCATCACGGACTTCACGTCTGATGACTCAAATGCTCAGACCTGAGTCTCTGCATTTAGCAGGCACACACAGAGGTATCTCCTGACTTAGAGAAAGAGAAACACAAAGCACTGTCTTAAAACACATTGCTGCTCAGTTAAGATGATGCTAACAGACAGACAGACTGAGAGGAGACACTTGGCATAGCTTTTAAGTACTTCTTAATTAAGGCCATCTACTATCCTATATGGCAATGCTGCAAGCGTGCTTCCCAACACGAGGGTCTACCCTGCTCATACTTGAATGTTCTCCTGGTAGATCATTTTGCAATAGCTGATGGACTTCGTGCTGGTAGGCAGAGTTATGGTGCTGAATCTTCTGCCCGCATTAAAAATGAACAGAGTAGCTACGATCTACAAAACTCTAGGATGCCTAAAATTCAAACACATCATGTCCTACTCTGATTTTTACTCCCTGCATTGCATGTGTTCAACTGAAAAGGTTTCATCTCATGCCTGAAGGTGAGCAGGGTGAAGAGAGGACATACTCTGTAAAAAGACGTTTGTCTTCGCACTTGCTCCTGCTGTAAGAGCCACCCAGGTGGGAGAGCCTGAGTATTTCAGCACAGCTCCAGCTCTGCCCAGGCTCACCTTGTAGTGCTGGGTGTCTCAGTGCCTGGGGAGGCGGGGGGGAGGATGGAAAGAACAACAAGAGCATGCCACTGCATGTCCAACTAGAGGAACCAAGAGGTACTTGGGGTTTTTTGCCACACTTCCCCCTACACAAAAGTTGCATCTTGTGCTTGTGCAATGCAGGGAAGCACAGGGCCAGGAGAACAGTCCCATGACAACAGAAGCAACAACAAATTCACTCTTCTCCTTTTTTCAGATCCTTCAAGTATTGTGAATACATAACCTGTAAGAGCTAAACTCCTTCCTTCACAGTATTACTTTACTTTCAACATGGCTAATTTTCTATTTTTCAGAGAAGCAGAGACGAGGCCCATTCTCCTGCATCATTTGTATTTTCTGGATGTGCGGAAGGTCCCAGCTGAACTCCTCCCTCCCATGGACGCCGTGCCAAGGATGGCACCAAGTGGTAGGGACAGCTGACAACCACTTCCAGCTGCAGCACCTCTTCCAAGATCTAACGCCCAGGTGGACAGTGGACAGCTTGCTCTCACCATTCTCCGAAGCTTTTCAACAATTCCTTCCTGCTGTCTGCATGGGATCCGCAGCCCTAAGTGAATTTCCTTTTCAGCTAGACACACTGTGTTATTTCAGTATAGCACTGTCTAGACAACTGAAAAAAGTGTGAACAATTTAATGTATTACTTTCCCCTTGCTTTTCATGAAAATGGTGGAAGTCTGGAATATTTCTGGTCTCTTTGTGGTGTTTGTTTTGGAGTCTTTTTTGTTTGTTTGTTTATATATCTATCTATATATATCCAGAGCTGTAAATATTTATATAGAGAGCTTAAACAAAAAAAAACATTATTTTCAGTTAGTGAGAGGGCGTTGTCTCACCATCAAGATTTCTACAAGATTCAGTAATTTATCTTTATTCAGAACATTCTGTGAATAAAACCATCGCTGTCCTACCAGATAGAAAGCAGATACTATCTGCCCCCCCTTGGAAAGCCACCGACATGCCTCAGAAACAAGCAGCAGCAGTTATTAAATGCAAGAGAGCCGTCCCTTTCACCCTGCTGAACTCTGTCCAGCCTCAACATTTCCTAAAACTGAAAAAAAAAATGACACTGCAAAATGTCTTATATAAATTTTGCTGTCCCAGGAGCCTCCACAGCCAATCCAAAAGGTCAAAGTACTTAAAGAAACCAGATTCTTATGGGATTTCCAGCTCCCACTTCCAGATCTCGATGATTACACGGAAGGCAGCCAGCATCACCCTTGACAGGTCCCCACCACTGCAGCAATTAAATGTCCAAATCTGTTTGGGTGCCTGAGCCTCTCGCAGGAATCCTCCAACATTTTCCAGTGAAGTCTGAATAGGGAAAAGCCAGCCGGCAGCAACAGCATGAAAACAACCGTAATCTATTCAACTTCCATTAATTCTTTTTTTTTTTTTTTAGAAGAAAGTTTTCTAGCATTTTCCCACTAAATACTGGAGATTAAGTAAGCAAAACTTCTTGATGTCTGCATGAAGATACGTGGTCAAGAGAGGGAACTCATGTGCATCCCCGAGTCTTGAAGGTACCACTGTCTTCAGCACCAACATGAAGCCTGGCTCAGCACCGGCTGGCTGGGGACTTTCAGTTCAGCACGGGCCACTCCAATAAACTTTTAAGGTGGAATGAGGAATTTTTCCCTCACCACTTGGCAGAGCAGTATACTAGCTATATAAACTTAGAGAATAAATACAGAACAAATTAACTTTCCCCGCTCCACTGGAATCCCAGAGGTGCTTTTGGGAGGCCGCTGTGTTTCACGCTGCAATGCCGTGGCACGCAGGGATGCACACAGGGAGCAATGGGCAGAGGCACTGCTGCCATGCCATGCAGCTGGGTAAGCGCCCAAGAATGCGGATGCTTTTCTCCTCTGCATCCACGCTGACTCGGGGGTAGGAGGTCCAAACGTGCACGCTTCCTGCTGATATTTCTGCTTCTCTCTGTTTCTGTCGGGGCCAGGAATAACAGGAGAGAGGGCTCTCCCCCAGCCCCTCCTCTCCTGGTACTGGTCATGGTCAGCAGCACAAAGAGCGGGGGCTGATGAACATGCTTGGGTTACTAAAGCAAATGTTTTCGGTGCCTTTGGATGTTCCAAGTTAAGCTCAGACCACGCTGCACTTTGCTTGCGTGATACCCAAACTAGTCCAGCAGGGCCTAATCCTGATGAATAACTGCATAGCTATTAAAATTGTTTTCCTTGAACAGCTAAATGGAGATGTGAGGGCTTGACGCTTGAGCTAGCATTTAGAATGGGCTCAGGTAATCAAAACACCAGATCGGAGACTGCTGGGGGTTTTGGAAGAGCTGAGATTCAATTCAGCTTTGAACCTTTAGTAGCAAACAATTCCCACCCCCAATAAATTAAACTAGCCCCAGCTCCTTACAGAGACTGGCTGGACCTGATCACACGGGTTCACACTAGCTGCTTATACCTTTTTGGCCAGCAGTGCTTCTTGTGCAACCTAACTCCATCTGTCTGTCATTCTGTCATGTCACCTCGGGATGCCACTTGGGAAGAAACATGTCACTGGTCATCTCTTGCTGAAGACATCTGAGATGCCAGCATCCAGGATAGCAGCCTTCTCTCTGTCTGGGCAGCAAAGACCCGGTACAAATTTAGAGCAACAAACAGCATGAAGGCAAATCCGGTACCTGCAAATTATTTTCCTGCATGCATGGCCAAGCTGCAAAACCATTATCAGAGAACGCCTAGTAAACATGACATTCTGTGTAAGTGATATAGGTAGCTTTTAACTGTCACACACAAGCGGTGCAGATATACAGCAGAGCGATGGATAAATAGGTTAAATGTATGAAATTTTTCTGCTGTGCTAACTTGCTCCAGGCCCTCTGGCATGGATGATGGTCAGAAAGTCAGTGAAGAGCTGCTGAGGAGGGTGACAAGAAGCTAAGAAAGTAACTGGTGTACGAGTCAGCATGCAGGAGGAGCCAGCTTGAGGACGGAGAGCCCGTGGGTCCTGCATGCTGCTCTCATTCCCGTCCCCAACCACTGGGATACTGGCATATGTGAGGACAGCCCACAAAGATGGAGCCCCTGACCATACAAAGTGGGAGGATGAACGGAGGGAAGGTGGCCTCAGAGCAGCTCGTTTCCTGAGCGCGGCAGAGCCATGCGGCTCCCCAGGCAGAGCATCTCCCCAGGCACCACCGTGTTGGACCGACAGCTGGGACAGGCAGCTCCAGCAAGCTGAGCGGGCACCCGAGCCACGTGCCTGTGCATGCTTCTGTCCAGAAACACCACCACCAGAAAAATCTGGCTTACTACATCCTAGCAAATGAATACTTCATGAAGAACAAAAACACAATTCAGGCATGTCAAGCAAGTAAACTGGACTGTATATTCATGTGCATGGAGGCAGGCGTGCTGCATGAAAAAAGCTATCAGATACCGAGCCTCACTGATCCGGTTTCCTGAGCAGGCTGAGAGCAAGCTATAAAGGACTCCTCTCCAAGCCACATCCCTACAAGGAAGCCTACATTAAAAAAAGAAAAAAGAAGAAGAAACCATGTTCTGAGCTCAGCCAATGCTATGCACACTTCACTAACTGCAGCTATTCCAAAAAACCACGATCGTGAGCTCGACCTAGCCGCAGAGGCAGCAGATCAGCAGTGCTCCTTTGTGGCAGCCCTGGGTGGCTGCAGAGGGGACACGCATGCTAACTGCTGTCCAAACTGGACGGGGGAAGGCTTGCTTCCATAACCATAGCCATGTAAAACAATTTGGTACCAAGTCTGGCCCCTGCTAACAGTCTAACTTTCACGCTTTCTATAAAAACTAATAAAATAACAGCAACTTTCAATGCCCAGAACGCATACGTTTCAGACAACCTGCTGTGGTGTAATATGAGGAGAGCAGCAGTGCTGCAGAGGCTGGACAACAGGTAATCCAGGAGTTAACTGAGAGCAAAGGGGTAAGAGCCCCAGGAAGAACGTCAATAACATTTGCATAGATCTGATACACCGAATAACAGCTGTGACTCAGACTTCACCTAGGGACCAAAGATGATGCAAAGATGCGTTAAATGCTTCTCATTTCTCCTTATTTAACCTTCGCTGGCTGCATCAGGACATTGCACGCCAGCTGAGGGTGTTCTGTGTGCCCAGGGGAAGCAAAGCCCAAGCACTGCATGGGGCTCCCCAGGATGCATGAGGAAATTTGGAGGCTACGTAGCATATGCCATTAGGTTGTAGAGCATCATGCAGAGGCCTTTGATATCCAATGCCAGTTCTGGGGACGAAGCTCCTCTCTTTCCAGGTGTGGATGTCATGAGACACTCCACACCTTTGGGAGAGGGCCGGAAACTCACAGGGCCCCCCCCCGTGATAAGCCACAGGTCAGCTGTAGCAAGGAGAGGAGGAGTTTTTCAGCTCTCCCTGCTCTGATTACTCGCGGCTGAGCTGCAGGGGCAGCCCCACACCACAGCCCATCGCCCTTGCAGCCCCTCGAGGGACGTGCTGAGTGCCCGCATCCAGCACAGCAGCTCCCCGGGCGGCAGCAGAGCCATCCAGCTGCGCGGCACACATCTTCGGCGTGCCGTAGCTGGGGGGAGCATACGGCGCAAGCCAATTGCAGAGCCTGACGTTCAATGAGACTTGACAGGTCCCACTGAGGTCTGCACACGGAGAAAGAGCCCGCGGCCCCCAAGCCAGCGACAGCGCCTCGACACTGCCCAGCCCCAGCGCGCCCAGGACATGAGGGATTCAGCATTTGGATCATCTCACAGCAGGCTGGCAGAGACCCAAAGGCACAAGCATCATCCCGTCTGCAAGAGCGCAGGGTTGGCTTGCAATGCACTTTTACCCTTGGTGTGGGGGTGGGAGGGGGGGGATGCATGTGCAGGGACATTCTTCACTTGTCACCCCCAGGCTTAGGCTGTTTCTTTCTCTGCAATCACCTAAAGGTGAGGAGGAGTTGAAAAACATTACACTGACAGCACTGTCGAAGCTGCGGATATAGGGCCTTCCGCTCCACGCCAAGCAAACCCTCTGGAATGGTTTGGACACGATAGGTAAACAGTGTCGGGCTTGCTCAGTGGGGAGACATTTGTATTTAGATGTTATAGATAAGTGGTGCATATTTGAGACATCTGAAAGTTATTATTCCAGGCAGTTTCTAAACAGAGAATCGCAGTTGCATAGCCCCTTAACTCCAAGCTGACAGGCAGGATAATGATTTAAATTATTGTTAAACATAGGCTCTGTTTTAAGTGGATGGAATTCAACATCACGATAGGTTTGGGGGAATGGGGGTGTATTGCAAACACAACATTTCCAATTGCTGGAGCTCTGATCCACGGGAGCTTCTCTGCCAACACCAAGCATCGCTATTCACGCTATGAAAATGGCAGCTGTAGAGATCCTCAAAAAGGCAACATCACTCAGCTATCTTCTGGATCGTTACCACTCCCTCTAATTGCAGCAACGTTGATTAAGAGAAATGCCTTTTTGAAAGCAAACATAAGAAGTTTTCACAGACCGTAAAACAGAGTTCAGCAGTGAATCATAATTATTTTTTATAATGCTTTTGAATTACACGTGATTTATGCTTCCTTGAGTTCAATAAGGTTATGTTTATTATGCTATCACTCTGTTTTTAACAAAGAGTATACTGATTCATTCTTCATTATAAGTCACTTGAAGCATAACTGTTAGGTGGTATTAAATCAGAGTACTACATTTGTTCCATCTGTGAGGAGTTTGTTTTCCCATGTTTTAAGGTAGGGCTGGTACCGCTGCTCTCAGCTCCCTCAGACTCCCTCCACCCTGCAGGCACGTTCAGCAGATACTGCCATCAGAGAAGGCTTTTTGCCCCCACCATAAGCTGCTTTCTGACATGCCAAATGTTAAGTGTGACGGAACACACTGGCTCCATACTGCAGCCTTTACGCAGGCAAAGCTCCAGCAAAAACAAACCCGTCTCTTATGTGGAAAGGAGAAAGGGGAGGAAGAATTAATTTCTTGCTTATTCAGCATCTGATTGCCTCTCTGTGTCACGAGCGAGCTCCCAGGCAGTATCTCCAACCTACAGCATCCTCATTTCCCAAATGGGTAATTCACGATAATGCAGGCAAGAGGGTCTCATCTCTGCTCATAGCATGAAGATGCAATTGGGCCTAAAAAAAAGCAATCGCACCTTGTCACTTAAGGGAAATTACATGGATGATTAATAATGGATGAGCCTCACAAAGGCCACCCATTCTGCTCAGCATACCAGCATCTTATCCTAATTATCCTCACCAATAATACCTAGAATTGTTCGGAAATTTTAGGGGAAATTGAGTTCACTCACCTAAGCTTTAATAACGGTCGTGTCTAGGAGGGTAGGACCATCACAGCAGAGCCCTTGGCATACGCAACACAATATAAAATTGAATCATGAACAGTAAATCACATCTCTGCCAGAAACATACTCACACGGCACAGAAGTCAAAGGTAAGGCACTTCTGTTGGACCGGCTTGCCCACTTTAGCACATGAGGCGTCCAATAACTCAGGAGTTGAAACCCACAGTCCCCTGCCAGGAAGAAAAGCAATATCTCCACCTGCAGAAAGCAGACACTTGTGTGATTTGTCCCAGGAAGATGAGAAATCTGAGCCTGAATCGGGAGCTAAATCCTTTACCACTAAAATTAAGGATGGCTTTTTGTCCCTTCCTGTTAACTATTAGTTATTGATCTGATGTACTCATACCAGTGTGTAAAGGTTTTCCCCTGCAGGCAGTGCTTGGCTGCTTTTCCTGCACAATTAAATCCTAATAAATATTCTTCCCTCATAAAAATAATGGACCAATCTCTGTCTGGTCATTTTTTTTTCTCTTTTAATGTGAAAAAAAAAATATTGCTACAGCTTGGTAGGAAGCAAACAAGCAAGCAAAAAACCCAAATGGGTATTAAAGCTACTACTGCCCTATTTGAAGAACCCAAGAGAACCACAAAAGGAAACTGCAGCAATCAATAGAAAACATGGAAACGGTTCCTTAGTCCTCAAGCTGGGCATTGAATTTGTGCAGTGACAAACCCCCTGGGGCAGGCTCAGGGACCTCGCCTGCCTCCTGTGACCTGCAAGAAGCAATGCCTGCTCCTTCCTGCAGCCCCTTCAGCTGCTGCTCAGCCGACAGCACATTCTTCAGAATAAGGAGAGGTACAATGGCGAGTGGAAGCAGGATTTCCTCCTGTGTTTGCTTCCAGAGCCAGAGGCTCTCTGTAAGGAAAGGGAAGCCTCCTCACGCCTCCAAACCCCTCCCGGCCACAGCACAGCCCAATGCAGAGGAACAGACTGACGGCACTCCACTCCTTCAATGGGCAGCCAACGTGGTCCTGCCCTCCAGGCATAAAATTGGAGAGACAAACATGTATTGGAGAGAATAAATGAATGGTCAGGGCCCCAAAGAGAGTCCTTCCCACTTATTTTTCATTCTGGTCTACTTTTAGTAACTCCAGGTAAGCTACTCATTTAACCCAAAAGGATTCAAAGCCTATCTATCTGAAACATTTCAGGACAGTCCATTTTGGCAGAAGATCTCAGCACAACATGGCCAGTTTGAAAACCCATCGTTACTAAATTCTCATGTCCCGGCACAAGCTGATAAAGCCACTGTGTTCCCTCTCCACATGTGACCCAAGATTTCTTAGTCTCCAGAGAAGTAAATCCTGCTAGTTTCTGTAGTCATCTTCATGCTGTAGAGACAGCATGGACTCAACTACCTGATGATGGGAAACTGCGGCACTAAAACTGGTCTGGGATCTTCTTTGGTGTCACCTTCTTTTCCACCTGTGGCATCGAATGACAGAACAACAGCCAGGTCTCCAAACAAAATCACTGCAGCCTCGACTGCTTGGCTTCACTGCAGTCAGGAAAAGGATATTAAATATGGAGACGGGGTTGCAATCAGCCTTTCTGAGGAAATAATAACCTGGGAAATTCTGAGCCTGGGAAGTAGCCTGACTTTTGTTTAGCTAGGTTCAGTGTGAGCTCAGCGGACATTTGATTTATTTTAAGAGTTTTGCTGGCAACCACAAAAGTGAGAAAAAAAATCTTAGCCCCTTTCTGAGATGGGCACAGGAGTAAATGGTGGCCACTGCAGAAACCCAGGCAGCCATCTCTTCCTGGCTTTAGTAGAAGGGTGAAAACCAGCAGTGAATGATAGCAGCTTCTCTGACTGTTCTGGGTAGACCTAAAGACAACTTCACCATCACTCCTGGAGATATTTCACTGTTGGTTATTCTGGCATAAGCGTCGTCCGGGGCGTATTTGCAGCCAGCAGTCCCAGATGCTCACAACTGCTATCCCCTCCTCAGGATGTTCCTATCGGCAGCTATTTGACCAAGCTATTATTTTATGGTATATTTAGTTCTTTTTTATCTTTTCTCACTGTCAGTCTCTCCAGCCCAATAATCATGTTTTCTTCTTTACCACAGCCTCCATATCCTGCTGTCATTCTAAAAATGCTTCTGTGATGTTAAATCTTTTCCAGTTATATGATGAGAATTAATTCATTCTGACACAGCCATGAAAATCTGATTCAATTCCTTTTTTTGGTATCTCAGTCACAGTCCTTGATCACAAATCAGCATGAGTCAGAATTTCCCAGGTTATTATTTCCTCAGAAAGGCTGATTGCAACCCCGTCTCCATATTTAATATCCTTTTCCTGACTGCAGTGAAGCCAAGCAGTCGAGGCTGCAGTGATTTTGTTTGGAGACCTGGCTGTTGTTCTGTCATTCGATGCCACAGGTGGAAAAGAAGGTGACACCAAAGAAGATCCCAGACCAGTTTTAGTGCCGCAGTTTCCCATCATCAGGTAGTTGAGTCCATGCTGTCTCTACAGCATGAAGATGACTACAGAAACTAGCAGGATTTACTTCTCTGGAGACTAAGAAATCTTGGGTCACATGTGGAGAGGGAACACAGTGGCTTTATCAGCTTGTGCCGGGACATGAGAATTTAGTAACGATGGGTTTTCAAACTGGCCATGTTGTGCTGAGATCTTCTGCCAAAATGGACTGTCCTGAAATGTTTCAGATAGATAGGCTTTGAATCCTTTTGGGTTAAATGAGTAGCTTACCTGGAGTTACTAAAAGTAGACCAGAATGAAAAATAAGTGGGAAAGACTCTCTTTGGGGCCCTTACCATTGTGGTAAACGGCTCGATGGCCAAGTGGAGACCAGTGATGAGTGGCGTTCCTCAGAGGTCAGTATTCGGTCCGGTGCTCTTTAACATCTTTGTCAGCAACATGGACAGTGGGATTGAGTGCACCCTCAGCAAGTTTGCCAATGACACCAAGCTGTGTGGTGCGGTCGACACGCTGGAGGGAAGGAATGCCATCCAGCTGGACCTTGACAGGCTTGAGACGTGGGCCCGTGACAACCTCATGAAGTTCAACAAGGCCAAGTGCAAGGTCCTGCACATGGGTCGGGGCAATCCCAAGCACAAATACAGGTTGGGCAGAGAATGGATTGAGAGCAGCCCTGAGGAGAAGGACTTGGGGGTGTTGGTTGATGAGAAGCTCAACACGACCCAGCAACGTGCGCTCGCAGCCCAGAAAGCCAACCATATGCTGGGCTGCATGAAAAAAAGCATGACCAACAGGTCAAGGGAGGTGATTCTCCCCCTCTGCTCTGCTCTCATGAGACCCCACCTGGAGTACTGCATTCAGCTCTGGGGCCCCCAACATAAGAAGGACATGGACCTGTTGGACTGAGTCCAGAGGAGGGCCACAAAGATGATCAGAGGGCTGGAGCACTTCTCCTATGAAGACAGGCTGAGAGAGTTGGGGTTGTTCAGCCTGGAGAAGAGAAGGCTCCAGGGAGACCTTACAGCAGCCTTCCAGTACCTGAAGGGGCCTACAAGAAAGCTGGAGAGGGACTTGGACAAGGGCATGTAGTGTTAGGACAAGGGGTCATGGCTTTGAACTGAAAGAGGGTAGATTCAGATTAGATATAAGGAAGAAATTCTTTGCTATGAGGGTGGTGAGGCACTGGAACAGGTTTCCCAGAGAAGTTGTGGATGCCCCATCCCTGGAAGTGTTCAAGGCCAGGTTGGATGGGGCTTTGAGCAACCTGGTCTAGTGGAAGGTGTCCTTGCCCATGGCAGAGGGGTTGGAACTAGATAATCTTTAAGGTCCCTTCCAACCCAAACCATTCCATGATTCTATTTCAACTCTAAATGCTTGCCCATAGAAATTATTCAGGTTAGCATAACTAGTCCTTTTTAAAGCCATATTTGCAATTAGTTTGCATTAATTTTCTAGGTTGTCCACTGTAACTAAACCCTCTGCAGGAAAATACTGCATTCAGTACGTATTTTAAAGAGGGTTGTTTTTTTTTTTCCTCAGCCAAGCAAGCTAGAGATGCTACTAAGTGGAAGGTTAGACTCTGAAGTGCACCTCAATAGACAGGAGTTCATCTGGCAGCAAATTCCACAGACCCAGACTGAGGAGCGTGAAATCCCCACTGCAAACCACTGACATACAAAAGAGTATCTCCTCTCTCCTCGCACAGCCTGCTCACCTTTATCCAAAACACCCCTTTGATAGATCTGTCAATGTTTGTTATTAGCAGAAGACTTCTACACTAAATTAACTATATGATGAAAAGAGCCGTTTCAGAAAGAGGAACAGGTGTTATCAAGAGCAGAACAAAAAGCCACCAATCTAATTGAGGATGTAAGAAACACATCTGACTCATATATTTCCCCATGCATCATTTTTCTCCTGTGTATTCATGATCCCTTTGATAGAGAGAGTGTCAGTAGTATGTACTTGACCTGATAAAAGAGCTCACTTATCTTCAAGGAACATGCCAGGCATCCACAGTGACCCATGCAAAACAGTTCAAACACACCTAACACCCTGTGCTGTCCAGATAAAGGAAAAAAAAAAGAAACCAAAGCCTTTGGGTTATGAATTATCAGCACAAAGTCAAAATGAGCCAGTGATTTACAAGTGTAAATTGAACCTCGTACAAGTAAAGAAAACAGGCAAGAAAGGGATGGTATCTTGGTCGCTGGGTTGTTCTTGCCTTCCCCATCAATACAATCTGATCCCTCTTTGCTGAACCTGTCCTTCTTCCATCACTTTCAGGCAGTGGTTCACCCTGTTTCCATGCTTTCATCTTTCTGCTCCCCTCATGCTTATGGACCCCTTCTTAAACCTTCCCGCACAGAAACTAGCCATGTTTTCCAAGAAAAGCAAGCATTGCTGGGAAGCAACCTCTCTACCTCCTCCAGGTTCAGCAATGCATTCCAGCCTTCCCTGCTCATGCTCATGTCTCTCCTCCCTCTTCCCATCCTCCTCCTCTTCCTCAAAGAGTCTTTGCTCCTCAGACCAGAAAAACCATTAAGCACAGAGCCTGATCTCTACATAACCATCGATTACTGATTAACCACAGACCATTGGTTTTGACCTAGCAAGCCCTGCACAGAACCCAGTAACAAGCAGATGGCGAAGAAAAAGATCTAGCAAAGCACTTAAGCACATGGCTATCTTTAGGAATGTGAATTAACAGACTTACTCAAGCACAAACCCAATTTCTGGCACACCAGATACAACTACATAACTGCAAGAGGTGGGTAAGTAGTTAGCCGCCCTGTTGAATTCAGGCTCTGCAGCCTATGCAGTCTTCTTTGCTGAGCAACTGAGAATGGGTAATCTGTCGAGTTGGAAACTACACACCTTTAACAAACAGTATTTTACTTCCCACTTGAATTTCTCCTCCATCAGCTTTCATCATTAGCCTGCCAACAGAGAGCACCCTCTGCCTCACCATGAGATTGTTACTTAGACTCTTTGGACCTTATCTGTTTTTTATGGAGCATTGGTCTTTTAGGTCTCACATCCAAAACTGAAGCACTAGAAATTATCATACAAACAGTCATAATAGTGATTATGGCCTAAGACCAAATTATTTATGTATTTCTCTTGGGTGAACCAATTAGGCTGAGTTGAAATTGCCAGTCCCTGCAGCTCCACAGTGAAATTCTCCATCAGTTCACTTTTCTTTCCAACTGTTTCTAGCACTACCTTCAGCATGAGGCAAATTTCCTTCCACTTGGCCGAGTAGCATTACAGTCGAGATCTGCAGACTCTCCCATGTTAGGAACGAAGCAATAAAAAGTGTTTTGACAAACGCAGACAATGTCAAGGCTCATCTCAGACATGAGTATACTCCAGTGTATGGAGTCATTGAATCAGATCCAGCCAGGCCTAGAAACAGGAGCAGAAACCCACAGGACTGGTGTTTTTGTCAAAAAGGTGCTTTCACACAAGCCAAGCTGGGATAACAGAGCAGCCTGCTGATGCCTGTGAAAGGCTCAGGAGGGTGATGGCTGCTGCCTACAGACACCAAAGAGGGCAAAGAAAATCAACCAGGGAAACACCACGGCAGAATGAGGAGGAAATGCAAATGTCTTTGGAAACACATTGATCAAATTGTCATCAGTCTCCCGGTTCAAGTAAACACTTACACAGCTCTGAGGTGCTGGGGTCCTCCAGGCTTGGGCATGCAGAGAAAGAAGAAACACTCTGCATAAAAGATTTTGGAGGCTTCAGATGTTTCCATGCAAGTGGTGCGGTATTTATTGGCATGGTACCAGCACGGGAATAGGATTATTGGATTCTAAAGGCTTTTTCCCTGGAGTGGTCTTTATCCTCTTAAAAGAAGATAGAGCAATTAATTTATTTTTTTTTTCCTGAAGAGAATTAATTGTCTGTGAAGGGTCACACCAGTGGCCAGATGCACCGCAAGAGATTTTCATCTTCTTAAACATACCAGCCATAGCCAGTGACACAAGATTTGATTCAGTGGTCAGCAGTCTGATTTATCAATCTTTTATCCTTAGCTACAGACTAAAAATTTACCAATCCCAAATAAGTTTAATTTCAAAATCCAATAGGAGCTGATGGAATGGAAATTTCTTTGAAAGTATTTCTGTGAAGCCCTTTAACACCAAGATGATGCTGATGCATAAGAATCAAAACCTGTAAGTGACTGGACATACTGTTCTAGTCTATATACACGGAAATGCTTTTTATAAATTTTGCAAAGTTCTGCTAACAGTACCCTGCTATAATTCCCATGACAATAGGAAGAAGCGCTTACCTAGTGCATGTCAGTACAAGAGATGATATTTTCACCAAATGTCACAGCATAGGGGAAACATGTAATACTGTCAGAAGAACATATTATGAAAATGTGATTAAAAGAGTGTGATAGAAGAATGCAAGATCCAGATTTCCCTAAATGTCTGAGCAGGAGAGAGGAGCCCAGCGTCTCACTGAGCACAGCACCTTGCAGGATCAGCTGCATCATAAGCAGAGCTGATGTAGCCTCTGCCTTGAAATCAGGAGTTGATTCAAGGCAGGTAGTATATCTTGGAGAACAGAAGTAGTAGCTCAGAATGACTAAAGATGAAAGGCAGGAGAAAATAACAACTGCACTTGCAGAAATTTTTTCCAAGGAGGACCTGGAGATGCTGGTCATTGTCAGAGACAGGACACTGGATTCAATGGACCTTCAGTGACCCAGTGTGCATGTCCCAAGCTAAGGCCAGGACTAGGAACGAGAGCAAGCTGAGGACGGAAGAAGTGGTGCAAGACCAAGGGCTCACTCAGCCCTAGGCTCTGCCTCCAGCATGGGGCAAAGCAGATTTGCAGGGAAGAGCGCACACACACGTGGGGCAGCACAGGGATCCCTCCTCCGTGCACGCTCCCATTCTCCCCAACCCCTGTTCCAGAGCACCGGTGACACCTTTGCATTTGCCTGTCCTGGAAGCACCCCTGAAAATTTTACTTTTAAGAAATTCTTTCATTTGACTCAATACATCCTCTGTCTAGACAACCCCAAAGTTGCACTGTACTGCTTGTACAGACACACAGTCATATGAATTGCGTTTTGTACATGTCAGAAAAGGGTCACACACAGCTGGTGAACAGAGAGGCTATTTCTGCCTATGAAATCCAAACTAATTAATTTCTTTGGCATAAATGAACAAATAGTCATTCTAGCCCATGTACTGGCATCATGATTCAGTGAAACTTGGTGTCTAAGGCCAGTTACTGGTAGCAAGTATCAGGCACACTTTTACACATCACATATGGACAATAACTTTTTGATGCAAGAATGCACCATAATTTAGCAACAGTTATATTAATAGCACGGTTTGGTGAGAATTTAATGCTGTGGCAGGCAGCACTGCATACTTAACTGGGCTGGGCATTGCTGCATCGGTCCATCAGTGCTGGGAGAGCAGCTTTCAGTGAGTGCAGAGCTCAGTCACTAACGAAAGATCTTCTGAGTCTGCACAACCAGATGACACCACTTGCATTTTTGCTATCTTTCAGCCACTTGTGAACAGGTACACTCACACAGACCCTGAGAGGTTCATTTCTCCTGACAAGGGTACGTGGAAGGAGAGGTCCTGGCTTGGATGGGCACACGTTCCCCCAGTCAAAATGCTTTATTTTCTTCGGGACAGGCCAGGCAAGGTCTGGAGGAGCTTCTGCTGCTCAGTGTTTGGCCAAAGAGAAGTGACGGATGAGCAAAATCCAAGGGCTAGATTCTGCTCACAGTGTAAAACCAGACTGACTCCACAGGTGGCCGCAAGTTAGGCTGGTAAAATTGAGAGTAGAGTAGGGCTAGAGGTAAGGATTTCCAGACTGAGCCCAACAACAACAGTTCTGCTTATACTGTTTGGAGAAACAAATGGAGACTTTGAAGTACAAAGCAATCTCACTTTTAGCTCTGATACGGATGGAAAAGCCAATTTAATTTTATTAAAGGTGTCAAACTTTTTAATAACCCAGACACCTACAGGGATAACAAAATCATATCCTCTGCATGGTAAATTGCATATTCAGCAGCTGTGATACCAATTAGACGTTGAAATGACGAAGTGCTATCTCACGCCAGCAGAGACATACTGTACAGAGCCGGTGTTTAGTTTTATCATATAAGCAATGTTTAGCTGTCATCTGTCATACAGGCTTAGGGGAAAGGGCCTTCACAGCTGGAACAGCTGGAATTGCAAGATTAGCACAATAAATTGTTATACTTTTACCAGATCATCTACTCAGTTTACATCCAAATTTACCTCCAGCTCCAACTGTCTTACACCAGAGTAAACACACTCTGTTTTTGTCAAGCTATAGCTTTATGAATGAAGAGGAATTAGCTTTCAGCATTACAGCCCAAGGTTTGTACAGTTTAAACTATTTTGGTGAATATTTTGGAGACAGGTATTAAGAAAGCTGCAAAGATTAAGTCCCTGTACCAACATATTCTCTCTACCTTTCTTTTTAAAGACACTTATTACTTACAGAATTATAACAGGAACGACACTAGACAAACTAAAGAAAATACAATTATATACAGCATTAAGTATCAGTTAAGAGAACGTATTGTTTTAAAAAACAACATAGATACCTTATCCTAATGGTTTAAATCAAAACGCCAAAATCTTTGCTAACATAAGGAACTCTCTGAAATGTTTCTCAAAAGAATATACTGCTCCATTAGTGGTGTGTTATTATTCTCTAAGGCCCTGTCTATACAAGAAACTTCTGTTACTAACTATAGCTGTGTAATAAATTCAGTACATATTCAATTATTCCAGTAGTTTATACCTTTAGTAGAAGTAAAAGATGGTCAAAGCCCTTTTAATTGGAATCACTGTTTCCAGACTACAGGTTACACACTTCTGCTAAAAAATAACAACACTTAGCAAAGACAAGATAAACTGCTTAGTGTAAACCAGCAATGTTTACCTCCTTAAAGCAACAGCCAAATCAATCATCAGAACAGATATTTAACTGAAGGCATCATTTTTTTAACACAGGGGCCTATCAGCAGCCTTTGCAGCATCAGCATCTGAACTACAGCGTACACATATCCATAATGTAAACACCACTTAAAATTGTCAGAGTTTTCATATTTCCTTGGGCTTTTATGGGCAACATGGAAAATATTTTTATATAGCCCTTCTTGCCAGTGTTAGGAACAATACTTCAGCTTACCAGAACTCAAGGTACTTTATAAAGCACATAATTTATTTTTCCACTGGTCATTCTGTCTTGTTACAGTCTTCATTTTTCTCAGTCTGGGCAATAACAGACTAATCCCTCTTAAGTTTATTCCTACCCAGGTTCACTTGCAGGCTCTCCTGACGCCGATGCGGATACAGTTTTGGATTATGTACGCATCCCCGATAGCACATTATGTGCCAGATTTTGTCCTGTCTGTTCATCTGCAGTAATGCTTTAGCTCCACGAGCAGTCCTGCTAAGGCAAAGGGGTCCAGGTGAAAGCAACAGGTACACCGACGAGCAATGCTGATAAAAGATATGTAACGCGCACAGCAAGTGTGCAATTTCATAATTCAACACCTCATCGAGACCCGGTGAAGTCTGAAATGCCGATTCCTCGGAGACCTTATTTTACCTGGCACCTGGCTGTTCTGACTCACTCGGTATTCGCCATTCGACCGCACAGCCCGAAAGCCCCCGCGCGCTGCCAGCGCAGGCAGCAGCAGGGCAGGGCAGGGGAGATGCTGCCTTCCTGCCCCCGGGCAGGCAGGGCCGGGGCAGGTGCCAGCACAGGCTCATGGGCACAAATTCTCCGCTCCTTACAATCAAATGCAAAGAGAGGGAAAAAAGCCACTGCGTTCACGAGGCCAAGACGAGCTTTGGCTTGCTTCCAAGTGCTGTCTCCAGCGGCCTTATCATCATAAGCAAGACAGACAGACCGGGAGGACAGACAAACCTTCAAAGCACAAGGAGCCGCCTTTGGGCTGCGGGCTAACTTTCGGGTACTTATCGCATCTGGAAAAATATGTTCCTCCAGAGGTGCTAAGGCAAAGCAGGGATTAATTAAAATGGCAAGAGATGAGTTATTTATTAAACTGTTTTCACATTTTTAGCCGTGTTAGAGAGCTTCCTGCGGCTGCCATAGAGACAACAGCTACAGACAATAAAACTTTATGAGCAATTTAAATTCTCTCCTCCCTTAGGAGATGCGGAAAAACAATGACAACTGACTGCAGGTCGTGTGTATCTTGCCTTCATTAAGTAGGACTCTGTTTAAACACATATTATTCTTTTCCATCAGATAGTCACAGACTTCCACAGAGAGGGTAAATAGTTTATAGCTTCCACTTTCAACAATACACTATAAAAATACACTGCAGTCATATTTGATTATCCCATTTTGTTTAGTACGAAGCACTCTCAGCAGATCCGTCTGCTTATTTGCATGTGTCAGAATAGCAACAGAAATGGATTCCCGTGGGCAATGGAAAGTAGGTTTTGCACTTGGAAAATACAATAGTAATAACCACATGGTAAAACTGCAGATGCATGTGATAAATTAGATTTATCATCAGTCTTATACCATTCACACCTGAAATTTGCCCATAAATCCACCTCATTTGAGGCTTATTTAATGTTTCTTCTAAAGGTGCCCTGGAGCTAGAGATTCAATTTACCTAAGAACTGACAGGGGTAAAGAAACAAAAACATGTTCCCTTCCTTCCCTACAAAATGTGCAACTTCCTTGTCAAATATACACTAGCTTGAGTCCCGAGATGGGTACATTTCCATCCATGATCAGTTTGTATTTGGACTTTTGATGCTTTGCAAACATGAAGCAATAAGAAGCTAGGAAGGGGATCTGGAAAAAGGAAAGACTTCCCAAATATCTAATATAATATACAGCACTGCCAGTTAATTCCACTAGCATCTGTATACATATTTATGACTGAAGTATATCTTTATACTGTTTCTAATTCAGGTAACTTTAATACATGTACCTTTAATACATGTGCATTTAAAATTTTCCCAGTTTGCAAGGTCTTACTAGTTTTTCACATATTTTATCTTCCCAAGAGGTGGTGAAGCTTTGCTTTTAACAGGTGCCTCTCAGTGTGCCAATCTAAATACAATTATCCGTGGTTTTCCAAGCCTGTGCTGGTAAAGACTAAGGCTACTTTGAAATACTACATGAATGAAAATACAGATAGATGGGAAAAAGAGCGTGAATGAAGTAATAAACAATAAAGGGGTTTGGTTGCTGACTATACTAGTAACAAATGGGACTAAGGAAAATGAACAGATCATTCCTCACGTTACCCCACTGGAAATACAGAGCAGAGGCGATATCCTGAAATCGTAATTTCTTTGCAGTCCCATTTTTCCATACTTTTAGAGCACATCTTTGAATGCTTTGAAAGAAAAGACACTAGATGCTTGGACTAGATGATCTTCATAGGTCCTTTCCAATCTCAACCATTCTGTGATCCTTTGCTACAGTATCGCTGCCAAAAAAATGAGGCAATTTTCAAAAAGGCATCAGCACCATACAGCAGGTAAACCTGGAATTCCCCACCAAAAGGTACAGGAAAATGCTGAAGACATGCATTATGCTTTAACTTACACATCACTGAGGAAAGCTGCCACCCTTGCTGTCCAGCGGTGAGTCCACAGAAAGTGTACATGAACATTTCTTAGTCTATGCCAGGCTCATTAGCCAAGTGCTTGAAAGAAGCAGGCTAATGTGAGACAACACCATTTGGTTCCCATGAGCTGCCATCCTTCCTCCAGGGCTCTGAAGACCCCAGGATTTAAACAGCTGGTCCTTTCCTTTTCTTTTTTGATGCTTTATCATAGCAGCAAGGCAGCAGATTGCTTATATTCAATTTTTCTCGGACTCTTTTTAAAGTGTGAATGAGCATGTGTGTATGTTGAAGTGATAACATAAGGCTAAGCTACATTTCTAGTAAATATTACCTTAAATTATCCTGGAATGTAAAAGTGCACTTGTGCAAAACTAGCTGCCCAAAAAGGGAAGCAGAGCTGTAAACCATCCTGCCTCCAAGTTGAGCATGTCGGCAGGAGAGTCACTGTATAAGGGCATGTTTCCAGGTCACTTAAGCCTGCATCTGTGCTAGAGCTCATGCCCTAAAACACAGAACATGCGTGCACTCGATTGCAACAACCTCTCCTATGCCAGCCTTTACACTGTGGCAGGAAAGCAGCTGAGACCTTGTGGTCAGAGGAGCACCAGATTCCAGGGTGAATTTAAGCCTTTTCATCTCTATAACGGGGGTAGATGCGGGGAGAGCAAGGGATGACCTCCCACCTGTGACCAAGAGTGCGAGCACTGTGAACCGCATCACTGAAGCCACCTTCAGGGGGGATTTAAGCCAGGCTCTCATTTTGACTCATTCCAGCAGTGACAGCCAAGACATGGTCCAAACTCAGTTCCTGACCTCCTCTCGGCTGAGATGCAGCAGATCATGCAAGCTATTTTTACCTGTTTCAGAACAAAATCAAGTGGGCAAAGAAGCTGCTTACAGAGCTCTGCTTCTGAACACACAGCACGGGCAGTTGGACCCAGGAACACCTGTGACAGCCACATAAACCTGTGCATTGCCAGCAGTAATGACATGTGTGTAACTGTAATGACATGTGTGTAACATGTGTGTAACTGTAATGTAAGGCTGATGCTATGGGTAAAGCCATAAGCAGAAGGAAATGAAAAATTAAGGTACAAACCAGATGTTTCTCTTTCATCCACAGGCACAATTTAGTGATGCTGGAGTGTTGTGCAATGCCTGCGATGCTGACAGAGAGGGAGGCAGGACTGAGCTGGGCAACAAGGCTGATGGCATCCCTGAATCGGGTGACACTGCTGTATAACCTCTGGCAAATCATTTAACTCTCCTAGGCTTTGGGCCCCCTTTTTTTCAAGTCTCCCTTTATTAAATCTGTAAGACAGGAACAGTGTCACTAGATTTGGTCATTGCCCTGATTTACTGGGTCCCTAATTTTGGCTGGAACTGCTACTGTAATGCAGATAAGCAAAACAAAAGTGTTAAGTTTTGGAAGCTGTGACTTTTGGGGACATAAATGCACACTGCATTCCCCTGCAGAGCTGGGATCCTGCAGTGACACAAGACTTACTGCTGCATGCCTTGCCTTCAGGCAAGTCTGACTTTGGAAGTGAAGTTACATTATTGGGAGTGGGGAGGGAATAATTCTGCAATAAGCAGAAAGACAGCCACCAGAAATTATAAAGCTTTTGGTCAGATTCTTGGGTGAAATACACATAAAAGCAAATGGAGGCAGTGCAGAGGTGCAGTATGACCCTGCAATCCTACAGTCATCGGGAAAACAGGGAGGCTTAAGAACAAGGAACATATTTGGGGTTGGGAGGGAATAAATCACTGAACTGGAATCTGAAATGCTAGGCTCTTCTGTTCAACACACCACTCCAGCATCTCCAGCCTCCATCAGATGCCCTGCATGCCATACCAGGCTGAATTCAACCATATGTTTGTAGCTAAGCTATGAAATTCATTTGTCAAGTCCCAGGAGTTTTTGGCAAGTTGTCCCGTACTATATGTGTGGTCTGCTACACTAAAACAGGCGTGCAGAGCATTGCGGTGGGTATGTCTATAGGATCCAGAGGCAACACAGCCAACGATTTTCCTGTTCTGACTTTTAGTGCTGTGTAATAATGAACGGAGATAGAAAGGACTCAAGTCAAAGACGTTTCGGCACAGTTGCTAGGCTTAAAGCCTGCTGAAGGCTGCTGGAACGAGCTATAAATACGTATCTGAGCTCCACGCCAACTGTGTAAACTCAGAAGCTGCCTACTTCATTCAGGGACTTTATACCCACCAGAGAGTCCGGAGCCTGTTAGACTAGAGGCAAGTCAGTGGCTGGCAAGAGTCACATTTTCCTTGTGAAAGGGGATGTGGAAGATGCTAGGACAACGCAGGGGTGGATGATGGATAGGAAATTATTTCTCGGGTGTTTTGAAAGGAAACACATAATCCAGAGTTATGGGCCCTCATTAATCACGCGGAGGAGTCCCGAGGTGCCAAATCTCACAAGAACAGCTGGAGGACTTGGAGTCATTCGTAAGCTCTTCCTAACTGAACCCTTGCCGTGACATTTGCCCAAATTCTAGATCCCAATTCAAATATCACCACCTTGACCTATGAACAGCTGCCTAGTGGCTCCAACTCAAGCCGATTCACAACAAAAGATAAATCTTTCTGCTCCTAAAAGAAAGCAAAAATCTGCCAAGAAATTCTTTAACTCCTCTGCCTTGTGCAATCTTGGGCCAGTAGTTTTTGCAGCAAGAAGAGGTCAGTCCCATTTCTTCACCTCCTGAACGCACATCCC
Organism: Ciconia boyciana; assembly: GCF_034638445.1. Taxonomy (NCBI): domain Eukaryota; kingdom Metazoa; phylum Chordata; class Aves; order Ciconiiformes; family Ciconiidae; genus Ciconia; species Ciconia boyciana. The sequence goes on along the minus strand of NC_132941.1, from coordinate 52,839,470 downwards.
TCTTCCCTGCCGTGTAGGTTGCTACAGGCAGTGCTGCCACCACATTTTTAAATACAGCAAGCAGTGCAGACAGGAGGCAAAACTGTCAGAAACAGGCTTCATTACAGTTTTTGATATATAGTGTGAAGATGTCATTTTAACAGAGATTATCAGACTGCATAACAGGAAAAAGCCAGGATCTCTCTCAGCCTGGCAAGATCACCTTATCTTCAGAAGGCACTTCAGCTCATGAAGGTCAGCAGGTACCATCTAACGTTCTCCTTGGTGAAAACAAGACCCATGAAACTACTGTTACATGGACAAGTGCTGTGATTTGCCCCCCAGTGACAATGCAAAGCCAACTCTAAGGCTGCATGTTGACACCGCTGGTCCCGCAGCAACCTAGCTGCCCCTTAAGTTGGGTCCTTGGAGACTCTTTTCAGTTCTTCTAAGATGTATAAACTCAGATAGCCCAAACCTTGACAGCCTGCACATCTGGAGCTAGATTGAGTCCTCATGAATGCCAAACTATCTTAATTTCAGCTGAGGATGGCAGAAGACACAGGCACTCAGCAGTCCTCATCCTCCAACCCCAACTATATATCCAACCTTCAGGCTCCAGAGGACAAATCAAACTCGTCTGTGAAAGCAACACCCTGGCAAAACCAGCTGCAGCTTCTCCCAGGTAGTTTGGAAGATATCCATGTTTCAAATCTGCCCACTAAACCAGCCAGAAAATCATAATGGTGCCATCCAGGAAGGATTTAGCCATAACACGTAAAATGCATTTCCCCACTTTAGCATGGGGAAACCAGCAGATGAGATAAAAAGAAAGTTTTACAAAGTATATGCCACACTCCAGACTATGCTCTGATAGAGCAACACCTCTGAACAGAAATCCACTTATTTACAGATGGCTTCTAGTGCTATCCTGTAGCGGTTGTTTCCCACCTCCCACTCATATTTACGTGCTAAGTTTCAAACACCCACTGATCCAGGCTGAGGTCGCGAGATGCTCTGGGAGGAACAGCAGCCGTTTCCCTGTGCCTGTCCCAGCACAGCGAGGGGGACAGGCAGCGTCAGGCTGGCCCTTCACCAGGGACGGCTCAGCGTCACCCCTGCACGTCTGGACCCAGGTACTCACCTAAGAGCTGCACTCCGCGGGTGAGTCCGTAGACGTCGATCAAAGCCCAGAGGGGCTCTGCCGTCCTCACCCCGCTGAAGAAGAGCATCGCAGCAGAGTCGTTCACCCGATAGAAAACCCGTCCCTTCTTGTCCACCCAGAAGGCTATGATGTTTCCCTCGTTCGCAAACTCTTCTGGCAGAGCCTTGGCCCAAAAACCGCTTTGGGAAACCAAGTCAGGGCACGCGTACTTCGGCAGAGTGTCAGGGTTAATCCTCGATGGATCCTTGGAAGTAAACCCGAGTCGAAGAGCCCCACTCCAGCAACACTGCTTTTTAGTGATCTGCAAAGGTAACAGCAGCAATAACAGCGTTTGGCACTTGAACATTTACTTACACACTACAGGCTCTACGCCATCGAGCACTGACGGCCACTGCGCAGATGAGCCCACTAGATTTAGGAAACATTTTACCCACCAAACACTCCTGTAGCTTTTTCAGCTGCAAGTAGCAATGCTCCACGCTTAGGATACAATACACATATTTTTTAAAAAAAATCAAATCAAATCTATGCGGAGAAGTGAAACGTAATTACAGCTGCATGATGACTCACTTCTATTTCTAGGGTAATTCCTTTTGGCCTAAGAATCATCCTCTCACAAAATGTGCCAAAAACGGCCATAAGAGCTTTTATCTCAGCATCTGCAGCAGCAGAGCTCTTCCCCCATGGTGCTCGGATGATGGGGTCTCTCATGACCTGAGGGAAAAGCACTGGCTCCAGAATCACAGTCACCACCATAGGGTTTTCTGGGTTTCCCAGCCAAGTAAAAGACAGTCTTACCCCTGTTTAGTTTGTCAGATTGGATGAAATCACAGCCTTGTAGCAGAGAACTTGTGTGTGGGAAAGCACAATTTAAAGTATTTAACTCTATTAAATACACAAGTAGGAGGCAACAATAGATGTTGTCTTATGATTGGGGAAAACCTATTTATTTCAGCTGTGAGTGGTGTTTTTCCAGATATGTTGTGCACATCTACGCCCCAGCTGTCAGGATGCAGTTACTCAGCGTGTCTGGGGTCAGGAACATCTGCTATAGTTTTTGGGACAGTGCATGTGTCATATCCACCCTTCTGCACCTGAGAGACAGCAGGACGAAGGATCACAGATGCCTCCAGAGTCATCAGCTTCTTCTCATACGAACTGAGCCCTGGACTGAAGGGGATCTGAGGGGAGCAGGCAGCAGGTCCTAAACACATGCAGCACATCCAAAACACTACCCAGTTACAAGGTCTCTTTCTTCCCATGGAAGCAGGGAGTCTCCCAGGGTTAGTATGGTCCCCAGATGGAGAATGATGCCTTTGGAGAATTTTTTCTCCAATTTGGTGTTTGAGTATCAACCTGCTTGAAATTGTTCCTCTCAAAGGGATTCAGCCTGTCAGCATCCAGACTACGAAACAAAAGACCTAAGGATGCTGGATCCAATCCTGATGTGGGGCCAGGACAGTTCCTGCATGCCAGCTGACACATAACTGGTGTTTCTGTTCATGCACTGAACCTGTAGGAAACATGAGAGCACTTGAGATAGCCCTCTTCCATCAAAGCCTTGGCAGCCTCAAGCAATTTCTCTTGGCTGCAGGACAAGAGCAGAAACATGGATAGGTACCACCTACCAGATGTCTCACAAAACTTGCTACCTTACTGTCATTTCTTGCTCTGCCAAAGGGCTAATGGCTCAGATGAGTGGCAATGCCAGAGACTGAACTGTCCAGGACTGCAAGACTTTGTCCTCAAAAGCCTGGCAGCAGCCCCTTGTGTCCCAGCTTGGAAGCACAGGATTTTCACCAAGGGATTCTCCAAGACATTTTCTTTGGACTTCTGAATTCTCTTCTAATCACATTTGTAAATATTGCATTTCCCTTTCACATGTTCCTCTCCAAGTCAAATCCAGAACGTGTGCCCTTGGGGGCACAACAATCTCACAACAAAGACATTGTTCAAAGGCCTAGGGATTTCTGTTTTATAATTAAAGTGTCAGAGAAAATAACTCAGAGCTTCAGAAAAGTTATCAACACACAGTTCCTCAGTTAAGCGAGTCCTGCTCTTTATCCCTACTCAGTCCAGCCAAGCTCCTAAACTGTTTACATGAAACACTTGAGCACTGACCTCAGTCCCAGGAACCATGGGAAGCTCCTGCGTGCGGGATGGACAGTGGGGCGGCACTAAAAAGGGCTGAAGCAGATTTGCTACTTTGCAGATTTGCCTGGCCAGGATGGGATGGGACCATGCATGGGCCCAGTGGAAGAGGGATAGATGGGGCATGCACGTGACAAAACGGGGACTATACGCACACTCCAAGTAGAAGCCTGGATTATTTATTGCAGCAAATTTACTGCAAGCCCTAAAAGCTTTTGGGTCTGAGATAAATACGGCCTCATTGTTATTTGTACAATTTACTCTTTCACAGTCTCTTGCCAATACTTCACAGCAATCACAGGCCGCATGAAGTAAATATTCATATGGTAATCAAGGCTGCACATGTTCCATGTATTAATCAGCACCTATAAACAGTTCTCAATACAGTCTGACCACAGGCAAACTAATATCCAAATTAAAATCTAGTATAAAGCCTGCCAAGAATTAGACACAGCTGGACAAAGGGTACACAGTTTTGCTTAAAAAGGCAATGGATAATGATGGATCAAATTCTCTCTTCAACAGCCACTGCTAGCAGAAAAGCTTGGGAGGTCCACCGGGTACCAGAAGGGCAGGAAAAGATACAATCTACATCCAAACTGCTAAGCCATGGCTGCTTCCACAGACTCAGCCTCCTGCCCTTTACTGCCTTGTGCCTTGTGTCACCTTTGACAACCTCACTCCATTCCCCAGCAGTGCCCTGACTCACATGGAAGAAATCATACTGGGACATGTATCTCGGAGGCGAAGAAAGAGGAAATCTGGCTGCTTGATGGCATTCCCAAAGTGGCAAAGAAATCTCAGAATAAAACCCAAGACACAATATCTAATAAGCAGAATGAAATCTCCTGACTTCTTTCCTCTAGTTTTCCAAAGGGAGTTTAGACTTTATAGGACCTGAATGATTGGGTTCATGGTTAGTCTTTAGCTGGTGAGAAGGTTTAAGATGCCATTTTCCACAGGCACACACAAGAACAAGGCAATTGCAGGAGGAACTTATCAGAAAAGCAAAGATGTTTTCACATTTTCATCCATCCCTAGAGAACAAGTTCTGCTGAAGCCTGTTGATTACTCCCATGAGACCTTCCCATTGGACTCAGCAGGAGCTCTGCTCATAAATCACTTGTGCAGATTTTCATGCATATTCTTCACATATGTTATGCAAGCTAAAATCCTAAAATATACAGTAATAAACAAGTGTGAATTTCCAGAGATAGCTACATTGTTTCAGAATGAGGAAGAAATAACCCAGAACCTTTGCCTAAACCACTAAACCCACTCAAATCTTTGATGATGTTTTCAAAAATGAAATGCTGCTTTCATCTCCTCCCAAATAATTTTCGCAGTTGTTTGTCCAAACTGCTGGCCAACGTGGAAAAAAAATCCCATTAGGCAACGTGAGTGAGTCCTGCTGGGTTTCTAGCCTGAATGGAAGCAGTAAGAGCTCCACAGGAAACATAACAAACCTGTAGGAGGGATTTTCTACCTACGGGCCTGAGCCTGAAGTCACTCTATATCTGAAGTCACTCTGAAATCTCTCTATATTTTCAAAAGGAGGCATCTTCCTCATTTCTTGCTCCTTTGCTGGCTGTAAGGGAAGGCTGATACGCTGCAGTAGGTCCCAGCACTCTGGGACCTCTAGCAACGGGCAACAGCAGGATCATTCAGACTCAGTAGCTATATGCAGATAAACCTCCTGGAAAACTCCTTGTGTGTAAATGAAGGATTTACAGGCAGATCTTTCATGTGTGCAACGAACTAAAGTAGCCAAAGAAGACGACCTACTTTGTGCCAATGGAAGGCAAGAAATCAGCAAAGAACAGAAAAATGCAGTCCCACAAACTAGAGGGCATAAAGATTGGAAAATATCTGTGGATGAAGTTTAAAGGGCCCCAAGCTCCTTCAAGACGCTGGGAGCCTAAAAAATGCTTCAGTTCCTACGGGGACTGATGAATTTCTTCATCGGGAAGCAGCTCCCGGTGCACATGGAGGCATGCTGTCTTAGAGGAGCTGAACTTCCCACACCAGCTGCAGCACAAGGGGTACCAACTCCATCCTCCTGGCTACCACAGACACAAAGGAAGTGAAATCAGCCTCTGCCAGCAAGAAAAATGTGATGCCTGCAATGTTCTCTCCTCTGACCTTAATGCTATCAGGTGACTGATTCAACAAAGCAGTCAGCAGACTGCCAGAAAGATCCTCTTCTTAGACTGTGGGCAACTGTGCCCACACTGACTGTTCCCTTCATCCTTTCAGCCAAACCCTTTTATCTTCCCTGCCAAGCACACGAGCAAGTACCTTCACTTCCAGGTCCTTTTCACCTCTTATCTCTTGGCTGTGGAGAGGCTGACTCCCACCCTCCATGAGACCAGCCCTCATTGCTGCCTTGTTTACAGGAAGAAAAGTGCTCGTTGTGGAACTTTGTGGCTCGTTGTGGTGCAAGCACCAAAGCCTGGTACACCCCAACATGCATTCACAGCAGCTCCCATGGCAATAAGGGAAGGTACCATTTACTCACCTTAAGCCTGACTTGTTCATAAATAACGATGGGTCTGTTGCTGAAGGTAATGGCATTGCAGAAGCTAGCCTGGCGCTTCACTGCCTTCTGCGTCGTGTCCATGATGATCTGGGATCCCTTCGTGTGAGGATGGAAAAGCAGAGGGCTGATGGACAGAGCTCCACACTGTGGGATGGGGAGACAGTGCTTCTGCTTGTGGTGGCATCGGTGGGAGGAAGCTGAAAATGACCCACCTATGGAATCTGAAAGCAGAATGGGGAAAAAAGGGTTTCAAATCTGCTGTGAGTAATAAGTAAAAAACTTTCAATGCAAAAAAAGCAGGGGTACTTCAGAAGGGAACTATAGATCAAAATAAAAGTTAGTCAACTCCACTCTGTAAATCACTCAGGGTTTCTAGAGCATCTTGAACAATAAAAGGCTACGAGGATACCGAAGGCTCCCATCTGGACAGTCTGATAGTACAGAGCACGACATGGTGACCACAGCTCAGCACTGAAATAACAGGCCATCTTGAGGCCACACATCAGAAAAGAAGGCAAGAACTGGTTCCAAAACTGGAGCAAAGCACGTGTGAAGTTGCTGTATCAAAGCTGTCACACTTAGGGAAAAATCTTCCACTTCCAGAGGACTCCCACACAACTTGACCATTCCTTTCACTCCTTTGCAACAGCAACTCCATTGATCCTTGCCTCCATGCGTCTTTGGATGCTGTTCTTTCCACCCGTGCTAAGTGCCAGCTCAGACACATACATTGCTAATTTCTACTCAAGCACCGCTCAGCAATAACCCACCTGGATTCCTCCACCAACCACCATCCATTCTCCTCCCTCCTCCACTGATGGGAACCTCAGCTGAGATCCCACTTGTCATGAGGGCATTGATCATCATGCTATGATTACAGCGAGGAAAGCAAAGAGGGAGAAAGGCTATGAAGCAGGGAGGAGATTACGTCTTTCTCTAACCAAGGCCCTACACAAAGAATCAATGCATGATCAACATAGTCACGACAGCAGCTTTGTTCATGAACGAATGGATGCGTGAGTTTCCTTTCAACAGGGAGCCTGCAGCAGTACAAGCACAAAACAATCATTATACTGAACACAAGTCATCTGCTTCCTTTTCCTTGTGTGCACATAGACACTACATTATGCACATATGTTTGGGAGGAAATACTTGTAGATTTGGAAACAGAGTATCAACAGAATAAAGGATTATTCTGTGATAGACTCAGGGATGCAACAAAAGCAAATATGACCTTAACAATGTGCCAGTTTGCGCTGTAAAGATGCATGACTAAACAGTGTGGTTAAAAACTGCATTCCTCAAACACACAAACTATAGAAACTAAGTACATACATTATTCACACAAATTAATTGCTGACAGTTATGTCTTTATATAGCTACTATAAAATAATGCTTACCCCTCTAATGTAACTCTTGGCTTTGTAATAAAAAGCCTGCACCCTATTCCTCCCAGCCTTTGGGGTAGTTTTAGCTTGTAGCTACGCAAAGTTGTAATGGCACATCATCAAGGTGAGCTTGAATAACTACCAACAGAACTTAAAATCCTGGTTTCTGATGAGAACATTTTAATTCAACTTCAGCATCAGTCACACCGGCCTGCTCCTCTCATCTCCTTGCTGTTTTTTTTCTCCCATTTTCAGCAACAGTGCTATCCCTTCAGAACAGAGCAGGGAAGCCAGACAAACAAGGCTGTTACCTTTAAACACTTTCGCTAATGCTTTAAGGGAGAGATGAACCAACTGGGAGTTATTTGATGCTAAAAACTATGTGGAATATAAGTCATCTTCCTTCTAATCTTACTGGATAACTTGGCTGGGATTAATAGCTGCCGCACCTCTCCATAGGACATTGCGCCGTTTTAAAATGTGGTAATGGAGTCACCAAAACTGCCCACAGCTTTCAAAAGAGGCTCTGATAACAACACTGCGTATGTCCAGAGCATCTGCTGGAGCAGCGTTACGGAGCCGTAGGGTCCTGCCTGACCCCGGGGGAAGGATGTTAGAGGAATGCTTATTTGCTGTGACAGTCCGGCACCACCATGTGAGAATGGGTCAAACCCAGGCCAGACCAACGCCTGCAGGACAAGTGCCCCCCATGCAGACAGCCAAAATGCAGGGCAACCATGCTCTACAGGAACAGGAGAAACCACCCCAGGATCAGCTTCCACAGGCAGATGATGCAAATGGGGAGGAGACCCCCTTCTTTCTCCCAAATGCTCTTACACAGCAATGACTCCGACATGATGAATAAGCTCAGGTAAGGACCAGAAAATGTCTTAATTTTTAAAAAGTGCAACTATTTAATAATGGGGTTTTGTACCTTACAAATGCTTGGTTGGAGAAGTTACAAAACAATGGGTCAAATGGGCCTTTGCTCAACTTCTTCAAGGCAGCATGTCCACTCCGAAAGGAGGAGACACCATGCAACTTCAGATGGCAACACAAACACCTACGACTGGACTTAGACAAGGAAAGGGACACTTTAGCAACACAATGATACATTGCTGTCCTTCCTTGGCCGGCTACAAATAAAATAAATCATCTGCTTAAAGTTTTTGTTCTCACTGGGCTGGACCTGGACTTCAGCCTTCTCCCATCCCCTTGTTTAAACTACTACACATTTTGACGTCCTCAGCCTTTGCTACCAGCAATACTGGTACAATACAGCTGGGGCCCTTGCAGTAGGTTTCAAATTTTTTTTCTTTATGTAAAAGAGTTGAGTGAAAATCACAAACCCAGAGTTTCAGCTGGCAAAATAAGCAGAAGTCCTCCTGATTTCACAGCAACCATGCAAGACTCCATTAACCCAGAGTCTGTCCCAGACTCCTCCTCTCCCACAACCTGACTTATCCGTCACCTACAAAGGCAAAGTGAAGTAATTGCTTGAAATAAGAATTGCAAACAAATAAGTATTTGAAAGAAGGCTGAAATCTGAGAGCGTGTTCAAGGGCACTGCAGGTTTCCCACTCCACAACACAACACAACTTCCCCCTGACAACACGCCAGGACTACGCAAACTGGTATCTTGTGACAAAAGTCACAAGAGCAAATTCATGCCTGTTTGAAAACAGCCTCTGTGTCAAAGGGCTGCAAATCTAGAGAAGCACTATGGACCCCTGTACAGCTTTCCAGGTTTCACGCTGGGGGTCACAAAGAACAGCATCTGCTCACTCTTACGGTTTTAAAGATTGGATAGACCTCAGTTTTCAATTCATGCACAATAATAGGTGCTGTTGAACCATTTCATTCAGTACTGGGTTTGAACTCTGAACACAGCCTGCCCCTAATACCATGAGCCCCGCCAAGAGAGCAGCAAAAGTGGTAATGTACCACTTGCTCCCCTGAGCCACAAGTACATGGATGGATCTTCTGAAACCTTTAGCAAGCCAAGGTGAAGGAGACGTTACGTGAACCACAATGTGAAGCACTCTGCACCGCTCTGCCTTCAGCGTCCCACTCCTAAGAGCATCCTTTTTGGAGCCCTGTTTGAGAAAGCAGAATATTGCCCCAAAGGTGACACACATCTCCCTCCACGTGCATTAGCTGTCCCTGGTCTCCTGGATCCCAAGGCCTGAGCAGCGTCCATACACTATATAAAAGGCAGCACTGGATGTTCTCAGCTTAGCAAAATGCATCCCAAAGCCTGTTAGGGGTTTTCACCAGAAGTGTTCACGCTCTGCAAACATTAGGCATAATCTTAAAGGCTTGGGATTTCTTGAATGCTGCAAGAAATGACTGGATTTGATTTTTTTAAAAATACATTTTTTCCAGTTGAAAAAATCTCGATAGGCACCTATCAGAATACTGTCAAAACTCATCTCAGACTGAAAAGTAACTGCGAAGTATTTAAGATAAACTTCTTAGAGCATGCAAAGTAAGTGGCATTCAGAATTGAAAGAAACAGAAAAGAAGACTTCAAAACAGAGCTCAGGAACTGACACGCAATAGCAACTGGGAACGACAAATCTCTGTCCACCTGGAGAGGAGGAGAGGAGAGGTCTGGGGCTGGTGACAGACGTACCTGTCCTGCAGGTTAGCGACAGGGAAAAGAGTGTACAGGGCAAAACACCACACTATGAAAGGAGAAAAGGGTTTCAAAATTATTACACTATCAAAAGAGGCTAACGGAGAGTGCTTTATCTGGCAGGTGGCCTTACTGTATATGCATTTAAAAGGAAGGTTTCTGAGAAGGAAGAAAAGGAAACCATGTGCAGGTGTGGGGAACGCAAGGGAAGCCCTGCCCCAGGGACGCACGCATGGTGCAGCAGAAAAGCCCTATCCCTGAAAGAGTACGTGCACAGCCTTTCCAAAGCTGGATGGTTACTAGCAGCACAGGGAGAAAAAACCAACTATGAGGCAAATGCTCATAAGCCTTACTGCTTTTTGAGGTGTTCCCATACTTTGGGGAATTATGACAGTGAAATACAGTGTAACTAGTTACACTGATCCTTCACATTTGCTAATAAAGTTCAAAAGGAGAAAACCGCAATGAATTCATTGTGGTAGGCTTTGCAAATGGATTCTTAAAAGCACACTTCAAGATACAGTTTACTAAAAATAAATATTAGCTTAACACCAGTGGAAACTGAAAAGGGGTTGCAAACCTTGTTTCCTCACATGCAGCCTGACCCGGGGCATGTGCACAGAAGAGAGGGAACAGTAAATTAATAGAAATGAAAAACAAGGGTTCCTTCACTGCCTTTAAAAACATGTTTGCTGTTCTTGAAGGAATAAGTAACCACGTATCTCCAGTCTATATCCAAGTCTCCCTGTGCCTGTTATGATGATAATGACCCTATCAGATTGCTGTCATGGTGAACTACTCATCTTGGCATTACAAGATGACCAGGAAACAAAGCTTTGCTCTTCCACAAAGACAGACTATAGTTTTACAGGTGTTGGGGCATTCAATTATAGAAATGCAAAGGGTTAATTCTGGAACATTAAATCCAGAACACCTGAAATTATGGAGCATCTTGGGTTAAACTTTAGTGAATTAGGGACATATCTAGGTGGATCTGAGCCAGCAGGTCAGATCTAGCACTCCCATCCAAGACTCCAAAACAAGTCAAAGCCAAAATGTAACTTATTTTCATCTGTGCTATTTTAGCAGTGATGAGATGTATCAAGAGAGTAGGTTTGCACATAGTGTAAGATTTTCCATTTAAATTGCAAACTACGAGACAAGAGGCAGGTGCAGACAGACCACATGCACATGAAAGGAGATAATACCAGTCAGGCTGGGGCTTGGAGTTGTGGGTTTTTTTAGACCAAAAAGCAAAGCTGTGTTTAAAGTAACAGATCTGAAAGACAACAAGGGTGGTTTTACAGACATCTGTGAGAAGGCCCCCCATATAAAAAGTGGGCAATAGGAGCCGGAGCTGATTGCAGGATGATCCACAATGGATCCATCTTTCAAACCTGACTGATGGGTGGTAGTGAGGGGTTAGTTTGTGAGGAGCCTTCAAAGTGAAGAAGCTGATTTATATTTTCATAGAGAAAAATAAAACTGGTGAAAGAGATGCAGAAAGTGACAGTAAGGACAGAGGGCAGGAAAACAAGTACAAGAGGAGAAATTTGGAATAAATACAAGTGTGGCAAGACTTTGTCAATAGCAGAAGAGAGAAGACTGAGGCTTGCAGAAAGGAAAGGAAACGGGAAAGGCTGTGTCCTAAAGATGAGACAGATGTAGGCAGAATCTGCAAGACTCAGGACACTGATGTGTTTGAGCGGATTTAGGAGGATGGGCTGAAACAGACTGCCATTTCCTCTGCCTCTCCGCTCACCTGGGATGCGCATTTGCCCGCCATCACATGCAAGGCAGGAGCTGAGGAGCAGATACATATCCTGTTCAACAGTCGCTCTTCATGCAGATGCCATAACCTCTGCAGGAGTGCCAGGCAGTTACCTGGGTGTGGGGCTTTTTTAGCAACATTCGCTGAACCCATCGACTTACAAGTCCCTGGTTACAACTTGGATGTGAGGCTTTACGAAGGCTTGCTTGAGGACGATGCTGACGCTATGAGTATTAGTAAGAGTCAGGAGGGTGGCAATTTTTATAAAGACTGAAAAAAGAAGGTAAAAGAGTTGAGGAGTGACAGGAGAATAAGAGCTCTCCTTCAGTTATATTAAGTCTGAGTTTTTTGTAATATTTCATTGAAAAAGCAAAAAACCCTACAGCAAAAATTTAGGTTGGCCAAAGGAGACTTAAGTACAAGAGAGGAGAGGTGAATCTGTTAACTGACTGTAGGAAGGATATGGCTGAACTAATGTTTGTGGTTGAAATTACCCAGAGAGCGATGAGAAGATGCTCCTGGGCAGAGCCTACAGGAGCCTCTGCCAAACATGGGAAGGAAGATGAGGAGGACCCTTGAAATGCAGGAGAGGGAGGAAGAGAGGACAGCAGGGCAGGACTGAGCTGGGGAGGCAAACCCTCACAAACACCATCTCCAGGAGGAACAATCCAGCTGACAGCACTGCAAGCACTCAAAAATACCAAGCACCACGAAAGTGGCTGATTATGCCCTTTTTTTTGTGAAGAAAAGATGTTATCTGAAGAGAGGTGTGTGAATATATAACTATTTCTATATGCACATAAGGCTGTCTGTCTAGAAGAAAACTCCTTCCCCTTATAAATTAATTTTTAAACTTGACATCTTCAGTAATGATGCTGTGTAATCATTAACCAACCCCTGGTCCCTAATTAGGCACTGTTTACTCAGCATCTCTCACAGTCATTCGCAGCAATTCAGTCACCGACGTGGCACGCACGGAGGACGGCCGCGAGAGCTCCGGCATCGCTCCACTTCCTGCGGGTGCAGCCCACCCTTTGCAGGCTCCCTCCTCGCCCTCTCCCCACGCAAATCCCCCCGAGCCCCCGCGGACCCTAAGTCTGCTAAGCACATAAGAACAGCAAGAGGATAAGTAAGCAGCCATATGCTCCCGTCTGCCGTGCAAGGAGAGAGGGGGTAGAGCCCCCCGCAAAGATGCTGGGCAGCGGCAGGATGAATTGCCTCACGACCCGCGTCCCCAAGGGTCCAGCCAGGTCCATGGAAAGGAGACCGAGATCCCTGCATCAGCAGCAGCCACTTCTCCCCACACTATCTGCTAGCAGCTCCTCTGATCCACAGCAGGAGCGACTTGCATGGGCCATATAAGTATTTATTTTTGAGAGCAGCAAGGCAGTTCTGACTTTATTCTCTTTGCATCTTGGTAATTCTTTATTATTATTACTAAGGCACCATAAGTTAAATGTTATGAGTAGGAAATGAGAAGATCAAAGTAAAAAATGGTGCTCTGGAAGCACCCAAGATCTCTTTCTTGATCTAGAGCGTTTTTGTTCTGCTGTGATCAGGTCAGGTCTGTCAGCAGTCTAACAAGAGATGTAAAAATGTATTTATGTCTTCTAACAAAAGAAAGCAAGATTAAGTCCAGTTCAGTTTAAGATTTAGGGATGTTTTAAAAATTCTGTTTATCCTTTTCTTGCAGATGCACAGTTGGAGAATCTTCTCCTTTGCTAATACTTGATGCTTCAGGAGGAGGAACAACAACTTGCCCAGGGTGATAGCTGATCTGTCCATGCTGCAGAAAGTGTGACAGAGGGAACTAAAAAACGCAAAATTTTACATGCTAACTCCTCTTGATAGTCCTTATCTTCTCAAAGATAAGCAGGTACACTGTTGGCCGTAAGATTATGTATACTGTATCAAATAAGTTATCTTTGCTCCTCTGACCCATTGCATTAATGAACCAGTTACCTGCACTAGCTCCTTTTCCAGGAATCGTCCACCTGGGACAATCCAGTGAACCATCCCACTTACTGTAATTCCAGTTACTCATTTTCTTAGTATAGATCAGAACTATGCACAGAACATTTTACACCTCTATTAACATTACAGAATTCCTCCTAATTTATAATCATGTAAACTAAGCCTAAGTAGATATTGTAGATATGTAACTAAGAGTGGTGCTGCTGAGATGGGGCCAACAGCACCTCCACCCTTCTCTCTAACCTCATGCGAGCGCACGGAGAGGGCAAGTTCAGCTTCTGCTCTCACCCATGTCCTGCTGCAGGTCTGCCAGGAAGCCAAATGGTGGCTCTGCATGTGCTCTCCCCAAACAGCACATCCCCTTACCCCTGCCCGAGACAGGCGCCTGGGCTGGGCAGGTCCCAAGGCACAGTACAAGTACAAACCTTGCATTGGTGTTGAACCAAAGCCTCACCCTCACAAGTCCAGTGTTTCCACTACAGTGCTAAATGCACGCTGCTTTTTCCCTTCTCCTCCTGCAGTCCTGGGCACAGCTGTGATGAAGAGCTAAACTGCTGCCCCAGAGGCAGCCGTGTTCCACTGCACAGCCCACAGCCAGCAGAGCAGCCACTGTCGAGGGTTCATGACAGTTCACGCTGCAAAAAAGTAGCTACATAAAAGCAGAGCCGCACTGCAAATATTTTATGGCCACGTAGTATTTCCATGCACTACAAATCAATGTAAAAGATGTTTTCTTCAAGGGGCCTCATGTAGACTGTGTTTTTAAAATGCATTCCCTCTGCTAAATATAAATCAGTAAGAGATTTTGTTCTTCCAAAAGATTAACTAGCCTCAGTATTTTGGGATCTAATTCTGGAATACTTGTATATGTGCCAGCATTCTCTTCCAATTTAAATACAGTTTAATGGAAAGTCTATCCTGGGCACATTTTCCATGTACGGTGTAATAGCTTGGAAGTCTGAATATTGAGAGTTCACCAGAAACAGAAGTAACCTGTCAAGGTTAAACTTTAGATATTTGTCAGGACAAGGAGGAAGGTGGGAGCAACAGAGAGCAGGAAAAAAGCAAACGTAAAAGTGGCAGAGACAAGCAAATGGACCTGTAGAACCAAAATCTAAGATATGGTAGAAAATGGTGTAACCTTCCTACAAAGCCATCCAAAGAAAATGCAAGTTCAAGAAGATATTGTCCCTAACTCAAGCCCTTGAGTTAGCTTTGAATCATACCTGTGTAAAATAAAAGATGTGCCTCTGGACTCAAGATGCTGAACTGGGCCCACAGCAGGCTACTCACACTGCATATTTACAATATAATGAGCTAAATTAGGATGCTGTTCTTTATACTCCCTCTATCACCGGTGGAAAGAGAGAGGGTCTTAAGAGGGTAATGAAGAGCATCTTGTCTGGATCATCAGCTGGAGGACACTCTCCCACTGCTCCACCATTCATCCCAGTGCATGAGATTATACATTAGGGATGCAGAACACAGTGGCCAAAAATCTCCTGTTGTTTCTGACCTCCCATGTTGTGTCTTGTTTAGCACAGCTCCCTAATCAGAGACCATTTCGCACCAAGAAAGACAAAAGTCCCAGACCGGAGACACCATCCTACCTTGCTCTCTCCAAAAATTTTGGCTCTGCCAAGTGTCCCTGGAATAAGGCAAGTGAACAATAAGACCTTGGAATAACACTGGCTCCCCAATACAGGACAGAAAACAGGAATATCTCTGCAGAGACAACATCTGCAGGAAGGTGGTATGGGTGCTGGGCTCATATTCGTAGCTCTGGGGCAGAGAACAAAGACTGCTGGAGGAACGCCTCTAGAAAGAGCCCGGAAAACACTCCAGGACAGGGACGGCATCATTCATCTCACAGCAAACTCTAGACTTGCACTAACTGAAATATCCCTGAGATAATGGCAATTTAACCCTCAAATACCATCAGTTCCTCAAAGCCATGAAAGGTTTAGAGACCAACATGCTAGGTGAGCTTAGATCACAGCGAACAGCAAAGAGCTCTTTCCTCAAGAGGTCATGGGCTCAGCCATGCTGGGGATTCAGCATCTGCACATCTCTTGTGCCCTCCCAAATACCTATTTCTGTGCACAGCACAGGTATGCCCAGCACAGCCCTGATGTGCTCCTGCCTTACAGCAGAGCACGTTAGTAAGGCATAGTATTCTTTTCAAATCAGAAACAGTGTTGACAACTTTGGACCACAGTTGTGAAATCTTCAGTGGCTTCGTTGCCTCTTCTGCATTTTGCTGCTTGAGTTTATAGCAAATGTCACTTGTGTCTGCCCTCACTTTCATTTAGCATCTGGATGGGTCAGGATATATATCCCAGAGCCTCTTCTTCTCCTCTTACCCAGCTGGACAGTGTAGATTATGTTTATCATTCAGTACCACATACCATGAAGTTTTAAGCCATAATGCCATTTCTAAAGAATCTCAGGAAGCAGTTTTTCTTCTATCATACATGACATTTACACTTGGAGTGTGCCTTTTTTCCTAATATAAACCATCCATTTAGAGTCACTTCGAGGTACTGCAAAATTGGGTCATTTCGTGTATACTCTTGTTTAAAAACGCAGTGCTCAAGTCATATTTGTTCACACTCTTCCCCCTGAAGTTCCCTGCCATTGTTCTTTGCAGGGTCTCTTGAGAGCACGCCTTCCAGAAGCAGCTCCTTACCCCATCTGTATTTAAAGCTTATCAAGCAATTATGAGATGTGATTATTTTTCTGGAGCCCAAGCGGTGCTTTGCCCAAAGGCTCCCGTTCCCTCCTTTCAGTGGTTTCAGTGCACCTCCTCCACTAAAGTCTGCCTGCAAGCGCATGTGAAACAGCTTGTCTCCAAACCTAAGAGCCAGCGCTCCCCTTCCCACGGAGCAGCCAGCGGACGCCCCAAGGTGACAGCATGGATGAAGGACAATGTCCAGCTACAGAGGCTTCCTCTGATGACGATCTTCCACCCCTTAACAGAGACACCAAGAATTTCCAGACCACTGCGGCTCCCATTCTGCAGCTGCATTGCTCTCGTCAACCAGGGCTGAGGGTCAGCCCGCGTTACCCCCAGAGCCGGCTGAGCAAGCACTTAGTCCTCCTGTCTGTCTAAGGACGATGTTGCTTAGCAATGTGAGCAGGCCTCTGAATCTTTTGCACCTTCTGGTGCAAAACATTTAAACCTCCTCGTGTTAATGTCTTAATACTCAGGTCATTGCTTTTTCCTTTCTGCAGACTGGTGGCTGTAGATATACTGTCATCCAGTACGTCTTCTCTATGTCTTTTTTTGTCCATTTTCATTTCTTTCTGATCAACTGAAAATTCCCTTTTTCAGCACAAGAAAATTACACTGCTCTCTATGGTGTTAGTTGGTGCAGTCTCCAAACGATTTCCATCCACACCAGTTACCCAAAGATTTTCATTCAATATAAAGTCCAAAAGCAATCCTAAACGGAAGCCCTCTAAACATACATCTGCCGAGGGACTCCTGGCTGCAGGGTTTATGCCTTTGTGAAACAGAATATGAAATTTCTTTGCTCACAAAGGAAAAATGCACCTGAAATTCTAGTCTTGCTACACACTGACTAGACCCACAAGATATTGATTCCAGTGGCTTTTTTCCCGACCATGTTTGTCAGCAAATAAATCCTTAAAGTACAGGGTTATTAGAGCTAGCAACTTAACAGGCAGGTGAAAATTTACTATTGCCTTTACTATTTGGCCACGCTTAACATCCTCTTAAATGTTTCAGGATTATAGGAGCCATGCACTTCCTTGAATTCCTCTTCCACCATTTCTCTATTCAAATTCTCCTTTTGTCTCTCCCACCTCTCCCCCTGCCCATTTCTCCTTGAGAAAAACTCGCAGAACGCACAGCCTTCCCTTCCGCTTGCTTTACCATCCCCTCCTCTCCAAAACATCTTCCTCCTCCTCCTCTGCCTCCCTTGTCACAAGTATTAAAGTTTCTCAGCCACTTCCCTCTTACAAGTCTTCCACCTCCTTCACTGGCCTCACCTTATGCAGCACATTTCTCTCTCACTTAGGTTTACTCCTTTTTTTTTTTTTAATCTCTTGCACTCTCCTGGCTTGTTCTCCTCAAGACAGACGTGCTTCGTATCTTCTCATTTAAAAAACAAAAAACAAAACACCTCTCTCCTAAAACATAACAGGTCCTAGTGATTAACCAAGGCTCCCCAATCGCACAAAGTTATAATCAACTGGATTTATTTTGGTAGCACCCACTAGTTAATCTGTAATGTATTCCTGCAAAGTAACTTGAGTTACTGCAAAGTAACACTGGGTACTAAGTGAGGTTACAGAGTTTGTCATCAAAACGGCTTTTTTTTTTTAGGTGCATTGCTGGGATTAAAGCACGGGAGCTCCATGCCTGACTCCCCCCATCGAGCTGTTAACTTCCAGCCTACCGGGCAGAGCTGGCAGAGGGCACAGGAGTAAAGCTGCCAACCCAGCGCAGGACACCAGCCCTGCTCTCCAGCAACTTCTTGCTGCACAAATAGAAATTATAACCAAGAACTTTTGCCCAGACCAGAGAGATCTCCAGTAGCACTAGAAGTGTTAACCACTACACAATTAAAGTATTTTTTTTCCAGGCAAATAATTTAAGCGCTGCTGAGGCAAAACCAGGAGAAAGGGCAACATTTCTCCCTTTACACAAGAATTTGGCCATCCACACGTGCATTCCTTCATTAATCTGCACTTTCTGTACCACAGTCACAAGTGGAATCTAAATTACTGACCTTCCCACTCTCGTCTGGCTCTGCAGCACATGACTTGCACCAGTTTAAACACCCTCTACCAGTAATTAACCCTGTTTCTTTAGCAGACCAGCATCTGAACCTGGACCATTGAATTAAAACATGAAACTTCAACAGCCAGTCAGGGCATAAAATTACAGTTTATTTTAACAAAGATAAACAGCATCCCTGGCACAATTCCAAAGAAAAAGCATGAATACTATGCCATCATCCTTCCTAGCAATTCCCGTGCCAGACCCATGAAGTTATTACTTAACGTTTTGCTATAAATAGCTGCTGGAGTAGTCCATACAGGAACTTGTTTTCCTTAGCATCTGCTGCAACAGGTCAGCCAGTAAATGACCAAGGGTGTTGAATCCTTATTGCCTGAGGACAAGAGCACGTAGAGATGTTTTATTTTTTCAAAAGTGATCCCACCTGCTAGCCACCCCCTCATGCTGAATCTCACAAAGATAGAAAGAAGAGATGGGTCTTGCCCCAAACTGTTTACAGTCTGCATATAAGAACAGAAACAGCTAATAAATGGGAATAAGAGGAAGATAACTTTGTAAGTAATAGTATGTTTTATCTGAATTTCAGTTGATTTGAGTGAAATCTGTCAGGACACGTGCTGTTCAATACCCATGGCCGATGTGATTCCTTGTACCAGAGGACAGTGGGAGGTGACTCCACACCTCTCCTGTCATCGTAACAGCACATGAAAGAGCTCCAGTCCTCTCTGATTTGCACAGGCAAAAATACAGTTCAAACTAAAAGCTCAAAGCTCTTTCATTATAAGCCCTCACAGAACTCCCATAAATTTTCATGGTTATTTTCTTATGATTTGGGTAACAGCGTCGACCTCTCAAGTCATTTTGTAGAGGAGGCTACCCAATATTTCTTGTGAGAGGGAGTCAAGGAAGCTTCACCACCCCTAGCTCGGAAATTCTGTTAACATCAATGTGTGCAAGCTATGCAGAAGAAAACTTCCCAATGATTCGGTCTTCAGCAATTTTGTACTGCTCCAGACTTACTCACATGACCTTTCCCAACTCAGATGACCAGTTACCATTTACTGAAGTTGGGTAACATATAGCAGGTAACTTGGGAGGAACATCATGAAGATAAAAAGATGACTGCATTTCTAAATAGCTGAAGGAAGAGAGATGTGCTAGAAAAGCAAGCCAGCTTGGAATAGGAACAACATGCTGTTTTACAATTCATGCAAAAGGGCATTTTTGCGTATTGGGGTATTGATAAGAGTGGAAAGAGGAAGAAATTCGATGTCACGCAATTCAGAGCATTGTTCCTGATGTAGCCACATTCATGGCGTGACTGCCTTGAAGGTTATGTGCGAATAGGAAACAAGCCTAAAGGGCTCAGGGGCTTTATTCTCTTGGTGGAAAGACACCTACACTATTTCAGAACAGCAAGGAGCAATTAAGTGTGGAGGCTAATTCATTCATCCATTTTCCTTGCTCTTTGTAGCTTGAAAAATTGTGGGAAATTGTTTAGTCTTTGTCCAGCTAAGGGGCATTTCTTCTGATAACAAAGACCACTGGATTTTTTTTTTAGTATATAATTGCACCTGTTTCACTAAGCCACAGTTCTAAATTATAATTTAATAAGGACCTCACTGCATCCCTGACAGATGCTCCTTCCTGCCAGCACACAGAGAGGTGCAGCTGTTGAACTGTAGTCTGCAAATCCAGACCTCTGGGCCATGAAGCATTTCCCTGATTAGTTTTCTGCACCCAAAAGCAGATCTCAATGCATAATCTGAACCTACTGCTGTAAATACAGTACAGAGGAAAAACCCAAAATATTTGTCATCAAACTGAAGTTGCACAAATCCAAAACTGCTATAAATCTTTTTTTTTTCCCAGAGGGTGCATTGCAAAATCACTTCTCTGGAGTACTAAAGTTATTTAAGGTAACTTGCCCATATTTACACTTTATTCCAGCTGCCCACATAATACTACACACCTCCTCCTGCATCAACTGAGCCAGCAGTACCAGGCACGTACGTGTCATAAAGCTACTACTTCAGCCACACACTCAAGATGAAACACATAAAGACTGTCCACGAGGGTTCAGGCACAGATTTCCCTAAGCACAGGATTAAGAGAAGAAGGACAGTGTGTATTGTCATGTGTATATAGACAATGAATCTCAAAGGATTCCGGTTATCATATGCTGAAGAACTTCTCAATCTCCTTCAAGCAATTGCCTGTACACTGGTGAGTCTGAAGCTGCAATCACTTGGGACGAGGCATGACCTGGAGTCCCAAGTAAGCAGCTTTGCTGTACGAGCGTTCAGAGCAGAAAGGTCTCTGAAACCATGGGATAACTCACGAGTGGGTAAAGAGAGCTCAGGTAGTCACTTTACAGATAATGGGACAGAAACATCTTCCAGCAAAATGGCTGAGGTTACCAGATCTCTGGTGAAGAGCATTGTAAGAACTGCAGTCACCTCTTGCAAACATGCTGAATGACTTTAGCAGTCTTTCAAATCTATTTGTAGAACACTTGAAGGATATTTCTCTGCACTTTATCCTTTCTACCATGGGAACAGATAGCCTGAATGTTTTATCCTTTGTATGATAAATGCCATCGCACATTTGCCTAGAAAGGATACAGGGAGCTGTAATCACTGCATCTCCATTTCAGGAATTAATTTCTAACATGATGCAAGATCTTCTACTGCATTCCAAAGACAGCCTTGCCCACTTTCCCACCTAAGCCTGGCTGCTAGAAGCCATGCACAGAACAGCATAGCCCAAGGAAAGTAAGATCATTTTACAGTCAGTAACCATCCAAAATCCAAGCAATGAGATACAGAGACATGGTATCTAGATATTCAGTCACCCACCCTTGCTCAAGCAATAGAGCCTTGGGCTGGACAGAAAGGAGACAGGTTGTCCAAGAACCTTGTCACAGCCATGCTGCTTGATCAAGGTCTCTTCAGCCAATTTTGAAAAGCCACTGATGGACAGAGGGATTAAGAGTAGAAGGACAGCAACTCCTATCATGCTACCATGCTGCAGGTCCAGCTCCATGTGAGATGGACCAGCACCCATCAGGACTCCCGAACTTGCGTTCCTTCTAAATACGTAGCTTCACTCAGAATCTGAAAACAAGAAGGCAGCACGACTGATGGTCTCTTTCCCTTTGGAGATGAAAATCAGAGGGTGGCACTGAACTAGTTTAGGATAATCAGAAAATAAATCGACCAATTTTCCCTTTCCAAGTTGCATGAAATTCACAGCACCAATAATGCCTTTGTAAAAGGAATTAGATTCTTAAGGCTCTATTTTATATTTGATAATCTGATTCTATTTGGTGTGCAAAGACAGAAGTCATTTTGATCTGGGATGCTTTAGCACATTATAGGCACCCATATATTTCTATCTTCCAGAGAGACTTTTTTCTTTTAACTTTTTTTTAATCTCAGTCTCTTTGTAAACTGCTATTTTTTAACCTTTGAAAAATACCAGTTCTTAACAATCCTTATGTCTCCAGTCAGTCTCCCAACAGCCCTAGAGAAAAGTAAGGTTTTATTTAAAGTACTTTTAGTTGAGTCAGTGAATATTAGAGATAGACAGATCAGAGCTGAAGTTGTAGCTTCCAAAAATCTCCCCCCAAAAGCCCTTTCCCTTCTCTCTCCTCCTCCCAAAAGCTAACGCCAATGAAACATTTCTGTCTCTCTGTCTTCTGATCAAAAGCCTGATCTGTGCAACAGAAACTAAAATCCAGGATTTCTTTCATTCCAAAACCGTATCCCCAACACCCTTGCCACCAAGTTGCCATTTGGCCGGTTTTCTAACATTTAGCTTCTCCAAACAAGAAGTAGTAAAATCATGGAGACATTTTCCTTAAGCAAAAGATGTTTACCAGAAATCTTCTTTACTTTAAAGCAGCAACCAACCCACAGCGAGTATCGCATTTACGCCAGAGCTGTGACGAATGCCTGTTGAGCTGCAGCACTTAAACCACTTGCATTTTAAACAGCAGTTTGTCAAGTGATGTTAATTATTTGGGAGGTCTCTGCTCCTAGAAACATAAACATTTCTTTTTATACTGGTCACATTTTCTTTTCCCTGTGGTGCTTCCAGCAGAGACTGAAATTAAAATGGCTTCTTTCTGTGCCACGGTGTGGTTTATGGCTCAATTCCCCCCCTAGGCTTGCAAGCAGGGGGTAGCATCGCACCAGGGCTCTGCACAGCCTTCCCATCCTTGCTTTGCAGGTGGAAACCTCTTCTCTGCAGGTGGGACAGCTCTCCCAGGCTCAAACCTATCCACTCGCCTTGAGGCTACGCAGCTTTCCCCTGGCTGATAACACAGGTCTGGGACTTGCAACAGCCTGAGGATCACTTGAACTTCGGAAAGCAAGCAAAGGGCTCGGTTGCTAGGAAGCACCGCAGGGAACAGAAGAAGAATAGGCTCTTGCAGGAGTCGGGGTCAAAAAAAACCAACCTCCAGACTTGCCAAGGTGCAACTTAAACACAGGCACATGCTTCCTTCAAACCACCTCCCGGTTCAACGGGCACTGCTTTTGAGGTTGCAGCCTCAATGCCTGAGCTCTGCTTATGCCAGGCCACAAGCCTCACAGTTCCTTGAAAAACACGTTTTCAGTCCTGCCCTGGTATCTCACAGCAGGTCCTGCTTTCCCTGATAAGTCTACTGGCCAAAAACTTCCCATGCTGTATCCACGCAGTGCCACATGGCTGCCCAGCTAGGTGTATCACAGGGAAAACATGGCAGTGTCAGCCACAGAAAGTTTCATGAAACTGCAGCAAGCAAGCCAAAGGCTTTACCTGCAGCGAGACTAAAACCAGTGTTTTCAGAGCCACACTGAGCCATCTGCAAGTCAGTTCTGGGCACTTTCTCTTCAGGGCTCTGTGTGCTTCAATCCATAAGGATTTCTCTCCAAAGGCAGTCAAAGATGGGAACAGCCTCTGCTATCCAGACCTTTTACAGAGAGGTCACTGCACATCCATCCTGCCTGAGTCAGATGTTGGGTCCTTTTCTGTTCTCCAGACGTCATCGGTAAAGCCTCCTGTGAGCAACTTCTTGAGCCCTGGAGGCTAAACCAGCGTGTCTGGGTCGGTCACCTCCCATGGGCCAGCCCCACACAGCCCCGGTGCAGAACTGCCCTATTAGGTACAATGTGACGGGGCAAATTCAGACCATGGGTACTTAGCGTTACTTGACGCCCCCATGCTTCCCCTCTGTATTAGGACGCATTTACTAGTATAGGCAGAAAAGGATGAAAACTGAACCACAAAAAGGAGCTGATATTCATAGCAAGGGGCCTTGGTTTATTGGAAAGACTTCTCATAAAAAAAGTGATTTTAACTCAAGGGAGAGGGTGAGAACTCCGGATTTCTGCTGACACTGGCTGTTGGGGGGGAGGCAACCAGGAGCACACTGTTTACATTCTGTATCATGTTCATTAATGTATATGGCTTTTATTATATCCCCTTTTTACTATTTTCCCTTTTTCTTTAAAATAAAAGTGCTATCAACATTTCTAATGGGAAAAACATGTTCACGCATCCGATCAACTATCACGGTTCCCTCTGAGCCCACCCCCTTTGCTGTGCTGTCGGACCCACAGTAAATCTCAGATAAACCAAAGGACTCCTCTCCCCAGCCCCATCAACTGCAGTCATCTTGAATGTTATTTTTAATGCCAACGAATTACAGTGTCTCTTCAAGACACAATCAAGAACAGAGTCCTGGTGAGAATAACTTAACAAGAGCTACAGAGAAGGCAGCTCCGACTCATTTTGGAATAGCTTCACTCAGATAAATACGTTTTCAAAGCAAAACACTGTGATTTAGAGGGGGATAGACGGGATGAAAAACAAATGCACAACAACGCTAACAGGGATCAGCCCTAGAGCAAAGCACAGTGATATGCAGGCTGCAGCATATGCTCTGACCGTGGGCAC
Organism: Ciconia boyciana; assembly: GCF_034638445.1. NCBI lineage: Eukaryota > Metazoa > Chordata > Aves > Ciconiiformes > Ciconiidae > Ciconia > Ciconia boyciana. Next base: position 52,815,154 of record NC_132941.1, on the reverse strand, counting down.
TCGTACCGCAAGGCTTGCAGCTGGCAGCCACACTCTTATTTAGCCTCTGGGAGACAAGATTTCTCCTGACCTCCAGCTTGGTACCCTGCTGTGCCATCAGTAATCCCTGCTGATTCCCAAGGGCAATCGATTGGGATCAATTCTTTGCTTTGCTTTCATTTTCCAGGAAATTCCCTTTCCTTTAGGATTAATCTTTTTTAGATTGATCTCAATGCAACCCTCTGCATGTATGGATATCGTTAATGTAAAATTCCTTAATAAAAAGAAAGCAGGCCTACCAATTTTGAGATTATATGTCTAGAGACCACCTCTTCTTGATTCCTGCTACATGTCAGCAATGGTAATTGTATTTGTTTTGCAAATTTATTTTGTACTATTAACAACATGAATCTTCTGGCTGCAGGAGTGCTTGTTTTGATTAAGCATGCAAATGATTCCCTAGGACATGTCAGGGGATCCTATGAACCTTCCTGAAGAGACACCTGCTACCTCTAAATTGATTGAATGATAGCTAAACATATCACCCAGAATACTTAAGAAAGCAAGAGTTAAGTAATGAAGAGGTGAAGAAGGATCAGAGGTAAGAACACTTCCACATTGAGGAGGGAGAGGATCAGTCAAAGAGGAGACAAATAAGACAACAAAATCGGACAAACAACATTCAGTCCCTGGGTCCCACCAGAACAGAGCACCAAGTCGACACAGAAAAGCTAACAGGAAAATGCCATGAAAGCAAAGGACAAAATGAGAACGGGGATGCTCTTTGCTCCCACCACTTGTAGCAAGACCCCTACAGTCAAATACTGCCATAACTAATGAATGCCTTTCACAGCAAACAGAACAGATTTCAAGTATAAACGTGGTTACCCATAAAATCTCTATATACAGAGGTAGTACACACCTCATTTTCAGAAGCTTTGTCAGCAGTCAATGCGCTTTACTATTAGCCACCTTGGGACATTGGCAGGTGATCCACAGGTCAGAGGCATGAACTGAAATAATCTCTGGGAGCCCCACTTTTAGCAAATGCCAACACTGCTTTGGCACCCTGCCCAGGGTCTTCTGCACCAGTTAATCCAGCCCTGAGCAGGATTAATTTCTCATACACACACACACACACTCATTCACTCTCAGGGCTATATACCAATCGTGCTGAAAGCAGAGTGAGTTTAGAAAGAGCCTTTTCTCCCCAATCCTGTATTGGTTCTCAACAAGCAACTGTCTGCAGAATATGGGAGATGTTAACCCCCTAGTGAGGCTGATCCCATCACCAGTCACTCCATCAAATGAGAAGTTACCCCAAAATCTAGACAATAACTTAGATATGATAAGAATAAAAGTAATACCAATTTGCAAAGAAAGCTCACTAACATGAGATAAATGTTGTCAGGTTATTTTTTTTTGCTATTGTTGTTTCTTATTTCTTCTGGGATATTTGCAGTTTTAATTAGGTGTAAGAAGTTGGAAATTATTAAACTTGAAGGTGTGTATAGCAGCGTGCACTGGAGTACAATTCTGTTTAGTGATATTAACTATTTGTATCACTAAACAATTCTGTTTAGTGATATGCAAGGGTGAAATGTGGTATTTGGAACGGTTATTGCAGTATAGGCAATGAATATACAGAGTGAGAAACAAAGCGTGGAGCTGATTTCAGTACTTGCATATAGATATACCACTCGCTACGCTACAAGGAATTAAAAGAAAGCTAAAAATAGAGCTCTATCGTGCCAAGTAAGAATAAATGAAGTTGCATACAGTAGCTATTTTACACTAGGGAAATGGCCTCCACCCTCTGCTGTTCCCCAAAGCCCTATAGCAGCAGCTCAGCAGCTCTCGCTAGGGCTGAGGGCTTCCACACCTCACCCAAATATCCCATACCTCCCGCCAACACTTGTGAGCAAGACCCAGAAATTGTTCTCCGGGAGAACAAAATGCGGAGGAAGGACAATGCCAGTGCTTCACACCTCTTTTCAACAGGAATAAATGACCAGCAGGTGCAGGGAAGTCTGTGGAAAATAAGATCCCGATGAAATGGGAAATTAATCCAGACAGCCAGCCAAAAGCCTAGTGTCATGCAGCGTGGATGGAGTCCTGCTACACCATAACTCCTGCTTCCTTCTCCCTTTTTGCGGCACAACCACACAGCTGTGGCTGCATTGCTCACCAGGCCTATATACATGTGGTAAGGGGAAAATCTGGCCATGCATAATACTTACGTGGGCCTCTATATACACCAAAGACACATGAGCCATTATTTATATTGTATCCACAACTTAAGGAGCATCATCTGCAAGCAACTTAAAAACTCAGCCATTCAAACTGAAAATCACATCTGTCTATCAGTACTGCTTCCCAGGCTAAAAAGCCAATGCACTCTCACTAGGGACCTTCTCTGCAATTACATCGATGCCATACAATTACAGTTCGGAAAATGTGGCACAAGATATCTTTTTTCCTGCTCTTTGTAAAAATTATTCCACCGCAAAACACTGATGAATGCCTGTGACATGTGAGTAATTAAAACAAAAATAAAACAAAGCCCTGCAATGAGGGACTTATTAGTAATTATGACTTGTAGGAGGGAAGGTTATTGAGTAAATGTGCAGGTACGCACAGACTCACATATCCCCTGCACATGAATTAATCCACTGTGTACGCTCTAGCTAGTCAAAAGCCCTCCGAAGAGATGTGTACATGCTAATCGCTAACCTCTGTACGTCTACATACACTGAATCCCTCTCCCAGCACAGTGCAGAAGCTTCCTTGGCTAAACCACCACTTTGTGTCAGTTTGGTTCTGAATGAAAGAGAAAAAAAAAAATACTCAGGTGTTTTTTTTCTCAGACTGAAATTCCTGGATTTGGCCCCCTAAAATTAAGAATAAGATCTTCCACAAATAGCACCTCACTCATAGCCATAAGGAAGAATTAAAAACTACTGCAGCAGGTGACAATTGAATCAAACGCATAACACGAACATATGTATTATGAGATATGCATCTATTAGAGATATGTTTCAAGCATGATTAGCTAGCAAGTAGTTTAATATAAATATTTAGTAAACTCTGCCGATGTTATAGGAATACCATAGTACACAGTCATTCTTGAAGAAGTCAGCCTCAGATGAATCAGAAGCAACCATATTAACATTTCCTGTTTAAAATATTGTTAAAGTAAACACCACAGGTATAGATATTACTTTTTAAATAGCAAGTAAACATCCTGTCCATCAAGGTTTTGTTACCTTTGAACTTCCTATTTTGACTTTTCTCTTTGCATAGAGAGCTCTGGAAAGCACCCCAAGGACTTCTGTGTATGGCAGTGGGAAAGGGAGAGGGAATGGGGCAGAGGAGCAGAGGCCGTCACGGTGCCAAGCACAGGGACCTAGATGGAGACTGCATGAGGACGCTTGGGCAATGCACGTCATTTCACAGAGAAGACTGACCAGCTCCCATGTCCCAACATATCAAGGCATCAGACGTCTCCTTTCAAAAATAAAGGTGCTGCCTTTCCTGGCACAAGCCCATTGGGGTTTATTTGCTAGCAAGGAATGAAGTAGGAGGTGGGTCTCTCCTAGGAAGCTCAGGCAACTGATGCTTCAGTGCCCTTGGTTCAAAGCTTATTTTTCCTCCCAGTCCCATCAGGTGGGAAACTTTCCTTCAGGTGACTCAGGGCTCATTCAGCACCCACCAACTCCATCATTAGGACAGACTAGCGTGGCTCTCCTGCACTGCCACCGTATCAATGGGAAAGCAGCTTTTTCACTCAAGGAGATGGTTGCCCGTGCAAGCATGCATGTACCTCACCGGATGGCTCATACAGGATCGACATAGCACTGGCTTGCAGGGCTTCACACAATAGACCCAAGCAGCAGTGCAGGTCCAGGGACACCCAGCGTCACCACCACCCACCACGCATCCCCAAGCATCACGCTTCGCCCACCCATGGCTTTGCCTATGCCAAAGGATGCTGAGACTCCTCTGCCCTGCAGGAATGCTGCGTGGCTTTACTTTGCTGCTTGAAAGGAGATTTGCAGGTGAAAGAGGATAAAATGATGCAAGGTGCTCCTCATCATGACAGTCTGTGTATGGCTGCACTTGACTACTATAAACCTCTGTCCTTATGTCAGGGCACCTACAGCTTTTGAACATCACCGCCCTAATTTACACGTTTTTGAAAGGGTGCCTCCCTCATGATCCGCTTCAGGAGCTTTTATCTCAATTTACTCTTCTGACTCTGCCAAGGTCAGGGTGGGCCCAGGAGGAGGCAGGGACCCGGCACACCGCTCTGGGAACTCATCTTGGGGAAACTGCCTGCCTCCCCAGGACCAGCTCTGCAGAGCCACAAGCAGACAGCCCGTGCAGTATCTCCCCATCTGAGCTAATTTTCATCAAGGTTAAATTACTTAGGTGCTTGTGAAAAGCCCAGTCCATCCTTGCAACACAGAGAGGTCACCAGAAACATCTGGAGGACATGAATTTATGCTTTACCTGTGCTTTCTAAAAACAAAGGATGTCAGCCCCCAGGGCTGTCAATACAACTCCTTTCAGTATCGTTACATTCATTTTCAATTATCCTTCAGAGAAATGGATAAGGTTTCAGTTCTCTTTCCCCAGCTATTTTGAGACACATCTGAAACAGAAATATTCAACAGAAAGATGGAACTGGAGGAACGGTAGCCACAGACAAACCACAAGTGCAGATGCAGTCTGTTTTTGTTAAATGTGCTTTGTTGCATGTCTTTTTATTATTTAATTTTTTAAAATATAAAGCACGTCCATTTTTTTAAGTGTCACTGTGCTAAACACAGCAGTGCATCACCTCTGAGTATAACACAGCCTGTAGCCCCTCCGTATGAAGAGGGAAATTTGAGTTAATTACCCACATCTCCTCATTAGTTTTTCTCTCCCAACAAAATAAAAATTAAAGAGAACCATGCTTGCTGGAGTAGAATTGCTGAAAGGCAGAAGTTGCAGGATTACTGTGCAGTGCGCTGCCGGCTGCAGGCAGGAAAAAGCCCCAGCAGGAATGCCAAGTCCCTGGCACACACAGGAAACATATATAGCTATTATTCTTTCCCAGCCAGTTTTTTTTTTCAAATTCATTCAAATAATGCTTCAAAGGGGAAAAGGCACTTACAGTCGCAAGACGACAGCCAGAGCTCTTTTTTTACGTTGACTCGACAGTACTGCTATTCTGCATGTTGCATGTATATCATGAGATTAGAGAAGAAATAAGGTCAGACCATGGATGAAACTTCAGAACACAAATGATGAACAAATAAAAATAAAAATCTCTACTGAGACACGCTTGTTAAGTACCCTGAGGGAGAAATTAATCTACTTCCTAACTATGTCCATTTGTTCATTAAACTATAGGGTTTGGACTTGGTGGAAAATATGAGAAGAATCAGGACTGTAACATGAATATTCACAGCCAAAGCCTATACACTTCACGCACCTCTATTCAAAGAAAGGACACGAGATACTCCGAGCCCCTGCGATGCTTTACCTGCATCTTTCACACCCATATTTACTATTGTAACAAGGAAGCATCACTGAAAATACACTCATACCGCACTGAACACGCAGCACATTCACTACGTCCAAAGTTAAAGAGAACATTTCAGAGAAATAGGCAAGTTTAATATTAAAGGAGTGCAATATTCTCACAGAAGTATTTATGGCATGAGATCTGCGCAGACAGGGACATGGCTGGTATTGCACGCTGTCTATAGATTGAGATTCAGGTTTAACGTCGGCCTGCGCGGGCTATGCCCGTCCCTTTCCAGCTCCCCCTCTCCCCGCTTTACATTACCCAGTGAAGGCAGGCAGCGCGCTGCACTTAAGGGCTTCAGCTTCGGCTAAAATCAGTCAATTCAACCCAAGGTTCATTCCAAACCCTATCCATTTAAAACGAAATAAACCAGAATTCATGTTAAGAAGAAACCGCTGGCGGAAAGGCAAAACAAGGTGACTGTCTGGGGAGCCTACTCAGCCGCCTTGCAGCGCCCTTCACCGTCGCCTCGCGGATCTTCCCCGCGGGGAGCGGCCAGCCAGCGCAGGCAGCCAGCTACTTTCTCCTCGCCCCGACACCCCTCAGCGCGGCCCCGGCAGACGTTTGTCCCCTATCCCCGGCAACGCAGCCGGCCCAGCGGCCCCCAGCCCGGGCTCCCTCTTCGGCCAGCCCGGCCCCGGCAGCGGGGTGCTGCGGCAGCACACGGCGGAGCAGCGCCCGCATCCCCCCCCGCCGCCCCCGCCTCACCTTTCCTTCCCCGGCCGCCTCCCGCTCCCGCCCGCGGCGGAGGGGCGGCGGCGGGCCGGCCCTTACCGTAGAGCGGGCTCCTCGTCACCTGCCCGCCCATGGCCGCGCAGCCCGGCGGGGGCACGGCCGGCCCCGCTCCGCGCCAGCAGCCCCCGGCCCACGCGGGAGCCGGCCGCCCGGCGCCCGCAGCCTCCACCCACTCCCGCGCCTCCTGCCGCGGCACCGGCGCTAGGAGCTGTCATGTTTATTTACATAAGAAGGAGGAGACTTCGCGGCTTCCTGAAATAGCGGCCGGCGTCTCATCGGTGCGGCGTGTCCCCCCCGCCCACGCACACACGCACAGTCCCACAGTGCGGGACGCAGCGGGCAAAGGCGTCCCCGCGCGATGCTACCGTCGCCGTGTGCTGCTGGAGGGGGCTGCTGGCCGGGCTGAAAACCCGGCGGTACCCGGCTCCCCGGCAACGTTAAGAACAAAGCAGGGGGCACTGCCAACTCCACTGAAAACATTTAAGAACTCATTTATAAAATCAAACGACTTTGGCCATTTGAAACTTTCGCTCCCAGGGGTTTGGTATCCTAGCGCAAAGCCCTAGGATAATAAATTAGAATGGCCAAAAAAAAAAAAAAAAAGAGTTAAAAAAAATTATTACCAGACATCACCGCACCAGAGTCTTCAAACAGCCTCTGCCGGTTAATTATTAATTATTTAATAGCAAAGAAGAAGTGCTTGAGATGCAGGATGGTTCTCCACGGACTGTAATAATAAAAACATTACCCCCCGTAAACTCTTTTGTGCGAGGCTTGCATGCTCAGCCCAGATGCAATGCTTCCTGCTCTCCAGCTCATTACCTCTGCCGATGGATAACGGCCAGCATTATTAAAAGCAGGGGGATGCGGAAGGTGGTGCAGGGAGGTGCGCAGGGCACCGCAGCCAGGGTTGGTCCCTCCTTTGCTCTCTGCACCCCACAGTTCGCGCAGGAGCTTGCTCGTTCCCTCCTCTCCATCTCCAGCACCGCACACCCCTGCCCACGCGCACGTCTCCCTGCATCTCTACTGTCCACTGCTCTAAGGGTAAATTAACACAGCAGGCACCCAGCTGCCACAGCCAGCCATGGTATATCCCAGTTGGCTCGTTTAAAACTAGCTCATGCACCTGTATGCTATGCCACAGTCGCTCTTCATTCTGCAATGGAGCGGGAGTCAAACTTATGCAGCCACGAGTGCAGCTCTGCCTCCCAACTCTTACCATAGTGCTGGGAAAATCCTGCCATCCCACTGCCTCGACTCTGCCACCGGAAAAATGAGAAATAAGATTTTCTCTTGCCTGTGTTGTAAGGATTATTGCTTAGGATGGCCGGATGCTGAGGTCTCAGCACCTCTGGAAAAAAAAAAGCAGTGCAAAAAAAGCCCAAGCCAAAAAGCACAGTCGGGGTGTTTGCACTAATGCTGCGTGCGTGAGCAAAGCTGTGCCCAGCATTTCCAACCTGCGAGAGGAGCCTCTCCTGAGCCCCACAGCAGCAGCCAGGCACCACCACCAGCTCACCCACTGGCTCCCGCCTGCCCAGCCGAGGAGACTCACACCCGGACCCCAGAGCCAAGCAGCAGCTCTTCCCTAGCTGAGAAGCAGCGCTCCGCTCCTCCCTGCCCAAAGTCACACTCTGCAGAGCTTACGGCAGCTTCTTGGCAGAAGACTCCTCTTTTTTTTTTTTTCCCCTCCCCTCCCAAACGATGCTGCATTTACAGCAGCAGCGGTGCGGGGTGAGGACGCATCCCCAGGAGCACCGCAGCATGGCCCCCGCACCCCGACGGGTGCAGGACAGCTCTTGGGTCAACCAACCCATCATAGCACCCTGCTCTTCTCCCACGCCGCTGGGTGCCCACAGATGCCACAAGGACATTGCCGGTTTCATCTCCTGGTGGGCAGCCCACCCGCTCGGGCTGATGGCAAAAGGTCCAGGCGCTTACACTGTCAACTACCACGTTTCACTTGGAGGAATGAAAATTGACTTGGACGTTCAACCCCAAATTTTCTTCCTCATTTTCTCATTTCAGCTCTGCTTTCCATCCTTACCTTAATCTTGCTACAGCTCTGTGAATAATTGACTTCTTGGTTCACTGCCTCAACCAAGAGATTGCTAGAAAAAAAAATATCATTTCATGTTGGCCCAAAACCGAATGCTTTGTGTGTCTCACTGAACAAAATGTTTCTTTAACTCAAAATGAAGCATTTTATTTTTGGAGTTATTTTTACCTCATTTTTTCAAGTTATGGTCATTGAATCCAGCTCTGAAATGATATCTTAAAAAAAAAAACAACATTAAGCCCTTTGTTTTGAATATACCAAAAGAAAAATTTTGAATTGTTGTCTTTTCAGATTATTTTAATTTTTGCAATTTATTGGCTTTGTTTGTTTGTCTGAGGGGGAGGGTGGAGAGGGCGGACTGCCAGAATGAGTCATCCTGTTTGGCAGAAAATGATAAACAATTTCAATTGATTTAGAAAATGCACTTTTTTTCAGAAAAAATCCAGCACTCCCCCTCCTGAACTTCCCCCAGTGCCATAGAGCATCTCCTGGGGGATGCAGCCCCACAGAGCCATCCATGGTAGTCAAACGGCCTGTCTGCCCTGTTCCGTGATAATTCTTCAAGGATTATTTGCCATATGGCAAATCTTTCCTTCACAGCCGTGTCACGCTGGAACTTATTCCTGATATGTTCTTATCACCTCCAAGTCCATTTCAGACCTTGCCCTTTTCCAAATTCCTCTTCAGTCTTTCGTATTTATGATTCTTCTCTAGATATAGAGAAAACCTATCTACAACCCTGTTCCTATTTTACAATTCTTTCTGCCAATATCCTCTAGGTCCCCTTGGGGTATTTCTTTGCCCTTGCCAATACGGGCAAGGCCTCCTATTTTGGCATCAAGTATAAAAATCAGTATCATCACCATTTGCACTCCCTTCTAAATCACTGACAAAGGTATTAGGGCTGGACCCAACAGAAACCCAGCCCCTAAATCCATTCCCATTCGTGAACAGCGTCCAGGAAACTCCGGCCAAGCAGCAGCGCTGCTGTCCAAGCCAGGAGGAATCTGCTGCAGGAGTATTTTGAGGCAGTGTCTGATCTTGCTAAATATACTTATTAACCACAAGAGTAGGATGCTGAGGCTGCAGAGGATTTCTGTAGATAGATTAATGGTGTGTATTAGACTAAAACCTTGAACCTTTCCAAACAGCCTTGAGCAGACAATGGGGCACCTCTCCCACCCCTCCTGGGATAAAACCCCCAGCCCTGGGCATTGGGCAGCGGGTCTGGGTATGAAGTCGAGGGGTCATGAGCATCTGCTTTACTTCCCTGGTGTCGTGGTCAGAAGGCTAGCAGTCAGCAAGGAGGATGATGGAGACCCACCAAGGTCTGGGAAAAGACATCCCAACATCGCCAAACAGCCCATTCCACCCCAACTGATGGAAAGCAGCAGATACATGTGCAGGGAACCACGGCTGGGAAAGCCAGCTCTGCAGAGACCTGCCTTGCACAGGAGGAGACACAGAAAAAGGTACGAAGAGACAGGGAAGAAGGAGAGGATGAAAAATCCATCTCATGGAGATCGAGGATAAGATTATACATACGCACAGGCCAGGACAGGAAAATGAAATTCCAGTTCATGTGAGCCTCATGCAGCTAAAACTCTTTTGGGACTGGATTTGGCTCTATGGAGAACTGGAGTTCACCCTTCATAAGCAAGACAAAACAAGCAATAAAACCTCTCTTGATGGGGGTTTCACCCACTTTAATGGTGCTGCAGGCAGAGACATCTCGCTAAGAAACAGTCCAAAAAGCTTCCTTGAATATCAGTATGGGGGAAAGGAGGGAACTGTGGAAATCAATCTGATATTTGCCATGGACAGGGAATCTTCTCTTAATGACTTTTATGTTTAAAAAGGTGCCATCAATTTATCTACTACCACTTGCACTTGACTTGATGGTAACAAACAGATTGACTAGAAAGTGCCTTTTTTCACTCAGTACAATAGCTCTCAGCAAACAGCTGGAGATCATCTAGGAATATGGGAGAATGTAGGGGAACACATTCTCAGGTCTTTTTTCAGCATGAGTCTCTGACTGCTGTTAGGGGGGAAGGTTCACCTGTACAGAAAACAGATTTCCTCCAAGAACTTCTGCCACTGTAACGCCAGAGGAAAAATGATGTTCTCAACAGGAAAGCATCCAAGACAAAACATCTCACCAGCATGTGCTAGTGCACAAGAAACAGGGACCAGAGCTAGGAAATCTTGCATTCTATGCATCCTTTTAACCTTAATTTATTACCATTAATGGAGGGGGCTTAGATGAAAGACGTGTCTGTGCTTTCAATTCTTTATCTGTAATGCAAAGATACAGATACTGCCCTAGCAAAAGGTATGCTGATTAGTTGATGTTTACGCAGCCATTTGAGAATATGAGTTATGTCATTATTAAGCATTATTATAAAGCTGCAGCTGTGGATGAAAGCCAAATCTCAAAGTGTAAGTCAAAGGAAATTCAAAATTCTGGCTGAAATTCTTAAAATCAAAATCACCACTCATACCTACAAACTACAGCACTGTGACCGCTAACCCAGGCGCTCAGTTATCCCGGTACAATTATCTGCAGGCACAGCAGGAAGGGGAATTTAAGGACAGGGAAAATCTTTAGACTGAATATCCACCTCACATTTGCACTCAGTGTAAATGAGACATCAGTTGCGTTTGCTTTGGTGACAGGAGCCGCAGCGGCGCAGTGGTAAAGGCTGCCTCTCGGTAGGGCAATGAAGACATCAGAGAGGTGTTATAATGGATGTCCAGGATGCAGATTGATTCCGTGAAGGAGACACAGCAGCGATAGGAGAGCCCGAGGTCTCATGTCACTGCTCGGGGGCTGCAAGCCCTGTTCATGCAAAGCCGAAGCTGCCACTGACATCCCAGGCTTAAGTCTGACCCTGCCAGTGCTCAGCATTTTATCATAACCTCCTTGCCCAACCGTCCGCAGGAGTGGAAGAGGGGAACAGCACTGCTGGAGAGGGGCAGGAGGCTAGGCAACGAGAAGGATTTCCAAGGCAAGGAACTGAACTGACCTCAGGCCAAGTTGCACAACGTTTTTCCATCAGCATGCAAACTCACAAGCCCCCACTGGATGCTGGGTTTATCTTCAAAGGCAGTGGCTCAGTGCATGAAGGCGTCAGGAAAGAAGTTAATGCCCCAAAAGCCAAGAGTGCCCCCTCCTCCTGGAATACTTTTGGGATAATATATTGAGAAAACCCTGTGGGACAGTACAAGGTATCAGAGACTAGAAATGACAGAATTCAATGTAAGATGTGCCTTGCAATAAAGCATTGCATTGGGCTAACCAGTGTTTCTGAAGAGTAGCTTTTAGATGATACAGAAAGCCTGTGCCTGCTTTGGGGCAATATCCCCTCGAATTTGCCAAAAGCCCATTCCCAAGGGAAAGTATCATGCTGTGCATGACACTGACTATGAATGCTTCCAGTCCTCACCTTCATTTATACGCTAAATTAACATTAATAGCTTAGCCTCTCACTGCCATTTCAGACTAACTCTTCAAGCACAAGAAGATTCAAAAGAATCTTATGCCTATCCAAATGTAATGGAAAATGACGATAAAAGCGTCTCATTAGAAGAAACATTGTAATTTAAGAAAACAAAGAAATGCTGATTTATAACACTCCCCTAATTAAGCTGACTTTTGCTTTCAGAACAAGCATAAGAACCAGAAAGAAAAATAAAGTTTCTATCTTCAAGCAAAGATTTTCTTTAGTCTCATGTGAATATCTTTATATTTACTCTGACTGGAGGCACAGCACAACAACAGCATGGCAGGACCAAGAAATCTGTTATTTCAAGCCCAGTTCTGTGGCCTTTAAATGTTTGGAAACTTCGACAGTATCATCCCATGTGATAAGGCACTACGACAGCCTTTAGTGACAAAAGCATAGTATTTTTCCACACAGAGCTACAGGGAATACTGGTACAATATATATACTTTTTATATAAGTAGCTCATTCACACTTTATCATAGGCAATATGCAAACTCCGCACTGAAAAATGAAACTACCAGCTGGAATCATCAGCATTTTTATTGCAGTTTCCCTTTAACACGTGACTGTTGAGCAAACACCACATTTGTTTTCACAATATTCCTGTAGGAAGAGGTGATGCCTCTCTGCCTGAGCTAAAGAAGCATATTTTGAGCTTTTGCAAAAAGTTAAATGAGGATCTTGTGAGCAACAGGTTAATTGGCTCTAACAAACTTCATTCAATGCCCTCTGGAAAGAGCACAGGCAGGAGCTCTGTGAAACCAAAGAGGTAAATAAGGTAATCAGAGAGCACCGGCACCAGGGTACAAATGAAGGTTAGATAGACAACTTCCACTCCAGCACGTGCAAGCTTTTGAGAGCTTGACTTTGTAATATTAATAATGTTCCCTCGGCGTAGAGGTAATTTCTGAAGATTTTTCTTAGCAAATACAGTGACAGGAGAGAATAACCTCTGTGCTTCCCGTCCCACCCTTTCTGAGAAAAGCCTCTCACTTGCATGCACTGATGTTTGTAACCAAGCAAAGGCACCGTTTGTCGTGTAAATATTAGCCCAGCAGAGAAACACCTTTTTATAACCCTGTTGAAAGTCCTTCAGAGAGGGCGGCGAAGGGCAGCGAGGTGCAAGAGAAACCTTCTGGGCTGGCAAGACAGGCAGGCAGGACCACGCCACATGTCCACGAGACAACGTCCCCCACCGCGTGTGCCTGCACAAAGTTTCAGCCTGGACTTGAAAAGGCTCCTGGGGTCGCAGAGGAAAGTCCCCGATCCTCTTCCAGGACTGGCTCCCCATGCACCCTTTCTCACCCCGAAACTTCCCTACCTCCTGCTACACGGCCATCCTGTAGGAAATGGGATTTATTTACAAAACTTGCCCTTACAGGGCTGTTTTCGCAAGCTCTTTTACGTTAGACTTCAAGGAACCAAAGGAGCTGGAGGTCAAACACTCCAAGGGCAAAACGCACAGCAAGAGTGAATTTTCCATCCCAGGCAAGATGAATCTTGCAGGTGTAAATACAAAACAAATCATGTAATGCCTGTTACGTGCGTTGCCCTTTCCCACTCCCTCTGTTCCTCACCCTTCTCTGGTCTCCTGCTCTCCCTCACCAGATACTGCTGTCTTGTACCTCCTCATCCTAGACTCTTTGTGGCTTTTCAAGTTTTATCTGAAATTGACCCTTCCTCCCTTGTAATATCTTTTGACTCCTTTCTTCTATTACTCAAATGAAAAGACATTTTGCATATAACTCAGTCTCACAAAAGTATCATGAAAGATCACGAGCCAGATGCAGTAGACTGAGGGCAGCTATTACTGAAATGAGAAATGAGTTTTGGTTCTTCAGCTCAGGGAAAAAAGGATTTAATCAGTACAAAAATCAGAGCTTTTCCTTCACAAAATGCCAAAATTTTGGACATACTTTATCAAAGCACAAAGCAGATGAACATAAAATGCAAATTCGGTACTGAGTAGAGCAATGGTCATGCTCCCCTCCTGCCATCCCTCCATCCAACATCCCCGTTTCCAGGAGGAGGGATCCAAGATCAGAAGGATATGAGCTTCATAAAATTACCAAACGCAGAAAAATGTCTGTATGCCTAGGATCTAAACCATGCTAATATATTCATCACTACAGCATCTAGACTGAGTGTCTCTGACCTACCACAGCTTCTTCTGATCTGCTGCAAACCAAAACAACGCTGCCTCTGCCATTGCGTTCTCTTCCTCCCATACACCATGCCTCCAATCCAAAGGTCTTTTTTACTTCTCTTTCCCCCCTCCCCCGTTCTTTGTCTCAGCATCCTCTTCTGTGCCGCCCACACACTTGGAGAGCAGAGAGCAGACCAATCTGGCAGGCTCAAATAACAACCAAAAAAGTAAAGAAAAAGAAAAAAAGAAGTTGTTTTCTGGCCTAGAAGACTCCTCTGTATTTTTACCTGGAGGGACCAATCAAATCTCTTTTCCTTTCACCAGGAACCAAAGGGAATGGCAATGGCTCCCAAGGTCTCACGTTCTCACAAATCAGCCCCGACAAAAACAAAGGGGAAAGGCTGGCATTTCTTCCCGATACACAGGCACCTTTAAACAGGAACGTGAAGCTTATTTTTAACCGTGCCTTCTTCCAGCACCAAGCACCGGTTAAAAATATCCATTTTTACAAGGTGGGGTTTGATTAGCCAGTTTTCTTGTTTGCTTTTCTTAAAAAGGGCCGAGGACAATCTCTGCTGCCTGGAGGCTCGTTAACCAGCCAGGCGGTTATCGGCACTGCAGGGACTGCTGGGCTGGCCGGGCACGCGCCCACACACGCAGCACCAGAAGGGGGTTTGGAAGGGTGCAGACCTCCATGCGCAGCACGCGCCAACACGGCGCCGGCAGCGTTTACCCATCAAGGTCCCAATCCTGCAATCTCATCCGCATATGCAAAAAATCCAGTCTGGCATAAAGCATCTAATGACATTAATGGCACACAGCACAGAAATACGGTCCAGGCATGTGGAAATAATCACAGGCCCAAAACCCAGGGTGACTGATTTTTTTCCCATTCAACATATGTTTTACTTAGATGTCTGCTTCTTCCCACCCTTCTTTCTCTCTGTCTCCCAAACTATTATTTGTTTTTGGTGGAACACAGCAAAACGTCTCTAATACATTAACATTATAGGTTAAATCACACCTATCTGAGAAACACAAAATAGTTAGCCTGGATATAAACAAGAGATTTTATTAAAATTACATATTCCTAATAATAGCCAGAACCTGACCCCAGCACAACTGGTCACTGAGCAGATAAAATACATCTGAACTCTATTCGGCACGACGTTCTAAAAATAATGTTTGTGATTCCTACAAAGAATTAGAACCAAAGAAGTTGAGTTTCAATTGAAGTATAAACATTGCTTATTAGGACCAAAGTATATGTTCCACAGGATGATTCAAAAACTCTAAGCTATTCTGTGCAGTTCTTTGTTTTCTTAAGGTGACCTGTGAGCCATACCCCAGGCCAGTAAAAATCAGCAGTGACATCATTTACAACATCAGCCCAAACAGAGCATTTCTCCTTCCCTATCAGGTCATCTTAACTCAGCTGTTCTTATGTCCTGGAGATGCTGTAATTGCACAAAAGCATTTTTACCTGTGCAGCTACATATCAACTATGATGACTTTTGCCACTTTAGCTTTTTGTAGCCACACAGACAAAATGCCCATCTTCAAAGTCTTTATCAACACAGTCATAGCAACAGAGACTTCATAATGCAGATACAGTCTTTAACCAGCCCTACACCAGGCATCAAGCAGTTAGACTGCTCTGTTGAAAGCAAATTTTCACATGTCTCTTTGGAAGCGGATCAGCCAACACACTCTTTGCCGTGTTTCTGACCTGTCTGAGCAGAAGGGGACATTTTCACATCTCCTCCTGCCTCGTTACTTCAGGAGCCAATACCAACACTTTGGCGGCAGCGGCATGTCCTTGCCCATAGGAGACTGTTGCTCTTCCCAGGGGAATCCCCGCTTGACTCTCATCCAGTCTTCACCTCCAAGGAGAAAACACAGACAGCTGACACTCAGTGCTCCCCAACCTCAACCAGATCTTCCTCAAATTGCACTGTGACTCACTTCTAATTCACATACAGTGTACTCAGTCCACTGACATTTCCAAGACCTCATTCGAGGTCTGACTGTGGTCTCACTCCCACTTCAGAGACTGTTTTCCCTGCAGCTGCAGAGTATGTTTGGAGGACAGGAGAGAAGAATGGTTTTCATTAATATAGAGTAGCTCAGAAGTATAAATCTTTTTCTGCCTGCCTAGAGAGGAACATTAGACATGGGCATTAAAAGATTAATATCTCTGTATGTTCAGTGTTATCAGGACAGGTCTGTACATGACATGGACATGATGTTATTTCAGATTATGGTCCTTTTAACAGTTAGAATTCTATTCAAGATCCATGTCTTAGGAGTTTGTGATCTTCCAGACATAAGTTTTTGCTTCAAAAGAAACCCCAGTACCACCTGTCAAGGCAGAGGTTTATTTAAGAGAATATGTATGAGATGTGGGCAACCCATACCACAGTGACCCCAGCAACTCCCCTATGAATCAGCTACTCTTGTTGGAAAGTGTGGGGAGCAGTCTGTCCCTGGATGCTTAGAGACCAGAGCTTCCTTGCTGGTCATTCCTTCTGGGATATTGTTCAGGGAAACCTAAAGATCGGTAGCTTGTACTTCTTTCCCCACAGCCCTGCTGCATATTGCTGATGCCATTTAGCTATCAACTGCTGCTTTGCAAGTCCGTGAAACATCTAACAGTCTGACCCCAAAACTCAAGCAACACAGAAAGGCATCTTTATTCAATACCTTATTTCACCTAGCAAACAGAAGCAGTGTCTCTGTCACACAGCTGGGATGGACACTTATTTGGGTAAGACCACAGTCTGAGACAATACTTGTTGGGATTTAGACAACTTGAGTTGAGGAAGGAGACTTGGAAGATGTTGAAATTTGAGTGGGAGAGTTGTGCAAAGACGCACAAAAATATTTAAAGGAGATGGGCACAATAAAGAGTAAAGACATTTTTGCTGGCTCATGAAAATGAAACATATGCAGGGCTTAATCTGCCACCACTGAAATCAATAAGAATTTTGCCAGTGAAGCAAAACAAAAGCAGAAATGGAAACAACATCTGACATTTGCTATGTTAGACTCATACAAATTGCTGTAGTTAATAGCCTATGAGATGAATAAATAATATACCATAGGCAGTGGATGATTTTAAACTTCCATTTTCACAGTATGAGGGTGTCATGATCTGGAGCGTTTTGAAGCTTGTAAAGGCTGCTTATGCTGAGTCATATTTAGAAAGAGATTTTCCATTTGGATAGTCATGCTAAATCTATAAAGACACCAAACAAAAGAACATGTGAGAGGAAAAAAAGATAAAAATACAACATAGAGATTAAGATGCATGCTCAAGAATAGAAAAGAATTTGGATAAAATTTGTTGTAAATAATTTATTGTTGAAGTAGCCCTCATAAACTTAAGTTCGTGGAATGTAAAAGGCAAAATATTTCTGTAAATTATTAATGTTTGGGAACTGATCATATAAGCCTCAGAGGCCAACTCCTTATCCAGTATAAATGAAAGCATCTGGCCTTGTATCTTTACAATCATAATGAGATGGCCGCTGAGCAGTCACTATGGAAAGCATGGTATTCAGAAATTAATATCTCTCTGGGCACAGAACACATAATGAAGATAACAAGGCAGAACAGAAAACAGGACTTGGACTATCACATCAAAACCCAGGGATACTCAGCGGATTAGTCGTCCAGGCAGCAGACCCGCACTGGGAGACAGCAGAAGAACGGCATGAGGAACTGAAGAGCAACCTACGCAGCAGTCCAAAAGCAAGAAGGGGAACAAGAAATAAAAGAAGAAATAAAGGAGGTGGGAGGGATGACACGTTTCAGAAAGCTCTCAGCTCCCATCCAGTTGGCAAACAAGGAGGTCATATTTTATAAAGAGCTCAGTAAGAGGAGCACCAACCTTTTTCCCAGCCAGACTTGCAAATATTAAACCCTTGAAAGCATGGCAGATGCTTGGAAACGTGGCACTCCATGTCCCACTCCCACCACTTTAAAAAGCAAAGATTTTGCTCAATGCATTTTAAGCACGCAGATTGCTACTGAGAAAAGCTTTGTGCATTTTTATTTTAAAACAACCTGAGTGCGAGCTAGTCTGTACCTCATGTGGGTTTTTCCAGCCTTTCACATCTCGAGGCTGGCAGCAATGGCAGTCTGTCTGGCACATGCACAGATCAAGCTCCAGGACACAGAAAGTGCCAGATGCATCACTCCAAGGGCTGCAGTTTTGCAGATGCATTGGAAACATCTAATGACTGCAGAAGGAAAGCACCTGTAGAAATCCTCATCTCTCTCACCATCAGGTATTTTAGCAGACCCCAGAGACAGAGCTGAGAAGATACTCAGCAGTGCACTAGCCATTAAACATACCTATTTTGTTAGTATTCATAGTTTGATTTAGAAGCATTTCAAAACTGAGAATTGCAAGGCTATACATTGGTTGACATCCTTAAAAATTATCTCCTGTATCTTTGCTGATATTTCATTTACCAGGGGGTTTAGCTGAAGCTAGAGGCTGGACAGGCACCACTTGCACTTAGCATGGAGGCTGACCCACACATTACCACCTAGTTGTAACCTCATGGCAAAAGGCTGCACTGCTGAGATGGGAAGAAATCAACCTGTGCCCAGCACAAACTCAGCATATCACCATCAGTAATGAACATCAGTAAATGAAGCTCCAGTCTCAGCCAGGAGCATGGGGTCTGCCCTGGGGCTCCTCTCCTGGACATCTGCAGGAGGGAGGCAACTGCCAGCCGGACTCTGCTGATAGCAAGGACAACCGATCCCCCAGCCAGGAGGAGGAAGACAAACTTCAAAACAAAGAAAATATTTTCCAAGATTCCCGTAGTAAAGACAGATATTGACAGATCAGGATAGTAGGAGAGATGTGTCACCTTTCCCCCCAAAAGTCACTTGTTCAGATGCTGACAGTAAAATGCCGCTTGATGGCCTTTATCCACATGGCGGTTACACCGTCACAGCTCCATCACAGCAGAGTCCCTACAGAGTCATCAAGACTGAATGGACCATGAAAACATAATTACAGTGCTAATTTGACCACAACTGAGTGATTAGAATTCCTGTTTGACAGACCCATACTGCTACTCACACACTATCCTTGCAGGTGCCCCTAATGTACAGATTGGCTAAGGTCTTCAAGGGTGCAGGTTCTTCCACCACATCGTCTCCCACTAACCCCAAACAATTAACCTTTGGGTAAGTAGCAGAGCATTATCAAGCCACCACAACTAGATCCAGGTCTAGCATTTCAGGGCAGTCAAATCTGGGGTTAGGTCTCGTTCTGGGAACTGTGTTTGTTAGAGACATTTCCACAATTTACAGCCCTCAGGATGCAACAGGTTCCGATATCACCATTTTCTAAATACTATCTGCATAGCAGATCTTTTGTGTGTGTGCACTATCCCTCAAGCCTCTGCCATCTGTTTTTTACCTAAAAAGTCAGGTGTTCAGTTTTTTTATTGAGAAGAATAAAATGTGGAGGTTTCGTCTTCAAAAGAAGAAAATGTGAGGGTTCTTCAGTTATTCTCTACACTCTTGCAAAACATTGTTACAAATTTCTGAAAAAAAATTTCGGAGCAGTAAGTGGAATGATTCCCCTTTAATCACATACGAAAAACTACACAGTAGGGCTGTAAGAAGGTGAACTGGCAGCACACACAATGGAGCCTGACACCACCTGGCTTTCTTCCCCCTTTTTAAATAAGCAAAGAGTAATATGAAGAGGCACCACAGACACAGAGAGCTCTGACACCATGCAAGGTGTGGAGGAGGAACAGTAATGCTGGATGAGTGCTGACGTCTAAACATGGACAGCAAGAGCCAGGGATGTCACAGATGGGTCAAATCCCGAGTCCTTTGAGGACCTCAGACTGCCACCCCCGACCAGCAGTGTGTCAGATCCCAGATGAGATGGGAGAGGGAACCAGCACCAGATCCACAGAACCAGGACCACAGTGCTTGAGAACTGCCTGCTCCTATGCCCCTCTTCCCATGAGGGATGCAAGCCAAGCAGCAAACAACATGTTAATGGACCGTCACTGGTGATGGACCAGCTGTGACGCTTGGCAAGTTCCTCATTACCAGCCCCAGAGAAATGGTAATCATTGCAAATGTCATGTGGTTTAAGTTCAGCATCTTTTCTGATTACTGTTTGTGTACAGGAAGCTTCCCTGCTGGAGCAAGTTGTTTTGCTGTTTCTTCATATTCAAATAGTATTTATAGCATTAAATTAAAAAAAAAAAAATTGTTTTAAACCTACTTTAAAGTTAAAAGATGCAAAAATCAAACAGCACGAATGCCTTTCCTCATTGCCCAAGCCTTACAACGTGGTCACGACATCACAGTTCTCCCTCAACGGGACCTTAGACATTTGCAATACTGTGAAACACTAACGGCAAATATAAACCCACCATACATGGAAGTAAGTTGTATGCACCACTGATAAACGCACAGACAAACAAAACTGCTAACAGGAACGTTTGGAGAAAGTATATTGCCCATCCCAAACCAGACAGCTACAATCACCCAACCAGTAAATAGAGGCACTATCATGAAGAGATCTGTCATGCACCAGGGATGTGAGCAGTGAATGAAAACTCATTATTAACAGGTCAGAAGCAATTAATTGTTTAACCAGGAGCAGCCAAATTTTACATAACACACACACACATAAACATCCCAGATTTACCGTAGGCAATTAAGGAACGGGGAATGGGACAACTCAAACTGTTCACTGCACACAGTGTACCCAGTCTGAGGTGCTGTTGCAGTCCACAGGGACCCTTCCCACAGTTCCCAGGCCACCTTCTACGGATAACCTTCTGTGCAGCCACCGCCATCCTGGGCTTCTCTGCTCATGCTCTCAGCAAAGTGGCAATTTCAAGGGTGATTCTTCTCGCCTGTGATGTGAAAATGGAACTGGACCAAAAGCAAAACCTCTTTTGCCAGAGGTTACCCATGCAGCAACTTTAGTCAGCACATGCTATCTTCAGCATCCAGAGGGACTCTGGAGGGTGACTGTCAACAGCAATGAAATCTTGGAAGAAAGCACAGCTGTAACCCTTGGTAAGAGCTACAGGGTTTGCCCCATGCCCAGTCCACAGAAGTTCACAGCACCCTCTCAAACTGCAGCTCACTCATTTCACTGTGTTTACACCATCAACTGTTGGCAAAACACGACTAATGCACTTTCTTGCTTTGAGGCTTAAGAACCAAAGGTCTCTAACAGGACAAAGTCTGCTCTGGTGGTTGCCAGAGTCAGACCAAGGCTGTGGATGGAGACGGGGATCTCACAGGTCATTCATTGCTCCTCCCTCCATGTGGAGCACAGTCCCCTCGACATGCCTACCTTCCTCCCATCCCCAAACCAGCCTTTGCTCACCCCTCTGTGGCTCTGAGGGTGGGACAGGGATGCACAAGGTCATCCCTACCACTACTCTATCCAAATGGGAGCCAAGGAAAAGCCATGGAGAGAAGGGCTTTCTCCTCCAAACATGAGGATAGGTGGCAGTGGGGCAGCAACCGCTCCACAGCACTTGCTGCTCCTTACACGTTCCCTCTTTGAGTCGACTGCCTTTTCCCATTTGTGGAGCAGAGCACTGTTTGCTAAGTCTCATGAAAAAAGAGACAAGGAAACGAAATGCACCTCTAAATTGTTGTATCATCCAGGGTGGATGCGAGTTGCATTGCTCAATGCCACAGTCCACTCTGTGCTCATAGGCAGCACTCTGCCATGGCTTGATAAATAAATAATAGCAAAACAGATCCCTCCTTCAGCTGCCCATCAATAGAGATTGCTGTAAACTGCACCAGAGCATCTCCCAAGGGCCTGTGCCTGTCAGCGATGCTTGGGAAGACAACACATAGATAAAAGTTTTCCTGGCTCAAAGTGGTGAGAAGAGCAAGTTATTCTGCTCAGATCGCAAGCAATCAGTTTGCTCTCTTTGAGCACAACTTTGCAATACCCCGCTGGGTCCCTTGCAAAATGCAAGGAAGTCTTCTAGGCGCCACGAGGCAGAAAGCTATCGATTTCTGGGGGGAGCATTAGGGAAAAGAAAAAAAATCAGAAAGAAAAAAAAAGGGCAACATAGATCTGTTTGCATCTAACTTGCAGATGCTACAGCTGCTGCTTCTGTAATTACCTGCAGATGAAAGGAACAGGTAGTGGTGTCCAAGACAACACTTCATCTCACTTCTGTCCCCCATCCCTAGAAAGTTTATAGGAAAATCACAAGTTACATGACTTCTCCCATAGAGAGAGAAAAGGGGCCACACAAACCATTGACTTGTAGGAAATGGCACATGGAATACATAGAGCCCTGAGCAAGCAGAGGAAGGGAAATGCTGTTCAGAAGTCCCCATAACCCTTGTGTTAAGCCAGGGATGCAGGGAGCTTCCAAAATGGTGGGATCTTTATGGGAAGAATAGAGGGACATAAATAACTGCTGTATATGCGATGCATTTGGTCTACGGAGGCAAAGTGTGCAACTCTCTGGTATGTAAACATAAAGATCGAGTAGGTATTAGCACAATGCACACCCTTCCTTTCACTGTTAGCATTGCTGCAATCTGACACCTCAGACGTTTGGAAGGAGCCTGAAAGACAGCAAGCTTTCACCCTGCAGCCTGCCAAGCAGAGACCACTGGAAATATCCAGTTGCCTAAGTGGAGGATGCAGGAAGTCCAGCACGATGATGTCTCCTACCCCCAGCACTGCCCAGCCCAGCAATATTCTATCTAGCTCAAACATCTCTCACATGGCCTAGTTCAGGTTTCCTAAATATACACTAGCATAAAACCACATGAGTAATTCTTGTTTTGAACAGCCCCTGGATGACACTGCAAGACAGCAACACACCACACTGAGCCTGCTTCCAGACACACACCTCTGGCTCGGGCCCCTTCTCCCTGCAAATCGCGTAGGGAGTTTAGTGATATAATTCACAAACAGATCTGCCCAGAGGTGATGAAAACACATAAGCTCAGCACAGCCTTTCATTCCTTCTGTTGCCTGTAAGAGGTGGTCACGCTGCCAGCAGTGGCTATATGGGGCAGACTAAGTGACCACAGAGACAGTATGGGAAGACTTGGGGTCGAGGGCAGGCTGTGGGGTGATGCCCTGGTGTGTGTGCCCAGGAGACGAGCCTCTCCTTGTGCATCAAATCCTGTGGGTGCCAAATCCCACCAAGCAGTGCATTTAGATGAGGCATTTAAAAGCCCACTGCAGGGTGGGGGGAAGAACCAAACACAAAGAGCATTTTTACTTTGCTTTTAAGGTGAGTGAGTTTAGTGGCTGATCTCAGGGATGTTACTCCCTATGCCTCTGCAGTGGGTACCTCCACCACAGATAGCTCTAGAGCCTCTAATCCAGGAGCTTCATTTGGGAAATGAGCAGTGAGAAGTTAGAGGGGCAGAACCAAGAGATATGGCACTGATGGAAAAAACCTGCCCAATTTCTACAGCTAGAATAGACCTAGGCCATCCTCTGAACCATGAGCTATTCCTCTTTCATACGACTGAGAACAACATGTGCCAGAGAGAAAAACAGCCATGTGTTTTGTTAGATCCCACAGGTGCTAAATGTTTTACAGCTTAAGAGACCAAGGTACTAAGTACCTTACAAATATATACATGCTTCCACAGTTGGAAGTAATTAAGACAAAAATCTACAGTTATAGCACCAAATGTACAGCTTTGGTTTAGCTTCGTCCTAAATTTGTTCACTATTGCTTACAGCATCTGCCTTGACACAAGCAGGGCTGCAGAAGCAAAACTAGATATAAATATATAAGAGACTATCTGATCCAGCCCAAGCAGAATGTGATTTTTCCTATCTTATATCAGTCCTTCAAAGCCTTCAAGATACCTGCACATCTATCAGGTGAGCTGAGACCCTGAGCAGGACATGAGGAGCAAACTTCTTCAAAGAGATTCTACTGATAAGTTGTAAAACACTCACTAAAGGTAGGACCGTGAACAGCATCAGTTCTTGATCATCCTAAAGGCTTTCAACAGTGTGGACAATACAGAATGGCTTGCTTTGGCTTCCAGCTTGATTTTGAGCTTTAAGATAGGAGTATGAAATCTAGCCATTGCTGGTTGTGCCACTGGAATGACCCCAACAGTCATCAGGCCTGTTCGTAACGAATACAGTCAAAGGGAATTCAAGAAGCGTTTAACATCTAAGTCAGGAATCTAAACTGCCCATTGGATTTTGGAGTTAAGTGGGTATTAATCAAAGAAAGTTTCAAAGCATTCTACTTAAAAATCCTTTATCCCATCAAATCATCCAGATTTCATTTTTACTCTTACTGTTTCGTGAGCAGGCAAAACTGAAAGAAAGAAACAAAGGACTTAAAAAACCCAACAGAACCTGAAAGAAAGACAGCCTTTTAGGTTACGTGCCACAAAACAGAAAAGACAACACAATAGGATGGCCAGCCCTTCCGCAAGCTATCTTTAACACAAGTAGTCTGCTGGGACATCTTGCGGCAAAGCACAGCAGACACCTTCACTTTGCTTCAGTCTAACAGACCTTTCAGAAATTTTTATCATCTCATTTCAGCGGCAGCTTGCACAAAGGGTCTTCAGCATTCAATTAGTTCCCAGTTCAGAATTAGAAAAAGATATTTCCAGTGCTGTCACAGAGAAAAAGCAAGAGGTAGGCTCTCTCTCAGACTCCCAGCTGCTCTTAGAGCGGCTGGATGGATACACCAGTCCCCTGATGTATCTTCAAGCCAAGGTTTTTTAAAGTTGTCTATTATGTCAATGTGACACAGAAGTGTTTTGTTGTATTATTCCATAAAACCAAAAAACACCACCTCTAATCAGATCAGGGCGCTCTCCATTTCAGAGATGACTTGCCCATTTTAACAAAGGGATCCCATTAAGTTGCGGTCCCCAAGCCTACCAGACTACACACTAGGGCGAACGTGGAGGGAGAAGCAGTGAACACTACTTCTTTGTGCCATTATAAAAATGTCTGGTAATGACAATGACTAAAAAGGCTGAGAATTTAAATGACTTAGCATCTAAGTGAATTCACTGGAAATACTTTCAATTTTTTTCCTAGCAGATAGCCTGAAGATACGCAGAGACTGGAAAGTGCATTCAAGATGCTGAATCTGATGTTGCTGTCTATTTATGTCAGTACAATTTCCAAATCAAAATACTGAAGCAAATGGTCTTCCCCAGGGAGCAGATGTTTGAATGCAGTGATAGGGACCAATTTAAGAACATAGATACAACTGAAATGTTTTCATTATGTCGAGGCTCCAGCCACCTCTAGCTGAGATGAGTTGTGATTCACAGAAAGGAGATGACTCCACCAGAGACAAGGATGAAAAAATAATTCCCTTTTCTCCAAGAGTGGACTGGTGGAATTTAGGAGAGTGTCTTTCCCAGGGAGATGCTGTCTCATGCAGCAAGCCAGCATCTAGTATTTTTAAAAGCGGCAGTAATGTTCTCCAAGCCAGTTGCATACAGAAGACAAAGTCTCTGCAGCTCTTCTGCACAAAGGACTATTTTTCTCTTGTTCTTAGTTCCAAATTAGGTTTGCAAGTGCTTCTCTACTTCCTAACAGTGAGTGAAACAGTATGTGTGAATGACTTGAGGAAGCAAGAAAACATAGCAGGTTCACTGGATGCTGCAACATATGAGGATTTTCCATTTGCTTCTTACAAGTTCACTGCCTTTGCATCTAAAAATATATTATTATACTATTTACATGTCAGCAACACCTTGGATCAAAGCAGGATGAAGGCATCATTTTGCCAGGCTCTCTGTACATAGTTATGGGTAGACAATCCCCATTCCTTTGGATCCAGCTCTATAGCTGAAGCTGCATTACAGGACAGTGGTAGCCCACGCAACCCGACCTTTCCCAGAGCGTGTGCAGGCACTCCTAAGATATGCAATGCTTTACTGCCACTGCGTGCAAAGCAATGTTTTGGGTTATGCTGTGCAAATAGCTTTATATTGTTGTCTTGCATGGGTAAATAAGAGACCATGGCAGCCTAGCAACTTAACTGCAACAGAAGATAGGTTCAGAAGTAAATTAATAATTGTGGTTTTAAGAATTGTTTTCCTTTACCCACTTGCAATCTAGTTTTTAGCAAGATCAGAAACCATGACTCAAAAGAGCTGGGTTCTATTTCCAGTGCTGGCAATGGTTTTCTGACCTTGAGTGTCTGTCTGCTTCTAGTTTCTAAATTTACAAAATAGAGATGATAAATTTCCTGCACTTTGGACAGATTTGGAGATCTTCAAATGACAAGTGCTATATAAAAGAGTATAAGTTTCTGCCAGCGTACTACTTAATAAATGGCCTCTCAGACAGCAAAGCAGCAGGCCGAGTAAGCAATGCCTAAGTCATATGCCCTCTTCAACCAAGAACAAAGGAGAACCTATCTTTTAGATGAAGTGAAAGAGCCCTGTGCAAGAAGGAAAGGACTTCTTTATCTATCGCAGCCTTTTTTACCCCAAAGTTTTGACAAGTGGGGATCCATCAGTAAATATTTTGTTGAGAGGTATTGATTGTTACTGTGTTATCCCTGATGCTCTGGCTCAGCACAACCCTCGTATTTTCTCTGCTGTCATTCTGAAATTAAGACGGTGATCAGTTTGCCAGTAAGTTGTCTCTGCAACCACGTCTTCACCACCTTTTCAACAACACGGATTTAACTGCTGTACGTGCAGCAGAACGAAGCCTGTGCTTGCGCCATAAATGAAAGGGGGCTGTAAACTGAAACTGGACACAAGGCTTTAAATTACATGTAAATTCTCACCAAGGTTATAAAAGGGCCACTTGAATATGAAACAGAGATAGCGAACAAATCCTGGAATCAGCTTTTAGAGAGAGAGGAATTCCGGCCAAATGGAAACACACTAAGGATAATTTATAATGAGCAATGTGTAAAAAGCTATCCAAATCATGGAGCTCAAAATGAGAATAAACAGTGATCTTCCAGTAGGGACAAATACAGATAAGCTAAGTATCTGCTAAAAGGCTGAACTTTGAGTAACCCTTGTTGAATCAGTTGGTAACACCCAAAGTCATCACTACGTTTCACTAACAGCCAAAAAGCACTGTAGCAAAAATAGTGCATACTTCAGTATGGCTAACCTGGAATTCAGTACCTGTCATCATGTACAACAGAAAACGATTGTTGCTGTGCAGTAAATTATGTAAAAAACAGACATGCAATCCACTTCTGCCTACGATGAGCACGGCTGATCCTGCAGATAACCGATTTGCCCGACAAGATGGAACAATGCCTGCAGCCACAGAACTACTGCAATAAAGAACAAACAAATGAACAAAAAAAGCTGAGCCTTACTCTGAGCACCCATCATGTATTCATCCCCATCTTGATCTGCACAGGCATCAGGGGAGGTCAGCATGACCGCTTTGAAAGGTGAAATGCATCGGGTGTAAACACCTGGAAGAGTGCTGCCCACAACAGAAAACAATAGAGAATGCCTCTTTAAAGTATTTTTGTACACTTCAAAGTATTTTCACAGTTGTCAAGGCTCTTTGACGGACCATTTCACCACTAACTGGTGGAAATAAAAATCAAGTGCAGAGTGAAGCTATTTAGGTATCACTAGGAAGAGTGCAAGGAGGCTTGGAGCACTGTTAGCAGTGGAGAGAGCAGCCTGGGTGGTTGGAGAAATGCAGTCCCCAGGTGGACTTGGGAGCCCCCAGGTAGGGGGTAAATTGTTCAACCATCATGTTTATTTTCAGAGTGATGACTGCCTTTCAGTAGTTATTTGGTTTCAGAGGACACAGGTCCTGTGTCCTTAGCCTAGGACAGGTTTACTTCTTAACTAGGTAGACCCTTAAAATATAGTCATAAAGTGACATCTTTAATATGGAAACCTTTCCCCCTGCCCCAGTCTTCTCCAGACCTCTGGAAACAGGAACCATCATCCGGCACTTTATACCTTCCCTGAGGTGAGTCAAATATTCACTGAGCGTTGATGACAACATCTGACCAGCAAGCAGTCATTATCCCTACCATGGGAATGAGGAAATGTGCAAACACACTAGAAATATGACCATGTGTCACGCTGGCATCAATCACCTCTCACCAAAAACAGCAGTCAGCACTGCAGAGAATGAACCATGCAGGGCAACAGGGCTCTTGCTGTGGTCTGTAACTCCACGCTGCTTTTTCCCAAGCCTTCTAGCAGAAAACACAAGGTGAACACTAGACAGTTGAAGAAACATGAGGTCACACAACTGCCCATTGCAATCACTAAGCATAGCAGCAGAACTTGGCCAGCTCAACAAGTATCTCGAGCGTCTCTTGCCAGGTACTTGAGTTTCCAGCAGAGATGCTGCAGTTTCTTCCAAAAATGTTGCCTTCTTAAACAAACTGGACAGATTGTTGTGGAGATGCTAAGAGAATGTCAATCTGCTAAATGTCAGAAAGATTTTGACTAAACTAGGAAGAAAAGTAGTCAGGAATTGCAGCTACATAATTAGTAATGAATCTTTAATTCTACATGTTTGGATAGAGAGGCTGATTTAGAATCAATTGCTGAAGTGGAGCAGCCAAGAGGCCAGATTCAGATCTTCTTTACATCAGTGGAAATGTGGAATAGCTCCACTGAAGCCAAAAAAGTCTGTAACACTGCAACAGCCCCATGCCTTACAGTTTGTTAAAAACTAATTTGATGCAAATACTGCCTTAATTTTTTTCTTAATCATCTTTTTACCTATTCATGAAATGTACCCAAGCCCAGGAAGACTGATGTTCCTCAAAGTCACGGGCTAAGTCAGGAACAGGTCCAGGGGTGACCAAACTTCAAGTCAACTGCTTGTTTCAACATCTGAAAGCTCAGACCCCAGACTCCTTTCCTTCACATGGTCTCTTTTTGTAAACAGCAGTTTCATTGATGAAAGATACTGAACAGAGGAAAATACCTTCAGAGGGCACTTTGTTCCTGATGAATGATTGAACCATGGAGCTGGACTTCCATGGCAGACACTGGACTTCCAGCAGGCTGTTAGGACACAGTTAAGAAAGAAGCTCTTTTGAAATGCATATGTTTCTTTAAACTCACAAAAGAGCAAGCACATCACAATCTGTATCTGCAAGCTGTTTTGTGAACTGACACATCTTACATTTTACACATTATTCACATATAATCTGTAGAAGAGGGTCAGAAGTTGACCGACACCAAGATGTTGAACATCATCCAGCCTAAAAATGCTTCCAGTGTCCCAGCTTCTTTATCAATTGAATCTTGAGTCACAAGGACTAAGTGAGGGTGGTGCACGTCGCCACAGAAAAGCTGCTGTGTTTAATTGGACTAAAATGTTATCTTCTCCCCCTTGAAGTTGTTAATACCAGCACCCCTAGACCCTGCCATCACCATCTTTTACAAAGAAAGCAAGGCCAGAAATTTTTGCCTCCTTTCTCATGTCAGGAATGGTCTTTTTACAATAGATGAGCATGAGCGGTGAAGGAATTAAAAATAAACCAGAAAACATGGAAATAAAGCTAATACCAGTCGCTTTGGACACACAAAAGATGTATTACAGAAACATACCACATACAGTCTCAGACTCTTTCATAATCTCCTCTTGATGACTTTAACATGGTAGTCTTGGATGAGTCAGCGGGAGATTTGCCCAAGTAAAAACCTCAGGATTGCACCCTCCAAAATTATCTTTACCAAAATCCTGAGAACTTAGCAGCCTTGATGTGCTCCCACAAATGCATTTTCTGTCATTCCAAAAATGAATTTTGGCTTACCAAAATTCTTGGGCTAGTTAAAACAAGGACAAAAATAGTGGTGTCTACCAAACTGAAAGGAAAACAATAATCTCAAAGCCATTTGTCTTTACAGTAATTTCAGCATTATGCTACAAATATGAAGGTGGCATATGGCATTCATACATGGCCTTCATCACTCCCCGTAGCAGTTAATAAGATGGGCTTGGAAGGAATGTTCAAGATGCAGATTTTGGTGGTTGAGTATGGTGCAAGGAGATGGGGGAGGGAAGAGGGTACTGAAGGGCACCGAAGAAGGAAAGCAATGGGATGGAGCTTGGGTTTTGACTTCTGATGAGGGTTTGTTTTATTAAGCATGAAATAATGGACAATAACACTGTCTAAAGGGTCAATACTGGCTTGTACAAGGAATATCAACTAAGGCAAGTGGGGGAAATGTCCCAGTTTCCAAGTCTTTGTTTCAGACTGTTTACAGAGTTGGTTTACGTTCCATGTTCCAGCATGAAGTATTTTGTCCAAGGTCACAGGAAGTCTAGGACAGGGCTGGGAAGTGATGGCAGGTGTCAGACCACCATCCCACCTCCTGACCACTCTCCTTCACCACACTATTCACAATCCAACCATTTGGAAAAACCTGCCTCTGCAACTGCACAGGCCAGATGCATCAGTGAAGGGAGTGGTTTCCCCTGGGGAAAGGCAGAGGGAGCTGCGAGATATTCCTTGTGCCAGCTCAGCTCACACCATTAAGCTTTTCCCATGCTATCTCATTCGTCCCTCACCTCACACTGCCATCCCTTTTTATTTTTGCCCAATATTTCACTACCCTCTTACATACGTAACTGCTAGGAAAGGCACTCAGCATTTCTGTAACACCCACAGACTCTGAGGACCTAAAAACACACAGGACCACTTAGCTGTACTCAGCAAAAGGTCTCACTGTACCACAATGCTGGCTGTTACCCAGGGCTCTTCCCGCACACCTGGCAGCTCGGCTGTTTTTACGGTGGCTTTTCAGCAGCAGCACGGAGAGTTTCCTCGGAGCAAAGCAGCTCACGAAGCCAGTGACAGAAGCTGAGGCCACCTGGCCCAGAGCTGCGCCTAATGTCACAAAGGGGATTTCACCCAGGCTGTCCTTAAGAGGATTAGGGAATCATCTCCTTGCAGAAAACAACAGTCACATCTGCTGCTCCAGCGCAAGTCGCTCTTATCTGCTCTCACAAAGCTCATTTCTGCTCAGCCCTGACTTCTCATATTACGGGATCCTGCCACATAAAGCAGATGCTCGCAAAGAACAGGGGGTTGGATACAGGTGGAGAGTGAGCACCAGATCAGGTGTATTCGGATCGCTCGGCAATTAGCTTCATCCATCACACAATACTTCAAACAGCACCACTCAGAGCAAATAAGCAAACAGGCCTGATTTTCAGAGGCTGGATATTCACAGCAGGCTGGATATCACTGAGCAGTCAAACTCCTGAGGCTTCAGAGAGGATTTAAGAGGACTGCAGTGTGTTCAGAATTTGTGAAAATGTGACCAATTATTCAGCAGTTTAAATGAGTTAAACCTTAAAGCCCAGCTCTCAAGTGATACTCCCAATATACTACTTATATCAGAGAGAGAAAAATCTTCATTGTCAGACATACAGAGGTATAACCTGGTACCAAACTGGTACATCTAAAAGGAAGAGGAAAGGAAAGCAAATTCACTAAGGCAAGACCTAAAACCTGCCTACTTTTCTTAGCTTCTTGAATGCTAAGATACATGCAGAACAGCCACCTTGATTTTTCCTCCTTTCCATTGGCAAGAGATAAGATCAGCAAGGTCTCTATAAATTGCTTTTATTGATTTTACAAATAGGGGCTTTTTTACTTTTTAGATTTTATAACTAGAGCTGCAATTTGGATTTCAGCTATGGCTTTGTAAAAGAAATCCAGGATTGCCCATTTGACCCTAAGCAAATCAATCCTAATCCTATAATATAATACTCTTCCACAGGATTGAGCACCCTTTCACCCCCGAGGTGGTCCCACCAGGTCAGAATTAAACCGCCATACTCTTGCTCATCCCACTGGTGCCACTGCAGTATACCTGTTGCACGGATTAGCGATGGACTTTCTCTGCCAGGACTCAGCCTGGATGTACAGTGCGTGCAGGGATGGATGTGAGGAAGCAGGGACAGAGCGAGCTGCAGCATGCATAGGGCACAGGGCATGGTGAGGAGCTGGACCTGGTGGATGTTGTCTGACTTGTTACTAAAACCTCCCGTGAAACAGGTTTCTCCTGCAGTAACCAGTCCTAGTGCTTATCTACCCTTACCTCTAGAAGTTTTTTCCCAAATATCTGACTAAAATATTCCACTGAAGTTGGTTGCCTCTTCCCTGCTGCTGAAGGACAGGGGATTGCTCTCTGCGCTTTCTCACAGCCTTCTCCAAAGACTACTTCACCTCCTCAAAGGAAATTAATCCACTTCTTTCTACAGTTTTCTCACTGGAAACAGCTCCCTCTGCCTCATTGTTCTTGTTCATCTCCCCTAGGCTCTATTAAGTGTTTCCACATCTTTCTCAAAGCGTGCTGGCCAAAACTGGACATGTTATCCCAGCTCAGCCCACATCACTGGGGGAACAACTGCCCCAGCCCAGCTCTGGGGCTTCTGCCAATTCCCCCAAGAGTAAAATTTCATTCTTTTGCAGCAGAATTGCATCACTTCTCACTGGGTTTGCCTCGCAGATCCCCATTTCACCAATATTTATCTGCACCCACAAATTCTTCTGTCCAAGAACAGCATTGTGCTGTTGTCTCTGTTGAGTCGCATCTGCCAATCCAAATTACTTCTCAAACTTTATCATCAAGATCGTTTTGAGTTTCTAGCAAGTAAAGCGCTTCCACGTCCGGTCCACTGATATAACAGATACTGCACTTAACCTTTCTGCAGATGTCACTCAAATGAAATGACTCCCTTCAAACAACAGTATGAACTTCAGCCTGCCTCAGACATTAAGCCTAAGACTAAAAAACCACACAGGCAGGCATTTTTCAGATAATCTTCTTTCCAAATGTAGCTATTGATACAGTTGTTAATTATCAGTTTTTAAGGTCACTTAAAAAAATCAGTTTCCCAAAAAATCATCTCATTGAAGTCTCCAGCAGTCATACCCTGTACCTTTGTTTTAGAGCTTAGCTGTTCAGGGCGAGATCAGTATCATAGGCAGAGGGGTGCTGCAGGCGCTTGATCGACTGAGATTTTTTTCTCGGGCCAATTCATTGCTTTTAAAATTATTTATTGTACAATAAAATTATTTATTGTATTTATGTATTGTATTTATTATTTATTGTAATTTTTAAAAATTATTTATTGTAAGAACAAATATTCCTTTAACGTCACTCTTGACACTAATTCTAAAGGCTGTTCTTAGCTGCTTTCCTAGATAACTACTAATAAAAACGCAGCAGCCTCTTGGACTGGAGGGAGTCCAGGATCTGAGCAAAGTGTCATAAAGGAATTAGAAATTGCTGTGCTAGGTTAAGTCATTGATCCAGTTAAAGGATTGAAGACACGGGCACATAACCAGTTACTTAACTAATTACCGCCCAGCAAGTGAGCCACACTAATTGGTCATGTCCAAGCTCTCAGCCTGCTGAAACATGCAGTAAAATGCTATAGCTTCCCTCATCACAGAGGTGAATCTATTCCTGAGGGAAGCTTTTTTAGCAATATTCATTTCAGAAGCATCACCACATCAAAAGCCTGCCCTAAGTGGCATCTTAATTATCACACAAAGGATAATCAATAGAGAGATCGTGACAAGTAGGCTACTTCACCAAATAACTCTAATATTTTAAGACTCTCCAGGAGAAGAGGCAAAACATAAAGGAGCTTACTGGCTATTTCTTCTTACCAGCTATTTCAGAGCTACCCTAATGCTGTCAGATGCACTGCGTTTTTTGCACTCCTGGTGCAGCGGCGAGGAAAGCACGAGCCGAGTACTTGACTCCTCAAATCCGCAATGAGGATCTTGGATGGTAGCAGCTTGAGAAGTCATTCGGGGAGAAGACAGAGCAAATACTTTTGCAGCAGACGTTCCAGTAAGGACAATGGGGAGGGTCCCACTGGGGACAGATGCCCAACTGGCAGCTGCTTCAGGAATGTGGAGCCGTAGCAGCAAGCGCCTGACCCAGCAATGCCATCAGCAATGAGCTCCTATCCATGTCCATAAGACCCAAGTGTTTAATTGAAGCTAAGCTGTAACGTGAACGTTCACCTTCTGAGATCTCCAGTAACGGCAGAAATGCTGCATCAGATCTCATCTTCACACAAAAAAAGGAGTTAAAGAATAAAAATATTAGCAGCCAGGTGCTCCCATTCCTCAACTTGATTGCATTTGGCATGTGAAATATAGTAAGTTCAAAACAGTAATTACAGAATAATGCATATAATAAAAAGACCCAACTCACAAAAATGAAAGAAATTACAGGCAAAATTAGCTGGGAAAGAGAATTAATTGAAAAATATGACTGATGATGGAGATATTTTACCAGACGTCAGAAAAATGACAATTAAAGAAAAAAGTCTGCTCAGAAAAAGAGAGACTTGTTTCAGAAAATAAATGAAATCAGCTAACCCCCAAAATTATACAAAAAAGTGGGTGAAAGGAATTTATTAAATTATTTAATAATTCTATCAATCAGGAATTGTTTTAAAAGCTGATAGAGACTAATGCACATTCCATCAGTCAGGTCCGTTAATTGATATAAGTGGCTGAGCTGGCAGGAAGAAACCAGCAGCCGCGAGGATATTCACGATGTTTTCCAGTAATTACACTCCTCGGAACAGATGCCTCTGAGTTTGGGAGGAAGTTAGCTGAGGTATCCATAGGATCACTTGATGGACAGATGAATGTCCAGTCACATCCCCCTAAGAGGGCCACAGGGCATTAAGTGATATGGGAGAACACACTAATTAGGAAATGTAATCACTGGGAAGAATTAATAAATAAGCAAGAGGCGCTGGGAAGGCTGGCAGAAGATAGCAGAGGGAGAGCAGACTCCAAGGATACAAACTTGGTACACCCTGAAGAAAATACCCCCTAATAAATAAATTCCATGGAGAAGGGAAACCTGCCCATTTGAAGAATATTAACAAGCAGTAATGAAAAGTAAATTTGATATAGGTGTGAAAGAGGCCAGCATGAAAAACTGAGTCCTTGCAGAGGACTGGGATGATTACATGATGATTTGGATGATTACAGTCTCTGTGACCATGTATGATATATGATGATTACACCTGAATACTACATGCTCAATACAGCAATTTCCAGTCCAGTCTATTCTTATGAGTAGATCTGTAAGAATATTTATTTAGTAAGTAGAATTATTTCTGAAGTCAACTGAGGCAGGCTAAATCTACACCATCCAGCTAACAATCTCCCACCCAAGATAAAGTCCTGTTGGGTCACACATCATATTTCAGATTCTACAGTCCTGGGATTAAAGACAGATATTTTCCAACATGGTGAATATTTTAGCTTTTCACTGGTCTTTGCTCTTGAAAATTACAGAAATAGTTGTTAGAAAACAGCATTGCTACAATTTGAATTCACAAGCCCTTAAGCTGAAGCACTGTTCTCTGGCTGAACTCTAATTGCCAGGCAGAAAACATTTCAGGGTGCAGATTTAAGTATTAACAGCATTTTAAAGTGTATTCAAACAGTAAAATATTTACAAGCAAGCGATGATTTTAAAGTGTATTACACAACATAAAAGACAAAATTCAGAGCCCTCTTGGAGAGAGGTGCCTGTCACAGGGGGAAACCCAGCTTTAGCTAGTAAGCAGTAACTTTGCCTTATCTCCTCTTTAAGATTTAATATAATGAACACAGGGCCAACCAAACATGCCCTGTTAACTGAGCAACACCTACTACTCACAAATCTGCTTAACACACCTTTACCTTGAATGAAGATAAACTGAGATACCAAAAAGAAGCTCTTCTCCACAATATCTATACAATCTTCCCACTATTCACCCATCCTGTATGACCACCCTTGATCAAAAGAGAAGAACTCTGGGACGAAATGTTAACAGATCACTTCTCTGCCTTTTAAATCAATGCCTGCTATCCTGAACCCACAACGGAACTTGAGGTCACCTGGGTAAACTCCAGAGACATATCCACTAGGAAGCTGTTGAGAACACAAACTCCTTTCATAGACTGTCCGCATTCTCCACTTGGTCACGACAGTTCAGTGTTAAGCACTGACTATGTCTCAGCATCTGCTGTTATTCTGAAGAATAGGCAGCAAATGAGAACAAGTGACGATGGCTACTTGTATGCTTAATTTTCAGTGAAAATGACAGCAATTACTGTGTGTTAGCTCAAAAGGATAAAAATACGTACAAGAATGGGAACCAACTGCAGATAGACCACTGCCTGCTGCAGCCATCAGATCATCATAGAAATAGGAAACAAGAGAGGAAGAAAAAGTTTATAGCAAAGCCATACCAGTCACTGAAGAGAGAAAAGTGCTGCAAAATACCTGTATTAGATAAGAATCAACAGAAGTAATTCCTGTATCAGAAAGGCTCCTCCTGTAACAAAAAGGCTTTCCTGTATCAGAAAGGCATCCCGTTTCTGTAGGGAAGCAAACACACTGGGCTTAAATTAGCAATACTTGAAATTTAGGAGAAAGTTTCTTCCCCATTAATTTTTGGTTGGGAAAGATGTCCAGTGGAGCTTATGGCCCAGGTGTCCACTAATTACACAGACAAAAAACAAAGCCAGGGAGCACACACCCACGTGACCTAAAAGTATCTAGAATTAATTAGGACAGCACCCATTTTCCTTATATTTAGTGGAATGCAGAAATGAAACATTTTGATCTGGTTACAAAAATTAGTGATGTCTCCCTAGCCAATCCCTTCCTCCCTGCAAAGGAGGAACTTTACAGCTGAGTCCTGTCCTGGCTGAATTCAGTGACAAGGTTTCCACTGATTTGTATAAGAGCAGGAGTGGATCTGCCCACGCTGGGGGTCTGGAACAGAGGAGCTCAACCAGAGCATGGACTGCTCTTTCGATGTAGCATGAGCAACACAACCTTAGCAAAAGTTCCCCGGTATATCCACAGCACTGGCATGAACCATATTTGTATCTCTCAAGCAATGCAATAGCTGTTAGATTTGGCACTGCTTACTTTTACTATTACATGTCAGCAGTGCTGTGTGCTGAACTTGGGTGACCAAGAAGAGGTCACAAGAGCTTGCACAGGTTGGGAAAAAGAGAGAAACCTGCAAGTATGGTCAGCAGGGACCGGGGAAGGAGAACATTCCACAGGAACAGGGATGATCTGGCCGATCTGCTCCCCATATAACAACCAGCACAACTAAGAAAGGGCGACGGGTGATAGCAGTAGGCAACTCTCTTCTGAGAGGTACGGAGGCATCCATTTGCCGATCTGACGCACCCTCTAGAGAGGTGTGCTGCTTACCAGGGGCTCATATCAGGGATGTCACTGAGAGACTACCAAGCCTTGTACAGTCTTGACTATTATCTGCTGCTTTTGTTTTACATGGGCACCAGTGATACAGCCAGGAGCAGTCTGAGGAGTATCAAGAAGGATTACAGAGCCCTGGGAGTGGTGGTAAGGGACTCTGGAGCACAGGTAGTTTTTTCATCAATCCTCCCAGTCAAAAGGAAGGGGGTTGAAAGGGCCAGTTGAATCTCATGAATCAACAAATGGTTACAGGACTGGTGCCACAGACAGGGGTTTGCCTACTTAGACCATGGGACTCACTTGGAGAAACCTGGTCTACTGGGGGCTGATGGGGTCCCTCTGTCAGAGAGGGGAAGAGCATCTTCGGTCATAGGCTTGCCAAGCTGGTAAAGAGGGCTTTAAACTAAAGTTGCCGGGGGAGGGGAACCTCAATCCATCCCATTCCTACCAGTTGGATGCCAGTACCAGCAATAGATACCCAGAGCCTGGAGAAGGATCACAGGTCAGCAGGAGAGCACCTGAAGAGCAGCACAAAGGAATTCCAGCCACTCCAGCCAGTAAGTCAGCCTCATCGGGGGCCCAACCTAAATGCCTCTATGGAAACGCACATAGCATGGGGAATAAACATGAGGAGTTAGAGACGTGTACACACCTGCAGGGCTGTGATCTTATTGGCATCACAGAGATATGGTGAGGTGCCTTTATGACTGGAGTGCTGGAATGGAAAGATACAGGCTCTTTAGGAAGGGCAGGCAGGGGCGATGAGGAGAGGGTGTCACCCTCTATGTCAATGATCAGCTGGAGTGCATGGAGCTCCGCCTGGGGATGGATGAGGAGCTGACCAAGAGCTTATGGGTCAGGATTAAAGGGAGGGCAGGGACAGGTGACATTCTAGTGGGGGTCTGCTACAGGCCACCTGACCAGGAAGACCGAGTGGATGAGGTCCCCTATAGACAGATAGGAGCAGCCTCACGTTAACAAGCCCTGGTCCTCATGGGGGACTTCAACCACCCCGATACCTGTTGAAGGGACAACACAGCAGGGCATAAGCAATTTGGGAGGTTCCTGGAATGCATTGATGATAACTTCCTCCTCCAAGTGATAAAGGAGACAACAAGGAGAGGTGCTATGCTGGACCTTGTTCTCACCAACAGGGAGGGGCTGGTAGGGAATGTGAAGCTTGGCTGCAGTGACCATGAAATAGTGGAGTTCAAGATCCTTAGGGCACGAAGGAGGGCGCACAGCAAGCTCACTACCCTGGACTTCACGAGAACGGACTTTGGCCTCTTCAGGGATCTGCTTGGTAGAATACCATGGAATAAAGCCCTGGAGGGAAGAGGGGCCAAAGGAAGCTGGTTAATACTCAAGGATCACCTCCTCCAAGCTCAGGAGTGATGCATCCCAACAAAGAGGAAGTCAGGCAAAAACACCAGGAGGCTTGCATGGATGAACAAGGAGCTCCTGGGCAAACTCAAAACACAAAAAGGAAGCCTACAGAGGGTGGAAGCAAGGACAGGTAGCCTGGGAGGAATACAGAGAAGTTGCCTGAGCAGCCAGGAATCAGGTTAGGAAAGCTAAAGCTCTGATAGAATTAAATCTGGCTAGGGACATCAAGGGCAACAAGAAAAGCTTCTATAGGTATGTCGGTGATAAAAGGAAGACTAGGGAAAATATGGGCCCTCTCCGGAAGGAAACAGGAGACCTGGTTACCTGCGATATGGAGAAGGCTGAGGTACTCAACAACTTTTTTGCCTCAGTCTTTACTGGCAAGTGCTTAAGCCACACCGCCCAAGTCACAGAAGGCAAACGCAGGGACTGGCAGAATGAAGAACTGCCCACTGTAGGAAAAGATCAGGTTTGAGACCATCTAAGGAACCTGAAGGTGCACAAGTCCATGGGACCTGATGAGATGCATCCGTGGGTCCTAAGGGAATTGGCACATTAAGTTGCTAAGCCACTATCCATCATATTTGAGAAGTCATGGCAGTCTGGTGAAGTTCCCACTGACTGGAAAAGGGGAAACATAACGCCCATTTTTAAAAAGGGAAAAAAGTAAAACCCAGGGAACTACTGGCCAGTTAGTCTCTCAGCTCTGTGCCTGACAAGATCATAGAGCAGATCTTCCTGGAAAATATGTTAAGACACATGGAAAATAAGGAGGTGATCAGTGACAGCCAACATGGCTTCACCAAGGGCAAACCGTGCCTGACAAATCCGGTGGCCTTCTTACAATGGGGTTACAGTGTTGGTGGACAAGGGAAGAGCAACTGACATCATCTACCTGGACTTGTGCAAAGCATTTGACACTGTCCTGCACAACATCCTTGTCGCTAAATTGGAAAGACATGGATTTGACAGATGGGCCACTCTGTGGATAAGGAATTGGCTGGATGGTCGCACTCAAAGAGTTGCGGTCAACATCTCAATGTCTAAGCAGAGACCAGTGATGAGTGGCGTTCCTCAGAGGTCAGTATTCGGGCCGGCGCTGTTTAACATCTTTGTCAGCAACTTGGACAGTGGGACTGAGTGCACCCTCAGCAAGTTTGCCAATGACACCAAGCTGTGTGGTGCGGTCGACACGCTGGAGGGAAGGAATGCCATCCAGCTGGACCTTGACAGGCTTGAGACGTGGGCCCGTGACAACCTCATGAAGTTCAACAAGGCCAAGTGCAAGGTCCTGCACATGGGTCGGGGCAATCCCAAGCACAAATACAGGTTGGGCAGAGAATGGATTGAGAGCAGCCCTGAGGAGAAGGACTTGGGGGTGTTGGTTGATGAGAAGCTCAACACGACCCAGCAACGTGCGCTCGCAGCCCAGAAAGCCAACCATATGCTGGGCTGCATGAAAAAAAGCATGACCAACAGGTCAAGGGAGGTGATTCTCCCCCTCTGCTCTGCTCTCATGAGACCCCACCTGGAGTACTGCATTCAGCTCTGGGGCCCCCAACATAAGAAGGACATGGACCTGTTGGACTGAGTCCAGAGGAGGGCCACAAAGATGATCAGAGGGCTGGAGCATCTCTCCTATGAAGACAGGCTGAGAGAGTTGGGGTTGTTCAGCCTGGAGAAGAGAAGGCTCCAGGGAGACCTTACAGCAGCCTTCCAGTACCTGAAGGGGCCTACAAGAAAGCTGGAGAGGGACTTGGACAAGGGCATGTAGTGTTAGGACAAGGGGTCATGGCTTTGAACTGAAAGAGGGTAGATTCAGATTAGATATAAGGAAGAAATTCTTTGCTATGAGGGTGGTGAGGCACTGGAACAGGTTTCCCAGAGAAGTTGTGGATGCCCCATCCCTGGAAGTGTTCAAGGCCAGGTTGGATGGGGCTTTGAGCAACCTGGTCTAGTGGAAGCTGTCCCTGCCCATGGCAGAGGGGTTGGAACTAGACCATCTTTAAGGTCCCTTCCAACCCAAACCATTCCATAATTCTATTATTAATGGGTTACAAGGGCAGCTGAACACAGCAGCCAGCAAGACCTGGGGACGGCAGACAGCCAGCATCCAGCCATCCTTCCCTGCAGCACTCCACATTTATTTTCTTTAGAGATTTCCCACGCAGTTTTCGAGGCTTTTAACGTTCATTATCCTGTCCAGAACTGGCACTGAATTTCCTGGGCTTTGTGCAAACCTGTTGCAGCTGGTCAGGAGTCTGTGATAACCCCTGCATCGAGACTCTGCCTGTGGATACAGCACGTACCCAGGGGAAAGAGGGTAACCCTGCACTTGCAATTCACACTTATATACTGGATGCCCTGTACCCGCAGCATAATGCTTTCTGCACATCAATGCCACAGTCATCCAGATGTCCAAAAAAAGTATGTTCTGTCTCCTTTTACCTTCTGCCCTTTCCTTCCTTCCTGCCTTCAGCCTGGCTGTCTCATGGTTAAATGTGAGCATTAAAGAATACCTTAACAACTGCACAACTGTATACTAGCACCACCACAGAGGGCACGCAGTCCATACTGCATCTCAGTGTGTGCTCCTCTCCTGCTACTCAATGAGCTTGTTAGGTAAACGTAAAACAGGAGTACACATAATAATTTTTCTTCTGCTTTATGAACTCCAACCAGTTTAAATACAATTGCAGTGACTCTGATTATTCTTCTGTTTATACTGCGCTGGCCTGTCCCAGCATAGAAATTAAACAATTAATGATAAAACAAATGAAGCTAGTCCTAGCCAGGGAATAAACATCTTCTGGATACTAGTCAAAAACACAGTATTTGTGCACCTAAAACACGTGTTCCTGACTTAGATGTGCTGTGATCGTGCAGCTCCCATTCCCTTTCAGCAGAGGGCCAAGAGCTCAGAGCCCCTGACAGTCGGGTTTCCAGTCACCCCCTTGGCTGTCCAACTTAAGTACCTACAACATTTAAGATTTCTGAGCAGAGTGAGCAATCCATTTCACTTGGGATCTCAAAATCTGTATGCTGTGGTCCAATTTCAATCTTGTTTATGCAAAACTAAACCAAGATTACTCCACAGAAGTCGGTGGCATTTTATGCAGGCATCAGAGTCAGGTACCCACCGAGCAAG
Source organism: Ciconia boyciana (assembly GCF_034638445.1). Taxonomy (NCBI): domain Eukaryota; kingdom Metazoa; phylum Chordata; class Aves; order Ciconiiformes; family Ciconiidae; genus Ciconia; species Ciconia boyciana. Next base: position 52,773,376 of record NC_132941.1, on the reverse strand, counting down.
GAGGTTTCAAGAAAGGGACACAGCCCAAGAGGATGCCACTGCCCCGCTGCTTGCCTTAGACAAGGCAGCATCACACAAGTGATGCTCCAGGTCACAGCAAGGGAGGAAAGGCAGGCAGTGTGATGGGCTGTATGCAAGCAAGGTGCAGAGCTGCTCCCAAGTGATACCTATTTCAGTCAGCAGCAGCAGCAAGAAACATCACTGCCCCACAGTGGGCAGCACTGCACTGGGCTGATGCCAGGTGCTCCGGGGCCAACCTGCTCCAGCTCTGCTCTGACCTCCGCAACCTCCTCATCAGGCCCATCTGCTCCAATGAGTTGACAAGATCCCTTACAGTAGCACAGCACAAAACTCCAAGTCTTCAGCTGTTAGAGTTTGCATAAAGAAAATGCCGGGATGCCCAGCTCTGCACTGGAGGTGGGATTTGCATGTCTTTGAGGATCTCATCAACAGATAGTGATACATCCGAGCACAGTTTTGTGCAGCTGTATCAGGCCTTTCTACAACTGAGGAAGCACTTGAGAGGACAAGCAGTGGTGCACACAAACATCCATTCTGTGAATGTAAATACCTCTTTTTTAAATGTATGTGCAATTTGCTTTCCTGCATATACTAACAGAGAGAAGAAGGATGGAGAGCGCAGCAGGCATGAGGGAGCCTGAAACCCTAGCAAGTGGGCAGTGTCAAATATTTAGGAGGGTACCTTCTGGACTGAAAGGCAAGAGTTCTGCCTGCAACCTTGACCTGCATGAGATGCTGATATACAGACTGTGTCTTCTAGTAAATAACAGGAAGTACACGGGTATCTGCAGGATGTTCAAAGTCCTAACAGTAGACTAGGAGCTTTATATATAATACTGAAAAGCCTTTTTTTTGTTGAAGGTGGGAAGGAAGTGGTTCTTTTTGTGAGGCTTCACCAGTCTCATGATAGTGTCACAGTGTTTCAAAAAAAATCTTATTTCTTTTGGCAGAGGAGATACAAACCCAAAGATACTTGAGCAGGATAGGTCCTTCAGTTTTCCTGTAGAAGAGATGAAGACAGCCCGGGAACCTGCGCAGCCTGACTCTGTCTGTGTGCCGTTCACCTGGGGGATGCTGCATACCCCTACCCACAGTGCTACTGCTGCTGCGCACCACTCCAGAAGCGGTGCTACACTTGGGAGGAATACAAAGTGAAATATTTTCGCAAATAGGTGAAATCTTCCAAGGCTTCTAATGAAGGAAGATTTGGAAATCTGTTAAACGCTGATAAAAACGATGAAAGAGTTCATAATACCTTATTAACTCCTGCAAAAAAAATATGGCTTGTTACTCTACTGAAAAAAAAAAAGGAAAAAGCTTGTATTAGCACTCCAATAGGCAGTGTTACAGATAACACCACAGCACTCAAGAAAAGTCACCCAATTGGAGGCTTTACAACGAAAACATGCCCTGAAGGATAACAGCAATTGCGCTTGCTAGAATCATAAAATCTGTCAGCTAAAGTTATCATATGATAAACTAGAAATAATAGCATTATTCAGGCAAAGCTGGGTTCATTTACTGTTTATGCAGTATAGCTTCCCATTTGCACTGGGCTACTTTAAAAGTGGCTATCCAGCCGTAGCTCTGCAGTTCACACGACAGCTATGCCAACTCCTTCCCATTCACTTAGGGCTGGGTTGCAAAACCTTCAGTCATGATGTTTACGTGACTCGGCCCGTTAACGTGATGGGGGCAGCTTGCTGCACAGATACATAATACACCATCTAGTGAGCTGTACAGAATCTGGCCCTCACAGTTATATGCTCAGTTCTTGATAACAACACAGCTCCCCAAATACTCTGGAAAGCAATGCCACAACACAACCTCCCCTGTGGATGCAGTAGTATCTTGGAGGACCAGAAGCCTTGAAAGGACTCTGATGGAAGAAGGCTGGAAATGATATTAAAAGCATTTAACCCTTCCCACCACATATTGAAGACCCATGCCACAGACACTGTTCTCTGACTGGGGAATGCTTATGCTCTTCATGCCCCAGCCATGTCATTTTTAATAGATCCAACATCCTCAAAAGGTGTTTATTTTCTATCCAGTCACTAACCATACTGCCTCTTCACGGGGAGAGCAAAAGGTCATGGCCAGAAATACATTTTACTCTCCTGGACCCAAATGGAGCACTTGCTCCTGGGTACCTGGATCCAGCAGAGCAGGGAACATGCAACACAGCTCCATCGAACAGGAGACCAGCCTTTTGTGACCGAGATCTTGCACACCAAACAAGATAGAGGTTACAGACAGTACATGCAAAGCCACATCCTAACCCAAGCAGCTGCAAAACACTCTCCGATTCAGCTGAGATTCACCTCCTGAAGGCCCCAGGGCTCCTAGGAGATAACAGGTCTCACGGAAGGGTAATGCTAGAGAGCTCAGCTCTGGACATCAATGCATTGCTAACTCCCTGAGCACTATATATACGGTAGATATCACACTCAATATCATGCTCCGAGAATGTATCCTCACTGCAGCACTGGCTGTTTTCTAGTTTGAGTTACTTTTCTGAAGTCACTTTTACATACCAAAAACATTTTTTGTGTATGATTCAGAAACATGCTATAGTAATAGAGGGGAGACAGTGAGTCTGCCCAGCTCTGTTCAGTTTTATCTCTACCAGCTGCTGTACAAAGCACAAGCAATTCAGGAATCATGGCAAAAACATTTTTCTAAATGGTCCTATGGTCTGTTGAGAGGGACGGAAGTTTATTACCATCAATGACTCACTCCTGCTGAAGCTTTTTCCTGGACGAACTGCGTTCTGTGCTATTATGTTCCAGTAACAATAAATTAATAATAGGCGAAGGAATTCATAGTTCGCCTCACAAAAATGTAACCAAAGCAAGGAAAATATGGAATATGCTATAGAGATTAAGTGAAATATTTCATTCCTCCCCCTCCGATGTGCAAGAATTATAGCCCTCCATAACAAATTTCAGTCTTTCTTTGTCACAAGACATGCACGAACACGAAGTATTGAGAAGGAATTGTGTTATACCAAATGTAACTTAAAAAAACCCCATTTTTTCCTCTGTCAGTTCCTGTAGTAAGTGCAGAAAATTTGCTTCCCCCAACACAGACAAAAAGTCAGAAGAGATCTTAGGATACCTGGGGTCAATTCCTCACCCTACTAACCTTCCTCTATGATCCCTGACAAATCATTTCACCTCCCTCTGCCTCTTCCCCAACCTGTAAGTTGGGAACACCACTTTCACCTCAGCAGAAAGCTGTGAAAATAGCCTCTGTTAATTATTTTTAGGGCCACATTTAGCTATAGGGAGGCAGGAAACGCCATCTGAAACCCAACAGCACCAATTAGCCAGACTGCTATGTGGAGTAAGAAGTTGACTTCACCTTTGCATTAAAAACCAGGTTCATTCTCCTGGTTCCTATGCCATTGACTGTCTTTGAATTTCATGCTATACATATAGGATTTCTGCACCATCATGCTAGAAGCTTTTGTTTTTTTCAACTATACAGCAATGTGGGGAGCTCTGCAGACTCTCCCAATTTGTAAAAATAAAACCTACTTTAACACGTGGCTCATACTGGAATCTATAGAGTTTCATACTACACTAGCAAGTAATTTCTGTTCACAGAAGGAAAAAAAAAAGAAAGAAAAGCTTTTAAATCTGGAAAAGATACTTTGAGCTTCATATCCATCCACATCTGAGTCTATCAAAACATGGCTTCCCCCAAAACTGACTCAATCCTAAACTCTAACAGCATTTCATCTCTTATATCCATATTGTTTATCCATCTTATGATCCATTCCTACCAGCATTCTAACACCAATGTAGTCGTGAGCATGTGTACACCCTCCCACTCTTGTGGAAACAGTCCCTTTTTCACAGGTTCAGCCCTGGGGCCATCAGTTCTCCAGCCTGTGGCCACCATAGGGTTGCCTGGAAGAGTATCTCCCATTCAGTCTGTGCAGGAAGAGATATATCTATTTACTGCCATTGAGGTATGACACATGCACAGCCTATTTACAGGAACGATCTAGATTCAATAAAGTAACTTCAAAATATGCCAGATGTCAAGCTCTGTGTTTACAGAGAAAGCAAAGCAATCTGAAGGCATCTGTAATTACTGCTTGCTCTGGAAGTGGGAGTTTTAAAGGGAAAGGTGGGTGGAAAGGGGGAATAAACTCTTGTGGTTCTGACTGTCAATTAAGAGCAAGTGTTAGTAATGGAAAGATTAAAGAAGGAGCAAATTTACAAAAGCTTATCCCACCCATCTGAGTAAGCAGGCAAAAGTAAAGAGCTTGGCTGCTCCAAAAGATGGTGTGGGACCATGCAGTCTGAACAGGACCAGGGAGCTCCTAGAACCACCCTGCTGCCCCCATCCCCAGAGCCAGGACAGCTCCTGCATTGCTCCATCCTCCAAGCACAGAACATGAGCTAATTGCAGCAATTCCGACAAAACTCACTGATTTAACAAGTGCTGAGCAGACAGAGTGTCTCAGATGAGCTCTGGCTCCCCCATCCCACCTTAATTCATTCAAGAAGAAATCTTGGAGTGGCAATGTGGCTGAAACCCTGGACAGGCAGCTGCAGCACTCAGTAATGCCTCGAGATCCCCTAGTTAGTTCAAGGGCCAGGGAGTAGGTTCTTCTGGGTCTTCTGTTCCTGATGTGCGCTTGGACTCGTTCTCTTGTAGCAGGTATAATTCAAATATGCACTTAAATGCTTTGTTAAATAGGGATGGATTGCTGAACTAGATCCAGAATTTATAGAGCACTTTGAGCAGGAATACAAATTATTATACTGACTCAAAAAAAAAAGCACTGTGTGAAAAGGAAGCATTTTTTCATGGCAATGCAGATTTCCATTGTCTTACAATCATCATTAGGATGTGAAAACGGTCTGTGAAACATTTGAGATGGCATGGAAATAATTTAGACAGTGCTTAAAACTCCATTTATGGAAATTTGGTTAGAAGACTATGAAATGATAAATATCTACCTATAGAAGTAAGTTTACCTTCCAAATTTATGAAGAAATTTAATAAAGACAGCTGCATTAAAACCAAGTTTATTGATACTGCAAAAACTCTTGGGAGGACACAGAATTTGTCTGGGATCTGGACTTGTCATTAGTGCTTTACTGAACAAATAAAAAAAATTGGCTCTTTCAGTGATGAATGCATATCCAAGTATCATCATATTCTAAGCGTGCTTAGCATCTGCCATACAATATTAGCAATGCAGTTCCAACAAAGAGAACAAATAAAGGTATTTTAACAGTGGAAGACATGGAAGAAAGAAAGAGCACTCTCACCAGCAGCAGCTGAGCAAAAGAAGGCTCTTATACCACTAGTGAAGGGAGAAAGATAGCATTGGAGGAGAGTGTAAATAAATAGTTCAGCATAAGGCACAATAATTTAACTTATATATAGCCATATATAGAAATGAAATGCACATGCTTATTTTTTTTCTGCTTTTGTCAAAGGTAAATAGTAACCAGACCTCAAACACAGAGGACATGCCACAGTTTGAGCGGAGCCCAGCTCACCAAACCCTAATTCCCAGCACACCTTCAGCAGGAGCTCAGAGAACTCCTTCCCCCTTTTGCCGAGGATGAAGGGATGTCATTTCAGACCACGGAAAGCTGTAAATTTGAAAGGCTTACGTGTTCGCACCATTAGCAAGTTACTGAAAATCTGACGCTTGTAGAGAAAAAGAGAGCACATTAAGGACAATATAATGTGCAAAAGGGCCATGCTGTGCTCCTTTCTGCAAGATCAAAATCACCGTGGGCAGTGGGGTGAGGATGGCTATGGTGAGAAGGAGGAAGGAGGGCAGCAATGGGGAGGTGCTGGGCAGGTCCACAGCCATCCAGCCACTGCACCAGACAGTTCACGGCCATGACACAAGGATCCTGCAAAGGTGGCTCCTGCCCACAAGTACCTGACTGGCAAGGGACAGCAGCTCTTCCTGGAAGAACTTGTAGGATGGCGTTATGCCTTATAGGAAGAAAGCAGAAAATCACAGCCATGGAAGTTACATGAAAAAGTTTGGCTCCACACAAATTTTACTTTCTTTTGCATTTCATCTTTCCAGGCCCCATTCACATCACAATCTGCTCCTACAACTGGGTGCAACCAACAAGCAGAGCTCAGGACAGAATCCCACCCGTCACGCCTCCTCAAACGTGTCCATCACTGCCACAGTTCCCCCGACACAGCCCTGCGATGCATCGCAAGACCAGCCCGATCCCCCGAGCCCCGCCGGGGTGGGAGAGTCCCACAGCTGCCACATTACAACAGTGACTGTTATTCCAAATAAGGGAACTTGTTGCAAACTCCCCTCAAGCTGCCTTGTTCTGGCTGGTTTATGTTAGGGAGACAAGACTAAACAGACCTTCATATTTTCAGAATTAACCACTAAAAATGAAAAATTGGTTGTTTGTTTCCAGAGTGCAGATGAAGGAGAGTCCTACGGCCAGCGGCCTCTTTTGGAAACCACGCCACAGTGAACCCGGCACCGGGTTATCTCCTTTTTCTTAAGAGTCTTTGGGACGGATTCAATGAGGAGTAAACACATGCGAGCCCCACGTCACACATTGGTGCAACCACACCATCTCCCTCCAGTTTCTCCCAATGTGTACCAGGCTTAACATGTGGCCCCATGGCAGTTTTTCTATTGTGTTTCCTCATTATTTTTGCCAGTGAGGAAGTCAGAAAATTTTTTTAAGCTTATCTATTAAATGTCAGATCAGGGGAAGTTTCACTTCTTTGCAGCAAACTTACACCACATAGCCTGTATCTTTTAACTGCTGTTGTGTATGTAAATAGGAGCAGGTCCCTTCATTTCCTTCATTACTTAAACTGTTTCAGTTGTCTTTCTAACTATTGGGACTGCTATTTAGTGCAGCAAGGCTTGAATTAGGTATTTTTAGACTGCACTCCTTGAACAGATGCAGCCTTACTCTATCTGTCCCCTAAGCCACATGGAAGCTGTATGACCACTTTGTGCAGTGCTGAGCTCAACCTAATATTACCACCTCTCAGCAGAGCTTATTTACTCAGGTTCAGCCTAGGCAAACTGAATTCGCCTCTGCCTGACACATGGACATATGCTCACATCCCAGCTGACAGTATCTGGGTATCGCCTGGTTAACCCTTCCTTTGCTTTTCCCCATCTTTGCACAGCCACAGGCTGTTTATTCAAATCTGATAAACAAGATAAGGCTCAAAGTAGCCAGGAAATATGGAAAACAAAGACAAATACTGCCCGGGATGTGACATTTATTCAGCAACAGAATTTCAATACAGTGCTTGTGGTTAAACAAAGAGGGAGAGAGACAGCAGAGAAACAAGGGAAGGTCCTACAAGTCAACAAGGGCAAACTCCATCATTCACCAACACTTAGAAGAAACCTGTCCCAGCTCCCCTTGCATAAATCAAGATTAAGTCCTATCAATCCCATGAATATGTTATTGCCCCATAATTAAGCTATTGAGAAGCCTTGTTCTCCCCAAAACCCAGTGCAGTGGGCTGCCAGCTCCCCACCCCACATGGGAAACACTGGGGCAGCAGCAGGCAGAGGACTGTTGTGGCCCAAAAAGCAAGGAGGCATCCCAGCTAAGGACCAACTCCACTGTCACTGCTGTGCAGGGAGCACAACCACTAGCCTGTGTTACTAACGGCTCCCTGGAGATCCAGACAGAAGTCACCACATCAGTAGAAAGCAATTTAAAATAGTCTGGAGGAGTGCTGAGCAGCAGCACCTGGCTGCAGGCAGGAGAGGCAGCAAGAGAGCTCAGAAAGGACCAAACTCCTTATCAGCCTCCTTCCACATCCCCAAGTCCAGCGATGTTTTCAAAGCACACACCAGGATGCCTCATTTCTGGTTGTGTTTATTTGAACTGCACACGTAAATACCTTATTAGAGAAACAAATGGCCTTTTTGGTCATAACTCGCTGCTTCTGCGTTCCCAAGCCCATGGTACAGACACACAGCGCTGTGGACAGCGCAGGCACAGCTGCGAGCACAGCTACTCACCTGGCTGCAAACCAGGCCTCTGCACTGCCAAATTAAAAGCGGACATGCAGATGGGAAAGATGCCTTTCCCCGGCAGCCGCACAGCCACCTAGCACAGAAGGGGTCCGACCGATGCGGTAGCAGGGATGCAAAAGCAGCAGCCCATTTTAAACTCAACCAAGCTCTTCCCAGGAGACTCTCCAGGCAGCTCCGGCAGTGCACGGCCACATGTTCCCACAAATCCTTCCCCTTTGTAGTCAGCGCTTCTAAAGCAGTCAGGAATTGAGAAAACTATTGAAAAACATCAATTTGCTGTTCTTAGCGCTTAGCTTCAACCAACAAGAAAGACAACCAACAAGAAAACACAGGTTTGAAAGGAGACAACAGCAAGTGCGTGAGCACAAGGCAGGGGCTGGGATTATCCATCTGTCTCTGCCAGGAGCTCTCTTTCTCCTCTGAATTATGTTTGTGAGGCAGGAGCTAATCTAAATGGAGAAATTTGTGTAGATTGGTGCTTGCTTTTACCAGAATTAAATTTTAAAGGTCAGATGCTGCTCTTTGCTGCAAGTCTAGAGCAGCACCACTGAGGGATGGCATGACTTCCAATTTACATCTGTATCTCTCACAGCAGAATCTGGTTCAGTAACAGAATCAGACCTCAGAATCAGGACCTCAAATCCAAAACAAGGGTACATTTAAAACATGGCATGGTTTTTTGCTGCTGCATAATCTTCACAAAGTACATCAATAGTTAATTCAAGTAACACTATGCTGACTCAGTCCTCTCAAGTATCAAGTTCCAGGATATCTGAACTCAAGCAAAACTTGATTACAATATAGCTATATTGTCTCTTAAACCATAGGGCGAATGTCAGGCTAGTTTCAGACTACTCTTGCCTTAGGTTGATGAGTACCAATTGAATTTTGTGTTTGTCAGCTCAGACGGTTAAAGTGCAATACCTTGAAGAGATGCTACCTGCTTCTACACATAGTTTTAGAGTAGCCCTCAGCAAGCACACACAGCAACACCTCCATCTCTGAGCTGTTTCCCACTGGGGAGGCAAAACACCATCTCCTTCACTTTACAAGCACAAGCAGTTCTCATTAATTCCACTAAACCAGGGAAATTCACACAGAATACAAGGTGGAAGAAGTTGAGCGCCTATGCACACAGATAGGTATGTGTGTGTATGCACGCTGCCAAAGCCTGCCAGATCCTGCTGTGACTACTACTCCTAATTTACTATTACTTTTTTCCCCTCAGTTTTACAAACTGTTGTTTAATCGGAGAAGCAGTTTGAGGGAGTTTTAGTTCTGTAACAACCCCTCAAAAAAAAATCTCTAAAACCGTTACACCCAAAAGGGCAGAAATGTGCATGCACTAAAATTATCTCTGAAGCTCTTACAGAGCCTTTTAATAGGCAATAAAGTTGCGGCTTCGGGAACAGGTTGTTAAGATGAGGCTAAATACTCTGCTTACACCATGGATGAGCCAAACATCCTCAGTCTTTTGGGGCAGCAATCATCATCTTACGCATTTCGTGGTGTTTATCCCGAGGGGCCCCGGTCCAGCCTGGAGGGGTGTCAGTGTTGAAAGGCTCAGCTGTAAATCACAGCCAGCCAAAATGCCCCGGCTGTGTGCAGCAACAGTGACAGCTGGCGGACACGGGGGGAAAGCCCCACACATCATCATCCTCCTCTGCCTGGGCTGAATCAAAACCCTCAAGCCTTGCAAAGAGGAGCCACAAAACATCCACTGCGTGCACAGATTGCTGCGCCCTTTCAACAGAAAGCGCCCAGGACTGAGCCCTCCCACCTGCTGGCGCAGGCAGAACTCTCATCCTGGCGCATTTATCGCCAGGGCTGTACACCCTCCCTCTGATGAGATTTTGGGTGATTACACTCTTATGCAGCACCAACCAGGCGTTTGAAAGAGTTATTAGCATAGCCAAGGCATTATTTACTGCCTCGCAGTTTGCTTGCTGTCCCCTCCCACTGCCTGCAGCACTCGCCTGCATTTACACATCTTATTTCTGTGGGGAAGAAAAAGGGCTGATGAAGGCACAAAGTCTGGCTCTTCATAAACTTCAAGTTACCGGCAATGGCCTCATATTATAGAGAAGAAAGTGAGTGACAAGTGGTGGGGAGGCATGCCCCAGGTCACACCAAGAAAGCCACCGACAGTGTGGGACAGAAGTCCCGAGGTTTGGAACACTGTGCCGTTGCCACCAGGCAACAAGCATCTTTGGGTGCAGTCAGCCCAGGGACCAGCAGGACCACAGTGCCAGGAGGGGTGGCAGCCATTCACCCCAAGATGCTGAAGAGTCTAAAACCTGATTCTTATTCTTCTTCTGCAGAGAAAATAGCTTTTTGAAATTGTCCATTATTTTCTCTCTCACACCAAGCAGAGAACAGACTGTACTTTTTGCTTCTGATTCACAAATATTAAATCCCCTCTTCCCACTATTGGTGACTCATGAAGTGACTCATTCACCTCCAGATAGTTTTATTTCCCCCACATTTGAAATTTAAAAAAAAAAAATCCCCTACATTGGCCTCTTGGAAAAAAGAAAATAGCCCTTTCCTCTACTCATCAGCCTTTGCTTACAGCACAGATTAAAAGAGAATTCATCTCAGACTCCAGACACTAACTCACTCCTCTGGCTGGTCTACAAAGTCAGCAGAGTTACAGCACAGGAGGAATCCTGCCCCGGCTTTAACTATGTTACTCTCCCTACTAGAGGCTGCTGAAGCAAAAGCAACATGACAGCTCTGCTCCATGCAGGGTGACCCTGGGCTTCCCAACCCACCTGCAAGCAAAGCCAGAGCCCTAGAAATAAAATTAGAAAAATGGTGGAAAAGAAAGATTATTTTGCAGGTTAGTTTTGTGTTTGCTTGGGTTTTTTTTAATTATGAGAGGCTCTGCAGTGAGTCACTGATTCACAGGGGCTGTAGCCCAACCAGGCAGTTGGGTGATGCAGGGTGGGAAAAGAGGGCAGACACCCTTGTGCACATACAGCTGTTTGGGAGGAGAGGGGGAAAAGCCGACAGTGCTATCCCTCAGGAGGTTACGATGTATTCTGCTGCACAAAGCACCGTCATTGCCCCATTGACACAAAGGGCAGAGAAAAGGGTTCAAGCTGAAAGCACTGAAAGCAAAGCAAGATGGCTAGGCAAGAGCTCAGGGAAAAGGAGAGCAACATTAAACCCTTGTGAAGATCCCAAGAGGATCAACATCTGAAGACCTGGTCTTCCCAGCTGTCTATCTGTTGAGGCTGGAAGACACAAGCGCATGAGAGGAGGTGCCACAGCACCTTCCACACCAACCACAGCCAAGAAACCTGCTTGTAAGAGAGTAACAGGGGACATGCTAAAGGTAGGGCAGCACACATCAACCTCCTTGGATAATTATACAGAGCTTTTCACCCCATTATCCAGGAAAACCCAACTCCCTGCAAGGCCAGCATTGGTCCCCTGGCTGCCCACCATCACTGAGCACTCGGGGTGGAGAAGACTTACTGTAGCAGGGGCCAGATCAGAATCTGATCAGGATGAGAGTAACTCGTACAGGCCTAAATCTATTAGTTTTCTCTACTAGAGAAAGATTGTTCCTAAACTGAATTTATTACCCAAGAGCTGAATCAGTAAGTTGGAAGTTACAAGGCCTGTGGCTTCTATAGCACAGTGATGTGTCGAAGTTTACCTGCTAATCACATCAAGCCTTCCCCTCTCGTTTCATCCTTGCTATATCCAGCGAGCACTTTAAATGAGTCTTCTTCATGTTTGCACCCATCAAGTACAGTAAAAACATATCTACTTATTCAGTCTTTACTTAGCAAAGCTACTCATATTCAGCTCTTTTAATCTTTGCTCTTAAAATCAATCTTTTCAGTCCAATTGATAGCCATATACTTATTTTTTTCTGAATTTCTTGTTAGTCTTTCCAGTAACTAGGTGCCCCGAATTGATGCAGGAGACTAAATGCAGTCAATTGCAAGAGAGCATCAAATCATTGTGCTAGAAATAAAGGATGTGCTGAGGACCCGAGCCACGTGCCAGAGAGCTGGAACAGTTGGGGGATAATGAATACGAGAAAGCAGGGTGCATGTCACTGCATGCACGACCTTGTCAAGCCAGCCTTTGTGCCTTCATCCTCCTCTCCGAGTCACACATCCAGCTCTCCTTAACGTAAAACATTTGTGCAAAGTGAGAAAAGGATCTATTTTTTGAGGTACAGCATGCACTCAAGGGATGCTTCTGTTGAACATTTATCATTGTTAGTTAAGATAACAAAGAGTTAAAAAATGCAAAATTACCCTGCCTGCAGCAGAGAGGTAAAGAAACCAATTTTTACACTTAGGGGAATCGGAGAGATACCTCGTAGCTAAAGAGAGCTGTAAAATCACCACCTCTGTGTCCTCAGCAAAACAATTCTTCAGGTTGCACATCACACTGAAGATGAACAGGAGCCACAACCCCAGACACAAAGCTCCAGCACAACCATACAGTTCTCATTCAAGGATCTCATTTCACTGCTAAGTGAAAAACCCAGCACCTTCAGGACTAAAATTAACCATTGTTATTTCCCAAGCATAGGTTACACTTGGGATTTTATTATTCCAACCCCCTTTTAAGTTGTAGATCTTCCCTCCAATCAAGCATCACAATGCCAAATGTCAACAAGCTTATGTTTACTAATACCCTTGCATTGTGATAAGTGTTGAATGGGTAAGTCTTTACGCAATAAGGGAAAGAGACATTAAAAAAAATAAAGATGATGTTTCCAGCAACACACATCTCTGATTAGTAACAACTCAGGGTAGGGGGGATATATTTCCCCACTGAAAAACAGCTACCACTTTCTTTGGTATCCTAGATTTAGAAACTTATTTTTATCACCCGATACAGTGTGATTTATTAGCAGAGTTGGTACAGTTGTTACCCAACACTCAGCCAGTTGGCACTCCATGAAAACTCAAGAGCTCGGTCCAAACTCAGAGGCTGAGCCTCATCTCTGCTTACAAACTTGGATGAAGTCCCAGCTGAAGAGACAATATAGCAGCAGGCATCAGCAGAGAAGCTCCAAGCAAACTTACACACAGGAATTGGCCATCAGAGAGACTTAGTGAGGTTCATCCTACGTTATCGTATGAAAGCACAAACCTCACCGCAGGGCTTGGGGAAAGAGAAAGAACAACGTAATACTGAAATGTCATTAAAGTTAAGTGTGACCAGCTGCTTTCCTCTCCGTGAGTTTCAGTAGTAAGTCTGAGACATTCATGATTTTGGATTTAATGAAGATGTAAGAAGTCCATGATACAGAGCTGGTTACTACCTTTTAGCTTCCAGGCTCCAAAAGCGCTGCCAGAGAGCATTATTTTTAATGCACTCTCACACAGGGATAGAGTTTCCAAGGAAGCTGCCAAATGTAGCAAAGGTTTGCACTTTCCCTTTCCAACACTTTCTTAGAAAGCTGGAAATAACATTATCTTACTTAAGTGGCCATTTTAATTAATTTAGTTTTGCTTTAAAAACAACAACCAAAAAGAAAGAAGAATGAAGCTGAACTTCTGGGCACTTAAAAAACGGATTCTTTTGACACAGAGCTAACTAAAGCTTGACAGGCAAGTAATACAGATATATAGGAGACCATTTTAAGAAGGGTGCATGTTCCCTGAGGCAGAGCCTGCATATTTCTTACTGCACCAGAGCACACGGACCATAATCCTAGATGGGGCTTCTGGCTTACTGTAAGATAAACTCCAACAACACTGGTTATTACCACTTTGAAAGCCAGAGCCTGTTCCCATCCAAATAAATGAGAGCAGGGTTAGCTTCTATGTTCTATTCTTTGTCCTAAGAAGCATTACTTAAATGAAAATACAGCTGGCCATTCATCTGGGCTACAGATTAGGAACTGCACGCTTGCAGCTAAAAGCAGAGCTCCCAACATCTCCTTGTTGCCCAAAGCAGACCTCTCCTGAGCTAGCTGCACAAGCACATCAGCGTCTGTCTGGGAAAGAAAGATGTAGGCTACCTTGGCTGCAACAAGAAGAGGCAAATGCAAAGCAAACGTGTTAGTGGAAGGCAGCATTTCCCAGCAGTTACCGCACAGCTGAGGGGAGCCAGGTCCCAGAGCTTCAACACCCACATCTGCCACACAGATACAGCCAGGCAGTCTTCTCATCCCTCTGCTTTCACACTGGATGGGAAGGGAGAAAGGGTGTGAGGTGGCATTAATATGCAGATTGGAGGAGAAGACTCAGCAGCCATTCCAGTGAATTCCAATTAACTCCACCCAAAGCAAAATAATTCCAAGCTTTTAATGCCATAAGGTATGCCTGGGGAAGTACAGAAAGGCACAGCAATGAACCTGCCATTTCCCACCTGGTCAGATGCAAGCCCTTTCATTCAGCACTTGATGTTTAGCCAAGTTTATCACCTATCTCTGGCTCCTCTTGGTCATTAAATAAGACCAAATAAGACCACAAATAAAGACCAATAAATTGGTCATTAAATAAGAAAAACACACAACCCATACTGCTGCCCAGGGCTACAGAGGTCTCAACACTAGCAAATGCTGTTAATGTAGTAAAGGAGAAACAGATTGCCTGGGTTGCTATCTCACTCTTTCCTGCCTGTTAGAGAGAAGCAATCCCCACATGAAACATGGGAAGAAGGCTGCTGTTTTCCATGCAATGGGTGCAACGCATCAAGCACAAAGGCTCAGGACATAGAAACAGGGCATTTTAAGAAGGCTTAAAACAGACCCAAAGGTGTGTAAGTCTGTGCTGGTCCCTTGCACGGGCCTGAATGTCACCCAATGACATCCGCACACCTGACAAATGGCAGAAAGGAACTTCCTGTGCTAATGCATTTTTCTCTTCAAGATAGATACTATCACTACATTAGTCAAGCTAGAGCTGAACTGTCACAGCTCTTTTATTATTATTTACCAAAATGGTTATCAGCCAGATTTGTACTATTAAATTCCTGTATCATAGAATTACTCTAATACCCAGGAAATGCAGTATTATGGAAGTGCTGTTATTCCCCAGCTTGCTTTTGCTTATCTCTTTTACAAGGCTCTTTCTGCGCTGGCTGCCCTGCAGGGGACTACAGAAGTCAAGTTGTACCCAGGGGGCTCACCCTGCAGGCTTGGGGGGCTGCTGGCTCTCACAGCACTGCGCCCCCATCCTTTTAAACCAACTTATTTTTTGAACCTAAATAATTCAATGCAGAACATAAGTTTAAAAAAAATGCTTATTTTTTCCAGCAGCCATTTTATTTCCTACAATAGCTGACACACACTAGTCCTTTGAGCTGACTCAATGAAGAAAGCACTCCCGTTTTCTTTGCAGAATACTAATATGGTCCTTGGAAGCAAGTTCCTTGATTGAAACTTACAGAGGCGGCACAATCAGGCCTCTGTAGTGAGATGATGAAGGGGCAAAGTACTGTGTCTTGTAAGAGGTCCACTCTTCCACAAACCGAGCAGTCTTGCCTGGCCTCTGTGCAAGACAGGAGTTCCTCTGGTGGAGATACATGGACGAAGCAGTACTACAAGGCTGCCTCATTGGCTTCATCTGCTGAATTCGTGATGCACAGTTGGACTCGTGGTTCACAAAAACGTGAAAATCACAGCCCTGGGAAACTGGCCTTCAGGAGGCTGCAAGGGACAGCCTTGCAAATCAGTGCACATCCAGTCATCTCCAGGAAGGTCCTGCTTGCACAGGGCTGTCACAGAGAGTAGAAGAGGTGTCAGCAGGAGGAGAATCTCCCCTAAATTGCACAAAAGCTCATCAAATCAAGCCAACAAGCTGGTCAAATGACAACCCACACCTTGAGTTCAAATGTACCTTCAGTCTCCAGTACAACCCCTCTGATGAAGTTTAATTTTCAGCAAAGCCACATGAGACAATCCTTCCACAGGGATGACTTGGCTTCTCTCCCTGGCCAGACCATCCCGCTCCATCCCTCACCTCAGGACACATCACATGGCACAGCAAGTCCATACGGGGAGCTGACCCAGCCAAAAACTAACCATTCGAAATAAGAGGTGGGGAGAAGAGGAATTGCTTTTTGGCCAAAAGAGATGGATTCTCTCACGTGGCCACCAGTGGTCAGGAAGGAAATGGGAGCCTACAGCAGACCCAGCACTGATCAGCTCAAACCTCCTTTGAACTCACACTGAGTCACTAATTTGGGTCTAAATGATGACAGCAGGAATTGAGAACTGCTGTCTCTTTCCTGCCATTCAGTTCTGGTTAGAATTAGACCACAACAACAATAATGCACCTCTGCATCTCTCCTTCCTTTATCCCTACGCATAGGCACTGTGAGGTGCAGAGAGGTGAAATGCCTTGGTATCTGCGTGGGAGAGCTGGGAACATCAAGTAGAGGGATTTATCTCCACTAAGCCCTGCTGTGACTAGTAGACCATGCTGTCTTACATTAACAAGCAGATTTCTGCAGTGTTCAGATTCTGTTCTCCTGCAGAGATTGCTGCAAAGGAAACAATGGGGACAGAAAGTGCCTCGCACTCTTTAGGACTGTCCCACCACCATGCACATGTCCAAATCAAGAGTAAGAAACAGCGAGACGGTTCCTGCCCCCCTGCACTTCACCTGACTGCAGTGGTCCTGGCTCCCTCAGGAAATCAGATAAAAGCAGCAAGAAAACTGCCCAGGACACCGCTTCACTGGCAGTAGAGGCACAGCCATTAGCCAAAAGGACTGCTTAATTTAATATTTTTTTCCAGCCACTGAGTATTTCCTGAGGTTAGATGCTGGTTAATCAAGCCATAGAGCAGCCATTCAGCACCTGCCCCACAGTTTAAAAGCCATCTTAAAAAAAAAGCAGGGACTTCTAGCAAAGCAATACTGCAAATTATGCGTCCAACACAATTTCACATGCTTCTCTTTTTTTCTCCCTTTCTGGCACATCACCACCCACATGAAAGCCAAAAAGAGACTGTAGTACCTGGTTACACAAGGGTAGCCCATCACAGTAGTAATTCAAAAGCTTATTCCATAATCCAGCAAAATTTTTTAATCCAGAGGTCTCATTATAGATTGAGTGACACATCTACCCATCCCAAAAGCCCTCCATCCACTACAGCAGCAACTTCACCAAGTGCATTGAGAAGAACTTTGCTGTTGCATGTCCCTTGTGCATTAGCTGAAGTTATTACATCCAGCTGCACAGCATAAAGCCACAGGAAACAATTTCATTAGGGTCCCATGAGGCTTAGACAGGTTGGTCTTTTTACATGCAACAGTATAGTGGGGAATAGCTTTGGGCAATAATTTGAATGCATTGCTAAAACCATTATCTAAACTACAGATTCATATTTACAAGCACAGGCTTCCACGCATCTCGCAGGAGCCCACACCGGCGGTTTGGGGTCTGGTATTTAAAGCGTGGTGGTACTGTAGCAACGCTCCCCCAGATTCCTACAGGAGCTTTAGGCACCACGAGGACACGAGGGTCATTCCCACTAGTTCACTACTTTCTGAATAATCCCTGGAAGCTGCCGCTAGGCTGGGGGAGGACTCAAAGACAGAACATCTTCTGCTGGAAAATCAGCCCTGCTTTGCTTGGTGCTTTGCAGTTTGCCTGCCGCGTAATGGCTGGCCCACCCTGACCCAGCAAGAAAGCTTAAAGGCCACCACACAAGATCTTTATTATGTTGATTTAGGGTAACCCTGTACAGAATATGGCACAAGTCTAATGATCCAACTGCAAGAGATTTTGATTTTTTAAAAGGATAATTCAGTGTATCCGTTCAGCTAAACAGAAAGCCCTGTGTCATAATAAAGCTGTCATGATGTTCTGGAAATATGGTCTCACTGGAGGAACACATTGTAATTTTATATCCAGCTATTTAAGAAGATGAGGCCAAGCCCTGAGTGACAGACACTTTGATGAAACAACACATGAATTAAACATAATTATACTAGAAAAAGAGTAAAACAGAACTAATCATCGAGGCCCCTGTGTTGTACCATGAGCAGTGACATTTGCATTGGCACAGGGCATTCCCATCCGGAGAGCTCCAAATCCTCCATGAATATCAGTAATTAAATAGTCTGCCGCGGAGCCGGAGGGAGGCAAGTTTTGCTGCCCCCAGTTTTGCAGAAAGCAAGGTCGACATCCCACCATGACCCACATGAGCCCTGGCTGCCTGCATGGGCAGGGGGCTCCTCCACCTCCTATTTGCTCTTTGAAATGGGCACCGTGCCCTTCGCTTTATTACGCTTTTCCCACTGGAAAAGATGCTGCACACTCCAGCTAGATTCCTCCCAAAATTCAGACCTAGGATCTGCAGTCGTAGTCTCACTAGGGAAGACTCGATGTATTTCCCCTCATAAAATTAAGATGTAATTTTACATGGGCCTGCCTGCTATAAACCTGTCTCCATATGCAATGTTCTCCCTATCCATATTTAATCTAGAAAAGAGAATGTAACTGGGTTCAGGAAATCTGCTTTTTTCGAGGTTTCCATGCAAGCTGGATCTCAAAACCCTTCTTTATGTCAACAGCAGACAACTGTTTCATAGACTTCATCTAGCAGGGTTGGTAACTAACCTAAAAATGGCAGATGGAAGCATTAAATATTTATTGGACTGGAGTGCACTGATTTCGGAAATTAACACTTTGCAAATTACTTCTGTGTAAACAGTAATTAAACAGTCGGGCACAGTCCAGTCCAGGTTCTGAGTAAGCTGCAACTCTTTTTGTAAAACATATGTATACATAAAAAATACTAAAGCATGATGAACTAATACTTCTCTACTGATTTCCATCTGCACAAACCAAATTGCTCTGTGATCATGAATTAAAATTAATTAAAACTTTGGAATGGTTTTCCACATAAAGTTGGAACGGCGGGAGCCCTTGTGGCAAGCACTCAGGCATCACGCCAGTTAAGCTTGCAGGGAGCAGGAGGAGATGATGCGTTGCTTGAAAACACCAAGGACTCTGTGACCTCGTGTTTCCAGTGCTACTAATGCTGGGATTGAACTGGTGCTTGTAATAGGGGGAAACCATGAGAAAAGTGCAACTGATACAGCCAGGTCCCTTGCAGGCTCCACATGTGTTCCAGGAGTGCAATCGTAAATAGCATAAAGCTGCTATTTGCTTTTGAGCTCTCCCGTTCATGTGGGAATAGATTTGCTCAAGAGATAATGCAGTTTTATTCCCTTAAGCAGAATATTAATTCCTACTTGTGCTATTGCAATGAGTAGTAGTAATGAGACTCACATGGTCTTTTCTTTAATAGACCCTTTTTAAAAGAGAACATGTTTTAACTCTGCTTTAAAAGTAGCTTCCTTTTCCAGAACTACAGGTCTTCCTTTCAAACACTGTCCAATATCCTTTCCAGGACTCTTTTCCCATTCACTGTACCTGCACGCTCAGGATCTCATGAAGGTAAGTGTGTCCTATTCATTAAGGCAAGAGCTGAAGCCTCATTAAAGTTAATGGTTTCTTGTACATTACTGAATTGGAAGCTTTGGGTACCGTTCTGCAATCTTTACTTCTTCAGCACAGACTGCTATACACTATATTTTGTTACCGTAGCTGGATTTTTTCCATGCTCTGACTACATCACTGCTTTTTTACTTTCTCCCTTCCCCCAAAACATATGTACTTAAAAGCCCACCAGAAATGAACAAACCCACCTACACGGGGACGGTGAGTGTGTAAATCAGGCTCTGAGCTCTTCTTGTGGCTGTGGTGATGAAAGGGCAGAGGCTCCCCACAGACCACGCTCGGGAATAAGCCGCTTATTCTCATTTTACAGGGAACGCTGGGCTTTGCTGTGGTGGTCGGGGGGGCATGGAGGGGATGTTCTCCCCCCCCAGCTGGGGAGCGATCCTGACCCCACCGCACAGCCCATCCCCAGGTACCACCCACCTACAGCAGTGTGCGGGACGGGGAAATGCAGAGCTGGCTCCACAGCAGCACCAGCACCCGGAGCACGAACCCCAACCGAGGCACTGGGCAAAGAAGGAGAAATTGGGGGGCTCCTCTGGCTTGGCCCGGCCAGGCAAGGACAGGGTGCTGCTGAGAGCATAGGAGAGGGGTCTGAGGTGCAGGGGAGCGCTGGTACTCTGCACAGATGCAATTAGGAGCTCCGATGGGATGCGGATGTGCTGGCAGGGCTACGCTCATTTTATTGTGCGCACATGCACGCAGGCTTCTTCTGTTTGCTTTCTCCCTTTCTCTCCATTCCAAGGTTTCCTGTCCCCAAGAGCTCCTAGGAGCTTGCGAGTGAGTCTGCAGAAGATGAAGAGAACAAGGCTGCCAAGGGACTTTAATGAGAGCTACTTCTATTCTCATGGTGCAGTTAAGAGTCACATAATGAAACAGAGGCTGGTTTGTTTGTTTTTTAATGAGCTCTATTTATATTTGACTTTAACTATCCTCATTCATTTTCTCTGAATCAAACGTCTACTGCTGAAACCTTGTGCATCAGAGTTAATAAAGGGCAGCTATAATCTGATTTACTGCATAGTTCCAAACATGAACGTACTCGCAGGAGGGGCTGATAGTTTACAGCAGCAATGTTTAAAGCAGAAGAACTGACAGCAAAATTGAACATAACTTCTCAGCTGCCTCACAGAAAGCTGAAGTAATCCCACAGACTTTTCTGGAGGCATTTTTCTTCCATGTTGTTGTAACACCGAGAGGTTAAGGCTGCTGTTAAAGCTAGGTTTATGGTTCGCAAACTGGAAGCTGGTGAAAAGCAGGTGCCTTATTCCAACAGATTTCGTCTGGCTGTTAGGGACACCTGAGTTTGAAGATGTCAGAGAGAGAGGAAAACCAGAGGAATCGCATGTGAACCAACCCAAGGAATGCAAGATCCTCAAGCTTTTTACCTTCAATAATGCAGGGGGGGGGGGGGAATCAAGGGTGTTTGTGGCTCACTCCCTATGTAGATGATTAAAACAAAAATCATCAGTACCATGCCCTTCATTTCTTCCCCTCCTTAAAATAGAGAAGCCACTGTTTACAACATAGCTAGAAATCTGAAATGGAGGTTTTCTCCTTGGAGGAAGAAATTTTGCCCCTATCTATCTCCGTATTTAAGCTTTTAAATAAACACAGCCTCATTCTAGAGGAGCAGCTGTGTAATTAAGCCAATTTTGGGATGAACAGTGTGATTCAAGAGCCAAATACTATCTTAATTATATACATTAATATTCTGCTAAGAAGATGCTTATCAAAAAAAAAGATAATTCATGTTATTGCACAAGGAAGGCCACTAAAAATATAAAAATAACAGAGAAGGGTGCCAGTCCGAGGCACAGCGGATGACTGCACAGGCATGAAAGCAGCTCCCAGCTGCAGAGGAAGTGCCCAGCAAGCGATAGATAACACCCACATCTGAGCAAGAAGAGAGGGGCCAGAAGTCATCTGTTGTCAGAGGTGAATACTGAATGAGGGACTTCTGTGTCAAAGGGAGAGTCGCCCCGCGGCCGCCCCAGCTGCTTGGGAAGGATTTTTGGCTGCGATCTCTTCTATTTTTCTGTGAAGAAGCGCAAAAAGGAGCGTATTCACAGAACAGGCAGCAAAGGGAGAACCGGAGGTCAGGACGGGGGGGTTAGAGAGAGTAGTCTCATGTGCTGGATTGGGCACTGGGGTGCCCTCCGGTAGCAGGGATACGCTTCAGCCCCCATCTACGGACCCCCCCGATTGCCGGGCGGTGGGCGAGGGGCAGCAGCTGGCGCTGGGTGGCTGGCAGGGGGAGGCTGGGGGAGCCTGGCTGGCAGACACGGAGCAGGTCAGGAGCTGGGGAGCGATGTCTATCACTGCCCCAAACAGGATGGAGCATCCCTCATCGGGAAGCAGGGACGGAGCATCCCTCGTCAGAGCCACAGTGCAATCCCGCAGTGCTCTCCCGCCTCTAACTGAGGCTGCATTGCAAAACCGCAGCATCAACTGATTAAGGGAGAAAAGAAGGGATTTCCTTCCGGGTTAGGAAGTCACAGTGGGGTGTGAAACTCCTGGTTTCCACTATGGACAAAAAAAAATAACACAAGGTCTCAGAAAAGCCAGAGCTGCCTTGCTTGTGTTGAAACACTGATTTAAAGGGAGTTTGCAATTGCACAACGGCAAGAGCCCTCTGGTCTCAGGTGTGTGAGGTGAAGTTGGGGGATTTCTGGCTCACAGCCTCACCGCAGGGCCCTGCACTCCCATCAGCCCCGAGAACTAGGCTGGCTCCATGCGTGAATGGGAGATCTCCAAGGAAAACCCAGGTGCTGCAGGAAGCAGGGCTGGGAATACAAAAGCATCGCTCTTTCTGCTGAGTGGGCAATGAACCGGCGTTGTGCAGAGGTGCTATTCAGGATGAGTCTGTGGTGCAAGTGCAGAAACGCCTGAGCTGGCGCAGGTCAAAGCTGCAGTGTGGCTGCATCAACCACCCCAGGGAGTGGGCAGGGCCAATGTACCCCCCGGAGATCCCCAGAGGTGAAAAAAGGACCGCACACATTCGGATGAGCTGGCATGGTCCTACCTGTCATGGAAACTGAGTCTCAGGCTGAACTCCACCCTGGGCTGTGACCAACAAGAAAGTCTGCTAATGTCACATATGATGGTGCTTTGCATTTCGTGATCCTTATTGGAACAAAATGCCAGCCAGCTCTTCAGCTAGATCAAGTCAGAATCAGGTCTGAATCATCCTGGATAGTTTCACATTTGGTTTTGCAAAATCAGAGCTCAGTGAAGAGCCACAGAGACACGTGTGTTAAGCAGTGATGAGGAGAGGTGGCACCAGGGTGTTCCCTGGGACTTGAGGGTTTCTGTCATGTCCACCAGTAGTGTCCATACACATGGCCACAGCACCACCTGCTCCCAGACAAGAGTCACCAGTCCTTCATTGCAAGACTGTGATTTAGGTCTCAGTTCTTGCCCCCCATACATTTTTACTAGGAGACCCCAAAGAAACCTCACTTACCCCTCCTGCCCTTTCATTCTCCCCAGAAAGCATGAGCTTCACCACATCTCTCTGCAGCAGAAACATGCCAGGAATATCGGGGAGAAAGATCATTTTCCTGTCCAAGCTGGTTTAGAAAATGATGCCTACAAATGTTTAAGAACTCAGTATCCAAATGACATGTGGCAGAAACACAGCAACATGGCTGTCCTGGAGAGAAACACTCTATTCTGCATACAGCAGAGGGGTCTGCAGGTTGAGGTCTGAGCACTCATTTAGCAGAGTCATTTGTCCAAATTCCTATCTTCTACTAAACCACGGGCCATGGTGGTGAGGAACAGCTGCTCAGTCCCTCTACTGCAGAACAATTTGGATGCAGAGACAAACTTCGCCTTCAAATCAATCCCAAGACCCACTGCATGAAGGCTGTTATGCTGCACAGGGAAGGCAGCAACGTTTTGCCTTAGGGCTGGAAGGGCATCCTGGGGTCCAGCGACGCCAGTGTCTCCTTCACAAAGCAGAAAACTCACTGGTGCCTTCCAGCAAAATCCCAGGAGCCCAGCACAGGGATGGGATGGGATGGGATGGGATGGGATGGGATGGGATGGGATGGGGCAATTCAGTAAGCGGACCCCAGACTTTCCATTTTAATCTCTAAAAGGTTTAGGAAACACCTCTCTCACCTACCTCAGGAGAGCTGCACCTGTGTACTTTTGACACTACAGAGGTAGAGTGGTGTTTCGGATTTTGCCTCTTGCAGCTTGTCATACGCAACGCTAGCAGCCCCAGTGCCTTCCCCTGGGAAGGGAAGATGTAAGGGCACCCATCTCACAAACAAATGTTGGATTGTTACTCATCTTAACTACACAGAGGGCCAAGGTCTCATTAATTAGCACTGACATTTACAACTGAGGCCACGAGATAAGAGCGATATGAAGATGGATGAATTCCAAGAAGATTTGAGAGCACAAAAGGGCTGTGGGGGATGGTTGGTTGGTTGTTTTTTTAATTCTTGAGTTCTCCTTGTAAAGAGAGACTATTGACACCTGAATTCCCTTTTGCATTAGAATAGGAAAAATTGCAGTCAGTCTTTTGCCATGTATCTGAACTGCAAGGTGCTGCAGACTGCTGAAATAAAAAAGGGACCCTTGGACTGCCCAATCTCCAGTCACTGGACTTGCGTGTGGACCTGAAGGTCACAGATCAGGGGGTGTTTGGCTGCAAGGGTCTGGCTTAGCTTTGGTTCAGAGGATTTAAAAAAAAAAATGCAAAAGTCCACCAATTGGACTTTTTTTGGTCCACAAATTTGCCTCTACTGAAGGGTCAAGCTTATGATAAAATAAAACCATCTGTTCTTTCAGACTTTCATCCCAAACCAGAATAAACATATTCTGATGCTCTTACGGACTTGGCTCCTTCCACTGTCTTTCATGTGCTCCAGTTGACATTATCATGCATGCAGATTCCTTGGATGAGATCCTCAGGCATCAACCAGTGGGATTAAAATAAAGATCAGGTGAAAACAAAAGCATTGGTGGTTCTTTTGTATGCTTTCTGGTTTTTGAGCCATTAGGTCATATTCCTTTTATACCTTGCAGCTTTTCTCTGTAACAGAGAACTATATAAAATTGAGGGGGGGTTAAACAAAAGCTAGGATTCTCATGTAATCCCTTCAGCCCAACAGCTCAGGCTTTAGGAAAAACTCAGTTATCATGAGAGATATCAGTTATCATGAGCGCTATCAGTTATCATGAGCTGCCTCAATTCATGACTCTTTTCTATATGATGATTCCAACAGCAGAAACAACTGCCCTGTTTCTGAGCACTAAGTAACCCCATTTCTCATCCCTACTGTGTTGCTGATCCTAGGAAAGGGTCTTCGGAATTCAACAGAGAAATCCAAATCTGGTTCTGGAGAGGTAATCCATTGGCAGTGATACCAGGGCAGGGGAAGCACAGCAGAAGGGGAGCAGATCCTGTACTTGATCCCAACCCAGAAGCAGATCCTTCACCACCACCTCAACCTCCATGTCCCCTCCAGGGCGAAGACAGCAGGGCCACACTCATGCTGAGCTCTGGGGTCTCCTTCCCTCTCCCCTTCCTAACCTGTAGATTCAAAACTCACCAAGACATGCATATGCCATTAGGGTAGAGAGCAGAAGGGTTAACATCTGCAGTCTGCATCCCCTGGAGAGGCGGGAGGACACAGTGTATGTCTCTGACAAGTGCCATCAGTGGGCAGGGACAACACCCTCGCTTTATTTAAAACCTTATTTAAACCAAGTCAGAAAACCCTGTCACCACTGGTGCGGTTTTCCAAAGCATAACATAAAACGCTAACAAGCACTACAATCCTCAAAACAGCTTTCCTCTCTCCTTTTGCCGTCCTGCTAACCATGATGTCTGGGGCTATAAAAAAGCACAGCACAAGAGCATGTCTCTCATTCTGATCTGCTTCCGTGTTTATAACCATCGCTTATCTAATGACACTTAGGAAGTGTTACCAAGGAGACTATTTGCATCCTGCACGATGTTGCTAAAGCAACACTGCTAAATTAGATGCAGCGCTCTTAGCCTTCACCTACTGTATTTGCATTGCTATTAAAATGAAACAGTCACAGGCTTAAACTATATTTGGGTTATTCACTCATCCAAACACCTGAAAATAGTCCAATGGCAGCAGCTACGGAGTTCCCCCTTAAATCTAGCACATCTAGGTCTCCATCTCTTACACGTATTTCTAGCTTGCCTTTCAGTGTGACCTGCAGACAAAGCAAGCCATCTTTTCTTTCACACTATAACCTTCCTCCACAGCACTTGTCTTCCCTGTATGTTTGGCTTTTATTTGAATACTTCAGGAGATTTTAACTGTCATAAATAATTACAGCATCTCAGTATTTGGTGGAGCACGGCAGAAGGCAATTTGTAAGTAACATTAATTTTTGAGGCACAAGACGGCTCAGAGGCACTGGAAATGCGACAACTTGCCTGAAGTTTACGGGTCAGCTGTTCATCCTCACCCTGAGTTTTGGTTCAGCTGTAAAGAGTCACCATTCAAGGACTTCAAGATGGCCCATGGAAAGACTAAAAGGCTAAATAAGGACTAATAGGGTAAAATACTCATTAAGGAGGTGATAAGATAATAAAATCAGAAGAATTTAAAACTATTAAGAACTATAAAAAAGCTATAAACAAAAATAAAGGCTAGGGGCTATTTTAGGTGAAGTTACGGAATAAATTAAATAAAGAAGCACAAAAGGCTATGGAGGGAGAGTGAGCAAAAGGAACCGAGAGGTGCATTTGCAATGGTTCCCAAGGCAAGTAACAGCTTCTCTAGAGCTTGGACATTTGTCAATATGCTAAAAAACATACTTAAAATTAAAATACTCCCCCCCCATGTTAATGTAGAAATATGGACAACTGTCAGGAGCTTTACAGCAAATACTACAATTGCGTAACAATATATTATATGCAGTTGTACCTATAAAATAAATATTATTTAATTGTATTCTTCATGGTATCAAGCAATGTCACAAGCAAAGACACCAGGCTCTCTGAACTCAACTCAAGTATTCTGGTGCAAATCTAGAGCAGTGTATTCTCTCCACAGCTTTCTATTCTGACGGTCTGAGCAGTACACTTTGGACAACCACACATAATAATAAAATATCATCCTACCAATACCTAGCTGGAACTCTCCATCACTTTTCAATATGTTTATTTCAAAAATAACTCCTGCTTTTAACACTTTCAAATTTAACAGATAAACTCAGGCAAGGACATAAATAGTTGGCATCTGTCACTGAATTCAATCAGCTCCCTGAATGAGAGCAAAAGCACCCTGTTCCAGCTCTGCTTCAGTGCATAATATGGTTTGGGTGCCTCTTATTAATAAATCCTTGCTTTAGCCCAGAAGCGCTACTAAAAAGCACACCTGGGAGCATTTTACTATATATAAAACCTCTGTTCCAACAGCAAATTTGATCTGCCTGCAGAATCTAATCATGAGAAGGTAACACTCCTTCCTGCTGAACAGGCTACAGCACGAGAAAGCCCATGTCCAGAAAGCATTTCACCTGCCAGCGCTTGGAATTGCTTATGCCTGGAAATCTAAGCTGAAATACCAGAATCTGGGCTGGTAAAGAATGTGCTAGCAGTGTTGGGCCCCAGTTCAGCCAGGCAAGGTCAGGGATGTCCTTTGGCTCTTTTGCTTTTAATAATATTTAAGGATGCTTTTGGAGGGCTGCAAGAGAGAGAAGTGCCCAACTGAGTGAGTCAGTGGTAGCTGAACGCCATCGCCTCCTCTCAGAAGGATGCTGCTGATGCTCTGCCGAAAAGGGAGGGGGTGATGTGGGTAGATGGAGGTGAACGCCTGCTCTGCTGTGTCGATGGACTGGGAATACAGGTGAAAGCGCTCGAGTCCCAGTACTTCCCTAGGAGGCAAAACTGGATCCCGAGTGTGGATCACATGAACTCTATCGGAATTGATGGATGTAGGACTACTGTGTTCAACAGATGAACTGAGTCTTCCTCCTGCTGAATTGTTATGCAAAATATAAATAAATAATTTTACCTCCCTAGACATCAGCCTATTTTAGGACAAGGGGATGGACAAGCTCTCTTTCCTGCCTCTCCGCAACAGCTGAGGTGAGGCTCAATTCCTCAAGTTTTGTCATTGTTTTAGCTCCTCCACGAGAAGGTGTGATAGAGGCACAGAAGAAGATTTCTGTAGTTGGCCATGGCTGGAGAGCATGTGTGTGCCCACCACCACCATGCTCTGCTGAGCTCCCTGGACATGAGCCGACATGATGCCAGTGGAGAGCCCCCTCCAAGCCACGTTGTGGGGAAGCCACCCTGCAGTGGGCAAGCAGCGCTGGGGTTTGAATAAATAGTCTTATACTAGAGATTTATTTAGAATAAATACTGAAGTCTTCCTAACTCCCCTCACATAGCAAAAAGAGGATGGCTCAAGTCTTGTGGGGTTTCAGATCTATAACAGTGGTACTCCCTCATGCCTCCTCCCATGGCCACCACAACAAAACTTCACGAAGGTTTAGAAAGTATTCTGCTGTCCTCTGTGGGAAAGGGTTACTTGTGTCCACACACAAAGGCTGCAGAAGGCTGTTTTTAGCTGCCCTTGCTCAAGGGGAGCTTTCCCAGGACTCAGCCCTCCTTGCTGACTTCAGGTGCCCCATGTGAAACGGGCCGGGGAGGGCTCCAAGGAAGGGTCAGAAACGAGGGTTTGCATCACCAGCAAGGCAGAGAGAGGGGAGGAGAGGAGGTATCATCCTTGCCACCAACTACTTCTTCTCCCATGGGAAATAAGATCAAAAGGAAAAAGAGGTTTTCTCTGTGCTAGTTATGCCTCTGTGAAATTTCCTCGGAACTTTCTGTTGGTTTTGGATCAGGTCCTAGACCCATGTGGACAGAGCCCATACTGTACAATGTGTCTGGGTTACTCATTAGCAAAAGGGTTCCCTCTGCAATCAAGCATGTAGAGCACCTTATTAAAACATGCCCTGCTCCATATCTGACCCAATGGAGCTGGCACGAAGAAGTTCTCACCACACCCTGAGAAATGCCACTGGACTGCGAATTATCATTACTTCCCTCGTCTCAGTTCCTACATGGCCTTATCTAAACTATGTCATAAATCTTCTGGGTTTTATCTGAACTCTCCTCCTCCCAGTGACATTCTGTACTTCTGAATAATGTTGTCTCCATATGAATTACAAGGGGCACTGCAATAATGCTCCAGCAGAAGCAAGGGAAGCAGTGGGAAAACAGCTAAAAGCTACACTGAACTGTTTTCCTACTTGTAATCTTCTGTCATATTCCGAGTTGGAAGATTAGATAACGAGACTATTTATAGAGGCATTGCTGGGTGTGTATCACAAAACCTTTATTGTAAGACCACGGCAAGTATGAAATTTTAATTTTGCCTGCCACTTCCCTGTGTCACAGCTTCATTTGCAGCAAAGCATTTTTTCTTTCGCAGTGGGGTTATTAATAATGGATGTAGCATTAACATTTCCAAATTGGGAGTTTACCCTCAGTCTCTGTTCCCACCATCCCTCAGTAATTTTTCCTCCTGGGCTCCGTGTTGGACTGACAACCAGAGACTGACAATATCTGCTCAGCCACCAAACACACATTGCATGGGCAAGAGCAGCCGGAGCTCACGCCATTCACTGCTACGGGTCCCACCTGCAGGACTTCTCTGTTTGAAACCTCAAGCTGCTTTTTAATCTCTCTGCTAAGTCCTCCAGTGCATGCCAATAGGGTCTGGGAACAACTGTTCAAAGGAAATGCACTGAACACCAGATGATCTTCACAGGCCGTGCGGCATCCAGCAGATCGTGAGAACTTTCTGCCACAATTAATGCAGGGCAGATTTCAAGTGGAGGAGCAAAGCTCTCAGCTATCAGTACTTATCACTTGGCATCTCAACTCTGAACTTTTAAAAACAAAAGGTATTCGTGGATTTAAATAGGGAGAACTTTTTGCACCTTTATTTTATTTTATGCCTGTTAAGGCATGTAACTGTTGAAGAGTTGTATCGTTAAAACAGGTACACTAAGTGATGTACTGAGATGGGAGTGGGAATGTAGAAATCCAGTACTAACACCAGAGGTTACCCAGGTCCCTTATAATGTGTTCACTGCGTTTTTTAATAAAGAAAGTAAATTATTTCAACTACTTCTCTTTCTGTATTTGCTGAAATGCTGCAACATAATCAATTAGTGAGGTACATTTTCTGTTTTCCATTTTCTATCACATCTATTCAAGTGACTCACTCACGTAATACACAGATTCTTTTTGCAACATTTACAGTTATTTGTATTCTGTCTTCTACAGTGACTCAATATTTCTATGGGAAACCATCTCTTCCCTTCCTACCTAGTAAATACTTGTTAAGTACAAAAACCAGGCATTCATCATGGACAAAAATGATCCTGCAAGATAGATAGACAGATAGATATTTAAAAATGCAATGGTACCAGTTGCTCAAATCAAAGAAATTCTGAGTAATACCAACACAATTAAATGCTATATTAAACAGGTATCCCTTAAGGAGGAGATTGGAACTAACCTTCTGATGAAGAGTTGGAATCTGGATGGTAAATAAGCTCTGGATCTATGGCTGCTTGGCTTATCTGGCAAAAGCCTGTCCAGGAGCAAGTTAAGACTCTTAACACTAAGCTTTACATTAGATGGTGTTGATGAGCAGCAGAGCACAAAACACAGTCGCGCCTCCATCCAAGTAGCAGTTAAAGGGAAATCAAGCAGAGCTTATGCCTAACAGAGGATAAAAGATGATCAGTGGGGTTTTTAAATTGTATGTTGACATACAGGAAGTCAATGTAAATTAGAATGAGTCAAGCATAACATGGTTACGTTTATTCTGACTGGGTCAGGGTGTGAGCTACAGCTTTCAAGTAGGGTGAAGCCAGAGGGATGTCCAAACAGGGGCTGCTCGCAAAGACTTTCATGCTCCCATTCAGCTCCCCAGGTAGGAAACCAATACCCCAAAAGTGCCCCTGATTAATTCCACTGGGACAAAGTATCCCAGATTTCCAGCTCTGCTCAGCATCCCATGGTACCTTGTCTCTTCAGAAGCCAGGCTCCTTCTTTGCTTCCCCACTGGCTAGTTACCGACACCGACACTGGCTAGTTACAGAGCTCCCCAGCCATCGCTTTGCTGAATCGATTTTCAAAGTCCTGATGCTAGACATAGGATGTGTTCTGGCCATATCATAAAAATGATGAGCTCAACAGTCAATAGGGAATCCCTGCACATGCCCGTGCACATGTCTGTAAGCCCACACATGCAGGAACATCTGGAAGTGTCAGTGTTACCAGTGTGAAACCCAAATACTGAATACGAAGGAACAAAGAGAGGAAGGAGACTCTGCAAGCAATGCCAGTACTTTAGAATTTATTTTGTCTAAAATTTTATTACTGTTTTTTCAAAAAAATGTTTCCATTAAGTGGTGGGCTTTTTTAACTAAAAACCCTGCACGGTATTTTGTCTGAGGCTGGCTGAGAACTATTAACATTTACTTTTCAGAGTTTTGCATAAAATAGCCCTGAGGTTTAACCTGACAGTTTTCTGAGAGCTGAGAATCCTTCCCTATGCTTCAGCAAAGAGTGGAACCGAGGTGGACTAATGGAGAATTGTATAAACATAATACCACCATGGCATGCTCCGCCCTATAATTTTAAAACACAATTCTATTTTAATCCTGTAACTGGAAGGCCAAATAACTAGTAGTATAAACATGAACTAGACTCTTATATACAGCATGCATTTATCAGCTAGAGATCCCCAAGAATGAATGGAGATGAAAACCTACCCCACCTCAATTTTAACCACATAGTTGCATCAACGCAGACCTTAGCGTGGGTAAGTATCCAAGTGCCTGCCCTCCTCCCCAGCTACACAGCTAGCAATACCCTAGTTAGCTAGGTTAAAAGGTAGCTCAGGTTCATACATAGATGTCGCAGTCACAGCAGAAACTTTAACCATTGCCAGACCCTAACTTTCAGTTAAAATTCAGCTCTTGTCCCCAAAACTACTTTCGGATTTGTCAATTTGTGGCACAGAACTGAGCACCTGCATAGTGCTGTGATTAAGGTTAATCTTAGGCCAACCATTTCTGGATGGAGACAATCCTGAAACATTGGGATGTTTCAGGGGTCGGCGTTGCAGACCCCACTCCTCAGGACAGTTCAGAATTAGATTACTCAGGTGTCCTAAAATTTCAAGGCAGGCCAAGTCAGAGCATGTGTGGATCCCCAGCTTGAAACAGCTAGCCACCATGAAGGTATGCACCGTAAGTAAAACAAAATGTACTTGTGTACTTGCCACGGGCAACAATTTCAGCGATGCAGAAGTAGCTGGTTCCTGCAATTATCCTAGCAGCAGTAGGTAAGAACAGCTGCCAAATCTGAAATCTTCCAAGCCTCTGTATTAGAAATCTTCCCAGATATGAGGTTATCCACAAAAACTGCTATTTCAACAGTCGAGGAAACAAAATGAAGTGGGGGCTACTCAGGCCTCTGTCATTCGGGAGGTCAATGCAAGCAAAGAGACCCTGCTTTCTCTTACTCCAAAAGAGCCCACAAATACAAAAGCACCTTTATTTGTCAAAATCACAGAGTGCAGGAGACATAGCCTCATCCAAGAAAGCTTGCACAGGGACCTCATCACAATCTCTACTGTCTCCCAAATAAAGCCTGAATGTTCTGTGCGTGACTCCGAGGCTGCTTGGGCAACGAACCACTCTGTAAACACCCAGGCAGGGACGTTCATGAAAAAGAGGATGGATCCAGCTAGAGACCAGCCAACACCAGAGCAGGCTCTATCCCTCCATCTACCACTGCGATGTCTGAACAACCCAGCTCCAGCCTTCACTGGTGTGGAGAAGTTTTAAGTTCTCATTTCAGCATTATCCTTATCAGCTAAACACAAGTAGCCTTAGGAAGACGCCCTTGGGAAGTCCATATGAGCAGGGCAAGTGTGTGGTCTTTGTATGTAGCAAACTTCAAAGGATTCCTCTTTCATGACCTCCTCCAATCTCCCATAAAATCGGACCCATTTTAGCATCCATAACGTCCACTATTAATGAGCTCTACAGAGCTACTAGCCACTGCTGATGGCTACAGCCTCCTTTTGTTCAAAAGGAGCTGGAATCTACCAACTTAATTTGACGTCCTCCTAATTCTTGTACTGGAAGAGACAGTGAAGAGTGGAGCTCTGCACCTTCTCTACATGCCAGTCACTTCCCACCCTAGTTGTTCCTTTTTCCAGAGGTAAGAGTCCTAGTTTATTCAACCATTCCTTATATAAAATTAATCCAGACTTTTGAATGTCCCTGTTTGCCCTCCTCTGAACCTTTTCCAGTTCTCCTGTATCTTTTTTAAGATGGTGGAAGGGGAAGAACCAGAACTACACACAATATTCAGATTTATACAACAATCTAGTCACGGCCTCTATTTTCTTCTGTTTGGCTTCCCTTATAATTTCTAGTATTTCATTTGCTTTTTTTAACTGCTACTGAGCCTTGCACTAACATTTTCAGCTCAATCACCCCACTGATGTTTTGGTTCCCACTGGTTTTCAAAAGCAGCCTTTCTTGCCCTTCAGAAATACAGAGCATCACCTGTGGGCAAAGCACCACACGATTTCCTGGGAA
Source organism: Ciconia boyciana (assembly GCF_034638445.1). Classification (NCBI taxonomy): domain Eukaryota; kingdom Metazoa; phylum Chordata; class Aves; order Ciconiiformes; family Ciconiidae; genus Ciconia; species Ciconia boyciana. Next base: position 52,740,216 of record NC_132941.1, on the reverse strand, counting down.
ATTTCTGACAAGCTGCAGCACTACCTGCTCCACCACCAGGCTTGAGCACCTTATGAAAAGGACAATGGGAAAGGAAAAGTAAGACAGATAAATTGCCGTGTTTGGAGCACTGGGCAATTTTAGGCAGTTTAAATGCAATAAATCAAAGTTCAGTAGCTTGGGAAAAAATCTAGTGCGTGGGAGAGGGTCATATAAACCTGAGAACCTCAGGCAGGAAAAACTTTATACCTACAACCCAGACACACTGACAGGTCAGAGGGAAACAAGCATGACCCAGGACAGAATGAAAGCAGAAGGGCAGGAAGCAGGGGGCACCCTTCAAAGCCTTGAATGATGAAACTTCTGACTCTCTAAGGCTGGAAGAAAATGAAATAGTACTTCAGAGAAGAACCAATTATGACAGCAATGGGACCTGAGGTTATCTCACAGCATCACTATTGGCATCCCCCCCGGGGTACTGCTTGCACCCCAACTTCTAATCCCCATGATCATCAACTGCTGACATCCTTTTACTTCCCACTTAGTTTTATTTAGCGAGTACACAAAATGGAGCTGGCAGCAGGATGTTCTTTCCTATCAACAACATACAATTATTGAAATGCCTACACCAGCCAGATTACTATCTTCTGCATGTATTTCAGAAGCTTATAAAATACCAGTGAAAGAAGAAAAAAGTCCAACATATTTATGTGTCATTGGGATATAAAGTTTGGAACAGCAACTGCAAAAATGCAGGCAAAGACTGTATAATCATGACTGGTGTCCCCTGTAGGCCAGGAAAAGCAGCAAAGCCCCTGCCTCCTTGGTAAAGTGCTGCACAACAGGCTGTTTTTCTGGGCGCCTGCAGCCAGAAAGGCAGAGTCACACCCTTCATCAAACCACTGCTGACTCTGACTTCAGGTTTCCTAGCAAAAGAAGGGACTAAGAAGCACTGTCCTGCCAAGATGCCAGCATGCTTCATGTGATACTCTGGAGATATAAACCCCAAATCATCCCACAGAGATCACCCAGACACGTTGAGTAAGAGCTATCTGTATGAATGAGCAGTAAGTACAGGGGACCATGGAGGCACCCAGCACAATATGACTCAGATCTCGACGGGACCCTCCAGATGCCACCGTAATACAAATGATAAAGAATAACCCATGAGTAATCCGCCATTGCTGAAAAGAGGATCTCTGACTAGCTCAGGCTGCCTCTGTAATATAGCGCATGCATTCTTTTGCATAAACATCATTAACCCGTGAGAAAACCGACAGGAAGAAATCCTGCTCACTGTCACTCACCATGGAAATCTCCCTTCCAAGGCAAGAGGGGGCTCAGGAAAGAGCAGCAAACCTGAGTAGGAGGCTGGAGGAAAGGATTTAAGACAGGAGACAGTAATACTTCTTCGCCTTTACAATGTCATATTGATCTGCTGTCCACAGAAATGGCTAAGCCTTCTTGAAGCTGAGGACATGGAGACAAGTGAGGATAAAGAGCCGCATGCCCACGGAGCTTGGGAGATGGCATTCAGGTCCCTAGCCTCACCTCTGGCCCAAGGGCTAGCAAAAACTGCATTTCTAGCATCCTGGACCAGCAAATCTCGGAACTACACAACAGGTCTAACAGGGTACACAGCCCATGTATCCAGCAGGAAGAGTTAAACGCATCCAGCAAGGCTGAGCAGTAGGAAGGAATGCAACAGCCACAGAGATTTGGAAGATGCAACATTAGGCAAGGAAGGTAACTTACTGAGCTACACCAGGATTAAAAAGGGGAATTAAGAGAGGAGATTGACTATCCTGGAAGAATCCTGGAGCAGGGATTGAACTGGGGATGTATGTCCTGAGAAATGATAGAAATCTCCTTGGTTGGAACAATTCAAGCCAGACTGCCCTGGCACTAGTAAATAAACAGTATACAGAGCCACTGCTGCAAAGGTTGATCTTTTGCATCACAGAATCCAGGAGATTAGATACGGCTGGAGTTTTCCCACTTGGTTCCACTCCAACCAGCCATACACACCTTGTTTGATAGTTATCGCAAACCATATTTCAGAGAGGGTGGACAGCAAAAATTTCCTGGAGTTTATCTGGCTGTATCATTAAGGAGATTGTTACCAGATAATCATAATCTTTTGCTCAGCATTAGGAAAGTACACAATGGATCACCTTCCGTCATCCCAGAGAAACAACCACATCTGGGTTACGGGAAGGGAAATACTCACAGGAATGCTGAAAATAATCTCACCTCAACCTCCCCATCATGATACCACCAAGTGACAACCTCCTTCCAACCACTGGCCATGACTTTAAGATTAACAGCCACATCAGGACCGTGGCATTTGATCAGCTGCGGTCCTGGAGGACTTCTGTTTCCACTGACTTTAGTTTTCACTGTCTTCAAACCAGCCAAAGCCTGCAGGCACAACTGTGACACCAAAATCTGGATTAACAATCCAGGCATGACGTACTGCTTTGGAATAGGTAATTCCAAAGTGCTCGCGTCTAGCGTTTTCTAGTGAACAACAGTATGAAGTCCTTTTATAAAGGGCTGGACATACCAGATTTTAAAGTACTGTCCTACTCCGAAAGCAGCTTTAAAATCATCAGCCTGGGGTTCCAGGTTTACTGTTGCAGGTCAGTAAAGACCTGCCTATTTCAGCTACCTGGTTTTAAAACTGCAGCTGAAGTCTGAGAATCAAGTTGGGTGCTTTCCTTCTTACGCACAACCATCAAAAGCAAAGCAAGTATGCTGCCAGCCATGCCAGTCTTCAACGATATTTCTGTGTTGTGCCTTCAATGCCACCAAAAGGATCACATGGTCTTCAGAAGATTTACTTAACTAAAGGTGACCATTTTTAGCAGGACTAACAGAAAGGTATAAAAATTTTCAGTACATGTGGGCAACAGCTCTACTATGTACAGAGGTCTTATTTCTTATATAGCAGAGATGAACTTGTAAGGTTCAAGGACCGACTTCAGAGTCCCCAGACCACCTGGGGAAACTTAATGCAATCATAGCTTCTTCTTTAGCAAGAATGAGCCTAAATCACCCCTGACACTAGGTAAGGAAGAGGTCGTCACAGAGGAAAGTACCAGATGATGGCCAAATTATCAAAGTTCAGTATCCCTAACAGACACTGAGGGAAGAACAACTGGGGACCTTCAATTAAAATACACTTTACAAAATGTTAAATGGCAGATATGTAACAAAATTGTGTGACATTCATACTTTCGCTGCTATGCCTCCAGACCGTTTTACAGGAACCTGTCAGATGCAATCAGACTTGTTTATTCTGCATTTAAATGTAGGACCTGAGGCAGTCCGGTTTCAAAAAGACAGAAAAGGCACATATTGTCCCTGGCAGTTGCTTGGTTTTTACAACAAAGGCAATGCCTTGTTAACTCTTACCTCCAAAATTATTTCAGTGCTCTGCTACATTACAGTCTTGAGAACATTTCTGCTTGCTGCCTCAGCACAGGTAGAAATTTAATTAAAATGGAAATTAAAGGAAGAAAGAAAGAAAGAAAGAAAGTGCCATTAACACACACACACACCCAAATCAGGTGATTCATACAGAGCATCTTCAAAATCTCACGTAAGCCACTCATAATGGATTAAGTGGCAGTGTCCCTTCTGGCTCCAGTTTATAAATTCTTATCTGCTTAAGGTTGCTCCAGAAAGATTTCCAGCTGACAGCATGATTCTTAAGAGACAAATCCTCCCTGGCAGTTTACAATTGCATACCAACTACTACAACATCATGTGTGCCTTCATGTTTGCACTGATAGAGGATGATGGTTCACCGTTTAGGGTTCAGCATCCCCCTCCTTGCAAGTCTAATTTTAAGCACAGCCATTGTCTGGGCTGAGTTTCTGACTGACTTTGTCCATGACAGAGCAGTAAGCATTCGTAACGTGTCCTTGCATGGCCATTAAAAAAGCCATGATATAATCACCCTCAGTTCATGCAACTGTTCCGAATCATCCAAGTACGGAGGAAGGGAGCAGAGAGGTGTAACGGAAGAATAATGCAAGTATCGGAAAATCCTTCAGTGTAACAACCAGTTGCCCAGCTCATCATTAACCATTTCCACTCCCCCAGACCATGCCAAAGAAGTATCCGAAAGCTCAGTAAAAATGAGGGTGAACAGCAACATCCCTATTTTCCACGCTGGTGGCTGCAAATTCTGCAACACACTGGGGAAGCTGCAACAAGTTTTGATCATCTGAAATGGCTGTGGGAGCAGCACCTTCCCTCATTCCCTGCTTACAGAGAGATGTCTGACATCCTCTGCCCTCATCATTCAGTGCCTTTGGCTGTGAAAATGTGCTTAGTGAAGAGGTACCCAGGTAGCGTTGAACACATACGGTGTGTACTGCTGCCCAAGGAAATCCCTTTCAAGAATGACGGGTTATTTTCTGCTACCACCCTCACAGATTACAGCAAAAGGGGGCAAAAAAGGGCAGGGACAGAGGAGACCTGGAGCAGTCACTCCTGCTCGCCTTACAGAAGTCATCCCCATCTGATCTGGTCCTGACAGTGCCCCAGGATTTCAGTAAAGGGATTTCATCCTTATGAGGAAGAGAATAACCAAATAAGCTGGACAAGGAGCCCCTGCCCTCCTCCAAAGAGGACTGGCAGTCCCACGCACACAGACACATTCCTGGAGCACCCAGAAAAGATGCCAAAGCAAAGCTTTCATTCACCGAGAAACACCTGGGGACTCTTTGGTGGTCCAAGCCCTCCGACATGTTGTCCCTTGCTTTCCCGGGGTGCCACTGCCCAGGGAGACCTATGCACCGATCAGCCACCCATGAGCCACTGCCGGGGAAGAAGCAGCAGGGCTGGGAGCAGGGCAGGGGGGCCCACACCGCCCGAGGGCATGGGGTGCCAGGCATGGAGCCATCCCACCCCGGGGTGCCCATGGAGCCCAGACTGTCCCGAGGTGCCTGGGGTGCTCAGGGAGCCCAACCCGCCCGGAGCGCCCAGGGAGCCCAGCCTGTTCCAAGGTGCCCGGGATACCTGTCCGGCGTGGCGTGCTCAGGGTGCTATGAGTGCCTAGGAATCTCATCCCAATTTGGGGTCCCTGGGATGTCCAGGGTTTGTGTCCTGCCTGGGTGCCCATCCCACCTCGCGTTGCGAGTGCCCAGAGCACCCATCCCGCTCCGGGCTGCATGGGTGCCCCGGGGTACCGCGGGTGCCCGTCTTGCCGGGGGTGCTCGGGATGCCCGTCCTGCCGGGGGTGCCGGCCGAGCCGTACCTTTGAGGTGGTGGTGGCGGGCGCGGTGCAGGCGGCCCTGGCCGCCGCGGGGCAGCGCGGGGATGCTGGAGAAGCGGCTCCCCATGGCGGCATCCGAGCCGGGCCGGGCCGGGCGGCACCGCGCGAGGTCTCACCCCGGGGGCTGTGGCGGCGGCGGGGCGGGGGGGGGCAGCGCTCCGCCGGCGTCTCCCGCGCTCACTCCGACGCCGAGAGCCCCGCTCCTGCCCGCCGCCCGCCGGGCCCCATGCCCGCAGTGCCGTCGCCCTCCGCGGGGCCGCGCCGGCTCCGCTCGGCTCCGCCGCGGCTCGGTACGGCGGGGCGGGGCGGAGGCACCGCGGCCCCCCCGCCGCGCCCCGTCGCCATGGAGACAGTTGTTCCGCCCCGGGGGGGGGGGGGAGCGGCGCCGCACGCCGCCCAGATGTGCCACCTCTGGCGCGACAGGTGGGGGCACGCGGGGTCCTCTCCCGACCCCCCCGCTCGGTCCCGGGCTCACCGACTGGGGCCCCGCGGGGAGGGCGGCCGCACCACCCCGTCCCGGCTCCCCCGGGCCTCGGCAGCAAAGCCGGCCGGCCCCCCCCAGAGCACGGTGCGGCTCCGGCTTCCCCTAAAATCACAAGAATGCCCAGCGCGGCCCACCCCGAGGGGCAGCCGCAGGGTCAGGGACGTTATTCCCCTTCCCAGCCCAGGAGGAAAGCACCTCGTGGAGCGGCGCGCCTCCACCTCTCAGGGACGATGCTAGGCTGGACCTCCCTCACACCTGCTGGGCCCTAAACCCGCTTCCCCAGGGCCAGCCCAGCGCCCTCCCAGCGAGGAAATTTGCGGCTGACCCCAGAATCCAGGCCCCTCCAAGGATCTGCATCATGCATGAACATCCACCCAAGCAGATGTGCTGGGCTGGGACGCAACTGTCCTAAAGCAATTAGGATTCTCATGGATGCAAATATGTCAGAGCAGCACTCAGGGGAAGGCAAAGCAGATGGGCAAGCAGCTCCTTCTCCAGCCCTGGGGCAGGTGGACAAGAAGGCAGATAGTCAGAGGGGCAAGTAGGTCCCTTACTGGTCCCCAGTCTACCCAGCAAGGTGGGTGGGCGCCTGCGCCCACAGCTTCACTTGCCCTGGTGGCTCAAAGCAGTGAGGAGCTCCAGCCAAGCTCAGGGAAGTGGGGTACAGTAGAAACGGGGTGAAGGGAAACACTTCACTGGCAGGTCTCCTATGAAGGGTCAGGAGCTTGCACTGGTGAAGTGCTAGCATGGGGCACTGCCTGCACGTGTGGCTTCTGAAAGCTGCTGCAGTATAAACACATCCCACATGAACTGGGACTGTCCTGCGTGGTTGGAGCCCTCTGTGCAGAGATGAGTCTCTGCACAGCTGCATATTCATGAGCGCCCGTGCTGCAGCCACAAACTCACTCATACCTGCACAAGCCATGCCCACATGGTGCTCTCTTGCCATGAGAGAGAAGGTCCTATGTTAATACCACGCCTGTCCACCACCAGACATGGGGCTCCTCTCCACCTTGCCCACTCTGGAGCCACCCAGGCCAGTGAGTTGCTCCATGAAAGCAGCCAGGACCATAGAGGGTGGTGAGGTTCCCCCTGTCCTCATCCCAGCAGCACCTCGGCCATACAGGGATTTCTGCTGTGATGAGCACAACCCAGGACCTGGAGGAGTCCAGTTGGCACCACATTAAAATAAATCCACAGCCGATGCTGGTCTGTTGCATATATACATTACCTTTTTCTTTAAAGACTGTAGGTTCTGGAGACACACACGTTTGCAAGCTTCATCTGGAGTTTCAGCGAATGCTGAAGACTGAGGGCAGCTTCAGTTCAGCTATGTGAGGGCTGTAAAACATATTTTTCCTTCCTTCTGTTGAACAAAAATTTAATGTTCAGCTTCTTTCCAAAAGGTGATTTTGTCCATCTGTCCATCCACCTCCACCCTCCCCTCTCCCTCCTTCTAGTAAATGTAAGAAAAGCTCTTCCTGGTCAGGGAACACACATGAACATTTTCACCTTGAAAACAGTTACTGCCACAATTTCCCCTCCCAGAGAGCCAAAAAACCCACTGTTCTCTGAAACCGCTCAAGTACATAACTTTCAGAGGAGAAGGGAAAGCCTTCTGAGGTTAAATAATAAGACTCAATAAGAAACATTTAAAATCTTGACCAAAATCTGATGCTGAAATCAGGATGAGGATTTCTTTTGGTGCCTGTGATGCAGGAGGCCAGGCTGAGGAATCATTACTGTTCTGCCCAGCCTTAGATTGCAATATGGCTGAGATGTGCACCATGTTTTTCCATCCTTTCTCATTCTCTCAGAAGCGGAAAGGTATGACCGTGCCAGTCGAGTGCTGCCATGATAGTGTGGGGCTTGCACTCCTGCTCAAACACAGGCATCTCAATGTTCGGTGCTGCCAGTATATCGGGTCCTGCTCTGGCCCCATGATAAGTCTCCACCAGCTGCCTCCACAGGCAGGAAGCTCGTGGGCAGAGGTGGGACAGAGATTAAGATTAAGTTAAGACTGAGTCACATCTTTATTTATATCCTTTGTGAACACTGTATTTCCAGCCAGCTCACTACAGTGAGCCCACAAAGAAACACAGGACTAGAATGGCCCTTAGACTGGCAACTCCAGCTCCTCATCATACAATACCTTCCATCCTGCTCAACCTAATTGTCTGCAACCAACAAAAAAAAATCCCTGTTCTTTCTCAATTCCTTTTCTCTAATCTCTCTCTCTGTGCCTGTCCTTGAATTGTAAGAGGTGTTGAGTAAGGACTGTCACTTTTCTGGGAAGCTTCATGTTTTATGTGGCAGAAAGAGGTGTCAGCATAAGGAAAATTATAATGGAAAGAGGCATTTTTCCATTGTATAAAAGAGATCTTGAAAAAGGAAAGGTACCAGAGCTTTGGTCTGGAGGCATAGGGGACATCCATATAATAGCACAGGGAACACTTCTGTGCAGTCATCCATTAAATTACAGGCACTTACGTGTGCATCACGTACACTGCTAACCATGCCTTGTGTGATAGCTCACCGTGTGGTAGACCTGCTCCCAGAAGGACCAAGTATTTCCGCTTCCATCAAATTCACCCTGAGTTTTAGACACCAGGCACCAATTTAATCTTGGTACCGTAGTGTGAATATTAAACTATACCCCACAGGGCTGATAGATTATGTGCTCAACCGGCTCCCTTTTCACCTTGGAGAACCAAGGTAAAGCATACTTGCATCAGTGAAAGGAGGAAGCTGTATAGATCTGCCTTAGCAACACGTTCAGCTTCTGTGAGGGATGGGCTTCGCTTTGCCTGACACTGCAGCCTGCAGGTAACACCGTGGGGAGGAATGCAAAACAGCACCAGGGTTTTGCTGTGATCGTATCTTGGTTCACTTTATCAGAGTCTTTGAATTTGCTCCCGACACTGGTTGGAGAAGGAGTGAGAAGGAGGGGCTGCTTGCTGTCCTTGCCAGCTTATGTCAGCTCTTCCCGCAGAAAATGTTGAGCAGGGTGAGAAATATGCTCTGTGATCACAGGGGCCCTTGATAGACAAAACAGGATCACACTGATTCTGGGTTTTTGCCCTTTTCCTGTGCTGTAGCAACAAGGAGCATTGAAACAGCTTGCCAAAACTGCAGGGCTTTCATGCCAGTAAGTCAGGACATTCCTTGTTTCGTAGTATTTATCAGTTGAATTGGCTAATTAGGGACATGCAATTTCTTGGTATCGATCCTGTCAGGTAGCGGGGGTCTGGTGGAGAGAGCATGCTGTGTGATAGAGCAGGATGAGTTTGTACTGAATTATAATTCCTCTCCGCTTTCTGTATTTGTGCGTGGGCAGCTGACCACCAGTTTGTAATTTGTGCTTAGAAGTCAATGGAGACAATGCAGTCAGTCCATGAACTTCACCTGAAATGAGTATCAGCTCCAGGAAAGGTGCTAACATCACAACTATCATAACGAACAAACACAAGGAGAAAGGCACTGCACAGTCACATCTGCTCACGGAACAACGTCTACTGCCTTAAGTCATGACACCAGCCATGAATTCCCTACTTGAGAGCCAGGTGCAAGGATGAGCTCCAGCTGTTCAGCTCAGGCATATGTGAAAGAGGAGAGAGAGGGGATGTGGAGGAGGATTTGTGAGATGGCTGGAGGGTAGCATCTACATGCAAAAAGAGCTTGCTGGAGAAGGATGGCCGGACAGACTGCTAGCTTTGGTGCACAGGGATGCTTTCAGACTATGAAGGGGGCAAGATCAGATGAGCGCATTTGCATCTAAGGACTCTGGGTACTTTGCAAAGATGTCTAACTCTGAAGCGCTATGCAGCAATGAAGCAAATGTAGTTAAAAATTCCCTTTACAAAGCCTGCATTTGTGCCTTCTGGGCACATCATCCCTCAAGGGGTTACACAAGAAACCAGGCAACCACAAACAAGGTATGATTATGAAGAATCACAAGAACAGGAGTACACATGAAGTCTGAGTCACCATTGCCAGAGACTTGGGCAAACACATGTCAGAATTTACACCCTGAGAGGATGCTCAGAGTAGGAGGCATGACCCAGGGAATGAGTGTCACAGAATAAAGCACAGAGCAGTTGAGTGGACGCTGCCCAGGTCCTTTTGGCTTTGAAATTCATGGGGTCCAGCAGCCTGGACCACTCACTGGCACACATGTGAGTGGGGATGCTAAGAAGTTGGCTTGACCACCTTTTACATACATTGGAAACATTAATCTCAACAATAATCCAAAGGAGTGAATGCTTTCCTCATTCCTCCTGTTTTCCTCCATCTCCAGATGGAGAAACTGAGACAACAAGCTGATTTGGCATATGTGGCACTTAAAGCAGCAAAGGGGCTGAGGATGGGGATATGCCATACGCCCCTTCCAGAGCAAGGTTTGATCCACTGGGCTCTGCTGATTTCACTCACCCATTAATCTAACTCTTTGCCTTATATCTTGAAGATGGATATACAAAAGAAATCAGCTGTTGCTTGATTTGCTGTAATTAAATTCCTGGCATCAGAACTTCAACAGATGTGGAAGAAAAAGCCACACCTATCCATGAAATGTACAGATCTGCATGCTGCAGGGAGAAAAGATAATTTGGGAGATATTCACTGCACCTAATTGTTGGGCTAATCTCCTAATTTATGTAGTTTTAATTGCCTGAATGCCAGTTGGCCAATGGCATTCTTGATGCGGCATGCATCACCCCACAACGCAATGCCCTGCAGCTGCTACATCAGGAAGGTTTGCCCCCATTGCTGTCACCTCTGAAACCAATGCGGACCTGGATGTAAGACTCGGGACAAAAGCAAATTCAGCATTATGAATTAAAATAGGACAGATGACAAGAGTCTGGTCTCAGTCATAGGTGAACAACTTCTTGCCTGTGGGTTTCGGTGTCTAACAGGACAACAGATTTCCTGGCAGCAGCAGCCAGCACAGTCTGTGAAGATACTTCTAGAAATATTAGCTTAAAGTGAAGAAGAGGAACAGGTCTGTAGATGTAAAGCCTCATCAACATTTATAAAATGCTTAGTCTCAGACAGCAGTCAACAAAAAGTCATCATGACAGGTGATCATCCCATTTGGTGTTCCTTCCCTGAGAAAACTAAATCTTAGATCACCTCTTTTGTAAGAAATGTAGATACTTGTTTTCTACGAGTGGGGTAGGAAAGAAGCGTCCATCTTTCATGACACACTGGCTCTACAGTGTGCAGACTGGCAAAACATGTTTTGTACAGCCAGTTTGATGCTTCAGATTAATTCTGTTTATTTTCTGACCTTTGCATTAGCAGTTCTCCCATTCATCAGCACAGGATCTGCACGAGAGCAGAAGCTGCTGCCTGACCTTCAAGGCAGAACCACAGTAGCACTCACATGACACTTTGGTGCCTCATATATACAGAGACATCCATCCTGGAGGCTGCTGGAAAAATAATTCTCCCGGGTTGATGCTTGTGCAGCCCAGCAGGTTCCTCTTCCTGATGGCATCAAGCTACTAGACTTGCTTTTCTAAGCTTTTCAGAACCCCAGCTCCATCCTGCAGGACAACAGGGTTGACTCCTGTCTTTAGTTAACCCTAACTGCCAGCATCCATCAGCCAGTCATTGTGCCCCCTTCTCCTTTTCCATAGAAATTAGCCCATGCTCATGTACACACTCCATCCGGCCCACTCATACACTCTGAACCTCTAGCCTATTTCCAACCCTGCACCCCACACTATGCAATTCATACTCTTTCTTGCCCCATAAGCTCTGGCAAAGCCTGTCCTAGCCCTGCTTGGCTCTCATCACCATTGGTTGTTCAAAGTCAACTTTTTATTTCACATTTGCCAGAAAGGGAAAACTTTCAGAAGAGGGAGAAAGGCACAGAGAGACTGCATGGACTTTTCTTAGGGTTTCTTATTCCTCCGGTCCTCCTACATTCCTCCCTCTCATGCTCTGTAGCTGCTAGGTTGAGATCTCTTGCCCTGCATCAACCACTTATTAAATTTTCCATCAAGCAGCTTCATGGAGGGCAGCTCTTCCATGCTGCCCTTCCTGTTTAGAAGACACTTTCCATAAAAGCAAGCAAAGCCATTTCATTTATCTGCTTTGAAAATTAACAAACTCCTCTGCTGCAGTGCCCTGCAAGCCTTCCCCAGCAGTCAGTGTGGCTGTGCAGAGACCACCGCTGACCACGATACCCAGCATCCCAACAGCATCCCGCTCTGGTGCGACAGGGAGCACAAAATTCCACCCCATGATTCCTGCCACCGCAGGAACAATTTGGGGCTCATCCACAGCAGCATTTTCAGGAAGATGTGCACCCCAACTTGAAAGCACCGTGCAGTAGCAGGCATCTCATAATCAAGAGAACTTAATGCAACAACAGTTGATGTCACAGTTAAAAATGTGTGCATACTGTCCCACTGTAAGTTTGCTAACTCGAACTTCCAAGCCTTGCACCATGTAGTGTCTTCACCTGACAGATGAAGTTTTGTCCTCTCACAGGCTTTCCAGAACCAGATCCAGCTGTAGACATGCCTACATTATCACCTTTTGACTTTCCCTTTCTTTCACTTGGTTGCTGCATTCTCTCTGAAGCTGCTTGTGTGAAATACATACAAATCCAATAACTGCACTATATGAAGGAGCAAGAAAAAGAGCAAAAGTAAGAGAATCGCTTCCTTTGGATAATCGATTCCTTTGGGAAGTTCCATTTTAATGAACAAAGTCAGACTGTATGCAACAGAGGTCATAGTAAGGGTCTGACCCGCGTATTGACAAGCAGAAGCTGGAGAGCTTTTACATTTTTTAGCAGCCATTTTGCAAAGTGCTACTTACGTATTCGTTATGAACGCTACTTACGTATTTGTTATGAATTATGCTCAAAGTCAATAATATGAAGACAATTATTAACAGGGGAGAATAAATAGGGTGTTAGAAAATATTAATTTCTCCCACGCATACTGGTCACATTTGTTGAGCTCTGGAATGCAAATATCAGTTATACTCTTGCAATACTTAGCTGAGGAGGGTTTAAGTCACTTTTAATTCAAGTCTATTGTGCTCTCCACACTGGGGAACTCAGTGGGGCCTGCTGAGCCCCAAGTGTATGTTAGAGCCACCCCAAGGCTGCTTCCTCATACAGCAGAAAGCTTCAAGGGGCACATTTGTGCTATATCCCAGAGGCAGATCTCACCACTAAGCTGGGGCTTACATGAAAGGCCAGTATGGAGCAGAGGACATTTCCAGGGGAATCAGCTCCTCCCTATTTAAAGGGTCCTTTGATCTACAAGAGAAATCCAACAGGAATTTAGCACAGCTAATAGTCAAGCCTTTAATCTTCCCTTTGGAGTTTCACTGTCTGTCAGCCAGCCTGAACCCCTACTTTCAGCAATACGAGCCAGAGATTCCTCTCTAGCACATTACAGTGAATTTACCAGCTCCATAGATTGACCAGTGTTGCAGGGGTTTTTGCTCCCATTTACTTTACTTTGGGGTAATTTCTCCCTTGAAGCATTTTCTTGGACAATGGACCTTCCCTTCAGTCTCACTTTCACATCTCTGTCAGGATGGTGGATATTTCTACTGAGGTGGCAGGCAGACCATTGTGGCAGAACATAGAGTCTGAGGGATATTTTCCTTCTAAAGATGATCCTACATTCTTTGCAGATCTAAATGGGTTTCTGTTAAAGCAGGGACAAATCAAGACTTTGATGACAGATGCTAGTGCCAACCTGATATCCTATTTCTGCATCCAAATATTTGCTTTTAGTTAAATTTACTGCCCAAATTAACAGTGGAGGTGCCCAGATTTCTAACTGGGTCATGGCAAGCCAACTTTACATCATGCTGAGAAGTCAGCATCCTCAAGGAATATTGGGAAAAAACAAACTTTTACTAAATGTGGTCAGTTAGAGAAAGGGGAAGTGTGTTAAGGGCTGTTAGTCTAACACTCTAAATGTGTTTGACATCCTCAAGACCTAAAATGGTGGTTTAGATTATCAAAGGGAAGACACCCAACAGCTTTGGTATACTAGTCAGTAGTCAACTGTCAAGGTATTAAGCATGTCTTGACCCTACATGTTGTTTTACCTACAGGGGGAGTTATTTTACGGTAGTGTTTCCCAACCATATTGCATATGAGGACTGCTGATGTTTTAACACCTTTTTGGTCCAGATCCTTTCCCCTCTCAACACATTCCTCACTAGAAAGGCTGCTGACAGCCCCTGGCCCCACTGCTAGCATGGTGATGGACCGACCTAATCCTATTCCTATCCAGACCCCTCAAACTTTCCCCATCTGGTTCCAGGCAGCAGTGCAGCTTCACAGCCTCCATGGTCTACAAACTCCAAATAAACTTAAAACAATAAGAAAAGTCTGGTTTTTTACTTCCCAGTCTTCTACAGTCTGCAGAGCCCCCAGACAGCAAACAGCCCCCCAACACCACCATGCAGAATGACAAAAGCAGTACCAAAGAGCCAGCCAACCAAGACAGTCCTTCCACATCAGACTCAACCTTAGACTGGTCATAGAAACAGGACACATCCAGTACTTGTCCTCCTGACAAGCTCCCATCCAAGTTGGCCAACCCCTGTGTAGTTCCTGAAGCTGAACACCGCCTTCAGAGGTCCCCAGACAGGCTGACCAGGCTGCTCATTAATTCCCTCCTGGCCCCCGTGATGAGTCCCAAGCAGATTGCACTGAAGTTGGCTGAATCTCAAAAAGATGACCTGGAAACAGCAGCAATAACCTTCTCTCCCCAGTCTACAGAGCCCTGCTGGTGGCACTGGATGTGCAGCCTGCTGGTAGCATCTGAAGTCACCGTTTCTCTTCCTCGCTCAATGGGAGCCAGCCAGAAACTCAGAAATGTCAAGTTTAGTATCATAAAGCCCCATTGATTCTGAAAGATAATTTGTAGCGTATCCATGATGGGAAGCACTTCTCATCAGGAGAATATCAGGGACTGCTGAATTCAGCAAAAGAGGTGCAACTATTTCTTTTTCCAAGGGTATAGTCCTATCCCAGCAGTGAGGACTAACCCCACAGGCAAATATCAGCCTTAATTTTGGCTTGACAGCCAGGAACAGCTAGCATGCATGTCAAAACTGTAATCTTGAAATGCACAACTAAACCAGGGAGGAACAGAGGAGAGCACAAGTCCCCGACAGGGCTTATTTGAATAATCTTGCTGACAGATCTGTTCTTTTCTCAAAATTTCCAGTCTGCACCACAGATCACAATATGAAATCAGATACTGTCACTGGGTTCTGATAAATGTGAACATAAGGACTAAACACTCCCTTCCCGTCTGAATAAATACTCCAATTCGAACTGCACCACTCGTATTGTTCATGCTGTCACTAAAATCCTGCAGGCAGTGTTAGAGCCTAGTAACTGAGCATCACCCATCATTACTCACTTCACGAACAGATATAGATTTTCAGCTCTCATTTACTGACGAACATATTCATGACATTATTATCTCTTCTAAGAGGCTCTGCATGAGTTATACCTACTGGATTCAAAAGGAAATTTTGCTTCTCTGCCTATGAATTAATGATGAGATTTTCAGTGTTTCCAAGACATTTAGAAAACAAATTCCCCTTTAATTTTAAAATTGCAAGTAAAGGAGAAGCTACTACACTATTAGGCTAATTTTTGCAATGTTTAAATGACTGTCTGTTAAAAACTTGCAACTCCTTTCCAGTCTGAATTTGCTGAGTTGCAAGTTCCGTGTCAGTGGAGTTCATTAGGTGTTTTTCTGTTTGATCCAGCAGGCAAAGTAGATACTCATGGATTGTGGTTCCATCATTCAGCCTTCTTTTCCACAAATTGAACGGGTCAAGGCCCTAGTTATGACCTTACTAGTATTTAAGGCCAATGGCCAAGACAGGGTTTTTGCTTTTATATAATTCTTACAGTTCTTATTTTCACCCTCTCCATCTTTGTGGTAGTCAAAACCCTTTAGGGTGGAATCTAGCCTCATTTTGGGCAGCAATTCAATAGCAAAAGCTGGGTTTGCAATGCTTCTGTCCGCTTCCAGTGTGCGCTTCTAGCTAAAAGAGGACACAGGCAATGAAACACTGATTATGCCAGATGCAGAGATTGAGAATTTGATAATCTGAAATAACCCAAAATACAATCCCTGCCTGGCACTTATATGGCTTAATCGTTCTGCTCCACTGCTCAGGTCGGAAAGCCGCGGCTGGAAGCCAGCAAACATCCGAGTGAAGTCAGCTCCAGGCACTGCTTGTAACCAGCAGCAGCGAAGCCGGTTTGTGGTTGTTTTCTGGCCACTGTTTGCTGGCTTGGTTCCCCCCAAAATCAGCTTCAATCACACAGAGTTGATTTACTCCTAACAAGCAAGGGTGGTTCTTGGCAATGAATGCGGGGAGGCCAGACAAAAAGAAGAGGGCTGGGAGAGTGGAGGTGAACATCAGAAGCGGTGCAGAGGCACCGAGCAGGCTGAGCCGAAGGTGCTGCTTCATGGCTGGGAAATTAGCTGCAAGAAACCCACTCAGCCATTAACTGCTGAGGGACCCTGGCTGGGACCAAGCAGGGGAGGGATCATTTCTCCTGACCCTCCTCACTCACCTATGCTATCACTCCATTGTTTTTTCTGATGTGGACCTCCAATATTTTCTGTAGTGCCCCTCAAAGTCACTACAGCATGGTATTTTGCAGAGATGGACTGCCATCAGCTAAAGAAAAGGGAAAATTTAATGAGATTTAAAGACAAGAAATGGCTCAAAGGGACATGTTCCTAGTATAGAGAAGGGAGGGGAAGAGGCGGGGGGGACAAGGGGGTCTGCCTATGAAAGGTCTTGATGAAGGGACAGGGACTGATTTACAACAGCACATGTAATGCTGCATGTGGTACCAAAGTCAAGACACCGAGTTCCCCAGGAGGTTTAACGCAGAACAGTTCAGGGGCATTCAGAGCTCTTGGAAAAGGCCCATGCCCAAAGCACTGTTACTGCAGATAAAACCTGAAGGAGCAAAGGGGTGGCTATTACGATGCCACAGGATCCCATCATCCCACACAATGTGATTCTAGCTATTTGCTTTGGAAAGGCAGGGGTGATTAGACAGAGATGGGATGTTACCAAAGGCAGAGTGAGATGATTATCCTCTGCAGGACACAAGGCACAGCAGGTAATTACTGCCTGTGGACCACAAGGATTTAGCTTGGGACAGAGAATATGGACAATTGTAATGTGCCTTAAAAGACCATTTTGGCTGAGTCCATGATTGTTAGTATTAGGTAAAGTTATAAATTGCAGTCCATAATCTTGTCTTCCAAAGGTATTTTGTACTCTGCACTGAGGACCAGGACTAAGAGGGTAGAGTTTGTTTTGTGAAGAACCATCCGTCTCCGACGATGGCATGTTTTTGTCCTTACCAGTCTACAAGAGCTTGTTGAGGGGCTGGGATGGTTGGTTGGTTTTACCATACAGTTTCTATAACATTACCTGCTGCTTTGGATGAAGTTTATTGCTTTCTTGGGATTGCCTCTTCTAAAACCATGCATGAATTACTCCTTGTGATTATGTACCTGGGGACAGTGAGCAGGAGCATGCCAGAGACCAGCAATGCAGCAGTAAACCCACAGCAGCCTACAGCCACCTCTTCCTCCCATCTTCCCTCTGATAAGGTGTTAGAGCTCAAGCTCTGAAGCTTTTAAGCTCAGAGACAAGCTCCAAAGTCAGAATGTGGGAAAGAGAAGAAGTAAGAGTTGGACACAGAAAGGAAAACTGTACCTTCGAGTCTGAACATCTTGAGATTCCTAGGATTTGTTGGTTTCCAATCCTATTATGGCCAAGCATAGACGAAATCTGCCACAGGGACCATTCACAAGTCACTTGTCATCACAGAGAATATCTGCTGCTGGTGAAAGGAAGAGACCCCCTCGAGAAGTTTAAGGCAGGCTGGTATTTTCCTGGGAGAAAGACAGAATTGCCACAATCAGATAATCACACTTGTGTTCGCAGCATTCTGGAGACACCCAGCACAATGTAAATACAAATATACACAGAGAATATTAACGGTGTGAGAAGTGGGTTATATACACAGACAAAGTCAAGAGCTAGATGACAAGACAACCTTGTGAAACAGGACTCTGATTTTGCTGGAAGATGAATTTCAGCTAGCGTGAAGCACCAGTTTTAAATGCTTCAGGGATGTGTGTTTTAGTTAGGTGGCCCTAGCATCAGTAGGTGAATGAAACGGTATTTTTATATCAGAACATGGATTTTACTTAGGATCAGAAGTCACTTATTACTCTGCAGAGGAACTGATGACCAAACAGCAGTGTGTGTGTATGCACATACGCTGGGTAACAAGCTCTCACAACTTTCATAGTATTTAAGCTGTTACTTGATCCCCAGATACATGGAGAAGCTCCTTCTTTGCAGCAGATAAGGAGAGGAGCTAGGAGAGAAAATTTTGATATTTGCCTGGATGATTAAGATGTCTTCTTCACAGTTTCTAAACAATCCTGTCATTGCTACTCCTGAATGAACCACGTAAACAGATAGCTGCACTCCAGCTGAGCTACTCTCAACCAGAGTCCGTAAGACAAGATAGATTTTTATCTGGAAGAAAAAGCTTTTAGAAAAGCAGCAGCAGCTAGGGGTAGAGATATGTCAGAGCCACTCAGCCCTTCCCGTGCGGGCTCCATCCCGAGAGACAGCGGCTGCAGCTGCCGCCTGTGCGGGGCCGCGTCTGCTCGGATGAGGAGCGACTGAGGCTTCATCCCTGTGACTGCGCTGCCGGGGGCCAGGGCAGTTGGCAAAGGGGGCTGTTAAAGGATGTGACTAAAGGCTTCTGATAAGAAAGAGCTGCTGGCTTTTTTCTCTGCAGAGAAATGCCACAATGAGCTGATTTTTCTGTCTGCGACTCACTCTGAGGCAAATTTGTAGTCAGCACTGGTGCCTGAAGGAAACCTGAGACAAATCCAAACCTAAACCCCAACCGGATTAAATACTGCTGTATGTGATGGTTTATACCTTTGCAAAGCAGATGTCATGCCTTGCTGCATGCACATCCTTCTCTTATGGAGGTAGGGTTTTTTAACCATCATTGTATACGAGAGTAAATAACTACAGAAGGCACTGGAAGAGTCAATCTCCCACCTCACAGCACCAAGGAACGTGGAGACAAGATGAATTTTAACCCCAGTGGAGAAAGACTAGGTTTTCTTGTAGCAAGACAATGTCCATAGAGTTTTGGTTATGATGTCTTGATGCATACCTCACTTTTCTTGGGAAACTCTGCTTCATGGTTTACAGCACAGAGGAGCGGACCCTTACCAGCACCCAGCCCTGCCAGGGGGATTGCTTCACTCGCACTTACCAGTCCAACCTCTGCAGTTTAATTGCAGTGCATAAGAAAGAGTTAACATCGCTCTACCACATTTTTAGCCGGAAAATGCCTGACGTTTCTTAAAACTTCACAAAGATTTGTAGTTGAGATACATACATGAGATGAGCCCAAGCGTCCTGAATGACAACTGTGCTTGTGCTTCAACCTCCAGCATTACATCGATGCTGCAGAAGTTCTGACAACTGTATCACTGAGCAACACCACAGCAGGGCTGGCAGTGCTGCTCTGCCTGGCACCACTTCCAGGGATGCTCAGCACTCCTGAAAAATTTCCCTCTTACCTCTGAATATGATCGGACAGACCGACGGACAGACAGCCCTTCCAGCATGCGGCAGTGCTGGGAGAAGCGGCTGCGAGCAGGCAGGGCCGCAGGAGCCGCGGCATCGCTCCATGGTGACGGGTCCCTCTGCACGTTAAGCACAAGGACGCAAGCTTGCTCTTTTGAAATGCACTGTTTAAGAGCAGTGCATCACTTGCGCTGCACCAAGAAAAGGTGTTTCCACACCGTTTAGAGGCTTTGCTCTGCTCCCTTCCCTCCAGCTGCAAACAGCCCCAGCTCCTCATTTTTAAAGTCCCTGCTCTACTGCACCAGAGAGTACAGCAGTGACACTGGGATGCTTCTTCATAACTCTATGCCTGACTTGAAAACACAGTCAGTTTTGCTTAAGACCTCGAGTGAAAAAAAAAAATTCTTGGGGAAAAAAATTGTGAAATTTCCTAATAAATTTATCTTTCTATCTTTACAACTTGTTCTATTCCTGACACATAAATTAGAGAAATATAGGATCACTCCTTAGAAGAGATCTGTGACATTAATCAGTTTTTCTCTAGGGAACTCATATATCATTGTTTAGGCATCCCAGAAGTATTAATTCAACCACGATCACAGTCAATGCAGGTAGATTAATGTTATAAGAACACATCTGTAGCCACAGGAGTGTTTTAAGAAATCTGTGCTATGGATTACATCTTGAAAATTCAAGAGTCCTTATGTAGTACCCCAAATGGTTACTGCCTCATCACTGGTAAGAATCAACAGAAAGTTGACTTCATATATGACGTGTTCTTGACTGTCAACGTGGAACAACTTGTAATGAGATATAGAATCATAATCAGGAGGTTATTTTATAAAGCCATATTCCCTATGGTTATATCAAACAAGATTTTATTATCCTACGGTCGTTTCAATGTAACAGCCAGGAGAAGAGTGACAGTAAACCAACGTGTGCATGGGATTTGAGCACTGGCAGCCAACATCTGCAAGTTGAGTGCTCATGCACCTGCTAACCAAGAGCATCTCTGGACAGTGGCAAAAAATAGGTGGCAGAATCAGCTTTTCACTGTGACTTACCTGAGGGTCTTTAGTGAATTAACAACACAGTACAGACAGAAATTTTGGCTTAAAAGCCATGAATCCAGCTATTGAAGGACTTGGTCTGCTTCCTGGAGTAGTCACACCAGATGAGAACTGTGTCAGCTCTGAACCTCAACAGCTGCAGAGGCCCAGGGTCACAGCACTGAGATGGGTTTCATCAGCCAACCTCCATTTCCTTTTAAACACCTAAATAGTTTCTATGACATCTCTGCAAACTGAAGACAAACTGATCCCTCAAGAAAAGTTTGTTATCAGTGATTTTCAGCCTGTAAACTGTGGACTCCCCAGGGCTGGAGCTTAATTTTAAGAGTCTGAGAAAAACAACAAGAAAAGCTAGTTAAATGTCAGCAGCCTTAAATCTGCTATGTGGGGCCTGCACCTCTGTTGGAAGATATGTGAGCATTAGCAAATCAGAAAGAGTCTGAAAAACTCTGAGCCAGGATATTAAGAGATCAGCCTGATTCCCTAATTCTTCACCTTATTCCCTAATTCACTCTTGAGATGAGAAGAGACTTCATCTCAAACCATCTCACTGCAGCATCAGTTCCAAGCCAAGCAGATAAATGGCCTTTCAAAAATCTCTCTCAGTCAGAAATGGTGTGAATTAGGTCAAGGCTGGGATAATGCAGAGATCAGGAAACAGGGCTTCCACGTAAGCCAAAAAGCTAAGTGCTAATGGCCAGGAGAGCAATATATAATGAGCTCTTAAGAAGAACAACACATAACTAAGCCATATATTTCCTTACTGGCAGTCAGCTGCATGTTGGTGCTTTAATGAAGTTACAAGGCAGAACACAGGAGTATCTAATCTCCAGAGAACATTATTAGTGAAGACAAACTACATTTCACAATGTTGCCATTATTTTTGCAAGCATCTCATTAATCATTAAATGGTCATTGCTCATTATTTGCTTAGCCTGGGCAGAGTACTCAGCTGTGCAAAAATACTCAGATTCAGGTGGTCCCTGCCCCACAGAGCCAACAGTGATTTAATTTGTCTCTGCTGCCAGTGACCATCAGGAGTTTGCATAGTGTTTGGAGGGAGGAAATACTGCCTGTGTCCTTCTTCATGGGCAGTTGAAATGGAAGGTGACTTCTGCTGTGATAAATTGAAGATGCTGAAAAATTTCCAGGCAGTGAGGGGTAAAATCTCCTGCCAGCTTTGCAGAGAAAGAAGGCAATGGTGCTGCTCCATTGCCCTCAAGTACTAGTCGGAGACTGGTCCCCAAACTGTCTGAGAAAAGTAACAGAAAATAAAGCTCAGTTGCAACCTGCTGGTCAAGTATAGACAGGCTCTCAGGGGTGTCTACCTGTGTGCCCAAGGGTTAGCAACAGGCCCACCTGAACTACAGAGGAACAAGATATTGGTCTGCAGGCACTGTTGCTGGTAAAGGTGATTTATGGTGTTAATGACGTATTTCCTCTAAGCCTTGAAAAAGCATTAACCCTTGTCCTCTGAATAAACACGGCCAGGTGGAGGGGGTTTTCCAATTCACCAGCTGAGAGGTACCGAAAACAGAGACCGGACCACAGTCCTCCCGTGGTGACCTGGGAGAATGTAGCTGCTCTCACGCCACAGGGACGCAGCGTTTCACCAGTGACTTACTCATCCTCCCAGCAGCCGGTGTAGGGGTCCATGTGGATCCACACTTAACCCCGTAAAGGGAAACTGAGGAACACACATTGCTCAGTATCTGCTCCTCGTGGCCATACAGTGCTCATGTTAACCAAACACCACGTGGAGGTGGCATCCCCATGTGGCAATTAATGAGCCAAGAAATTAGGAAGGAAGAGACATTCAAAGCTAAATTAATTTCATAGCCATCTCCTGCAGTCTGGGAATGTGCTGAGCCAGTTCTGCATCCTGGTTTGTCCCGGGGTAACTCCACGGCAACAGCGGCACAAAAAGGAGCGGGGCGATAACTCAGCCTCCTGCGGTGCTGGTGGGGGGACCCCAACTGCAGCATCCACTCAGAGCAGGACAGACACCACTGTGCCCTCGAGGCAGGTGTCCGAGTTGCTGTGCCTTTGCAGATCAATTGCACAACCCCCATTTTTAACAGGGGAAAATAAGTCCTTTTTTTTGTGCCCTTACATCATCTCAGGAGCAGCTGACCAACCCATGTAACAGTTTTCTAAAAATATTTTGCCTGAGGCAGGCGTTCAGGACAGAAAAAATTCAGTCCGGGTAATTAAATAATTTGTCAAAGTTATAAACAACTGCAAACGGCTCCTAATGAGGTAACCCATCACCTCGCATGCCACGGGCCAGGAGCACTCCCACCGGAGCCCTGGGCGCCCTTCCCCGCCGCCGGGACAAGTGCTCGTGGCAATGGCTTGTTTCCAGCAGAGCAAGCTTTGGGACAGGTGAAATGTCTGCTCCTGGACACCAGCTTTCCTGGGGGAAAGAGGGTCCAGTCCCAGCACAGAAAAGGGAGACCAAAGTGTGACGAAGCAGCTCATATCCCCAGCAGCTCACTCATTGCTGGGATTTGGGGGAGGCCAGGGAGCAAGCGGGGTTACTGGCGCAGCCACAGTGCTCCTGCCTCCGTCCTTTGGGGACCGACCCAACAGTGAGCGTGGAGCTGGTGGCACAGACCGAAGGCGCAGTCCCGGACACACTGGACTTGCACTGCTGGCTCTCTGCTCCCCACCTAAATACACGTATAAGGGCTTGCTCTGGTTACGCACACACCCCGAAGGCATGCATGCTGCGTGCACAGCATCGGTGCTGCTCCAGCATCAGAGGCTCATGCACAAAACTGACCATACCATTCTGCTGAATTTGCCCTATTTTAAATGACCAACTCAAATTTTGGTGATGAATCATCTTTTTCCCCAGAGCAAGAGGGACTGATGGCTGTGCTGCATCAAAAGGGCTCTCACCTATAGGGTGAGGGTTTCCCACACCTGTACCCACCACCCTGTCCATCATCTGAGGCGAAAAGCCTACAGCTGGTATTTTACCCCTATAAAGGAGCGGGGAAGGGCATCCCTCTCCCTCTCCCCATGTTCTGCAGTGCTGAGGCAAATGCAAAGGGTTGTCCAGCAGGGACATCCAAAAGATGCACTGAGGAACAACAGCTTCCAGCATGGTTTTGGAGATTTGCTGCCAAGGAGCAGCTGCCTTCCTCTGAGAACGGTGCCCCTGTCCAACAGCCCCGGAGAGCTGCAGGCAGCCCCGCAGCAGGCTCAGAAGGGTGACTACACCGCTGGGGACATGGGCAGGTCCCCTTGCTGGAGGAGAGGAGAGAATAGATTATTTTAGTCCTTGTTTCCTCTTTGCTTCACCCTAAGAACTGAGTAATGAAATGTGCTTGGTTTTGAGAATCATTTTGAACATTTGCCCATGTCTAGCAATTTACTTACCTCAAGGGTCCTCTCTGTCTCTCCCCAGGAAGCTCCCGATGTCTTTTGCTGCAAATTAAGGAATATTCCCTTTCTTCTATGATTCAACAACTTCAGGTCTCAGCTCTGAGTTACTGGTGAGATCCCAGATCACAACGGAGCACAGTAATTACCCTGAGGCATCCTTTACAGACCTCTAACATCCACGCCAG
This sequence comes from Ciconia boyciana, assembly GCF_034638445.1. Taxonomy (NCBI): domain Eukaryota; kingdom Metazoa; phylum Chordata; class Aves; order Ciconiiformes; family Ciconiidae; genus Ciconia; species Ciconia boyciana. Next base: position 52,716,150 of record NC_132941.1, on the reverse strand, counting down.
GCGATTGCATTTGGGAGAAGTAAAATTCCCTCATAGCTTGTGCTGTCCAGAGAATGCTTCCTACTCCTTTTACATCTTATTTTCCTGAGCTGTGAGGAACTATTTAGCCTTTACTATGTTTTCACCCAGGAGAGCTGGAAAGGCAAAATGATTTCTCTAAAGTAATTGTTCTACAGGGAGCGCACAACACTTTCTGAACCCAAGTCAGCACATAAATGCAAGCTGTTAAATGAGAAACCCAATGAGCGTTAAAGCAGTTGGAAACCAAGACAGGCTGCACCCTGGCTAAAAATCACCTGTGGAGTTCAGCCAGGGGCCCTGATGCCCTATGACAGCAAAATGGAGGGGTCCTGATGTCCTGTAACGGCAAAATGGAAACATTAGCTGATTAGCCGTGGGTTTTTATTGCTGATGGATGAACGTTAACAGTCATTTCCACTCGCAGGTAAAGGAGAACACAAATATTATGGTTGGTGCAATTGTATTTCATTAAAGTAATTGTGCGAGTTGCTGTTTAGATCGGAGGAGATGACATTGTGGCCCTGTGAGTCAGCGTGTCGCACGCCCGCTGTATGTGCCTGCGGGCAGCTATAGGTACCCCTCCCCACTGCTCCCCTTCGGCACGATCCTATCAAGGCAACCAGCCCTGCAACGGGAGCCAGCAGGGCTCAGTGCTGGCAGTGAGCGCACCTTGGTGCAGATGGTTCCTCTCTTTTTTAATAAAATAGGTAAATGTAACACTCTTGTTTTTTCCTTTCCTGAACACATGTGGAAATCTGAGCTGAGAAGAAATCTGAAAATGTTTTCACATGAAAGCTGGGGAGAAGAAAATGATGTTGAATACATCAGAAAAAAAATTAGCTTCCTTGTGTGGTAATGAAATGTATTTATCCATAAAATAAACTTTTGAGAGGAAAAGAGGAATTGCCTCTGGGATATTTTAAATGGACAGAAGAGGATAATCCAGTCCCATGGGACAAATGAGCCAGCTGCTCTGATTGCACCATGCCTTCTGACAGGGAGCAAGAAGAAGCCTCAGTGCAAGGGCCTTGGACATGGATGTAGGTATGGTACAAACGTCACGGCACATGTACGACGTGCAGCTGAGAGCAGCCTTTGCCCCAAAGGGCCGTTGCAGGCTCTGAAAGCTATGGATTCTCACAGCCTCCTGACTGAAGCGTTCATCCTTTCAGCCCATTTTCATAGGGAAATCTGAGCTTGCGGTGATGTGGCATGGTCGGAGCCAGGCACGCGTTCCCTGCCTCCTCCCTGCCCCGCTCAGGGCTGGGGACCTGCTTCACTGAAAAGAAACGGGGCAGCAGCAGTAGCGCAGATGAGCTCATTTGACTCGCCTGGTTTCTCCCCACCGACGGAATCATTCAACAGCCCTCAATCAGCAGAGAGGGCAGCTCCCAGGCATCCACCGACGGCTCTCTCTTGTGAGTTAGCATCTCCAGGAGGGGAGGGAGGGACTCAGCACTACCAGAGGCTGGTAGTGCCTCCAGCACATAGGACAGCCATGAAAATGAAAAATGGGGTGGAAAAAACAGCTACCAGAGGCTGTATCCATCTGCTCACCTAGAAAAGCTACCAGCTGCCCTGGAAGATAAGCACTGGGTGAGTGACAGACCTGTGAAAGCTGTGTGCCGGTGGGGAAGCCCCAGCACAGGGTTTTTCCCCTGCCACAGCAGCTCTCTTCCATCCCCATCCTCCTGCCCCAACCGACCGTGGGCTGAGCTGCATCCCCCACCCCGTGGCAGCAGAAAGGGGGGCGAAGGGAGACAGGCTGTGCTGGGCAGTCCAGGGATTTCCCAGGAGGAGCACCCCTGGCCAAAAGAACATGATGGACCGTTTCCGGATGATCTTCCAGTACTTCCAGTCCAACTCGGAGTCTGTAATGAACGGGATCTGTGGGCTGTTAACCCTGGCTAGTGTAAAGATGTATACCTGCTTTGACTTCAGCTGCCCCTGCCTGCCCCGGTACAACATGGCATATGGCTTGGGGATCATGTTCGTACCCCCTGTCGCCCTCTTCCTCTGCGGCCTCATCCTCAACAGACAGTCCTTTGTGATGCTGGAGGAGTGGAGGCGACCGCAGGGGCGCAGAAAGAAGGACCTAGCTGTCATCAGGTGGGTTTTGCACCGGGAGTGGCATCCTTCTTTTCACCTCCTGCTTAGCTGCCTCGCCTCTGTATCTTTCATCCTCCTGGTGGAGGCATTTCCACTTAAATGCGCAGAAAGAGTGGCATTTCCATCACAGTCATTCTTTATTGACAGCCTTGTGGTTTCCCTCCCTTCAGATGAGTTTTACTGACTTACACTGGTGGAAGAGAGAAGAGGATCACATTCAATCTGTTACATACAAAGTTTTACCCAGTACACAGGTTGGCACAGAGTGGGGCAAGAAAGGCTGCAGGGGAAAGTGATTTTCCAGGTAGAAACTGAGCTGATGAGAAAAGAAAGAGTGAATGAAGAAGCAAGGGAGAGCTGACAGGATTTGTGCATGGGAGACATAATATACAGCTGAGGCAAGCACATAATGAGAGGACCATGCACTGCATCAAATGCAGGCAGCATGCAGAGCACTGCTGCGCACTGGCACGGATCTCACTGGGAGGCAGCACCAAGAAAGAGATCCCAGAGCAGAAGAGGCATTAGCTGGAGCAATGCTGGGGACAGTCCTGGGAGTCAGCTCCCTGGCTCCAGGAGGGCTGCTTGCCATAGGGCAGCCTGCATCCATCAAAGCTCTGGATGAGGAGAAAGCTCCCAGCATTTACCCACTCACTTCTCTCTCTCCTGCCCCAGGTACATGTGTTCCTCTATCATGCAGCGAGCCATGGTTGCCCCTCTCGTCTGGATCGTAGTCACCCTCCTGGATGGCAAATGCCTGATCTGTGCTTTCAGTGGCTCTGTGGATCCTGAGAAGTTTGTGGGCTTTGCCAACGCCAGCGCGGTGCAGGTGCAGCAGCTGCTGGCCAAGGTGCCCTGCAAGGATGATGAGCTCATGAGGAACAACACGTCCCGAAAGGCAGTGTCCAGGTACCTGCGCTGCTGGTCCCAGGTAGGTCACTGCCAGCAGAGCCCCCCCGTGTTGGTGAGGTGCCTGGGGCATGTGTCATCTGCTCCTGCTCTTCCTTGGTTTGTCATAGCTTCACCACAGTCGGGCTGGGAGCGAGACTGCTCTTTGCTTCTTTATGCCCCCAAATGTTGCCACCCTCAGTGATAATCTCCAGAGTCATTCAGGTAGGGAAAAGGAAGGAAATAAAGGATAGTTTAACAGAAATTTGTTTCTAGAAGAACCAGCAACTTCTAAACCCAGATAATAAAAAGCAGGTTGCAAGGAATATGGGTGTCTCCTAAGGCCCTGTCCAGTGTCAGAAGACCTTTCTAACTGCTAAACGTGCAGGTAGAACCCGCTGTTTTAAGGACAGTGCAAGCTGAGACAGACGAAAGCAGCTTGCTCAGGAACAATAGGAGAACAGGACACGATGGGGAGTGGAGCCCTGGCCACCCTCTGCTCTTGGTACAGGAGTGCCAGGTCAGGGAGGAGGACCGGTGGGAGGGCATTGAAAACAAGCCGTTCCTTCTTACCAAAGGGAGCTGCACGTAGTCTGGGCTGCTTCATCTCGCTGCCGGGACTCCTGGACCCTGGAGCCAGCATAGGTGGCAGATGAAGATCTCACTGGAGATCAGTTAGTGCCAAAGGAGAGCACTGAAGTCCCCTTCCCCTGGGGCGCTCCCGTGCTCAAAGCAAATGCCTGGCTGCTCCAGGCTAACTTTGCAAACAGTTATCCTTCTGAACTACTGATGCACAGATAAATGTCCTATATTCATTGGGAGGAGATTACACCAACCCTCTGAGTGCAGTTTGGGGTGCTGGACTTCAGGGACAGGTCAAGGATGGGAGTCCAGATATGCCACATCTCCCCTCCAGCCACACAAATTCCCTCTCTCAGTGATACAGGCAAACAGCTCGTGCTTGTCTTTGTGCCTGTCTTGCTCCTGTTCCGCTGATTATTTCTTATCACCCAGGCACTTGGCTGGAGCATTTTGTTGATCCTTATCATAGCAGCTTTCCTCGCCCGCTGGCTCAGACCTTGCTTCAACCAGGCCACCCTCCTGCAGGCACGTCACTGGAGCAACTACATTGACATCGAGCAAAAGATTTTTGAGGAAACCTGCTGCGAGCACAGCCGGCTCTTTGCTCACAAATGCATCCTCCACTTCTTTGAAAGCATGCGGCAAGAGATCAAACTGCACAGCTTCAGCTTGAGTAGGGAGGGAGAGGGGGCTGAAGGAGAGGAAGATCTTCTCTGGGGCATCACAGATCAGGACCAGGTGAATAAACTTCTGAAAGCATGGTACTATGAGAAACCTGCCCTAGATGTCAGCCAGGCGACCCAGAGGCGTCCCCTGGGGCGAGAGAGATCCCTTCTGCCTTGGGCAGACAGCCCCAGTACCCGGTCCAAATTCCCCCAGCACACTGATGTGTAAAGGGGGCTTTGTCCTGCAGGCACTGAAGGGGCACTACCATGCCTCTGCACAAAGCAAGGACCAGCGGGTAGATGACAGTGGTGCTCACATCTTCCTCCAAAACCCCAGCCCCAAAGGCTCTGCTCCAGGGCGTGCCTAGCAAAACCTCCAGAATAAACTAGCTCTGAAGATCCAAAGCTCCCAGACTCAGTCACTGTTAATGACATTTCTCAACCAAGGGTTCTGCATAGCACTTTTGCCATATTAAAGAGTTTGCAGCTCCTTGCAGCTATTATAAAACCCTCTGGCTTGAGGAAGGATATAGCCAAGGCAGCAACATCTGGCTGGGTATGCAAACCGACTGGAGCAGCAGCTTCACAGAGGTGTGAGGAGCTCCTGCCTGCTTCCGTGAAACCTGGTTCAGAGAGTTAGCAGTGCTGACACTGAAATGATTTAATTGGCAACTCTTTTAGTACCACACCAACATGTTTACTCAAAAAGGCAAAACCACCTCCTACGTCCTCCCATCTGCTGAGAGCTCTGGCTGCCCCCAGCCCAGCTGCCAAACTGTTCGGTCTCCCTCTAACAACCCATCAATACTTCCATGCATTTTCAAAACAAAATATGGCAACACTGAAATTCATGGAGCAGCAGAAGTGTAATTGAAGATACCTCTGGATAAGTGTCCCTGGATTGGGTTGGATTTGCAGAAGGAAAAGGAGATGGAGGCTTTGCTTAACATATCCAGAGCCACAGGACTGTGCTGGGGTTCAGGTGGCTGCTCTAAGCACTGGCATTGGGCCATGGAAAGGACACACTGACTCTGCCTGAGAAGACTGAACACAGATTTTAAACACTTCCCTGCTAGATTTTAGTCCAAACTGATCTATCCAGAGGGTCATCCTTGCATCACCTAGTTGGGCATTTCCATCCTTAGTTTCAAAACTGTTTGAATGTAACCTTATCGCTGAGCCTCTAATGCTAATTACTTTCTTACCTGCCTTTTTCCAGCCCCTGTTGTAGATGATGCCAACCATGGTGCCAGTTTGACTGATATTTCTGTCCAGCATTGCTGCTTGGATGCATTAAACTCTTTACTGCAAACTAACCCAGTACAGACACATCTATTCCTCCAGGCTGAGGCTCACACTGATGCCCACTTTGTCCCTGGGAGTGAGGGGTGCAAGGTGGAGGGGCTGTGAAGAGGGGGCGTGAAGAAGAAACGTCTCCTTGGCCGTGTATGGATAGATGGGGCAAGCAGGGCCGCCAGGAGGAAAGAAGAGGGTGGGAAAGGGGCCAAGAAACCTGCCACCACCTTGTGACTAAATCCAAAACGAAGGGTCAAACTGAAAACACATATTAATCGCGCAAATTAACTTGACGAGCTGCTGGGAGGTGGCTCACCTCCTCCCCAGGATGTTTGTGTGCATGGCGTCAGGGAGGGAGGAGATGCTTGGCAAAACACAGGGAGGCCAAGTAACTCCGTGGCCCACCCATGGGCAGCTGCACCCCTCTGCCAGCCGAGGCCCAGCCAGGAGCTGCGGGGTGCAAAGGGATGGGCTGCAGAGCTTTTCTTATTTGCATGGCAAAATCAGCTCTGCTGAATCCCTGAGCTCCCCTGGACATGCTCAGAGAGGGCACAAAGCCTCCTGTGGCCCGTGCTGGTTGGGAATAACACAGCGGTCTTCCTATCAGGAGCTCTTTAGGTCCAGGGAGCTTCTGAGCTCTCTTTTGAAATCAGCATCGCACTTTGAATTTTGTCTCTGGTTTACTTTTATCACATACGACATCACAAATCTCAGGCTGAGACTCAGTTCGGACTCACCACTCCATGCTAGTCAAATCGGCTATTTTCCTAACCAGCTCAGAGCAGAGGTCTGCAGCTCCCCTTTGCATGCTGCTTTCCATGTTCTCAGGTTTTAAGTCATCCCAGAGTGGCCACAAAATACAAAATGCAAAACAGGGGAAGAGGAACAGCTTTGTTACCTGTAACGGGAGGGAGAAAACTGGAGGATTTAAGGGCACTGCCATATACTTTTGCAGGTCTACAAAGACTCACGTGCTGCTGGGAGGGTCAGTCAGGTCACGGGGTAGCTCCAGTTGGATGGGGCCATGGGTGTTCATCCCTCCCAGCCTCCCCAAGTCCTGTGCTGTGTTCCCCTTTGAAGCCAGAAAACTCTTCTCCATTGTGGAAAATGGTATCTGGCAACACATGACAGGACAAGAGGCAACAGGCACAAACCCAAAATGCAGGAAATTCCATTTAAACAGAAAAAAACCACTTATTTACTTTGAGGGTGATGGAACAGGCTGCCCAGAGAGATCGTGGCACCTCCATCCATGGAGATATTCACAACCCCATTAGATGTGTCCCTGAGCGTGCTTTGAGCAGGGGGGGTGGACCAGGCAATCTCCAGAGGTCCCTGCCCACCAGCTCTGCTAGGAGTGTGTACCCTCCTGTGGAACTGGGAGCAGAGAGGGTCGTTCACAAACTTTAGCAGCTCTCTGTCTCTCAGGGCTGGTCTGATGCCTGACCTACAGACATGTCTGACGTGCTCAGGGATCCTCACCTGCCAAGGGCCCATGAAACAGCAGGGCTGACGGCAAAGACAATTTCTCCAATCTCTTCCCAAACTGTCCTGATGGGAATTGTGACTGTTTTCATGTCCCTCCTCTCTATATCCTACATTGACTGGGACACGCAAAGCCCTCCCCAGCTCCCAGGCCTGGTGTCTGTCTTGGTGTCCAGGTGCAGGACCCATGCTGGGAGGGACCTGGGCATGTACTGTCTCTCCCAGGACCTGGTTTCCAAAGCACGAGCAGGTTGGGACTGTGGGAGGAAGCACCAGCTCTGCCTTCTCTTGCAAATCTGTTGGAGTGAACTTTCCATTGGCAAGCTCACGAAAACAAGGCCCTCCCTAACAAGGCAACACCGAAAGAAAGACCCAGGCATTGGCTTCTATGGGCTCTGTTTTGAATCCCACTGACTTATTGTTGGCTTCAATGAGAACCGCCAGTGCTGTACACCAAGCAGGCTCAGACTCCTCATTCATGTTTAATGAAAGGCAGAGTTTTCCTGGAGATCAAAAAGCTCTCTGCTTTTTACAAGGTTGATTCATGCAGGCTTTGATGTGAACTGCCCTTCAAAAAGCCACTCGCCAGGTGAACAGGGAAGCCGGCCTGAGCTCTTAGCTAGCAATACAATAAGCCTCATCTATATTCATGCAGCCAAATCTCTTCCCGTTTGATGAGATCATGCAATTAACCTCTCCACAGCAGGCAGAGCTAAGACTGCCCAGGTATTACCTGCGTGCTTTGTGCTCACCTCTGTGGTGGCATCTCGGGGTGAACTTGGCATTATCAACTGAGCCCCAGGGCTGGTGTGGGGGGAGACATCAGAAACTGCAGCGCTGACTAATGGTCAAAACACCTGGTTTGGCTTCCTGCCTCTGTACCGACACACTGCAAAACCTTGGTGAAAAGTATCTCCCGCATGCCACCCACGTATGTATGGCTTGCCTTGGTGACATGTCTCATGGCCACCAATGCAGCCGTGCTGGTGCCCAGACAGTCAGATGTATCTCGATACTCATGTCAACAACACGGGTGGTGTCTGGACCAGAGGGACTGAATGCCTTGCAGGTAGTCAATACTGCAACCATCTGTTTTACAGCGACTTGTAGTCCAAATACTCCCCCATCTTTTGGCCAGCTTGAGGGAGCAACCTAGTGCGTCAAAGCTGCTTTGTGAACTGGGAATAGAGATGCAGGAGAGCAAAAACAACACAATCCACTTCTTTTAGGTTTGTGCTGTAGGAGCTAAGCCTGGCCCAACCATAGCTATCACATCTCATTAGCGTTTGTCTCAGTTCTGGCAAGCTGGGGAGGAGTCTGTCTGGTCAGCTCTGTGCTGGCAAATGCGCACAGGATCTCTGCACCAGAAAGCCCCCGGCTCTGCAGAGCTGACAGCAATGAGGTGAACTAAGCCGTGCCCTTGTGAAAGGGGAGAGGGATGGAAGAGATGGGGAAGCTTTGCACCCCAGTCTCAACACGTGGGACATGTCCACCACAGACCTGAGCTGGCTCTGCCCAGGCTGCTCCTGGTGTGCAAAGCACAGGGAGGGCAATGCAGGTATTCAGGTCTGCTTGGGTCCAGATCGCCTGGTGTTGCTACTGAATTAATAAGCCCAGGTAAAGTGGCATGGATAAACTGTCAGCAATCCCCTGCTGTACGAACCAGCCAGCCCAGCACCCGGCTAGCTCAGACCTCCCTGCACCATACACTGGTTGCATGGGAAATGTGCCCCTAGACACCTTAGCCTCAGGTCAAGGCATGTGGCCAAATCCCAGCCCCAGCCCCTCCTGCTAAATGGATGCACGTCACCGGTTCAAGTAGTCCTTGCTCTGCCCTTCCCGGCAGGATTCGCGTGATCTTCAGCAGAGTGGCAGCTCCGCTGCACCCTTAGCCCCCGGGGCCACTGGTACCCGCTGCCCTGATGGCAGGAAGGGTTCTGCACAGTCCATGCCCGCAGGTGGTCTGGTACTGCTGGGAAACACAGTCCCTCGGGGGACAGCGGCTGCCCTTGGGCCAGGGAGGTCACTGGCAGGATTTACACATCCTTCTTGTATTCCCAATTCCTGCACATCCCAAATTTATCAAGGGGCTGGGATTATACCCACAAGAGGCAGCTGCAAGGAAATTGTTCGGCCTCCATCGCTGCCATTCAGAGCAAAGTGGACTGAAGCCCTTCAGAAATGCTCATTGAAAGTGGGTGAAAAGAAGAAATCTCAGGGGAAAACCTGAATCTCAGAGCTCTGCTGGGCAGGGAGCATCTCCTGAGAAAGCAGAGGCACCCAGGGCTCGGATGCTTTCAGCAGGACCCGCCTGCGGAGCCGGGTGCGTCCTCTGCACCCCTGTCCCTGCAGCCCTCCCTCCTTTCTCTGCCTGTTTTTCTCCAGCCCTAAAGCCAGGAAAAGCACTATGTGCCTCTGGGTGTCACCAGACTATGTGAGCCAGGGTTTGAAGGATATTTTAGCAAGCCCCGAGGGCACAGGGCTATGAAAACCAAGTAGCTACAAGTGTCATCTTGTAAGTCTGGCTGAAACGCGGACATTTGTAGGATGGAGGGGAGCGAATAACAGACTTCAGCAGTACAGATACAACATCCCAGAGCACCGAGAGCTTTATCCTTCCTTCCTCTGCCTTTCCTTTTCTCTTCCCTTCCCTCTGCAGAATAAAACAGAGAAAAGGCATTTCCCAGTGAAGCAGAAGCAGGTACAGACCAGGGGACTGGCAGACCTGTGAGGCACTTGCATTAGATGCTGCTGGGGCGATGCGGACATGGAGGGAGGGGGGAAGCTCTGGTGCCCTGCTTTTCCCTGTGTGCCAGCACTGCAGAGGTGGGGCGTCCCGTCCGGTCCTGGGAGGAGCACCCACCTCCTGCATTTGCAAACGGGTTCTCAGAGGCCGACCAGCCACCTCCCCTTTCTGCCCAGGGCACAGATTGCTCTGGGGAGGGCACAGCCATGGTAACTCCTACACCCTCCAGCCAAGGGGACCAGTGACTGGGAGACTGCAGAAATGGGGATGTGGAGAAGAACGAAGCCAGGTTTAGCAAACCAGAAACAACCCAGGTCCCACAGACCCAAAGAAGAGCAGGAGGAAGAAAACTGAACTTTTCCAAGCAGCAAAATCAGCAGAAGAAAAAGTTTTCATTTTCTGCTTTAAATATTGGGGCTGTAAGAGTGCAAAAATGAACCAGTGAACTGCACAGAGACTTGTTGATGCCCGTCTTTGAAGAGGGGGACCGAAAGAATGAAGTAAACTGAGGCCACAGCTGGACCCCAGTGGGGGGAGGAATCACATTAAGGGAAGATGGACAAGTTTCGGATGATCTTCCAATTCCTCCAGTCCAACCAGGAGTCCTTCATGACTGGCATCTGCGGGATCATGGCCCTCGCCAGTGCCCAGATGTACTCAGCCTTTGATTTCAACTGCCCCTGCCTGCCGCGCTACAACCTGGCCTATGGGCTGGGCATCCTCCTGGTGCCCCCCTTCATCTTGTTCCTGCTGGGCTTCGTGCTGAACAACAACGTCTCCATGCTGGCAGAGGAGTGGAGGCGACCCCAGGGCCAGCGAGGGAAGGATCGGGCTGTCCTGCGCTACATGTTCTGCTCCATGGCGCAGCGGGCCATGATCGCCCCAGTGGTCTGGGTCTCGGTGACGCTGCTGGATGGCAAGTGCATCACCTGCGCCTTCTGCACCTCAGTGCCCGTGGAGACCCTGGGCAACGCCAGCCACCCCGGCCTCTCCCAAGGGGAGATGAAGCGAGTCCTTGCCCGCATCCCCTGCAAGGAGATCTATGATGGACAGGAGCTCATCGCCAACGAAGTGGCTGTCAGATACCTGCGCTGCATCTCGCAGGTAAGAGGCATCATGGCTGTGCCCTTGCTGGTGGTTTAGGGTTAAGCACTGCCAGCCTTAGCTCTTCCCTCGAGGGAATCTCCTTGTTGAAATCAAGCTGCAGGAGGAGAGACTGGTGATTTCGCAGGGGTACAAGGTGTTCAGGCTCAGCTCCAGAGAGTTACACCTCCAGCGTGGTGCAGAAACTGGAGCTGTAGATCATCCTGATAATTCGGTCCCCCCTCCTGCCTGGGCAGCCTGGGGCTGCAGGGCAGCGATACAAGGCCAAGCTGTATGCAGAGATTCGTTCAGAGCAAGTTCAGAAGGGGCTGTCGTGGATGTTACTGCCTGGCTGGTGGGCTGTCACCCCCTCCTGTAACCCACTGATTGCCCGTGGTTGCTCTTGCTGCTTATTATAACATGTGCAAGCAATGGGCTGATAACCATCTATGCCACTTGCCTCTGTCACTTGCATGGAAACAGCCAGTATGTGTTTATTAGCCATCCCAGGGAACCACAAATGAAGAAGAGCCACTAACTGCTTGTTCTGTGCTTAATTCCTCTCAAGCCCTCTGCTTCTGCCCACCTTGGAGACAGGATAGTCTGACCCACTCTGGTCACTCATGTACTCCTTTTCAAAAGCAGCTCCTCTCCCTGACCTCCTTAGAACAGGCAGGAATCATTATCCCCAATTTAAGAAGACAAAATGGAGGCACAGAGACTTCTCCAAAGACACAAAACAGATTTTCCTGTGTAGACCCCAGTTCCCAGCTGCCAGGAAGCACTGGGAGCTGCAAAACAAGAGGTGCCACCCAGATACCCCCCTCCCAGGTGCACTTTTAGAGGGCTGCATTTAGAGCGGGGTTCACCCTCGTGAGCTCTGCCTGCACAGCCCGGTGGCAGCCTGAGCTGAGACCAGTGGTGAACAAGACAGACCCGTCCTGGCTCTGCCCTCATCCCACCCTTCCTGTCAGACCCCATTAACAGCAGAACCTGTCGCCGCTGCTCACCCACGATAGATGTTACTGAGCACAACAGCTTGGGAAAAGGGTTAGACAGCTGCATAAACCCGGGGAGTATCTGGAACGACGTTAGCTGCGACCCAGAGGACACAGACTATCCTAGACATAGGTGAGGCACGGCCGTATCAGAAGCAGGACCATGGGCTGGGTGCAGGATTCGGTCTGTTGTTATGGTCACTGCCTGCTGATGCCATACACGGTGAGAAGTGGAGAGGTGCTGCCTATGTGGGCACATCGAACAGAATTTCAGTGCAGATGCACTGACATGGTACGTAGGGTCTCCTTGTCTGGCATTTGCAATGTAATGCAGCCAAATGCCAAACAGCTCAAAGTAGAGCCAGGCTGGTTCGAAGCCCAGGGGGCTCCTGCTGGCTGGTGGGAAGTGCTGGGCATGTGCTCTGCCTGCCTGTGACGGGTCCGGTTCCCTCCTCGTCCCTGCAGGCTCTGGGCTGGTGCTTTGTGCTGCTGATGACCACGCTGGCTTTCTTAGTCAGATCCCTCCGGCCCTGCTTCACCCAAGCTGCCTTCCTGAAGAGCAGGTACTGGTCTCACTACATTGACATCGAGCGCAAGCTGTTTGACGAGACATGTGCAGAGCACGCCAGGAGCTTTGCCAAGGTCTGCATCCAGCAGTTCTTCGAGGGCATGAGCATGGACCTGGCGGCCGCTCGCTGCCACTCGCCCAGGAAAGCCCCTGCTGATGCAGGGGAAGCCGCTGAGAAGCTTTTGGGCATCACCGACCAGGGAACCATGAACACAGCCCTGAAGAGCTGGCACCGATGCAAGCCCCCGCTGCACCTCCACCCACCTGCCCGCCCCAGTGGCAACGGCTGGGCAGGGGAGGGGCAGCCCCCCGCGCACCCCCCTGTGCCCCGAAGGGAGACAGCTGCCTACTACAGCCGGGTGTGAGGCGGCACAGGGCTTTGCGGAGGCAGAGCCCCGCTTTTGGGAGAGGGGCTGCAGAGGGGGCAGACAGGTGGGCATCCGAGCTGGGCAGGGGCAAGGGCCTGCACCACGGGGGCTGCAGGGGGACGGGCACCCAAAGGGCTCGGCGGTGCCGGTGCAATCCCATCTGCTCCCACATCCAGTCCTACAGCATTGGTAATTCAGGCAAGGAGTTTTGTGCTGAGCAGGGCAGCTATCCGAGGCTGTGATGGACAAGCCCCAGGGATGCTGAAGGGCGCGATGCATCAGCCAGACGGACGTGCTGTGTGTCCCACACCACCAAGCACCAGGTTTGTGTTGTGGCAGTTGCCAAGGCAGATGCTACCAGATGTGCAAAACTTCCTTTCTTTTACCACGTGCTCAGCACTGGGCAGCGCATGTGGGTTTAGGCAGTATTAAAAATCCCCTGGTGGGGAAACAAGCTGGGGGTGCCCCTCTCTCATGCCGAGCTGCGAAACCCCAAAAGTCTCCCCACTACCCCTCCACACACTGCATCCCCACAGACACACACAGCTTCCAGGCCAAGAAAAGCTTTAAAATAAATTTGACCAAAGCAACGACCTAGTGAAGGGACAATCTACATTCACATGAATTACACATGACGGGACCAGCGTGGTTGGTGTCACAGGTACTATTCAACAAGGAGCCCACAGAGATGCTCCTTGGAGGGGTTGTCTAGACAAGGAGAGCAGCTATCACTCAGCAGCATGGAGGGTGGGGGCCAGGCCAACCCCCTGCCACAAATTTGCTGCAGGACAGTTTGTTCTTGCAATTCTACCTGGATTCCTCCCTGACACAAAGACTGATGCTAAAACCTGCCTGGGTGTTTGTTTAAGGAGCCAAGTAAATAATTCAGGCTTACTGTTCAAGCTCCACGCTTAGGCACAAGGATTTATAAAAGCCATTTACAAAAGCTGTTGGCGTTTCTTTATTTGTATGCAATGAAAAGGACCGGGGGGGCCCCTGGGCCAAGTCCAGGGTGCTGAGGCCGCGTGAGTTGGGCGTTTTGCCGGAGTGCAGTGGCCAGCAGCGAGCCAGCTCTGGCCCTCGGAGGAGAAGCCGGGGAGGCACCACCCACCCTACACAAAACCAGGTGGCTGCCCATTTCCAGAGAAACTGAGGATGACGAGATGCAGGCCCTCAAGGTGACTATGGAAATCGCAGCCCGGAAGAGCGTTCCCCGGTGGCCCTGATTTTATTACCAATATGGAGAAGGAAAACCCCTTTTGAGAGACGAGTTTTACCCTTGCTGCGTCCCTTTTGAAATGCTCATCCCCTTGAAATTTCTGCTGCCGTGTTCTTGTTCAAACCAACTTATTACGGCTGGCTGGTAACTGAGGTGACTATCGTTTGCATAAACCTTAATTATCGGTGTGTAACTCCACAGAGGCTGTGGGGAGAGGAGAACAAAGGACCAAAATGATGAGGAAATTCTCCGAGCTGCTGTGACAGAGCCTTACCAAGCCCGTAGTCAAGGGCAGGCTGAATCTGGCTGACTCCCAGAAGAAAGTGACACAGATTTATCATTAATCTTCACACCCCAAACTTTAATTAAGGCACCTGCCCAGAAATTAGTAGGCACAAAACCTGATTTACAAAGCAAAAGAGATTAAAAGATAAAGGCGGTTTCCACTCCTATTATTTGCATGAGCGCTGCTAATGGCTCACCGAGAAAGGCTCGGAGCCCCCACAACAGCCAGCAGCATTCAGGGCTGGCGGGCTCCACGGCAGAGCCGTTAAGATACTGAAAAAACAGCACGCATTTGCAAAGATAAGGTTTTGCATTTTTAATTTAGATTTTTAGGACCAGAGCTCTGCCCCCATGCAGCAGTTTCAGCAGTCGCAGAGAGTTCCCGCAGAAAAGGCAGGGTGTCCTCTCTTTCCTGGATTTTGGGGACATCTTTCATCACCTTTGGGAGGAGACCCCTCTCTAGGGAACCCAACCTGGGATTTCAGCCGGGCTGCGGCCCCAGCGCTCAGCCCGGTCACCAGCAGCGCCCCGAATGCGGAGCGAGCCCGGGGCCCCCAGCTGGGCCGGCAGCGGCCGGGTGTGAGGGGAGCCAGGCACGGAGGTGTGGGAGCGCCAAGAGGTGCACCGCACCCAGACACCTGGGAGCTGCCAAACCCGCCCAGGGACCCCAGATCTGGGGGTAAGACAGAGGACTCAGTCCAAAAACCCTGCCTGAACTGCTGACGCAGGGCTGAGCGTAGCTTTGTTCCAGGAAGAGGGGAACGTGGGTGTTGCTGCAGACATGCTGAAGACATGCTCTGGGGACGGCTGAGTTTAACCCCGGTGACACAGTGATGAGGAGGCTGGGGAAGGAGGACGGGGGCCTCCGGCCTCTGCAACAGGCTGGGCGGGGGCTGGAGCTGGACAGACGGCGGAGAGGAGGGAGCAACGCGAGGAGAAAGCGAGGCGTGCTCAGCTGCCTCGCAGGCATTGCTCTGCAGAGGAAGCAGCGAGCGGAAAAGCCGAGCCGGGCAGGAATGCACCGCACTCGCCAAATCGCGGCCTGCACCAGCCTCGCACGCTGTGGCTCCCCCGGCCACGCTCAGCCCCCCAGCCCCGCAGCAGCCCCCACCACCGCCTCTGCTCCGTCCTGGGCTGCGGGAAGCAGAACCTGGCTGCCCCGCAGAGCCTGTGACGGCGGGTTCCTGCTTCTCCTGAAAACCCAGCCAGGCTGGCGAATTCCCCGCTGGCTCAGCCGGCTCCCGTGCACAAAAGCAGCAGTTCCTGCCCCTTCGCGTGGGACCAAGGGCTTCTCCCATGCACGACTGCATCCCCTGGGGACCACGGGGGCTGCATCCAACCCCCAGGCTGGGGGGCTCCAGCATTTCCCCTGTGCACCCCAGCAAGGCACCCCATCGCTCCCATCCTCCAGGCAAATCCCAGGCCGTCCCAGCCAGCCTTTGCACAGCTGCATCGCGGGTCTGAAAAAGGACGATATCCTTTTTCCAGTGACTCATTCTCAGCCTTCCCTTTCCTTTTTTTTTTTTTTTAAAGGCACAATCTCAGCCTTGCACCCAGCAGAAGCCAAGCGCCGGCTCTTTGCCCCACCCAAGGCACAGGGCCCCAAGAAAAACCTCCTCCCTCCTCCCAAAAGCCAACAGCCGAGGGCACGTTGCAGACTGAAAAAGGAAGCTGCCAAACACTAAACGCTGTTTTCATCAGCTTTCGCTTCGTCCATCAGCCTGGCCTCAGCCGCATCCCCACTTCTGCACAGCCCCGCGCTGCCGGGAACCCCCCACAGCCGAAGCAGAAACCACACGAGGAGCTGAGAAGGCTCCAGAACTGGTTTCAACAACTTTTCAAGTAAGTGACTTCATTTTTTCTTGCTTTCATGCACGTTTTGGGGAAAGACTTTAACAGAGGCTGCTAAAACTTTGCTGAGGCTGTTAAAACTGCTAAAACATGATCTGCTCCAAAAAACTTTTCCCCTGCCCACCCCTCTCTCTCCCAGGCAGTCACCATAACCCCAAGCAGAGGAAGGGTAACCCCCCCCCAAAACAGGATACTCCCTTTTGCCAGCTCCTCTTAGTTTTGCTTTGCCGGTTGCCAGGCACTGTCAGGAAGGTTGCAGGGCCTTGTTTGTCAGGGCTATTTGCTGGTAACTCTAGTAACGGGCTTTTGAACCCCACACACTATAGCAAGTTTGCAGGTTTAGCGTCTGGCTGCAAACGTGGTGTACTGCAAAGCGCGGCTGCCAGAGCCGGGGGCCTGGTCCCTGTCACATGGCTGCAGTTTTTGGCTGGTCCGTCTCCTTTGCTGAGGGAGTTTTGCATATGGAAGACTGGGAAGATGCAGGAAGACATTAAGGGCTGCTTGTGTTTGAACTCAGCGCTATCACAGCATGACTTTAAAGGGATTCCCATGGATTAGACACAGCAGGGAACTGAGGCCAAATTTCTGCCCCCTTTCCCCTCCGCTGCCCCACAGAGCAAGGGGGTAAAACAGGATTTGGTGGGGCAGCAGATGAACTGAAGCACAGGAGTGACTTCAAGCACAGTGCATGAGCAAGCCTTGTACAAGAGACCATAAGGACAACGTGCCTTTGTCTCCTCTGCACAAATGTCCCCAAAGCCTTTTCCCCACAGCTGGGGCTGACCTGGGGAAGCCTTGCTTGGTGCACGCTGGCTGGGAGATGCTGGCATCAGGGCAGATTTCAGGGCAGCCTTGCTGTGGGTCAGGGCTCCCGGGAGTCCTAGATGTGTGCCAACGCTGCCAGCACTGCACAAGCTGCTGAAGATGGTTAGTCCCGTGGCCGGGTCCTTCCTGTCTCCAGCAAACCCTGGTGACAGCAGTTGCCCTGAGGCCGCAGGTTTCATCACACAGGAGAGGGTTCCCAGAGCTAGCAAGGTGCTTGGCTCTTCCTGAATCTTCTAAATTAATTAAATGCAGCTTACAAGTGTCATGGGGGAATAGGCGTCACTGCAGAGGGCATGGATACACTCCCCAATTATTTCCCTGTCCTTCAGAAGAATCAGGGCACATGCTTCCCCCTGCTTGGTCCTGAGTGCCCACAGTCCACACAGCCCAGCCCTGTCGGTGGGGTGGGCATCCCAGTATAACCAGTGTTGTACTTGGAGAAGGGGCTGGGGGAAGCCGCACAGGCAAAACGCACTGAAGTGCATCTCTGGCACCGAGGTGTGCAGGTCGAGGGGCTCAATTTCAGGCCAGCAGTTAGAGGCTGAGCCAGGACTGCAGGCCAGGACAGGGAGTACAGTTATGTCAACCAGCTGTGGGAGAGGAGATCATTCTGCCACACCTAATCCTAGCAAAAACTCCTACATAATTGCTGACCCAGCTCTGTTGGGTTTTGGTGTTTGTATCCTGGGTCATCAAGATAAGCTCTGCTTTCCCAGAAAGTAACTTCTCTTGCTGGTAGCAACAGCCCCTGAGCATCCCCTCACCCCTGTCAGCGGAGGCTGCTCCTGCCTGGCCCTCCCACACCACATCTCTCTGCCCCCAAATGTGCTGGGCCATCTTGAGGCACCTCTTGCTGCCTCCCTGACGTACCCTTGCCTGTTACTAAATATTAACTCATCAGGTCTAAAGAGGAAGGTAAAAGCCACACACAGCACCTTCAAGGCAGCGTGGCACCAGCACGCACATGCCATGTGTGCCTGGGCTAGCGTGAGTCAGTGGCAGGGCTGGGGACGCATCCCAGTGGTGGTGCTCCAGTCCAGTTTCCCCAGTAACGCAGCGTCCTCCTTCGTTGTAGGCTTGGGAGATCATTGAGTGTCTGGCAGCAACGCTGACAGTAATCGCCTCTGTGGGACGTGACTAAACCCAAAGAGAAGGAAGACGACAAACGTGCAAATGACAGGGGCAGAAACAGCTGTCCCATTGGTAATCTTTGCTGCAGAGACGCTTTTGGATAGCTTAGTGGGAAACTGAAATGACGGAGGTTTCACACATTGCTTAGGCTGAATCCCTCTTCGGCTCCTTTTGAAGTATCCCTGGTATCAGCAACCAGCTCCAGAGGCTGGGACGCCAGGCAGGAGAAAGGAAGAGCAGTGAAGGTGGTGTGCTCCTGGAGCAGCCCCTTGCACTCCAGCCAGCCCAAGGCCATTTCACCCCACATCGGCGTGTCCCTCAGTGCTGGGAGGTGGGTCAGCACGGTCCCCCGCTGCAGTACACACCACCTCTCGCCCCCAGAACGAGATGGCCGCCCTCGTTGCCGAGAACTTCCGCTTCCTCTCCTTGTTCTTTAAGAGCAAAGACGTCATGATCTTCAATGGTTTGGTAGCCCTGGGCACGGTGGGCAGCGAGGAGCTCTTCTCAGTTGTTGCCTTCAACTGCCCCTGCTCCCCTGCCCGCAACTACATCTACGGGCTGGCTGCCATTGGTGTCCCGGCCCTGGCTCTCTTCCTCATTGGCGTCATCTGGAACAACCACACCTGGAACCTGGTGGCTGAGTGCCACAAGCGTGGCATCAAGAACTTCTCTGCCGCCGCCACCTTCCTCCTCTTCGGCTCCATCATGGGCCGAGCAGCCGTGGCACCCGTCACCTGGTCGGTCATCTCCCTGCTGCGCGGGGAGGCTTACATCTGCGCCCTCAGCGAGTTTGTCAGGCCGTCCTCCCTGGACAAGTTCCCAGCTGAGTACGGAGCCGAGGTGCTGGCCAGGTTCCCCTGTAAAGACGTGCCGGCAAACCTCACCAAGTTCAGGGACGAGGTGACGCGGAGGCTGAGATACGAGTCCCAGGTAGGCACGCTGGGGAGAAAGCCACACATAGTGGGCAAGACCACCTTGTCCTGTCCTAACGCAGCCTCTCTCTTCTCTCTCAGCTCTTTGGCTGGCTGCTCATCGGCATCGTTGCGGTCCTGGTTTTCCTCACCAAGTGCCTGAAGCACTGCTGCTCGCCGCTGAGCTACCGGCAGGAGGCTTACTGGGCCCAGTACCGCTCCAACGAGGACAAGCTCTTCCGTCGCACGGCTGAGGTCCACTCAAGGATCCTGGCAGCCAAGAACGTGAAGCACTTCTTTGGCTTTGTGGCGCTGGACAAGGAGGAGAAGGAGCTGGTGCAGGAGTTCCCAGTGGAGGGTGTCCAGCCGAGCCCCCAGTGGAACGCCATCACAGGCGTCTACATCTACCGGGAGAACAAGGGCTTCCCCCTCTACAGCCGGCTCCACAAATGGGCCAAAGGGGTGGAAGGGAACGGGCCAAGCCCAGAAGGCCACGAAATGCTCTTTTTGGCTTCATAAGACAGATGGGCACTGGGAGCGGTTCCCCAGACCGCCTGGCAGGGCTATCAGTATCAGTGCACGGCTGAGGGATTCACTGGGAATATTCCTCCCAGCAGGATTACTTCTCTCAGCAGGTAAATAGGAATCAACAGCCTCAAGGGAGAGGCTGATAAGCAATACATTGAGCTGGGGAACCCCTCCCTCAGACACAACTGTCTTGTTGCCGCTCCTGGAGAAATGAGGGGAGCAAAGAGCAGATGCATACGTTACCTCCGGGCTGCCAGTGCACCCTGCCGTCTAATGCACCAGCAGAAACCTCGGGGAGCGAGAGGTGGGCACAACATTTCTAACCATGACTCCTGCAGTCCCACCCATCTTCCCCATGGCAGGGTTAGCCCCAGCCATCCCACACAGCTACTTGTTTTATCAGCATCGGTATCTTCTGCAGTTGTTCAGTGCCTGTTATGCAGGCAGGTCCTGGAGCACTTTACAGGCTTCACAGTGCAGGGAAAAAGAGGGAAGCAGTGGGTAAATTCCTGTGGCAAGGGGGATGCAATGGCACCTGGGAAGGAATGGGTCAGTAATACAGCAGCACACTGAACAGCTGGGAGACTAAGGCAGGAGGAATCACCAATATTCCCAGTATTCAGAAAGACACTCTGTAATTACCAGGTTGGAATTTGGGTAGGACACCAAACTCCCTTTGTTCTTAGTGAAGTGCCTGGCAATCTCTAATGAGCTCAAATGGTCGCAACCATGAGTTTATAATCCTGGAAGATGGCATCATCAGCAGAATAGCTTTCGGGCGAGGTGGGGGCTCAGAGGAAGCAGTACCCGCAGTAAGCCACACCGCTGTCTGCAGCTCACTGCATTTCTCATCCAACCATCGGATGAGAATCCCGCTTGTTTGGGTTGCGAGTTGCAGCAAGACCTCAACCAGAATTAGTTTTACATATATGTATATATACACATATATATAGTGTATATACTATATAATTATAGTTAGTTAGCTGTATTAATGGAGCATCTTTCTTCTAGGGAAAGGGGACAAGAAACTTGCCAGCCAAAAGACCACATTACATGCACCCATCTGCTGCACTGGGACTGCAGCCCTGCAGTGATGAGGGACAGCAGGAACTGGAGGGGGGGAGTAGTCCTCTCCCCACCCTTCTAGCACTGAACTTTCTTAAACCCTTTCCACTGCCTTAAATGGTCCCTGCAGTAGATGGTCTCTTTTATGGACTGAACTGTATTCTGAGAAAGCAAAGCCAGAGAGGTGTAAAATTACTGTCCTCGCCGTGGTGCTGTGCTGACTACGGCTTCAAGGCTGCTCTTCTGGCACTGTGCGGTTGCTTTCTCTCTCCTGAGGGTCAGCCCTACATACCCAACACTGTTTCAAGAGTTGGCAGGACAATGGAGTTTGTTTTTCCTACTTGTACTGCTTCTTTATAGGTACAACTTCCTTTTACACTGTGCCATTTACCAAAATGCCTTAAATTGTTAAAAAAATTACTCAAACCTACAGAACTCAGAGGGGTTTACACACAAGGAGATTTGAAATAAGTTATTAAATATGAGTTATTTTTCATTGCTTTCTGAGTTTTTTTCAGGGGGGCACAAAAGGCGTATTTTAACATTCTCTTTGAACCCAAGGACTGGGAACTTATTTTTTCTTTCTATTAAACTTTCAGATCCTCTCCTATCCAGATGGCCCCAGGATGTGAAGTTTTAAAGTATAACCACATATTACAAGTTAGTAACACCAATTTTTAGTTATTCTTGCAATGAGTAGCACAGATCTTGTACATCAGGATACACAACTGCAGCAAAGGAAAGAAAACATTTGTAAAAAGGTTTCTAAATACATGTCCCCTTGCAAGAAAGAGCTGGAGGGTATTCTCTCACATAGAGAGGCAGGAACACCGCTTAATGGGCGAGGCATCCTAGGATTCCTGTTCAGCTTCTCTACAGATTTGCCTTGCATTTGTGGGAAGGCTTGGCTCCCAGCCTCACCATCAGCTAATCTGCAGGAATGATCAGATGCAAGTTAAATGAAATTGCATTAACTTGAGATGAAAGAGAGTTAATTTACATTTCTCTCTGGCCCTCAGGTGCAAACATGCAGACACGCATGCACCCCTCTGCACCCAGGTCAGCAGATGCAAGGTAACTTGCTGAAACAAAGCAGCATGAGCATATGCCTGTTCCTCTTACCTCCTTTACTTCCCTTGCCTCCCTCCTTGATAGTCCTAGTTATTCCTTTGAACCATCTCCACTCCAGTTCCTTCTCCTCCCCTTCCCTCCTTTGAAGGAAAGGGGCAAGACACGTAACGCCTGGGAATGGATTTGTTTATCCTAAGAATAAACCATGAGCACAAACCAGCTCTTGCTCTGTTTAGTTCCCTTCTCTTCTCCATTAATGCCAGCCACTTTGCATGTGCTGGGATGGGCTAGGAGCTTGTCCAGCTTGTCTGTTTTCCCTCCCTCTTGTTGGAGAGGCAAGTTTGAGTGGACAGCTGACAGCAAGGAGTGGAGCAAGCCACCGCACTCACAAATACTTGTTTGCCATTGTAGGGATTTTTTCCTCCCCTCCTCTGCAGCCCTGAGCATGGCCCCAGCTGAGACAGCCCTCAGCTTCTGGCCCTTGTAGCCTATCAGCACCCTCACAAATATCCCTGCTGACCCCATTGCTCATCCTTCCCCAGTGGCAATGCTGATGTGAGGGATGTTAACCCACCTGGCGTGTTACACCAGCACAAGCAAATGGGCTAGGCTTCTCACCGAAACGCCAAGAGGGAAGTCGAGCAGCCTGTCTTCCTGGCGTGTCGGATCACGCAGGCTGTGAGCTCACACACTCTCTGCTTTTCCTATAGAGGCTGAAAACAACCCCATCGCAGAGCAGCCTATGGGTTGCCAGTTAGGGCACACTTCCCAGCAGCAAGATGGGTTCAAACCAGGCTCCTCCAGTATGGAGAATTACACACAGGTCTTTCATTTTCCCTGCTGACTACTGTAGAGACTATAATAGCCCCAAGTAGTCAAGACGAAACAATACCTCAAAGGGATCTTGGTTTCTATTGCAACACTTATTTACGTATTCTATTATGTAACTGATTAATCCTCAAAAAAAGCCACCATCATTGCAGCTGTGTTCTTAAAAAAAGCAGCAGCTGCTACTGGATGTTGCAAGCAGCCTCCTTCTCTAGAAGAGTATTAAGCAAAATCTGAGTACAGTACCCTGCTCTCCCTGGGGGCAAGAAGTGAAATGACTTGTTTCTGGCTCACAACGGACTTGGGAATTAATTAAATGCTGAATCATTCAGCCTTATCATTCACTGGGCATTCACAGAGGTAGAAGAGCTGGGTCCTGCAGAGCTCTGGTTTTGAGTTCAGAACGCCTACAATGAGTAAGACGCTTCAAGTTTGATATTTCAAAGCTGGGCACCCGGTCACTAGTGTCTACATTGGACAATCACACCTGTTTGCATAGGTGCTTTTCCCCTTGCCTTTAGTTCTTCATCTGTAAAACACGTGTATGATCACATCCACATCTTACTGGAGAGTTACAAGAATACGGATCATAAGGCACCAACACTAGTGACAGAGCCTACTTAAGTACCCAAGATACTTGGCTTTTTTCAAGCAGAAAGTTACATTGGGATGACTTTTTTTCAGCACAGAAAAAGTTTTTTCTTTGAGTTCACTGATTTCTCTTAAGAGACAACCACTACTGAAAATCACCAATTCTTTCTGTCATCAATCACTGGCAATTGTTATGAGAAATGGCTGTGATCATGGGATCCATCATAACTGAATGCTGTGGGCTTTAAAGGCATGTGCCCTTTCAGCTGAAGAGGCCAAGAGCATCCTGGGCTGCATTAAGAGGAGCATTACCAGCAGGTTGAGGGAGGTCATCCTTCCTCTCTACTCTGCAGTGGTGAGACATCTGGGGTGATGTGTCCAGTACTGGGTTCCCCAGCACAGGACAGATACAGGCCTACTGGAGTGAGTCCAGCAGAGGACCGGAAAATTATTATGGGATTGGAGCATCCATTGTACAAGGAGAGGCTGAGAGAGCTGGGGCTGCTCAGCCTAAGGAGAAGGCTCAAGGTGGATCTTATCTACATAGATAAATACCTGACAGAAGGGTGTAAAAAAGGTGGAACCAGACTCTTCTTAGTGGTGCTCAGTGACAGGACAAGAGGAAATGGGCACAAACTGAAATACAAGAAATTCCATTTAAACATAAGAAACACAGTAAACACTTTTTTACTGTGAACATGGTCAAACACTGGAACAGGTTGCCCAGAGAGGTTGTAGAGTCTCCATCCTTGGAGAAATCAAAACCAAACTGGACATGGTCCTGAGCAACCTAGTCTAGCTGACCCCTGCTTTGAGCAGGGGTTTAAATCAGATGATCTCCAGAGGTCCCTTCCACCTCAACTATGCCACAATTCTGCGTTGCTCTGCCAATTGTGAGGAGTACAAAGGCACTTGACATAAATCTTTCAAAGTCTTAATTCAGCTGAAAGGCAAGAATCTTCTCTGACATCTTGACAAAGAGAGAAATCAATTTATAAGACATCACTGTATTAAAAATAGTGGATCATAACTGCACCATTTCCCCAGGAAAGCAGAACAGGTATGGCTGATGTTTATATTGGTTATAAAACAGTCTATATTTAAAAACATGTCTTGAAAGTCATCAACAGACTAGGATTATTTGTAACATCTGGACAAAGCTGCAAACACTTATCAAATCTTTTCCTTAAGATTGTTTGTTCCTTCCAGTTTGGTTTGGTCATAGACTAATACTCTCCAGAAACTCATTGTCCATGGACATTCACAGTGGAACTCCACCGTGAACCGTGGGAACCTCTGAGTTCCCACACTGCATGGAGAGCCGAGTCTCTCTGCTTTTACTTGCGCCATACTTAGGTGTCAGCAAGAGAACTCTTGGTCTCCACATACTCAAGTGCTGCTCTTTTAACAGCGAGGACACTTTCTGTTGTACCAAATTTCTTCTCATAATCCAGATAGCGTTTAAAGAAGAATTTCATCTTCTTTGGTGCCAAGCTCAGGTGTATGACCCTCTCAAAGATGTCCCTGAAAGAAACCAAAGAGACTCAGGTCGCTGTGTTGGTGAAAGCACTCAACACAAGCCCTGTATCCTGCCTTTGAACAAAGAGCAGAAAGTCAGGGGAGACATTCAACATGCTGCGAAGTGCTGGTGCTTGAAGAAAGAGATTCCTGACAACTAGCCAAAACCTCGAAGTAGAAGCCTTCTATTTGCTTGCAGAACTCTAAGGCTGCTGGTCAACTTAAGCTAAGATCCAGCCACTGTATTTGACCCTGCGTTCATTAAGTGGATGTGGCTGGATCCATAGTGTGGGAAGCTGGGCTTCCTTTTGTCAACTCTCAGAAAATAAAATGAAAAAAAAAAGTTTCTCCATTTTTATGTTACAAGATACACAAGGGCTTGATCTCACCCTTCAGATACAACAAGGCAATCTCTCCAGAGGAACAGATGAACCTCCGTGCAAGTGCTCTAGTTTCTGTCATGCAGGTCACTACTTACAAATCAGTCCCTCTCTGCTCTATGAATCTCCTTGGAGTCTCCCCAGTCCTGGCAAGGATAAGCCCTTCCACACACCCCAGTTTTCTTTCTCTAGGTGATAAAAATTCTGTTTTGCTCTGCCCTGGGAGACCCTATACAATCTCATGCTGCAAGGTACCTCTGCTCTTTTCAAATGTTGCTCCAAGCACTGTACTCCGCCCCTTCGCAGCCTGCTGTAGCACAACTCACCGTACTTCCTTCTGGCTGCCATGTTTGATCATGATGTCCATGTAGATGGACCAGATGTCTGTCCGCTTGGGATAGCTGTTGAGGGTGCTCTCAAAGAGGGCCTTGGCATGTTCTGGGTCCCCAAAACGGAACTCCAGCTGTGCAAATCTTGAAATTACATCCACATCTGGAACAAGTAATGACATGTTAGGGTATCACAGCAGCCCTCTTCCCTATGAAAAAACACGAGTGATAATTACACAGAACAGAGGCAGGCACAGAGCCAGCACCATCTCTACCCAGAGACAAAAGGCTCTGTTGTAGAGCGGTTCTGGACCAAGGTGAGATCAGAGTGGGAGAGAGGAGGGTCACAGTTCACTTCCCATTTCAGCTGTCTCTAGACAGAAGTTTATTCTTACATTCAAAATGCATCTTGCAGCACCTATGGGCAGCCCCACAAACCTGGGACTAGACCAACTGAACTTTTCTAGAGGGCTGTAAGACTCAAAGTCTTCTTTGCTTTGGGTGCTTTACTTTTGTCCATCACAGCAAGTTTTATTACAGGAGGGTTTAGCATTGATATCCAGGCTGAAATCTCCCCTCCCCTTACAGTCAAGGGCAGCATGTTTAGCACCAAGTGCTTGCACTTTTCACTTACTTCAAACATTGTCACAGACAGAGCTATCAGAGAGCAGCCCATCTACTGGAGACCTGTCAACACATGGTCCACATTATGAATAGGGAGGAGAGTGCTTACGTTCTTTGGTGGGCAAAGCCTTGAGAGCACGCTCCAAAAGCCTGTGTGTAGCCTCAGTCTGGCCTTGCTTCAGGAGGAAAGAGGCATATTTCAGCCACACAGATTTCTCCTGACGGAAACGCTTCAACATTGTGTGGTACAATTCTTCTGCTTGCTGGAAGGACAGATTTGGGTTAGATCACATAGATTCATAATAAAGCCTTGTAGCTCTAAAACTTTTACTTTTGGCCCAGGTATCTCCAAACACTTATGAGAGAGAAGCAAGTATCAATAGTTCCTTGTCCACTGTCAATCATAACTATTAATCCCAGTCAGGAACAAGATAGGCCTAATGGCTGACAGCTGGAAGATTATACAGCCAGCATTGGTAGTTTACTGGCATGACTGAATGGAATATGTGTTTGGGAGCTTCTGGCACTGTCTTACCTTGTACTTCTCAGAATTGGCATAGATGTCGCACAGATGCTGGAAGACTTTCAAAGGTTCATTGTATTGAACAGCTCTCTCAAAGACCTTCATCAGTGTCTCCTCAGTACCATACATGTTCTCCAAGTTCAGCAGAGCTACCCAGACATTCAGCTTCTCCTGTTCTTCCCTTAAAGCAGATGTGAAGAAGAATATTTAGCCTTTTACCAGCCGTCATCAGCTTTTTGCAAACCACCCTACAAAGACTCACTGGCTTGTATCCTCTCTCCAGGACAAAGGAAGGTGGCGCACTGCTCATTGAAACACCACTTTTGGAATAGAGCATAGCAGTTGTTTCACACTACAACTTTTGATCACTCTTGTTTGTAATTAAAAACCACAAGGATGATTCAAGAAAGCACAATATACTTAATCACGCTGTAGAGATTATTTAATACAAAAGGGTGCAGCCCTACGGAAAGAGCAACAAGTTTCACAGTTTGTTTCATGTTTTAAGGACATCACTGACAGCACTGTGCTCTTCCAAACCCTTCTGACTGCTCAGAGGCATGTCTGTGTGCTCAGTGATACCTTGAGGAGTTACTGTGCTCATGAGCCGCGGCAAGTCAGCTACAGGCCAAGTGTGGGTGACTCAGGCAAGACCTTCAAAGAGCCAGCTGACAATTGCCGCCATTTAATCCTTTTGAGCTCGCAAACAGGCCCTGCCACTCCACACATACATGCACACACAGTGATGACGCAACCAATGCTCTTCTCCCATCACCACTACCCCGCCATGTTTATTCTTAAGGGCAAAGAAAGGCAGAGCCCCATTATTACCTGAAGCAGATTGTTTTAAGTGCTCTCTCTGCCACAGCTCTGGCCTTCTCAATCTCAGTAGCCTGGAGGTGGAAAGCCATGTACTGTAGCCAGAGGATGGAGCTGTTGGGACTGCTCAGCACCAGGCGGTCAAAGTCATCTGCTGACTGGGGCTGTCGACTGGGATCCATCAAGGCTGCCTCTAATTTGCAGAGCTCCTTCTCTTTTTTCTGCTTCTCTAGCTCCTTCTCTTTCTTTGTTTGTTTCTTCAGCTGAAAGAGAAAGAAAGGAGAACTGGGGAATAGCAAGCACTTCATGTGGGAATAGGCAGGCCCAGCTAAAGCACAGACAGACCCCAGTATGTCCAAGGCTAGGCAGTTTTTACAGGAAGAGATGGGGCCATTGTTTAAGGGAGGAGGAAAATGGTACACACACTCCACCCCTTCACACACAGACACACACAGTTCACACCTCCAAGAAGAGCACGAGTACATGAAATCTCATTTCTTTTAATGAAATACATTGAGGGACCAAATACTTTGCTAGTCTTGCACCCCAACTGCAGGATTCACACTTCACACCTCCCTCTTATTCTTCCATCTTTATGCTCCAGACCAGTGCTCACCACCACCCTGCGCTCTGTAAAAATCCAGGATACATGGGGAGAAATTGTGCAAGGCTGGGGTATGTTGCTGGATCATTAGGGTGACTCAGGTCTAAATTGGGAACTGACAGTGCCGTACATCTCTGCACAAGGTAGCTATACCTTGGGCAACAAAGCATCAGCCATGCATGGCCTTTACAGAGGTGAGTTTTAAGGGACAGGGGAAATCCTGAAGAGCAAACATGAAAGCAATTAATGAGCTTGTTTCTGATTTTGCTGAATTGCTCACACTGGAAAACTATTCTAAAAAATCACAGCATAAAATAAGAATTTTATGGTGTTTTTCTAAATAAGAGGACTAGAATTTGAAAAGGTTTTTCATCTCCAGGTTTTCCTGTAAATTTACAACACTCAGGAAAGTAAAAAACAGAGCTGACACCAAATACAAAAGTTTTACTTTCATGAAAATGTTTGTTTGACCCTAAATAATTTTTTTTTTAGCATGTCAACATGAGAAGCCCTATTTTCATGCAGCCATACTAAAATAGGGCCTTTCCACCTCTGCTTCAGAGATACCTGCTGCTAAGCCCAGTGCTCAGAGTAGTTAAGGAAGTTCTGTATCAACTGTCATAGATGTTCCCTTGGGTTAAAAGGCTTTGTTATGAGGCAGACAGACATGCAAGTACCGAGACATCACATTACAGCCACCATGTGGTTTCTCCCGTGCAGGCAGCACTAGTACACAGTACCTTCGACTGCAGATCCTCCTCCTCCTCGCTCTCTGAGCTCTCTTCTTTCTGATTCAGCACAGGTATATCCATTGCATTCATGTCTTCATCCCAGGTGAAGCCCATGGATACTTGCAGCCTGGGAGCTTCACCAGGTTTCCTTATCTGTTTGGAAGAAGACAGGGAAAGCCCTGGCTTTTAATATGAAGTGTCTACACTGAAATCAGACAACAGCTGTTTGCTTGTGGCTTCTCTCTGGCCAGTACTATTGACGTCTCACACTTGCAAACAGCCCACCAGCAAAACCATTAAACTCTGGTCACCTTTGCTGTAATTTAAACTCAGTCCATCTCAAGCCATCTTCAGATGACACAAAAACCAGTCTGTGTCACTCCTATCTGCAGCAATGATACTTACTGTCATCCAAGTCAAAACTAATACATCTCAATAGGGCTGGAAAGTAATTTCGGCTCAGGTTCTCCTCCAAATTTCTCACCTGAGATTTCTTTTTAGCTGCCTCTTCCTCCTGGTCATCATCCTCCTCCTCCCGGTAATATACCTCAATTCCACTGTCATTTTCCTCTGCTGAGCAGATCTTCCTCTTTTTCGGCTTAGCCTCCTGCAACAAGGGGAAATGAGTGCATGGTGGAGGGCAACAACTGGGATGAACCTTAAAGGCAATTCTGATCACAAAGGAAAGAGCCTGACAGCAGAGAGAGGGTGGTGCCCTGGCACAGCATCCCCCACTATCCTCTCACATAACAGAGACAACAGAGAATAAATGCATGCTCACCTACATATGGTGCCAAGACCAACAGGACGGGCCACACAAGCAACACAACTGGGCTGCTAATTCAGTTAACTCCTACCCAAATGGAATAGTTTCTGATCTTTGCTAATCTCCAGTGCAATTTAATCTTTTTATCCTAGTCTGTGTAACTCCTCAGCCTGATCCCAGTGGATCATCCTAGTCCCTTTAGCACGTCCTGCACAATCACATCCCTACCTGCTCATTTTCAGAGTTTCCTCTTCTCCGTTTTGTCTTCAGCTTAAGCTCTTCCCTCTTTTCCCTATCATCTGCCTCTCTTTTCTCTTCCTCTGCATCATATCGTGGTAGGCCTAAGGATTCAGGCAAGACACTTGGCATCCCAGTGTCCTCGGGCAGGAGAGAGAGCTCAATATGTTTTTCTTTTCCATTTACACTGTGGTGCGTTGCCAGGAGTAGAAGGAGAGAAGAAGAGGGAAAAAAAAAATCAGAGCATTTCCAATGACTGCAAGGATATGAACTTCTTTCAAATCTTCCCGGCTTTTATCCTCCCTCTTTCCATCCTCTCCTCCTCCACCATCTCCTTTCTACTAATTCATGGCCCCTTTTAAAGAACGTTGGACCTACCCAAGCACCTTGGCAGTGAGCAGCTTTCCTTCAGGCAGGTACTTTTCATATAAGGAGTGTTTCTGTACAAAATAAGGGGAAACATTCTGGAACAAGATTCGGCCCAAAAGTGAAGTGGACAAGCTGAGAAGAGGAGGAAAACAAAAAATAAGTATTCCATAGTGGCAGGAAAAAAAAAAAAAAAAAAAAAGTACAGTGACTATATCTGTGGCACCACCAGTTCTATATAGTGTCACACGAACTTTCCCTACTTTAATTTCACAGGCTCAAGAAAGCAGCAATGACATCTTGATTCCCAGGAGGAAATTCATTATGTGACATTGCATTATGCCAGAGACCACCCCCAAACAAGATTCCAGAATCATACGGTCAAAATAAGTTCTCCAAGACCCCTCATTTCCCAGAATAATTTTCTTATGCTACTCACCCAAAGAATACACCTGATGGAGTGATTGATTTGACATAGCCTCTCACTAGCTGGCCTTTTTTAACATCCTTAATACATGTTATTTCAACATCCTCCACTTTGCTGTTGCTCTTTGGGTTTAGCCTAAAAGAAAAGAGAGGTTAGAAGTTAAAGCACTAGTCGTCTGAATAATCCACATTCTGCTCTGGATATCAAAAAAAGAAATCAGTATTAACAACAGCTAGTACTTCCTGGAAAACCTGCCGGATCAGAGACACCCTTCAGTTTATTCAAATGTAATAACGGACTATCTGCATCTCTGCCAAGCTTTAGGGAACAGACATGCTGCTGTAAACAAAGCCAAACAAAACAGGTCAGCCTGGCTTCCTCTGACACTAAGAAAATGAGGGGAGTAAAATGCTGTCTGAAATTCTGCACAGCATTGGCTTGGGGTTTTTTTCCCCACTTATTTCTAAGATACTTAATTCCACATGGTTTATGCATTTTTGTTCCATAGAGAAGACAAAGCAAGAAGCTCAGTTTTAAGAGACATTTAGGACTAAGTCTGCTATTTAATCAAAACGGTTAAAATGCAGCTGAACATTGAAAAGTAATGTGTTTGTATTGCAAATTCAATGGTGGAACTTCCCCTTTCTTCCCAAATAAACAAACAAAAAAGTTAAGTCGGGTCTAGAAACTATGATAAACAGAAATTAAATCTGAACCCAGTTGATTAGCTCTACATTGTCAGACACCTCCATGTTTGCCGATACACATTAAAATCTTTCTGAAATAGGAACAAGTCTCGTCCCTTAAAAAAATGTAGTTCTTGTCCTTTTAACACTTCACACCAATCTGCCCAAACCAACAGGTACTGTATTTCACTATCCTTTTCTTCACTACTAGGAAATCAACAGACTGGAGGAATGACATACCGGGATTGCCGGAGAGATAACTGGATTTTGCCATTCTCATTGGAGAGGATGTAACACCTGCATGGCAGAGTAAGGGGAGAAAACAGAGCTTTTTTACCTGTTAAAAAAAGCCACATATAGAAAATAGATATTTTCACTAGCAGAATGAAGCTCTAGAGGAAACAAACCACTCTGTCCCTTGGAGCACTTGCTAACACAAACCAGCATTACACAACAGTTCATGAAACCAGCTAAAGGGCTTTTTGAAACATATCTACTTGCTTTACCCAGTCTCTATTGCTAGTACAAAAGACTTAAAAGATTGTTACAGCCAAATCACTTGGCCTGTTGCACTCTCCAGCATTCCCAACAAGTCTGTGAAGTAGGAAAATGCAGTTACTTGTGCACTACAAACGTAAAGACAACTGATTTGCCAAACAGCCCACAGAACCACAGCAGAGCTGGGATAACTGGCTTCCCTCAGTCCCGTCAGCACCTTAGCTAAGAGAGTAGCTACTCTCAAAACACAGTCCAAGAAGGCAGCTGAAAAGGGGTTTCTTAATACATGGAAAATAGAAGGCTTTCACCCAAACGCATATAAGGTCATAAATCAGCATTACTTCTTAGCTACAGGCTGAACCTTACAGGTCTGGCATCATCTTATGGCAGCAAAAACCCTGTCACCAAAAGGGGATATTTCTAAGCCTTGCAGCTTGAGGGAACAAGAAAGAGAATTACTGACCTGACAATCTTGCCAACTTTGAAGTCGCCCAGAGGATTCTCCATGTAAGTATCATTCAGGTGAAAGATGCTGACTTTGCCAGTCTTCCCACCTGGCAGCGCAATGGTCAAACCAATGTGTGGAGTCACCTTTGTTACCATGCCTACAGTGATGGTGCCCTGCTCCAGTGACTGAATTCCTGGAAAAAGTGAAGGAAGGAGAGGGCATCATAATACTCCAAAAGTATGCAACCAAAGCAACAGGGGTAATGAGTCAGCGAACCTGATTTTAGTTGCCTAGTCACAGATCAAACCCACCAGCTTTTGGTAAGGTGCAGTCTATGTACTCTCTCAGTTCACAGCAACGTTTGCCTTGGTAGCCTAGACAAGGTCCCCTAGTTCTGCAGTTCCAGGATCCAGAATAACTGACAAATGTTGACAAATGTACCATCTCATGTCCGAGATCAGAAGGGAATATGTTCATAAGGGCTCAGAGAAGGGCTTCAGTCTGAGACAGTAGGAAAGTGATTCTTTAGCCTAAAGGTCTGACCTCTGTTGCCTTGCATGCTGCTACATCTGGGTCAGGGCCCCAGGGGTTAGTTCTGTCCTACAGGGAGGTACAGCTTGGCTCTGGAGTGTAACATCTTCACCTGAGGGGTCACTGCAGGCCCACCTCTGAGAAAAGGATCATATGCAGTGGGGTCCTGCTGTTAAGGCTCCGCTATACCTGTGAGTGACAAGCAGAGGTTTGTTTCGGTGACATCTGTTCCAGTCACTGTAGCTGATATTGCCTGGCCATTTTTGAAGCTCTTTTCTGGATGTTTTAAGACCTGAAAGGAAAAAGATATTTCCACTTATTACCAGAAAAGGAGGTTTGCACAACTCTGACTGGTGTTTCTCCTATGAAGCTTTACACTTTCTAAATGCATCTTTGATGTGTACACTTGAATGATAGCTCAGCATTGCTTCAATGGCTCTGCTATCCTGAGCCAAACTAGCTACAGGCATAGTACTTGCTTGTCAGTGAGGAGCAGTGATGCCTAAAGGGCAGAGCACTGGACTGTAAGTTTACATGTATGTCAGAAGTGTCTGCAGTCATTATTTGCAGCCACGTGCACTGAAGAAATTTTGTGTACCTTATCTGTAATGGTCTCTTACCCTGGTGTTCAGAGACAGCAGCAGATGAGGAACTCTTCCTCGAATGTCAGGGGTGACTTCTACCTCCAGCCAATTTTTGAGGATGTTATACTGAGAAGATACCAAATAATCAGAGAAGACAGCATGAGACCTTGGGGAAAAGAAAGCCTTCCCTGGTGGAATCACTAATTTTTAAGGCTAGAAAGGACTACTCCAGCCTTGACTCTTGCACTAAACAAAAATGGTGATTTGGCTTCTACTCTTACAAGCATAATGCTGCTGTGATTCACAGGCAAGCGTGCATAGGGGAACAGCAGCGAGCGTACTTCATGGTGGTGGCATACGCAGTTTCTCAAAGGCAATTTTGCTAGAGTGCAGGGTGGGAAGCATCTGCTGGCAACAAGCAGGCATGTCAAAGAGGATGAGTCAGTTCAACTCCCTCAAGTACAGAAAACGTGACCTCCGTCTGCTCTCCCCATAAGACACTGCATTTTGCATGCGCCACTCTCACAGTTAATGAAGACCATAGTAGTGTCAGCGTTTAGGTTTGAACTAAGACCCCTGAGGTCACTCCCACTTGCTGCCTTCCCCAGTACACTTCTTAGGAAGACTCTGACCTCACCTTTTTCACAAAACAGGTAACTGTCTGTCCAGCGTTGTAGAGTCCAAGTTTCTTGAGGGCACTGTCTTCTTTAAGGTTCAGCATTGCTGTGACTTTCCCTTCTATTTCACTGTTTGCAAACAAAGGAAGAGGACATCAGTAAGACAGCTTTGGTCCTAGTGATGAAGATAGCAGTTGGAAACCCAAGAGATTATGGTGAGCCAGTACTACTGTGACAATGCCTCTGTGACATTCATCCCCATCCCCTCCCCAGCTGCATCCTTCTGCAAGGAATTAATTCTTCCCTGGGCTTAAGAGGGAATCCTTCTGACATGAAGGGACATACCAGAATACAGACTGGCAGAACCTGAAGCCAAAAGGGCATTCAAAGGAAATCACATACTAGGAGAGCACTGTGAGGTTTAACACAGCTCCCAGACCCAAGTTAGTGTGAAAGAGGGAGTAAAAGGCCTTGCCACACTGCATACATGTGGAGTTCCTTGTTCATGGTCAGCTCCTTCACAAATGGGAGGAACAAAGGAGGGAACCTACATGGCTACAAGGTCTCTGAAGCATCTGCAGACAGCACAGAGGCCAACACTTACCTTGGTCGAATGCTGAGCTCTGGAATGGACTGTGTGAAGTGCGGATGGGTGATGGGCAGGTACCTAAAGAACAGGAAAAGGATCAAAGTTTCTCATGATCTCCCCAGGCCCCAGTCACGTGTAATCCCTCTGCATTAGTAAAAAAACAGCCATAAGCCCTCTAAAACTACCAAAGCCTTCCAGTTGCAGTTCTTCCTAGTACTACTTCAGTGGCAATTTAGGTACCCAAAATACTCTGGCAAATTTAGCCCCTGGGCCAAATCCTGCTTGCATTTAAGACTTCCACTGGACCTTAAGAGTTTAGACATCTTTTTTTCTTGCAATCTATACTCAAGATAAATACAGTGACGCAGGTAGAGGGCTAATTCACTGAAACCTGGATCTCAGATAGAATACAATAGCAGATTTCCTCAGGCCTCAACTACTCCAGCAAGGATAGCTGTAACAGTATCTGGTGACAGAGGGAGCATCCTAGATCATCCAAATTGAGTAACTGTTTCAACCCTTGCATTCCCCAAGAAGTAATATTATGAGCATGTTTTCCCACCTGTGAGTATTCACATCTCTGCCTCCAATGACTCGGGCAGTCACCTTCTGTCCAGTTTTCAGGGTATACGCTGGAAAAGAGCCTATGGGCACTTCATCCAGAATTCGGGATGCATGGATTGAACCTGTCAACTTGTCATCAATAGCAACTGTGACGTGGGTTGGTTTGACAGATTTAACAGTACCAGTAACAATATCCCCCAGGGAAAGCGAGTGTTTCACAGCAGCAAGCATCTCTTCTAACACTGTCTCAGATTCATTCCGGACCCTTACAAAAACATTCTTCTTTGCTGGGCCTTGTACTGCTAACAAGACTCCGTGGTCATTCACCTTCACTACTTTTAAGGTTGCAGTGATTGTTTGTCCCACCTTCAGTTTTTCTGAGTCAAAGCGGAAGGTGTCATTGAAGTGAGAGGCTATGGGGATAGCTGCCAGCTGGCCTGTTTCCAACAAAGACACGACGGCAAACTCTTCTGCTATGTGCTGCACGACGGCAGAGTGCTGGGAATTCTCTGTGAGCCGCTAGACAGAAATGGACATAATGACTTCTCCTGCTGAGATTTTGATTCCCTCCACTCTACCTCCCCCAGTTCTAAAGGAGGAAACAGCCCCCCCCAATTCATTAATTGCCTAGACTTTGCTAGATGAACAGAAACACACAAATCCAAAAACTGAACACATACTTGCTTGGCTCTTTGTTTTAACAGTTCTTCCCGAAGGGAAACATACACTTTGGATGTGAGGGCATCCACATGAAGAACCAATGCCTTTGTTTTCTCACCAGGAACAATATTTTTATCTACAAATGAGAATAAGGAGATTACATCCTGATGACAGTGAAGAATTTTGAGCAGCTGAGCTAGTGGCACATGACAGATAGGAAGGGTTGCCTGTGGTTCAGTTTAATTCCTGAAGACCATAGTGATAAAAAGACTGCTTAATTACTAATTGTAACTAAGTTAATGTAACAAAGTCAACTTAGTACCAAACATATAATAAGTCTCTTTAAGAAAAGAACAGATTCCTCCAACATTAATGGCAAGGAGGAAAAAAAAAAGGGGGGCTTTTTTATTTGGAAAAAGAGTCTGATGCTTTCATGGAAGAACTAAATTGATTTTATGAAGATGCAACTCTTAAATAATGCAGACAAGGCTGACTAAACACAAATTCAAGGTAATATAGGTTTTGAAAAAGGTATGCTAACATTTGCACAAAACCATCATCAGTCTATCTGTTGCTGAGGAAACAAAGAAACTCTTCTGAACACAGAAGTGCTGGGATATTACTCCTGCTGAAGTTAACAGTTTATATTGGTTTCATTGGTTTATTCATTTTCTCTGAATGTACTTGTTTGGTTCTGCATAATACGGCAGTTTTCTGCTTTAATTTTTGAATTGCAAAGTACCGAAATTGCAGTCCTGTTTTAAAGTCACACTGATTTCAAAGAATTAACAGCAATTTCAGATAGAGCATACTCCAAGGAACATATTTCTAAAGTAAGAAGAAAAAAAAAAAACAACAAGAAAGCTGGAGCTTGTATTGATACTTTGTCTATATACAGTATGCTTCCACTAAGGATCTCAGAGCACAAACTAGACCTTACAAGATGCCCAAGGTATGAAGCAGGGTTAAGTCCGGTTTACAGGGGTAATAGAGGCACAGGTAGGATTAAGTGGTATGTTCTGAATCATGCAAATGGGTTGGCAACACATTAGGAAACTAAACTACTCAAGTCCATCCCTACCCTGATCAGACTCTTCCCATGTTAGTTCCTCATCAGCAGAATTAATTTCAGGACAGAGGTTTCAAAGTACAAGAGTGAAAACCAATGCAAGCAAAGACAAGACCCTCACCTCCCAAATGGTATCGAGTGGCTGTTACAGTCAAGCCTGTGACATAGCTGCCACTGAACAGCGCTGAGCCATCCTCCTTCACACCCTGCATGACCAGCTGCAGCTCCTTCCCAGGCACCAACTCACAAAGGCCTCGGGCCATGCTGGGCTCCCCTAAATAAAGGGAAGAAAAAGTGGGAAGTCAGTTTTACCTATGTTGTTTCCTTGCAAAACAAAGACAGCCTTCACATTTGCTCAAGAGTGCATGAACAAGCACTTATATCCACCTTCATAAAGGAAAACAAAATTTAGGCTCCTGAATCTGTAGAAATACAAAGTAAATTCTCAGATTTAATCAAAGTAGAAAGACTTGTGACATTAAGGATCTGATAACTTTGGAGAGAACATTTTCCAATCTTATAGAAACACTGGCACACAGCATTGCATACAGAAAAAGGTGAAAGCAAAATCGATTAATCCTAAAAAACACAAAACAGACCTGTCACTTCACAATTACAGGAAACAAAACTTTAAACACTACTGGATATAAAAATAACCTAAAAAGGCAAAGTTAGAATTTGATAAAAATAAACTGCAATATATCCAGTATTCCTAACACTAGAAAACAGCACGTGAGAAAACCTTTGCTGGAGGGCTCATTCAGCAAACTTGTAATACAAGTAGTCAAATCTATTTGTGCAAACATCCTCATGTGAGTACTAGGTGTGAGTTATCACAAGCACTTCAGTGCCAGCATAATCATCCTTGTACTTTCTAGTTAAGCAGATCCTGGCTAAGGCTCAGGGCGGTTGAAAAGATCCCTCAGTGATAATCAGGCATCAACAAGTATCAACAATAAAAAACAACTTGATGATCACAGCATGCACAAATGCAGTTTTCTGTACCATAAGAATAGCACAAGCAATTCTTGACTGAATGCTAGTGTCCTTCACTGTCATAGTTAAAAAAGCACTGTTAGATGAAGGTAAAAATGGTAATTTCTCATCAGTTATGAGTTACCAGCAAATACAGTAGGCATACAAATAATATATCATTACTCTTGTCAATGATTCCTCTTTATTTTGGTGGACAAAGCTTTTTGCTTTGTCCCATTTGCTTAAACACAATAAGAGCACCTGCTGCCTGCAGCATATAAAAGGCAGGTAAGGAAATTCTTCTTAAATCAAAGCCTTCTCCTTTATTATTTTAACGGTCCAAAAGCATCATTCACTTTAAACAGATGTACTATTCTTCAGAAAGCACCAGGGGAAAAAAGATCATGGCTTTACCATCAGACAGCTAACTTGCCCAGCCCTTCTAATGTCACAGCAAGTGACACTGATGCACTGACTCAGGCCACTTCCAGTTGTCTTCTGTCCTTCCACCACTTTTGAGTACAGAAAATTGACATGATGTGCATTTTGATTCTTATGTGCCTATCACCCTAGTATCCAGGCTCCGGTGTTTTTTTCCTGAACTAAGTAATTAGCAGGGGCAGGTCTTAAGTGCCTGTTTGTAACACATGAGTTGGCACCCAACAAGAGCCTCCCGTATTGCTTATCACCATTCTCTTTTCAGGCATTTGGGGAAATTCAGGTTTAGGCATTGGGCAGCCTGTTTTGCTTCACTGGTGCTTTGGGGCAATTCACTCAGGCACGCAGAAGTAAACTTCTTCTGGACTTCATTAGTCATTCTTCCACTTAAAAAAACCACAACATATGCCTACACCTCTGCTGGCACATTAGATAGGTTTCACAGCGTGGCTCAATATCCCTTATATCTGTAAGCTCTTTGAGTTTAACATCTGTTTACTGACCAGAGAAATCAGGTCTATAGACTAAGGCTCTTAAAATACAAGAGCACAGAGTACTAAAAATTAACCATTGCCAGATTCAAAATAAACAGATAGAGACAATGCTTCATGTGACACATAATTAAATGGTGAAACTACTGCCACATGTCTCAGTCGATTAAGTTTTAGATTGGTTCATAAAGCAATTACAAATATTCACATCAAAAAAAGTGTCTCCAAGGCTGGAGAAATGCTTTGGTCCACAGAATATCCAATCTCACCCTGGCCTTTCTTATTTTCACCTTCACAGGCCCTTCAAGGAACACATCCTTTGGTACCATTGTATCTCCCTTCCTCTTTTGATATCTAGACCTCATAGTTCATCTATTTGTACCCTTATTTTTAACTCTCTAAGCTTCAACCCAAAAATCAATGTAAGAGGCCTAGCAGACTTCAATGAAAAGAGCAGCTTCTTTGGCTTGTTCCAGCTGTAGTTCCAAAAAGCCTTCTTGTCAATGGCAGACACTACACACATCCTTCTTCTAATAAGCTCCTCTGGAAGCCAAGTCTTTGCTTGAACTGACCTTTCTTTCACTTAAAAGAAAATGGTTTTCCCTTTTTGTTCCTCTGGAACCCCTTTTTTGTGACATGATCCCCTTTAGCAGAACATGGGCAATCTTTTACCTCTTCTTCTCAATAAGCTCCTGATTTCTTTCATCTCCTTGAAATATTGATTCAGCAGGGCAAAGCTCTCTGCAGCAGAATCGCCTGAGCTGCACTCTGACACCTTCAGATTGAGGAGCACACGCTGCTTCTCCTCATCAATGCTCATCACCTTCGCAATCACAGTCTGTCCCACCACAAAGTGGTCCTTGGTGTCCGTCACAAACTTGTCACTCATGGTCTGTGCAAAGCAAACAAAGGGGCAAGGGTTACTGAGCACAGCTGCTAACTATCAACCACCTGCAGTGCTGGTCAGAAAAAGGGTTTGAGTTAAGACTTCATGAAAATGCGGAAGAGAAATTAACAAAGACTAACAAAAAGTCATCAATTAAAATTAATTACTGAAGCCACATGAAATCCTTGTAGAAGCTTAAGCTCACTTGAATAACGTCCTTTGTTTCATTTTGGAAGTGAATTAAAACACAAACCTAAAAGCAGCTTTTACCCTACTGCAAGAAGCTGTGCAAATTCAGGATCTACAGCCCTACTGTTCTCTCCTTGTTACTGTTCCTTTGCTAAAAGCCATGTCTCAAGCATGCCTCATTACACACATGCTGTTTACTGAAGTGAATGCACTGCTTACCACTTTGGGCGCCAGTCCTGTCACACCAAAAGGGAACTCCACAAAAACTCCAAAGGGCATCACATTTCTCACGTAACCAGTCAACAGCATCCCAGGCTGGATTTCAGAGAAACTTCTCACAACTTGCTCCTCCTGTACAGCAGAAATCACTGCAGACTTTCTGCTTAAGATCTGAACAACCAGTTAGGAAAAATGGGAAAAGATGAAGGAAAGGAGCCTGATGCCAGGCAAATCTGTTGGTGCTGCTAACCATTGGGCTAGAGCACTTTTGCAGGTTAGACAGTATAGGAGCTCAAAATCCTGCAATTCCAATTTCTGTCTTGATCTCTCTACACCAAAATTTAGCAACTGATGTCTCTTAAGCTGCTCAGCATTAAAAATGCATGCTTCACACTAGCAGAAATGTCAACTTCCTAATATTTCAGTTCTGATTTTTGGTATAAAACCAGCAAAATTTTGCTAAGTTTGCGATATGATTAACAGTCCAGAAGCTGGTTGGGAAGATTGGTCAATTCACAACCAAGTCCTGGTTCTGATGGGATTCTAGCAGCAGCTGAACCTCACTTTTAACACAAGCAAGTTATAATGACTCTCTGAAGCATCGCTAGCTTGACAGGCACTTCCACTTCAACACACTAACTAGCGTATCTTCTTTTTGCTGCAGATACTCTGGATTCCTTACAGATATCTCCTTCCCCCCCCACTTTGTTTGACCGGTTGAGGTGGCAAAGGATACGATGTGCTCTCCCTTGTCACTTAGGCACATAACTCTGGGCAGGACATCTCCCTCTTGAAGACAATGCCACAGGAGCTTGCAGTTAGTAACAAAGTCAGAGAGGTGAACTGTGGGAATCGAGGCTATCACATTGCCTTCATCTTCTAAGACAGAAACCTCTAGCCCATTATCTTTCTTCTTCAAGACTTTCACATCAACCATCTGAAAAGAGAACAAATAGGGTAATATAAAATTCAAAGTCTTTGAAGTTGTCCCTTTTGATGCACAGGGTACCAAATGCTGTGCTGCAGGGGTTCTGACATGGCCTCCTACCTATATATGAGAAAAATCTCACATCAAGAGGGCTGAGCCTAAAAAGCATGCCAACATTCATAGTAAAATAAAAGTAATTCTCAGCTCCCAGAGAAATCAAGAGCTAGAAACATTCTCTTGGTTGTGACTTCCTATTTGAAGGGCAAAGGGAATAATTTAAACAAGATTAGAACTGTCCTGTTCCTGCATTAGCAATATCTGCAGGGTGTTGGAAACTGCGTTCATTCCAAAGACAACAGAGAAGCATTTCAAAACGTTTCTCTGAAGTTGTCTTTTTCCAGGGAGCAAAAGCAGCTGCTTTTGGAGTGAGAACATCAGCAGCATCCAGAAGAAAGAGAACTCCACCTAGGAGTAGGAGCACTAATTTGGTACCTCCAGAAGGACTGTCCTGGGGCTCCTTTATCCTGACCTCTGACAACAGAGATCCTGGTTTTGGTCCAGGCAGCCAACCACACAATAAGAAATGCACATTTAATGCTACTTCCTGACTACCAACAGCTTTTCTTGAAGCAAAGTTGTTCAAAGTGATACCAAATTGTTTGGAAAACAAGTAGGAAAAGGCAAAAAAGGGAGCAGTCACTGAATTCAATACCTCTCCTATTTGGTATTTCACTTCCTGTTTCTTCTTTGGCGTACATTCCTTTTTGTCCTCTGGGGCAGGCTTGCCTGATAACCTGAAGGACAACAGGAGTCTTTCCTGCTGGGGCTCACATTTTAAGACCATTACTTTAACAACCTGGAGCGAAAAAGATAAAACAAAAGTTTAATTCAGTTGAACCTCCTCCTCAGTGTGCTACCACCTACAAAATGAGACAGGGAAATGCATACACAGTACACTTTTCTCTCACACCTAGGATAGCAGGCCAGTGACTCTAACTTAACAGGTTCAACCAGAGACAAACGTCCTTCTGATCACACATATGGAAAATGGAAGTACATAATCATTAAATTACTTGTATGTGGCAAGTCTGTAGCAGAATTGAGAATAAAATTCACATCTCCAGATTTGCAGTCAGAAATCTTGACTAGAAAATTATCCTTCTCCTTAGACAGCCAACAAACATCAGGATTAAAGACAAAGAAAAGCATCAGAAAAAATAATGAAGAGGGCTAAGTTCTTTATAAGCTCAGCCACAACAAAGACCAGAACTTGGTGAACAGCATGGTTCCCAGAGTGCCTGGTTAAAGACATGCAGGATTTGAAACAAACAGGAAAATCAGAATAATGCAGAGGCAGAAAACCTCATCCTTCTGATTCTGTAGGTAAGAGTTTTAACTTCCTTAGAAGAAATGGCAGCCTAGAACACCAAACTTCTACTAAGATCTCAGTAACTCAACCAAGTGTAGTCCCTATATCACATACCAAGGTGTCTCCTGCACACCAGAACAGAGAGAACCTAGAAACAAAGACAGCTCTGTGAAACACTCAAGGAAGAGCTGCCCCTTTCATGGCCTAATCTGTTTAAATGGAGCACAACTATTAAAGTGAAAGGACATGAATATCTCTTGGTGCAGCTGGTTCCTCCAGGGGAAAATCCATGTTGGAGCCAACTCAACTGCAGATTTCTCTTTTGCATTCAAACACAAGGCATGGCATAGATACATTAATTACCTGGCCTTCATGGAAGACTTTATCTGGACAAGATATGGGTTCTGAGCTCAGCTCATTCTTGGGTACCAGACCTTTGACATCATTGTAGAACTTCACAATACAGCCAAACTCCCTTGCACACACCACAAAGCCATGTGTGATCAGACCTGGTTTTGCATCTTCATAATTGGAGAGGACTGGAAGCTTTGACTGGACAAGACTTTTCTTTAGAGTAAGGATCAGCTTCTTTCCTGCAGGATTGCACTCTAGCACCTACAAGAACGGAGTACAAGAAGGTTCAAAAAGCACATCTGCCATTGTCTGATCAATCCAGCTGCTAAATACTCAGAACAAGAGTGCAAAGCAGCTGAAGACCCTGCCTGGCAGCTCTCACCCGACATTTGACTTCATCTCCTATGTTGTACTTCTTCTCAGGCTGCTTCAGGATCACATCAGCAAGATGCATGGACGGCACGAGCCCTTTAATCCCATCAGTCACTTTCACTTGCATCCCAATGGGTTTCAATGCAAACACTTTGCCCTAGAACCCAAAATAGGGAAAAGGATCAGTAAATTCAGCATGAAAAGCAGACCGTGCACAGGTAGGACACAGCCAAGACATTACACCACCTACTATCACCAAATCTAATCACCCTCCAAAAAATAAAATCTTAGTCCAACCCACACTCCACCCAATCAATCTGACCCATTATCTTTTATACATTACATAAGGATGTTCTACAGCCTCTTTTCCTTAAGCATAGGCTACTTCTGCAAAATGCCAATTGACTCTGGCAGACTAGAATTGTTTCCAGAGACATATCCAATACAGTCATGACTCTGACATAAGAATGATCATAACTGAGCAACTTTCTGCCCATCAGCTGATTGTGATGGTCCATACATGAACTTTTACTTTGAGTGCAAGGCAAGTTTTAGTTTCTTTGACTCAAGTCTTTCTAAAAAGGTATTCATGGCCATAAATAAATGACTGACTGTGGCTAAAATTTTATTGCCTTGGCAGCATCATGAATGAAAACCTGAACAAAATGGAAAAGAAAAGTATCACATTCCATTAATCGAGTCCTGCAAGGAGAGGTATTTCTCCTCACTTTTGTCTCACTAGTCTGGATCAGAAGTTGAATATACATATTAGGCAGAGGAAATGCACATTAGCTAGATCATTGTTCTAAGTATAATGGCCACACAGTACTGTGTCAGTCCTGCAGAAGCTCACCTGCACCACATCCCCTGTGTGGATATCTTGGTATTGCAGAAACCGCGCTTCAATAATCTGACTAGGAAAGAGACACAGCAAGAGATGACCACTCAGTCAATCTGAAGGAAATCCAGGATCCTTGCCTTGCCCCAAATATCCATTATCCCACATACCCCCCAGTGCTCTACAACTCCAGAGTTCTGTGTTTTACTCCAACTGATCCACCTCCCAAAACAGCTCTCTGGACATAAAGCTC
This sequence comes from Ciconia boyciana, assembly GCF_034638445.1. Taxonomy (NCBI): domain Eukaryota; kingdom Metazoa; phylum Chordata; class Aves; order Ciconiiformes; family Ciconiidae; genus Ciconia; species Ciconia boyciana. Next base: position 52,672,154 of record NC_132941.1, on the reverse strand, counting down.
AGGGACGTTCACTAGGCTCCATTCCAGATGACAACCACATAAGTTATGGCCACCAGCTGTGGCTCCATGAAAGGGGAGCCCGTCATCTGCATTGCTTAAAGCCACATAGATGGAAATACTAAGAGGGAGAAGCAAAATGGGCTGGGACTTGGAAGATCAAGGTTCAATTTCCTCTTCAGCCACAGTCTTCTGGCATGATCTCGACAGAATTAATTTAGCCTTCCTGTGCCTCAGCCCATCAACTACATTGATGGTGTCCCAGCTCCCTATAGTATGGGAAGGATATGCAAGATGCCCAGACAACCTGACACGAGGCAACAGAGATACAAAAACCCCAAATGGCAAGTTCCAGTCCACCAAACCAATGTCGTATTTTCCACTCTCGACCAAACCCTTCTAATCCTTCAACCGATTTTCTGGAAGAGTCTATGAAACTTACTACTTCAGAGATACAATACACATCTCATCCATCAGGCTGTAGTCAATGATCCGACATTTATGTTTGCATCCTGTCTTAAATGCCCCAGGTTTAAAGGATTTTCTGGTTTTTGAAAGATGTTTCAACTAGAAAAAACAAATTACAATTTAGTGTTTGGAAAATGGCAGCACTGATATAGATCTTAGGTTGAAGTGGCAGCCTCTGACCAAACTGTTCCTCTAACATACTCGCTCTATGCAGCAAGTTTCACCAGTTCTTCCTCAACAACCCTCCTACATTCTAACCTGAACAAAGGGAGGTATGATTTGGCAAACACCTTCCATGTTGTCCTAATTTTGTTGTATTTGTCTCACAAAGAACATAACAGTAGAAAATAAAACCTCCTCCTAGCCTCCTTCCCCAGGCTACAAAGATAGCTATGGAGGACTTCCCTCACCGCCCTGGTACGTACCCGTGCAAATGCAAGAGTGCCATCATCGAGCTCAAAGATGGCACCAAACTGCTTGTAGAAAGCTTTCACTGTCGACTCTTCCACCACTGCCCCCATGCGATCATTGGAGAGCTGGTTTGGGGATCCCCCAGGGTGGAGGAAGGCCTGCCGTAGAGTAAGCCGCACCACCTTGGAGGTGGGATGAATAGAGAGGATGCAAGCTTTCACCTGGGAGAAGATCATATGTTCGTTAAACACAAGTTTGTAAACAAAAGAGGAGAAAGGCACACTGCTCATGTTTTTAGACATTATGCTTGGTACCTGAACTCTTTGTCCCTGTACAAGCACTTCCCATTGCTACTAAGACATCACTTCAGTTCTAACAGCTTCACAGAAGAGGGATTTTTGCTTTTGTCTGTTGTTTATGGGCTAGTCTGATACATGACCGCACAAGACATTTTCTATCACTTGCAAGTCTCTCGTGCTTCCCAAATAACTCTTCCATTACCCCAGGAACGGCTTTGCTCTTTAAAGCTCTAACACAGCCATGATAGTAATTCAAATAAAAGATGAGAAAGACTGCTATTGTCAGTAAGATTTCAGAGATTATTCCACTGAAATATTGGAAAAGACAAGAGATGTTGCAAGCAACATACCAACACCAGCCATCCTTCACCCTCCTTACCACTTGATCTGGAGAACAGTTCATGGATTTCTCTGGGTCTATGTGCATGAAATCCACAATGCCAGTGAAGGAAGACAGAAAGCTCACTTTGATCCCGAGTGGGGCCACCTAGAAAGGGGAAGGAAAAGATGCCAAAACAAATTTGCACGCAGTTTTCATGCAGCTCAGAAAGAGAGAGCAATTCACACGTTTCAAAAAAAGGCAGTCAGTGCTAATCAACAAGCACATCACAAGAGACAGGAAAACCGCTAAAAATTCTGCTTTCTACACTGTTTTGCAAAAACAATCCTCTAGTTTTTCGATAATGCTGTGTTTACTCTGAAGACTACTGCTAACCTGTGGAATACTTTTCCTAGGCAAAGGCCAGAGAAGCACAAAATGGATCCTGTTCTGCTTCAAGTTTCATCACCAACTCCAGGCTGAAGCCTTTACACTCATGGCATCACAACCAGGACAGAGATCAGAACTTAGGTGAATGAAGTGGAGGCAGTGCTTAGCAGATCATAGTGTTTGCTACTGTAAAGCAATTGAGCCCAAGCACAAAATTTTCCAGGGCATAAACTTCCACCTCTACTTCACTCGTCTCCCTACCTTCACCAAGGGTCAAAAAAAATCCCCCAAAAAACCCAAACCAGAGCTTACCTTCTGCACTCGAGCCTTCACCACCAGCCCTGGTAATAAATTAGAGAGGGTCCAGTTCTGTCGCTCTGTTGCAAGGGATGCAGCAACCTCTGATCGATCAATGGACAAACGGACCACTCTTCCCTCGTTCTTTACTTCCACAATGACACAGTTCAGGTTCTGGCCTATTTTCAAGTCAGGCCCTACAAAGACAAGTCACAGCATAAAACCTCCACCAGGAACACTCAGGAATTCCCTTCCGCTCTTTCCAAAGCTTTTTCAGAGTTCCCTCTATTTTAAGAAGTTAGAACTCCTCTCAATCTAAGTGAAGTCTATTGCCGGAAGGGATGGATGGTCTTGGAACAGTAACATAGCCTGTCAGAAAACAGGCTGAAACCCAAAAGCTTGTTGCAGACCAGGCACAAAACTGCTGTTTTCAGCAACTTGCAAAGACTCCACCTTGACCCAATCTCACTGAGGTTCACTAACACCACAGATATAACAAGCTTTAATCCCTGTCATTCTCCACCTTCATTTTAACCCCAGCAGCTCCTTCTGCACTACCTCTTACCTCTCTTGACTGCTTTGATGTAATTTTGGGCTTTCTGACGAGGCAGAAAAGCATGAGTCCCACTGACTCCAATATCAATGAGGTAACCATGGTCTTCCACACTAGACACAAAGCCAGAGAGCAGCTGTTGGGAGGGAAGCATTGCAATTCAGTAACATGATGAAACAGCTGGGTCTTCAAAGAATGCACATGTGGTAAGAGACTCCCCACTCAAATAGTCAATTCTTTCATGAGGACAGAGCGCTGAGTTTTCTAGAGCAGCAGAAAGAACACTACATTCGTTCTTATCAGAGAGCTCATCTGGCGGTGGGGTCTCAACTCTACCCTTATCCAACTATGCACGTATGGAGTTCACAAACCAGCAGGGAAAAAAATCAGGATGCTCAAAAATAGCAGGTGCTTTTTTTTTTTTAGAGCATGTGCTCTAATTGCAGGCACATGCCTGCAACCGTACAGCTGGAAACACAAAACCTAAACAACTAAGCACCTCTGCAAAGCAGGTTAAATACTATTCTCCACATAAATAACAAAGAAACCTACTCAGAAATAAGTCATTAAATAACTTGTCCATATTGAACAGAATCAAGTGAATGGATTTCATGAGTGACAACCTGGTACCAAGACCCAATACTGCCCTCTCCTCCCTGATCTCTTCCATGGTGGGAGCAGGTCCATGTTCTGCTCTGATCCCACGCAAGGACAAATTGAAATGTTCCCCCACGCACTGTGCAAGAGGCACCTCCAAAGTCTAGAGAGGCTGTGACAGACGCAGAACACCTACCATGCCCGATGCTAGTGCTGAAGCATTCAGACCCTTATTGACCTTCTTGGGGTCGATCGATAATTTGATACTCCGACGTCCGTCAGCACTTTTCTCAACACTGGTTACAATGCACCTGACCAGTGTCCCTGGAGAATACATGTCCGAGAGCGAATTCAAGTCCTGCCCAGCCAGGTGATCAAGAGAGAAACATACAAATTTTACAATATTAAATAATATAAGAAGGCCAGAATTTGTTACTGAAGTAGCTTTTGAAATCAAAATCCCATAGGAAAGTCCTGTTTCTTTGTCAACATTACAGTAAAAGACAGGAAATGCCACAAAGACCAGGATCTCAATATAGAGGCAGGGATGACATTACATGATGTTAGCAAGTCTAATAGGCTTTGCTTAAAAAGGAACACTGTGTCAGCCGGAGTCAGGAGGTTGCAGCTGAGAAAACACATCTACAGAGCCAACAGTGACCCTAACCTCACCTCCATCTTTAGCAGGGAAAACCACTACCACCAAAAGGCTAGCACACCTGGCAGATACCACATTCCACACCAACTTGGAAAAATTTATGAAGCGCTGACACCACAGAGACAGGATAAGAGATTATTCCATCCTCATTCTTTCTAGCAATCATCATTACCAGAAAATCGCAAAGTTTGCTTGGAAAAGCCAGTTCCAAACCAAGGTCAGCCTACGTTAGCACTACGTGGCAGCACATTGCATGCAGCAACACATAATGAAATTGCAAGGACCATGCTAATCCCCATGCCCTCACATCATCTTTCAACCACTTCCCTAACTTCTTCCCACCATTGCCTACAGCCAGGGATCAGTATTTAGCTTCAGCAGCAGATAGGCAGCACAAATCTCTTAATGTTCAACAGGCTGCCTACAAAGTTCAAGGACTATTTAGCCAAGGCTAAGGCACTGCAGGTGATCAAATTCAAGTCAGCTGCGAGACACCAGAAACCAGGCTCCTAAGCAAGACCTCAGGGTTGGTTCTGAGGTATTATTAACACTCCCTAGCTCCCAGGCACAAATCACAGCCCCAGTCCAAGGTCTCACCTCCAGGAGTTCTCCTTGGGCCACCTGCTTGCTCAGCATTTTGCTGTAGGCATCGCTGATCTGCGTGACTGGCACAAATCCTGAAAGTCCATTGGGCAAGCTGATGACTAGCTCGTAGTCACTGACCTCTTTTATACAACCAAGGAGCAGCATCCCCTCACAGAGCGTCTGGGAAAGCAGGAAGAATAGCATACGGTGGATATCTTGGCAAGTCAGTGATAACAGGGCGGTACACACGCTTGTGTCCCAAATCACTGATGTATTTTACAGGTTTACTGAGGAAGAAATGCCATTTTTACACAGCCCAGAAGAGAGACACACACAAAATCAAACATTTATCCACAAACCTCAATTGTGAGTGGTTCAATATTCACAACGTTGTCTTTAGCAGCAACTATTTTGTCTGCCTTGAACTTTTTCTGCTTTCCTTGCTCCCTTTGGCTCCTTTTTCTTTTCTGGGATTGTTCTTCATGGTGAATCTAAAGCAGATTATAAGCAGAGAGGAAAAAACCAAAAGTGGATAAAGAGACAAACTTTGCACTAAGGCAGAACTCCGCTGCCAGGAATAAAATCAGAAGAAAATACTAGGATTGGAGAAAATAAGAGAATGACCTTGCTAATTACTGTATGTCTACATGCAAGTCTTCCAAAATATCTCCTTTTGGGCTGAGGCCAATCATTTATAAAACTGTGAATCTTGGGAATGGAAAAGAGTGGCGCAAGTGATCTGCACAGCACTCCACTAAACAGAAAAAGAAAGACCAAACTTAGGCTATATCCATTAACATTGGGACAAGATGCTTGTGGAAAGTTTAAAAGCTAAACCCTGATCGACAATTTTGATTGAACTTTTTCTGTCATCACATTCAACATGCATCAGACATGAGAGATCTTTAACAGATCAGAAGAAAGGTGCATGTCAGCAGTTATCTCTTTCTGGAAGTCCCTTCTATAGTTTACTGTAGAAGTAAGGGATGGGAAGGATTGTGGGTCATATTCTGACAGTGGAAGAGCTCTAAGAAGAGTTAATAGGAACATGCAAACAACATACATCAAACAAATTGTCCCGCTCTAACTTTGGGTTGGGGGTTTTTCCCTCTGTGGGTTTTTTCTGGATGCCCCCTCGAGGAAAGTTTTCTTCCATGGATGCCATGCTTGCACTTCTATAGCATAAATGACAAAACAGAGATTAAACTTGCAGTTGTTACACTTGTTCCTCACAAACACTGAAGAGACATAAGAGTCAATTACCCCCAAACTAAGAAAGAATTCAGATGGCTACTTTACAGGTAGTCAGTAACAAAACAGAAATTCACATTTCTGTTTTACTACACTGAAGTGCTGCAATGGTCCATCTAGATACGTGTATCCCTAACACTTTTTACTATTGCCCAATTGTACTAAAATATTAATTTTTTAAGGCAGACAGATGCACCACATAGATATTCATAAAACTGCTTTAGCCATAAGTTTCCTGAACAGATCTTTACTACATTCAGTGGGGGCAAGCTGGAATTACCAGCTTCAGTCATCAAGGGGAAAGTTGTGACTGAAACGCGAAGTAAGCTTGGTCTGCATTATTACTGTTTGGATACCACCCTTAAAGGTTAATGTGATTTGATACACTTTTGTGTAAGCTACAAGTATATCTCACTATATATTTAATAGATACGTTTAACCTTGCTACGTTTCAATCCGTAAACAACACCTTATTTATTAGGTCACGATTCACATTCTATTTATTACTTTGGTCAACAGTACTTCTACAGAAATCAGCACTGAAACACTCTTATCAAATTTAAAGTAGTCTGTTAGACATCTAAAACTTATTTAAAAGCGAAAGCACATAATAAAGTTAAAGTTCATCATGGCACGCTTCATCGAAGGGCTCGCTAAGCAACAGAGACACCTTCCACGGCCGGTAACAGAGCCGACTGCACGGCCAGGCCTCACCTCCTCGAGCCGCTGCCGATCTGGCCCCGCAGCCCCTCGCTCGCCGCCGCTGGGCCCCGGGCCGCTGCCGGGGGCGCCCGGGCCGGAGGAGCGGGACTGGCGGCCGCACGCGGGAAGCACGGCGAGCCAAGCGGAAGCAGTACGCGGGGCAAGGGGGAAAGGGCAAGCGGAAGCAGCGGGACTGCTTCCCAGCCAATCAGAAGGAAGGGGGTGGAGAGAACCCGCTCGCGGGGGGGGGTGCAGCCAATCCGCGCGGCCCGCGGTGGCTGCGCGCGGCGCTCGGCGGCCGCCATTTTGTGGGAGGGCGCTGGCGAAGGGCAGAGTGCGGCGGCGGGACGGCGGCGGCGGCTGAGGTACTCCTGGGCGCCCGCGGGGGAGGGTGTCCGCCCCGGCCGCAGAGCCTCGCCCAAGCCCCCTCCTGCAGGGCTGCGCCGCCGGGCGGGAGAGCGGCTCTCTGCGGTGCCGAGCCGTGGCCATCCCCCGGGGCGCCCGCGACCTTCAGCCGCGGCGTCGCTTCCCTCCGCGTCCCTTCCCCCGGCCCGACGCGAGCTGAAGCGAGGGTCGCGGCTGTCGGCGCTAGCCTGCGCCAGCGAGAGGGGCCCGGCTTCTGTGCAGGGCTGGGGCGAGCGCGGCAGCCGGTGGTGCCTGGTGTCAGGACAAGGGCCTGGCAAGGGCACCAGGCCTTTCTGAAAAAGAAAACTTGTGCTGTGATGTCTGGGCTCTGAGCCGTCCTCGGAAGGATGCAGTGACTCTTCTCCAGGCTTTTGCATCGGTCAGGCATAACAAAAGATGACCTTGGCTTTCCAAGTCATGTATGGCAGATGTTTAGGGGGCTCATTTCGTTAAGATTTTTAGCTATGACATAGTCAGTGCAGTTACAGGCACGCTTACCTGATTATACACCAGAGATACATTACTGGATTGGGTTGGTATAAGAGCTGTGTTAATGAACATAGCACCTGCTATAGCAGTTGCTTGTATCCCTCTTCTGGGCACTGCTGGCTACAGCATCTGCCTGGTTTGGTAGGTAACCATATGGCATGTGTGCTTCTTTTGAGGTGAGTTACAAGATAAACAACAAATGTTTGTTCTAAACATAAAACCCCCTTAAACATTAGAAAAATATCTCTCTAAACGTTAAAAAGAAAATACCTTTTATTATAAGTGTGATCAAATGCTGGAACCGGTTCCCCAGAACAGTCGTCAAGTCTCCATCTCTGAAGATATTGAAAACCTGACTGGGCATGTTCCTGAGTGGCATGCTGTAGCTGCCCCTGCTTTGAGCATGTTGGGGTTGGGCTGTGCAATCTCCAGAGGTGCCAGCCTGAACCATTCAGTGAATCTGCAAGTATGCTACTGTAGCCATGCCAGGCTTTTGTGTTAATGAACTTAGAGTAGACTTGAAACTTTGGTCCAGACATAGACCAAAATTGGACATATGGACATAGACCAAACTTTGGTCCAGACCATAGACCAGCTGAAAACTAACTGGAAAAAAAAAAAGTATATTTTTATCTAGATCTGTGAATACTAGGGTGGGCAAGTAAGATGTAATAGAAATGTGCAGCTGAGAGCAGGGCAGTTCTTATTAACAACACTTGCACTCTAATATGGCGTAAAAGTTGTAAAGCAGCATTTTGAATCACAAAACAGAGTAGTGGTCTAGTCTGAATCTTGTCACCAAGTTTTTGGGTATGTAACTGAAGCTATTTCTTAGCTAAACTAGTGAAGATTATCTTAATTAGGTATTGCAGATTCCTGAACAATTGGTAGAAATTTGCCTGTGTTGAATGGTTGTGTAGGCAGGACTGGCAGGTGTCTTTGTAAGTGCTTTCAGGAATTTTCCCTTTTGTTATCATCATCATACTGACTTCCTCCTCCCTCCCCCCCCCAGTGTTTAAATTGGGTTGAATAGGTGATGAAAATCATAAGTGTTCTTCCCTTCAGAACCCCTCATTTCCTTGTCTCTTCTTGTGTCACCTGTTTTGTACCTTAAGGTACAGCCCTCTGAATTTGCCTGCTCCTTATGTATATCCACTGTCTGTTGAATGTCCTGAAAGCAGATTTAATAGCTGACTATGGAAGTATTAAGCTCAGTGTAGAGATTAGTTTGGTTTTTCTATTGATCCTGTCCAACTGACTGTAAAACTTGTTAACTGTTCTGTATTGCTTGCTAGGACAAGCAACCATGGCTGGCCATGACTCAGGATCTCAACACCAGTTCACTGGATTTCAGAAGTACTTCAATTCCTATACCATCACAGGCAGGAGGAATGTATGTATTATGTATATTAACTTTTGTAGTCTAGTATAATGGTGTCTTCTGGGTTTTAGGATGAAACTAAACTTAACTTTTATGTTTTCCAGTATGTAATAGCAACATACACGGGCATTGCAATGCTCATCTTGTATTTCAAGCTTAGACCTAAAAAGAAAACTCCTGCTGTGGCAGATAAGTAAATGGTAAGTGGCTGGTGTTCTTCCAGGACCAAAATGATTCAATGCCAGCCCAGGAAGAAAGAGTGACAAAGGACAAGTTGCTAATAATACAATATAATTAGAGAGAGAAACACAGGCATGTGAACTTGGTATTTATCATTTGAAACCTCAACTAAACTATAGCATCAGCTTATTTGGGGGCATTCTGAATGAAGTAGGTTGTTAAAGGGGGATGCAGAAAGGTGGATACCAGTATTCTGGTATCAAAAGAATACAGGATACCAGTATTCTTTTTGTTCTTTTGATGTGGTAAATGGGATTAGGGACATCATGCAGGGAAGAAGAGTAAGAAAGGAAGGAGGAATGGAAGGATGTTGTAGCTAGGTATATCAGGCTTTGCCTACACCTATTAGGTGCCTCTGGTCTGCCCTTTTGCTGTAAAATAGGGATAACTGCTGCTTTGTAGGTTATTGAAATAATAAAGTAGTACTTGAGGACTTACTTCTTAGTTGTAGTAGAGAATTCCAAGCGGAGATTAATGCAGTCTATGAAAACCTTCCTTTGAACAGAGAAAAAGAGCACCATACGATGGAACTGTGTATATTGCACACCTGATTATGCAAGGCCCTTATAGAAGTGATAGGACTTGTCCTTTTATAGCAACAACCATGTGTGACAAAATTCTAGAGTCACTTTCAAATACAAAATTTCCACTGAAATGGCATTTTTAAAAAACCTGTGGGCTGTCTTCATAGTCTGCAAAAAGGTGTAGAAAACAATGAGCTTGAGCATCGTTGTTGTATGTTAAAGGGACATCAGTTATTTCTTCCTGGGTGTGCTGAAACTTGCCTGCTCATAATTAAAATTGTTTTGGCTTGGAGAAGGGGGATGCTCAGTTAGTAGTACCACTGTGCAAGACTTGCTATGTTTGATCTCTCTTCTCTTGGCAGGTTGCTGGCATGTCTGAACCTCCAGTCTGTGTCAATGTAATGCAAGCTGATGACCTGTTGTGGCTAATAAAATACAAATAATTACTTGTTTTACTGGAAATATGAAATGGTACAAAAAAGCATAAATGTGGCGCTTTGCTCTTTTTTTCTTCTGTCAAGAATAGTTATTTGTAGTGGAGATGGAATAGCTGGTTCCTGTCATTGCTATCTTAACTAACCTCTTCTGCTGTTATAACACACCCTAAAGTGTTCTGAGTACCTGGTAGTAACCTAGGAAAGACCTCAGCAGCATGACCATAATACTGGCACGGAGCTCACAGCTGATCAAAGCAGCTCCCCACTTCCATGTCATGGTGGGTAACAGTAAGCGTACATGGCTGGCAGTTACCTGGTTGCTCCCATTTTTTGCATTCCAAGCTAGTAGCTTACATGGAAACAGTGACTTCTTCACTATTATTAATACAGTGCAGATTACAACTTCTGCCTCAGTTGTCTGTATTTTGCATAGAACCTGTTTGGTTTTGATGGAAAACCTCCCAAAGTAGACCAAATTATGGTATTTGAGCTTTTTCTGTTACTGGCCTCTCTTGCAGAGGTAACTGCCAGAAAGAAAATGGCTTCCTTTGCCAATGTTAAGCTCTTACAACTCTGCATGTTCATAAACAGTGACTTAAGTAGTTCAGTGCTTATTTTTCTGGATATAGCTTTTTAATAAATGAGGTGTTCCTACCACAGTTAGATATATTCAGCCCCCTACCTGCCCAACACTAAAATTTGCCTAACACGTTCTCCACAGTGTCTTTCTGTATCTCAATTAAAACTCAATACCTTCCTTAGATGTCACATTAGTGCTGATGTGTGAATCTGATTATATGGCACCGGGCTTCCTGGAAGAGTGCCAGCAGCAGGGACTTCTGATGTAAAAGCATGCAAATATACTTCCCAAACTGAGGGCAGCAGGAGGTAGGCACGATTGCTGGGGAAAAAAGGAGGGATAAATTACAGAGTCTTTGTGCTCTCGCACTCTAGTTCATGTATCTCAAAGGTGCTTCCTGGGCCTTCTGAATATATCTAGTTGTCTTCCTCTCCTATGAGTGTTTGCATAAATGGCCTCTGCTGCATACAACTTTCCAGATGAATAATGGTTAACAGTGTAATAGATCTAATTAGCTAGAACCCATCACCTACCCTTAGAACAAGATTTACATGAGATGGCTAGTCATCAGCTTACCGTTTCTGAATTACTTGTTTCTCTTGGCAGAGCACTCACAGTTATGAGCGCTGCTCTTGCTTCCATTGCAGCCATCAAGGGAAGAAGATACCTTCTTGTAACATACAGACACAAACTATGTGGTTTTAGTATTTATTATAATATCAAAAGTATAAAACTGTACAAAATACAAAGGCAGAATGTGGCAGTGTTTTCTTTAATCTGTCAAAACTGTACATGCTTTGTTTTAGGTAACTTGTTTGATTCACCATAACTGTACGTAAATCCAAGTGGTCATATTGAGAGCTAGGAAATTTTGTTGAGGTACCATTACACAAAGAAAATCCATAATCACTTAGTTTTAACCTTTTTTCTTTAAAAAAAAAATTTCCAGGTGAGCTTCCTAATGAATTTTCCACTCTTTGTTTTGGTGTATAATGCCTGTAATATACCTTTACTCCAAGAGTTAGAGAAGGAATGAGAGGGGAGGTAGCTCTATTTACCTTAGAAATGTCAAGTCTTATTTTTATTTTCACTAGAGAGCCAGTAGGTTGTTCAAGTGCCCAAGCCCTTACTGGAAGTAATGAGGAACACAAACCAGATTTCCCTGTATACAGCTTGTAAGAGATTAAAAAAAAAAAAAAAAAACAAACCCCAAACATACAGCAACAAATACAAACAAAAATAAACAAAAACAACACCAAACCCACACCAAACTGGGCCTGTCCTTTGGGGGTGGTGTTTTCTGTTCAAAGACCCAGAAAGTTCTACTTCCCTGTGTTTTGCATGTTTTACTCTTCCTTAGAAATAAAGGACTGAGCTTTCCTGGTTGTCCAAGAGTACTTACTGGGCTCCAATGTTTTTGTGGGTGGAAATTGTCACTTCAGCAGACAAGCTGGCCTTTCAAAAGCAAACTGGTAATACACTTAGGACTGATTAATCCTTTTACTCTGCAATAATGTTGCAATTTCTTGGCTAGTTTTACATTTTGATCTATTAAACCTTGTGCAGAAAGGATGCGGGTTTTTAAAGTTCTTTCATATCTAATACAAAGTAAAAGGGTTTAAGTCCACTTTTTTAATAATGGGTATTTCAGTTGTGCCTCAGTTCTCCCCCCCCCTTTTTTTTTTTCATACAATAAAGTATGAAAGTAAATAAAGTTCACATTGCACTTCTGGTTGCTTATCACACTTATAGCATTGGCTACCTGTGAAAACAGAATAACAAGATCTGTGTTTCCGATACCTCAAAAGAGCACAGGAGTTTGAAATCTTTTCAGGACTTAGTACTTGGATGCATAAAACCCACACATGTAACGTTGCAGCAGTTCCCCACAAGCCTCTGCCCGGAGGACCTACTCTTTCAATGCCCTGTTTGTTGCTGTGATACTGTCACCATACCTGTTGCCCAGCCCAGGCTATAGTGAATTAAACTACATTCTTTTTTTCTGCAACAGAACAGTTTTTGCTTGTGTTTGAGACTGATTAAACATTTGCTAACCATAAATTAAGTGCTTTAAAAAAATCATTTGAGAACACATACCAAAGCTGTTAACTTTCCACAAGTTTCAGCAGAGCTCAATACCATCTCTGAGAGGAGACAGCCATTTTCATATATGTATATATATATATTTTTTTTTTTATCAAAAGCACCATGAACAATTCCTTCTTTTACAGCCACGATGTCTTGTCAATCTCCAGCATTTTCAAACTGTGGATAAACATGCAATAGCAGAACTGAGAAACACTGCTTGCATCAGTTTACGTAGTTTCATTTTTCCTGCAACAGACTAGTGGGATCCACCTGTACAAGACATTCCTCCTCATCTCATATCCTGAGGTCACTACTGCAATGACTTGGCACAGTCAGTCTTGCAGCTTCCCAATTTACTGTGAACTGTAGGCTCCCGCAGCCAGCAGCAAGTTTCTGCGTGTAAAATGGAGGTGTACAACGGGGGTTGATTTGGTCATGTATGTACCTAGTAACAAGTCTTGGGAGTTTTCAGGCAAGTTTATATGTCCAGTGGCTGTAGTAAAGTCATCAGTTTCTAAATCTTCAAATGCCTTCACAGCATCCCACAGACGAACTGTGTTATCCATTGAACCTAAAAAGAAAAAAGAACAACAGTTTAAAGTCTTTCATTAATAAAAAAGTTATATTAAAAAGTTACTGGGGAGCAAGTTAACAGAAATTAAAGCTCAAAAAGCAGCTTTGCTCGTAACTGTAGACTTATGCCCTCATCCTGCAAGGAAACAGACTTTCACAAGCCTCTAACATACTGAATGCACACATAAAAGTTACCAGGATTTCAGCTTTCCTGTAATCTAACCTGAACGCCCTGTGGAAAAAGCACAAAGAACTACTCCCTCAGAACACTTGGGTTTGGATTATATCACCTAGCACTGGAAAAGCAGGACCATCCTGAGGGCTAGATGCCAATTTCAGGAAATGTTTATGATTCTAAGTCACATAATAACAGTTTATTTATTTGATACAGGGAAGACAGCAGAATTTTGCAGGCCCAGTGGCCTGTGCTTTTACCACCCTGCAGGCTGGATCAAACCTGTACCCTGTCTGTTAGCTTTCACTCCTGCAATAGTGGCTCACTGAGGATTCTCACTGCACTGCATTTAGGAACATACTACTAAATAAATCTAGAATATTCCTAGCTTCAAATATTCCTGGTTTCATGAGGAAATGACCCTGATGAAATTACAGTGTCTGTCCATCGTTTATTCTGTCAATAACTTGAACTTATTGGCTAATTTCAACCAGTTGACAGAACAAGTTTCAAATTCATTAAATTCCTATACATTTTAAGAAAACAGTTCACTCAACATGGAGAGACAAAACTTTGTGCCTCCATGAAGGGAAAACTGGCAAAGGAGCTCTGCTATATTAGACACCAGAGAATCCATGTGGACAGGCAGGAAAAACAAGCAGGCTTCACAAGTTCTGCTACTCATAGACCTGATTGTTAATATAACACACACATTTCTGTATCAAAAATCTACCATGAAGAAATAGTAAGGGTGTGGATAACTCATCTTCCTTTCTATCCCTTCCTCTCTCTTCTTTTTAGTCCTGCTGCATGTCCCACTCTCATTCCAGTATCCTGCACCTCTCTAGTCCAGTCACTTCTTGTCTGCCCTAGAGTTATTTCTAACTTCAGATTCCACCCCCAACACTGTACACAGATCCCAGCCTTCACTATCATCTAACTGCATAACAGCTTTCCTTCAGTTCCTGGAAGAGGAGTGAGGGGCCATACTTCACAGTCCAGTGAAGTACTTGCCTTGTACCAGCAGTTTTAAGTTGCTGCTTTTGCTAAGCAAGTAATTCTACTTTGTCTTCCTCAATTTAAAGGAAAATTTCAGAATTTTACCTGATGCTAAAATCTCCCCATCTCTACTGAATCTGAGCGCGTAGATAGTGTCAGTGTGCCCTTTCAATTCTCCAACCATCAAGCCATGTCCAATATCCCACAGCAGAACTCTTCCATCTGTCGCTCCAGTAGCCAGGAATCGTCCATTAGGAGAAAATGCCAATGAATGAATTGGTCCCTAAAACAGACAGTTAGTGGGGGACCAAACAAGTGAATTAAGTCTATTCACATGCAGTCAGTCAAGCCGTATTCGTTCTGAACACTATTCTTCAGAATCTCATCACAGAAATAAAAAATCACTTTCACACTGTGAGTGATATGCCTTTACCTTATGTCCAGTGAATATTCTTACACAATTCCCGTTCAAAACATCCCAGAGCCGTATAGTCCTGTCTGCCGAGCCTGTGGCAATATAGTTGGAGTTCGGATGAAATCGGGTACACGTCACATCAGCAAGATGGCCAGCAAATATCCGTAAAGGTTGGTAGTGATCCGTTGCCCACAGACTGAAAAGAAAAGCTTTATTAATAAAGACAACCCTAATGAAGTTCAATATCTGTTGCACAATGAGGAATAAGAGGAAATAATTATGCAGTGGTTTCTTACTGGTCAGTTTATTGAATTAGCAGGATCTGTTTTGGAAAAGTATACTTTTCAGAAGGGAGAAACAAAGAATATTCTGTCAAGTTGTTAAACAACTGGAAGAGAATACTTTTAATCAGATGGTCACATAAGGGGACACCATCTCTTTAGTCATCAGATAATTTTATGTGTGTTGAAAAGAAAAAAAAACACATTAAAACGTTTGTTCAGTATTTTAATTGACACAAAATAAAATTTCTTTCCAGTAATAGGGCAGGCTAGAGTATATCAAGCTATCACTTTCAGGGTTAATCCACCACAAACTGACCCAGACAAGTAAAAAATCCATCCAGTTTCTTACCGAGCCACTCTGTCATGTCCCCCTGACACAAAGTAATAACCATAAGGAGAGAATTGTGTATCCCATACTGGATAGTTGTGTCCTTTATATCCCACCAAACACGTGAACGTTTGGAGACTCCACAATCTGACAGTGCCATCCTCAGAACAGGACAACAGATAATTCCTGTCACAGGAGAAAGTATAGCATATTACATATCAAACTTACACAGGGACTGTAAAATCATTGCATAAACACTACGAGATGTCTAAAAGAAAAACTGTCCACTGAACAGCATCTGTTTAGCATGTCACATATAAATCAGCATTTTGGTGGGATAAGCAACAATAACCAATTCAAGCAGAATCCAGTCCTAGGCCCTTATGCAAAAGAGAGAGATGACTGGATGTTGATGACTAATTCTGATTACACTTACAGCAACACTGATGGGAGAAAACAAAAACAAAAACACACAGAGCTGGTCTTTACTCAGGAATTCCAGTTATATGAAAAAATTACTAGTAAACTGCTATGCTGTTACTTCAAAAAAAAAGAATAAATCTTTTAATATAACTCTAAACCAAATTTCAGGATTCCCTGAAAGAGAATTCATACGATGTTCCCATTCTCCATTCATAATTATAGACTCTATATTCATGTTCCACACAAAGTTTACTTCTCAGCTGTGTTTCTGTGATGGTTGTTTCCTGACTAGACACATGCAAAAGCAAAACTTTAGACATTTAAACCTGCTTTCTACTGTCCAAGCTCTCGTAATTACATAATGGTTTAAAATCTCTTATTTTAAAGATACTATTCCATACATTTTGAAAATAAAGTCTCAATAGAATATGAGAAACTTGAAGAAGTGCAACAATATGCTATTCAAGTCTAGTTTTATGTTTTGCAATACTGTAAGTGCAATCAATGCTGCAGTATTTTTCCTCTCTACAATTCAGTTAGTCAAAACCCAGCTTAAACTACAGTTTGCAAAAAAGATGGCCTATTTTGCCATCAAAGTCCTGAACCTCAAAAAAAGGGCTGGCATCCTCAGCTCCACTTGATTTCAGTAATAGCTGACAGTGCCCTACACCCTGAGCATAATGAGCACTTACACTTGCACACAGTTTCTTATAAGCTGCATAAACAAGACTGCATTAAGAACATGTTTGCATTCAGTAGCATACAATTAAAACTCAAGACAAGCAAACTAGTTAGCTTGTAAACTTATTTTACCTATCAGGACTGAAGCTGGTGCCATAGACAGGTCCACTGTGACCATATAAAATCTTCAACTCACTTGCTGTCTTCTCATCCATGATCCTCTCCAAGACATCGTCTGATTCTTTGTCAATGAGACTGAGGTCTGCAATATTTCAAAGTTCATGTATCATAATAACTGTCAGAAGTTCAAGGATAAATGCCATAAACAGGAAAACAAATAATATTATCTCTAAAAAAGGCAAGTATGATGTGAACATGACAAAGTACCTGGGAATTGGTAAGTTCGAAATATATGATGGCATTTAAAATACTTTTTACCATTGTAAAAGGTGAAAATAATGCTTTACATAAATAATCACTCTTCCGTAAGTCTTCACTGAGCTAAAATAAACTAATCCTAACGTGTGTTATTTTTCATACATATATTGTTCAGCCTCCAAACACGATAACTTCTTGATACAGATGCCAAATTTTCATGCCTTTTCCCAGGAAGTTAATATGCCACAAACATGCTTTACAGGCATGTTTTGACAGCTGCACACTACACACAACTTAAAATAACTTTTAGTCTGTAGGCTACTGTTTGCTGAACATCATGACCACCTCTCAGTTAAAAATGAAGATTAAGAAACGTTTGCGTGGTATCTAGCCGCAACCTCAACACATTGTCCTGTAGCTCAACACCTATGCAAATTAATGGAAACCAGGCTTCTTTAATTCTGCTGCTTATATAACATTCTCCTCCATCCTTCTCAAGAGTTCGCTCCTATAACTTCCCCCAGGGTACCTCTAGGCTCTCCCCTAGATCACCTAAACCCAATTGTCTACTACCCCCTGTGGTTACCATCCAGTTAAGAAGCAAGATGGCTAGTTCCACACTAGTTATGGCTAGTTCCAAGCTCCATGCACTGACCACCTCACAGCAGGTGTACACAACCAGATTTCTCATTCCTTTAAAAATGTTGCTAATGGTAGTATATAAGATGCAATCATACATCTATGCACATATTGTTTCTTCAAAGTGAAAGCATCTAACTGCTGAAGACAACTCTCCTGCCACAGACATCCTTCTCTGTCCACGCAACACGCAGCTGTCACAAGTAATGCATGCTCATATTAAGTGTTATTGTCTTAATTACCTGCTGCTGTTTTCACACTACGTAGCTTTTTCGGAGTCACAGACCACACTCTGACAGTAGAGTCAGCAAAGCCTCCTACAATCATGCTAGAGTCATCTGTAATATCCACCGCAGTCAGACCCTATACACGAAATATCCATTTATATTGTTTGTATCTTTCATGATGCATTTCAAATATTATGAAATCCTAAGTAGTAATAAGAAAATTAACTTGACTTATTTACAAAAATAAGAGGGAATTATTCTAGGACAGACATAAATACACATAAATTCTTGCACCATTAAAAATAAAACTATATGAACGAAGCACAGTCAATAGTGACAAAACAGTACTGTTTTCCAGTATTTTGGTGCAAAACATCTACTGTATTCTGTACACTTAGGGCCCCACAGGAAAAGCAAAAGAAGGAATTATGGCAAAATCAGAGCAAAACCAAGGAACACGGACATTAAATAGTTTAAGGAGTCTTTAAAAAGAATTTTGAAGATTTTGGAATATAAACTTTGCAACACTTATTCCAAATACTCCAACAACCCTTGCCAACTCTGTTAAGTCTTCTTTCTTTATTTAGAGTGATGTTTATAATTTTGATTCCCTTTTCCATATTACCCAAACTCTTCTTTTACCAACCTGGTAAGCATTAAGGAACGTGTAGAAACAGATGGAGGGTAGGCACTCTGGGCCAAGACGCACACGTCTTGCAGCTTCCTTCATATTCATTACTTTATCCAGCTTGTCAGAGTCTTTCAGTTCAGGCAGAGGAATTCTACAAGAAGCACACATTTTTACGAACTTGCACCATTAAAATAAAGCTATATGAATGAAGCACAGTCAATAGTGACAAAACAGTACTGTTTTCCAGTATTTTGGTGCAAAACATCTACTGTATTCTGTACACTTAGGGCCCCACAGGAAAAGCGAAAGAAGGAATTATGGTGAAATCAGAGCAAAACCAAGGAGCACGTTCCATATTGTTAATCTAAACAAAGAAAGCAAAATCTTCGCATGCAACCCTATACCTCCATATTCAAATACAAAACAAGAATTAGAAAAAATTAAAGACTATGTAGAAGATTAACTGATGAGAAAAAGAGCCAGTAGATTTAAGAATTTCAGACAGGCAGTGGAACGAGATAAATAATTGAGTATGACCTGAAAAGATTAGTGGGTAACTGAGTAAAATTTTATCAAGGGAAATCTAGATTGACTTGAAGGGCAAAGACAGAGGGTTATATGCTACGTTTTCCATTACCTCCCTTAGAAGTCTTATGGCTAAAGCTGTGTACAGCTGAAATGGACAAAATGCTAAAAATGTCATGTGAACAGTGATGCAGATTTGGCATGACAAGACTGGATTTAATGAGACTTCTCTACACATTGTCCCCTTGGTACCTGTTTTGGGGAGGAGCATTAGGGTCTTGTTTTTTACTTTTTGACCCTACACTATCTTTTTTAGGTTTTTTCTTCTTTGGCTTTCCTTCCTCATTTTCTCCTTCTTCATCTTCATCATCCAAAGGCACATCAAACTCTGGTTCTTTCAGTAAGCCAAAGAAAACCTGCAAGCCAATAAAACACACATGAGGCAAAACAGTAATTGCTCTTCTTACTGAAAGCTGATTTTTTTGATGCAAACTTTTCAATGTAATAGTCCAAGCAATAGAGCTGCCCCTTTAAAACTGCTATGTTTAATATTACTGCATACGTTATTGGTTAGCCCATAACAAATGTAGTACATGTTCTGCTGTTTTACCCAGCAACTGATGTGGACAACTGTAAGTTCTCCCACCATCTCTTAGCACTTCCTTAAAGCAGAATCCCTACAGCTTACATAATTTATCTGTATAGTACTGTGGTACTACACTGTCAAGAGCTACACAAACACCCCTTGCAGTAACAACTGGCAGTAAGAAAGAATTATATCTGTTGTACAAAAGAGGAAGCCAAATAGTCAGGTGTCCATTTTAAAGCCACAAAGTAATTCACGAGTTAGTTTAAGTTTAATTCAGTGGGCTGAATACAAGGTTGTCTCTCAAAGGGGTTGAACAGTTTCTTCTACCGGACAGTGACACATCTTGATCTCTCTACTCCTGCCAACAACTATTTGTACAGTTTTCTTCCTTTTTTCTGTTCATGCTGTCTTTTAAGATCTCAAGTGACAATTGTCAGTCTATACTAAGGTATCTCCCTGAAAAACTAGGGAGAATTGTTCAATTATAAAAGTGCAATAATCTTTCCCTCCTACCTTTGCTTTATTAGCCTCTCGTTTTGCCTCCCCAGCCAAGCTTCCAACCATAGCATCTATCTGTTGTTTACTGCGAGGCATTCCATCAAAGATATCAATGTAAAGATGTTCCTGAACAATGTTCCAGATCTGATTGTTCTGCTTTTCCTGAAGATGCCTCTTCAAGAGTTGGTAAGAGTCACGGGAAATACGCAGCACAAACTTGCTTGTTCGGAAATCCAGCATGGTCTCGTTACCTTTCATATGTTCTTTTTTGGTTAAGCTAGATAATACACGCAGGTCATCCTGGTAATAGCACTCCTGATCCCCATGAAATCTATTGAAACAATTTAAGATATGGTAAAAAAATTATTACATTAAATTTATTATTACATAATTAATTAATATTACATAAACATTACATTTAATATTACATAAAATTTATTACATTAAAAAACATTATCTCCTAAGTGCACACTTATTTACATTACTTTAACATTAAACATATATGTAAGGACTTTTTGGAAGCTACGGACTACATATGGGATTACTTTTCTGCTGAAATAAATTTCATCCTGGGAAAAATACGCCAGTGACTTACTGTCTACAGTAAGAGCATTCAACAGTTAAAAAACAAGATGAAGAGAACACACAAATGGAACCTCACAGATTTTCATACACCCAAAGCATTCTTGCCTGAAGTAAATAGTTACACTAACATGTTTATTTACAGAAATGAAACCCTAATTTGTGGTATCATAAAGTACAGGGCATTTTTTATTACGCAAGACTACTTGGATGTATTTATATCTGATTCATTATAGGAATATGCACATTTCATAGTATATATATCTCTCACTCTCCACTTGCATTATCTAATAGCTAACATATGTCTAGAGTTTCCCATTTTTACTCAAACCATGTTATAAAATAGTTGTGGCAGGGAACATTTTAACTATTTACAGAACCATTTTTGCTGACCATATTGGAGGGAGACAAAGTTATCCTTTTGGATTGAAATATTTCATAATTAGTCTGAATACAGAAAACAAATTAAGTTTAATTTTCTTCTCAAGTGATAAAGAAGTGAAACATAGTAAGAGCACAGAAAATTAAAGGAATTAATTTATGGCTAATCTATAATCTCATTTGAAGAATTTCAATATACATGCTATGACATTAGCAAATACTTACAGTGAACATTATTTTGGCATCTCAGTGCAATTTTCCAGTGCTAAAAAATGACCCCACAATCTTTCCCTAAAGAAGCAGCATCTCTTCATTGACACTTTTGCAGCAAGGAGCCCATCAGCTCACCATAAAGATGGTTCAAAATGGACAGTTCAAAAGCATGTAGTTTGCACATCTTTCTAACATAGGAGATTGGAAAAGGATTTAAGAACAGTTACTGTAATCCATGGCACCATTACTTCAGATTCCAAGTCTCTTCAACATTAGAGAAGAAAAATAATATGTACATATATATATATATATATATATATATAAAAACCCCTATGCTACTATAGCTTACAGATTTAATCAAAGTAGCAAACACAAAATAATGCAAATGCACAAATGAAAATAAATTACCTTTCAAAAAAAGACTTTGCTTCACTCTCATGTTGATTGTAGACCAATTCCAAGTACATGTGCACAAAGAGAGGATAAAACAGCTGAGACAATTCCGCTCGATGACAGTCCAGGGAACACTCAATGAAGTGTTTTAATCCACTGTAGTATTCCTCGTACAGTGTTGGGTCCCCCTGTTGATTGTAGGCAGACAATACTGCACTCACATCTGGCTGATCTTCCACAACAACGCCTCCTCCAACTGCAAAAGTATTAGCATATAACAAGAACTTGTAAGATAGCCTGAAAGAGCTAGCAAACGTACAGTGGCTAACAACTCCACTGGTAAGGTGAGGCACTCTGAGCAAAACATGACACTAAGTCTTGTGCTTGTTCAGCGCTAAGTTTAAATGATACCAGTGAGAGGATGGTAGTGCATTATAGTTCAGCAGCCAATTCTCCTAGCACCTTCAACCATTTTTTGCACTTTCCTTGACAACAGTTGCCTATAAGGTATTTAACAGAGTGCCTAAGTCAGTTAGGATTGTAAGTCAGTTAGGATTGGAAGAAGCCACTAACATCACCAAAATACATTATCTTTACTGCTAAGGCTAGAAACTGTCAAATGAGGAGTGGAATCTTTCAAAGCCTGTAAGATATATCCACTATAATTATTTTGCTTCCAGTAAACGAGCAAATTAAGTTCATCAAGTGAACAATTCACCAAGACAGGGCAGTGACTTTTTGTTACTTGCTAACACTGAGAGCTCTGTTCTCCATAGCAGTCATTAAACGTTTTCATTGTTTTGTCTTCTATGTAAAAACAATTGCACCAGGTGATACCAAGAACAAGCTGACTTTATACTGTGCATTTACTGGAACTCGGACATATCATTTCCTGATATTTCATTATACTATTCTGTAAAGCTGTCCCACAGAACACCATGATTAAAAATACCTAGACTCCAATTATCCAAAGGACATCTCAAGTACCCAGCAACTCGATCCAGAAATGTATAAAGCCTCCTCTACAAGTATCCTATGGCTCTTTCTTCAAAATGCAGCCTCTACATCAGGCCTCCGTTCTCATCCCTGTGGCCACATCTTGGACCATCACCTCTAACTACAAAGGAAACCTTCAGCCTCCTGCTAGGCTGTTAGTCCAGATGGGACACAAAGACAAGGGGAAGCAACTCTCACTTTTGACAGTGCTCCCCACAAATAGGACAGATACCCGGTCCTTGGTCCCTTGCTCTAGGGAGGGCACCCCCAGGAGATCCCGATCTCTTCCCGAGTTGTATGAGGGAATGACACACTCGGGGTCCCCCCCGAGAAGGCCGGGGTAAACTCTCGCCTCGCCTCGCCCCCCACGGACGGCCACCCCAAGGGAGGC
The DNA here is from genome assembly GCF_034638445.1 of Ciconia boyciana. Classification (NCBI taxonomy): domain Eukaryota; kingdom Metazoa; phylum Chordata; class Aves; order Ciconiiformes; family Ciconiidae; genus Ciconia; species Ciconia boyciana. The sequence goes on along the minus strand of NC_132941.1, from coordinate 52,649,162 downwards.
ACGACCTGACACCGACCCTTGTACCCCAGCATCACGGAGAGCCGCCGGGGCTGCGGGATGCACAGGGCCCCCCCAGTCCCCAAGGGTCCCGCCAGGAGAGGGCGGCCTCCCGCCCCGGGCAGCTAACCCGCAGCCCCCGCGCAGCTAACCCGCAGCCCCCGCGCGGGCCCCACCTTTCCCTGGCGGCACAGCGGCGACCGCCGCCACCCCGGGGCTGGAAGAGGAGACAGTGGCGGCGCTGCCTCCTATCGTGATGGCGGCAGCGGCGGTGACCCGGCTGAGCAGCGCCTCGCCGCCGGCGGAGTCCGCATCGCCGCCCGGGGCTCCCAGAAGCCCGGCGCCGGCAGGGCTGAGGGCAGCAGCGCCGAGGTCGTCGCCGAGCAGGCGGGCTTCGCGGCGCAGGATCTCCTCGGACTCGCGGAGGTTGCTGCGCCGCAGGAACTGCAGCACGGCCACGAGCGTCTGCCGGTCCAGAGCCGCCGGGGAGGCGGCCGGGCCCGGTGCCGCAGGCTTAGGGGGCGCCGCCTCCCCACCGCTCCCCGCCGCCTCCCCCTCCGCCGCCGCAGCTGGGGGAGCGGCGGGGGCGGCGGCGGCGGCTGGAGGAGCGGCTGGAGGAGCAGCAGGGGGCTGCGGCGGCGTCCCCGCCTCAGGGTCCGGCTTTACCGCCGCCACCTCCGCCGGCTCCTCAGGTAGTGCCGCCATCTTGCATCGCCCCCCATTCGCCGGCAGCGGGCGGCCGCCGCCAGGCGCGGACGCTCTTGCGACAGTCAGGGCAAAGGACGGGTACTGCAGCCGCTGCCTACCTAGGCACTCGCGGCTTCATTTTGCGACGCTGCTAGGAGCGCTTTATGGCAGCGGGAGTGGCATGAGTCTGGAGGAGCGGTTGAGGCCACTGCTGCGGTGTGGGCGTCCTGGCACTAAATAAGTGTAATTTCGGGTAGTAACTGTGCGGATATGAATCACGGAGCTCAGCGGTGCTTGCGGTGTGCGTATGCGAGAAACCTCGTCCGGAAATGGATTGCTTGGGTGTTAATAAGCCACAACCGGTGCCCTCCTTGGAGTAGGCAAAGGATAGCCTTGCTCCGAGTTAAATTAATTACGGCTGGGTCGCTTGATTTTCCAGGTATTTCTAAGATTGCTTCTTTTATTCGCGTTTGGTAAATATGGATTCGTTGATATTACAGAATTAAAACCTTTTTTTGAAAGAAACGGGTATCTTGTGATTGATGCGCTTTCGTGATAAATTAAACGTTTGCCTGTGCTTCATTAGCGAGTCAATCCCTAGCTGGAGGAGCGACGAGTGTAAAAGAACTGTAAGAAGAAAGCTGCAGGCTATAAAAATTACTAGCCGGTTGAGCCTCAGCGCATGCGCAATGGCGCGACCCCGTGTCCGCTAAAACTACAATTCCCGGCAAGCGCCACGCCACTACCGCGCGTGCGCCCTAGGAGGGCTGCACTGGCGGACTACCGCTCCCGCCGTCCCCCGCGGGCGGCCAGCAGACGGTCCCGCGTTTGCCCCGGTCCCCGCCCCCCACCCCGAGCCATGGACATGGAGGTGGACGGTGGCTCCGTGGTCTCAGGGCTGTCGGGCGGGGATGGAGCAGGCGCGGGCCCGGCCGATGAAGACCAGGAGATGGAGGGGGCTCCCAGCTGCTCGGGGTCGCGCTCCCTCCCCTTCGAGTTCGAGCGGAGCCGCTCGGAGTCCAGCGGCGATGAGGACGACGACGAAGACGACGAGGAAGAGGAGATGGAGGAAGAGGAGCTCGAGGGGGACCCCGGGGCTCGATTCGGGACGGACGACGGGGAGCTCGACTCGGACGACGACCGGGAGGTAAGGGCGGGGGGGCGGGGAGCGTCCTCTGAGGCGAGGGCACGCACCGGCCGCCGCCGGCGCGACGGCTCCGTCGCGCGCCAGGCCCCGCTCCCGGCGTGCGCCGCGCCGCCGGGGGGCGCGTGCGGCTTGCGGTAGGGACGCGCGCTCCCTGCCGCCGCAATGGCGGGGCGGCCGGGGCCTGTGGGGGGGCCGGGATGGCGGGGGCGGCCCCGACCGGAGCGGCCCGCGGGCTCCAGCGCGGAGCAGGGCACTGCGGGGGCAGCTGTGAGACGAGGGCGGGGGTGTGAGCCTGAGGAGGGCAGGAGGTGGCGGGGCGGCCAGGCTGCCCTGCTGTGGGGAGGCTGCTGGCTGTGAAACGCAGAGACTTCAGGTGAGGCCTGGCGTCTGCGGAAGTCCGGTTTTCGGGCAGGTGCTGTAAGCAGTGGACTTCAACTTACATGCTTTTGGGGACTTCTGAAAACTTCCAGGTGCAAATCTGGACCCCTCCTTAGGCGACGTAACCTGTATGGTAGTAGGCTTTTTATTATTACCCAAGTTCATTTTATCTGTCTCATTTAAATGAAGCCCTTACAAACTCTTGGTGTAACTGAGAGGGTGGTAAACGGTGGCATATGGGTGAAACGAATGGTGCCATCGAGGGAAAGAAAGCCCCTTAGTCTGGCTTTGAGGCTAGAGGAAACGGAACATAAAAATCTAATGTATTACCTTTCTCAGACAGATCTCGGATCATTGCTATATAAGAAATCTGTTCTTTTTTGAAATAGTAGACTTCTGACAGGAAAATTGTTATGAAACTACTTGTATGCATTCCCGATAAATGTACTTCATAACCAGAGTTCAGAGCAGTGAAATTCCAGCCTTTGCTTCGATGTGTATTTGTATACTCCCTAACTGCGTGTAGAAACAAGAGATGGCACTAGTTGTATATCTTGATTGGGGGCCCCAACACACTTGCTGAGCATTTTCAAATAACGATATTATTTGCTACCAGTATCCACTTCAGGCTTGCTGATTATTTGATATTCTATTAAAGAGTTTATCCAAAATAACTTTTCCCGGAAGGGTTGTTTACAGTTTGCTTTTCAGATATGATTCATGAAACAATTCAATTGGATTGCCATTCACAAAAAGATCAATTCAGAAGACTAGATGAAAGTCTTTAGAAAAGAGCTGTATATGAGGAATGATTGACCTCTTAGGAAAACCCATTTCTGTAGCATGTTAATCCAGACTTTTTTCATGGTTTAAGGCTACGATATTTTGGAAGCTGCAATCAGGAAGTTCATGGCTCAGCCTGTATATTAAAACTCTTGCACACTGTCTTTGTAGCGTATGATAAACCTCGCAGAGCTGACCCCTTACATCTTGTGTTCCATTTGCAAGGGTTACTTTATTGATGCTACAACCATTACAGAATGTCTGCACACCTGTAAGTATCAGTATTGTTATTCTAAGAGTTTAGTTGCTAATTCAAACAAAAATTAGCTGTTGAAATATTCTGGCTTCACAAAGATAATTCTCTGATGTGAATGTGTGTTGTGTTTATTCTGTTCCTTAAGGAAAATATATTTGTGGATATTTTAAGCATCAGAAAATCACGAAATCAGTCAATCATGAAGTCAGCTTAGTGTCCCAGGTTAAGAGGGAAGATGATGTATGGAAAGATAAAGCCCAAGTAAAAAAAAAAAAAGAGCTACTACATACTTTTTTTTTAAGTAGGCTCTAAGAATTTGAGTATGTACCTGAGAAAAGAAAGTTGAGTGGCCCTGCTCATAATACCAGTTCAGGTACAGAAACGGCTATATGCACCCATGGAACAGTTAGTCTATAGCCTGATGAATAGAAATAGATGGATAATAAAAACCTTATTTCAGTGTTCTTGTCTTGTTATTTTTCCCCTCAATCCTTGTGTTGTGTTAACGGTTTTTCCATTGCTAACAGGACTACTTTCCATCAAAGCTAATAAAACTCTTTCTGTGAAGCTGACTCTTTCAGCCACACCTACGTTCCCACCTGAATCCAAGAATCTCCACTTCCTAGTCCTTCCAGCCGCTAACACTACATAGAGGGAAATCTTCCACCCCACCCCCCTTTTTTCTTTTTTTTTTTTAATGGGGCACTGCTTACTAGTTTGATCTATACTATGTAATACTCGGTGCAGTTTGTAATTTAGGAAAACGCACAGCTATTAGTAAGGACAGCATAATGTTGCAAGTGCAACTGTGGTGATCTCTTAGAAGTTTCCTGGTAAATTTTGTGGAAAAGTTTGATGTATTCAGGCTGATGTGGAGCTGATTTGATGGTAAGTTATTTATTCTACATATTTCCACTCATAAGCTCTCCTTCCAGATTTTTAAAGTACGTGTAAAATACTAAGAAAATGGCAGAATTATAATTTCTTACCTTGGTTTTTCTAGTGAAACTGCTTGTAGGGTGCTTTTCAGCAAACCTTTTGTCTGCACCAGTCAGTATTCTATTGTCTTAGTTCTACTTTTGTTCTGGGTAACACAATTGCAACGTTGAACACCTACCGCTGCATCAGTTGGATTAGGATTATTCATAGGAATAATCCTAATTGAATATTCAAGAGTGTCGTATTCTGTACAGGCAGAGAGCTGCTGTTTACTTGAGTTTTAAAGTTGAAAGAATTGCTTTGCTTTGTCTCTGACAAATTTTATTTGAGAAGTCTGGGTGTAATTGCTCCTCTTGCTTAAACAGATGGTATTGTATAATGGACATGTGACTTTTATGCGTTTTTTATTTCTTTACAGTTTGTAAAAGCTGCATAGTGAGACACTTCTACTATAGCAATAGATGTCCAAAATGCAATATTGTTGTACATCAGACACAGCCCCTTTATAATATCAGGTAATAAGTTCATGTCATTTTTATAGGTATATTTTTTTTCAAGTTTTGCTGCTTACTTTTAAATGTCTTGTTTTACAGACTTGTAGTGCTTTCCTATTTCAAACTGAAGTAACAGTTACAAGAAATGAATTCTGTTCTTTGTTTATGTAAGCTTCATCTCAATAGTGAAGATAAAAATACTCAACTTCTTGTTTTATCTAGTTTGTATCCCTTTCCAGGGTTTCTTACCCCCCACCCTGGGTATTTTTATGGATTTGCTCAGTTACAGGTGATATGAGATCTTAACTATTTGCTTTGATTTTCTTTTAGACAAAGCTTTGTTGGCATGGTACACTTACTAACTCTGAAGACTGAGTTTTCGTTTCTTGAACTGTTCATGAATTCTTGAAGGGTGGTGCTTTTAACTTTACATGGCTTCTTCTGTTGGAGCTCTGCTGTCAAGACACAAATTTAGGCAGATATAGAGTTGCTGCTCTGTCACTTGTCCCTTTACATAGGTCATATTGCAACAGTGTATTTGGCATCTCTGTTACAAGTTAATGAAAACCATTCTGTATTGTACCAAAGACGCTTTCATTTTTTTTCTCTTTAATAGACTTGACCGGCAGCTGCAAGACATAGTCTATAAATTAGTTGTCAATTTGGAGGAAAGTAAGTCCCTTTATTTTATTACCATCTAGAGACTGAAAAGACTGAACAGAAAACAGAGTAATTCAAAGCCCTGTTTCTACTCTGGGCTCTTTAAAATAGTTTTGTAACGTCGGTTATAAATCTTAATGAATTAGCTATGCCAACTGGCATCTTTCTGGCTGCTAAATGCTATTAGGGGTAGCGGTATGTACCCTATCTCATGAAACACAGGTGTAACTGTGTCCAGATAAACATCTAGATGATATTTCATAGTCATGTGTCATATTTTTGTGTAAGTACAGAAAATATAATTCCATCTAATAAGTTCACTTGCCTCAGTTGAAAAAAAGTTGCTAAGACCGATTCTCTCAAATGCTTTTATTTTTTCCTCTCTGCCACATATATTTTTCTGATTTTAGGTGTGTTCACTGTCACTTGTCATTTACCTTGAACTTGGGGAGCCAGTGAATCTGCACAGTCTGCCTAGGTGGACTGGGTGAAATATACCCATCTAGTGGATATATATGGACTACAGATGGTATAAAAATAGTCATGACAGCCAGAAGGATACTTGTTTTTGCAGCTATTTCAGTATAATTTATGGCCAGTTGCTCTGATTTCTTCCCAGTTTTTACTAACAAACTCTTAGTCTGGGTATCTTAAGTGCCCCAGCCTTGTATGGAATGCTAGTGATGGTGAAGGTCTGTAGGAACTTGGAAAGTTTTTACTCTTCTGACAATTGGAAACTATATGGATATTCTCAGCATCTGAAATAACATTCCAATCTGTTCTGTGTTGTGGGTTTTTTCAGGAGAGAAAAAACAAATGCATGACTTCTATAAAGAAAGAGGATTAGAAGTGCCCAAACCAGGTGAGCTGTAATCACTTTAAAGGACACTGTTAAGGAAATATTTACTATACCATTTATTCTTAAGGACTTTCCTTGAAATATTAGCTCACAACTGAAGAAGATATGCAATATTGGAAATACGGGATTCTTGGTTGTCTGGTAACTGTGACTTGTCACAGTTCTCAAATTACAAAAATAGAAGATGGATCTGGCAGCACTTAAACACAGATCATGGTTGGATTTTTTTAAACAGATTATATTTTGCCTACAACCAGGAAATATATATAAAATGTGCTTTAATTTTATTTTCTGGCCCTTAATACACATTACAAAGGAGTAAAAATAAGAACTTCAAAGTTAGTTGACAGATGAGGGATTATTCTAATTATTTTTTGTCTTACTATCAAATAAACACCTCTTTGGAGAGGTGCCACACTGAAAGATAATAAAATGCTGGTTCAGATACACAGCATGAAATGTATAAAGAGCTGATTTAGTCATTAAAAAAAAAGGATTAATTGCATGGGCTCTTTTTCCTTATGAGCTCATCTGTTTTGCTTGGCGCATGTTAGTGTCTTATGCTGCTTTTATTTCAAGTTGTGTTTGCATTTTGGCTATTTGAATATTTTAGCTGTCCCACAGCCAGTTCCAGTGAGCAGAGGAAGACCTCGAAAAGTTCTGGGCTCCGTGTTCCGGATCCCACCAGAACTTGACATCTCCATACTTCTGGAGTTCATTGGGTGAGTTGTGGGCAAATGTACGAGCAACTGGCTGATGTGAGGGTGCTGCTTGTGTGTGATGGATCGTTACTGGCTCTTAGTTTTCATTGAATGTGCATTTCCCCCATCTGAAATAGCAGTGGGGAGCTGGTTTTAACTTCCAGTGCAATAGTGACAGCCAACTATGCATAGCTAGATGATGTAGATAACTAAATGTGTAAGGTGTCTTCCTATGAAAATAGCTTCCTAAAAAGTGTGATTTTAAAACTTACATGTGTTTATTTTATTTTTAACAAAGTAGTGTAGTCTCAGTAAAATGAATGATGAGATACCTGTCTCTTACACTTCCTTAATCCCTGTAGGTGGCAGTACCATTAATGCTGACAATGCCAGGGCTTGCTCATGTAACTCAGGGACTGCAGCTACAACCTGGGCAGCAAGAGTAGTGTTCCCCTAAATGTTATAGGTGGGGGTAATAATGTGGTCTACTATTAAGTTTGCCTAACAGTTTCCCAGACTTTAATGAATTATGCTGAAGCTTTTGTATCAGGAGTCACCTTTAGCCATGGATTGTAGGGGGGAAATCTAGCCCAAACACTTGAGCTGTTCTCAGGAACACAGGAAGAATAAATTACATTGCTTTGGCCATATGCAAATTTATATGTTAGTGATTGAGAGAGGGTAATTGAGAAAGGATTGAAAGCTGTAACTACTCTGCTAGCACCCACAGTGCAGAACCTCAGTTGTGGGGAGAAAAGTGGCTTGCTTCTTGTGCAACTCTTACCCTTCTACCCAGATTGTGCCTGCTTTTGGCCTGACTTTGAACAAAATGTTGAGAGAAATCCAATACGTAGTCATAGCAAACTATTCCACAAATGATGTAAAATCAAGACCTCAGAAACTGGGAAATTCTATCAGCAAAGCATACCATCTTGATTCAACCTCGCTCTTTGTAGACATCATGTCCTAGTCTTTTTATATGTTATGTCCAGTGTCTCCACTGTGTCTCACTTTATTCAGAATACAGAACAAATTTCCTCCATGGGTAAATTTTGGTCAGGGAGGTGGTTGTGTGTGGTTTTTTGGTTTTTTGGCTTTATTTTTGTGTTGCCCATCACGTGGCTGCTTTATTTCTTTAAATGGATGAGGAGTGGGACTGCAGGAAGAAAAGGGAAGGTCTTAGAGCTAAACCTCTAGGGAACAATGCCTGACTGTGCTGGAGAATGTCCTTGTGAATCCACATACATGACTTAATTTCAATGTTCACTTTCTTTATGCCTGACTTGCAGAAGTGCTGAATACTCATAAGCACAGCTGAAAGCAGTGGGAGTCATGACTAAAACTGTAGTATCAAGTGTTCTGCAGATAAATCCAATGTTGGCTGTTCCAAATTGGGCACTTGCAGTTCTTGGTTAGCTTTCAACACAGTCTGTCTCAGGTTCCTCTTTTTAAACAAGGTATTATACTGCCATTCTGCTGAGTACGATGGTATGGAAATACATTCAGTGTTGAAGAAATGAGACCAAGGAAATTAAAGCTTTTGTATTAAGAGCAGGTTTGTCTTAAGTAAAGCCAAGAGCCACTTGTTGAACAGGAGAGGGAAGCAAAGACATTATATAGCTGTTCAGCCCATGACCATTATGTATTGTACACTCGAAACTTAATTTAAGTACAGTTTTTAATTGTACTTTTAAAGGCTTTTTTCCCTTTAATGAATGTGGTATAAAACACGTGACGTAATTAGTACAGGGTCCCGGTGACCTAGTGCTCAGACATGCTTTTTATTCCATTGGGTAAAATGTGATTAAATGGATACATACATACATAAAGTCGAATTCTTTGACCAAAATCTCAGTAGGAAAGAGTAAATATAATGCTATTTACCCTACATTTATGTTGGGTTAGGAATGTTAGGAAAATATGCAGTTATTTTATTGTCTTGGCTGTGACTGTGTCTCATTAAGTTAGCATCTAGATAGGAGTTTGAGGGATGCTCATTCTGGGACCCGTGATGGGTACTGGCCACTGCTGTGCTGGCCCGGCAGGTGGCAGAGGGAGCATATGCAGTGAAGGGGGGCATAGGAGCTTTTATACCAACAGCCCCGCGTCTTTTTCAATGATAGTTTCACTGTAAAATGACTTTAAAAACAGGAATTAGATTTTAGTTTCAAGGTTGTCCCTTTCAGGTTGGAACACTTGGTGACTCTATATGAAAGCTTCCTTATATTGTCTTGACTGCAGGATTAGTTACAGTTTGAACTCATTGTAGTGAAAGTACTTTGGTTTAGTTCTCCACTGTGAAAGTCTGCTGGTTACTAGCACGTGTGCACACACACACACAGACCCCTCCCCCCCAGTGATTCTCAGCAGGTACATTTTTCTTTTTTCAGAGCAAGAGGAAGATGTCAGACAACTTAGAACTCAAAACTAGTAAACATGTATCTGCCTGTCTGAAACAAAATGACTCTTGAATCTGTGTTGTTGTATTTGTTTTTCCTGGTAGTTTTATTTCAAGCTTCCATTCCAGTGTTGGCAGCAAAGCAGGTAGTACTGTGCAAATACCATCTATACTATGTGAAACTGTCCGCTGTGTTTTTGTTACTTATATGGAGAGAAGCACAGAATGTTTCTAACAAAAAAAGGATGATGGCTTAACAGCATCTACTTTTCAATTTATTTTAGTGACTTTTTAACCTTTGATCTTCTTTTATATTTTATAAGTTTAAGGGTTAATATGTTTTCCCCTTCAAAGGTCAAAATCAAAGAGCTTTTCTTGGCAATGAGAGATTAAGAAAGCTCTTTGGATAAAGAAAACTTGGAGTAGATTGGACCAGCTAGCAGAAATTGTTACTTTGAAAGTCTGTCTGTCTATATTGTGTCTTTAGACTATATTATCTAGTCTCCTATGGCTGTGGAACTGTATCAGAGAAAATGACAGCTGTAGTGGAAAAGCTTTTCTATGTTTGCTTTTTAGTAAATTTAAATTTCATTTCAGTTGCAGAATTTGGTGATGGTTTTACTTAACTCTGTCTGATAGCTGGTACATATTTAGAGGTAGAGATACTCAATTACCATAACTTGAAGTGCCATGCTAATGTGTGGTCTGCACAAGCATTACAAATACATTTGTTTGCTATATCACATGGTCACTAGAAGTATAGTCAATTTATAGTGATGTTTGATTTTTGCCCTCTCCAGTGCAATTAAATACTGCATTTTTTCCTCTCTCATATGTACATACTTGCTAATGCAATGCAAGAATAGTGAAATGTCATGAATTGGGCTTAATTAATTGAGAAATTTATACATTGCACTACAAGATGAGGTGTGGAGTATAGATGATCAGTAGTAGATCACATGCTCAGACTGTGCAAATCAATGAACCTCTGTTGAAGCCAGCTGGGAATTTGGTCATTTGCCACCTTTGTGTGTATTTTGCCTTCCAGAGAAACACCTGCTGCTTTCCTGAGTTCCTAGGTAGCATTAGCATTAATCCTGTGATATAAATTGTCTAGAAGGCCAACAACTAGCCCAGAAGGCCTCTTTGGTGGTTGGGCATGTTCTGTCAGCAACTTCTTAGGTACTGTCTGTTAAAGTTCCAAATACCAAGGATGATGAAGTATGGATGTTTAAGCAGAATTAATATTGCAACCTACTCGTATGAAAATGAATGTTGTGTTGTGTTTAAAAATGGCTTTAGGCTGTGTTGTTATTTTTCCATTTCATGTAGACAAACCTCAAAGTCATAAATAGCTGAATTCACAAGAAAAATGGAGTACCAAATAAAGAGTAGGAGAAAAAGATATATAAATTCAGTCTAATATTAATTTAATGTGTTGGAGTTTAATGAAAGAAAGAGCCTGATTTGGAAAATAAGCTTGATATGCCAGACTACTAAATCAGTAAGTCACTATGTTGTAATAAAGAGCTTGAGGGTGTTAATAACTGTTAACCTTAGCAATATTGATTGTGTTTACTCTTCTCTTGTTTTTCAGAGCTAACGAAGGCACAGGGAATTTTAAGGTGCAGATGTGACTTGCATTTTTCTCTTATGATTTACTTCAGAAATATGTATAACCTGAATGTATTTAATGTAGTTTGTTTCTCTTACACTGAGTGCAGCCTGAACTTTCATTAGCATGGTAATAACCAACCTTGGATTACAGAGTACTTTCAAACCTATTATTGTATAGCATCACAGAATAGTAAAATAATGCTTCTGAGGCTGCGTAATTAAAGTTTTGGTGGGAGAATGGGAATGACACTGATGAAATTTCACCTAGGTGATTCTAGCTTGCTATTCTTGCATCTCTCTCCAAAAGGTGCACTACTATGGCTTTTATTGGAATCCTAAACAAAGGTGTAGACATTGTCTAAAATACTGTTTTTTGAAGAAGATTCTCTGATTATAGTGGAAAGCTTGTATAGGTTATTCAGAGAAAGTGTAGCCTGAGGTATAAAAATATAATAAATTGTTGTGTGCTTGAATATATAGCAAAAAAAAAATGAAGTATACAAATTGTCTAGACAGCACAAAACACTTCTTTAGCCAGCAGAAAGCTTATTCTTTTCTCCATCCCTTCTCTAACAACGTTTGTTTGTCTGAATGGTGGCTATCCTGCTAAACAAGAAATAGCGTTCACGATCCTTGCTAAAGAATATGGTTGTTCTTCCAATACAGATCTTCTTACTGAGCTGCTTCGGTACAAATTCATATAGGAGCTGCACATTGTTTGCTGCCTTCATGATTTCATGTGCTGTAGTTAGAGATGCTCATAGTGTGTCATTCCACCATTTTGGCTAAACATTTAGCAAACAAGACTCTATTCAAGGGCAAGAAGGAGATATAACTTAAAATTACTCAGTATATGTTGCATTTAATCTTTCATTGTATTGGAATCATAGGACTCAAAAGATGGAATGGCACAGAATAGTAGAATATAAGAGACACCTAACTGGTACAGTTAGCAGGAAAATACTAGTTAAGAATTTGAGAAAAAAGCACATTAGTAACTTAAATATGAATTGTTCTGCTTGTACCGTTTTACTAATTTCCTTCATGTTTTCAGCTGAGTTGATTTCTAATTAATGTATTTTCGGGCACGAATCTGAACTGTTAGATTTGATTGCAGTTATTCATACTATTTTTAATAGTAATTACATTTGTTATGGCAGAGCTTAGGAGGCAATTTCAAACTTTCAAATACAGAAATAAGAATTTTCACAAAGAGTTCAAATGAGTATAGTTTTGTAAAACAAAATTAATCTGTAGAAGGGTGGCAATGTTCCTGAAAATGTCTGCAGTCAATTTTCTTAATCTGTTACACCTCCACACCTGCCCAGCATTTTTTCTTCTTTTTACCCTTACATTTCACACTATTTTTTTCATCTTCTTGCCCTTGTATCACCTCCCATCCTTCCTGTCTCTCATTTGCCCTTCTTTCTGCTTTGTTTTTTATCCTGTTCATTTTGGGCCACACAAGAATGACTGTGGGCTGGTTCAACCATTTTATTAACTTACGTGTCGTAATACTAAAATTTGTGTCAGACACTTAATTCCTCTGAAACGTGCCATTCCACTGTGAGTAGTTTTGCCTTTTAAAAAAAAAATACTTGGCTCGAACATCGTTAAGGAGTCCTTGTGATTCAGGAAAGTGATTTGTGTGTGTGTGTTTTGGTTGGGGTTTTTTTTCCCCCCTTTTAAGCCATCAATATTCCTGCTCACTTTAACTAGTCTAGTGTTCTGAGGATGTTGAAGATGAAAGGCTGCCCACCATTACTCACAGTGAATAGTTCTGTGCTGCAAATAATCCTACTATCCATAGACTAAAATGCCACTCAGCTTATATGCGTCTTTAGACTTCTATATCATCTATGTGAGTTTTAAGAAATACCACATCTTTTAACTGGTATTTTTCTATAGCATTTTCAAATTCCTTGCTGTATGTTAACCCTCGCTTCACTCTATCTCTTCTTCCTTTCTATCCTTATTTTCTTCACTTTATATCTTCATGCTTTTTTATTTCATTTCATGACCAAGAGGTTTACTCATCAACCTTCCAAATCCCCTTTCATATCCACTTCTCACAAAACATAGCCTGATCCGTTTTTTAGCATTGCTCTGTCCTCAATTACTTGTTTATCTGTCTTATTTTTCTTAACTAGATGTTGAACTTCATATATGAAGGGTTTTCAACCTTTTTTTTTTAAGTGGGAATGGGGGCCAGAGAACAGGTTACAATGTCTGTGGCCATAAACTGTGATTTATACATGCAGCAAGCATACATTCAGCATCATCAAGCTTGCAGCAGCATGGTTCCCTAGATCAGGTCTGACTGTCATTTCTAGCTCTTGTACATGAATAAATCAAACTGTTGTTCCAAAACCACAGTTATCATGGATACATATTTAAATTCATGATTGAATTCAAGGGTAGTCCATGACCCTCTGACCCTTCTTTCAAATTGAAAGAATATGATGAACCTGCATAGTAAATCACAGCTGTTCAGAGAAGTCAACATAAAAATCCAATTAATTGACACAAAAGGTAATCCATTTATCACACTGAATACAGTCAGCTGCTCTGCCTTTGTGCCTCTTCACTTAGCTGCCCATATCACCAGTCAGCTGTGTAAAACTTTATCTGTAGAAGAGAAACCCATTAAAATTTTTAAGGCTGGCATAACAAATGTCTTGTCCTTGCAGTCCTTGCTGTGAAAGTATTTAGAAATGATACAGAAAGATTTCAGACCAGTCTTGCCCTTGTGTTCAGCATAGTAGTATATTTTAATTGATTCTGGAATTTCATGGACTATTAAGTTGATTCCAGCCCAAGCCATAATACTTCTAGAATGCTAAAGGACTTAAGCTCCTTGCATTATAAAATGACATGGTTTAATTATCTGAATCATGTTTGGTACACAGGCCTGATTTGGGGAAAATAAGGAAACTTCAGGAAATAGTTCATGTGCTTCTGATGAGTAAATGCTTCTGGGGGGATAAGTTCTTAAAATGCTGTGTAATACTCTTTTCTATGCAGAATTAATAGCAAATATCATTCTCCAGTACTTAATAGTGAAATAGGACTGAAGTCAGTAGTTGATTATTTTTTAAATGTTGTTTTAAACAGCAGGAAGTTTGAACCTGGAGTCTTAATACTTATTTAGTCCTTTCCCTATGAGGTAATCTGGAAGTAGATCAGAGAAGGGTCCAAAAATTTAAGCTGTCTGCCTCTGTTATTGGGCTTTCACTTGGCTTTGGGGTTTACGAGGGATGATGGCTAAAAATGTACATTGTCTTAAAATCTTACATTTATTCTTTGCAGCCTTTGGAAAAGAAGTTTGTGCGTGTTTCAGGGGAGGCAACAATTGGACATGTGGAGAAATTCCTCAGAAGAAAAATGGATCTGGACCCTACTTGTCAGGTATGCCACTTGTAGTGGCACTTACAAGTTCACTGTGATCAATGTTAACGCCTGCACTTCAGACAGAGCATTTCCATTGTTCATTAGAGTCTAGAAGTAATGTTAGGTTTTTTTAATGCAGTAAGGATTAAAAAATGAAACATTTGGAATGTTGTGATACGCGAGGAACAACTCTCCCAACTCATTTGCAACATGTTTAAATTTTCATTATAATACTTTATTATTTGTATAGAGTTTCTAAAGTGCCATGTAAGACTTCAGTAGATTAAATTCAAAACCAAAAGATACTGCTGTTTCAAAGATAAAACTGAGCATATAGACTGGACAGTGTGTGAGTGTGGGAGGATATGAAGGCGGAGACAGGTAGGAGTGGAATAACAGTAAAACTTAACTGAATGTTGAAGAAGCAAACAAGCGCTAAGAATGAATGATACTGTGGATGGATGTGTGGAAATGAAAGCAAATGTAGGCACGAGCCTCCGAATAATTCAAAGGAGCAGAATATGGTACAAAAGAATTTAACTTCGTATTTCTCAATCAGTTTGATAGGAATTGCATGTCAAAACCAGTTTTCAATTCTTCAATATATTTCAGTAACCTTTCAGTTGAGAAGGTGCAGGATTTCTGTAATGTGTAAACTATTCTTAAAGCTGCCAGTTATTGGTAAATCAAGCTGATACTGATGTGAATAGGCAAATGGTGGAAGTTAAGTGCTGGCTTTGGAGTTAAGGCTATGTTTTCATACAATAGTAACTGTCTGAGACAACACAGCCTAACTGTGTGCCTCAGTAATGAGTATTTGTTCATGCAGGTACCTTTTCAGTGGTGACAAAGCAAATCAGATACAAATTATTCAACATTCTGAAGAAGACATGTATTTTCATTTGCTGGTTTCCTCTCAGTGAGAGTCTCTGTAGCTTTCAGGCGGTGGTGACTTGATATTCTGAACAAATAAAAGTATCCTCAAAATGAGGCTAGAGAAACTTTTTGCATTGAGTTGTTTATTTGAGGGGAAGGAATTGTTTGTTTGGGTTTTCTTTAGTACATCAGAGTCTCAATTTTCAGGAACACTGAGCATCTGTAATGGAAACTGCAGTTACCCATCTTTCAAAATCAAGCTAGGCCCCTGTGTTGGATGTCTTTCAGATTTTGCAATCTTGAGATCATCTAATAGGCATAACTTCAGAATTTTTCCCCCATTAGTTAGTTTCTGCTTGGACTTCGCCAGACAGGATATGATCTACTGTTAGTGGGTAAATGTCACTGTGTCTCAAAAGCTGATGATTTCATAGACTTCCTTTCTCAAGATGTTGCTTGATTCTGACTGACCCAGTCACTTTTATCTCTGCTAGTATCAAGTTTGCCATTGTGGAGTAAGGCACAATCATTGGCTAGTTCTAATCTCTTGGTCTCTTCTGTGCAAGCCCTGCCTGTCTGGAGGAAATGTTAAATCGGCTTTCTTCTACAGTCAGATACTTTGGCTGCTTTTTCCCCCCTGCCCTTAACTGATCTGCTCCCATTTTTTTTCAGCGAGTATTTTTTTGGTCACTGGAAACCTGTAGTTGATTTTCATGCCACAAATCATGACTGATTTCTCTAAGATATTCAGGCTTATTTTTAAAAGATTAGGGAATTAGGGAAATGAAGCAGGATGTATTTTTCCTGTCCCAATTGATCATTTCTTTGTCATATGGGAACTTAAGATTAAAGGATTGTATGTACTGAGCTGTCACCTTCTCATTGTAGTATGCAGAACTGAAGCTGATAGTTTGTTGGTAAACATGCAGAAAGTGAAAGAGATGTCAGATATGTCATTGAAGATTAATAAGCCTAATGAATAATGTCTTACTCAAACTTCCCAGGATGGCTAATAAACCAGAAACTATAAGACAAAATTAGGGAGAACCTGAATATAAATTAGCACAGGCAGAAGAATTTAGGGAAATAGGTTGTAAACCATACGTGCAAAGAATATAAATGTAGAGGGTGCTTGGCTGCTTTTTTAGTTTGCTGTAGAAATTTGGAAGAGAGTTGAGGACTGCAGAGGTTCACTTCCTGTAGGCTTCCCCAAAGTATGTTAAAGAAGAAACAGATACTAACTTAGGACAACAAGCTTTTCTCTATAATATTACTTCTTTAGTCTTGATTTCTAACTCTCTCCAGTTCTTCATTACCTAAAATAATCAATTTTTATGTCAAATGTCATTAGTTTGGTGTGCTCAACTTGGGACTAGAGTCCAAGAACTAGATTCCCTTGGGAAGCTAGGAAATTTCTTTCAGAAACACATGTTTCAGTCACTGTTGAGCTAAAATGCACTGCATTCGCAGTATTTTTTCCCACATTTATCTACAGAAGACTTACTGCCACAGTGTTTAATTGTGCCTTACCTGGGACTTGAAAAGATTTGACTGTAAGGAGGAAACTCTCCTCAGTATATCCTCCTTTCTTTCCTCAGTATATCAATTGCATCCTTGGTTTCGTTGTTGAAACTTCCAGTAAGGACGCTAGGTGTGGTTATTTTGTGAATGCAGTCCGTTCCTGCTGAATATCAGCTTAGTTTGACAGTCTGCAAAAGTATTATTTGAGAATGTTTTACTTGTTCCCTGTCAGATCTGATTAAGTGACCAAGTGATAGAAAGTATGTTACCTATTCTCCTGAACTACTAACTGTACTTGGACTTTTTTGACTTAATTTGTTCATGTGGAATATTAGCTAATATTTGCCTTTCTTCATTGACCTGCACAAATGGGTTGGATTGAGGTTAATGAAAATGTGAAATAAGCCATCTGACTCGTGTGACAGTATATAAAAAAGTCTAAAAAGCAGTTTTGAAGCCACTGTCTTTGTTCCTTTTTCCTAGGCTGAGGACTCAAATTATTTTCAGACTTCTGTATTTGAGTTTGCAGATGGATTGTGATTCAAATTTCCTAGTTCGTCTGAAAGGTTAAGGCTTCATGTATTTTTGTCTACCACTTGAGCTAACAGACTGTAGTTTGCTCTTTCTGGTGCTTTGTTTTGATGTCTGTGCTTTGGGCAACGATTAATTTTCTGTATGTGTTTGTATTTATTAATTACAAGGTCTCTCTTGAATATTCTTGCTGGAATTTGTCGGGGGGTTGTGAAAATAATTTTTGAGCAACTGGAATTGCTAGTAATAGCTAAGTAGGTACCATTTAATTTGAGCTAAGTACAGGCTACGGTGTTTGGAATCCATTAGGTACTTGGCTTCGACATCTGATGCACATCTGTATAGTTTGTGTTCTGCTGAAGAGTGAGGAGAAAATAGGAAGTTTTCTTTAAAGTGTTATTTCCTTTGAGGTCATCCTGCAGCAGCATTGTACCTTCTTTCCATTCATCCTGTAAGGACGAGAGAGGCTGCTGAAAGACTTGCGGCTGGTCTGAATGCATTAACGTAGCTTATGGAATAGAAATGTTCCATAATCAGATGTGCGTTCCTGAAAGTGTGTGTAAACTGCAGCCTGAGGAAAGATTGGAAGAAAGTCTGTGCTCATACAGTGTAGTTGCTAATGCAATTTCTTTATGCCAGTCTTAGACCCTGGAATAGACGTATCTGGTACCTTTGAAAAGTAAATAGCAGCTAGAGGAAATGGAAAGCTTTGCCAGCTTTTTGAATAACTAGCCCAAATACTCACGTCAGTCTCTAAAACTTCGTGTTTTCCTTGTTCTTCCCTGGATAGTATGGGTTGGCATAGAAACTATTGATTGAGGTCTACTGCTTTCTGGGCCAAATTCCCGCTTGGGATGAATCTTATGTGGGATGTCCCTTACATGAAAGTTTTCCATTTTTATCTCTGTCTTCCTTGGTGAGTATTCATTTATAATTGTCTGTTATTGTGGCTTTTAGAGAAATAGCTCTAATAGCAAACATGCCACCTAAAGAAAACAAATGGCATAATGGAAAGGCTACTTTATTTTAACAAGAATTTTAACAGAAGCAACTGAGTATTCAGCAGCTATACCTTCATGTTTCCTTTCAGCAAAAGGTCAAACTATATTTGCTGCTGTCTCACTAGCTGTCAGTACTAGCTGGCTTCAATTTTACCAGTCAGTTGAAATTGTAGTAAATTCATAGCACTTGTGTTGCTGGTGCCTCTTTTGTAATGGAATATATTAATTCCTGTATGGCACAAGGATTCCTCTGAGACACATTTTGCAACTGATTTTCACACTGAACTGGGATTTTTTTCATTGTATGTTTTATTCTCTTGTCTTTATAGAATGAATCCTAGTGTAACAGTTTGCAGGCAGAAATTCAGGCTTCAGTGCTGGAATGAGGAGATTAGGCATTTGGTATTCAGAGCACTCTAACATGGTAAATGTGAAAAACTCTTCTCAATTTATTAGAAGACACTGGATCTTTAATGGCTACCATTTGAAATGAGCAGCAGGATCAACAGTGGGATATTTTCAAACAAGCATTCTGTTTCGAAAGTGTCAGCAGTTGTCACTGTTTGCATCCTATATTGGGCAAATAGATTAGATTTTCTATTCTGTACAATATATAAAATGTATATGTATATATGTTTTAGTGGTAGCAGGACTGAGTTTTCAGTGCCTTATGGTATAAAAGTTAGAAAAGTAAGCTTATAAAGCAGAAGTAATTACACTCATATATCACTGGAAAGCAAAGCAGACATGTCTGTCTTCCTGCAGTAATAACTGTAGAGGCTAGAATGCATGGGAAACAGCAGAAATAACTGTAACCAGCTTTCAAAAAGAAATATATTTCTTCCAAGTTCTGTGTTAAATACATCAAATGTTGATGTTAAATATATACATGTGTATATATTTGGATCAATATCTGATCAATATTTAATGTCACATCAGATTAATTTTTACTTGCTGATTTCCTCCTAGAAGCTAAAAGCAGAAGTAATACTAAGCAGTTTACATCTTCTGCACATTAAGATTCAACTGAACATGAACAGAGTATTCTACATCATTCTCATGCTATACAGATGGTGAAGTGAATTAGCCCTTTTTGAGCCTCTAAGGAATAGAATTCCCGTGTTCCTGATTCTCAGAACAACATGGTCTGTCAGCATGAGGCATAAATCTTCCTAAATCTTTTCATGAAGAACAAGAGAGAGATACTAGGTCAGCATGCAGAAGAGCATAAATCCCGGGGAATTGAATAG
Organism: Ciconia boyciana; assembly: GCF_034638445.1. Taxonomy (NCBI): domain Eukaryota; kingdom Metazoa; phylum Chordata; class Aves; order Ciconiiformes; family Ciconiidae; genus Ciconia; species Ciconia boyciana. The sequence continues at coordinate 52,629,677 of NC_132941.1, read as the reverse complement.
CTGAAGCACAGAGTGCATCCTATAGTGGAAAGTGACCATCTAGGAGAATACGTAATTATATTGCAGTATGCTCCTTGACTACTGCAGTGGCAGAGCTTAGACATTTTCCTTGCAGAAAGCTGTGGGACAGCTCATTGTCAATGCTCTTAACTTTAATTTTGAGGTTTTGTAATTGTAATTCACAGGTGAGAGCCCTCTCACTTCCATATCTAGGAATTGCTCATAAGGAAACTGTAACCAAGCTTCAGTTGAGAAACAGTGCTGTGTTAGCTGCTCTAATTTGGAATGTTAGAGACTGGGTTTACATTATGCACAGTAAATTCATAGTAACTTTATAAAGAAGCTTATTTTTCATAATAGCAAGGCAAGGAATTCAGAATACCTCATTATGATTTCTTTTTTTTCCCCCCAAATTACTGTTTTTGTGGGCAGTTACTTAACAAAAGTGCCTCCTCCGGAATTGCAGACATCATTGACATAGTTTAGCTGCAGTAGAGGACATTGCTTAGAATTGCTGAGTATGCCCTTCACCTGCATCACAGAAGTATTGATTGCATTTTGAAGGAGGACTGTGTGAAGTAATTGCTGACAGTGGCATACAGTGAGCTGTTCTATTAAAACACTTCTTCTAAACAGTCATATTAAGCAGACTTATTCACGTGTTTTCTCACTGAAAATAAGAATGAGGCTAGCAATGACTCATTTTCTGTCAGTGGCACAAACAACTTGCCCTCTTTTGCAACTGATAAATTACTCTGGATGTTTGCGGGATTGTTTTAATGCATGATCTAAATTCGCATTAAATTCATCACAGTTACTACTAAATAGCTTTTTTCAGCAGAGGCACCAAAACTGGGAGTGAAACAATAAATTGTCTTCTCTGTTCCAGATGTCCAGATGATCCTCTGAACCCTATGTCAGGGCGTGGGGTGGGAGGCATTAGGGCAGCGCAATAGTGCTATGCATGCTAAATACATTGGGACAACAAAGATGAAGATGGCTTTAGTGTGTAACATGATAGAATTGAACTCTTCTAATCAAATATAAAGGGCTTAGATACAGTTTTGCTAGTCCAAAGGTAGGTTGAACTTGACCATGTTTGTGTTCTTTCACAGGTAGACATAATATGTGGTGATCACCTGCTAGAACACTACCAGACACTGAGGGAAATTCGTCAAGCTATAGGGGAGAGTGCAGTACAGGTATGTGTGGCAGCTGGGGTTTTGTTCCAGGTTTTCTATTTTAAAATAGAAGTTGTCTGTCTTAAGCTATCAGGTAACACCAAGTTGTCTGAAGAAGTCACTTAGAAAATCTCTCCAACTTATGCAAAATGTTTTTTATATTGTAAATAGAGTTGAGAAGTATACCATGTGCTAAGAGTGTTCTTGATGGTTTGATGATGTTCTGGGTATGAGGTTTTTGTGGGTGATTTGGTTTTTTCCTAAAACCAAAGTTGCTCTCTTATCAGTGATAAATTATACCAACCTTTCTTTCAATTAACATTTCTTGTTTTCCTCCCTGGTGATTGCATCTCTGCAAGAAAACAAAAGACTGAAGCATCCCAAATATGGCTAGCCTTGTGACCGGGTCAGGGGAATAAACTTGCTCGTAAAAGCACAAAGCAAAGATACAGAGTAATTAATGCAATTAATATTGCTTGATGCATATTATACTGGTCCTGGTCACAGCATGAGTGTATAGCCAACTATTTCTTGTTGATAACTTACTGTCTTAAGTGCTGCTGGCTCTGCAAATAAGAAAGCATTTTTTTTATTTCCCTGGGAATCTTTTCAAGCATCTTTATAATGGGAAGGGTCACGCCATTTTAGAACTGCAGCAAAAACAATTAAGTAGTCTGCCCAGTGCATAGTAAGATATAGATGTAAAATCATGATGTATGGCAAACTGCATATTAATCTAAACTTGGAATTCTGAAAAGTTAATGTTTAATCTAATACAGTGGAAAGAAATAGGATTTAGATTAGTATTTTATTTGGAAAGCAATCTAAGCAGATGGCAGAAAGGCTAAAATAGTAGCAAATTCAGTTATCTCTACTTGTTTGTGCACAACCTTTTACATTTAAATTTCCTGCTGAGCCCTTTCATGCTACAAGAGGGCTTCTGTGTCAGGGACAAGAAGTGGAAAGCTGATTTCAAGGTATCTTGGACACTGCATCACCTGTACATGATTTGAGTAACTAGGAGGGATCCCACAGTCAGGGCAGTCATATGTGGCTCATGCTAGTGTTGGCAGACATTAAAAATCTTTGAGGCTTGTGGTGTGTACCTCAGTTTCTGCAGTCAAAGGGAATAAATGCCATACTTGATGTCTTACTGTTTATATAATAATATAAAGCAAAAATGAAAATGTAACCTAACCCACTTTGGGGAGCAGGAGATAGAAACCAGGAGGAAGCAGCACTGGTAACAAACTTGCTTCTAACATGATGAGTTCATTGTAAGTAAATGCAGCAATTAACACATAGTGTTGTAAGTGCCCTCTGCTAAAAGCTTCAGTAAATAGCAGGGGGATGATTTATTTCTCAGTCCAGGGGTATACTCAAATGTACGTGCTTCTAGACTTCATCTTAGCACAAAAGCTTTTAATGTATGAAAAATGCTGTTGGGGAAGCACTTTGAGGAAAACTGCATTGGTTTCATTTCTTGTCAGAAATGGATCTGCCTAGTTGAAGCTTAATGTCTTTCATTTCTCGTCAGAATTGGGTCTGCCTGATTGATGGTTAGTGGCTAAGTACCAGTCAGCAGCTCCACAAAGAGAACAGTTGTCCTGGGATACGTTCTCCAGTGATGTTTCAAGTCTCATTATTACAAAATCAGTATGCTAGTGATGAGTTCTCACAAGCCTGCTCTCTTGGGCAAACAAGCAGAAAAAGATCTTTGCTTTTTGTGAAGTCTTGTGCTTTTATAGTCACTTTTGCCAGGGAATTTGAAAGATCAGGTTCATCCTTAACTTGTCCTCATTTTGTTACAAAGCCTGTTAGGATGCCAGATAGTTACAGTAGGAATGTCCCAAATAAACCACAGTTTCTTCTTTTTTATATTGAAATTTGTGACATTTTCATGTTTTATAGTCTCACATTGTATTATTTTGCAGAAATCAAGAGGATGCATTTCTAGGATTAAAAAAAAAAAACTTGGAAAATGTTTTTAGATAATTATCCAGAAAAAAAAGATGAATTGGTCAAGTCTAAAAGTGGTAAGGGTTCTTTTCTTTTTCACCAAGACCTGAAATTCAATGAGGGGCATAATTGTCGTGGCCCAGTGAGACTACAACTACAGAGGAACATTTGATGGATTTTTCATTAAGCTCCAGGGGCATCTTGTGCCATCATAACCTTACAGCCTTTCCAAAGCAGTGTTGGAGCTTGGAATGCCCCTAACAGCTCTCACTAGGATGCTGAAACACTCTTCAAAACTGCTGTTGTCACTTACCAGTTTCTGAGGTTCATTGTAGCTGCTTCATGCTAAGAAAATAGCTTCAGTAGCTACTTATGCAGTATAAAGTCATTTAAAGGAATAAACATTGGGGGTTTTTTATTTAGATGAGTGCAGTCACTGTTAGAGGAGGAAAAATAACTGCTCTTCTGAATCACATTTTTCACTTGCAAGTTCGTTCATGTCAGCAGTTACTCCTTTTGCTGAGAAAAGTGATTTAAAAAATGCAGATAAGTTTCTCTGCCAAGGCATTTTAACATGCATTCTTTGACAGCATTTACATTGGAAGTTTCTTCCAATGCAATGCAGCATAACATATGTTGTGTGTGATTTATTTTTCTGGGCCATAATCACTGTAATTTTTTAGGGACTTTTACTCCTCCTGAATGGTTCTTAAATGCTCAGGATTGTTTTGTGAAGATTTTGGATGCTGGATTTTTTTTCCTATTGAGTAACTGTGTAGTGATGCCATAGAGCCTCAGTAAATTAAAGTCGCCTACAGGTGCAAGCTAGCAGGGTTTTAGCTGTTCTGAGTAACTGTGTGCCTTTCCAACAAGTGTGGGAAGATCAAGTGTGATCTGATGGTAAAAGAAATAGTCTTGATACTGGCCCTATAGTAATCTCCTTGGGTTGTTTTAATTGGACTAAATAGGCAACTAATTTTAGTAGCTGAATATAAACAATTAACATGTTTCTGAGTAGTTGATAGAAGGCTAAAAAAAAAATCAGGAATAAATCTTGTTTAATCTGTAGATCTCAAGATATTTTAACATTTCTGAAATTGGCTGGTTGGTTGAATCTTTCTAATTCACTGGAAATAGGATTTCTAACTGTGTTTAGGGCAAAAACATAAAAAATTGCTGCACAGAATTTATATAAAAAGAAGCAACTCTGCTGAATTTTTAAAAGAGTGTAAAACTTGTGGAATTTACTGCAAGGAGAGATCAAAGACAGTGACAGAAATTTTTAAAAGGCTCAATTTTGTTACCAGGCATTGAGATCTGCCTGTAATTAAGAGTTTGATCAAGTAGCTGTGGAAGGAAGCTTGTTATTAACTATATGGGAATATAATTTCTTCCCTGTATTACCTTCCTCCCCTCTGCTGCACAAATGCAACGCGATCCAAGCTGCTAGTTATTTTCACTTGTCTGAAACTGGCCTCCTCAGAGCTCCGCATCACTGACGGATATAATGAGCTCACACATGAGAGAAGCTAAAAAGAGTCGCTTCCGTCATGTCCCTGGCCCTTGGCACAGAGGCCTTGCAGATTATAATGCTCTCTTTGTAATTCTCACCTTTTTGTAACCCAATGCCATTGTATTTTTTTGGTCTCTCCTGAGCTGGGCAGTAAGAGCTGTGATCTAATTTAATTACTGTGACCCTCTAGCACACATCTGCTATGGAAGTGTTTTACTCTTTCCTGTGGGGATATTGAATTTGTAAAGTGGGGCACTTTGCTGCTCTTATAACATCAAAAGGTGTATATACTATGACGTTTCTGTCTGTCAGTTCTACTCCAAAGTTTATAGTTGGGTGTAACAGGTGGGATTCTTTCTATTTTTTTAGGTCAGGTTCACAAATGTGCGGCAAAGAACAGTGGAGAGTTTTGCTGTAAGGAAGGATCGTATTTTGTTTTGCTTTTCTTTTGGGCATGTCTGAGTTAGCCTGATTTGAGATTGTAATAAGCAGTGAGATCTCACTCTCTGTTTGGATTTCCTTTTAAGAACAGTATCTAGAGAAAGCAGCTGAAAATATATAGAAATGTATAATACTTTAAAAGTTAATAATTACAGAGTAAGCAGTGCCAGTGCTGGGTTAACTCTCAGCTTCTCTTTGTACAGAAAAAATTGCAGTGGGTTTGGCCTTTGGTTTAACAGGGGTATTTCCTCTGTAGATAGATAATTCCTTTAAATGTCCTACTGCCAAATGTACCATTTGAAAACTCATTCATCAAAGAATACATTGTAGCATTTTCTTCTTGTATAAATATTTCCTTCCTTTAAGAAATTCTGCTGTAGAGGAAAAACTGGTTTTGACCACAGTTCTCCAAAAAAGGAAGCTTAAATATGTCTTATTTTCTCTGTTGAAGTAGCTAACAGGCACATGGAGTAAGTATACCTTTGTGAAGGTATAAGTAACTTCATAGTAGCTGTTCTACCTAACGAGAAGTGAGGACAATCAGGATCCTATCTTCATATTGCAACGCAGTCATACCGCTTTATGCTAGGCACTGAGTTAAAGCTCCTGTCTCCTCCTGTATCCTTTTAGGAGTTAGCAATGGATTTCTGGTTGTTAAGAGGATGAGAAGATGAAGGAAAGTTAGTGAGCTTACACTAATAACACAGGAATAAAACAGGTTTTTTTCATTCCTGTCCATTGAAGTTAAGGTTGGTTGGCATCTACCCTACACTAGGCCCTCATTTGTCATCATAAGCATCCTTTAAATGAAAGTGAAGCTGCATGAGACTCACGGAGCACTTTTGCTGTTGTTCTGAAGCTGTTTGTATTGCCCGTAGCTGTAGAGTTAGGGAACATGCATATTTGCTGTAGCCTGAAAATAGTCTCTTCTATACATGTTTTAATGTGCTGCCCTTTTTTGCCAGTATGACCCTTCTGGTTGGTTTTGATGGTTCTTATAAAAGAATACTTTGATCCACTTTTCTCAGTGCCTGCATTTTAATCCCTTTTTTCAGATCTTCAGTCTTGATCTTATGACTGATATCACCATGTCCAGTGATGCAAAGCCTTTGGATTTGATTTCCCTTAGATTTGACTTGCGGATGCCAGAAGTTTGTAGATTCAAAAGCGACAGACCAAGTTTATAGAAGAAAAGTCATCAGAAGACACTTGATACAAATCTACTTTGACTTAGGGCTCAGGAACTTCCTTAGACAGGTTTTTGAAATTGGAAAATTATATAGGGAGGTAGCATACTTGCCCTTTTCATGTATTTTTATCTAGGCTTTCACCATGGGGCTAGGCAGCCCTTTGGTCTGCCTTGGTATGGCCATTCTTAGAACCTTACATTTTTAATTGTGGGGGTTTTTTTAATTGGTTCCTTTTTTTTGGTGCCCTCTTTTCCTGACTTAGAATATTAATCTCCTCTTTAAGTAAATTACAAAATCTGTAGCTAGAAGCAGAGTTTCAGGTCTTACTAAATGAGCATGTTGGCAAAATTGATCAAAGTATTGCTGTTGCTGATCTGTTCTCCTTCATTATGAATTTGTTTTCTTTCACCATTACATTTGAAAACTCCAGTAGCTCTTCCACTTTCTTCTTCCCTTGAAAATAACATACTGCACTTCCCCTCCCCCCCGAACAGTAGCTTTGTTTCCAGTGGCACCATTTAGCTGCCAGACAAAGTTAAAGAAACTAATGGTAGAAGAGAGAGTAAAATAATTATACACAGCAACAATTAGGGTGGCTTTCTGCTGAAAGAGCTTTATGGCACTAAGGGCAAAACAAGGCTATTTTTCTAATAAGAGGTCATCTTCCAGACAGAACTTAGAGGTGTTGATAGGCACTGTCTGAAAAGAATTCCCAAGGGAAGAAAAAGAGCATGTCATGGAGGTGTGGAAAAGCACATTCTGTCCTCTTGAGTCTTTTTGAGATCAATTTCTGATCTTCAATTTCCTCCAATGCAAAATGGCTCAGATTATTTTTAAGAGTAGTTGAGGCTACACTAACCAGTCAAAAGCATTTTTACATAGATAACAAATTATTGTTTTAAAAAAAATATATATAATTTCAAAACACTGTGTTTAGACTAATATAGTACTTTCTACTGTTATTGGATTGTAATACAGAACCTGTAAAGTGGTGACAGTCTTGTTACCTTTTTTTTGTAAATAACTTTTTAATTAAAGATTTTTTTTTTAATGTGCTGGTATACCCCCTTACACAGAACCGTGTAACTTCTCTGGAACATACGCTATCTCAGGTCCTGTATATTAATAGACAAAAACATCAGAAGCAAAATATGGTAAAGTTTTAACATGTCAGTTGTGATTAATGCAGTTCTCTCTGCAAAAGAAAACTTTTATTAAAGCCTGTCCATGTATAAATAGGTCTAATGCAACAAGTCAGATTCCCAGTGGATCAGTGGTGGAAGCGGACCAAGTGCTAGACCTTTCACCAGCTGTGTGTGAATTAAGTGACATAAGTAAGACTAATGAGTCAGGAAGTGTCCTGTTTCACAGGTGAAAGGTATTTTTTATTATGTGGAGCAGTCTCAGAAGAGGAGAAATATGACTTAATAAGCTAATACTTTTTTTTTTTTAATCCCTTGTATTCATTACTTAATAAATGTGTAGTAGTAGTCTGGGCTTTTCCAGTACAGCTTTTGGCAGCACCTTCTAGAACTACTTAATTGATTACTTTTTTTTTTCTGCCCCACAGTACCATGTGGAAAGCAGCATGAGTTGTAAATGAGAGCCTATTGTATCAAGATGAGAATTCCATTTTAACTTTAAAATAAAAGCAAAGTACCAGCTTTTTTTTTTAACACCCTTCTCCATCTCAAAGAGGAGAGGGGAATATAATTATTTGCCTTGATATTTCAAAACTTGTATTTGCCATACAAAAGTGATATGGTATAAAATGGTGAGTAAGATTGAAGCTGAGGTTCTGCCACATGGTGACTGGCATACCAGGCGGTGACAGAAATGCGTCATGGAGGAGGTGAAGTGGTATGATGATGCAGTTCCTTTCTCTTCTCTCTAGGATGGTTTACTTGTACTGCACTATGGCCTGGTAGTATCTCCGCTAACTGTAACTTAGATTGCTAGAATATTAGAAGGCAGAAGAATCAGAGTCATCAAGCTTCTTCACTGCTGTTCTTCACCAAAGAAGGCCATCGTATTTCCTGTGACAGGAAGCAAGTAAAAGGAACCACCACTAGCTGCTGTATGGTTGTAATTTAACGTCTGACTTTACCACTGTAAAAAATTACAGTTTCTGTAAGTACAGCTATAGATGTTGCTATGCTTTGTGTTACAAATTACTGTCTTCAAATTTCACTCAGCTCAGGGAATTTAAATGCTCAGAGTAGCTGCATTTTTTTACTTTCTAAACCCACAATATCTCATGGGCTGAACAGCCTTTTTTTCCTCTAAGCTATGCGGTATTGCTTACTTTCTAAGTGTCTAGCTAGAACTGTGCTCTCAGGGATGATCTTCAGTGGGCAGTATAATTTATTCTGGGGAGGAGACAGTCATTTGCCTAAAAAAAAAGTGTACTGTGATCATCTGTCTTCGGATGTGATTTGGGGAGAGGAAGGGAACTTTAGAAATGCAGACCAAAATGGGTAGAAAATGATGCATCATAAGCATTGTTTTTTGAGAAGTAGCATTAAATTTAGTTGTTTTTCTTGAAGAAAGACAATTTTGTTTGCACTGGAAATATATTTGCTGGTAGTTTGGCTTATACCAAATGGTGGATCATGCATCTCTAGTCTTAATAGAGATGAGCTAGCTGTAAGCTGGTTAAACTATGCATGAAAAAAAAAGTAGCACCTCTTTCTACCTGCTTGCTGTATGTAAAATAATCACTGTCAGCCTGATTCTGCTGTCATGTAAAATCTGTCAACTGACTTGACTGGCAGGAGCATAAATCCTTTCACTTTAGTACGTATCTTTCTAGCAGCAGTGAAAATGGTAGCTTTTTCCACTCTAACGTGTATTAGTGCATTGTAGTGGAGACCAGGGTTGAGTAATGTATTACTTGCCCGTTACTACCAGGTTCACAGAGGTCATTAGGTAACTTTAATTTTAACATATTAAAATACTAGGTTTTGTGACAACTGTAATACTTCGAATTCTGTTTGGTTTAAGATTTCCATGGTTTCTTGCGCAGCATTAAGGACCAGAGCTTTGTGTGTTATGGTCTTGCTGCATACTAGGTCATCAATGTGGGGATTCATGAAAGCTACTGTTGCGCACCAGGCTCCCTCCCTTCCCTATAGTCAGTGTAGGGAAAGGGAGGAGATTCCTTTGTAAGGCGGTTCAGAGCACCTAAGTTAGCTCAAATGCACTTGCTTGCTGTCAACATAAGAGGACTGCCATCCTTTGTCTAAAGAAAGCTTTCATGAATCCTTCCTCAGGTCTTCACAATAAATGTTCAGTTTTGTCTGTGAAGATGACACCATAAGAAAAAAGTCTTTTTTGAAGTAATTCTTGTGATGCTTCTAAAAAATGTAACAAAAACATTTCTAGCTACAAATTCCTATTTTACCTTTAAAGTTTGTACAAAAGTAGTGTTTAAAATGCAGCAGAAAATGAGATTATTTTGTAAACACTTTGTGAGTTGTGTTGATAAGAGATTATATATTGTAACAGTAAAATAAACTTTATTTTAGCCAATTTAAAATTGACCTCTCATATTTCCATACCATGCTCCCTATGTCAGCCTCAAAATTATAGCAGTTGATATTGAAACTCCTGGATGTGCTCTGGGGTTACTAGAATGACAAATTTCAATTAGGAGGTTGAATGGTGAAAGGTAGATTAATACCAGAATCTCTGCTGGAGCTAACTGTGGTATCATTAGCTGGAGTAACATGGAATTTCTGGGACTCTCATTTTAATGAGTATTTCAGTGAGAAAAAGCTCAGTAAAGATGTCAAGATGATTTTTCAACACAGACACAGGAAAAATAATCCTATGTAGTTACAGAATCTGTTTTTTCCTCAATATGTACATCTTTTTGTCAAAGCCACCTCTAGATTAGTTTCATTCATGTTTATGGCTGTTTTTATCAAGTCCCCTGTGAACCGGATCTTTCTCTGTCACTCTGATGGTCCTGGCTTTATACAAGGCAGCTGGCTCATGTACTTCATACTGCCACTTCCTGTTTCATTATCACTCAGGGGTTTGTTTTCTATGTATAGCTCTATGCTTAAAAAAAAGTTAGTAGTATAGTCACATTTTACATTGCAAATTCTCCCCTAATCCAGGCTTGAACTTCATGTCTACAGAAGGGCTTACTTGCAAAGTTTAACAGCTATATAGAAGCTGATAGTTAATTCAAATTAATGTCATTCTAGGATACTGCTGACTTGCATAGCCTCAAGATGACTATGCTGCCACTGGCTCTGATGTCAGTGTCAGTTTCTGGTTTCAAAAAAGGGCTTCTCTTTAAAGTGAGGTTTTCTGTAGGGTAAATCACATGCCAGCTCAAATGCAGAAGGCCAAGACTTCCTACTTCATTCTTTCAGTGGCTTAATGCGGAGAATTGAAGATCTGTTGCCTGTGATACTTCGGTATGAATGCTTAGTGACCTCTTATTTCCCATTTGTCTGCTTCTCTATTTCTTCGTCACCTGCGTTCAGAAAGCATATTCTTAGCTTAGTTTTCCTGGCTGAACATCCTGCTTGCTTTCATCTTAAAGCATACCCTGAAGGCACTGATGCTTTATTTGCTCTCCTGCAGTACCCCCTGGGCCTTGGCTTAGCACATTGGTGTGCCGCGGGGGTGACCTTTGGCTATTGTCAAGGCTGATCTGTGGGCTGTGCAGTTTGCTGCATAAACAGTCTGCTTGCTTTAAAATGTGCCAATCTTCTTTCAACTCTCATGCTGCTGTTTTATTTCTATTGGTCTCCTTTTAACCTTGGCTTTCCTCCAGTCACTTTTGGTCCTGATGACAGAAGAGCTTCTTAACAACAGGTCGTCTGTGGGATGGCATCTCTGCCCTCCTGGGAGATGAGCCCGGTTTGTGCTCTGGAAGTGAGGGAAGGTGTGCTTGGACTTGTTCATTATTTTACAGACACTATTATTGTTTTCTCACTTGATGAAATAATTCTGGTTTTATTTTCTGGTTACCTACTTAGCAATGTCATGCCTAACACAGATCCTAATTAAATACTACTTGTACTGCAGCATAATTCTGAGTTCTTTTACAGATCTTCTAATTCCCAGCAAGAGGAGATGGTGAGGCCTAGTGTCAGGAGTTCTTATAAATGTAGAATCAAGCTACAATCCAGTAATGAGCATTGAGTCATGTTGGTTACACTCTGCCTGTTTTCATTGTGTTTAATACAGATTTAGTGTAATAAGAAGGTAAGGTTCAAGAGGCTAGTGAAATGCGCAGCTGAGCTCCCTTTAAATGGAGGGGCACTGCAGTGGCAACGTATAGCTATAATTTATGTTCTGAACACCGCTATTGCACCCAGCCTGGGTCTGCAGCGCCGCTGGACTGTGGCACACATGAGCCTGGAGAACCCTTAACGCTTATTTCCGTAGATGTGAAACAACCAATGAGTTTTACTGAAAAATCATTCAAGCTTGTCTAATACTAGTCTGTGTTGCATTTCTTTTCAGGGAATCATCAGGCATTTATGTGCAATGATTTATGTTAATGCATGTTAACAGTCACTAACAAATTAAAATTACATCCCTAGCATTTCTGTTTTCACTTTTCTTCAGTGTGGAGTATCATTATTATGAAATTTGTGCTCCATACAAATGGGGGCGGGGGAGGATTCACTCCAGCGGTTGAGAGCCTATTAACAGAGGCATAGGAGTTTTTATGTATTACATCTCTTTCTTTTAAAGGGAGATGGTCAAGTTGTCCATGTGAATTTTCTAATATGCTGCATGCCCGATAGAATGCACCAGGTGCCAGCCGGAATGTTTAGGTACTTTAAAATATACTTGTTCTGCTGTGATAGATACTTGCTGAGAGATGGAAAGAATGTTGCAAATGGCGCAGTCTCATGACTTTTGCATTTTAATTGTTTTTTCTACCTCTTTTTTTTTTCTGTAACCCTGACTAGTTCAGCACAAAGAGAAGCAGCAAGGTGATCATATGTTGGATTTTACCCATGTCATCTTTAAGACACCCTTGCTGAATGAGCCAATGGATATTTACATTTGCTGAGGTTTCAGAAAGTTGCCATAGGTACAGGTTTAACCACTGAATGGGTCAAATTTTATTGTTTTTGAGAGATAAATGGTAATCCCATCTGAGGTGAAATGCAATATTGATTGGCTGCCCTGCAGCTGCAAAATTCTTGCTGGAGCTATATCACCATCTTTACTGGGTTTTGATTTAGTGTAACAACAATATATTTGTGTCAAAGAAGCAGTCACCTGCAAAAGAAATATTTCCCGAAGTGGAAAAGAGAGCTTATATTTTCTGATTGCTTGGTAAAATAGTCTATTTGGAAATGAAATCTTAAAATGTCTGTTTTCTTCCAAGGGAAATATTAACAGTAGAAAAGTGGGTGGTGGGGACTTGGCAAAGATTGAGAAAAATAGCGTGTTCCTGGGAGAGCGGCTTTGGAGCCCATTTCATGTGGTACTGGGAGGCAACCAGTCATTCCAAGATACCATGATGTGCTCAGAGCACGCTGCTTGCAGCAAGCTTTTCTGTAGCTTGTGGTGGCAGAAGCAGTTAAGTGATGAACCATTGTGTCCTTTCTTGCATATACCTGGGACTGAAAGGTAAGAACTCCCTGCGTGAGAAGCCCAACACCCTTCACGAGAGCTTGCAATCTCCTTTTCCTTCCTTATGAGACATGGGAAAATATCACCTGTTGGTGACAATAAAATAGCAGATTATTTATGTGCCACAACATACAGAACCGGAATGGTGGTGGTCTTCCTCTGCGTGAGTGGGTAAGCTGAACACAGGGGCACCTGCATTCTCTTCAGCTCTGTCGTTGACTTGCTGTATGACCTTGAACAGATTTCTTCACTTCTCAGCTCTGTCCATCTAGTGCAATTATTTCTGTGAAGTGCTGTGAATGGAAAACCCCATGCTACTGCTGGGTTTTTGAGGGCAGGCAATTAACGGACTACTATTGAGGTCCTCTTCATGAATGCAGGTATAAGAGGCCTGGTAACAATACCTGTTACCAAAGCAACCAAGTGTGTTTCTTTTGAAGCCTTTACTTTTACTTGTTTAAAATTTTGCCAAATGATAAACATCTGGGCTGAATTTGTTGTGTTGCAGGTTGTTCCACCTGCAAGCGGATTGATTTAGTTATCTATGGAGAAGTTCAACCAAAAGGAACGAAAAACTTGGTTTTAAGAAACAGAGGTGGTAAACAGGTTTTTTTTGTTTTTTTTTAAATGCTTGTTTCATTCTGGGGTGGGTTGGGGTTTTTTTTTGCTTTTACAACTTTGTGGGCTCATTTGCAATCAAAAGATAATTAAGTTTGCCTCTGTGTTGAGGCATTTGTAATTTTTGCCCTCTGAATGGGTTTTCTGGTGGCTAGTAAGGGAAGCTCAACTTTTTACTCAATTAATGTATTTCACCTATACCTGCTTGCATGAAACTTGGAGGAATTTGATATCTTTGAGACCTTCAGCTCTCTCAAATGTGGCTGAAGTTAAGCTGATGAGCATATTAAAAAAAAAAATATTGGGGAAGGGTCTGGGAGGTAAAAGGGGCATGATCCCATAATCCTTGCTTCCTTAAGAATGTAGCCTGAGAATATTTTGGCTTGCTGAAACATTTTGGCTTGCTTCAAGCATTGCCAGCCATTCTTATTCATACAGCTCTCAGGCCTCTGCTAGACTAGGAATTCACTGAGGAGGTGCCTTGTGTCTGAGGTTTGGGGGTTTTTTGCATTTCTATTGAAAATTTGCTTAGAATTAATGATGTTCTAAGCCTCAGTGCAAACTGTTTTTCAGTCTGACCTCAGCTTTTCCGAATGACATCTCCAAACAGCTTGTTCTTACAGACCACGCTCAGGCCTGGGCATGTACGCCATCCTGGAGAATGACCATGTGTGCGTCAGTGTGTTCACAAGGCTGCTCCGGGTGGAGGGAAGCCAGGAGCCTGTGTCTCCTGTGCTCTCTGGGATGCAGGCAGCCAGCAGCTGCCTCTCTACTCAAAGGCAAAGCGGCGGAGCTGGCCCTGCTGTGATAGGAACAGACTCTGGTGCCTCTTGTTTCAGAGCTGGTGCTTACGGCACCCCAAGAGCTTTGCTCCCATCTACGAGCAGCAAGTGGATGTGTGCCTGGGGCTCTGGAATTGCACTCTGAAATTTTCTAAGTATTTCCCTTCCATCTAAGCAGGTATGTCTGTATTTAGCATGATCACTGCTCCTTCTTTGTGTTACGGTGGACACAGCTGAGCTCCAGCAGGGCAGTCAGTTCCGGGCAGCAGTGTTCTTGGCAGTACATTCTGCTTTAACAAGGGTGTAATCATTTATCACAGAGTTGCAGGTTCCTCTCTGTTTTAGCTGGGTGAATTGCAGGGTTTTGGATGAAGACCCCTGCAGAGGCTGTACTGCCCTGCTGTAGGAGTGCATCCCCCCCATCTCCATAATTGCAGACCCCAGACTCTGCAGCCCTTCTGGCTCAGCTGGAATCTGCTGGGACAGAACAGGGTCAATGAGCATTCTCTCACCCCACCCCATGCAACACCCTGTTTGCATGTTATGCTGCATTTGCCAAGTGATCCTCATTCCCATATGCCTGTGAATACTTGCATGAATGAGCTTATGTTGCTCGTGCTATTTTGGTATAAACTTTTCTTTAAAGTGTCAGGTCCTGCTGATGCAGACATTTGATCGTTCAGGTGCATCTGTTCGGCTGCTGGCGTTAGGGCTCTGCGTGGGTCACTCAGTCAGGGAAGAAGCTCTTCTCCTTGAGGAGGTCTCTGTGCTAAGAGCTGGCAGGAAGAGAGCTGGATGGATCCAGCCAAAGGTGCTGTAAGAGACTTTGTTGTGAATTGCCTGTTGATTCCTTCTTGCTGAATGACAGGGTTCTTCCCCAGTCTGGAAAGAGAGATGTTTGCATTCCTGCCAAAGGAAAATGTTTGGGGTTTTTTTTCTTTGGCTGCTTTTTTTTGGCTTACTCTTTAATGAATTCCAGCATCTGGACAAGCGTCATTGGCAAAACTGTGTGCAGCGACTCTCTCTGTTTTTAAGGAGCTATACATCTCGGCACAGACCATTATTGCAGGAACCTCTGGTGGAGGTGAAGGACCCTTGGTTCCAGGATCACGTGGGAACAAGGCTCTTCCATCACTGGAGCAGCAGGAGCGTGACCCACGCCCGCCCCAGCCAGCATCCCAGGCTGCATAGACTGTCCCATCTCACCTACGTGGCAATGAAACAAGCAGAGCTGGGCAGCCCCAAAGCACAGCTGCATGGTGCATGGGCCAGGATCTCCATCCAGGAAAAAAACCAACCACCCAGCCCTGTGGTGGGAGCTTGCACCCCTGCATGGAGGCTGGAGTTCTCCCCAGCCTAAACGTGGCACCATGGAGAAATGGCTGCTGTCTGCTTCTTCCCGAGCTGATGGTGTAGTCTGTGTCTGCAGCTGCCTTTTATCTCAGAGGTCGAGGTTCTGCAGAGGTATAAATCTTTAAGCATCTGCAGTGTGACTCACTCCTTTCCTCTGGCAGCCTTGGTGTTTAACCCAGTAAGAAAGATGGGACCACAAAGGATGATTTATTGCCTTGTTCCAGCTTAGTGCTTCACTGGAGAAGCCTTCTGGTGCATATAAGCTGGCAGGTGAAAGGAGTCACCCTGCAGAAAAGATAACAATAGAAAAGGAGGCCTGGATGGAGATAGCTAGAGGTCAGTGTTGGTAACATGCTGAGCTGGGCTCATCCCTCTCTGCTGTCTTCATTCTCCTCCTAAAGATGAGGAGAGTGAGGGCATGGGTCTCCCTGAGGGTAAGAAGTGAGGGCACAAGCCTTCCTGGCCACATGTCACATGCATTCAGTGGGGAGCTCAGCTCTCTTGCCCGACAGTGGCAGCCACCTGGGGGGCCCACAGGAGTTGAGCAGATGGGGTTCAGCACACCTCAGCTGGGCGTTAGGCAGTCCCTTTTCTGATCCTGCAGCTGAAATGTGAGCACCGGGAAATGGCCAGAGCAAGCTGTCCCCAGTGTGCACAGGGACACCGGGGCCCTTAGCTGCCTTCTCCATGTGTGTCTGCAGGGTCACTGCTCTCCTGCTCCCAGGTGCATTTGGGCAAGTGCTGCTGGGAGACTGGGATGGGGGATGAATCTCCTGCAGAGGCTCCCTCATGAGACTAGACTTTCTGAGGTGGGACTTACCAAAGGGCCAATGGAGGCTAGCAGGATGGCGTTTGAAAGGGTTGGGTTTTCTGGGTTTCATGGTCAGCAGTTCTCCCTGCTCCCCCTGGTTCTGTGCTTGCAGAGGATGTCACTGGAGGAGCAGCTGTCCTCCATGGTCCCCACAGCACAGGCATTGCGGGCAGAGGCTGGACATGAGTAACTGGGAGCCTGCTGCAGAGCTGGGGGCAGCCCTGGTTGCCCAGTCGGGCTCTGTCCTTCAGGAAAGCAGCATGGCCCCTTCCTGCAAGGGCTCTCGCTCACCCTCAGTCCTGGGAGAGCATTTGAGGGCTTGGTCACTTGCTGCTATCAGGGTAATTAAAGCTTGGCAACTCAGACCCTGTAAGATCACAGGGATAAAGCCCAGCAGAGGGGCTGTCAAAACCATAATGTAATCTAAACTCAAGCTTGGTCCTTTCTAGTGTATCCTAAATGCCCAGGTCCTTCCCCTGCCTGCTGCCCTGCTCCCAGTTCTGGAGCTTAAGACCATGAGACAGCACCAAAATGCTGCAGAGCTCCTGAAATGCAGGAAATCTCTGGAGCCGGCCCTTGCAAAGAGCTAATTCTGGTCAGAAGCCAGTTTCCAAAAACAGCACCTCATCCTCCCCTCCATTCCTTTGTTGTCCTCCACGACTGCAGCCCCTCCTCACCAAAGTAAAATTCCCAGCTTCGTTGCTAGAATCCAGCCAGCTGAGCAAGCAGGAATCCCAACGGAGGCTTGTGCTGGGAATAAAGGACAGGTCAGGCTGCTTATACTCAAGGGACAGAAAGAAAGCAGCGCTGGAGGGTATTTGAGGTTCAGAATATATTACATTAGCTGCACAGTCACATCTGCCTTTTATTCCCCCTGTGGTTTGGGAGAAATGCTGTGTGTTTGCATTTATGAACTGACAGCTGAGCTGGGAGATATTTGGAGGTTGGTCCTTGCTTTATGTGCCAGTGCTCTGGATTTAACTCTGCAGGTGCTGCTCCCCTCACCCCAGCTCTGCCTGGGCAGCCCAAGTTGCTCCGCACAGTTTTGCTGGGGGCTGCTGGTGCTGGTGGGATGCGCTGCCCCAGCCATGCCCTGAGCCCCCTCCCCTGCCTCCCAAAGGTGCTCCTTGCTTCACCCACCTGCAGGGCTGCCCTCCCCGGGGCTGCATCACCCCATGGTGAGCGGCCTCGCCAGGGCATCGTCCCCGAGGTTATTGGTGTGGCAGGGTCAAGGGAAGCGGCTGTACTGCTCCTGCCCTGCAGCGCTGGTGGAGAAGCCTGTGACCATCACACTGTGTCCCTCGGGCTCTTGGGTAGATTGCCATGATGTGGCATGACAAGGCAGGAACGGGAAGGCAAAAGGACAGTGTGCTGCTGGCAGGGACACCCAGCAGGAAGCCTGCCCGTGCTCTTTCCCTGCCCTGCTGTCCTCCCATGTGCTCCTCTAAAGGCTCACCTCGGGCAGAGAGTGGGCATCATCCAGATATAAGCCAGTGCTGGTCACACCAGCTCTGCAGGCACCATTGATTGCTGGGTTTACTTGAGAAGTGGGTGCACCCTCACTTCTTCCATCTGCTATTGTGTAAATGGCTTTATCTTCACTTGTAAAGGCAAACAAAGAGGCTATTTTTAACCCCTGAGCATGCAGGTGGGGTGGAGGAGAAATGGCAGGCATCTTGGGACCAAGGTGTCAGGGGTGTGATGCAAATCAAAGCCTCAGATGCCATTTTCTGGGCAAATGAGGGTGCACTTGGCCATGGGAGACCTTGTTCCCTCGGCCAGCTGGCCATGAACTCTTACAAAGCAGGGTCATTGCGACAGGCACTGGCGGGTGAGACCCAGACATGCCCCACTGCCATCGGTGGGGCCAGCCTTGCCTTGCAGCCCCAGCAGCAGAGTTTGGCAGTGGCACCCCAACGCCAAGCTCTTTGCAGGGGACCAGAGGGACTGCTGGGGACGGAGCGGCTGAGGGCTAGACACCGAAGTGTGTTCCCGAGGTGAAGCAGCAGCAAAGAAGACAAAACAGCTTGGTTTGATCCACGTAACTATTTCTTTTTAATTATTGACTTGTGCCTTACAATAGAAGAGGAAAGAGTGCGAGCAAACAATTTGCTGGTTCCAGGAACTACTCTGGCACCACCGCGAGGGCAGTAAAGTCTCGTGATGATAACCTTGCCAGGGCACTGACACGCAACACACGCACATGCGGAGTCTCCGGCTCTTGCAAAAGCGATTGCTGGCAATTTTAAGGCATTGAAGGAAACCTACGGTTGTAAATCCTATGTCAAATTTGGCACATGTTGGAACAGTTAGAGCGGAGACGAGGATGCTTTGCGGGCTGGTGTTCAGGAGTCCTGCAGCTTCCCAGCACTGGCTGGGGCACGACGCTAATGTGAACACAGGGTTTTCGTGTGACAACTGTGCAGCTGAACAAGGGGCCCTGCAGACCCTGACATTTCGGAGCCAGTGACACCAGATGAGGTGCTGTGCCCCGCGGCATGGTGGTGCCTTCACCTCCAATACACCGGTTCCCTGCCCTACGGCTACTGCTAGCAAACCCCACGTGCCTGGCTGGACTAACGCTGCCGAAAACCAGAGTTGTCAGGACAAAAAAAGAAGAACATTCCTTATAGTTTAAAACATAAGTGGCTCATAGACCAGATGTCAGATGTGGTTACAGTCCAGTATGGCTATTTCTGTGCTTCTGGGATTAAAAGTGGACAGCTACGGCTTGAGGAGTGGGGAAGAGTTTAGCTATATGTGGATTTGGATAGTAGTTGAAGGTCTATAGCCTTGAAACTAGTTGTAGCAAACGTGTTGAGTTGATTCCCTCATCCTCCCTCCCCAGAGAGCTGCTTGAGCAGCGGTCCCAGCTGGCTCCCCCTCGCTGGCAGTGGGAGGAGGGAGGAAGGAATGGTGGGTGCTACGAGTCCACTGTGCCACCACAACAACGACCAACATGCATCTAGCTACCTGCCCGTGCCTCCGCCCCATTTAAAAGGGAGCAATGTGCCAAGCTCGGCCTCCACATGGCAGGACCCGCGAGGAAGCCGGCCCTGGGTCGGTGTCCCCAGGGGGTTACGTGTTTCTAAGGGGGGCTTCCCGTGAGTCCAGCATGGCTTCATGCCCGCAGGGGCAATTTAAAGGCCGAGTGGAGACTGTTCCCCCTCAAATGCAAAACGGATGGGGTCCTGACAGTTACATTTTTGCATTTGCAACGATTCCTTCATGCAGGTTTAATCTCCCTCTCTTCTTGGCAGAGGTTATGGTCCCCTCAATCATCTCAGCCCTGCTGGATGATATTTTAGAGATCACTTTAATAACCTCTCCTTGCTCCTCCTCCTTGAAGGACAGAGTAGCGGAACTAAAGCCTCTGGGCTGGAAGGAGTAAGTGGGATTGGGGAGGGTATTGAGCGCTGAAAGGCCGACGCTTCCCGTGCTGAAGAGGGTCTCCTCTCCCTCCAGCAGCTTCCTGCAAGGACATCGCAAGGAAAGAGGTTAGTCTGGGGACTTCTCATGCGAAACACCTGCAAAACCTGAGGGCGTGCTGTGACCTGCGAGCAAGTCCGAGTGCTCCAGGCCATCACCCCAGCCTGCAGTGGACACCGGCTCAGGTCACACTGCACCATGAAACTGGTTCAAAATTATATGCTTTGGTCAATCATTTTTGGAGCACTTGCAATATGGGGTACAGGAGACCAGCTCCTTCCTCTCCCTCCAGGAACCCCAGGAAAATCAAATCCTGAACCACAGGGACTCTACCTTTTGCATCTACTTCGACTTTCCAAGTTTCCAACCCTGAATGTCCCCATTAAAAACCACCGCTTCTGGGACGGCTGGGGGACGCAGCTCACAGCTGCTAGATCAAGGGATGACACGGAGCCATGGCTGCTCCCCGGGCAGGAGCACAGCAGGTCTGGGCAGGGGAGATGAGCAACACAATGGTGTTACTCCTTGAGTGTGTACCCAGATATTTTCTGGGCCCTTGAAAATACCCCAACCTGGCAGGGTTCGGGGTTCGGGTTGGGAGGCATCTGGGCGGAGCAGGGTCAGAGCAGCCTTACCTGTAGGCAGCTATCTCGATATCAAGTGCCATCTTGACGTTAAGCAGGTCTTGGTACTCCCTCAAGTGCCGAGCCATCTCGTTTCTGGTGTTTCGCAGGTCGTCCTCCAGCTGCCCGATGGTATCCTGCAAAGGCAAGGGTACTCAGGGACGTGTTTTGGAGTGGGGACCTCTCCTGTGGGTTTTCTGCTCTGCCCGTTGCGGAGACAGGGAAGCTGCAATGGGCAGTTGGTCCACGATGGCACATCCCACCAGGAGCTTGGGATCATGAAATCTCACGCTAATAGGCATGGAGAAGCTGGCAGAGCACCAGACATGGATTGCAAGCGTGTGTGGAGGCGGAAGGCTTTGAACATTGATGGATTTATATAGTTTCCCATCTGCAGCAGGGTCTATGAGATGGAGGGACAAACAGCATGCAGTGGTGGAGCGCCCACTCCTGTGAGGGACAAGCAGGCTGCTGCAGATGGAAGGGAAGTTTTGGGCTTAAACATCCTCAAAGCAGGGGCGGGTGCTCAGCAGGACAAGTGAGAGCATCCAGCACTGCAGCAGCCCACGGCTGGAGTGGCTGCCTGGAGAAGGGCTGCAGTCTGCATTTGGGGCCTTAGGAAGGGTTGGGATGTGCATCCAGAGTGGTGGAAGGAGACCTGGTGCTGCTGGGGCAGGAGGGAAGAGCTGGCTCCAGGAGGGGAAGGCTGACACCTTCACTGGAAAATGCCTCGGAGCCCCAGGCTGGGGGGCTCTGAAAGCAGGGATTTGGGGGCGTTACAGAGTTAGGACCCTGCCCTGCGAGAGCCAGGGTGCTCAGCTGGATGACAACATCCTTCTAGCATCCTTCCCATCAGCTTTGCCCTGCCATGGCTGCTACATCCAGTTCTACCTGTGATGTGGAGGAGCCCGAGGCCAGATCTCCTGCTAACAAAGGGGATTAATCTTTTTTTCTATTTTTTTTATCAGAAAACAAGCAGCCCTGGTTTTCTCCCACATGCACCCAGGTATCTAAGCAGCAGCCTGAAAGCAGTGAAACCCACTCCTATAGGGATCTTCCCAATCAGATGGTTTCCCACTGCCAGCCGCCCCACTGTGCCACCAGAGGATCGTGATTTGGAGCGGGAATGAGTAAGCAGTTTGCATTTAAGTGACAGTGCAACCCTGCCTGCAAAGCCCTGCAATGGCCACTGCCAACATCTGCTCTTCTGCACCCCCTCCCACAGCCAGGCCTTTGCAATTGCTTCCAGCTCCTCTGTTCCAGCGAACAAGCTTTGTTCTGCCATCTCATCCCCATCCTCTCCCTGGCCGCATCCCCATCTTGTCCCTGTCCTGATTCCCATCCTGTCCCCTCCTTTGTGTCCTGCATAACTTTCCTTGCGCACAGTGCAGAGACAGCCATGAGATGTGGAGCTGCCCAAGGAGCAGGGAGCTACGGCGAGCCTGACACAACAAGGCCAGTCTGAGCCGAGACCCTCAGAGAAGCAGTGCCAGCTCATCCTGAGCATGGTATGGGGCATCTCACAGTCAAGTTAGCTGGACATATCCTGCCTTGCCGGACATGTATGGGCCATCCTTGGGGTCTGTGCCTTGACCTGTGCTGCCCTGACCATCTCCTGCAGCAAAAGAGCTGCATGGAGCTGTGCCTCTGAGGTGGGACTGGGCAATGGGAAAGGGTTCAAGGAGACCATTGGGACATCAACTGAAAAGCTCCAGGACGTGCATGGATGCCACTGCAGTACAGATTAAAATCTCTGCTCCAATGCAGCCAGACTGCTGCTGCACTAAGCCATGAAAGGAGGGAGGGACTTGGGGTGACCTAACCCCGGGACAGCCCCACTCGCTGTTCTGACTCTCCGTGCCTACAGCCCCCTTCCCTCTGCCTGCAGCTCGCATGAACAAAACGCTCTTTAAAAATGGGTTATCCTCGTTACCCTGTCTGTACCTCTCTTCCACACCCCAGCTCTACCAGCTGGTTGAATAAAACTCCCTCCCCGCACCATTGCAAGCCTTTCCCCTAACGGAAAGCTCTCACATATTGCTTCAGATTTGACTGTATGGCCTACAAATATAAAGACACGTCCCTGCTTTAGCAGTCGATAGGAACTTTTTAAAACCTCAAACAATAATATTCTCTTTTAAGATAGACTTCCATCCTTTTCCATTGCTTGCAGCCAGGGAAATTATTTAGCTGCTACACATGTACATTGTCCAAAAGACTCCTAAGTATTACCACGCTTAAAGCAGATCCTGACCGTCATGTAGGAAAAAGCTGCTGTGCTGCCGCTAAAGCAATTTCAATTATGGTGCTGTTTAATCCAGTTGCATTATTTTTCTTTTTCCCAATTGATAGGCTGTTCCCGGAATCCCTCTTTTCACATGGCATCAAGACTATTTAAGAAGATTACTGTCTGTAATCCTTTCACCCACTACAGGAAATATTGTATATTGCCTATTTCCACAATATTTGTTGAAGAAGACCTCAACTATTCAGGAAGATTGCAAGCAGCTTGGGGCTACAGTCACAAATTCTGGAGAGTCTGGCAAAATTTGGCCTTGAAAATGACAAGGCATTACTTGGGTGTGAAATAAAAACGTCCTTCAGGTATGACATAAGGCAGTTGTTTCAGTATTTAGAAGGAAACGGCTTCATTTAGAAACCACAGATCATTTAATAGCCAAGTAATAGAACAATCTCAGGATTTATTTTATTATAAATCATGAACGTTTCCCTGTAGCAAGAAAATGTGGTAATACTGCGGTAATAGAAGGAGAGAGACAGAGCACTTAGTGTCCGCCCCACGTGAGTCCTTCCACCAACATAAGAGATGCTGGGATCTGGCTGCAAATTCAGCCTTAACGTTTGCAGAGCTCCGATTTCTGCAGCGTAGGTGCCAAGAGGCAGGCCACAGGGCAAGGGGCCAAGCCTAGGCTGGCGGCTTCGAGGAATCACCCACAATGATGGGGAACATGTGGGCAGTTCTGGAGCTGACCCTGAAGGGACAGGGCAGGGATGGGGCAATGTCCCAAACAGCGCTGCCTTGTGCAAGGAGACCTTTTTCCCCTGCAGAAAGTGGGTGCGGGAGGGAGTGTCCTGGCCCTGCCTGTCGCCCCAAAACCTGCCCTCTGGGGTTCTGCCTATGGATAAAGGGTGAAAACAGCAGGCAGTGCCCCGGTGGGGCAGGACCTGCTGTGCAGGGCAGAGAGGCCCTATGCCAGGGGGGAGGAAAGCTGCAGGGATGCCTGGCGCTGCGCAGGGCTGCGGGGGCACTGCCCCTGCATGGGTGGGCACTGCACAAGGCAGAGGGGGTTGGTGCTGCAGTGCTGGTGGCTGGAGGGGGGTGTTGCATGCAGTGCAGCACAGCACGGGACAGCGGGGGCGCCGGGTGCTGCACGGTGCGGGGGGGCACCGCATTGAGCCGGGCTGTCCAGCGCTGCACGATACCGCGGGAGGGGCTGCTGCAGAGGACGGAGCTGCGCTGCAGGATTTTGCATGCAGTGGAGATGCTCAGCGCCGCACAGGACCAGGGGAGGGGGAGTGCTGGGTCGGAGGTGCCGGGGCTGCATGGCGGGGAGGTGCTCGGTGCTGCACAGCGCCGGGGGGATCGCGTGGGATACGGATGCCCGGCGATGCTACACAGGACTGGGGGAGCTCGCTGGGATGGGAGGTGCCGAGTGCTGGGGCAGGCTGCACGAGAGGAGGAGGATGCTCGGCGCCGCACCGTATCGGGCGCCGGGGCGGAGCTGCCCGGCGCTGCCCGGTGCCGGGGACCCTGCGCGGGGAGGGCTCGGTGACGGTTCCCGGCGCCGCCCGGCTCACCTGCAGGCCGGCGGCCTCGGCGCTGTGCCGCTCCTCCAGCTCCTGCAGCTGCCTCTCCAGGGACTGGTGGGCGCCGCGCAGGCTCTCCATCTCCGCGAGGCGGGCCTGCAGCTGGCGGCGGCACTCGCCGGCCTCCCGGCGGCTGGCGCGGACGGCCTCCTGGCTGCGGGCCGCCCGCTCGTGGAGGCGGGCGCAGCGGGCGCGGTACCAGTCCTCGGCCGCCTGCAGGTTGCGGGCCGCCAGCGCCTCGTACTGGGCGCGCAGCTCCCGCAGCGCCGCCGCCAGGTCGGGCCGCCCCGCCGGGGCCGGGGCCGGGGCAGGGGCCGGGGCCGGGGCCGGGGGCGCGGCGGCGCGGAGCGCGGCGCCCAGCTGGGCCAGCTGCTCGGCGTGGGCGCTGCGCAGCGCCGCCAGCTCCTCCCGCAGCGCCGCCGCCCGCCGCTCCAGGTCGGCGCGGGCGCGGGCGGCCCCCTCGGCCGCCTGCTGCCGGGAGCGCAGCGCCTGCTCCGCCTCGGCGCGGCCCCGCGCCTCCTCCTCGCAGCGCGCCCGCAGCCGCTGCGTCTCCTCGGCCAGGCGCGCCCGCTCCAGCGCCGCCTGCGCCCGCTCCCCGTGCGCCTCCTCCAGGCGGGCGCGCAGGGCGCGCAGCTCCCCGCCCAGCAGCTGGCCCAGCCGGCGCGGCTCGGCCGACCGCTGCCGCAGCGCCGCCAGCTCCGCCGCCAGCGCCCGGTTCCGCTCCTCCAGCGCCCGCACCCGCTCGATGTAGCCGGCGAAGCGCTCGTTGAGGCCCTGCAGCTGCTCCTTCTCGCTGGCCCGCGCCCGCCGCGGCTCGGCGCTGCGCTCCCGCCCCGGCCCCGGCTCCGCGCCCGGGCGCGCCCGCCGGCCCGCCGCCCCCTCGGGGCGCCGCGGCGCCTCCGCGAAGAGGTGGCGGTAGGAGGCGGCCAGCGCCGCCGGCTCCGCGCCGTAGCTCATGGCGGCGGAGCAGGACCGGCGAAGGCGGCGGCGGCGGCGCTTATGTACGGCGGGGCGGGGCGCGGCGCGGTGCGGTGCGGAGCGGGGCGGGGCGCTCCGGCGGGGAGGGGGCGCGGAGCGGAGCGGAGCGGTGCGGAGCGCGATGCGGTGCGGAGCGCGGTGCGGAGCGGTGCGGAGCGCGGTGCCTCCCCGGGCCGCCGCGGTAGGAGGCGGCGGGAGCTGTCCGTGCGCCGCGGTGCTGAAGGGCTGTGGCGGCGGGCCGGGCACGGGGCGGGACAGATGGATGTATGTGTGTAAGGATGGACGGACAGGCGCACAGGGACACAGAAAGAGCGCGCAAACATACACGGGGAGATGGTCAAGGTCACACACACACAAAGAAACAGACGGACGCACAGGCACGCGAAAAGGGACGAGCACATTCGCGGTAAGGTGCACACATACACATGCTCAGAGCCAGACAGACGAAGGGACGAGCAGACGTGCAGAGAGACACACGCAGATGCACATGCAGATGCACAGGCAAGGAGAGGCAGAAACAGAAGGAAGCAGGTGGAAATGGGCAGGTGGAAAGACAGAGTCAGGCAGGCACACAGAGAGACAAAGAGGCAGGCAGACACACAGACACACACACACACACAGACACACACAGACACAGACACACACACCCCACTGCTGCTGGGGTATCCCCAGCCGTCCCCGCTGATGCTCAAGGGAACCTGTGCTGTGTGCCTGTGCCTGGGGTGAAGGTGTCCCACGGGGTTGGTCCCAGCCCCTCTCCTCTGGTGGGGACCAGGGTGCCTACGGCAGCATGGGGTCTCCACAGGATGGGGCAGCAGGCGGTTGGAGTGCAGGGGGGGTGCAGAGGTGGGGACGTGCCTGGAGGAGGGGGTGCCCAGGACAGAGACTCATCGTCGGTCCAGCCATACCACAGGGGACACATGGGGAAGGATTTTGCCTCCAGGTTGTTTGCCAGGAACTGAAAGAACCACTTCAGTTTCTCTCCTGTCCACACAAGCGGGCTGGGCCTTCCCACTGGCAGGGGTTTGCTGGGAGTACTCAGGGCTGCAGAGCTGACAGGGAGGGGACACAGACACCCCACCTCCAGGCCAAGCACCATGCCCAGGAACATGGCATCCCATGACAGGACCTGCCAAGAGACCAGTGGGAAGCGACTGGTCTCTGGGAACAGCAGCACAAACTGTGGCTGTGAAATGGAAAAACAGCTTAAAATAACTGTGATCCAGGTGTGAGGAACATGGTGAAATGTGCAACCAGATCCTGCCTCCTGCTGTACATCTCTGTGCCACTGAGCTCTGCACTGATGCCCAGTTCCTCTGCTCCACTTGTCCCTGCTTCTCCTCACAGGTGACCAGGGGACAGCATGAGGGAGGTCCAGCAGATGAGCGGGGAGGATGAGCAAGCCAGGGCTGGCACTGGAGAGAGATGTGAATTCCAAAAGACCTGTCACTGTTTCAAAGGGACCAGCCAAATGGGGAGAGGTGGTGCTGGGATTCACATCTCCTTGGGATCAGAAGTTAATGATAACACTGGCTCCAGAGGAGGCCCTTCAAGCATGGCAGCAACCCTGGCTGGAGGGCACAGGAGCCCACGTCCCTGCAGCCATGCTTAGAAGGGCACTGCCTGGGGCAGAAACCCCATGGGGAAAACATCCCTTTCACTTGGGAGTGAGGTGAGCCCAGCCCAAGGTGGAGCACTGCCCCACTGCCGGAGCAGGCTGGTCCTAGGCCTGCAGTCAGAGATTGGCGATGGATCAACACACATGTATATACCCCACCTTAGTCCTGTCCGTCTGTCCCATAGAGCATAGGAGGAACGAGGAGTGTCTGTCAGTGGAGACAAAGGAAAGAGACAGGAGCTATGCACACACTTGGGCGAGAGACCTGGCTTGTGCCCTGTTTTTCCAGGACTCAGATCTGCTCCCAGGTAGTTTTCTTGGAAGGATTCAGTTTCCCTGAAGCCCATTTTAGGTCAGTGGCTGCGAGGCTACAGCACTTGGATTGTCGGTGGCAGAGCAGGCCAGGCAGACAGCCTCAGCCCACGCTGGGGTCTGCCAGCCATCCTGGCCCTGGAGCGTGACACCTGGCCCAGGCTGCCTGCTCACACTGCTGATGCAGAAATCCTCTCCTTGGTCTGGGTTTTCTTTAGGTCTTTCACATACTCCTCACACGCAAGTGCATTTTACCACTTCCTCAACATCCATTGCTTTGCACTACAATATCCTAAGTCAGGTTTCTGCTACTGGCAATAACTGATCAAGTAACTGCGAAGTTACCAGCTCTGCTTAGTTG
Organism: Ciconia boyciana; assembly: GCF_034638445.1. NCBI lineage: Eukaryota > Metazoa > Chordata > Aves > Ciconiiformes > Ciconiidae > Ciconia > Ciconia boyciana. Next base: position 52,602,065 of record NC_132941.1, on the reverse strand, counting down.
TGTGTGTGGCACCATTTTGATGACTTTGCTCTGATGCTTATTACTGATGGTGAAGGCTGTTGTGGTTCTCTTTTTTCTTGGAAAAGTGGAGTGCAGCCTATCCTGGCCTCCCGACTTGTGCTGTTTTAGCACTGCCATACATATGTAGTCTAACAGCGGAGTTAGGAGTGTCACAGTCTCCTCCAGCAGAAGAAATGCAAGGGTCTCTGCAGGGACTGCTGATGTCCATGGGATTGAATCCCTTTGCTTCCTAATGGGTTGAGGTGTTCTGGAGTCTTTCTACACAGAGGGAAGGAGACTGCATGAAACAGGTGGGACCTGAGCCCGTTGCTGGTGTGACTGCTGGGACCTTGTAGCTGAATGAGCACAAGGAGTTGGAGTCAATAAATGATAGTAAGCGCTGCTGTCCTGCAGAACAAGGATGTGGCTCCAGCTCGCTGGAGGGCTGCTTCTTTCAGAGGAGCAAAGGGTGGCCGAGACCTTGGGATTCAAATCAGCATGAGCTGCCAGTTCTGGGGGCGCTCCTGTCTTCCAGGCAGCTGCAGCAGGACCCCCATCCCAGGTGGTTGGCACCCAAATGCAATTCCCTTGTGAGCCCCTTGAACCCCTGACCAGCTGTCGGGGGCTGACTTGGCCAACAAACCCGTACAGCCCTCCCAGTGAGAGGGAGAGCTGCAGTGTGGCCACATCCTGGAGAAGGAGCCATGTCCTGGCAGACTGGAAGGAAGTCCTTGAAAGACCCAGACCCAAATCCCCAAAATTCCCCAAATTCTATTACTTCTATTCTATTCTATTCTATTCTATTCTATCCTATCCTATCCTAAGGTTGGAGGCTGGAGACAAGCTGAACACCAGCGTGTCAGACCTAAAATGAGATGGCAAGCTGGAAGTGGGCACAAACTGAAACCAGGGCAGTGCCTGGGCTGCTTTCAGCCTCAGGAAACCTTGATGCCACAGTAACACATGGATCTCTATTGGGGACACACAAGTGGCCACAGGGGGGTCTTTATCAGGCCAGAAAACAGGCAGAAAAACAAAGAAAAACAGTCCCCTATCTAAGAATTGCACTACTGAAACCTAGTTGCCCAGGACCTTTCCACACCTCCCAGTTGCTTCAAAAATCAGTGCCTGTGAGATAGCAGGAGGAGTCCTTAAAACTCTGTGATCCTCTTCGCACAGCAGCCGCCTGCTGATGGGGCTCGTTAAACAATTTATCTCCCGAGCTGCAATCTGCCTGGGCTTGTGATTCAGAGGAAAAAGCCATCCTCTGAGCTGTGCACACACAGCAATGGGACACACACCTTCCAGCCAGTTTCCAGCACAGTCCATTAAACTAATGCTCTGGGTAGGTGTTTCGCCACCCGGCTTCACTGCAGTGGCCGCGTGAGAGGGAAATGCGTCCTGGCGGTGGGAAAAAGGCAGATCCAAGTGTCTCCTGTGAGGCTGCGGCCAGATCTCCCACAGCACAGACGGGCTGACCCCTGTGGGTAAGGGCAACAAAATCAGGGAGAAAACCTATGTAAGTGACAAACATGTTTATAAGAAAGAAGGATGTATTTGCTGAATTGCACACATGCAAAAACACTAATAAAAATAGGAAAACGGCTGTACTGGGTCCCTCTAACTCAGGAGTTTGTTTCTGACTGTGGCAGATTTATGCTTCCCTGGTATAACTTCTCTGGTTCTGGCTGTCTGTGGCTCTGGGGCTCCCTGGGCAGCAGTCACATCCCTGTGTTTGCTGGCCCTTATCTAATCAGTGCAAGTTCACGTCCTGGATGCCACCGTGCTCTGTAATCCACAGTTTGATAATGCGCTGTATGAAAAAACATCATCTTTGTTTGTGCTTCAGAGTCGCTGCCAGCTAATTTCATTCCATGCCCCTGGCTTGAGGGACACAGTGGAAGAGCTGGGACGCAGTTCCTTCCCATCCACCTCCCTGTGCAGGATTTTCCAGACCTCTGTCTTACCCCCCTCAGTCTCTTTCCTAGGCTGAAGGATTTCTGTCTATTTAATCTTCCTTCATAGAAAAGCCATTTCGCACTTTTAGTCATCCCTGTTGGCCTCAGTGCATCTTCTGGGGTTATCTGTTGGAAAGATGCACAGATACACAGACATACAGACAGACGCACACTCCAGGATGGGCCCTGCCATGGGGATGCATGGAAATGAGCTCCCAAATACAGGTAGATGCATCTCCAAGTGAAACCCCTCGCTTGGGTGCCCAGCGCAGGTGCCGTGAGATGTCCCAGGGCATTGGGAGATGCAGGCTGAGCTTCCCAGGTGGGTAACGCCGCCCCGCCGTGGGCTCTGCACCAAAAACGGGCTTTGCTTTAACCAGAATTAACAGCACGTGTTGAAGGCTGGTGCCGTTGGGTGCTTCCCCTTGGCAAGGCGATGGAGCAAGGCTCGCAGAGCCCAGACAGCCACAATGGGCCAAGTGTGCCCGAGTCGGCAAAACCCTGCCCAGCGGTGTGTCCCTGCGCTGTGGAGGGTGGTGGCAGCGCCTTATCGCCCGGAGCAGAGCAGAGGGCGATAGGGAAAGCTGAGGGAAGCGTCCTTGGGGAGATAAAGGAAGCACTGCAGCGGCGGGGCTGGAAAAGCCGCTGCCAGAGGAGGGGAGGCATTCCCAGCCTCCAGCCACCACCCGAGGCGTGGGAATGGAGACCGGACATGGGTGCCAGTGGTTTGGCAGAGCCACGTGGGCCTGGGGTGAGCTGGGGCAGGTGGACAGCTGCTGTCACCCTTGTCGCTGACAGGGACCACCTCGAGGTGGCCAGGACCCCGCTGGGGCTGTGGCCTTTTCCAGGCCTCCGGGGTCAGGAAAAACAGGCAGAAGAAGGGAGGCTTGTTTTGCCGGGCAGGTTTTTTTTGCCCAGCACTTTTTGGGGCATTGCCGGCCCAGTGTGGTACAACTGGGAATGGATATTTTTGGATATTGTTTGCTCTGCATAACCATCCCCTGAGCCTTTCCAGCCTGGACCACCATGCCAGCAGGTGTGACGGGTGCAGGCCCATGCTCGGTGGTGGCAGCAGACCTTTGCTCGGGATGGGCAGGCAGGACCCCCTCCTCCTGCTGCCACGGCCAGTGTCCCCCAAGCCCCCAGGCCATCACCCTCCGTGCCACCTGCAGCCGCTCCCCGGGACCTCCTCGCCACCCTTGCCACAGTGGATGGGGTGCACCCCGGTTCCCCTCGCCCCAGCCCGCGCTGCAAACGCACTCCCCAAAAATCAATAATGAATTGCGTTATTTTAACCAAAGCTCTGGCTCCTTCAGCCAGCATGGTGTGCGCCGGCACTGAGGCCAGGAGTGCGGGGCCGGGGGGGTGCCGGGCCAGGGGAGGTGCAGGGCCGGGGGCGCAGCCCCAGAGATCTTGGCCGGAGCGATGCAAGGCCCTGGGGGGGCTGTTGGGGGGCGAGGGGGAGGGTCTGTGCGGCTGTTCCGCGGGTTGGCACATTGCCGCCGCTCCCTGCCGCCGCTGCTCTGCGGCTGAGCGCCGGGCTCGCACACTCTCCCCGGTCCCTGCCGCCGGGAGGGGCGGGGCGCGGGGCGCGCCTGCGCAATGCAGCCGCCTGGGCGCTGCGGCAGTTGTGCGGGGTAGTTCTTCCGAGCGCGGCAGGAGGTGAGAGCGGCCCGGGCGCGCGGGGGCAGTGCGCGCGCGTGCGCGCGCCGGGCGCGTGGCGGGGAGCGTTGGGGGGAACGGGCGGTGGCGGGGGAGCGCCCCCTCCTCGCTCCCCTCAGGCGCCCACCCCGGGAAGAGGGGGGGTCCGCCGTCGCGGCCGGGGCTGAGGAGGGGAGGGGCAGTGAGTGGAGCCCGGTTGCCTGCCGGCGGCACTTCCCCTTCTGCCGGTGAGGCGATCCCCTCAGAGGCAGCGCCCACCGGCTCCGCCGCTTCCCCGGGGCTCGGCTGGCCCCCTCCCCTACCCGGCCGCTGTGCCCCGGGAGCCCCTCTTGCCTTCCCTTCCCATCCCGTCCCGTCCCAAGCAGGGCGGCCCCCAGGTTACCTCGGCCCATCCCGTACGGGCCCCTTCTGCCGTCCCCGGCGGGGCGAACCCCCGATCCCTTCTCCTCCCCGCCGCGCCCCCAGGCAGGGCCCCGAGCTGACCCGCCCCGCAGCTGCCCCCTCCCTGGGGCAGGGTGGCTCTGCGCCTGCCGCCCCGGCGCGGGAGCGCTCTCTCCCATCTGCCGTCCGAGGGGCAGCGTGAGGAGAAGGAGCCCTGGGGAAGGTCTTTCTGAGGTTCGGGGCCAGCGCCCGGTGTGTTGGTTTCCGCCTTCCGTCCCACGTGGACCGGAGGGGTCCCGGCGGCACCTTCCAGCTCGCAGCTCCCCCCCGGGGTAGCCGCCACCCCGGCTGGGGAGGTCGGTAGTGGCGATCCTCTTCGCTGAGGGAAGCCTGAAGCCGGCGCTGGGCAGAACGGTTCCCGGACAGCCTTGCGTCAGGGCGAGGGTTCATTGTCACTGCTCTGTTTCGTTTGAGTTGCTCTTGGCAGTCCCGCTGTATCAGGCTTGAGCTGATAACCTAAAGACAGGAGCGAAGCACCGAATAAATAAATAAAAAAAGAACGCAAAACTGCTTTGCTCGTATTTTGCTTATGCTTTTTTTTTAACCCTTCCTTTTGTGCCAAAAATAATGTTGCAAAATATACAGCGGAAATGAACCTACATTGGTTTCTGATAGACGAGATGACTTAATAGGGCAGTACTGTTTCTTGTAGCTCAGGCAGTTTTAAAAATTCCTGGAACCACTGAGATTATGAAACCCTCAAGTTTATTCCCTTGCTAGTGTTTCTAAAGGCTGCCAAGCTGGATACTAAGGATCCTCTCTGACGTGGTGTTGAGAACATTCCTTCCAAGGCATAATCACTTATGTTTTAAAAGATTTTTTTTTTTAGCTCTGGAAGATTTACCATTTGAACCTCAAAGATTGCAAAATGCTTTCTAAGTAGTCACTTAGAAATGTCCCCATCTTACCTATCCAAGTGGTCTCCTGTATCAGTTTAGAGTAACATCTTGCCACCAACTGAAATATATTGTATTGATCCATATACCTCTTTGTCACTAGTGAATAAATCGAAAACCTGAAGATATTCTGGTCCTTTCAGGTGCTATGTGGTTTTATTGAAAACCAGAAACAAAACTCAAAACTATGTTTTGATCTTCAGTTTACGTGCTGAATTTGTAGTTCTGGCAGTGAGGAAAAACCCTGGTGTTTTACTTGCAAACTGATCAGCTTAGCTCTGGAAGTCTGTCACAGTCCTTGTCAGCCTGTGTCAACCTAAACATATTTTAGAGTAGAGCTGCTATTTAAAATAATCTATTGCCATTAGCCCAGAGTCCCAAAGACCATTCAGGAACTTGCTGGTTTGATTAACAGCAGTTGGAGTTTGTTCAAGCATAGACGTAGTTTCATTATATAGTACAATACAACCTTTACTCTGTATAGCGTCATTCAAACAAATTGTATGGCAAAACGCACCACCGAATTACATTTAAAATGCTCCATTGAATTAAGTACAATTGCAGAGATAAATGGGGAGAAAAATTGTAAGAATGGGAGAAATGTTTTCAGCTGAGGTTTGAAATTAACAGTCTGTTAGTATATTTGCATCGGTAGCATTAGTGTTATACGCTGTTTCTAGGATATACGCTAGCAAAAATCAGATGCAAGCTGAAATTTTCCTAGGCAAATTTCCAGTTGGTAGGCAATTAATAATAATAATAATAATAATAATAATAATAATAATATCTGCCTTGAATTGTAACTCCTTGTCATGTTTGATTCCTAGTATAGCTTGAATTGAAAGTTAATAGACCCTTCCTAAAATCACTAGAAATATTTATCCTAGACTTTTTTTTAACTTCCAGGAGAATGTTTGTTTTTGAAAAAACAGAAACCTTAGTGTGGTGTTTATACTGGTAAACATTGCAGTATTGTACTCTTTGGGGAAACATTGAAAGGAGTGTTTTATTTCCTTTAAAAATATACAAGTATATTATTTTTGCGTCTAAAGTAAAACGGAAGCAAGCTATTAAAATACAATGTTTAACTGATGCTTATTGAAAAAGCAGATTGGTTTATTTGCTCACATCATACCTGTTATTTGCAGTTCAGCTTAATAAAATAATGCTTCAGTTAAAAACTGATAGATGGGTGGTTAGCTTGCAGTGTGAGCTGTTATCTGGGGATGGCCCCGGGTGGGCTGCAGAGTAGGTTTGCAGTGCTTCAGGAGAAACTGAGATGATCTGCAACCTTTGAATCCTACAGCAATTAGAGATACTGACTCGCAAGGAGGTGCAGGAAGAAGTGCTGACTGCAGCTCTGCCCTGAAAATCTGGGCAAGAGACAAAAGCGGGGTCATGCAGTCGCAGTCAGTGAACCCATGGTTTTGTAGGAATTTGAAATTAGGGAGTGCTGTGGGATCTGGATGGTTCAGTACCATGCAACCTGCCGTTGCTTGGCCACTGGTGAAAATCCTACAGAGGTCTGTAATGACCCAAATAACATTACCACGTAGACACTGCTTGGCCTGGGGAAGGTGGATTAATGGTCTCCAGCCAGGCTGCAGGGGAAAGTTGTCATAGGAACTGGCTCGCTGTTTGGCAGGGCCGTACCTTGTCTTCACTCCTTTAAAAGAACACCTCAGTAACTAATCGCTTCAGGATAAGAAATACTCGTATGCCATCCAGCGTAAACCCATGAAGAGAGCAAGGCACTTCGGCTCTACCCCAAGGGAAACTGAGGACAGCGCTATATGTTAGCGGAGGACAGCCTGAGTGTTGTACCTTGGGATGAGTTCACAGTGCCTGCTCTATGCCGTGTCCTTGCCTCGGGGTGGCTCACGAATGCTGGGTGTCCTGATAGAAAACAGCTGTGGCTTTTTTAGCAGTGAGAATAATAGGACAGAAAACTGAACAGAATGTGCCTGGGAGTGGAGGCCTTGTCTCGCTCTTTGGGATGTGTTTGGGATGAGATATGTTACCAAGTCAGCACATGGGAATTCTTCACTTATTGTCTGTACTCCATCTACTTTTAAAATTTTATTTATAGTGTCAGCAGCACAAATACCATTTGAAATGATATTTGAAATGGCCATGATCTGTGTCTTCAAAAGTTGGCTGTTCTGTGCTGAAGCATGTCTTATTCTTTGAGCCTTTCCAAAGTGCACATTCATATAAATATTTCCTACTGTAAAATGTCTGGTTTGTGCTACTAAAGAAATTATTATTATGTGTCATGGTTATGATGCTCATAGCAATGAGCTGTATTTTGCTTTTTAATCATTATGACTCCTTAACTGGAATGGTTCCTAAAACCTTGGACTGTGTACTCTACATAGACAACATGCATAATGTGAGTCTGCTTTCTTAACACAACCACAGAGAGAATCCAGCATGTACAATAAATAGAACTTAATGTACAGTAAATAGGCCTTAAGCAACATCTGGAAAAAATTGCGTAGGTATTTAAGGTAGCCACTGTAAGCAATTGATAATCTAAACCCGCCTGCATAAGGGTAGTCATTAAGTCTCGTGCATGTGTTTGCAGGGCTAAAAAGGTGCTTGGGAGACCTGCCTGTATGAAACCATATTAGGAGAAATGCATTTTTTATATGGCGGCATGAGATCAAGAAGGGAGCCTGAGTAATTCAGCCTAAAAAACCCCACAGCAGTCTGTGTCGAATCTTACTACTACCTGAATGTGTGTAACAGTGTGTGCACCTTACTATAAGGTCAAAAGCAGATTTGCTCTTACTTTCCGGACAGTTGGGTCTCCAGACGTAGGAGTAGAGAACGACTGTGTGCCAGCCCTCTCAGTCCTATCACTTTTTCAAGTCTGGTACAGGATGGTGGAGGCTAAACTTGTTGCTTGCTGGTGGCCTTAGCTTATCATCCTCTGGGCATGAATACCTGCTGTGGGATTTAGCAGCACAGCCAGACCTTTTTTGGTAGTTTCATTAGAGATAAAGTTCTGACTAAACTGGGAAGGTTGGAAACCCCACTGTGATTATCTGCATGCTACCTTCTCTTAACATGTAAGCAAGAAAACAAGTGGGTTCTTACCCTGTGCATCATACCAGCTACAACTGCTTTAAATGCTGCAAAGGTGTGAGCCCATTAAATGCGGAGAGCAGGAGTCACAATAATGAGGTACCTGTAGAAATGATGCTGGGACGTGAGCAACCTGTTGGTTTCTCTTTTGAAATTAAAGGATGTGTGAGCACAGCTTCTGTAGGTGGATGGAAGAAGAAAGGGAGGCCCAAGGAGATGTGATTCTTTTCAGATTTGAAGGTGGCTCCAAAGTGAAGTAAGTTAGTAGAAACAGATGTGTGGGAACAATGTACTGCTTGTGTTGTACCCATCCTGTAAATAAGACGACAGTTTCGGTCTCCAAAACTACCATTCTGGCTCCTTTCACCACAAGTGATTTATTTAAAAACAAAGGTTCCTTGAAGTCATTATGCAGTCCAAACTTAGCTTAATTTAGTTACAGAGTATTCACAGCTCCCAGCTGCCTTCCAGATATTTTCAAACAAAGACTTACTATTTTGCATATATGCTTACTACAAGATTGTCATTTAACCTTGCTTGGCACAATTGGTTCAGAGGAAAGGGTAAAACAGAGATTTCCTGTACAGGTTTCTGTGGGAGGCTCTGAAATAGAGTGGTTTTCCGCTGTTTGCTTAAGAACAGGCCTTTGGATTAGCTGGCTTTGACCCAGGGCTTGTAGTTCTCCCTGTTAACATTGACATGGTACATAAAACACTTAAGATATGTTCTTGCTAGATTTTCAGGAAGCAAATTTTTGCTGAACCCTCCAGGAAGGTACACTTCTCCAAAATACTTTCCAACTGGGGTGGTCCAGCTTTGGCAGTTGTGGTAGCCAGATCTGGATTGTGGGACCTTCTGGGTGGGTTGCCCCTTTCTTGTCTGAGCTGCTGCCTTTCCCCTGGCTGCAGCTGCTGCCTGCACTGCTGTGGTAGCAACAGCTGCATCCCAGCTGTGTATGCTGGGTTCAAGGAGGAAGCCTTTAGCTGTTCAGGCAGTGCTGCCAAAATCAGTATTCCTTATCTCTTTCAGAGAATGGCAGCTGTGGGTGGGAATCAATTCATACTTTACTACTTGGACCGTGCTCCTCTTGGCATTTGCATCAAATGTAGTGCATCTGGCCGTGGCATATAAGAAGAGAAACTTTCTAGTTGGCTTCTAAAGTAACCTAGAAAGGAAGGTAAATTTGAAGGATGGAAGACCGATGGTTTAGCGTAAAGCATACCAAAATCTCTAGACCAGCTGAATTCAGCTGTTTGGGTTGATTCAGTTGGTGATGAGTTGCAGATAGGCATGCACGGCGAATAATTAGGAACATGGGGTCAGAAAAGAGCATGTGAATGTTCTGCCCTCAGAAACTCAAAGAGGTGCTCAGTGAGATTTATGCCAGTGCTTTGTAATCATAACACAGCAATTACCAATAATAACATCTAAGAGTAAGTGCTAGTAAAAGGTAGGCTGCTTAGGTAACTTTGGAAGTCAATAAATAGAACCAGTTGCAATTAATAATAAATAATCTTTTTAGATGTTGATTTCCCTTGCTTTCTCCATCTCCATCTGAAATACGTTTGCCAACATGTTAATCTCCTCCTTTGGGCCGGGGGGGGAGGCATTTCAAATGTTGCTTTCTGATCTTCTCAAGTCACCTTTTGGGATATTACAAAGCAATTCCATTTCAAGACTATGCAAAGACATATGTGGCCTTTGAAGTCACAAGAAAGGGCTGCAAGATTTGGTCCCGAGTGTCCTGGTTCAGTCATGTCCTCTCTGACATCCTATGTAGTATTCACTGAGACCTTTTAAGAACAGATACCCATAATAGCTGCATAGTTGTTTCTTTTTCATTGCTTGTTCAGTTCCACTTTTATAATATTATTCTCTGTGTGTGCTTTTAGGTCGGGATGAGTTCATTCCCTAAAGAAAAACTTATCAGTTGAACATAAATTGCAGGTGCTCTGAGCACCAGTTAGCTTGAAGCTGACCCTGGAAGCTGCTCTTCCAGTTCAGTTGCTGTAGCTTTCCTGTCATTGAATACAAGTAGCTGAGTGAAGCTGGAAAGAGGAATTTAACATAGAAGCAAGCCAGACTGGTAAATCATCTGTTAGTTCTGCTGTCTGGAAACTGAGGCAGGAGTCAGATTTCATTTTCTGCTTCATGTTGCAAGCATCAGTCAGTGCACCAGTGATGTTTAAGGGCAGGTCAGCAAGGCAGTGACTGTTTTGAGTCTTTCGGTGTTTCGGGATGCTGCATTTCCACATCGCTTTCCTTTGTTAAAAAAAGGAAAATAAAACATTGCCTAAAGGGAAGTACAAACACGTGAACAGGGTCTCTCTGAAGGGAGAAGTGGTCAGCAGATCTTTTCTACCTGTAATCAAAAGCAGGGCTGCAGCTGACAGGGCTGGATAGAACTCTGCTAGGGAAAAATGATAAAAATGAGCATTTGCTACCTAAAGCTGTAAGTGGTTCAAGTAAGTAGACACAAACCCCCTCTTCTTTATTCTTCACAATACTTGCTCTGCCCAAAAGTGTCGCTGCTAAGCAGTGACTGGCATACCAGATGATGATCTGCTAAGTCCTTTTTAGCTAATGATATGAATTTAGCCTCTAGAAGGTATTAGCTTGCCTGTACCATTAACCACTTGGTGACTGCAGACATCCTGAGCAGAAATGTCTCACACATGTTCTGGCATTTATTAGTATCCTCCTTATAGTGGTGTTGAAACGGGATGATTTTATAGAGAGTGAGTATGTTAAAAAATGTCGGTGCTGGAATCATCAGCAGATGTGTGTGGTATTTTATGAGCAAGTTTTATACAAATTGGAAAGAGCTTTACTTGCTGTGATCTGAGATGAAATATCCACCTGTAGCCTTCAGTAATTTGGGGACTTCTGTCATTTCTGATCCAGGGAAATAACACTGTGGCCTTTCTAAGAGTTTGTTAAAAACACATTTGTAATCTAACCTTTCCTATTTTTTTTTTCATGTGATGATAGATTAGGTAGGTTCTTAACCTCTTGTTTTACATGTATTGTAACTTCTCTTGCAATATTGCACTGGCAAGTTTTATGAACCAAGGCCAAAAACCTCTGCTTGCTAGACTTGAGCAATCAGGAGGGAACGGATGATGAAAAACTAACAATGTTTTACTCAGCTGCCACTCATTTTTCTTCACTCAGATTTCTTCACAGAATATCTAGTGAGTAGATATTAACAAAGGCAGTAATAAAAAGCACTTTCAGTCCTCACAAATCGATGTGTGCTGGTGGGGTCAAGAACAAATATTAGAGAGATTAGGATATGTAGAGAACTGTCTTCCTGTGTTGTGACGCTTAGAGCCAGGCTGGGATTCTTTTCAATTGGTGTTTTGAAAGCAGTTAGAAGGAGGCATTTCTGTGGCTGCACAGGAGGCTTTGTGCTGGCTGGGTGCGTAGTTAGCTTGGTTTTTAGCAGCTACAGTATGTCAGGTAACATGCTGAAAAAGAAGTCCTTCTCAGTGAATCAGGGCTATCATACTATTCTGCTTGGGACAAACATTTTTTAAAGGCATCTCAGAACCCAGGGGATTCAAGCTGTTTGCTCACCCACAGCAGGAGCACAAGACCGTGCTGTTGAACAAATCTTCACGTCTACACTGACGAGATACTTGAGGTTCCCTGAAGAGAGAGGAGTCCCGGCCAGAGGGAAGGTTCAGCGTCAGGAGCTCTCGGCTCTGGTTTTGGGATAACAGGGACCTGCTGACGATGCCTTCTTAGTTGTTTGTTAATGTTCTCTCACCCTTCAGGCTGACAGGTTTCTTCCAGGTCACAGCTGATGGAGTAGGTCTGTCACTTCATCTGTGTTCCCTCTGAGCACTGTGTATGCTGAGACAAGTACAGAGAGAGCACTGTGTGTGTCTTCTTCAGCTCCTGCCAGGGAACAGTCTCCTATGTCAGCAGGATTGATTTAACCTATTAAAAAACAGGGGCACCATGGAAAGATGACTTTATTTTCTTCAAATGAACTTGGTGGTTTGGGTTTTGCTTGGACGGGGTAGTAAGAAGTTTCTGAAGAAAAAAAGCTGATACAGTTGGAAAACAGTATAATGTAGGCCTTTGGTATCACTTGATAAAGCTGAGACAGTTAGGTTATCAAAGAGAAGCCAGAGACTTAGCAAAAGCTCAAAGTCATCATAGATGTTCAGTTATTTTACTGATTAATTAAGTTACGTAGGTTGCCTAAGAAATGCTGTATGAATTAGCAGTCTTTTGGAAGAGCATGGGAATACTGCAGAGAAAGTATTCGTAAAATTAATTTACTTGTAGAGTTTCCTGCAGTGGTGGCTTGGTACTACACATCTGTCAAGATTAAATGAGATTTGGGGCCTGATAACACCTAGGTGGGGACACTATTGTGCCCTAAGGACAGACTTGTAATTTAATTTGTCATCAGGCAGACTATAATTGCTATGTTTGCCTCTGATTAAAAAAACAGGTCAGAAAAGAAATGAATTGTGCTCTGTATGCAGAGCGGAGCTTCACACTGTAAGAGCACTTCAAAACACCTACAGGCTTCACATTCCCTGTTTTCTCATCTTTGTGCTTGCTCAGTTGGTAGGTCTGTGTAGCTTGCTTCTCATCGGCAAGGAGCTGCTGGGTGGGACTGCTTGCTAAGAACAGAGTGCAGGAAAGGTTTTGAGTACACACCTTTCTGGTCTCCATGATGAGTGATAAGTACATGTCCAGCCTCTGGCTGAGGGAGAAAGAGGATCTCTGTGTGGCTCAGGTGAGGGGTACCTGTGGTTGCTGAACTAGGAGGAACATGGGGAAGGAGGGAGTTGTACTTCTGGCCTTTGTGAGCATTTCAGGAGAGTGTTAGAGCCAGCCCAGGGGTGAATTTGATGAGCTGAGCCTGGATGCAAAAGACTCTTGCTGCTCTCACCTGAAAGGCTATAGCAGCCTCAGGGAAGACTTCTTGGAAGAGAGATGGGTAACCATTATTAAGGAGGAAAGTAGGAAGCCCCTGAAATCTGTAGTAGGCTCGTATGCTTCTGGAGCCCTGTATGTTAGGATAACTGAGAATCAAGATCTTCTTTACTAAGTGATTTCTGTATTTATCTTCACAGTGCCCTTTATAGCTGAGGAGTATCATTATTTTATCTTGTTTGTGTTTTGTGGACAAACAGTAAGTTGAAAACTGGCCAAGTTTTGCATATGAAGTCTGTGGCCTTGCTGGGTATTAAGGCTTTCTCTCCTGTGTCTGGCTTAGTTCCATAGTCCTCAGCTCATCCTTCTTCTTTTGGAAAGATGGGTTTATTTGTCAATGATCTGCCTGTTACTGGTGGGTAAGATCTCAAAAGGAAGAGAGACCAAGTTAGTATATGAGCATTTGGTAAGGTTTTTCCTTAAAGAAGGTGGGAGGAGAAGAGAGTGCGGCTGGGAAAGAAAACTTAGCAGGAAAAAAAAAGTTATCATTGTTTTTGACAGAGCAGCTCTCAGAATTACGGGATCGTCTTCAGCTGTTGATCTCAGTGTTTACTTTCAGTAACTTTTTTTATGAAGGAGGAGCCAGTGTTCCCCAGTTCAAGTATCCCAGGTTCTTTAGTCAGCAGCACGTCCCTTGGCAAGTGTTGTATCCAGAGCCCTGGGACTCACGCTGACTAGCCAGCTGGCTATCTGCACCTGGGCTGAGCAGGGACCACTTTCAGCCAGGGCTGGAGGGGGATGTGAAGTCATGTTTCCAGCCTGCGGAGGTGGTTCAGCTGTCATGTCTGTTTATATAGCCCATAAATGTGTAGAGAGGGCCCATCCAGCATGGAAGAGGGTTCAAGTGTGTTTAAAAAAATAATCCTTATTCTTCCTTTTACTTTCAAAGATTAGAAAAAAGCCAGAATAAGCTTTCAGTATCTTTGCTTTTTCTATAAAATATTAATGAAGCAGGGACCATGATCTTCAGAGACAAGAGGGTTTTTTACCAGTAAGCACAGTCAGTAAGGAAAGCCAATAAAAATGTCCTCCCTCACCTTCAGTGTTTAGAAGATAAAGAGGACTTTTGGCTGTTTGCGTTATCCAGGCTGACCCAGTTGCATGCTTTCAGAATGACTGTGCTACTGATGGGAGTTGTGCATCGCAAATACTTTGTCAGTTGCTATTGCGCTTCAGGAAAGGCCCATTAAGTCTGTATTTGCTTCCTGAAACACAGTGGAATCTAATGAAAAGTGTCATTGTTTTGAAACACTGTGATCTGCTGCCAAAAGAGCTACTGTTGTATAATCCTTAATAGCAGGTTAGAGTGGCAGTTGTTCCTTGGTTTGAAATCGGTATGTGGAAGGATGGCTTTCCAGTTCTCTCTCCGGGGGTGGCATGTCTCATCTTGTTCTCTCTCTTCGGGAACTGTAACTCACACAGAGGTGTTCAGCTGTCTTGAGCTGGTAATAGATCCTCACACAGGTTTGAACACCAAGAGTGTCACTTAGAAGTAACAAGCTGAAGGGGTCAGAAGAAACCGGCAGTCTCCTTTGAGAAGGGGGAGCAATGCTCTGGCTGCTGAGTAGCCAAGGGTTATATGTGTTAATTCTTTGCCATTAGGTTTATTTGTTGCTAAAGATGCTTCGGATTGTTCTTATATAGAACATAGAAAAGTTTATCTTGATTTTCCTTTCTGATTTGCAGAATTCAGTGTGTTCACTTCCATGCTGACATTTCTGCCTTTCATGCTGTTTATGTTAACGTGCAGCTTGGCTAGCATGCTGTCATGCTTCATCTTTTTAGGAATTATATTAGTATTTGCAGATATCAGTCAAACATTGAATTCCTGTTGTGGTGGGCATTTGCATCAAAGCTTACCTCCTGGTTTGCAGCTAAAGCGAATACATAGGAACTCTTAAATATTTTCTTTAGGGTAGACTGTATTGCAGCAGAGGGATCAAATTCGTCTCTAGTTTTTAATCTTTCGAGACCCTGTGCAAGCAGAGCAATTGCTTACGGGAAAAGAGTGTGAGTAAAATATTTGAATTATCTTATGGATTTCTTCCTGGAATTTAACAGCTGGAAACAAAAAGCGGTGAGAACAACATCTTCTTAGCCAGGTCCATGCTTGCTATTGGCAAGCGCTCAGTTGGACAGCAGTTTGGGAACCTCTGCAGCAGAGGTTGCTGCAGGCTGCTGAAGACCTCTTCCCAAGGAAGCGAGTTTCCCAGGGCCGTTAGGGTGCACAGTTCCTGCTGGTGTTGGCTCAGAAGAGCCTTTGTTTGTCCGTTCACCTTCTCTCCAGGTGAAACCTCTCTCTGGAGGTCTCTTTCCAATATTGCTTGTGCCTCAGCCTCTTATTCACTAATACATTGATTTATAAGGTGAGGAAAAGTCACCTGAGGCATGATACTCAGTTTGACTGACCTGCTGGGTAGCTCAGGCTGTTTGACTTTTCTGCATAAATTCTTGACTCTGTGAAAAAAGACTGACTTAAACATCACCCCTGTCCCCTTCATTTAGACCCCTCTGACAGTGGAAAAACTACTCCAGAAATTTATTAAGTTGTTTCATAATTAGTTGTCCTCTCTGCTAATATTTTTTGTGTGGACTTATTTAATTTCCAGTCATGGGCTTTTTCTGTCATTGCTAAACTGAGAGCCCTCCACAGTCACACTGCTTTCCTGTGTGTAAATACTTCTAGACTATTTTCAAATCACCTGCAGAGCCGCTCCCTAAATTGGCAATCTTCCACTTCAGCCTTACTCTCTTTCACAGCTTTTTTCCTTCCTCAGTATAATCAGTATCATTCTTGAATGGGGACAGCTGGCTGAAGACAGTTTTCCAGCACTGTTTGTAGCAGTGACAGATAGGCACATGGAGTCCTGCTTGGTAGCCTTGTACATCCAAGGATGATATTTGACCTGCAGTTGCAGCATTTATTTGAGAGCTCATGTTCGCTGATTCTTCTCTGTGGCATAGCTCTTGCTTTTCTGGATCAAGTCTCACATTCCTTAAGTATGGTCCTTTTTTTCTAGCGGTGGGACGATACGGGGCACACTAGACTTAGAGAAGTGGAGAACTAGTGTTACCTCTAACAAACTGTTTCTGTAAGAAGCAGTATGTTGGAAATGACTTAACTAAAATGCTAATTCTGCAGGAAATATTGAGAAGCACGCGCTATATGGAAGCTAGAAAATATGCTAATGAGCTCACTAGAGAATGTGTGGTTCCCGTTTCAAGGCAGTAAACTCAGAGACAAATGAGGAGAATGGATGGTCTCATGGTACTCAGAGAGGGTCAGATTTGAGGTTTGCTCCTCACAGAGTTGCACTGTGGATTTCATAGTTTTCCAAATTCCTTTCTAACCATCCATAAAATCAATGATAATTAAATAATGCTTAAAATATTTTAAATAACTAGTGCTCCTTGGAGTTCCTGAATGAATAGAACTCCTTTGATAGAAATGGATGGTCACCCAAAGGAACTCCAAATTTATCTGTCTGTCGTTTTTACTGTGTCTAATGCATTTGGGTCCTGGATTATTACTGGAGCTCTAGGCACTGTGCAGCCACTCTGTGGATATGGTTGTCAGCAGAAATAGTCTGATAAAAAAATCCGGGTAAAATAAGCAGGGTTTTGTTAACTATATTTTACAACATATTTGATACATAGCCATTACTTTAGCATCTGGCTTTATGACAGAGATAAAATTCATCCTAAAATTAAATCAAATGCTATAATAAGCCACATGAGTAGCATTCACCCTTCTTATACCTTACCTGTCCAGAAATAACCCATGAGTTACCGTTGTCTGTCAGTCAGACCATAGTCAAATAAATATGTGACTGGGAATGCTTTACCAATTTCACTGAAAGCATGCTCTTGGAAAAAACAGCTTCACTGATGTCAGCACTGCGGTGGTGCCCAAGAGAAACAGCTACCCCCTTCCCGTGGGAGGACTCAAAGCCAGCATCGGAGATTGCAGGCTTGGAGGTGGGAGGGTTAGTACAATCTATGGAGCAAGGAGAGTGTTATCAATCTAACGTAATCCAGTGGGTCTTTCTATACTGCAAGTGGGACCTACTGTGAGCTCAGTACATGTGTCTGTGGTTAACCATAACAGGTTCTTAACAGCCAATCTCTACCTCTTTAATACCCTGTAATGGGCATACAGAATTATCCTGCCTAAAGCCAACCTCAAGTGTTAATTATCATGAGCTGAGAGTAAGTTTTGAAGTGTGTCTTGGAAGTAATTTAATATTCTAATAGGAAGAGCATATTTTGTCCTTCCTGCCATCATGAACCTGAAGCCTTGCTGTCAGAGAGGCGGCCACCCAGAAGTGGAAGTTCTTCAAGTGAAGAACTTAACTTTAGGCACAAGGAGAAAAAAAAAAAAGTCAATTTTCTGGTTTAGGTCATTTACAAACTTCACTGCTTATATTTGGAAACTGTGGGCTTCCCAGTGTTGACAGAGATCTCAAGTCATGGACATATTAATTTTCCAAAAGCATCACTAATTGAAAACACCTTTTGGAAACAATTTGCTATTGGCTATTAAGCAGAAGCATTGGCAGTAAAACACAGAGTGGTTTGAATTGTCATCCCAGAACTGTGGGGGAGAGGAGAGGAACTGTGTGAACTAACAGAGCGGGTGTGTAAGGCTGCAATTCAGAATAAGATTGGAGCGTCATCCGGCATCCATGCAATCCCTGTGGCTTGGAGCAAGTCAGAAGCCTACTGCTTTGGGGCTTGTGTCATGTGTAAGTTAGGTAGTTCAGTCTTCAAGAATTTGTAGATGTGATATAGATATCTAGTGTAACCGATAACCTTGACCAAGACTAATTATATTTTTGTCTTCTAATTCTTCATTAATTGACTCCAGTGTTGTCATTTTCAGTACATTTCCTAGGCTTGCCATCAGGTAAAGCTGACGTAGCCTAAAATATATTCAGCTAATTATTTTAGGATTCCTGAGGAGACTTTATCAGACTGGCTGGTCAAACATGTTCATCTCTGGTGTGTATTCTGTAACATTCTCTTTGGTTGCAAATTGAATGGGATGTACTTCATTATCATCGAGGGATTAACACGCTGTCATCCTTTTTTTTCAATGCAAACTAGAAATATTTCTTGAAGAATTCTACCCCTTCTGCAGTATTTGTCATCTCTGTTCAGTAATGCCTCTGCTCCCTTGCTAGGATTTCTCTTGTTCCTACCATACTTAAAAAATCTCCTTTTTATTGTCCTTACCTCTGCAAAAGTGGGAGCTCCACCAAATTTTGCAAGCTGGTTTATCACAAGATGTTTTTCTTCTCATATTGCACTGGTAGGAGCTAAAGGAGTAGTTTTCCTGTTTTCCAGTGTGTTTTGATGGTACTCCTGGATTCTGTGGTCATACTGACTTCTGTACATCTGGGACCTGTAGTTCTGAGTTATCAGGAGCATTAAAATGTGGACTGGGGAGTCCCCCACCCATTCTCTCTGCATTGTTCTTCCCAAGCAGAGCATGAGCAGAGATTTCGGTATTTAGCTCACATGAATAGTTCTCCTGGGTTTCAGAAATGCCACTTAACAGACTTTGTTTTCTCATTAGTTGGCATTTTTAGTTCTAGAAAGTCTATGTGACCTTGCCTTCTAGCAGCCCTAAGATGTCTCATCTTTTTCTCGTCTGCCGCATCCCTTCAGTGAGTTTGTGACACACAAAGTTGGGGTTCATGGAGTGTTTGAGGGCTCTTCCCTCCTGGACACTAGCTGAGTTGAGTCACCCCTTGGCTGAGATGGGAGCCTGCACAGGAAGGACTGTTCCAGGGAGGTAGCCATTGAAGGGCCTGCACGTTAGGAGAAGATGAGTAACTATAGGTATTTATATGTGAACTGATTCATTGCCTTTGCAGAGAGCTTCAGTGTGGGCATGGCGGGTGAGATCAAGCACAGTGCCTGAGTGGCAGTGTTGAAGAGGAGACTGAAATGGAGACTGAAACTTAAACAAGTTAATAGTTTGGGAGTGTGGCTGCAACATGGGAGAGCTGGTGTCAATGCAGGGTTTGAATAGGGAGCAGAAGTCAGGCATGTTTAGGAATGTGTAGAGATTTGAGCTTGCGAAGGGTGTATCAGTCTAGGTATTATTCCTACTGTGCAGTTTCAAGCAGGGCACATATATCAAGGCATGTTTATATTTATGAAGCTGGCAATGTTAAGCATGAAATTCTATTTAATGTACTTTTTAGCTGACCTTTCAGTGTCTGCCAGTTGATGCTAAATATTGAAATTCGAATTTGTATTGAAGTATACTGTGCAAAGAAGATGCAATGTATCTCTGTAATTCATCCTGACAGCGGTAGGAACTCAGACTGGTTATTAGCACAGAGACAGAGGAATTGGGACTTCTGCATTTGATTCCCACTTGCTCTGTGTTATTACCTTCTCTGTGCCATGCTGTACTTAGCTGAAAAAATGGGGACAGCACCTTTTGCTGCCCCTAAATGTATTACGTGAACGAGAGTTTGTGAAGTGCTTCGGGATGGCAGGCGTAACGTAAGAACTGCTGGGCTGGGTGAGGCCAGACGCCTGCCCAGCCCCTGATCACACAGTGGCAGTAGGAGATGCTATTGAGGGGGATGGCAGAGTCCTGGCCACTTTCTGCAGTCCATCCCAGGATATCAGAGGATATGATGCTAACATGAGTGGGTTTCACTTCCTCTGATGCTAGCTGTCTCAGGTGTCTAGCCTAAACTAGATGCAAGCTACTTCTGGCCTTGGTGGAGGGAGAGGGACGCTCCTGGAAAGTGAGTCTCTCACTTTTCTTAACCACCCTTACATGGACAGTACTCTCAGCTGCAAAAACCCCCTGCTTTTCCCCTGCCTATTTGTGAGGCCATGCCATGACCTGGACCAGGAATTTTATCTAAGTCTTGAACAAGTCAATCTCAGTCCTACTCACTTTGCTTTTTCCCATTCTTTGGATTTTAACATGGTTCATTCCTCCCTTGCTGAGACCCCGCAAAGCCACTTGAGATGGAGCAGCGTTGCAGTGGGGAGCCAGGAACTGCTCTGGGCTTGGCAAGGGCACCATGAAACTTGTCCGTACACCCACAGCCTCCGACTAGACACAAAGCTTTTAAGTAGCTAACATTAGGTGTGATGATTTTTCTCTCTGTTCGCTTTTCACTGTGCACGTACGTGTGTGGGTCGTACTGACAGGTTATTAAGGATTCTTGAAGCAGAACGTGTGAGAAGAGGCAGATGTAGTACATGGTAAATCAGTGTGAGTACGCTACAACCTTGGGATTGGTTAGCGATGCTTTTGTTTTCTGCTATATAAGCTCTTGGAGCATATCCTAGACAAAGTGGGATTGTCACTGCTCTTTTGTTCATCTTCACATTTTAGTGCGTGTGCCTCTGATTTGGCATTGCATCATTGAAGTGTTAAACTCAGAAAAAAATACAAGCAGTGCATTTAACCTGAACACATCAAGTATTACCAGGTGCAGAAATTTCTAACTATTTGTTGGCCAAAAAATATAAGAAAAATAATAGTAAAACTTGAAGGGGAATGCTTCTGGACATGTTATTTTATATGTATGAGTACTTGAAAAAAATACACTATGGATAATACTTGAAGTCAGCCAAAACCTGACAAAAGAAGCAAATGAACTTACTTCAAAATATGTGCTAAAAATCTCATGTTATTTTGGACCAAAGCATATATGCTGGATAGTAGCTCTGTATCAAAACTTTGAAGCTGAGATTTTAAATACTTTTTCAAAATTAACCCTGTACCATAAATGCTATCAGATGCTTAATTAAGACTGCACTAGCAAGGAGCATGTTTGCAATAAATTATGGGGAGGTGTCCTGACATGCTTTATCTATGTAAAGATTTCTATTTTTATGTGAAGCTATTTACAGATTATTGATTTCAAAAATAGATTTGTGACTAAAGAAAGATGCATCATATTTCAGTTGCTCGGAGTTGAGAATCTTGCCTGGCTGGCTGCCCACTCTCTTAGATGTTTATTCCAGTGCTTACAAGTGTATGAAGTGATTCAGCCCTTCTTATTTTTCTCTGTCTATTTGGAAGAAGGAATTTGTATTCAGGGATCAGGTCCCATATCTCTTACCCACACAGGTAGGCTGATTTTTACACCTTTGAAGCATCAGAACAATTTCATTGAAGTCCGTGAGACTTTTTGTGTGAGCAAGACTTTTGGGTGGGGAACATTCATCACAATATCTTTTGTCAGTTGTTACTGTTTTATTTCAGAGCAGTAAGGTATTGTCACAGTGCCAGTGGAGCCTGCTAAGCTGTAAGAGTGCCTTTGAGTTCATGTAATACAAAACTTCAGCATAAGGTTTTTTTATTTTATGCTGTGTGAACATTAAAAGAAAGATTTTAATAAATAAATCAGGGCAAAGCCTGAAGATAGAGGTAATATCTTTTATTAGAGCAACTGAGAGTTTGAAAACTTCGACAAGCTTGTGTGCCCAAGAGCTTGTCTGTTTTTTCCAGCCATACCAGTTGGTCTAATAAAAGATACTGCCTCTGTCTACAAACTTTGTCCTGCCTATGAACTCTGTTCATCACAGCTACAGCAAAATACTGCCGGAACATTAAAATAATTCAGGCCTTTCTTGCTTAATTATGGAAACTCAGATTTTTGTGCTTTCCTCAGGTCTCAGCTTTTTGAATCCCAGCACACACAGAACAATGCAGTCTGGTTTCTCCTACTCTAGAGGAGAGTTTATCACATAGGAGCTCAAACTGCTTCACTGATTCCTCATTTTAGAAAGGCTGTTATTAAAGGTAACCTGCTAAAGTTCTTCTGCCATCGGGATTTTAGGATATTTTGTAGGATACTATTGGTGAACTATCAGATGTCTGGCATGGATGGCCATTGGGAGCAGTTCTATCCTAGTACCTGTGTCAGCGTCTCTGATGTGGTGTGATGGTAAGCAGATGAAGTGGGAAGAAGAGGCTGGCAGAACGGAAAGTCTCTGGCTTTGGCTGTGGGTGTAAATCTTCGAATCTTGCTATGTGTCCGGCTGGATGAGCAGAATAGTGTAGCCCTTCTAAATGGCAGGAAGCTTGGATTTGGACTTGTTTCAGCTGGAAGACCTAGGCCCGGACTTGTCTTAAGAGTCATAAGACCAGCCATGCAACAGTTTTTTCAGAGCTATTTAACTTGCTTTTTAGATGCCTTAAAAGTATATGTCTTTTGGATCTGAATCAGTAGCTCTAGGTTAGTAGCTTTAAAATATCTCCAGGTAAGACCAAGGTGGTGATGATCTGGACCATCTTGAAACGTCCATGGGGTTGATGATTTTCCACCCTCTGGGGACACAAGGCCTTTCTGTAGTTTGCAGTCTTGGGGTCATACCGGATCCCTCACTGTGCTGCATGTCTCTCGGCTGCTGACCTGGATGGAGTCTGTCCCTCTCTCATGGGCACTGCTCCTTTCCAGAGTCCCCTCTCCTCCATCAGGACTGCTACAGCCCTTGCTGCCTGTAAGGACTGTTGCTGCAGGCAGTGTCCTGCCTTTGAAGTGGAACAGGTTGATGCTTGCGGGCTGTTTAGTTCTGTGCCCTGTGCTGCCTTCCATCTGCCTTTGGGCATGGCTGAAATAGCTGGTAATTACTTATAAGCCCTTGGTGGTCTGGGCCAGGGCTATTTTAGAAGCTGCTTCTCCCTGCATGCCCTGTTGTGGAAGTTGTGGCTGGCTGGAACGGCCCGTCACCCTCTCGCTGCGGTGACCTCCTCTCCTGGGTGTGTTGCAGGGAATTCGGGGGGGAGAGCTCTCAGCTCTGGCATGCAGTCCCTTGGGCTGCCTGCCAGGGCCTAAATTTGGTGACCTTTAGGAGGTTGCAGAAGATGCATTTGTAAACCTTGGTTATAGTAACTGGGAGACAAGCGGAGAATGCTGGGGGAGGGAGGAACACATTTTTTACCGACAAGCTGTTTGCTGTCTGTTTGATTTTTATGACCAGCAACTAGTAGGTAAATAGACTAACAAATGCTGTGACAATTGCAACTGTTGCTCTTTAATCAAATTTAAAACAAAAAAATTATACAGATTCCCTCTAGGAGAGTGAGCACGCGTGTGACCGCTGAAAGCACTGTGACTTCTAACGCTGGTTTGGACACTTGCTCTACTCTCTACTTTGCTGAAATTGTCTAGTTTCCCTTCTGTAAAATGTGGGCAGTCATATTTTAAAGGTGTCTAGAAATGGTTGCTGTATCATTACTTGTGTAGCTTGTGGGTGGTTTTGTTTCTTTTAAGGAAGAGCAAACAAGCCAAGCCTGCGGTCCAGCAGTTGTGTGGGTTACAAAGAATGTGGTTTCATGTTATACCTAATTTGGTATAACTGTGGGATGTGTCTCCCACCCCGTTCTTTGCTCGGGCTCTAATGATAGCGTTGGGGCAGGTTGAGCTGGGTTCACCCAGTGGCAAACTACCCAGGTTTTGTTTGCTTTTGGTCGGTTAGTTTTGATGGCCGAGGACTTGGACTGGTGAGCCGAACTGACTCACCATGGGGCTGCTTCATCATCCCATCTGGTGCCAGGGATGCAGCAGGACATGCATTTGGCTGGAGGAGGGGGCGAGCAGGATTGTCCCAGTGTGCTAATAACACCCCTGTTTCCTCACTGCAGGGCCTTCCTAACGAGAAGGACTGTCTGGTGGTTTGGTTTTGACAAGCAGTGCTTGTGAAGGGGTGCAGATGTTTGTGGAGATCTGCTAGTGAATATTTGCATTGATAGTGTTACAGGTTTGCAGTGTGTTCTTGCTCTGTGTGAATGTGGCTGACCTGAAGAGGACAAAAGATCATCCTTCTACTTTCCTTCCAATTGTTTCTGCTAATTTAGCATGTGTTTGAAGCTTTGTCTTTGCTTAGAGATCAAATGGCGAGGGACAAAGCTCTTTATTTTTACTGTATGGTAAAAGTGGCAAGGTCAGTCCCACTGGGGTTTGCAGGGTTTGCCCTGCCTAATTTATCTCATGTGTAAAGGGTAGGTTTTCCATCACCTATAACTAATGCGTATTAGTAACTCTAGGGTCAAAAAGTACCCCTTTTCAGCAATGAAAACAAGGTCTCTGTTTCTAAATGCATTTTCACCACAATGGATAGGAATATCTTTGCAGTTCCAGCCATGTGGAAAAGCCTTCTCAGCTCTCTGTTTTAACACCCTATCTCATCAAACATCTCAGAGGAAAGCATCTTACTTGACCTGCAAACTCAGATCATTCCACTGGGTACTTTGCAACACTTCCTGAGTGGCATTGCATCTCTTCTTACCAGGAAACAGAAAACTCTCTGGTGAAACAAACCTTGAACTTAAGCAAGCTTTTCTCTTCTGCCTCTTTCAGAAATAAATAAGCATTTGAAGATGACAACCTCATGGAGCGACCGACTCCAGAATGCAGCAGATCTCCCTGCAAACATGGATGGGCATGCTCTGAAAAAGTACCGCCGGGAAGCCTATCACCGGTAAGTCATTCGTGTAACCCCAAACTAAAATGCTGAGACAGAGGGAAATAAACTAAGCATAAAACCCACATTTCTTGCTTTTTGCTTGTTGGTAAAAGTCATTCTCACCTTCCTTGTAGAAGTGTTAGTAGAAGAGAACTTAGACGATAGCACAGTATTGGCCTGCAGGAATTTACAAACAGTAGAGTTGAGATACATGTACTAGAGCGAGTGAGGGTATGCTTTCTTAATGCAGTTGAAAGATTAATCAAAGTTAGATTTTGGGATAGAAGCTTTCAAGTCAACAGGTACTCAGTGGCAGAAGTGTTATAGTAATTATTGCAGCGCACACTGGGAGAGCATAGCCTTAGATGCTGGAATGCACAAATATGAATAAGGAGGAAATCAAATGGGATAAGAAATTGTTTGAGAATTAGATCTAGTATGATTAATTCTGTGCAACACAGGAGCATGTAGAAGCACTAGGCAAGATCTCAGCCTCCTTTTCTGTAGTAGGCGTGCCTAAAACCATGTTTGCTGTAGAACAATTACAGTCTAAATAAGATAGAGTACAGAATAAAAGAAATGTTTCACTCTCATTTTAGAGTTTGGGAATCAAAGTACAGACCCTAGATTGTTTTTGCAAGATCACATTGGAGGTTTGGTTGAGCCAAGAATTTAGCCCACAGCTCCCAAGGTTCCAGGCATAGAGCATAAAGGATTGATGCAGTCTGTATCCTTATCAGATGTCTGGACCATTGTGGAGTTAAAAACAACAGCATCAAGTAATTGTCAGTATTCTGTTTGTGGGAGGTGTATCTTCAAAGTTTCACTTGTTTATTTTGAGAAGTCATGCAGTATGATGATCAGAGTATATTCAGCAGGAGTTGGGGAGACGTATGTCTGATATAGAAACAGAAAGAGAAGTCAAGTTTCCCCACCTCATGCTTAAATGCCACGTTGCATTTGTGATTCATATATGGTGGTATTTCTGAGGAAGTGTTTTGGAAGTGTTAGATATCTTTTGATTCTCGAAATGGAATCTAATTAGAGAAAAACGCCTTAGCATCATATGATAAGCCAGGTTGTGCAAGTTGCAATGTGTAAGGCTAAGTAATGGATCTTGTGGTACGTTTCTGAAGCTTTCCAATTTCCAGTGAGTATGTTTGGGCACATGTCTTAAGTGGTGGCATTATTTGAGTCTCCTGTGTCAGCTGGTTTGTCAGATATGGAAACATCTAATGAATGTAACTATATATAGCACATAAAAAGAGAGGGATTTTATACCATTCCCTGGCAAAGTATCTTCACCTTGTTGAAGTCATTGACAGGTTTACCTTTGTGTCATAATTTTACCTATGACTTTAGTTGTGTTACTCCTGATTTAGACTGATGGAAATGAAGCCAGAGTTAAGACCTTTTTTTTTTTTTTCCTAAATATTTCCTCAATATTTGTTATGGTTAGGTGCTGACAGTCTGCTAAGTGTTGTACAAGATCCAAAGGAAGCAGTACTTGTCCTTAAGAGCTCACACATTCAAGTCTTCATCATGTTTACTCTTACTTATGTAAGAAATCTCTACTTTCAGAAAGAATTTCCTTATGGAAGATGAGAGTGCACTCATATAAAGGAGGGTTTCCCACTGGGAGCTGGGATCTGGTAGTCCAAAACTAGTCTGTGGTACAATTTAAGTACCCCTTTTTAGAGTCTAGAAATGTCTTATTCAAAATATATTGAGCAGAAATGTTGCTAGCACTTCAGGTTTTCACACAACACAAAATACATTAAGGGGAGGCACATTTTTGTTTTGAAATTACTATCCTCTCTTAAAAAGAGAGAGAGGGAGGGAACAGGAGAGAATGAGAGAACCTGATGCCAAGACTGTAGTAGAAATCTGTGCTATTAATGGCTTTGGTGTACCAGTTTCATGGGAGTTATTTTGATAATCCACTATTGTAAGAATCTGAAACAACCTCATTCCAGAGGCAGTGTTGTCAGATTTCTATTTCTGGTATTTTTTGTGATCTTGGTGTTAACAGATGTGATGCTACTTAAAAGATAAGTGCAGACTTAACATGATAGAGTAGGACTGAAGTTATTTCCCCTTTTTGTTTTAGATTATATTTTTTAGTATTTTAATAATTGTTCAGATTTAGAATATGTGTGCTGGTCACAGCCATCAGTTCTAGGATGTAAATTTGTTTCAGTGAGGTCCAAGTACGCTCTGACTCTTGGATATTGCTGAAGCACTGTCAATTTTATGAAAAAGAGATGTAAAAAACAAGGCATTCATTGTCAAGATTCTTTTCTTTCTCTTCCTTCCTTTTTTTCCTCTTTGTTTTTCTTTCTCTTTCAATCTCTTTTTTTTCTGTCTCTTTTTCTTCTTACTCTAGCAGCTAAAGAAAAAAAACTTGAAAACATGAATCTAAAGTGACTTAGAAACAAAAACAATAAAAAAGAACATTTAATTTAAAACTATTCTCTTTTTTTACCTTAAAGCTGGTCCCAGTGATTTTATGGGCTGGAAGGCTGGAGAAGCTTGGCAGCTGGGCCACATTTACAGATGAGCATAACTGGGGCTAGCTTTTGATACTAATGTTGGAAGCCCAGTTGGGCTCAAAGTCATTCATTGGGATTTTCTAAATGCTGCTGGTAATGCTTGGTTTTCTGAAGTGTGAAATTTTAAAAACTTGTTTCACTGTTTGTTTACTTCATGCTTACTTAAATATCAGTGGAGATACCTAGACCAATTGATTTAGCTTTCTGGTTTTCATGAACTACACCAGATTTTATATGCTTGAATTGTAGGTGTTGAAGCAGCATAAAGTAAGTGGAAAAGTTTCCAATCCAAGCAAAATAATTTACCTTAAAAAATAAAAATAATGTTCTTGTGGGCGTGAAACTTTTAAAAAACTTTATTAAAAAATTAGCTCTGAAGATACCACTCTAATAGTAATATTTTACTGTGGTAGTTCATACTAGGAATGTGTTTTTTCAGGTGTTGCACTTCTTATTGTGTCATACTTGATGGATGGATGTTCAACATATAATATTGTTGGCAGAAATCCCAATTGAGACTGGTTTAACTGGTGTAATGCATACTGACTCAGAGTATGATGACTATATCATAATCATGTCTGAATGCCATAGGCAAGAATGTTCAAAATCAAATATTTATAGCTGTTTGCCTCTTGTAGCTGTTTTCCTCCCAAAAGTTTTGCTTGGTGTTTGGATCAGTTCGTATAGCTGCCTAAGAAATTAGAGTATTGAGGTTATTGATGAACTAAGCAAAGCTTGTGAATATGAACATGTATGCTATGCTGTGGAGTTCAAGGGCCGTAAAAGTAACATCAAGAATCAGAAAAATCTGCAGGAGAGGAGAAGTGGTGGGGTTTTATCTTCAGGGTATTTCTGATGACTTTAACTAAGACTTTCGGTTCGCTAGCATTACTATCAGCCACAGACCTCATTATACAACATTGTTGGCGCCTGTTGGAGGTGAGGTCTGAAGATGAATTAATATACAAGCTACATGTTATTCATTCTCTAGCAGAGGTCACTGGTAAGAGGATACTGCATTACTGTGCTATTGGCAACATACATTTTAATTCGGAAATAAAATGCGTGTGTAGCTGTTAGGTGGCTTTTCCTTAGTGTGTGTGGTTGTGAGGCCACCTCCCTCATGCACTGCTTGTTGACTTTTCCGGGTAGAGGATAATCACTAGGTCATTTGTTCTGGAGGAGTACTGTCATTTAACGTGATTGTAATTAGGCAAGAACTAGGTTGACTCTGAGCCACCAAATTGCCCTAGTGTCTATTTTTTAACTTGGAGTGAGCACTTCTAGGCACCCTCTGGATTATCTCACATAGCTCGTTAGGGTTTAAATAGCAACCACATCTAGTTAAAGCAAATAATGGAAAAAGTTGATGTTCCATCCACTCTTGTTACTGACAGTTACCAAGATCCAGGAAACAGGTATTTGCATTTACTTTTATTCTGTGGTTTTGGCTTAACAGGGCAGTAAGGCTGAGATGGCCTTTTTGTTAAACATACAGACTTTGGGAAGCTTTTACCATTTTGCATCAGAGTAATTTGAGACTTCTCATCCTGAACATGGGGTTTCTGTTGTTGTTTTAGTTTTGTTTTCTTGCTCTGTTGTTTACTGGCTAGCGCAGGGGATGTCGCGTCGTGATTCCTAACCCTAATTCTCCTGCTGACTGATCACAGAGTTTGAATAAGTTGCTTCATAGTTTTGTGCTTCCATTTGCTTTCAAAGCATCTTGTGATGTTAATATGAGTTAAGTGATTGAAGCTGTTAATGTACACTGAGCTCCTGAGTAAAAAAAAAGGTATATACTTTAATAATGACAAAGCAAAAGGATTACCAATTGGTTGTTTTGATTTCTAGGGTTAAAGATGTATTTTAGTTTGTTTGAATTTGTAAAGTCTGGGCTATTCACTGCTAATCTTGTTTCTTCACTTTACTGGTACTGGATCATCAGTGATTGCAAACAGGTGGAAATGTTATATAAACTAGGCTGTGAGGCTTGAAACTGTTTATATATTTGGGTAGCTATATATAAAGTCTCTTTAAAATGATCAGTTCATTGAGGTGGCAAATGAGAAAAAAATCTTTACCAGTCTGAAAATGCTCTTTTCATCAGACGCATTCGGATAGGCGACGTGTGGTGTTTTCATCTAACTGTAAATGAGGTAGCTCTGTAGGCATTGCTGGCTGTGGTCTGTCTTCATATGTCTTTGTGCAGCCTCCTTGGACTTGTGCGGTTGCATGTGTGTAGCGGAGGGCAACATGTGGCTCTCTGTATTTATTTTGCTTTAGTGCTTCGGACGCTGGAGAGAGGAGGGAGAGGGAGTGTTAAGGCGGCAGAATGGGCGAGCTTATGAGAAAGCAGAACACTTGCCAAATTAATAATAAAGAAATTACACTGAAAATGTCCCATGATCCCTAGCTTTAATAGTTTCACAGAGCAGACGGGTGTTATTTTGGGATGGAATCCATATGTGAGCTTCTTGGCACTTTGCTGTTGCCTGGGAAGAAAACCCAAACAATGGAAACAGAAATGGCCAAGGCTATCTCCTTCCATCTGATTCCTGCTGAATTTCAGAGGGAAGTGCTCATAGTCATGTTTCTGGATACAGCCTCATCAGACTTTTAAGTTCCAGTTGTAACCTGATTTTCCAGTTTTATGTCACTATAATTGTGCAAGGATGGTTAATCTTGTGAAATTGCAGGGCACTATGTTGGAAATGTTACTAGAAGTGGCCAGGAAATTTTGATGCCCTTCTTCTGTCTCCCCTATGTGATACCGTTTCATCTGCCTAAAGTCATCTCAAGCCCAAACACTATGTCTAAATACGATTACAAACATACTGACCTGTCAGAATATTCCTCTTCGGTTGAAGAAGGAATAAAATGGAACTCTGGAAATCTAACATTGTAAAAAAAAGACCAAAATGGTATGATAAATAATAATATATGGAATGGTCATTACCTGCATAAAGAGGCAAGACTCAACAAAAGAATGATTGCATTAGTTTTCGTAGTTTAAAGCAGTTTGTGCCAGATTTGTGCCAGATAAGTAAGGTCAGTGAGGGATTCATCTGAGTTCACTGCTGTTGGTGGAAGTCACCTGTAACCAGAACTATAATGTCATGTAGTGAGACATCTCCCCCAACCACATCTGGAGACTAGCTAGTAATAGAACATCCAGTTGTCATAAGAGTAGTAGGATTTTTTTTTCATTATTAGCCTTTTTAAAGAGGCCAAGGGGAACTTGGACATGGGAGGCTATTAAAAGCTAATCCATTTAGTTCCCTCTTATTTCTTTTTAACTCCTCTAGCTTATTAAAACATGGAAGTTGTCCATAAAGTGAAGATTAACCAAAGTGCCTAAACTTTGAGGAAGCAGGAATCTGAGCCTTCTGGCTAGTTAGTCCCTGTTTCGTGGCTGGCTCGAGCCCAGCTGTCCACCACAGTCTTTTTTAAACATACATGTAGGTCATGCTTAGCCAGCTCCCACTGTATTTGCTGTTCTACTCAGCACTGTTGCAAGTTTCTTTGTATTTTTTTAATTTCCAGTGAGACATACTCTCCTGATAAAGAATGCTTCTTGCTGCAAGGTATTTCTTAGACACATTTGGAAAATCATTATAAAAGTGCTCTGTTCCAGAAACCTCGCCTCCCATTGTTCATTTTCATTTTCTTGCTATGAGTTGTGAGCCATGTGCCAAGTTCCTCCTTAGTTGTATAATTCTGTGCATTTTGTTTATTTTGTCAGTCATATTACAAGAATATTATACATGCAAATTTCATTCAGGGCACAGAATGCTTTTGAGATTTTGCACAAATAAAATAAAAACATTTCTCTCTCTCTGCATTCACTCCTCTCCTGTGTTACTCGAGAAGAGTTGGGATTTAGGTTCCTGCCTCGGAATTGATTGACAAGAACAGTAACAAAACCGAGTTCGGTTCTCTTGTAAAAATATAAAGGACTGTGAATTGCAGTGTTGAGGATATCAAGGGCTCTGTGACTCCCTTTATGCATGCTCAGCAGTTGCTTCTTCCCTGCAATACAACACATTTTTCTCTTATCCAGCACAATTCGTAGAGCTCAAAAAGAAAATAAATACTGTCATCATTGAGAGCCTTCTGCTGTGGCCAAACTGCAGGGTTTAATCTTTGAGGAAGAACTCATTAGGGAGGAAATGTGCTTCATGGTTTCCCTTAAGCGGCTCCTCAAGTCCATTTTTCTACAGGTGTGGATCGGAGCCAGACTAAGTCACCCCAAGTCCAGGCTGCTGCCTCCCCGCTCCCAGCTGTGCCGTGTGCTGGCTGAGGGAGCGGATGGGGCTGGATATGGTCCCTCAGCTGGCTTCCCCACAAGCACCGACACCTGGGACTGCTCTGGCCACACTGCACAGGGAGTGCAAAACTGTGGGAGATTCACAGGGATATTCCTCAAAGCAGAAATATAAAGCTTGGTTTGTCATCAGGAAGGAAAGATGAAGGCAGGAGAAAGGCAATGTCCTATTTAAGGAGATGCTCTGGTTGCAGACAGATGTGGAGCTGAGGAGTTGGATTTAGGCAATACCCACCTCTGCCTCTCAGCACAAGGAATGGATAGGGTGTTCTCATGCTATGCCTGCAGTTTGATTTGTCTTACTGCCCAGTGCTGTTAAATTTTTAGATCAGCTTAATTTTGAACTCCAGTGCTCCTAGTTAAAACAATTATTTTCTGAATGGAAACAAACAAAATCAGGGGAAGGGAAAGTGTGATTTCTTCTGATTCTGGCAAGTAGAAAAATTATTCTAGATTAAAACTTCCTTGCCTAAAAATGTTGGGTGATTTTAGTTTTCCTCTTATTCTGACTTTATCTTGACTGTTTGTAATCTGGAAGCTTTTTTGATTTTTGTTTATCTAGATGAGCTGTAAAAAACTTGTCATCGCATCCTTTCCTTTAGAGACCAGAGGATCTTTTCTCTCAGGTGGTTAGGGTTCCTAGGGTCTTAGTGTTGGTTTTGCTTTATAGTCATTAAAAACAACTCTTGTCATTTCTCTATACCACGTCTTCTGTGGAGACGTTACATTTTTGTAGCCAAAAGACACATTTGACCGGTATTCTTGAAATCAGGCTGAGCGTACCTTCAATGAGGATCTAAGCACAGCTTTGAATCGGGCTAAATCTGCAGCTTCTGAGACGCACCTGGCTCTTCCCAGAAACTGTTGTGGTGATTTAATCTCAACTTCTATCTTTAGTTTCTAGGATACTGCAGATATTTACTACTTTGAGTAAACCCCCTGAATTAAGCTGGTAAACTTCTGGGAGTAAATATTTGTAAGTATCTACTTAGCCACTTGTGTCTAGGGGGGCACCATGCATGGGAGACGTCATCCTTTATCAGGCTTTAAAGTTGAGGTCCTGAGTGCCTACAGAATAACCCAATATCTGTCTGGGCCTTCAGAAGAGACGTGAAATTGGTTCCATTTTTTTTTGCCACTGTTTAGTCTGCCATTTAATCTGTCAAGGCATATCCAAGTTTAAATTGATTAAAGTGTTCTCATTTCCTGTCCTGAACATGTTGTGTAATAGCCTTCTTTAGCTTTTTAAAATATTTGCTCTGTTTCACTCCAGCACTGGTGGGTGAAGTGGTTACCACATCAAATCAGTCAGTAGGATGCCTTGAAATCTGCCAGGTCCTGTGCACTGTTGGGGCATGATTAGACCCTGCCACGTAGGGTTTCTAGGTCATAGGCAATATTTACGAGTTGATGGAGAAAGAGAGATCTTCACCAGCTGTTACCAAGAGGGGACTGGTATAGTAATTTTCATGTTTTAGTCATAAGACTTATTTTGGAACAAAAATATAGTAATAGATGTTGTTCGTTTCATTGCCTTTAGTAAACTTTTCCAGATCTTCAGTATCAACCTGTGCTGGTTTTTTTTTTTTAGTCCCAGGGTCCAGTTTGTAAATACTCCGAAAGCAAGCAATGAAAAATGCCAGAGGCTTAGAGATCTTTCCATGGCTTTTGGTCAGTTTGGTGTCGTCATCATCTAAACATAGGCAGGCTGGACTGGAAGAGATCTCTTGGGTCACAGCTCCCTTGTTTTCGCCTTTCACAGGCACTGTCGTATTACCCTTTTTATAAGTGCATTCAGCTCCGTCTTGGTGCTTGTTTTTTGTCCTCATTTGGGAAACTGTTCCCAAATGCTGCAATTCTGAAACACTCTTCAGAGCTTCTTTAAATGTCCTATTCCTACCCTGTTCAGAAGGATGGAAAACTATGCTCTGGGGGCTAAACCTCGAGGCAAGAACAAAATTGGACTCTGCAGGTTGGACAAAAAATGTTGCTAGTGTCCCCTGGAGGTATGTTATTCTATCTTAAAGCTCTCCACTTTCAGGAACAAACTGCACAAACATGAGATCAGAAATCTTGTGCTTGAATTAGCTAATAAATAATGTTTCCTGGCATCAGCAGCAACAGAACATAATCAGCTTCATTATACGAAGTATGAGACTGTGTTTAGTACCAAATAGCATTTCGTGTTGGCCTCTTGTAAATCAGAGCTGTCTTGATGTTAGAAGACAAACACAGATTCAAACTGCAGATTCGGATAATTTGCTCCACCTCCTCAAAAGCCAGCTATTGCAGGAGTGAATTTTAGTGATTTACGATCCCATCTCATATTTCCAAAAGGCATTTCTTTACCAGTTCCCAGTTTTTTTCCCATCACTTTGTCTTGTTTAGGTAATACATAAATCTATCAGAAAAGAGCGTCATCTATAACCCCTGAGGCCCCTTAGTGACAAGCCCCATTGTCAAAGGCAGGCACTTTGCCAGGAAACTGTGACTCCCAGAGAGAGTGCGCAAGGTTAGGGGGAAAGTATACTATTGCCAGAGAAACTGTATTCCAAGTGGATTTGTGTGGAACAACAACGATATCCAGTGACTGGTTAAATTAGCCACAGATGTGTTTTCTAGAACACTGTCCAAGAAGATATACAGTACTTTAAGGCTTGGTTCAGACATAATGATCTTCTGAAGTCAAATCAGATCCAAGCAAAATTGCATCGGTACTAGGGAAGTTTTAAAGGAATTGTGTAATATGAGTCAGACAAGTAGATGAATCAGACTGCTGCGAACTAAACAAGGAGCACATCGGTGAGAGATGAGGTAAGACGACTTGCATAGAAGTGTGATAGTTTGATGTTAGCAGTTTGCTGTTAAAATTTGAGCTGCGGCGGATTGACACGGGCAGTTAAATGGGCACGTTATGCCGGCCACCTGCCCAGAACGTGCGTGCGGAGGAGAATCTGCCAGTGGTTTCTTTCAGCTTTTCAGAACGTATGAGTGCTTGGTTTTGCACTTGCCGTCTCCATTGCTGTATCGCTGTCCCTGTGCCACTCCTACACGGCAGTGCTGCCGATTTCAGTTTTTAAGAGGATAATTACTCTGCTGAGGGCAATGCGCTTATTAAATATTTGGAGAATTTTCACATCATGAAATCAGAGTACAGGTGAAGGCTCTGGGACTTTTCTCATACAGGAGAGTTTTGTCTCGGCATCACAGCTTGAGCAGTACGTGGGATTTCTGTCTGAGATCAGTGTTGAGAAGCTCAGCTTCCATCCCGCAGCCAAGTTCTGACTCTCGTTCTTAAAGTTCAGATAAGACAGAAGGTGGAGAGAAGTCCTGTTGAATTACAGATCTGCTGTATGGTTTAAAGTTCTGGTTTAAAGGAAACATAAGCAGCTTAGTTACTGCAGTAGCTGGAACAGGAAGCAAGAAAAGCTTTTGTTGTATTCTCTGACCTATTTCTTTACCATGTTATTTACTTGAACTAAATTGAATATGATGTATTAAAATGTTGTCATCAAAAAGGGCCTGGAAGCATTCAGCTTAGATTCTCATTGCAATAGGCATTAATAGTAAAAGTGGAATTTAAAAAATAGCAGTTTTGTCAAGGAGTTGCAGGGGAGTTATAAATAAAAAGAAAAATTTTCACAATAGAAATAGCATATTCTTGTGGATGAAAATTTATCTCGGTTGCTGTTTTTCAGAGCTTTATTAAATGTTTTTAACGCTATTGGTGTAAATGTGGAAACGGCTCTGTTTAGGTTTGCTTTGAATTTCCAGATGCAGTTCCAAAGAGGGCTCAAATGCTGTGAGTTTATTAACAGAAATGTTATTTTCTTTTCCTTTCCTTGTTACCTCTTTGTAATAATTTGCTTTAATCAAGCAAATTGTATTGCTTCCCATCCTCTGCTTCCAGTTTCCTCTCACTTGAGCTCTGAATTCTGCTTCAGGAGATTTTGCACTTCTATTCTTAGGAATTTTTGCAGGTCACATGCAAAGCCGCGTGTATGTGTGCATGCATGCGTGTATGTCTTTAGACAGCATACCAATAATTAGAATAACCCTGCAAAGTCATGGCTTTGCTTCAGGAGAAGTCATGGCAAAAAATTAAACATACCTCTGTTTTCAGGTATGCTTTCTTATTTTGACCTAAGAGAGCCAGACATCCTGACAGCTGGCAGAATGTGTTTGTTCTAAAACGTGATTATTTTGAAAATGCTCATACCTATGGCGCTATTTCTCCTCTCTTTACAGGGTCTTTGTAAACAGAAGTTTAGCCATGGAAAAGATAAAGTGCTTTGGTTTCGATATGGATTATACACTTGCTGGTGAGTATCTTCTTAATTTTTTTTGTCATTGACTTAGTTTGGAATATTACCTCTTCTTGAGCAAAAAACAGTTACTGGTTGGGCTACTCTGGTTAGCAGGTGCTTCTTCTATTAGCAAATATATCGTTCACTATTCATTGCACTTTCATTTCAGGTGGTTCCCTTAAATTTGTTATCTGCAAGCTGTATTTGGTCACAAGCCATGTTGCTGTAGTACAGTTTCAAGTGATTGTGGGTGTCAAGGAAACCAAAGCTTAATAAGTCTAATTGCTTCCTTAGATTCCACTATATTTTGATATTGCCCCTGATGCAAGCTTGGCTTTGAATAACAAGGTGATTTCTTTTATCCTTGATGCATATGGCAGGCTACACCTTTAGCCAGCCGGTTCTTCTGTGTCCTGGGAGGGTCATTTTTTAATAGGTTTTCCTCTTTCCCCCTCCTTGCTTGGCCACATCAGTGACTCATTTTGAGAAGAGGCAAGGCAGGGGGAGTGTCTTATATCAGCTGAACAAGTTCCTTTAGAAAGCTTTGCCCATTCTTTTTGGCAGATAGGCTTTGGGAGGTTGCATAAGACCTTTTAGTTTCATAAAATTTTTTGCATGACTTCTCCATCTTTCAAATACTTGACAGGCAAGTTCTCTGAGACTTTTGATGAAGGGGGGTAAAGTTACCATTTTCTGCATAATCAGACTTGCATAATGTTATGTATTTTAAGGAAGGAAGAGGTAAAAAGCCCACTTCTACTTTCCTACGTTATAGTATCACACAGGCTGTAACTGAGGATGTCATGTACAATCCTGCCTTCTTTCTCATTACCACTTCCAAGGTTGTGGATAAAAAGTTCCTATCACCCTTGATATTTCAATTTAGAATTGTGAATATAAACTGAGAAAATGTGAGGTAGAGTGTCAGGGTCACCTAATAATAGGTTAATGCAGTATGTCAACTATGGTCATCTAGTTACTGTGTCTACTGAGAAGGAATGAGAGATGAGTAATGTGGCTAGGGACAGTGTGAGGGTCACAGGAGCCGGGGTCAGTGGCTAAGCAAAGGGCAGGAAGGTTTACATGTGCTCATGGTTCAACACAATGCTGCAAGGAGCGGTTTTAGAGGCTGTGGCAGGTAATTGCAGTTTATATTTAGATCACTTGCTTTTGTGCTTTTAAGCAGTTATCCATGAGGCGGGAGTTATATATAAAAGGTTTGGTTGTTCAACACCTCATTTGTACATCTGTTTAAAGTTCCTGCCACTTTTTAAGTCCTGAAGTGTATCGTTGTTAATCTCTGCTGGATCTGACTTCAGGCGCGTGCTTTCAGTGGTTGTGTTTCCCAGCTGTGACAGCCTTGTGGCAGTGCCTTTAAGGAGTGCAGAACAGTTGTTCAAGAACAAATGCTTAAAAAAAAACAACTTGTGGGTTTCACTTCGGTAACGGAAAAACAACTTCTATGCCTTTCGCAAACTGGCGGCATTTCCCAAGGACTCAGGTGATCCCAGTGGGGCTGGCATGGAGCATGAAGCGTGTTGCTAACGTTCATTCTGACAGAAGGAGAGCTTCAGCACTATCCTCACTTCTGTGACTGTTCATTTTACTCAAGTGTTGCTTGTTCCTGTAAACACAGAGCAAATGTGGTGTTACCCACAAAATCATGCTTGGTTTGATTAGAGGAAAAAATGTGAATGTTTCAAGCATCCTAAAACAGTGCCCAGGGACATGGAAACCTGGGACTTCCAAGGCTGAAAGATCACAGTGCTACAGTTAAGCAGGCAAAGGCATTCAGGGGAGTTGACTGACAGGGTATGGTGCAGAAAAAGAAACGGGATGTGGTCTGAGCAGAAAACTGGAAATCTGGACCGCTCTGGAGTAAGCTGCTGTCCTATGACTTCTTGCGTGGTACAACAGAGATAATAGTGGCAGATCATTTTACAAGGAGCTGTGAGAATGTAATTGGGTTGGAAAGCCTTTTGCAGATGAAAAACATTATGCCTGGTAAGTACTATTTCCCTTTTTTTCACTTGACTGGGAAATTAACATACAAAATTACCTGTTTGTCTTCTTATGTCTCAGAGTCATCCTTTCTTCTCCATGTGGGCTTTTGTTATCTGACCATTATTTGCTATATATAACTGTCACACACAAGAAAAATTACTTGTTCATTGCAGAGGATTTAAAGAGTGTTGTGTTAGAATATGATTATGTTTATAATTAATTAACTGGAAATGATAATGAAGAAGTGGGGCAAGTGAAGTATTACATTAGCGTGTTGTAGTGCATTCATTAGACCCTGTTGTGTTTTCTGTTTGGGCATGTTATCCCTTACACAGTGTTTCACATGGACATGCTACTGTCTAGATTAAAACAGAAAAAAATAATGTAAAAAGCTAGTTTAGCTGTAATTTAACATCTGGAACTGGTATCTGCATACCAGATGGTGCATGCTGAGCAGAAGCCTTTTGGACACCATTCAAGACATGTAAATAGACCAAGGAAGAGGAACAGAAGCATCTCCAGTGTCATCAGCTCCTCATCTAGTTTTCTGCATTTTACTTTCAGATATTGCTAAGTCACTTTTCTGTAAAGTTGTTTAAAAATATCCCAACCACAATCTTCATATTCAGTGACTGAAGGCAGTCGGAGCCATTGACCCTGCCAAAAACTATATGCCACGTCCTTTCCCCACTCTGT
This sequence comes from Ciconia boyciana, assembly GCF_034638445.1. Classification (NCBI taxonomy): domain Eukaryota; kingdom Metazoa; phylum Chordata; class Aves; order Ciconiiformes; family Ciconiidae; genus Ciconia; species Ciconia boyciana. Next base: position 52,563,722 of record NC_132941.1, on the reverse strand, counting down.
GTCGTGAACTTTCACATCAGAAATAAACTGATGACATTCATCCCATAGCTGACAGTCTAAGAAGAATTATTATTCTTCTTAGAAGAATAATCAGAAGAAGAATTATTATTTTGGAACATCTTGAGTTACCTATCTTGTGAAGAGGAGGCTGTGGTGTCGGTAAAAGAAAACACTGTCACTCTTCTCTCTTTCGTCTTCCCAAATCAGTGGCCACTGGTAGCACCAAAAGTCTGGCTTAGGAGGTGGTTCAGTACCAGGGAAGTCAGAATCACTTGACTTATTTTGAACTTTAGAAGCTTGAGACAGTTTTGTTCTTGTACTTTATGAGTTTAAGGACACAAACCTACTTACAATAACACTGTTTTCTGCCTACAAGAATCTAATTTGGGTAGGGACATGGCATTTCCATTTTGAAGTACGTTGTAACAGCTACTACACACATGCTGCAGTGATCATGTGTTCTACTACTAGCATGACTGAGAATGTCAGCTTGCCAACTGACAGCAGTTTTAGTATCATCATGTTACATTGCACATAAAATACAATTTCATGCATTGTTTTATAGGGTAATATCTCTGAGCCTTATTAAATTAAAGGACCACTTAACTCAGAATTGAAAAAATTCAAGGCTGTCTGATACAGCATTGCCACAGTGGTTTTATTTGCTTTCAAGTCAAAATGAGGTTAAACTTTGAATTCTTGTTAATTACTTCTATGTTCTCTTATTGTGTTTGTCTCTTTCCTTGCATAGGGTTGAGAAATACTGTTAATGGGTGGGTTGGGCAAACAAAGTCTTTTTGTCTTGAAGACAAGAGCCTGAAGTTTTTAGCCTTCTCTTCTGAGAAATTGTGGACATTAAATTGCTGAATTTGTAGCCACTATGATTACAGCTAGAATTAATTTTAATGCTGCAAGCTCAAAATGAAATGAAAGCAGATTGAAATAACTCTCACAGGTTTTAGATTCCTTGTTTTCCCATCAAGGATTGCTGTTGCATCCTCATGGGGTGAATAAGATCTTCTACATGTATGGAAACTCCCAAGTCTCCCTAGGTTTATGTGCTGGATACACTAATACTAGCGGCTCAGAAATCTGTGTTGTGTATGGGGCCGACTGTCCCCTTCCTATTCGAGCTCTTTGGTTTGCTTGTGTTAGTGAATCACATTTAGTACATAAAAGAATGTTTCTTTTAAGCTGGGTGTTATTGGGAGGAAACTCAAAGGAGCAGGAAGAACAGCAGGGTTTGACTGTGGTTTGTGTGTATAGTTAAATAGTTGCTGCTTAAAATCTTGGAGGGCTTGACGCAAGCAAGAGTCATCAGCTATTTCAGCCCTTGCTGTTAGCGGAGATTAAGACAAGTTTCTGTGATGTTATGCAGCCATCACCCCAGCAGCCCTTCGTTCTCTGCTGCTGACCTTGCTGCCTGCCAGCCAGGGAGCGAGGCCCGTGCCGATTCACCAGGGTTCCCTTGCTCCCTGGAAGCGACGGCCTTACACCAGGATCTGCAAATACCTGTGAAGGGCTGCGTTTGCTGTCAGGGCAGAACTGAGAATTTTTGAAAAATTCCTGTTTAAATCCTTAAGTTAGAGAGATTGGAGGGTCCTTTTGTAGAGCATTTTGTTTGCTAAATAGTAGTTTCTTTTGTTATCATTATAGAGAATGATTCATCTCTCCTTATTCATCCTGAGTAGCTAGACGACCAGTAGTCAGTAACAATTCTGGTCTGCCTTCCTGTTTTACTAGTACTGTCAAAACTGCCCATGCTTTGGTAAAGGAAAATGTTGCACGTAATCCAAAAGATTTACAGCCTTCTCTGTTTTGTGTTTACTGCAAACTGCAGGAAGAAAGATAAAGGTATGTCAGCAGAGAGTCTTCACTGCAACACTCACCTGAGACTAGAAGTTGGTGAGGCCCATTGGAAATGCAGCAGAGAGAGATTGGTTTCACACAGCATTTTATTTGGCTGCTTCCTTCTCAGTGGGAGCTACACTTGTAATTAGTAGGTTTGGATCCAAGTAATGCAGGAGGCCTTGGCATTACTAGGTCCTAAATGGGACAGGTTGCACAATGAGGTGATTGATAGATGTCCCTTGACAGGAGCAGGGCTAAAGCAGTGACGTTCTCAAACAGGCTGTAATTTCACACCGGGCCGTTGGCAGATGGAGAGGGAATTAATAAGAATTACAAACTCAATTGTGCTTGAAAAGATTCCTCAGTGACTACCCTCCTTCTCCAAAAGTTATGGCCTTGTTGAAGGTTTTATCTTCTATCTGAGGTAGACAAGATGTAATATCAGTAGGCAGGATGCTTTCATTTGGAATGCTTTTCCTGTACTTAAATCACTGCGGCTTCCACATTCTCCAGAAATCAATAATAAAATTATCTTTGGCTGCTGAAAGCTGTTTCAATAAAAAAGAAGGGGAAACAAGGCTTGAAAAATACTGTTTTTATTGTGTGCAAATATGATTAATACAACATAATCTGATTGGAATATAGCTTGTGTCCTGGAAACATTGGCAACTTAGTGCCAAGATTTGGTGCACTGCAAAGATTTTATTGCAAAATTGCTTATGCTTTCAGCTGTAGCATTTCCCTTCTCATCACATGGGAAAAGATCATGGGAAAGACAGCTTTAGTCTTTCCCAACTTACTCCAAAGTGCAACATGCGGAAACAGGTTTTGCCCCTTCCTCAAGTAGGCGTTTGTGTCTAAGCCATCTTTGCAGTTTGGAGGAGAGGGAATTTTTTCACACCCACATCTTATTTTTGAAATGTTTTTCTTTACCTGTTGACTCTGGAAAAGATACACTCAACGAGAAGGTAGGATTGGCTTGTTGCTGCCTGTGATCTGGGAGAAAAGGTGGCAGCTGAATTGAGAACTGGTTCTTCAATTGATCTAGTATTTTTACTGTAGCTGAGTTGTATCAGTTTTCTGTGTTTCAGTTTCCACAACTGAGAAATGGGACTAATGAATTTGTACCTTGTATAAAAAATTTCTGGATTGCACAGATGAAAAACAAAGTATAAACGTGGGAGTTTTATACATGAAAGATTGAACTGAATACTTCAAAAAGCTGCTGAGCTTGTAATGTTTGCAACTACAAAGAAATATTTGTTCTTCTGTTCAGATACTGTTATTGTCTGTTTATTGGTACTGGACTCCAATAGAGATGTTCTAACAAGGCTCTCCTGCTTAGGTTAAAGGTTTGTCTTTAGTTCCATCATGATGTAAGGACTACAGGCTTTGAGGCTCTTTTGAGGAGATACTAAGCAGTTTTGCTTCATTCCCCGTTCTCTGGATGATACAATTCTTTGTGTTGTACAGAAATAGTATGGTGGCTAGAGAAAGGAATTGGTAGATGTGACAACAGTAGCCTTCAAACTGTCCCAGCAAAAAATGAGAGATGCCTTGGCTATTGCACATCTGCTGTCTGTGTTTTCACATTTGCACGTTTCCAGTTTAACAGGTGCAGATTTTGTAGATTTCAGAGGCTGATTTAGCCATTAGTGTTTTAAAGCTAAAGGCAAATGGAGAAGTTAAATTGTTCCTAGTATGCTTTGAGCTTGATGTTTTTTCAAATACCAGTGCAGTGCTCGAGTGGCTATTGTCCCTGCTCTCTTTGTGTTGCTGCTCTTTGGAGTTTGACCATTTAAAGCTGTGTAATGAGCAAACCAAGGTCTGGAGCTGTGGGATCTCGCATGCTGGCATTGGGAATGAGGAGTGGAGAAAGCATGTGTTGCTTGCTACATCCCAGTAAATCACCGACTGACAAACTGCTAATCTGCTGTCTGTGGATTCTTGGAGAATCAGAGTGTTAGACAGAAGCTGCTGAAAGAACAAGTCTTCACAGTGTAAGGAAAGTTTCAAAAGCTGCTATATTCTGTTTTCTTGCTCTTAAAAACATGAGAATAACACCAAGCTGGGTCAGCAGGCTGTTAGTATACCAATGGCCAGTTCTTGTCTTTGCCAGATGGATGGAAATATGGAGGTATTTTTCACTTTAATAGACCCCCTTATCTAGTAATCTTAATACCACAACAGAAGTACTATTAAGTTGCAAATACCCTTGTGATGACACAAACAGCTTACTCTGTAGGAGGAACCAAAGCTGAGAGTACAGAAGGCTTTAACTCTGAGATCACGTGTGCTATTGCTTTGTGAATGCCTTATTTTAGCACACTACAGAAAAACTTATGTATGTGGCTTATTGACAGCATGGGCACTTGTGCTACATAGAAGCCCAGGTGCACACTGTTAAACAAATGTGTAGCTTTTGAGGCTGACTCTCTTAAGTGCCTATGGAGAGAAATTAAGAAGCTGGATCTGTCTGGACACTGATACAGCTGAATAATGCCTTAGATATAGTGTGTAAATGGTTATTATACCTTTAAGTCATTTTCTTTTTATTTCTAGATGGTAGCAAATTATGTTTGAACATGAAGCCCATGCAACTATTTCTTCCCTGTTCAGAAGTCTTCATTGAAGAACTAAGCCCGTATTTTGGCACAGTAGTTTGTTTCCATGGAAATGCAGGGATATTTCCAGTATGGGATTATGACTCCCAGTGGGCTGTATCTGAGAGAGGTAAATTGTGAAGGCCACTTGTTAAGCACAAAAAAGGATTCTCTTGTGTCAGGGAAACCATAAAAAATTCCCATAAAAGAACAGGTGACTGTGTAGTCATCTTTAAAATATTATTCCAGTGCAAAGGAATGTTATGTCAACTATTAAAATAGACAAACTGAAGTTTCCTTGAAATGCAGAGTCTGTCTGAATTGCTTCTCTCAACATGCAAAATGTGACCTCAGTGCTGTTGTTGTTACCTCAAGCCATGCATTTTTATTCAGCAGAAGAAATCTTTCCAACACTAAGCTCTGTTTTGCCAGCCTCTGAGGCATATCCAAACAGCCCAAATCTTTGTTACATCGAAGGCAAACAAAGTGCAGCAGTAGAAAGCTAAAAATATCTGGAATTTACCAATGAGAGCACTAATAAGCCTGCTTTGGGAAGAGTTAAAGCTGATGATACTTGACAACACTTTTGTTTTTAAAACAAGTAGAAACACAGCACTAAAAACAACCTGAAGTGTAGACCCAGCAATTCAGAGCCAAGCTGAACATACAATACTGCGTCAGTCCTTGAAGCAACAACAAATCCTGTCTTTACAGATCCTTTTAGCATGCAGAGTGGGAGAATAGGAGCTGATACGGTTCCAGGTTAGAGGTTTTAGAGCTGAAAGCTGTGCTGTGCACTTGGGGATGTTTGCAGGAGCATTAGAGGTAAGGAATTTTCCATGGCTCTTAGGCTGCAGAGTGGGTGCATAGCTGCTTTATGGGCACTGCTGCAGTTGCGGACTGCAGAGCCTTTGTGCTTCTCTATAGGCGTGTGCTGGTTTCCACCCAGAACGCTGTATTTGGCATTGTCAGAAAAGGGTGCTGAGGAGCCACCAAAGCTCAGATCCAAAAGATTCAACCCTCTGATGATTAGTGACTCTTGCCTTGCTTCCTGTTATCAGATTTACTGTCAAAACCATCTGTGGCCACGAGAGGCTTAGTGCAAGATCTGGCTGTTCATGCACGGCAGAGCAGCTTGTGTGTTAAGCGTACGAGAATATCCTGGGATGCACCTGGAGGTTTTGTCAAGGTCTTGTTTGCTGATCACTACAAATACATAATTTCTAGTGAAATAGAAAAGGTACATTAAATATTGAAGTGTGCTTAAAGCTCAGCTTTGTCTTACTGCACAGAACACTTCTGTGTTTGAAAATGTTTCTTTGGGTAGATGAAAATTATGATCAATATGGCAGCAGTTTCTTCTCATTTCAGATTGAAAAATTGAGTGAATTCAAAGAAACAAAACATACTGTTGCTACCCATTTTGTTTGTTCGGTACTATGAAAACTCAATTTAAATATAGGCTGAAATACTACAATTCTGCTTTGCATAATACAGTGCATTTTTATTTATGGTCTAGTGGTTAAAATCAAAACCCAAGAGACAAGAGGACTGGGGTCTGTTCCTGGCTGTTTTTCAACTTGTTTTGACCGTAGACAAATCCCTTATGGTCACAGTTCAGCCGAGTCCATAAACAAATGGCAAGTCAGTGATTCACCACATTCCTAATTGAAAACATATGAGTTGTCCCATGGGTTTCGTTTGGGATTTCTTGTGGTTACAGTTAGGCACGTTTACCACTTTGTCAGTTTGTTTACAGGCACTGAGCTCCCAGGTGGGCACAGCACAAACATGCACGACTCCATTGCCCTGCACGCAGGGAGGCACATAGCAAGCACATGTTTACATGGGCAGAGGTGAACTGAAACCAGTGCTGTACACAACCAGGGCTTTAAACAGGAGTGTCTGTTTTTCCCTTCGTGTCCGGTGAGGGTGCTGTGAAGTGAAATGTCTGCAGTGGCCGTGGCAGAAGTTGAGGTAACACTTGATGGGTCTTTGGAAAGAGAAATGCAAGGCAAGGGGAGCTAGAGGTTTGTGCTTACCCCCGCTCCTGGGATTGCCAAGCCAGCTGAGCGTGTTTGTACGGAGGCTCCTGCAGTACAGGTACCTCTGCAGTGTTTCCAGTTCTCACGGAAAAGAAAATCCTGTGCCGTGTTTCCAGTGCAAAATGGGAGCATCTGCCAGGCTGTGCAAGCCAGGAGTGAGTCTGGGCTCCCGTCAGAGCTGAGCACTTTGACTCCGCTGTCAAAACCGAAGGGAAGCTAACACCTAGGTGTGAAACTTAAACATGACATTTCAGATTCCTTCCTGTGTAAGTAATGAATTATTTTAACATAGAGAGCAGCGTAGCTTGGAACTTTACCGTTTCCCTTTCGTTATGTTTCAGTGACAGTGCCTGACAACATCTCCCCTGGTTAGAAAAGACCCCATAACACAGAAGCTGAAGTCATTAGTATTCTAGAGCATAAATCCTCTTCTTTTCTGACTATGTATGAAAACTGGCATTGCTCTGTAACGGCTTATGAAGATAATACTGAGCCTCCTTTCAGGGTATCTATATAGAGGTCAGATAGCATTCTTCACTACCTGGTTACTTCTGAGAATCCTCAGACCTCTGGCCCTACAGCTGAGACAAACTTTCCTCAAACTATGGCAGTATGTGGAATGCCTGCCCAACACTTACTAGTGTGTTTAATTGGTGTTGTTGCTTCAGTGGGGTTATTTTTTAACTAAGTTCCATGTCCCAAACAGCTCCAGGACTGGTCACTCACTGTTTCCCTCTGGATTCTCAGCTGGAGTTGCAGGTTGGGTGTGATCAGAAGTGTCAGGGAATGAGTATTTGGTGATTGCGTGAAATAGTTAGCAGTCTGGTTGGTTGTGGAGGGGTGACTGTCACACATCCTGGCGGTAGCTGGCACTAAATGCCCAGCTTTGGGGCTACATACAGAGGAGATGTTGACATAATGGAGAGCTCTGGGGATAGATCTATCCTATTTTGGGACACTAGTCTAGGGTCTCATTTGATAGACATTGTTGAGGCAGGATACACAGATACTTGTACTGTTATAGGGGATGGGGCTGTAAAAGGGGATCCTGGTCCTCAAGGCTTTAACTAAGCACTTTTCATCAGGACAACATTTATATGTTGTATTTCTAATACATTATTTGTGGTGCAATTCAGAATATGGATCAACATTTAAAATGAGCAGCACTTTGATCCTGCTCTTTAAGTCAGGTTTGTATAATTTCAGAAATGTATTTGCACAAGCTTAATTATGCATGTTGTGCCTGAGATGTATATAAATCTGGATACTAGCTACCCACCTGTCCATATATGTCCCTAACTGATTTGCATGCCTTACTCACTGGGGAATAAGCAGCAACTGAAATAACCTGTTTCTAGTTATTTTACTTTCATTTCTTCAAGACTTAACACAAAGTAATTGGGCTGCATTTCCTGTCCTTCAGAAAAAAGGCTAAACTCCTTGCATTATCTGTCCACCTTTTGGCTTATCTGTCTTTATGTGACCTCTGGGGAACCCAGATAGCGGGTAAAATTTCTGAAGACTGAGTGTTTGTTAAAGCTTTTTGCAACCCTTTGGAGGAGGTCATCACCTCTAGTTTGAGAAATACTGATCTTATCTGGACACCTGGAAGTCAAAAGCCAATTAGTTTCATCTGCCAGACAAAACTGGGGGTAGACTAAGGTGTTTCAATTCCCAAGACACTCTCAGTGGCCAGGGCCGAGGACAGGGAAGCCCACAGCGCAGACAGTGCTCTCAGCCCCTGCGTGGGGAAGAAGTCGAGGTGGTATGTGCCCAAAGGGTCAGAGCAGGCGATGCACCAGCCACAGAAAGCAGCTGCTCCCGGTAAGTCCCTTGCCAATGCGGGGGTGTTTCTGGGGGCACTGCGAGCATCTTTCCCTGGGCTGCTCTCTCGGCTTCCAGATGGGAGGGAGGGCAGGCGAAGAGTTGGCTGATGGAAGGGATGAAACTCCTTCAGGAGATGCTAGGACGTCATAGGAGAGCACACTGGCAAAAGAGAGTGACAGATGGGGAAAAACCGGGGGCAGGGATGAATGAGACTTCAGGTCATCATTTAGTAGTCCTCGCCCTGCCTCTGTCCCCAGAGGAGCTGCTCACTCTGCGGGCTTCTGTTGCTACTGCAGCAACCTTCCGAGCTCATCTTTCCCTTCCTAAACCAGGGTGCTGGTGATGAGGAGCTACTTCCTGAAAGCTGCCTCAGGGGTGTGGGAAATCAGCGTGTTGCCACTGTTCTCAATTCAGAGCTTTTACCAGCACCAAATCCGTAGTGGTCGGAAATAAAATGGCTAGGCAGGACTGGCTTGCAGGTGTGCAGTTTGAGACAGCAAACGTACCTCACAAAAGTGACATGGCTGAAGCAGCACAAAAAGGAGTGGTTATTGTAACTTTAGCTCCTGCTTCTCTCCTATGATCCATGACTAGCTTGTAAGAAGCATCAACAAGCCCTGGAAGAAACCATGTTACATCTTCAGTGAGAAGCTGCCCTGCCTGCATTTGAAATCTTTGTCTGTGCGGAGGAGGAACAAGGAAAGAAATGGGCAGCCCTTGAAGGACTTTCTCCTCCCCACAGCTTAAACAGAGCCATCACATGCACTACAGCCTTCCCCAGCTATTAGTTTTGAAACAAAACAGGCTTTAAACACTTGTTTTCAGAGAAGTCTTCCAGGAGGTCTGCATACTTGTGTGGGTCCTTTTTGCAACATCATTCCAACTCATTCAGCTTTGTATTTAGTGCAAATTGGATCTCACAGTTATTCCTGATTACTCTGTGCATACCTGTAAGTTGCAGAATAGGTCTGGTCTTCTTACTGTGTGTGCTTGCAGACCGGTGCACTGCAATACGGTGCAGCACTATGTGCAGGTTTGGTACCAGTTTATCCCGCAATGCTTCGCACATAAAAGCCCAAGCGGAAGCGTGTTAAAGTATGTAACTGAATTTAGACGTGCTACGTCAGACTGACCTGGTGTGCAAGGCTCTCGCTGGGAGTGCCTTCAGATGTAGGGCAAAATTCTCTTCTCAGATTCCCGGAGTAGCTCCTGACTCAGTCTCCCGAGTCTCCTGTGCTGACATGTGCAGGCGTTTTGTGGTGTGAAAGAAAGTGAGTGCCCTGAAAGGAGTAATCTCTCACCAACTGAGGAATGGACAATAATGGCAAAGCCCCAGAAAGAGCACGAGACCCTTTCTTGAACCAGTTGCTCTGCATCTGAGAGAAACTCAAAGGGTTTGTGTCACTTGGGCAATGTGCTTGTAGCCTCTTCCTCCTAATTATCACTGAGCTGATGATCTGAGACTGCTTTGTGGGTATGAGGACAGAATTTTGCCTGCAGGATGCACGATTACCAACTGTGCCTCCTCTATAAATCAGTTGTAAGTGTATTTGGAATAGCTGCCAGGCCGGTTTCTGAGCTTACCAGAGGACAGAGCTCCAGCCGATACAGTCCCACATGGCACAGAGCTGTTGCAGTTTTAAAATCAGTCTGATTTTTTTCTTTAACAGGGGAGCCCAGTGTAACTCCGTCAAGACTGGAGTGACACTCTGAATCTGCATCTGCCTCATGTGAGTTAAAATCCTGGCAGCAGCATTTTGCATAAGCTGGAGCCTCTGTAGAGATCTTTTTCTTTTTTTTTTTTTTTTTTTCCTTTTCAGGAAGGCTATAAAATTGTTACTGTATGTGTCTTGGCAGCAAAGGTAAAAACAACCACACAAATGCATGAGAATTGCATACCTTACTGCACAACCCCTGCTCATTCCAGATTGGCTTCCCTCCTAGCACGTACTGTGTAAGGGACGTCCGCACTCATCACAGACCTGAAGGCTTGCAACGTTCACTCCCGGGGTACTGCTTTTTACCTTTCAATAGCATAATGTTAAGCCAAGTGATGGTATTAAGGGGAGGCTGAAATGCTGTCAACTGGCTTCTGGTTTTTTTAAACCTTCGGTTGTTTTCTTTCCACCCCGGTTGCATAATCCACGAGCGCTGGGTGCCGATTGTCCTGTGCCGCTGAAGTATTTGCCTGTGTTGGAACATGGACTATTAAAATAACATGGTCCTCTGGAGCCGGGGACTTGGCATGGTGGCAGAGACATGGCCATCAGGTAGTAAGAAAGAGAAAAAGAAATCAGAATAAGTTGTAGCATGTGCTTTGGTTTTACTGTTGTCCCACGTGCATTGGGCAAGGACACTGAAAATGGGTTCATGGCTCTGCCTCTTCACCTGTCACAGAGTTGGGGATGCTTGAAGACTGGGCCCCTCTCAGCTGCGTGAAAGAGCTGGGCACGGGAGACACTGCATGGCAAATAGCTGAATTCATGGCATCACCATGGCACATAAATTATCTCCAGTTGTGGTCTCAGCAACCAGGTCTGAGGAAGAGGGATGTTCCAGGAGAGTTTAAAACTATTTTTTCGTTATGCAGCTGCAGAAAAAAAAATTGATCTGTTCTCCCTACTCTTTTTCCCCACGCATGCCCGAAGTAAACAGGATACAAGAGAGAGTGACCAGCCCTGAGTACAATATTGAAATACATTTTTTCATCTAGTAATGCACATAGCTGGAGCATCTTCCCCAAATGTGCTGCCGTAGTTGCAGCACTGTTAGCCTGTTCATACTTGGTCTGAAGGAGGTGGATCATTTGTTTGCCTGGAAGCTCATGTTACTGAAACAGGCATTCGCACAGCTTACGAGAAATGTCAGTGGGTTGTGGCTTGTACCGATTGATGCAGGATGTGCTGTGGTGTAGGGTGCTGTCAAGGTGGGCTTGGTGAGCTCTCAGTCTGTTCCCAGCTGTGTGTCTAATTACAGAAAAATTTATCTTGAGCAGTAAGTATGATGGTAACTGGAGAACATTTGTTGTGCCTTTCCTGTTTCCAGGAGTCCAGTTTCACATGTCTCTGTTTAGTTTGTATATCAAGGAGAAGGCTCTCATTTTCCAGATATTGTGGAGTGGTAGAAAAATAGGGAAAGGACCTGAGGCATGAATGAGCTAGTAGTTTAGTTTTATTCAAAGAGATGTCAAGGAAGCAAAATCTAGAGCTTGAGAGGTAAGGGGAATAACTGCCCGCCGAAAAGAAACATTCAGATTAATCCTATTGCAGTACTGCCTCAACAGAGACTTGGGATGATGAAGGCCGAGGTTGACATCTGTTCTTCAGCCTTTTTCCTACTGGTGCTTCAGCTTGTTTCCTTAGACTCGGAGAGTTAAAAGGAGGTCTGTAGGGATAAATCTAAGACAAAGAGGCAAATACAAAAAGGAAGAAATTGAGTGAGGGCATTTTGTGAGCAGCTGGCCACAGGTCCCACCACAGCCATTCTCTGGTGGAACGTTAACAAGATGCACAGGTTGTTTAACAGAGAGCCCTACAGTTTCTCTGGAAAGGTTCTGCTGGAGCTGTTGATGAACCACTTCCTTTGTGTCTGGGCAGCATCACCATGGTTGGTGAGTTCAGACAGAGCAGGGTTTTCTTGGAGAAGTGTTTTGTTTGGGAGTGATGTTTTATGGATAAGTTGGTGACATGGTCAAATTCCCAGGAAGCTAATGAGGAGGAGTGCAGCAGCTTCATGGACAGAGCGGGGGACCGGAGGCTGCTTCACATAACGGGGAGCTTTGCAGCGCTTTCACCTTCTGAGAGTATGTACAGGTGTATTTATTACCATTTTCCCTGGGAAGTGCCTTTACTGTCCTGCATCAGAGGAATTCCTTTTTCCAGATGATGCTCTGGTGTCACTCTCACAATGTTGTTCATCACCTAACTGCCTTTTGCTCCCTCCAACTCTAGCTCACTCCCCAGAATTGCCTTGTCAGTCACTGCTTTCTTCATTAGCTGTAGTTTTTGATTGCTTATTCCTATCTATAGCTCAATCAACCTTTCCTTTCCTAAAGGACAGAAAAGACTACGTGCATTGAATGTTGTATCATGTTGTTGACGTTTGCCATTGGTATAATAATGCTTGAAGATTTTGATAACTGTTTTATTGATTTTAGTTATCTGTTTAAGAACATTACAGGTTTGCTCATTACGTTTTTAATGGTGTTAGTTTAATGGGGAAAATTAACTCTTAGGATTCTGGTGCTTTTTAGATTATTAAGAGATACAGGAGCCCTCTGTCACGGTTACTATGATCTGAGTCTTGACAGTCTTGTTTCTTCTATAGTCCTTGCCTTTTTAGTATTTTTGTAGTATTTTTACATACTTGTTTTCTCCTCTCAAATTGAGCTTCTGTATTCCACAGTATATATATAGTGGTGATTACTTGGGCAGTATAGACAATGTGTATTAATATATATTGTGAGGCCCACAGATGTGCTAGACCTCTCTCAGGAAAAGCAGTCTGTCTTCTAACGAGCTTACTGTGTAACTTGCACAGTTTTGTATTTCACTCAGCTAAATTTGAAATATTCAAGTGTTTGAGGCAGTTGGGCCCATTGAACCCATGATAACCCTCACTGCAGTCAAGGGTTGTATTTGACCTTGTTACATCTTAGGACCAATTTAAGATGGCAACATGCAGCAAATGTAAGCACACCGTCAGAGAAACACAGTGATTTCTGTCTGTCATAGAAACACAGTGATTTCCTTTTAAATGTTAATTTAATGATCTTATTAAGCAGTAACATTTCCAGTACACAGGAAGGTCACTTGCAGGAAGAAGACAGGCCTGATGGTAGGAATGACTTGGTTGAACAAGTCCATTTCTTTTGCATTGAGCTAAGGTGTGTGTCACAGATGAGCAGCTCCTCTGAAATGTGAGAACAGTAAGCTTGCTTAAAAGAGTAGCATTTTGATGCACAAGGGTAATAGCTAACAGATTTTTACAGTACCATATGGTATTATTAACAAACAAATCGTATGTTAACTTGACAGGTCTACCTTCAAGCTAACTTAGTTTGCAGCAAACATAAATTCCCCTAAGATGAAATCTGGAGACAGTACTAAGCTTTGGGATTGTATCCAGAGCAGTAACAGTAGCACAGCAGCGATGACTTTCAGGCTTTCTAACCATGAATACATGTGTTCCCAAAATTTATTGGTTTCTTCATCAGCTTTGTGAAAACACAGCAAACCAAAACCCGATCCGAGCAGGTGGAACAGGGAGCGTTCATGCATCTGCCTAACGGGACTGCAGGGAGAGGAGCTGCAGTTTGAAATACATTTTTCCTGATGCAGAGAGCTGTGATATACTGATGGATATTTAATCTGGTACACTCTGCTGCTGAAACCTGAACTGCAGCTCCACTCGGCTGCAGTCCTGAAGCATGAGCTAATTCCACCGTGGCTCTGGGCTGGGGGACCCGAGGCAGCGAAAGGCAGGAGCGAAGAAGGGAACGTGTGATGTGGAGGAGGGAGGAGGGTGAATGGTACATTACTTTTAACTGCCTTCTTGTTTAACCCCCTAGCTGTTTTCAAATTTTCTAACTGAAATCTCATCTTGGTACAGTGTATAAATCCCCTGAATACGAATCTCTTGGATTTGACCTGACCGTAGAAAGATTAGTTTCCATTGGATACCCTCATGAGCTGCTCAATTTTGTGTATGATCCTGCATTCCCTACCAGGTAAATGACTAACAGATACCAACCCAGCCTGCTTGAGGCCTTGAATATTTGTTCTGTAAAGTTCATAGGCAACACATGAGGCCAGGTTTTCAGAGTTGTGCCTGTGAAGCCTGTGGTTGACCACAGATCATGGGGAAGGGAGCAGACTGCTCCAGTATGTGGAGGGCCTTTGCACACATGAATCCATGCCAGCAAAGAGGGAGTGTGCAAGAAAAGAGGCCTGCTGAAAACATGGTCCAAAAATAACCTTTCAAAGCAAAGACAGCAGAGACACAGTTGGATTGGGAGTTAAAACAAAATCAAGGGGAGAAGGAGCCGTTATTGTCCATGAGGCTGCTAGAATGTCTCAGAACATTTTTCTTTAATGATTTTAATTAATAGTGTCCTGGCGCATAAGACATCCTGAAAATTAAGCTGACAGTAAACAACAACAAAAGTGGGACCAATCCAGTTCACTTGTCTAGATGAATCAAACACTGAAAGCAAAGTTAATGGTGCAAAGTTACTAAATTCTTACATTTTGTCATTTGGTAGCAGAGGTAAAAAGGACATTGCTTGTTTTAAACAAGGCTTTTGATCTAACTCTGCGCCTTTAAGTTGTTTCCACTTGTGCCTTTGCTGGATTTTGCTTTCTTGACTCCTTTGGAGCTTCTTTACAAAAGACTGGCCAGAGGGTCTGTTGGCTTGTTGTTTCAGTTTTCAGTCTGGCAACCTCCTTCCTTCCCTCCCCTCAGCATGTTTTATGCCGAGACTGTTGCTGGGTGCGCCCATGCCCATAACAAGACAGTAGCCCTTCACAAACTTGTGATGAAGACACCATTAAATCCACAGCCTTCATCCCAGGGAGGGGACAGAAGGGATGTCGTTGTGGCTCCAGGTGCAAGCTATTAGATAAATGAGACAGAGTTTTGCTGCAGTTGGAACCGGGAATGTCCAAAGCATTTTGTGCAATAGTTACAGGCCCCATCTGGCTCTGCCTGTGACAGAGTGATGAAAAAGAGGGGAGGAATTCCTTTATCACACCTCGCTCTTCCTTGCAGCCCAGCAGGACTGTCAGGGAACCACAAGCACAGGTGTCAGATTCATGACCCTGTGGAGGAGGCCCACGTCTTCCCTGGTACATGCATAGCTAAGCCTCTGCCAGGTTAAACGGTTCCATTTTCAAGTCTGTGGAGAGCAGATCAGCTGTAGCTTTCACCTGGCAATGCAGGGCTCCTGTTGCTCACCTGCAGTCAGGTAAAAGGGACAGTAGGGACCCCATCTGTACAATAACAGCAACTCTGTTCTGATGCCCCACGCCAAGTGAGCAAGCTGTTCTAGAGCTGATTTGGAAAGAACTGCTATTAAAATGGTCACCACTTAATATGTTTGCTTCTTCATATCTTAAATCGCTTTCTTAACAGAGGCCTGGTGTTTGATACCCACTATGGAAACCTGTTGAAAGTTGATGCCTATGGGAACCTCCTAGTGTGTGCACATGGCTTTAATTTCCTCAGAGGGTGAGTGCTGACTCTTGGCTGTTCTTTTTGACTTAACACGCTCTTTTGTGTCACTGATCCTCCAGGCACTCCTTGTATAAGGAGTCGCGGGGACTCCGCTAACAGCAGATGCTGTATTGCTGTTCCTACAGCTCCAGGGCTGACTGGGGATGCATTGAGGGTCCCAGACACAGCAACAGCCCAGGGTGTTTATAGAGGAAAGGTCCGTGCTGGCACAGACCTATCTGTAGTGTGCTGGGAATAGAAGAAAGTGTGCTGTGGGAAGGGGTTGATGGGATAATCCAAGGGCTGTTCACCTGTCCTGGCACAGTTTAACATCAGCAGCTTGTCAGTTAAGACAAAGACATTGTGCAAGGGGTGCTGGGAGCAGAGAGGACCTGTGCCCCATGAGACTGTTAACTGCACAGCCATTGCTAGGAAAGTTCGAGGGCCTGAGCTGGCTTGGGGAAGGAACAAGCTTGCTCTACCCCTTTATGTTTCTGACCTTTGAGGATGTCAGAAGTGAGGCATTGCGTGCCATTTCCTGCAGCCTTCCCTGGCTGCTCGTGTTTGTCTTGCCTCAGAGAAGGTGCTTTAGGGAGCAGAGTGGACCACAGTGCTACATGCCTGATGTGTCCCAGCACGTCTCCTCGTATCCCTGCTGCGAGGGTGGATGGATGGAAGGCAAGTGCAGGCCAGCTCAGGGCCCCCAAGGTGACATGCCTTGTCATTATGGGCCTGTAAGTCCTTGCATCAGGAAGCCAAAATTTAGAAAAAGGCCTTATATATGCACTCAAGTTCCTCTTTGAGTCAGAAGTGATCTTCAGAAGCTCCAGAAATGAAGGAAACCAGAATAATTAAATTACTTTAGTCATTGCCACCCTGCTGATTAATTGCAGAGGGCCCCAGGCAAGCCTCCTGCAGCACAGCCGTGCACTCCCCTGCTGAAAGCTGCTCAGGGGAGTGTAAAGCAACACATGGAAAGTGGGGGAAAGTTTAAGATAAGCAAACAATGAAAGTGCAGATGATTTAAGGCATCCTCATAGCCAGCAGCATGGGGCTTAAGGTCGAGTTGTGGACTCTCGACCACTCTGTTTTCCCTGTGTGGGCTCTGCTCAGTTTGCTGACTCAGCGATGAGGGCTTCGTGCCCAGCTCTGCCAGAGCGGTGAAGGGAATGCCGGTGGATGCAGTTTTGTTTTTGCGCCGCTAGTGCACATGGGAAAGCTGAGTGTTGCTTAAAGCACAACAGACTCTAGTTAACGGACCCCGCTACAACTATATTTTGCAGGTCAGCACATTTTATTCTCATTATTTTTTGTGGTTTCATTCTTCTCCACCTTATCTATTCTCAGGCCTGAAACACGGGATCAATATCCAAATAAATTTATCCAGAGGGATGACACAGATAGGTTTTACATTCTGAACACGTTATTCAATCTACCAGGTGAGTTTAATGTGAGCCAACACAGGCCTGTTTCTGTGCCTTTGAAGCCAGTAAAGTTTTGCTAATAGCGTACTATACTTATCTGGTTTTTTTGGTTTTGTTTTTTACAAGAACTTTCTTCTTTTGGGCACAAGGCCTAAAGTTAGCTGTCCATATGATGTTATCCTTGTTTTAAAATCTTGCTTTATCTCTTTGCAGAGACCTACCTATTGGCTTGCCTAGTGGATTTCTTTACTAACTGTGACCGGTACACTAGGTACGTATTCCCTCTGGTTCAAGATGCTGATGGTACAGTAAGATTGTTATTGTAAAGAGCAGTACAGCACAGATGGAGCTGTTCTTAATAGCAGTGGAGGCCCCTCAAGTGGTTTCAGTGGGAAAAAGTTCAGGCCTCTTATTCTTTTGACGTTAAGAGAATTTAGTGGTGACGAGATGATCTGTGTGTACAGCAGAGACGGGTTATGAGGGTTTCCTTCACAGGGTATATCAGTATCACCATACTGACTGACACTGGTATTTGGGCCAGCTTCTAAGACCACACACTTACTACAGGATGACTATAGGCACCATCCAGCTCATTTTGAACCTGTGTCCATTGGAGCCATGTTTGAACTGGTAACTGAAAGGCTAAATTTCCTCAGCCAGTTACCACAAGTCCCTCAGGTCATAATTGAGGACTTTGTTCACTTAAAGGTGAAATGCTCAGACCCAGTGTGGTGTAAAAGGCTGTTTGTGCAGCATGAGTATTTACCTAGCTTTCAAATAGGTGTAAGCATAAAAACAAGCTGCGGTTTGAACTGGCAAATGTGAATGCTGCTGTGCTACTGACTCATGTGATGGATCATCTTTGCATATTATGTGAGTGGAAGGCAAAGGTTTAATGGGATTTTACCTGGGAGCAGAGGAAGTGTTTATGCTGACAATCCGTCAGGTGAAGTATCCTTTCTCAGGACAGGTGTGATGATTGCTATCATAATAAATACAGCTCTGTTTAATCCTCCTTGATTTGTTCTGATGCAAACTCTCATGGGTGTCTCAAAGATACCTCCACAGTATCTTGTAGAGGAAATGTCTCATGTTAACTCTAACTGTTCAACACAGAAGTAGTTCCTCCTCTCAGCAGTGAGTATTACATTTATTTGATTTCCATGGCACCCCCTTCTTTAGTGTTGGAAAGAGGGAGAAAGAGCAGCACTCTGCTTACTTTCTCAGTGCCATTCATCTTTTGTAAAATGCTGCAAACTGCACAGTCCCAGTCTTTTTTCCTTCTTGTAATACTGCAGGGGAGAAATAAGAGTTGCAGTCACAGAAAGCTGTAGTACTGCTATGGAGGCACAAGCCTGAAGTTAGGAACTCACATCCTAAAATTTTAAACAAACGTTCTTTGTTTGGTATGGGTAACATGCAGATCCTGTTAAACTCTGGTTGTAGCCTTCTTTCAAGTCTGAGCCGCAGTAAAGTAGTAAATAAGAAACCATTATGGTAAGATGAAAACACAAGCTCCAAACAACATTTTGAACTGTCTCTCTCCTTGACATGTTTTTTACCTGCTGCGATGGGCTGCTACAATCTCTCTTCTTTCTCCTCACAGCTGTGAAACGGGGTTTAAAGATGGAGACCTCTTCATGTCCTTCAGGAGTATGTTCCAGGATGTCAGAGATGCTGTTGACTGGGTTCATTACAAGGTGATTGCAAGAACTCCTTGGGATGTCTGTAGTTGTAACTGAGTTAGAGGGACTGGTTTGTAACTCATGAGTTAAGATGTTACTCCTCTTTTGGGCAAGAGCCCTGCTTTGCCGCCTAGTGAGCAAATAATAAATTGCAGTTGTATGCAAGTCAAGATCTCGACTGCCCTCCTAGTACTGGAATGTATCTGTCTTGGCTTCCTATTCCTTTTTGTTGTGCCCAGATTCCATTTCTGTACTGTAATTCATGGATTTTAGAACGGGATGCCATGAGGGTATTTGCACTTACAGTCCACAACTTGTACATTGCCCTAATTATTAAAACACCATTTTACTGTAAATAGTTTACATTGGTACTGTCTTATGTTGTCTGAAAAGTACCTGCATGAAACAGAGAAATACATCAACTGTCTCTATTTAGAGAGGAGAGCCAGTCCATCTTTTTCACACACTTGTGCACAAATTTAGAATATAATTTTGTGAGCATTAACATCTGGTTAAAGACCTGATTTTCTTGTTCTTCCTCATTCAAGAGGTCTGTTGGGGTGGGATGGAGAACCATCACAGGAGAACTCTGCTCACAGTTGTACTTGTGGTGGTCCTTTTAGCCATGCAGAAGTCAGGAATCTATTTTTCTTTCCTTATGCAGTGTTGTGTGATGTTGGAGTTGGCCTTTGAGTAAAGCATTATGGTCAGTGTTGGAGACAGGTCGTTGACTGTCTTGTTTGGTATGGCAAATCTATTTTTTGTTTGTTTCTATTGTATTCCCTTCTGAAAGGGTTAAAATGCTGTTGAAGTGGATTATTTACCATGGTGAGGGAATCGATGGATCACAGAGTTTATGATGGTCCCTGCTACTCAAAGCCTCTCATCTCTAGAGTCACTGGTTCAGATTCGCCCTGGTTTGTACTTTCACAGCATTTTAAAGTGTGAAAGTTGGCATTACTTTGATGTCTCTTACATCATAAGTTTCCATTACCTCACTGGCTTCTGTTGTTTCTATTTCAGGGATCACTCAAGGAAAAGACCCTTGAGAATCTGGAAAAGTATGTGGTGAAAGATGTAAGTGTGAAGTTACTTTACTTGTGCTACATGACATTCTGTACTGAGTAAGCAGGCAAGAAATAAACATGCTGATTTGCTCTACTAAATCACAAAATGGATAACGCTGTGATTTCTATTGTAATAACCAAAGACAAAGTGGAAAGTTCGGACGTGGCCTTTATACTGAGCCAGTGATCCACGTGATTTCGTATTCACGTGCACGTTTTTTACGTAAAATATAAAAGCCAGAGGAAATGTTATCACGGGACACAGGTGAATACACTGGCAAGGCTCGTGTTGTTTCTTTTCGTGGTGAAAGCAACTGTGTTCCCTGCTGACATTTTCTCTGCCCAAGCAGACCTCTTTTTAAAAAGCAGCAGATGAGCATCTTTTTAGACAGAAGTATTCCTTAGTTATCCAACAAAAATGTTACATACATTTAACCATGAGGGACTGAGGGAAAGATCCTGAAAGACTCACCAATGTCCAGTCTCTTGATAGCCTCAAAATATGTGTTCAGCACATCTAATTGAGGAAGCTCCAGTTGTTCCCTTACTTTTGCCCTCTCTGCAGCATGCAAGGCCCCTCTGGACCACTTACAGTATAATTATTCTTTAGTTTAGATGAGCTCTGTGGTAGACTATCACTTTAAAGCAGTTAACCTTATTTCTAGTTACATGCCTGCAAAATTCTTAGGAAACCGTTCTGTGAGGTAATCAGCTACTCTGGCAATGGACTGAGATTTATGATTCAATAAAAATAGCCCCAGGAATAAATTCTCCCTAATTTGAGGTTGGAATTATAATGCGCTCCAACTTGTGGCTCGTGTGAGCTCAGATTTCACCTGCCTCTGGGCCCATTTCGGGAACAGACTTGGAGCTGGAGGAGCTGCTCCAGCGTGCCTGGCATGGAGCAGATCGGTGGGAGCAGCACAAGGTGCCTGGCACTGTTGTTGGCAAAGGCACTGCAGCCCTGCTGAGCCATTCCCCCTTGCCTTCCTCCCCTGGGCTGTGCTCTGGAGGGGTGTTACGTGGACAGACCAACAGCTTTCCTGGCTCTGGCCCATGCAAAACACGTGAGTTTGCTTGCTTGATGGTTTGATTTGCTTTGTTTTGTCTGGTGGGATCATAGTTGAGAGTGTTTTGCTCATGATGAATCTCTGTGACTTTTGTGTGTGACTTGTATGTCCCTTGGCTTTCAGGGGAAGCTGCCACTGCTGCTCAGCCGCATGAATGAAGTTGGGAAGGTATTTCTTGTCACAAACAGCGACTATAAATACACAGACGTAAGTGCTGCTTGAATTGTTGTGTTGGTATATAATGGAATAAGCAAAAGCCAGCCATTCATTTGTATGGGTTTTGGTAGGACATCTTCTGTTGGAGAATCGGGTGTTTTCTAAGCTAGGTGTGGGATGGTTTAGTGGTGAATGTAGATTAGGTCTTGAGTCATCTTTTGTAGTCCTGGTTCTGCCACTGACCTAGTATGGGCCTGCCTTAATTCCTTCTGTGCCTCACTCAGTTCCTCAGCAATTAAAAGGCTGTAAGAGAAATTGATACTCATCTTAGATTTCATCATCCTTTAAAATGTAGAACTTCCCTTTCAAGTGAGAGAGTCTGAGTACAGACAGGTCACCAAAGCCATGGTCCTGGAGAGCTCTAAGAGCCAGAAAGGGCTGTCTGCTGTGCTGTAGGAATAAACACGGTTACTTCAACTCCAGGTAAATGTCAGGATGTTGCAACACTGCTAATCCAAAGATCTATATGCCATTTTAAAGCATTGCGAGATATACCTGAAGCAGTGTGCAGATTTCTGAGACACATATGTTCTTTGATTATAAAAATGAGTGGTTTAATTCCTGTCACTTTAAATTCCATCCATTCATTTTGTCTCCAAATCTTATGCTGACTTTCATGTAAATCCTGAAAATAAAGTTCTGTAACCTGAAAAGATAAAAGCAGAAACGTATGCTTTTATAAACTACACAAATGTATGTTTAAAAATGCATCTTTGAATACTTTCGTTCTGTCTTTCAGAAAATTATGACTTACTTGTTTGACTTTCCACATGGACCAAAGGTATGTGATTTCTAGACTGCAGTTCCAATAGACTGATGTGCCTAATTATCTGTGTAGCTGGGAAGCATTTTAATCCTGCTTCATCGGCTGCATGGGATTAGTTGCTTTAATCTGGTTAAAATACGCTTGCTGTTTTGTCTCCTAGTTGAATGGGATCAAAGCAAATACAATATAACAAAGAGAAAAGAGGCATCATCTGGTCTCAAACAATAATCTGTATTAATGATAACATTATTTTAGTGATAACACATTTTAACTGTGGCATTTTGCAGCCAGGTTTCTTAGAAATCTTGCACAATGTTTTAGATGTTGTTAAGAAAAATCTTGATGGAAAGGAAAGAGTTTTATAAAACAGCAGAAACTTTTATGGATGATTCTGCCTTGACTATGGTAACTCCAGAAGTTTTAGTCATGCTTTTTCTGGTTTTCTGAGGTCAAAACTCAGCCCTGCAACTTTTGGAGAGAGGCTTATGAGCTGAATTTATACTGCTTTCTCAATCTCCCAGTGGGAGGCTATCTCATGCTCAAAAGATGTGTTTTCACACTGTGCTCTAAAGGTAGAAGGCGGACAAGGGAGAAATTTTCAGAACGTGGAAAATCACCACAACTGGTAGTTCAAAAAACTCCTTGCTGTGGTCTTGATTTCAGAAAGAGCGGAAGCATGGAGCAGAACGGCCTCATGAATGCCCAGTGTCCTTTGGGCAGGGCTGTGATTCAAAGCCGTGCTCTGTGGAATAGAGTCCAGGCCTTTTCCCACTCTTAGCAAATGTACCAGTGTGGCCTTGTAAGGCTGAAGCTGTGAAGTTGCATGTGTCTGGATCTACGCAGGGTATCACCTTCAGAAACGGTGGCAGCGGTGTTATTTACAGCATCTCTTTACACGACAGCTGTGCTGTGACATGGATGTTCAGTGCAGTTCTCCTATCTCACACCACGTCCTCAGTCCTCACTGCTAGGCTGGGTTGGGATGGGCTTGCCACAGAAGGGGAGTGCTTTAGGAGATGGCGCTGGCAACCCAGCATCATACCACAAGAGGCAGGAACTAGGGGATTTTGATGGACCAGCAATGTCACAAGGTTATGGCTATGGACAATGACACTCCGGTTAAACTCCCTGTGGTTGAGTGTGTTGTGCCTGATTCTGGGATTTGTTTTTGCCTTTGCAGCCTGGGAGTGCCCATCGGCCATGGCAGTCCTATTTTGACCTGATCCTGGTGGATGCGCGAAAACCCCTCTTCTTTGGGGAAGGCACTGTGTTGCGGCAGGTGGACACGGTGAGTGGTATATGGAGGGTACCTCTACGGCTGGAATGGCTTGTGCACCTCCTGTGTGGTGTCTCTTAGTGGCAACGGGCAACACGGTGTTTAGACAGGACCTGCCCTAGAGATGGTGGGCTGGCTTCTCCTCTTAGTGATTCCCGAGCAACCCCATCACCTGGGGCACAGCAGAGCTCGAGGCTTTGCTGGCTTCCCTAACGTACCACAGGTAGCAATAGGAAAAGAATGTGGAAAGCCACCTCTAGGCTGCCTGGGAGTGAGAGAGAGACAAAGAGTAAAGTATCAGTAGGACAGAAAAAATCCAGACCGTCAGCTGTTCTGTACTAACGCAATGTCTCCTTCCTCAGGTGACCGGGAAGCTGAAGATTGGTACCTACACTGGCCCACTGCAGCACGGCATCGTGTACTCAGGAGGTGAGGCAAGAACCCTTCTTGTCCTGTGGAGTAGCTCTGACGTGCCCTCATGGCCTTCAGCTACTCCGGCTGTGAGAGGACTTGTGCCAGGCAATAGGCAAGGTTGTGTTTCGCAAAGCGCGTTGTACTGTGCCCTCTGCACACTGCACCAGAAGCTCTCCATCATTATTGCTGCCCAATGCAGGGAAGAAATGGACCCGTTCCTCCTCAAATGCCCTTTTCTTTCTTGCCAGGGAGGGTCTGGGAAATGCCACTGCAGGGCTTGTGGTGGAGAGGCAGCTGCAGCTGGCCCAATGCAACATTTCCAGCTGTACTTACGGTGCTGCCACCAGTGTGACCACGCTTGGAGGGTCCTCTGAGCCAGGGAAGGGCAGCGGGTGGATATACAGGGCTGTCTGTGACGCCCAGGGCTCCATTACTCTCACACGGGGTGGGAGGCAGCATGGCCCCTCTGTTGCTGCCATTCACGTGGGGGTGTGCGTGGGCAAAGCTGCCCCTGGGTGAACTCCCAGGTGGGTGGGCAGTGCCCTGTGCTGCCATGGCCAATCTGGGGTGCTACATTTAGCAGTGGAGGTTTCTGGGAGGAAAATGTACCTGCTCTGTCCCTAACCCTGGCTCTCTGAAATGAGCCACACGTTTCCTTTTGGCATCCCGTTCTAAGCCATGCCATTCTTCTCTCAGGCTCTTCCGACACAGTCTGTGACCTGCTGGGGGCCAAAGGGAAGGATATCTTGTACATCGGAGACCATATCTTTGGAGACATCCTCAAATCCAAGAAGCGCCAGGGCTGGAGGACCTTCCTGGTGATCCCTGAGCTGGCACAGGAGCTGCATGTCTGGACAGACAAAAGCGGTCAGCAGCTGGGCAAACCCCAGGCCAGGCTTTGCTCTTGCTGGCCTGATGCTGCACCCCTGAGATTACCAGGGCATAGGGGTGCAGGGGAGAGATCACCCTGGCTTGCCCCTTCTCCTTTTGGCCCTTTTTCCCTGGGTCTGGGTGTTGATGGCAGGAGCTGGGGCAGCTCTCCATGGGCCGGCCTCAGGGTCCCAGGCCTTTCCTGTGCTCTTTCCCAGGCCGCTTGTGCGTGATCAGCCAAGCGCTGACTTGGCCAGGGGAGAAGCCGCAGCTGGGTGGGGTCGAGTTGTTCCTCATCCATAACCCTGCCCCAAAATCTCCTCTCCCTCTGCCCATATGGAGCTGTGGCTTCTCTGGTAAAAAGTACCTGACAAGACATCTGGATTATTCTCCCTGTAATGCCTGAGCCATGACTGCTCTCCCATCTGCAGGGAGTCCCTGCTCACCAGCTGCTTCCTCCTTCCTCCCGCTCCCTCTGCTGCTCTGCTGCCAAAGTGCTGTGTGTTTCCCATCCTCCAGCGCTACTGCTTTTCTCCCAGGTTTGCCCTTTGGTGTGTAAATAGGTCTGGGGGTTATGCAAGTTGCCCCATGGCTGGTTGGAAGGTTTTGGTGAGGGCTGCGAAGGTTCAGCCTCAAAAACAAAAGGGGCAACCAGAAACCAAGCCCAAAGCTCTGCTAGTGGCACAGAGCGTGACTGAACCCTTTCCCTGCACAGTGGCCATGAGATGCCATGCTCCTTGATGCAGTGCCCCTCCACCGCCATGCAAGGGGAGCGGGCAGGATGGTGGGTTTGCTTTCAGCCCTTTTCATTTCAACAGTTTAAACTTACTTTTTTCTCCTTTATTTTCTGGATTTTCCAGCCCTTTTTGAAGAGCTGCAGAGTCTGGACATTTTCTTGGCCGAGCTATACAAGTGAGTGTTCAAACAGTGACAACTTTCCTGCTGCCTCTCCCAGCCTAGCAACAGCTAACGAGCGGCTCTGACGAAACCTTGGGGTTGGGTTAGCGGCACTGCTGCCGGAGCTTTGACTCAGGCCTGGGCTCTGCCCACGAGACCAACCTTCCCCTCCAGACCAGCCTCCCTCCCCCGAGTCCCCATCCCACAGCATCTGGTTCTGAAAGGCTTTTCACACCTGTATTTACCTTCTCGCCTGTAACTAGGCATCTGGACAGTAGCAGCAATGAACGCCCTGACATCAGCTCCATCCAGAGACGCATTAAGGTACCAATCATAAAAATCCCTTTTCCTCCTTTTGGATCCCAGAGGGCTTGACAACCCAGCCCCACTGCTCAGCCCTGAAATGCTTTGCTCTGCCTTTGGGTGGGCACAGCAGGCTTGGCAAAGCCGTTCTCTCTTTGTGGATGCAAACGGAGGAGCTTCTCAGCTCACTGGTGTCACTGGCATTCCTGAAAGGCAGCCTGGTCTGGAATAGGGTCTCCTTCCTCATGCACACAGCAGCACTGACTGACGCTGCTCACTGCTGCAGAACGGGGCGCTGGCACACACAAGCTTGGAGGGGCTGTAGCCTCTGGTTCAGCCAGCCCTGGTGTGCCAGCCTGGGACAGGTGCTGGGCCTGAGCCCTCTGCTGCCTTCCCCTCTGTTAGCTGGGACTCGGCTGTGCTCTGATGCCACGGGATACGAGCACAGAAAGCCTCCCCGGAGATCCTTGCAGATCTCATGTAGCCCCCAGCCCTCAGCGTGCTCCACTTCAGTGTTGTCCTGGCTCCGCGCTGCTGCCTGCCCGGCCCAGGATCTAACTTGCCTTTTGCTTGTAGAAAGTGACACATGACATGGACATGTGCTACGGCATGATGGGGAGCCTCTTCCGCAGCGGCTCTCGGCAGACCCTGTTTGCCAGCCAGGTGATGCGCTACGCTGATCTCTATGCAGCCTCCTTCATCAACCTCCTCTACTACCCCTTCAGCTACCTCTTCAGAGCTGCCCACGTCCTGGTGAGTTGTAGACCCTGGGGAGGTGGGCAGGGGTCCCAAAGGTGCCTGCACTTGTGTTTGTTAACACTTCCACAAGCTGCAAGCACCAGGAACGGCACCTTGGAGGGTTGGGTGGCATTTGATGCACTGTGGGCCAAAGGGCCACATTCTGGGGTTTGCATCTGCCTCAGGCAGATACCCTGGGACTGGGACACCCCTTGCCATCTCCTCTCTCTCTTACATGTGTAGATGCCACACGAGTCCACGGTAGAGCACACGCACGTCGACATCAATGAGAAGGAGTCACCGATGGCCACGCGCAATCGCACCTCAGTGGATTTTAAAGATTCTGACTACAAGCGGCATCAACTGACCCGCTCCATCAGTGAGATCAAACCGCCCAACCTCTTCCCCCAGGCACCTCAGGAAATCACACATTGCCACGATGAAGATGACGATGAGGAAGAGGAAGAGGAGGAAGAAGAGGAGGAAGAGGAAGAGGAATAAGAAGGAAAAAGCAAAGCATCTCTGAAGACAAACCGTGACTCTAGCAGTGATCAGGAGCGGATTCCTCTGTTGGGGCCCTTGGGGTGATGGGTTGGGGGTGTGTGATTTTTGCAAAGGCACATTTGGAAAGTGTCTGGAAACTTATAACAAATTAACACTAATTAGGAGGAGACCCTTGTTTTCAGTTTTGCAGACGGTTCAAAAAGCTGGTGGATTCTGCCTAGGTGGTGCATTCAGATTGGACTGCCCGCCTGTGCTGTCATGCTGCTCCCATTACATTTAGGGATGCTGCATGTTTCTCCCTTTCCCCTGATGTGTTTCATTCGATTTTCATTTGAACGGTGTCCTGTGAACGGTTTTTGCCATTTGTTACATTCGCTGTGAAGAAGGAAGGGATGTGCTGGGCCCTACAGGAGACAAAATGATCCCAATTCTCCTGCCCATTGGGTTGCTGCCCTTAACCCTCTGCTTCTGGGTTACAAAATCCCCCTCCCCGTGTTAGCCAGGGTGTTGCTGTGGCTTCCAGCACTCAGTTTACCCTCTGCTTGGCGTGAGTTTCTCTGTGTAAGTAGTTCGATTCCTCCGGCTGTCATGGATGGCAGTGGGATTCCAGCTCTTGCATATCTGCAGCTGTACACGTTTTGGCTTGTAGACGCTTGTTATTCTCTCCCAGTGTTTCAAAGCTCTCTTTCATCAGCAGCATGTGATGCATGATTTCCAACGCATTTCTCAAACAGCTGAGCCGCACACTGTGTTCTCAACTCCTGTAGTTTCAGCAGTAAATACTAACCCAGGAGCTTGAAGCTACTGCTTTAGCATTACGTTAGTCGGTTTGTTTTCCTGCTGCTTATTACTGACCTTTCTGTCCGCTCAGCTTTAAGAAAGCGAAGCATCCCAAAGACAAACCCAGCCACCATCTGGAGTGAAAGGGCCTGTTATTCCAGCGTGCTGTGGGCCACGCGTGTCTGCCCTAAACTAGGAAACAGCATGTGCCACAGGGCCAGCCCCATGGTGGGAGCCGGGAAACTCCAGTCTAGCTGGCAGCTGCCCTTGTCTTTGGCCAGGCGCAGAGCAAGCAGAGCCTCATCACAGGCTGCAGGGAGCAAGGCTGCATCCCCGGCCAAGGAGGGTGACGGCTGCAGGCTGCTGTGCGGGGAGCAGGGGTGCTCCACGGGGATGGGCAAGCGGTCCTTGTGCCTGAAAGCCAGCCCGGGGAAGGCATGGGGGTGGCACGCAGCTGGGCAGCAGTGCCCTGCGGTTTTCCTCTGTGTCATGGGTGCAGCCTCCCTTACTCCAGCCTGTGCCGTTCGCTGTGAAGGGATTACAACGAGGGCCCTCTTGTAATGAATTCGACTGTTGTTTCAGTACCATAAACTCATTTAATCTTTTTTTTCCATTTTAAAGTACCTTAGGAGAAAATAAAAAAAAGAAAAACCACACCACCAAACACTGCTGCTGTAGTGGCAGTTGTTCAAGTCAATAAATGATGAAGTTTCTAAGAAACGCCTGGTGCTTTGTGGAGCGTCACTGAGATGATGAGGGCTGTGCTGGAGGTGGCAGGGAGAGCTGGGACTGGGCTGTGGGGAGCCCAGCGGGATGGGTGGCTGAGGAAGAGGGAAAGCATCTCCGGGAATTGGTTGTGTGAAGCATTGCCGAGCAGTGGCTGTGGATCTGGCATTAAGGGCTTGTCTGGTCTCCAGGGAGCAGGTGGGCAGGAAGCAATGGGGGGGCCGGGAGCACAAGGCTGTTGTTATCCCCATTGGCTTCAGCCGGGAGGCACAGGGAGACAGAGGTGGATTCAGAGAGTGAGGAGGGGCTTTTCCATGGCGGGAAGGGCAACACCCCCACCCTGCCCCTACCTCCACCATTGCACCCTTGCAGGGCTGTTTCCCACAGGCGTTACCAAGGGCCGCTCCCCACCATGTGTGACCCGTGCCCAGGGTGGCACTGGTGGCACAGCACGGCCCACGCTCCCCAGGAGCTGCAAACCTGGATAAAGAGACAAATACCTGGGGAAGGCCGGCGCTGCCACAGCGAGGGCACCGGCTGGCCTAGCCAAAGGCAGTGTGTGCCCTGCGCCTGGCCGAGATGCGGACAGCCCTGGTGACAGCGCACTGCTGTGCTCAGCCCTCAGCTATCAACAAACCCCTCGTATCGACCAAACCGGACCAGATGAGGCCCCGCCATCAGAGCTACCACAGAAGGATGTTCAGTACCCAGGGCCCAACGTGTCAAACAGAAAAGCAACACTAAATGGCTGCAGGTGGTGGCCAACAATCAACAGCTGACACTTCAGGGACTGCTAAAAGCCCCAAACCCAGCACTGGGTACCCGACCTCTTGATTTTGGGGCCTGGAGAGCAGCTAACACATACCCACAGTGAGGTTGGCTGCAGGAAGGGTTCGAGGGAGCTGTTCCCGAGCCCTTTCACTAAAGACCATGCTGGGCTTTGCTATGTTTAAACCTCATTTCTCCAAGTATAGCCACTTGAATTTTTTAAGCTTTAGCTCAGCAGCTGGGGAGGGTGTGTGGCTGCGGGAAGGGAGGTCTGGGGAGCTCCATGCATTCCTCCTTCCTAACTGGTCGCCACAAATAGCTCACTCCCAGCCCAGGGCTATTTCTGACTGCGATGGGGAGAAGACTCTTCAAGGCTGGAGCAATGGAAAGTATTTGACCCTCACTTGATGGTGGGAAAGCGGCGGGCAGAGCCTGATGGGCACACAGGCACTGCTTGTTGCCAGGCCTTGTGCCACTCTGCCCATCCTGCGCTGGCTCCGCAATGGTGTTGCAGTAAGAAGGCACCGAGCAAGAGCCAGGGTGAAGCCTCTTGCCCCGGCTGGCACAGGGGACATGGCCACAGCCCAGTTTTCTAGCCCACACCGCTGGCAGGCAGCTGCCTGCACCTCTGGCCTGCACCAGCTGCTGGTCCCAGGAAGCCGGTGGCCTGGCCATGCCCGTGTCTCCATCCGGCTCTGCAGAGCCCCCAGGAAAAGCCACTGTGAGCCACAGCTGCTGCGAGGCTCCTGCAGCTCTCCCCGCAGCATAGTCCCCTGCCCCAAGGGATGGGCACGCTGTGCCACCGGTGCGGTCTCTCGTGCAGCAAAAGCAGAGTGGCTGCACTGAGCAAACTCTACCAGGGACAGGAGCCCAAGGTGTGCTCTGCCCGTAGTCACAGCCCTGCAGACATTTTGTGTTGGGCACTGCCAGCAAGTACTTCTGAATAGGTCAAAGTAACTAGAGAGATGCTCCCAGCTCCTCTTCCTTTACACCATCTCCTCTCTCAGCAGAGAGAGGGCCCGCTGCAGCTGCAGCACAAACCCAGTATCAGGGTACGCCTAACCACGATGGAGGATGCAAGCCCTGTGCCAGTCCCTGAGCAGCCGCTATTGCAACCCTCCCACCTGAAGCCACAGCCACCTGCGGTGTACATTGACAAGGCAAGTTTGTAGGTGCAGGGCCACCAGCCCACCCTGGCTCGGCACAAGGGTGCTCGCCTCCAGCAGAATGGCCCTGGGGGCCCGCTGGGCTGCGGAGTGCGCAGCAGGAACGCAGGGCTGGTGTGCAGGGCTGGCCAGGCACTCAGCGATGCAGTGGGGAGGGGGGCAAATGGTCTACCAGGACTTAACAACCTGTAGGTACAAAGGATGACCTTGAGCATGACTCGCACAGTATGTGAGACCTGGCGTTTAGCACTGGGGGGCCCATTCCTGCTGCTGCAGCAGCACGGGGCCCAGCCACACAGGGAGGGCAGAGCGCAGCCTGGGTGCTGCTGGAGCCTTGAGGATGCAGAGCCCTGCGTGCAGCTGCCTTCACTTCGGGCGCTGCTCCTGCCCCGCTGCCACAGTGCAGCCTGGAGCGGGGCAGCCAACACCCATCCCGCCTCCCGGCAGGAGCCCCAGGCGCTCCTGCCCTGCTCCTCCTTCCCGCTGCTCTTCACCGTCAGAGCCAGCTCCGAAGTCTGCCTTCATATTAATTCTACTTAGACCCTGCTTGCAGCATCCCATCATCCTCCACCCGCTGCCAGGGACAGGCACACGCAGGGGAGCAGACATCCTCACGGGACCTGCCACTCTCCCCGTCCTGATGACACGACCTTGGGGAGCAAGGTCCAAGGGGATGGGGCCACCCCGCAGCACAGGAACAGGGACAGTGGCTGCACTGGGTGCAGCAAACCCCCACAAGGCTTGAGCAGATGCTGCCCAACTCGTTCAGCAGCTCAAGAGCTGAGCAAGGAAGAAAGCTCAGTGCAGGGAGAGCAGCTGGGTGAAATGGCTGCGAGGAGGACAGGGGTTGAGGAATGGCAGACGCATGAAATGGGTGCATGACAGGGCTGTATCTGGCACGCAGGAAAGGGTCAGCCGTTCCCCCGCCAGCATGGAGCTAGAAGCGATGCTGGGCAGGGGACTAAGCACAGGCTCGCGCTCCTGCTCAGAAATACATCTCTGTCACAGCAGGCTCCGCACAACGCTGCTGCCAAAGTCCCAACACTGGGGAACAGGCAGCAGCACCTAATGCAGGGGGACGGACAGAATCGCTCCACCAGTGGCTCCCGTCCAATGGAGCTGCCATCACCACCAGCCACGTCCCTTGCTGGTGACCCCCAGTCACGCACCGCCTGGCAGGAACACGCACTACAGATGGACAGACAGAGGGCATCTACGCTTCCGGACAAACAAACATGCTATATGGAGAGCAGGTTGTAAATAAGGGGTTTTTATTAGTGGAAGAAAAAGGCCCTCGCCCTTGAGGGAACTTCGGAAAAAGTCAGCTGCTTGCCATTGCCACCAGCTTCCCAGCTCCTGGTCAGCAAAACCACCAGCACAGCCCTCCCCGGCTCGAGGACTTACAAACCCAGACCCACCAAAGCGAAGAGCAAGACCTGGCTCTAAGGGGAACAGGATCCGGCCTCTCCGTGGCTCTCTGCAGCTGAAGTGGAGATTAAAGACCGCTGATGTGCCAATAGCAGAGCTCTGGGTCCGGGATCACCGGCATCAGCCCCACCACCCGCATGCCAAAGTCCGTCCCTTGGAAATGAAGGGGGAGCATGGAGGAGGGAAAAACGCATAAACTGGAATGTTCAACAGAAAAAAAATCATCATTTATCTAAAAAGAATAGAAATAAACAAAATGCTTTTAAACAAAATCACAAAATATACAAATAAATCTGGTACAAAATAAATAGGAAAGATTGGAAATCTACAACAAAATTGGAATAATTATAAAATTCATTCGTATGACAATCAGTATATGAAACGTATACACTTCATTCAGGATTTCAGTTGTGCTTATTCAGGTTTATGTACACACATGGAAATACTGTAGTCAGAATACTACAACTCTGGAAACCCGAAGTCATGTACAATATGATACAATTTGCAAAGACCATGTACGATGGCAAATAAGACACAGGGAAGAGCTGGCTGGAGTGGCTGAGCGGGTTCAGATAGCCACGAAAACGCACTGT
Source organism: Ciconia boyciana (assembly GCF_034638445.1). Classification (NCBI taxonomy): domain Eukaryota; kingdom Metazoa; phylum Chordata; class Aves; order Ciconiiformes; family Ciconiidae; genus Ciconia; species Ciconia boyciana. The sequence continues at coordinate 52,531,493 of NC_132941.1, read as the reverse complement.
GGAGGGAGAGCCGCCACGCTTCTGAGCGGGGGGGACCGAGGCCGAGCCAGCAGCGGCCGGGAGGAGGCTCAGGGTGGCCAGGAAGGACCCGACTGCAGGAGAAAGGTTTGGTGTGAGATCTCCGGCTGCTGAGCACCAGCCGCTCATGGCTTCCAGGAACGTTTCTCAAGTATTTGGGTTTTCAGATTCAGTGTGTTTGGCATCCGGGTGCCTGCCCCGTGATTCGGGTATCGAGGCTGGCTCTGCAGCTGTGTGTGCTGGAGAATGCACACGCCAAGAGCTCTGAGGTCCCTCACCAGGGCCCAACCCTGCCCACTTGTAGGCCACCCTTGTGCTTTGGAGAACGTGGATCAAATGGGACCGGAGCACTGGTGCTGGGGTCCTGGTGGGTTTCCACTCTCCAAATTTCACGCAGTCTGCAAGGAAGGCAGAGTCTCTTGAGCAGCATCTCCTACCCTTAGCATGAGGAATGAAGACAGGACGGCTGCAGCATTGCCCATTCCCGACTGCTGCACCTCCTACTCTTGCCTTCCTGAACAGTCAACCAAACCACAGCGAGAAGAGCAGAGGAATGGCCGCGGCTGATGCGAGAGCAGCAGCCACAGAAAGCCACATTGCTGAATCCAAGCCAGCACAATGCAGAAGGACAGAGCACGTACCCTGGGTAAAAACCCGCCGGCCAAACCAGCCCAGACCAGCCTGCTGGGACCTGAGACTTGAAAGCAGGGACGACGCTAGAGCTGATCTAGGCCCAGCCAGTCTGTCACTTCCGTGAACAGAGGAGCTCACCGGGAGTCCCCTCCACTCTCCCACATTGATCTTTGGGTGAATCCAGAAGGCATGCATTCAATATTGGCACTTCCAACTAAAAGCCTATGAGCCAGGCTACTCATCTGACACCTACAAGTTTCTCACTTGAATTTGGAAGGATTTAGTACAACAGGGATGCCCAGAGGATAAAAAAAACCCCACCTCCTTTTATAAAGCTCTGCCATCTCAAAACAGCTGAAATGGGATGCTAGATGCTTTGCCAAGCACTAAATGCTGGGACAAGCCCTTCCTCCCCAACAAACCCTGCTACCAGCCAACTGCTGCACTGCTTCCAGGAGAAGACAACAGAGACATCAAATCCACCTCTGGAGCACCTTGCAGCTTGTTCCGTGAGCCTTGTTGGGCTCACGACAGTTGCTAAGCCTCAAGCCCGGCTCTATGACAGGCAGCTTCTGTCGAGAACAGCCAAACCTCTCCTGCTTGGGGGAGGATTAAACATCAAGCACTTTGTTAACCAGAAATCTGCGCTGGAGGGGCGAGAGCAGCCAGGGCACCGTCCTCTGCAGGATCCCAGTGATCAGCCCTGCTCAGAGGAAAACAGAGCCCGAAGGAGAAACGTCAGGAGAAAGCAGAAAGATGTTTTTCAGCTGGAGACAGAAGACCAGCAGCTTTGAGTACCATATTTCCAAGATGCAGAACCTGAAAACACTATAGAGCCTGACCTCAGAATAACAAGAACAAGAAGATGTCACTTTGACTGAGTTCAGTGCTACCGATCTGTGAAACACCTTCCTCTGCCACCTGTACCATGCCACAGGCTGGAGGCAGCTTTCTGGCACCCCCTTCCCATCCCTGCAGCTCAAGGAAGGGCACTGGGATAACCTGGCATCCCAGGCTTTCTCCTAGGGAATGCTCTGGCCTCCCCAGGTTCAGCATCCAGCTTCTAACGGAACAGCAAATATGCACAACCAAACCGAAAAGCTCAACCGTACCACCCTGGACCCACAGCAACAGCATCCCCTTGCCTGGACATGGCCTCAAGGATGCGGCCGTGAAACTAACCGTGGAGAAACACAACCCAGCATGAAGCCAGGCTCCAGGACAAGAGCAAGACACCACGCGGGATTGTCTGGGGGGCTCTGTGGGAAGCTGTGGATGTCTCCGAGGCCCCCATGCTGCCAACGCATGGGAGTGAGGCCAGTATCACCACAGAGATTGCACCGACAAGAGACCTGCAACGGATGGACCAAGTATAACAACAGAGCAGGGATGAGGGTGGCTTCCCAGCCCACCTTGTAGTGTAGAGATTGTCCTCTCTGCTGGTCAAGTCAGGACGAAGGCTGCTCTCTCCTCCATGCCATGAAAAGATGCCTGGCTTTCGATCACGTTAGTTAAGCTCATCATTTCACTGTTGGGCCAAACCAACCCTCAGTATCCAAGGACCAGGCACTTCTTTGGGTCTATTTAGAGTCCCAGTGTAGAGCCAGGCAGCAGGGTGGGCAGCAAGCCCAGGTCCGTGCCACACCGAGCCTTTCAGCACTTGCTGGTTTTCTGCTTTGTACCAGCTTCGCACATGGTAGCACGCAGTACAGACACAGGAACCCCTCAACACTGGTTGGACACCGTTGGGATGAAGCCTCAAGTCAGCATCACAACAAGAGGTACTCTCTGCAGCATCCTTCCCCGCCCCCCAGCCCCAGTTTTCTACTGGTAATCCAGACACTGGATAACTTGACAACTGGTACACAGGTACTAGTTTTAAAACCACAGACGTGTGTATTAGGTATCATATAAAATATGGTACATCTTTCATGTGGGAATGGTTTCTATATATAGTGTATTTCAGCACAAGGAAGATGCATGTTCCAAGGGGTCCTGGAGAATGCGGCTGTGTTCTCCATCATGTAGGATACTTACACAGGATGCTCGTGAGGAGACAGCGCTGCTCTTTGCCATCCACACCCCCATGCCCCTCAGCTGAGCTCTGCAGAGATCACAGGAAGCACCACCGCTGCCCAAGCAGCCCCTCACACAAAGCTACCTCTTTGGTTTTCTTTGAGCTGATTTGAGCCAGAGCCTGACGCCACCAGTGCCAAAATCTCGTCCTCATCTGAGCTGGGCCCTGAAGGCTGAGAAGCAGCAACGGGTGATGTCCGTGGGCCATCATGGGCAACTCGCCCTGCTCCCCCTGAGCTTTCTCCAGGTCTGAGGTGAGTGCAAAGGGCCATATCCTGAGACTCCTACTCTTGCCAGCTCCACCCGCACAAAAAGGCACTTAAAGAAAAGAAGAAAAAAAAAAAAACAACAAAAAAAATAACCCTGCGGTGAGGAAAAGGGGCATAAGTCCAGGAGAAGAGAGGAGGAACAGAACAGCAAGCACAATGTGAATGAGTGACTAACCCCTCTTCCAGCGAGGCCCAAGAATTGCAAGCCTTGAGCTCCAGCTGCCCCACACAGGTCTTGGCATCATCCCATCCCTGCTCAGTCCAGAGCAGGAGCGTGCGTGGGGGCAAAAAGAGCGTGAGAGGGAACTACACAGGACTAGAGGTTCCGAGCAGAAGTGGAGAGCGGTAGAAGGACCTGCCCTGCGGAGCTCGCTCTGCTGGTGCAACTGGATGGGGGAAGCAGCTCGTCCTGCCATGCCAGCCTCAGGGCCCCTGCCCTCTGGCCAGCCCGGACCCCTGCCAGCATCCCTCGTCCCTCTGCGGGATACCTCGCCCTGAGCTCCTCCAGGGCAGCAGCCTTCAGCTGCACAGGGATTTCAGGGAGTGGACAAGCTGGGAATAAAACAACAAGCACTTTGTAAACTCTGGAGGGTCTGAGCTTGGGGTCTACAGAGAGGCCGAGGTTGGTTTGCTAAGCCCACCCTGAGCCCCTCTCCACTCAGAACTAGCGTGCTTCGTATGATCTCCACGTCACCAGAGTCAGTCTCGTTTGGAGAAAGATTCTCATTGGAGAGCAAGAACATTCCTTCACTCTTTACAAAGATTTGGCAATACACAGAATTAAAAAAAAAAATCATAGTTACAACAGATTCAGGTTCATTTCATTTAAAGGAAATTCAACCAACAGGAGTGTAAAAGTTATAATTCACAGTTGTGCATTTAAGATATTAGTGTTGAAAACCTCACTTCAAAGAACTCTTGTGCAAAATTGTATTGACAGTAGAAACCATGGCTAGATGCCCTCCCAGCCTCCCCCGGCCAACAGGCCATCGTCCACCCCTCTGCCTGCACCTGGAGGCAGACGGACGAGGGGAACAAAGGCGGCAGTAGGAGTTGACATAGGAAGATGCAGTATCCTTTCTATGAGTCAAAGCTTTGCCGAGGTCTGAGGTCAAGTCCAACGATTCCCAAAGCCACCAGCTGGTGCCCTGCGCCGCGGCAATGGCCGGCAGCCCTGCCACGCGTCCTTACGGCACTGCGGCACAGCATCTGGCATCTGAGCCCACCTGAATGCAGGCGGGCAGCCAGCGAGGCAGAGAAAGCAGACCTGCTCTGGCAGTACACAGACTCAGACACCATGGCATCTCCATCGCAGTCGGGAAAGCCAAGCCCCGGCGCCAGCAAACGCCGTCCGGAGGCTCAGAAGTGATCCTGAGCTGGGCACCGGGCTCCTCTGCTTGTGACGGTTCCCACCACGAGGGCTGGGAACCCCTTGCATTTGTTAAACAGTAAAACTGTAAATACCCTGAGAACAGGGAGACTGGATTTTTTCCCCTCCAGGGAGAGGATCATGCTTTGCTCTTCAAGCTAATTAGTAGTAGCAGCTCCTAACCCCTCTGGGTCAGGTACATATTTTCCATATGAAACACATCTATAATCAACTATTTTTATGGAAATTATTTTACTTTCCATTATTGGATCTGTACAAATGATGAAAAACAGTCATGCAAAAAATCGCCTGCAAATTTTGGAACAGTGCAGCATGGGCAGAAGCAGGAGGTATTTGCTTTGGGATCACATGGCTTTGGTTGGAAAATTCGGCGCTTTTTTTGCCCTTTTTTTTTTTTTTTTAAGGGGAACAGACACTGAAACAAATCCATAACCTGCCATAAGAAGCAGAATTCAGATCCAGCAAGCAACCTCGTCCCAGAGAGAGAGCTGCCTTGACTTGAACCTTCCCTCCTTCGGCAGGTTTGACAAAACGGATACTGCATCTCAAGTTCACCACTGTGTCAAACACTTCTGACAAACTTTTACATTCAGCAACGCTAGATAAAAACTGGCGAGGCAAGTCCCTCGCCGAGGACAAACGCTGTAACATCTCAACATTTTGCTTTGCGAAAAAGGTGCAATATTGGCAGCTCTCCAGGAACGAGCAGGGCTTAGGTCGGCCCATGCCGATGCTGAGCCGTGTGCTCTTGGTGGTGGCAGGCTGGTGCGCATCAGAGCGAGAATGGAGACTAAGGAAATGCTTTTCGATGGGACTCAAAAAAAGTTAATATGCTAAGTGTGAGAGCAAGGTTTTGGGGGCCCCGGTTCCTCCTCACTGGGTGCACAAGTTAGATACTGTGCAATTTCTACGCCCCCTTGTGGAGACTTCATCCTCACGGGTGGCTCCCAGGAAGAAGTGCACCCTTCCCATCAGGGAGGACAGCAAAAATCAGGGCTGCTTTCTGAAGCCGAAAGAGAGAGGAGGAGACACGCACACAGGCCCAATCGGCTCTGACACCATGCACTCCATTTTCCTGTGGGGAGATCCTGCAGCAAAATATTGCACCTTTCCAGCCACCGTTTGCAAAGACAGACCGCGGGAACTTGCGGCGAGTGCCTTCCCCAGCCCACAAGCAGGAGAGACAGGGCAGGCGTGCAGGCAGAGAGCTCTGGCAGTTGCATTTGAGGCTGGGGGCTTCTTTGAGGGTCAGATGAGATTATCTGGGTGTAAAGAAAGGAAGGGAAATGCTTCATAGCCAGGGGCCACGGAAGGGTCTCGAAACAGAGAAACCGCAATGCCTGGTTTATTAATCACTCCAGATACCGAGAGCAATGTTCACATTTTGCTTGAGACAGCACTGAAAGGGGAAGAGGATCGGGGTACACACTTTTTTTTCATTTGAGGACTTACTTAGACTCCCACTGTGGGAGTGGGGAATGTGTGATGCACAACTGCCACGAGGTGCCTCTTGCTTGCACCCAGTCTGCATTCAGGTTTTTGGGGTGGAGGAATTGGTTTCTGCTGCCTAACACAGGGTGCCCTGCACTAGCAGCAGCTGGGTGGGAGGCTCTCTGCTCTGCTACCATGGTAATCCCTAAAATGGCTGTTAAAAGGGGCAAGAGAGAAAGAAATGCACTAAATCCACTCAAAGGAAGGAATGTGGCTGGGAACAGCCTGGAAACAAACCTCTCTGAATCCCTGAAGTGCAATACACTCGCGTCCAAAAAGTTTTGTCAGTTCTTGGAGAGGAGAGGGTGGTCCCGACTCCTCAGCAGAGCCCATCCTTGCACTGGCAGAGGTTTACTGTCACCTGGAGGATGTACTTTGGGCATAATTGTAGCAGCATTTTTTGTGTTAATACTAGAGATTGAAGGGGGGACGGGGACTGATGTTCTCTGTTATTTAGCAAAGACTGCACATCTGCTCGGGCCAAGGTAACAGTGCAGGCCGCTACAGCACACAAGTGCTTAAAAGCTTGTCATTTTGGGGTGCGCACATTACTTCACCATGCAATTGCCAGGAACATCAATGAAAAATCACCCAGTTACTTCACTATGGAAAATTACGCACAGCTTTCATGTCACGAGACTGCAGTTCTGCTAATTAACTCCTTCCTCCCAGTATCATCTTCAACATACACAAAGTTTTTGGAGGTTACAAAACTGTAAGTGTAACAATGCTTTTGCCTGTTTTACAAAGAAACCTTCTGAAATTTGAGAGATCATTAAATACCAAAGTAACAACTCCTTCCCTGAAACTTCACTGGAAGAATGTAATAATACTCATCCCTTGGCCCTCCAGGTGGCTGAAACCAGAGGTTCCTTGAAGCTTGCTCATTCTTAGGACACAAATAACATACAAGTACCAGTTACTAACTTCTTCAACAGGGCAACAAAAAGGACCAGAGGGGTGAAAAGAGGCCTAAGGACATTGGAGCCAATTCACAAAACCACAACAGAGCCCATTTGAGGTTCGGGAGGGACAGAAACAATTTAAAACTCTGCAAAATACTTTTTAAAAACATGATCTCTCTTGAAAAAATAACTGGAGGAGCTTTTAAACTTCTCCATATGTGTTTGAGGAGGAAAAACCCAACAAGGATCAAAAATACAGATAAAAAATAAACATGATTCTACTTTGCAAGAAGTATTTTCATCGTTCTCAAGGGTGGCTCACCATTCCCAAAGTACGCTTGGGGCTTTAGTCTCTCTTGCTCTTTGCTCCTTTCTTCCTGTTTCTTCCTCTTCTGCTCCCAGAACGGACGCAAAAGTCTTTGGTCTCAGAACACTGGATGCAGCACAGTGTTGCAAGCACATACTAACGGTGTTCACACTCGGGGAGGAGGCAGGAAGAAGCGAGGGCTGGTCCTGCTGAGGAGATGGGATGGGTGGGTTGTGGGGAGTCAGCTCCTAGATCGCTCCTTCACTGTGCATACTGTGGTTGGGCTTGTTGTGAGTCACACAGTTCTGTTCATTCAGCAGGTTTGCTGTCTCGTCCGGCAAACCATCATGCAGCTCCGTAAGAGTCAGTTCGATTTTAGTGTTTTCACTGTCCGAGGACTGAGGTGTTTTGTCCATCCGGGATGCCATCAGGGCATTTTGGTACTGCTGTCTTGAGATCTGCTCCAAGAACAGAAGGAAGCAACAAAAACAGCCAGTCACACTTTTGTGTCTCCTGTGGGACACACTGAGAAAATAAAGTGCCCTCCCTTTCCAGATGATCACACTGCAAGCCTTATTTACCTGTTTCTATAAAACATCCCTGTGCTTTGCAAGCCTAGAGCATCCCAGCTCAACACACAGCATGGTGACATTTCCAGACAGGGTGGAAGCACAGAGCTGTGTGATCACCATGCTGTTCAAAGGCAGGGATTTATTCCTATGCAGAGCCAGATCTCCATTTCCTTCTAACCATGCACATTTTTAGGGCCAGAACTAGAGTTCAGTGAAGTTTTTCTCCCAACTTCAGCGAGCTCCTGGTGAGGCTCTAAGAGTCCCTGTAGAGGCAGAGGGTACAAGCCTTACTGCTGTTGTCTAGGCCAGCAAACGCAGCAGGAGCTACAGCCTTATTCTGATACATAAGGACACTGGATTCTAGAAAAGACTGGGATCTCCATAGAGATGAGTCCAAATTAGCAACCCATGAAGTCTTCCACTAGTCTCTGCAAGAGGTGGCTGCACAGTCATGCACAGTCTGCATGCACAGTCTGCATGCACAGACAGCAGAACAGTCATGACAGGAGCTGGCCTAGAGCACAGAGTGTTACTGCTCACGATGCCCCAGAGGCAAGAAGCCTATAGCCCCATATATCTGCATATGGTGGTAGAGGGGAGAATTCCTCCTGGAACTAACCAGCCCCGTAAACTCCTCCAGGTCAGCCTTCTCAGCCAGGACAGGCAGCAGGATGCACGTGCACTGGCAGCCCCGTGTGCTACAACAGCAGTGGGTTATCTCAGCAGGCAGGAAGGTGGAAAAGGTGAAACAAGACTTTTAGAAAACCTTAAGTCTCAGTAGCAATGCAAGAGAGGGACTGGAAATGGAGAGAGAGTCAGATGGACCAGGTCACAACTCCAAAAGCAAAATCCAAACATGCACGAGCAGGTCACAACCCTGGTTTACAAGGTGTTAATTAAATAAATGCCCACATGGCACAGTGAAAACACTAATGTTGAGTACTCTGCCCTATGTGTAAAGCAGAGTGATGCAAAAGAGGTGTGCAAGTCTGATTGCAGAGACACCAGACAGTTTAGCATTCATTAGCCTCAGTATGAACACAGTGAGAGTTGGAAGGACTCCACATAAACCAGCATAAGATGAGCAGCTGCTCTGTACAGCAGATTAGCCATTGAAATCTGTACTGAGAATCACTTGCCCAGTGATAATATTTACTGATCTAAACCTTGAAGGCCTGAACCATCGACCAGTACCCTTGCATCTGTCAAGTTTTGAATGCAAGACTGTACTTCCCTTTTAAAATTTGGCTACAGAATAATAGATTTAGCATTATAGTATTTCTACTCTATTCCACATTCTTAAATATTGAATTAACTTTGACAGAAGTTGAGTTCACAAATCATTTGAGTTGCATACAAAGAAACTGTGAACGTGCACTTAATTTAAGAACAGCATCAAGGTCAGCTTCTGGCCATGGGACGTCAGCTTCCCTGGACTCCCAGCTGGGCTGGAATTGCTGCCAGCATTAGCTGTTCCTCAGCTCAGCTATATTTCCTATCCCACAGGACTCGCACACATTTCAGCGTGGGATGCACCATGCTGGGGGACAGAGCTGTATTCATGCAGCAACTCACTGGTAGTATGAGACATGAGCCTAACATGTGAAGTTAAGATAAAGAGAAATGTCCAAGACTTCTCCAAGCAGAAGAAGGATGACAAGTCGGAAAGTAAGATCAAGAACCCCAAACTGAAACCAAAATCAAAAGTGAATAAAAACTGCAACCAGCAGAACATGTTTCATCCTTTAGAAAAGGATGCTGTCTGATAATGAAGGATCTCCATTTCAGATGGCTCCAAAGGCTTCACAAGGATACATCTTTCATTACTAAAAGCAGAGAGAGGTTATTTTCTACAATCTTTCCTCAAGGGACCTGAAATCCAGAAACTTATGTGACCAATCTACTTACAATCCTAAATGAGAGGAACAGTGAAGACAAATCAATGGACAGCAGATATTGGGAAAAAGTAATTTAAAGTGATTTTTAAATGTCTGCTTTCGTAATCTTATTTACTCACAGAGCAATCTAGAGGGACCTCCCTTCCCCAGCCTCTCCATTCTACCAGCCAAGCCCAGCTTCCCAGCGGGGCCTTTCCAGCTTTTTTCCTACCTTGACAAACTGAATGTCTGTGAGTGCTTTCACTGAGTAGTCTGGAACATACACTTGGAGGAAAGACGCGTTCAGCTGGTTGTTGCTGCTCCCTAACGTTGGTGTCACTGCATCAATGCGATCACTTCGGTTTAAAGAGTCTGAGTGATTCAAGCCGCAGGGCCGAGGTGGAGACTTGTTTTCAGCTGAGAAACGGGCAAGAGTGAGAGATTTCTTAAATCAAGTAGAAAACATTTAAGTCACCAGTTTCAAAGGGACATAATAAATTGCGATGCAGCACAAAAGAACTGCAAATACTTAATCCACTCATAACTAGACATGCAGCTAAACAACCAAATTACCCTGAAAAAGAGTACATTTTGAGTCCAGAGCTGGTAGCTGACATCACTGAGTATGCCTTAAACAAACCTGGTTTTGTTTATGCTGCAATGGATGTGCCCGGTGCGCAGTTGGTCACAGTGCTTCAGCTGATGAGTGGTAACCACCAGAGAAAGGTAACTTCCCAAGGCTCCCTTACAGGAGCTCTTGATACTCAGACCATGCTTAATCGATTTTTTTCTTCCTTGATTTATAATCGTAACTCCATACCAGACCTTTCACCCACAGTCAGTCCCAGCTAACCCTTACCCCTTTTTATTCCAGCCGGTACCCGACACATGCCTTGTTCCCTGAGTTAGAGCAGACATTTTCAAAATCATACGAGTGATGGAATCCTCAGTGGACCAGAATGCAGTCCACTTGATGATTACTTCAACGTTTCCTCTAATACCTCCCAGTGCTTGAAAGGGCAAAAACTCCATGAAGGAGACCAAGCTCCATGTGGTACATGTCAGCCAGCAAAACAGGGAAAACAGTCCATGCTACAGATAAAAACCTGTGCCCAGGAAAGGAGTAAACTAGAGACATCATTTTCCATCACTGGCCTTTAAGCATTGCAGGGTTTCACTTGAAAACCTCACAGCTGTCCCCTGCAAGTGTGATTGCCACAGTTTATCTCAAGTAAACATGCTTTCAGGAAGCCACAGACATTTTGCATCCCTAGCTTCCACCCACACAGTGACCCAGAAGACAGGAGGGCAGAAATGCACCCCAAGCCCTCCTGCAGATGGGCTTCTCCCTGGGTGCGCACACAGTACATACTGATCAAAGAGCTGTCTTTGGGACTGGTGAATTTTTGGATCTTAGTGCAGTTAAATTCCATTCAGCTAGCCCAAACTGAACCTTGATGTAAGCTATGCTACTCACCATGTGACCCCCATTCTAGGCTGAAAGATCATTTTCATATAGTCTTAAGATACAAAGCCTCTTTGAGCAAATCAACAACAGTATCCTTGCAAGCTTTACAAATTCTTTTTTGAAGACTTTTCTATATAAACTTATTTCTAAAAAAAAAGCTCCCTAAAATTCAACCCTACCTCTGCCACTTAATCACTATAAATTTAATCTCTTCTTGCCCAAATGACACAGCCTGTTCTACAACTCTGCATCCAGCCCTTCCTAAACCTAACACTTTAGATACTTCTAGATGCATGGCAGAATTGCCCTGTTTTTTATTTCCCACTTAAAATCCCTCTGATGTTGTCTTTCCTTCAATTTTAGAAAAGGGAACAGAAAAACACAGGTTCTGACAACTTGGCAATTTTTCTGCCATTTCTGCACTATGGAATTAGTATGGGTCCCTGTGGCAACACCAAGTACAGGCTTAGGGTGAAGCACTCGGAGCCCTCCAAGGTTTTCCTCCATACCAACTTGCCATCTTGAAAGCCACAGCAGACTGCAATAACTGCTGCCAGGAGCCAAGTCTCTATCTGCACACAGGGCTTGATGCTGTAATTCGCACTGGAGAGCAAGGAACTGCAAAGGCTGAGTGAATTTGTCCTGTCTTTCCCACCTGCATACACAAAATACGGCTGTGTGTGACAAGAACAGCATCACTGCTGCCCGGGATAAAGGTTTCCATCTGGAACAGCTTTACACTAGCGTGACTTGTATCTGCCCTTTCTTTTCACCAGGATTCTTATAGTACATTACTAATAAAAAAAAAAGAAGGACAGAGAGCAACATGACAAAGCATATATTTAAAAAAACCAACCAAACAAACAACACAAAAAAGGGACAGGTGAAATGAAAGGACAGAACAAAGAAGTAAAAGTACTAAAAATCTGAGGGAAAGGACATCACTTCTGGACCACGTACAAGTCAGGGAGGGAGAAGAGAAGTTAATGAAGAAGGAAGGATACAGAGAAGGCAGACGACAGAAGAATACCAGGCAGGTCCGTGTTTGCAGAACAGCACCCTGCCAGCCCCCTAGCAGGCCAGCCCACATCTGGACAGATCTTTTCTACCCAGGTTTTCCCATACTCCTCACCTTCCTATACAGGGGATAAAGAGCACAAACCACAAGATAAACATCAATATAACTGTATTATGAATTTGGGGTTAAACAACAGGATCCTTTCCAGAAGGACCCAGTAGGAGACACGAATTTCATCAAAACTGGTACCACATTGTCATAGTGACCAGGCTTACCACATCAGTTCCTTTCAAGGGAGATTCTTCCCATTATCATTTTCCATTATTGATTTTTTTTTTTTAAATTGAGGAAAAATCTAGGAAAATATGCTTGGCATTTATATTGGAAACAACTTGCATGTGCAAAGCGTACACTTATTTGTAGCAAGGAAAAGGAAAAAAAAAAAAAAAGACGACCTGGAAAAACAAATGAGCCAAGCTAAAAAAGATAATCAAAGCCGCTGAGCTTATAAAATAAAGCCATCAGGTACTTTAATTAAAGAAAGATTAAACTTCTCCCCCTTCTTTGAAGTTTAACAGCAGGAAACTTTAACAGGGCAGGAAAAAAATCCCCTGCAGGGCAACAACCTGTAGTTTGTTTGGAATGTGCATGAGACTAATTTAAGGACTGATGGTGAAATAGATTTTCAAAAGTGCAAAAAGAAGAGAGGGAAAATACAGGAAGCAGATGGTGAAAGTTTATGAAACGCATGATATGTATTAATGTTTAGGAGATGTTTCACTTAAATATGCATATCATTATCTCATTTGCTTTTAGGTCTAGGGAAAGACATTGCATCCAAAAAAGAAAACTTCAAAAGGAAGAAATATGTTCACTGTGGCCCAAACTATTTTAAGATTCTGCTCTTCCTACAGACTTTCTTGATGGGTTTCCATTTTTCTCAACTACTCAGTGTCTGCAAAGCTCAGTTCTTGACCCTTCCCAATTTTCAACCACTCAACCACATCTCAGAGCTCTTTTTGGCCCAATTTGTTCCCTCCTTGGTCTCTGCTCTCCAAAGGGATTTCTGTGTCAGTCAACTTGGTTATTCAGCAAGGAAAAGTCTTAAGCAAAATGGGAACCAGAAAACCCCACAGGAGGTCCCACAACCTTCTTGCACATTCCATTGCAAATCCATCCACTCAGTAAATCACTGTGCTGGTCCATGGCATTAACCTCACTGAGAAAAAGCTCAAAGCTTTTGAGGAATTGAAATGGCCGGACTATATACAAACCATAGAATTTACCCGTATGAGAATATAAGAATTCTTTCATTAAAGAAGTTCTCCTTTTATGGCAGTTTAGCAGCAGACATTCTCCTCTGTCAAATGCATTTTCTTCAGAAATTTTTAAGCCTCAGCTTGGGGAAGAATACCTTCTTTTAAAAAATCTCCCCCCCTAATTTTCCACCAGCATACACGTGAGAAACAAGAACAAGCACACATTACCAAAGACATTTTCTTCAACATGTTTTTAGTTCTTCCCATTTTGATGACTCTGTCATGTTGCTACCAGTTACCATAAATGAAAGTTCAGGATACCTACCTGCGAGGCATAACTCTGTGCTGGACTTCTCCCTAACGAGCAAAGGGGTCAGATAAATACAGACTGCAGCTGAGTTTTTATGGCATCAGGGCAGTCACAAGAATGGTGAAAATAGAAGCATGCGGATTTACCTGGAGAACCTGCTGCTAACAACTCTGTTCTGCTGACAACAAAGGTACGAGACAGGGACAAGGGAACTAGAAGAGGGAGAGAAAAAGGATGAGATCACGACCAGAAAGGCAGCAGCTATCCACACTCGACAGGGGAAGGAGCCAGTTCACACACTGAAGAACTAAAACCAAAAGTGCAAATCAACTGTGAAAAAGTAAAGGGTTAAAACAAAAGCAAAAACAAAAAAGACAATTAAACAATTTTAGGAATAAACCAAGAAACAAGCCTAAAGAATTACACTGAATTGAACAATTTTCACTTGCTAATTTGAATGGTTATCCAGCACAGAACAGTCCATCAAGGTACACTCAGTTTTAAAATAGTTCAAAAGGAGCAGTGGTGCCCACTCCAGTCTGGAAGGCAAAGAGTTAAAACAAGCCAGAAAGCTTTCACGGGTGCTGTTCCTTATGGGAGTCAGACAAAAATAGAAATAAAACCAAAGGACACTTCATAGTTCTTCATGTTTTCAGTAAAATGTCAAGCGAGGCTGTGATTCTCCAAGCGCATCCCTGTCAGGATGGGTACCGTCCTGCTCATCATTACTGCAAATCCCTCCTCAGCCGTACTTAAAGAAAAAAGCTCCACTCTCTTGCTAGGGGTTTTTTTGGTTTTGGGTTTTTGTTTTGGGTTTGGTTTTGTTGGGGGTTTTTTGTTTGTTTTTTTCTGTTTGTTTGTTTTGGTTTTTTTAATGCTTTGCTCTCCTGTTACTGACTTCACATTCCAGGTGGGGAGAGCAGGCAGATGAAGTCTAATTAGGACACACAGAAGAGCAGGAGTTTTCTCTTGTTCTGCAACAACTTATACTTTCACTATGCTTTCCTGCCTACACAGAGCAACAGGAATTTATTTTTATGAGCTCATCCTAACAGAAATCTCAGGATGCTGCAAGACATCATAAAACAAATTCTCTAAAACCTGGAGGGAAAGCCAGCAAAATGAGGGGTTTGCTACTGGTAAAAGCCAAGCAGTTGAAGGTAAACAAATCCAAAGCTGGCCAAGATTTATTTAAAATAGTGTATATCCTTAAGTTTGACATGACAAAATCCAGGATGGATTTCAGGGCATGCGAAGAGGAGATCATTTGACCTCACAGGACTTGGGGTAACTGGCACGGTTGTGGAGAGCGTTAGCAACACACACAAAAAAAAACCACCCACATGAAAATATTCAAACTGAACAATGCTGGCAAAACAGAGATGCCACAAGTGATTTCCAAGTGTAGGTCTGGTAGGAGAAGTGACCATGCCTAACCCAGCTCCGTGCCTGGCCCGCATTGCAAAAGCTGAGCTGCGAAGCTGAGGGTATGATGCAGCTGTACACATGTGCATGTCACGATTCCTCGTGAACAGTGCTGCTATCGCCCAGATAAAATCCACCCAGTGCTCTGCACACTTTCAAATCTGTAAAGCCTCAAAAGGTATAAGCTAGACTGATCGAATTAAAGTGCACATAATTAAGGAAGAGTTAGTCTTGCCTGTAAAAGTGACCTCACACGTCCAAGAGAACTGCTGTTGTCTGTAGAGTTTAATAAAGCTATACTCATAACTTACAAAATAATTTTCATTCCAGCGCCGTTCACTAATGTACATACACATAGGTACACATACGTAAAGGGAGTGCTCATGAGTGTACAATTAAAACAAGCTGCCTCTCAAGCAGAACATAAACCCTGCTGCGACAGGAGGACCCAATTTCAGCGTGACAAACATCTCTCCCTGCAGCTGAGCAAGTGGCTTTGGGTCAGCAGACAGCCAACGCCAGCACCAGCACCCCAGCTCTCCCCAACGGGGCTGTGGATTCCCAGTTGAGGTTGAGATCTTAGTGGTGACACTGCTGGCACCAAAATACATCACCAGATGTTGAAATACAGCACTGGAGCCTACTCTTGGTGGATTATAAGACAATCCCCCAACCTGCGCCTGTGAGCTGGTGGCTTGTGTGGCTACTGCTTGTGTGCCAGGAACAGGCTCACACCTCGGTGGGAACTGGCTCACACCTCGCCCTCAGACACCAGCTCTGCCCCCTTGCCGATTTCTTGGTTACGTTTCCACACAAGCTGCCAGAAGCAATCGCTTTTCTTGCACTGCTGCCCTCCTTTTCCTCTAGACGGCTTTAGAAACAAGACTGGTAAAGTGAACCATCCCCAACTAACCGGGCGTTGGTACTTCGCACCACTAGATGTCCCTCTGCCACTAATTATTTATTCCCATTAATTCAATCCCTGTTACCCTACCGTGAGCAAAACTACAAAGCTGTCCTCCAGTACCAAACACATCACTGGCTAAGGCCAACACTCGCATCCTCCGGGAGCTGGCAAACGGCTGCCAGCTGCTGGGTTCCAGAGTCAGAGCTGCCACCGGCCCGGTCCCCTCCCGGGGACGCTGTGCCAGGCAGGCAGTGTCGCTGGCAAGGAGGTATCCTTTACATCGGCCCCACGGACACGGCGCAGCCTCCTCCTGCCGCACTCACAGGACAGGCAGGCTTGTGCAGGAGCACATTCCAGAAGCAGAAGGTAAGAGGACATACCTGGCGATGCTGTGAGGGCCATCACCCCATAGTAGGAAAAAGCACCAGCTTCAAACTTCATCCCCTCTTTCCCAGCCTCCACTTCCACTTTCCCCTGTTAAGGAAAAGGAGAGAGAGCTGCAATTAAAAGGGACCATAGGTCTCGAGACACAAGACCAGACTTGAGCCCTGAAAGCTAGTTTTGCCTGACATTCCTAAGCAGTGTCATGGTCCCTGGGGTTTGTAACGGTGCCTGAAAAGGGACAGACCCTGGAGGGCAACACGCTCTTGTACCCTGAGCTATCCTGGTCTTTGGTGCCCTGTGGCCAGCGTAAGTCCCTGCAGAGGAGTGGGATCACCACAGCACTTTGGGGTGGTACTACTGCCCTGCTCCAAGCACTGCCAGGCTGCTCTCCCTCAATGTGGAGTGAAAAAATACTCCCCCAGTATCACAACAAGCTTATATGTAGCACAGTCATTTTGGGCCGCAGCTCACATTCACACGAAGAGTCCCCTCTAACACAAACATAGGAAAGGGAGATGGGAGACAACACGCGAGGAGGCTGTCTGCCTTCACCGATGAGATTCCCACAGAAACAAAGCCCTTATTCCTGAAGGAACAGTCTTGGGGCTACTTTGGTTTTCTTGGTTTCTAGCAGTTTTACATATTCCAGCACCCTTAACTTAAGATCCTGCTCTTTCGCACGGTCTTGCTTAGAAGGACCCTCAGTGCTTCCCAAGCTGTACAAAACCACACTACCACACAAGTGCACCCATTTCTGATGTGGGCTGAACCAAAAGTTTAACATCATGTCCTACAAAGGACTCTTGAACAGAACCCACCATATCAAACACAGCTGTAAACACCCCAGTTACTTTGGTACACAAGTAGCCAAAAATAACTGGCTTCTTAGTGGGGTCTGGTTTTCACATCCATCCATCCTTACTGGTACTGCACTGAGAGTTACCGCACACCACTGCAGACACAAGAAATCTCATGCAGTTTTCAGGCTGAACTACACAAAGGTTGGGATTTCAGGCAAACAACGTAATTACCTGCAATGCTTTCCCTCTGGCTAGGCTGTAAAGGACAGGCAGACTGCCCATCCCATGCGTACTAAGTAGACTGAACATCAACTAGACACAATCAGGTCAAAATGAGTCCAAAAGGTAGATTTTATTTCTATGTATTTATTTCATTAAGCACCATTTAAAATAAATAATCATGACTTTAACTTTATAGTACTGTACTGGGGCAGAAAAATGTGGAAGTGAACTCAACTTGCATGAGCCCTGATACCAAGTCAGTTTGTCAACTGTCCCAGATGAGGAAAACCACAAAATCTACCTAGCAGGAAGAGAGCACCTAGCTCACAAATCCACTTTCCTGCTATCACAAGCAACGGCTTCATATAATCCCTTTTAAAACCAGTTTCACTCCACAACACAAATAAGTAGCTTATTTGTTCATTATAAGCCTTCCAAAAGGTACAATTTCGTCACCCAGGCAAACACTGGTTATGAACAGAGCTCTCAACCTACTTACTGCTAGTAGTTATTCACCAGCCAAGACCAGGTCTCCAAAATACATACGCAACTGGGCTTTGATCTTCATATACAGTCAGTCTGGAGTTAGTAGCTAAATACAAACTGGTAATTAGTAGTAGGAGTTGAGTTTCAGTTCCAAGACCATTGCTCTATCAGCACACGCAGCACCTCCAAGCTTCTCAATGGTGGCCATATGAAGACCAGGCATGCTTGGCATAGTCACAGCAGCTGAAAAGCCATTAAGAATTCCCCATGCATGCTATTAGATGTGTTCTGCCCTGTTTAAATGCATGCACATGTGGTTTCTGGTTTTCCACTGTTTAATGTTCTAACAGGAAATTTGAAAAAACACCGTGACAAAAACAAATCTCAAACTGCTACAGAAGAACTTCCCATTAGCTAAGAGAAAAGCTGTTGCAAACAGGTGACATTGCAGCTAAAACAGTAACTCTACAGAGATTGAATTGGTAAATTTAATGCACAGAATATACATTTAATTGTGTTCTGGCATGTGTTTACTGTGAAGGCATTCTTGATCTCTCGACATCAGAGAATAAATCCAGGTCCATTTAAGTAACAGAAGAAGAGTATTTATCCCCTCTTGATCCTTGCAGAACCAACCTTGTTACCATTTTTATAGTATGTACCTACTGCAAGACTCACTTCTCCAAATACATTATAGAGCTAGCACATTATGTTTACTAAATATTTATTGATTGAAGAAGAGCTCAGAAAGAACTGGTTGTTCTTTTGTATCACCCATGTCCTCCATTTACATCTTAGCAGCATTACCTCATTCGGGAGCATTAGCTTGCCTCTGGAATATTTCAGATTGCAACAATTCAGCACATAAGAAAGAGCAGTTAAAGAGCTACCAGTGGCTTCTCAAACCCTTGAAAAAACTGATCCTTTTTTAAAAGAGAATTATGTTGAATCCAGAATATCATATTCCAGCGGCTTCTTAATTGTTTATCACTGACAGTGTTTAAAACCCCCTCCCCCCCTTTTTTTTTAAGGCCATGTTAAGGAAGATTTCAAACCCTGTGTAACAACTTTAGCTATGATGCTTGTGTTTCTATAACCAAAACTGATTTCAATTATGCAGGACAGAAACATAAGCACCTTTCTAGCAAAATCTCTCTTAAAGGATTGTTTCTGCACAAACAGTGCTAGATGGAAGCTAAGCTTCTGCGTAAAGCTTTACCCAGCCATTCAAGCATTCCTGTCAAGTAACAAAACCTGGGAGATATCAGCACTGGAAGCAATCCTGTACAGAACAAGCAGACAACAGTCCTTCCACACCACCTAGGGCTCCAATCTAAAAACCACCCAAATGCAGCAATCTTGGGGTAGGGCGAGTGCTTGGATGACAGGGTGCCCAGGAACCGCAGGGGATGTGGCAGGAGTTGGCATTGGTTCAGTAGATGGCACAATGCTCCCACTGAAACCTGCGCTTCTCACACCACCAAAGGTACAGACTTCAAAATTGCACAGAAAAACATCATTTCTCTAAACTGTCAAACTCCCCATGCCTCCTTTTGCAAAAGGAAAAAACGCATTAGAGAAAGCGTCCTGGCCAAACTCCTATGGCATGCCATTTTTTGCACCCCTATTTTCCAAGCAATGCCAGCTGTACACAGGGATTCCTTTGCATCGCCTATCCTAGTGATACCTAAAGCATAAGTAACTTTCAACGGATGACTGGAAGTGGGAAGTGCTGTCTACCCATCCCAACTGGTTTAACTGAAGCTAAAAGCAGCTGAGTGAGCTCGTCAAGGTTGGCAAGGTCATAAAGGAGGCAGAAGCAGTTCCCAGGAGCCATAGTTCCATTCCCATGTTTGAAAGAAGACAAACTTCAACAACTGGAAGAGGTATAGAGAGGGATACGTCAGGAGATGAAGGACTTTGTACATATCTACATAATCACATGTCTGACCTGTAAAATGAGAACAAAGTAGTCGACAGGCTTGTTTCGCTGGTAGAGGTAGTGTTCTGGGGCTTTCTTGTTCTTCTCATCGTATTTCAGCTCCTGGATGACGTTGGGATGTTTTAGCAGCCTGAGAAGAATCTTCTCTGACATCTGGGATGGACCAAATGCTTCTACTTCTATAACACAAGATACAACTTGGCATTACACTTCATATGCCTGGCAAGAAGTTAGCAATACTCGTTAATAAGCATTTGCCTATAAAAGACACACAGATGCAGAGAGATCCATTATGGAATTGCAGGCTTCCTGTCTTTTGAGACTGTTAGATTTGTAAGGGGGGAAAAAAAAACAGGAATGCCCCAACTTTCATTACTGAAGTATTTTTCAAAACAACAAAAAACCATGTCTTCATCTGAAAGGGAAAAGAAAAAGGCAGTCTTGCCCTCTTGAGAGTTCAGAGTCACAGTTGTATAGGCTCATTGGAGAGTTGTATAAATGGAAGAGCTTTACAATTGGGGCACAGAGAACCTTTGAATTTGTATTTTCCTTCCTCAAAAGGTATTAAAGTTACTGCATTTATTGTGCTTTAAAAAAAAAAAAAATCACTGTTTGGGGCCTAGAAAGTTGCTCTAGATAGGTGTTCTACATAAATCAAAGACACAATTGGGGCTGCCACGGTTCATATGGGAAGAGTTACTCAAAGTGAGAGACAGTGCAGGTCAGTTCAAACCATGTGGGATTAATGCCTGACACACAGAACACATCCCCTATCCACTTGCTCTTCAGTGTTCCCAACAGGAGCTGTTTGAAGCGGAAAAGCTCATCCTTGTGTGGGAGAGTTAAGCCAGGGACGTCGAGATTTACACATGCAAACTGATAAGCTTTCCTAACACCTCATTTCAGAACAGGACTGTTAATGACCCAGTACCTTTCATCTGCTAAAGATACTATTCTCAATTTAGAACAGAGAAACCAAAACTGTAGCTTTCATCTTATTTAGCAGTGGCTTCACAGCCAGACCTGGATTTAAGCTACACAATCCTTTCATCCACAAAACAAGTAGAGAAGCAGCACTGTAAGACTATGTCTGTTGAGCAGGTGTTTAGGGAACTCCATCGAGTCTTGTGCCACTACATGAACAACGCCTTGCTTGCTGTTAAATCCGCATCTTCCTGTTGAACTGCTTCCTTTCACCAAGGACATGCTCACATGCACATGAGCTGTAGGAGTCCAAGCCTTTTAAGGAATTACTGCCCCTCAGCTGAGATGTGATAACTGATCACATACATGTTTCTTTCAAGTCACAGAGGCAAAATAAAACATGAAGGCAGACTAGGAGCATCTAGGCAGGCAGTTACTGCATCTTAGAGGAGGGGAAGTACTAATTTCCAACTGGAGCTGGCAAACTTGAGACAAAACAACTTTATCATTTTCAACCCATGAATATATGTTGAACATAGCAGTGAAAGACGCCCGTCTGAAAGGCCTGCATGTGAGAAGTCTTTATATGTCAAAGAGAGACAGCACAAGCAATAGGAAGGTATGTTTTCCACAAGCTCTCCTGTTAACAGGTCTTATCTCTGAGGTGAAGGGACCAACTTTACGACGAAAGGCAATATCAGCTGCAAGAAACCATTCAAGGCCCTGGCCTCTCTGCCAGACTGCCCACCCAAGGGCTAAAACATCAAGGTGTTCTGGGATGGAGACAACTGTCCTCTGAAACCTGAAGTCATCAACGGAGGTCACACAAGCCAGCCAGAAATCCATTTTTAAAAGTACAGTTCAACCGCCTGCGCAGTCTGCATTAAAGTGTCAGGAGAGTTTTTCACTCGGAGTCAAAAAGTCTCATGGAACAGGTTTAGACCTTCCTGCAAAAAGTCCAGCATCTCTTTCTGGAGAAGGCGCCAGAGTGCAATTACAGTCAGCTGGCCAGTGGTATCGAGTCCTCTTTGGTTTGTTCCCTGAGCTCTTCCTAATGGGGTGTACTTGCTAGTCGTTAATCTGACGGACTCTAGACATGCAGTGCGGCACTTGGCATTCATCCTTACCTTTCAGACCAATTTAAAGTTACTGGTCCACCCCTGGTAAATGTCTCAGAGGGTTCATGCCGACACTGAACACAGGAGAGGAGAGAATTTAAAAAGAAAAACACAACAGTGGCATTATTTGTCACCCCACAATCCAGCCTCCCTTCCCGCCTGCACTGTCCCACCCACCTCACCGGCCTTTGCTGACAAACTGCCTCCGAGGCTCTGGCACGATCGCAAAAAAAGATAACTTGCCTGTTGCCAGGAACCGGTGCATTGCCAGGAGGAGCTGCGGTGATATTTTAACCTTCATCTCGCTGTCTGTCTGCTTGAAGGCAGAGAAGTCCTGCTTCCTGTCCCGATGAGCTACTTTCTTTTTCGTCTTGTTATCAGCTGGGGAAGGGAGGGTGGGAAAAGAAAGGAAGGAAGTGATTTCTGTTAGAACGGGGTTCAACATGAACCGCGCTGGATGGAGTCAGCCAGGACGGCCACCCAGAGCACAGGGTGCAGACAAACCCCTACTGCAGTACATGCAAAGCCCTGCTCATCGGCACGCAGCACAAACCAGCAACAACCAGTGAGCTGTGCTGTGGGCTCGTCTGGCCGTGAGCCCCTGTCCTGCAGAGCCAGGCACCCATGGTCTCTGTCACTTCACTATCACCTCAATGGGGGGAAAGTCTCTGCTTGCAAACTTCTAATTGCAGAGCGGCTCTGCATATTACACAAGGTGTGTGCGCATTTCTAGGTGGGGAGGAGGAGCCCTGCTCAGTGTTACTAATGATCAAAAGGTGTTGTTCTACAAGAATATCTGTGCTAGCTACATTTTTCATATACATTCCTTAGAAAATTCTCAGCAAGTACATAGACTAAATATACAATTACTTATTTCTTATGCTGTACCACGGCTTCACTGACTCTTCACAGCTTTGGCAAAATCCGCATGCCTTTGGTCCAAGTAACTCCCAATGTCTAGTGTATGCAGTTTCTTTTGTCCTGTCCAAACTTCAGCAAAGGCTGGCAAGGTGTACAGCCTGGAGGTAGGAATCTCTGGCCACTTTATAGGCACTGAAGCCAGAATGAAGTATAGAGTAGTTTCAGGAGTTCAGATATGGGAATTCGCCTGCCTGTGATCCTGGACTCGTGTCCTTTATTCAGCTAAATACTTGCCACTTGGGTTGTCTGTGTCTTAAAACAGCCTCTGTGGTGGGAAATCCCCATTTGTAAAAGACAACGTGACAGATGGAGTTGCAAAGGCACAAACAACCCACCTATTATCAACCACCCACTGAGCTAATCTGTTAAAATGTCTAGGAAACCAGGTAAGCAGAGAGCATGTTGGTGTACGGTATACATCAATTCCAGGGAGAAGAGGTCTCTGCTCAGATGGCAGGGTCTTACTCTTCTCTGCTGACACAGTGCGTAAGGTGGCATTGGCTATAAGCAGCAGAATGCTGTCAGACAGCTCTGAGCTCCACCGTGTATTGCAGGAAACCCAAGTCCTGAGGCAATTACTGTTAGCCCCTCAGACCTGAGGCACGGCTCAGGTTCTAGGGCCTTAGTGAGGAAAGATACTGAAAACACTATACCTACTTGTCTATCAGACCCCTAGTCATTGGTTTAAAATGACTGGACTTTTGAGGGACCACAGGCAGTTCTGGTACATTGATTCACTGCAGAGAATTCGGGCAAGCACACAAAGAGGTGTAGGTGAAGCTAACACTGTGGAATCTCACGCATATTCCCAGGTAGCTGTTGCCAGATTTTGGGTTATGCATGCAAAGATGATTAAAGTGATGTACCATAGCAAGGAAGCCACTGAGATCTGGAGTCCTGTATGTGTCCAAATATATGCTACAGAGTACATAAGGCTCAGAGCGGATGAGTTTGGGGCTTGGAAATGCACAATACCGGTAATTAACAGATTTCTAGAAAGATTTTCCCAAGTCACCTAGCCTTTTAGATACAAATACATTTAGATCCTGAACTTCCCATGGACAAGCCTCCACTGTAGGACTATCACAGACTCAACAGCAATACTGTACTGATAGTAATGTATCTACTCTAGATATCTAAAGCTCATTCTGTGAGCAGTGCAAATCAGAAAATTTGAGATACTTGTTCCCAAGCACATGGAGAAGAACGATGACGACCCATGCCCTTTTTCTTCTTTGAAACCAGAAGTCTCTTACCCTAGTAGTACTTTACCCAGGACCTGGACTACATCAGGGACTGCAGTTTCTCTTCCAAAAGCAGGAATAGAAACCACCCAAGGGAGTGGTTACAGACTAAAAACAATCCCAGCCTTAGGAATATAGTCTGAGACAGACCTTATCTGTACTTGCAGTTAAAAGAAAGATGGATATCAAAGCAATAGAAAGTGAACAGGACAAAAGTCTCCCAGAAGCTCTCACTAGGTCCTACCTCTTGTAAGGGGTAAGAAGAACAGAAACTGTGCTTTTTCTGAAAAGCTCAGAGAATGCTATTTTTCACAATACTGTGGCTGAGATGCTTTCTCACAAGGAGCTCCGTCATTGCTCTCTACAGGGAGGCAAAAATCACCACAAGTACAAGTTTTGGCCCTGGGACAGGGAAACATCTCTTCAGCAGGGCAGTAAAGCACCTCTGTATTTCTCCTGTGAATGAGCTGTACCACCGCAGGCTTCACACTGCACTTCTGGTACCTGAAAACAGGGCCAGCATCACACCATGGGAGGATGCCTTAAATCTTTCCATCTGCATCAGTCATCAAGGTGAGAGACCCAGGCTCTTAACCAAATGATGGGTGATTTCAACTCTTCCTACTGTTTCCTTGGCAGGTTGTCCAGAAACCTTCCCCCAAGAAAAATGTTACACAGTGAGAGCAGAGCCATATGGCTTAAAGCCATTATCTTGGGTTATTTTTGTAAGGGATGGTCTTAATTGTTCTTCACTATCCAAACAACTTCTGAGCTTCTCGTAAGACATAGGAACCAAGGATTGGATGCTGACATAAGTAACTGAATCTGGACCAGGTATTTCCTGTCTGTCCTTTCTACAATAAGTGAGATGGAGACCTGGGCGCTGAAGTTACTTTGGCATGCTGAAGCGATCTCTGCTTACAGACTGCCGTGACGCTGTTTGGTTCTGCAACATGAACAATGTGATGCATGAGGGATACTGTCAGTATAACTTTTGGTGAGACATTAACAAATATTACAACTATCTTCAGTAGGTTCTGGGAATATTAAGACTCTTCCTTCAAATCAAAGGCAGAAAGGCTGACCGTGAGCTCCTGGGCCGAGGGAGAGAACTCAAGAAGAGCAGGGGTCCAAATACAAGTAAGGTTGTGATCTCTCTTGTAATATTCCTGAACTTCCAGGCCTGATGCAGAACACCACAAATGATTGCATGAATTTCCTTGCAGGAGCCAGTTTGGACTGGAGACAGCTACAGAACAGGGAGTTCAAACCTCAGCTCACCCGTTCAGTTGGGTGGGCAGGCAGCAGGCTGACGGGCGCTGCAAACGCACCCAGACAACGTCCTGGGAAGGTTCTTGTTCTCTTCCTGTGCTCCTTTTTGTCCTTTTGCCTTTAGGACAGAGTAGACATCTGCAGTGAGCTCCAGACAAGAGAATGAGGACAAAAATATTTTATCAAATGGAAGTGTGGTTCTGTCTGACGCACACGAACTGTACAAGGACAGAGACAAGCAACTGCTTGAGATGTGCATCTATCAGATACTCCAGGAAAAGAAAGTACAATTCCCAGAGGACTAGACTCACTGACCCTGTGCCCATGCCCAGCACCAGGATGCCCAGCTCAAAGGCCAGAGTCTCACTCAGCACACACCCCACATCCCCCTCTCCCTCATCCCCCCAGTGATGCACACACCCAGGCTGGCAGCCTGTGCCCCACACACTGCACAGGTCTTTTAAAGATTGTGAGTTTCTTCCATTTTAAAAGAAAGGTTTAGGAATTAACTAAGTTAGTTTTGCCAGTTCTTTTTGTCCCTAGCCGGGAAAGCCAGGTTGCCCTGTCTATCACGCATGTTTTGGCAACTGACAGAAAGTCAGTAGGACTAAACCTGAAGCTCTTAAACAGCCTAAAATAGCTTCCCATAAGGATGCAGCTCTTGCAGCCTACAGGTGCCAGACAGCAGAAGGTTAGCAAGTCCACAGTCTTAATGGTCAACAAGGTAAAAGCATCATTTTCTAAGGGGTGGCAACCACCTTGGTATATCTAAAGATTAGATTCCAGCCACACAAAGCTCTGCTCTCCATGCTCTACACCATGCCAATATCTGTAGGTCTTGCCAGACAAATCGGTGTTGCACAACCTTTTCTATGTTGCTATACTTTCACTGGATGACAGTGGAAATACTTATTAGGGCAAACAATTTTTATTCCCATGGCTCCATGGTTTAAATGGGAGAAGTGACACAGAGTTTACTAGCACATATATTTAACATACCTGTTTTGACAGCTGTTTGGAAATAGGAATGTTTGGGTAAGATGTGGTCTTCCCCTTAGGGAAGTGACTTGCCAAGGCTAAAAAAAAAATCATTAGGTGAAAGCTATTGCAGCTGCAGCAGTGCAGCTCTGTAAAAAATGTGCCCCATGGCCTGGCACAGAACGTCCCTGAAGCATGGGCTTGCCAGGGGTCATACTCGCTGAGACAGACTGCTGAACAGCATGTGGGTGAGGACGTAAAAATGCAATGTAAGCTGATGCTTACAACCAGACTATTTATCTGCAACATGCAGGACACCTTAACACACCCTTGTGCATGTATTTCATTTGTAGAAAAATCCCAGATTTTACATGAGGCAAACCCTCTCTGAATCTGTATGAGTGAAAAAAAGAGCAGCACTCCAGTTGCACTGGAGATGATTAAACTTGTCTTCAGTTAGAAAGAGCTAAAGAAGACAGGCCACCAGTCAAACCCGGGTCAGAACGGTGAACTCCATGTTCCTCAAGCAGATCCGTGGTCCAAGGCCAACGCAGAACATACAGCTTTCTCTCTTGGGCCTCTGAGAAGGTTGAGAAAACCTTCTCCCATCATGGCTAGGGCCATGGGAGTGCAGGACAGATTCCTGTAGTGCATCAACCATGAAAAAATGCTCCAACTTTCCAATACTAAGAGCCAAACACACTGACAGCTCTTCATCGTGACACTGGCTGAGACGTAGTCAGAGCCTACCTGTGTCATGACAGAAACCTCTTCTTTCCACCCCACTGGCATCCCCAATACAAAGTCTCATGCTCAGAAGTACTCCATCTATCCAGATATTGATGTCAGACATATTTAACAATTTTTCTTGCTCCTATCTTCTCCTTGCTCCCAACATCTCTGCAAGCCATAAGACATAGCAGACTAGAGCAATCTGAAGAAATACCACACGTTTATTGCGCACGCAACCCTCAACAAATTCAGCTGCAGAGCTTCAGCAGAGAGCAGCTTTCAGCAAAAACTGTAAATATAAAATTGCTTCTACCCTAACACAGTTCAAATGGATTTTCATGGAAACAGCAGAAAGGCACAGCTCCAACACGAAGGTCAGCTATTTCATCAAATTTCAAGTTTCCATCAAAGCAAAACAAAACATTTTTAAAACTTCAGAACAAAGGCGTAACAACACTGCCAAAATTCTTCATAAGGTCTACTTTTAAGTAAACACCTAGCATAGAGCAAATCAGTCCAAAGGTTTCAAGTTGGCTTGGTCTGAGCCGAGCAAGCCAGCTTGGTTTTATAACTTATAAACACACAGCTTATAACACACAGCACCAGAGAACTCTAGTACTAGATGGGGTTACTAGCACTGACACACTGATATCAACATGAAAAACGAGCTGCCTTAACATATCGTGGACAATAAGGAACATTCACATCACTACACCAATTGGAAGTGGTTACAGCACATCAATCTGCCCAAATCCAAAACCTATGACATTTTCTGTGATCCTCGCAGCTTCTCTGGATTTCTGTTCTCTCCCTTACTGCTACAGTTTCCTTCAATCTAAACAGTGGAATAAACTCCAGTGCTCCATAAAGAAACTAGAAGTTCATCTTCATGGTACATAGCAGGAGTCACTCCCCAAAATTTCCTGCATCCTCCAGGAAGCCTAGGAAATGAAGTTTCCTCCTGTTCTGAACCAGGACTTTTCAATAGTAAAACCTTCCCAGGAAGGAGAGTTTCAAATGAACTCATGTTCACCAGCTCTATTTTGTTAATCTAGGAAGTCTTCAGATAGTAAAATTAAATTCTCATTTCCTTGCCCTCTAACATGCTATTAATGGTCAAAGCTTTTTTTGTCCTGAAGAACAACACAGCATGATCTATGTGGTTTCTCTTCACAAACAAGGGGAGAAAAAAAACATTGAAAAGCATATTCAATGTCTTCTCACTTGTAGAAACATGGAAATATCTCAAAGGTGATGAGACAAAGATAGGATCTTTTTGGAGTATAAAAGAAAGTCTGAATTCACCCTGTAAAAGCATTATGTTGTAACTGATTAGCCCAACAATTCATTTGTGAAGGTATGAAAAGAAATCGATACTAACTGGACTTCTGTGATTTGCATAGTAATTAGATTAGCATATCGTAAAACACAACTGTGATTTACATGAACCTTTGGGCACATAAATACTGGTAAAATTCTGACCAGCTACAGAAAGTAGTTCAGGCAATAACAATCTATTAGGAAAAGTAGAAGTATGTCTATCCCACAGTGTAAAGTGCTCATTTGGTATTTGGCTTGGAGGAAGGATAGAAGAAGCTTGCATTGGCCTGAAAAAGATGCTGTAGAAACATTCAGATTCCTTTCATGAGGAAAGAAAAAGAAAGCAAAGGACAGCTGAATAGTGTTAAAGATATTTAAAATTATTATTTCTCTTACAATAGGATCTAGAGACATCCTTGTGCTACAAGTGAACACATAGTAAAAAATAGCATCTGCCAGCAAGTGATCAAAGCACAGATAAGACAGATGAAGAATGACAGAAAGGAAGTCCCGTATGCACAGGCCAGATTGTGCAGATGGGAAGGGTAACTGGCCAAAGACCAGACAAACTCTAAACTGGGAAAGAAAAGCGTCCAGATCTCTCAAGTCCCAGGTAATGGCTGACCGGCAGCATGATCTCCCTTGACATATGTTAACACAAAGGAAGGAAGGAACTGTACTGAGCGATAAAAAGAGGAGTAATTTAGGATATGCTGGTTTTCAGCCCTGAAGACGACTTTCCATTCTCAGGTTTTCTGAATGAGTGAGAGAGAGAGACTCTGAAGAGACTCCATTCCCCTTCCTTGAGGCATGGTATTTGCCTGCCTTCTTGCTAAAGTATGGTAGTACATGGACTACAGGCTCTTGAGGCAGAGAGAGGTTAGGGGAAAACGTGGGACTGTAACAAAAAGGTTTAACAAGGCCACTCTGGTGGAGAACAGCTAGCAGGAGAGACCAAATTGTTGCAGGTGTAAACCTTCGTGATGGAAGGCTCAAATAAAGAAGCATGTCCTGTTTCTGAATTAATACAGCATGGGGTGAGGTGCCCATGCTGCAAAAACAAAAAATGCTTTGACCATCTGAGGGATCTGCAGGTCATTTGACCATCGAGATTTTAAATCAGCAACTTAACATCTCTCAAAACACAGCTATTAAACACAACTGCTCCTGGATGGAGTCTTCCCTCTCGTCTATACACAAAGTGCAAATATTTCTACTCACTGTATAGATCTGTTTCATCCAGAATTTCAGACTTGATGATCTCTTCAATCACATCTTCTAAAGTGACAATTCCCAGGACTTCATAAAAAGGATCCCCTTCTCCTTCATTGTTTACTCTTTGTACTATAGCCAGGTGAGACTTGCCTGCAAGGAGACAGATCAGCAATTTAGACATTTTAGAAATTCCAGAAAGATCAGAAATTATAGCAGAATTATAGACACACAGGTACAAATAAAAAGACAAAAAGGTTGGTGTCAGGCTTCAGGAAAAAAGAGGCAAAGTTTAACAGATGCTTAAAATCATAATCTGATTTCTGTCTGAGAAATGCATTCTTGGGTCACATAAATCCACCTAATGCACTAAAGGAGAACGGCTAAAGGGATCAGTGTTCTCCTTCTAATGTCTTTCCCAGTGAAACTGTCACCCTGGCATTGAATTCAACATATTATCCTGTTGATGGTTGTTCCACTTCTTGTCTCACGCATTGGCAGAGGACGGCCAGGCTGGAGCTCTCCTTTGCAGTGAGCTCCCGTGGATGTTCTCCCCAAGCTTGGAAACAACACTAACAATGGCCAAACCACAGAAGCACATGGACAGGGCAGAGCTGGGGAGAAGAGTTCAGCCCAGTCCATGAGTTTCTCTTTTTCTTCTCCCTCCCTCAAAAATAATTTATTTAGACATGCTCCATACAGGGGGGGGGGGTCTTTTTTAGAAATTAATTAATTAAAATATTCAAAGCGACAGTGTCTGACGAACAAAGAGAAAAGCTAAGATGAGATATACTAGTGGCTCTAAAGGTCCCTGAGCTGTGCATCATTCACAGTGTATTCTATGATTCCTAAAGTCCTTTCTGCCACAGGAATAATAATATCATGACCCTTCGAATCCACTTTGATATCCTTGGTTGCCATTTTCCTTAGCTGCCACTGAGAGCTGGTCCTTTGTAAAGCTGCATTAAAAGTAACATGCATTCAAAGGGTTCACCACATACAAGTGGCATTTTGAAGTATAAACACAGAGATATCAATATGCTTTCTGAACTATCAGGAGGTAAGCAACATTGTCTCACATTCTTCTTTGCTAGTCTCAAAAACGATACTTATCCCCATCCATGGAAGATAACCAAAATAGTTCAACTTTGCTTAGACCCCTTTATAGGCAATAATGTCTGCATGTTTTAACATTCAGATTATTAGACTAACAAGCATTCAAACTATTCCACCCCAGACTTACTCATGCTTAAAGAATGAAAATATCCCGAACAAATTAGACGAGGGAGGAAAACTTATCAACTACTGATATAAACATTGCATCAGGTCAAGTCAATTCACTTTGGTAAGTTTTTCACATCTGCTTTCCCAGGAACCCAACATAAGCAGTTAAAAACAAATTCTTGGTGAATGCTGTC
Organism: Ciconia boyciana; assembly: GCF_034638445.1. Classification (NCBI taxonomy): domain Eukaryota; kingdom Metazoa; phylum Chordata; class Aves; order Ciconiiformes; family Ciconiidae; genus Ciconia; species Ciconia boyciana. The sequence continues at coordinate 52,500,595 of NC_132941.1, read as the reverse complement.
TGTCGAAAGTTAAATTCTTTTGCTATTCCCAGCTTGTGATCATTTAAAAGGAATTTTCCAAAGCAGGGTCTAATATTAGACTCAAAATGAAGTTTCCATTCCACTTAGGCGATATTCTCACCAAAGTAACTACTGCATAATCTGATTGTCTTGGAGCTACTCGTTTAGATGCAGATGGACATACTTTAAATACCAACTCCACAGCACTGCTGAGTCTTATCTTGAGGAGACCTTATTCTACAGTGAATTAATAGAAAGATGATTTGTGATTTTAAAGGATCAACATTCATATTGTACTGAAAGTCTTTAACTGTGCCAGGTTTTATTTCTTTGCATTCCTTGCAAGACTTCCAGCTCTTTTTACCGCTCAATGAACAGCATTTCAAAAAAAAAAGATGACTTCATAAAAACATGAAAGATTTAAGTGCTATTATCACTGCTGTCCCCCTGTAATATATTACTCCAATTATATCCTTTCAATGTAACAATGTTCAAGAAGAACTGTGGCACAAAAAAAGTCAGATGGACAAACTAAATATTGTAATTTATTTCCCAGCGCCTGCTCAGATATTAGTATATTTGCTTTCCAGTCAAAAGGCATAACACTTTCAAGAGCCATTTCTATCACAGACCAGAGCAGCTCATTTGCCCATGCTCATTCAGATGCTAATTCCCAAGGATCACCATTCTCACACATTAGTAAGTGGTAAGAGTGCTCAGATCTGTACAAGTGGGTAAAATAAAAAAAACAACAAACAATGCTATCAACTCGGTGTTTCAGCTTTGATCAGAATCACCAAATTACAGCCTTCTCCTCCACTTCTGTACTGCCTATGATAAAGCTGAACTAGGTGATAAAATTTTACATTTTGAAAAGGACAGTCTTTCTAACACTGGAGTCCTGGACACATCTCCAAGCAATGGGAGAGATTTATGGAAATGTATTGGGGAAGGACCTGAGGGGCTGTAATACCGTGGGAAGTTGTGCACGACTTTCAGCCACAAAACCAGTTACATGCCCTTTCCATTGAGGTGGTCACCACCAAGAACTTAGGATCACTAAAATATGTTATGCTCTCCCCATTTTAGCAGCCGCAGCGCTCTGATCTGACCAACAGTACCTAATGTGAGACAAGTGACCAAAATCTGTACCAGCTACTGCTCTCTTATGCAAAGTGAGCTGATAAGGAATTAGTTATGGATGGGTATTGGACATTTTGCACTTTCTACAATGAAAAAGTAGGCTAGAAACATTTTTTCTGGCTCTGCCATAATCTCCAATTTTTAGGTTTTTATTTATCACCCAAAATATCGGGACCATTGAAACTTGTCATAGTCTCAAATGTCATTGGACTTTTTGGTGGGTAGCATCAATGTTCAGCTCTACCGTCATTATTAAAACTATATGTTGCAGAGAGTTTATCTGTTGAAAATAGATAAATTATCCAAACGCAGGCTGACACTAACCCTTCTTCCCTCTTGACTGTCAAGTTTTCCTGTTCCTGACTTTCATAAACCCATCACTTTGCTGGGGTCAGATGAATTTAAGCCAATCTAATTGGGCTGCCTCTAAAAGGCTGCCTTTTGCTCCCAAAGTCATCTCCTTCCTGTGCGTTGGCTCCAATGCTCATGCAGTCAGTTGATGAGACGGACCAGAACCAAAAATTACATTTCTTGGGTCTTTGCAAGTTAATTTTGATCCAGATCCAACAATTTGCCAGAAGTCATCACACAGTGGAACAAGCATCGGTGCTGATGATGGAGGTGTCATAAAGATGCATTCCCGGACCGGCTGCCCTCTCAGACTGCTGCATAGATGATTGCAAAATACCCTCCACGTATGGAAGTAATCAAGTCAGAAAAGGCTAAAGGAAAAGCAGAGCAGTGCAAAGACTTCTTTATACATCATAAAAAAGCACAACGCAGCATGTGCCCAACTTTAAAAGTGGCCTTTGAGTAAAATAATGACTCCTCCGAGTATTTTAAATAGAAATTGGCTACAGCTTTATTCAAAGACTTTATCAGGCCACTGGTATTTGTCATACTGTTTTATGCAACTGAGAAAGAGGTTTCAACTGTATTTTCCACTGCTAAGGACATACAATACATATCCAACAAGGAGCTGAATAAAGTAAACCTCCAGGTAAGGAAACCTGGACTGTCGATAGTATTCCTAGGGCTTTGAGAGCAGAACACAAATTAAACAGAGAGAGCAAGTGTGCATGGAAGTGATATAAATAATTTCTATACTTCACTGATTTTCTGGCCATGGTCTCTAACCACACTACATCTATGACATTAATCTTTCTTTAATCACTTGTTTTAAGTGTCGATAAAACAAGATTTAGCAAGCAGGCAGCTCTGCAGCACTGCCAGATCTGATGATAAAGGCAGAAATGACCGGAGCGATGTGCAATAAGCAGCACCAGGAGAGAGCTGTGGGCAGGGCTCTGACCCACAACTCCTCTGTGGCCATAGGCAGGCAGCGCTTGCTTTCTGCCTCTGCTTCCCCCATCTACAGTGACGGTCAGTAACATCAGCAAGAGCCTATGGAGCTTATACGTGTACATGGCTTGAGACACAAGTTGTGACAAATGCTAATCTCTCAGTTACATTCACGGGCAACTAAAGGACCAAGGAGTTTTGTTAAAAGAAAATCCACTCTCATTCCACTGCTCAAAATCTTGCCACTCAGCTTGGATTTTGCTCTGTACCACAACTTCTGATTAATTTATTAAGCTAATTAAGAAACATGAAGATGCTCAGTGAAATCTGCATGAGTCAGTGAACCTAGAATGAGCTCCTAGGAGTCCATGTGATTGACTGACCATGCAGAACAGCACTGGAAGAAATGCCTGAAATACTGATTCTCTTACAGTACCTTGACCATTCCTTGAAAAAGATATGGAAAGAAAATGTTCACCCGTTGATCCTAACTGAGGCATTTATACATTTAGAGCAAGGTCGTCAAGAATCTTGCCATGCAGTTCAAACTAGAGATGAAAACATCTGACGAAGTTCGACATCTACTCTGGTCAGTACAGAGGGTCTTGTCTACATGAAGAGTTTTGCCATACGAATAGAGCTGTACCCACCCCACTCTCACATGCCACTTCCGCACAGACACACAGGCGGAAGAAATGGGCTGACAGGAACGTTATGAAGTTCAATAAATGCAAATGCAAAGTCATGAACCTGGTACAAAATAACGCCCATGCATTGGTACTGGGGACTGACTGGCTAGGTCTGCAGAAAAGGACTCCGTGGTCCTGGTGGGCAAGCTACACGAGTCAGCAGTGTGTTATTGCAGCAATGAAAGCTAACTGCATACTGATGACATTAGTACATATGCAACTAGCAGGTCAAGGGAAGGGATTATTCCCCTCTATTTGGCACTTGAGAGACCGCACCTGGAGTACTGGTGCCCAGTTTGCAGTTCTCCAGTACAAGAAAGACATTGACAAACTGAAGCAATTCCAGTGGATGGATGCTAAGATGGTCCAGGGATGGAGCCCATGATGCACAAGGAAAATCAGAGAGCTGCATTTGTTCAGTCTTGCAAAGAAAAGGCTAAAAGAGGAATCTTAAAAGTCTTTACATACCTCATAGTAGGCTACAGAGAAGACAGAACTAGATTCTTCTTGGAGCTAGATACTGATGGGACAAGAGGCAATGAACACAAGTTTCAAAAATGGAAACTCTCCTTCAATAAGGACAACTTGTTCCTCATGAGCGTGGTCAAACACTGGAGCAGGGGCCCAGAGGGGCTGTGAAATCTCCATCTTTGGAGGTATTCAAAACTCAGTGACCTGAGCCAACTTCAAAAGGTAGCCTGCTCCGAAGAGGGGGCTGGACCAGATGATCTCCAGAAGTCTCTTCCTAAATTATCTTGTGGTTCTAAGAGACTTTGAAGGGAGGCCTGACTGAAATCCCAGCCCAAACTTCATTTCTAACTTTTCATTCCTGAATTTCTGCTTAGGAACCTAGAAAAACTGAAAGATTTTCAGTACATAAGGACGATATGTAAAGACAGCAAGTAAGTTTTATTGACCTGGAATGCCACAATATGGCCTCATATGTGACCAAAAGTAAAAGCAAAATGACACTACTAGCCGGACTATGCTGCAGAAAATTATAATACTGCTGGCATAGCTTTAAAGCAAAAGAGGGATCTCAGGAAGTAAGTGGTCCAACAGCAGAGGTGTAACTCAGGGGCTCTGAGTAGTGAGCAACAACCTATATGTGACTTGTGTAAGCTTCTATCACAAGTAAGCAACTAGAGATGCCTCTATTTCTGCAGAAGGAGGTTTATGAACTTAGTAACTGGGAAGATTTGTATGTTATTTCCCCCGCACAAGAAGCAGATCTCACTAAAGGCCCTCAGTTAGCTTTTATTAACAAAAAATCAGTGCTAAATCAAAGCTATGGTAGACATTTATAAAACAGAAGATTCCTGTTAAGTAATTTTGTGGTAAAACCAGAATCAGGCTAGTCCATTTTTGTTAAAACCAGTGATCTGAGTCCATTTGCTGTTGGTGAGTGCCCTGGAACATTAAGCTATAACCTCTTTAATATGCCCACAATGACATGGAGAAAAATCCCAGGAGGTGTTTAGCTGCCCTTGAATTTGCTAACTAACGATCTGTGCTTCTGAAAAATCTCCCAGTTTATTCTTATGTGACTATTTTGGTTTTGACTGATTTCTACAAAGGTAAACAATTTGGTCTGACAGTGAGATTCACAGGTTCAACAATACATTATGCAAAACAATCAATTTTAAAATGTGTTGTATAATTTAACCATTAAAACCATCTCCCTCTAGAATAGCACTGGCTTGCAAGCAATTATACGTAGGTAACAAGTGTTTTCCTAAATTTCTTTTCTGCAGCACAGTTCAAGGACATTAAATCTCTCTTCTATTAGCAGAAATTTGCATTCATGCTGTTTGCTTTTGCACTTTGATTATTTTCAATGGGGAAATCTACTTTCTTCCCCACTACCACTAACTGGTGTACGCTGCCTTTGGGTTCACAACGCAACACCATTCACAGAATCAAGAGAAACCCAAAACTTCTGCACAAACATAATCTAGATTTAGACTAAGCTTTTTAGATCCTGCTCTTTTCAGCAGCAAAACACGCAATTTTTTAATATATATTTGGGAAGGGAACCCAATAACTAACATTCATTTAATACAGCCACATGAAACTCATCCAGACCCTCAAGGAAACGAGTGAAAGTATCAGCGCAACCACAGGGAATATGGTGATTCTTCGCCTTTAAACCGGAGAGCTTACAGCCTCGTACAAACATTAACTAGAAACCACATCAGCCTTCACAGGAAAATAAAAAAGTAGCGCTTTAAATAGATTCTTTGTGTTAAAGCTCATTTTAGTGGAAGGACACCAAAAAAAGGAAAAATTAGGGAGAGTTTCAGAATGACTTCCTGACAGTGAATTGTATTTGTAAGGAATACTTTCCCAAGGGAAATGGCAGAAGCTCAGTTACTTGCAACTTTGAAAACTCGACTGGACGAAGCTCCTAGAAAGGACTCAATAATTCTCCGCTGCCCTGTGGCAGATGGAAGAGAAGCGATGAGCTAACATTTTCCATCTCCAGCAGCCTATCACTCAGTGTAGGCGCTCCAACTCAACTGCTGCTGCCTACTCTTCAATCCGTTCTGGTCAGACCTTCATGAGAAGCACGCTGTCAGACTTAATTTACTTTGCTGCTGCTTCTAAGAGTGAGAGCGTAGCTCTAGAAAGCTGCTACCTGCTGCAGCTTTACATGCAACTGAACTGAACCTGGCAACAAACTCGGATGAGAAGCTGAGAAGTCACCATAGGTCCATGAGTAAAAGAAATTAGCTGCGAACCAGAAATAACTTGAGAGTAAGGAAAAAGGTCATTTCAACTCAGAGCTCTGCTATGAAAGTGGAAATCTTAGGGAAGAATCAGGAGAAGTGAGAACATTTAGGGAAGACTATTACCAGGTGTAGGCAGGCAGCAAGACTGAAACTGAAGAGCGGCAAGGAAAAGTTTCAGAAACTCCTTGTACGTTAGTAATTATTCCCTTGCCATGGACAGTGTGCCAATGCTTCCCAGTCATGCAGTCCTTATCTGGTAGGGAATTTCGGCTGGATATGGCTGGGACTGACAACAACCAGGGTCCACGGGGGTATAAAATGCACACCACTAGCTGGGCTGCTCTCAGTGTTGGCCAGAACATTTGATTTCAGCCTGGTAAATGGACCCATTTGGGAAGCTGCTTCCCAAAACTGGAAGTTAATGCCCTAGAGAAGTGTTCGCTGGATCCGAAGTAGGAGACGAAGAGATGGAAAACGTAACACTTGAGAGAGAAAACCCTCCCGAAAGCAAAGTGTTTTTTGACACTCCTCTGAGGCTCTAACCTGAGTACAAGGTTGTGATATCAGGACACTGGTGGCTTGAGATTGAGAAACAGGCTGGAAGTTTAAAAAACAAATCAAGGAAGCACTTCAGGGAGTGCAGCAAACTAAAGTTGAGAGAAGGGGTGGCAACAAGAAGAGAAAACATTGAGTCTGGAGAGAGACCTATCACTATTTGGACTAACACAGAAAAAAAATTCAGATAAAATTTAAGGCAAGCAAACAGAATACTGAAGTCATTCTTGGTCATGGTTCAAGTCTTCCACACTAGATTCAAAAGATACTGAAGTGTGACTTTCGCTGATGTGATTTCCCTTGTGCCTCCACTTCCCAAGGCAAGTAATGACCTTTTGGAAAGAAGTATAAGAAATGCATCTCCTTACTGACTTGCACCTCCACAGCATGGTCAACAAGGATTTTTTCTTAGTGTTCAAGGACCCTAAAAAGGAGCCATGCTAATTTTACTACTTCCCTGTTTGTTCAAGATTGTCCCCACTGATTTCAGCATTCCTTCAGGGATGAAGAGCGGGCACCAGCCAGCAAAAATGCAGCCAGCAGAGGGAGCACAAAACCTTGGGTTTGCTAAACTAAAAGCTCCAGGTCCTCCCCAGACCTCAGTCCAGCAGCGAGCAGATGGAGAGGAGAGGTCCTGGATGCTGGCATTGGTGGGCTCTGGGTGCCGGCCTGCTGCTGAATCCGGGCAGATCTCCTTTGAGAGATGTATACTTCAGCCTGGGACTCCACAGCAACGACCAACATCTGCCATGGCCTGTTCAGTGTCTCCTTCTGTAGTTTTGCATTGCTGCTATGACTTGCGCCCACCCCACCTTCCTTCCTGTCCCCTACCCTAGGGGGGGAAATTTCTTGAGTCCTTTGTAAGGGCGCAGGAGAGAAATTGTCACCTCCCCCATCACTCCACCTGTCCAACAGGCTGCTGCTGCTAACCAAGAGTTAATCCACTAAAAAACAAGAACATCAAGAGATGTTTATGAGCAACAAAAACAGAAGTCGACCCAAAACAACGAACTCAAATGACTTTGATGTTCAGGTAACCAAAACACGACACCAACAGAAACAACAGCCTTGTTCTGTATCATCGCAGCCAAAAATCCTACTGATGTAATCCTCCCTCTAATCCTGCCTCCCTCAATTCCTAGAACAAACTGAGTTTAATTTGGGGAGCTTCTAGATTTTGGCATCTACACCATGAGATTTTAAATCCGACAAAGGTAAAGTCCTAGAAGGCACAACAGAAACATGTTTGGACATTAGGAGGAGGTTAGCTGAGGCCAGCGTGCTTACATAAGGACCTAAACTGTGCTGAGAGCAAAGCGTATGAGCTGAAAAGGAAGAGCAGCATCTTGGGACTGTGGGTTGTAAAAGGAACCGGGGGCTGGATATAGCCTCTTTTTTTTTTAATTACCATCATCAGCTCCTATAGTTTACTTTTAGCTCACTATTTAGGACATACATTTAAAAGGGTTCTTGTGTTACCAGCATCTTAGATCATTAATATTCTATTTTAATGACCTGTTTTACTTCAGGCCATTTATATCACATGCAGTTTGCAATTCCAGCAGATCAAAACCCTGGCTGGTCGATGGCACCATCAGATTTTTCAAGCTCAGCGCAAGGCTTTTGAATTTATACTGAGGCAGGAGCCAGGGGAAGCTTAACAAAAAGCTACCCTGTTAACTTTCTAAACTGGTGACAACATCCTTTACCCAGCAGGATTTATACAACCCCAGAACCACTTACGTGCGTGCGCTTCCACAGCAAGCGAAGCCGTGGGATAAACAGGCCCGTAAACACAACCAGCGCCAGTGACCTTGACTTCGCACGAGTGCAGGATCAGGGCCATGTGAGCACTCGCGCTCTGACACTCCACATTTGTTTCTCCAAAACATAACACGGGGCGCACCGGTTCACGGACTGTGCTGGGGTAACTGCCATTACAGACCAACTTCCAATCTCTTCAGCAGAAAATGAAGGATACCGCAGCAATTTGAAGGCACAAGAAACACAACCACCTTCTCCCGCTGGTCCCACGAGGTGTAACGATGCAAGAACGGCTGCTGCAGAACTGTGTTTCACACTGTCAGCAAATTCAACAGGAAGAGGGGAACATCCTCTGGCTGGAAAGTGACTCTTTCAAAGACTAAAGGTATGGCACATCTAAACGCACCAAAGTGTCAAGACAGACCCAAAGCCACGGATCAGAGAACCTCAACTGGAGCGACCACTTCAACCTTCTGAAGCCGCCAGCAGCATCTTCACTTTGCTTTGGTGCAATTTTAGCTAACAGCAGAGCTGAATCCTGGACCCGTGCCTCTTCATCGAGAACATGTAGAGATCAACAGTTACGGGGGCAGGGGGGGGATCATTTAAACCACCCAAAGACATGCTGAAACTGTCTGACACAACAGCAAACAGACAGAAGAGCACCTGTCATTTCAGAACTGGGCACTGCAGATACCTAACTGCCTGCAAACTGCAGTTTTTTTGCAAAATACTAATACAATAATGTATACAGGGGAAAACCCCCATGATTTTGCATTTTGCTAAGGATTTAAGTAGATTTTATCTTGATGTCATGTTACTTTAAAAGCCTATCATGCAAAGAGGCCAAAAGAACTAGTTGAAATCCTGACTCGGCATCTCCAGGAAAAGGAAAGATTACAGTAAGCTGCCTTGTTTGAAAGAGTGACAATACTGATGGTATATTTGAATGCATTCTTAATATTATTGAAGAACAAATGTAGAATGACTGGCTTTGTTCCTAGGAGTTTTCAATTACTGATATATGTAAGATTTTCAAGTGAACTAGTAATACAACATCATCTTTCCATCCACACAAGGCAAGATTAATTTTCTCAAAAATGGTATTACTGGGTCAGATTTTAGAAATGGAGACTTCAAAGATCAATCTCTGTGGCAATTACACTATGAATATTTGTAATTACTGACTTTATAAAGCAACTTCTTAAAGTTTCTGTTTGTGAACAACCATCTAATTGGTGTTTCTTTGGGCCACCCTGCATAGCCCTCTGGTAGGCTGAGTTTGCCCAGAGCTCTTTAAGGAGGAAGGAAGCTTCTCAGATGGAACACCAAAGCCTTGCTCCTTCAGCAACAGCCACTGGAGAGAACTGGAGACAAGGTGAAGAGGTAGCCTTGCCCCTTGAGCAACAAGACACTGGAGATAAAATGAAGAGGAGAAAAGGAATCTGAAGCAGGAGATTGTGAATTTGTGAACTTGCCACCACTGGTTTTGCTGTGATGAAGAGTTCTTTTACTCCAGAAGATTAAGGTTCAACAGGATCTACCCAGATTGTGAAGAAAATCAGTTTGGAACTGAGACCACAGTCCATAATGAGTAACCAACAGCAGCTGCCTTTCATAGGTCTACTTTACTATTCTTTTAAGCAACTCCTTGATTTATTCCAGGTGAACCTGTCCCCAAATTTTACTAAAATATTTTGCTACAGTATTTATCACAATTTTCCTAACCCAATGACAGAGACATTAAGTATGGCATTTGAGGAAGCAAGACAACAATAAAAAGAATTAGTGGAATGGCTGCTCACTGTTTTATTTTAAAATTCAAGCCAAAATTATTTCAAAGACGGCACATAAATCAGGGTAGCTCAACAGCTTTCCAACTGCTGGGTGTGGGTGACAGGGGACGACATGTGACTCACACCTACATTACAATATTATTCAAATTCTTCTTGTCAAATATTTACAATAAAGTGAAGAGATGTGATATTTTAGTGATGTAACAGGAATTCTGCCAGGATGGTATTTCTTTCATGATCTGCCTGTTTAGCTCAGGGAAGGTGTAGTGGAGCCAACCCTGTCTTCTTTGGTATTCTGCAGAAGTCTCTATCATTATTTTAGCCCCATCCAAAATGAATCTGAACGTATTTGCTCCGTATGGCTACGATCCACTGACCTGATGTACCCAACTCCTTCTGCAACACTCTGATGAGAGTTACGGTAAAGCACAACTCTACTAGCTAGGGAAACAACCTCAATTACCATGGTTGAACCCACTCGCACAGGTCAAATTAGCCTCCCTTGTGAGGGCAGAAAGTGAATTAGAACTCAAACAACCCGTACAGCTTTGCCCACAAATCTGCGTTCACATTAAGAGCGTTCGGACAGTGCACAATACCAGCATCCCTGCATCCCTAAAACCCTCTGACCATGGAAATGGCCTCAGAGCAATGGTGTCCTATTGTTGTGACTTCTGCCTTGCATTTGTTTATTTTTAGCTATGATTAGGCTGAATTCTTCTACATCCCCATAAACACTAAAGTAAACCAGCTCTAACTTCTGCTATAAAAGACATGGGCAACTAGGTCACGCAACATACATACACACATTTCACTGTTATTTTCTGTGACCGCTTGTAAATCCAAACATTCTGGGTATGCCCATACAAAAACATTAACATGAACCCCAACCAGAAAACCAGTCTACTAGGCTCTGAGGACTTGCCCTTAAATCTATAGTATAAACAACAGTATTTGTCTAGCATATTAACGATAGCAGAACGGATGTGTGTCACTATGTGGTTCACAGGAGAATATCCAAGGACTGGGGCATGAGAGAGTTTGGAAAAGCTAAAGATTCACAGCCATATATAAATATATATGTGTGTGTGTGTATATATATATATATGTGTGTGTGTGTGTGTACATATATATGTGTGTACATATATATGTGTGTGTGTGTATATGTGTGTGTGTGTGTATATATATGTATATATGGGGGGGGAGGAGGGGGGTGTTTGGTGTTTTGGTGGGTTTTTGTGTGGTTTTTTGTTTGTTTGTTTGTTTGTTTGTTTTTTAAAACAGATGGGTCTAGCATTTTGTACCTTTCCCCGCTGTAATACCCTTACCTTCCCCTGTTGATCTCCTACTGCAATAGCAACACATCTGCACCTTTCCCCAGACCCTTTCTTGGGGTCCGCAATGCTCTTGGGCTTCTTCCTGCATCTTCTGCCTCCAAAGGTCCCTCCACAAATGCAGCTACTGGCCAGGTGATGCTGCCTTCACAGAACAGGTCAGGGCTGAGCTCTTATCTCTACCTTAGAGGGAGCAACAGGAAAAGTTTCCTCTCTTATGCACACACTGCGTTTTCATGAAACTTACAGAAACATGGTATTTCTGACTTTTCTAACTCAATGACTTTCAAAGCTATGGAGGACTAGGACAGGTAAGGAAAAAATAAACAACAAACTGACAAAAATCAAAACAACAAAAAAACCTAACCAACCAACAAAACCAACCAGACAAAAAAAAAAAAAAAAAAAAAAAAGAAGACAACAAATCCCCCCCAAGCAACCTCCTCCACAGCAGTTAATAGTGCAGACCCTATGCCAGCCCTCCAAATGACAGGAGACAACAAACTTCAAAATATTTCTGTAATTTCCACTTGCAGGAAAGAGGTTGTCATTTCTTCATGACAAAGTAAAGAAAAAAACCCCAAATCTGCTAGAAAGCCATGAATAAAAGTGATTATATAAAACCCTACTTTATACTGTGCACAATTTCTTTACTTGAAATACCATGTATTTCCAAGTAGAGCTCAAATACACACTTAGTCTAATAAGATGGACTACGTATGATCTACTGCTCTGCATCTTTACGCACATCAGGTTAATACACCCGAAGGTCCCCATCCTTCCAGGCCTTGCAGAAGCCGGGAGCCCAGCTACGCACGCTGCATCGCTGTCCTTACAAGGGTTAGACAAACAGACCAGCAAACCCTGGCGAAAAGGAAATGCATTTTGAGTTCACAGTGGGGCTATCACTTGGCTATTTCTGTAGCGCCTGCATCTAAAAAAAGATCCAGTTCACACAAGTAGCTATTTTACCTTACTGTCCCACAAGATCTAAATGCATTTTTTCCGATTACACTTTCCCACCATAAAATACACGACAAAATGTGACAAATATTTTTAAATATTCCTATGAAAGCATTTTGCATATATATAGAAACACGAGTATATATGGAAACATACAAAACTCTGTGTTTATATATAGATGTCTCCTCACTGTATAACTAATATTAGTTCATGGAACTGAAGTCACACACGACAAAAAAAATGAATTAAAGTTCCAGTAAGCTTTGCCATAAAGTAGACAAAGCAGAAAAAAACCTCTTGGATTTATGATAATCTCTGTATGAAATGCTGAATGGTAAATTCCCTTGAGAACTTCTCTGACACAAGAAATACACAAGAAAATAAACAAACTAGGAGATGAGTCCAAGACACTCACTGAAGAGACATCTAGTCGACATCCTTTTTTTTCTCCTCCACTCCAGCAAAATCTGTCATGAACCACAAGAGAGGCACAAAGAGGTCTTCTTGGGGCCTAAAGCCCATCTCCTGGGAAACAAAAGACCATCAGCTTCACTAAGGTCCTGGGCATTTAAAGCTCTTTTAGGGGAAACATTTCAAATAACTACAACTGCTACAGTTGTGAGAGTGCTCCACACCGTAATGCGCCTCCTATATAAAAGAGATATACTTTGATAGCTACATGAAGGTGATAAAAGTTCTTCATAAGACTTATTTGCACAAGTCTGAGGGGTTTGAATTTTATGCTCTAATTACTCCTCCATGGTTTGGTGTCCCAAACACCACATTTCTTGCATTTAACCAAAAGAGAAATGTAAAATTGACTAATCTGTTTCAGTGTTTAAGATGAGGGAAACAAAACAAGCAGAAAATGAGAGACTTTTTTTTAACAGATAAAATTTAAATACTTTTTCCATGCCCCCAAGGGAATTAGTAAAATGGATGAAGAATAAACACCCCCCCCCTTTTTTTAAGTGAGCAACTCTCAATCCCATCGCATCTGTTCAAGCACTATTCTAAACCATGAGTCTCCATTCACAGCACTTATACTATAGTACTTAAAACTGTCACAGGAGCCTGTTTTAACATGCAGCCAAACACCCCTGCTTGAATGCCTTCCTTGACAAGTACAGAATCCTGGTTTTCATGAAAAGGAGAATTTTCAGCAATAAAGGCCAGGTACTTTTGTAGCAGTTTCACAACAATTACCATCAATAAAAAGAACCCTTGGATGACCCAGACAATAAATAGCTCAAGGTTCTTTCTAAAATACAATAAAGCTACTGATATAACAGCATACCCAGCTCTGAGTCTCAGGATTACAACTTTGCATAACGTGGTGGAGTCAACCAGACAAAGCAACCAAGAGAGGGGTCTGAGCGGGGAAAGGTTGGAGTAGGCACTGTCCGTAGAGCTTAGTGGAAAGCCTCACGCAATAGCCGTGTATAGCAGGAGTGGCAGATGGCTTTCCAGAAACGAAGATTAATTACAGGAACAGAATTTGCCTCCTCTCAATCTTTAAAGGCTGGTGGCATCTTGCTTGCTTACTTCCATGGCAACTGGATTCCCTTCTTATCAAAAAGCTGTTGATGTTAAGCTCTGTCTTCTCTCCTGCCCTGTAACTCCTGTTGCATCAAATACCCAGAAAAGCAAATGGGACCAAGGATGAATAAATTCAATTGCACAACTGAAGCAGTAAAATTTCAAAGTTTTCTTACAAAAACTTTACAGATTTCTGTCCCACTTCACAATATCATCACCTTCTTGCTGGCTGAAAATTAGCAACCATGTAACAGGTTCAGCCACACAGTACAAGGGAAGGATACCACCCTCTGATCTAGAACAAGACTAGATCAGTGTGGTGACCACAGTGTGACCACGGAAGACGACTAGTTCTAGGTCCTGGGACCAAGAACTCTAAAGCTACCCCACTTCACAGGAACATCAAGTTCTTTTACGACCACAAGTGATCAGATCTATTATTCATTGAGATGATGACATGTCTGGCAGAACAAAAGCTCTTGGCAGGACTGCAAAATATTTATGCAGTGTAACAACTCAAAGGAAATGATTTGCCAAATTGACTGCAACAATAATCTTCAACCTTTTTCAATTTGTGGACTGCTAAAAATGCTCAGTGGGAATGCAGAACTCTGTACAGCTGAGCTCTGTACTGACAAGAGGTGTATTGTTTTTAAGATACCTTTTATTGAAGAAATAGTCCTTGGACACAAGCTTAAAAAAAAAAATCATCACCAGAGCACATTTTTTTCTGGAAGTTTTTCATCCAAATATTAAGCAATCTTCCTTACTGAATACAATAACCAAGACTTAAAAGCCCGAAATCAAATTGTTACAGGTCCCTGCAAAATAAAGATATTCTTCCTAGTGACATTAGCAAGAGCTTACATGACAAATATGGAGACCAAACACCACAAAGTGGTCAAATGACAGAACTCAAAAGCTGAGAAGCCCCCAGGCCAAGGAGAGCACGGAGTGGTGTATCACTGAACAGAGCGCTCCGGGCTCCTCCGGGCAGAAAGTGAGAGCAGATGCAACCCTGGGAGGGACCCTGAGCGCTGGATCCCACACGGGTGTATTTCTAAGGTTGGCGACAGTGGTTTTTTTAAAGGCAGCATTTAGAGACTTATCAACAGAAACAAAATACAGGGAAGGGGGAAGAGAAGGAAAGGGAGGAACTCTGGGAATTGCAAATGAGATTCATGTTATTTCCACTGTGGTAGCACTTGAATCAGTGCTCAAACCACCATCTCTACCCCAGCTCATTAGACTACCTAGTAATTTGCCTGCTCCTGCACGGTAACCCACAGTGGGAGCCATGGCGATGCGGGGACGAGAGAGGCCAGTGTACCCCAGCCTTACTGGGGGCAAGGGAGGAGGAGGTAGAAGGACCGGGGAGATGATGGCAGGGACAGTATGACTGTCTCAAGCACTGATGTGTTTCATCAGATGTACCATTTCAGTAGATATAAAGAGCGTCAAGTTGGCCCAGTGGTCTGGCCATTGCAAAATGGCTGTTTCCTGCAGGTATCACAACAGAGGTGATCTGAGGGGAACACTTTGCAGATAATGCTAGGAAACGTTTTACGGGCAAAAGGAGCAGTGCTAAAGAGCTTGTGGCAGAAAGTGCAGCTGAGGTCGACACTGCTCTAGATGTGCAGGGGCGAGACATTTAAAAGGATACAAGCACAAATAGGAAGCTCTTGCCCACCCTGCATCTCACCTGTGATGGCAAGACCTCAGTTTCCACCCTCAGTCGCATGCCTTAAATTCCTCACTGCATTTGAGGCAGCATCACACTCTACCCTCACGCTTCCCACTTTAGCGCCTTGCTATGAAACACCCTTTCAAAAATCAAAACTGAAAACGGTTCCTTCTCCCCTTGCAATGGGTCTGAGCCAACCTCAGATGAGAGCAGAGAGCACAAAGTCCAAATCTTTAATCAAGAACAACCATTGATTTGCAAGCAAATATTACAGCAATTTCTTTGTCAAAGCTGGGGGAAGATGTGTTTTCCAAACACCAAGGCTAGTGAAACTTGATTAGCGTAGGAGGTCTGAGAGAAGATGGTGGTGCTCCTGGAAATTGGTTAAAAAATGGCATGGGAAAACATAGACAAGAAGAAAGTAGCTTGAGAAAGATATTTCACTGATCTGACAGGAGAAAAAGACATCTTAGGGCAGCCTACTGTTCTCAAAGGAGATAGGGAACACCTTCAAATGTTGAAGGGATTATGAAACGGTGACTGGAATGAAAGTGTGCAAACCTAAGGTAGAAAGGATAGCATGAATACAAGTGAAATGATCAGAAGTGCTAATTTCGGTGTGCAAGTTACACCAGAGGATGAACATAGAAAGTACTAAGAAGGAAGGCAAGAGCACACTAAGACAAGAAGGTACAACTGCTGCAGCAGTTATGTGCTGAAGCAAATAAGATGCTCCAGAAACAAGAAGGGGGTTTGTGCACAGAAATCCCCCTGGTCATACGAGAAAGTTGACCAGGGGGTTACACCAAGCTGTTCGTGAGAAAGTCTCCTGAACCCTGTGAACAATGAAAGCAGCCCTTTTTCCATCCATCTCTCCCAGAGTATTTAAAGATTTGAATTTTCCCATATCATTTTTGGTTCGTGTCTCTCTTCCTATAAATAGAGAAGCAGCAGTGCATCCATCTCTTCTTCATCTTTTTTGGTGGTCTAGCATTGCACACATGCTGGAATGTTTTTCTAGTAAACGATAAGCGATGGGAACAAGTCAAAGACAAAGGACAAGAGACCTTGAGCTCAGACAAGTAGGAGAGATGGGAGCCTTCTCCTCTTTCCCAAGAGGCAGGTATCTTTTCACTGGACCAAAGGGTTTTGTTTTGGAAACAAACGTATCTATTTCTGTCACTTCCTTTAGACATGTAGTCTTCGTGGGGCTGATAGTAAGACTGACTACAGTGTCTGAGAATGACAATTTGGCCCCCAAAAGAAAGCATTTCTAACCTAAATATGAAACCCAAAGGAAACACGCCCCTGCTGCTAAGCACACGTCTCAGTGGACTAACGCTGTGATCTGTGCTCTGCTCCCAGAGCCTTTACTTTAATCCAAAGTCCAATAATCAAGTTAGCGCTTTGCGAGGAGAGCTAAAGCCCCTGGGGTTTCTGCTGAGCGGCCGGCCGGTGGAGAGGCTGGGCGGGACATCAGCAGGTGGTCCGGCTGCCATGGGAAAACAAGCATGGTGTGGGCAGCCGGACAGCTGAGCGAGGAGCTGCAGGAACGCCTGTAGCTCTACCCTGACCCATAGGAGGTCAACCACACCACTGGATGTTCCCAAGAAAAACAAAAACATGAACAGGAGAGGAAGGGCGAGCCATGGCAAAGGGAGAAAACGCCAAGACCAGGCAGTTTGGGCTTGGAACTTGCTTCATAAGTCAACAAAGCCCACTTCTGTACTGAGATGCTTCAGCACAACGTGAAGGCAGCGCAGGTATCTCAAGCTGCGGCCCTGATGTACCACTGCAGCAATGAACAGGATGAGCCAGCCACGCTAACACAGCAATGTCTCTGATAGATGGGGAAGGAGCTGGGGAGGGGGTGGGGGGGGGGTGGGGGAAGCTAATGAATTCCAGAAGATCACGGTCTTCCATCCCTGCTTAAAAATAGGAACTGCGGTCAGGGGTTTGAGACAGAGAGAGTCAAACCTCAGCATTTGGATCCAGATTTTGAAACCACAAGAGGTCAGAGTTAATTGACGGTTGGTCATTCAGAGGTCCTGGGACAACTTAAGAATCAACAACGTGCTGTAAAGTCTTGTTGAAATTAGGCTCCTATCTCCCCTCCGAAAGACACAAAGATATCCCTGAAAACAGCAGCCCTGACCAGCATCCTTCCTAGGCTTACCTGCTCAAGACTTGGGGGAAACGAGCAAGCTGCCAACTCGCAGCAGGGTCAGGCAGAGACTAGTTGCAAGAGCTGCAAGAGGGAACAGCTTCCAAAGTAGGCAGCAGTGGGCAGATTCTTGTGGAGCTGGCAGGGCCACTGACTCTGGGATAGCCTAATCTCCTAACAGGTAAATCCCCTCCACAAAACATTCCTTCCTGCCTGAAAAGACTTATTTGGCAACCAAAGCCCCCTGCTTTAGAGTAAGAGCTGGGGAGGAATGTGACCTGTGGCTCCTGATGGGAGAAGGCCCCAGCACATGGAGTACCAGGCTGAAAGCCACCCAAGCCTCAGCACGTGGGGCTCTCCATTGAACTGTCCTGACTCCACAACTGTCCTGACGTACGAGATCGTTGCTTGGCAGGCCAGACACCGGGCGCTGAGTTTTGGTGCTTGCTGTCCTCTTTAGATACATGGACTAGATGACCTTTGAAGGTCTCTTCCAACCCAAACTATTCTATGATAAGGGACTATCTCTCCAGACAGCTGTATCTGCAGGAAGGAGGAATTCTGGTGGTTTTGGCAAATGTCATCCCAAGCATAAGGGTTTGTCCTCCTAACTCTGATGAGGACAATGCAGAAGGGAACTCAATGGCCTAAAATGAAAGGCAAATGAGAGACTTCTGCTTTGGACCCTGCTTCAACATGCTCCTACATTGCTCCTAGACATTGCTCTTACATGGAGTGAAAGTCCACGCTAGGGTCTTCAGGCAAAGAGAGAGAGGGCATTACAACTGTGTTATTGCGAGCTGGCCAGCCCTGGGATTCTCCTAGCTTATCAATTTTTGTTCTATGAAATGCAAGTCCTGTCTAACACCACTAGGTTAGCAAACCAAACAACTCAAATTTCACTACTGAGATTACTGAGGCAGAGGAACAGATCCTCTCTCTTATCCACATTAGAGTAGATGAAGTTTGGCACATATACTAAAACCAGGCAAAACAGAAAATGCTAGAAAATCCCACCTGGGCAAGTAATTTTTATCAGACAGTTTACCCCAAATGATGCAGAAAGATGCCTTTTGTTTTTTAAGTTTTCCAACATTTCTCTTCGCAGCTTTCTAACTGGAGAAGGTTTTGAATGCGGGGATATGACACACTGCACTCTAGCCACGCTGCTGTCCTTGAACGGAGAAGTCTTACTCTATGCCGAGGTACAGATTCACAGTGGTAAAGAGACTGCGGTCTGGTGTGGCATGTGCCCTGCATGATCATGCATTCATCATCCCAGCTTGTACCAGCACGGGCATCAATTCAAAGGCAGGAGCACACAGATCTGTCTCGCAAGATGTGTTGGACAGTCATGGTGGTTTTGTTTACCTGGAGTGATGGAACAGCCCCTTACCAATGCAAATGTGTGGTAAGAGTAGTCGCTGGACCTGCTGCGGCTTCTCAAGTGTGCAGAGATAAGCTTTGTTATCAGACCTAAGTCAGTATAAGATTCAACTGTTTCCCTAAAAGAATCTTCACTCATTCAATTCCACATCTCATCTGTTAGTTCACAGAATCACAGAATCGTATAGGTTGGAAAAGACCTTTAAGATCATCGAGTCCAACCGTAAACCTAACACTACCAAGACCACCACTACACCATGTCCCTAAGCACCTCATCCAAACATCTTTTAAATACTTCCAGGGATGGCGACTCAACCACTTCCCTGGGCAGCCTGTTCCAATGCTGGACAACCCTTTCAGTGAAGTAACATTTCCTAATATCCAGTCTAAACCTCCCCTGGCGCAACTTGAGGCCATTTCCTCTCGTCCTAGGAGCTGATGGCAACACGTTACTCCCCACCCCCCAAATGACATTTCTCAAGTGTTGAAAAACCAAAACAGAAGAGATTTTAGATTCTCCATCATCTGTGAAAAAAGATCACTGTTTTGACCCACCACTAAAATAGGTATGGAAAAGTACTGGGGGGAGGAGCAGGGAGAGAAGAACAAAAAAGGAATTTGATAGTTAAATCCAAAAAATATAAAGAGGACCCAAGGGTAGAAGTACACATACAAATACTTACAACCAGCCATATTTAAAATCGATGACTTCTCTTTACACATACCAGAATTGGATGCTGGTTTTATATTACTGTTCCTCCAAAGGAGGACATGTGGTAAGCTTGCAGTTAACCATTACCAATAATTTCCTGTATTATTTTAGTATCTGGGAGCACCAGACATGTACCAGAGGTGGTTACCATTTGCTCTGTTGTACGCATAAGATGCAAGTCCTTGTCCTCTAACAAGCTGAAGGAACAACTAGGGCATGCTTAGGACTCTCTAGCTTATGGGTACCTGCAGCTGCCAGAACCAGTGAATTAGAGAAAGACCTTCGGAGGGAAAACCCAAGCTATTGAGACAGAAACCCTTGGAGATCCAATTCAATCCACTACCATGGGTTTTGGCTTGGTTTTTCTGCTAAATTTTCAGGGAGAAGCAATCTCCATTTGGGGCTCTAAGAACATTCAAGAGCTGATGAGAAATCTACCATGGCTCACTTGTCTCTAACAGGATTGTACATACAGCTCCTGATTTTTTCCTCCCTGTTTTGGGGAATTTGAGCTGCATGTGAATTTCCTCTCCTTATAATCCCTCACTGGAAATGATCAGTACTGCTTCTCACAAGCCTATCGCATGGGAAAAAAACCAAGGCACAGAGGAGGTGGAAACTTCACCTCCCAGCAACAACGGTACTCACTGAAGAGGGTGCGAGGAGACAAAAGGAAAAGGGGGCTCTACTTGAGGGCTTGCAGGTCACCTCTTCACTTTTACTGTTGCCAATAGCCAGGCTAAAAACTGTACAGCTGCTCATGGTAAAGAACACACCTAAAGTGATAAAAACAGTCACACTGGATTAAGGGGAAAGGAGAAGAGACAGAAATCAAATAAAGGAGAGAAAGATCAAAGGAACAAAACCAGGAGCTCTTTCAGCTAGCTCCACTTCTCCAAAAATAACGCATCCCCCAGGTAAACTGAGATAGCAAAAGAAAGCCTCTAGTCTGCGTGAGAGTGACAGCACAGGAGATCAACCAACACAAACGCTCATACATTCCCTTTAGGAGAAATAGAAAGTAACAGAGATTTTAAGCAAGAGTACGTGTGCGTGTAAGTTTGCTTTCCAAATCCAATTTTCCTTCCGATCCCCTCATAGCTTCTCATCAGCAGTTTTCTATTTCTACTATGAAGGGCTCTAGCGCAATTATACTCAGTTACTGAAAGCCTCTTTACTCTAATCCTCTTCTTAGCCTCTGAAAGTAACAGCATCAACTGATACCTGTGAGCTTAGCCTCCTCCATGGGAAATACTCTAGAGTTCACAGCAGAGAAAAACACCCTCAGGCCATACCCATCTATGCCAGCTCCCCTGTTCACCTTACCAGTGCTAAATACCCGATCTTCTAACTGGGCCAAACCAAATTTTCAAGGCCAAAACTGATAATTTTGGTATTTTAAAGAAGCAAGCTCCAAGCAGAAAACGGATGGGAAATCTCAACTTGTCACGAGGACACATACTGCTTTGTCTTTTTTTTTTTTTAAATATATTTTAAATTATTTTAAAAATGAAGTTAGTTGCCATGAGGCTGGTGGGAAGGGGGTGCTGAAGAGGGGGCACTGTGCTGTTTGTTACATTTGGCAGGGCTGTTGAAACCAGGCCCTAACATGCATAATTATGGGGTAGACTGAACACTTCCCTGGTGAGTTTTCATCAACCATGAAGCTAAGGGCAAACTTAAAGGGAAGTATAAACAATTCTGCTTCAAGCAATGGAATAGAGACAAGCAAAAGTTATAAGCATCTTGGAAGTCCTTTTGAGAGGTATTAGACCTATTGAATGACTGCAGTTTTCCCTTTAATTCAGAGAGAGCTGCAGGTTTTTAAGTCCAGCTGTTTAACCCCTGCAATGCACAGCGACCTTTTTATTTTCCATTGCTCTTGCAGTTTTCCAGCAGTTTGAGCTCATTTGGGCTAATTACCTCAACATGGAGCCGCAAATGGAAAATGTTGCCGGTAAGTTGTTCCATTCACAACCATTTAGTTTTGCACCGCTTGCGTCAAGGTGCACTACCTGTTTTCCCTGTCTCCTTAGGCGGCGAGGCTTCAGACCTGGGGGCCATTCTGCTCCAAGTGGTCACGCAGGCTCTGAGAAGTCAGTGACCTTCCAGCCAGAGGACTCCACCCCGCGCACGGCGTCCGCATGTGCACCTTCCCTTTGCAGCCCGTCCTGTGCCGAGATCAGGTGAGGGACGCTGTGCCACAAGGCACAGGGACCACACTCCTTGACCCACCGGGGAATCTACACTCCTTGAATCTCACTATGGAGGAACAGCAGTCACTCCAGAGCCGAGATGTCACTGAGTTTCCATCATAAACCTAAGCTGACCCTTTCCTGACCCCATCTTCCAGAAAGTACCAATTTATGCAACATCCCATCAACTGAGAAATTGGTAGGTCTGACTTGGTAAAGGAGAAGAAAAAGCCCTTTCCCATGCAGATCCCAACCTAACTTGAAAGCCAGCTTTCAAAAAACAGAGTCTGTATGCTCAAATATCTAATTGTGGATTTGGACCCAACTTTGTGAGATACGTCATTAAAACACAGAATCACTGATGTTTTAAACTAGTATTTCTAAGCCCTTCTTAAACTAAGATGGAAAACAAAATACCATGGTAAGGCTTGCCTACCACCGACTGCTCAATACCAAGATTTCACTAAGGCGCAGTTTTGAGTTAACAGTATTACAGGTACCCTTGCCAGAGCAGTAACTTTTGGGTAATCTCAAGTGTCAAAAGAATAGCTAGAAAATTATTTTTATTTTATTTTCCTGGAAGCTAACAGTCTTCATCCTTCCCCTGAAGAAACTGAACCAAAGCATAAGCAGACTTCTGTCAACAGAAAGAGCCCTCCATTCCCACCCAAAGAGCTCCCACCTAATGTTTAGTCACCTTTACTTAGGGAGTAGAGGATTTCCCCCAACTGCTTCTGCTTCTCCTTCCACAGGAGTTTTCTGACGTCCACATGAACTCAGTCCTTCAGAACGCGACTCTGCACAAGGGTTGACACTGCTACACAAGGTGCAAAACTCCTCCCTTGGAAGCATCCGCTATCAGAGACCTTAGGAGAGCTGAAAGGGAAAGCAGGGGGTCCAGAGCTATCGGCTTCAGCTGGTCCTGCAGAGGTCTGGAAAAACAAATGCTCAATTACCTCACAGGGTCCAGGGGAAAGTCCTTAAGAGCTCTGACAGGAACTTGTCTGAAGCCACCTCAAATTCTCCAGGAATGTCAGGCACAAGAACTTATTTAATGAAGACAAAATGTGCCAGCTCAGTGCAGGTCCAGGGGACAGAGGGCTGGAGTCAAGCAAGGGGGAAGGATTGCCATCTTCAACACATCAAACATTAGAGAGCCAGGAAACCTGGGGTCCAGACAGCACCCATCCAGGTACTTAACTCCACCCTCAGCATGAGAAAGGCCATTTCACTACTCAGAGCAATTGCATTTAATCAGCAGCCACACAACTTGAAATGCCTTGGTTCTAACTGTAGACCACAGAGGCTACTCTGCAGCCTTCTTTACAGTTACGCACTGTACAAAAATTAAGATGACAAACTCCCTGTAAGACAAGACTACAAACAAAACAGTCATTTCCCAGGCCTTGTTAAAGAGTCCTGCCTCTCAAAGTGACGAGGGCATTTAATGCACTGCTTAGCACACTGGGACCAAGAGAACTCTTTAAATGGCATTAGACTTAAAGCTAACGTGTCTCTGTATCAACGCTTCACGTGCCCCGATCACGAGTTTGGAGGGCTTGCCTGAAAAGCTCTATACTTCTTGCTAGAAACAAATCTATGAGATACGGGTCATATTTGACATGTGTTTTCAGAACCTCATATGCAAAGACAATAAATAGGAAAAGAAAGCTGGCATCTGGGCAAATGAAAAAAATCAGGCATATTGTCTGGGAAGTACAGTCTTAACCTTCCTACATACCTATATATCTGAGGGGAAAGGGGAAAAGAAGTTATTTAGATGGTTGATATTCTTGAAAGAGAAACTCCGTCTGTCACTCGTGGTAGCAAAGCAATTTTTATTTCCTGTGTTGCTGACGATTTCAGCTTACATTCCTCTTTATTTAGCATCTTCTATACTTGTCGCAGCAGCACCAGGTAGAAACTTTCTTCCCTGGATTATTGTACCCATCAAATAGTTACAAACAGCCCTCAGATGCCCACTCAGCATGGACCTGCAAGGTGAATCAAAGAAACATGTGGGCTGTGTTCAGGCTCAGCTATAGGAACAATGCCACAGTCAGGACCACCAGTGCTGCACGGTCACTTGGGGGACCTAGCACACATATGGGGTTTCCCAGGGGACTTACATGCTTTTGCTAAGTTCACATCAGAACCCAGGCAGAGAAGTTAAATCTTTGCTATACAAGCATTTCACTTAAGTTATCTACACAAATAATTTGTTAATGCAACTATAAGTACTTAGGACTTTCAGCCTCATTTATCAATGCTTCAGCTCCTGACCACTTTGTTTTAGTTCAAGTTGGCTGTTGGGCTTTCACGTACCAGGGGCCAATAGGGGCCCCTGCTATCCAGGGGTATCCAGGGGTATCCTGGTATCCCAGGGTATCCAGGGGCCAATGAGCAGCACTGAGCCTAACAAGCGCTGCTTGAGGATAGGAGCGTGGTTCACTCCCACTAAAATCCAAGTGTGGATGTAATACAATGGCTGAGTGGGAAGCAGCAGGACATACTCCTTACCATCCGTATACATTACGTTACCTACACAGTCACTGCAGTTTATGCCTTTCTGTGCTTCTTTAACTACTTCCCTACAGATGGCACTGTACCACTATCCAAAATACCCCTTCAGGAAAAAACAAGCTTAAAACAACTTAGATTCATGCTGAGCCACCAAAGAGGAGCTAAGTGACCAGCAAAGTTCCTGCTTTCTCATCCAGAAGGCTTTCTGAGTAAGGACAGCAGCATCAAACAGTGAGAGAGCACAAGGCTTTGTACATCCAACCTTCTCTACTGTAGACCAGGATGGGATCTAGTGGGAAGATAGGTACATACAAATCCTTGCTCCATGTTTCCCTGAAGCATTTGGTCCCTACCACTCTTGAAGATGGAACGCTGGGTTGGACAGACCTCGGGTATGAGCTTGTCTGGCAACTCCTATGGGATGCAAGTGAGAAACCTCACAAGAAGCCAGTGTGTGTCCAAGGATTTACAATCAGGGCTGCAATGTCAGTAATTGGATGAATGCAATAAAATCCGCAGATTCCTTTTCCTCAGTCATGTGTGGTATTTCTATTACTTTCTCTGCGACTGTTTTACATCCAATAAAAACACACTGAATAGAAAATACAGTAGTAGAAGTTACCCTTTGCTCTTGGTAAGAAGAATAATTCATTGGTTTGGCACTTCCCAAGGCATGCGTGAAGGGGAAAAGTGCTTGGCTCAAACAGGCTCATAATTATTAGCAGCAAATTCAATCTATGGTGCGTTTCACCAGCTGCTGCTTAATTTCATTGCCTCTCAGCTGCACAGATTTATGTGATGAGCATTTCATCATAGCATCCCATAACTACTGAAATCTTTTTGCGTTTGATTCACTATTCTCATTAGTGAAGGGTGAAATTTTGTCCTTAGATGCACATACAGAATTTCTGCAGCTTTCCAAACAGAATAATTATGGCCAAGGCTTTTAAGTGTTGAGCTTGAGACCTTTAAAGGAAAATGAATTTCAGAAAGTACTAGAGGGACCCTTAGAGATATCTTTACCTAGTTGAATATCAGAGCATCACAGGCACTTAAATACTCCCGCTTTTAGTATTGCTCTCAGTATCTGCATAAAAAGCAGCAGTTTCCTGAACAGCGCCCGTCTAGGCTGTGCAACGGGTTATTATGAAGTGGAAACAAGAATGTTATCTACTGAAACTAGAGAAGAAAATTAGGATAAAAATGAGATTAGTATGTGGTTAGGATTAACAGAAATGCCTAAAAATTACAATCAGGACTTCCGTTTCAATCACCAGGAAAGAAGACCTCTATCAGCATTGTGTCTGCAACATCAGCACTGGCTAAACTTCTGACCCTGTACTCAGAGTAAAATGAGGGGGAAAATACCCACTCTACCTCCACAGCTCTGAGATTACTCTTGATCAGAAATAACTCTGCTCAGTTTTAAAAATCTAAAGACATCAGGACCTAGTGATTTACATCCACAGGTACCCTGGTAGTAACATCACAGCCTACCACTGCTTTCAAGAGGCTTTAGCAACACAGGTCAGTGGCCATATAGCCACTGCGCTTAATTAAGCAATACTACACTTACATTATTAAATACAAAAATCCATTCAAATTAAATTCCCAAAAGGCATTGTAATAGAACATTTTGCAGCACCTGGCCACCCTGCCCAGTTCTGTCTCATCACCTTCAGTTTGCCCAAATTTCATCCCAGTTCGTATAGATCAACAGAACTGGGATACGATGTGGTTTTATGCCTACACAGTAACCTAATTCACCACATTGTAAAACAAACAAACAAAACACACACAAACCCACAACCAAAAAAAACCCCCAAAACAAACAAAAAGGGGTAATGGTTTTGAACTAAAAGAGGGTAGATTCAGACTAGATATAAGGAAGAAACTTTTTACGATGAGGGTGGTGAAACACTGGCACAGGTTGCCCAGAGAGGTGGTAGATGCCCCATCCCTGGAAACATTCAAGGTCCGGCTGGACGGGGCTCAGAGCAACCTGATGTAGTTGAAGATGTCCCTGCTCATTGCAGGGGGGTTGGACTAGATGGCCTTTAAAGGTCCCTTCCAACCCAAAGCATTCAATAATTATGGGGGGGGGGGGATACCAAAAAACCCCGAAAGAAACCCAACCCAACCCAAACTCACACAAAACAAAACCCCCAAACATGGTATTGATCTTAATTATATATCCTTTTCATATAAACAGTCAAAAGGGAATGTAGCCCTTTTTCAGAGCACTACATAGATACTACTACTTCCCCCTCATAATATGAGCCGTACCAGAGTTACTAGACCTAATGAAACACGACTCTATGGAAAACCAGGCACGTTTCCATACATCCCCTTCCCTCACTGCTTGCCTCTGGTATTTTCTATTTCACACTCTCCCTCTGCTCCCTTCAAGTACTTTCCGATCTATATTCCAAATCAATATCTTCATGTTCATAAATCCTCCAAAGGTGGGAAAGGAACAGCATGTGCCATGGCTGTCTCAGAAATGTGGGCACTGGTCTGACAGCCAGTAAGATGAGCAGAACAAAGTGAACAGACACATGATAAAGTTGATGATGCCACCTTTACTCCAGAGGAACATGAAGTCTGCGGTTCCCCCTGCCCTTCCTTACCTCAAGCTTCCCAGAACTTGTAGGAATTTTACGGTTTGGAGACCTTTTTTCACCTACCAAATCTGCTAAAACAAAGAGTTTGAAAAGTTATTGGACAGAAGGTGATAAAGGATGAGAGAAGGGGATGAGAACAGCAGAGTGCCTTTCTCCAGGAAATCAGACTAAATGCTCTGATAAAGAAAGAAATCAGGTAAATTCAAAGCCTATGAAAACAAAAAAGCAACATTTTTTCAGACAATGAACAACTATATAATGAAACCCACTGCCACATGGCTCTCTAAGAACAAAGCTTTATCAAGAGTCAAAAACCAGGATGGATGCTCATCTGCCCAAGCAGAATATCCAATAATGTTAGACAGTGGTAATGCAAACAATATTTCAATAACCCAATACTTCAGCATTGTATTTATCACCTATTATTGCTATCAGCATAGTGAAAGGGGCAGGTAATTGTACCTCTACCTTTTACTAGGCTCTTGCATCCATCTCAAAAGGGTTTTAAGTAGTAATTACAGATGACAGGCTATTCACCTAGGCAGGACCCTGAGCCTCAGCTAAAAATGTGAGCTTGCTCCTACCTAGGAACTTATGAGCAGGTAATAAAGGAGGAGTAAGTGAGAGTATTTCCCAGCTCCTCCTTGGTAGGAGCAATAGGACCTTACCCTCTTCCTTCAGTCTATTGTTATCCACTGCTTGTGATCAGCTCTTCCTTTTCCAATATAGCTAAATTCAATGTTGGTCAACAGCTGCTTTTCAATCAAAATAATAATGCCTGAACCAAATGCCCACCAGGGAATACTAAATGAGCCTTGTCTTCCTAAGCGTTTAATCGCAAATATCACAAATGAATAAGCAGCCAAGCATAGCTCTAATGAGGTTGTGTTTGTCTGGGTATGCAGCTCACCCCTTAAGTAAAAAGACTACTCCCCATTTTCTAAAGTGATAACATTGCTCTAAAGACTGATTTATTTACGACTTATATCTTAGCTTCTCACACCGTAGCGGGACTGGAAAGGCTATTGTGTGGCATTTGCTACAGACAAATTGTTTTATAATCCCTTTCATAAGCACCATCGAACACCATCTTGCTGTGTTCTTGTTCCCGTGACTGACTGACACGCCATTCCAGGCCTGACTGCTGTAATGGTGAAGGAACCTTCCCCTCACTTCCAGTAGAAATACATCCATAGCCACTTTATACCAGCTCATTCTTGCTCTGTATTGTCCTTTACCTTACGTAGCTCTTCTCTTTTCTAAGGTTTAACCTTCTTATTCATTACGGAGAACAAATATATCAACTCTCACCCTTTGTTTAGCTGGACTAAACAAGGCAAGCTTTTAAGTTCCTTCAGATGAGATCATCTCTCCATCCCCACGGTCACCATGGTAATCCAACAGAGGCAGGCAGGATCACCAGCCACAGCTGCCTGAGAGTCACAGACGAGTAATAGATCCCTGGAGTGATGGAGCTGGGTAGCACTCTAGATCCCCCCACTAGATCCTGAAAGTTGCTTCTTGGGAACTGTCAAATCCTAAATCTAAGTTATTTCAGCTTATGCCAAAAAAATTGTGGCTCTTTAATGGAAAGCACATTCTCTTGGCACTGACTGAGATGGGGACAACCTCCATGCAATTAACAACTGAGTGCAAAACTGGAGAAAGCTTGTTTCTTGAATAAACTCTTGGGAAGATACCAAACCTGCAGAGCAGTTTATTCAATAGGAAGGGTATGCTTTCCCTATGTGCTTGTCAGTGTCTATACACTGACCACAGTCTAAGCCTGTGCCCCCCTACACCCAGGTGCAGTTGGCATTGGGATTTGCTGAACAGCAGCACCACCCCAGCTTTAAGCCTAAACTCTCCATGGAAACTGGGCTACTTCCAAAATTTCTCTAAGTACGTACTATGTTGCAACCCTAATTCCCTCTCACCACAGACCGTACCTATCTTTCTAGTAACTTCAGAGTTCAACTCTCTCAGCTCCGATACATCACTGCCCTTAGAAACCAAATTAATGTGGGTTCTGACTGCTCTACTGTGACCGGGTGAAATGGGAACGGCACACACTGGAGTGTACTATTATCCCCACATCACATTCCTGCATGGTGATAGCTAGCTCAGAGCCCATCACTAGGTTACTCTAGATCTTTCCTCAGTGAATTTAACCTGACAGTTTATCACTCACTATCACAAAGTCCCTCTGCATCGCTGTCAGATCCTGGTTTTTACTGTCCTTGATTAGAGGAATATTCTCAGCTCGGGCAAACAGGAAACTTCACTAATAACGCCTCTTCATTGAGAAAACCTATCATTTCGTCTTTACCTCTGATTCTTTAACTAGTTACGTAGCCATATAAGGAATCCCTTTTATTCCGCCGCCACTTACTACTAATAATTTGTTGTTTGTAAGACACGACTTCCCTTCACAAAAGCTCTGCAAAGCCTCCCTAACACACGCCATCCATCAATGGCTCTAGCTAGTGCAGTCCTTAGTTTCTTATCTGCCGGGGGGTTTTGCAGTTTTCAGAATCACGCCCCAATATCGATCTTCTCCACCCCATTTAGTTACCACTGGGTAACAAATCTGCTGTTACTCCTGCATGCCCTATCCTTGCTGCCTCTTCCACCTTCCTCGGCATGTTGCAGCCACTCTCACAACCACCTCTGGGGTAACTCTTACGCTACAGTTTCCCCCTTGAGAAAGTTACCTAAGGAAAAGGATGTATATGGGGAAGAAATTTTCACTTCCAGGAGCCTGGACCAGTGAACAGCGTATGTGCATGAACCACCACTACCTGATGCACCAACTCAGCTCTTCCAAGAGTGACATGGCCCAGTACTGAACACCCAGCGTGACACACACTGACAGCTTCATTGTCTCCAACAGGGCTGCATCATTTCTGAAGCTGTAGGAGTTTACTCCCATCTTTGACCCAACAGCCCTCATCCTTTAGCTCTGACGGCAAGGATTTACTCTTTAAAATGCAAAACTGAAGGATCGTGCAGTGACAGGTGTCAATAGAGGCTATGTCACTTAATGAGACACGAGTGCCCTGCACATTAGCTTTCCAGGCAAGAGGCTGAGATGACAGTAGCAGAGATGTTCCTCCACGGTGATTTCCACCCTCCCAGCCCCTTGCCACAGGCTCCTGCCTTTGCATGGCCCCCATCGCTGTACCGGTACAGAGGGCTGTGGGGCAACACGAGGAACCGATCGCACTTAAAAATAACCATTAGAGAGGGAGATTTTGTAAATCCAATTCCATTCCCCGACTCAGTTCGCAGTACAGCCCTACAGACAGTGATATTGGCACAACCAAGCAGACAGCAATACAGGCTACTGGGGCAGGCTTCTTGTCTCACTCTTGCCATTGAGAGCGGTGTCTCAACAACAGATGGTAGGACCTCTAGAGTCCAAGCATCAGAGTTGGGTCATGGTCAATTACCCTAACAGTAGGTGAAGTAGACTGAAAACAGCAACTTCATTTCCCAAAAGAGTCTAGACAGAGGGAGCTCGGTGGGGTTATAATTGCTTTCTCTCCAGTCCATTCTCACTGCAGTTACTTGCATGTTGACTACACATATCAGCCTCAAGCCCTGACCTCCTGTGCCAAAAGCTGACGGCACCATTACAGGATATATCCTTGTATGGACATTGAAAATGTACTTGCTTGAACCTATTATAAATCGTGTTGTAACTTTCAGCACACCTTCCCTGCACCCCATAAAAAGAAACCCATGCAAGCCATTGCATACCTCAGAATGTAAAGCACCAAGTGTTTCAAAGGGAGGCTGAGGAACATAATGAACACACTTCAGCAAGGCAGCACTTTCTGAAATAATTTTAACTAACCTTGCATTATGCATTTCCCTTCCAGAATGTCTTAAAGATTCAAGCAGCTCATAAAGTCCAATAATGCATATGGCATCGATCTTCTTACTCAAAAGCACTTTTACAGAATGCTTTCTGCTCTGCTAAAGCTTCATTAAGACCTTCATTTTAACAGTGGGGGCTCTAACGCAGCTCTGAAAGTTAATTTTACATCACTGACGTTTCTTTTCTTTTCTTTTTTTTAAATGAAGAATTTATCATTACTAACCTTGGGCTTTTTATTTCTTTGTAAGAACTCTTTTAATAATATTGAGAGGGGAATAAATTAATGGCACTATGTCTGCTAAAAGGATTTACGAGTGAGTATATTCTCATTCCAGCTGCAGTAGGTTTATGAAATAGATTTGGTGAAGGATGTTTAGGTCTCCTGATTTTTCTCTTTCCCTTTGATATCGTTTCAACTTCATCTAGAGAAAGAAACTGGACAATAGTCTAACAGTCCTTCCCAAATGACATCCGGCTTTGCTCACTGAATAGTTTGTCTCCTTGGATCCAAAAGGGCACCTTAAAATACAAAAGCACTGCCCTCCATCTCCTCCCATCCCTAGAGGGGAAGGAATTTCAAACAAGGCTCATATAACAGGTGGTCAACAAAATGGTGCCAAGCAGAACAAGAACAGGCACGGATGGTCCAGAACATTTATCTTTACACGCTGCCTTTTACAGATGTAATTTGTTGAGCTGTCAGAAAAACAAGTGTTTTAGTGAAGCTTAACAACTTCAAATTCTGTCCCAGCAGGGCTGTCAAACCATGCTTGTAGCCTGAAGATGTTATGATGACAAGTTCATGCAACTTTGCAGGAATTTCCTAATTGCAGGATCCTGTTTTAAATTAACTTTAATCCAGTTTTATTGGCTAGTGTTTTCATTCCACTGATGGGATCTGTCATTTTCATACATCTGAGGAATATTAAAGATTTTTTTGGGAACCTATGC
This sequence comes from Ciconia boyciana, assembly GCF_034638445.1. Taxonomy (NCBI): domain Eukaryota; kingdom Metazoa; phylum Chordata; class Aves; order Ciconiiformes; family Ciconiidae; genus Ciconia; species Ciconia boyciana. Next base: position 52,468,656 of record NC_132941.1, on the reverse strand, counting down.
AAGCAGTTGCCTTCCACTTCCCTCCCAACTTATTCCAGATAAATACATGGTTTAAATGGCTGGGGTTTGGAGATGCAGATTTTGCTGTGAAACTGGAAAAAGGGGTTTTCATCACTGAATTACATCAGAGTTATTAGTTCTGCAGCATTTCCAAAACACCTAAACAGGCATATCAGTGAGAAATTAATCCAGTGCTACAAGGCAGGTTTTCAGCAGTAAGCAGTCTTATCAGCACGGTTTTCTGTGCCATCTTCAATCATGGAAAGCGTTCACAAGTCTTTCATTTACCAGCCTTTGTCTCACTAAAAATAAGATATAAGCATGGGACCATTTTTGCACAAAAGTTGCACTGACTCACTGTACGCGTATATTTTTGAAGCAACCTAAGCACTCCTCCCAAACCCAGACGGTGTTTCTGAAGTAGTCATTTCAGTAAAAAAAATTCCAGCGTGGGATCAGTAAAACAATTTCATGTAAGTCAGAATGGGGAGGGAGGAAGTCCTGACATTGTTTCAAAGCTCTTTTGCAATATTACAATTCCAAAAACCAATTTTTTCCTGCTAACAGAATATCTTTTGCCTAGTTAAATACACATGACTGACCACAGGAATGAGTACTTATTTGTCAATTTTGTTACATTAGTCCTACGTGTCAAAATCCCACCATGTACTTGCTCTCACTGAGTTTAACGAGATGAGTACAAAGGACCGTGCTACGAAGGCTAAGGAAGCTATGTTCCCAGAGCTGGAAGTCCCCTGCTCCTCAGCTGGGACACAGTGACCGACCCCTACACATTCCTACTCCATTACAAAGCAGAGCAGTACGGGTCTGATAGCCTGCAGAAAAAGGAACATGAAAAGGACTTGAGCCCATAGACATGCTGCTTTGGGTCTCACCAGGAAAGAAAAGAATAGGAGAGCACTTGTGCTTTTGCCTCTGGGCAATTCATTTCTTTTTGTGGACAAAACGGTTTTGAATGGAGAGGCAGAAGATAAAGAGCAAAGAAAAGAGCTTACAGGTTTCTTACAGGCAAGCCAGGAACACCACATGTGAGAGCAACGCTGCAGGCCTTATGGGCCTCCTACTTAGCAGCATCATTTATTCAATGCCTAGTGCGGAGAAGCAGGGTTCTAGTTACACATCAATTTCTCTGGAATAACCACAATACTATGGGCTTCAGTTACCACACATTATTCTAACCCCATGCACCCCAATCTGCAATCTAAGACCCCGAAGGAGATGGAACAGACGGAAAGGACCCTGAGAGTATTGGCATGGCTTTTTTGGTTTGGGGTCTTCTAGGTATAATATCGTCAGTGTCAAACATGGATGTTTACAACCAGGAAAGCTAGAAGCTCTCTCAGCAAGATGTAAATGTGCATTAACAGTGCAAAAATATTCCTCCAAGTCCCACAAGTAATAATCGCATGCTCTGCAATCACTATCCAACATTCCTCTAGGTTGCTGAAAACCCAAACACACAGCAAGCAGGCACAACACAGTCTGAAACTGCGGTTTCCATGCGTACCCTCCCAGAGGAGCTCTTCCAACAGCAAAGAGGAACAAGTTAACAGAAGAGGTTGTCTAGAGAGGTCTCCTCAGAGGTGTAGGACAAACACTTAGAAAAGTAGCAGTGCTCTTCAGGATCATTTAAAGTGCTTCAGGTCATGACAAAAAGACATCAGACCTTACAATAAGGACATGTTACAAAGCATCTTGTTCCCCTTCTGCTCCACAGTTGAAGCAGATCAGGATTTTAGCAGACACCTTGTGAATTGTTACAATTTGAGATCAATGTTTCATACTATTTGGAAGCTGGGATTTCAGAGCTGCTTTCAGAGACTATAAAGCAGGGGTTTCTGGCTGCAGCAATTCACAAGGTATCAGCCACTATAATCAGGTTGGACTTCAGACAGAGAAATAAAGGTATGTAACTTAGAACTAAAATTCCTATTAAGAACCCCAGGAATTGAAACTTCATCTTCCTCGAGCTAAAGAAACACAGATATAACTTTTTCAGTAGAAAACTAGGTTCCTGTCATAGATGCATAGTATTTGCTTCCAGCCTGGTTGGCATAAAAAAACCCAAACAAAACACCTTGATCTTTAAAACTACTGGCAAACCCTCTGGCTGCGGTTTCACGTTTAGCAGCAGGGACAGCCAGGCTGAGCAGCCCTGTCCCTGTCCCTGTCCCCGTCCCCGTCTCCTGGGCCGGTTCCTGTCCCCACACTGCCGTTTCAGCATGCCCGTTCAGTGATAACACAAACCACATCTGTTTAAGGAACACGATAACCACACTTTACTCCTCCTGATTTCTTCTTGTGTTATGAAACAGTGTTAGGTGTTTGGGTTTTTTAAACATACATACAATTTGTATCAAACTAGAGAGAAAGTGGGCTTGAATTTACATGCGAAAGATGACAGCATTTAAGGTTATTAAAATAACTCATGTTTTAACTATATCAGATAAATAGTTTTTAAATGTTTAAGTTCACCTGGACATGATTTGCATTTTAAAACTGTTCCATCAAAGAGGAGGTTTTGTCTGCAGGGAAGGAAGTGAACTTGTCTGAAGTGTATGATAATCAGCTCTTGGAACTAGCAGATGCCATCATCTCACTCCTGCTCTTTTATTCATGGATGGGCTTATTTTACTTCTTTTACCCTGTTTTTTCAATTCCCATCTTGATTTCATTTGGTCATTAAAATTCAGAAATTGAAATAGTCTCTCTGTATTTCTTTATGTACCCACCTATGATGTTACGGTCATCAAAACTTGCTTTACCACTTCAAACAAATTCTGCTTCTGAGCACTCAGCCAGTGACCGCTACAAATTCAGTGGATGACTTTAAAACTTCAGCAGGATACGTGGACTATTTAATGAGCATAGATCTCATTAAGACAGCTACCACTATTTGAATATGCTGGACCACAACCAAAAATCCTACTTAAGTGCAACATGAAAGATTTGACTTTCAATTTTTTTTTTTTTAATAATATTTATGCAGCCTGCTCTGAATGCAATACAAACATTCTTTAATGAAAAAGCGCTTTATATAGAAAAATCCATCAGAACAATACCACAGGCAGGCAGCCAGCCACAGATTTGGCATATATCTTGGCAGAGTTCAGCAACCCTGACACTGCTGCATGTTGGTAAAGCTCCTTAGTTTGATCCCTCTACTCTAGAAAATCTGCCAGGTTTTTGCATAATTCCCCCTTCTCTCCCAACTATGCTGCCCTCATTCTCACTCCCTTGGTTAATTTTACGTCAGCCTCCGGGAGAAACAATGGTGAAACACCAGTGGGCCACAGCTCACTGCGATCACCGCTCCAAAGTGCCCAGCAATTAGCAGTTGACAAAAAGTTCAGTTCTGGCACCAAATCCTTTGATTAATGTAATCTTCTAAGGTACAAGGAAAATAGTAAAGTTGTCCAGGATGCTCCGCTAAGGCTTGCAACAGGTATCTCCTTGGAATCGAGAAATCCAAGTTCAAACATAATATCTTAGTTGTATAGGAGGGGTCACTTTTACCCCTACCTATCGTAAGTTTGATTGCAGTGCCCTAAAGCGTACTTCACCAGAAGCTTCTCCACAACGCTATCACTGCACAGAGCAAGGCACGAGTTAATTTTCTCACTGGAAGACTGATTCTTCTTTATTAGCCAGAAGAAAACTACTTGCTCCTCAAGGCCTGGGTGGTTTAGCCTATGCAAGGTGGAAGACAGCAATAGCAACTCTTGCACTGAATTCATTTTTAACTTACTAAAGAAACATTAACTCTTCATGTAAACATATTTAGTGTACCTGCAAGACCATGTACCACGTGTGTGCATACACACACACAGATGGATACAACTGCTGGGCACACACAGTGGCTGATATGATTCAGCATCCGTCTGGATTGAGACAAGTTAATGGTAAAAAAAACCCAAACAAAACAAAACAAAAACCCCAAACACGCCCTGTTCAGTTCTGTTGCAGAGAGGATAACAGGCGTGGCTACCCACAGACTGATGTACGGACATCTACAGCCTACTTTCAAAAGAGAACAGAGGTAATGGGGAAAGGTGATGTGAAGAAGGTGGTTGTGATTTACAACACTGAAAACATTTGACTTGAGTGAGAGACGAGAATATGCCATTCAACACCCTTGGTCTCCCCTTCAGCAGAAGTTTCAGCAAACGGGGCAGACATTTACTTGTCTGACTGCTCAGAGAAGGCTGGGTTCCTCTGGGTGAAAAGGAAGGCAGAAAAGGCTCAATTTTAGCCTTGCCCATCGCGAAAGTGTGTTTAATACCTGTTCTGTTAGCCTCTACTCTTAAGGCCGAAATGAAGAGCCTTGGTGGGGGCCAAAAGGTGGCAGAGCATTCCATGAACATGATGGCAATGGGGCAATACTCAATACTGAGATATGGTACTGACCCTTTGGAGATTTTCAGGGTCTTTTTGTTGAAAAATATATTTTTTTTCCTGCATCAAGAAGGATGGTCACTACAAATCAGAGAACTGAACTTTTCCACAATCCCAAAGAAGCTCTGACTCAGGGAAGAGCCCTTCCCCTCTCCTGGAGGGCTGGGCAGCACACAGAGCCATGTTCCCAGCAGCCGGGCAGCTTGCAGGAAGCATGGCTCTGGCTACAAAGACTGGAATGTGTAATTCCATGAGCTCTTTTGGAAATGAAGTGGGGGGTGGATATCAGTCATAGTTAAAATTCCCAAACAGATGAGCTCTACAGGATTAAAGTGACTCAAAGCTGGATTCATACATGCAATCATTATAAAAAATGAAGAGGGGATGGTCCGGCAATTAGAACGAAGGGCAGAAATCATGGGATCCTAGCTCTGTTCCCACTTTACAGATGATTCATCATCATCCTGGGGCAAGTCTCCTCTTCCCCAGACCCATGTTTTTCTGTCTATTCAATGCACCAATACCAACTTATCTTAGTACAGAACGTCACTGAACAGCATTCACAAGCTTGTGGGAGAAGTACCAGAAAATAGAAAAGCCTTAAGTCTACACAGGTGCTTGCAAGCTTATAGCCTACCCAAGGGATATTTGTAGTTGGCTAATGAATGAACAGTCACACCTAGCACTAACAAGTTGTCACCTCCACTGCAATATTTACCACTGGGACTCTCTCCTGACGGACGTGGCACCAACTGGATCAGTTATACCTCAGGGTCATTAGTAATAGAAGAGGAGAGTAAGCACAGGCAGTGTTTCTTTTGCTATTTAAATATATTAATCTTCTAGATGTATTGATTTCAGACAGGCCAGCGAGCCTCTCCCCCATGATAAATACACTCACTTCCTCTTTCCTTTTTTAAGGACTTTAAACATAAAAGACAGACCACAGGAACATATTCCGATTAACAAGGATTTTACTACAGGAAAGTAGGAAGGTTAAATCCAAGCACTGTTCCAGTCAATTAAATACTATTATTAGTGATGCTCACACACTAAGTTCTTGAAAGGTTCAACTGTGTAAGGTACAGAGCAAAGGAGTGAATCACTCAGCATCTCACAGGAGCATAGGGCAGCTTACAAAATTGTGGCCATGAAGACCTGCAAATGGGTTAGGGAACGCTGTATCCCCACCGGAATCACCATTCATTTTAATCAGCTGTGCACTATAATAAGATTAGAGGTGATTGGGTTGAGTAGGGGGATTAAACCCATCCACTAATCCCCAGAATTTACTATTCACAGCTCAAATGCATTAGCCCTTCAGAGCAGAATGGGCTTCATCCTCCTCTTGAAAGATGCAACATTCAGAAGTGGTATGAGATATTTGGTAAAAGGAAAGTGATCTTTAACACCGTTAAATGAACACCATTGATTCCTGCTTGCAGAGTATGTGTCACAGCTCAGTGGCCCATCCTACCAGGAGACTGCACAGAAGAACAGTGAGGTTTTACCTCCGACCTGTCAAAACTAACCAAACAGGCTGTTATTGAGAGGGAAAGCTGTCCATACAAGAAGATTACAGAAGTTGTCAGGAACAGGTCGTGGATACTTGTTCTTGTGCAATTTTTTTTTGCCCAAACATTTAAAGATTCCTTGAAGGATGAGGGTAAAAACAGAAAAAACACAGGCGCATTCAGGAAAATTTGCTGCAGTTGCTGAAGAAAGAGGTGACAAGGTACTGTCTACAGTAGCAAGCTATCCAAAATAATTCTGTATACCAAAACATGAAGAACCAGTAGGAAGGCATCTATGTAGAAATATAGAAATATTTTACAAACATAAGAACTTGTTTGTGAGATGGGGAAGAAGAGTGAATGGTTATATGATCAGTGAACCAGCAAAAAGTGATGAACCAAAATAGCTACCAAGAACACCTTCAGGCTGTTCCTCTAGCCCTTATCAAAATCCCTTCCAGTTACTTCACTAAACTATTTATGCCAACATATATCACTCCCTTGCCCCCACCCCCTTCCTGAACAGGAAAGGTTTAGCACCTTTTTGGGATGCCATCCAAGCACGTATTTCCTGTAGGCAATCACCTGCTCTCTGTTTCCTCCCTAATGAGCCACTAGTTATCACACTATGGAGTCATTTCCATGGTCACTTCTTGTACTGAATTTTCTTCAATTCTCCAATTATAAATATTCACTGTATTTTCAAAATACTGGAGAGCCTCAGACTACCTGGAGCAGAAGAATCATGCAGGATCCCTCAAAATAGCTGTTGTTATTTTTGCAACTAGACTGGCAGAAAAAAGTCTGAAGATTTACAGAGAAATAAAGCTGATTAAAAAAAATCCTGCCTCTCTAACATTATCAAAAAGATCTCCAGAGGGATAGTTGCACATACCAGCATTCTGCATTGTCCAATTTCCTTACTTTTCTTGGAACACTGTGCTCCTTTTTTGGCCTGAACTGCAGAGTCCTGAGAAGGCTAAGACAGGCTACTAACAGAACAGGTATGAAACACATTTCCAAGAAACCCACTTGGTCTGCTGTTGACCTTTCAACAACGAAATCTTTTCTTAATGCAATCAACTTTCATTTGGCTGGTGGATTGAGTGGGTGACACTGACCTAAGGGCCTTTATAAGGACATCAACAGAGTTTGAAATTTCAGGAACTAGCAGAACTCTTGCCTCTGCGTGAGTCACTGAGGCTGAAGGAGGCAGTTTGGGGCCGTTTTGTGCTCTGAAGACTGGGAAAGCAGGGCCTCTAATGTGGTTATTGCTGAGACACAACAGAAAATGCAATTAGCGTGCACGCTTTTTTCCTTTAAGTCAAAGGTTTATCTTAAGTGTCAAAGGTGCCTCCAATATTGCACGTACTGAAAGCTCAGAGAAAGAACCAGAGACATCGAGTATAAGCATCTTCCCCAAAGCCATGTAAGACGGGGTCAGAACCCAGCTGCAGAGATTGCCTCCCATTTTCTGGATGTTTCCCATGTACCAGTGCCTTAAGGTCAGTCTATAAGGCACAGACCAGGACAAAATGGCTGGATTACACAGCCTTTTCACATTATGGTTTTCAGGCTATAATTAGGGACAAGGTTCACAGAGCATGAGGACTGCAGGACTGAAGTTCAAGTCTCTGTATCAGCACCTCCTCCTGCAGCACACACTCTTATTCCGTTAACAGGGGAGCAAGCACATGCTCGTGCTGTTCCTCCAAAGGCCAGCCAAATCCAGCCCTGGGCACAACCACAGAGCCCACCACATCCAGAGAAGGGCACAGACCACTCAAACATACATTCTTGCACACAGCCAGCCTAATAAGGGAGGAATTAAAAATATGACACATTATCACGTTGTACAGCTACAGAGTCACAGGACAGCTACTCAACACCGCAGAGAAATGGAAACTGCTAACCTTAAAGTATAAGGTGCTGTTCACATTAATTATTTATTCCAGGGAGGTTGACAATGGCAGTTTGATTTTGGTACTCACCAGATCCAGCCTTCAGCACAATGCTCTCCACACCCCACACAGTTGCCATTGACAGCCCTCCATGCCTTTTCAAGACACTTCTAAACTCTCATTCAAACACATATTGTGAAGGTAAAATGTCAGTAAAACACACAAGCCCTGGCCTATCCTTCCAGCCCATCATTCCCTGCATGCAAAATCTCAGCACCCGGAATTTGTCACTCCAGAGAGTGCGACGTCTCCCCTACAGGACAAGGGGTCCAGACTTGGCACCCAACATGCCTGAGCACAAGAGGATCGCAGAGCAGCCAGCCTGGATCTCACGACTTCAGTAGGTCCTTCAGATCCCCAGCATTTTCACCCTCTGATCAGCAGTGTTTGGTCAGATGCACTAAGTCAATGATCAGTGGGATTTTTTTTAATTTATTTATTAAGAAGACTTTTCAAATTGCATCTCTGTAACACTGAAAAATTTCTTTCCTTTTCAGCTAGTCCAAGACCTGACTTAATGTCGCTACCTCTGCTGTTTATCTCCTGTATCTCATTCAGACTGAACAGTGATTTGCTTTTTGCCTGACAAAAACAAATGGCACTCAATAAAATAGAGGACCCTTGACAGTGAGGATAAATCCTATTTTGCAATTTGGAAACTGCAGCACCGAAACCACGTAACTAATTCCAGGTCAGGATGCTTAGAGGAGAGAGCTGGGAGTCTATTCCAACCCTTCTAAGCTAACCACCACAATACTATAGAAAGCAATTAGTTAGAAACTAACAGACAATTGGCATTTTAAAAAACCCAAAACAACTCTTCTTTTCAATAAAGTGACTCTAATGCCACTCGTAGACCAGCCTCCCTTCCCACAGGCAGCAGGCAGGCAAGCCAGATGGGCACCACTCGGGTTTGCACCCTCTGGGATACAGCAACACTCCCAAGCCATGGGTACTCATTCACCATGGAAAGAAGCTGACTCCTCTTTTGCTGCCCTCCAGAAGGGATTTGGCAGATTGGGAACATCGGCATTCGGTGGCTTGCAGGTCCAGGCCAGCCAGCCACAAACCTTAAGGCAACAGGAAGCGCAGGGATTTCTTTCCACCCCTCTCCCCCTGTAACACTGTTTTTCTTTCTCTTTTAGCCCTCCCTCCCTGAAAGCTGCACACCAATCCAACTGGAGCAGGGGCTGTGGTCTGCAGCCACAGCTTACAGCCGATTAATACAGGAGCAAGGGAAAGAAGTTTTTGGCCACTAGTTCTGTGTCAGCTCATGCCTGATGGCTTAACTGCAGTGTCACCAAGACAGCGGGGAAGAAGAGCGAGCAGCCTCCCAAGACAGCCCAGCTGCCCTCGCCATGCTTTCCCCACCTCCCGAGGTGTCCTGTGCTCGTGTAGCACCAGTAAGATCACTCGCCGATGACACGAGCTCTTTCGGAGATTTTGCACACTGAAATCCTGAGTGGTTCAGATGATCCAAACCAGAATGGAGCTCCCTGAAAGGAGATGCTTATCCCTTGAATACACAATGCCAAGCCTTTTACGTGGAAAAAAGCTGCTGTCAAATGGTACTACTCAAGAGCTAGAGATACCACAAGCAATTATAGGAGAAATTATATACTATAGGTATTTCTAGTCATTATTGTTAAATTCTGGTGCTGTAGAACATGCCTGGAGCCCCTAGCCAGGGACTGTGATCCTTCTGAGACCTCCAGCTTTCTTCTCCTCTACCGAAGTAGGTTTCTATGCAGTTGGCCACACGACAGATACCGCAGGACTTCTCCCCTGCAGCATGACTCAGCCTTGCTCACCTGCTGGATCACAGCTGCCCTGGGCAGGGAGGGGGTGAAGGGGGTGTCACAGAGCAGGAACGTGGCGGGGATACCCACCTAGCTGTCACGTTAGGAGAACACAAGGTAGAGCGAATTAGAGCACTTGTGCTCGACCCAAGAGACTTGCCAGACCTGCCCATCACACTAATTACTGGCCAGAACAGAGAAGATAAAGTCCTCATCCCCCAAACTTTCCAATTTCTTTATAATAAGGGGAAAGAAAAGGTGGTGGGAGGAGGAAGAAACAGCAAAAGTATTAGGAGAAACACAACAGGCAACAAACTTGCAGACAGTGTCAGTTGTGGACACTTCAAATTCATTGATTACTAAACAAAAGTATATGAGGTTTCAGCTTTTTAATCACCACAGTTACAGCTTCAGAGCACGTGTCATTCTGCCAGTCAGACTCTTATCAGTACTGCGTAGCACAAAGGCACAGGGAGACAGGCAAGATGTAGAAAGGGACCAGTTAACAAGACAGCAGCAAGGCAACAGCCACTGGAAAACACCAAACAGGAGTATATTAAAGGGCAGGGTTAGAGAATAGAAAATGCAAGGAAAGATGGAAGGTGTAGGAGTTAGGCACGAAAGAGATGGGAACAACAGTCCCAGAAGGGAAAGGCTGCAAAAAGCAATATGATGTTAACAGCAGAACTCAAGAAGGGCTGCTGCAGCTCCTGCAGGCAGGTTTCTGCTCAAGAGTTCATTACTTATCCTGAGTTTATTTGGCAGAAGTGAGGCAGAGCCACAACCCCAGCACAGTTCTAGACAGCAAAGCAAATCCAAATTTCTTCCAGAGGGCCACTAAATTTGCTAAAGAGATTCCACCCCCTCCCACCCCACCCCCAAGATGAGCTAGCACTGAGGTCAGATCCTCCTCCCATGAAGTTAACAAGCTCCAGCAATCCTATGTCCTCCCCCTCAAACAGAGTTCCTCTCTGCAGAGGAGGGGAGGAACCGGACAAGGCACGCATTCATCCCAGCCTACTTCTAACCTACTTCTCTTGGAAATGGAATGACCAGAATGAGGAATTTAGTCATAATCCAATCTGTATCTTTTTGCAAAGCTAGTCACTAAAGCCAGTCTGCTCCAGACATCTTTCAAGCCTGGTATTCTCACCAAAACATCATGCATGCAAGATCCGAGGCACAGTGAGGCCAGGCTAGATGCCACCTCAGATTCAGAGGCTAGTTTGAGAATATATACATGACCCTGCATGCAAAATGAGGGGAGCAGAGGTGCATGCTGACACTGAAAGGTGTCCCTTGCACCACATGTTTAGCCCAGACAGGCCATATGCATGGGCATCCCTGCGCTGGTGTGTAGGAGGGAAGGAGGTTTGCTATGCATCTCACTCCAGCTATCATCGGACTCTGAACGGGATAAGCGAGACCACCTGATGGCTCCATACAAGACACCAGGGTGTCCTGGCACCTTCCCTCCTCCCAGCCATGACAGACTGCAGAGAGGAGCTAAGCGGAGCCAGAGGGCAGCTGAGCAGAGAGAGGCAGAAGGCAGCAGCAATTCAGACAGCTTCACAGCTTTGCTTCTACTTTAATTGAACGCAGTGCCCTCATCTTTGCTTGTCTGCTCTCTCTTCTCACGTGATCAATCTTTCTGACCCTCCACCATCCCTAATTTTGATAACCATTGCTCCGAAAAGCCTCCTCACAACTATGGTGTCAAATATTACTGCCCTCTCCCCAGACCACTGAGATTGTACCCTGGGGAGCCAAGGTAGGTCACTACCCTGCATGCTGTACCTTTGCAGCATGAAACCTTGTCCTAGGGTAACCAACCCATGCTGCTGTAATAAACATGGCAAAGGTGCCCTCACAGAGGTCTTGGGCTCCTGACTTCAGCAATCCCTCCAGTATGGCTCTCAGATGCCAGGTAGCGAACCCAGCAGCAGCAGAACAAGTACACACATCGAATCAGGGGAGGTCTCAGGTGCCTGAGAACAACAACATGCACCTGGAAAGGTACTGTGGTCCAGCGCTGCCTCACGAATAGCTCTAGAGATAACAGAACTTACCTGGTCCAAGGCAAGTTTTCCTACTGAAACATAACCTATCTGGTGCAGAGGCCAAGCATCATCTTTCCCTTACATGCATCTGAGACCTCCCCCTTCTGCTTCCAGTGCCCGTGTTCCCCTGATGCTAAAAGAAGTTTACATACTTAATGTTGCAGTAGCTGCCAGAGGATGAAATAACATCCCGACAGCAGAATTACTACAAAGAACACATTCAAAATCCACAAAGAAGGCAAAGGTTGCTCAACAGAGGTCAAAGTACCCTGGGATCACGCGTATCATTCAGGGACAATGCTAGAGAAGGTGAGCAATAAAAGCACAAAGAGCATAGTATAATTTTTAAAAAATTTTTTAAAAAATTAAAAAATATATGCAGACATCCAGAATGGACAGGAGCAGGCTACTGTTTCTTCAGAAAACATAGATAAAACAGTCATTGTCAACTTTCACCAGAATGATATTTCCAGATAGAAAGAGGAGACATCTTTTGGGTTGCCCTGACTGTAATGTATGCTGGGTAAAAATACACAGCAGAAATGGTCAGCGAGAGCTTGACCAACTATCACCCTGAAAAATGTAGGATGGTGCCAGGCAAAGCAAGAGACAAATACATCTGATAACACCCACAGAAAGTTTATTCCCAGATCTTCAAGACGGGAAGTAGAGAAGGGTCCGCTGGAGACTGAAAACAACCATAAATTATTAAACTTGTCAGAACTTAACCCTCACTTTGAAGTTCATCAGAAAACCACAGGGAGACACAAAGTCTTGGGGGAAAGAGATGAAGGGAAATCATCATCACCACCTGCCTCCAGCCAAGAGACAAGCCCTACAACACCGTACTCCCAGTTGCAGATCCTATATGTAGACTGGAAGTATCCATGAGGCACGTGCAAAGAGCACGTCTAAAGCAGAAAACGGGCTACAGCGCAGAGACAACTCAACCCATGACAGATCTGCAAGACCCTGCAGCTTATTAGCCTAAGTACAGCAGCAGATTAACGCAAGTAGATTGGATGTGCTAGCTTCAGGCCCAAGGCAGTCACGAAAATCTCTGCACTGGGCTCTCCTGTATTTTGGGTTTTTAAGATTAGCCCAAGGAAAGTCGACTCAGCTCTCTCTGTAACTGCTGGTATAAAAATATCCCATCTGCTGTCAAACAATACATAACTAAACCCTGTTATAGGTTGTGTCATACTCCCTTCAACTATGGTCTTATGTCCATGGCCTACATGTTTTAAGGCAAGCAATTAAGTCCTCCAGGAAGACAATGAAAAGAAATAATGGCTAAGCAGGGAGAAGAATTTTTAAAATCAACTAACATTGATCTTAAAAGGCATGAAAAAAAGAAGGGGGAAGGAAATGAGTAAAAAGGGAGATAGTACTTATGTTCTTTTCAGAAAAGAAATGTTAATTTAGTAAGTGGAGTAGGTGAGGAGGAATTCAGCCAGACAAGCCAGGGTGGTCATGTAACTACAGGTAGACTGAATCAGTACAACAATGCGTACTGTTTACCTTAAATACTGAAACTACTCATGTTTGGATATTTGTTTAAAGCACAGCTTAGAATTATTTCTAAAATAACATTTTTCCCACATTCAGTGGTAATAGCACAGATTAACAAGGGAATCTAGCTGTCCACTACAGAGGTGTAAAGAAGCAGGCACTATACAAGCTGCAGGCTGAACCTATCTTGAGCCAAGATAGCTCTGTCACTTTAGATTACCTCCAAACCCTGCCTTCCTAAATGCTTTTCTGAAAGTAGTCCTATTTCTCTGGTGTTATTAAAATAAAGCATGCTGTAATTATGGTTACAGAAACAACATGTGTGATGCAAAGCATTAAGCCAATCTAACCAGAGCATCATTAGGTAAACTGTGCTCTCACTCTCTGAACTATGTAACAGCCTTCCTACCTTCTGAGTTTATCAAGGTGTTAACAAACCTTGTTTATTGTACCTCTGAGAACAGAGAGATACAGTTTTCAGGGGAGATTCCTCACAGGGGGAAAATATGCCTCACTGACAAATAGAAGGGACCAGCTTATTATGAAAAAACCCCACCCCTTTAATATCTGCCTCTACCTGAGGTCTACAATGCAGAGAGAAACAATCTAATCAGGCAAATGTGATACCATTTCCATCTTCCTACTGATCTCATCACTTGAGTGTCCTCACCTCTCAGTGCTGTCCAAAACTTCCCTAATTAACCTATTCCATTGCTCTATCATTACTTTTCCCTAATATGTAGTCTGAATCTTCATGGATTACATTTAAACCTTTTACTGCCTGCCTTAGGAAGAGAAATATATTGACACCCTGTTCCTCCAGCACAGTTATTTCAGGGTGCAGTCTGCCATTTAAAACCTCCTCTACAGCTTCAGGCCTCCATTATACCCTGTTCCTTATTCTGTCCTGGATGCAGTGTTGTTTTGCACTGTCAAACAAGCTTCACAGTTTAATAAAGTGAGAACAAAAAAAACATAAAACCAGGTAAGGACAGGGAACAAGAACCTGACAGAAGCAGCCAACTCCTGTGGTCAGCTGGTGAGTCACAGTTTTGCTGGTCCAGTTTCTCACTGATCATATGGTTGCACCATACCATCAGGATAAGCAGTTTGAATAAGCACTTCCAGATTCATGCTGGCTTCTGCAGGTCTATAAAAGCCAGTGACATGGAAAAAAGTAGAAAAGAAAGCATTTCTCATGCTCTTCTCCAGCAGAAATGATAAGGAATATGAACTGATAGCAAGGTCAAAACAATCAAGGAGGTAGCCACACTCACTGAAGCTATGGATGAGAATGTCTTGGCACAGGATACTGTGGGTGATAAAAATAAGCGAGTTAAAATAATGAACTGGATGGATTAAAGGAAAATAAGTAAACTGAAGGCTACTAAATACAAGGATGCTGCTTCTGCTTCAGGAAAGTCTGCAGCCACAGGTGCCTGGAGGTAGAGAAGGTGTAGTGGGGATGTACTACTATACACACACCCTGCTCTTTTATTCTCAAGACTTCTGTCCTCTGCCGTTACTAGAAACAGGACCTGAGCTGGGCTTCTGGTTTGACTCAGCAGGATGGCTGTTCCACACACCAAGACCTGGGAACATCGCAGCAGGGCAAACACATAAGATGCGTCTGACTGGATCCAGCTTCATCCAGCCACCCAGATTTATTAAACTGGTCCTAGTGGTGGTGGAGCCAAAGGCTGCAGAGGAGCTGGTCCCAGAGGCACAGAAGAGCACTTGTGCTTCAGGAGTGGGTCAGCTACAGAGCAGATGGGAACTGCAAGTTCACACTTCGCCATTCAACCAGATCCAAGCAAACCACTGCAACCCCCGGGCTACTGCTATCCTCCCCTCCCTCATCACCACCAGACCCTTCATCCTGGTTTTGAAAATCTTTTCCAATAAGGTTGGGAAATGTGATTTCAGCCTATTCTCATGTAAAAAAAACCCAGACAGTTACCCCAAGCTCAATGCAGAGTTAAGTAGTCATACCTAACCAGGCTTAAGAAACAGTCTGTGTCCCCACATGAAAATGATGAGTGCGTGTTCTTAAATCAGGCAGGTATTAGAATATGTGTTGCAACAGGCATCCTTCCTAGAAACAGGCATGTAAAGCTCTGGAGACAGAACAGTGCTACTTAAAAGGGGAAAAACGCTTTGAATCAGTCAAGGATTCACTGCTCTTTAAATAGGAACAGGATATAATATAATCTTGCCTGCTGGCAGAAGACAAATGTAGACTTCCATCTTAAAAAAAAAACCAAACTGTTTTTAAGAAAAACTGTCCCGATTGCAACAGAACACAGCTCTCCTAGAGAGGTTACACAATTAGAGCCATCGGAAGTTCAAGACGACCAACAGGCGACAGGAACAGTTTAACACCAGCAGAGGGTTTTATCTCGCCCATCAGCGAGACTGAACTCTTTGTGCTCAGAGCCCGTCAGATGCAAACCAAGAGCTCCTGATGCAGGGTACAGCCATTCCGATTGCAGGCACAACAGCAAAGCTACCTCTGCCCAAACCACCAGGTTTGCTGCCAGCTGCACTTAATTAACAAGTTGAAAGTGGCTGAAGGCAGCCTTTATTTTCAATGGTAGATAAAGGAAGGGGAGAGGAGGAGGAGATATCAATGATCAAAGAATACAGTTAGGAAACTGGCATGAATAATCATACCCAGCATGAGACACATCATGTCAGGGTGCTCCCACGTCATCCAAAACACAGTGTGAAAAAGCAACAACAGGTTCCCTGAGAGACTGCTCAACTTCAGGGTTAGAAGTTGTGGCAGCTTCCTCTTGTGAAGCAGGTATGACAGCACACATGCTCCCTCAGCATCTTGAAACCCCCACCAGTAAGGCACACCAAGAAGTGTACAGGCAGCAGATGTCCAAGACATCTGGCTAGAGCAGAGTTTAAAAAAAAAAAAAAAAAAAAAAAGGCTAACATAACACTGTGCTGGGAACTTGCAGGGAGATTGGTAGTGGTTCAGACTTGATACATGCTACTTGCAACATCATTCTCATAAGTCTATCAAAAAGGCTAATGTACACACTGACAGAAGGGCTGTGGGCTATTGCACAAAGCAGCAGCACAGCATTGGCCTTTCCCATGCTTATCAGACACTGTTGACACTAAGTCACTGACATCTCTGTCCTTAAGTTGCCCCTTCTGGTCATTTTCTAGCCGCTCTCCTGGCTCAGGACACCTGATTTGCAGACAGCTAATCCAGAAATAAGTGAATAGCTTACTCCGGGTTTAGTATCTTGAACTTACTTGTGGAGGCTGAGAACGGACTAAGTGGGATCCTGCAGGGACAAGGTGGGACTCTGGCGGGACCATCTCACCTTGCCTTACAAATTTGATCCTTCAGGGAACCGTGGTCTGAGTCCCAACACTCCACTAGGAGCTCCCCAACAGAAGAGCCACATACGGTCAAACCAAAAGAGGTCCACCTAGCCCAGCACACTCCTCACAGCAATGGTCAAGAGGTAACACCGAGGGATTGGTATGTCTTACCTCTTACTGATATTCCCCAGAACATATCTACAACTTAGGGACTTTCCTAGGAAAAGCTGGCATCCTTGTGAAGTGGGTACTATGGAAGAATTCTGCTCCTTCAGAAGGCTTTGCAACTGAAGATCTTGCCCCAGCCTTCTTCGTGCCAGCACTTAGCCAGCTGACTCTTCACCCCTCCCTCATCACAGCTTCCCATCTTGCTTTAGTACACTTGGAATAGTTTTCCCTGAGGCAGTGGGCCTGAACATTTAACAAAACATTTTGTACGCTTGGTCAGCACCTTGAACACTATGTCCAGATTGAAGTATTTTATATGAGTGTTAATACACTTTTTGCCTCTGAATACTGAGCAGGGTAGGCTATACATACAAAGCAAGCAAACCAGTAAATCAAATCTGCCTACAGGTTTAAATATCGAGTAAATAGAACCATATATTTTTCACTCGTACTTCCAGTTCCCAGGTTGACCCACTCTGCCTGTACTACTTGCAGCACTAGCACAAGATTGCAAGCACCAAGTTATCCAAAAGGAGCATGTGCTGCTTATTTTGCTCTTAATTTTAAGCAGATTCTGAATAGATTTTGAGAGACCATTAGTCACTTGCCTTGATCCTGCACAAAACAACAGTTTCTTGATGGAGAAACAGGAATGGAGTTGGGTTCTGCTGAAAGAGACTCAATTCAAATTTGAAGGTACCATTAGATCGACAAGCAGGTACTGCCCCAGGAACCCTGATGAGTTTGCCACAGCTTTCAGAGAAAAAATGGCATGCTTTTAAGAAAATTACCCTATAATTGAAAAAGGAATACACTGCTTCTTAGAACAGTTGTGACTCATATACAGGCTCCACTTTTGCATCAAGCTTATTACGCTATTTATTTTTAACAAATCTGGCTATCCTTGACATCACTTTTTTCTTTGGTGCTTTCCATCATCTGCCCTTGATATCTGGGCTACATTAGCCAGTACACTTATAAGTACGTAACAGAGTTTTAAGCATCTCACCTGCCCTGGGATTCTGATTAGTTTTGCTAAATAGACTTCCCTGCTGTGCAAGAAAAGTCTAAAGTCTGAGCTAAGTAACAAGGGTTCCACTTCAAACAAAGTTACTCTGTTCATATGAGGGTTGTTAAAATGCACAGACATGAAGATCCAAATCACCTACGCTAGAGACTACTCAAACTGGTAGTTTAATGGACTACTCGCATGGTATCATCATTATTCACATCATGCATGTGGCTTGCTTCGGAACAGGCTCATTTTAAGCACCAGAATCACAATTTTGATGCAATATATTCAAAAAGGGAAAATGTCCCTAAATGCATTTAGTATTCTGTTTCTCATAACAGACAGCAACAAAAATTACAACATGAATTACGAGGTGAACAAGTTTCTTCTATTAAGAAGGAGTAATCAAATGCATTATAATAAACAGCATCCTGAATAGCAGTCCACACCCATGCATCCCACTATATCCTCCTCTGATTTGGAAACCCGTTTTCTCATTAGCCCAATAAAGGCCTCTCAAAATAAGATATTTTTTAAAAAAAACACAACAAAACAAAATTAAAACACCCCACATGACAAAAGCCCAAACCCCTGCCCATGGCAGATTTTCAAACACGTGAAGAGTCAATATAGTACTGTAAGAGGGTTTTTTTATGTACAAACATATATTGTGACTTGTATTGATATTACAGCAGTTACAACATAGCTTCTAACACAGCAAACACCTAACATAGCTATGCTATTGTAGCCACAGCACAAATCCAGCACCCTGTGCAACCAAATATATTCTTACAATAAATATCAAAGGAAGAGGGAGTTCTGAGATGTGGTAAACTGCTTCTTCACACAAAACTATGCTTTTAAACTTAATGAAAGTGATCATTTCCCCTTCTCTCACCTAACAGATGCCCTTAAGGAGCTGCAATGATAAAAAGGTGAATTTAGCAATTCTAGGCCAAAGCTTCGTGTTTCGGTTAAAACATATACACCAGGAACTGAATTTCATTCTAAGGCCTTTTTGAGTTTTTAAAAGCATGTAATAAGTGGTTGTACTAGGCATTTGGCCTTTCTTCTTCTTAGCTATTTTATGTCCTAGAATTCTTTAGCCTTCAACAAGAACAAAATAGAACTGGTTTAAAAAAAAATGAAATCCAAAAAAGGTTCCTTCTTTTTTAAAGCTTTTTACAAATGAAGACAGACAATGCTTTTATGCATTCAAATAGGCAGTCTGGAATTCCTTCTGAGGGTGAATACCAACCCACGTCAAATTTAGGGAACTGTAATAGTAACTTTAGAGACAGACAAAATTAAAAAATTAAATTATTCTAAATTCACTCAGGGACAAGTGACTTCCATATGTCTGGATTGCATTTCCAATTTTTAAACCTAGGAGTATGTTCTGTTTAATGGTGTAGGATCAGAAAGCTCCTGAAGTTCTGCAATTCACCTACGTGCACTCTAGGTTTCACATAAAAAGAGTTTTTAGTTTTGAACTCAAGAATATTGTGACTGGGAAACAAAACTCAACATTCATTAGTTTAATGACATTCTGGAGCCAAATTTACTGTCAGCTGTTATGTAATCTTCCCTTTTGATTTCCCAAGGCAAGATGACATGTGCAGTCTGCCAAAGACAAACTTTCATATTACTTAACAGCTGGAATAATCCGTATGACAGGGATTGAAGGCAAAAGAGTAAATTAGCTTTTAAATGAAAAATAATAATGGAATAGAAGTTAACAATGGTCTCTGCCCGGCAGGGAAGTGTTGAGTTCTCCATGCTGAGTCACCAAAGAAAAGGTCAACAAGCAGAGCCCCCTCTCAACCAACTGAGCACCAAGGAATTCTTGCCTTAATTACATGTGAACTGAATCAAGTTGAACAAATCTTTACAAATGAGACCTTCTACAAAAAAAGGAAACTGAGAACTTGGTGCAAAACCAGCCACTGGCAAGAGGTCCCTTGACACGTTCATATTGGAAAACACTACTGTTGCCTGAAGACATCAAATCAAATATGCCCTCATTTGTTTTACAATAAATTTGGAAATGACAGGATGCAAAGCTCTGTCAGCACACAAAAATTTGACTCTGAAATTGTTTAGAGACTGTCAGGCTCACTTGGCCAAGCTAGACAACACTAAGAAAGATTATGAATGTTGACAATAAGTGTACTTCTAGATATCTCAATTGTAAACTTTTAAATATTGTGCTGTTCATAACAAAGTCATCCTCATAAAACAGCAGACCTTTAAAAAGAACAATCAAGACAGATGCATGCATTTACTGTGGCAGTGCTGTACCAAATGCTTCTGCAAGTTCTTCTGGTTACTCTGTCACTATTGCACTCGGGTACCACTTCTAACTGGAAACATTTTGCAGATTGGTCTCTTAGGTTGGGGGTGATTTAAGATTAAAGTTAATAAACCCACTTAATTCTGGCTGTAATTTTTTCAGAACACTAGAGACTCATTAACCAGTAGTGCAGTAATGAACATTTGTGCCGTAACTTGTTGCCTAGGCAACAAGGGACTGTATTTATCAAGCGTGAAATTAGCATTAGAAAGTAGCTCCTATGGAAATTAAGTAGAAGCTATTGTAGCACTGTAGCTTCCCACTGAAATCTGAACAGTTGTTGTGATGCCCTCTAAAAAGAAAGTGAATGCTTGCGGGGGGGATCTTTCCTCTGTTGCAGAGGTGAGTCAGCAGTAGCGCCCATTAAAGCAGTTACAGTCACAGTGGTGTAAATTCAGCAGGAGAAATGAATTAGTAATTCTGTAAGAACATACCATAATTTAAACAGTAAGTGAGAGTCAAACTGAAGGTCTGGAGGGGAAGGGCTGGAAGGGACTCAGTTTCTGTATATTAGGACAATCTATCATACCTGCTTTATCTTCTTCATTTTCCCAAACACCTACTCCTAGCTGAAGTTCAACACGTACCTTGCTTGAAGGCGTATCTGCAGGTAGTCTAGCAGGAGGATTAAAGCGTTTTGGCTAATTAGGCAGCGACGCTCTTAGCTCTTTTCCAACAGGGAAGCTTTGTGAACTTCCGCAGCAGAAGCCTTGCACATGAGAACCATTTCTCCATCAAAACACAAGAAATAGCTGAGCCTGCCCTGCTGAAGAATTTCATGGTTTGTCCTTGGCCCACCTCCAAGAGACTCAATAAAAAGCTCACATCAACTGTAAAATGAAAGACCTCTCAATTTCATCTAATTTTCATCGTCCCTTGGAAGTTAATGTCATATGCTTAATTCAAGACACAGACACAAAAAGCTCTATCTCCTTGTGAGCCTTTCATAGAGGACCTGCTTCTAAACCCTTCAACTTTTCCTAAGCATTCTTGGTTTCAGCACTCTGTGCCTTTCCTGATCCTAGATGACTCTGGGTCCTGCTCTTCTTCTATGGCTGAACTACTTGCCTGTTCGGATTTGTACTGCTGCCTGGCCAAATGCACGATCAGACTACAGAAAGTGCAATGGGGTTAGTTAAGAGGGGGGGGGGGGGGGGGGGGAACATTAGTGACTTCAAAACCTTCGCAGAATAGTTCTTCTCATTACTAACCTACTTGCAAAAAACCCCAAAAAAACTACGCAAAAGCCCCACACCCCCAAAGATACAAATCCCCCAGCAAAACAACACACAGGAACACAGTCTATAAAGCTGGACAAGTAGGCTTTCAAAATACCACACAGATCTGACAATAACTTGAAAGCCTCCACACATGCAACCAGACATAATTGTGGATGAACACTGCATACACCCCAACAGTCCTAGATGTTTCTAGATGAAAACACATTGCATTAAATGCATACAAAGTTAATATATTGTGGTTGTAGATGTCTCTCTACAGCTAGGAACCAGAATCACGTGAACTGGTAGGAGCAACAATTTCACTTTTCGCCACCAGGTCTGAACTGGAGTAGCAGATAAACATCTGCATTAAATGTTGTTAGGAAAGTTATTTTCAGTTTCAGGTAAAAGGGTTTGCTCGTTTGACAAAGAGGGGCTAAGAGGGACTTCTCATATATAAACCTAAAATTATTAAGATTGGCTTTAAGCCGCACCAAACATTTGTGTTTCTTGCTAACAAGTATGATCATATAGTCATGTAAGGGGAATACTGGCACAGATGTGACCCCAAAGACCAAAGAGTTGAGAAAGTCATGATGCATGCTACACCGATAGAGTCGTGGTGACACAAGCAATGAACTACAAGCAAGGTAGGTGTGCATTCACAGCTCATTAACTCCTCTGCAGTAACTGCCTATATGGAAACTCTTACCTCGCAGCACACACAAGGCAGCCAGCTCCACTTCTGCTGAAGGGTCAAGCTGTGTGGCAGTTAGCATGTTATTTATCCACTACGCTAGCTGCCTGTGTAGGCCTGCCATGTAGAAACAAAAGCCAATGTTGCTCTTAGTGTAACAGCTCAGGGTAGCAAATGTTGTAACATAAGCAAGATCAAACACTTTTCATCCTGTTCAACGACTGTTTGGCTTCAGTTAGGGATGTGCCAGATAGACCTTTTTTAAAGGAGGCAGCAACAAAATGAACACTTTTCCACAGACTTTGTTTAAGGAAATGCCAACAGATGAAGCAGTTGCAAGCAAGATAATTACCCACAGATGGCATGCACAGAGAAGGACATGAGAATTGACATGACAGACTTTAGTCAGAACGGAGCATGGCGATTACGGTAGGTTAAAGATGCATCAGAAAGGGCAGGAAACAGCTATTACTGCTCCAGTTGTGGATTCTTATTTAATTCCCGTGTCCTCCTCTAGAAAGGCAGCAATAATGAGCAAACCACCCCTCTTCTCCACCTGCACTGCCATCACAGCCTTATTTAACAAGCACATAACATCACTTTTAAACCACAATAACAGAGCAGAGTTATGCCTACAGCTTCAGCTTAAGCAGAGCTGAGTGCTTTCTCTGTAGAAATAGCTGTAAGAGGTGAGATCAAAGATCCCCCAACCCAGAACCTCTTCTCTTCCCAGGTCCAACAGCAGATGCCCAGGGAGCAAGAGCACACAGCGAGCACTCAGCAGCCTTCCCAAGGATGCTCCTCCAGCCCCCAGCAGCTCAGTTCACAGGCCAAGGTGATGTCTGGCTATTAATAGAATAACCCAGCCCACAAAATTTCTCCTGTTCCTTTCTGTAGTGTATTGCAAGTGGTAAGAGCAAATGCAGGTTCAAAATGCATGTTGCAGGCTAGCCACTGGCCAACACAGGTCAAACATCCCCATGCAGACAGCAATGGTTAAACAAGGTTAAAATATTTTAGCAAAAATTAGAAGCAAGACGTACAATAATTTCATTCAGTAAAAGCAATGACCACATCCATAAAGACTACCAAGAAGCATAATGACAAATGCAAACAAGGACCACTCCAAAGATATTCCACCAGGATTTGCTCAGCAGGGCTTGGCATCCTCATTTTTTATTAAAGTACACTGTTTTATGATCTATTGTCATGGGACTCCTTTCTCTTAACCACAGTAGTTATGCACAAGTTTTACAACAGAAATACTCCTTAGCTACGCTGTACTGAGAAGGCTTGATTTGATTCTGAGATCCAACCAGAATCTCATTTACTGAAAAGACAACACTAGTAAAACCTAGCAGGTGTTAAACAGATTTCAGTTTTGATCATTTCTTCCTCATCAACAATATCACTCTCCGAAATCAATAGGCTCATTACAGAAAACAATACAAATCTATTCTCTGCTGGGCTTGGGCTCCATCACGTTGTGAAGAACTATTAATCTAACTGCCTGTGATCAAGAATAGCAATAAGCTTACCTTTATTTTCAGGAAACATTAGCTTAAAAAGGAAACAAATCTAGGCTTAATTTAAAATCACAGTTGCCCATCCATACCTAGATTAGATGTGGCAGATACCTTCCACCATCACCAGCTCTCCATCAGTTTCCTTCCTGGTGCATGCATAACTATCCAACTAGCCTCATTTCAAAACACCACCTTGCAAGCAGCCATTCAAGTAATAGTCAGGGCTTAGATGGGCTTAGATCTTTGAAGCTGCAACACTGCTGAGAAATGCGTGCTCATGGGCAGGGGGAAGGGAAGGTAGGTAAGAGTACTGCCTGACAGCAGAAGGAAACACTAGATGCAAAGCCACGTTCCAAATATCAGGTAATCGCTTGCTTTATTTAGGTCAGGGGAATCATCTCAGTCACGTATTGTGATCCTGCTATTTTTGTACAGACCAGCTTTCACACTGAGCAAAGACACTATGCTTCCTGGGTTTTGTTTTTTTAAAAATAATCCTTAAGAAGACACTGATGCCAATTCCAACACTTAAAGCCTTACACAGGTCAGACCATCTGTTTCTTAACTTGGAAGGGAAGGAGAGAAGACTGGATAAAAACACCTTCCCCTACGCTCTTACGTAAATCTAAAGCAGACAAAGACCTTGCAATAAAAACCAAATTATCTAACATACATCTTCTGTGTTTCCTCCTATATCCCACTACAAAACACATTTAAAGAAAAGAAATTAACAATAATGAAAGTGCCTCAAGAATTTGCCCAAGAAAATTACTTGTCAAAAAGCCAACTTATAATTCAGTTTTTATTACCTCTGCAAAATTAGTTTGTCACGGTTGGGTTTTTTCTTTTCGTGGTTAGACAGGTACTGGGAGAGTTCTCAGTAAAAATCAAAAGACGAGCAAGTGGAGGGGAGGAGGGAACTTGTTGGGGAAAAAAGCAAGCCTAGCACCATGGATTAGTCTTCTTGTATCCTTCAAAACCTAAGTCTAGCACAAACAGAGTTTCTCATGGACTGCACACAAAGCAGGGTCTACGAGAGGAAGACAAAGCTTTTCTCATCATGAAAGGACAGGTAGCAAAGGGTAGTACTATTCTTCCCCAAGCAACAGCTCTTTTTGTCAGACATCAACAATTCAACACATGCATTAAAATAGCTCTTGCTTTCTCACAATTCATGACCAGAGAATTATAAAAAGCAGTTATCCTGTTTTGGGTTGTTTGGGGTTTTTTTTTCCCCCCCTCTCCTTTTTGTTGATGAATCCAGTGGTCAAGAGCTATTCATCCCACATGGTCAGAGACCATTTCCACAGCAGAAATCCAGAGAGCCCATAATCTCTACTAGCTCTCTAACTGGAGTCCCTGCTATCCACTCCGTCTTGCTTGATCTCAACAGCCACAAGAGGCTGTTAGGAGCCTTCCAAGACCCCTGGTATACAAGGATCCTGTTTATTTGAGCGGTGAGCAAGCTCATCCCACATTAAAGAGGAAAAACTAAGCTCCGCTGAATTAAAAGGAAGATTTGCTATCAACTTCAATAGGAAGAGATTTAATTTGACTTCTTAGTCAGGTACTGCTGCTTGCAGAAAATCAGGAAAACAACACTGGAAATAAAGCCAGCACCAGTGACGCTGAGCTGGTAAGACTGTCCTGTGTAAACACGCTCTTCTCCCCCCCTCCCCCCGGAAGATTCAGGTCAAATAATTTTCAAGTATATTTATAAGATGATCTTAAAAGCAGGGCCTTTTGAAAAGTAGGCTCCAAAGTCCTTGCTTCAACCCATTCAAACAATCATATTTAAACCAGATTGCTTAGAAAGCAAGTGAGCAGGCCATTTTTCCCACAGTTTTACAGACTGCTATGCAGGAACTCAATAGCATCTAGGAGGTTAAAAACATGTTTTCCATACACTTCTCTGCAACAACAATGAGGGCAGTGCAGAGCTAACCCAGGGCTGAACAGCAAAACAGTCATATCTGCAAACGTGCACATTCTTGGCTATAGCTGTTTACAGGTTTGTGATTCATAATTAATACCCTCAATGAAAACAACTACTCGTGTCTGAAAGCCCTAAAGCCACAACGAGCTAATTACTAATAAAGGCTCTACAGTCTCTGTTAAGCTGTGGGAATGTAACCAGGCACAGCAAATAGTGCAATGGTGAGCAAAGCTTAAACACTCTGGGTACTTTTTGATAAACTAGCTACAGTTCTGCCTCTTCCCCTTTCCTTTCCCCACAAAAATAAAACACCTTGCTCCCCAACACAACACATGAGAAGGAAGACAAAGAGACAGTCCAAACAGGAAAAACAAAACAAAATGCAAAAAACTCCCCACACCCAGGTTTCTCACCAGGACATTGGGGAGCTTCAGTGCAGCCATCACCTGTTGTCAGGCTCGCAGCAGCAGCGAGCTGAGCAAGCACAGCCACTATGCAGAAGGCACGTCGGACGTGCTTCTCTCTCCACGATGCATCAGGCAGGACACATCAAGATGTGCTGTGCAGAATGTATACTTGATCTACATATTGCTTTTTCCAGGAAGAGCTGACAAACTGGTTTGAGAGCTACAGATTTTGGTTTTTTAAAGGACTGTTAAAGTCCATTCTCCAATGGCAGAAAAGCCTTCCTGGTAGCACCAGAAGTGAAACAAAGACCTCCAGACATATTTTTCCTCAGTCTCTCACAAACCTCAAGTTTCTCACAGCACAAGCAGATAGTACAGTAAGTTTCCCCGCAATAAAACCTTGCTCAAATGGCCTTTTAGGTTTAAAAAACCTACCAAGATAGCTCTTATATCAGTAACCAGCTAGAACTTTGTTTAATTACCTGAGACTTCTCCTTAAGGGATCTGACAAAGTTAGAAACTGTATTTCACAGTTATATGGTGCAAGCTTAGGTGCTGTCTGTACACCACGGAAGTCTACTCCACTCAGGCTGCGATTGGGACTAATAAGCCACCCAGCTCCATGGCATGCCTTGTTGGAAGCTCAGCACACATAACTGGAACATAATTAGGTTTATAAAGATCAGTACGGTAAGAGTTTCAATGCAAGGTTTGCAGAGATTAGTATCTGCTGTCTTTATGTTACTGGGCAGTCAATCTACAAAGAGAATACAACAGCATCAGGATCATCTCCCACTTGGACTCCCCTTTTAAGCAATTTTGGCACTGAGAGAAGTGAATGGGAGCACGCACTCATGTACAGGGATAGCAAAGTATTCTTATCAACCATGAACGGCTGTCAGCATCAGGACACACTTCACTGAGCACACATCCCCGCCGCAGCACTCTGCTTAACCGAGTTACCAATTAGCAGTTACGTTGGCAGAGATGTTCCAACCCACCATGAGATGATTATTACTGCTAGATCATACCAACAGCAACTGTGTCAATTAACAATGAGGCTGACTGGAGGTGTTTGTTCTGAAATTTGGAATTACAAGGTCAGGACAATGCTCTATTAGCTTCAAATCTCAGAGGTCATCTTTACTTCCCTGCTGGCTTGTGTATGACCACTGCCAAGCTGGAAAGCAACGGTGCTCCCGAGGGGTCAGATTTGTACTTCAGTGCTGCTGCTGAGTGTTCGGTGGGCGAAGAAAAGGAGTCAGGAAGTAACATCAACCATAACTCTTCACAAAATTCAAATGATTCACAAGAACAAGCTGCTGTGTTTGGACGTACAACAGGGACAACAGACCAGATGCGACTAGTGAATATTCATGGAGCTATTTCTGTTTAAAAACAGGCCCTTAAGCACAATGTAGGTTGAGTGACTTTGATAAATTCCCCCCCTTTGGAAGAATAACCATTTCTGACATTTAAGAAGTTAATCTTGACCACTGAAACATTAGGACTTCTTTTCTTTTTGTTTTCTTTTAATCAATAACCATTGCTTCATGAAGACGAGCTGCTTTAAGTGTTTCAGAACATGCACATGAAGGGGGTTTTGTAAGCTGGGTTGTCAAAATGGCATAAGCTTGGGCAATCACAACAGAAATTGTCACCACAGCAATGTCAGTTATGACTAAAAGGCCTCCTAGCACAATAGGCTATGACTATGACCAGATCTAATTCTCTACCAGAGGAGGAATTTATGGGAATGGAGGGAAAAGAGCAGGTGGAACCTCTTGCCTAAGACACAGCATTGCTACACTCCACTCTGAGTAAGGCTTAACATTGAAGTATCCACACAAGCCTGTTGCTCATTATCCAATGAAAAAAAGAAGTGTTGTTTTTATTTCTCAGGAGCACGAGAATTTCACAAGCATAAAATTAACAACCCCTTTTCAGCAAGTGAGGATGTCCACGGCAGAAGGCAACAGAGCATTTTGACACGGCTCCCACACCAACTACATTTAGAACCCACGTGTCGGAAGTGAAGCCAGTCCAGAAGCATCAGGGCGGAGATTCATCACCTCCTTTCTCTTGTGCACAATCTTAAAATATGATCAGTATTGATTTTGCCTTCAAGTCAGACAAAAATTCAGACCGTCTCCAGGCTCCTAAGCAAGAGAGACCAAAAGAGCCAATCCCCTAGCTGCTAGAAATATAACTACTTTGCTAGTAGTTGTATTTCTAGCAGCTTCTGTCACAGCAGATTTTCAGCCCTGTTGAAAAAGAAGGTGAGGAGATTCGCTGTACTTGTGTTCAGAAAGGCATGAAATATGCCTTCTTCTTTGATGTGAGATATCAAAGCAGGGTTAATTTGCAAGTTGCCCCAACAGAATATGACCATGATCATGACCCCAGCCCAGTCCTAAACACGAGCACATGTGCATGACTGACATAACTCTGAGTGGTTTGAAAGAGCAGAAAACTGGAAGTAGAGAGAAACTGCCCTTATTCCAAAGTGCTGTGAATAGATGCAAGTCTTAATATGTCCTTCAGCACTTTTCCCCTCCTCAGTACTGACCTTCCCATTGAAGCATCAGAGCAATTTGGAAGAGCTGCCGGAGACAAGCTGTTAAATCATTTGGAGAACATCCCAATGAGTGAAGTACACAAGGTTTCACTCTCTCCCACCTTCCTACTCAATACAAGTTTGCAGGCAGTTTTTCACTGTGCAGGAGGGCCAGAGTGAAGCCATAAAGAAATCTTATAGGATAAAGAGAAGGAATAAATAGTTAAAGAGGGTCAGTTTTCCCTGTTTATCCCTTATCAATAGTCAAGCTGTAAGTTAAGGAGATGCACCCTTAACCTGCAGAGGTGACTGCCAGACCTTTTCCATTCTGAACTCTAGTGTGATTATTACATGAACTCATTCCTTAACATCATAGATACTATGCAGAAATAATCACTTCATTTAAGACCGCTTTGCTTTTTAGTGACCTTGCAGTCACTTGCTCTGCTTGCAGGAAATGACGTGAAAGTAGATTATCAATAGTCTGACAAATTGGTGACATTGCTATGGCTTTGATACTGTTCTTGTATGACACAATGCAGATAAAACAAATCAACAAAAATCCCTCATTGTTCTTAAGTACATTCAATTCCAGTTAGAGTTTATTTTTTCCTCAGCTTAGCTTCACTAGTCAGCATATTTTATAATAGGAATGGTTAGTGGTTGATGAGCTACTTAAAGGCTGCCTATGGAGTTCAGTGTGTTTGGCAAGAAAAAAGTTTGGACACTGCTTGGCAGAGACCTGATTGTGGTGTTCAAACAACACCCACCAAAAATTAAGACATAAATTGCATGCTATACTTTATTCCCAGACAAAAGAGAAAAAGTGAGTTACTTCTTTGCATTATTTTTAGGATGAAAAGGGAGTCGACTGACTACAAAACCTAGAGCAGAAAGATACTTCTGTTGAAGTATCAAAGACAGAACTTTAGTTGAAGACAATGAAGAAGTCTGCTGAGCAAGAGCAACTTCTTCATTCCTATGGGAGGTCTGACTAGCTGTACAATCTGGGGGCAGGATTAAGTCCCATTATTTCCATGGATGGGCTGATTATTTGCACACGCAATTCCATGAAAACCCTTGACCATATGATGGTCCCCTCCTACCCGGCCTTGAATTCAGTGCATGCCTTCATCACTGAATCAATGCATGCAGTTTACAGCACAGAAACTGTATAGTCTCACAGTAATTTTCCACATCCCCAATAAGCAGATGTCTTCCAAGTATTCCCCAAGCTCCTGCAACTTGCTCCGCCCCGCCCCCAATATTCCGTCTTGTATCCAGGATTAAAGGTGAATTTAAACCTGCAATATTTACTAACATTTCTAATTAGGCTTACCTAGGACACTGGCAAAGATCCAAGATAAGCAATTGGATTAAAACTCTGAATTATTCTGTCTTAAGTGGAATACATTAGTGTTTATTTATAGCCATTATATCAATTTTATCTGATGATTTATAGAAATCATGTCTGAGTCATCTCTGTGGAACTCAGAGTCAGCATGTATGTTATCAGCTTTGAACTTGCAAAAGAAGGACAGTTGAGTCAGTAGGGTCAGTACTTGCAAAGCAGAGTGCCAAGATGCTTGCTTTCTAGCATGGTAACAATTTAATAGGTGTGCTTCTTCCTAACTTTAGCCAAGGCACCTACAATGTTACACCATTTTATAGCCACCAAAGAATTTGTAGCAATGACCAGTCACAGAATGGTTGCCCCAAAGCAACAGGATTCCAAGTATTTGCCATTACAGAGGGGCAAGCGCCTTTTTCCACATCAGCAGCTTTTCACTCCAGTTCAAAGTAATTTCTGAACACTTCTCGTATGCATCAATTGCTGTGAAAGAGGCAAGCTGTACTCTAAGCTTTCACTTTGCAATGGAGTTGTTTAAGCCATATCAGAAACTACTTGCGCTGTACAGGATGCAAACACAAAAAATGCACTTTCACCCTCACTTAGACCCTGCAGAGGTCAGTGTTTAAGGAAGCAGTGTTAACTGGTATCATTATCACATAATTATACACAGAACACAATAATCTGAAGCTCTGGGAAAATTCCAAATACCAAGAGACAATCTTGCAAATAGGAAAAAACCAAAAGGAGATCCCCCTCGCAGCGACAGACGCTGCAGTACCACGGCCATTTCAATGGACTGCTGCATGTAGTTCAAACAAAACAGGCTTGTCTTGGTGCCAGTTTGTCACCTCTGCCAATCAAAACCCTGAGGCTTGACCTCTTACCATTTTGACTGGACCTACAAGCTGGGGGGACAAGGGACCATGCCAGAGCTGTGTAGGGACTGCTGCTGGCAAAGGGACAGTTGAATACCAATGGCTCAGAGAATATAAAATGGTTAACCCTGACAACAGGCTTTAAACCAACTTCCACCTACACGGACAACTTGCTTGATCTGTTTCCAAATAAGACTCATTCCAATACAGGACAGGAGAAGCACACTCTACAGGGTAATTTCAGCTAAGCATCCCTAGATGGCCAGCTAGCCAAGTAAACCAAGGAATACAATACATCTAACACAGAAAAAGCTTTCAACAGAGCTTAAGAGGAATGAATTTTAGAGGACACCTCTTCAAAATAGAGGCGAGGGAGCAGTTCAGTGAGAGTTCTAGTTTATGCACCTCTTTCAATTTCAGGTACGACAGTACCATGGCAAAGGCGTCGGGCAGTCTCAGGGCAGAAGAGTTACTCAACACTAGCCTGTGGGGATCACCAAAGAGAAGAATGAAGCCACACAACACCAGAGCTGCTTAGATCTCTCCATAGCAAAGAGGAAAGGTGTGTCAACACAACCTGACAACTACAGAGACAGCTGACAAGAACAAACAATACAAGAACGGACACCGGATCTCCACAGACTGCCAGGAGAAGATAGTTACATTTAGACGAACAGGCTCCAGACTACACCCAGGTCAGTGCTATCCGGCAGGAGCCAAGGAAGGTTCAGACATCAAGATAATCTCCCCACTGCCTTAAAAGGAATGGAATTAATGACCACCAGCACAAAGACCATAGCTTTGTGAAAGGTCAAACACATGCTTCCTGCCAAGCAACGGACCCTGCCCTCTAAGTGACATCAACAGCATCAAATGAAGCTTCCCACTAGTCTTTCTCTGCTGTAACAGGCCCAGTTCCCACGGGGTTCTCAACTCAAAGACACAAATGATACACGAGATGACATCTCCCATCCACCCTGAAAGGTCAGCTAAACTTATGCTAGCCACCAACGTGAATTAAGGAGAGGACACTCTCCTCACAATGTTGCTACTTGGCCCAGCAACCCTAGAAAGATTTAGTTCCTTCTCAGCAACACGAGAAGGAACCATTGGTGCACAGTTTCTCTAATTCTCAGTAGTCTTCTGCACTACTCAAACCACACAGATAAAATAACAGCACAGGCTAAAATAAGGGAGAGGAAAAGGCAGCTTTTCTCATTGCACCTTAAATCACATTGTTCTTCTATACTAGCCCAAGAAAAGTTTTCTTTGGGTTTTGTGCTTAATTTTCCTGCCACATTATGGTAACCACCTGACCTCAACTGCAGTTGCTGAATCTGCAGGCTCAGAGCTGTGAACGTGTCCACCTGAAGGATATCCTTGACCTCCAGGACTGTATCCCACAGCACAGTACCCTTTGCATTGTGGCTTTAGGTGCTTACTGGATATGTGCCTATTCAGAAAAATGTTTTGCTTACTTTCATAAAGGTGCTTTGCTGGGTATCTTGAGGGACAGAAATGTGCTGGATTTCTGCCTGAACCAGCAAGTGCTTCTGCAGGCCGTGGTCCCTGTGGACTATGTCTCTGCACTAACAGGAGCAGCAGAGAGCAGACATGGATGTCTGTGAGCACCAGGTACCACACTGGACACAGGCAGCCCTTACAAAGGACAGCTAGAATGGCCATTAAAAGTAAACAAAAGTCCAATGCATGCTTTTAAAAGTATCAGCACAGCTAAATAACAAAGGTGGAGATACTGTGCCAGTTTCTGTGCTTCCTTCTTATCTATAGTCTTAGAAAGAGGCAGGGAAGTCAACTGGATGAGAATCTTATTCCAAAAGCCTCTTAATGCTGCTTAAAAAAATGAGAGGAAACATAAGCAGAGACACTGTCAGACATCTTGAGGAATCCCCATCTGACTCAAACTCTTCTAGTATTAATTACCCACCTGGACTCAACTTTTGACAGGGTTTGGCAGAATTGTGACAGACAGTGAATTAGATCTCCTAGGTTAAATGCTGTGTTCAGTTTGACATTACAGTCCACAACAGCATTTCCAGACATTTAAACTATGTAGAAAAGAACAGCCCAGCATGCATAAACCTTCCTTATGTATTTTCATTGACCTTCTCAAAACTGGGACATTTGTGGTCTGATAAGTCACAGTAAGCCACAAACACAAACGCTCCTTTGGCAATACTAGGCAGCTGCATGGAGCTTTGCACAACTGGACATCCAGCTCTCTCAAAAGAAATGTGAGCACATTAAAACACTTTTCCCATTTGACAATCCATGCATCACCTGGCAGATGGAGGTCACAGTCCTGTTGAAGCACGCATTGTGCAAGGGTGTATTGAGAGCTGCTGAGTGTTGTGCAGGTAGCATGCTACAGCAACACAGATGAATATTTGCTCTGGTCAAGAAGTAGCAACAAGATCACCATTGCTCAGAGTAATGCTTTTGTTGTTGGGGGACTATCCTCAGTTTAAAGAAACCAGATAATTCTTGGCTTTGCTTTTATATTTTTCATAGACACAAAGAATTTAAAGTCAGAAATTGCTATAAAGTACCCTAGGTACGAGAACTGGAAGAAGCACTAGGTTGAGAGTATCTCTGTGAAGGAACTGAAATAGAACCAATACATAACCCATGCAAGTATCAAGTCTAGTTATTTATCTTTAAAACCCACACTTTCAGTAGCTGCACCCACTCTCTAGCCTGTAAAAACAGACAGGTTCCCCAGGATAACAGGTTCTGTCTATTTTAGATAATGGTTTATCAAACTAGATTGTGTCTGCATCCTCATAGGATATCCCCTGATCTCTCCCAATCTACCTTCTCCAGAAGAATTCTGACACCCAGCAGCAAAAAGCATGCTTCCTGACTGGTTGAACTCAGAAGTCCAGAGGCTCCACTCTGGTAAATACCTGAAGAAACAGAAAAATGCCTCTGCAGACCAGAGAGACTGCAGGAAGGGAATACAGCTCACAAATGCAGTGGCATCGATGGGGACGCAGAAGGTAATTCCACGCTTCTGCCTCATTCCACTGCAAATTCTCTTCATCAGCTAAATCCAGAGTGCAAGGACAGAAGACAGATAGTAAGAGAGAAGTCACGGCTGAAAGAAGATGCACCACAGAGGAACATCATGCCACGTCCGACTAGAAGCCTGAGTTTCCTTTATCCTCCAGACAGAGTGTCTACCTTCCCCTCCTATGTGGCTATGAAGGGATGGAAAATATTGAATGCATCACTGTAATTAGAGAGCACGTGATGGAGTTCTCTACCATGACTGGTATGTGGAGAGACACAAGGCAGACCTTCAACACAAAGACTGGCTACTCTACTCAGAAAAGGCATACCAGCAGAGAAAGACATGTACTCAATTCCTTCCTTATACACTAGAACGGCTCAGTAGAAGTCTTATCAACATACCTCAATAAGACACAAACCAAACCAACTGCACTAAATATTAATCTCCTCCCCCACTCTCAGGATTCAAAATTATTTTGATTTAGGAAAAGTCATTTGTAACAAATTGTAGAAGTCACTTAGAAACCCCAAGGCTCTAAGCACACAGTCATGACACCAGTCATTTGGCGGATTAAGGCATGCAAATACATAAAGTATGAACTCTCAAAATCCCTGCAAGAGCCTCTGTTTGCAAGGAACCAGAAGCACAGCATCTAAATAATTTGTATAAATCCTCCATCACCCAGCTATCAAACAACAAACCCAGCTATCTTAGTTTCAGCTGTGTGCTCTACTTGGCTATACAGCAGCAGTGTTTCTGTATTCAGGATGCCTGAATTATGAAGAAGAAGCAATCAGCCTTGAACCAAAGTCTGTTTCTTTCATCAGTTTCTAATTAATGACTACAGATAAAACAGATGGAGAGCAGCTTTTATCTTCATGCTGTGTTCGTCCCCCTCTGGTGAAGGCAACATTAAAAAGTTACTTTGATAAGCTAACAGAACAGACAGGGTACTGGGAGTCACACTAGGATCTCTTTCCACCAGGGGTCTTCCAATTGGATTAGAAGGACCAAGCACCACCAAAACAGGCCAAAACACCATCATCCTAACATAGACAATACACACACACATGCGTTGTCTTCTGCTCATGGACTAATGAGTCCAGGGCCCATTTCAGCAGTTATGCTGGCTTCAGTTGTCTCAAAACAGACATTTGGCAATAATCTGGGAAAGTGGCAGCTCTTTTAAATAGGCTTTACGTTGAGCCAAGTCACTTGACTGATAACTCAAGTTTTCAGTTTAGTGGAGGTGGCAGAGCTTGTCCTTTGCTGCACCGCTGGCTGTTGCTGTTTTGACCACAAAGGGATCACTAAATAGATGTCACATTCTTTAACATCTTTCCATTTCATGTTTAGGCATGTTTTCATTTTCACCTGAAAAACATCTGTATGAAACCTGATGCATCAAGAAAACCAGGTGATGCCTGCCCCCTTCCCTCAGTCTAGGAAGAAAGTTGCATAACCATCAGCTGAAATTCTGTCATTTCACATGGCAGACTTGCTAAATGTGTTGAGACCAACAAGGCAGTCTTCAAGAGATGGATTCTTTCTAAGACAATTCAAATTCTGACTCCTGCATGATTCACTTTGCACCTTTCCAGAAGGGCTGATTATATCACAATATACAGCATCATTATAAGAGACCAGATTCTAGTCCTGAAGTCCAGTTGTTTTAACTTCCTTATGAAGCATGCATCATTCCAGCTGAAGCATTCACAGAACCTCCCAGCCTTCTTTGAAATTGAGCTTCATCTGAGAATCAGCAGCATCCTGCAGCCTACCAGGTCCAGAGAGCCATCACAGGTTAAACGTAGCTTAACCACACGTCTGTTTTGTGCTTGCAGCTCACTAGTGGGTCTGCCTTCAGCTGCAGACCTGGTTACAAGCATACATCAAAGCCAAGAGTGATTGTTTGACACATCAAAAAAGAAGCCTTTGTCCATCATTTCCTATACACCATTTTCAGTTTCATAAATCATCCTCTGTGTTGTGCAAAACATCTTCTAGAGGAATCCAAAACAATGCCCTAAATATGTTATTTTAAGGTACTAACATCTGTGATGCACTTTGTTGTAATTTCAGTATTACAAATCAAACATCTGCAGGCATAAACAGTGGCATTCTGGCCATCTATAGAAGTTACTGCTAATTAGGAGCTTTTATGAGTAGCTATGTGACAGCTACTCAATCTATCTGCTTTTAGCACCTACCTTCTGATAACCTAAAGTTTTATGCAATAATATTCTTGATCATGCTTTTTTCTGAGAACTTCAGGACATTTCTGTAACTTTGTGCTGTAGTCAAACTGTTGTCCACCACAGGCAAAGTGAAAAGTTGTTTGTGAGGAGGATTTCTTATTTTATCCTTTTTAAACAGCAGCAGCAGGGCTATTTTGGGAAGGAAAAAAAAAAAGAAAAAACCAAAATAAAAACACAACACCCAAAAAACCAAACAACCAGAGTTACACAGGCAGGTAGCTGTACCACTGGCCAAGTTAGTTTCTCAGATTTCAAGAAAGTCCCTTCTTGTACTGTGGCTCATTTTTCAGATGCTATCCTGGTTGTTCAAACCGACCCCTCACAGAGAGACAGTCTTCCAAGCGTTAAGCACTTCCTGAAAACCTGGTACCTTTACTGGTTCATTGGACTACCAGAGACAACCAAAAAACGTCACTTGTCAAAATCCTGGTCTCCATAGTCCTACACATTCACAATGCTCAATACGTTTCCTGGTTTCTGAAATGTGCAGATTGCTTCCATACTGGTATTACCTCTGTTTACAATTCACAGTGACTCTTGTTAGATTGCGTTACTCTTTCTACAACACAAAGTGACAGATTAAAGTGATGTGTATCTCATTTCCTTCTCCTTGAGGTATGGTATGTTTGCCAGTTCACCACAACAGTTTTAATAATTCGTCTAACAGTATAATGCTGTACTGTTAATGTGAGAAAACAAGAGAAAGATGTGTTTTCCAGAAGAGATTCTCTGTGAACAGAACATACATAGCTGAGCCAAACCTTCTCCACAAGCGCCTTAAACCTTTTAATACAGCCACATTTCTTACTTGCTTGCCAAAAAAGTATCCGGGATGACAGAATTAAAAAACCACTATAAGTCTTTTAGCGAAGCAGGAAACTCACAACATATTTTTAGGACATCTGAAATCCTATGCTAGGACTTCCAAAGGCAAAATTACTTAAGCTATTAGTGGAGGGAAAAGAAAAAAAAAAAAAGAAAAAACCCACTAACCTCAGTGCACAATTTGTCTAACCCTGAACCTTCATAGTACAGGGTACTGACTATTTTGGCATGTTATCTCCCAAGAGGAAAAGCAATGGGAGGAAAAATGATTTGCTCTGTCATGCACGATGAAGCAACTGCTCATCTCAGGCAGTCACATTTTATTATGCTCTATCAAAGTGTAACGCTGCATTTTCAGCATGAAGAAAACCTTTCTGCTCTACTTTAAAGAGCCAGGAGACTCAGTCTTTGGTAGCCATGTGTTTAAGTGTTCAATTTAAGCCACGAAAGGACAATATAGAAGGCAATTAAAGCATTTTGGAAATCAGAAAGGATCTCCTCTCTGACATAAGGCAGATTAAAGTAATGTTTCAGGGTCAGACTATGATGTCTAACAGTGTTTGCATTTGAAGAGGACAAAGTAAGGACAATCCAGTCCTCAGAGGGAATTCTCTTCTGTGGCTATGTACAGGACCAGGACTTGGGCTAACACCACTCCACAAAAACATCTTCGTAGCAAACCCACTTCAGGATGCACTGCTCCCTTCAAAGTCCACGGGAATCAGGTACCTAAAGATTCTGTGTATTTGGAGCCAAGTAACATTTCAGAGAGCTTCCTCCCTCCCCATCTTTACTCATGCTCTGGCAGCGTGCCTGTTGTTTATTCTTCTTACTCCAACATAAGTGCTTTACCACAGGCAGCAGACAGGTATCGTGGGCCCTCCACTAGGCAATACAGAGATGCAGCTCAGTAAGACCCAGCAGAGTATAATTCAAAGTATAGTGTCAGCCATTCTAAAGCACAGCAGGGGTAACATCAGGTATAACTTCTTGCATGAGGAAAAGATCAGGGAATTGTCTCATGCCTTCCTAACATGCCATACGCACAAAGAAAGGAAAGTACCAGTATCAGACACACAAGATTAAGTCC
The DNA here is from genome assembly GCF_034638445.1 of Ciconia boyciana. NCBI lineage: Eukaryota > Metazoa > Chordata > Aves > Ciconiiformes > Ciconiidae > Ciconia > Ciconia boyciana. Next base: position 52,430,737 of record NC_132941.1, on the reverse strand, counting down.
ACTGAGACCTTAAAGGTGACCAAAACTTAAGTTACAAGTTTTCTCTCATAAGCTTATGGAGGATGCAGACAACTGAGGTTACACTGCGAGGCAAGGACATCCCCATCCCATCCCTCCCAGAGCCCGCCTCTCAGAACACGCTCTGGCCATGCTGAGAAAAGCCTGAGCTGTGCCCTCATCTTTCACACATCCAGAATTCCTCCTAGGGATGTCAAACCCTGCAATAAAATTTGGTGGCAGGATGTCTGGAAGCCCAGGACCACAGAGCAGTTTAGAGACACAGAACTGAAATGCAGACTCCAGAGGCACTGAGCCGTCTTGTCCCCACAAAGACTGAGCCTACACTGCAAAATGTTCACAAGTCAAAAAGCTTTTGCAATGATCCCAGGTTTTATGTAAGTCTAGGTAATTTTACCAGAAATTAATCAATTGTGGGAGAAATAATTCTTCTCAAAGTGAAAACTTTTATAGATGCCACCTTCATGAGCCTAAAGGATTCCTGACTGTTTGCCGATTTCAATCATGGAATACTACTGATTTTTAATATCTGGTTAACTTAACTTTCCAAGCTATTTGCCTGTTGAAAGAAGAATAGTATTCTTCCATGAACAGCTAGTTTAAAAGAGACAGGATTTCTTTGCATGGCTTTTAGAATTCACCTATTCGAGGTGAAATTTGTCCAAAAGGGAGGGAGGAGGAAAAAAAAGAAAAGAAAAAAGATTTAGACTTTCTCCGTTGACTTAAGCAAAGCTAAAGACAAGTTTTTGCGTTATCTTTGGCTGTTTAACTTGTTGAAAGGCTGTGCTGATCTCTGTCCTCCTACATTAAAATATATGCATCTTCTTGGCGTCTAAAAAACTGAAGTTCTTAAGGACTGTTTAAGTGCAACTTCTCTATTCATTTATAAAAGGACTTTTCACTACGCATAACTCTCCTGTGCCTTTCCTGAGTTTCCAAATATAATTCGCTCTGAAGAAAACACAAATAATGTTAGTATGGCAGATGCTATGTGGCTGAAGGCAAGAGGGAAAGCATTTGAGATTGAGGCAGGAAAACGGAAAACCAAGTAAATTTTCTGAGAATGTTGTTAGCTACTGATAAGTACATGAAAAGAGATTTAGTTTTTCAAGTACCATGGAGGTTCAAGTCTAAAAATCAGCGGAATGGCAATAACATGATGCTAGAGAAAGTACTGAACTTTTTTTTTTCCTCCAAATAGGACCTTAAAAATTCTTCTTAAGAAATAATCTTACTGAAGACTTCCTGGCTTAGTCACCTGGAAAGGAGAACTGGTTCCCATTTTGAAAGGTCTCTTTCTCATATCCCTCATCTTGCTTCCAAATGGGAACAGACTACACTGCTCCAGCCTAACATCTACATCTTTGCAACCCACCACTGTCTCAATACTTATTTGGGAGGTGCAAACATATTGCCAAACACATTCACTGCTGATTCAGTCCGTGGCTTCCCTGCTCCTTCTGGGACGCATCTACCATCCAGTCCAAAGGGAGCTGATGCATTTCCCCGAAACTGCAGGAGCAGGGCCCAAGCTCCAGTGCCTAAAGCCTTTGCTGCCACTGACATGCCGTACAAAGATAACCTCCACAAGCTGCACAGTACCCAAACAGTTGCAGCACACCGACTGCCAGATCAGATACGTTCATCTCTATCACAGCCACCCACACGCAGCAGCCTGCTTCCAACAAACCTCTGACCAGCAGAGTAACATTTCCCTTCGTTTTAGGCAAAGCGAATAAAACGACTGTGTGCCATTTTTTAAAATATCTCTGTCCTTCAGCAAAGCCTGGGGAAAATTTAGGCTCCTGCTTGCGCAAATACAGGTGTGTGCAGCACTAGCAATGGCATACGGGGCCCCATGAGAGCACAGAAATGCAAGGGAATATGCAGAAACCTTCTCAAACCCAACCGTTATGAATGGCTTGCTGGCACGGGCACACGGGACTCTACAACCTCAGCTCAGCGACAGGCCTCCTGAAGCACCCTGAACACACCACAGGCACGTGTGGATGAAGAGGCCCAGAGCTCTGCTGACAGCTGGAAAGAGCTCAGGGGGAGGAAGGAAGATGGGAGAGGATGGTGAGCTGGTGCTGGTCCCTGACACCCCCTGGGGATTGGAAAGAAAGCATCAATTCCCCTACAATCTGGGGCATGCTTAAAAATTTTAGGCCTTGAAACAACTGGCAGTCCCACCCCACTGCAGTACCCGGCTCTCTGCAAAGAAAAACCCGAGCCGAGAACCGCCCTGGGGAGCAGTGGGGTCCTGCTGAGGCGAGCTGGGCTGAGCCGCTGCTGCAGCGGCCTGGCAGAGGGAGCTGGGGGGCAACCAGCCCTCAGAAGCAGCTCCAGCCCATTTTAATGGAATGTCCAGACTAACAGGGAGTCATAAGGGTAAAGAGAGGGTACAGCTCAAAATGATGCTGTCTTGGCCCTGCTGATGATGCAAAGAGGAAAGCTAGGGCAAGGAGCACACTGCCATGCTCACCTGGTTTTCACATTTCTGGGGCCTTCAGCAGGTCTCTGCTCTGCCCAAATCCTTTATCCGCAACCACTCAATACCCTAAACTGAAGCAGCCCATCTGGAGTTAGCAAAGCCTTTGACCAGCTTAGAGACAGTCTTGGCTGTTACATCTCCTCATTCCAGAATATTTCCATGACATTATTCAGTTATTTCTGCTCCTAACCATAAAAATAAATATGGGGCTGATCTCATTAAAGTCTCCCAGAGCTTTTGATGTAATTTTAATATATTACCACACTTCTGTTCCTACAGCTCTCTTGGGCTGAAGTGACACAGTTTTCCGACTGCTCTACCCAAAGCAGCCTGTAACACAGGTTGGCGTGAGTCAGCTTCTCCTTCCGCACAGCTTGGCTAATAGAGAAAGCGAAGCAGGGTGATCTTTTTTTAATGTTGTGATTCTCAACACAGTCTTCTCTGCTTAAAATTCACTATTTCCTCTATTGGGGAATAACAGCTGCAGGTGCTTTACCCAACAGGCGGCTATGCAAGAGCTAAAATCCTGCCGCTGAGCTGCTCTTTGCCAGCTTCTTACAGTGCCCTTCTTCTGCACGCCTTCTCACACCCCCCTGCAACTCTCAAAAGCATCACGGTCACTCCCTTCCCTTAGAGGGGAAGCGTGGGACCACAGCAAAGTATGAATAACCATGCTATTAGCCACTTAAAGGCAACACTTTGGGACCTAACCCTCCCCAGTTGCTCTGGTTGAAGTCAAATACGACGCTGAATGAACACCACTGCTTTGGAGCATTTGTATTCAGTCACCTTTTGCATTCTGCTTTGAACGCTCTGGAACACAACGTGGCAATACTCCACAGCTGTTTCTCCAAAAAAAACTTCTGCCAGAGGAAAACAATTGAAAACACCATTGGGATTTAACTGCTCTGAAAATGCAGTTCTCGCTTGTCTCTTGCAAAACATCTACCTTAAAAATTGTATCTTACTTAAAAGTAAAGACACCCTACAGGTGATGCCTAGACCATCCTATATCCCAACAGGACTTTAAGGTGAAAACCACACCTAAGGTTAACACACAAAATATAGTTTTGTGATATCAAAAATAATTTTTAAAAATCATCACCGGAAAAATACCATCAAGGAAACATTTTTAGGAAAAAAGAAAAACAACAGCAAAAGCTGACTTGCAGGCTAGCTAGCAAAGTCACTCATTGCAGTGCCACCCAGAAGGTGTGAGTCTGGGGGGAGGGAAAGATGCACATTTACAGAACTAGTTTGTTTGACAGACTGAAAGCATCACAATGCACATTTTCTTCTCCAGTTACAAGGATACAAGCGAGAAATGTTATGCTTGTTCAATTTACTTGATGTCACATCCCGCTGTTCAGTCCAGTTGTTGTCACTGTGGGCCATTACATCCTTCTAATTCCATTCTGTGGCTTGACAGTGGCCTGTTCTTCAGTTAAGTTGGAGCAAGGAGGCTCTGCAGTAACAAGACATTACCACAGTTTCCTTTTCTGCAAGGAAAGCAATCAATATTTCATGATGAAAATTCCTGGCTCCCAGTACTATAGCTTTGTACAGTTGATCTTTGCAGCAGTTCACATACTGATGCTGTTTCTGATTCCCAGTCCCTGTGAAGGGCAGCTAAATGTGATCTATTCCACATTTTTCAAATAATTCGGAATTATTTACTTGGGCTTCCATTCTGTGATGGGAAGCCATAAAGCCTCCAAACTGTCCAGATAGAAAATGATTCTAGACCTGAGGAGCAATAAACCACATCTTTTTTGGGGGTCTGTGAACAAATGCTCAGAAGAAAGAGAAGAAAAGAGAGAAGGGCTGACTACATGCATATGTGGAAGAGGAATCATTTAGCCAACAGATTGTTATATATCTGTTAAATACCCCTGAGCCTTGTCCCTTGACACAATCACGTCCATACTACCGAGGATGCAGCAGCATGGCACTGTGTGTGCCATATTCTAAGCCTAGTCCAAGGATGTTTCAATCCACAACTGTCCCGAGGCTAATGCTTTCCTGGTGTTGTTTTAGGGCACTGCTTCAGTTCAATTCACCTATGGCTTCTCTACATGTGACTCCTAGCTAGGGCTCACAAAGACCGAGGGGACATGCAACTCATCAGTAAGACCGCTCTTACGCTGGCTGAGCTCAAGCCAGATCTCTAAATGGAGAAAACGGAAACATTACAAAAACTTTGCTCATCTAACTGCATTTACACTAGCACAGACAAATATCATGCTGACCAATTTCCCATCACCTCAGCCTGACATGAAACATTAGCCACTTGCTAATGTCAACCAAGCTTAAAAGGTCACCAGTTACTTCCTCTGCATTTAAAAGGACCTCAAACATTTCACAAAATATTGCCATGCCTTCTCCACACAGCCCAGTAATGCATCAAATTTTAGCCCTGACACAAGATTTCAGAAGCAGGTTTTTTTGTTGCTGTTGTTTTTAGACAAAGGGTTCTTCAAGCAGAGATCACGCAACCTGAAGAAAATTATGAGCCAACAGAGGGTCTTCAGACTCAAAACACTGTTCACCCTCACTTCCGAACCAAGTTCTTCGGCTAAATCTCTGGACCCTTACAAATTTATTCTTCTACTTAGAATTGTGACAGAGTGATTTCCTCACGGTATTTTTTTTTTTTTTAAATAAAAAATTATGGAGAAGAAATTTGTACAAACAGTATGAATCAAAGTACCGTTTGGAGTTGTCAGCCTTTTCAGCCAGCTCAAAAAGGTTCAGCAGGCTTTCCCTGGAGCCACACTCCCAAAGGTTTCTCAGGCTTTAGCCTCTTTTCCTGCCGTGCCCTCCACCTTACCCCTCTGAGCTGCTTTTCTGCTCAGATTCTGAGAAAAATACTCACAAAAATAACCAACTAAATCTCTACATGTTGCAAGCCAGGGCATGAAGTTGTGGAGAGGAATCTGGTCACCGTCATGCAACTGTTTCCAGAAAAGGAACTGGATTCTTATATTTTAATTCAAGACCAAACTGTTACTTCCATCATTGCCACCCCTCCAAGTGCTCCTACAAGGCAGGTCAAGCAGGTCTGTACACAAAACTTTGTGAGCAAGAAGTTTTCTTCAGCAGCACCAAGGAGAACGAGCTGTAAACAAGGCACATTCTGCAAACCTGAGCTCCCTGCTCTTGGCACAGGGAGAAGCAGGCAAGGAACATCTTCTACAGATCAATGCAACTGGGCCACAGAAGCTAAAGTGAGGAGAAGCAGTTGAGCAGAGTTAGGCAGAATCATAAGACTGGAGGGCAAGAGCTCATTAACAACTCTGATAACTTTCCGATCCTCAGAGACGCAGAACGGGACCGACTCATTACTTCCTACCTGCCTTATTCCAAATCTCCCACGCCCAAGGAACCGATTAACTCTCACTTGGAAAGGCAAAAATCCCTACAAGGCAGGGAATGAGCTGGGGGAGGCACAAGTAAGAAAAAAACACAGATGGCTAGAGTCAAGTGGCCTACATGCGGATGAGATGAAGGTAGAAGTTTTAATTTTGCTTCCATGGATTTTAACAGCAGCAAGAGCCAGGGCTTACTCAATTGGGATTCCTAAAAATAGCACTTGCCTAAGTAACCACACAGGACCACATGGGGCTCTATTTTCCTTAACTAGCTTTTGATCTAATGGAATTCTTCAGTTAAGTAAAAGAAGAAACAGGGTCTTTGTGGTGAAAGCACATGACCAGGAGTTAGGAGAACTGGCTTCTCCTCCACACTGCTACAGATTTGTTGTTTAGTCTTTCATGCAGAACAATGCAGCTCTTAAAGTACGCTTCCACCTCAGACCAAAACCTGTGACTGCATTTAAAAGCTGAAACATCCGTGCCAGCTTTGCTCCTTCCAGCAAGCGAGCCAGCAGTGCAGCCAGAGCTCAATGCGAGCTGCAAGCTCTGTCCATGAGCCAGACAAAGACCCAAACAATTAGCCCGGTTGCACTCCACACAGTCATAGCTACACTGGCTGCAGCAGAGCTGACATTAAGAAAAGCTTTTGTACATCATTTGTTCTTCTGCACTGTGTTGTAGCACTGACCTCTGTACTTCACTTGCCTCACAAAGGAAATGCAAATAAACCTCCTTATAGATCTGCAGCATAGTACTGGTAAATACTATTAACATTAAGTACCGGTAAGATGTTCGTCTGTCAGCCAAAGATGCTCAAATACTGCAGCAAACCAATGAAGTTAATGCACCCAATGCAAGAAAGCAGAGCGGCAGTTCAGCAAGGCCGGAAAGTGCAAGAGCAGAGCGGAAGCAACACATGCTGGTACTACAAACAGCCAACAAGCAAGTAACCTGGTAAGACCTCCGAGACCTTGACCAGGATAGACAAGCTCTGCCCTGCCAGAATCAGCTGCTTTCCTGGGTTTGCAGAACCCTACCCGCTTCCCGCACCAGGGAGAGGGCTACAAAGGACGCACAGCTGAGATGCTTCCTCCCACCCTGCAACCTGCTGGCCAAGCTTAACACATTCCCCAAAGCACCCTTCCACCCTCCGCAGCCACAGCACGGGCCACTGCAGCAGAGGGGTCAGGAGCTGGGATTCCCCATGAGAGCGGGTTTAAGCAGAAGAGACTGGACAGCAAGACACAAGCTGGAGCAGACTGTAACAGCAAGTTAACCCCGTCTCTGGCTGATGGGAAAGTGAACCAAGGCTAGCACAAAAGGAGGAGACATTTCAGCAGCCACATTGCAAAGAAAGGGCATAACACACCTGGCAATACATTTAAACAATGTAAAACATCCTTTCCAACGCCTGCAGCAAGTCAGCTCCTATCCTAAAGATCTAACACACTTGGGCCCACAAGCACTTGCCAAGTTGTCAACATGGCCTTTGATATCAAAAAGCTTTGAAACCCCTGCCTTAAAGGCCAACACTTGTTTCTCCACCCATATTTGAAATGCAAGATGCCTGAAAGCTATAGAACTATTTTAACACCGAACATGCAGGAGTCTACGCTGCAGAGCGGACACGTTCGCTGGGAACTGCAGTTGGAAAACTAACAAGTCCCCTACTGCTACAATAACCGTAGCTGCGTAACGGAAGACGTGCCAGGGATCGCAGGAAGCTCAAGCCTTCCAGCGCTTTCTGTGATCTCCATGGAGAGACCGGACCAAGGAGCACCTTGTTTAAACCCATGTTAAATGCCAGGATAGCAAGGGATGCGGAGCAGGGAGGATAAGTTGCCAGTTCTTTTATTAAAAAAAAAAAAAAGCTTTAATCAAGTTGTACACAAAATTGAGGCCTTATTAGTGTTTTTTGTTTTCCTTTGGGGGGAGAAGAAAAGTCAGTAAAAAGTTATTTCCCCACATGTCAACACAAAACCCGTGCATCCCACCCTGCAACCCCAACGTTACAGCTAGGGGAGCGACCCTTCATGCATTTTTCACCTAGATGTAATCCATTCTCTATTTTACTTTTATTTCTTTTCTGGGGGTAATGTTGATGTAATCGTGATTTTCCAAAGTCAGAGCACATCTTCTCTGACCCTATGCTTTCTGAATTTCCCCCCCCTTGACTTCACAGCTGGTCGCACTACATCCCTGGCTCTTCTTCAGCACAATTCAGGAGGACTCCACAGCAGCTGAGACCACATAATGTGCCACTATCCACTGGCTCCTACCAGGATGGAGCCCCAGGGCACCAGCCCTCAAATTTACAGCCACTAACTGAAGTAATGATTTCACTCCACACACACCAGAACTATTCACCAACTGCTTAAAATACCCTTCTCCACAGACACGTACAAAACAGTCGCAGCACGTGTTTCAGTAGGAGTCTAGTCTTCCCCCTTTGGCACAGTAATTTAGGAGCTGTAAGACATGCATTAAGGCTGGCCTGATCCAGACTTTTACAAGCTTTACAATTCACGCTGATGTTTATCAGCTAGTAAATCATACACACTGCAAGCAAAATAATTTTTTTATATGCTTTTCCTGTATGTGTTCCTCAGAACTGAGTGTTCTGGATACATTAATTGTTTTCTGTCAGTCATCTTTCCAATTAAGATCTGCTCCTTCCATCCTAATTTTTCCAGTATGTTACACAAAATTTAGTTGCTGACATGTTCCAACAGGGACAAGAGGAATGATCAGTAGAGATTAAAGCATGCCATGCATTAGCCAACTTCTCAAACAACTGACAAAGGAAACACAAAGCATCTTAAAAGGAAAGGTTTACAGTGATGGCAGCTCTCTTATGATGGTTGGTACCAAGATCATCACCATTTCTGCCAGTTGTCAGAAGTGTTTTATGGTTGCATTTAAAAGAATGGCAATGAAATCCCCAAACACACACAAAAGAAGAGCCCCCAAATGCTATCTCTACATTTTGTTAAATCAAATCTGAGCAAGACCAATTGCTTCTTATAGGGTCATCTTTAATGTCTACTAAATAGTACTACAGGAGCTCTATTCCAGGTTACGCAGGGACAGGATCATCAATAAAACTAACATGAAGACAAAGTCAGTCGTGCCCTTAGCGATTACTTTCATTAACACAAGCATCCTAGCTGTTTTGCAGTCCTTATGCACAGGTATTTGTCAAGGACTCCAAATCAAGAGCTTGTCTAGTCATATACATCTGGGTATAGAGTGTGCTATTTCAAGAGACCAGCACCTATCGCACAACTCCAGATGAACAGTAAATGAACCATCCACTCAATCCTCAAACTGAGTAGCTAGTGGTAGGTTTTGTTTTTAAATAAAGATGCTACTGATTATACATCAGCAAGAAGTCAAGTTGCAAGGCATTAACTAGTATGCTCTCATCTCATTTTCCCACCAGCAACAGGATTCTCAGATCCAAGTTTTATTGCTCAACAGCCACAGCTTCTGCCAAAAATCACAAAGGAGCCAGGGGGAGGGGATGGCAAATATGAAATGGGACAACAGCTGTCAAGGTAATTTGATAGCAGCGATGGCTTCTTGAACCAGTGGACACTCTTGAGAATGTGAGCCAAGGCCTCCAGGCATCCACAGAAAAGCCAAGTAAGATAAAGAGCTCGGTGAGAGAGCTGATACAGATGCCTGAGACAGAAGAAAGAACAAAGAAAGCCAAGGCCATCTAACTTCTAAGAACTTCAGTTTTCCAAACAACAACAACAAAAAAAAAAAAACTCAGAGCAAGTGTCCAAATGAACCCTCCCAGCCATGAAGACAAACCATCTTTTGTTTCAAAAATGTTTGCAAGTTTTCCCAGTACCCTTTCCAAAAACATCTCAAAACTACAACATCCAAACAGAAAACAGGAGTGAAGAATGAGCTGACAGATTAAAAGACCAAGTCAATCATCTTCTATAGGTTCAAATCTAGCTCAACTTCCACTACCAAGCAGTTACCTGCGTTACAAGGCTCACATAAATTAAACTCATGACTACAAGTCAATTGCTAATAGACCAATGTCCACAGTCAAAAGTTTCCTTGCTGTGTCCATAACACAAAAAATATCCAAAGGAAATAGTTATCACTGGAAACCCTGACAATTTCCATACTTTTAGTTTAACTGCTCCACTAAATGAACCATCACTTCAGCAATGAGTCATATATCCTTTGGTGGAACAGTAAGAAGAAAGCTCATTTGCCTGTGTCTATGTGGCACCTGTTTTAGTAACATTAAATGGATCACCGAGACACACCAAAAACACAGGCGAGCACAAACAGCAAGTCAGGAACGTGTTAGCTGTGACAAGAGCAGCAGAGGGAGGTCAGATACTTCGGTGATTATTCTCATCAGTAGGTTTTACTCTTTCTACTTTTTTTTTTCTCCTATTTTTCTATGATCATTTTCATTTTCTGTATTTTATGCTTTAACCTTCTCCCATGCACTGAAAAACTGGAGTTCTCTCACTTTCCTTCTCTTTCCAGAGCTTCTGGATTCTCCTTGACCACCCCCATACCCAAGCTTGTCTCAGCAGTCTCGTAGGAGTTTGCAATAGCTGGAAGAAAAGAAAAAAGAAAAAAATAGAAGCAAACAAATGCTCATAGCTTTGTTCAGTATTATTGTCACCTGCTACAGCCGTGCTATATACCAAGAAGCATGATCATTGCCAAGATGCATCTACATGTACATGATGCAGATAAACTGTTTCTTCATGCTGAAGTCAGCACTTTGATGGACACTAATGCAGTCAGGTACTTATGTTAAAAACAGCTTATTCTGATAGGGAAAATAAGAAACACATGACTCTTGACTCCAAAAATTTAGTAGCAAATTTTAAATCAAACTGCAAACCTAGTTTAACGTTCAATTTCTCTAATAAGATCTTCAAACACTGTACTGAAGCACCCTCCCTATTGTGAGAAGTCACCAGCTTGTTCAATTGTGTGGCTGCACATTTCCCCACATGCATTGCAGCTCCCTTACCTGACCCTGGAGGCACAATCTACCACTAGTTTTCTAAGCACTTTACTAAAACTCCTCGCCCAATACAGGAGCTTTTGCCTTAAGCACTGGTCCTGCAGAGTGGACACAGGAGCTTTTGCCTTAAGCATTGGTCCTGCAGAGCGGACATCAGACCTGGGAAGAGGAGAGTGGCTTCTACAGGCCTCCTGACCCTCACGCGTGCAGATAAAGAGAATCCCCAGAATGACTGCCTCGAAGCCAAACAGGTTTAACAACCCTTCACCATCTCTGAGGCAGAAGGCAATTTGCTTGGTATGTCACAGGTAAAAATGTGCATGCGTTGGGGCAAGGGTAATGAGACATCTACCCCATGCCACTTCAAAAGGTTAACAACTCAAAGGTTGCGACACTCCCATCTCTCCCTTGCACAGCCTTCAAAGGCTGCCCTACCTAGTCCTACCATCACTCCCTTCGTCTCCCTGTTCCAACACAAAGGGATTAAAAATTAAGGAACAGTAATTTTCTCTGAAACTAGAAATCTATTTCTGTCACTTCTGGTAGCAACTTTTCCAATGAGATTTCTGAATTCACACTTTACCGGAGCACACCATTCACTCACCTCTTATTTTACTCAGTCAAGGGAAGAAGGATGAATTAGTCCCTGCCCACCCCTTCCCTGCACAAACTCCCAGGAGAGGGATGAGAAAATGGATCATGTCTTCACTGTTCCAGTCACATCCATTTTCTGAAGGGGACAAGCAGCAAAATTGTCAGCTCCTCCATCCTGTTCCTACCTTCTATGTCAAAGAAAACAATAAAGAACCAGGATGAACCTAGACGGATCAATATGATCACAACCGCAGCAAAACTCTTCACGCTAGCACAACACAATGGTGCCCTTGATTACGAGTCCAACACTGAGCTTCTGCAGTAACAGACACTTTAATCAGACGTCAGTCATTAACGGAAGCATGAAGAGACATAGTGATAATGGTATCAACAGGACACAGGTTCTTTCAATTCTGTGTCATGGAGACGAGTCCAGCCTAGACCCTGACCTGCACATGGGCCCAACACAACCATCTGCAGTGGCAGAATCCAGTCTCTGCCAATACACTCAGAAAAAGCAGGATGGAGTGAGTGGCATACCGAGGAGGTAGCCTGCACCACCCTAGAGCAGGGGTGGACTATCAAAAGGACAGATCTTGCACACCCCCTTAACTGTTGACAAATAGCAGGTTGGTGGGCTGCTACTTCCCCATACACACAGCATCACACATGGCACACACGACATCACACATGGCATAAGGGGAAAAGCCCAACTAAGCCATCCTTTTCATCCCAAATTTCACCAGCAGCGAGAACAGACTTGGATTATGTCACTGCATCCTTCTTACCCAGCTTGCTCAAGACTCCTTGGAATGGACGGCAATGAGGAACACTGTTGTGTTAGCCTCTGGTGTAACCAACCTGTCCATGGTGCAAGAACAACTTTCCAGCTGCACCAGGAACACAGCTCAAGAATTCCTGTCTCATGAGGGAGCCAAGGTTTTTAATCACACTTTGGTTACCACCTTGTCACGGACAAGAAAAAAAGGAGAGCTACTCGCATATTCCTCAAGACTGGAAATTTAAGCAATAACAGGCATGCCACTTAAAGACTTGCCTACTAGCTTTTCAGCCCAGCAAAACAGAAAAATATTTAGGTCATAATCAATCCTAAACTGGACATTACTTAAACTGTCTGAAAACAAAAGCCAAGCAGCATAGGATAAAAGGATAAATGGCACCTCTGACATAGTAATGAAAAAACAACAGATTTAAAACTCCCTGTGTCAGTAAGAGGTTAGAAAGCACCCGACTTCTAACTGTAAATGAACTTTACAGCAGCAATTTTAGTACCCATAAAACTACACAGAACAAAGCATTAACCAGTGGGGCATTCACCTTAACTGTGTCTCCACACACGTGTCTAGTGGATGGCCTCATCTCATCTGTTGCTACTGTCCCTAGTCTCTCTCGGATTTTCCTCACCTTCTGCCAACAAACAGTGCCAGGAGAACTACACATTGATCTGCAGAAAGGAGAGTGAAAACACTAAATAAAGACACTGACAGCCAAGGACCTCAGCGCAAGAGAAACAAAATCTGAGTCATTGGAGGGACTGTCAGTCTAAAGAAAGTTGCAGTTGTCATGCAAGGAAGCTATTACATGAAGATTAAACCAAACTCCTATTATATACCTTAAGTTACAGGAGAAAAGCTGAAACATACTGGCTCCCACAAACCCATCCAGTTGATACAAGGGAAGGGGACAAAAATTAGTCCTCATTCTAGAGCAAAGTAACTGAAGCACAAGGAGAAGGCATCACAGTCTATATGCAACTTTGGACAGCACTAGGAAATCCAATAGATCAAACCCTCAACTTTATCCTTGCCCAACTCTCAGCTCACTTGAAGCAGTTATGCCCTTGATTTCCTTGGGTCATTTTTCCATTTTGGAGAAAACAAACAAACAGGAATAGGAAAATTAAATCTCCTGTATGCTTTAAACTTAGTTTTATGAGGTTAAAAAAATAATCTGTTCCTATCTGCATCCTTTTGCATCCAGTCTTGTCTTCAGGTTTTTACGTCCCAATCCTCCTCAAAGCCACAGAAAACACCGAGAGATGCGATTCCTTTTGTTAGAATTGCTCATGAGCATTACCACAGCAAGAGGTCTTGCTCCCAGAAACTGCATGCTGCCTCTAGCTGTGGGAGTACATGTTTAATCACAGTACACACTCATTCCTTGTCACAACTACTAGCTGCAGCACTGGAGAGGATGGTTAAGAACCTCATTTGTTAAAAGAATCCCTTGAGTTTAAAGCACCTCATTCCCTCCTGAAAGAATGTTCACACTGAAGCTTCCTCTAAAATCTGGCAGGACACTGCTGTTTTAGTGCTTTTCAGAGGAAATAGATGTAGACCCAGGCTCAGCATAAATGCCACCCAAGTCCCCAAGCCTCCCAGCTTCCTCATGGTGGCTCTTTGCTCAGCATTGTCCTTTAAGTGTTTCAAGCACTTCTCAAGGCACTCAGCTCTTTCTACTAATCAGGAGGTAGATGCAAATAGAAAGCAGGGTACCTGGATGCAGCCTCCAATACTTCCAAGTGTGTTTTCAGCTAGAGGTTAACTGGACAGAAGGAAAATTGGCAAACTACAGAGCATCATCAATATAAACTTGGGAAATAAGAGACATTTTGTTCATTTCTCTACTCTACGCTTGGATTAAGATATTCCAGCATAGTTATCAGTTCCAGGATGGCTGCATGTCTATCTGAAAAAAAGAACATACTGATCTCGCTGCAAAGCCCAATAGTTTAAATGCAAAACTGTCAGGGATACAACTAGACAACTTCCCCCTTTCTGAATATTTTCCTTGGAACTTTTTGGTTGGAGCCTGTGCATTGCATGGGGCTGAGAGGGCTATTACTCTTGGAAGCTATACTCCCAAATTCTTTCCTTTACTGGAAGATGTGAGGTTGATGATTTGCATAGAAGAAATGTATTAAAGCCTCTTACCACTGGACCATGTTCAAGCAGCAGGCAAGCAACAAGTTTAAACCCAGTTTTCAGGCCAGGAATCAGAAATGAAAATGCCCTCGACACTCAAATGCATGTGCGTCTTCCCTCCACCCCACACCCTTCCCCAGTCTCTCTCTCAAAATAAAAAAAAGTCTTGTTCAAAGATTACAGAAAAAAATGGAAAATTCAAAACAGCTGTTCTGGAAAACAAAAAAAAAACACTAACAGAATAGAGCCATTGACATCAGAGCTCTCCTGGTAGACCTCTCATCCTATGCACAGCAGGCGTGCCCCTGCAGAGAGGAGGACGAGAGATTGGGATTCCCGTCTGTGGTGCATCACACAGTACAGGGAAGCCTTCATCCCCACCCTTAACCCTAGGGGCATTGGAGAAAGCAGGAAAAAAGAAAGCTACTGTATTTGCTTGCACATTGCCTGCACACACTACAACTGCAGTCACAGGTTCAACCCTACCATTGGCGTCAAGCAACAGATTGCTGTAGTTCTTGGAGACTGCATCCATTATGTAGGTAATTAAGTTTTTTCACTGCCCCAGCTGCTTTCCTTAAGCTCTAACCTCGGGGGATTCCCACGTTGGGAAGCTTCACCCCCCACCGAGACTGCCTACAGGGTGAGCTGTGCAACTTCTCCATTTCCAGGTTCTCCTTGGGAGCCTTCAGACAATACAACACAAGCTAGATGAAACCAGTAAGCTACTGGCAAAGCAATTCCACATTAGTGATCGTAATCCCCCCTGGGCCTTTGTCAACAGAACATAAAGACGTACAAAACTGTCAGTCCTGCTTATGATAGAGAGGCAGGCTCCATCATATGGAAAGGGAATAAAGCTTTAAGCATGTTGTGATCTCTGTAAGGGTCACAGGAAAACACAAATATGCCAGTATAGAAGGAACAGAAGCAGGCTTTCCTCTACACGTGATACAAGAAAGTCTCTCATTTCTCTTGCAAGTGAGCACTTGAACTTTTAGTAGCTGATGTTGAGTCTTAAGTACACTGTACAAGATTTTCATTAAGAGAGAAACAGACAATGATTTTGATAGGGATTTTGACTTCTCTGGGAGAAATCCCATTCACATAGCACAAATAATTCTTCAACACTACAAGAAGAAAAAAAATACTCCCAGTGAGCAGTGTGAAGTTCGTGAATTTAGCTACGGAGTTACCAGTGTTTTCAAGCCTAACCACTCCAAAAGGCTCCAGGCAAACTAGAATATCAATGAGAAGATAAAAGTTATTCCCCATGAGGGCAGGGAACCAGCATGCAACAAAGACCAGATCACACCTGAAGAGCAGCATAAATCCCATTACTGCTACAACCATGTAGTCCATATAGTGAGCTACTCACAGGACCACTGCCCCAGCCTCCGGTGAGGCATCCCTTACTCCTCTCTTCTGCTGGAGGAAAAGCAAGACCTAGGCAGCAAGTCTTCATATAACTGGTACCTTGAGAGACACTTCCTCCCCTCCTCTCCCCATACTACATCGAGACACTAAAGTAAAAGCTGAAAGTCAAAAAGCTTTATCTGTACACATACCTCAGTTACGCAGCAGGGGAAAAAACCCACACAAATTCACATAGCAAAACATATCATACTAATTTATCCACCTTGAAGCAAAACTTAGCAATGTCCCTTGGCATTCAAGTTAGAGCTACTGAATAGCTCTAATTCACAATTCAGGCCTACCTCAACTAGTTCAAAATTTAACTGAAGCCTCTTATTGGTGCCCTGTAATACCAACTGAAGGCCCCTGTCTGCACTTGCTGTGCACAGGAATTTTAACTGTAAGAGCTGTGCTTGCTTCCAATGGAAAGATGTCCCAGGCTAGATAGGAAGAACTAAGCCTGCAGCTTGCCTAAAACCCACAGCCACACCTACTTTCGATGCCAGATTGTAAATTTTTATCAAGAACAAGTTCACACGGGCAGATTTTCTTCCTTTTTTTGTAGGAGTCTAGAAATTGCTGACAAGCAATTCACAAGCAATAAAAGTGGGCAACTGATCATCCTTGTCCTCACATAACTGTTGCATGGAAAGGGGTCCTGCAGGCTCACTTTCAGCCAAGGGCTGCACTTTGAACCCCCCAGTGCAAAGGGCAGGCAGGACAATCTTCTGAAAGTAGGAGGTGGAGTACTGGCAGGAAACTAGAAATGGCAAGATCCTTCTTAAAATTGTTTGCTGGCAGCAGAGTATCCAACTAAGGCAGAGTCAGCATTTTGTTGCCCTCATTACCCATGGACAAGTGGGGAAAATAAAGCCTTGTTCACCTCTACAAAGATCAACAGTCATGGATGGCTCCGTCATATCACTGTAAGAGATTATACCACCATAAAAAACTCACTATAAAAAAAAAAAAAACAGCTTTCATTCACACTTGCTGCAGGAGAGAACCTCAAGCAAGTGGGAGCCCGGTCTTGATGGCATGGTTCACCCTGCAGAGAGCAATGTTACAACACCCCTCTCATTTGAAAAGCAGATCCTTTTAGGACTGCCAGCAAAAGAATGGTGCAATCCCAACGGAAAGCATTACAGAAGACAAAACTGTACAGATCTTTTGTACTAAATGTATGTGCTCATCTTCTGGCCCCAGTTCCTTTGGCTGGAGCAAAGCTGTTGCTTGGTTAATTAGTAACTGCAGCAAAATCACGTTAACTTGTAACTCTTGAGGCCTCAATAGTCATCAGGTTTCAGTTCCCAGATTGACAGGCATCACACTTACTCTGCCCTTCAAAGTACAATTCCTTGATGAGAAGGGCTGTTGCTTCATATTTAAACACTGAAATTATTATACCCAACAATTTACAAGCAAAATGCTTCAATACAGAGAGACAACAAGTAAGTCCCATTCACACAAGCCTTCTTAGCTTTGAGGTTTCTGTTCAATCTAAGGCCTGGGTATTTCAAGACAAGTTGGTTACAGGACAAGTTGCTTTTCTAGTATTCTTTCGCTAGTCCTCTCAAGCAGATATCATCACCACTAGGTAAAGAGCAAGTCTGACTCATGTCTCTAAATCACAAAAATAACCACAAACACCCATGTAAGAATCCTAATTTCCAACATGCCAGCCAACCCAGACAAAGTAACATCTCTTGCATTTACAGGTTGTGTACTAAAACAACACAGTCAAAGACAGACAGCCCATAGGATGTCCCATAGACAATACAGAAGTGTGGCAAATCCTGAAAGTCATTCTTCTTTTCAGTGAAAACTGGCTGCCTACTAAAATTCTGGAAGGCTCCCACGCAATTTTAACACAAAACACGAGAACAATGGCTCAAAGGTCTCCAAGGGCCCCTACTCATGACTCTCCAGAGTGGAAATCTACTACAGACAGAGCCATAAACAGGGAAGAGAGCACTTTTGACTAAATGAGGATGAAAAAGGAAAGAGTTAGTGGAGACAAGTTTGGAAAGAATCAAAGCCTCTTTGTTATTGGGGACCAGGAATGGAAAGATAAGCTGAGCCAGTCACTGTGTTACGCACACCAGTGCATGCAACTCCAGTGGCAAGTCAAAAGAACATCCAGTTTCTCCCCAAGCATGACGGATCTCTCTGCCATCTATCCTTCTCATATTGCAACTTCACATTTCAAGTTGGAGTGTCAAATAGGGACCTGGTTCCTCCAAGTCCACTTTGTGAAAGACACAGTACAGTTGCATGTCCTGGAGTCATAACATTAGTGGGGGTTTTGGGTGGGTTTTTTGTTGGGTTGTTTGTTTTTTTTTTAAGAAGCTATGGGAAAATTTTTAGTAGACTTCAGTTTCTCTGCCTCAACTCATAACAATATGTTTGGAAAAATCAGAACTTCATTACTCCATGTTGTACAAAAAGCCATTTAGAACACCAAGGCGCTTCTCAACTTAGCTGTTCCAGGCCATCCCTTTCTCTTCCCTACACCTACCTCTCTGTAAGAAGACCTACACTGAGGTGACTAGGTCATCTCTTCCCCTTATAGTTCCTTAACCAGCTTTACTTTTCATGCCCTCCTCACAGATGCTTTGTATACCATCACACTTAGCCCTAGTTTATTCCCAGCATAGCTTCTTCTACCAGCAACTATTGGGCCATGCTGATTTCTAGGCCAAGGGAAAAGGTGGATTCCACCAGAAGAAGGTTAACGACAGATTTATGCATCTCTTTTTCTATGATTATATATTGTTGAAAAGTGAAACAGAAACCCATCACTAGACAGTCCTGAAATGACTCAGTGACTTTGGCAGGAGCCAGGCTGGATCAACCACCTGATCTAGGACTGTTAGCCATGTTCTGTTGGCTGTAGCTCATTAGCACCAAGTATTTACACTCCTCTTTGTAGCTTACCAGCTGTATTTCAGGACCTTGTCAAATTAACAAGAGTGCCGGGTCATGCTCACCAGGGTATGGTTCAGAGTACTGGAGTACTCTGTGTTGAGGGCTAGTTTTACAAGCTCCATTAGTGAAATTGGGAGGGACTCAATACTAGAAGTGCAATTGGTCTACCTAGACTGGCAATTGCACCACAGCTCTGTAGAGGCACACAAGCTAATGAAAAAGTGAGCTCTTGTTAAGTATTAATGGAAAAAGCACAGCAGGATGAGACATAGACTCATTCAACACACTGCTCGGCCACTCCTTTCATTCTAGGCCTACTTGATGGTGCCTAAGCAGCTGTAAAATTGACTTATGACTCTTAATATTAAGCATACATTGCAAAGTGTTTAGAAGAGGTGAAGTAGTGAGACTTCAAATTCTCCAGCTCTTAGTTCCTCTGCACTAGAATGTCTGCCCTCCAAGTGAGCAAGACAAAATCTGACATTAGTCAACGCTAGGAAGATTAGTAGATCTTGTCTACAGTTTAACGGCATTGATACTCCAAGCTAAGTGATCTAGTAACCCCCCCCAATACTCCCACTCACTATAATGATTCCTTCAATAAAGAAGGGAGGGGACTGGGGCTCATAATATGTATGAAGTGTGAGGTGGCTAACTCCCTCATTTCCTCAATTACCAGCTAGAGTGATATCACAGCCTGCCAAAACAAAACCTACCTTTGGATGGCTTCATACAGAAGACACAATCAGAAATGCAACCTTCAGGTCCACCTTTTCTGCCACCAGCACTACAAACCTACTGACAGGAGATACCCCACTATTGGTGTTTGTCTATGTGCAAGAGCTGACAAAGGTCCAGTGTTCATTAGACACTCACAGAAAGAAATAAGCATCTAGGGCTATTTAATAAAGACAGTATGTTTAGTTCCAGAACTTCTTGAATCGCAGCCTGATGAGATCAGTAAGCTTCTGTGGGGAGCAAAATAAATTTGTTCTCTTCTAATACCTTCTCTAAGCAGCCATAGCCATTGTCAGACACGTACTACTGCAGAGGATTCGCTGTCATTGTTCTTACACCCTTAGAGTCAACTAAAGTTCACCGAGAACATGTTCTGCTCCTCAGAACCTCATGTTGGCAGAGAAATACTGAAACTTAAAAAAATGTCAGCCCTGGAAGAATACTGCAATGGTTAAAATACCTGATCATTTTCCTGCACTACTGAATTTGCTCAGAAGTTGACATTCTGCCTCTTCTCTCTATTCTACTCCAAAATTGGCGGTGAAATGCCGCTGGCTGCACAGACTGACCTGAAGTTTACATCTGTGCCTATTACAGATAACCTTTACAGACACAGAGAAAGCAGATAGGAACGTGGTTCACTTGTGGTGGAATTCACTCCCATCAGCTTCAGTGCAGGAAAGCATTTGCTAACTTAGCAAACAGTTGAGGGGAGGAAAAGGCAACTTCTTGTCTTTGTTGAATGACAAGAGTTGCTAGCAATTGGTTAAAAAGCAATCCAAGAATCATACCCAACACGAGCGTCAGATTCAAACCTCTACTGCTCAAGCCATTTAGTTTACTTACTCCTTTCCCTGCCAGCCACCTGAACCACGTGTTTCTTTCTACTCTCAGAAGCAGAACGGAGCCTCCAGCTGGGCTCCTCACCAAGGCCAGGGTGAAGAAGCACTGCTGTTCTCCAGCAGCGTCTCTTCTCCTGGTCCCTAAAAAAGCTTCACAGTATGGAGCCCAGGAAGAACTAGAGCTGTTGTCCGATGCATTTCCCTTGACGCCTCCCCCTCAGCATACCAGCAGTATGCCTGCAGTAACCCACATCTGCTCCTCTCCAGTGGAATGAGCACACATCCCCCAGGAGCTCTGCAAGGCCAGCAAAGCTCTTGGCAGCGCAGTACCTGCGGGTGCTACGCTGTCAGACAGCCAAGAAACAGTTTGTCACGAGGCAACCCCCACCCCCACATGCAATTTTTGTTCAGGGAACAAATCTGCAGGCATATCATGCTAAGTCTTCTGTATCTTGGTCGCAAATTCCCTCCCACCTACCACTCCTCTACTCTCTTCACACAAAAAAGTCTCCATGCTGGACCTCCTCAACACCCTCCCCTTTATATGAATTTCCCCGAAAGGATCAGAGGAGGTGCCGTTTGTTAGCCAAGCAGCCTTGAAAACGATATTGTTTTCCAAGAAGGAGTTTTACATGCCTTTGATAATCCCAGAAGGGATTTATGTCGTTTCTTCCAGTTTCTAGTAATGCTGCAGTCACAGGCTTACACAGACAAATGGCTCAGGAGACAGACAGCCTGCTAGATAAACTAAAAAGTGAGCATTCAGATCCATTAAATAAAGGTTATTCATGGGAAGTCTGGACTCAGATTCAGCAGGATGGGAACCCACAAAACCTGAAAGGGACCAGGAAAGAAGCCATCTACAAGCCTGGTTTAGAGCTGTACCAGAAAGGTAAGCGACCTAATAACAGGAAAAAAACCTCAGACCAACAACAGTAATGCAGAACTTTGGATCCTGGGGCTACCAATCACTTGCTGTCCTACCTGCTTCCAAAAAGAGGATCTATGTGCTCAAAAGAGGAGTAAGTAGGTCTGGGTATTCTTCTCTGCTCTCTCAAAAGTAAGGGTTTCAGGTTGCTGGGGCTTGGTTTTCTTTGGAGGGGGAAGAGGAACTAGAAAAGAAATGGACAAAGTTTTTCTCCAGGTCCTACGTCCACACTAAATATAGCCACCAAACATACACACTATTAAAAACAGACAACACAGGACCAACAGAGCATGAAGAGAAGATCATCAAGTTAAATCTGATAAGGTTTTTAGGAACGAAAAATCTTTTAAGGTCCAGTTGGCAATTATTTTAATAAGGAATCTAGGAATTTTCTCAAGGCTGCCATGTGATTGAGAAAACAAGAGCTCTGAACTGCTGCACACAGTTACTGTGACTCTTTGTAACGGGTTATTAACTCTGATCTTTAGTATAACATAATAGTGGAGACAGATATAAATAAGATCAAAACATATGACTCAAAGTCCCCAGATAAGGAGGACTCTGACTGAGAAACTGCTGCCCTCCGAAGACATCCAGGCCACCAGGAAAGCAGCTGTACAATGGCTCGTAGAAAGTGGGCCAATCTTAAAATATTAGTATTACAACATGAGGCTTTTCAAGCTGAATTCTTGTAGCTCTTGCAGGCAGGGAGCTAGAAATAGAACGCTTTGGATTTAGGATCACACACGCAGAGATCTGCCTGTGAAAAATACCAAAACCAAGTGCCAGAGACCATTTGAGCAGAGATCTAGGAAAACCATCAAAAAGGGGAAAAAAAAAAAGGCAAGCCCACACACTTGTCAACAAGAAAAAGGAGACCAGTGGAGACAGTTCACTAGCTTCTTTCCAAAAATGACTGTGCCCCTCATTCACTCCCTGCCGCAGCTTAGGAGCCAGGACACAAATCAATCCTAGAACAGGTAACGCCTTGCTCCCCTTTACAGCAATGGCCAACGTCAGATTAGCTGGGAGTGGACTTAC
Organism: Ciconia boyciana; assembly: GCF_034638445.1. Classification (NCBI taxonomy): domain Eukaryota; kingdom Metazoa; phylum Chordata; class Aves; order Ciconiiformes; family Ciconiidae; genus Ciconia; species Ciconia boyciana. Next base: position 52,408,405 of record NC_132941.1, on the reverse strand, counting down.
TTCAAATGAGATATCTCTTTGCACTGAGCAAAGTCAGGCAGGTCATTTACTAGGCCAGTATAAAGGGTACCTTATACCTCCTTGCATTAAATTTGAATGATTGAATTCAAGTAAGTTAAACACTCAGTCTGCTCAACTTGTAGGCAAATAGATTTGACAGTGCTGGTAGAGGTTTAAGGTCTGTTGATGGGAATAGAAAATTGCCTCTCTTTCAAAAGCTGTTTATCTGTAAGTAAACAACACTTTTTAGAAGAGAAGCTTTTTTGCAGACTGCTTCAGAAATCATGTTTATTCACACTTTAAGAGATTACAGCAACAAGGGAGTGGGAATGTGCTGCAGCTCTCTCTTAAAATTACATTTCTTGCCTAGCAGCATAGAAGTGAAACAGATACTTACTTTGCAATTGTGGGTAAAGAACATTAATAATAGGCCCACCATCAAATCCTCCAGCTGTTCAGCCTAAGCACCAGAAGAAGTACAGAACTACCCATTTCATCTTCCACAACAGCGTAAGGACATAGATCCTGCCATGCTTGATGTTTAATCTCCTCCTCCTAAGCCTTAATTCTGTGTTTAGGTTAAGTATGTTTTGCTCCTGCCCAAAAAACGAGCTTCAAAACCCTACCTACCCAGCTAATTACCAAAATTCTTAAAAAAAGCCAAGCCTCTCTCCTTAAACCAATTAAAGCATTCAACTGACAGCACTATCACACAAGCTGCCCGTTGCACTGAAAGGTGGTAGCAGGGACCTGGGTTGGAAAAAAAAGACATACACGTGAGTTTTGAAGCAAGCCTACTGCGGCAGAAGGTCAATGTGGTGGGAAGGGAATGATTAAAAACTGTAAGCTTATTTATTTTCAACGCTCTACCAGAGAGTAACATGCAACTTGATTCTCACCCTTAATTTGTACATTCTCACGGGAATTTGGCAAGGTTGCTCTGAATAAGAAAGTTTGAAGAACTCTTGCAAAAGACACCGCGCTATGCCAGATCAAGCAAGCTATCAGTTATTTACACCCATTTCAAAGGACACAAAGGAAGCCATTTATTTCTACCATATCTGCACTTTTAAAGAGAAACCAGTTAGGACAGAGCTGGAACTAACACCAGGGCCTGTCAACACAGACCAACTGGCGTAGGTATTCTGGAGTAAACATTTAAGTATGATGAAACTACCCTGAATTAATTCAGAACTACAGAGACTATTCCAGGACACAGCGATCTCAGGAGGGAACGCACATGTTAGGAATTCATCCTAAACATGTGCTACTGGGACACTTCCTAGTGCAGGCAAGGGGAGTCCTCCAGCTACCAGGGAAAGTGATCTCCAGTCTGCACCTTCTAAGCCACCCAGGAGAATTTTTAAGAAGCCTATTTTAAGCACAAGTTTCGGGAACCGTAAGGAGGCATATTTGGCTTAGCCACACTTGCAGGATTAAAATGCGCTCCTAATTCTCCCAGCTATTAAATAAAAGGACTCCTATGTTAACACACAGGAGTGCATTTCATCTCTTTCAGACAGGGGAAATAAAGACACCAACATAATATTCATTTATTCAGACACATTGCTACAAACAATACTAGAAAAAACACAAGTCTCACTACAGGTTAAGAACCCCATCATGCTATCTGGAGTCTGAATAATGGGGGGGACAGGGAGAAGAACCCTATACCCGCTCATGCAGCAACATCCATCTTAAACAGCCAACAGTTAAGTGACATAATTGAGTTTCCCAGATCCGAGCTGCAGATCCCACAGCGGAGAAACCACAGCCGAGGGAGACTCTCCCTCATCCCTCCTTCAACAGCTCCGAACCCAAGTAAGATTTACGCATCACTACACAGAGGCAGAAAAAGATATAGAAAACCAGTGCTGCTCTGGTCAGTAAAAAGCAGGAGTATGTTCACCTTCTATCCATTAAGATGAAATAACAATGAGGAAACCAACAGGGTAACTCTCCAAATCCCCAAAACTGAGTTAAGCAGGAAGAAAGGGATCAAATGGCATGCTGTCAAAGCTCCGCATGTGGACAAAACAGCACCTGACATTTAAGTGGTAATTTAAATTTATTACCTAGAAAGATCATTCACCAATTTACAAAGTTCTTTCCAAGGTAACTTTTGCAGTTGGTAAAAGGTGAACTCAAATATTCCCCTTTAGCCTAGCTCTGGGGTCAGTACAGCTGTAAAGATCCCCTCTTTCAGCCAGATCATCTCCCAGGGACTGCGCTGCTCGGCAGTACTTCAATCAGATCTCCCCAGGTACAAACAGCTCCGTGGCACTCCAACGGCCTTCAGTTTTCCAGCACGGGAGTCCACACATGCAATCTGTTCAAAATTTCACTTAACTATTTCTTTGAAAGCACTTCCCTGCGCAGGCCACATAGCTTTATTATTTGGCTTGCAGAAAGGAACGGATTTAAAGAGAAAAACAAAAAAAAAGTTTTTTCCTTTCTCATAAGCAAAAGCTTCTAACAGGAATTAAGATGCATTTGTCAGGTCAACACCTCCTACAATTAAGATGGGGCCGGAAAGCCTCGGTCCTGTTCTGATGCAACTAATACACACGCTACACCAGAGCGGTAGAAAGGGTCACATCTTTGCTGAGCCTGTGGTCCTGGGGGCAGGGGGAAGCCTAGGGAAAAAGACCTGTAACTCCAAAGTGCAGCACCAAGAGGTGCTTTTGAATATATTTTAAGACCCTGAAACTATTTATGAGTTACAAGATGAAAGCGTCAATCAAAATAACTGGAACACGAGCACAGAGCTGAGGTCGGCCAGCTGAGCCTATGAATGGAGCTAAAATGCCTTGTTTATCTCAGCACGTGTGCGTGCACTAAGGCTGAGAGATACGGGTGACCCACCCGAGCAGCCCACCCGCTCCTCACTGTCAGGCCAGCTGAAAAAGCACGGAGAAGACACAGCCAAGTAACAGGCGCGGATTCCCGTCAGCGGTTCTCACTATAATGGACAGATGAGTGGAAAAAGCAAGAAAGAAAACAACCTTGCTTGGCACCATGCCCACACACACATCCCAGTGCAGTGGGGAAAGGAGGCCGGGGGCACATACCAGCCGCGTATCAGCTTTCTGGCCCAGGGAACGGGCAGATCCGGCAGATGCCTAAACACAGGCCACTCTCTGTCCCAAAGGCACCTTCCCAAACCCCTCTGCAAGCAGGAACCCGAGAGGACCTCTCTGCAGAGCTCCCTCACCTTCCCGGCCAGCTCGCCGCAGGAAGGTAGATGCTCACTGCCACCAAGCAGCACCCCCACGCCCCCACCACGGGCACGAGCCCACCTTTCTTGAACTCCTCCAGCATGGCATCAAGCTTGGTGTCATTGAAGACAAAGTGCAGCGGATGGTTGTAGAAGCGGGTGATGGTCTTGAGCGGAGTGCAGTCATCAGGGTCCACAAAAGCCAGGTCCTTAACAAAGAGCAGGTCCACGATATTGGAGCGGTCACCCTCGAAAACGGGGATGCGGGTATAACCGCTCTCCATGATCTCAGACATAGTGTTGAAGTCGAGCACAGCCTCGGCAGCGATCATGAAGCAGTCTCGGAGGGGAGTCATCACATCCTCCACTGTCTTGGTGCGCAGCTCCAGGGCTCCCTGGATAATGTTGAGCTCCTCCTTGACTAGATCATTGTAAGGGTCGGTGACCCGCAGCATCTCCAACAACTTCTCACGGTTATAGACCGTGCCGATCTCCTGGCCCAGGACACAGTCCAGCAACTTGCTGACGGGGTAGGAGGCCGGGAAGGTCATCATCATGAAAAACTTGGTGAGGAAGATGGTGTTGGCGCCCACGGCCAGGCCGTGCCGAGAGCAAATGGCCTGCGGCACGATCTCGCCGAAGATGACGATACCGATGGTGGAGACCACCACGGCCACCAGCCCGGAGCCGGCGATGTCGTCCAGCAGGATGGTAAGCGTGGTGTTGACCAGGACGTTGCCCAGCAGGAGGGAGCAGAGCAGGTAGTTGCCCTGGCGCCGCACAGGCTCAATGCGCTTGGCGTAGTTCTTCTCTTTGTCCGTGCCACAGTTCTGCACGATGCGCAGCTCCATGGGGTCCAGGGCCATGAGCCCCAGGTTGAGGCCGCTGAACATGCCCGAGAGGCAGAGGAGGAGCGAGATGAAGATGACCTGCAGCCAGAAGGGCAGCAGGAACTTCTTCTCCTCGCCCACGATCATCTTGGTGTCCTCGCCGTCGTGGTAGATCCAGGTGGTCTCGCCCCAGGGCGGGGGCCCGGCCGGCCCCTCGGCGCCCGCCAGCCCTCCAGCGGCCCCGGGCCCCAGGGCGGCGGCGGCGGGGGCCGAGACGGAGGTGCACAGGTAGTAGGACTTGCTCTTCTCCGTCTTGCGCAGGGGCTTGATCTCGATCTCGATGATGCCCGAGGTGCGGCGGTTGAGCACGATGTGCGGCAGGATGATGATGTCCGAGGTGCGGATGCCGCAGCGCTGCGGGGCGCCGCCGCCCGCCGCCCCGCCGCCGCCGCCGCCGCGCCCCGCCGCCGCCGCCCGCCCGCCCCGCCGCCGCTCGTGCTCCGTGAAGGCGATGCGCGACCAGGTCTCGTTGTTGATGTTCTGCCCGTAGACCCGCAGCTTCACCCGCGTCCGCTCGCTCACCCGCAGCGCGCCCCCCTCCATGAAGGAGACGTCGTCCGTGTCCTCCAGCCGCAGGCCGATGATCACCGTCTCCTCCGCCGCCGCCGCCGAGGGGGGGACGACGGCGGCGGCGGGCGGCGCGACGGCGGCGGCGGCCGGGGGCCGCCGGCCCAGGCAGCCGCCGAGCAGCAGCAGCAGCACCACCCGCGCCCCCCGGCCGCCCCCCGCCATGTTCCCACCGGGCAGCGCGGCCATCTTTAGTCAGGGCTCGGCGCCGCCGCGGCCCCGCATCGCCGCGCGGCGCCTGCGGCGTGCCCCGGCTCCCCCGGCGGCGGCGGTGGCGGGCGCGGCGCGGCGGCGGCGGGCGAGGCGGCGGGCACGGCTGCCCGCGGGACCCGACAGGCGGCGACTACCGGGCCGGGCCGAGCCGAGCGCCGCCTCAAGCCGCTGCCCTCCCCGCCCCTCCCCGCCCGCCTCGCGGGGGCGGGCCCGGCGCAGCGCGCCGCCAATCAGCGCCCGCCCCCCCGCCAATGGCGGCCCGGCCCCGCCCCGCCGCCCGCCACCGCCTCCCCAGCGCGGGGGGCGCGTGACTCCGGTGTGTACTCCAGGCGGGCGGGGGCGGGGCCGGCCGCGGAGCCACGGCCAATGGCGGCGGGGCTCGGGGCCGGCGGGGCGGAGCCTCGGAGGGGCGCGACCAATGGGGGTGCGGTGCGGCCGGCGGGCCGGGGACGGCGCGTGCGGCGCTCGGCGGGGCGGCTCGCGAGCCCCGCGCCGGGGGACGGGGCGGTCGGGACGGGGCGGACGGGACCGCTCCCCCCGCCGCCCCTGCCCGGCCCGCTGCAGCTGCCGCTGCCCACGCACCCGCCGCGCCGCGCCGCGCCGCGCCGCGCCGCTCGCCCCCCGCAGCGGTCCCGGTGCGCCGCTCCGCGTCCCGTAGTCGCCCCCCCTCCCCCGCCCCCGCCGCACCGGTCGGCGGTCGCGCAGCGCTCCCTGGTGGCCCCGCGCGGCGCGGCGCAGCCCGGCCCGGCCCGGCGGGGAGCATCCCCTCGCCCTCCCGCCTGCGCCTTTCCGCCGGCAGCGGGCCGGAGGTGCTCCGCGGGGCTGCCCCGTGCTCGGGGCCGCGTCCTCGGCACCGGGGCTGCTGGCGGCCGGGGGCGGTGGTTCTCCCGGCACCGTCCGGCCGTGCCCGCTCCCTGCTCTGCCCGAGCCGCCATCGGTGCGGTACAGTGCAACGATTAAAGATTCACCCGCCGCGCTCTGGCCCCCGGGCACCCTCCGCCCCGCCGGGCACCCCGCCCCGCGCCCCGGCATTTCCTTGGCTTTGTCGTTCCTGCCAGCGAAATTCAACATTAAATATTAAACATTAAATACTAAATATGGGCGAGCCGCGCTCCTCTCTCTCATCTCCGCCTTTTGCTCAGCCACCCGGGGCACCTCCAGCCTCATCAAATTAGACAAACCCCACGCCGAGACTTGGCACGAGTGGGGCCGGGGCTTTGGAGCTCCCGCCGGGGTGTTCAAGGCCTCCCCAGGCGCTTCGCTCTGCTCAGCTCGCCCTTACTGCGTGGATGCGCTTCGGGCTGACGGGCCCCGATTCAGGACAAGACCCGCAATTTAAGCGTGTGCTTATGTCCACCGTCCCGAGAGCCGGGCTCTTTCCGAGGCCTCAGCTGCTCTGCCGCAATCCCAGCGGGGGCAATAAACGCCCCACGGCCCAGCCATCATCACTCCATCAGCCATGAGCAATACACAGCGCAGGATGCAGTTTAACATCCCAGACAGCCAGAGACGAACTGCTGTGGGAGCATCCAGTATGGCTCGTGGAAGCTGAGACCGCAATTGCGTTCAGGGTGACCCTTTGGAGGAGGTAAAACAGCCTCCCCTCCATCTGAGTGCTTGGAAAATGGAAGAGTGGAGGATTGCGCAGGACAACCCAATACGGCGGGGGAGCAGAGCACAGTGCTCTGGGGCCATAGTCACGAATTTTTCCTCGTCCCAAGCCTCATTCAGCTCATCCTGGAGCAGTTCTGCAGGTGTGCTCCTCCAGGAAGGGGACAGGTGCCCCTGAGCCACAGCGACTCCCTGCTAACCACAGTGAGCAGGGACTCAGGAATCACTTCCCTTTCACTTCGGGGTGAATCAGAGCACCACAGCTTACGCATCGTCCTGCCCTCGCAGCATCCTCCCTGCCTGCAGAGGGAGGACACCGATGCTGCACAGCTTCATCACACTGGGAGAAGGGGATTTGGCCCATGTCTACAATCACCAAAGCACCCAGACCGGGGGGTTGGACAGATTGGTTTGGGGTTCCTCACGCAGGGTGGGGCTGCACGACCACCTCTTTGCTTGGGGGCTGAAAACCCCAAGGCATGCAACAAGCAAAGCCAGGCAGACCAGACACCTCCACATCCACATCCTGGTGAGGACCCCTACTCTAATACTCAAAATCAAAGTCAAATGCAAGGAAAAGTCCTCTCAGCTGCTTCCGCCCCCAAATGCTGAGAATTTGGGAAAAAAAATAGTGCTGTGCAAATGCAGTGGCATTTAGCTGTAGCCTTTTCCGTATGCATGCGAAAGGGGGACCTCGCTGTGGGCACCTCTCTCGCCAGGCAAGCCGAAAGGCCACAGCAGGGACTCATGCCTTTTTAATGAAGGGGTCTGCAGGTAGGACCCCCTGCCCCATCTGCTCTTCCGTTCACACTGGGAAGGCTCTCTTTGATAGCAGGAGCTAATTACTGCAAACTTCCCGGCATGGGCTGTTTGAGGACTTTGAGAAAGTCTTTGTAAGTAATAGCAGAAGAGGGTTATGCAGTGGATGGGGAATTAAACAGCACCTTGGCTGTGTTTGTGGCAGGTCCTTCCTGAGGTCCTTCCATACAGTTTCAGACTCCTCTTGCCTGCTGGGTCACAGCCGCCCCCAAGGCTGGTCTGTCAGGGAGCCCTACCTGAAGCCAGCCAATGCATGCCCTGTTGACTCCAGATAACACCAAGGATTTTTTTTTTAAATCATGTTATAGCTCTAAACCCAAGAACTTACAAATTTTTGTACAGCCAATAGGCCAGACTCATAGTCTCATCCAAAGCCAAAAGGACGGGGTGGCAAGGCAACTTTCCAGGAAACCATATTTATGGGCATCATTTATATGTTTAATCTCTAAATTGTGAATTAATCACTCCCCTGTTTTGCTGATGGCAGAGGGCAGGTTAAGCAGTCCGGAGCACATAGGAAATCCTTCAAAACCTTGTAATTCTTTTTACAATCCTCATTTTTTTGTAATGGTCCAAATTTTGTCAGGAGTTAACACCGGAGGCCCGATGAGCGTTCCTTGTCCTGGTACAGCTCTTGCTGGGAGCCACATTTACCAGGTATTTGAAAGCTTCATATACAAGTAGAAACCATCTCATGTCTCCCTTGGGACAGACGGTAAACTGCCTTTTCTAGCCATGTCACCCAAGATGGGGTATTCTGCAGTTTTGTTTCCATCAGAGAACAAGGAGAGCTATTGAACATCTCTGCCTTTCACATCTGTTTCTGGATTCCCTGTCTGTGCTTCAGTCAGGCGTTACCTAACTGCTCACGCTTTTCATTCCAGATGTTCAGGAAGTGCCTCCTTACTACCTGGACCCTCCTCAGTCACTGCTACTGCTACTCCAGAGCATCCTTGGCACTTGCCCATGTTTCTTTTTGAACCCAAATATTTTATTTTTTGCTCTTTATCTTCCCCCATGCCACAGCAAGATGCTGTTTAAATGGCAGAGAAGGGAAATTGGGTCCCTCCTGGAAAATCATCATGTGAGGAGGGGTGGAAACAGTCCCTCATTTCTAAGCTCAGCTGCTCACCCAAGGGCTCAGGCACCACTGCTGTTCAGCAGCCCCCAGCCTTTCCCAAACAGCCTCTGCGGGCCGGGACGTGCAGGATTCACATGGGGCGGCAGGAGCACAGCCCATCGCCTCCCACCGCAGCCTCGAAGCCCTCGCTCCTCGCTCCTCACCCTCTGCAGGACACAGCTGGCCGGATTTCTGGCTTTCCAGAACCGCTGCATTTCTCTGCAAAACTCTGCAGGTGCGACGCTTGCAGGGGACTTGGGGCTTTCCCGCTAGATGGAGTCCGGGGGAAAATATAAACTTAAGTAGCTATGCACAAGGGAAGGGAGAGAAAATACCCGTCTCCTGGAACGGGCTGTAGGGCTGCAAGCGAGACAAGGCATGGGGAGCTGCGCTTGGGGCATCCCCCGTCCTGAATGCAAATAATGTGGACATCCCTCTGCACCCCATGTGCCACATTGAGTTCTTCATGGAAAAGCAGGCCTGGCTGAGCCCTGGGAGGTGACTGGTCCTTCTCGCCCACTGCCTTGGGGAGATGGCCATTTGCAGCCACCTTACTGAGCTGCTCAGCCCGCTGCTGGGAGCTTGCATAGGATTTGCGTGTTGGATGCTCATGGTTCCTTGCATGTGGAGGGTTAGCATGGGGAGATCAAAAGAAGGAAAAAAGCAACTGGGCTGCTTATTGCTGTGTCTTTTGCTTCTCAGAGGCATTTGCATCTGGGCTGCGGGCTCCCAAAGACCTCAGATTGGAGCCGGGCTCATGCACAGGGGTGCATGCTGCAGGGTCAGGGCCTGCATGGCACCAGGGCCTCCTTTCGCACCCTGCTCTGCCAAGCTGCCTTCTGCAAAGGTCTCCGTCTGCTCCGTGGGCTCAACACCAGCACACAGCTGCTAGCAAACCCATGCCAGACCTGCCGTCCCACGAGTGGGGACCCACGACCCCTTTCCCACAGAGACTGTCCCAGCCTGTGTGTCCGAGCCATGTGGCCATTGCCAGCCCCATAGTGAGGGGACCCACAGGACAGCTGCCTGTCCTCACTGCAACCGGGCACAACCTGCCCCACCACCCCCAACAGGGAAGCACAGCACCCCACGGGCCCCATGGGCCCCATCCGTGAGCACACAGCCTTCAAGCTCAGCCATTTATTTGCTCTCCGGTGGAAGGCACACGCTGCTGGGGCCACATCCTCCTGTCCCACTCGCATCTGCCAGCGCGGGGGCATCGCTTGCCACTCAGCAGCACCCTGGGCCACCACAGGTGCCACCGGGACGGCAGGCAGGAACCGGGGCTGCCAGCTGCTCCAACAGCTGGAAGGGATCGCAGATCTTCTCCTGGAGGTCAGAGAACAACCCGGGGCAGGATCAGACCAGAGGGAAGCAAGAGGGAAAAGCAGCATGTCCCCATCACTCCCTCCCTGCTAGTGGGGCAGCCCAAGCAGACCCCCCCATAGCTAATGTGGGGGCAGCCCCCAGGTCACTCCAGCTGCTTTTCCCTGCTGCGAGGAGGACGCCAAGAGCTTCTCTGGGACATCAGCTCTGCTTTTATCTGAGAAATGCCTCCTGCTTGGACAGGGACCCAAGAACATTTCCCCCTCCCCAAGTACAAGGTTGTGTTTCAGGGACACGCAGCTGCAGGGCGTTATCTCCCTCATGTACCAATGATCCCCGCTTCCCAGCCTCTCCTGGCCTATCTGCAGGCTGGAAGGACCACCAAGGGGAGGAGGACAGAGGCTTCCAGCAGATAGAGGTGCTTTGTGCTGCAGGGTCAGGGCTGGCAGCCAGGGCCAAGCTCACATCAGCAGCTGGGAGGTGCTGGGAGAGTGATAGGGAGGAAGGAGCTGTGGGGATGGGCCATCACCTCCCTGGGGCAAGCTCTCCCCAGCCATCTCCTGGAGGAAGGATGTCTCCCCTTGGGAGACATCAAGTAGGTCCAGCTGTCAGCCTCGGCAGCCCCCATGGACACGTTGGGGGGACAGGGGGCTCTCACGCCTGGTGGTTAGAGCAGACCCCCCGTTTGGAGGGCTCCAACCTGTGCTGGGGTGCAGTTGCCCAAACTCAGGCACCAAGCACCACCCTCGGTGCCCCATGGGCTCCTGCCCAGAAGGACTCAGGTCTCTTGGTGTCATGCCATAGCCCCTCTGATACCCCAGGGCAACTCTGATGGCACAGGACACCCATGTCCCTATCCTTGAACCCAGCTGTGGAGCTGCCTGCTACCAGCCTTCGCCCTCTTGCGACAGCAGCCCTGTGGTGCATCAGCACTGTCCCCGCCGGCTCGGATCAGGAACTCCTCCGCAAACCTAGAGCTCCGCAAGATCGCGGCCATCTCGGCATCCACATCCACCACCTCTCCTTCCTGGGGACAGAGGGACGGTCACAGGGCTGGGGTCCGGGATACGTGGCTCAGGGGACCCCAGCCACACAGCCAGGTGATGGGTAGGGGGCAAAAGCAGGGGCACAGCCTGACCCAAAACCTTGAGAAAGACCCACAACAAGCAAGCAGCTGACTCCAAAGCCCCTTGTGAAGGCACCGCGGATGTCCTGCTCCCACCACCCCCCCAATGCAATGCATGGGTCTGACTCCCTTTCCCGTCCCTGTTTGCAGCTCCCCTGGTTTATACAGCCCCTCTGCTCCCACCCACCACCCCATCTACTAAAGCTTACCCCCAGAATCACAGAGGACGCTGCTGAGCAGCACTGCTTCATCAGCTCTGCCTCATCCCCAGCCCTACAGACCAGGACTGCCTGGCATCCTGGGGAGCCCCACCCCGCACCTTGAAGGTGAAGTTGGCGTCAAACACCAGCTCTCGCTCGTGCCCCACGATCCCACCATTGTAGATGACCTGGCCCGGCCCGGCCCGGCTGCTACCTGGCACCTTGAACAGGCGGAAAGTTGCAGAGACGAAGCGGCAGTCACCTGCAAGGGAGAGCTTGGTGGGTTGGGCACCAAGTGCCTGGGCTGGGAACCGGCAGAACCCAGGATCCCAGCACATCTCCCCATGGCTGCTCGGACCCAACAGTCCCCGGTCAGACCCTCACCGATGATGCCCTCCAGCTCCTTGTCGCCAATGGTGATGGGGCTGGCGGTGACCAGGCACGGGGTGCTGAACCCCACCTCCTCGGCGATGCTGTACAGGTCTCTCCAGTACAGGGCTCCCGCCAGGCACTCCCCTGGCATGAAACCGCAGACACAGGTGATGGAGACAAAGGTCCGGTTCCCCCATCCCACCCACTCCCATCCCAGAGCTCTACGCACCCCACAGCACCCTGTGCTTCCGGACGGCCTCGCTCAGGCGCTGGCTGGCATAGATGTCGCTGAAGTACATCTCTCCCCCAGGCTGGAAGACAGCGAGGGGTGAAGGGAGACCCCAAGAAGCAATGGAATAAAAGGGGCAGGGAGAACTGGGCACCTCCCAACGCCACCCTGCTCAAGACCCTCTGCAGAGGTGCCCTCCCCTGGCCCCATTCCGCAGCCCTACCTTGCTGGATCCCATTTGCTGCATCCCAGTGGCACCCCAACAGCAGGGCCACCCCAACCCCGCTCTGCTCCTGCCACGGGTGCTGGCCCTGGCGTTACCTTCAGCACGCGGTAGGCCTCCCGCAGCACGGCCCTCTTGTCGGGGGCAAGGTTGATGACGCAGTTGGAGCTGGGGAGGAGGAGACCAAGGCTCATTTGCACCCTCTCGCACGCTCAGCACCGCCAGCTGCTGCATATCCACCAGCTGCTGCATGTCCCATCGTTTCATGCAGGATTTGGAGATGCCGATTCGACCATGAAAAGGGCAGCTTCTATATTCCCAGGCTCTAGCCTAGATTCTGCCTTGGGATTTTCCCTTTCCTAACGTGTGCTCCTGAAGTGAGCAACCTGGCAGGATGTGGACCCAAACTCCAGCCCGTAGCCCTTGGTGGCAGCAGGACTGAGGGTGGCAGTGCCCTGCATGGTACCTACATGACAATATCATAGCTCTCATCGGCCAGCCCGGCATCACCCAGCTTCTCCATGTAACCCTGAAGGAATTCCACGTTCGGCTTTTGGTAGCCAAACTTGTCCATGTGGTAGGCAATGTGCTTCTTCGCCACCTCAACCTGGGAGGAGGAAGGGAATGACAGTGGGGGGATACTGGGAGGATGAGGGGAAGCCCTGGCTCCGCACTGTACCTGGCCCTCGGTCATGTCTATCCCAGTGACATGGCCCTGCTCCCCAACCAGCTGGCTCAGCAGGTAGCAGTCTCTGCCGCTGCCGCTCCCCAGGTCCAGGATCCGGCACAATGCCAGGCACTCGGGGATCACCAGACCGCAGCCATAGTACCTGCATGGATGCCGAGATGAGCCGGGCAGAGGTGCCCCTGTGGCATGGGGGTCTTGGGGGCTGCAGCCCACAGGGAAGCAGCAGCAGAGGGGAGACCCTGGGGTTTACCTGGCCAGCACCTCCTCGTGGACACGCTCCAGAGCCTCTCTCACCGATTTGGGAAGGGGCCTGGCTGAGGTGACACAAGCGTTGGTTTTCAGGTCCTCCGACTTCTGCAGCTCTTTGCCATAGTAATCCTGAGATGGGAAAGACAGAGGCCACCAAACTATGACAAGCTGCGCCCCAGAGCTCCCCACACACCATGCCTGCACTCAGCTTGTACGTCCCCCTGGTGTCCTCTGGCACTGGTGCTCTCATTTGCACCCACCTAAAAATTAGGCTAACATCAAGCATCCCTTTGCCCCCATCCTCCCCAGCTGCCCTTGCTTGCACGCACAGACGTGTTTGCACACTAGGGGATTTAATTCCCATTTGCAGTAACTTTGCGGGCTGCAGCTGCTGCTTCCCTGGCCAAGAGGGGCACGGGGAACGAGGGCAGGGGAACGCAGGGCTGCCCAGCCCCTCCATCCCTGTGGGAAACGGGAGCAAAGCAGCCGACTGCACCGAGCGTTTTTATCTGGGCCCCGAAACGAGCTTTGTCCTCTGACCGCCGCAGGCATCCCGGTGCGGCCTGGGCTCGGCCCCCTGCCCACCCGCCCCGACCCCCGCCAGCTCCCACCCGCGCCCCTCACCTGCACCTCCCGGCGGGTCTGCTCTCCGCGGGGGGCTGCCACTGCAAGGGGAACGTGGGGTAGTACCTGACGCCACAGCCATAGGCACTGCGCCGGGCCCCCCGAAGGCCCTGACCCCCCTCCTTCCCTGATGGGAGCACTTTTTGCCTCCGCCCCCCCCCGGCAGTCCCCAGGGAGACCCCCAGACTTGCAGCCGAGCAGGGACCTCCTGGGGGAGCCTCACAACGTGTGTGTCCCCCCCCCCAAAACCCCAGTCCCAGCTGGCCGGGAGAGACGAGCCCCCAAAAACTCCCCCCCTCCCCCGCTTCACAGAGAGCCCTTCGCCCCAGGGCGTGCCCCCAGCGCCCCCAGCACCCCCAGCCGAGGCCCCGGCCTGCCGTACTGCCTCCAGCCGCCGCGCTTCGGCCAGACTCTGCCCTGCCCGGGCCACGCTCCGCCCCGGCCCCCTGCACCGCCCCGGGCCTGCCGCCTGTCCCGGCACCGCTCTCGCCTGGCCCAGGCCCCGGGCACCCGGCCCCGCAGCCTGCCCGCAGGGCCCCAGGCGCAGCAGGGGCAGCCGGCCCCGCTCCCGTGGGGGTGACACTGCCACCACCCGCAGCCCACGCCGGCACCCACGGCCTCTGCCCACAGACACCCCCAGAGACCCGCCCTGCTGCCTCCCCCCCCCAACAGCTCTGCACCCCCATGGCGCAGCCCCGTCCCTGCTCACCCTAAACGCAGGGAGCCCCGAGTTTAACGCCCCAGGGCTGCTCCGGCCCCTGCAGAGGGCAGGACCTGGCAGAGGGGATGAGCCACCTGCAGCAAAGACACACTGTGTCTGCAAAGAAGCCCCCAGAGCTGAAGCATGATGGCGGACACCGGGGGGCAGGGACCCACCATCCCAAACAGGCTCCCCCCAGCACAGACTCTGCTGCAGTTTTAGGGCAGCTTTTATTCCCAGCAAATGAGTCACATCTCCAGCAGCTCAGGAAAAAAACTCGTTCCCCAAGGGCGGCTGCAAGCCCAGGGATTGGAATACCCCCAAGGCACAGATATCCCTCCATGGCCCCTGGGCCAAGGATGGCACCCTCATGGGGATGCAGGAGATGGGGTGCCACCAGGTGAAGCCCAAACAGGCAGTGGCACTGGAGGGGATGGTGAAATCCAGCCCAGGAGAAGGCTCTGCCAAACCCCCGCAGCACAACTCCAACAGGAACGTGGCAGGCCGATGCCCGCTCTCAGCTTGCCTTGTCGTATCAGCTGATGAAAAGCACACTCGGGCAAACAAGTGCTTCCCGTGCACTCCAAGTGCTCCAGATAAGTGACTTACCAAAAACAAGACACAATATTTATAGCCTGGGCGCAATCTTAGCTCTCCGGGAAGTGCACAGGAGCCCGGTCACTAGCCCTCCAACACAGAGCGGTGCACAACTGAGCACACCGGCTCATGATTGTCTCCTGCCTGCTTCCCGGCCAGGCCTTTGGATGCCTTCCCAATGAGATACAAACACACACACCACAGCCAAGGCTGCTTCACCAAGAGCTGGAGCAGCAGCCCAGGAAGAGGAATGCAGTCGAAGGCCAAAGGCAGTGCAGATGGGCTGGCAAGGGGATGGCGTTCCAAACTCTGGCAGAGTGGAAAATAAGATAACCTCCAAGCAAGATGCTGGCCAAACCATGTCCAGCTGGACCAGTGACAGAGGTGAGTGCCCAGATTCCCGCTTTCAGAAATTCTGGCCTGGGACTGGCACCTCGGTCCGTGCTGAAGCACCTCTCTCACCCACCCAGGCACTTACAGCTCCCACTGATTAACATGCCCTAAATAAATTACATTCTGTGACATCTCTGTGTCTAAATACAGACCAGCGTCAAACTGCAGGCACCTGTATTTAAAACCCACAGCTCTATTTTATGCATTTCTTGCGGGACTGGGGGGGAGTGGACACAACTTTGTATGAAACCCCTGGCTCTATGACTGCTGGTCCCATGCAGGCATGACCAGCACTCTTCCATCATTTCACAGGAGACAGCTCCTAACTGAGCAGAGGTTAGAGACAGGAAGGGAAGTCATCCTGTGGCCATGAGAGGCATGACTTTGGCCAGAAGGAGTATCACATGCCACGTGCTGGGCTGGCAAACCATCTCAAGCACACGGCCAGTGATCATTAGCTGAATGACTCTGCACGGGTGCCTGCAGTGCTGGTGCGGGCTGAGCACCTCATGCTACATGGGAAGTAAGCAGGCACAGGAATTGTTGGGGGGAGTAAAGTTTCAGGTAAGCTTGTTTCAGTTAGGTGCAGGTAAGCAGGCGAGCGTTCTGGAGCAGAGACGTAGATGGGGGCACGTGAGAGGGGCCCACGTGCTCAGAAACACAAACTCTGCACATATTCCAGCTGACATCCAGCACCATCCAGATACAGGTCTGAATCCCAGGGTCTGGAAGGGAAAGGATGCTTGGTTGCCCTCAGGGCCAGTGGAGATGTCCTCATGCCTTCGGCTACGCTTCATTTCAGCAAGTGATTCAGCTGGTCCTGTAGGTTTGACGACTGCTCAACGCTGGGGACCAAGCAAGAAGAGGTTCACAGTGAGATCTGCTCCCCAGGCTGCGCTGCGCTGCCTGCGCCCAAGGGACCAGAACAGCTCTAGCACTGACACTACAGAAAAGATAAACCCTGGGGTTCCCCAACCCACCTCCACGTCCCCACAAGGCAAACCTCATTTTGTGCACCCATAAGCAGACAGCTCTGCTCTACTCCACTCTCATCTCCTATCACAAATGATGTCATGAGCTCTATCACATTAAGGAAACAAATGGAAGTTTTGGTATAAATCACACCTTCACCCAAATTCTCATCTCTTCACAGTAGTGAAACACTATCCCACTGGGACAGCATCTGCTTCAAAGGCAGCTACAAAAACCTTTTAGCTCTGTTTCCTGCCCCCTACTCCATCACTTTTCCCTTTCCATCAACCCCCACAGCCCCACCAGGTCCTCCTGGCATGCCTTCAGCTGGGTACTCACTTCTTCTGAATTGCTTCCTGCCTAGATGAAAAAGGAGAGAAAAAGAGCATCAGAAAAACAAAATCTCAGCATCAGGGTTCATGTTATGTTGAAGAAAAGGGACTTGATCAAGGGCTCAGGAGGCCAAAACCCTGGTGTGTTTCTGGATTACATCCTGAGAGGACAACAGTGGCACGAGCTTCTCCCCCTTAGCCCCAGATGCATCATACGCTTACAGGAGATGTGGTGCATGGCAAACAGGAGGCAAAAATCTCAGCTCCCACCCCAAAACAGCCTGTCCTGTACCAGTGGAGCTGGAGAGGGCTGAAAGATCCCAGCTCCAGGGTCTGCCCATCTTTGAGGAGCCAGGCAAGAGGGATTGGTCTGAGTGGGCTCCATGCAAGGTCTTTAAGAAGAAGGGAAAGGGATCAAGGGATCCACTAGGCTCCCCACAGAGAACGTGGTGTCCCCTACTTACTGGTACTGTAGATGAGTGGTTATTATCGCCATTTTCCTTAAACTCTGTGGAGAACAAGACAAAGAATGAACGCCTGGTGGGAGCAGTTCAGCAGAATCACAGGGCAAGCTGTCCCAATGCCCCGGGGAGTTCCTCCAGCACGGCCATCTGCACCACTGCACTGCCTCCGAAACACCCTCACCGGTATCTGTCAGCGGTGGCACGCTCCCCTCGTCTTTCCCAGCAAGAGGCACAGACACTAAATGCTTTGTTTCAACCTACGGTGCTTTCTGATAGAGACGGCAGAGCCTAAGGGCTGGCTTTTGCTGCAGGATGCTGGAGGCCAGCAGCACACGTGGGTTTGAAGAAGCAGTAGATTACTCTGCCTGAACTCATGTATTTCATTTCAGGGCTCCAGTAACATGTCTGCATCCCCATTCTTATAACCCTCCTCTCCTCCTGCCCACTAGAAACGCTATTGCTCTAGCAGATAAACACAGCTTACATCTTCTGAGTGCAAGATGGCATCTTCTTGCATCACCATGTTTCTAGCAGCTTGACCCAGGAGCTAAAAGACAAATGCACAGACCAGGCTGAGAGGCAGCAGCTCTGCGTTTCCCGAGACGCTCGTGATGGCCGCTCAGCAGACCTGCACACCAGGCTGACACCCCGGGGGCCCGGGTGACACAGTGCGAGGCTGGCAGGGAGCATCGCGGTGCTGAGCCCACCCCACGCAGGCTCAGGGAGAGCCTGAGGCATCGCTCCAGTCTGTCACTCTGCGGGGATGTCACGGGATAAAGGCAGCCCCCCGCCGCCCACCGCCTCCCCGGCGCTGCCAGGGCGCACCCGGAGCCCGGGTGCTGGCACTCGAGGCCCAAGAGCCCCAGGGCGGTGCCCAGCCATGCCCGCAGCCCGGGCCCCGCTGTCCCCGTCCCCCGCCCAGCCCCAGGGATGCCCCGCCCGGACTACAATTCCCAGCATGCACCGCGCCCGCCACAGACTACAGCTCCCAGCACGCCCCGGGCCGCCCGCCCGCCCCCGGCGCCCCGGCTCAGCAGCCGGCGGGACCCGGCCGGGCCGCAGCTCCCCGGCCACGCCGCCCCGCCCGGACGACGCCCCCGCCAAGCACTGCCCTGGGGGGCGGCCGGGCCGGGTCGGGCCAGATCGCCCGCCCTCCCCCGCTCCTCCCCGCAGGCCTCGCGGCCGCGCTGCATGCCGGGTCCTGTAGTCGGCCGTCCGGCGGCGCCCGCCGCTCACCTCGGCGCTGCGGGAGCCCTTCAGCACCTGCTTGGTGAGGGCGATCACGTCGGTGCCGCAGCTCGTCACCTTCTCGGTCAGGAGCCCCTTCACCGAGTGGCCGAAGCGCGCCTGGGCGTCCGCCGCGCCCCCCGCCGCCATCTTACCCTGCCCGCGCCCCGCCTCGCCCCGACGGGTGCCGCTACGGAGAGTGCCGGGGGCCAGAAGAGTCGAGAAGGCGCAGGGCCCGCGGGCGGGCGGGGGTACCTCCGCGGAGGGGCCGCCTCTGCCCGGGGCCGGCCCCCTCGGGGCTCTTGTCCCCCCACCGTCTCCCCCAGCACACCTCAACCCGGACATCACCCCGGGCACGGGCACCCCGAGGCTGCCCAGCACTGACCAGTGCTGCCCGGGGCTGCCCAGTGCTGCCCAGGGCTGACCAGTGCTTGCCCAGCACTGAGCAGCAGTGACCAGGGCTTCTCAGCACTCCCCAGTGCTTGCCCAGTGTCCCCAGCCCTGTGCTGCCCATCCCCTCCCGGGCATGTCAAGGGGCTCCCAGGCTGGGGACAGACCCCAGTGCCCCACCAGTCCCCAGCTGCGCTCATGGCACCCAGGGGAGACGCTGAGGGCTCAGCTGCCCCTGCATCCTTCACCTGCCGCAGGGCCTCAGGGACAGAGCCCAAGGATGGATCCAGCCCTCAGTGTCCCCTGGCCCGCAGCCCGCTGAACACGGCTCCCCCACGGCCACCCGGTGCAGCCATGGCCCCGCTGCCCTTGCCTCCTGCCGGGTGCCCAGCTGCAGAGCTGGCCGTGGGCCCAGCACTCCATTCCCCCCATCCCCATCCCCCGATAAGGAGGCGAGCCCTCCTTGGGGTCAAGGCAATGACCCCGCAGCCAGTATAAAGCCCCCCTGCGCTGCCGCATCCCCACAGCCGCCCGCCATGCTGCTGCTGGGCATTCTGCTGCTGGCCCTGGCCCTGCTCTGCGCCTGGGAGCTGGCGCGCCGGCGAGCTGCCGGGGGGACGGGCTCCGGGCGCCTGCGGAGCCTGCCGGCCCTGCCACTGGTGGGGAGCCTGCTGCAGCTGGCCGGGCACCCCCAGCTCCACCTGCGGCTCTGGCACCTGCAGGGCCGCTACGGCAGCCTCTACGCCCTCTGGATGGGATCCCACTACGTGGTGGTGGTGAACAGCTACCGGCACGCCAGGGAGGTGCTGCTGAAGAAAGGGAAGGCTTTTGCTGGACGGCCCCGCACCGTGAGTCGGCAGCAGGTTTCGGGGGACCCCCTCCCACTGCGGCATGGGGTGAGGCGGGGGATGCTCCCAAGAAAGGCGCTGGCACCCGGCAGGGTGCGTCTCCTGTCCCCATCCTGCCTGCAGCAAAGCAACGGCAGGGGCAGCCCCTCTCTGCGCTGTTCCCCAGGGTGAATCCTGCGCATCCTCCGTCCCGAGGGTGCCCGTTCTTCCCCGGGGCTGGTTGCATCTCGGGGCCTGGGGACGTGGGGTCAGGTACCACCAGGCTCCCTGTACCCCCTAAGTTTCCTGGGCACTCCAGCCCCTAACCCTGGCATCTGTCCCCAAACCTCTCCATGGGTCCTCAGGGGGGAAAAGCAAAGCTCACAGCCCGGGCTTTGCCTGCCAGTGCTAACCACCAGGCCCCCCGGATCATCCCTGGGATGAGATGACCATCCACCCCCCAGCATCGCCCCTCTCCAACACACGGCCCCCACAGGGCTGCCCTGCAGCGGGGTGACCCCGGGGCTGCCTGTCCCACAGGTGACCACGGACCTGCTGTCCCGGGGGGGCAAGGACATCGCATTCGCCAGCTACGGTCCCCTCTGGAAGTTCCAGCGCAAGCTGGTGCACGCCGCCCTCTCCATGTTCGGGGAGGGCTCGCTCGCCCTCGAGAGGATCAGTAAGTGTCCCCCGCCGTACCCCGGGCTCCCTCCTGGCTCTACCTCCCTCCTACGCTTGATCCGGGCTGGACTTCTCCTTTCTCTGTGCCCTGATCCCCTGGGAACCAAGAGGAGACTCATCGGCTCAGCCCAAACCCCCCAGCACCCCCCCAGTTTTCCCAGCAGGGGCTTGGTCCCTCTCTCCATCCCCAGTACTGTACCAGCACCTCTCCCCATGCATTTTCTGCCCTGAGCTTTGCCTCCCCTTGTTCACAGCTGGGGAAACTGAGGCATGGAGCCAGCTCCCAGCCCCACGGGCTCCCCACTCCACCCAGGAGGAGCATCAAGCCGCACACGGAGACTTCCCTGCGCGTCTCCATCCTCTCTGCTCCTCCCCAGCATCCAGCATCGTCCCTTTCGCCCAGTCCGGCCCCTCGGGGCTCAGCCCTGGCTGGGGGTGCTCTCTGCAGGCTGCACACCCTGAATGAGTGGGGGACCCCTCCTTCCAGCCCCCAGCTGCCCCCTCCACCCCTCGGCTTCACCATCACCCCCTCACCCGCCTTTCCCCTCCACCCCAGTCTGCCGGGAGGCTGCGTCCCTGTGCGAGACGCTCAGTGCTGCGCAGGATATGGCCCTGGATGTGGCGCCCGAGCTCACACGGGCCGTCACCAATGTGGTCTGCTCCCTCTGCTTCAACTCCTCGTACCGGCGCGGGGACCCCGAGTTCGAGGCCATGCTGGAGTACAGCCAGGGTATCGTGGACACTGTGGCCAAGGAGAGCTTGGTGGACATCTTCCCCTGGCTCCAGGTGAGCAGGGACACGGGGACTGCCTGTTCCTCTCACCTTGGACGAGAGGAAGGAGCTGGGATGTGTCCTGAAGGAGGGGGCTACCTGAGCCCCCCGGGGTTAGGAGGTTCCCTGCCGCGGTGTCCCACAAGAGCCAGCATCTTAGTGGGCACGGAGCGATTGCCTGGGGGCCTGCAGAGGCTGGGCCGAGCTGGAGCCCCTTGCTGTAATGGGGCTTTTCTCCCCCAGATCTTCCCCAACAAGGACCTGGCCCTGCTGAAGAGATGCCTCAAGGTCCGGGACCAGCTGCTCCAGCAGAAGTTCACTGAACACAAGGTGCCACCGGGGCCAGGACAGGGAGGTGCTCGGGAGCTGTGGGGTGCTGGAGCTGGGATGGAGGGGACCGTGCCCAGGACAGCCTGGCTCAGCCATGTCCCCTGGCAGGAAGCCTTCTGCGGGGATGCCGTGAGGGACCTCATGGATGCCCTCCTGCAAGTGAGGCTCAGTGCCGAGAACAGCAGCCCCCCGGCACCAGGGCTGGAGCTGACTGACGACCACCTCCTCATGACGGTGGGGGACATCTTCGGGGCCGGTGTGGAGACCACCACGACTGTGCTCAAATGGGCTGTGCTCTACCTGCTCCACTACCCCGAGGTAGGGTCCGTGCCCCGTGGCGGCAGGCCTGGGCTCCCTCCCCAGGGACGTCGTGGGGGGCTTTGGGGAAGGCAGGTGCCGAGAGATGTCAGGCTTTGCGAATAAGCAGGGTCAGGCCGTGGGCATTTTACTTCTGCCCTGCACAACCTGCCAGGACCTGCTGGTGATGCTGGATGTACCCCACTGCCACGGGGAGCCCCCGCGCACAGGAGACCACCCTCCCCGGGCTCCCACCCCAGCCCTTGCTCCCCTCCCAGGTCCAGAGGAAGATCCAGGAGGAGATGGACCAGAAAATCGGCCTGGCGCGTCACCCTCACCTCAGCGACCGCCCACTGCTGCCCTACCTGGAGGCCACCATCAGCGAAGTGCTGCGCATCCGGCCCGTGTCCCCTCTGCTCATCCCGCACGTGTCCCTTGCCGACACCAGGTGAGACCCTGCGGGGCGCAGCCGGGACGGGGGCAGAGACCGCGGGAGGCAGCGACCGTCTCACTCTGCGCTCGCCTTGCAGCATCGGGGAATACTCCATCCCCAAGGGCGCCAGGGTCATCATCAACCTCTGGTCCGTGCACCACGACGAGAAGGAGTGGGACAAGCCCGAGGAGTTCAACCCCGGTGGGTTGGGTGCTCCCCAGGGGGCAGGGGGCGGCGGGGTGGGCGCAGCAGGAGAGGCTGAGCCAGGGGAAGGCTTGGTGGTGGGAGGTCGGATCCTGCTCCCCCCCGGCTGGGGCATTCGCGCCATCTCTGCTCTTGCAGCTCACGGGAGGGACACTCGTGTTATGAACTCGGGCAGGTCTCAGGCAGAAGGGACCGATCCCTCCCGATGCCGATGGTGCCCTTTCCCCTTGCAGGCCGCTTCCTGGATGAGCAGGGCCAGCACATCCACTCGCCCTCGCCCAGCTACCTGCCCTTCGGGGCCGGGATCCGTGTCTGCCTGGGCGAAGTCCTGGCCAAGATGGAGCTCTTCCTTTTCCTGGCCTGGGTGCTGCAGAGGTTCACGCTCGAGTGCCCCCAGGACCAGCCCCTGCCCTCGCTGGAGGGCAAGTTCGGTGTCGTGCTGCAGGTGCAGAAGTTTCGGGTGAAGGCCAGGCTGCGGGATGCCTGGCGAGTGCCCTCGTGATGGGGACTAGCCCTGGATCCTAGGCAGTGGTGGGGTGGGATGGGATGAGACGGGACCATAGAGGCTATGCCCTGCCTGCTCCATGGATGCGGGGTCGTCTGGACAAAGCTGTTCCCAACGCAGCATGGCTCTGGCTATTTTTTGGGCAGGCGATGGAGGGCAGGGGGAGCTGGAAGGGTGCTTGAGATGTATGGTGGCCCCACAACTTTGTGTGAGCACTGGGCTGAGCTGGGAGGCCCTAGCCCCTCTGCGGGGCTGCTAACACAAACAGCCCTTCACCCCTCCAGGGATGTGGGGGTGGGGGGGCCTGTCCAGAGGCAACCATGAGCCATGGAGACCAGCCACCCACAGCTGGTGGGGACGAAGGGCCCACCCCAGCCAGGTAAGGGGGGAAAAGTGACCAGCGGGCAGTTTGGGGGTTAGGGATGCCCAGGCTGTGCCCGGCGGCTGTGACCCCAGGGGGGTGACCTTGGCTGGCCCCTGCCTCAGTTTCCCCGCTGGGAGCAGGGAGAGCAAACGCGACATGGGCTGGGAGCTGAGCCTGCCATGGGGCAGGGAGAGCTCCCCCAGCCCTGCCTTCCCCTGCCCCGTCCCAGGACAGCGTGCCCCCGCCGGTGGGACCTCTGCCCGCTCCTTGCGGGGAAAAAGAAGGAAACAGCTTGGAGGTTCCTGCAGTTTTAGCTCCCACGCAGCTTCCTCTCCCATGGTACGCAGGCGCACACACTGCTGCTGGCACATGCAGGCGTATGCACACAGGTGCCTGCACATGTGTGTACTTACAAGCGTGTGTATGCACACAAAAGCACAGGGATGCATTTGTGCCTGCTGACACACGCATACATATGCGTGCACATATGTGCTTATATGCACACACGCGTACGTGTACACGTGCACAGACACAGCCCCTTCCAGATGGGACATGAGCGCCCTGTAGTGCCGCAGGGCTGTCCAACCCCATCCTGTGTGCGAGCCGCTGTGGGGAGGCGCAGGCAGCCCCAGCTCCGGCCAAAAGCAGGGGTTCCCAATTGTTCAGGGACACGGAGGAGCACCCAGAGGCGCCCGGACCCCACGGGCTGAGCTCAGCTGCGGCCCCCCAGGCCCAGTGAGTTGGGGGCTGCTGACATTCATCGTGCAGCAATGGGGCATCTCCTGCCTGCACGGTGTCCTGAGCATCGATGCTCACTGTCTGGCTGGATTACGGCTGTCACTTCGAGCAGCATAACCTTCCCGTAACATGAGGGGCCGTGTTTGCTTTTACCAAAACCCACTGTGCCACGGAGGGCAGCGTGCAATTAGGTTTCTGGTTCTCTATTACTTGACCTCTTAATATTTAACTAAATAGCAACAAAGCTATGGCTCAGGGCACCTGGATGGAAAGCAGCCAGGGCGGAGGGGAAAGCCCCACACAGCCCCAGCATGGTGCAACACCCCCAGCCCTGCACACCCTCACATTTTCCCCCTTTTCTATTTCCTCCTGCCCTCTCTTGCTAGCAGGCAGGAAAACTGACATAAAACCTCCCCACCACTCAACTTTCTACTCCGTGTGTCAAAGTGTATGTTTTCTTTTGAACCGCCAGCACTTTGCTTTCACCCAGCCTCCTCACCGCTCGGCATCTGATGCCAGATGGGTCCCATCAGCCCACGGCACAGCACGGGGACGATGAAGGCAATGCGTTTGCAGCCCAGCACAGCGCTGGGAACATCCTCCCTCCTCCCAGTCCGTTCTTGTGGGGACTCAGGGTGGCAGGGAGGAGCTGGAGGAAGAACCACCATGCACACCCCTGCCCCGGAGGCAATCCTCGGGGTGATTTGTGCAGCTGACCCACCAGAAGCAGGGCAGAGAAGAGTGCAGCAGGAGCCCAGCCTCGCTGCTGCTGCATGGAGTCTCTGCTGGCTTGTAAGAGCTGAGCCCCACACTCCTTCCCGCTCCCCTGCCCATTTCCATCACACCAGGGGTGCTGGCGGGTTTCCGATCCCTCCACCTCTGCCAGCACAGGCTGAAACTGGGTGGGTGAAGGGGGACTGGGCTCAGAGCAGGTTTGGGGAAAACTTGGCTAAACACAATGCTCTGAGCTTCCCAGGGGACTGGCACCTCCATGCCAGCCTGGTCCTTCCCCCCCCCAGATCCTGTCCCCAGCAGCACGTGCCGGCAGGGAGGCTCCTCTCCACTCTCCTGCAGTCACCAGTAACCACAGCATCCCGATGCCTCCAGGAGCATCAGTCCAGGACCTCCAGCACTTCTGTGCCCCTTTGCCAAGGCACCGTGTTTGCTCTTGGTAAGGGAAGGGATTTTCTTGCCAGAGTCAGCATGGAGCCGGCGCATTGCACACACGTTGCCATTGCCAAGGCGCTCGCAGCAAGGTGCGTGCACTGACAACAAGCGCTCAAGGCCAGCGCATACCTTGAGGCAGAAACGGGGACTTTGGGACTGGGGACGTTTCTAAACCGGAGAACGCCTCCAGCCGCAGACGCTTGCACAAAGCTCGCACTCCAGCTTGGTTCGCCAGGGCTGGCACATGCTGTCCCGGGGCCTGGAGACCAGCCACATGCTGCAAACCCCATCATGCCGAGCCCAGCCCTGCCGTGGGGCATCTTGCCCCCTGCCCCAGCCCACCTCCTCCCAGCCGGCCGAAGATGCCGCCGCGGGGGGTTCAGTACCCAGCACCAGCTGCCCGGCACCTTGTGAGCTGGTAAACAGCTGCCGGCATGGCTGCTCCCGCCTCTGGGAACGGGCAGAGACGCTGCTGAATCATCCGGCTGGTATTTATGTCCTGACAGCTGCTCCAGGGCCGTGCCGCTGCCCCCAAAGCCCTGACCCCACTAGACAGCTTCACCTGGGCTGCCAGTGGCAGTGGGGCAGCGCCAGATCTGGCCCGCAGAGACCCCCATCACTCCTTCTGCCCCCCGAGCCCCAAGACACACAAATTGGGGTCCCCTGAGACCCACGACACACAAATCTACCACCTTGGACAAGCCCTTTGGCTTCGTTCAGACCTGGCACTGGGCACCCTGGTGACCCAAAAACTGGGGGGATGAGGTGGCCATGCCCGCGGGAGAGCCGGGGGGGACCTCAGCATCTGCCACCAGCTTTCGGCCAGCCAAGCGTGCGCAGCCACTGGGAACGCCGAGGCTTTTGCCACTGAAATAATCCTGCTGCTGTAACAGGGGTCCCTGCCCTCCCTTGGGGGGCCGCTCGGGGTCTTTGCACAGGGGAGGACCAGGACAGGAGGGAGCGGTGCCGAAGGGCTCGAGGGGCAGCTCAGGGGGGTCAGGAACCAGCGGCTCCGTCTCCCTGTGGCAGAGGGGGTCTGCAAGAGAGGAATCAGTGACAGTGGAAAGGATGAAGCTTTTTCATTCACAGCTGTTCCCACACTGTACCCCGGGTACCCCATGAAGCAGAGGTGCAGCTCACCGAGATGGGACCCGAGGGCACCAGAGCAAACCCGAGCCTTTCCATTGCACAAACTCGTTTTGGGGGGGCACAGCCACCCACACAGTGCTGAGCCGACCCAGCTGCACTACGGGGCTCAGCTCAGCAGCCTTCCAAGTTTGAGGGACTTCACTTTGCACCAGGCACTGAAGGGCCCCGGGCTGTGCGGGAGAGCTGCGGCCGGCACAGGAGGAGCGGGCGACGCTCGGAATACCTGCGGGCTCTGTGGTGGGCACGGTGCCAGGCAAGCTGAGTAAGCACAAAACTCGGGACACAGCTGTTCACCGGCCGAAAACAAGTCGAGAAACAACCCAGCAGCCTGTGACCCCCCCCGGCACAGAGACTGCAGCGCTTGCACCACCGCCATGACGGCCCCAGTGTAGGCACCAGTCCCATCTGATAAAAACGGATCTGTGCTGCAAGGGAGGGGGGAACCAGCGCTGACGAAGAAAGGCGACTCATCCTGGCCTTCCCAGGCTGCCTGCCGTGGGATGCTGTGGGAGCTTGCCTTGAGCTGGGGGGGCTGCCAGACTGCCCACCCTACCCTCCCAGTCCAGGCTTTTCCTATATAAACAAAAGAAGAAAAAAAATAAGGGGGGTAAAAAACCTCCCCAGGATGTGTTGCACAGGGAGGGTGAGCAAGGGCCGGGAGGCAGCAGGCTCTGGGGAGAGGCAAGGGGAGTTTATTCACCAGAGCGGGACCACGTCCCGGCTCCCTGCCAAGCTCTGCCGGGAGTGGGTCACTGCGGGACGAGCCCAGCCGGGGCGTGCGGAGGAGAAGAGGATATTTGGCTGTGGGAGCCGGGGCTGCGCAGGGCAGAAAGCGAGCACGGCCCAGGCTCTTGCCGCTGATGCATGTCCCCGGGTGGCAAGGGGTGCCTGGGGAGCCCAAAGCTCCCATCGCCCTGCGGCACAGCCTCATGCTTTCAGCAGAGCCTGCTAATTTTGCTTCTGTCCCGGAGGCTTGCTCAGGTTACCTGCCCCAGGAAGTTTTCAATGACTATGTGAAACGCAGAAGCTTAACTGCACCTCAGCTTTCCTTAGCCTCGAGTTAGGCAGGTACAAGCTCTGAAAGCAGGCTGCCAGCAAACACCAAGACACACGATTCCGTCCTCCTCCTCCATCTTCAGCCAACACCCATCTCCTGGGTTGTACAAACACACGACGATATGCTCCAGGAAAATCACACGGGTGTTCCCAGAAGGGGAGTTTGCACTGTCGGAGCCGAAGAGTCCCTCGGGAACACCGAGGCGATGCTGCAGTACTCACCGGTCCCAGGAACCCCCACTGTGCCCGGGGGACCCTCTCGCTGAGCCACTGCGCGGTGCTCTGCAGCGCCTGTCCCCAGGCGACAAACCCCAAGCCCGCCAGGACGCCCGCTGGGTCCTTGCCCTCAGAGCCAATTTCAGCGGCCAAAAACGTGCCACGTAAGCAGCACCGCACTGCCACAGACTCTAGCAAAAATAGACTTCAAGTATTATTGGCATCAACACTTAAGGCACATTGTAAAGAAAAACACTGAGCAGTGGATTGACACTAATTTGCTCTCAATTGTGCTGCACTGTTTGCAACTCAATTTTGAAACAACATATTCTCACATCTCCCAGACAATACTCACCCCTTATAGCTGGAAATGGGTGTTTTTTGGTGCTCCAGTGTTACAGATGCACACCTGCCCGTGTCCTCACATCTCCAGCATTTTACACCCACAGCATGCATCCAGAGAAGAGCTCTGTTTGGGCCGTGTTGGCTTTCTCCAAAGGGATACACATGAGGATCAAGCACCTTTCTAAAGTTCCAGAGCTGGAGCTTTGGGAGTCCTCTGCCTGCCTGTGCTTTTTGCCCTGAAGAGGCACCAGCCGGGATGTCTCTGAGGAGCTCACCTGCCCAGTGTCCTGCCCTGCACCACTTCTCCTTCCCACACCAGCTGCCCCTGGTCCAGGTCTAAAAGCCTGAAGCACTGAGAGCTACACTGATAGTCCTGCTCCTCCTCAGGCACACGTGAGCTTAAGAGACACGGTCTGTGCCCTGTTTGTACGCCTTTGCAGTCTTTAAAAGCCTGAAAAACCTCCAGGAGTCATAAAACAGGCACACCACTGTGTCTTCCTGACTTTTTAAGATTAGAAACATCAGCTTGGCTTACTGGTACTCACCTCTATGTCCAGAGATGATGGGGGAGCGTTCTCCCTCCCTTAGTGGGACAGCAGGAAAGACAGCACAGAGATTTTTGTCTTATGCCAACAGAAATGTTGGCAGAGGGTACCGCACTGGCACAGGGCCGTCCCCAGGATTTACGGCAGTAAAACCCCACTCCGTAAGGACCGATGTGCTTTTTTAGCTTCCTCTGTGGTGCGAGGAACAAAGCCAGGTGCCAATACGTACAGAATTCCTAGGGGTGGCACTGGGGATCTTTAATTCTCTTCTCAAAAGATACACATGGTTGGTGAACACAGCTGGAAGCGACCAGTCCCCAGGTGGCCACTGTGCACAGCAGAGCCAGCCCGGCTCCAGGGCACGCACAGCCTCTCTGTTAGCACTCGGGCTCCAGGCATCCAGGAACAAGATCTCCTGAATCCAAATCAAAGTCCTCCATTCTTAAAAGCACCCTAAGACACAAACTGAAGAGCCGCCTTCTTCAGCTGTTCTGATGGAAGAGAAAGGCTGTGACGGGCAAAGGAGTGAGATTCTCCTAAACCTTGTGAGGTAAAAGTGCTCTCCTCAAGCGTGTGGGTAAAATACTGACATAAGCACCACTTGTCTTGCTCTGTCATCTGTATCCAGCACAGTGCTACGTATGTCCAGTTAAAAAAAACAAAACCAAACCACAAACTAAAGACAAATCTTGTTCTTAACTCAGAAAATGATGCACATAGACATGGGCAAGTTATCAGAAAAGGCATTATATTTTGGTTTCCACCTTATTTAAAACTGATTTTGGTTTTCAATCAATCAAATCTGAATATGTCTGAGTTCAGTTTTCAATTTTTTTTTCCCCCGTAACAGCAATGATCTGGACGACCACAATTATAAAAGGGATGGGAAGAAAACCCGAGAACAAGAGAGCAAGATACATAGTCTCAACTGTGCTCTCTTCCACACCAGCACTCTAGGGAATGTCAGTTTCAGCTCTTTGTTTTTTTTTTTTTTTTTTCCTTCAGGTTGTTACTAACAAAATCTCTACCGTTTATTAAAGCAAAGCTACAGTAAATTTTCTTGCAGTCTTACAGCAGGTTTTCATATTACCAGTAGGACTCGCATGCATGGATTGCAGTCACACACACACGCTCACAGACATTATACAGTAGCCAGTTGCCACCATTTAAAAAAAAAAAAAGAAAAAAGAAAAAGAAAACAGACATTCATTTCTTTTAAGTGGTCAACATTAGAATCGCACCAAGCTTTTGGATAAAAAAAAAATACTGCACAGGTCTTCCACATCTACATGGTAAGTCATCCCTTCGCAATGGACGGAGCTCTCGTCTCCATTTGTTCAACATGCATCACTGAAGCTTGAAGGCACGCTGGCCAAAGAGAGCCCTGTTCTTTTTTTGTCATCTTAACTCAAGTGTGCTGCTCTCGGGGTGCGAAAAAAGGGAAAAAATAAAGCCAATCCCTTTTGCAGCACACCGGGAAAAGGTCATTCGGAGACCACAGTACTTGGAAGGCAGCCCAGCTGCCTGGATTCTACTTCTAACTGTGCTCTTGGAGGCATTGAAGGAATACACTTGTCTTTAAAAATGACATATAAAGGCAAATTTCTGCAAACCCTTTCTTTTCAAACTGCTTACGGTAGACTAACACTCCTTCTGGAAGAAACTGGTCCTTCAGTCACCAGCTTCAAGTGGGAAATTTCCTACCTGCTGTCTTAAACACTGAAGCACCAGAGATTATAGGGCTGATGTGTTCAGGCATTCATCAGCTTCAGGAAAACTTAACACAAAAAAAAAAAAAGAAAAAGAAAGAAAAGAAATCCCCAATGCCTCAAGAGCACTATATCAAACCAGAACTCTTGGGCTACTGACTGCCGGCACTGTCAGAAGCTGCTTGCTTCTGGGAAGACACCTGGAGGTTGTTGAAGCCTTACGGTGATTTTGTATCCTCCCAGGGTGAGATTTGCTGAGCTTTACTGATTGCGAGATAAAGCAGTGTTTTGGAAAACTAAAACCAACAAACTCGTAATAACCATCACCAAAATCACCATTGGAAAAGTTCCATTTGTTAGAAGGTCTCATTGAGAAACATCAGTCCCTCCCTCCCGGAGCAGGACGGACACGATTAACAAAACCCAGAGTGACCCGTCCCCCACAAGCCGGGCCTTCGGAGACTAGTCCCCAAATTATATTGGAGGGGGAGAAAGAAAAATAAACTAAAAAAAGAAGGTTGTATCACCTTTTCCTCCTGTTAAAGTTTTAATCCTCTTATTCCACTTTTATTTCTTTGTTTTTTCCCCCGATTCTCTCTTCCACTCTGCCACCTTAGCTGGGGGAGTTATTGGTACGAGAGTTTGGAGAGTCCTGCTCATTTATTGTGTTCAAGAGTACACACACCGGCTGCCGGGGAAGGTGGTGGTGGCTGTGTTCACGGTGCTGCTCTTCCGTGGCATGGAAAAGCCCTTCCTCCTCGTCCCTGTGGGGGCGGCCGCTGCAGCTGTCGCAGAAGTCCAGGGGCCCGTCCAGAGCATCATCAATGAGCCCATCAAACTCCTTGAGGTCGTCATCATGATGGCCCCGGTTGCATACGCAGACTTCGATGCCCGAGTCGCCGGTGAAACGGCGCTGCCTGCCCGGCGTCTTGTCCTTCGCGTCGGGAATGGCGCTGCTCTGCTCTAAGCTCTCAGAGCTGTAACCTTTTAGCAGTTCCTCCTTGCACTCCGTATCCTTATCGGGACCGGCCCTCTCCACTAGCTCGGCTCCCATGGTTGTACCGCCGGGCTCGACGCTTTGCATTTTGGCCACTGCTCGCTCAACCAGCGTGGTGGTGGAGGGCTCGGGGTCCCCAAGGCTGGGGGACCCAGTGTTGTCAGTACTGCTGTTATTGCCAGTGGGTGCTGCTGAGCTGCTCTGTGCTGGCTGCAGGTTTCTCGGCGTGTCCGGGATTGTGCTACTGCTGCCTGCTGGGACGCACTGCTGATGTAAGGCACTGTACGGTGGGGGGGGTGTCGGTGGTCGGTTCACCACTTCCTCATAGGGAGGTAGTAAATAATTTGGCAAAAAACCTAAAAATGGGAGGCAAGGAGAAGAAGTTATTTCATTAACAGCTTATCTCAGGAAACGAGCCATTAACACAGGTTGGTACATCATTTGTCATCTACCAGCACCTTCCCACCAAACAGCTCAACGGGCTTTACAAGAAGTGCCAAAACTTGGCCCAAATGAGACGTCATGTTTTAGAGAAGCAGCAATCGCGGCACAGGAGGGCACCGTTACAGGAGGAGATGGACACAGTTGGGAACAGCAGCCTGATCTCCCTGCTCTCAAGTCTATGCTTAGGGCCACCAGGTGAACCTCCCCCCACCGCCCTGTACCCCAATACAGCCCCATAAACCGCACCAAGGGATGGCCTGCATTGGCTGGAGGGAACAACCTGGGAGATAACTCGCCAGCCCTCTCCAACACTGGCTTCTCAGCTGAGTTTCCACTTTCAAGAGCAAAGATTTAATCTCACAAAGCTTTGTGCAAATATGAAGAGACATGAGCAGTTACAAGGAACTTAGGATCCTGGCTTTTGGTTGTTGTTTTAGTGCTGGATTCAGTTTTTCTGGTGCAGTCAGAATAAATTGGCAGTACTGGCAAGAGAGTTTGGTTTATTGTACTTACAGCCCCTCAAATCTATGAGAGATTTTGTTTATTTCTTAAGAGACAACAAAATAGTCTATATAGACAGAACGGACTTAAATACTGGAAACATTTAAAGAGAGCACTGCAGTCTTCCATGTGCAATTGTGTATCCCTGGGGCTGGGGAGGAAAGCGCTGCTGGGGATTATTTCTGAGGTGGCTGCAAGAGACAAGCAAGTTCATACATGCAATTCAACAGTCCATTACAGGAAACTCAGTTGTGATACCTCCAGTCAAAAGGCCGAGACTCGCTGTTCTAGCACAGCGTAGCAGGGCACGAAGGAGAGAACAAAGCAATTGTACTTTCCCTGAGCCATGGGCAACAGCTCCTTTGTGCAAACTCCTAGGGCTGCTCACCAGCAGCGTAGTCTGGGAACCACAGCACAGGGCGGGAACCAGCATGGTCCCTGCTGAGGCACCACTTCCACCCAGTTTGTGTGACCAGATTTCGTCAAGTCACTTCCCACATCTCAGTCCCACCAGCAGCAAGTGTAGGCTGGAAAGGAGGAGCATCCATAAAGTCCTGAACGTGTTATTTTAAGAACCTTCCCAGAAAAGCACCCAGGGAATCACTGCACTCACAAAGCCAAATCAAGGGTGGGTGTGAAGGTGCTGTAGCTGGTGTGGTTCAAGTCCATACTCAAGGGGGCTCAAATACATCCAGCAGCTGGAATACGTCACCTCCTCCCTACAAGCCAAGGTTAGGCAGCAAAACTGCCCCCTGCCTCTTGCTGAGCCCAACCACTGCTCCCCACTTCCACCCAACATGGGAAACTCACTGCTGCCCTGCTCCCCACGACCTCCAGGAAAAATGGTGTGAGGTACATACGGAAATAAAACGGCAGGGCTGAATAGTTATGGGCTTCCCGGTAAGCGATCAGGTTGATCTCGTGTTGCCGCTGCTGGGCCTGGAGACGATGCTTGGTGCGTCGGTGATGGCAAACACAACAGCAGCTGAGGATTATGATGATGGTCCACACCAGCCAAAACCCTGCAGTGGGGGAGAGGAAGTGTTAAACACAGCATGAGAGCCACATCCAATCCCAGGAAACCTCATCAAGGCGATGGAGAAGATAATCAGAAAGCCTGGATCTGAACCCCGCACTGCTCTAAAGGCAGAAATACGCGGTGAACCAGGAGGCTTCAACACGGACCCGCCTGTGTGGGTGACTGCTACTCTGGCAGCCTTGACAGAATCGGGTAACTCTGTACACACTTTGGTACAACGTGGATCATGTTCAATAGGCACAGCTCTGGAGGAGAATGAAATATGGAGACACGGCTAAGCTCCCCCTCACCATCCCTTCCACCCTCAGATATAATTTCTTCTGGCCAAAAATATGAGCAGAGCTGTGAATAGCATTGAACTTGTCTCCCACAGCCGCTTTGGTTTGAAAATAACAATCAAGACACAAAAGACACTCTGCAGATTGACCACGGAAGAAGAGAAAAACCCCAAGCACTATGTTTTGCTTTTGTTTGCACTGCTCTTTAATTTCCAGCCCAAATCCTTCATTGTTATGCTTAACAAAAACATACGCTTTTTACATAAATGTCTCAAAATATTTTTAAAACTTATTTTTGTATTCAATGTCTTAAATTATCCAAAATTAAATTAAACTAGCCCCCCACTCTGAATCCTCAAGAAACCTAACTTCTGCTCCGTTTGTGGTCACGGCTGGTTTCCGTGCACTGTCGTATCGTATGTACACTGTTCCTTAAAATTTTAAAAGAGCACTTCCTGAATTTTCTCCGCTCCCTCCAACATGTGGAATAATGCCACCTTTCCATAAAACCCCCTTCACGCTTGCATGCACGAGAAAAATGTTTTCAAGAGACACTTCAAAGAGCTATAATGTTCACTCCAGATGAGGCTTTTGTCTCCTGCGACTACAGGAGACAATCTGAGCTCTATCTGCCTCAGAGGTGTCTGTAATCTCCATCTTTAAGCTCAGCTTTTGCAGCTAAGGATACCAGGAGAGCTCCCCCTTTAGAAACATGTAGGCCTAGCAACCACCCCTCAGCAGAGATCACAACACCATTTTTCTTTCAGTAAGACCTCTGCCACTCTTCATTACTCCCAAACAGACAAAATGAAGGCTCCTAGTGCTACAGCCCATTTTCAGCATGGCCATTCTGCCCTGTGAGATTAAACTGCTTGTTTCTCCCTACTAAAAACCTCTAGTCCTGCCTTTACAATACCTTGATGTTTTCAGCATCCCCTGCAGAGTTAGCAATGTTTTCTCTGCTAAGAGCTGGGTGGGGAAAGGTGAACACTTTAGGAATTTGAAGAATGAGAGGAGTATGGCTCTAGCTCAGGACAAAGTACAAGTGACCCATATCACAGATCTCCGAGCCTTGCGCTGGGCTGTTTGCAGGTGAACTGGATATGCCGTATCATGCCTCCGAGTACTTTGAGCAGGGACTTTCACCTCCCTGTGTTGTAACCCAAATTCTCCATGTATTTTGGCACAGCAAACCGAAATCTCTCTCTTGCCTTGCACAACCGATTTCTCTAATGGACTGGATTCCGCCTTATACCCAAACTTATCAAGACCTCCTATCAAATGAAGGTGTTACATGCTCCATTTTTCTTGCTTGGCTGGCAATCAAGGTTCCTGGGCAGTTTTTCTAGCCAGCCTGCTCAGCTATACCATGAAGGGCAGAGAGAAGACCGTGAACTTCGCTCCAGAGGAGCAAAGGATGAAGCACTCAAGATGCTCTCTGCACTTCCTTCAAACTGAGCTGAGAAAGTGTCCACTGCCCTCCAACCACCCTCCTGCTTCCAAAAAAGCCTTTTTATACAAACTATAAGGATTGGTCTAGTCCACCCTTCCCTCCAAAGCCAGGCATTTGCAACCACTGTCTCACAGTTTGAAGACTCCCACCAATACACTTTATTTCCTGATAAGATAAGGACCCTTGGCTCTTGCTTGCTGAGGAAGCAAGAACACACTCATCAAAACCAGGTCATTGGCACAGCACACCACCATGCACTGAAGCCGGCCTGCAGTTCATCTTCCAAGTACTCCTTATTTTCGAAGAGCATTCCGTGATCATGCATTCAAAAACAATGGAAAATTACACCCAGCTATCCAGGGATTTTAGCTACAGTTATGAAAACAGATGCTTTTTAACACATTTGATCATGTCTTTTCCCAAGGACTCTGGATGCAATGGTAGGAAGCAGCACTTAGTTAGTTAAGATGTCCTGGAGAACTGCCACTGTTAAGCAATCTCAGCTGTAGCAGCCGAATTTTTTCTGCAGGGAATAACTGCTCCCACCCAAGCCTGCATCCAGAAGATTTAAAAAGTATTTATTTAGAAAACTTCTCTACCCATTCCAAAGAAATCCCAAAGTGCTTTGCAGACAAACTGATGCACAAGCTCAGAGTAGGGGTCAAAGTAAGCTCAGCCATTCCTGGGAAGACGTGCAGCAACTCCGTAAACAACAGGCAGTAACAACATACAACAGTTTAGGATAATAAATTAATGCTGGATCCTACTGAAACCGCAGGTGGCATTTTAAGTAAACAGACCATAATTTACTGGATTGCAATCTGGCCACGGTGCCAGGAACAACACCTCCATTCTCGTGCAAAGGGTCTATGCACGCTCGCAACCACAAGTGGATGAGATCTGTTGTTTTTCATGGGAATTTCCAGAAAAAGAACCCACTAATACCACATTATTGCCTGGTTTCATTAACCGCTGACACTTCCTAGAGCTTCTAGGAATTACTCAACCCCTGACTCAGCAGGAGCCCAAGGACTTGCCTGGATGATCACAGGAGGTCAGCAGCGTGTGCCCCCCACAGCCATTTGCTGGCCTGGCTTCTGGCATCCTCTTTAATGCCTTTTCCCCCACCTTATCATGCAACAGCACATCCGAACTGCTGGGCTGAAAGCCCCCCCAGTGCATAGGAAGCAATAGGATGGGACCCCCATAGGTGCTGAGGCACACAAGGGGCTTCCTGGTTGTCGCTTGAGCATGGGTGCCAGTGTTGAGAGATGGAGTGGGTGCAGTCTGGTTGCAAGCCCAGCACAGTGCTGGGAGTCCAGGGCCTCCATAAAAGGCTCTACAACATGCCCTAGCTAGAAGTTTGGGCACAGCTGCAATTTTGGCTGCAGAACAACAACAACAACAAAACTGTAAAAGCCTAGCAAATATATAGAATGGTCATTTATTTGGAATAAAGCTTTGCGTACAAGGCCAAATGCAATTGTAAATATTATGTCTAAAAGTATGGAGCAAACAGTGAAGATGTTCAAGGCTGAGCTGTGCATTTTTACACCTAGTGATGCTTGGCTTCAAACCAGCAGCAGAGAGATAAACCAAGCAGACGACTGGCCCATGGACCCCAGTGACTCACTTGGCAGGAGGGGAAGGAGGGGAAGTTCAAATTCATCAAAGACAACACTACACGAGCAGGAAACGCGGAGGCTGAGCACAGTAGCGGTACATACTAACACCTCGTTCATGGCAAGAACAGGTAGCAGCTCTGCCTCATGCTGAAAACGGGCAAGATGTGCAAAGGCAACAGAAGTCTGGCATTAAAAGGCCTTTAGAAGCGAAGTAAAACTAGGCTTCTAGTTGCCTTCACTGCCCCAAAAGCCTCCCCCATGCTCTTCAACATGTGCCTCCTTCCCAAATGGATGCAAGCTGGTTTTCAGCTGCACTGTGCTGAGCTATCACTGCAGCCACTGGAAAAGGAGAAAAGGTTGGGAGACACTGGGCATCCTGAGCCAAGTTTGCCATTAAAAGTCTGATTTGAGAGAGAGAGAGTATTTCCCACTGCCAACCACTGGGAACAAAAGCTCTCGGCAACCTGAGGGCAACGTGACAGGCAGAGAGCAAACAGGGTCTTTGGAAAAACAACCGCTGAGGGACAGCATCAACAGAAGCGAGGCACCACTTCAGAGCTAAACATGCACTGGGGGACCGTCATCGGACTTGAAGGCAATTTCAGGCGTGCTCTTGGTTTATGGAAGAGTCAGAAGCTGAAACACTCTCCAGTCCAAAAAAGGCTGAGTCCTGAGAAACACTGCTATATCTTCTGTCAAATTCACTGGTGATGCCAATGGGTGGATAATGATGCAACCAAAGGGTGAATCAGACACAGCCAAGGAGCTGAGTTTTGCCAAGAGATTTCCCTGCCAGAACATCAAAACCTTTCATAAAAACAAAAAAGAAGTAGCAACCTCTTAGCCAGCATCAGACAGGCTCAGAGCTGTAAGCTCTACACAAGTGCCAAGCTCAGAGAGTCAGAATGGGAGCTGCAGAAAGACCCAGGAATAGAAGTAGCTCCCATGAAAGCCATCTCTCTCACAAGCAGAGGAAATACTGAAGAAAGAGAAGGCTGCTATGTTTACAGTGTCTTTGGGAAAGGGAGTCCCATCACAGGGTCACGCACCAGAGATGTTTTCTACCAGCTGTGAAAGAATATGCCAGGCTTAAAGCTTCAAGAAAAACCTTTCTGGGACACTGAGCATAGTTTTGCTCAAACTTAAAAATAATTAAGAATAAAATAATTTAAGAATTAAAAAAACCCCAGAGTATTCCCTCCTCATGAAAAAGGGGGGAGCAATGTTCAGTCTGATGCTGTACTGTATTCGCTGCCTGGGATGCTGCCATCAGCATTCCCGATGAGGGAAGCTCCTTTTATCCTGTGCAAAATGGAAAACGTTTTCTGGAGCGCTCCAAGAGTAGGAACAGAGAAATCTGCCCTCAAGTTCATGGTAAACTTGGGCAAATGCCATTGCTCTGTTGGCAGGAAGTTCCCTAAAAGCAAGCCAAAACATACTGCGAAGTGTTTTTGTGTCTGCCTGACAAGCATCTGGGTAATAGCTTTGGCTCCATGAGAGCTGGTTCTGAACAGAAGGAGAAGTGGGACAATTTCATTGACTAAAAAGTGATGTCCCAAATGGTGGCCTCACAGTCAGCCATGGCTGGAAAAAAAATTGTCTTTCACAGGGCCAACACTATCATCAAAAATAGGAGAGAGATTTAATTGGTACCACAACCTGGATGTACTTGGGTTTAATAGTGTCCGTGACACAGAAACCGCATCATCTCCTGCCACTTCAGACACAAGCCTGTACAAGTCAATGCTGCTCCTCAAGAATGACAGATGAAGGATCCAGACCATAGGCCCATGGACATTTTAAGAAGGAAAAAAGAAGCTGCTGAATGACGTGGTCCTCTCCTGCCTGTCTCTTCCATATCACCTCCTGCTGCCTCCTCCGCCTCTTCTTGTGCCAGCACAAAGTTGTGCGCAACTGTGGTTTGAACTGGTTTGAGGGAACCAGAGCAGGTTGAAACTCATCTGCCAAACACAACAGCAAGAGAAAGACTGTGACTTTCAGTGACAGTTTTATGTCAGTTTAAATCAGTGGAACTGCAGCCCCAGCCTGACCACACTGCAGGAAAAAGTTACTGAATATTTGTAGAGTACAATGACAAAAGAAAAAAAGCTGAAGATGACATCTCCAACTCTCGCTCACTTGCTCCCAGACTGGTAACTCAGACAAAAGGAGACGGACATTAACTGCAGCTGGTTTCTAGTTTTTAGAATAGTGTCCAGTATACATGGTACACCCACTGCCATGAGATAAGATGAAAAAAGACAGGTTTCAGAAAAATCCTTTGCTTACCTTGCAATGACAGTCAACTTGAGGCAGTAAATCTGCAGACACTGTTTTTATGCCTCTCTCCTGGGGAGGGAGCCTTTGAAGAGCAATTGCTCCTGTGCTCCAGAAGACACATTTGTAAGTCCAGTCAATTCCAGCTGACTTACCCCTCCCAAGACATCTATGTTGGTAAACCGCATGTTGAACAGTGGTCTAACAGAGATCAGAGGGGAACATCCAGCTGAGACCATGTCCAGAACATCTGGGAACAAGATCTGGAGAACAGCCTGCACCAACGGATCTGGTGAGGAGCCAAGTTGGAGGTACAGAAGGCAGGGGGTGAAACAGCACCAGCAAGCTCTCTTGCCTTTCCTTGCTGTTTAACACAGAGCAGGTGGAAGCAGGCCACATGGGGCAGAAGTCAGTGCCTGCACAGACTATGCAAGACAGCTTGCCTTCTTTAGATTTGTGAATTTTACCGAGCCACACCAAAGCAAGCTTAAGGTGATTCTGCTGTCTGGATTAGGCTACAAAAAGTACAAGGAAATCAGGAAATAACTCCCTCGGTGACCCTATTTATCATGAGTTTCTGCATGGTTGTGACATCTGTTTTGTTTGCCCTATACTTTCAGCTAGGCTTTGTCATGGGAGGGTTATCGCTGAAGCACCAGCTGAGGAGTAACAGCAGCCAAAGGTGAAGTTTGATACACCTAGGAAAGACAAAGCAAGTACAGCCATGTAGGAGGCTGGGTGAAAGGCAAGGAACAGGGCAAATCCCTCTCTGAAAAGGGATGTGGTTATACTGAAGGATAACACGGGGTGAGGAAGAAAACATGGGACTGATGTGTTGTTTGACTGAGGGTTTTGGAGACTGCAGCAAAGTCTTGGAAATTAATTCCTATTATAAAGCTGACCTGGAACATGTATGTGATACAGCAGTTGCTTTAGTTTTAGCAGCTAACGAGATCCTTGCCAAAATTTTCGGGCAGCACACTTTCTGGGGAAAAGAGCTGTCTAGAGATTCCAAGGGGAAGCGTGCAGAGATGAGCAAAATGTTCAAAATCAGCAAAACATCAACTGTGTTGCCTGCAAACAGAACACTTTTTCTTGTACAACCCTTCCACTAGGGCCCAAACAGTCAAGATATTTTTTTGGTTTTTTTTTCTTTCAGAAACAGAGGGGCTCAGTATCACTGCTAAAGCAGCCAAAATTAAGCAAAATAGGCACATCCAACATCTGACTACTCACTCATCACCAATGCTGGTTTGTACATCCTCCTGGGTATGTACAATACCTAAATGACCCAAGACCAGCTAAGCCCTCTAACTTTGAAATCCTACAACTGAGATCTTCTGCATGCAGTGACCAGCTGCCTGTTTCCATGCACCATGACTCCTGAAGCACAGCGTACTATTCTTCCAACCACACCATGCAAAATACTTTCTACAGCTTTGCTTGCTGTGTTCAGAGCCTCTGGAATCATCTAATTTCATGCTGATCCTCAATAGGCAAGGAGAGACACAAGGATGGATGTCAGGAGATCTGGATTTGGTTTCCAGTCCACATTATATGCCTAAACTTTGGAAAATCCAG
Organism: Ciconia boyciana; assembly: GCF_034638445.1. NCBI lineage: Eukaryota > Metazoa > Chordata > Aves > Ciconiiformes > Ciconiidae > Ciconia > Ciconia boyciana. The sequence goes on along the minus strand of NC_132941.1, from coordinate 52,368,324 downwards.
AATGTCTGAGCCTTAATTCTTAACCTGCAAAATGTGGGAACTGCATTCCTCAATTACCTTCTCTCCTGTATTCAGAAAAAGTAATATTTTGGAACATTTACGCAGTAAGATACCTGTCAGGCCTGGACAAAGGCCAACATTGGAAAACTCCAACAAATCACAATCACATCATAACAGTCCTGAATAAAAACTGTTAGTAAGCAAAATCCAGCAGCTGCTGCCATTCTCCCAAGATCACAGTCTCCCTCTTGGGGACTGTGAGCTTTCTGGGGAGCCCAAATAAATTGTTAGGCTAAAATGCTGAACCAGCTCAGCCACCATCCAAACAAACACCTTTCCCTATGTGAGGAAATGCAACAGTAAAGGCCCTTCTTCCTTTTTACTTTTTATGATTCTATTCCAAGAAAATGAAAATACATGCTGCACTTTTTCCCCCCATATTACCAGCTACTAAGCTTGAGCTAAGAACTAATTAGACCTTTATATAGTTATTAGACCTATATATATAAATCTGGATATAGTTTTATTATTTGGCAACATGGCACTTTTTTTTTTTTTTTAATAAATAAGAGATGGGTGGGGAATCTGAACCGGACTGTTATCTAATTTTAAACACAGGCTGTCCACCTGCTTGGCATATCATGTTCTCCATTCCTCCACTCCACCCCTTAACAAAATAATACCTTGATTTTGCATCCTATTCCACTACCCTCAAGGACTGGTTTATAATTACTGCAACTTTACTTGCTGTCTAGAAATGTGGAGATCAGCCATTTTCAAAGACAAACTTCCCTCAAATTCTTGAACACGGAAAAAGATCCTTTTTACAGGAAAAACTTCAACTGGCCACAAGACAGGATCACATTTCAGAAGGCATGTCCAGCAAAGCCAGACTAGTTTTCTTTTCCATTTCAAATGCCACCCTCCTCTGCTTCTTCTCCCCATGAAGCTGTGGTGATAAATAAATCCAGGATTTAATTCAACAGGACTAGCGAGAAGGTCTGTTTTCAGGCACACAATAGCACTGGTGGTCTGAGAAGGTCAAGAGGAGCAGAAACTTTTCAAAGGCTACTTCAGTACATGCATACACTGGTTAAAATTAAAACATAGAACAACCATGAAGCCATACTTAAAAGGTGCTGCTAACTTAACTGTTCATTAACCAAAAGTTATTATTAACTTTTAAAAAGCTACTCTATTCCCAAGCATGTAAAGCTGTTGCTCTCCATACCATCAATCCACTGCTCCAGACTATTTACATACTATCACTGCTATTCACCTTTAAGGTCTTAAGAGTGCCTCACCACATGTACCTACCAAAGATATTCAACAATTCCTGAAGCAGCAGGTAAGTTCTGCAGCTGTGGTTGCAAGCTCCAGAATATGAATTTTCTTAAATTTAAAGGACATGCCCCGCTTGTGTCTCCCCTCCCAATCCCAGAAAGCTTTTTCTAACACTCATAATGGCAAAGCAAGCTTTGAAAACATTAACCAATTTTAAATCAATGTTGGGTGTTTGCCTGACTTTGCAGAAAGCCTAGAAGAATAGGTCTCATGTTTGCATTATTCCCCTCATCTCAGTGTAGTATATGATGCTCTCTGCAACGCAGAAGGAATGTGAATCTCAACACAGAAACCCATTCCTGCCGAGGAACCATTCAGAAGTGTGTGCCACTAATAAGTTTATTCCATGATCTCAGCATGACCTGTGCGCTCGCCCTAGAAAGAAGCCTGACATATTCTGCTTCCTTCTAACAAAATCTGGTTTTATCTTCCAAGAACTTTTATGATGCAGCCAGGCACTGCCAAGTATAAAAGTCCGTGCCATACTGGGAGCGCAAAGACAGTTAGTAAGATCATTCCATTAAAATGGCAGGGGGCTATTGTTCGGGCTGTATTGTTTGTATGCAATTCAGTTAAGCCTCTCTTTCAAGATGTCCATGGGAGAAACGTGGTGACTGTGCAACAAGCTCCAGTCTGCAGCTGTACTCCATGCTATTGCTCAATTTAGATCCTGCTTGCCAGCCAGTCTGTAAGCCCTTGCATACATGCCTCTTCCTCTACATTCCCACCCACACAAATCCAAAACCGGGTCTGACCTTCCCCACTCTGCTTTGTCCATGCACTCCCATATAGTCCGAACAAATTCCAGCCATCTGTCCTGCCTGTGTTGCTGACTGCTATGATCTGAACCAGGCAGTCCAAGGCAGCCACGCATTCATGCCTGTTTCTCAGCCTGCTAGGGTCCCTGGAGCTGCCCACCTGGTCCTGAATCGTTTCTTGAACTGTTTGGAGACTTCTGAAAATAAAGCTGCTGTAAAAGGTCTGCAATACATTCAAATCCTGCCATTAATATCAACACAGCCAGCCACTACAGTCTGATGCACAATATGTCTTGAAGGACTCTAATAGAGTCCTGTTTAATTTACAACCACGTCCTCTATGCTTCACTGGTTAATTTGAAAAGTAAAAGCATGTTTCTAGACTAAAGGATAAAGTGTCAGCTACTCCTGTCCTTGGATCCAGGTTAAGTGACGCTCTTTGTATGTATAATACATTTCCACACACATGCTACTTTGAGAAAGTGAAACTGTGGGCACAGCAGAGGGATTAAGTAGATAGCACAGTTGCATAAAAGCTACGAGATACCATTGGGTGTGGTAAGAAAACATCTCCAGTCTCTAATGTGGGGGTACAATATTCAGAGTTCCATATTTCCAAGTTCTGGGAGCACAGATGCCTTCTCAGCTGAGGCTCCTGGCAATACAATCACATGTCAACATCAATATTGAACCCTTTGTGCTCCTCCTCAAGACAGGAAGACACCATCAGATGAGCACAACTCTAAAAGTTTGCCTTTAAAATTCAGCATTTCTTACTTTCCTATCCTTTCAACTTCCCATTTTTCCATATATCTTTATCAGTTTTGCTGACCTGCTTTGACCTGCCTGCTGCCTTCTAAAGGGATTTAGCTATATTCACTCAACCACTCATTAGAAACATGGATAGTTTTAAATCCCAGATTTTGGGAAAGAAGAGATAAGAGAGGTTGCAACGAGCAATGTATGTTCCTCACAGCCCACAGTATTCAGCCACTGTCAGCCCACAAAATTTGCCCAAGACCCTCTCCACCCAAGGAGCTGTGCTCCAAACACAATGCATCCTGAAGAGAATAAACGTCCTGGCCCCCCTCCTTGAAAGAACAGCTTTAAAAAGATAAATCAGATTTAAACTGTTGTTCTTGCAAAGAACTAAAACAATAAGATGAAAGATACTAAATTAATTCTCTGTTTGAGTGTGCCAAACTCTAGTGTTGTGTGTATCAGCATTTCTCCCTCAAGCGTGGTTTTCTCACTCGCATACAATGTTGTTTTGAGTACCCTCAGTATTGTCCAAATCAGGAAGAAGACCAAACAACAAATCTCCAGTGATGAACGTGGCAAGACGACCCACTACTCCTCAAAAAGCAGGTGATGCCCATTGTAACAACCCTGTTTCCCTTGCCGTATGAGGTCAACTCCGTTTGTGTTGCAGTGAAATGCAATGGCAGTGCATAGCAAGGGCTGAATACAAAACCCCACAGGACACAAGCCAGACCTGTAGTATGGTATGAGAGCCATGCAGATTAGGAAGGTAAGCCATACAAAACGGAAGGACTTACACCAGAGTTCATAGTAGTAGTTGCAACACTGGGATTGTCCACAACAGTGGCCCGTTTCACATATGTAACTTTGATTGTTGACACCCATGCAGGTTTCCTTGTCCTAAAATTAAACAGACACACTTTTAAGATGCTTTGTCAGTATCTTCTGTAAATGTAATCTTTTACTCAATGAGCTGCAAGCATTTGAAAAGTCACAGTTTATGGTCTTGGGAAACTCTAAAATACATAAAGAGGTTAAAATACAGCTAAGGATCACCAAAAAACACAAAGGACTGTTCAGAAGAACACCCCGTATCTCCAAATTCATGAGTTACATTGCTTTAGCATCTAGTCAGCGCTGCTTTCTCATCATTCCTTTCCTTTTCCATTAAAAGTTATCACATTTTGAGAGCCAGGCATTCTCTTAAAGAAGAGATGTCATTTGTTCCACGGTTTACGCACTATCACTGCGTTACTGGGGCTGAACACCAAGTGGAAGAAATGCATTAATAAACAGAACGTTATAATTTGAGAAAAGACTGCTTGGATTCATTTAGATCTAAATGATAACTACAGTATGTTCCTGCAAGATTCCAATCTAAAATGATTCCTTCATAATTAGCCATGTGCTTTATGTAAGATCAGCATTCCTGTAAAACTTCTTCCTGGAATAGCAAAGTAGTGCAGGAGCAGAGCCAAATCAGCTGTACTGTATCACCCAGCAGGTCCTGAGGACACTTAAGATGGAAAAGGACTACTGTGTGAGGTCTCAGTCCCCCATGTGGTGCACCGCTTCACAAAAATCCATGTTTTTCTGCTAGTCTGAAAACATGGGTGGGAAAAATACAAAACGCAGGAAAACCGAAGCATTTTACAGGTTCTGGTTTGTACATCCTCTAACAGGCTTTTGGGCAACCTGCAAGTTAGAATACACTACACAGTTTCTTAAGAAACAAACAGATCTTAATAAAAAACATTGATGTTGCAAACAAACCTGTAACCAAGACTAAAATTTTCACTTTCTTTCACTTTAAATTTATGATAAGGCAAAGTAAATGTGTGGAGGTTTATACTGAAAGACATGTTGAAAGAATTCATTTTATAAGTACCAACTTTCAAAAAAAAAAAAACCCCAACCAAAACCAAAACTAAAACAAAGCAAACAAAAAAGCCCAACAAAACCCAGCCAGCTAGGAAGAGCAGCAAACCCAAGCAGCAGGCTACAGGAATGTACATCAGTGGATCCCAACACTTGAACTGCACTGTTCCTCTCATGTGAGCGCACCACGGCCACACTTCTCACAAGCCTCTATAGAGTCACCACACACGCAAAATACACAGTCCATTTCAAACCATGGACCACCTCACTGAACAAGTGATGTAAGGCAGCAGTTTCAATGCAGAAGAGTCCTGCACTAAGTTCTTAAGAAGACTCAACCTATTTGAGGATCTGGGGGAGCGGCAGCAATCCCCCACCACACAGCCCCCCAGTCAGAGCCGTACCTCCCCAACACTGGGCCTGTGAGTCCCTCACTTGAGCACCCATATTACAGCAGCAGTATAACTTCTAAAAGCAGAAGAACCTCCTACCACCTAAGGTTCAACAGAAAAGATCCCCCTCTGCATTCTTCTCCTAAGAAGTCATACCAACTTTTGAAAGGGTTTTGATCATGTGAGGGCACAGTTCAGCAAACACGACTCAGCATACGATATACCACTTCCCCTCCTTCCACCGGTATCATGATTTCCACAAAAGGCTCTAAAAAGCACCAACGGGCCATCTCCTTAAAATTCATCCGCAGAAGCAAGAAGCTGGAGGGGTACCTGCCTCCTGTTTCCAGGAAGAGAAGAACATTTTGCTGGACAGACCAGTCAAACTGCTTTACTGCAGGTAGCTAAAGCAAACATTCTATATTCTTGTCTTGAGATGCTGCATGCCAATAGTAGACACAACATTTTCCTATAGGGTAAGGAGGTGTTTTCCATCTGTAACTGCAGCAGCTAACAGCAACTTTCAGGAGACACTGCTGAGCTAGCACAGCATTTTCCGCTTCAGGCATGCTATTCATTCCAAAAATTATAATTTTAGCCAGCAAAAGAACTAGAAACAGGACACATCTATTCTCTTATCTGTTCTTATTAGTTTATTTACACTTTTCCTCATTTTTGTTGGCCTTGCAGAGTTAATGCAACTGACAAACAGCATAGATTTTGGCGCTCACATCAACAGAATTGAGAAATTAAGATCCCATTGCAAAATTGTAATCCTGTTGATAATGCACAAGCCAGAAAGTGACCGGCTGAGGTCTGTGGTTGTGACACATGAAGATCAATGCGACCTGTTGAACCAGCAACTGAATCACATGGAGCTGGTGAAAGAACAGAGTCCCACAGCACCATTTCAGGAACTCCTCTGCATCACAACACCGATCTGTCCTTGACCATTTGTGTTTACTCCCCAAAAATTTGTTGCATTCAGTGTTGCCTGCTTCAAAGAGTGGCAATAAAGAACACATAGCTGTCTTTTGGGAGCAGCAACCTATAACAGCTTCAACATCACTATATTTCTCCCACTTAAGAACTTGCAGCAGTCCTGTTTTCAGAGACTTTCATCACATTATCCTTTTATTTGAACTTCCTGACTCTTTCTTGACAACCTTTTGATATTTGAAATGACCTTTCCATAATGCCATATGCTTAGGTGCAGGGTTGCTTCTTGTTAGGCCAGCTGGCAAACAGGTCTATGAGGGAATGGGTGTACATGTTGAACAGAAGATCCTCAGCAGCTAGGCTGGTATTCTGCAGGTTGTTCCTGCCTGCTTTTGGAGATCAAATCTCAAGCAGCATCCTGCTTTCCCATCTAAAGTAGAATTCAAATCTTACTGTTCAGAGCTTCTCTACACATTGACCAAGAGCTATCACCTTCCTTGCTAATGCATAAGCGCTTGTACCTTTGAATAGTCTCGCAGTTAGCTTTCAGCTCCCACAGTTCAGAAAGTCCAGGGTTTCAAAGTCCTTGCAGTGCCAGCCACCAGCCATGCTCCTCGAAGTCCACGCAGCTCCTCTTGGGGCCTTTCTGCAGCCCTCTGCCAGCCTGGCCACCAATGGGTTTCTGGGAACATGGAGCCGTCAGACTCAGTGCCACGTGTCAGACCCAGAACTGTCACCCTTGTTTCCAAACAGTTTCACAGAATCAAGGAATAATTTAGTTTGGAAAGGATCCCAGCAGGTCACATGGCCTGACCCCTGCTCAGAGCACAGCTACCTTCAACGCTAGATTACTCAACCTGGCACAGGGAAAGAGATAAAACGTAAGGGCAACAAATTTTCAGAAAAAGTCTACTAGGCAAAGATTCCAGCACAAGCAGAGCATTGTTTTGGGACGTGTTACAGGTGTCTCCTTTGGATTATTTCAGTCTCCTTTCCTCTCCCCACTTAAGTCAAGACTCACTTCTGTGAAAAGCTGAGCTGCTGCACAGTTTCTCGCACTGTCTTGCAAGCCAAGGAAGAGGTTATGTGCTGCCATCAGTACAGGCCATGACTGAGACCGTGACAGTTTTTGTTAGGAATCTTCTGCCTACTGCTAAGCACTTCGATCAGGCTTCAATTTCTAATTAAATCCCAGCTTGCACTTTTCATACCGTCAGTGTTGTATGCCCATTCATCCTTTGTGTCATATGCTGCCAAACGGTAACTACTCAAGACATATCAGTAATATAGTTATCTATAGCCTAAATGTCTCCTGGAAACAATATCACAAGTGCTTGTGCTACAAAACCACACTATTTCCTCTTTCACACCAACAGGCATGGACAAGGCACAGGACTGAAAGAGTAGTTTTACAGGTAAAAAAAGTATATATGGGGGGAAAAAAAAAAATCTCATAGAAGCAAAATTGGAGCACTCGCATTTTATTGACCTGCCTTTGTTTCTAGTTTCCATTTCAAGTAGTGCTTGTAATGATCATTTTTAATCATTCTCAGCAGCATGGAGTTTCTAATCAAACTACTACAAAGAGGTGGTGTTGGTTTTTTTTAGGTAGTCTTACGAAAACAGGGAAGGGGGAGGGTTTCTTTCTGAAAGCACTTTCTTCCCCAATAGCCAGTGGCTATCACATTCCAGCGCAGGCTTCCCTGCTGAAGGACAGTCTTGTTTTCTTGTTGTCCAGGCAAGCACATCCCTCCTCACCAGCCTTTGTTCAGCTAACTGTAGACGCCTCCAGACAGGATTACTAAGCAGCATCTACACGGGTCTGCTCTGAAAGAGCGTTCAACTCCATTAGAGCAGAATATTCCTGTTTTGCAACTAAGAAGCCTGAACATGCCATCCGTTATCTCCCACCTGCAAAGCCTAGGAGATTTCCAGCTAATTTCAAGGGATTGGCTTTATCCTGTAAAGCAGCACATACTCTAGGCTGCATGTGCATCACTGCCTCCTTGGCATCATCCTAAGAGCTGACGCAGATCTGAGGAACTGGACTCACTGGATCCCTGACGCACACTCCAAAGCTGGGAGCTTTCAGGAGAAGGCTCTGCAGTCCTGGAGTCTGTGTTCTCTCCCCATCCAGTCCAATAGAGGCCATTTGTTATATCTGGTGCAGGCTCTTTCTCATGAAACCTGTTGAGTTGGGAAGACCTCATTTTGGTGCGTTTGGAGAGCCTCTTCATATTTTAGATATGGTGTTTTGGATTAGTTTTCACTTGTCATAAACTTTATGAAGCAACTTTGTTTGAATAAAAGATGTGGTTTTTACTTATTTTCTTGTTGATATTTGGCATTTGCGATAAACCCACAATCATGCTGGCAACTCCGCCAGCAGCACACTTTTGCTGTCAAATGCTTTTACAAATAATCCTTAAAATATCCAACAGTGGTAGGTATAAGAGAACTCAAGGCAGTGCCATATGTTGTCACATCTGAAGCTACAGCAAACATTAACGTCAGTGCCAGGGAAAAAAGCCAATTATTTTCGCCACCTTCCAGTTTAGGATTGGACCTTTGCTGGAGGTCTATGTGACAAATTAAAGGTCAAAATCTGGGGCATGATCAAGACAGGAGGCATTCATGAAGGTCTGTAGGTTGCCTGAACTGCCCCTCGCTGCAAGAAAGGATGGAATGGGACATCCTTATCCTACTTTTGTAAAGGTTTTCAGTACTAAATGGGTGGGTTTAATGCCCTTAAATCTGTTCGGATTTATTGCATCTGAAGCCAATGTAGGAAATGGAGGGAAATGAGATCTGATTGACAGTGGAGTATCATTACAATAAAAGGATCAAGGCACCTCACACTTTTCTACTCTCAAAGTCAGCAGGTAACCTGGGAACATTGTTGCTATGTCAAAAAGGAGAAAGATGAAGATGAGCATATTCCAGACCAGTGTGGCTATTTTCCAAGCTGAAAATTAATATGTGCAACTGCAGCAACAAATACCACAGCCCACGCTCAAAAGTGCATAGTTGGCAGTGAACCACCTACAAAAGATGACTCCTCAGCTGGCATTAACCAGGTAACCAAAACCAGCAGTGGCTGATATCGCAGAGATCTAATAACCATTTTAGCTTTTTGCTCTGTCTCCTCTTTCCACAGAAATCTGGCCTCCATTGCCCTAAATATGAGCACCTTGCATTTATGTGGCCTCTATGTGTCATTCAGCCTGCCAGAGTACTCATCCTAACCTTGGTAATACCCAGACACTCTGGAAAACACTTTGAAATGTGAATTGCATTTACTGGCAGCAGGTTATATGCCATTTGTCTCTTCTAGGATAGCCAGTTTTTTAGACCTACACTAATTTCCTGTTCTCTCCAAACTTCGGTACAGCATTTGTCAAGGCACTACATAGCAATTTACTATTTGAACTGGAAAAGATGAGGATTAATAACGGAATGACAGGGGTGAGCAAGGAACCAAATAACAGGCGTACAAACAGTGGGACACAGTGAAAAGCCCAGCAGCAATCTGAAAGGAGACTGCCAAGCTGGCATCCGCCGGAGGGCAAGATGCTACTGGTTTTAACAGGACTTGGGCTCAACCTGTGACCGCTCCAGACCTTCTGGTTTCACGGCTCTCATAGGGGAATTTGCTAATAAGCATCTATTTAATAACAAAAAAAAAAAAAAAAAAAAATCACGACCTAGTTATTTCACTAATCTCATTACTCGCAGGCAGTCCCTTGCTTTCAGTACTCAGCCGCACCCATAATAAAGCAGTACAGATTTAAGTGACACAATCTTCAGAAAAATATATTAAAAATATGTATTTTTAGTAACTCGCAATCAGTATTTGAATGATATATATTCTTTAAGCACCCAGAGTAACAGAATGGAAGTGATTGTGAGGATCTTAAACATGTTAGAGACAACCAACAGGAAAAACTGTATTTGATACCCACTATTTATGAGTTACCACTTGGCTTTTACTCAAACTCACATATCAGACTATCACTAGTGTTGGGTAGCCAAGCCCATCAGCAATAACTCATGAGAATGCAAACACAAAGCTACCAAAGAAGACGAGCATCTCTGTCAGATAAGAGACTCAAGTGGTAGTAGGTTAAAATTGTTACTGAAAATATTAGGCTGGAATGCCAAATCTTGACATAGGGTTTGCTACAATTCCTGGTTTGCCAGCTGCCCCCCAGTTCCTAACCAAAATTAATCTTAAATAAATAAATAAATAAAAAAATCACTAGATCCTTTCAGAGAAGGACAGCAGGTGAGATCTCAGCAAGGACAGGCAGAACTGCAGGGGAACCCTGAATCACCAGGGCAGCTCAGGACTGACGCCCACCCCGAAGCCTCTGGTTCTTCTCCCATCTTCATAAACACTACACTTGTTAGTCCTTTGGAATGTAAAAGCAAAAATCCACCATCTAAGCGAGTGCGGTGCCTTTGGTGGATTCAATTTAACAAAAGCACAAAAGATTGGTAAAGATGAAACCAGCTTTGATTGCTGCGAGTTACTGGAACCTTGGGTGCCAGCCCCTGCCAGCGCGACAGGGGATAAATTCCTGTAAGCCTGCCTTACGACAGACAACTGAGGCCAGGAAATAAATCAAGTCTGGACACTTCTTCATAAGACACCCACCACAAATTCTGTTTTGCTGAATGTGGAAAAAAAAAACGTGTTAAGTGCAAACATCCAAATACTTAAAGTATAATAAGTGGGGGAGGAACGATGCCTTTGAGCTGTCCCAGGCACAATAAAGATCTCCAAAATGGGAATTCTAATCCACAGCATTTATTGCTTTGCTAATGCCAGCATCAGGAGAATTATATTTAAATCACCATGATTAATCAGCCACAGCAGACCCATCTTCACCCCCAGCAGATGCAGAACCTCTGAGGTTTTATTAACCTTTATCTGAGGAACAAATTGGTTTGTTGCATCCATTTATCTTGGAGAAATACCCCAACAATCTTTAAAGGAACACTGTCCTTTCACAGATCCTGGACACTTTGATATATTTCAGTAGAGCTGGTTTCATTTTTATCGCAAGTTTCACTTTCAGACTCCAAGAACTGCACATTCGCATTTTAAGTGCCACATGAAAGTGTTTACTTCGTTCACGCCTTGCAAGAAGCTTCACAGCTGTAGTCCTAGCCCTTTCACATTAAAGATAGATGCTTCTAGGAAATTACAGCTTTGAGGAGGCTGTCTTGGTGTTTTGTTGTTTTAAACCACCAAACAGTTGACAACACTGAAAACCTCGAGCAGTTAAAATTAAAACTGAAAAGGTTAGGAATCCAACATTTTAACCTTTTTTTCTTTCCTTTTACATTTACACAGTGAACTAGATGAACATGTTCAAGCTTCCACCTGCAACTCTAAGAGGAAATGTTCACTTAAAACTGAAAGCTGAGATCCTCTACAACCATGTTTCCTGGTACGGGAGCTTTAAACACCCACACTGCACTTCTGTCAGATAGAGCTGACCTAGGTTTTTAGGCATTTAAACATCATCCCCACTGCAACAACAGCAAAAAAACCCAAACCAAACACCCTGTTTTTACCATGTGTTCAGCAGTCCATCTGGCTGCAATGCCACTGGGTCACAAAGACGACGTGAAGGCAGATCCAGGGGAACCAGTTGTTCAGTGCAGTGCAGCAGTGAGCAAGGGGTGCCTGTCCCGGGGCGCCGAGCTCTCACCGTGACTATTTCGTCACGCAGCTCACGGGAGGGCACCCCAGGATCAGCACCCCTTGTGTTGCGTGAGAACAGCAGCAGCAACAAGGGACATCCCAGACAACCAAGTGTTTACAGTCCGGGCACAAACGCAAGAGACAATAGAGGCGGATGCATGACAAGATGTTCCTGAGTTCCTCCCACACTTTTAATTAAATAGCACTGTTCACTAACAACCCTTTTTTCCTCCCTCTTTTAGAAGTGGAAAAAGAAATTTCTGAATACTATCTGTATGCAGGACACAATCACAAATATTCAGATTTTTTTTAAAGTCTAAAAATGATTAAAACTCAAATTCATTAAAACTAAGAAAAGTTCAAGCAGCTCCACAAGCAGCTCTTTGCCACTATATCCCTCATCAGTGGATAAAAATAGTCAAGAGCTTTGCTCTTGTGTTCTTGAGGCAACACCTTTTTTCTGCTTCCTGTAAATGCCTCTGTATCGATGCTGAAAAGTTACAGAGAAAAAAGTACCATCCAGCCCACTAAGATAACCAGACGTTTGCAGTTCAAGCAAGTGAAGCCAAATTACACCCAACTTCTGGTTTTATACCTTATGTAGCATGTAAACTGTTCAAAACACACCTCTCAAAGAAAAAGATTAATTTAGAAATAGGAACTTTAGAGAAAAACACACCTGTGAGACTCAAGCAATCTCAACATTTAAGCCAGCTATGTCTCACTGCAAGTTGAGAGTCACCTAAAGCCATTCAGCCTTCGTGTCCAAATTTCCCTCCTTGGTTCAGTTCAGAGGTTTTTAGGGAAAGTTTCTTTGCCCTGAGTGCTAACAAGTGAACTATTATTATAGCTATTGCATTCAATTACAGAAGGTCATCGTACTAGAGGTAGTTTCTTATGTAAAACTGTTTTCAGTTCAGCAGGGTGGGAGGGAGGGGGGGGAGCTGCATTTCACCAAAAACTGAACCGATAAGGAAAAAGAGACAGCACTGTTTACTCAGCAGTGTGCTGCAAGTCCTTTTGCCTTCATTTCCAAACAACTGAAAGTAGGTAGTTTAAAACATGCTACAGTCCAATCTTGAATTTTTAATTCTAAATTAGAAACTGCAAGCAGCACTCTGATATCATGCAATATCTATTTATTGTGGATTACAGATCCCAGCAATGCTGGAAAGAGTTTACAGTTAGATTCCCCTCCAGACGTGCCTCCCAGACCAAAAAAAGGGTTTGCTCTCCCCGAGCCTAAGAACACATAGTTGGCACCTCCTCCAGCGGGGAGCAGCTGGGCAGTTGCTACCGTTTCTCATTCCACCCGACATTACCAGCTATTAAATTATCCCAAGTTTCTTGTTCAAGCTCAAACTCTCCCTGAACAACTAAAAAGTCACCAAGCTGGGGGTCACAGCACATTGCCATTTTTCCGTTTGGTGGCCTTTGTCAGAGATGAGAGATATATAAATGTCTCTTTTTTTTTTTTTTTTTTTAAAACCACAGTTGAACACTCAACTGCCTGCACAAAAAAACGGTCCAAAGTTTGGCATGTTTTTAAGCAATGTAAACACAATTCCATATTAAGGACCGTGGAAAGTACCCTAAAACCCAACCAAACAAAAACTGCACAGGAGCACACACAAAGAGCCACCCTGCCGCAAAGCCTACAACAACAAGAGTTTCTTTCCCTGGCTCGCAGTTATTGCTCCTTCCTCGCCAATAAAAAGCGGCTCTCACGCTACCGCGCTCCCCGATCAAACACCATGGGTGGGGAAGCGCTGTTTGTACGGTTCCGTTTTGGGAAAGTCAGAAATCATGCCCTTGAGGGGTGGGAGATAAAAATAAAAGCGGTCAGTCACATCCCTCCACCTGAGCAAGCAGCTCCCACCGCACCGAAGCTGGTTACCTGTCTGAGACCCAGGAGGAAAGGCATTCTGCAGGCTCATCCTCCGCACCAGCGCATGGGAAGGCAGGAATTTAAAGCCCCACCGTGACCATTTCCTCATCTGCTGTGGGCAGCGCGCTCCTCCGATCCTATTTAAACCAGGGCTTCCTCGGCAGGGAATGCTAAGTAAACAGGGTCCTGGGACACTGCACGCACTCGCTGGCTCCCCCTCCTCCTCCTCCCACTCCCCGTGACATCTCTCAGACGCAGCCCAGCCGGGATGTTTGCAAGAGGGAAATGACATCAGGTCGGGCAGTTCTGAAAACAACAACAACAACAACAAAAAAAGCCCTGAACCTTAAGAGACCTGCTGGGTAACACCAGGCAGCTCCCTGCAAACGGGAGCTGCGTGCTGTTGGGCAGCGCTGCCTGTGCGGGACCCTGGCAGGGAGCCGTGGAGGAGCAGAAGGGCTCTCGTCCCTGCTGACTGCATGCTGCAAGTGGAGGGGAATCTAGTAAGAGCCGACAGCTCCTTAGTGATGATTAAATCTCGCTAACCAAAAATAGACATTTAATCTATTTTTGAGGAGAAAGCTAAGTTCGATGCTGCTTGCTGAACGGCACTGGAGCCCTAGGAGCAACCACCATGGTTTCTCCAAGTATCTCCAGACCCCCAGGGCCTGGGTAAAGCCTTCACAGATCCAAAGCACTCCCATGCGTTCTTCTGCCTACCACCACGGCTCCATTTTTTCTGAGCAACTCTTACACCACTGTTCAACTCTCGGCCCCTCTGGTTAACAGCCGTCCCACTAAAACAGCAGCAACCTCCCTGATTTCAGCAGGATCAGGATTGGGCCTCTCCAGCATCAGACAGGTGATGGGAAGACATTTTAATCCACCCCTCCCCAAGGAAAATGCGACTAGCCCCGACGGAAGGTTTCTCATTCTACTCGAGCTCGTTTCACGTTTTCATGCCAAGGGGAAATTAAGCCTTATAAACAAATTTATCATCTGGTGCCCAGGATGGCATGTCTTGTTTGTCCTCTCCCAAGCAAGGAGTACAGCAAGTTCCACAGTGGTGTGGAGATGACACTGCAGAAGGTAATCTAAATTTAACTCCCTTTTCTACCTCCACTTTGAAAGTTCAGCAACCCCTTTTTTTCCATGCTTCTCTTTAATCAGCAGCTGTCCTCGTCTGTCCGGGGGGGACTGGGACACCACCGCCACTCCCATGTGCCCCAGCAGCAGCTCCACGGATATTTGCCAGAGGGGCAACTCCCCTTGCTCTTGGCCTCTTTGGCTTTTGGAGCTCAACACATTAAAATATTTGACGAGGGAAGGAATATACTTTTTTTCCACAGAGAGTTCACTAAATCCCTTTTTTAGTAGCAGTTTTAACAATAATTTCAGGACTTCAGAAGAGAGAAACCACATATAATTCTTACAAATGCTAATTTACAACAGCAGAAAAAAAGATTAAAAAATTTAAAAAAAAAGAGGGAAAGAAAAAAACCAACCCAGAACAGAATCCCCCCGGACAGCCAGATAGCTTGCAGCAGTGTCAAAAAAAGACACCCATTTTCCACATGCCAAAACCCCTCCGTGACCACTGCTGCTGCCTCCTCCCAGCCCAGCCCAGCCCAGAGCTGTTTCCCAAATGAGAACCTCACTGTGGGTGTCCTCTACACAGTTAGGCTGTGAGACCATACACAAGTATTTAAAGCCACCATATAAACTTGCCGTTTAAGGTAAGCACATCTCTGTTTTTCCTAAGAGAAAACAGGCACATAAGTAATTTCCTGGAGGATACAAAACATCAGCATTAACCAGCATCAGCCAGGCAATGGGATTTTCCAGCTTTTGTGCTCTTGGATCAAACAAACTCTCAACCTTTGCGTTTCCAATTCTATGGACAAACACCAGTGATATAAAAGGGCAGCTTTCTGTTTTAGTAATCTGTTCTGTGGCCTCACGCTGTCCTTTGAAATATCTGATTTTGGCTGTTGCTATCCAGAGCCCTGGACTAGGCAGATCCCAGGGCTGAGCCAATGCAGCAATTTCTAAATCCCTACTGTCAGAAGGAATCTAACTTTAACCACCCGCCTCTCCCCCAGCACGTACTCAAAAGGCGAAGCGTCATTCCAGATCTAAGACAAGTTGTGAAGGACTATCAAAGGCAGTAACTTAGCGGAAAAGCAAAAGCATCCTAATTTATGTGTGAATTTAGCAATCCTGGAAAGACTGACACAAAAAAGGTGGTTTGCAAGCACGCATTACCACATTTGACTGCAGCAGCAGCAGCCACCCTCTCTTGCAGTCTGAATGACAGCGGCCAGTAACACACTCCACAAACTCTACTATACGTGACTATTGAAAGAGCCCCGCACAGGGGCAAAAAAAAGCTGGACGAGTTAGCTCATACCCTTATAATACCCTAATCAATACACCTAGAGCCTTTTCAAAACACCTAGGTTCTCCTAATCTTTGCAATTGCTTTGTATATTCCAACTGGTATCATTTTACCCCCTCCTCCTTTTTTTAAGTTCATAAGTACTTGCCCCAATGCTTTGTCTTGCGGTAACAAGTTTCATAGACAGTGGTTGTGAACAAATAGTTCCTTTCATCAGGAGTGAATTCACCACCTTCTAATCTGACTTTCATATTATTAGCAGGTGGGAACAGAAGTCCCCATCCATCTTCTCACCCATTCATTACTCTGTACCTGTTAGCTATCTTCTTATAAAAGATATCAATCTTCCCTATCCTCTTAACATAAAATCTTTTCCCAAAGCCTTCAGCTGCTCATTGCCCATTTCCAAAACCTTTCTAATTTTCTATTGCTCTCTGCTTGGGGGACAACCAGAGCTGAAATAATAATTATTTTAATGAAAGCAAGAGCAGCTCTAAGGCAGGCTCAGCACGGGTTTCACTTCCTTTATACGAACCTGGAGTTTAACATCTGCAGGCCACCCGACTATGACACAAGAGTGTGTCTATCCGAGATATAGCGAACAGAGCAAACAAGTTTTTACAGTTTCTGTGTAGATGAATCTCGAGGGCTCTGAAAAGCCAGGGCTAATGTCAGGACAGATTATGGGTTCTACATTATTTTGAAAATTTGCTTGTTTAGGCAGCCACCAACCATCCTTTTTTGGCATGTCGTGTGGATCCCACTACAGCATAACGGTGAGCAAGTTTCTTTTGCAAAAGAGGGAATAAAGACCTCTAGGCTTTATCAGTCTGTAGTACTGCTCTCCTGAACATGCCATCTGCCCCAAACATGATGTCAAGCAAAGGATGCTGCTTGACACCTTCGCAAGCCCAACACACACTGTGCTTTGTGACCTCAGATATTAGCATGCAACTGAAGTCAATGATGGAAGTTGTCTGTGCCATTTTAGAGTCACTTTCCACGTTTGATGGGAGATGCTTGCAAGCAGGTTTAGTAACCCAGCAAGATACAATATCCATTTTGATACCCCCTGAGGAGACAGCTTGGCCTTTAGATGATCCAGTTATGACAACACAATTGGAACAACAACTGAAGTTGCACAGCTCAAATCTGTCAGGCTTGAAGCACAAGGCTACTCTCAGCTGCTCCATTACTACAGTCCTAGGCAGGGAGAGGTTTTGAACAGTAAATATGGGTGGTGTGTAATATGCCCTCAATTAAACTTTAATACCACGGTTCTGCACCTATATATATGTATATATATACACACACACAGGTTGACCATAAACTTGGAACAATTTTGGAACAATGACTCTTCCATTTGTGCACTCTGTTATCTTCATGTTGGTAACAGGAGCATCCCTGGAGCATCAGCTATCCATTTTCATTAGTAAGCCCACAGCCGACTGAGACTACACAGGTCTGTCAGGTACTCGAAACGAAGCGTGAAAGAAGCAACCTGAATGAGGGTGACCTTATCTTTCCCCATCCTGGAGATGGCTCTGGGAATAAAGAAAAAAAGGGAAAGAAACATACAGAAAGGCATAAAAGCACATCTCTCTTTCTCTAGAGTAAGACAACATCCAGGAACAACCAAGCTCTATCTGCCTTGACAGCAAATGTTCTAAAGGGGCTTGTTCACTAGCAAAAACAGCATGAGACATCGGGAGATCACCAATGCTGGAACAGCAATGCAATGCTAGATCTGCCTGGAAACCATTTCTGGCTGGCCACCAGCCTGAAAAAAATCGGCCCACTTGTTGTCGATTCCTGAAGAGTTTCTGAAAGATGGCTTTAACCTTATTAGCAGATATACACTCTGTATCTTGTGAGGCACAGGAATGGCATTTTGTTTATGAAGTACCCAAGGGCCACTTCCCCACCCTAACAGCACCATTACAAGAACACGATGACTTTCCAGTATGGGGAGCAGGTGCCCCGGGTTCATGTAATGTATAGCATTGGCACCGCATACAAAAAACGTCATAAACAAATTCCAGAGGACAAACAGGAACAGGTCAGTCTGATAATTTCCCCAGTACCTACAGCACCTAGAGTATCTACTCTATTGCTTAGGGGACACATGGTCCAAACCAAATGTTTCAGACCCATTGTGTCTAGTACTACTGTATTATTTAGGAGTGGGGTAACATGGGTCCCCCAATTTGTGTGCAGTCCAACTACAAAGCAAGGACACTGAAGTCACTTCCATTTAATGTTTGTCAGGCCAAAGATGACTTAATCATTGTTTAGAGATAGCAAAGAATAACTGCAGGAAAAGACACCATACACATTGGAACTGGCTTGTGAGCCAGTGCTGCAACCAGTCTGCTGGATCAATAAATTTTAATGTGCAATGAAGCACAACAGCTTGCAGTGGTTAGAATCTGTCCTTGGGCAGGTCCCTCTTCCCTGCAGCCTGTCACTGCTTCTGTCAGCTCAGTGGTTTAGAAGTGCAAGAAAATTTTGCAGCTTAGTAAGTCAAGATAAGCAAATAGGGACAGTGCATTTCGACCTCACTGCTGTCACCTATCTTTGTCTCCGAGTAACCAGTTAACCAGGGAGGAAGAGACTGCGCACTTCAAAACATGCTCAGTGTTGCAGAGAGCCCCAATGGCAACAGCTCATACTTTATTCCAGTCGAATCTTGATTCCAACTGAATCCTGAACAGCAATTGTCAGCTAAGCAGACAAGTGCAAATATGTGCCACATCCTCCACCTGAAAGCCATGCGTGAGCCCTTGAACTAAAGGAGGGGGCATTGCAGAGGAAGCCACCACCCACTCTGTCACCTGGTATTTCAGCAGGAGCCTGTCCTCCTCTTCACTTCTCGTATGTGGGTGTAGAAATACCAACAGTAAAGCCCTTTCCTTTGCACCTTTGTAAAGCAAGCAACGTCTCCTCTGAAGCTGCTTTCTGTATTAAGCTATCACAAGAAGGGCACTCAAAAAAGGGCAGGAAGCAGACAAGGGGTGCACACGGAGGAGATACCCAAGTGGAGTCCTCTCCAACACCCATCTGACAGAGGAGACAGAAGAGGCCACATCCAGGCTGTTCCAGACACTCCTACCCACTCTGCCATCTAGCTGATGGGAGAGTGGTGGCAATGAGAAGTCCAGGCTCCTTCTCTGAGACCAAAATAGTTTTTGCTAAATGTAGCTTGAAATTTCCAGCTCTCAGTGACATTGTTTCCCACTGCTTTTTCCCCAAGGAGGAGAAAATGATGGCCACAGGTCCAGCACGTTTTTCTTCACAGCAGCAGAGTTGTGGCCAAGCCAATGTAATTCTAACGCCAGAGACTATTTGCATCATCTATTTTGTATGACCACTGTTTCAGTACCCAGGGCTGCCATTCAAGCCCAGAGGTCTTAAAAAGCTTTGAAGTCCTTCACCACTGAGGCAGAGGGGAACTAAAGAGTTGAAATTGCCCTGTTTGGAGGTGACACTAACTGCTTCAGTGGAGACAGGGTCAATTCTGACCGTTTAGCGTTCCCAGGTTTTGGGCACCGATGTCAGACTTCAGTTTTAGTCTGGAGCGGGTAATGAAGTCACTGGAAAGCCTACTCAGCTTTCTCTGAGCCTGCTGGGAAGGGGAGAAGGAGGGAGGGAGGGGGGAATTCAGCTGTTAAACATTTGACGAGACTGTCTCCAGGAGGGCTAGCGTGTCCGGGGTGGTACAGGGACACTAGCCTGGCTCCTTGCTTTTTGGCACTACAGCTCTTGTTTTCCTTACGCCCGTGTATGCAAACAGGACCTTTGGTAACGGCTCAAGAGGAGACGATCTGCTCCAGACAGGGAAGAAGGCAAAGCCTGCAGACAGTAACAAGATCCCCCAAACGTGGAATCAAGATGGTAAGCATCTGTTCTAGTTTTAGAGTCTTGCACCATGCGGGTACCAAAAATACAGTCTGTGTGTGTCCTTTGGTCACATCATCATAGGGAGACAGCATTGTCCCAAAGCTGCTTACCAGCACAACCTTGATGGAGATCTTAGATGCCCTACACTCTCAGAAGTGCTATTTCTCTCCAAATGACAGCAACTCACTATTTTTAGTGCTCATCTCATGTCTGCTTGGCATTTCCCTTGGGCCTTACCCTTGTTTCACAGTGTTGGTGCCAGCTCCCACGAAGTGTTTTTTTGGTGCCAGAGGGGCTGATGCCAAGTCTGTCTGTCTTGATGCCAAAATGGCAGCTGGCTTTATTGTTGAGACAGGATTTACCAAAGCTAACAGCACTAGTGTTGGGGTGACTAGCATTGATTTTAAGGTTTTCTTCTTCCTTACTCTTCTATTGCCTCTAGATTTCATAGGATAATGCTGCTCCAAACAACCCTCTAGGGTCCTAGGGGGGGGATTTCTTCATCAGGGTCTAAGGTAACGGACAATTATACAGCAGACCATCTTAACTTACAAGTCCTCAAAGAGATGGATACTTATATACATGAAGCAATTACCTGGGATGCAGCACTGCCACTGCTGGGCCCAACTACAACAGAAACAAGCCCCCCTGCAGATCAAGCAGGACTTGATCTCTCTCAGCCTGCAAATGTGTTTAAAAAGCACTGACCATAAAAACAGAGAACGCACTGAAGATAACGGCAGTTACGTGGCATTTCGTCACCAAGATATACCTAAGACAGAAGTCTGGAGCAGGAGAAGACTGTCAGGGATCAGCCAAATTGCACATCACCATGTGCAAGACGACAAAACCCAAGAAGGGTCATGGCCATTTGCTCCTTTTGCACTCTCACAAGTGCCACTCCACAAAATGCTACTGTTCAGATACAATCCAGTCTTGCACATGAGGCACAGACATGTTAACCGTGGGAAACACCCACAGAGATGTGAATAGATAGCACATGTGACAGGTAATCACACATGTACAGATGCATGTACTTTGAAGTGATGGTATCCCTGCAAATAAGGAAGTATTTTGATGTTAACCTCTGCTACTTTTCTTATAAACCTAAAAACCACACCTTGTTCAGAAACAGTGGTGTCAAATAGGCATCCGATTGCCCAAAGATGCTCAGCTCTGTCTTCAGGAATGGTGCAGTTAGCCATTTTAACCAATTGTGTACCTCTTGTCAGGTTAACTTTCTCATCATGTAAGATTTTGCCAGGGATCTGTTATTCATACAGCCTGGTCAGACCTTTCTGAAATTCATTGGTCTTCTCTGAGCTTAAGTTTACATCTTGAATGAATTTAGAAAAGCCCCCAAAATACCAGCAGTCTTGTTTTCCACAGCTCATTTTACAAGAAAGAGGTTATTTTATCGAGTTCTGAGAATTAAGTTTCTGTTTCCAGCAGAGCACCACTTCTGTATGGCCTGTACCCTTCTTGAGAGGAACAGATTTTCTGGGAAATCCTTTAGGAAAACAGAGAGACATTCGCAGCTGCCTCCTTCCGAGCACCCTGCTGCATATTATGGTTCGATAATGTTACACAGCAGAGCAATATTGCATAGGTTATACTGAGGCAAAGAAACGTCCTCAGACTGCCCTCCATATGTACAGCCTCAAGCACTTTCCTGCTATTATCCCTGGACTTTACACTCCAGGCCTTGCCGTGGCACCTACAGCCCCATCGATAGGTGGGTTCTGGGTTGCACAGATAATTGGGTTTGTGGTACACAAACCACAAACAACTGGTTTAACCGAGTCTTCTTTCTCTCAGAAAATACACATGGATCACAATACTGTATTCCCAGAATTAAGTCTGACAATTGACCCAATGGGCTGTGCAGTACCTAGAGTTTTACAGGATTTCTGTTATCTAGCAGAAAAATAAACTCATCTGAACTGCTACAGGTAGGCTGAGGCTCAGTTTGTGGTTAGAGCCTGGCACAAACATGAGGAAAGCCCTTCCACACAGCATGGTCTGACTAGCAAAAAGACAGGAAGACTTCTCCTTTTCCAAAATGAAGAGCACTAAAGATCACGTACATATATCTTCATACAACCAAAGCAAAGAATTAAAGGAAACCACAGGTTTAACTATTAAAAAAGCTCAATACCACAAGCATTTAAAAGATCACAGCACAACAGTATTAAAGATCACTTTTAAATCACTAGACAAAACTCTAAGAGAGCTATCAGATCTTAACCTCCACAGTTAAAAACTTCTTCAAACATGCAACTTTAGGGAAAACCACATCAGAAAACCCCATCTTAAACACAAGCTTGTCTTTTCTAACCTGAATTACTGTGTTGCTTAGGATCTCTCCAAGTACTTGGAAGAAAAACATGAACTCATCTGTATTTTGAAATGATGAGTAAACAAAAATAAGGAATAAACAAACCAGCATAGTGTATGGTTAAGTGCAGTTTCAAGCTGAGTTTACCCATGTCTGTGAAACAGCAGGGAACATCAAGACCTTAAAGCCTAATCACTCCCCTGTTGTAGTACTGGTTCTGCTTTGGCCCACATCTTTACCAGGAAGACAAGAAAAGTTCCCCAAAAGGCCACACACTTTGTTGCTCTGCTAACTGGAGGGGAGAGCTTTTGGGATTGCCTCAAACAGGAGAGCCCTCAGAAAGCATGATCTACATGTGCAGACAGCTCACAGATGTAGGTTTCCAGGTACAAATAAAGTTGGTTCAATCCAAGCATACAGGGCAAAAAAATTCAATGCCTCCCATCACCAGCTCCTCCATCCTGCTGCAGTTTCCCTCTCTGCAACTATTTTCCCTAACTGTAAAAGGGGAGTGTCAGAAAGATGTTTGAGATATTACAACCGTTGGACTCTAAATACAACTAATTGTTATTCTTTCTATGCCTAGCAGAACTGCCACCAGTTACCCAAATGTTTCCTGTTGGGCTCAGCTCATCTGGAGGCTGCCCCTGGAACAGCCAGCCGTTATGTAAGGAACAGGCAGCTGGGAGGAAGTGATGTCCGAGTGTCATGTTTCAGCATCGGCCATGGCATTACGCAGTTTGCACTTTGCTTAAGCATTAAAAGCGCTGGTGACACCTAGAATCACAGCCAGTTTCTAAACTTCAGCAACGTACCTGCAGACCAGGCGGTTTTGCCATTCTAAGGGCAGATACCTTCAACACTCTGCTGTCTTGCTCCTCCACCTTCATGGTATCTGTAGGGTTTCCCCCTTTGGTATATGGACAACGTGGGTTCCCCTTGTGTGCATAAGCGTGCTTTATTTCATATAGTTCAATGCCCAATAATTAAAACCTCATTTCAGCTTTATCTTGGGAAGAAATTCTGATCACCATAACCTGCCTTTACGGGTATTATCTTATCCCAACTGTTATAATTTCCATTAGTGCTTGTTATTCCACTGGCAGATAAAGCAAACACTCCCCTGGCCGTAGCAGGGCTGAAGGAGGACAGGGTGACCCACACTGCTTTACCTCTTTCACACATTTCTCTGCAGCAAGGTTGCAGGCTGCGGAAAAGAGAGAAGGCTAAGCGCTTGCTTTCTCCTTGCTGAAGTCTGGCTTCCAGACATGCATTTGCTCTAGATCACAATACCAGTGGCCTCTTACTCCTGCAACCATTGTTTTCTTTTAAATTCTCCCATAACATAAACCAAATAGTCCATATGCATCTGTGTAAAAAAATCAAAACAGATCAAAGCCTGATTGACATCCTACCTTTTTACAGGAAGGTAACCGGTGCTAATTAGCATGACTACAGTAAAACAGTAAATTTTAAAAACAAAAACAAAACAAAAAAACAAACCCCCCCAAACTGTCAGAAGCCAGTTATTTCCTTCTTCAAAATGTGAACAATATACATGTCATCCTCAGCACTTGGAAAGCTCAAAGACCTGGTCATGACTGTTGAATGAAGAAACTCCAAGGCAAGGAAATATTTTCAGTTTTTAGAAATACTCACTTCTGACACATCATAGGCTCCTACAGTAGTATTTTTCCCCTGAAGCAGGTAGTTTGGGGAGTAGGAATTCTGAACATCTCCTTTGGAAAACCAGGACCAACCCTCCTTTCCTGGAAACAAGTGAGAAAACTGCCCACCGATTTCATTGCAGAGACCCAACCTGCAGCTTGTAAAGTCATTAGACCATTGAAAGAGACATCTTCCAGGTAAAAATAAAGAACTTAGGGACAGACAGCAACATTTGTGAGCAGGATTTAATTACGGATTTAATTACAGACTCACCATTGGACTGTCCTCCTTTCAGCACTTGTTCCTTAACACAGGTTTCAAACGTCAGGGCTGTTCGAAAATGAAAGATGCAAACCCAGAGGCACCAGGCTGAAAGGCTTCTCAAAAAGCCACCCTGTCAAACTGCTCTGGGAACGATTAGCTGCACCTAAAGCATCAACATTTCTCTAACCTATTCTTAAGATGACTGCAATCACCAGCGTTCCCACTGCCTCAACAGGCAACGCGCTCCTGTGCTTGATGCTCTTTAAAAAATTAGGATGTTCTTTCCCATTAACATTAACTCGGGCCTTAGTGCAAGATAAGGCAGTAATTTCTCCTTTTCCACTAAAAACAAGACAAATGATCACAGTCATCTTCTTAACTTAGCTCACCTGGAAAATGGTTCCATACCTCTATAAGCTGCTTTCAGAAGAAAAAAAAAGTCTTTTTTCATAGACTACAAGGATTAAATCATAGTTTTACTGCTCTTCTCAGTCTGCAACTTAAAACCATCTTAAAATGTGGGATCCAAAATGGTGTGCATCACTTACTAGCACGGAGTATTACAAAATACCTGTATAGGACACTTCTGTTACTACATCATTAAAGATTTGATGGGGTTTTTTTGAGACAACTGCACTCAATTTCTGATACATACCAAAATCCCAGACTCCCTCTGTTTGACTTTCTCCATCCACTAAGTACTCTGCACTTTTCCATCAGGAAAAGTGAAATAGGCTTCAGACTATTTCTTCAAGTTCTTCTCCTGTCTTAAAAAAATGCACAACCCTCCATCTGCATCTCAAGTGCTTTCTCTTTGTCTCCCAAACTGTTGGCACAGAGGCAGAACAAACCCCTCCAGGACCCCAGTCACCACCACAGACTAACTATTCCTTAGCATATATTCCGGTCACTTAATGAACCCACTGTATTACTATTTAATCCTGAACACAGATCCCTACTCAGCATCCCAAAACCAATGTGCCCCCTCACTCAGGTTGGGCTGTAAAACATCCACTGAATCAACCAAATTAAATTTTTTTCCCCCCATGTGGTTGTTCCTGATAAATCCACAGTGCTCATTTCCTGTTGCCTTAGAGATGCTTATAAAGCCTTCAGGGATTTATTCTAGTACTTTACTAAAGACTGAGGCACTTCACCATTTTCTAACTTTTTCCTCCTTATTATTTTCCTTTCATTTGACCCCTTTACATTTAGTATTCATTTTAATGTGTGTAGCATTACAACCAGGATTTTGTGCGTTTTTTGTTTTTTCCCCCCGGAGAACCAAAAGAGCACCAAACCCTTTCAGTCTATGTATCAGTTACTGAGTTTACTCACTTTCCTCATTAAATTTTAGATCAATACTTTTTTTTTTTTTACATCTAACACTGTATCTGCAGAACCTTTTCTTAAGCCTTTGTGTATTCCTTGCTAGCTGCAATACAATTCTTACACCAAAGGTGAACTATACAAACAGTAAAATCTTTACTGTACCTTTCAGTTTTAGATGACTGAATTTAGTAGATGGTTTTAACATCAGCAAAAAATAATGAAGATGATAGTAAGTGTCAGGATCCCTTTAAAATGCAGGTCTGGCACAAGAAAGAAAAATGTTAAGACTTTTTAGAACATATACCCCATTTGTAGAAAGAATTCAGCATAAACTGACACCATGACTATCTTTTAGAGTGTCAGCACACAGCGGACTATTTACTGAAGTCTGAGCTCACACTGAGTTGAAGTCACCATGAGGAAAAACAAGTGACCATCAAAAATATCCCCAAATTCTTGGGAAATTCAAAGCAAAGTTTAAATCAAAAAAGCTAAAGCAATCTTTTGTAAATGTAGAAACTTATTAGTGAAATGGAACTTGTATTTGCCAAAGTGAGCCAGCAGAACCAGTGGTATTATTCAGTGTGTCCACCATGCACTGAAAGAGACCCTTACAGAAGCTTGAAGGATTCAGTTTGGAAACCAGATTAATAAGAGAAGTGAATCAAGCAGCTTTGTTATCAGATCAAGCACGCTGGACAAGGTTGAGCTCTCTAATATGGAGTTAGTGTATGCTTGAGCTGCGTAGTTAGAGAAAAGTCTTTGAGCTATTATTATGCCTTATAGTCGCGTAGCTCTGAACAGCTGAGCCTCTGTACTTCTCCTTTCAAGGCAGGCTGGAGGAAGCGCAATCCTGCTGCTTCCTCATTAGCGTAAAGTACTGCTGTCAAATTGTCTGCAACTAGCTTTCAAACTACCCTGAGGGATAACCAGACCTCCAAAACCCCAGCAAACACATGGAAAATGCTCCTTCCTAAACTCCCCAGGAGCAGAAAGACGCACCAGTGGCTCCTACAGTCTATAAACTTCTGTAAACTGCAACTAGCTCACAAGTGTCTGCTGCTTACAGCAGCTCTCGCCAGATTCTCGTTCAGGTCCTCCACTTTTTGCCTCTCATTTAGACAAGCTGGAAGAAATTTGGATGTCTGCAGATGCCAAGGATGTCCCTCGTGAGTTGCATCCTCAGGTATGAGAAACGCCACTTAAGTCAGGGGTTTGACAGAGAGCCCAGATCTTGCTGTAATGTGGTAATGCTGCCAGAGCCATCCTGCTGGGTCTATAAATCCCAATATTTTGCAAAGTAACAGTGGAATCTGAAATAAGATTCATTTGTGAAGGACAAGCTGGTGGTCTAGAGGTTTTGTTTTATTTCAGAGTGTTGCCCTAGGTCAGTTGACCGCACAAGCAAGGAGCACGGGCACACACACTGTTGATGTACCACTGTAGATGCCAAGCATTCAGTAAAGGCAGTAAATGCTAATGCCAGAACAAAAGACAAGACCATTTTCACAAGTCCAACAGAGTCCCCCACAGACCCAGTTTTACATGGATTGTGCCTAGCACAAAACAGCCACTTTTCCACAGTAGAGAGATTTACCCTTGGCAAAAAATTACATGGTGGGTCAGATCTCAGAGACACGCTGGCATCTTCAAGAAAGGTCAAGAACTTCCCCCCCATAAGATTTACTGAGAAACAGAAATGAAAGGACTCCTCTCTCTATTCAATAGCATAGATTCAGACATTCTGTCAAGATCTGAACACTTTAGCCATGTATTTTCCCAACACAGCCCAGGACTCAAAAGCATTCTTGAACATGAAGGTTGTTCATATAAATTTACCAAATTCAAGTCAGAAAGATTTTCCAATCACAACCTACATCTTAGCCAGCCAGCAAAAATATGAAAATCTGACAACTAAAAGAAACGGCATTACCTAGTATATTCCCCCCACATATAAATATGCTGAGAGTTGCATCAAAATTTGTTTTGTAATAATTTCTTCATGAGACAGTTGATCTTTAGTGATCTAGGAAGTTGTGGATAAACCTCTAGAACTTAAAATGTTTTTGGTGCATATTCTCATTTCTCCCCAGGGAATCATGACCTTCAGAGGAATATTAACATGAAGTATGTAAAATATTTTGTGGACTGTTTATAACCTAATGACTCCAAATGTATCCTTAAATGCCATTCTGCAAAGAGTTAGGCATGTTCAGCAAATTTGAGCAGAAGGAGAACGCTAAAGCCTCTCAGGCAGACAACTTCTATCGTTCTTTCTTTAGCTTTGTTCAAGCAATTTCACATAATACAGTTATCTTATGCTGATATCAGCAAAACACTGCTCAGAATCAAGCTGACATAAAACTCATGGTTGCATTATTAACTAGTAAAATCATTCCAAGGACTTGTGTTTGGAAATGTCTGTTCATGCATACAGCCAAATCTGAAAATTCAGCTTCAGTTCTTACTTAAACATTACTTAATGGTTAAAGCTATCATTCTTCTGGAAAAGAGATTTTGAAAGAAATACTCTAATCCTTCATTAAAAGACAAACGTGAAAAGCATATGGTTCCCACTGGGTACGCTTACTGTAAATAAAGTTACCTTTCTGGAAACTCGATATGTATTTGCTAAATGAAAACAAAACATCTCTTACGGCTTCACAATTAGAATTTAAAAAGCCAGATGCTGCAGGAGTTAAGGTTTTCTTCGCAATGTTAGTTTACCCAGTTATACATCCTGAAGGCTAAAAAAAGTATTTAAGGAGGAAAGAGTGTTACAATCTGTGAAGTTAATATTTGTGTTAAAAACACTCATGGAAAAATCTAGCTGTTTGCTTTCCAGAAGCCACTACTTGGTCTCTTCTATTTTTCAAATTAGAAGAGGCCTTTGCAGAATTATAAATAAAACACTGAAAGCTCCATGTGACTTTCCCATATGTAGTTTTTCAACAGCCAAGTGATTTCCCCTATCCCATCCCCACTGTTTGCATACCAAGGCAGCATTTGCCAAGTTTCAAGTAGAGAATTTTTAAGCCAAATTTGTAAAACCTAGATGATAAAGATTTTATTAATATCCTTTGATCAGAGATACACCTCATAAGAAGAGTTAAACTGTGGAAGGAAACAAGACCAAAAAAAGAAAGATCCTATGTTTTGCCATCAATTTACAAAGAATGTCATTGTCAGCGTAGAAGATGTGGGAAATGATGAGAATGCCAACATTAGCTTCTCTGAGTTTTTGAGAGCAGTATATGTAGCCATCCCACTTCTGCATGTGTTCCAAGACAGAAAATACTCTTCACTCACTGAACAAACAAGCAGACCTAACCCAAAAAGTGGAAGAGAAGAGTTAAGAGAACATCTCAGTTTCATTCCTTCAGGGCTACTGGCAGATGCAACAGACAGGACGATTTTCCTGTCTGCTGCTTTCCTGGTTGCCTTCATTCCCACCACAATATCCAAATCTCTGAAAGCCCAACATCCAAATGGCTCCCATGCTATGCATCATATCCAAAAAACTTGTGGAGGTGACCTGAAACCAGGCCTCCAGCTTTCTGAAGGGTGGGATACCTGGCCGCATCTACAAGGAGCAACAGGTAATTCTGAGCCAAGAGAAGACAGCGGGCAATGCTGAAGCACACATACTGGGACAACTGAAAGAATCCCCTGCCAGAGGAAAAAGCAGAGGACAAAGTACAGAACTGGCCTTCACCTGAACAAGCAGGGCAGCCCAACAAGGAAGAAAGTCACCTGCCACATAACATTAAGACTGTCATGTTAGACTGAATGCCCCAAAGCAGAAGTCAGAGACGTATTCTTCCCAGGACACCAAAGTATCTCTTTTCCAGTCTGAGCTGCAGCACAACATTCATTCCTACTGACCTCACTTTTCCCCTTGGATGAGGAACACACCCATGGTACTATCTTGATCAATGCAATCACAACAGGTCCTTCATTGCATGCAATAGTTCAGTAAAGCACATCTGGCAGCATGACAAAAACCCACATAGGGACACCTTGAAATTCTCACGTTCAGTTTGACCTACATCAAATCTTACTAATATCTAAATAGTCCTTTGACGCTGGGAGTGGAAGAACCGTGGCTGTGGGCTGGTGACAACCCGCAGCTTCACTCCACGTGGCCCACAGTCTATGTCATGAAAGCCCAGCACCAAGGTATTAAGACACTGCACACACACCAAAGGGGTTTGAAAAGCCTGCTCAGCCCTCATGAAGGAAGGTGTTCTCTGGTCCTACTTACAGCCTGAAAAGTGAGGGGAAAGAGGTTCTGTCTTTTTTCTTTGCAGTCTTGTTCAGCTGTACTTGACGCCTGCATGCCTCCTAAGTTTATGGTTACTTCCTGTTGACAAATATGTTCTTCTGCAATCTATTTCATCTACTTTCAAAAAGACAGATAACATTTTTTAACATTAGCCAGGTATTTTTCAAGACAAATTATGGCCTTTATATAACACAGAATTGGGACTCCAAATAACTTGTGGTCCATTATCAAACTGTATTGGACTTCATGTTTGGCAAAGTCACTGTTTTCTATTCTTTTATTTTCCATCAGCAGAATAAGAATAGAATTTAACGTATCAGAGTCATTAATGTTTACAGATAACATCTATTACTTTACACTATGCAAAAGATTTGACATGTTTTTTCATGCTAGTTCAGTGTATTAATGTTTGTATATGTATTGAAAACAACCAGAATTCGTACCTAAGTAAAAGATCACCGGTTTCAGAAATGGACATCCCATGATTTAGTTATTTGCCTGTAATTAGGGAAAACCAATACAAAGTCATCCCATTTGTGAAAACTAGCAATTGTTGATGACAACCATATTTTTAGGGCCAATCTTCAGACAACTGTCAGTAAAAAAAGTGGCACCTTCCTTTTATTTACCCCGTCCTAGACCAAATATATATTTTAAAAAACCCCAAACTATATTTTCTTTTAAGCTTTCACAATAACAAGGAGACTGAAAGCATAATTCACTCCAAGAATTTTCTGTAAAGGAGGATTTCATTGTTAACTATAGCAAGTAAACACCAGATTTAAATTTTCCCTTGCAACTTGCCAATCTTGTAATGACTCAGCTTAAAAAAAAAAAAAAAAAAGGTTTCCTTTGCGCTTCAGTAACTTTCTTCTTTTAGTCTCCAGCAAAAAGATGGAAAAAGATGGATGATAATTTAGAAAGATTCCTAGCCATAATCACGATTACAAGCCAAAGAGCAATCAGAGACTGAAAGTACAGGCAGAAATTGTTTAGTGGTTGGTATTCCTTTGCTAAGTCAAAACTTCGATACTACCTTTATAAAGCAAATCACCACCAAAAGAGAGGCAGAAATATGCAGTCAATGCTTCTGACATACTTGATTGTAACAATATTTGAAGTAGGAAGTCATAAATATATTGCCAACAGTCTCTGAGATAACCAGAAAAATGGTAGCAATAAGCAGCATCAGGAATGAAAACAAATGATCCAATTTCTCCCAAAGTGCCAAGAAGTCAGACCTCCACATGGCTGAAGACTCTTACAGAGCATACACATATGAAAACTTATTTTTTAAGACCCACAGGACTGGAATCCCCGTCGCAAAGTGCCATAGCGATAACTCAAGTTCTACAGGCAGTATTTTTTTTTCATGTCATTAAATATCTTTTTTTCCTGTCTGCACACCTCACAACCCACTTTTTGTACCTCCAAATATTGACAAAAGTCACCAGCAAGCTTCCCATGCATCTCGTGCCATGGAAGATATGCAACAGCCTTCGGGGTGGGGAAGCCAACTCGGATCCTAACTTCTCAACTCAGGAGCACAAAGAAAGAGAACACTTGTACCGGCTTTCACATCTCTCTTCTTCACATCTTGACGTCTCTGCTAACAGATTCTAACACCCAGGACACCAGAATTCATACGTCAGCATCTTCAACTTCTTTCCTGAAGGACTCCAGCTATTGATTCCTGATACGCTGCCAAGCTGGTCCCTGAAACAAGCCAGAGAGCGCTCAGGAAACATTCAGGAAAAGGTTGGAAGTAAGAGGTGGTTGCAGGCAGATCCCAGCACGCAAGAGGTCAGCCCCTGACCGCAGGGATTTGCAAGGCTTTCCATATCCCAACACATCTTGAAGAGATTGCAAGGATTTCCCAACTTCAGAATAAAAAAAAAAAAATCGACAAGGAGGAACCATGAAGCTGTGAAAGCCCATGTGGCTGAACTGAACCATTTCAAGCTCTCTACAGACTGGGAAATGTACAGTCCAATGAGTTATTGTTAAGTACTAGATTCTACTCTAAACTGAAGTCCATACTTCTTAATCAGAAACCTGAGATTAGAGGTCAGACTTAGAAGTGAAGCTTTGTATAAAGATCCTGACATGAATGCTAGAAGAAACAAGAAAAAAACCCCAACCAGCCAACCAACCATCATTCTTCAGAAGAGAAGCTGCCTGGAAGAATTTGCAAAGTACTTTGTCCACAAGTGTTTCAGTTGCCATTCAAAACACTCTCACATTGCATTTCCAATTTCCAAATCTCTTTCCCTTCAAAGTCTATGTCCTCCTATACTTTCTTCAAAGGCTCTTGCAATTTAAAAGTCATAGGAAAGCACACCAAAAATATGAAACTTGACTAATGCATACACTTCTCTGCTAGGTGAGGTCGCCTTTCTGCATTAGATCTTATGCAGCAAACCACACACTCCTCTGGGAAGATGCTACCTTTACTCCTTCTAAAGCACCATGTATGCTGACAAGCATATACAGATACAAGTCAAACAGGATTTTCTGCTGTAAAAAAAACCCTGCTTCTAGTCTTTATTCTTCACTTGAATCCATAATTCTGAATAGCAAATGCTCTGGTTTTAGTTTAAGCAACTAAACATAAATCTTGATGAAAGGCATTAGGAGTATAAAAATGCCCATTACCACTTTGGACTAGATTTGAACCGGTGACCTAATGATGTGACACTCGATAGTTCTTTAACTATCTGTGATCACAGAGATTTGCATCAGCAAATACTTAAATCCCAGGAGATTATACTTCCTGGGAAGAAAAAATGTTAGATAAATGAAATCTTCAGAAATGAAAGATTCTAGATTTGTGCAATGTTAACAAGCAAGAAAATAGAAAGAACAGTCACCAGATTCCTATGAGTTTCTGGAAGATCCTTATATTACAAGTACACAACACACAACTTTGTATCAAAAGTCAGTATTTGCAAAGCTCAGCGTTCACTACTAGGCTGGGGTAAACATAGCAAGTCCAAAGAGTCTCCCTCATGGCTTCAGAAATGCACTAAAAACCAAGACACATTTTGTATCAAAATGCACAAATAATTCCACTTTGAGTCAGTGTATTAAAAACTGAGATTTTTCACGATCTGTTCAACTGCATTATACCAAATATGCAGAGCCTGGCACGTAACATCTACCCTACCAGAACTATTCAGGCTCTTCGCAATCCATGCAACTTGCATCAATATCCTGGTGCTATGCCTGCGGAGGTAGGTGCAAGTCCCAATGAGGCAAGCACATGCCTCTCACCTGGTTTCAAAGAGGCATCAGCTGAAAGCAGCCATCAAGTTTCCTCTTGAAGTGAAGCATCCTCTAATATTTTATTAGGTTGTAAAAGTTTCATAATGGTACATCTGCCAGCGAGGCAGATAGAGCCAAAAGCACAATTAACAGTTCCCACCAGAGGGTAGATCCTGTTTAACATTTTTAAAGAAGCACTGCATATGCGCAGGTGCCCCATTTCATTGGAGAGTCTCCACACAAAGAAGTCTCCTGATCAATAGCAATACCTTTAATCTCCCTGATGAAAAATAATACTCCCTTGAATAGCCATCAGCCCCTCTCTCCCTGCACACATAAGTAAACTCAACCACAACTGTGACCAATCCTACAAAAAGGCTCTCGAGAAAAAGCATCTGTACAAACAGCTATCTGCCTGCCTGGGGGATGTGAGTCCTTTTGTTGGATTTGTTTTGAAGCTACAGATGTACTTCAGATGCCCTACACACATCCAACCACCCTGAACATACCAGCCAAAAATCTTATGCCATCCACATGAAGACAGTCACTTTCTCCAGTTTGCATTCAAGAGGTGTGCAATTTAGAGCTTGCCAAGAAAAGTTGCTTATCATAGTTAATTTTAACAATATCATACATACCATTAAAATAGCTTCAAAAAAGGAAATAAAAATGTAATATAAATTACAAAGGCAGGTAATAAATCTTCCAAAAGCATCCAAAAAGATCACAGTAAAAGCTTGTAAGGGTAAGCAACCTGGCTTCATAAAAATGCTTCTGATTAACCCTTTTGCAGCTTCAAAAAGATACGATCTCTGTTGTTCTAAGCATGTCTGCCAGAGCTTGCCAAGGAAAGCATGAGCAAGCAGCTTCAAAGGCTGAATGACGTACCTATAGCAGTAAACCCTAATCCTCACTGTGGAAACCACGCAACTGAACTTAGTCATAGAAAATGGATTAGAAATTCTAAAACAAAACAAGGGGTTGAAGGAATTAGCAGTCATCCCGAAATCATTTTGAAAATATTGAGCAATATTTAAATAACAACTGTTGTCAGGGCTGATAAAGAGGAGAGTAAAACTAACATCTTGCACAGGAAACCTGTAGCGGATGGGGATAGGAACAGGGTATCTGGGTCAGCCTAAAACCTTACACATGACCCTGGATGGTGGCTTGGCAAAGAGCAGAGGTGCCAGAGAGCACCCCAGCCATCACCCCTAGAAATTCAAGTGCATGGACCCCTAGCAAAAGGTTTCTGTGATTTGACCATAGGAAACATGGCATGGATTGAAGCAGACGGTGCTTTGACGATCGGAGTGATGGCTCATGCACCACATGCAGGGGCAGAGGGAGAGTCTCTGGGAAGCGGTTTGGGAAGCACGGTATTATTATTTCCACAGTTCATAATGTCATGCAAACACATGTATACAAGAATGTTGCAACTGCTCAAGAGACCGTCTTCACTAGCGTCATATAAAGCACATGGCAGAAATGCAGAGGTCAGGATTTCTGAGACAATTCTCCAAGGAGACACAGTTAATGTGACTTTCTGAAGTTCCCCATGTTTCTTGCACTGTAACTTCCTGGACAACAGCATTGCATATTTTCCAATGACCGGACCTAACCCAAATTACATGTTTACACAACCCACGTGAAATTCAGGTTTTGATGAATGTGTGTTTTCATTTTAGGACAAGAGCTGATTTTCTAACTCAAGACAATCTTTCAAAAATAAACCATGTCTGCACGTAGGGTCAGGATGCCTAGAGAGATACTAGAACAACAATTAGCTTAAGTGAGCTTCCCTGGCCTTCTCACTGCCAAAGAAGCTTCATTAGCACGTACCAAGTATTCAACTCCTGATCACTTCAACAGATAAAGAGAACACAAACACTTGCATCAGGAAAAGAAAAGCAGTGGCAGGAACAAAGGAGACAAGCACAGAGAGAAAATAATACCTTGAGGAAAAAAAAGGCAGACTGTCATGATCTAAGTGCTGACAAAATCTGCTCACAATCGATATGGAACGTGACCACAAGGCCGATGACAGAGAGCATATTCTCCCTTTGATCATTCTCCGGTGTCAATGGAAACCCACTGGGGCTTGAAGAGATATCAAGTCTTTGAGAGATGAATATCTAAACCTAGCACACAGACCATGAATGGAAGTAGAAGTGAGTTTCCACCCCTCCTCCCCAGGCCCAGGACTATCACTTCCATTTAATGAAGTCTGAGTGGTCAGATTTCAGTGACCTCCAACTACTTTCTCTCTGCCCAGGCATTAGGCTCTTACTTCCTTTAGAAAGGCCTCCATGCCTCCCTCTCACCAAAATGAAAAGAAAACAGGACAAGATAGATACTAGGTGCCACAGCTTACATGCCAAGCAGTAGAGCACAGGGCCGTCCAATTCATGGCAAGAGCAGAATGGCTGTGTTATCTTTCATTTACCATTGACATTGCCATGCGAGTCTTTTCTCCCTCGCAGCCTCACAGATTCCAGCAGAGCCCTGCAGAAGAGTGACCTTGCAGCAACAACCAACTGTACGATATTACCAGCTAGTTCCCAAACCAAATGTTGTGGCAGTTTTGAGTGGAGAACACTGGAAACTGCTTATCTAGAGTCCCTGCAGGGAAAGCACAAAGACACTCAAGGATCACCCCATAGAGCCCCTCTGAAACCTCAAAGGTAACAAAACCTGCTCACGGATCCAGAGAAACTATGCAAAGATTCAGTTTCCACCAGAGCAGTATCCTGATCAACAAGGAGAGCCTCTTTGCTATGCTTGGACAAAAAATTAAAAGAAAGGGAAGTTAGGGCATTTCACACTCTGCTCAGTCTCTTGAAAGATGAAAGCAAAGGGGAGGGGGGGGGTTGTTAAGTACTTGCTTGGAAGTTCAGGGGAAAAAAAAACCTCTTAGCTTTCCTTCTGTATTTAGGCAGAGACTTTTTCAGTATTTCCAGTGTTGCGAAACAGAAGACAGAAGAAAACAAATCTACTCTGACTACACAGAAGTGCCAA
Source organism: Ciconia boyciana (assembly GCF_034638445.1). Lineage (NCBI taxonomy): Eukaryota > Metazoa > Chordata > Aves > Ciconiiformes > Ciconiidae > Ciconia > Ciconia boyciana. The sequence goes on along the minus strand of NC_132941.1, from coordinate 52,332,183 downwards.
CCAGAAAAAAAAGCCACAAAAGCTTGTATAAATACATGCATGTCCCTAAAAAACAGATGCACCTATCAAAGCATTGTCTAAAGTTTGCCCAAGTTGAGAGTCTAACTGAACTCTCTGTACTTGCTGTTAAGAACAATTTTACTCAAAGTAATAACCAGGATTCAAACTAAGTAAGAAATAATGAACTTGGTTTTAATTGGTTTGCAAGAAACTCTATCTGCAAATGCTACCCTTAGCCAGCTATTGAATACACAAGCTGATAGAGCCCAGAAGGCACTGTGATGAGTGACTTAAGTGGAGGCACCCTACACCCACCAACATTCCTGCTGAATGAATGTGAAATCTGCAATAATTGCTTTTATTTATCTTACTAAAAGCATTTCTTGGAAAGGCTGGAAAAATTTATTTCAGATGGATTTTTCAGCTGAGAACAAAGTTGTATTTATATAATTATGCACTCTCCAGTGTGGCCTGCCTTGCTGAGAAAGAACATTAAATTCAGCTGCGCACAAACTCACGGAAGTGACCTTTTGAATGAAAATGCTGCATCAAGAGACTTGCGGAGCATTCTCACTAAATAATAACCCACTGTCTGTGACTTGCAGATTAGTGCTCAGACCACTGATTTCAGAGCTACTTACACAGGCACAAGTCCACATGAGGTCAATCAGCTGAGAATAAACTGTGTTTGCTGCAGACTACAATATGGAGAACTGTACTTGGAAAACTATTCATAGTCTCCAGTCCAGTATGGTTTTATGAACTTTTATTAACCATCGTGCAGCAGCATAACCTTGCAAGGCACTTTAAAGAGGTCTTTTCTGCAGAACACCCACTATCTCATTTAAATAAGAGGATCAAAGGTGTTATTGACACAAACTGAACAAGCTCTCACTTTAATGTGAGCAACAAATGCAAGGATGAACACCCACCACCCACGCAGAAGTACCCTGGTCCCTCTTTGCAGAAGGACATGAGGATTATCTGAAAGGCTTCTGCTGTGTGGAAAGCCCAAGCACTTGGGGACTGAGGCAGGTTAGCACTAAATAACTAGGAGGTCAAGCTAGAGGGTTCATTTTATCACCTAAATAAAAGGTGCAATGTAAAATAGCAAGAGATGCAAGACACGTGCTTGTTTGGAAATGGAGGATTGTCTTTTTAGTATGCAAATATAAAATGTCCTCCTCAGACACATCAGATCATCTTACTCTTGGCAGAAAGGTTGGGTATTATAAAAAGTATCCCATCCTGTAAAGAACTTAAAACAGATGTCTGAGCCTTCCCAGCAGCTGGGTTGCTGGGTAGGCAAATTCCCCGCTGCCAAAGAAAGCAAGGCAAGCTTGCGTGCTGACGTCCACGTCTCAGGGGCACTTGGAAGCCACTCACTCTGCTTGCCCAGCCCAACACCATCCCGCAATGGACAAGACCTGCTGGCAACCTGCTCCGGGCTCCCTCTCCCCTTCACTCTCCAAGGTATGCACGGCAGGCTGTCATGGTTCATGGCCATCTGAAGATTTTGGTATGCAGTTCAAAGGTCTAGAAAAGTGACTACCCTGTTCTAAGCATCTAAGAATTTTTCAGGCCAAAATGCAGCTATCAAAACAGTTTGCGCTGCCAGTTTGGGTTATGTACTCCCTTTTCAGATTCTGTGTTTGCATTTCAGCAAGCTCGCTCTCATCTCACAGCTCTGCTCACTGAACCTGCTGGTTTAGTCCCAAGTCTGCATCTCTGCATGCTGTTGCCTCCAAGGGGGAATATGATACAAGAAATTCAACTTCTTGACTTCACTACAGAACCAATTAACTGAGAGTTGCGAAGAAGGAAAAGCTTTCACTTGGACTATTCATTTTCTATGCAGTAAACACAGTACATGCAATTTGTGAGGTGCACAAAAGCTTGATCCTTGTGTGTCTTCACACGTTGATTACTTACTGTAATGCTTTCCAGACAAATAGAAGAACAGTCCCCACTCAAGTACAGAAGAAGCCAAGAACAATAAAACTGTATCTCAACAATTAGATAAAGTTTGACCATAGTACTTGAGGGCATTGAAAACCTTTGGACCGAAACCTTGCAGAAGAAAACCAGGAGTTTCTTGGTTAACAATTAATAATTTAGACCTGAAGACTCCCATCCAGATCAACAGCTGAAGAGGGAAATTACATAGTATTTATATACCTGGTCCCACACAATCCCCCAGTATTTTGATACAAAAAAACCCACAGTTCATAGTACATTCACCACTTTAATGTCCCCATTTTAGATGAGAAATGTGAAATTCCTTTCTTAATATCATGTGGTAAGCCAGGATCAGAACCGAACTGTTCTTGCAAAAAGTTCTCATGTAAGGACTCAGGAGCACACTGTGGCTTTTAAAAATCATGATTTTTTATAATATTTATAAATCCACCCTCATAAAAAAAACCACCAACAACTAAACCCAAGAAATTTCCTTGCAAAACTGTTTTTTCTTCCCATTGTTTACCTTTGCACTAATCCTTTGGGTTAAGTAAACTATCAAGACACTTCACCCTCAAGAGCCCTCACCACTGTAGAATATGCAAGATGCCTGCTGTCAAGATGGGGAAAAAGACGACAAACACAGAAGCAGTGTAAGACCTGTAAATGAACAAGTTAATGGGTTGAACCAGATAAGAGCAGTATTTTTGAAGCCTATTTCTTTAATTAAAGACATTAGTTAAAAGCATAAACAAGTTTTACCTTGCACCCTGTCCTGAAGTAAAGGAAAGTGCCTTCAGAAGAACTGTTGGCAGGCAGTGCCTGTGCGAGAGAAGAGCTAGTGATAAAGAGAGCTCTCATAGCAAGGATACAAATAAACAAAATCTAGGGTCATTCATTTAAGAGTCTGCCCCAACTTGTAAAATGCCACTAGAACTTAAGGTTTCCAGATTTGTAAAATTTTTTTCTGTAGTAACAGCGTGATAATGGCTACATCAACAGCAGCAGCTCACCCAGCCGTCAGATTACACTCATGCAAGGCACACGGTTTCATGAACACAAACACACCCTCCATCCGTTCGGTTCCAGAAGATCAAGATGCAAGTGGCACAGCACCCAGCCAGGCCACTGTGAACATCTTGTCTAGTGCTGTTTTCCGCCCCTGCAGATCTCTGCGTTCTCAAGCCAAAGCCAAAATGTTCACTGCTTACATACACAAATTTAGTCCTGTTTTATTAGGACTATTCAATCCCTTGGTTGTGCTTCTAAAATCTTTTAGAGTAGGAGCACAGCAAGAAGAGTTTTGGTTACACACTGCTAGATAATGAGACACAGACAAGAAACCATCAGTGCCACTCTTTCTGTTTCCCAAAGTTTATCTGCTCTGTTAAAGGTTGGGAAAAAAGGGAGATTTATCTGGGCTTCATCCATGCGAGGAATTCAGCAAGCCCTTACACTTCATATCAGCCTGAAGCTACATGCCAGCAAAGGTGAAACAAGGCAACAACAGATTTGTCTGGTCCCTTAATCTAAAGTTTTCCTGGCACAATGCTTCTCAATAAATACATAGCATGCTGAAAATAAAGGAGGATTGCTTCTTCAGCTAGTCCAGCTAGAGAAAGTAGACTACAGGTTTCAGAATGAAAAACAATACCATGAAGAGCAAAATCACTCCAGACTTCCTGAATTCATCTTTTAATGCCAGGATGATCCTCAGACTTTGCAGTGAAGGGACGGGCCTAAGAGCACAAAATGGGTCCGAGGAGAAGAAAACTCCTGACTCTGTTTCCACAGCCTAACTGCTCTCTGGTGGTTTAGTATGATCACATACTCTGGGAAGTACAGAGATACAAGGACAGAGCAGAAAAGCAAGAAACTCGGTAAAACAATGAGCCACAAACATGAGAACGATATTTAATAATCAAGTATGTGAGATGCAAAAATTTCCTAATAAGATGGGCAGGAAAAAGGAGCAAAACAATGAGACAAAGAGAAAACAATACTGCTAGGAAAAGGAGAGGAAAATAAATTAAGAGCTCTTATTTTTGACACTGCAATTTAAGACAGGCTTTGTCTCGGAGTCCAAGTGCTAAGTGTCAGCAAATGAAGACAATCAGCAATGACAGACATCTGCAAGCCTGTTTTATCTAAGCTTCAGATCACAGGAGACTAGAGAGTCAAATGCAAGCTGTTTGTGAAGTTTGCTTCTTCTAAAAAGACAGAAGTAAAAACGACAAGGTAATTTGAAGACAACACAATACATGGCACAACCCTCCTCCTCCTCTTCAGCATTCACTGTTTGAAAAGCAGTCTGCAAACGAACAAATGAGACAACCAGTAAGGAAAGGAGGAATTCATCACAGAAGACACTCACACATGAGTCATGACCTTCACATGCATTCAGGTAGCTGCATTAAATGCTTTCCAAACACAGAGTAAAGGTCTTTCAGATTGTATCTGAAGAAAAGTCTTTCCTCCCCCCAAGAAGGGGAGGGGGAGCACTTTTGGTAATTTTCCCGATAAAATTACAATTGATACACAGGATGAGATGAAGTCAGCCCAGTATCAAGGCTCCGAAGATACACTGCCTTCTCAGAAGGTTTTGTCCAGTCTTTACAACAGCCCTGTACAATGCCCACCACCTCCTCCAGCCCTTCCCCTACCTCCTGGCTCAGACTGACCCCAGCCACTGTTTAACCCTTTCATTCCACACCAGTCACTCCCAATTCTTGTTTAGCTCATCCAGAGAGCTCTAAAAGGTGCTTCTGCAGCAGGTTGCTAGCTCCGTGGGACCGATTTTCTGCCCACAACCAGTGGGATGGCTGTGACGGGGGATATTTTGTGCAATGGAACAGCCTGATCTTCTGCTGGAGGCAGAAGACACACAGCTCCCATGGCTTCCTGTTGGCCATCATCCACCACCTGGGATTTAAAGAGGATCCCACATAGAGAAAGAGGTTTCAAAAAAAACATGTAACTACTGATACAGTATTAACAAATAAAAAGCTTATTATTCCAAAGAGTCAGGAATACAGAACTTGTCAAGGGTGAGTATTTCTGCATATTTCGCACTCTTTCCGTATCAGGCTTCTGGTGTGGCTGCCACAATTACACCATTGTTTGACTGAGAGCATTATCCCAGACTGTCTTGATTCCAGTTCCACATTAAGTAAAAAAAAAAAAAAAAAAAAAGTCTCTTGTGGACAACAGTACTTAACCTGCTGGTCATATCCATGTGCTAGGACATGAGAGAAAAGAGTGAATCAGTTCTGCTCACTAAAAAGCTTCTCCATCATCTGCTGGCATGCCATTAATGTTCAAGTTTCCTCCCTGCTTCCAACAGGCAACGCTCAACACCTTTTACAGAGGGAAAGCTCAAGATGACTGGTGAGATTCCTGGCAAAACACACTCTTCATAACTGTTTCTACAGCTTATCAGCCTTTTCCCCTTCAATTTGCTGTTCAGCCAGTGGGAGACAAAAAAGAAAAATAAAAGTAGTTCTGTAACCACTGGAGCTCCATAAAGCTGACCTCCCATCAATTTGTTCCACAAGGCTGACTGACTTTGCAGGCTAGCAAACTGTGAGCTCCAACTGAAGCCTTTCCAGAAGCTACGGCATATATCAAGTCAATCAAAAACGGACTCACGAATTTCCCAGAAACTCGCAACTGTAGCTTCTCACTCAGGGATGCTTCCCTGTTTTGTTTTGTTTTTTTAAGGTCTCTCTGTGCCTGTTTTCAGGAATTCTGTTGAAATCTTATGCCTCTGAGGTCTCTTCCTATCAAATTTGGTTCAAGTTGCCCAGTGGCTTCAAAATTAATTAATGGAGAGACAGACACTGATAACTGCATAAAGCTCACCTCCTTCTGTGAACTATCTTCTTTGCATCAACAAAATCCATTTTCCTGGGTAAAGTCACTCTCTGTCCCATTCCAGGACTTTTGGCAAATCAGTATCTTGACAGGCTCCCTCAGCCTCAAGTACAGCCAAGATACAGTTAGTTTTTGCTTTGATCATGACCCTTCCCAGATCTCAAAAAAATTGTGGACCTCTGCTCTTGTGTTGCCTGTGAAATTTCTGTCACTGCCTTGTGCACACCAGAACCAGACATGAAATAAAAACACACCACCACTAGCAGTAACAAACTTCCACCTCATAGTAATGCAGAAGATTAAAGAGGAAAGAAGAAGGGAGAATCCTTTTCTTTACTGCTAGCAGATCTTTCCTTCCTTTAGACAAACTCTTTCCTCTGGTAGTCCTAAGGACTGCACTCGGGGTCCTGAGGTCTTGAACCCCCATGAGAAAAGGAAAGGTCCCTGTTCTCCCGTCTTCCCTAAACCCAGTACCCTACGGCTTGTCAATACTGGTAGCTGCTTGCCATACCCACCTACACTTCTGCACCCCGTTATTAGCAAGAGGCTAGCAGCATTTTAAATGGCAAAAGCTCCATCCCCTGATGCATTGGGGATTTCTTCCATGCTCAAGCGGTCACTTGCTAGCAAGCCACCAGTACACTGTCAGTGGTTGGATTTGTTTTACAATATGCTGGCATAAAAGTGCTTGGGAAGAAGGAAACGTCAGGAAACTGCATCTGAATCTCCTATACAATCCAGCTCTCACATCCTTTTTTCTCTTGCTGGTTTGGACCGACCTAAGGCAATGCCGGGTAGATGGATACTGGCTCAGTGGAGGAGGCCTGCAAATCAGCAGCACCACAAGCTGCCTCCACACAAAATAAAGTCTCTCCTTTCTATTTGCAGATGTTGTTCAGGGCACAACATGCCAGGGAGCACTGGCCACACTGGCATTAAATGGTTTGGTCTGCTGCATCAGTCTGCCAGCATCACTTCACTTTGCACCCTCATGCAAAGCACTCCATTACCGTTTCACAAGCCATTGCAGAGACTAGAGTGGTCATCTAAAAATAATACTGGGGGCAGTGATCCCACTGATAATCACATCATTAGAGGAGAATCAAGTTCCTCCTTGTCCAAGCAGATAAACAGCAGGTCTCTGCAGCACCTTGAGCCTTCCTCTGCAGCCAAACAGTATCTGCGAAATCACGGAAAAGCATTATTTGTGACTGCCACACCAACACGCTTCTTGTCACAGGCAAGGTATGGGCATGCAATTCCTGCTTGGCAAGCCTGTTCTCTCCAGCCAGCTGTTATTTCAGGCGTGTTTGTTACGCGCACTGTTCACAGGCTCATCCACGCAGGCAACTGACTGTCAGAGCTCTGCTGCTACAGCACCCAGGTGTTGGCATCTCAAAACCTATCTTCTTAGCTGTGGGTTTTCTAATCACACAAGACAGCAGAGGGAAGGAGGGACCTGACTTCCCCATCAGCCTCTCTCCATGAAGTCATCCAGGAGTACTGTCCCAAACTCCATGCTCACTTTCTTCTGACCCGGAAGCACAGACCAAAACCTGGTGCAATCAGGTTGTCCTGCAATGTGCAATGAGCATCTCTGCCCTGCCATGACTAATGGCCCTTCTGAGATTGTCACCGGCCCTGCCTCAGAGACTGCTTTTGAGATGTCTCTGACATGCCGAGTCCTTTCCCCCATGTTGCAAAAACAGCAGTGCAACCCTGGCAGGAGCAGCCTGCCCGGTCATCTTGGATTCATGAACCCCTTGAAACAAATGCAAGACAGGAGCGTGTACAGCCATAAAGTCACCGGTTAAATGCATTAATAAGCTGAGAAGATTCCTATGCAGCTAACCGGAAAGGGCAAATTCTTACCCTGTACCCAAAACAGGGCAGCTCAAATTAGATGAACATCCCCAAACCCAGTACCAAATATGCACATTGTCAGGAGACAGAACAAAAGGCCACGGGTAGCTCAGCAGGACATGCCTGACAAGGAGATGTTTGCATAGGCACAGCCACGACCAAAGGGCACAGCACAGACAGCCCTGGATGGAGAAGTAGGCCAGCAGATCACTAGCCCATCACTAGCTTTTTGCCAGAAGCTAATGTGCGTTCAATCCTGCCAGTCCTCCCAATACTTAAAGTGAAAAAAAAAGGCAAAAAGAAATGGTGGGCGGTTCGCATTTACTAAATATACTGCCCATTACCTTGGAGGATGTCCATGTGTTTTCAGATTACAAAGAAACACGAACCGTTACCTACATTAATGCCTTACCAATACCACAGAAAGAAAGACAAAGGTGAACTTCAACATCACACTGGGTTAATACAGGCTGTCAGAGCTACGTAAGAGCACAGTTCCCACTTCTGCCAGCAGAAGGGCAACCGCTGAAGATGCTTAGGGGAGCAGCACTTCTAGGTATCAAAGTGAGGGGTCGATGGGTGTTTTAGCCAGGGTTGAGTAACTGCCATTGAAATGTGGCCAAACATAGAGTGCATCCATCCCTCTGCCTCACTAGAAGGGCCGATGGTGGTGTCACCACTTTGGGCAGGATCCCTGCTGACCAGCAGCAGCTGCTGCCCAGCAGCATTGCACCCAGCAGAGCCACCGCTCTCGGACAGTCAGCGCTGGATGCTGCCGCTAGCCAGACAAGGCTGACCTGGCCCGACCCTGCCTAGCTCGCGAGGCTGGGAGGATGGAAAAATCCCCAACCATATCAAAACAACTCTGGCAGATGAAACTTGCCAAGTTCCCCCACAGCATAGCACAACTCCTCAAAAGCTGCCCCAAGTTTATTCTTAAGGTAGTGTTATATTTTTGTTAATTAATATTTGGCAGGTGGCAGGGAAATTCTCAGAAAGGCAATGACAGGTCCCAGTCACAGAGTTGCTTTGACTACCCTGAAGAAAACTGCCACGCTCCTCCCCAGGATGCATCGCACACTTTCAGACCAGGCTTTCCATCTGCTGCACAGCTGCAGAGATGCAAGGAGAAATTCTTACCGCATTTTGTGTAATTGTGAGGGCAACTCACAAACAAAAAAATTTTAATTAGTGGGAAAGCGTGCTATACAGATGAGACACCGGAGTTCACAGTGGTATAATCATGACGGTACGAGCAGTCCTTAATCCAATCTGCACAGTTATTTAGAGGTTCCTGTTCTGAGCAAGTACAGGACGTACTTTGATCTCTGCTGCCTCCTGCCAAAACTGTGGAAATTAGCAAGCCAAAAACCAAGAGTCACAGACAAAGATATAATGGCAGACAAAATATATCCTACGGTTATACAAGCAGCTCTCCTCCTGAAGGGCCCCAATGCATTTCAGGAGACACATAAGTGCAGTTGCAACTAGTTACCTTTACCTTAATCAAAAAAGTTGTCTTAAATTTACAGATGAGGAGATGAGCCTCTCTTACACGAGGATAACTCAAACTTTGCTGTTCAGTTCACAAACTACCTGAAGCAATGCTCTGAAAGGGCCCAAATGCAGCCAAACTCTTGGATGAAGCATGGTAACTCCATATTGGTGCAATCAGAGCTGTGGTCACAGCTAGAGCACAGCCTTGGACAGAAACTCTGTGTTATGGGGGTGTTAGCCACAGCGACAGTCACGCTGAGTTCTTCCTTAAAGCAAGGATCTGTCCTCTTTGTCACATACGATGAATCATCCCTCAAGTCACAGTACTTCAAGCAAACTCTTTAATTTGGGATGAAATTGGTCTTTAAGAAGAGCATGCTTCTGTCAGATTTTGGCTCAAAACCACCTTATTAGAGAAAGGCAGATTCTGCAGACTTGTCACATAGTTAACATTCACTTAAATCTCTTGGTTTTAAAGAAAACAACATAGTTGAGAAAACTATGTGATAATTAAGCTGCAGGCATGGAAAGCAGACAGATAGTTAAAGTGGTCAAATAACCTTTACTCTGCCCTGTAGAGACAAACTACAATAGAAAAATGATTCATGTTTGAAGTTTTTTATTACAAATTTGAACAGGCTCATTTTAAAATACATTAATTTCTTATTTCCTCACTTCCTTCTCCCTCGAACCAAGAGGGGAGCAGCCAGCTAAGGTGTGCAGTGAAGGCTATACATCTACAGTCGGAACTAAACACAGCTAGATTTCTTCTTCCTGTGACATTTATCCTGATTTTATTACATAATTGCAATATTTCTGCCCATAATCTACAGATAAATGGTTCAAATCCAGTTAACAGAGTTTTGTGCTCTGATTACAAGTGAAACTGCAATGAATAGTCATGGAGACAGTTAAACAACTTGGCCTCAGGATGGGAATCAGCGAATTATCTTCATTCCCCTCCATCCACCACCCCAAACAAGTCTTAGTTAAAAGAAAGGTCTTTGAAGATCCTAGGCAGCCTGGACTTATTTCAACCTGAAAAATCAGACCCTCTTGCAGAGTACAGCATGTTCTCGGGAATGTTTGTTCAGTGCAGCTAGGCAGTACAGCTCCACCTCCCGAATTATTTAGAGGACACATTTCCTGCAGCACCTCCCAGACTTAGACCACCAGGTCTGCATGACAGTTTTTACAGGCAAGGAGACACGGACCCTGAACAACAAGCTCTCCCTGACAGCAGAAGCAAGCAGGGAATGGCAAATGTCTGCAAGGTAGATGGAAGTAGGCAGCAGTCACGAGAGGCAGCAACAGCAGCAACAATCTGGAGAGGACAAGAGGCAAATGCTGTCAGGGTTTCAGCTAGAAACACAGGAACCCTTGGTGTGGAGATCTTCCAAGTCCAGCACTGCCCCACTGCAGCTCTTCTCTACAAGCCCGTCAGCTCTGAGGAAATCAGGCTCTAAGGCAACACCGAAGCAGACAAAGTTTTGTTACATGCTCATTTTCAAGATCTACATTACCACTGTCATTTTTGAGTGGGTAGCTGTCAATCTCTAGTATGCAGTGAGATAATACCAGCCTTTTGACAGACAGAGTCTACATTTAAGATCTAAAATAAACCGCGAGAGTTTTATATAGACAAACCATGAAAAGAAAATGAGTAAAAGATGCATCCATATCTAAGTGCTCTAAAGAAAACACAGGCCGCCAAAGCTCTTCTCCCCCACTCTCATCTATTGTACCACTCAAGACTTAGTATTTTAGGATTATTTCTGGTGCACTGACTGGAGAGGATATCCACAAGTCATGTATGCAACTATTCCACAAGCAACATAGCTGTATGATTGCTTCCACGCCCTCCTCCTTTTTCCTTTCCTCCTTTTCTACTTCCTATTCCTTTCTTCTACCAGCTCCCCGACTAACGTATAAGCTGTACAAGGCAGGGAGCACCTTTCACAGTCTTCAAAGCAGGTATGGTATTTTTATTAGCACGTATGGGGTTGAAGACTTTCACAGCTTCTGTACAGATAATCCTACCACCTGACTACTACTTGCAGTTGGAATACCGCAACAACCAGAGAGCAAAACGGACCTGAGATGTGCTTATATATGCTTTATGTACCTTGGCTCACAGATGAAACGGAGCAAGCAGTAGGACTTCCATCTGTTAAAAGCAGTTGAGACAATGTGGAAAACACACGATTCAACACAATCCTGCACCTGGCTCCCTAGGGCAGCAACGGCCAATCCTTAGCCTTGGTGTGGCTGAAGGAGATTTGGGATGGCACTAGCAACAGGGAATTACACAGCTTTTAAAGTAGATCTGGTGCTCTCAGCACCCTGAAAAGAAGAAGGAAATTCAAGAGAGGGATAACATCTGTAGTCATAGACGAACTCCTCACCTCCTCCTCCTGCAGAAACATTGGGAAGTACTTCAATGGACCCCTTCCAGAAGGGACACTCCCCATCTGCACCCCTGTGACATTAAGCACCATGCAACCCACAGCATCTGTGACCTACAGTGACAGATCCGCATCTCACTGGCTCAGACCTTCAACAAATGCAAACTACATTTTGCACCTTATAAGTAATACACCACATCAAATCAGAAGTCGTCATATTCAATCTGTGTTCTACATAGGGTGAAAAAGACATCTTGACTCCACAAACAATAAGATCCAGGTCATGCACAGGCTGCTTAGCCTAGTACAGTCCTCTCCAAGTGACACTGAGCATACAGATCAAGGTGGGAGAGGTTCACAGGCATCTACACTGGAGGACCCAAGAACACCACTGGAGATCTGATCAGTACACATTACAGCATAGACATGAAACAGAGTAAAGAGATGAAGAAGAGAGAATCAACTTCATTAAAACCCTTTCCAGGCATGAAGAAGGTAGTAAGCAGGTGGTCAGAGCCTACAAAGGCAACACCTAATTCCCCTCATCCCAGTTGAGACACACTCCCTCTTCCTTCCCTCTGTGCAGAGGCTTGCACCGAACCTCCCCACCACAGTTACTGCCACGGGAAGACCAGCTCACCTGGCCTGTGCAGCACCACGCAAGTCCCATTTCGCTGCCAACCCACGTCCTCTGGCCAGCTGCCCCATGGCCACCCTTCAGCTCATCCCAAACCTCCTCCAGCCCCGTCCCCTCACAGGCCACCTTATTCCCTGTTGCCACCCCCGAAAGACACATGCACCTCCATCCACAGGCCCCTGTGCACCTGCCAGCTCAAGCCCTCTGCCCTCACTATAGCCATCTTTCCCATAATCTCCAGTCAACCACCACCAAACACCTTTCTTCTACGTCCTGCAGCCACCCTGCCATACAAAGCACCTCCAAGAGGCACTGCCACCCATACCTAGATCCCTACACCACCTCTCCATCCCCACAACACACAAGTACCCCCAAACTCAGGTCTCTGCATCTACCCTAGCTTCACTTAAGCCAAGGGGGCTCCCCAAACCTTAGGCGGGCCCCCAAAAGCCTCCTACCCCAACCTCAAGAGCCCCAGGCACCCCATGCACGCTCCCGCCCCTGCCAGCCCAGCCTGACCCCCCACCCCAAAGGCCACCCCCCTCGCCCCGGAGGGCACAGCCCCCCGCGCTCACACCGCCGCCCCCCAGGCCTGCGCGCCCCTCACAGCCGGCCCCCGCCCCAGGGACACAGCCCCCAGCACGGCGCGACCCCAGACCCCCCAGGCGGCCCCCCAGGGCAGCCCCTACCTGGGCAGGCTCCACGCTGGCGGGCAGCCCCTCGGGCAGGGCCTGGAACAACAGCAAGGCCATGGCGGCGCGGAGCCTCCTCGCCATCCCCCCCACCCCCCGCTCCCCGCCTCCCCAGCCCGACTGCGGCCCGGGACGGGAGCCGAGGAGCACCCCGCGCCCCGACCCGCCCCAGCCGGTCGCTTATTGGGCGAACGGCGCGCCGCTTGATCCGTCACTGGCTCAGCGCGCTGTCGCTTAGGGCAGAACCGGGAGGGGCGGGGTCTGCGCGCAGGGAGCTGCCATCTTGAGTGTGGCGCACCGGGGAGGGAGCCTGGCGTGGGGCGAGGACTGCCATATTGTGAGTGGCGGAACTGGCTGGAGAGGGGTGTGGGGGCTTGTCCCTTGGTCCTGCACCCCCAGTGCAATGCACCCCGGGGAGCAGAACTGGGCACTGCAAAAAGGGGGGTGCACAAGCACCCTCTGGCCTGCTACAGCCTCCCTGACACCCCAATGGCAGCCAGGCACTCATCCCCCATTCACCTGGTCACACCCGGTTGCTGTGGTCCCCGCTCGGCCGCATCCCCAATGCACCCACAGAGCCCCAAACCCAAACAGCCCACCTGGACCTGGGACTCACCGGGGGGCTTGACACGGAGAGGGTGCTAAAATGGCAGCAGCGGCACGGGGCTGGACTCAAGGTGCCCAGCGGTCAGCCATGTGTTGGTGCCAGCCCCGTCTGGAGACAGGAGCACCATGGAGAAGAGGATCTCCCACCGCGGCCAGGTCCCAGCGTGTCCCCACACAGCAGTCCCTTGCCCAGGCTTGCACCCCGGGGAGAAGTCAGGGCGCTGGCACTTGGGGTTAATTCACATCTCAGAGGAGATGGCCCATGTTTCTGGGGCAGCGGCAGAGGCTTTCTACAACACCGCTCCCGGCACGCCAGGCAGCCTCCATGCCGGATTGGCATGACGAGGTTTATCAGATGCTCAGATAACACGTTAAGAAAACACAGAAAAAAATAATTGACTTAGCAGCTTATCTCCTACCCTGGCATTTTTCAATCAGGGCAGTACTTGGGGCACACCTAACTCCGCTGGATCAGCTCGCCAGACTGCCGCTGGCGTGGGCCGGCGGGTGTTAACCCATTGCACGTGCACCCTGCTCACTCGTTTCTCTGTAGGCAGCCAGCTCACCAGCCTCCGCTGGCCTTTGGGCGAGGAGCAGTGAGCCGAGCCTGCCTGCTGGGGTTGCTGATACCTCAGAGGAGACCCCCAGCCTCCCATGCCTCCCCAGCCCCTCCCCAGGCTCTGCTGCAGCCCAACGTGATGTCTTTGGTCTGGTTATCATTTGAAGGGAGGTTGTAAACATGCTGGAGCACTGACATTTTGGCCACAGACAGTTATTAAAGGAGCTTTATTCCTGTTCCCAGCTAGCCCTGAAATTAGAGGCACAGCAGGGAGAAGGCGGTGAGTGCACCGGAGCACTGAGCTCGGACAAGCCCAGATCAGGTGTGACTCATTGCTGGAGAGCAATTAACACTTGCAGCTCTTCCCAAACAGGGATGAGTCCGGCTCTGACTCTGGGCAATGAGGTTTCTTTCCTGTTGCAGCAATGGGAAACGGAGGCAGGGCTGGACGGAGCCACCCTTGGCAGCATGGGGCCCTACTGGCTGCAGCCTGGCTGCGACCCCTCTGCTCCCCAGCAAGACCAAGGCAGGCTGGGAAGTTACTGTGGTTTTGGGGAGTGCAGGCAGGCACGGCTGCAGCAACCATCTCCCGACACCAGAGTGATGTGAGCTGTTGAGATGACTTGAATCCTCCGGGGGAGATTCCAGCTATAACCTAGAAACCTAGAAACCCCACTGAACTAAACTGTCAGCTGGCATAAATGCATGTCAATCTGAAGAGGGAATCCACTGCTATAAGGTCGGGGGAGAGGTCTGGCTTGAGGATGGAGCCAGCCAACTTGCCCATCCTCCCAGCCTGGAGCAACCCTCTCCCTCTGGCCAAGAGCAACGAGCTGCACCACATCCTGCTCCTCAGGGCAGGAGAAGAGCTGGCACAAGACAGCAATAGCTCTTCAGAGGGTCCCCCTGCACCATCACCCCTCCGGTATTGCTGGGGACAGGAAAAAAGGAGTGACAAAACCACTGAAGCTTTCCCACCATGGTCCCAACCTCGGCTTCGGGTGGATGCTGCCCTGGCATCGCTGGCCACAGACCCCCTGCCCTGCCGGGACCCCCACGCACTGCTAAGGCAGGAAGGGTCAACAGCAAGAGCGTGGCTGCAATGTGTAGGGGAAGAGCAGTTTTAGGGTGCTGTGGCACATCATGTTACAAGCATTGCCATGCTCCCGAGCCTGCCAGAGGCACCTTGGACCCAAAAACAGCCCAGGCTGCTACAGGTACCTTTCTGAAAGTGCTCAAAGCAGTTTTGGGTGTAGGGCAAGAGCAGCTTGAGTTAAGGAGCTTAAGAAAACCAGAGCAGAGATGTCTCCTTGTGGC
The DNA here is from genome assembly GCF_034638445.1 of Ciconia boyciana. NCBI lineage: Eukaryota > Metazoa > Chordata > Aves > Ciconiiformes > Ciconiidae > Ciconia > Ciconia boyciana. Next base: position 52,316,775 of record NC_132941.1, on the reverse strand, counting down.
TTCTTCCCACTCCCAACAGGAGTGACATCTGTTTCATTTCATGTGCTTATCTATTCTATTAATTGCACATTAACAAGAGATCTAGTAATGCCCAGGGAACAGATACACAAGTTTGAACACGTTTTCCCACTTTCTGCTGACCTATTAATTATTTCAGAGCTCTTGTGCAGCTTTCTAGCTGTACTACATGCAGTTGGAGACATTATCCTCTGCCTGTTGCAGCTTGGGCAGAAGCAAACCTGCTGTGGATACAGGTTGGTTCAAGAAGTACGTTTTGGGTTTGGCTGCTCTCTCTGTAGCAGCAGAGGGGTTAATGCCAGAAAGTCCTTTTTTGGCTGCAGACCCTGCGTCTCCACTCGGGCACAGCATGCGGCTGATGCAGGGACACTGCTGCCCTCGAGGATCTGACACGTACCCTGGCTGGAGGGACGAGCGTGGACCATCTGCTGGGCCACAGGGCTCTCTGAGCAGGCACATCATATGGATGGTTAGAAACACCCTTGTCCCATTGAGGGATGTTCACCATCAAGCAGAGCCTGGACGCAGCTGGCTGTGAGCAGGGACTTTAGCCCAGTCTTGGGCTAAGTACTGGGGCTCCTTCCTTCTCTGAAAATAGGCTGCAGCAAACTCAGGCTGTTCTTTTTTGGGAGTGGGAGAGGCCCCATGGCAGGCCCAGGTTAGCGTTGTGCAAACCTGCCAGGCCAAGACAAACACACCCACGGGTGTGGGAAGGGGTCACCCAGCATCATCCCCCCAGACTCCCCAATGGGATGAGAGTCACCATGAGCTCTGTCACCTCCTTTTGTCACTTGCCTCAGGACCGTTTGCAGCCCCAAGAGTCTCTCAGGGAAGGCTGCATGGGATGCCCAAAGGTTTCAGGGCTCATGCCAGCCCTTGCAGCTCTTCCTCCTTCTCCTGGCCCCTGTGCTGTGCCTGGTCAGACACAGAGCCTGCACCTTTCCCTTTCAAGGCAGGCATGAGACACGCATACCAGCCCTGCCCAGGGAAGCAGACACCCAGAGACCTGACAAAAGCAGAACCCGCAGCTGTTTTTTAAAAATCACCACATTTTATTTTTCAACCCTCCTCTCTGTCATTTGCAGTGTTGCTATTCAGAGCCTGAGTTAATGCCCTGATGGCTTTGTGACTCCTATGTCTCCTTCCCCCCGTCCAAGGGGGCCCAGAGTTGACAGTCCCCCAAGGCTGCAGCTCCTTGGTGCTACCATGGGGACAGTGAGATGCAGGACAAGGCTGACGGCTGGCTCTTGTGCTCAGAGGAATGGGTAGATTGCAAAAATTAGAGCTTAAAAACAATTAGCTATTTCTCTCCTGGATTGTGGCAATCGCAAAGTGAATAAAACCTGAACCTGAGAGCAAAGAAGGCATGGTCCAAGCATTGGTCCCTGGACTTTGGGGTGCTCCCTGTGCAGAGGGGACAGGTCCCTTCCCGCCTGCCAAGGCATGATCCAGCTCTTGGTAAGAGGCCACTGTGGTGGTTTAAGGCAGCAACATGATTTGGTTCCTGGTATGATGGCAGGGCGCCTACTTTCGGAGGTAGGACTGTGCTCTGAGCCCCAAGGGAGAGAGCCTGATGCCTCATGGGGCCGAGCCCAGTGTCCGCGAGAGGCTCAGACAGGCTGGGCAGATCCTCCTGCGCAGGGCAGGAGGAAGGCACGGGAAGCGCAGCCATCGCCCAGGGCAAGAGGGACGTGGGGAGGCAGGGACATGGCCAACAGCGGATGGGGGAAGGCTCAGGACAAGCCGAAGTGCTGCAAGCTGGGCACGCAGAGCCAGATCCTGCCTCTCCGGGGGAAGGAGGCAGCAAAGACGGTGCTGGGCTGGGGCGCAGATCTGGCTGGACCGTGCCTCTGAGCCCTGCTCAGGGGACGCGGGGTTGGTGGTGGCAGGGGGCCAGAGGGGTGCGATGGATCCCGAGGTAGTCTCCGTTCACAGTCCCTTGTTAAAATAGACATATGGCACTTTGTCCCCATGCTTGGCCACGATGCTGTCACGCAGCTCTGGCTCGAGGTCAGCCAGCGCAAGGGAGCTGTGGGGAGAGGGGATAGACACTGAGACCCATGATCCTCCTCCCTGACCACCGGTCAGGCCACCCTCCCTCCCCATTGCCATTCGAGGTCCCTTGCAGTCCCTGGGATCTTGAAGGCTCACGTCAAGACCCACCACCCATCCCTGGCATCCACCACTCCCAGTGCTGGGGGACAGAGAGCTGCCCAGGGGGCTGGGGGTCCCATTGCTCCCAGCACAGAGCAGGGGAGGCACATGCTCTCCTGCTGCCTGGGGCACCAGCGTGTACAGGCAGGCGCTGCCTCGAGTTGAAGGGTGGGTGCCCATCATGCTTCTCCTGGGATGGGCAGAGAAGATCTAGAGGAGGAGGAAGGCTCCCAAGGTCCCGCACAGGAGGGGGAAATAGGGGGACAGGTACCATCTCTGTGGGAACAGGGCGCAGGCTGCTGGCACCATGAAGAGGAGGCTGCGGGACAGAGAAGAGCCGAGTGTTAGTGTTGTGGATTGCAGCCCATTTGCCCTCTGCCCGCAGGGATCTCAGCCCAAGAGGTGCTGCTCACGCCCCACAACTCCCAATAACTGGGGAAAGCCCAGGCTGAAAGGCAAGCAGCTTTGCAATCCCCTGCTGGGAAAGAGGTCTTTTTTTTCTGGGGTGATTTCAAGCACCCCTCAGAGCCACGCTCTGGACACCCATGGGCTTCAAGCAGCGAGATACTTACAAGCCCCCACAAAGCAGCACCTGCAGAGGCCCATGGAGAACCCGGATCCGCTGCAAGGGAAGAGCCAGGAGTGAGTCCCCAGCCTCACCACAAGCCCCGCTCACAGGGTGGGAAGACTTCTCTCCTCAACAGGGCTGAAAGCCCAACACCTCCGGGGTGCCACTGACCCCGTCACCCTCCCGCAGCCTCTCCATGTCACCCGAGAGACCTTTGGTGTACCAGTAACTTGAATAGGGGGCAAAGCAAGCCGGGCTCTGCAACACCCCCATTTCATCCCCAGCATCTTGGCGGCTGGGGAGCAGGGCTGGGGCACCACAGGACCCACTAGAAAACTGTGGCAGGAGAAACATGGGCTCACCTGCATGAAGGGGAATTTCTCCAGCCGCTCCATGATGATGGGCAAAATAACTAGGTGCAGAAAGAAGAGGTCAGAGCCCCCCCACAAGCCAGCCCACAGGGCTGCCCCAGCAGGCCTCCCTCCTGAAGGCCATGGCAGCAGCTGGTTGTGCTGGGGGCTGCTGAGTGTTTGCTTACGGCAGGGATCTGGCACGGGCACCCCATCCATCCATCGTTCAGGCAGCACGCTCTGTACTCCTCGTGCTCCCGTCCCTCCTGCCGGGCTTGCGGCACGGCAAGGGTCTCATGAGGGCAAGGGGATGTGGGGCTGTGGGGTGAGGAGTCAGGGCCAGAGAGTGCGAGAGGTGTCGTTGTGGGGCCCGACCACCCTGGGAGCACCCCACATCCCCCACAGGCTGTAGGTTGGGATGGGGAGGGCTGGGAGCTCGGGGGGCTCTGATGGGAATGGCAGGATGGGAGGACCAGCTCCATCAGTGAGATGAGACCAAACGCCACCTGAGATGCAGGGCCACCCTCCCTCTTCTTCCCGGGGGGAAACTGAGGCAGGGGAGGGTGAGGTAGCAGGTTCTGGGGGAGCCCCTGGTCTGGTCCCCCACCCTCCCACCCCACACTCACTCATGCCTGGTGCCGCCATGGTGATCCTGGAGACCACAACCTGCGCGATGCCCTTTGCTGCCGCCCTCTGCAAGCAAGAGCAGTGGGTGAGCCCCCACCGCACCGTGCCCCGACCTGGACACCCATCCCGAGACTCACCCTGGAGCAGCCGAGCTCGTTGTTGTCCCCGTCCGTCACTGTCACCCCATTGATGATCTCCCTGGAGGGGACAGGCAGCAGTGAGTGGTGGCTGGGATGGCTGGGGAGTCATGAGGAGGACGCAGCAATGGGGTGAGGTGGTGCCAAGGGGTCCCCCAATGCTGTGCTGGCACAGCAGCCCCGGCAGCCCCCAGCCCCGGCCCCAGGGCACAAAGCTCCACCGCCCCGGGGTGCCGCGGTCCCCAGCCCAGCCGATGCTGCCATCTTCAGGGCATGGCTGCGAACAGGGTCCGGCCGTCTGGGGGACAGACACCCGCCTGGGACCTGCAGCCAAGCCAGGGGACAGTCCCTGGCACAGCACCCCACCTCCCCATGCCGTGACCTGCGGGGGACCCCAAGCAGCAGACACAGGGCTCCACGTGGGCCCCATCTAGGGGGTCCCAGCACCAGGACATCGAGGACTGGGGCTCTCCCATGACCACAGGCAGAAGACCTTTGGGTCTGCGGGATCTTCCAGCCCAGACCCCAGAACAGCTATCCTCAGCCCAAAATCCCCCTCCTGCTCCAGGCAGAGGCTGAGCCACCTACCCGGCACCCTCCACCAGAGACCTGGCACAGCAAATGCGCAGACCCCACGTCACCTTCCTCCCGTCCTCCCACCCACTGCAGCCCCTGGGATGAGAAACCACGGTAGGGCAACCAGGCTCCCCTGGGTGCCACCGGCTCGCCTTTGGAGGGAGCCGGGTCCCTCAAGCGCCCCGGCCGTGCATGGCACTTACTGTTGCCGCATCATGGGGATATTGACACAGTTGGCAGCAGCCACGGCCGCAAAGGGGACCCAGCGGGCCAGCAAGGGGGGGGCTCGCTGTGGGAGACAGGCTGGTGTCAGTGCGGGAGGGCAGGATGCGGCCAGCTGCCCCACCCGGCCCCAGCCCGGCGTACCTTGGTGTAGAGGTTGAGTCCCACTGCGGTGGCCAGGGCTGTACCAGTGGCCGTGACGTAAGCCACCCCGATTTGCCTGGACAGTGATTTGCAAAGAAGGGAGAGCAAAGAAACACCAACTCATGGATCCTGGTCCTTCGGTGCCCAAGACAGGGCATGGGGGTCTTTACGGAGCATCGGGGGGGGTCCCGACACAGAAGGTCCTCGTCCCGCGCAGGGGCACACTCACCTCAGTGAGATGGGGGAGGCGGCATTGCGGTTGGTGTAGTTGACGATGGCGTTGAAGGACTGGTTCACCCACTGCCAGAAAACCACAGCGGGCACCGTCCTGCGGAGGGAAGGGACCAGAAGAGTGCCCGAGGGCTGTCAGGGACACCTGGCCTGTGCCCGTGGCCAGGCTTGGCGGGGAGACAGCCAAGATGCCCTCAATACCCTTGTCCTGGTGTCTCCCAAGGGAAACTGAGGCACTGTGGCAAAGCTGCAAGCCAGCGGCAGAGCTGGGAAATGACCCCAGGAGTCCTGGCTGTCACGGGGCTTTGGGGAGCACAGGAGGGGGCCCAGCTCTGCAGGGTGCTTGGCCAGGGTTGGGAGACCCAGCTCTCAGCAGGGCGGCAGCCATCCTGCTGGGCTGAGATAAGCCTGTCAATGGGAGCAGCATGGAGGGGGCACATGGGGACAGAGGCAGCTCTGATGGTGACCAGCATGCCTGGGCTCCTACTGGTGTCTCAGGGACACTGAGGTGGGGCAGGAGGGGACATGAGGAGACATGGGTCTGAGCAAGCTTTGGGATGCAGAACAGTGGAGATGGGCTGGGAAGACAGTGACCTATCAGCACTGGGAGATCCCGCACCCAGGCTGGACCTGGCCAGCAACTGGCAAACCAGTCCAGCAAACAGGGATGCGATGGGACGGGGATCCACTGGGAAAGGCAGTGTCTGTCCCACACGTCCTCTGTGCCAGGGACAGGATTGCTCACCCCCCCCAGCAGCCATTTCAGAAGGGAAGTGTAGGGAGCTACCAGCATGGGCTGGGGATGCTGGAGCAGCCTGGCCCGGGGGCACATTTAGCCCGCAGTTTTGGGGGCCGTTATGGTCCATGGAGCAAGAGCAGCGGCCATGCAGGACTTGGCTGCATTAATCATTACAGGGGCTCCAGGAAGAGGTGAGCTGAGCTGAGCTCGGGGTGAAATGAGACCATCCCCAGCCATGCCTGGGGCCGGGAGGATCCATGATGTTTCCACCACAGGCTGGGCACAGAGGACAGGGCATGGGGACAGAGGGCTTGTCCGTGGGACAGAGGCAGGCGCAGCAGCCATGGGCATGCCTCGGGCAGCAGCCAGCCCGGGAGGAGGCAGACTGGCTGTGCCCTGGCCCTTCAGGATCCCTTGAGGGGCTGGGGGCTGCGAGGGCTGCATCCTCAGCCCAGCGTCCCCAGGGGCTCACCGGTAGAACTGGAGCATGCAGCCGGTGAGGGCCATGCCCCCCGGCACCTGGAAGGACATCCTCCCAATGAGGTTCATCTTCTCGCCGCTGTCCGGGTGGAAGGCCGAGTCATACAGCTTCTTGGCGTAGAGCAGCTGCTCCTGGCTGCTTCCCGGCGGCACCAGCCCAGCCCTGCAAGCCCAGAGCCCATCAGGGGGTGCCGCGCAGCCCCGCCGGCACCTGGCACCACCGGGGCGCAGAGCCCCGGACGCCAAACACGAAAGGCAGAGGAAACACCTCCCGCGAGGGAAACTTGTTCCAGCTTGAGGCTCCCGGGAGAAGCCTGGGAAACTCCCCCAAAACTACCTCTGACATATGTTACGTCCCAGCGCGCCCACTGGGGGACGACTGCCTCCATCCCCCCGTGGCCCCGCAGGGTGGTCAGGTACGGCCATGGGCACGGGGATGGCGCCTGCCCCAGCTGCACCCCAGCCCCTCACCTGCAGCCTTCCACCAGGGCCTTGGCCCGGTCCAGCTCCTCCTCTGGCACCAGCACCGTCCGCGGGTCGGTGATGTTGAGGAAATGCTTCAGGCGCCCCAGGAAGGTGCTCTGGTCCCAGCGTGGGACGTCAATGTTGAAGCCAAGGGGGATGGTGGCCATTTCAGCGCGGGTCTGGGCAGGGGGAGAAGGTGGCTCAGGAGGATCCTGCCTCACTTGCCCGTTGAGTGCAGGCCTGCCACGGCCACAGGAGCGGTTAACTGGGTGAGAGCCGTGGCAGGTTTATATTTAACGGCAAAGTTGGACTTTCAGCAGCCCTGAGCCCCAGAGCCTCCTGCACCTCTGCTGCAGCCAAATGCTGCAGCAAGGCCGCTCCTTCACATGCCACTGTGCCTGCATGGGGTCCCCCTACTTGCGCTGTCCCCTCCCAGCATGTGGCACCCTCTCCTTGGGGTGGGCCCGTGCTTCACAGCACTGTGCGGCCCAGCTCGCCCCCTCCACAGGGCTGCATGGGGGCGAGTGCTCCCCGCTGGGGCATTACACTGCACCCCCCACTCATATGCACACAGCATGGCACTGCATCCCCGGCACTGTGCTGTATGTCCCCCAATGGCACTGCATGCCCCCATGGCAGTACACTGCACCCTCCCAGGCCTGCACTGCATGCCCCCCCAGAACGTTGCCTGCACCCACTGTGGCACTGCACCCTCCTGTGACTGCACTGCACGGCCCCACTGATAACTGCATCCCTTGTGGCACAACACTGCACTATCCCATGGCACTGCACCGCACTACACTGCACCCTGCCATGGCACTGGCGCTGCACTGCACTGCATGTCCCCTGTAACACCGACAACACACCTCTACAACACTGTCATGCTCTCCCCCATACCACTACACTGCATCCTCCATGGCACCGCACTGCACATCGCCCATAGCACTACATGGCCCTGCACCCCTGCAGCACTGCACTCCCCATAGCACTGCACTGCACGCTCCCCGGGGCATTGCACTGCACTGCACGCTCCCCGTGCTCCGGCACCGCACGCGCCCCTCGGCACCGCCCTGCCCTGCCCTGCACACTGCCCGTAGCGCTGCACACCGCCCTCGCCGCACTACAACGCCCGGCCCGGCCCGGCCCGGCCCGGCCCGCCCCACGGCACGGCCCGGCCCGGCCCGGCACTGCACGGCACGGCACGGCACACCCCTGCCCCGCCCCGCGCGCCGTGGCGCGGCCCCACGTGGCCCTACCTGGAGTCCCCAGACCCCTCGCGCGCCGTCTCCCGCCCACGTGGCCCCCACCTGCCCCCGGGCTCTGACGCGTGGCCGCCCTCAGCCAATCACAGAAGCCCGAGCGGCCGCGCCCATCTCCCCCCACCCCCCACCCCGGCAGGGTGGCCCCTTGTGCGCGTGCGCTGATTGAGGGGCGGGGCTAGCCGCTGGCTGTGGTGTCGGGCTCCGCCCCTCCCGCCGGCCGTCGGCACGTTCCGTACGTACGGCGGGAAGCGCTGACGCTGTACGTAGCGGCGGCGTGTGTGTGACGCAGTTGCCCATGGTAACCCCGGAGCCGCGCAGAGGATGGTGAGTGGGGCGGGGGGTGCCGGGCCCGCGGCGGGCGGCGAGGGGAGGGCGGCTGGGACGGGGGGCCCGCCGGGACGGAGGCGGGGCCCGGGGGGTCTGGGCCCGGCGGGCAGCGGAGGGCCGGCGGTGCCCATCTGAGGGGCCTGGTAGGCCTGAGGCCGGGGGCGCCTGCCGCGGGGGAGCGTGGGGTAAGGGGGGGCCGGAAACGCCCACCCGAGGCTCTGGCGGGCCTCGGGCCGTGGGGCCGGCGTGCCTGGCCGGGGTTCACGGCGGGCGCTCTGGCAGGCCTGGGACCACGAGGGCTGGCGACGCCCACCCGAGGGGTCTGGTAGGTCTGGGATCACCGGGACCGTGGGTGCCCACTCGGGGGGAGCGTGGCGGCCTGGGGCACCGGGGACCTGGTAGGGCAGGGGCATCCAGTCAGGCGTGGGGGCCTGGGTCTCTGGGGGTTGGGGCACACAGGCAAAGGGATGCCACTAGGGCTGCGGACAGTGTAAACTTGGGGTCTCCAACCACGGGAGACCCTGGCTGGGGCTGGGGTTCCTCGGGAGCTGGAGGCTATGTGGGACCTGGGGAAGGGGGTTGAGTCGTGTCCTGGCAGGGGCTGGGAAGCTTGAGGGTGCTATGGGGGGGCCTTTGTTGGGATGGGATCAGCCTGCCTGGAGTTGATTCAGTCAAGGTGTGGAAGGCATGATGGAGGGTTGTGTGCTTGGGAGGGCTGGGGAGCAGGATGGCAGTGGCTCACTTGGCCTGAGGAGGAGGGAAGGAGCAATGGAGGAGCCTGGTGAGGATGGAGGACAGTGTTCAGGGATTGGCTGTGGAGAATCTGGGAGCATCTGTGATGGTGAAGGGACACTGGACAATCCAGCCAAGGTGGGAGGGAGCCACCCTGGGGCTTGGGTCCTGGCTACAGGAGTTGAGGGAGCTATAGGAGAGCTTGCTGAGGTGGAAGGGCCAGTTGTTGATAAACAGCCTTAGAAGGGGAGTTCAGTCATGGCAGAGGAAGTCTGGATGAGGGGGTTGGGTGTTCAGGGATGGACAGGACTGAGACACAGTGCTCGGGCTGAAAGAAACCTGCCAGCTGGGTGGGATGAACAGTCTGGTGAGTCACTGGGAAAACCCAGTCAACGCTGGCTGGCTCGGATAGTTTGCTGGGATGTTGTGTGCTCTGGGGGTTTCTGCCAGGGGCTGGGGAGATGAGGGACAGTCTGGGCTGAAAAGAAGAGATAAGAATACACTGTGGGAAGGGCCGGAAGTGGAGTTTTGATGCTGATGAGAGAAAGAGAGGACCCAGGGAGGAAAGAAGTGTTCAAGGGAAGAAATGAATTGTTTGAGAGGGAGCAATGTGGACTGAAGGGAGGAATTAGGGTCTTGGGTGTAGCAAAGGATCTGGTTAGGGTGGAGGGCAACGCTGGGAGATAGGTGGGGTGGTGAGGGTGTAGTGCAGTCTGAATCGAGGTTGGCGTAAGGTTGGATGATGGACTGGGGTGTTGGAAACCGCTTGGGTTTAGATGCCGGAGTAGTTGGGGTGGGACAAGTGGGCTGCTGGCAGAGTCCAGCAAGGACTGTAAGGAAGGGTTGGGGCTGCCAGGTGAGGGGTGGTAAGAGAGAGCTGTGGTAGGTGTGGGAGCTGCTACTGAGGATGCAGTGTGTGCAGAGAGCACAGGCAGAAGGAAATAGCAATGGGAAAGAGCTTTCCCAAGGGCAAAGCTGTTTTTTGTCCAGGAGCCCTCTGGACGCAAGATGTATTCATGCAAGTGGACAGCACGAGAGGAGGCGTAAGCAAGAGCAGCAAAGGCAGCTCCTTATCTTCACTGGGTTAATTCTGGCTGCATCCCCACCTGCTGGGCCACGGAGAAAGAGATTGAGATAAGGTCTGTGGGATCTGCTCTATTTTAGATCAGTTGATGATGGAGCATGTCACACCAGACACCGAAGCCATCACAGGATGGGCATCTGCTGTAAAGATGAGGGCAGCTGCCTCCAGCAGTGCAGTGCTTTGTGGGACACATTTGGCCTGCAGCTGCTGCTAGCCAAATCTGGTCTTCTGCCTTGTGATGTCCAGATAAGCTGGTGTAGTCTGGGATCTGGCTGCCGTTATCCGAGCGCTTTGTGTGTGGAGAGGGTGGACTGGGTGTTTTCCAGTGTTCATGTTATTTGATACAACATTTTACTGCCTCTTTGTCTATTTTCCATTTCTGGGAGTTGTTTTGTGATGCAGCCTCTCAGGCAGGGTGGGTGGCGCTTCGGGGTGCCTGGTGGACTGGCTGGGCTGGGCAGAGGACTGCAGAGCTCTGTACTGTCTCTCTGGATTCTCAACTTTCACTTAAAACAGAATAATCCTTAGTGGTAGAAACTCTCTGAAACACCAGCAAATATATTCAAAGCAGCTACAGCAGCCTCGGGGTGTGGGTCAGCAGTCAGAAATGATCCAGACAGCTTGATTTAACAATTTACTGTTTGTCATCTGAGCTGTGGTAGCTGCCTGTGAGCATGTTTCTGGCATGTCATGATTGCATTGGGAAGTGCTTAAACCCCCTTCAATGACTGCTTGCTCCAACTCCAGTGATAAGAGGGTTAATGCTGAGGTTTAAATTATTTCAGTGTTCATCCAAGTGAGTAAGTACAGAGGGGAAGTGTCTCCTTCTGCAGAGCATACCAGCATTTCTCACAGCTGTGGGGCAGGGGTGGTGGAAGGTCATAGGTGGAGCACGGAGGGAAAGATGAGCCATAAAGCTGTATAACATGAGGGATGTGTAGCGCTGAAGTCTTTGGCGCCATTAAGCAGCATCTGTGGTGGGCGCACAGCAAGGGCAAAGGGAGGCTGCTACATGAAAGGATACGCAGCTTTCCAAAGTTTAGGAAATGCTGTGTGAAGCAGAGCTTGTGGCTTCCTCATCACTGCAATAACAATCTGTACCAAGTGCAATGGTATGTTATTGATAGATGGTGGGGCCAGAGGATGGCTGATGTTTTTCTAAAACCGTTGATTGAAGATGGCATCGTTGTGGCAAAACCAGGGTTGTCAAAGTGTGGCCCCATTTTACAGTTAAGGAAACTGAGTCATGGAGTGTCTAGCTGACACTAGGCAGATCTGGTGGAGAGGATGAAATACCAGCATAGCTAAATGCATAGTCAGGCATCTTTCTCCTGGTCTTGAGCTCATGTTTCTAGAGAAAACAGCATCTATCTGTTGCCTGCTGTAGGTGTACCTAGTACCCAGAACTTCTTTCTTTTATCCCTTGTTGCTTGGCAGTAAGGCTCTATGTAAAATGACCCCATTAAAAAAAAATGCTTTCAAGAGCTTTAATAGTGCCTCATTGCTTTAGTTTCCCAGTACAGTTCCATGCCATATTTTTGGCTTATATTACTGATTGCTGAGATGTTGATATGAGAAACTACTTGCAGATAGGACAGTACACCAGCAAATGGACAAGACTTTCAAGTTCTGAAACCAGACAAAGACCGCTGACGTTGTCCGGTGCTGGGCATCACCTCTTCTCTGCACAGGGCATAACGCTTCCTTCAAACTTGCTAAAACCAGAGGAGTTTGATTTTAATTACGAAAGGAGGATTCATGCTGGTATTAGTTAATATACCAAACCAGAAAGTACTGTGTGACCTCTTTGACAGAAAACTATGTTAGCAGGTTTGAGCTGGAAAAACTCTGTAGGTGACTCGACTCCATTAAATTTTGGATTTCAATGCAGGAAAGAAAGTCTGCATTGAATGACACCATATGGTGGAGACATGCAGCAAGCAAATGATTTTTTGGGAGTTTTGCCAGAGTAAGAAGTATTGAATAAACTGTGCTCAATAGATTAATTTACTTCGGTTGTATTTTGAAAAAGACTGGGTGATTTTATGACCATTAGTGACACTTGCAGTTCTGCAGCGGAAGATAAAGGTAATCAAACGTCATTCTTCAGGGCACCAGCTAATCAGTGCAGTTGTCAGGAAGGACTCCCCTCCTCCAGCTCTGTGTGTGCAGGGTTGCACCCTGGACAGCAAATGTAGCCTCAAATATCCACTGCTGAAGGCAGGATATTTGGCTCAGCTAAGCCTCTCGTCCTCCCCCATGTCAGCTTCTCCTGCGTGACTTTCTGAAACCATCATGTGCACCCTCTATCTTTAACTTACTCTTTAAAAACAGTAAACTGCTACCATATTGCTTAATTAAAAGTAAATTGTGGGCCAGAGCTGCGCTAGGTGCCGTGCAGGCAGAACACGGAGATGTTCCCCATGCCGTGGAAATATGGTCTGTCTGAGGTGAGAGATAACCCGAGCGATACGAGTGAGGAGAGCCCAAGACAGGTTTGAACTTGGCATGTTGGATGCCTGAACCTCATCAAGGATTGTAGGTGTGGCAGAGAAGGAATTAGCAGGAGAATCACAGGATGGTTTTATGGATATTTTGTGAAGTTTCTCCCACGGTTGTAGGAAAGGCATAACGGTTTGAGAATAGAGCTCGGCAGTGCTGGGGCTGGCATTACAAGCTGTGGGGAGACAGGAGCCGTCACCTCCATGGCAAATGTGCTTGGCTGGGAAGGGCCTTGAGGGTGAAGACAAGCGACTTGCGGTTGCAGCAGCGAAGAAGAGGGCATCTGTGCAGGGGTGTAGAGATGGGGGAGATGTGGTCGCAGCAGCAGGCTGAGATGCTGAGCTTTGTGGCTGGATTGCATCTCGGTGAATTGATTTGATTCTAGCTAAATATCCACATCTAGTAGATATGCAATTGCTGGTGACTGAGGGTGGTTTTATTTTAAATTCATTATCTGAGCTTTGTGGCTAATAAAGTTAAACAGAATACATTTACTTCTCTTTCCTAATAGGAATCAACTATGTTCTGCAGCAGCTTGTGGGCCATGCTTTACCCATGCCCTGTGTATCCAGCCCTCAGTACAAGGGGAAATTGTTCTTTCCATTATGGCTTTATATTGCCAATCTGATACAATATTTAAACAGATTATCTCAATGCTCTGTTTGTCCCAAACCAATTTTTGCTTTGGCCTATAAAGTGAATCTTCCTTTCAGTGGCTTCTGTGGTACAGGATGTAGTTACATGCATCAACTAGTTCAAAAGACCCATATACAGCATGGATTTAAAGCTGAATAAACCCACAAAACCCTTAGCTAGGACTATAAATGTCACTGTATTTTTATATATGTCTGGTTTTTTATTTTTAAGAGAATAGGATTACTGCATGCAGCTATAACTGAAAGTCCTTTGATAATTCAGTGGGTATTTTAAACCTAGCAATGATATACTTCCATAAAACCACACATCCCTGTTTTCTGAAGGATGCTAATAAGATGGTTAGCTTTGCTTTCATGCTCGATGTGTTTATGAGTGCTCTTGCCCATTTAGTTGCATCTCTGAATTTAATGCCCCACTCTGATTTCATAGTAATTGTCAGGAGTCTTTTTTTCTTTTTGTATGTCCCCACTCACTGTCTGGAAAATGCAGTCTCCTCATTGCTGACCCCATCAGTCTGTCTCCTCATCGTGCTTGTAAAGAAAACCCTCTCCACCAAGGACAAAGATGTTTTTAAACAAGCCAATCTGATATAAAACAGTTTGCTTAACCCAGAGGTGACCAAGAAGTGGTTGCTGGCTGACTGTGCCCAGCCTTGAGTTGCTGTGTATGGCTGCCCTTCTCCAAAGGCTGCACGCGCTGCCATGCTGTGCTGTTCATTATCTGAGCAGCATCTGCAGTTCCCTTCTCTGTTACAGATGCCGCAGTCTGCTTAGTTTTGTGCAAGTGACACCCTGCCCTTATACTCCTGTGAGTCGTCTCTGCAGCTCCTCAGCCAGCTAATGTCTCCGCTGTCCTGCTTGAGACTTGTCCTGCTCCTCACCCTGGATACCCCAGTGAGCAAGTACCACTGGCCTGGCTGCCATGCAGGCATCCTGGGCATCCTCCCTCCTCACTGCAGGTTAAGGCCCAGCATCGAGGCATTTGTTTGCTGCCCCACTTCAAAGGCCCGTTCCTCTCCTGTTGCTTCTGAGCATCCTCTTTGCACCAAATTTTCCCATTTCATGGCTTTCTACCTGACATCTCCCATCAATAACAAGGGGTTGCTTTCTGAATCTCATCAGCCCAAGTTAGTTTCAGCATTGTGTTGGTGAGCGGAGAAGTGCTTGTCCATCAGTGTGTGTGCAGTAAGGGTTGCTTGTCCCACATAATGGTGGCATGCAGCAGGGAACTCGGCTGAGTTATTTTTTCCAGTCTACTAAGCTGTCAGGAAATGCTTTCTGTCTTCCTAGCCAGTGTGCTCGTAAGACCAATTAAAAAAAAATTTAAAAATGATACAAACCCATCTGTGCATGGCTTTCCTTAATCTTAAATCTTCACTAACTAGAGGGAGAATGCTGGGTGCAAGTTTTAAATAATATTTACAAAATAGTAACACTTGTAGTAACCAATACTATTATTTGGCTCTTGATTTGTGTATACAGACCATGTAACCTATGCCGGCAGCTACTGAAATAAAGTCCACTTCTCTATGTTGGCTTGCTTGTCTTCCAGCCTTTTAAATCAGCTTACTTTATACCTTAGAGAATACTTTTATTTCTATATATATCCTCTCTTCTATTGGCTACCCCAGATAATCCTGTGATCAGCCATGCAGCAGTGTCACTTGAGTAGAATATGGAACGATGCTGATCGTTTTCTCGTAGGCTGTCATACTAGCCCAGAAATAGCATCCGTCTACAATGGGAGAAGCTCTATTAACATTTACAACTGTTCCTCTTCCCGACCCCTGAGAATTGCTCCGTGGTAGATAAGCAATACTTTGTAATACGTTTCTTTGCACTCAGTATTTTGGAGTTGAATTCTGAAATATAAAGGCTTCTAATCCTGATCTGCTCTGGGATACACTACTCTGCTCTTAGCAAGTGGTGCTGTGAATAGGATTAGCATTTCAACAGCTTCTTTTTTTAACTGTGAGCAATAAACTAAAATAATAGGGCCTGATTCAGAGCTCTCTGAAGTCGGCAGTAGTACTTTGGCTGATGTGCGTTGGCTTTGGGTCAGGCCCATAAGAACTGGAAATTCAGTGTTTCCCTGGTGAATGTGTGAATTTTAGAGTTCCTGCTCCTGTGGGGTCTGTCCACACTGAGCTGAAATCCATGGATTTACAAGCCAACAAACACAACTGTAAATTTGACTGCAGGTGAAAAGAAAATGTGTGTTGCTAGTCATGCAGTTAAAACTTGTGTTTTTTAATGATGTCAAGGGCACTTAGGACATGCATGTAAACAAGTAAGCATTAGAGGTATTTCTGTCGCTGTTCGTTTTTAATTCCCTCAGACGTGTGGAAGTACAGACCGTCACCGGGGCAGAATGTGGGCCAGGCACTGCGGCCAGGGAGTTGAGCTGTTGGGTTGGGAGGACTGGCTGCACTGAACGCAGCCCTTCAAATTCATTAGCTACTGGCCCGGGGGTGAGAGCCAGCTGTGAGCATCTGGCCCTCAGGGCTCAGCACGTGATGTTACAGGCCTGTACGCTTCAACTAAAAGCAGTTTGGGGATTTACTGTGCCTGCACCATGCAGGCATGGCACCCTCTACCAAGCAGAGCCTGTTCCTTATTAACAGCTCTTGAGGGGGTCCTGTGTTCCCAGTTTTTTACCAGCCTGTTTATGAAGTAGGTGATACCCTGAGCCCGCTTATTGGGCTGTAAGACTGCAGTTTTGCTGTTCCTTGCATGAGCTCTGAATTTCTGAACATCGCCTTTCCACAGTGCTTTTTAAAAGCACAGCAACAGTGGCAACCCTGCAACTTTCTACAGATACCCTTCAAACCCAATTTTACCAAGTTCCTTCTCTTCTCCCTGTTTCTTACACACCGTGCATGTATTTTGAGCTGTGTCTGGTAATTAAATGGAGAACCAGTAAATTACCTGCAAATTGAAAATGCTTAGAGGCGTGGATCAAATCTCACGTGCGTTTGAATCTCAGTGTGTTTTCGTCCTGCATTATTGAAACCTTCGGCATTGTGACCTGTAGCACCACGTCCTTTGCAAAATGCTTCATGCCTCGGAGCGGTGTGATGAGCAGTTGGAAGCGGGGCTTTCCAAATGGCTGAGGTGGGGCTCTCCAGGAGTCGGCAGAAGGGCACTGCTACAGACAGGGGACATGTTGCAGCGGTGACAGTTGTACCGCATCCTGCAGCTCTTTATCCTGAGGACAGGTTTCTGATTGCCGTGATCTGGAGGGGATCGGAAACAACCTTCACAGCTCAAATAGTCCTTAGCTCCCAGCAGGAACACTTAGAGGGTGTAGTTCCTCATAGCAACAAAGCACTTCATGACATTTAACTGATTCACCCTTGCAGGTCGACAAGAAGCATTGTCTCCATTTTGCAAATGGGAGAATAAAAAAACTTGAGATGGGCCCGGGTTTGTGCTGATATCTGAACTTTGTTCCCAGGTCTGGATCTTAGTGGGCTGAAGAGAAACACCTCACCATTGCCCTTCAGGACATGGGAATTGTCTGGGAGAGACCGAACAGGAGTTCTGAGGGCTCCAGAAAGGGCTCTAGGTGTATTCCTCTCCTGAATTTGTTCAAGCAAATTAGTTGCAAGAGCATCTGTGTCCCCAGGCTGGGTCTCAGTGTGGTGTGCGCTGCTCGGGCTCCGAGGAGCCGTCCCTGCCAAGCAGGGGGGTGTGGAGCAGCATGGCTATGTGTCCAAGGACACCGAGGCAGTCGTGGGCTTGCAGCCTGCTCCTGTGCCCTTGGCTGCAACTGCCCCTCCCCTGTGGGGCCAGGCTGGGCAGTGAGAGGCAGGTGGAAGTGGGGTGATTTGCATCTCTTGGTTATGTGCCAGGTTCCAGAATATTTTTCCAGCCATTTTAGAGAAGTGCAGGTCTTTGAGCAGTGGCACTGACAAAAGCTTGGGTGTGCTGCTGTACTGTGCGCGGTTGTAAATGAGCTGACCTGCATATTCTGTTTCCTAATCCTGAGTGATACTGTCAGCTCGGAGAGCTGAGCCTGGCTAATGACTGAAATCCACTGTGCTTTTCTTAGCGAGGATGTGTGGTGATCTGAGATAGTTGTTAAGTGCTACATCCTGAGAATCAGAACTGCGCGTGCCCCATGGGTCTGGCGTATTTTAGACAGATAAACGGGGTTTGAGATGATCAGGGAGTTACTATGAAAAGAACTGATGTCAGGTACACAGTAACCTGCAGTTAACTAGGAGGGAGATTAAATTAATGGGGTTTTCCCTCTGATGAAGATAATGAAGAGCTCGCAAGGACTTGGTTTGCAGCTCCTACACGTGATATCCATAGGCACTGTCTTCCTGGCATAGGGAATGCCAAACAGCTCTGTGACAAGAGCAATGCAGCCAGTGGTGCACCCCACTGAGTGATGTTTGTACTGTCTGAGACCTCGTCGATACTCTCTGAGATGAAGGAAAATTGGGGCGAGGGGGAGGAGTTATAGGGGGTGCAGGAAGGGGTTCAAGGTGTCCTGGGATTCACTGCCATACAGAACCCATTTCAAGGGAGGAGGGCATGGCATGGTGGGGAGAGAGAGTCAGAGGGGGAAATAACAGCTATGATCTCTCTTGCGGATTTAGGGTTTACTGTCAATCCTGCGTAAACTGAAAAGTGCCCCAGACCAGGAGGTGAGAATCCTCCTCTTGGGACTGGATAATGCAGGCAAGACCACACTCCTAAAACAGCTGGCATCTGAGGACATCAGCCACATCACGCCAACACAGGTGAGGAAGGCCTTTCCCCGCCCAAGGCAGTTCTTGTGGTCCCACCTGCCTTATTATACAAAGCACTAAGGATTCAGCAGAGTATTTTAGTAAAAGGGGGAGCAACTGCAGCATGGTGCACCATTAAGTTTGTGTGTTATCTGCATAAGAGGAGGCTCCCTGAAGGAGCCAGAAAGCATCAGGCCAGACCTGTCAAGTAGTGCAAAAGTGGATGAGTACCATGGAGTTCTGCAGAATGCTTTTGGGTCATGCTAGTGTTGCATGGATGAGACTTTGTTCCTGTTGTCCTTGCCAAACAGGGGACATGTACAGGGGATGCTGCAGCATTGGGCAAGCCCCTGTCTCCTTTCATCTTTCACCCAGGCAGCTCCAAGGGTCTTGCATATTCCAGCACTCCCTCTCTGATGCCTCTAGTCCCCTTTCTTTGAGCCTCAGGCTTGGGGCGAGGGAAGTCTTCCATCAGAAGCACTGCAGCATTGCTCCCCTGTTGACCAGAGGAGGTTGCTAGAGAGCTATGGGAGATGCTTCCCCCCACCCCGTAGTTGCCTCCCAAAGTTCCCAGCTTCGACACCCTGATTCCAAGCCCCAGTCCCCTGGGTGGTGTGGCAGCGTGTTGCCAGCCCACACCACATCCTGTTTTTTCTACTTGAATGCCCTTTCAATTGGTGCTCTAATTGATGAAATGGACCCTTCAGACGTGCAGCTGTTGCTCTTTTAAGCCCGGCATTAGCTGTGTCGTGTCGAATTGAGCTGAGACCTCTGACTTTGTGTTAGCTGGGACTCTCTACTCAGCTTTCACAAGCTCAGTCCTGCTTCTCACAGCGCCCTTGTTTTCTCCTTATCTGCAGCTCTCCCACCTCTTCCTGCACCCACCCTGCTGAGCCCTCCCAGGGCACTAACTGCATCATATGTCTCCATAGCCGTGACAGCGTCAACCCTTGACCCAAGAACACTGATGGGTTGGCAGCTGTGTTCACTTTCGCCAGCGCCTCTCCCACAGCCAATCCATCTTTGTGGCTGCCCAGCCCATCTCGCTGCGTGTTGCAGGCATGGGATATATAAGGTGTTAATGTCTGCTTATGTACGTGATCCAGCCATTCAGGTTTATGTTCTATGTGGCTTTGTTTCTGCTCTTTCCAGGGCTTTAACATCAAAAGCGTACAGTCTCAAGGCTTCAAGCTGAACGTATGGGACATAGGTGGACAGAGGAAGATCAGGCCGTACTGGAGGAACTATTTTGAAAACACTGATATCCTTGTGAGTATTGGCTGCAGTTGAATGCTGTGTTCATGCAATGGCTTTCCAAGGTCTCAGCCAGAAATTCAGGAACAAGTAATGTAATGTCCCAGTCCTCAGCAACACCATTGCCATTGTAACAGGAGTTACTCTGAGTGAAATAGCAAGATTGGTTGGGTGCAGTAAGAAAAATACAGTGATGTTTGGAGAAATCATTCAGTTGTATGTTTTTACTTTCACAGGATGGTGCTGGTTATAGCCAGTTCCTTTCCTGTCATCTCAGTCTCCTTCAGATGAAAGAACATGAGTAATGTGTAGTTTATCCATCTATAGCTCCTTTCACTGGAGACTCTGAAGGCCTGTCATGGGCATTAGTGTCTTAAGCCTCATGTGTAGAGGTAGGTCAGTATGGTGCCTTTTTTTTCTAGTTGGGGAAACTGAGGCACAGCAGAATTAAATGCTATGTCTGGCATCAGATAGGAAAGCTTCTGGCTGAGGGACACAGAGAGACCCCTTGTCTTTTGCTCCTTTAATCGTAAGACTGTCCTTTAATGTTTTTGACAACTTAGCTGTAATTACCTTACAATTAGCTACAGATGACTACAATTATATTTACAGTGCAGGACCTTTGTGTTTCCATGCCAGAGCACGTTATCCTGGGACCCTCCAAGTGCTGTCCTGACTAGTTTCAAAGATCACCTCTAACATGCAGCCACGTGTGCCAGGATGAAGGCAGGCTGGGGGCTCCAGGTCTCTCCCCACCCCAAGCAATGTTGCCTGTGGGAACAGAGAAAAGGCTATTCTAAGCAAGGTCTGCAGGGCTCCCCTGGGAAAGCGGGAAGCTTTCTCGGAAAGACGCCCGTCCTCTCTCCTGTCACACACACATACTCATTAATGTGTCAGGAGCTTCAGTGCACTTCCATAGAAGGATCAGTGCAAGTAGGAATAGGACTCTCTGCTCCAAGGCTCATGTCACGGTCCTGAAGGACCTGGCTGTGCCTGCAGGTTTAGAAAATATTGTCCAAATGAAGCTGTTATTTAAATGGGACTAATAAACCCTCAGTAATCTCTTTTGCAGATCCCCCTTTTTCAGCCTTAATTTGGAATCTGATGTTTGAGGGCAGCCACCACAGCATAAACCCGGTTGGTTGCTCTTGCAAAGAGTAATGGTGAGATCTTCCTAGGGGAAAGATCTGGGTTTGAGAAACTAGCAGGACACACTTCACGTGCTCCTCTGTGGCTGTCAAGAAGGGGGACATTGCATGTCTGTGAGGTGATTGTGCCCATTGAGTCCAAGCTCTGCAGCTGTGTGTGGTGGGGAGGCAGTAGGTGTGCAGATCAAAGTCAACACTGCAAAGCAGCAGCTAGGGGATCTTTGCCTGGTATGGCAGGTGCTCAAGCTGCAGAGACTGTGCAACCGCAAAACAATATCTGGAAGACTCTGCTGGCAAAGGCAATAAGCTACACTGGCCTGTGGGCTTCCCCCCTTCCCAGTGTGTGCTACATGGGAGGTGCAGAAATAAAGGTGAATTTAAAGACTGAAGGAGATGAAAGCAGTTGTTTTCCCTGCCCTCCTCCCACCCCAGTTAAAGCAATGTACAGAGAAAACCTTTCTTTTCATACAAGTAAGAACATGGGTAGATAGAAGCAGAATCAGTTTGGGGGTAGCGGCGGTGTGAATTCAGAGGGAATGGTGTGCACATGGACCTGAGCTCCCCTGCCTGCACTCCGTGCTGGCACCCGGTCCCAGACTGGGAACTGTCGGCACGTTAGTGCAGCGCTTTGCTATGTCCATACACACCAAAACTGGAATCAAGTATATGCTGATGACTCTCTCTCTTCTGCCAGCCCTCGCCCCCATTTTAGCCAGTAATTTTACCCTCTGACTAATCTGGTGCGGGTTGTGCCGCTGTAAATTGTAAAACTTATCCCTCATGTTATTTCTTCACCCAGTCCCACCACTTGCAATTTTTGCCCAGCCTACTTACTCCAGGTTTTATTTTGGCCTGTTGCTCAAAGGAGGCACCCAGCTTTACGGGAATGTCTTTCTCGAGCCCCATTTCTCCAAAACAGCGTGCTCAATGGCTGTTCAGACTGGCAAACTGTGCTACTGAGCACCACAGCCAGAAAGAGGCTCTTGTGTGGCCCTGGCCATAGAAGGAGGATGGCAATGAGATACGCTACAGTTCCCAGGACCCCCTGCTTCTGTCTCCTCCTAAACTATATTGCACAAAGCAGAAAGGACCCTCTAAAGGGTATTAAAAAGCAGGAAGTGATTGCAAATTCAAATCCATGCAGGTGCCTTTGAATGAGAGCTTGGTCTTGCATCACACACCTGTGATATTTGGAAGCTTAACCCAGGCAAATAAGGTGTGGATATCTGGCTGATTGCATATTCAGACAGGCACCTGCAGCTATTTGGCACAGTGCTTTCTGGTTTGGAAGTAGGCACTCCGCACATACTTTACCTTCTCTGTGCTGTGCTTTTGTGGCTTTTGCCCCGAGCGCTGTTGTCTCCAATTCTCATCTTGCAAAATAGCTCCCTAGCAAGGAACAGAGTGGTGCAGGAGAAAGCCTGGCTGGTTGGGACTTAGAGCTCTTCCTTGCCAGTTGGAGAAGCACCGTAATATGGGAGGGTCCGCCTTTCAGTTGAGAAGTAGCCCTTGACTATTGTGGTCATGTGTTGCTAAGTTTCCCCTGAGATGTCCCGAAGGAGGACAGATGACAGTCCAGTTTCATCCCACAGCACAACTGCCAGCCCTGCAGCTTCTTCCTTTCTTTTGGTCTGTGTTTCCTACCCCAAATGGGATGCACAGGGGTGGGTGCTTGGGAGGGGCAGAGAGGATGGGCGTAGCTGATACAGTATTGGTGCATGTGCTTGGGATCACATTGCGGGGAGAGGCTGTGTGTCACGCCGTGCCCATGGGCCTTTCCCTGTCACGTGGCACCAAGTGCATGCACTGCTGACGCATCCCCATGCAGCTGCGTCCAGCCCTGCCATGTGTCCCCCAGCCTCTGTCAGTGTGCATCAGCCCGGCCCTGGGAGGACCGCAGACCCCAAGTGATCAGCAGAGAGGTCTGCAAGGTTGCTGGATTACCTCCTCAGGCCTGGCATACAGATTTTCCTGCTGCATGTTTGGACCCATTTCAAACAACTCTAACACTGCTCATTAAGGGAGTGCCTACAGTTTAATAGATATGGCTGCTAGAGATCTTCCCTCCCCCTACTATTTGGTCAAAATTATCCTGGAAGCGTGGAGTCTTATGTTGAGACTGCCTGCAAGGATGTCATTTATCTTGATGGTGGGGTGCTGTGCTCATCTATTCCCTGAAAACCAGGCTGACACTTGCTCCCTGTAAGCCACCAAAGAGCATGCAGATGACATGCTAGCAGCTTCAATCACTGCTGATGGGGAATGGCAGGGACTGGAAGCAAAATGCTTAGTGTTTGTCACCAGTCCTGTCCCTGTCTGCTGTCCCAGCAGCCTTCTCCTTCAAAAACCTTCCTGTACCGAGTAATGAAAAAGCGATACCAGGCTATTCTTGCCTGGGTGTTATACTGAGGTTCCCCATTTCTTCGGATGTAGCTTGATACTTGTGTGCTCTGAACTGCAATAGCATTGCTAGGGGGAGGGAGGGTGGCTGGACTTACTAATTACATATTTAGAGGGACCTTTGAGGAGCCTTTTAGCCTGTGCAGACCTAGAGCTGCCTTCACTGAGAAGGCTCGTTTGCATTTACAGAAAGAAATCAGCATGTGCCATGCTGCTTGGAGAGGGTGGCAGTGAGCCTGCGAGCCAGGGGATCCACCCTTCTCCGTACCAGGGGACAGGTGTCTGGTTGGGACCTCCTCATGGACCATGAGATGTGGTGCCCAGCCCTGAGAGGGTGGCAGGACTCTGCTGTCAGTCTTTGTGAGCCAGCTGTTCCCTGTCTTCTCCATCATCCTGGCGGACAAGGTGGCAGCTGAAGATGGAGTCTCGCAGGCTGGATCCAGCCCTCCTCCCCAGCCACCTGCTCCAGGAGGTTGCAGTAGGATCGCCTGATGGAGAGGAATTCAGTGTCCCCAATATATTAATCTGTCCCCTGAGTGCCATTGTGTGCCTTGGTGGCTTATTGAGGAGGTGATGCGTCCTGCTAGAGGGCAGCATGGCATAGTCACACCAGTGCAGTGCTTGTACGCTGTTTGCTAGGGTGAAAGACCATGTCTGGCTCCTCAGGTTTTGCCCTCCTATGCTCAGCTTCAGCTTGTAAGCCGGTCATTTGAAAATATACCAGGCAGTCTCCTGTTGTCTTCAGATAATAGATGCTGTGGACATGGTGAGAGCATCCCCTATACTGCCCCCAGCTCCTTTCTGATCCTACCCATGTGGCTGTCCACACCCCCAGCTTTAAAAGAGGTGGTTCCTCTCCTTTCAGAATGTCATGAAGTTTTGTCAACATTTGCTATAAATAATACTGGGGATCTTTGTGCCCAAACCCATAATTATTAGGCTCAGCTCACTTAAGCACGTGATACTGTGGAAGAGTGTCTTCTGGGAAGAGTAACTTTTCCTCTCATTTCTTTTTCAGATCTATGTCATTGACAGTGCAGATAGGAAGAGGTTTGAAGAAACGGGTCAGGTAAGTTACTTATGCCCAGCTTCCTTTGAAGTAACTCAGTGCTTCTGAGTGCCCCTTGCTCACAAAAGTTAGGAAGATGATTTTGTTGTTTATGAGGGAAATTTGCATTTCAAGAGACTTGCCTTTCAACATCAATGCAGATTATTTTGGTAGATGCGAAACAAGGAAAACAGGTAGCCTAATTCCGTTTAAATAGAACGGTTTTCATTAAAGTTATACAGTAATAGCAAATGGAGCCCAATACTGAAAGCAAAAACTTCTCTAAGTCCTTTAAACCTTGCCAAACCAAGACCCTGAGGAATCCTATTTTCTTATTTACAAAGTTGAAATGGAAATCATATTGACTTGATTGTGTTTTGGATGTAATTGAAAAAAAAATAAGAACTTTGTAACTAGGACTGGCCAGAAAATAAGATTTCCGTTTTACAAAGTTTTGATGTTTTGTAACATTTTGTGTTTTAGGATGGAACAAAAATAGGACTTTTGAACTTTCTTTTGTAAAATTCGGAAAGTGACAGTGGCCCAAAATAGCTAGCAACAGATTTACCCCCCAGAAATGGGAGATTTAGTTTAAAGCCCTCTGTTCTGCCTGATTTGAAGGAGGCACTTGATCTTTCTCCTCTCAAGTATCATGGACACACCCTAGCAACAGAACTGTTGGTTGTTCTAGGGGTGAGGGAATCTTTCCCCTGTTGGAGCTATTTCATTTTATATCAGTAATTAAATATTCATTGGGCAAAAGAGAGGGAGAGGGAGAGGAAGCAGAAGCTTAGAGCACTTGCCTGAGTCAGGCAGAGTCAGCCTGGACCCCTCATATTTCCGCAAACATTTTTGGTTTCAATAAATCAGCCATGTCAGATGAAAGACCTATTTTGTTGAAAAATTCCCAGCCAACTCTGTTTATAATTTCATTCTCTCATCCTCGTTTCCAAACCAAACATTGCTTTTGGGGGGATGGAGTCAGATTTCCACTGCAGTTTAGCATCTCCCCGACTGCACTCATTTAATCCAAAGGTTTCTAGCCAGTGGATGAAAGATGTTAGGACAGTATCTGAGAGCATGAGACCTTTTCAGCTAAATAAGGAGCCCACAAAAATCTCATGTACTCATCTATCTGCAATGACAGCAGTCCCCACAGGTTCAAGTTCTGCTGGGTTTGTCATATGTTCACATAGGGAAATGATTTGAGACTGTGTGCTTGTTTCACATGAGGCCATTGCACAACCCTAGACATGAAGTATTTCAGCCATCATTGATCCACTGCAGATTCAGATTTGAGCTATTAAAAGACTCTCTTTGAGTCACCCAGTTTTGAATGAACAAACCCATTTCTCAAGATGCCACCCAATGTGTGCTGTGCATATGGAGCCAAAATCCAGCTAGTAAAGCTGATCTAGCTTGTCTTCAGCTAGCCAATGCCTTCAAAAGCATCGGTGCTTTCTTGTGGGAGGGATATTTCCATTTCTGGGGGAAAAAAAAGTCCTATCCCGCTCAAATTGCAGTGTATAAACCTTGGAACAAATCCCTGAAACTCGTTATTAGCAAAGATATCAGGGCTGGTGTCAACGGCTACTCAGGTACAAATGCCAGTCATGTAATAACTTAAGACAGATTCCTCATACTGCCAATTTACATGTTTTTTGCTGTTTCATCAGTTTTGGTCTCCTGGGAGCAGGGACTGGTAAAACACCAAAGTTGTAGCCTTTAAGGCAACTGCTAATTTCAGACTAAGATGAAGATTTTTGTAACCTGTAATTGGAAGAAACAGCTTTTGAACCTTGGGCAGAGATGATTGTATACATTTTTGCTCTCTTATAATAAGATCTAGGTTTCACTGGAACACACTCTTTTAGCATTTGCCCTAAATATATTTATAATTAGAGACAACCACTGGTGGTTGAAGGTTTTCTTCCCTTCCCTTTCTCCATCTTCCCCCCACTCCGCTCCCTTGTAAATGATATAGGAGCTGGCTGAGCTTTTGGATGAAGAAAAGCTTAGTGGAGTACCCGTGCTCATATTCGCTAACAAGCAGGATTTGCTGACGGCTGCCCCTGCTTCAGAGATTGCCGAGGGACTGAACCTACACACAATCCGGGACAGAGTCTGGCAGATCCAGTCTTGTTCGGCTCTTTCAGGAGAGGGAGTACAGGTGAGGCTCTGAAGAAGGCTTGCTGTGCCAGCAGGTCATCTGTAAGAGATTGTTGATCTTCAGGGTAGGGCTGGACTGGCTGCCTCACGAAGGAGGGTCAGCAAAGCCAAACCCTTGCAGCGCAGAATGCGGGGGGTGTGTGTCTCATTGCCTGTGCAAAGCGAAGGGGGAGCTGTGGGCCCTTGGGATCTCTCCATCCCCGGGAAAGGGGAGAGCGATTGCCTCCCCACCCAGGACCCCTTGGCTGGGCCAAATGAAGACACTGATTTATTTTAAAGAGACTGCTGTCAGGTTAATCATTTTCACAAAACAGATAATCTTTTACTGTTAACCCCTTTGACTGTTACGAGGTGCACTTTAGAAACCTGATTTACCTTCGCTACTAATGTTGTTTGGCACTTTGCTCAACCCAGGAGCCAGAGAGAAACTGATCAGTTTTTCTGATCCAGAGAAATGCAATAGTTGCAGACGGGGCAAGGACCACTTCTAATGGCAGCATGGGGGACAGCAAAAACCCACCAAGGGGGCTGAGCTGTGTTCCTGTGCTGAACTGTAATAGCTGTGTCTTGGGCTCCTGTGCTGTAGCCAGTTCCTGCAGTAGAGTAGCTCTTTGTAATGTAAATGGGACCTAGGTTTGTTTATTTCAATCTTAGGCTTTCCTGAATTAATGAAATATTTGCAGTGCTCACAATCCGAGCAGTCAGGAGTACTCCCTTCACTGATATTTAAAGAAACAGAATGGTGAAGACATTTATCTTCATTGCAGTTTCAGTAAAACCTTATTTGCAGATGCTACAGAGCTGTTCAGGATAGTCAGATCTCAAGCTGAGTATGAAGAGTTGCAGAAGAAACCTACAATACTGAGTGGGCAGTAAAATGGCATATGAAATTCAGTGTTGATGAGTGCAAAATAATGCACATGAGGAACAACAATCCTAACTATACACATACGATGATGGACTCAAAATTAGCTGCCATTACTCAGAAGCAGATCGTTGGGAACAGCAGCTTAGTGCTCATCAAAGGCCAGTGAGGAAAATCAACTGCTAGAGAATTATCAGAAAGCAAACAAGAAACATCCCAGAAAACATGTATTTTGTAGCAGGATAAAGGCATGGTGGGCCCATACCTTGACATTCATTTCTGCCTCTGCCCCGTCTAAAAAGATTTTAGTAATAGTAGAATCAGAGAGTCCAACAAAAAATTAGGTTGAAGCATCTTCAGGAGATCTTTAGACCAACCTCATGTTTAAAGCAGGGATAGCTGCGAGTCTAGAGGAAGTTGCTGAGGGCCTTGTCCAATCAAGTTATAAATATCTCCAGGCATGGAGATTCCACAGCCTCTCTAGGTAGCCTCTTCTAGCACTTAACTACCCTCATCAGAAAAAATCTTGTCCATATATTTGCTCAGAATTAAGAGAGATTTGAGAATCCTCTGTCGAGAATGATCAGTAGCACAGAGTGGCATCTGTACACAAGGATAATAAATAAATTAGGACTTGCAGCTTGGAAGAGAGAGGACAGAGAGTGGGAACATCTTCAGGATTTAGAAAATAAAGTATAAGAATGTCAGATAGACTGTACGCTATTTTTCACATTGCTAGAGGAAGGGCATTCCTAATGAAATAATCAGACAACAGCTTAAAAGAAGTAAAAATAAGTGCTTCTTTGTGAGTTGCGTAATTAAATCATGGATCTCATTGGCGTAGGATGTTGTGGAGACCAAAGGTATCAGTCGGTTCGGAAAAATACTAAGTGAATTTCTGAATAAGAGATCTGCAGGCAATCACTGACCACTAAGATCTGGAGGCAGCTTTTGAACGAGGAACAGCTTGGGCCATGGACGGGGAGGGAAGAACAGAGCAAGGGAGATCCTGTTCCTACATGTTCTTTCCCTTGGCATCCAGAAAGGGGATGCTGGCCTGGATGGACCATTGGTCTGACCCAGTACAGCAGTTCTTCTGATTTAAAATTCTTAACCTGATGTTTAGACCTAAATGTAGTAGATGGTGTCCTCCAAAGGGCCTTTATTTAGTTAGCAAAGATACAAATGCAGTTATGTTGTAGCCAATCTTGTGAAAGGCTTCAACTCTAATCTTTATTTTGAAGTGATGGTGGCAGAGGGAGATGCATTCCACAATGGCAGTGTATATTCAAGTCCAAAGAAATGTGATCAAGAAAGTGAGGCTGCAGTTCACAGGGTTGCAGGCAGGCATAGGTCACCTTCTTCCCTCCTCCAGGCCCTCCTCTAGTTTATGGAAGTCCAAGTGAGCTCTCCAGCTGCGAAGGGGCAGTAAAGTGGCAGATGAAATTCAGGACTCATGGAGGATGTGGAAGAACTAAATGACCGAAAGTGGCACTTTCTGTTTGTGAGCTTTGAAAAATGCCTCCTTCTCAAGCTGATCTGTGGGCTCTCTGGAGTGGGCTGCGCACTTCTTCGTTGATAGCGCCTTCTTCCTGTGCCTTCTCCTGGAAGTACAGTGCATCCCTATACATTCAATAGAGTAAAATACACAGCCCAATACCCTCTACCAGGGAAATGAAATCTGCTTCTGCATTCACTTCGAGAAGACAGGAGACAAGATCTACATAAAAGTATTTGCAGGCCTGTATTATTTTGTTCATCATGCTTATCTAGACAAATTAATTTAGATGCAGGCCAGATAACGTCCCGCTTTGTTGTCTGCAGTCTCATTGCCCTAAATACTGCAGCTTATTCCATAAATGATTATTGCAGAAAGGTCAGGGAAGTCACAAACTCTCTACAGCTTATAGAAAAAGAGCCCCTACATTTCTCTTCTGCCATAACTCCAGCCTGTCAAATCAGACAGCAAGAATGCCAAGCTCTCCCTTTTCTTGGAAATTAATTGAACAAAATGGTTTGGGAGGTGGCTTTTAACTCAGGACACCAGGATCACCAGGACAACCAGGTGATCAAGCCCAGTCAGCACGGGTTTATGAAAGGCAGGTCCTGCTTGACTAACCCAATCTTCTATGACAAGGTGAGACACTTAGTGGATGAGGGAAAGGCTGTGGATGTTGTCTACCTAGACTTTAGTAAAGCCTTTGACACCATTTCCCACAGCATTCTCCTGGAGAAACTAGCTGCTCATGCCTTGGACAGGTGTACTCTTCGCTGGGTAAAAAACTGGCTGGATGGCCAGGCCAAAAGAGTTTTGGTCAATGGAGTTAAATGTAGTTGGGGGCCGGTCACAAGTGGTGTTCCCCAGGGCTTGGTATTGGGGCCAGTTCTGTTTAATATCTTTATCAATGATCTGGACGAGGGGTTCAAGTGCACCCTCAGTAAGTTTGCAGATGACACCAAGTTGGGCAGGAGTGTTGATCTGCCTGAGGGTAGGAAGGCTCTACAAAGGGATCTGGACAGGCTG
Organism: Ciconia boyciana; assembly: GCF_034638445.1. Lineage (NCBI taxonomy): Eukaryota > Metazoa > Chordata > Aves > Ciconiiformes > Ciconiidae > Ciconia > Ciconia boyciana. The sequence continues at coordinate 52,287,351 of NC_132941.1, read as the reverse complement.
GATGGATGGGCCGAGGCCAGTTGTATGAGGTTTGACAAGGCCAAGTGCTGGGTCCTGCACTTGGGTCACAAGAACTCCATGCAACGCTACAGGCTTGGGGAAGAGTGGCTGGAAAGCTGCCTGGTGGAAAAGGACCTGGGAGTGTTTGTTGACAGCCGGCTGAATATGAGCCAGCAGTGTGCCCAGGTGGCCAAGAAGGCCAATAGCACCCTGGCTTGTATCAGAAATAGTGTGGCCAGCAGGACTAGGGAAGTGATCGTCCCCCTGTACTTGGCACTGGTGAGGCCGCACCTCAAACACTGTGTTCAGTTTTGGGCCCCTCACTACAAGAGAGACATTGAGGTGCTGGAGTGCGTCCAGAGAATGGCAACAAAGCTGGTGAAGGGTCTAGAGCACAAGTCTTGTGAGGAGCGGCTGAGGGAACTGGGGTTGCTTAGCCTGGAGAAGCAGAGGCTCAGGGGAGACCTTATCGCTCTCCTACAACTACCTGAAAGGAGGTTGTAGAGAGGTGGGTGTTGGTCTCTTCTCCCAAGTAACAAGCCATAGGACAAGAGGAAATGGCCTCAAGTTGCACCAGGGGAGGTTTAGATTGGATATTAGGAAAAATTTATTCACCGAAAGGGTTGTCAAGCATTGGAACAGGCTGCCCAGGGAAGTGGTTGAGTCACCATCCCTGGAAGTATTTAAAAGATGTGTAGATGTGGCACTTAGGCACATGGTTTAGTGGTGGACTTGGCAGTGCTAGGTTAACAGTTGGACTTTATGATCTTAAAGGTCTTTTCCAGCCTAAACAATTCTATGATTCTAAAGTAAACCTGGATCAGCCCAGGAAGAATCAGCATCTTCAGTCCTGGTACTCTAAGGAGAGGTCAACGTGCTCCAAATTTAGGGGAATCCAAGAAGAACTTGTTTAAAGAATGAGATTAAGAAGTTGAGGATTGTGGTACACAATATCTCTACCAGTCACTCAGAACAGGAGCTCTCTATGTGTAGTTAAATCTCAGGTCACTGCTTTAAGGACTTCTTGGAGAAATGACAACGAGTGACAGCAAAATAAATGAAGGCATGGAAGCATCAGGTATTCAGAATGAAAGCCAAGGAGTGAGCACGCTAACCGTCGCTGCTGATGGAATATATTAGCTGGAGTAAAATTGGAGACATCGCTGATGGATTTTGCAAGGAAGAGTGGTGGCATATCTAGTACTGAGTACGTGCAGGAACAGAGTTCATAGGGGAAGATTTTTGTGATAGCTTGAAGGAAGAGCAATGAGCAAAGATAAATAATGCCAATACATGAAGGAGAAATAGTTTGAAGGTCATTTAATTAGTTTAGCTGCTAGCACCATGGTGTATAGAATTGGGTAGTTAAGACTGGGGATTTCAAGGTTAATGAGATTAGATTATGGTTAATAGAATGATATAAATTTAGAGAATTTAACTATTATTTGAAATGGGATATTTAATAAAACTGTTAATTAAGAAGGGAATCCATATTGTCATCTTCTCTTTTAAAATTAACCATTGGGGACTCTCGAGAAGGGGCCCAGCAATGTCCTGTGCAGGCTCAGAAGAGAGGTGACTAGGTTAACTGGAAACCCCACGTAGTGTCCTCTGGATGCCAGCTGGTAGCCCCAGTTATGCCAGCTGAAGACTTCATTACCTCCTGACTGTAACCACGGGCAGCACTTGTCTTGTTAGTCAGACTTCATGGTGCCATTGAGGGAGGAGCGGCATCCCTCGTGCTTAGAGGCTTTTTCAAGCAAAATGTCTGCTCGGGTCTGATCTTATCCTTCAGCCCTAGTTAGGAAAGCAGGAAAGCCTTTTCTCCCTACCACAGCCATTTGGGCTCTGCCTCTGCAGCAGAGTCCTGCACGAGCTTACACCGAGACCCTTGCACAGGGTACAGCAAGCGAGGGAGGTAATCGCCAATGTCAGCAGAGAAACACAAGGGAACTGTTGCCTCACAACAGCTCTCTGGTGCCACATAGGCTCTCTTGGGGTTGTGTTTTGTGACCAGATCTCCAATTGTAGTCCTTGGCGTGCAAAAGCTATGTACGTTTCACCCTGGCCAGCTGGGGTGGGGTGAAAGCAGGCAGGACTCCTCTGCTTTGCAGCCTGCCCTCTTGCTGGAGGTGTTATTTAGGGGCCGGGGTGCATATTAAACATGACTCAAGGCTTTGGACCGGTCTGTGCTCTGCAGCTTGTTTCTTGTCTGAAGCAAGAGTCTCCGATCAAGACAGCAGGAGCTCAGCCTGCCCTGAGGAATCATCCTCCAGAACGATGCTGCAGCGTATTGTGTCCGGAGTCTCCCAAGCATAATGGCCCTCTGGAGACCATTAAAAGCCAGTGGAACTGAGAGTAGCCACTAAACTTCTCTAATTTATGCCAGAGGTGGTCTGGCCCAAAGGACTGTGGGAAGGGCTGAGCCGCCTTCTCCTCTCTGGCTGTTTCAACCCAGTTGAGAATGAAGCCCAAGACCTAAGTTACACCGATGCTGCGATTCAGCACTTTCATAAGGGCAAGATTCAGAACAGGACCCCCTGGCAATGTTGTATCTTCAGAGCTAGGTTTTGTCTTAAAGATGTCTTAGCCAGGGCAGGCTAGATGGGGATCTTCCACATCTTAACAAGGTTCTGGGGCTACTTGTAAATGTGATTTAAAACCAGTTTTGATGACTGCAGCTCTCCTGGGGCAGGCAGAGCCGGTGCTTGTTGAGGCAAAGCAGCCATGTTTCCAGATTACAGGGCAAAGTCTTGTGATTTTTAAGCAGGGTAAGGAGGGAGTCTGCAGCGCTGCATCAGGGGTACAAGGTCTCAGAGGACAAAAGAAAAGCTTGCACCCAGGCAAAAAAACAATGGATAATGTACTTGTGGGAGCCTGTAAAAGCCAGTCTGTATGATGACTGGAGGTGCAAAGAAATGACAGATAATGAAGGCACAGTCCTAGCTTTGCAGAGGGAGAAGAAAGTGACAGTTAAAATAACGCGTACCAAAAATGCTAGAGATGGAGAATTTTGTACTTGCGTGACCCAATTTGTTATGGCAGACAGAGGATTACATGAAAGGATTAAGCTTTGCTGTCCTTAAGGTCACATTAGGGGTCACAAGTTTGTGGCCTTGCCTGATCCCTGGCTTGCAGGGGAGCAGAAATCAGGAGGCTTTTTATGGGGTGGAAGGGACTTGTTCGCTGTGTTTGAAGTCAGATTACTTCACTCCTATAGCCACAAAGCTGATAATGCAGAGAATAAGCAAGCAGTGGGCTAATCTCAAGCAGGACTTTTTATTTCTCCCGGGGAAGGCTCTACCAGTCCTTTCCCAAAGGGTGTTAGAGTACGACTCCCTTGGCACAATAGCAGATGTGACTGCAGCAAGGCGGGGTTGTGCTGAGCAGCATTTCTCTGCAAGGAGCATTATCCTCTTCCCTGGAGTTCTCTCTCTTTGCTTTGGTAAAGTTTACTAGCTGCTTGTTAAGGAGCTAAGAGAGGCAAACCTGAAAGATCTGAAATCTTTCCCTGGCTAAGTTTTCCCAGGGTTGACTTGAGGCTGGAATACTAATATTGTATCCGTCTCCATCCTCAGAGTACCTGCCAATGTCTCTGTGTCGCAACAAAGCAGCTCAAGGACATCTATCAAGATCTAAATGTTACTGTAGGGATTGTACTTTCTGCATAGAGCCATCTTTTAAGCATGCAGATATAGGGACAGAGTGTGTAGGGACAAAGGATGACAACAGTTGACTCCTTACGGACTTGACTCTTTCAAGCACCGTTTCTTCCTTCCTGTGTGCCTTCCCCATAGGAGCTCTTTGTGTTTGTAGCAGCTTCCCTGGATTTCTCTATCTTACCAACCCTCCATCCTGCTTTAATCCTTAGGTAGAAAAACTGCAAATGTACCTTCTAGTTTCTTTTGCTTTCCCTTGCATTTGCTATTCTCCAAAGCATCTGGGGACACTGCAGAACACACACCCCCCAACAAAGTTGCACCACAGGCTACGGATGTAGCTGCAGTGTGGCTGAAGATGAGAAAGGTGTCTCACACGTACCTCTCTGATACAACACACGTAGAGCTGAGCATGTTCATTTTCCCTTTATCACTGTCAAGCAGGGAGATATTTACAATTAAATGTGATTTTTTTTCTGTCAATTAACTCATGCCAGAAGAGACTCTTTAAAATCTATTCCTGCTTTAAAAGTTCGGTGACCTACTTACGTATTTCAAGCCTGTTTGGAGTTCACCTTTCCTCTTGCATTTTGCTATGTCATTCTTTTGCCCTCGTTATATGCTTGACGCAGCCAGGCTCCCAGCCATGGTAAATCCCATCATAAACTCTGCTTTATGACCCTTGCTGTGCTGGTGCTGAAACGGTCTGTCTTTCCCCTTCCTGAACTCCCGAATGGCAGCAGGCAGAGTTCTAATCACTGTGAATTCAGGTTGTGGTCAGATTAGGTAGAAGATAGGATGCGTGTTTGTTGTTTTGCAGTGATGTATTGTTTCTGGGATTACTGTGCTGAATAGCAGAGGGTGTCAGCTGATATTTATTACTTTAAGCTGTCTCAGCTGTTCTGGTTCAGCAAATAAACCTACATTCAAAATGAATGAGGAGCTCTGCTTGCCTTGTATGCCATGATGTGTGCAAATGTGATTATTGCTTCCGAGGCAGGGGAAGCTGAAATCATTGTGGGAGCATTTTTAGTTATTTATTTATTTTTACTCTTTGCAGGCAATCATGCAGATTTCTAAAGCACACAATCAAGCCAAAGGCTTGACACCTCTCCTCCTAGTCCCATTGTTAAGCCCTGGCATTCCTCATGCTAGGAATCACTCTCTCCCTCTCTCTCTAAAGTGATAAGCTTTAAACCACGCTATTGATTGCTTAAGGCATTACATGTTTTACACCTAGGTTATCAGTGTTATTGAAAGGGGAAGACACAAAGCTACTGGGCCTTAAAATGAATCTACCTCTCGTCTTTTCCCATTTGCTCTGAGGATTTCAGACAATTTGTTTTACACTGATCTCTGCTGTGGAGCTAAATAAATGAAACTGGAGACATCAACCCTCCCCAAGGTTAGAGTTAGAAGTGTTATTAGTATAGGGCCTCATGTGCACCCCAGCACAAGCTGGGCTCGCTTATTCTTTATTTAACGCAGCAACAAGGGCTGATTTCAAAAGTTGCTGCTCCCCTTCAGATAAGAAGTGTCACATAGCGCAGCTATCAAGGTGAATTGGTATTTTCAAGTGAGAACCTCTCTGCTTCTGATTAAGCCCTGAGGACTCCCTCTCTTCTCTCTTAACTCTTTAGCTCCCCTCCAACATGGCCACCACCTTCATGGCTGAGGGGCAACATGGAGGCACGGTGGTGGGTCTCGGCTCACCTGAAGGGTCTGCCGTGCTCTGCCTTTAGCCGTCTGTCCTTGGGGCAGCTGAGGTCCTTGGCAGCCTTTTGGCAGTCTGGGGACAAGGGCGTAGGAAGCCAGCAACACTGCTACCACGGGGCTAGCAACGATGCTGGCTCAAAGGCTCTGGTCTTTCTTGGGGTCTAACTATGGTTTTAATGATCCAAAAATGATAGTTGAACATAATACAGTGAAATTCCCCCTCCAGAACTACAAGGTGATGTTTGCCCGATTTCCAAGCACAAAGATGTGCCACTCTCCTCTCATCCACAAAACCCTACCTGCCTTCTTTCTGTTCCGAGCCTCCCTGTCGGCAGAGATACCTTGTAGGCAGGGTAGAGGTAGTGGATTTGATGGGACACAAATATGAGGAGGCTGTGCATCTTGCAACTCTGTTCTGCACATCTCACAACAGACAAGTGACGAGAGCAGATAAAATGTCGCTTTGCCCTTCCATAGTGTATCCCATTCTGGAATCTCAGCAATAAACTCACGACTCGGGTATTCATGGCAGAAGTGTTACCATTCTGCTTGCAGTGGTCAGAGATGTTGTGCACACGTTTTTATGGAAATACCCTAAAGAGTATATCGACCTCTTAAAACATGACCACATGTATTCTCACTAAACCCCTGTGGGACCACTCAGGGCCCATTTTCTGTGGGGGCCCTGAGGCACAGGGAGCAGGGTCCAGATCCAGTTATTTCAGTGGCTTTCATGGATCTGGATTTCAAGGCTTGCAGCTAGGCAGAGAATTAGAGCTGTATTCTTAATAGGGAGCTGACTGTGTAACAAACAGCCCCCTAAAATCCACAGTCTCAAAGATAAGATGACTTGCCTGAGGTTACACAAATCATCTGTAGCTGAACCTGGAACTGAGCCTTCATCTGCCACTGACGTACCTTGACTGCAAAGTGATCCTTCCTCAAAGGACCCACACATAGCGACATGATGAGACGATGATACTTTTTATGGTCAGATTAAAGATTTAATAACCTCTGTGTGACAACATCTACTGAGCAATGAAGCACTTGGTTTTACCCACGGCAGTTTTGGGCACAGAGGGCAGGCGGGGGTGTAGATGAGGAGGCAGAACATGGTGCTTGCAGAATGGCGGTCGGGTGGGATTGGGGAATTCCTTTTCCCTTCGCTTGACTAACATTACCTTTCTCTGTCTGAAGGATGGCATGAATTGGGTGTGCAAAAATGTCAATGCTAAGAAGAAATAAAGCGTTCTGAGCTGCATGGAAATGGAGGAGCGGTGGGAGCAGAATTCTAGCCTGAAAACACTAATTTGCTGCTTTCTGACCAAATGTTTTTCCATCTGTGCACAGCTACAGCTGTTAAAAGAAAAAAAAAAAAAGAGAGTAAAAAAAGGGAACAACATCGGTTAAAACCTACTGCTGGATTTGGAACTTGACCTGCTCTTTAGTATCGTTTTTTTATCCCAATAAAGGAATTATATATTTCCTCCCTATGCATAAATAGTATTAAATGTCTGATTAGCAAGCAAGTTGGTAAGTTGAAGCAAGACTGTGATTCAGTGTGGAGCAGAGGGAGAGGTGAGTTACTGTAGTTGCTTAGATGCATAGGACCTGCCCTATATGTGCAGGTTTGCGGTTGCTGAGGACACGCTCAGGTGTCAGTCACAGCATCCCCTCAGTGACAGATAAAATGCGGTTGTGTTACCAATTGTCGGTAGTTTCTTAAAATAAAGCTGCTAAGGAATCACTTGTGTAATGAGGGTAGAAGACTTCCACATATTCCTATAGCCATAAAAGAGGAGTTTGATCATAACAAGGCACTGTTGCATTGCGACACTGCCGTAGAAGGGAGAGAAGGGTTATATGTGTATAATTGAAGCTCTTTACAGTTGGAATAATGCAGGATGAGCATACCTAGGGCTTTTCTCGCAGCTGAAGGAGAATTTAGCCCAGCATTTCACCTTGAGCCAGCAAAAACGTGGTTCCTACGTTCAGTAAGTTCCATATGTGAGATTAGTCTTGATGTTGAACAATCCCTGTTGATTGTCCCTTGATGTTAAGGCAACTCTGCAGCAAAATGCAATTAAGTCCATGATTACTTTCTAGAATGAGATACCAGGTCCCAGGTTTCCTTTTTGAAATGTGCAAAATATATTCTCCTGCCCCCCTTCCTCAGCAGGCCTTGCCTAGCCCTTCGGAGGACTCGGGGGACTGCCCCGCAGCGGGCTGGCTGCTCAGGGCCTGAGGTCCCCCAGCCCGGCGCCAGCTGCGGATTGCCCTGGTGGAGGGTGAGGAGCCCGATGAACGGCAGATGGGAAGCACTCTTTAAAATGAGGATTAATTTGTCCCCGAACTGGCTTTCCTCTAAAAGGATGCAGTCGCTGAAATAGGAAAGAGAATGTGTTTTCCACCTCCTCGTCTCCGATTCAAATCTAGCCCCAGCTGACAGTGAGCAGGAGTCATTAGCACGCCAAAGCAGCCATGTCCTGCATGAAGCGAGCTTGGTAACTCCTGGGCCAGTTTCTAATGCACAGATGGTAAAATAATCCCACTGCCCTGCTTGCCAGCTTTGTTTGCTTCCTGCCTGCTAAAGGCCAGAGAATGACTAGGGACTGCATTACCCCTTCCACCTCTTGGAGATGGACCGGCGGGCACTATGGGGAAAGCTGCGTGTCCTAAAGCATGTGGCTTTACCACGCGTCAGCGAGTTGCCTCATGGACCCAGGCAGACGGCTGACACCCCTGGAGCTCCCAGCTCTTTGCTCCTCCCTTCCCCTGGACGTCTCCACCTCACGGCAGAAACATCTGCACTGTACGTGAAGCAGCCCCTGGCCGCCTACATGTTACAGCCCGGCAGATTAAAATCCTCTGGGGCTGATTCCGGGTCCCCCCATCCATCAGGATGTACAGTAGCGGTTCAGGGGTTGATCTACGTGTAGTTCAGCTGTCTTTGCTGTGGCTGGGGGCAGAGGGACAGCTGGGACAGCAACTGCTTCAGCAATCCAACTTTAATCTGCCTGCGTCCGTGAGTCAGCACCCTCTGAGTGCATCTGTCTCCAGCACTGAGGCAGGACATGCATGCCGGAGTAGTACAGCCTTGCTTTAAAAACCGGACAACTGGGAGGGGGAAAAGAGCAGGCTCAAGCGAGCTGTTAAGCAATTGCTAATGACGCAAAGTGACACAGCTCCAGCTTTGCATGGGTTGAGTAAGGAGTCATAAGATGAGGAGAGATGTTCACTTAAACATAGCTCGTCCAGTGACTCCCCAGCTGCACTGGCTTATCAGGAGCCCCAGGAATCTGAGCACCACGTGTTCCTGGGTCAGCCCAAAGAGGACAAATGCATCCCATCATTGCCTTTTTCTTGCAACTAATGCATTTGCCTGATGCAAGCACTGTAAAGAATTGCAGCTCTTTCTCGAAGGCATGCTTTGTGCTGGCAGAGCGGCAGAGCTTTGTGGCAGATACTCCCGAGGTTTGGATTTGCCCGCACTGCATGCCAGGTGCAGAGTGAAATGCTTGGGTACCCCTCCTCTGGCCCGGGCAGGACAGAGCAAAGTCCCCTTGGGAGCTCGGGCGTTGATCCTTCTCACTTGCAAGGGAGTTGAGTTGGTGCTTCCCAGCTCCCTACTTTTTTGCTAGTGGCAAACTTACCCTGTGACCCTCCACCTGTGCCACAGTTAGTTTTCTGGATCCAAAAAGCATCTGGGAGGGTAATTTGGATTCTTTTTTGGTTCACATTAGTTAAACTTGGAAATGTGTGTAAAATAAATATATATAGTGATTTCCCTATCGCTCCAGGTTGGAAGGAAAAATTGCCTTACTGAACTCAGGATCCAAACGTGTTTGCTGGCTCAGTCCTTATGTTTGCGTGTAGCTACACGTATTGGTTGTGTGCATCTGTACCAGCCACAGCTTCACCTGTGATCCAGTAGATTCATTTGGTTTACCTGCACGAGGTAGTAAGAAAGGAAGACTGTGCTAGAGTGAGCCGTGCTGGGAGGATGAAGGTGGAGAATTAAAATTACCATGACTTAAGGAAATTATCTTGCAGTGATGGCTGTAAATGCTCCTTGTGTTGTGAACTTCTCTCTGTGCATTGACCTGGTGAAAATGTAAAAGGATTTGAGGTTCTGTTCACTTGCTGCTCCTTATCTGAATGCATTTACATCCGCTATATCCTCCGCAGGGCTCTTGTCCCTCAGCAGCACCTGGCTAAATACCACCTGTAAAACTGGCTGGGGCCAGCCAAAACGCCATTCAGTGAAACCCCTACCTTTCTCCCAGCCCTTCAGCTCCTGTTTGGTTTATGGTAATTGCATACGTGAGGCTTTGTCCTTCCAACTCTGTCTGCTTTGCCCTCCTTTAAGTGAGATTTGGGAGACACAAACCATCTCATTGGTATGGGTGGAGCTCTGCCACACGTCGCATCGATTCATAGATTTTTTTTTAAGCCAGAAGGGACCGTTACGTTCCTCTCTCCTGACCTCCCGCATAACACAGCCCATTAAACGCCATCCCGCTGGCATGGTGACTTGCAGTTGCATTAGAGCACCTCTGGTAGGAAGACACCCAGCCTTGATTTAAAGGCTTGGAGTGACAGACAGATCCACCCCAGGCCTCGAGAAGTTTGTCGCAGGGGTTAATTCCCCTCCTGTGGGGAGTTTGTCTTGCTACACTTTCACATCATTAAATCTGGTTTTACCTTTGTGATAGATGAAAGATGCCTCTCCTGCCCCTTTGTGTTCTCTGGAGGGGAGAGATGATGGAGAAGTGAAATTCTCCAAGGGCACATCAGGAAACGTGGGTCCGAGCCCCTGCTCTGACCACGAGTGCTGAACGTGGGGACTTGTGTCCTCCTCCGGCTGCGGCCGTGTCCCCACTGCAGCTCTGATGGAGAGTGTCTTTCCTTGCCCTCGGAGAATGCTTGCCAAAGCCTCATGCAACTTTCTCCCCTTTTTCCCCCTACCAATACTGCTTCTTGCACGTTAATGACTTTTTTCTCTGTCAAAAATATAACTGATCACCACTCTTTTTTTATTAAGTGTACTGGGCTGAGACCAGCCCACTCAAATTCACCCCCTGCCCCACAGGGCTCTTTCTTCTGCGAAAGCAAAAAGTGGCGGCTGTTGCATTCCCTGGGCCGGCCAGGTCCACACAAGCTCTTTCTTTTATGTTCCCTTTTTGAATTTCACCAAAAAGGGGTATTTGCAATATCTGGTCATGTTACTCAGTGTATAATTTAGATGTCTTTGTCAAAAAAAAAGAAATAAATTAAAATTTAGTAGAAAGACAACTCGTGTTTGGGCGTGATCCTTTTTCTTCAACAGGCTCATTTTTCCAGTGGTCAGTCGAGGACTGCCTGTTCCCAAGGAGCCGCCAGTCAGTCTGCAAAGCTGCTCTTCCACCGCTCCCCTCTGTCTCCCCATCAGAGACGGTCACCGGTACTAGGAGCAGTCAAAACTGTTGGAAGAAGCCTTTTCCCTTTGGATTTTTCACTTGTCCAAAACGATCAGAAAAGCCAGCCAGCGAGAAAGGCAAACTTTGGGAGGATCTTCTTGTTTCAAAAATCATTTTGTAGGTTAAAAAAAAAGTGTCATGAAACACATTCCCCACCGACCTGGCAGGAAAAGGGAAGGGAAAAAAGAAAAGCAGCGAATGCTTTGGGTTTGGTTCAGTGAAGTGGGATTTGGAGGGGTTTCAAGGGAGGGAAGCAAATTCTGGGGTTGTTTCTTTCCAACTAATTTGACTCATTACTGTTCCTGCAACACCAGGATGGGCCAAAAAGCGAGAAACTGTTAGAGCTCTTTAAAGCATCAGCTCCGTCCCTGCACGGCCAGGATGCCTGGAAGGTTGTCAGAGCCGCTGGAAAAAAACATTATAGATGGTCACACTTAATTTCTTTTCTCTTTTTTTTTAAGGCACGCTTTATACCGAGTCCTGGTATTTTTTCAGCAAAGTAGGAAATACTTTTTCATCTTGTTTGCCTAATGGATTGGATGTGAAAAATATTTCTCTGGCAAGTGAACACCCTGAGAGTTGTTTGACTTGTCACGACGTTATGTATCGGCCCCTGCGGCCCCCTGCCCCTGAAGCCGCCGCGCTTCCCCTCTCCTGTTGCTGTTTACGGTGGGACACGCCATAATTTATGGCGAGGCTGCGTGTGACCTTGCATGCGTCTGCTTGAGCGAACCGCAGCTCCCTTCCCCGCACAAGCCCCGCTTTACATTCACATGATGAATTTAGTGCTCCCGAAAGGACAAGGAACTGAGTCGATTGGATGTGGGGAGGGGAAAAAAAGAAAATAATAATCCACAGCCTGAAGGAGAAATAAACATTGAGATTTTTGTTCCTCTTTGACCAGTATTGCCCTGTTGTTTATGGCCTCGCACCCCCCCGCCCCGACTGCCTTTATCAGAGCAGAGAAATCGTCTGCAGCCGCAGAGCCGGAGATTTCAGCCTTCGCGTTCTCACCGCCCGGGCATCCCCCAGCCCTGCCGTGCTCTGCTGGGGCACGCGTCGGCGAGGGGCAGCCGGACCGATGGCCACGGCGGTGCTCCAGCCCTGTTGCCCACCCACCTGGGCACCCACCCAGGCGCTGCACTGAAGCTTTTTAAATTTTCTTTTATTTTGTTTTGTTTAAGTGGAAGCAAGCTTGCACTGCGGCCTTGTGATTGGCTCCTGGCTAAATTGCAGCTTTGGGCTCAGTTGGCTGAATTTGGGCTTGCTGGATTTTTTTATTGCAATCTGTTCACTTATTTCCCTTCCCAGTGCCGAATGGAAGCAAAACTCCTGTAAAGCTGCAGTCGGGCTGTGCCCGTGCTGGGGGACGCCGTCAAAGTCTTGCTGGGAACAGCATGGGGTGTGTGGGGGTGTGCCCCCTCCACATTTCCTATTTAGCTGGCTGACCGAGATGAATATCTGTATCCTTTTTAATGGGAAAAGGGAAAAAAAAGTAAAAATCCCAGTCGGAAGAGGAAGGGTTGGAAGGAGTCCCTCTGCTTGCAACGTACCATGACCGTGCGGCTCCGAGCTGCAGCCCTACGGGCGGCACGGCTGGGCAGCCAAATGCAGCCCTGAATAAATAATCCTACAAGGAAGGGAAGCTGTCAGGTAGGTTAGGCCCGAAGTCTGAGCTGCATTAGGAGCTGGCAGGAACGCCCTGCAAATAAATCATCTGGATGAGAGGTATTTTTAAATAGAAGTTGTCCTTGCTGCTTGGCTTTGCAACCTTTATTTTGTGCTACCGATGGGAGCCGAAGCCTGCAAGCTTTAATGCTTTTCTGGCTGATGGAGGGAAGCCAGCGGGGGCTCAGGGTGCCGAGGGGGACGCTGCCAGGGAGAGTGGGTCCCCCCACACCGAGAGCATCGCCTGTGGGCTGGGGACGCGAGCGGTCCCCAGCCTGTGACAGCTGGGTGCCGACCAAGCAGGCAAAGCCCAGCGTCTTGGGGTGGCCGAGCCAGCTGTCCTGCCCCGGCTCCATCACCCTCCCTGATGTCAGGCAGGAGGATTTATATGTATTTTGAGTTCATTTTTATAGCCAGCACCTGTGAGGCCAGTGCCAGGCAGGGATAACGGAGGGGGCCACGCCACAGGGGTCCAGGACAGTGGTATGGGCATGGAGGGCTGGTCTGGGGGGATGGGGAAACTGAGGCACAGCAACCCCTCCGCACCCAGGGGCGGTGCTTGGGTCTGGGACCGGGCAGGGGGCCGGGGCCGCAGCTTGCGGCCACTTTCAGAGCCGGGGCAAGAGCCGCAGCTCTTGCAGCCCCATGGGGGCCGGGGGGGGACATGCTGAATCGGGCAGATTCAGCGCAGCACAGCTGGTGCGGGCTGCAGGGCGGGGGGGCTGCAGTTGCTCCTGACACTTTTGCCTCTGAATGTGATGATAAACTCCCTTTCCCGATTAGCGCTGATCCCTCTGCCTCCAAAACAGTTGGCCCTAATGAACATACGGCCCAACAGCTGTAAGCGGTTATACATATGCATGGATATATATATTTATCCCCCCCCAGCCCATCCATATATACTGGAGATCACAGCTGTTGCTATTCTTCCTTGCAATGCAGATCAGACGCTCTCTCTCTTTGGAGTCTTACTTGACCTATTTTGCAGGCGCAAGATTTTTTGTGATGATGATTTCCCCAGTTGGTGCTTTTGATTCTGCCTGAAACATCTTGATTGAAGGCAAACAATGGCAGCTCCGGCAGCCGGCAGCGCCCCGCACCCACGCACCGCCCCGGCCCTGCCAGCCGCCACGCGCCGGGGGGGCCAAGGGACGGGGTCCGGCCGACGCTTCCCGGGGCGGCAGCGGCTGCTGGCTGGTCCAGCCCAACTGGTCTCCTCTGCCGCCCTTTCCCCGCACCCATGGCACAGGGCTCTGCCGCCTGGGCCATCCTGGGCCATCCAAGCTGGGCCTCAAGGCTTGTGCTGGTCTCCCATCCTCTGCCACCTCCAGCCGGGCTGTCCCCTGCTCAGCTCTGAGCCCCTTCCCACAGCTGGAAACTGCTCCATCACTCCAAAACCTTGCAAACCAGGTGGTGATGCCCCTTGGGGTCCCAGGAGTGCCTCATCTCTAAGGCCAGGCGGGGAGATGGTGCCCAGGGTGCCAGTGCTGGGGAGGTTGGCAAAACCCCAACGGCTGCTGCACCCCTGGGTGCTATGATGCTCTGAGCACCCCATGGGTGATGGAGACCTTCAAAGCCCCTTCCCTGTGAACCCTCGGCCTCTGCTTACTGCTCAAGGCAAGGTTTTGGGGCTGGCAGGGAGCCTCGGCGAGCCCTGCAGCACCCCTGGCTGCGCAGGTGCCCCAAAAGAAAGCCCCCAAAGTCGCTGCTTCCCAGTGCAGCAAAGCACTGTCCAGGCGCACACAAAGCCATTTCTTGTTTAGCGTTTTTGTTTGAAGCATGTCCTTCATCTGGGTTTCTAGAGCAACCGGGAAGTTCCTGGCCTGGCCTGGCTGGAGGGAGCGAAGCAGCCGGGAGAGTTGAGCAGGAGGGTGGGAGGGGAGGATGTGGGGCGGGAGCAAAAGTAAAAAATAAGTTTTTAAGAACCAAGGCTGCACTTTCCGCCTCCATCCTGGGCCTGAGGCTGCTGCAGCCAGGGCAGGGCTCCAACCCTGTCCCCGTCCCTCTGTCCCCAGCGCAAGTGCAGCCAGCTGGGGATGAATCGGGGGGGTCTACAACACCAGCCATCGGGGGCCCCTCTGTGTAAGAGGCACCCTGAAGTGTCCCACCCTGCTCAGCCCCGGCACGGCTGCATCCCCTGAGCCCCTCCACAGGCCTTGGATTAAATAGAGTGAATTACCTTAGAAACACACTTTTCTTAAAAAAAAAAAAAAAAAAAAAAAAGGCAAGCCGCCAGTGATTCATCTTAGGCAGCGAGTCTCTTCATTTATTCATTATGAGATAATACCCAAATCTGGCTAATTAATATTCCTGCATATTTTCCAAGGGCTGATGAGGTATCTTAAACATCTTGCCGAGATGGGCTTTCATATTTATAAGGTTGATGTGCAAACTTAAATTGACGCCGTCTAAATATACCCCTCATGTTTAAGCATGGGGCTTCACTCCCGGGGCACCGAGGAGGTTCCCCAGGCACGCGCTCCGGCTTGAAGTGGGACCTGGGAGCTCGGTGGGTGGGAGAGCCGCCCAAAAAAGCTCCCACGAGCCGGGGTCATGATGTCCCTGTTTCTGTAAAGATGTGAGATTTCTGTTTCCTTAGGTAATGGGAGAGGAGCATGGCGAGCACTGGCCCACTGGTGGCTGTGGGGTCAGCAGCGCTTCGGGGTAAGGGATCGGTGCGAGCACCCACGCAGCTGGACGTGGCAACAGGTACCGGAGCCTTTTCCAAGGTTAAAAATAGGACTTGGTTGCAAACTGAAAGCCTGGTTTGCATTCACCCTCATTATGTTGATTGCTTATTTACATGTATGCAAATGAGGAAGAGGCAGTGGATCCTCCACCTGGGGACCCCTCGGCACGGCAGAGCCTGAACCCCGCTGGGTAAATCCCTGCCAAGGGATGGGCCACGGTGCAGCCACTCCCTCCCCAGGATCAACCTGAAAAAGAAGCATCGGCCCCTCTCGAGGCACCCATCCAGGGGACGAGCTGCAGCCCCGCGACCCGAGCATGGTGGCCGGAGGCGCGGTCGTTATCGGCGCCACCGCCTCTCCCCTCGCCCTGCTCTGCCAGATGTGCGTGTCCGGCTCCAGCTGTTCCCCATCAGCCTCCCCCGAGCAGCACCGCCGGCCCTGGGATCCTTTTTCCACCAGGCCCCATGTCCTTCATCAGACACCAATTTGGTCTGGCCCAGCTGCTCATTTTTCTTTCCGCTGTGTGACATGTTTTCACCCAGCTCCTAATCCGTCTCTTTCCATTCACAACTCGAGCTGTTTATGGATGTGCCTCTGCTCCCCCCCCCTTTTCCCACCCCCCGGACAGAGCCATCCATCAATAAAACCCTGCCGAGCACCCGAGCATCAGCGCTCCCCCTCCCAGCAGCCCCGGACACCGTTAGCCCAAGCGGGCCAAGGGCATGCGTTCGTTCCTCCCGCTGCTTGGGGGTGACCCCGGGGGGGGCATCGCCTCCCTCCTGCCACCAGCAACGCGCGGGGTTTGATGGCATGGTGCCGCAGGTAGCCGCGACGCCGGGGCTCTCCTCCCGGCTGGGGGGGTCAGGGGGCTGCAGCACCGGGGGTCTGCAAGGGGCACCTGCTGTTTTGGGGCTGCTCCCTCTGGCAAAGGCATGGGGTGAGGGTGGCCTGCAGTGGGGACATGTCCCAAGCCCTTGGGGGTCACCCTGCAGGGTAGGGGCTGGCCTGAGTCCCCCCGTCTATAGGCGACAGGTGCTTTAATGCCTGCCTGGGGCCGGCAGCTGCCCGCTCTCGCAGGAGGAGGCAGCTGTGCCGAGGAGGAAGAGGAGTTTGATGATGAGGACAGCTGGGAAGGCAAATCTGGGGGCACCAAGCATAGGGGCCATGGCTGGGGAGCACCCTGGGGTGGGGGGTGGCCCGGGCTGTGCATCAGGGACCCCTCTCCATGGGGAGGGACATCACTCCTCACCCCAGCCTGCGTCCCCCTCACCACCGGCGCTCTCCCTGCCCCGGGCAGCCGGCCACATGGACACGGGGGGACATCACAGGGTCCCCGTGGCGGAGGCTGGGAGCACCCCACCCCCTCCTGCCACCCGGGGACACTTTGCTTCTAACAGAGAAGCCAACCCCCAAATGCCCCAATGGACCGGGTGTTAACTGCAGCGCCTGAGCAGGACGGGGCTGGGAAGAGCCCGGCATGGCAGTGGGGACGAGCCGCTGCCCTCTGCACCCCAGGCACAGGGCGGCACTGACCAGGGGGCGGCCAGGCGCACAGAGGGGCAGGGGGTGCTGGCCTCCCCCCAGCATGCCCTGGAAAGGGGGTCCCGTTTGCAAGGGCTCCGCTGCCGCTTCCCTCGGGATGGAACGGAGGGAGCTGGGTGCGAGGGTCCCCTCCCTCAGAGCCGCTGCTCCCCTGGTTTCGGCTCACTGAGACTCAGTCCCCTTCCTGTTTCTCACCGAAGCAGCACAGGGGGAATCCAAACCGGAACGAAAGCAGGGACCTGGTTTTGCAACCAGGAAAAAAATAAAGGAAGCCAAGCCTGAAGAGAGCGATAGAAAAACCCTAATGCCTCCAAGATGCTGCTCTGCTTTATGAAGTCAGCCCCATTTTCCCCGGATGAAGAGCTCGCCTCTGCACAGCCGCAGCCAGGCCAGCCCACGGCCCCGCCGCACGCTCCAGCTGAAGGTTTCCTCCTCGCCCTTCCCGGCCGAGCACGGAGGGTCCCCGAACCAGCCCGGGGTGCTGCCAGCACCCACAGAGCCCCATGGGGCAGCAGGGCTTTAGGTGGGGACGCAGACTCGAGGGAGGCCTGGGCGCCAGGGCTGCAGCGTGGCCAGTACGGTGGATGCCGGCGGAGGCAGGAAAGCTGCTGTCCCCGTCCCCGTCCCCATCCCACAATGGGGACTGTTCCGGAGGCCGCGGGCAGGATGCGGCCCGGCCGGCTGCACGCCTGACTCACATCCTCGCTGGCTGGGAGGGAGCCGGCGGACAGCCACAGCTCCTGCATCCCTCCCCACGGCGCTGGAATGCGGACGGGCACTGGTGGGGACCCCCCCCGCGGCCGGGACCCGCTGCCGCCCCATCCCCCAGCAGCTCCCCCCAAAACAGCCCTGCCGGAAAAATCCCCGCCATCGGCCGGGCACCCGCGGGACCTGGGGAGCGGTTACTTCCGAAAGCAGGTGGGAGCCTCCCGCCGGAGCTGGTGTTCCCGGGGGAAGAGCTGCAGCAGAGCGAGGCGTTTGCACTAAGTGATCACATTTATTTGAATATTTTTTTGTGTGTGTGTGTTCTAAAATCGGTTACAGAATAAATACCTGTGCCTTATAGCAGGAAGTCCACTTTTTTTTTATACAAAGTGCTTGTTACAGGAAGTTGCATCAGCGATACGCAGGAGGGGGGTGCATTTCGGCCGCGCTTCCCCTCCTGAAAACTAGAACAGATTTTTTTATTTATTTATTTATTCGTGTTTTTTTTTTTTTAAAGTTTCTTTTCCCTTTTTTTTTTTGTGCATTAAATTTCCTGCCATTGTGTATTTACAAATCTCTGAAAGAAGGAAAAAAAATGCCAATATGCATGAGAAGTGGCCTCATAACACAAAAAAAAAATCAGCCTTTAAAAAAAAAAAGGTAACAAACCCAAAATCTACGAGTATCGTTTCATACTGAATCAATGATAGATTTTTTTCTTTTTTTCTTTTTAAAAAGGGAAAGAGAGGGGTAGGGAAAGGGGAAAAACTGAACCAAACCAGAAAAAATTAAGTCGGAGAAATGGAAAGAGAGAAGGTGCCATTGTCCCTTCTGAAGTTTTCCAAAGGCAGAGAGGAGCGAGGAAGAGCGCTACGCACAGACCCAGACGCCCAACTGAAATCCCCATCAATTTCTTCTTGGTAATTTCTCCCTCGTCTTTTCCCAGCGAGGGGCAGGAAGGACTTTCCCAAATTAAATTAAAAAAAGGAATCAAAAGGAAAAAAAAAATTATTATTTTGTTTTAAAAGGATTTTAAAAAAAAGAGAGAGAGAGAGAGATATGAGAAAACAACCCTCCCCAAAATCCTGGAGGGGCGCGAGCCGGGGAAAAAATTGGTTTTGATTTAAAAGGTGGGGGGGGAAAAGAAAAGCCAAACCAAACCAGACTTTTCTCTCCAAATGCGTCATCGAACGGGACTCTCCGGAGAGTGTGACGGTTAACTGGTGACGTAGTGTTTCGCCGACGGCTGGCCGTAGACCCTATAGAAATCCTGCCGCCCGTGCTGCTGGGATGCGTCAATCCATTCCCTCACGGCAAGTCCCGGGAGCGACTGGGGGACGGCAGGGGCGGGTGGCAGCGGGTGGGAGTACTCCTGCGAGGAGACCGTCCAGGGGAAGTGCCCCGACCGCGGGTAGGGCTGGTGCCCGCTGTGGTTGGACACGGAGGAACAGTAACAGTTATCCACGGAGCAGACGAGGATTTTGCGCCCGCCATACTGGGAGAGCACGGACTGCTGAGATGACGTGGTGTTGGGGTAGTGAGATGGGTTGAAGACGGAGCCCGAGTGCACTGGCTGCGGGCCACTGGGAAGTCCAACTATGTGCTGCGTGGAGCTACAAGGCACCATGGCTTGTGCGGACTGCCCCTCGCCAGCCGAAGCGCCCTGGCTCATGTACTGGCTCGCCACAGTCCCGGACGATGGCTCGAGGAAGCTGCCCTCGGGGAAGGCGGTGGAGTGCTTGCGCTTCTCCGCGCCGGAGTTGCTGACGGTGCAGGGGTACATAGGGATGCTCTGCAGGAAGGGGACGGGGGTGCTCAGAGGACCTGTGGAGGGGAACAGGAGAGGGGGACTGCGTCAAGCACGGCACGGCACAGCTCCAGGGTGCTCCGGCCGCTGGTCCGAACCTGCAGCGAAGCCCCAAGACCTGCGCTCCAGCCCCGCGCGAGCAGAGGGTCCCCCAGCCTGTCCCACCAGTGTCAAACTGGGCACATAGCCATACGGAGGTGAATTTGCAGATAACATTTTGGGACCTTGCCAGCAGGCTCGGAGCAGCCCCACGTGCTGCTGTGCAAACACGTGCGCAGGCTGAGCCCATGCACAGCTCGTGACCATGGTCCATAACAGGATCAGAGCGGGACAGCCTGGGTGACAAACCCAAATCCCCAAGGAGAGAGGACTGGGAAGCCTCTGCAGGATGTGGTCTCCTCGCAGGCATGGGCTGGGGGCTGCGAGACCATGCCGGCCCCTGGCTGTCCCTGCCCACGCGCTGACCCCCATCTTTCCACTGACTTTTCCTGCCAATTGCCAGCCCCCACTGCTGTGTCACCCCAAAACACAGCCGTTTCACAAGCCAAGGGAAATGTCCTGGGGAGAGCCAGGAGCTGGCTTCATGGCATCTTCATGCCCTGACCTCACTGAGCAGAGGGGTTCCCAGCATAGGGGGCACCCTGCCGCACCTGACAGCTCTCCCCACCCTCTTGTACTGGGATCCGCAGGGCACCCAGCTATGGATACAGGAGGTAGCGAGGTCCCGTGCCCCCTCCCCCAGCACCCCTCAGGCTTCACCCACCTTCCAGCAACTTCCTGAGCTGCTTCTCCTTCTTGGCGATCTCGTTCAGGAAGAGCTTGGAGTTGAGGTGGCCGATTTTGGGTGGGGGCAGGCTGCCACCTGTACAGTTCTGGGTCCTGTTGGGGACCGTGGGCAGAGAGGAGAGGCATGAGGGACAAAGCACACTCAGGGGAGGGTCAGGAAGCCCCCACGCTCCTTCCCCTGCACCCTCCCGGGGCCAGACCCCCTCCCCAGGGAGGCAGTGCCAAGGGCAGTGGGGAGCCAGCCCTCTCCAATGGGCCAGTCCCTTCCCAGCAGGACCTTCCCCATCCAGCCTTGCTGTGAATGTCCTGTGCCAACACGCACCTCCCGCAGCCCCTGTATCCCCCCGCATTGCCACCCCAGCTCGCCCTGGCTCTGCTAGAGCTGGCTTTAACCCTGGGCCCTGGAGGGAGGAGAAGGAGAGCAGAGCTGGACTGAGCCCTGCGCCCCAACCCAGCTGGTCCCATCCTGGCTGGGGTGCTGTGTCCCAGCTCTGCTGTTCCACAAACACACCACTATGTTTCCCCTAGTCCAAGGGGAGGACTTGATTCAATGCCCCCAGGAGGGGATTTTTCATCCTCCCAGACAGAGAGGGAAACTGAGGCATGGAGCACGCCTCTCCCAGGCCCTGCAGCATCCCTGGCCCTGCTCCTCCTCCAGACACGGTGCTGGTGCCACCCCTGCGACAGCCCCCTTTCCCCCCCAAACACACCTGCCCTGCCACGCTTACCTGTCCATTAAGATTTTCACAGACTTGGTGTTCTAGGAGGGGAAGGAGAAGCCCTGGTCAGTAAGGACAGTCCCTGCCCGGCAGCCACCTCCCCTTTTGGTGTCACCTTCTGCAGCCTCCCAGGAAGGGACAGGCTGCCCAAGGGTGCTGAGCCCCCTCTCCCCCCAGCACGGGCTGCCCCAGCTGTGGCATCTCCTCAGAGGAGGCCAGCGCTGAGCCTGTCCCACTCCTCCTCGCCTTTCCCCACTGCTGAGTCCTCTAGAGGCACCAGCAAGTCCCTGTCAGTGCCTCTAGCCCGCTCCGCAACGCTCCCTACACAACCAGACCTCCCCCTGGACCCCTCCCACCCCCAGCACAGGCAGCTCATCTCACCTTCATGAAGTTGATGTCCTCGGTTTTGTCGAACATGACCTGGACAGAGCTGAGGAGCTTCTTGGCCTCCTGCATGCGCTCATTGAGGTGGAGGACCTGGGCTGCATTCTCATTGCAGAACTTGGCCTGGGCCTTGTCCAGGATCTCCATGGTCTTCCGCAAGTCCTCGTCCAAGATCTGGTGCATCTTCTCGTACTGCAGGCGCACCTCGTCCTTCAGCTGGCTCACCTTCTCCTGGGTAGAGGAGCAGGGTCAGCCCCTCTGTGCCCTCCAACCTCCACCATGATGCCCCAGGACACCTGGGTCCTTTCCCCAGCAGGGATGGGTGCAACTTGAGAGCTGTACCATAGCTCTGCTCTCCTGCAATGCCCACAGAGACCAAACCCTGTGGTCAGCTGCCACGTGGGACTCCTACGGGCCAGGGATGCAACAGGGCCACTGTGTAGGTTTGGCTAATCCAGCAGATCCCCTGGACCTACCTCCTGGGCTCTAGGTGGGGATCGCCTCTGGAGACCTAATGCCAAGCAACAACCTGCCACACCACTGAGGCAGGTGTGCTCCCTTGGAAAACCCTGCCCATACCCATCTTCATCCCCATTCCCATCCCCATCCTCGTCCTCATCCCTGTCCTCATGCCCACCCCAGGCTAGGGTCACGTCATGCTCCAGAGCCCTTCCCTCCACGCTCTGGGAGACCAAGGGGCTTTAAGGAACATGAGCTGATCTTGTTTTACCTGTGTCCCAGCAAAACGCTTCCTTGCATCTCTTCCGCCTTCTGGGTATTTCAGTGGTTTATTCGGGGATCTCCCATCTCCAGACCCTCCCCTCCCACTTGGGATGAAGTGGGTGGCCCGGGGAAGGCTGTGCTGAGCTGAGGTGGGGGGGCCACCTTGTATTTCAGGACAGCCTCATTCCTCGCCTCCCAACTGACCCCAGGACCCACGAGGCTGCAGGGCAGCCCCAAACACATTTTATCTCCCAAAAGTATGACTGCCAGGACAGGGATGGAGACAGCAGGTCACTCTTCCCCTGCATGTCCTCCCTCCTCCCTGCTCACCCGGCCCCTATGCCCTGGGAGCCTGTCCCCATCACGCCATGGGGTGACAGTCCCTGGGGCTGGCTGCAGCAGGGTGAAGCACCAGTTACCTCAACCAGCCGCTTGTCCGATTCCAGCTTGTAGAGCTGCTCTTCGATGTCTTGCTCCCGCTCCTCCAGGCGGTCCTGCTGCTTCATCAGCATCTTCTGCAGAGACGGGTGAGAAAAGCAGCCATCAGAGCCTGGTGACCACATGTGCTGGGAAGCTTCGGTGCTGCCTGCACCGGCTCTGCCCACACATTTTGGAAGGGACAGGGCTTTTTCCCAGCAGGATGCCGTCGCCGAGCTGAAAGCCCACACATGGCTGATAGAGGTGGAAACCTTGCTATTTCAATGGCCATGCAGAAGGGCCGTGTGTGCTGGGCTGCCTTATCAGCTGCGGACCTTGATTTGGGTCCCCTGGATGGGGGCAGCCCCTTGCCAAGCCCTGGGGGGTACACGAAGAGGCTCATCTCCCACTATGGCAGCACTGTTTTGAGGCCCATCACCCATCGCCGGCAGGCTCCCGGGAGACATCGCCGCCCCCCTCGCGCCCCCGTACGCCACGCCAAATCCTTTCTCCCTTCCCCGCCTCCGTGACAAGCCCCAGAGCCAGCGTCAGCGTAATTGGGAGGGACAGAGAGAGGAGGAACGGGGCCTCCCCCCACCCTGCTGCCAGCCCCCGGCCCCCACTCCTCGGGGCTGGGCCTGGGCCGTCAGCCTAATAACTGGGACAAAACATTATCCCCAGCAATCAGTCGCAGTGCCTGCTCCTGCGCACTTCCCCGGTCAGGATGAAACCCACTACCCATGAGAGAAGGGCTCCATCCCTGTGAGCAGGAGCAGCACTTCCCAAAACATCCCTCAAAATCAACTCCTAATTTTTTCCCACCATGGTTATCCCGAGGGAAAGCCACCACACCGGCGGGGTGAGGAGAAGGGCTTCGCCCGGCACGGAGATGCAGTGTTAGAGACTCTCAATGACAGGGGCGAGATGGGAAGAAACCGGCAGCGAGGATGAATTTCGAGGGGATTATTGCTATTATAAACCGCCACTCAGGGATTTATAATCAAGTAATTAATTCCTGGACGAGGCGGGAGGGGGAGGGTGGCAGAGGCGCTGCCGGGATTAATTGCATTGCAGGGAAAGGCTGTCACCTCCGCCTCAATTCGGGAGCAGGAATGCAAAGCCTCCTCTCTCCTGTTGTTTTTCTTAAGGTCTCGGGCACCTCCAGCTTCACTGCTGCTGGGCTCCTACCACTAATAATAATGAGGAGCTAAAAAAGCCCAGCTTCCCACTTGCAGTCGCACTCCACATACGTGCCCAGTGCCCACGTGTGCGCACCCACCCACGTGCATACATGGAGATGGACACACAGACAGCACAACCACTGAAACAGGGTCCAAGGGGCAGCGACAGCAACGCGGACCCCCAGCCGTGGCGGGACGTTCACTGGCACATGCGTGCAGAAATACATGGGCCCGCAAGCATCCAAGGGCATTGCTGCTGCTGTTTTTAGACCAGCTGAATAGGTGGGAGCGTCCACACAGAGAAATATTTGATGCATATATTAAAAATCTCCTTTTTTCATCATAAAAGGGTTGTTATTTGCGTTCTTGCGGCACCAGGAGGCTGCAACCTGCTCCCGGGTTAAATACGTGGGAACTGAGCTCCGGAGAGCTGGTGCAACACCACTTGCTCAGAGAGAGCCAAGGGCGCAGGCAGGAACCACGTCCCAGGTCCTGTGCCGGCAGCCAGGCCAGGGCGTGGGGCTGCTGGTGGCTTTTCTGAGGGCTAAGCCAGGGTTTTGGGTCCAGCACCGGGCAGAGCTGTGGGGCGGGTGGGCAGCAGCCCCATGCAGCCGGGCAGGGAGGTGGCAGGCAGCAACTGCTCCGGCATCGGCGCAGGCAGGTGCACGTCAACACAACCCGCTCTCAAGTACCGCTGGCTGAAAACACAGTTTGCAACATCCCTCTGCATGGGCCTGGCGTGGAGCGCAGCGAGTGCAGCCGGCTCTGGATCCTGCCCCAGCATCCACAGGCTTGAATTTCCCCACTGAAATCACAGTCGAATAATGGGAAAGCCACCTGCTCCAGAGAAGGAGATGCCTTCCCGCATCCCTGCTTGCAGGAGGCCGATCGAGCCTGGGAGCCAGGGCAGGTCTTGCAACGCAGGCTGAGTTTCTTGCTCTCCAAGCGGCAGAGCCAAAAGACATAGCGCGCCTTCGCACCAAGCCCTTCCCTGTGCCTCCCTCCCTGCCGGCAGAGACTCGCTGTCTCCACCGCGAGCAGCCAGACCCCAGCCCGCACCAGCCCGCCACTCCGGTGGGTCCCCTGGGAACAGCCGGGTCCCCTGCCCGCCTCCCCCAGCTGCCAGCTGGGGCAGGGCCAGGGAAAAACGTGGGATGGGATCCAAGACTCACAGTTCGCGGGGCACAGAGGCCAAATCCCCATCCTGCCCTGGCATATGCATCAGGCATCTGACGTGGAGCCACCCTGAGGCAGCCCCTGCTCGTCCCCCCCAGCGCTGCCGGGATGCTCTCGTGGGGAAAAGCAGGGTTCCCCATCACTGCCAGACGCCGGGCAGGCAGAGGCCACCCTGCCAGCCCCACCGGTGGGATGGACCGAACAGCCCTGGGCATGCACGTACCATCGTCCCCTCCCCACCGCCCCGCAGCTGCCATGGCAGAGCTGCCAACCTTTGTGTTTTGTAACAATCCTCAGGGTGCTCCACTCCTGGAATCATACAATTATGTGAAATCACAAATAAATAAATAAATAAATAAATAAATAATAAAAAACAACTTTTTATATATATAAGTTAATTTAATATCCCCTCACAGCTGGAAAAAGTGACTGAAATCCAACCTAAAGCCATAGAAATCAGAGAGAATAGAGGACATGCAGCATTTTCTTTAAATCTCACATTTGAGGCACTCTCTTGATTTTAGGGCCATTTAAAAACCGTATGTGCCTGGGATTGCAGTAGGATGGGAGGGCTTTTCACTCATGGCATCCAAACCCTTAACAAGACACATGGGTATGAACTACCCCTTCTGCCACCAAGGGGCGAAATCTCATTGTCTCTGCAGCACAGGCTGAATTCCTTAGGTATTTTGAAAAGGAAAATATATCCCTTCCCCTTCCATCCCCTCCCAAATCTGGTATTTCTGAAGTCATGAACTCCTCCTCCTCCTCCTCCAGGATCAGAATTTCTCAGGGTAATTTCTCATATTTCATGCATGACCTTGATGCTGGGAGAACTGCAGCTCCCTCCGTACAGGCGCCCTTCCTGGGCTCCAACCAACTCCATGATCCCAGTTTGTCTTTACCAAGACACACCACCAGTTTGCGAAACAGCCACCAAAAATGCTCTGTATTCCAACACCAGCTGAGAGTGAACTCATCTAATTAATTAATAAGTTAATCTGCGGCCAGGGTAAGTGGCCGGTCCACCCTGACCCCGCAGGCCACAGCGAGATGGGGCTAGTTGCTGGACACCAGTTTATTCTGCTGGAGTTCCATGTAATCTCCCCGCTCCTCATGGAAAAAAATAAAGCAGGGGAAAAAAAAGACTGAGCCCTAAGAGGAGGTTAGCGGGGCTCTCTGCAAACGCGCCGTGGGCATCCACCCTGCGCCGGAGCAGGACTGCCGAAGGTGGAAGGAGAAACGAGCGGAGGTTATCCTTTGCTCACTGATCAGGAGCCCCACCACCGGCGGAGCAGGGTGCATCCCGGGGAGCAATCACGGCAAGTCGGGTGGGTTTGGGGTACCGAGGCCACACACTGGGAGAGAAATGCTACTTGGAGGGCACCTCTGCGGGAAGCAAAGCAAGCGCTGCAAGGCCTCATTCCAGAGAGAAGGTGCACAGCTGGTCCCCATGGGATTGTGCTAGGGAAAGGCTTCCTGACCACCACTATCCTCCCAGCAAGTGTTGGGAGGAAACCACTGCCGGGGAAACCACCCTCGCCCCGTGTACACCATACTGCACCTCCCAGTCCGTTCCACCGAACCTGCACGCGGGCAGCTCTGCATGGGGACAGGGCTGCTCCGACAGAGCAGAACTTTTGCAAGATTAAATGCCTGCAGCCACAGGACAGAAAGATGGTAATAAAGAGTTTAACAGCTCAGACAATACGGGGCATCTGGGCTCCTCATCCGAGAGACATTATACGGCTGCAGCACCGTAAGCGTCAGCTGTGTTACACGCACGGGTCCAGCTCAGCTGGCCGGGCAACCCGCCACTACAAAGGGGGGCACTGGGGTGCGGGAAGGAGCTCACACCTACCCAAGACCTCCCAGGCAGGGAGAAATCTGTGGACAAGATGAATTCCTGGCTTGTCTCAGGCTGGTCTCACCACTGTTCTCTCCTGAAGGACAGGGCTAAGTCTGCAGTCACTGCTGAGCCCGTGATAACAGCGGATTATGCCCCTGCCCCGCCTGGAGCCCAGCACTCTCCTCATCCCCCCTTTGAAGCGCCCAGCAGTCTGTGGCCCTGGGGCCAGCACCGGGGCAGCACAATCCTGCGACATGCCCCAAGGTTTCGCCTGCTCCGAGGATGGCCAGGGTCCCTGCATGCCTCCCGGGGAGAGCTGGCAGGGGAGAGCCTGCGGCACCCCTTCCCTGGGGGCTCAAGCGCTTGCCAGCCCCTGCCCGACTGCCGGCAGGATCAGGAAGGAGCCTGGCAGCTTCACCAAAGCTGGAGAGGTGCCCCACGACCCGCCGAGCAGCTCTGGTTTTAAATGAGAGTGGGAGTAGTGAAAAGCCTTACTGTGTTCATGGGGGAAATGAAGCCCATGCAGCTTCTCTGATGTCTAATAAGGGTTGTGCATCCTTCAGGGCCGTTCCCCTGGCAAGACCAACCATGTCCCTGCACAACAACCTGCGAGACGTTTGCAGGATGCTAATTCCCAATAAACTGGACTGAAACCGGCCACGGGTTTGGAGGGTACTAGAGGAGGGCAGGTGGACAAACCACAAGGGCACACAGCCCTTGTTCCTGTAGGAAACCGGGGGGAGCAGAGAGCCAGACTGCCCCAAAGAGTGCCTTTAACCGCAGCTGGACGGCTGGCCCAGGACAGGCGCGCTCGCTCCTCTGCCTCCCTCCTTCCTTCTCCTCTGCGCCTGGGCCTTCCCCTCGCCGCCAAATCCCAGCCGCCGAGTGAATAAGGACATTGTTTGCAGCCACCGGAAAGCCAGAACGGAGGGAGCAGCTCGGAGCACGAGGGGGAGGAAGGGCGAGGAGGAGGAGGTGGAGGAAGGTGGAACCGGAGCAAGGAAGCCGTGAAGGGCAGATGCCTGCCGCGGGAATGGCTCCAGACACCTGCAGCTCAGCCCAGGGACCGGGATCAAGGGCCCCCATTGAGACCCGTGTCCCGGCACATTGCTGGAGACGGGCCTGAAGTCACAGTGACTGAATTTTAATGCACCGAGAGCCCTGGACCAAAGAGGCGAGCACAACCTTTCGCCTCCCCGCGCCTCCCACTCGCAGGCTTCCTGCTCCCCAGCCCCGCTCTGCTGTCAGCTGGCCGGTTTTCTGAGAAAAACCCACGCGATGAGCTATTCTCATCCCTCCTGAAAGCGTCCCCCCACCTGCCAACACACCGGCGCCTCGACACCACGTGGCTCTGGGACACGGCACCCCCGTGCCCCCCAAAAACAGGATCTCAAACCATGAGATCCTGCACTGCTGCAGCCTGAGAGGACCCATCCCCACAGCCTGAACCCCCTGGAACATCCTTCCCACCACCCCCCACGGTCTCCTGCTGACCAGACCCAGGCAAAAGCAGCTCTTTCAAACTCCCCGTGGCCCCCACAGCACTCGCAGGAGGCTGATCCGCTTACAGGGACAGGAAGGAAATGTTTTCTGGTTGGGGTTTCATCTTGCACACATTTACAGTAAGCACCAGGCAGGAGGGGAGGTCTCGGGCCGGAGCAGGAGGCCTCGCCTCCCCCCAGCCAGCCCAGAGCACACGCACGCTGCTCCGGGGTTTGGCTTTTCTCACGGTGCTCCCTGCACAGAGATCGGGCTGGTTTATCCCCGGCAGGGGAAGGAAGAGGGGAGGGGAACAGCCTCCGGGATATTAATAGCTGCCCTTGCTAGGAAGGGATGGGAGCAGCAGCCACGCAGCGCACAGGCATCAGAGACCCCTTGCTAGTGTCAAGGGACCCCCCGAGCACCAGGAGAGCTGGCGCTTTGTGGAAAAGGGCCGGAGGCCAAACATCCAGTGCCAGCTTGGGGGAACAGGATGCAGGGTGTCTCTCGCAAGAGTGGCTCTCTGCCCTGTTCTTACACCGGGGTGGGTGGAGATGCCTCCTGCCCATCTCCCTGCGAGATGCCGCCTGGTCTCTGAGCCTTCCCCAGCATGCCGGGGAGGAGAAACCGTCAGGCTAAGCCCCGTGTTCCACATCCATCAGCTAACCCAGACACAAACCCCCATGTCCCACCTCTGGTGCCCGCCCCGGCACAGGGCATCCCTACGGCGTGGCTGGCACAACAGCAGCTGGATGCTTCCCCCAAGCCACGACTCACGGCTGCTCAGCGGTAGTCAGGTCAGCCCTTGTCCCTGCGGCACCCCGGGACGGCAGGCACAGCAGACCACGCTCCTCCGCACAGCCTTGTACCAGACTGCCACGGGGCTGTGCCGGTGCCCGCAGCCCGGGACAGCTCTTCCCCTTGTTTACGCCCGGCAGAAAGGAAGAACTCGTTAGTAAGGGGAAAATACGAGGCATTGTGTTGCGTGGGGCCAGCAGCGGGATTTCTGGAGGCCAGGAAATGGGGACCTATTCTCCATCGGAAAGCGACCTTCAGAAGGACCTTGAGGATGTTAATTTGCCTCCCCGGGCCCCTGTATCCCCCCCTGCTCCCTGCTGCCGTGGGGGTTACTTGCAGCTGTGCCTCTTGCACAAATGGGGGAAGGAGGCTGGGGCTCTATTCGTGGTTTTCGGACCCCAACTTCAAGCCATGGCCTGGCTGCCACTGCTGTCAGTGTCCTCTGAGCAGGAATGAAGATCTGCTTTGAGGGGAAAAGAGGAATAAGGGAGACTAAGGAGCAGGGAGATGAGGCTGGCGGCTGCAGAAGCATCCCCTCTGTGCCAGAAGTCTCCTGCAGGAGACTTCCTGATACGGGGTGCCCAGTATGGGCAATGTGCCCCCCAAAACAGAGGTGCCCCCAACACCGAAGCCACTTCTGCAGCGTGTTGGAGGGTAGGAGCGAGGCTGTGCTGATCATGGGCCGGCGTCGGAGGAGCTGTCCCTGTGCAAAGTGCAGCAAGAGGCAGTGAAAGCAGGGCGAACCGCCTCTGCCAGACCTGAGGCCCAAGCCTCACTCACAGCGTGGGGAGGAGAGGAGGAAAGGAGATGGAAGCACACCGGGAAGATGAATACAGGGACAGAGGAGCTGGTTTGCACGCTGAGAATGCAGCCAGGTGAGTCCGGACTGATGCTGCCGGCTCCAGAGGACAAAGACAAGCCTCAGTGATGCCCGTGCCTTTGGCCAGTGCAGCCGCCTCCTGCCCTGGATCCGCCAGGAGAGGTGGCATCCAGCCGGAGAAAATGTGCTCCCACACTGTGTCCCAGCGGCACAGGGACAGCAGATGCTTTTGGGTGGTGCAGGAGCAAGACGGAGAGACCAGCTCTGAGAGCTGCCAGGGCTGTGGCTGCAGGCACAACCAGGCCCTTGGGGCACCAAGGAGCTCATGAAATCTTTTTTCTCTCTGCTGGGAAAGGAGAGAGAGGAGATCCCCGCCCAGGCCTGGGCATGGACATCGGCCAGCAGCCCTCCCCAGCCAGCTTTTGGGAGGGAGGACAGTCCAGGCCGCCTTTGCCTGGGAGCAAGGAGAGCCAGGAGGAATCACAGGGCTCGGGTCCGTGTTTATGAAGGACATGGTCCATATCTTCTCCACCACCAGGGATGCAAGGGAGGAGCTCTTCCCCCTGCCCCCTTTTGGTTTTAGGGGGAAAATGTCCTGGTTTGGGGCTGCTTATAAATCAGTGCCAAAATTTACCCTGCTGCTGAGCTGTCTCCAGCACAGGGCTCCAGCTGCAGGCCCTGGCACAAGCCCCCCCTGCCCAGCATGACCTAGCACCAAACGCCCCTTGAGCAACTGGCTCCGGAGCACCAGCGCGGGGGCATTGCTGGGGCATTGCTGGGGCACTGCGGGAAAGCGCAGGGGTTTGCGACATCCCAGAAAGTTTCAGACACCCAGACCCAAGCGCCTTGAGCAACCGTTTCCAGCCACTTGGGACCTCAGACTGACACCAACACCTGGAGCACATCTGGCCCCAAGGACCAACATTGCCTTGCGCTTCCTCCCCGCCATGCCAGAGGATAAAATCTGGGCCCTGCAGCTACACCGACTGGGATTCACCAGATTTCACAGCTTTTCGGAGGCTAAGAGATCGTGTAAGAAGTCCTGCCCTTTCCACCTTCGGCATGCTCTGTGCTTGTCATTTCTTGAACGTTTCAATCAATTTACATGTACTTTACGGGGGCCCTAACCTCCTTTTCTCCCTCTTCTGTCTCTGTTTTCATACATCTGCCCCTTCCCAACCACAGATCCAGCTGAAAAATTAAGCCAGTAAAAAAAAGCAGTCTCTTTTCAGCTGGATCATCTCCCCGAACTGGCTCTCACAAGGGCTCTGGCAGCTCCAGTGGTGGCAGTCTGGGCAGAAATGGGAGGTCGTTCAGTGCTGAAGCTCAGTTGAATCACAAAATCCTGCTCCTCACACAAGCCCTGTTGCTCTGACATATCATCTGTGAGTCGCTCCTTCCATAACCCCCACAAAAAAATAAACAGGCTTTGGCAGCACCCCCAATCCTGCCTCGATCTGCTGTTGTCCCAGCCTCGTCTAGCTCTGTTGAATCCCAAGATCTTCCCAGTGTGCTGCAATCTCAGGGTCCCGGCCAGTCGTCCCCAAACTGCAGCTGGCAGGATGCCTTGCCTTCAAAAGCAGCCATCCTGCAAAGACCCACTCCCATCACTTGGCAGCAAACCTACCCCCATCTGTAGCCCCTGCAAAATTGAGAAACCTTCACTCCCTCTTCCAAATAAACATCTTGGAATCAAGATCCAGCTGGCCTGTGTGATCTCAGAGCTTTCTCCCTGCAGGGGTGAAACACAGCCAGCCTCTTCCACCCTTCCTCCCATTGCAGGCTGAGCTGCCTCTCCCCTGCCTGAAGACCTCCGCTCCGCACCGCCACGGCTCAGCCCCACCATGGGAAGACCTGAGCTCTGAACAACAGCCCCTTCAGCTTCCTATCCCCCAATTTCTAATTTCTGCTCCAGAGGGAGCCCGGCCTGAGGATCTGGATGCACGAGCAGGTTTTTGGGGGAACCTGGATACCACCGAGGAGCAGCGCAGCCACACCGATACCCGCATTCACCCACGTGTCCCAGCCACGAGACCACCGATAAGTGCAAAGGCAACGACCAGCAGCCATGTGCCCCATCAGCACCTCGTCTGGTGACCCAGAGACGGGGGGTGCAGCCCTGTGGGCGGCACAAAGCTCCTCTCCGGGCTCAGGGCAGCACTAGAAGGAAAACCCTGCTTTGATTTAAAGGCCATGATTTTATTTTTTTTCCTCCCAACTGATCTAGTTAAACTTCCAACCGCTCAAGGCTATTTTAATTTGTACTGGTAAGTTAAATCAACACAAACAAGGGCAGAACAGGTTTATATGCACCTCTATTACTGGCTTGCACCAACTAGAGTGCAGCTAGATTTCTCCAGGCAGCTTTTTTTTTCTAATAAAGATAAGGGGGGACGTTTTTTGTGCACCTCCAACTGACAAATGGAACCTGAAAGTGAGTTGGGAGTCAAAGCCTTGCAGAAAGTCAAGGTGACTTATGTGCCAATAGGCTGGATTCAAAGAGCTTTGCAAAAATGCAGATCAACTAACAAGATTTATAAAACCCGTTAGGGGCTTAGAGGCTGCTTAATTCTCAAAGGTGCCAAGGAAAGTGCCTGACTCACAGAGGGATGGATGGGGCTTACAGAGGTGGCTATCTCAACCTTTCAGTTGAGAAGAAAAGGGGACTCAATTTCTCTTGGAAACGAGGTTTTGACATGCCGAGATGTCTACTCCGAGCCTTGGCTCCTCCATCACTTATTTTAAAGAAAAAGAAACCAAGTCCTGCTGCTGCAGACAACTGTTACAAACATGTACTACCCAAAGCCACAGCAGAATCTGCTGCTTCAGCTCGCCAGCACCAGACACCACCCAGAGGAGTATGAGATTCAATCGGATTCAGCACACAAGCTAGAAAAAATAAAGAGGGGGGAAAAAAGAAAAAAAAAGAAAGAGGACTTTGCACTTCTACAGCTCCCCAGCACCCGGCATTTTGCAGGCTGGAAGCTGCCTGTCAGCACCTATGGGCAGCCAAGGCGACGTACAGTGAGACCATCAGCCACTCCGCACCCAAGAGGAGACAGACCACGACCTGCTGAACGCCAAGGACCCCTCAGCCACCTCCCCGCTGGGTTTTCTCTCTCCCCCGTTTTTTTCGCGAGGCGGCTGTTGAGAATCTGAAAGCCCGGATTATAATCTTTATGAATCCCATAGTTAGATCGCGCTGAACAGCAGCCCAGCAATACCAGATGTTCAAACAAAGCTGCCAACCGACAGCTGTCTGCAGCTTGCAGCGTGTTTTTACTTTAAAATGCAAAATGATACCAATCTATATTAAAAGAGAGACGTTCGGAGCCTTGCGATAGCAGCTGAAGCCGCGGATATTGCTCTTTCACGCAGGGTGTGGCGGCAGAAGGAAATATCTCAGAAACTACTGCTTAAGCCGCCCTCCTGGCCCCCCCAAATCCTGGCCCCTTTCCTAATGGGAAAGAGACTCACGTTACTGCCTGAGTGCCGTGAATGTACCAGTGCATGTCCAAACAAGCCAGCAAAAAGAAAAATGCAGCATGAACAAACACCGTCTAACGAAGGATGCCAGAACAAATCTGGGCGCTGCACCTGGCTCTCAGCGGCATGGGGAGGACGAAGCGACGCATGGGGGGATGGAGGGAGCCAGCCCTGGGGTGGAGGGTGCAGCGGTGCCTCCCCTCCTGTGCTGGTGACCAAACTGGAGGTGCAAAGGTCCCTTCTGGCAGCAGAGCATCGGCGGTGGAAGCAAGTGATGGAGAGGAATCTCCAGTGCTCCCACCATCTGCCCAGTGTCCTGCTTTGCACTGTCCCACGTCCCTCTAAAACACACATGGATGCTCGTGTGGCGTTGGCCCCACCGGGGAAACTCTGCTGGGGACCCCTCCAAGACTTGACGTGCAGCAGGTTTTGAACTTGCATCGCTTTGTACCTTTATTTGTTAGGCTGGCTGGGACCAGGCACAAAGCCCTATACCCTGCAACCTTTTCCGCACGCCAGCAGCTGGGGAAGGCAAGAGCCGGAGCTCAGCCTCGCTCTCCATTCTTCCTCCCTCTGGAAAGGCAAGCCACCTGCACCCACCGCATTTGGGGGTGGCAAGTCCTGAACATGCTGGGCACAGCACAGTACTTCTGGCTTGCAGGAATAGTGCAAAGAGGGCTCTGACTTAGTCAAACGTGACGTCCCAAATTCCCCACCAGCCGCGATCACAGGAAATCTTTGGGACCGGTCCCAAGGCTGCCTCATTGTGCTCCGAGCAGCAACAGCATGAATGAATCACACTCCTCAACGTGACACCCAGCTCCCAGCAACGTACTCAGGACCAAAATATTTACGTTGCAAATGAGTAAGAATAGGACCAGATCCCCTCCCCAGCCTGGTGACATAAAAAGGCCAACCTGGTCTTGCATCAAGCAAGTGGGTGGCGGAAGGATAAGAAAGCAGGAGGCAGAGACCAGCCCTGTGTCTCGCAGCCTGGCTCTGCCCAGCAATGCTGAACCAGAGCCCTTCTCCGCAGCAGCAAAACCCCCGCAGCGGCGAGCACCGAGACTATGATCCCTGTGGTACCACACTCCCGCCGGAGCTCAGCAGCCGGGCAACACGCAAGGGAGCATGCTGGGACCTGTAGTTTCCAGCCAGCCAGCTGCAAAACGCCATCCGCCAGTAAACACGTCTCGAATTAAAGAGATGCGAGGCCCCTAAGCTCCTGGCAAGGTGCCAGCCATGGCTTCTTGTTGGCAGGTGCTTGGCCAATTCCCATGTGTTGCATTAGCCCCTTTCGAAGGAGCAGCCAAGAGCCCGCACCCCACAAAGCCCCTCGCAGCCAAGCTGCACCCTGCCCTTGCCGAAGCAATGTGTCTGCATGGACAGCAAGATGCTCCCAGAGCTCAGGTACAGCCCTGGGCTGCAGGAGACGTCAGCCCTGCTCCTGCCTTGCTGTGAGCCCCTCCGCTTCTGCTGCATGGCACTGGGCCACTGACTCTGGAGCAAGACCCCTCAGCCAGCTCTGCCCAAGCTTCAGCTATATAAAGCCCAACGCTGCATCCCTAGAGGGGTCAAATAAAGATGCCACCGAAGCAATCGGAGTTGCAGGCAGCAAGAAGCAACACACCAGCGCAGTGCTTTCAGGCAGAGCAGCACAAGCAGGCAAAGCTCTGCTGACCTACCATGCTGGAGGGGCTGGGGGCAACCACCTTCCCACAGCACCCCGGCCGGGCACGCAGCCTCCCCCTGGGTGCCGCAGCCCCGTGCTCCAGCAAGGCCAGGACCGTACGTCACGTCTTAGGGAGCGTGGCACCCCTCTCCTTGCCCGCTCACCCTCCCTGCTGCGGAGGAAATCGCGGCGCCCGGCTGATGTCAGGAGGCATCACTTCACACAAAGGCCAGGCTTCCTGGCGGGGAAGGGGTGGGGGAGCGGGGAGGAAGGGGAAGAGGAGCCTGGGGCAAAGGCAAGCGGCATCTCCAGCTCCCCATGTGTGCACGAGGGGCAGCGGCAGGAGATGGCACGGCCCCTTCTCCTTTAATTGCCCTTGCACTTGGGAAATTGAGGCAACATCCTATTTCCCAACGCCCTTCACAGGAGCCCCAGCATGGCTCTGCCCTGTGGAGCTGCAATGGAGCATGCACCTCTTTAAGGGTGCACAGAAAAAAAGGACTCAAGTTTATTTTAATTTGTTCCTGCAAATAAATCAACTCCATCTTCTCCACCTCAGCCGCACTGTGGCTGCTGCCAACTGGGAGAAGCATGCTCCAGCCGAGCACAGAGGCACAGCCCCCTGCCCAGTACCCACCCAGGAGAAAAGCCACCTCTGTGACAAGATTGAACGCCAGCACCCCCAAAATGGGCACAACCATGCACCCCACCTGACTGTCCCCTGCCCACAGGTGACTAAGTGCTCGTGGCACCCATTAGTTGATAAATACAGGTAAAAACAACATATTCAGGACAAAGCCAAGAGTCATCTGCAGCCCTCGTTTCCCAAACTCCTCTCCCCAGTGCACTCCCCAAAGCCGAGCATCTTTAGAACATGCAGAACATCACGGTACCCACAGTATCGACAAGACCTCCTGCTTCAGCCTCTCCTCCCCTCCTCTGCCTCCCGAGGCCCCAGCTCATCCCCCAGCAGTGAAAGCGGCTGGTGGCCAGCACCGGGCTGCATTGCTTTTGTCTTCACCTCAGCCGCTCTCCCAAGGGCAGGAGCGCTCCAGACCAACTGCACAGGGACCAGGGAAGAGGGGTTGGCTGTAGGGGACCTGCGGGATCTGGTTGATGTTGACTGAGGGGGGGAATCACTGATGTTGCAGGGGGCAGCCCGGGAAAGTGGGTTTTGGATGTGGGCACTGCCAGGGAATAACCATAAAGGAGCAAACCCCGCTGCTCTCCTTCAAACGTGCTGACTTCTGCTCCTAGGAGGAGGCCTGTCATTGGTTTTTAATCTCACCCGATTACGGGCCAGCCTTTGACATTATTGATCCCAGGCCCCTGAAGTATCATTTATCTTCCAGGTTTGACTCGGCGATCAGAGCTCAACAGCTCAGACCCCAGTTGGCTCCATCCTCCCAGGGAGCCAGGGGAACTGCTCTGCTCAACTCCACTCCTGCCGATTCATGTCAGCCGTATTCGAGGCTCAGTTTCCACCCCCAAATGAAGTGGCTTTCGCCAGATGCCCTCTCCCCACCTGGCATTTTATCTCCTGACTCAAAAATCCAGCTCCTCAGGTTTCCGGCAGACCAGCAGTGCTTTATCAAGGCCAGCAGTCCAAGGTGCCTCCAGCGCCCGCTGCTTCCCCCTTTCAGTTTCATTATCCTCTTTTAAAGAGGATGCGGTGGAGGCACAAATGTTACGGGATGTGCCGAGAGTTGCACAGGGATTGAGGAGGCAGCGCCAGCGTACAGGGTACAACCAGAAGCCATTTCTAGCTGTGACCGCACTGCCATTTTCTAGAGCAGAAGGACGAACAACAGTGGCTCCTCATCCCCTGGTAAGCTTGCACCCACAAAGAAACCTGGCTGCTAGCTTGGTTCTGCAGTGGCTTCTCCTTACCTGCCAGCTAGCACAGCTGCACCTCAGGGCCAGCTCATGATTTCTGCTTGACCTTCAAAACGTTAATGCCTGCTACTTCCGCCGGGCAGAACAAGAGACAGGCTCCACGGATGCAAAGCAGCCGGCAGGGCCGGGATTCAGGACGCCTGGGATCACCACCCCATGGACGGGACACATCTGGGATTGCTGCCCCATGGGTTCCCGCTCCCCTGGTTTCCCCCATCTTCCACCCAAGCTGACAGATGTTCCCAGCCTCCACCTTTTGGGAAGCACAAGGTCTTCCGCAAATGTCTGTGTCTAGAGTTACTGGGTGCAGCATGTGCGTGAAGGTTGTCTTTTCAGATGCCTCCTGTCTCTCTCCTGCAAAGCTGGGCCTTGCGTTTTGGGAAGGAGGAACATTTCCTGAGGAAGGCTCCAGCGGGCAGTTTTAATGCATAGAGGAAGGTTTAGCTTTTGCTTGTCGCCTTGGTATTGTTTATCAGATTGCTGCAAAAGCACTTTGATAAATGGAGATTAGTACCCTGTGCGTTCATAGACGATAGCGGTAGCCAGGAGCCAGCCTTGGGAAGGACCAGGGGAGGAAGCATCTGGGTGGGGGCAGCTAGCAGGGTCCACGTTCAGCAAGGTACCACCACCAGCAAAGAACGTCCGAGTCTCCAGGATTGCCTCCCCACACTGCCATGGACTTCCTGACTCCCTAGCAGGTCCCCTCACCTCCGCTTACCTCTACTTTAGTGTAATACCCTGACTTCCCTACCCAGATTTTAGGTTGTTGAAGAGATTAAACTGACCTTTTTCTCCCTTGTTGTAAGTAAAATGCTACAAAATCCTTGGCTGGAGGACAGGTCGTGGTTTTACCCGCTGGACTTACACCCCTGGGAGATGCATTTGGCAAGGGCTGGTCGTTGCACCACACGCAAGGCGTTATTTCCAGTCCCCTGCCTGGATGCCCTATCGTGCAGGATGCCAGCAGGCAGAGGCAGGAAAATAACCCCAAAATGTGCTCCCATTCCCTTGTAGGGGGCAGATCCCATCCCCATCCTCTATAACCAAAGCACCTCTGACCCAAACAGGGCTCGAGGGCCTCAGCCACCCAGCCACAATAGTGCAGCTGTGGCAGGAGAGCTGCAGTAATTCCCTCCCGGATCCAGCCACCCCCATCACTAAGGGGCTAGCACAATACCCGAGGGAAGGGGGAGCGCGGAACCCCCCCCCCATCCCCAAAGGGTCTGCGAGAGGGACAGGGACCTCGCAGCGCATTTATTCCGCTCCATCCATTTGAGAGGCGTGCGTCAAGGGGCTTTTTGCCGTCGTCGGAGGCGGGTGCACCAGGACAGGAGGAGAACAAAGGGAGGCACCGGCACCCCCAGCCCTTTGTCTGAGCGCAGAGGAGTTCACCTGCAGGGAAAACCAGCTCCCACCGCAGAGCCGGCAGCTCTGCACGGATTTGGATGGGGAGAGGGGATGCAGCCCCCCCGCTAGCAAGAGGATAATGAGCAGAAGGACACGATTGCGTTACCCTCTCTCCCCCTGCCACACGCACAAGCCCGTTACAGCGCACACCAACCCCCCCCGACTTTCCAACAACAACCGCAACCAGCAATAAAAACCATTGCCACAAAAATATCAACCCGCCCCCCAGCGCGATCGATCTGTGTCTGCGTGTGGCCGAGCACCAAACCCCAGAGCTCGGCTCCACCGACCAGGATCGACTGGGAGGGAAGGGGGTGGGAGACTAGTTTCCAGGGGACAGGGTTTTAAAGCCACACAATAACTGGCTCAAACGAGGGTTTGGATTAAGCTGTTGTACAGTGAGGGAAAACACTGCCTCCATTAGGATATGGGGGATTTTCCTTCCCTTTCTCCAAAGCTCCAGCTCTAGGATGAAGCTTCCAGGTCACCCAGGCAGGGAGAGGAGAACCGGGTGATGCTGAGCAAATGGGAGATCCCGCACAGGGAGAGATGGGTGGAGGGAGGAAAGGGCAGATCAGCCCTCCCCAAGCCCCGGATCATACAGTCAGCTGGTCTGACAACGTTTACTCATATTTCAGAGAGACACAGCCATCCGGAACGTCACTCCCTGCCAACTGCCTCATCTGGAGCCATCCGCAGCTCAGCTCTTCCCAGCCTGCTCCGGAGATGGCCCCCCCAGAGCATCCACACACCAAGGAATCGAGAAAGGACAGGTAGGGGGAAGAGAAGAAACAGAGAAATTAAATGGATACATGTTTAATTTTTTTTTTTTTTTTTTTTTACAGTTCTGGTACATTGTCCCAGCAAACAGATGACTTCACGTGTGTGTTACGCAGACGGCACCGCTGCAGAGTGGCAGGGCACTGCTCTGAGCCAGGAACTTTGCTCATGTTACCATCACAAGCGAATCACAAGATAGAAGAGGGACAACCACGATCCCCTGGTGAGAACAGGCCAAAGCTCTCCTTATCAGAAAGGATTCAGGGCTGGGAACCTCTTCCCCCAGTTCATCTGGGGGACATATGTAAGAACTCTTGCGTGCATCCAGAGTCTCACAGGCATAAATAACCATCCCTCCCTCCATATTTGCGACCAGGCATCTCTTCCTCCCATTCCCAAGTGTGCTGGCTGTAGCTCTCCTGGGTAAAGGAAGGGTGGCTGCCCCTATCAGTCCTTCTTCCATGGAGGAAAGAGAAGGGCAGGACAGCTCTGGTCCTGCACGTTCCACACCTCCCCACTGGTCCCCCAGCATCTGCCCCATCTTCTCTACCAGCAAACGGAGGTTCATTGCAGAAAATTGTCTACGACCGCAAGCAAGCTCAGCAGCTCTGACTCCTCCAAGCCATCCCCCTTACTCCAACCAAACCAGCATTGCCTGAGCCTACGGGCTGCTGATAAACACAGAAAGTTGACAAAGTCACCAGAACCTAGCCCAGATCCATAGCATTTTATTTTTTTGAAAGAAAAAAAGCCAGGCCAGACAGGATTCTGCCCCGAAGCCTGTGTGGCAAAGCAGAATCCGGCTCCAAGTGTTTATTTATAAATCCGTACATACATGTACATTTGAATTCTGACAGAATTAATTCTGGCATCCGGCTAATTCAAAGCATTCCTCCCCCATCACACTACTGTTGCAGGCCAGCCCAGCACAGAAGCTGATTATAAAATGCTGCACTAGCCAGGCATTTCTGCAAAGGCTTGTGCTATTGAGCATTCAGTCTTTCCTTGCTTGGCTATTTCATTGTTTCGGTGTCGATCCCTCCTCTCTTGCCCTGTGTTTCCTGGTTACTTTTGTCCCTGCTCTGGAAGCACTGCTGCTCTCAGCCCCATTTCAGTGTCAGATTGAAAAAAACCCAAAACAATTACATGAAATTAAAGAGAAGAAAAGAAGAAATTGCCACCATGTACCAAGACTTCCAGTAAACAGATAGGTAACGAGCAAAAAATAGGCCAATATGCTGCAAGGCAAGCTGCAGACAGATCTGGGGATAGAAAACTCGCTGCCTCCCTCCAAAGCACAGCTAAGAAATCCCTGTGTGGTCACACGCTGTCCTCTGGAGCAGAGAGGAGAGAGGTCAGGGCAGCCAGCACTGTAAGAGCCTCTTTATTCTTGGGCAGTTGCACGAATCTGATCGCTTGTGCCCTTTGTGAGACATGGAAATCTGCCTCTTCTCCTCCCACCCCCTTTGCCAGCCCCCCCTTCTGCTCCCCCTGCTCAGACGGGGGCAGAGGCAACTCCTCGGCTCCAGAGGCAAAGACCAGAGCCACAGAGAGGCTGTGGATCCCCCTCCGGCAGGACCAGGCTTGGCCGAGCATGCAGGAGAGCTCAAGGACAGTGCTTTGCTGGAGCGAGGGGAGGAGAAGGGAAGGATGGTCCTGGAAGGAGGGTCCTGCGTGTTCCTCGAAGGGCTCACCCAGGCTCCCACGTGCGAGGCACGAGGCTGAGGGCTGGAGGAAAGTCCAGGGTCTCGCACTGCAGCCCACGTCCTTCCTACTTCTCCCTCTCCACCATGCTCGCAGGCTTGAGGAGAGTGGCATGCTGCACACCTCCATGCCAGCAGCCACATGATGCTTATATAAATATCACGGGTTGGATTTAGCCTAAACGAGGGTCTGGGCTAAGTTTATTATGCCCTCATCACCAGCCAAAGCTGGGCTTACCTCCTGGTTCAGAGACCAGACCAGGACACCCAGGTCTCAGGGGCTCATTCAAAGCCACCGCTGAGGGAGGGCTTCAAGGCGGAAAGCTCTCTGGCCAGGGTTGTCTGGCATGGGTGGGCAAGGCTGTGCCTACACATCCCCACCTGCAAAGTACAGCCAACCCCTGTATACCACAGGGGCAAGCCTGGGCTACAATTTGTCACTGTTCCTTGCAAAGCAGCTCAAGGTCCTCAGATGAACCTCTTTCCCTCTTCTCCTTCCACCTCACTCTTCAGCAGTACCCATCCACAGAGCATTCTCCACTGCAGCCCCTGTCCTACTCCTTTCCCAAAGCTGTCCCCTCCATGCAAGCCTCCTTGCTCCCACCCAAATCCACCAGGCTGCCTCCTCGCATCCTCCATCTCTGCTGTCACTTCTCTAATTGACTCTACACAGAAGACTTGCTGCCGCAGGTCTAGAGCAAGCAACCACTGGCAACCTGATGGGCTAAGAGCAAGGAAAATACTCAAGCTTAGCAGTAAAGCAGTGGGAAAAAGCCCTTAATCCAAACCCCAGGGAAGCAGGAGACTGTCCCAGTTCAGCCAAAGATCTGGGACTGCCAAGATACCCGCTGACACTTGGCCAGCAAACTCAGATGGGTTTGCAGCAGACCTCCCCAAGACCTCTCTAGGGCAGCACAGGCTGCTGTCGGTTGAACCAAAATGCTGCCCCTGACAATACAGTGCAGGAAAGCCTGACAGATCGATGGTGGTGAACGGCATGGAGCTAGAAAGAGAGGCTAGGTGGGTGCTGGGATTTCTGTGACTGCCCAAGGCCCAAGAAGTCACTACTCATCATGGCAGCTTGACCAAATGACAGCATCCCAGGGCACAATGATCAGTCACATTTAGGAGCCTGGTGCTGGACTCCCGAGGCCCCTGAGCAGGAACCAGGGCACAGGCAAAGCCAGGGGAGGGAGAGACTTGAGTTAGGCTGACCTAACCCCTGGGTTGGGCTGGCTGTTCAGCTCTGAGGTGCTGGTGGAGGCTCAGATGGAGGGCGCAGGGAGAACCTGCACATCTCCAGCTTCATAGAACCTACTGCCAAAGTCATCTGTGGATCAGGTATGTTCAAAGAGCGCCCTGGGGAACGCCTGCCAGGCACCAGCCCACACCACCTACAGTCACGAGAGCCAAATTAACGCTCGAGCACTTGGGCACTTGCGCTCACAATGCCTCCAGTGAGCTGCGTGCCACGCTCCTCATAAACAAGTCATCTGGAAAATAAGTAAGCCCGTAAAAATCCAGCCCATCACAAGTTACCAAACCTGTTTCAGAGTAAAATAACCTACAGCAGCTCATGCTAGGAGCCTGGTGGTGGAGCCGACCACAGCCTCCCCAGCACTGGGGCTCCCTAGGTCCCAGCAAAATGTTCCCAGCACAGATAGCAGCATGGGGATGTGACATGGGACTCGTTTCAAACAGGAAGGTGTCAGGGCTGTCTAGCAAAGAAAAGCTGGTGGCATTTTCTCTCTAGAAACCTAGAGCTTTTGAACCGCAGAAGCAATCAGCTGGGGCAGGCAGGAAAAGCACATGGGCCATCTCTGCACTGGGGCTGGTGGTCAACGCTGGCAAGGGACCAGAGTTTCTGGTACAGACTTGGGATTCATCTCTTCCTGTGCTCCTACCAAGTACTCACCTTTCCTCTCTCCTGTACTTTAGAAAGCACCTGAGCTGGGTTTCTCTCGGGGGCTGTCAAGAAAGCAAGCCCAAACCCACCGAGGAGCAGATGGGCTCAGCAGCCCAGTCCCTGTCTGCCCCCCTGGATTTGCCAAATGGGCGCTGCTCCTACATGCCCGCAGAAGGATCCCCAACGTTTTCCCACAGGCCTCAGCACCACAACACGCTTCCTCCCTCTTAGTGCTCAAAATCACCTGAGATCTTCAGAATGTGGAGCAATTTTCTCGCGATTTCCCAAAAACGCACTGCAAGCTAGGTCAGAGGGAAATTTACCTCCATCCCCTAAAACAAAACAGAAGCAGGAGCAGAGCCTCTACCCAAGTCCCTTCCCACTGGTGGCACCTCCAGCTGAGGACAGGCAGCTGGGACATCCCCAAGGAAGCTCTGATGTACCTGGCCTCAACCAACCGTGTCCCACACAAAGATGGGGCAAACAAGGTAATGCCCCACAAGCGAGTCCTTTGGTTTGGCTGCTGCCTTCTGACCTGTGCTCCAATCCCAGCAATGTATTTTTCCCCTTTTTGGATGGGGGGGGGAAAAAAAAAAAAGCAGCAACGCATCAACCTCACGCTGGAGCAACTTTCTTTTTCAACCCTGGAAGCAGGTTCCCCCGTGTCGGGGAGACGGCAGGTTCCCCCATGCCGGCAGGAGGCACGTGGCTGGGGCAGCAAAGGCAAAGAAGGAAGAAAAAATGTTTCGTTTTGAGACCTTGACACAAACAAAACGACAAGAAGAAGAAAAAAAAAAAAGAGG
The DNA here is from genome assembly GCF_034638445.1 of Ciconia boyciana. NCBI lineage: Eukaryota > Metazoa > Chordata > Aves > Ciconiiformes > Ciconiidae > Ciconia > Ciconia boyciana. Next base: position 52,244,120 of record NC_132941.1, on the reverse strand, counting down.
GTGGGCTGTTGGCTTTTTTTTTCCCCTCTCCTCTTTAAGCGCTACAAAAACAGGAAACAAAGGAGAAAACATCTCACGGGGGGAAGGGGAGGTAAGCGCTTTATACGCCCACGAAAGAAAGATTAACCACATATTTTATTTACTGTTTGTATTACGGTTGCACTGTGGAGTTCAACCAATTCCGAGCCAGGGCTCTGCGGGTTTGTGCAGCACCTAACGCCGAGCGGTCCCCTTCCCCCAAACCCGCCAAGCATGCGTCTCCGCTTCAAGCGAGCCCTCCACAGACACCGTCTTTCCTCCTGCAGACACCTGCCTCTGGCCTCTTTCGCCCAGCACGAGCTCTGTTGCCCGAACTGCCAGCTGAGAAAGCGCTGGTGCTGTCCCCAAGGAGTTTTGAGCCCCCTTTCCCCTTCAAATCGGGCTGTAATCAGGGGTAAGATGCCCTCCAAGGTGGGCTGGCAGCGGAGCCAGAGTAATAAATGCCAGAAAAGGTGAGTTTATGGACAGTGTGTTTGCAGGCTCCCGACCCTCCTCCGGGCTATGGGGTCCACCGCTGCCACACTGGGTTGATGTCGCACCCCCACACACTTTCAAGTCCCCCGCACCAAGGACAGGGCTCCGAGCCTCCAAACTTTGACTCATTTCTCAATTAACGGCTTCCCGAATGCAAGCCACGCATGGAACAAACCTCTCACAACGGGGCCCGGACCTCCCAAGCCCGGCATTACTCATCCGCCCCCCAGCCCTCCTTCCCCAGGATGCTCCAAGAGCAGCTCACCACCGCAGGGTGAGCAAGCAGCCAGGAATCCCAGCCCCGGCTCCCGCAGGTGGGAAGCCGTCACCGGCTGAGCACACGCACCCTAATTTGGGGGCTGAGGCGGCCGCCTTCCTTGCCGGCTGGCAAGGGGCAGCTTTCAGCCAGAGACCTGCCCAAGGCCACACAGTGAGGGCAACCTGCCGGGCGTTTTTACTGGGGACCCTTCCCTATTCCAGCTGGTTCACGGAGGAACTGCTTCAACTGCAGGGGAATCCTTCGGGCACGCCATCGCCCAGCTTTGGGCTGTCCTCCATTGCCTCGGCCTCCGAGCACCCAACCGAGCCACGTGCCCAGCGGGAAGAGACAAGCTTATCATCGCAGAGAAAGGAAATTAAGATAACACGGCGATGGAGGTACCGAGGGATTTGGCCAAGGTCACAAAATAAGTCTGCAGTTCTACGATACAGCCATCCGACACATTCGGTGTCTGGCCACGTATCCTAAAATTACAAGCCAGGGCCAAAATCCAGGCTAGTCGGTGGCAGCTTTCTGCCAGGTCATTAGCAGCGTGCATCCGCAAGGAGCAGCGAACATCCAGCCATAACAACGACAGCAACAACAAAAAAAACCCATGCAGCAAGAGCGGGAATAGATGAGATCAAAGTGTCCTGGAAAAGGACCTGGAAAAATAGTTTTGGTCCCTGGCTAAGGCTCCCGGGAAACGCACACGCGAGCCCCGTCCCAGCCCCACGCAGCCCTGCTGGGGTGGCTCCCCACCCTGGCAGAGGGAGACCAAAATGACTCCCTATAAATAGAAGCAGAAAAGTGCTTCTCCAAAAGCCTGGCTGGGTCTTTCCCCTTCCAGCGCGTGTGGCAGAGCTGCTGGCACCTCCGCGGAGGTCTCTGGTTTTCCCCCAAAAAACCTGGAGAGGAAAATAACCTTCCTGTGAGCTCAGGCTGGCTCCTCTCTGCACAGAGCCGCCCCCCCCTCCCAGGCCTGGCCATCCAATTGGAAAGTAATTATACTGCAATTTTTATTTATGACTTTTTTTTTTTAATTGCTAAATGGTGACTCATTTTGGCAACATTAAAATACACAGGAAATCATCCCCATTTTACAGTAATCACCATTCAATTCATTGTTAAATATTTATTCGGCGGACAAGCGCCGGGCCTCTTTCGAAGGGTCGGAGGGGGAGCAGAGGGGCAGCCCTGGGAGGGGGGGAGGTGTGGGGGGTCACGGCAGGGCTGCCCGCAGGGCTGTTAAATGCCCACCACGAACTTCGGGGTGGAGAGCCAGGGGTGAAAGCTCCCGCCAGATGGTCTGGCCATGAGCAAAATACAGACTTGCTTTCCCTCGAATCCAGCGCTACGCCCCATGCTGCTTTAGGGAGGGGGGGCAGCTCTGTGCCCCCTGATAAAAAAACACATTACTTGGCCAAGCCCCAAGCGCAAATGCCCGCCAGTGAGAAGCCGTGGGTCTCTGACACGAAGCTCTCCCAGCACCGGGGCGAAGGGGATGGCGGCCACTGGCCCCGGCGGGAGGCGGTGGGAAGAGCCGGCAGTTTGACATGCACAGGCCTTACAATGGACGGCGTCCGCGTCTGTGGCCGCTTTGTCCCCCCGGGGAGCCCGATTTCGGGGCGACTCGACCTGGGACACAGGCGGCTGCTCTGCCTTCCCCCAAACGGCCACATGCCCCAGCAGGAACCAGGGAGACGACCCCTCCAAACCCCCCCAGCCCAGGACCTTGACCCTTCCCCGTGCAGCCCAGACCCGAGTGGCCGCAGGTCCTACAGCTGGCTGGCTCCGAAGGCCTCCCGGCGTGGGCCCCCTTCCCCGGGGAGCCCCCCGGCGCCCACTGGCTCCGTCACTGCTCAGCGTGGAGCGGCCACCTAACATGTCCGCCACAGGGCGACCGGGCGGAGGAGGAGCAGCACCGGGGTGGATTTTGTGTAGGCCCTACACAAACACAGCGCTTTGGGGAACAAACACGGCAGGGAAGAGGGCAGCCAGGGAGAGCAGCAGCCCCCCAGGGCTGGGCAAACCCAGGTCTCCACGAAGGTCCGACTTACCCTGATCTCATTGCGGCGGATCTCCACGTCGCAGACCGAGTGTCCCTGGTGGGCCCCGCTGTAGTAGCAGCAGAACTGGCAGACGGCCACCTGCTCGGCCTCGCAGTGGTACAGGCGGTAGGCGTTGTGCTGGGGGCAGCTCCAGGCCCGCACGTCGTCCGCCTCCACCAGGAGATGGCCCCGGGCCGTGGAAGGTTGCTGCAGGTGGGTCTGGACGTGGGACTGGCAACACGGGGCCTCGCACCTCAAACAGATCTTCTGGGCCGGCAGCGGTGGGCCCCGGCGGCAAAAGACGCAGTGCAAGACGGAGGGGGGCTTCTCCAGGTTGAGGGAGTTGAACTTCTCCACGATGTTGGTGAGCTTCAGGTTCTTCTCCAGGTTGGGCTTCTGGTTGTAGGCCTGGTTGCACTCCGGGCACCGCACCAAGCCCGACTCCTTGGCCCACGCCTCCCCGATGCAGCCCCGGCAGAAGTTGTGCTTGCAGGGCAGCTGGACCGGCTCCACGAAGACGTGCAGGCAAATGGGGCAGATGAGCTCCTCTTCGAAGCAGTTCTTCCAATTCTCAGCCATCTCTGCCGGCAGCCTCTGGCGACGTTTCCCCCCACCCGCTTCGGTCGCTCAGTGCGGTCTAGGGGCGGACGCTGGGGTCTGTCCTCCCTGCAACGGGAAGGCTGGGGGTGAACGGCTGGGCTCCCCCCTCCCCGCAGCACGCGCGATAAATAATAAACCGCAGCAGATTTTAAAATCGGGGATAAAATAAACCACAGAGCAGCACTCTAGGAATCTCCAGCGAGAAAACGCAACGTCCCCGTCGCTTCGTTAAAAAAGCAACACAAACGGTTAAAAAACCCCCAACGTGATATTGTAGGATTTACAGCCCAAAGTCTTAACCACCCCTAAAAGCCATTTGTTTCTTTTTACCCCAGAAGGTGAATCGAAACTTACCAAAGGTTGAAAAAAATCCATACAAAATCTAGCAGCAGAGTCCAAGTTCCATATAAAGCTCCTAAATTTAGCGCTCCGGATTGGATTTTTCTTTTCTTAGGTTTGCAACTGACATTCAATATTTTAAAGGGACTTTTGTCCCCCACCAACCTGGCTAACAGCTGAGAGCCCGGACTCGCTCAGGGGTTTTTTTTTCTCCCCTGGATTTCTCCTCCCTCTCCCCCTGATGGGAGTTGGGAATCAGAGTCTTTTAAAGGAAACAGATCAAAGAGTTAAGATCCAAAATGGGAAAAGGAGGAAGATTAAAAAAAATAATAATAATAGCAACGATGACGATGGCAAAAAACCGAATTCTCTCCGCGGGCCCCGAGATTTGCTTCTAACCCGGCAGAGCAGCAAAGAAAAAAAGGAAGAGGGGGAAAAAAAAAAAAAGACAAGACAGGAAAAAAAAAAAAAAGGAGAAGAAAAAAAACCCCCTCTCGTCTGTTTCGAGATTGCGAGGTCTTGAATGGGAGAGCTCGGTCATTCAGAGCAAACCCCCAGGCCAGCGCAGCCCTCCCAGCCTCGACCAAGGCTCCGGAGAGGGACGGGAGAGCGGATGGGCTTTGCCAAGGGGGGATCTAAACCCCGCGGACCCCGAATCAACCTGCTCGGACTTCGCAACGGGGCTGGCGGAAAAAAGGCGTCCGGGGGGGGGGGGGGGGCCCGACCTAGCCCGGTCTCATGGCCGGCCGGGGGGACGCAGCCCCCCGACGGCAACAATGCGATGGAGCCGGGGGTCCCGGGGCGCGGGGCAGAGGGACGGGTGTCCGAGCCGCCCGCGGAGCGCCTGCCCCCGGCGCGGCTTCCCCAGTCCGGCCCCGCCGGCAAGGGGCGAGGCGGCGGCGGCGGGCAGCCGGGAGGAGCCGGCCGAAGCGTGCGGTTCCGGGAGAGCCGAGTCAGCTCTCAGCCATTTTGAGCTGCTCTGCTGAAGAAGGGAGATCGGAGGCGCATTAAAAATGAAATAAAAAAAAATTAAAAAAAGGTATTAAAAAAAAAATTAAAGTCACCGGAACAAAACCGCTCCCGCTGCCTCCCCCGCCCGCGCGGCGGGGCTCTGCGGAGGGGCTGCGGCTGCGGGGCCGCGCGGCGAGCCGAGCCTGAGCCGAGCCGTCGTCCCGTCCCGGCGGGGCCGCTCAGCAGAGCCCCCCGCGCCTGCCCCCGCCGCCGCCGCCTCCAGCCATCTTGGTCTCGCCCTGGGCGCCGCCCGCCCGCCGGAGCCCCACGCCCCGGCCTTCCTCCCGCCGCCCCCGGGGAGGCGGCCGCGGCCCGGGGGGACGAGGGGGGACGAGGGGGCGGGGGGGACGCGGATCCCCGCAGCGGATCTCCTCGGGGAGGGCGGGGGAAAGGGGGGGGCGGCGCCTCGGAGGCGGCCGGGCTCAGCCCCGGCGCGGGGGGCCGGGGCGGCGGCGGGGGGCGGCCGGGGCGGCCATGGGGGCGGCGGCCGCGGGGGATATATCGACCGGGGGGAAGGGGGGGGCGGGCGCGCCCCGCCCCGGCGCGCCGAGGGGCCGCCCCGCTCGGGAGCCGGTCGGGGTGGGGGGAGCGGAGCGGAGCGGAGCGGAGGCGCCGGAGCCGGTGGGTCCCGCCGGGCGCTGCCGCTGCCGCCTCGGAGCTGCGCGGCGCTGCGCTGCGCTGCGGCGGGACCGGCCCCGCCCCGCCCGCGGGCCCGCCCACCGCGCGTCACGGGGGACCGCCCCCGCCCCGCCCCGCCCCGCGGCCGCGCCGCCTTAAAGCGGACACGGCTGGCGGCGGGCCCCACCGCGGTGCTCGGCGCTGTCAGCCCTCGGCCGGCGCGATGGCTGTCCCCGCGCTGTAGCCCAGCCTCCGAGGAGCCCAGGCTTGTCCCCAGCTGGGATGTCCCTGCTGGCCACTGCATCAGCGGTAGGGCCACCCTGTCTGGCCACCAGCATCCCTACGCGGCCAGGAGCCAGGGTTGCTCAGGGTGCCGGTCCATAAAAAGGGGCCGATCGCCCTGCAACCAGCTCACATCTGGGTCACGGCTGGCCCCGGGTACCAGAAGTGCCCTCTGGAGCCCCCTACTCCCTCTCAGCTCCCCCCGGATGGGCTGTTACTTTGCACGGGACCATTTCAGGTGCATTTCGTCCCCGTGCAGAGCGAGAGCCATTTGTCCCACAGGGTCTTCCCAAAACCGGCAGCCCCAGCACCTCCCACCAGAGCCCGGGGAACAGAGGTGTGTCTGTTAACAGCTCTCCCACCAAATGTTTCCGCAGCTGGTTCACGGGACACCGTATATCCAACCCCTGCCAAATGTGCGGGGCTGCTGGCAATAAAGCACGTTGCTGGTGTAAACCCATTTCCTACTGGCGAGAGGGTCACAAATGGCTTCAAAACGGAGTATTTAGACCAAAAAATGCTCAGGGTGCACAGTCACGTTTATGGTGGATTGACAAGGGGGCAAAGGCTCAGATGGTGGCTTCAGGATCTGGCCCCAACCTTGCCCCTGGGTGACACTTGCCGATGGCAATTTGCTTCCGGGAGGGATTTAGCAGAAATTCCTCAACTGCAGCCTCAAAGCCACGGACCAAACCGTCCAGAGACACCACCCAGTAGCATCTACTGTAGCACCCTATAGCCGCAGTGCCGTGGGCCACCCAGGGCAGCCAGCTGCCTGCTAGAGGGATGAGCATCCTACATCCTACACCCCCCTACAGAGGTGGGGGTGATCCAGGTCTTTCCAGGCTTTCCTTTATGGGAACCCCCTGTGCACAGGTGGGTCCTGCCAAGAGACACCCCAATAAGGAGACAGAGTGATGGATACCAGCTATGTTCAGGCTGGTTTGGATTTGAGATCCTCCATCCCATTTCCCTGCCTCCACCTTTCCCTTCTGACTTCGTGCTTTGATGGGACATCGGGGAACACCTCTACCTGCCGTCTGCATCGTGCCCAGCACACCCCAGTCCCAAAGTGCTGCCCCAGGGCAAATAATAACAAATAATAACAGCATCATACCCCAGCACACCCCACAATGCTGATGGGGCTGCAGTCGGTGTGCAGTGCCTAGGCTGGCTCAGGATGCCTCGCTCGCCTCTCATTTCTGGGTGAGGCTCCCACAGCCTCTTTGCCACGATAAAACCTATTTCTGGGCTCGGCCGGCCAATCCCTGCCTGCACGGGAAAGCCCACAGCCAGGCCACCCCAGGAGAGGGGCTCACCCTGTATCACCCCCCGGCTGCGCCCTCCATCTCCACACACCCAGCCCACGGCTCCCAGGGCTCGAGTGCCGATTCCTGCAAAGGGAGCGGTTTGCTGTCTAATTCCTCTGCCAGGCCTCAAAGCCTGCAGGCTGTACATCTCCTCCAGGGCTTTACAAGCCGTCCAGCAGCCGGGACCAGCGGGAACTGGGCAGGGAGACGCGGGATGCGTCACAGCTGCTGTCGGCCGGCCGAGCCTGCGTGGAAGCAAACCTCTTCTCGAAAAGTCAGTGCAAAACTATTTGTGACGCTCACTTCTTTATAAACACAGGCAGTACTGGGCAGCCCCTGGTGACAGCCACTGTCCCCACCCCGCGCAGCTCTCCTCCAGGGGCTGCTCGGGGCCTCCGTGCCCTCCGCTGTGGGTGAGCTGGGGAAGCCAGCTGGTATTTAGCAGGGTTTAAAAGTGGAAGGCGGATGGGATGGGGCTGAGCCAAGCCAAAAGGTGCGTCCTGCCCTCGGCTGGGAATCCCGCTACCCTGGGGCCGGCGCTGGCCCTGCTGTCATCACACCCATTTCTGGACGACGTCATCTCCCTGCCCAGCCCGGAGGAACCCCCTTGGCAAGGGGAGTCCCAAAGCCAGGCTGGGCATCACAACCCTTCCACAGGCAGCAGGACCTGCCTGGGGGGGCTGTAGGCAGGGAACCCCCCTGCCCACACAGCTCCCAAACACCTTCCTGCCAGCGCTGGGTGACTGATGGACACCAGCAGGCAGGAGCTGCAGAAAGCCTGCTGCACTTTGTGTTCCCCTCCTCCAGGACCTGGCTCCGTAGGGGTGCCCCAGCCCACGCCAAGAGGCCACAGAGGCAGTTTTTAGCTGAGTCGTGGTGCGCATCCCTCAACCTCATCAAGGCTTGCTTTTCCCAGCCACCGCCGGGCCATCGTTCCCCTTTGCTGGCAGTCTCACTTTGGCAGCCCTTAGCCCTGCCCTGGAGAGACCACCACCCCCACCAGCCTCCCTGTGAAGTATCAGCATCTCTGCTGAGGCCCCCGTTAGCACCAATGGCTTTGGGCTGTGGGTACCCACCCATGAAGGCCAGCAGAGCATCACCCCATGCCCTGCAGAGCCAGGATGCTCAGCCACTTGTCACCGGGGACTGGCATTGAAGTGGCATTGCCTGCTACAGAGGGATCTTGCCCCTGCGAAGCAGGGATGCACTGGCTGGTCCACAGAGCCCAGGCGCCTTCGTCACTGCGGGCAGGGGACGAGCGGGGCCGTGCCTGGCAGCTTGCGTCAAAAGCCTGCCTCTGCTTTCCCAGGCAGACTCGAGCAACGTTCAACCAGCCTGCAGACGTACAGAAACTCTGTTTGCTATTTAGGGCTGCGGACCCTACTGAGCTGATGGGATAGGGAGGGTGTTTGCACAGATTTACGGAATGGCTGGCTGTTAAAGTGACAGCTTCCCTCCCCGCTGCCACCCCGGCCCCAGGATGCTCCTGGCAGCTCCGGCACCCAGCCCTGCACCTTCCTCAGAAGCCTTGAGCCCTCCAAAAGTAATACAAAGCGATGTGCTGCTTTTATAACTCAATTAACCAGCCAGAGAGAAGCCATCACTGCCCTTCTGCCCCCCCTTCTGCGTAAGCCCGGTGAGGTGGCTTAGTGCGATGGAGAAAGCTCCCCCCGCCCTGCTCTGTGTGATTAACACGTTGAAGGCTTTCACTGAAGTTTTAAGACTGGGTTTAAGGATTTAAGGAACTCACAGGGTGGCAATACCCTGGTTTGCAGCACTAAATCCATCTGCTTGTGGCCGTCCCCTGTTCCCAGCTGGGGTGGAGGAGGAGGGAAACAACCCCACGGAGGAGGCACGACACAGAGGTCCCCACGGCCAGTCACCCCCTGCCCCAGCCCAGAGCACGCCGCTGACATGCAGCGCTTGTGCCCAGCCATCCCACGCATGTCCCCGCTGCGGTGTCACACTTGTCCATCCCACACTGTCACCTGCCTGCTGCGGCATCCTCGCAGCCCAGTACCTGCTGGGGGAGATGCACATGTGCACATGTGGTGCATCTGCAGGGGGAAATCCCATCCTCTTCGAGTAATAAAAAGGGACCAGAAGCTGGGTGTGCAGCCTGGTCCCCGCAGCACACAAAGCACGTTCCCTGCCCCAAGCACCCAAGCATTGCGATCCAGTGACACCCACATCTGACACTGGCAGCCGGGAACAGGGCTGGGACGGTGTGCTGGATGCAGGGATGGTGATGCCCTCGTCGGCCCCTTGGGAGAGCTTTGCCCTTGTGCAATGGTCGCACAATGGGGGCTCCTCTTGGGGCAAAAATGATGGGCTTTCTCCCTTCCTCCCCTAGGCTAAAGCATGGGCCAAAGCAAATATTGAGGGCTGGCCAAGGGGGACTGCATGGGGGGGGGGTGATGGAGGGGACCTCCACTTTGGCCTGGGGCAAATCCAGGGTGGAACGACGCAATCTGGGGTTGAACGGCCAAATCCAGGGTTGCACAGCCAGCCGTGGGACAGGGGTGATGCTCTGGGGCTCGCTGCCCTGGCTGGCCTCGGGGTGCTGATGGGTGCTGGTGAGGGCGGCAGTGGGTCTGGCAGCTGTGGGGCTGGAGCGTGGGGATCTGGGATGAGGGCCGGTGCGGTTCCCTGCCTGGTGGGGTTTCTTTCTATGCAAATGGCTGGGAGCAGCTGCCCTGCCGGCGTGACTCATTTCCTGCTCTTGTGTCACATTCTGGTCAGGCCAGTTTGGCAAAGGCTTTCTTCTCTCCCTCCCTGGCTTCTCCTCCTTCTCTCCCCCACGGCCGAGGGCTGGGATGTGCATTCGCTCAGCCCCTGGCAGGATGAGGCAGGATTTTCAGGAAACTGCGTCAAAGCCACAAAACCTCCATATATATATATATATATATATATATATATATAAACCCCAACCAAACAAAAAACCCAGCACAATTTTCTTTTTTTCTTTTTTTTGAGCATGAGGGAGACTGGCGGCCAGACGGGCTCCTCTGCTCTTCCCCCCGCTGGGGCGGCTGCTTCCCCCAAGATGGGATGGGACCCAGCAGAAGAGCTGTAAAAGTTTGCTGGGTGGCCGAGGGGAAAAAAAATGCAGCTTGGTCTAATTTTACCTTCTGCTGCCAGTTGGAGAGGTGCTGCCGGAGGTGGGCTGCCAGCAGGAAGCCTTTAACAGGGGATGGATGGTGTGAGCATCTGAGGGAGCTGCCAGCCCTGGGGTTCACCCGGTGTTTCTTATTCCTCAGCAGGGCTCTGGGGCAGCCTTACCACTGCGCCCTGAAAAATGTACTGGCTGGGGTTAAAAGTAACCCATTCGTCTTAGTGGGGTTGGGAAGGGATGCTAGCAAATGCTGGCAGACCCCAGCGTGGTGAGTCTGCATGGGGGTGCCATGTCTCCCACCGCAGGTCCGGGGCAGGGGAAGGTGATGCTGGGACCAAATCCCTCCCCACGGCCCCAGCTGGGCTGGCACTGCCCTAAGCCCAGGCTGTGCCACAGGTAGAAGAGTCACTTTTTGGGGCATTTCCCACCTTGGAGAAAGCAGCATCCCTCTACCCCAAACCTGTGGCTGCCAATGGCCCCGTCTCTCCCTCTGCACCAGCCACTTCCCTGGTGCATTAAGCTCTGACACAGCCTCCCGCACCGCAGCTGGGCATCTGCCTGGGGGACAGATGGAGCTCCTCGGCGCTGCCCACCCAGCGATGAGCTTGGGGACACAAAGCTGCCGGCCCCAGATCCGATCGTGGGAGACTGAGGGTGGGAGCAGGGTACGATCCCACCACCTCCCTTCCCTCTGCAGTTTGGTTCAGCTGCCCTCCCACCAGAAGGCCCCTGCGGTCCCTGCCCGGGCTGAGGTGTAACCTTTGCAATCTTCACTCTGGAGCAATTTCTCAGCCTTCCTCTTCCTTTTCTGCATGCTCCCTGCAATTAGAAGCCGGCTGCAGCCAAATGACCCAGCGCCACACGCATGCTAAAAAGCCCCCCGCCAGGCAGCTACCGAGCTTTCCTTTGAAGGGCAGAGCATCCACCGCCGCCGTGCTCCGTGCGACCCCCAAACCCACAGCCCCCGAGTCCCGTGGTGCCGCTGAGCCCCAGCTCGGTGCGGCCGGGGGAAACTGAGGCAGGGCAAGGGCAGGGGCTCGCCCCGGAGCTGCAGCCTGTGCACCCTCCACTGCTGGGGCTCTCCTTCCTCTCCAAAAGCCTAAAGGTCTGTTTGCCCCCAGCAAAGGGAAGAGCACGAGGATATCGGTGTAAACTAGGTCAGGAAGCACTGTCACTCCCGGTTGTGTAACGGGAGCAATTACGGGTTTAGGTCTCGTTAAGACACCAGGAAGGAAAACACGGTCTGTCTGGAGTAGGAGGAGTGTGATGGCAAACAAAAAGGAGGGTCCTGTTGACAGAAGGATGAAGCTGCCTTCGTGTCGGAGGTGTTTCCGTCCCATCCCGGTGCATCGGCAGCCTGGGGCTTGGATTGACTCCCGTGCAGGGGGATGCAGGGGGATGCAGAGAGCGGGTTCCCAGCTCTCCCTGTGCTCTGCTCCTTCCCCCAGGCACTCCAGGGCCCCAGGGACTTGGAGCAGGCAGTTTTAATCCCTCTGAAATCCCTGGTCCCTGATCCACCCCGCTCAGCTCAGCGCTTGGTGCTCGCCGTCCCTGTGCAGCCCTCCCTTGGGGTCCGACGGGGACCCATGGGCAGCGGGGCTGGTGCTGGGCTGTGCCAGGAAAGCCCGGGAGAAGCGTCTGAGCTCTTCCCGCCTGCGCAGCCACCACCGGCCCTCCTCTCCCGGGGAGCTGCCAGGCTTCCCACGCTGCCCACTGCCCTGCACTGCTGCCGGGCTCTGCGTGGGCAGCCTTCCCTAAGGGAACCGCCGGGCAGCGAACGCTTCTCTGCCTGTCCCTCCCTGCTGCCGGGGCGGCCCTGAACCCACCGGGCAGGTCCCTTCCGGGGTCTCCGGAGGGATGCTCGGGTGCTGGCGGAGGTCACCCAGAGCCCAGCCAAAATAAACCCAGGGCTCCCCATGAGCAAAGCCCTGGGGCACTGCCAAACCTGGGGTGGGGGCACCTGCGCCCTCTCCACGGAGGTTCCCAGCGTGAATCCAGCCCATGCACACTGCGAAGGAGGGGCTGGGGCGCCCGGCAGCCAGGGTTAGCCTTTAACCACCCAAAACACGGCATGGAGGGAGAGGAAATTCTTGAGGCATCTATTAACATAAAAAGAGTCGTACTTTATGTTCGGTCCCACTTATGGCTTATAAATGATTACTGCACCTTTTAATAAATGGTTAATCAAGTGTTAGAGTCCAAACAAGTTGATGGGTTGCTTATTACCACGGTTTATAACCTTTTATGAATGCCTTCTGTCGATGTACTTATAAACATCCATACCACATACTTCTCGTGTCTTGACATGTTGGTCACATCTGTTCGAAGTTTATTAACTCTTGAGCTGCTTGCTAACGGCAGACTGGGAGGGATCCCGCTATTTGTCTGTATTAATCCGCGTGGCTCAGAAAGCACACCTGTGTGGCAGGGGCTGGCCGAGGGGCGACGTGGGCATCCCCCTTCATCCGAAAAAGGTTTGAAGCAAGTGGGATGCATCCTCATCAGGAATAAGTCAGCAGCGGGGTGTTGCTCTCATGGGCATGGGTTTTTTTTGCCACCAGGACAAACAAGTGAGGGAAGTTGGTGGCAGATTCTTCATCCCTTGAAGTCTTCAAGCTGAGACAGGACGTCGTCCTGGACTGGCCACTTGAATCAAAGCCACAGGTTATTGGGCTCAATGCGAGAGGAATTGGGTGAAATTCTCTGGCCTGCAAACACGGGAGGTCAAACAGCATGATTTAATGGGCTCTTCTGGCCTGGAAATCCACGGAAATATCCTTGGCCGTCGCTGTTCATGCGCAGCTGAAGCCCCCCTCACGTCATGTTGCAAATAATGAAATAAAACTCTCAATAAGCTGAATAATCAGAAAACAATTTTCCAATAAAAGCATCCCCTGAAATCTCCTTTTAAGGCAAGGACTGGGATTCCCACCGCTGAGCGTGTTCCTGATGCTTCGCGTTATTGTTCGGCTGCCTGTACCGGGGCCGGGCAGGCTGCCACGCCGCCCCACGCCGCCCCACGCCCCCGGGGACGCTCCCTGCCACAAGGCCCAGCCAGCCCCCCCAATTCTGAGCCCTTTTTGCCTTGATTTTTCCCCTTTTGCTGGATGCTTCAGATAATTTTCCTGTTCAAAAAGCAAGCGGGGAGTACGGGGTGCTGCGGTCCCGCGTTCTCTCCAGCGTTTTTAACAGCCGGAGAAGGGATTTGTGCATTAAGCAGATGAGCATGGTCCCAGCCCAGGCGGGAAGCTGGGTCTCCCTGGTCGCCTTGGCCTTGCACACTCCTGGAGGTTTTTTAATATCTAACCGTGCTTTCCCCTTTGCTCCCTGCTCCCCGGCCCCTCCGGAGCGGGTACCCCATCTCTGGCAGCAGGAGCATCTCCAGCCTTGCTTGCTGCCCTCCAGCAGGTTACTTGTGGCTGGAGTGTGGAAATTCTGAGGCAACGTGAATGATGGGAAAGGGTGTTAAAAATACTTTTCCCCTTGGAAAAACAAAACCAAACCTGAACTACGCCTTTTTGGAAAGCTGCTGCAGCAATGGCTGCTGCCTGAAACGCACCCACAGCCAGTGCGTCCCTGCCGCAGGTGAGCGGTGGGGGGACCGAGGGGACCGAGCCTGCACTGAGGCTGCGCCGGCCGTGCTGCCGTGGCCTGTCTCATGCGCTGCTTCAATTAATGTGAGCGATGAGGTCTTGGGGCAAGACAGGGACATTTTTTTCTCCAATGCAAACTCTGCCTGACAGCGGGAACAGTTGCTCTGAAAGCTATTTGGAGAAGCTGGAGCTTTTGGGCACACCGCAGGCTCCTAGATAGGGAGCTGAGGCATACGGGGGGGCTTCCCTACAGTGCTTCTCCCATCCCTGCCAGGTCCCGGTTTCCTGTGCCAGACGGTGGCTTGCAGTGCAGCGAGGATGCTTGCCGGCTTCCCACCGTCCCCGAGGCTTGGCCATGGGGCAGGGGCTGCTGGTCCTGCGTGGGGGGAGGCAGCAGGACCCGGCCCAGCCTGGCTGCTTCGGGCCCCTCTCCGGTTACAGCTTGGCCATGGTGTCCCCAGGAGCGCGGGGTGTTAATGTGTCAGGTCCTGCGTACCGGGCGTGCTGGGAGGCTTTCCTCCGCACAGAGGTGCTGCTGCAGCTGGCTGTGCCATGAACACTGGCCGGACAAAACAGCAAGCAGGGAAGAAACGAGGCAAAAAGAGGGGGGAAAGAAAAATCCAAAGGGACTTGGTGTGCTGATACCCCACGTTTCTGGGTGCTGCGTGACACATCCTTGTGGTCCAGGTGGGCTAAAGCACGGAGGACTCCTCCCTCCCATGGCTGCACCATCCCGCCGTGGGCTGGGGGACATGCCGTGGGATGGGGGACATGCCACGGGAAGGGACATGCTGTGGGGGTGATGCTGTGGGAGGGGGTTCGGGGTCAGGACCATCCCTGGGTGCCCAAGTCCAGCACAACCAGAGGCCACATTGGCTCTGCTCTGGGTGGGCAGGGAGCACTGTGGGACCAGGAGCCCTTTGCCATGGGGGCTGCTCCCTCATCCCACGCCATGGGGACTCAGCTCCCATCCCACCCCGCCTCCCCCTCCTGCCCCGCAGGTGCACCCTCTTCCCCGCCAAGGTTCCCAGGTGCCGCTGTTCATTTTTCAGATGCGAAATGAGCCCCAGCCCTCCCTCTGCACTCAAAAAAAAAACCAAAACCAAGAGAGGAGAGAAATAAACAAACAAATCCCTTCCCTCTCCTGGCTTGGCATCTGCTTGCGGTCCTTCCATTATTAATTAGAGAAGCTGCCGGCATTATTAGCAACAAACCGCTCCTAATGAAGTTCAGAGCCGCAGATCCAGGAGGGGCTCCCAGACACTGCTTTTCAGAAACCTTAATTAAATTCAGGGCCCGAAGGTGCTTTTGGCTGGGGTGGAAGCAGAGGGGTGAAGCTGCCCGGGCCGGGTACGGCCACGCCAGTGGTGGGGCTCGGGCTGAAGGGTGACAGTGGGAGAGGGGCATCCCGCTGCATCGCAGCCCCCAGGGACACCCGGTCCCCTCCGGATTTGGGGCTGAACCAAGGGACCAGCTGGGATGCGCTGTTGCAAAGAGGAGACTGCCCAGCTACCGCAGGGATGGCAAAGGCAGACGATTTAATTCATTAATTAAATTAATGAAGCACCAGGGGCAGGGGTGGCCAGGGGCTGGCAGGGAGGGCTCCCAGCACTGCACAAGCAGCAGGGTCCCCGGCCAGTCCCAGCTCTGCCATCCTTGCTGGGATGTCCTAGCGGGGCGGCCCTTCGCTTGCAAATGCTTCAAGGCTTGGGAAGGCAAGGTCCCCTTGGGTGAGGGGACCAGCTGCAGGCTGCTTCTCGCTCGCTCCCCCAAGGGCGAAGTTTCCTCAAGTGACATGATGAAACCCAGCCAAGCTATGGCCATGTTCCCTTCGGCACGACTGGCACAGGTTGCTCTGCAGCGGTGGCGCTCGGAGATCCCGCCGCTTTGCCTTGGGGCTGGGACAGTTCGTGTCTGGATGCGGCTGCTGGAGAGGTTCTTCGGGAAAGGATGTTTTTCACCTCAAACTTCAAAAGAAAACAAATCCTTGCAGGAACCCTTTCTGCCGATTGCTCCCCTTCCGATCCAGGGAGGGCTGAGATAACACCCCTGAAGAGTAAGTGCAAAACCTGCCCAAAGCTGGATTTCAGCTCCCGTGCATCCTTTCCCTTCCCTGTCAACCTTCTTCTGCGCACAGCGATCTCCCCCCCTCCCCCCCGATATTCCACCCTTCCTCTCTCTGACCTTAAAGGAATTTATTACCGAGGAGTGTAAAACAATTACTGCAAAATCGTTCTGCGTTACTGGGAAATCATTGCAACATTAGCTCAGTAATATTTTTTTGTAAGTGTTTGCTGTGTCTCTTCTCCGACATATTCGGGCTCCACACGCACATCCACACCCCCGCAAATCCCCCTGAAGCCAAGAGGCGCTTGGCAGAGGACAGGAGCATGGACCTGACCCGGCACTCACCCCGGCTCCCTCCTTTCCATGCCAGCGGATGAGGTTGCCATCCCTCGGCCGACCGGCTGCGTCCTCGGACCCACGGGCAAGCACTCCTCATCCTGGCTCGTCCAAACAGCACAGAAAAGCCGGCCGTCAGGCCACTCCGGCTGCCCTGGCTCAAGGGGTTTTGCCAGCGGATGCTTATGGGATGCTCGCGCAGGATCCTGCACTGGGCAAGGCCGGGCATCGGCTGTTTTGCTGAGGATTTTTGGGAAAAGGAAGATCCCTTTCTCTCCCACGCTTGCACTCGGGAGGTCTGGGCGAGAGAGCCCGCTCCCCTGGGGCTGGGGGGAGACGGTGCTGAGGAGGAACGGCGGAGGAGAAGGGGCTGCCGAGGCAGACGCGGGGCCGAGCGGGAGGCAGGCAGCCCCGCTGAGCTGCCCACAGAGAAGGACGCCGACAATTCTGCAAATACGTTTAATGCACTTAGAATACACGGGAGGAAAAAAACGTTTAGTGATTCACAAAAATATTACAAAAAGTCACGTGCAGGCGAAACACACCCAGCACTGCAATAACAATGTAAGAATTTACATTAGAAACTAATATAAAATATTTAAAAACCTCTGCTAGTTTAGCTTTCCATTTGTTTTTTGTCTTTTATAAAAAAAAAAGGAGGAGGGGAGGGGGAAGAAAGGCCATCTACAAGGTACTGATACACCGGCTGCAGAAAAGCGGGCTCCTTCCAGCCCCGTCGGTAGCGTCCTTGGGCTCCTCGCTCGACGCGACCCCGCGCACGCAGACCGCACACACTCGCACACGCACACAGCTGAACTACAGAAAGGTTCACCTCCGGGCTGCGAGGGCAGCCCCAGCAGTCAGGGTTCGCTGTGGTCCCGGTCACCCCACGTGTCCCCCGCCCTGGGAAGCTTGCCTTTGCTCTAGGTTTTGCAGAAACCATCCAGCATACAAAACAAGTAGTGTCCCCAGCGAGCGGCAAAACCTCCATCCCTTTAAAAAAAAGGAAAAGCTGGTGTGTCCAGCCTGGGCTGGATGACAGAAGGGTTTTGAATGACTAAACTTGGGTTTGGAGCGTGATCGTGGCCAAACACGGAGCACCGGGACTCCAGGGCTGGATGGGTGTAAGGAGCATCCCGGCGCGGGGGCCAGGTTATCGGTACAAGCCCCCAGCGGGATGCCGTCTGCTTCCACGGGGCTGCAAATTGCCGCTTTGGGGAAAGCCAAAAGCTGAGAACAAAAGGGCCCGGAGCCCCCCAGCCTGTGATCAGTCACTGCCGGGACGACACGGCCACTCACACCCGCCTCCCCTTCCTCTGCCCCCCGCGGGTTTCGCAGCCCGCTTGCTGCCGCAGGAGGAACAGCGCAGGAGCTTCGTTGCCAGCACCACAAAGTCCTTCTGCGCTTCTGCGCCCATCCTGCCCGCGGCATTGTCAACACATGCCGTGTTTATGTAGGACCTACCGCACACGGTGACAGCTCGGTTCCTCCCACCCTCGCCGCTCGTGCAGCGGAGGGTTTCCGGAGCCGCACTTTCGCTGCAGTTGGGCCCCAGGGAAAGGAACAAAGGAGCCATTTTCATCTCCAGCCTCGCCAGGAGCGGAGGGAGAGGGCGAGAGAAAAGACCAGTGTTTGCAAAACACAACAATCGGCAGGAAATTTTCCTCTGGCTTTTCAAGGTTGGGGTTTTTTGCTCTCTCTTCCTCTTTTTAAAGAGGGGAGACATAGCATCAGGACAGTTTAATAACAACCAGGCACCGGCCAGCCACATCTGCCACGTGCAGCCCCTTCTGGGCTGATGTTCCTCTCCCGCTATCGGGGCCCTACGAGCCGAACGGTGAACGATGCTGTGGTCTTTCGGCAAGGGAAAGGGAAGGGGCTACGTTCACGGCAGATTAGAAATGATGTTTCTGAACTGATGTGCCGCTTATGATGATTTTATGGTCTGTCAGCGATTTTAGGGGAAACAGAATCACGGCAGAAATGAAGAGGTGGTGAAGCACGATACACGACAGGTTCACTGCCTGAGAGAGACAGGTCGACACAGGGCCGGGTTTAAAACACATTTGCAACCTCAGGCTTATTCTCCATTTGAAATTTTGGACTCATGTTGAACACAAGCGTTTTTTTAAAAAAGAAAAGAGAACAAGCAGACACTGCACAACAGAAAAAATGTTATTAAAATAGTAGGTTGCTACAGAGCTTGTTAAAAACTGCCACGGTCCCAGAGACCTAAATCCAGCTTTAAAATCTTGGGAGGTGAACCCCACCGGCAACTGTGCGTTTCGAGATTGTTTTGGATACAGTGTGGCTGCTGCACAGGCTGGCATTTATCGATAGGGACAGATGCACGGAACGGGATTCCTGGTTGCTCCACAATTCATCTGCCCTTGCAGCTTCACTCACAGGGAGAATTAAGGCACAATATATACTCTAAACAGAGGGCAGTCACATAGAGGATCAAGTCCCTGGGAGGTGGAAGGGCTCTCATGGTGCTGGACCTGCTCCTCACCTGGCCGCAAGAGCGCAGGCGCTGAAGCCCAAGACTTCATACAGCGGAGCCACAGGGTGCAAGGCCATGCCCTGGGCTAGGGGAAAATCACACACACAGGTCTAAGGGTTTTCCCTGGCCTGAAGATCTGCAGATCTCTTCTCCCCACCTGACATGACACTGCCTTGCCCCGGCCAGATACAAGCCGGCAAAGCAGGTCGTGGACTTTAGATGCCTACCTAGGAGGAGGGAGTAGTCATCAGGACAGATAAACAGCCGAGCAGCCACGATCCCATGCCAACCTGTCGTCTAACCCAGCGTCCTGTGAAGCATGCAGTCAGCCAAACATTTTCCAGTGAAGCATCTGAGAAAGGTTTTTGTGAGGAGCTGGGGGTACGTTTGATGAAGGGAACGGACGATGGGTGAGCAATAAAGCTCGCTCAGTGACCAGCCTGGAGGTTCTCACGAGATTAATTAGTGTGGGAGGTTCACCACCCCACACTAATTAAAATAACAAATGAGACTGGAGCAGCCACATTGCCACTCCCCATCTTTGACTCAACCTCAGATGCAGCTAACGCAGCCATTTGCAGTCTCTGTCATCAGCGGCAGGTACATAACAGAGCGTGAACACGCAGTGGATGTGCATGGCTGGCTGCTTGCACCCATGCAGGACCTCAGTGGGTCCCGGCATGGAAATGAGGACTTGCCTGCAGGGACCCCATGCTGTGCCGAGGCCCTGATGATGCTCACTTTGGTTTCTAGCTTGCCTGCACCCACGTTAGCTCCCCTTGCAGTGCCTGAGATGAATAAGGACTGCGCTGCCTTGAACAAGCCCAAGCTGTGGGTGCAGGAGGGAGGCTGCTAACCTGCTCCCCCACCACACAACCTCTCCCCAGCAATCGGCCCCCTCCAAGCCAAGCATCGCTTTCAACTATTTTGTTTTAAAAGCTACACCCCCTAAATATTTCTACTGGTCGTGGATGAAAAACACCACAACCCCCACTTCTTCAAAGACCATTCGATGACCCGATGGTGTCATTTCAAAAGTCATCCAAGAGCAACTGAATATTTGAAGTTAAGAGCTTCAGAATATCATTTCAAATCACTGTTGGCAAACCTATGTACAGTAAAACCAATATATCACCATCCTCAAAGACATTATACACAGCAGGCACCACCTATCTAAGCCACTGAAAATATCACTGTAGGTCACGCCAGCAACAAGACTGACTGCTCTGCTCAGATCGTATCCCACATACTTTAATATTGAAACTATACATTCCTTCTCCTGTTTTTAATCACGAGTTGAGAGGGAGAGTAGTCCTGGCTTTTGAGACTTCTCTTGTTTCAGAATTGCTGTCACATGTTGGATTTTCAAGGCATTGCGGGTCTGCCATAAGGCTCTTCATCTTTGGAAATATCCCTATCAACCTGCATCACAAGATTTCTCCAGGAGGGAGAAAACCTGTACTCGCTGCTTCCAAACTGCGTTCATTTCCATCCAGCTCACTATCTTTATCCAACACAAGCCTCACAGGCTTTGGTTTCATACAATCCTGCATCAGACCTTCTACACACTCTAGAAAAAATCAGCACCAGTAGACCTGCCATCTCAGCAGGTTTGGGCTAGAAAAATACCGTGGCGTTTATTAACACTGATGCATTTCCCTTTTTTCAAACTACTTGCTCACTAAAATACAAAGGTTTCTTTTCCATTTCCTTCACACACAGGCATGTCCTCTTTCCCCAAGATGAAAATATCCAAACTTGAGATCTCATTTACTTGCCAATGAGTAAGCCTTTGGCACGGTTGCAAACGTGATGTGAATCAGGGGAGGGGAGGTCCTGTGGGTGCACAGCTCTTCACGATACTGAGTAACATGCAACTTTCTTATTCTTAGATAACTGTTGAGAGGCAGCGACACAACCTTGGAGCTTAAGGGCTAGCTTTCACCAGTTTCTCTCTTATAGTTGGTCTAACAATAAGACAGAGATTTCTATTTTAACAGTTATTTGTCTAATATTTTTCCCTTTAACTAAACAAGAAGATTTCACTTCCTTCCCTTCAAACCTTCCCCTCAATTGTTATCTGGCTACCAGCAAAGATCTGTAAGAAAGTGTCTCAGAAATAGAGATTTCTGGCATGCCACCTGTTCATAACTCAAATACACAGAACTATATATAAATACATGACATGGAACAAAAATACACACACACAAGGATACTGGGTGGATTTTCAAATGCATTCAGTGTGCTCTCTCTGAAGTCAATGAAAACCCAACCCAGAGCGTCTGATGAGAGTAAATATGGTGAGGAAAACATACACATAAGAAAGGCAGAACTGGAGCACAAGCCAGCTTGGAGGAGGTGCTTTCCCTGTGTACAGCACTGCATCCCCACTGCGAAGGCTCAAAGAGTTCATAGGGCAGGAGGTCCTAAGCTTTCCAGATGTGTGTCAGAGCCCAGAGAGGGTCTGATGGACTTCTCTCTGCCCCGTGCTGATCTCTGCAGGAATAGCAACAATTGACCTTCCAAATGTCCCTTCTCCACTAAGATGTGGATTTTAAGCTCCTTTTAATGAGAGCTAGCATCTGGAAACAAGGAAGAGCAGCCAGCATCGTGGCAATGGGCCAGCTCTGCTGCAGACACCCCCAGCAAGCTCGTACAAGAGCAGTCCATGGGCTACTGTTGGCAGATGGCTTTGGGACAAAATTGTAGTTGCTGCCCTTGCCTTTGTCCCGACTGCCACAATTGTCTGTTTGTTCATTATCTTGTGGTGGGACACTTGGGCACGTCATTTTTGAAGCTGGACTGGTACATTTTCATGCCGCTTTCTCACCCACGCTGTCCCCTGCATATACATCTACAGTGCAGAAGGGATGCTTAGTGCTAACCAGGACAATGAAAACTGGCCAAGAGATCCCACGGATGAATGCAGTCTGCCACAGCACAGAAATCACTCTGGCTGGCACATGCAGATATCTGAAAGTTTGTTCTTTCGCAGCAGGATTTTAAGATGATCCTCTGAGTTCAGACAAAATGACAAACTCATTTACATGTAAATTGCTTTCGTAGCTTTGCAGAAAGGAAGGTTCTGCCGAGCAGTGTTGGACCCCGCATTTGGCCTGCCTTAAATTATAATATAACAATTATAATAATACAAACACTACTTTGTACACAAAGCACGCCCTCCCCTGCAAACCCTGGCATGCTTCGGTAGGTCCTACAGCCCTCTAGTCAATAATCACCCTCTCTGCACAGAGAGACATTGAGTGACTTGCCTGAGGCCACAGAGGAATTCTGTAGCAAGTCCAAGGAAAGCTTTGTGGCTCCTAGCTTTGCTTCTTGACCAACATTAACCAGCCTCAAATATATGCAAAAAACATCAAAGCTGACTGTGCCAGGAAGAAATTAAATCAGAAAACAAACAGAAAATCAACCCTGGGGTACTGTGAGGCCTCCTGGACTTTGCTGTTTGATCAGGGGAGTTAAGTGTTAAAAGCTTTTGTTATACTTGTCTTATGATCACACAGCAATTGCGCATAAATCACCAAGTTAGCTTGTAGGCAGAAAGGGGTGGAAGGAAAGCTGCACCTCCCCTGACAAGGAGTGAAGAGTTGTCACCAAAAGACAATGGGCAGAGGAAGGCTGGGGAATAAGCATCAGAAACAACCTGCAACAGCAGCAGGGGGTAAAGCCTGCAGTGGTTTGCTGCAGCATATCCACAGGGGCCAGCACCTCGATGCAGAGACACAACCTGACCCTGCAGGGACTGTCTCCTTTGCACACCACGTTTGCTCCAAGGAGGAAGCCACGGAGATCTAGAGAGAGGGTCTTTTCAAACTGATTTTGATGCTTCACAGTTCAAATCTATCTGAAAGGAGGGACACCCGCAACAAGAAGAGCCACCACAGTGAGGCTAGAAGGGAAAATGGAGCTGCACTAGGGCACAACCCTGCTGGAAGAGGGAGAATAGCTGGCTTTGTCGAGGCTGAGACTCCTCTCTGCTGCGCCAGGGCAGTGGAGATCTCCATTTCATATGCTTTCAAGCAGCCCTCTGGATCCTGCAGAGCTGCTGAAGTTGTCCCTGTGAACAAATGGTCCTTTCTAGCTTCTCAAATTCTGTACAATAGCAAGGAAAAAAATACTTGACAGTATCTCTTTAAAGATAAACACACTGTAAACAGGAGATCTCCCCCACCCCGGTAGCTTTCTTCCTCCCGCTTGTGCAAAACCAGAGGTTGCGACCTTCCCTGGGGTTCAGGCACAAGGACAGGATGCGCGAGAATAAAGTTGCCTCTGTTTGCAGCGATACCATAGCTAATAGCACCAAGACCAACACTTAAAACATGCCTAATTTGAGGGCAGGGAGGATCTGGGTTTGTTTTTCTTGACTGAACTAGAAAGTTCATCTTTAAATCTGTTCAGCTTCAAGCATGTGAGCTTTTGGCCTCCTTTAAACAGGGGAAATACCATTCCGTTTCTGAAAAGAAAAAAAAATAGCACATGGAAGAACAGTTCTGCAGTCAGTAAAAGTTTGGCTAACAAAAGGACTCCAGAGTCACGTAAAGAACATTTAATCCATGGATTATAGGCTCGCACCTGGCAGAAATGCATGTGTAAATACAGGCGTGCAGAGCATCTACACCCTGGGCTAAGGCAGAGGGGAGTTCTGTAGCTAGGAGAGAGAAAGGATTCTTACTACTAATTTTCATAGTTAAATATTTCTCACTCGCACTCACACATACGCAGGCTGTTCCCAGAGAGCTCAGCCTTGGGAAGGATAAAGGAAAGGGCTCAGTTCGGTCTGGGCTGGTGCTGAGTAGCTCCTCTTCTGTTTGCAGTGGTTGTGCAGCAAACTCTTTTATTTGCAGGCAGAGTTTTTACTGCATTAATTATCCTGTGAGTCACTGGGTAATGGACAGTAACTTGGCTCTCCCAGTTGTTAGAAGGGTGTAATTCAGCTCTAATGCAGCGGGTTGTCGAACACGGCATCTGGCAAGATGGAAACTTTCAGTTTCTTTTCAGGCCAGCTGTACTCCTTTGGAAGTTTAAACTGTAAGACAGTAAAGAGAACTAGTTAATGTATATCGCTGCAACCCACACAGAAAAACCAAAATAATTGCAAAGGCAGGCAGCCCCATGTTATTATTATTTTTTAAAACAAGAGGCCACTAAGAAAACATTTCCCCATCAGTATGTTTTGGACAGCAGTGGACATTAGATAACGTGGCCTGTGCCTCAGCTGCCAAAGTAAAGTTCTGAGATTTCAGCCCAAGCACTGTTTATTTCAGCAAATGGATTCTGGAGGGTTTCTGCCCCCATCACCATTTCCTCTCCTCAACCTCTCTGAAAATTCGCACAAGTATCTCCCCTCCTACCTGACCACGTCCCTTTCTTTTCACCTACCCTGGCCCCCAGAGCCCCCCATTTGCTTTAAAGTGAGACTTATGGCAGCTTTCAAACTCTTGCTTGTGCAGGGTGGGATGTAAGTGAGCTAGCATGGCTCTGCTGGGTGACAGGCTTGCAAACGGCTATCACCTCCGGGAGGGCAAACTGTGCCACCCTGGCTGGGGAGAGCCAGTGTTCCTGAACAGCATTTCTGCTCCAGCCCTACCCACCTCTGGTACAAAGGCTTCGCAGAGTGCCTGTACAATGCCTCATATTCATACAGGCACTCAGCTGCTCAGGCTGTTTTGCAAACATTGACTGAAGCACAGGGAATGGAGATTTTTTGCCCCAGTCTGGTTTATACAGCACTGTCTCTGGCCAATGTTTCCCAAACAAGGCAAGTGCACCGGTCCCATCCTGACGTTGCTCCAGGGCATCCTGCCTTGGGCTGGGAAGTCACTCCAACATCTCTGATCCCAGTCATGACCGTGTGGGGACAGAGGTCCAAGAAGCCTTACCACCAACCCTTCTCACAACCACCTTTGACCAGGGCCCATGCATTCACACAGATCTCTCAAAAACAGCTCTGTGGGGGGGGTGTGGGAGGTGGAATCTCTTAGGCTACAGATCTGCCCCATAGCTGGATGGCAACCAGGTCTGGACAAGCATTTCACACAATCCCAGCGCCCACACTGAGGGTCCAAAACCCATGAGGGACAGCTCTGGAAGCCAGTTTGCAGGATGATTTTGTATTTAAAACTCTGCTGTACCCACGGTGTAGCACCGCCTGCCACCCCAACGGGACTCCCAGGGAGAAATCTCACCGGGATCCCACGCCACCAGTGACAATTCAGAACAGTTACAGATACAGTGGTCCTCTCCTAGGAGAGTCCTCAGACCAAAGCCAGCAGTGCCGTAAGCTTCCCAGGGTCTACATGAATTAGAGAGCTGGTGCAAGGGGACAGTGACCTGCAAGTCATCCATCTTTATCCAATTACTTGTCTTTCTTCCCATAAGCTCCCCATTTCTGAAGGACATTAACACACACTCAGTGGCAGGTTCCTGCTAAAGGAGATCCCCTCCAGCTGCCTGCTCCACAGCAAGGGCGGCTCTAACATGAATTTGCTCCTGACCTTGCTCCATTCGCAGCTGTGTACGAGGGTAACCTGCAGCTGGTACCCTTAATATGCTGGGCTGGTGGTTCAGGGTCTGACCCATGATCTGGGGGCATGGCAGGAGGATCCTTCAGGACAGTGGCTACCATGAACTCCCACTCTTTCTCCTCTAGGAAACATAAACAGCCCAAGTCCCACTTATGGTTGTTTTTTTTAAACTCAAGCTCTGCGTATATCTTGCACCGTATAATCTAGTGGCCCTACACTGCCCAGGGGATTCTTCTGAGTTCAATGTCTACGGTATGTGAAAAACATGCTAAAGATACTCAGACAGATCATTTAACTTAATTTCACTTAACACAGGTGGCTCCTTATGTAGCAAAGGAAAGACTCTCCTTGCAGTGCTTCGTTCTACCACATGAATATCATTGGCAACAGCCACGGCTGCTGAGGAACCCCTTCAGCTGGCCCAAACCGGGATCCTGCAAGTTACAAATCCTTGGAGGAATCTGGATGCTGAAAGATCACATTTCATCTCAAGTATTTTCCTTTTTATAAACAGGAGTGGTTCCAAAGCAATCCTCTTGGAGAAGTCATCCTTTGCATTTGTTTGTTTTTCACTTTTTAATTTAGCGAAGTCACAGTAACTCAGAACCGAGCGCCCGCTCGCTGTGCCAGGAGCTGCCATGCCCATTGCCTCTGCCTCTCAGCGGAGAGCAAAGGAACATGAGCCGTCCAAAGCCTTAACTAAAGGGCCTTCAAACCACAGTGCTCCTGGGCTTCCATGTCACTAGCAAAAATGAGCTTTGGATTAGGTTTAACTGGATAAAAGCTGGCCTGAAAGCCACTGCACAGCCAGCAGCGTGCTCCCCTCACTCACACAGTGAGTGAGAACACCCTGGCATTAAATCAACTCTGGATTAAACAATTAGAGCCCTGAGATTTTCCTGGGGGGAGGGGAGCAGGGCGAGGGATGGGAGGGCTGCTCTACAAGCCAAGTAAAGTTTCTTTAGAGTCTGCAGGGAGCTGTAAAAAATGGGATTAAAAATATTACATGTCATTTCTGCCACTGCTCTTTGAAGTCAAGTAGAATATTTATATGGCATGCATGGGAGACAGGGTGTTAAATGTTCCCCAGGAAGATATCACATGGCAGAGGGAAGTTTAGCACCACACAGCAAAGCTTTATAAAGCTCCCTTGGCTGCTGCTATAACGCTTCCAGAGGTGATGGTCCTCTGCACACCGTGCAGCGGCAGCAGGTGAAGGCCAAGTAGCAGATGTGAAAAAGCCCCTGTCTGCTCCCCAAACACAAAAAAGGAGGCCCCTACAACAGACTGTTCAGCAGCAAATGTGCTGCCACCGCTTTCAGCCTTTCTGAAAGCGGGGAAGGTGATGTGCCTGGAGCTGCTGCCAAGGACACTATGAATGGAGGAAACCCCACCACCTGGCCCAGGGGCTGCACCGCTTTGATTCGAGGTGCTCAGATACCACATTGGGAAAGAGGCTGGCAGAAAGGAAATGCAGAGTCTCCCTTAACACCCATCTCTGCTCTGTATTTCTTGTAATCCCTTCTCGCAGAGCCTTAGTTCACAGCAGATGTGAAGGTTTAGCAAGGCCTCAAGTCTACGGGGCAGGGCTGCAGCCTGCGAGCTGAGGGGAGGATCAAAGGCAAGCTGCAGGACAGGCTGAGCTCTCTGGGACAGTACATGGGAGATACGGGAATGACGCAGCCTTACTTCCTCTGGAGAATTCAGATCTTCTAAATCTTCCAGCATTCTCTCTACAAACTCTTCGGTCAATAGGATCTGCAAAGGAAATACAGTAGTTTACGCCTTTACACTCCTAGTTTTAGCTAATTGCCAAGAAACAAAATGACTTCTGCAGAGAGCAGACTGTACCAGCTCACTCCTTCCCCCATGTCCTTCTTTCCCGCAATACAAAGGTTTGAGGGCAAGGAGCTCCTAACTTTGCCTCCCACCCCAACCACTGCAAAAAAATGTTAAAATTATATAGCAATCCTTTTTGACCCTCAATTATCTTCCTCAGTCTAAAATTAGAGGCTCGGCTTTAGACAGAGTGGGGAAGGAGGAAAAGGGGTCAAGATAACAACTGTTGGAAAGACAGTGGGAGACAGAGCCGCTTTCATCTGATCCATTGAAGTTAAGCTCACAGTTTAATCAGGAAACAGCAGTGCAGGGAGAGCCTGAGACCCATACAGAGCCGGTGCTCTGGGCACGGGGAGGGCTCTGACCCAAGTGCAGCACATCGTTCAGATGAACCAGATGCTGGGTACAGGAGGTGCTCCCAGAGGTGCCTGTGCTAGGCACCTCCACGTTGTATTGCACGTGCCCATCCCGCGTGCCTGTGCTGGGAAAGCTTTTGGCTCACCTCAAGGCCAGGCTGGCAAGCACGAAGTGGCCCAGGAAAGCGGCTGCTGATGGGTCAAAATTCCTGGCTGAGGGCTACGGCCCTGGCTCCATGGAGCCCCCCAAGCCACACAAACCAGAGACACCAGGGGGAAACCAGGCCCAGGAATTCAAGGGGAGGAACTCCCACCCTCTTCAAAAAAGCATGTGATAGCCAAAAGCAAACACATCCTGCCTCTCTTCACAACAGTCGTAAAGGCCAGAGCTCCAGGCAGGCCAGCTGGCTTGGCACAGGAGCAGAGACGGCAGCGCGGGACCAGGCAAACATCCCCACGCAGTGAGGGGGCGTTGGAGCGGCATTCCTGGGAGTTAGGTTGCAGCAGTATCCATCAGATTATTCCCATTTCAGCCTACAGGTTTGTTTCTTCCCCCCTGCTCCTCCTTTCTTTCCTTTGCTCCACCCTTTCCTCTGTCTCTGGTGTTGCTTTCCATCCTGAAGCACCCACCATCCCCATGCCCCATTTCTCACCCTTCCCTTTCCCTGTTCTCCCCAGCCATGAGCTCCGCGCTCACTCCCAGAGAAGGGACCGCCCCAGCACCAAACCCTGACAGAGCCAAGTGCCCAGCCCTGCTGCTCTCCACTGTCCCCTCCAGCTCACATCTGGAAGAGGGGCAGCCAGGCTGTCCCACCTCCATGCAGGAAGCCACCTCCCATGCCCAGCAGCTCCGTGGTGCCAGTAACGTCAGTGGGGAGTGAGTCACCGCCAGGATGCCATGGGCTGTTTGGCAAATGGAAGCCTCTGGGCTCCATTTTGGTAACACACAAGCAGGGCTATTGGACAGGAAGAGAAAGGGAAGACTCTGGTCTTCCTTTCTTCCTTTGGTTGGCAAGAGAAGAGATCCGACAACACCAAATCCAGATCTGAGAGCTACCAGGTGTCTGCAGTTCTCTCCCCTTCAACCTTGCCACCCCGCTGCCTTTGCGCACAGATTTCCCAGGGGATGAGGGAACTGCAGCCTCCCCTCTCCACCACATTCCCCTCTTCGCTTAGCTTCAACCTGCAGCAGGCTCCAGGCCAGGGTTTATGACTGAGCTGCTCAGCATGGATGCAGGCACCTCCATCAGGCCTTTCTGATCATACTTTGAGCCTGAAAAAACCCTGCTTCAGCTAGGAGCCAGGAGCTTGCTGCTTTGGACAGGACTCTGCAACCTGGCACCAATCCGCAGACTGGCAAGCTGAGAAACATTGCACTGAAACACGCAGTACCACCGCAAACTACTGCAGTCTCCTTGCAGGAGTCTGTAACTATGCTGCCTGTTGAACTGGAGACACTCGTTTGTTGACTGTTTGCAGGAGGAGGAAGCCGTCTGTCCGTGTCAGAGGCAGGAGGGCAACCCGATCGCTCAGCTCAGAAGGAAGAGTTGGGTGGGGAGCTGGGGCTCTGCACGGAGCAGATCGGTTTCTGCGGAGGTGCAGCCTGCAATGGGGTGAGGGAATGAAAACAATTTGGCAGACATCAAAATCCACAGAGCAGCCGGAAAAAGGAGGAGGAATTGGTATTCACAGCAATCAGGCAAGGAGGAAATGAATATTCAGCCATCCACGGATGAGCAAAAATGCCAGAGGTTGGGATGGGTGAGAGAGCAGGAATGAGGAGCCACAGCTTTGGCAGGGGGACTAGAAGACAAGCGCAGCAGGAAGACCCCTGGGCACTCCCAAGGTGCCAGAGGCAGGAGAGAAATGGGAACCATGTGTGCAAGGCAGCCAGCTGCTCTGAGGCTGGAGGAAAACAAGACAGGGTGTGCAGGGGTAAACAGCAAAGGGTGGAGAGAGTGAAGGGGGGGACGGGTCAGGTCCTGGCTAAGCCACAGACTCCCGGAGTAGGGACAAACCTATGTGGAGCACTGTGGCTAGGACTGACCTGGGGTGCAACCCTCTGAGATGGCTGAGCCCATCTGCAGCTCACTGCCCCCTCTCAGTGAGTTTTGGTAAACCAGCTGAAAAAACCCCCAAATTCCACTGATTTAGTGAGCTGAAGTGGCTCCCTGAAGGGTCTGACAAGTGGAGTGGGACAGGAGTCCACAGCTCAGCTGTCTCGTGGACCACATTTGTGGGATCAAAGCAATGGCAGCCTGCTCTACGCAGCACGCTGAGAAAAGATTGCAGCGCTGTTCTGCAAGCCCTGCATAGACAACTTTGGTGGAGGGCAGGCGTCACAGGCTGCAATGACAAACTGCTGCAGTGACACTCACACAGTGTGTCACTCGGAGCTGGTCCTCAACAGCCCGAGTCAGAAAAAACCCACCCCAAACCCTACTACCCCACATTGCTGGGGAGACCTGCTCTCCTGCCACCGGCACTCCTGAGCTCTCCCAGGGATGCAGGGGGAAGGCATGCGTCCGCAGCACATCAGCTGCTGAAGAGGGCTTTGAAGCAAGAAGTATTGTCATCCTGGAGTCATGTCTAGACAAGACTTCTCCTCTTAGAAGTAGCCCAATCAAAATGGGCCAAGAGCACTAAGGCCTGTGCTCATAGATCAGGCTTCCATCCCCACCTGCGATCAGCAAAACCACCTTCATGCTGGTGAGTGAGTCTTTGCTCCTATGGAGGATGAGAATAAATCAAATCCCATCTCAGCTTCCCTGACTCACAATATTTCAGGTTTCCAGTTCTTGTAGCATGCCTGCTCCTGCACAGTATGATACCCCATTACATTAACACACACACGTTATATGTGCATGATATTAAAGGTGACATTCCCAGCAAATAAACATGACAGACTGCCATTGCTCTAGGCACCTAATTTAATTTCCTCGGGGATTTAAACCTCAGAAGCTCAAATTAAACAAATAGGCCCCGTTCACTTTACATTTCAGACCTGAATCTAGAGTTTTCCTCCGATGCTGTTAACTGATCTTATCAACAGGACACTGCACAGAGATCACAATGATGAAGCAGCTTATTCCTTTCCCAAAGGAAAACAGAGCCCCGGTGTTGTGCTGCAGCCACGGGAAAAACCGACGCAATCTGGAGGGCAAACGAAGTCATCCCATGCACAGCGAACAGGCCTTTTCTCCCATGAAATCTCTCGGCTGGTGCTGAGGAAGCAAAGGAGCTCTCCCGAGTGGCGGCGGATGTCCCGGGTGCCGCAGCGGCCGGGCGCTCACAGCGCTGTGTTTTCACAGCTCTGTGCAAACACTCCCTCCGGCCCAGCCTGACGAAGCTGGTTACAGGGTGTAGCTCAGCCTTTGTAATGGCTGTTTGCAGTATGAACAGGGAACGGCCTCGCCAGCCAGCTGTGGGTATCTGAGACATCTCCTTCGGTGCTGCACGGTCCTGCTCGCACCAGGATCTCCCTGACCTGACTCACAGAGGCCTGGACACGTGCTATCCCATTGCTAGCAGATCCAGACTCCATTTTCTGTGTGCTTTGCGGCTCTGTAACTGTTAGTCATGCTGCAGATGCCTGGAAGACGATGACTAGCCAAAAGATAGGTAAGCCCCTGTTTTCTATCACAGGCACATACCACACAACTGAGGTCCAAAGTCTGGGTTCTCACCACCTCACTAATAGCTGCATGTGTCCAGACACGTTACAAAATGCCAGGCTAGGCTGTCTTCTTCAGGTGGATGTGTTCAGGGAACACACGGGCTGCGTGCATGATGTCTCCCTCTCGTGGCAAGCGCCACCTGAGCTTGCTGAAACCTACTTCTTACCTACAGGGCTTACCTGCAGGTCAACTGAAGGAGCTTGTGTTGAAGCTTTCAGTGTCGAAGCTTGCATACCCGCAGATAGTTGAGAAACCTGTATCGTGACTCGTTACAGGTACATGGCTGCGAGTGTATGAAAACAGGCGAGATCTAAAAATGGATGCAAGGTCATGGGGCTCTAGACCAGTTCGGCTGACTTTGAAAGCAACCGGTTCTTAGTAAAACATTAAAGACTTTATAGTCAGCTTATAGGTACCACCCCAGAGTTAACACCCCATCTCTCACTATAGGTTTCAACCCTACCATGAGGGCTTGAAATTCTCAGCTCAGGAAAGGCTGGCTGGGGCCAGAGGTCACACTGATGTTGAAAGCCTGGCACAGCTGGCAAGTCTTTGATCAAGGAAGACCCTCATAAGCTGAGCTAGGAATTGAGCTGTAGCTCTGTCCAACTTCAGGAAACATGCTTTGTCCAAGGCAAAACACAAGCGATTGGCCCAGGGACAATTAAGCAGGGGTGCTTTTACTGATAATACCCAATTTTCTCGCCTACCTAGAAACAAACCAAACAATCCCAAACTTTGCCCTAGTGCTTTGTTTGCATTAAACACTGCCACTTGCTTTTTTAGCAGGTTTGTCAAAGAAAGGAAACCATGTTTTATTAGTTCTGGACTTAGTACAGAGCTGGCTTGTATGGCTCAGCCAGAGAAGGTGGGGACGCATTGCAATAAACCCCTATGTAAACCATACCAACCCTTCTAAGAAACTGTTCATCCATCCAGATGCTATGCCTGGAATGGGTGGAGCAGTTGTACCCTAAGTCACAGCATCTGTTACATCTGCAAATATCCAGCAACTTTTAGGAGCCCTTTGCCCTAAAAATGTTTCAGCTTAATTCCTGTTGACAGCACAGCAAAAAGTGAAGTTAAAGTGCATCAGCATTTCCCACTGAAATTAAACGTTACCAACAAAACCCCCTGATGAATCATGCTTTGTGCCACAAGCATCCCCAGCCCATCTCTCTGCTCTCCCCTTGGCTTGGCCTTGTTTGCACTGCTTTGCTTTGACTGCAAGCAGCTCAGGGCAGAGGCCTTGTCACTGCATCTTTCCACGTCATGCCCAGCCCTGACACTGTCTGAAGAGGCCACCTTGCTGCCTGAATCCACCACAGCTCTCATTACAGCCTCAAAGGTACCAGTATTGCAACAAACACCTTTGATGGGAAATTCCACTGTTGCTCTTCCAGGAGATTCACAACCCTCCTTTACAAGGAAAAACATCCACTCACAGATGCCTCAGGGAGCCTATTGCTTCACACCGCGATGTTACAATCCCAGAAGAGGAAGTATATGATGACGCTGAAAGATTTTGACCTTGTGGGATCTCTCCATGACATTCCCAACTACAGTGCTGATCCCGGGGACCCGGGCTCCTCAGAGCCCAGGCTGACGAGATCCGTCTTGCAGACAGCTGCTTTGAGTGAACACATAAAGTTTGGCTCAGCTGGGGAGAGGGCTGACAAGGGAGCCAAGACAACAGAACACCAATTCTTTCAGAGCGAAAAAGCAAAGGAAGAACAGGCATTTCAGGGAATGCTCCAAGTGGGTGGAAGAAAACCTACACAAAGTAGCCAAAATGTAGTTTGAGTAGCAAGGGAGGGGCATTAGGTGGCAGGATAGTCAGTTGGCATAAGAAGGATGGAAGAACTTGACTCATCCAAAACTAGCCTGGACAAAGTACTGGAGAACATGCTACAGGAGAGTTGATACGGGGAGGATCATGATGACCTAACGGGACATTTCTACCCTGGCGTTAGTTTCTCCCAGTTTCTCATTCAGCAGTGAGGAAGAAGAACACAAAGGGATAATGCAGTGAGGTTTTGGGGACTGTTTGAGGAAGACAATAAACTTACTAGAAGACTGTTAGCTTAGATTTCCTAGACCTGCTCAAGAATTTGGGGGAAGCCACCCAAAAGATTCTGAAAATTTTTTCTTGGGGTAGATGCATAAAACTGCTTTGGAGAAGAGCAGGTTGTAGTTGTACATGACTTAAACCAGTTTGTGGGTGTTGTCCCTAAACTCACCATGCTAGGCATAACACATCTATTAAAGTTTGGGGAGATCAAAAATCAATCCCTATCTCTTCAAGAGAGGACTCGACCCATAGCTGCCGCTTACAAGCGAGCATCTTAAGCGTGAGAGTAGCTCTTTCAAACGCTGCTTTGAACCTCTGCTGCTGCCATTATGCCAATGTGCATAAATGATTTAACATGTGGTATAGCAGAGAGAAGAACCAGATGTGCTCATTTCCAGGGGAATGTCCTAACTCTACCGGAACAGAGTCATTCTCTTGTGCTCTCTGTCTCTGTGACTAATTCAGTGTTTTATATGATGTGGAACAACTCCAACTGGATGAGCTGAGGAAGAACCAAAATACCCTATAGCTGTGGTGCCCATAAAGCCAAGAAGTAGAAATAGGGGTTCAAAGGAAAGGAATAAAATATGAGTTTCTCATACCCTATGTGAGTGTTTTAGCCCTCAAATATTGACTAGAGAAGGCAAAACTTCTAACAACTCCAGCTCCATTCTGCAAAACTAGATTTTTTTTTTTGCTGTTTTTATTGAAGAAAACCTTCTATTTCTGGTTTCATTCAACACAAAAGGATTTTTTTTTCAGCTTTTGGTCTCTTTAAGGCTTTTGTTTCAGCAAGAAAAACTGAAAATATTTAAAGATTGGGCTCAGTCTGATCTTCTTTCCCAGATTTTTCACTTAGGTTGCCAAACCAAAAGAATGGATCGTCCCCCATGACCCTGCTCACAGTACTCTCCCCCCCACCCCTCCGCGACTGCCAGCATAGATAGCGCATGTTGATAGCTCCTGAATGCTGGATGGTTCCCGCAGCCTCCATGTACCTATCCTGCCTACAGGCACATTTAACATTTTCTAAGAGAAGTTTGACCTTGCTGTCCTAAGCCTCAACTTATTTTTCCATGCTGGATGCCTTGTTTTTACATTTTTTTTTAAAGGTTTTTAGGGGAAAAGGAATCAAGTTATCTCAGATAGGTATTTTGGAAAAAGTATTTTTTGACAATACTAACAAATGCATATCATCATTTTGTTGCAAAGCACGAGAACTACCCCTTAGGAGGAGGGAGACGAAGATTACCAAAAAAGTGCTCTGGAGGTCAAGGGAAAGTCTCTCCCGATCGTGAAAATGCTTTGCCAAGTCAGAAGCCTCCGAAAGTCAGTGTTTGTCCATAGCCTTTCAGAGAAAGGCAGAAAAATGTACTGACGAGCCCTTCTTCATTGAGCATGTCCCAGCCCAAGGCAGCTCTGCCCCAAACACAGGGCAGAGGTAGCTAAGGAGCAGTTTTCCCTCTGATCATTCCTCCGAGCGGCGAGGGATTGCTATGGCACCAGGCACATCAGGACTAAAGGCAGGGAAACTCTCCAGCCCTCTCAGCGTTTCTGCTGGAAGTCAGGCTATGTGGAGGAGGAGGAGAAGAAATTTGCCAACTTGAATGAAGGGGAGGAGAGGAAAGCAGAGACGGGCCAGGATGAGGGGAAGACAGACACACAGAAAAACAGGATGGAGGGCAAATCAGAGGCCAAAGCTGGAGGCGACACAAAGGGCAGGGAGACTGGAGGAGAACCCCTTTTCCACAGCCTCGGCATCCACACGCTGTCTGCTGGACGTTGCGAACCTACTGGCACTGGAGGCGAGCAAAGAGCGTCGTCCAGCAGCGGCTGGTGCCGAGGATAATACCCCACTGCTGCTGTGAGCTCCTCAGCTCACGCGGAGATGCCGGCCCTGTGCTGAGAATCGAAGGGTGCCAACTGCAAATGAACCATAGCCTCCATCTGCCTAACAGGATTCGTTCTGAAACCAAGTAAATTACCTGGAAAAAAACCCTCTACGCTCAGAGACCAGCGACATCGGGCATACAAAACTTTGGAAATGGCTGCGCAGGGATTGCCTGCCCCATGCTAATTTGGCCCCAGCGTACGTTTGCCGAAACAAATCTGTAATCACAGGATCGCCTGCTGTTTTTCTCCCACAAGACCTCTGCCCTGCTCAGTCCTCAGGATGGTTCTGCTCAGTGAATGCAGCATTAGTAATCATTTCTTTTCATTATCATTCACGTTGTTTCCCCGTTCCCTCCTACTCTCTTCCCCTTTATTTGGTACGCTCCATCCAACTACTGCCAGCATGGATTACACTGGAACTACCTAATCTTACTGTCCTTAGCACTCTCACAGCCTCTGACATGCTCTGCCTCACATTTCTGCGAGGCGGGGAAATGCTCCTCTCCATTCAGTGAACGGGGGAGAGAGGCTAAAAGAAGCTAAGAGACCTAAACGAAGTCACGGAGAAAATCTGCAAGAGCAGGGAGCTGAATGTGGGTCTTTGACTCCCAGTCTGACCCCCTACCCCACAGAGATCCTTTCTCTTTCCTGACCTGCAAGAACGAATTTTAATCTCTTCCTGAAATTGTTTCTGGTGTTCATCTGTGGAGCTGGAATGCTTGGCAAGCACTGAATTAATCTTCACAGGATGACTGGAAGAAGGTTTTCCTGAACAGACGGGGGGAAAATAGTGAAGAGAAAACTGAGTCTGAGCGTCCACTTCTTGCGGGTGCCCATCTCAAGACTTGCAGGTCCTTGTTTTCCAGCTCACTCAGCCCTGCAGGGTAGAGGGGTATCCACAGAGGAATTCCTCCGGGTCTCCTCTTACCGCTGGGAACACAGATCACACTTCAGGTCTTGAGCCAGACATCCAGAAAACAAGGAACACAAACTCACTTGCCACCTGAGAACATTTTAGCTTAAGACTCTGGAATAGCACTAAGAAAGAACAGAGTACTAGAGGCAGGGACAGGATCCAATTCTCCAGGGCAACATTTAACAGGCTTCGCCATGAGACTATTGTGATTTTTCTGCAATTACCTGCCTCATTCACTACACACCTTCTAATTTTGACACACAAACGAAATGCAAGTCCTATAGGCGAGAGTCTACTTTACTCCACACTCCTGATTCATCTTCCAAACATGCTGCATCCCTGCACACTGAATGAGGCAGGCGTGCTTTGTAAAAAATATATATGATCCTTCATTTAAATATAGTATGGAAATACACATGTGTAACAGGGGCAAGGCTAAAGTGCAGAGATATTTCTTAAATTCTGTGTGCTAGATTTTGCAGTTAACTAGGACTCTTTAACTATAGGTTTGTTTTTACTGCACTGTATTGGCTCGTATGTCAGAGTCTGCAGCAGTATCTGATGCATAACATGTACGTTGCACATGATCAAAGACTTGAGTGTCATCTTCTTCCCTAGAACAATGACTGCCTAAAGCAGCAGGAGCAGAAATTATCTAAAGGTAGTGTTAAACAAACCTCCTTCTCCCCTCTGGGGAGAGTAAGCAGTCCAGGTGAGCAAGGTAGGAGGGGAGAACAGTCTGCTTTGTGCTAGACGGGCAGAGAGCTCCACATAAAAGCAGAGGAGCTTTGCAGAAGCATGTCCTGACTCCCATCACTGGAGACTTAATGATGGTAATTCCCAAAGGATGATGCATGCTGACAGGCTTTGACACAAACTACCCCAGGATAATATTAATATGTATTAAAGGCTCAGGCAACTTTATTGGGACGGGCTTGATCAGTAAGACATTTCAACAGACTGTCTCTATCATTTGCCGGAACATAAGTAAGGGAGGGAGGGAGAACACATGCACAGCCTCACCTTGCTTTGGGTAGGTTTAGAGACAAACAAGGTTGATCTGTGATGAATTGCATGCTTGGCACAGCTCAGATGTTGGACCAAGAACCTTGGACACTCCACCACGAATATGAATGTCACTGTGGGGCAGTTAATGTCAGTCTGTCTGCATGATCAGCATCCTTAACCCTCCAACATGGGGCCAGACACCTCCTGCACAGCCTTCCTCTGTGAATCTGGAACATCTACCCCTTGGAAAGGAGAGGAGAGGTGCTTAGGAGGCAGCGTGGGGGCTCTGCTGTCACAGCACTGGGGGAAGGGGGAGTGGAAGAAAGAACCGCGGAAGCCTTTGATCATGTGTAATGTTAATGCAAGTGTTACACATCAGAGACTTTGCCACAGTAACTAGCATATAAACAGGAGTCTAGTGTTAACAAGGAGGACTTCTTGAATATGTTTGTACATTTCTGAGTCAAAGCAATTTCCCTAGTCAACAATACATGACACAGTGGAAGAAGTTCACAAATAAACCAGCCTGACATGCTTAGACCTTTAATAGAATTTAGCTTCTCAGAACTAATTAAACGTTACTTAAATGAAAAAAAAAAAAAAAAAATCCAAGTACTTGGGAAAGGTGCCAATTTGACAGCTCTGGAGAATGAAATAATCTAATCAACCCCAGAGCATGGGCAGCAGCAGGACAGGCTTCCCCTACTAACATGCCTCAAACGTGACCTGGAAAGACTGTTGATAGAAATGGGGCATACAATCTCTGTGGTTTAATGACTCCTTGCCTTTTCTGCTGAGACTGCTAAAATGGCTCCCGCAGAGTACCAGCTGCGGTGGCGATACGGACACCTGTCTGGTAGCAACGGCGCTGGGACCTGCCAAACTCCTGTCATCTGCTAACCCTCCTCTGGAGCCCAGCGACTCTCAGCTCATTGCTCAGCCCGGGCAGCGGGCGCTGATAGACTGTGCAGCAGCTCTCCGGCCTGTCCCACCTTGGACACGCTCCACTCCAGCCCACGAGATATAAACAGGAGGTACTGTGTTTAGTCTGCAGGTTTGGGCTTTCACTGTACCAAAGCTCAGGCTCAAGAGGAGTCACTCTCTGGCTGCTGCAGTCGAGGCCAGGATTTTTCAGGCTATTATTCCTCCCCTAAGATAGGGAAAAAGTCCACAGGAGGAGATGCCTGCCACCTCTCTTCCTCTCCACGGTCCCTCCATTTACTTGTGTTTGCAACAAGCCCCTGCATTGCAGTGATCTGCTTTCAGCCACCAACTCTCCTTGGAGCTCATCGCTGTGCCTGGGGTCCCAAGCGAGGGAGGAGGAAAATCCTCTCTGGGCCTTGCTGTGAAAGCTTTGCAGGGCTTGCCAACTTGGCCAGCCCAGGCTGCAAGGGACTAAACCAAACACAGCTCGCCTCCTTGGAAATTTTATGCACCACAACTTCTTTTACTTCTGAAGCAAAGCCACATGAACCTCCCTCCTCCGCTCCCAACACCACAAGGGACTGCTCAGCATGGATCAAGCCTCCCATATTAAGCCAAGAGCCTCAGACACTCCCACATGTATCTCACACAACCTGGTGCTCCTCCTCTTGTCCCATGCTGCTTGTAGCCTCCCTTCCTCCCCCACCCAGTCTGTCCTCCTTCATTCTCATCACAGGATGGGGCAGGAGCCAGCAGCAGAGCCGGTCACATCAGACGAGAAGATCCAATACGTTGACCATATGTAGAAGACAAGCAAGGGAACTTGCTTCTCCCTACCTCTCAGAAGCCAGCAATTCTCCATCTTTCCCTCCCACCTACTCCAAAAAACTTCCATAATTTTCAGCAGGCATGGAAGCAAACAGGTTCATAAGGGTTAATATTAGTTACATGTCTGAATGGTGACCTAATTATTGCCATTCTTCACTGTTTAGAGGTTACCCGACTACTCAACACATCAATACGTTTTGAGATGTGATGTAAATGCAAACAACACTCTTATGTTTGGAGTTAACACAGTCACAAGATCCTGTGTATCATGTGTTGGCAAGCACAGGAACCAACAGCAAATGACCCACCCTTAAACCTGACCGTTTGCTGTTAATCATTACAGGAGTGTTGCACTTTCCAGTCAGTACAATCAAAGCACACAAGCTCTTTGAAAATCCCTACACACAAGATGATTCTAGCCAAGATCAGCTCCTTTAGAAGTCGTACAGATTTCAAGGTATGATGTCCTCCAGACGTATGAATACGGGCAGTGGAATGCCTTGAAAACAAGTCACTGGAAGGTTAACTGCAACACTGCAATGCTAAAACAACCCCCTGCCTTACAAGCAGAAGGGGAGGCAGGAATGCCACAGTAACAGTGAAGGCAGAGACGTACTGCATGCATATAGCCCCTCAGAGATGGGCTTTTCTGCATGAACACATTCCCCAAAGGTTTTTTATTTTCGCAATATGTTTATAACCATGAAGAAATTCAAGGTTAGAATAGCGCTACGCCATCAAATCATTAGTGCATCACTGCTCTGCAGGGCTGACCCTCAACACCAAGCAGATGGGGAGTTTCCAAGGAAAATCCGTGATACAGAAAAAATCTGGGTGCAGAAAATGTGTGGGTGCTTCAAGCAACCACGAGCTTTTGTCAAAGAATCAACAGGAAAGAGCTAAAACTGAAAGAAGCTGTGCTCTCTGTGCTGCACCTCCTAGGGATGATGTAAAACTGAGATCTTGGCTCTGTAGGATCACAGTCCCTCAGCTTTCTAGCTCTTCCGCCCTGGCTCCATTCTTGTTTAGGTCATTCCACTCTGCCTCCCCAAATTCCTTTCTGGAAGAAATCAAGAGTAAATAGAGCCTGTAAAGTGTTCGCTGACTCCAGGAAATGGACACTACTGTATTCACAGATGATTCTTGAACTTTCAAGCCAGTGCTTATCAATTTGAGTTCCATTAATATAAATAGTAACAGTTCACCCAATACTGAACAGTTTTGAGTCCATAAGTACTGAAAATATTATGCAAGAGCTATGACAGATGTTGCAGCAGAAAATACAGGTTTGTTACACTTTTAAACCACATAAGCCTTTAGCAGGAGCATTTTTAGGACACAGTAAAGGAGGAAGGGGGAGAAAAAGGAAGGAGGCTCTCTCACTTGTAACCAAGGTCCGTGTGCTGCATAGGGGTGCTCTTCTGTAGCAAAGGCTCCTTCTACTCCCGTTGATACAAACGTGATTGCTGTATCCCCTGTAATACTTTTATATGTAAAGTGCCGTCCATGTAAGAGCCTTCCCCTGGGGAATAAAACATATGTGCGTGAATTGAGAGGGTGTGAGCAGCATTCAACACAATAATGAAGATACATCGCTATAGCTTCTGCCGTTAGCATGGGAAACCATTTTGAAGGCAGCAACTATTAATGTTTCAGGAATATATGACTGATTTGCTCCATGAAGCAGGCCACAAGCCTCCTCCTGAGGCAAGGAGTTCCCCCTTATCTCAGTCCTTAATCTCAGGGCCTTGTTACAGAACTAGAACACATTTAAATCCCACTGCATGCCTATCCCCACAATGAGGTGCTGATGTCTGTAAGGCAGGGGCCTGCCAGTCTTTCATTAAGATGAAAACTGCAGAAGAGAATCCAGACCCCACATCATGTGGGAATATGAAGATGCCTTTCTAAGCAGGCTCATCAGTGGGGCCAAACTTACCTACCGTGACAATACTTAGTAATCCATTGCCCTGGTGCTTGATGAATGTAACCTGTATTACTTAAGCAAATGCCTAGAAAATACACATATGTGATGATCTACAGTATCACGTCCCTTTTTTTCAATGCTTTCCACAGGGAAAATCATGGCTCTGGTATTTAGGCTCAGAGCATGTGTGACATGCATGCATGGCTTCCGACATGCAAGGGGGAAAACTTCAGGTAAGATATATAGTGCCTAACAGAGTCACAGTTGCTTGATGCATCACTGCTGGTCAGCTGAGCTGTGGTAACTGATCAGGACAGACTGTTCACAGATTTGTGATGTAAAATAAAATACATTTGTGTTAACTATCCCATTGGTTTCTCAACAGGCACAGGTGAGTATGTGCCTGCTGCTGATAACTCTGATAATACAGACGTAACTCATTAAGCTAAAGTAACTCAATCACCTGCAATCATTTGTCTCTACCCCACAGCTGATCTTTGTGTTAAGGACTACATTTGCCACAGGTATTTTTAAAAATAGTGCTGACTGAAATTGTGGAAACCTAGAAAAGTCACTCACAGTGGTATGCACAGCCTGAACCTTCAAAAGACAACATGTAGAGTATGCATGCAATGTTTTGTTCCTTCAATTGTGCAAGTGACATAACTTGTCTAAAAACCACACTTGCATGGATAAACTGACTGCAAACAGGCTTTGCACAACCACTTGTGTCTGAGTCCATAAGCCAGAATTAACAACTTAAGAGTTTTCTTTGACAGAATATAGTAAATCATCCCTTCTTTATCACAGAACTGCCAGCATTAGACTAATAAAAAAATCCCCATACTACCCCTGTCCTATTTCAGCACTCAAAATACACTGGAGGACATAAAAAGAATGAGAAACAATCTTACCACGATGAACACACACGCAAAGAATCATCTGTTTCTAATGTGTTTTGGCAAAATATCTCAGCTCTGGCCTTTAAAGACCCATTGCATGCATGTCTGTATGGTGAAACAATGCCACAAGGCAAAAGCGGCATGTTAGCACAAGCTGAGGAGGAGGAGGATGGCTTCACTCACCTTAGACAGAGGGGAATGAGAGCTCCGGACTCCTGGTTGAATTTCAGGTGTACACTCTCCAGCTGTCTCGTGCGGATTAGCTCATGAGGAATGATAGCTGCTGAGCTCTCACTTTCTAAACTGTCCTTACGGCTTCTGAGAGAAGAGACAAAATGCATATATTTAGGATCCCAGTGCCGTGTGCTATTTTTGCTGCATTTCAGAGTGATTGTGTGAATACTGAAGGACACAGGACCAAACTGTTATGAAGACACATCTTAGTTTTCATCACCCCTACAGAGATGCAGCCTCCCTCAGACTACCGGTAGCAGCATGCAGCTCTTCACCTTGATTTGATGACCTACGATCTGAATTGGTGCACACGCATGGTGCATCCCTTCCCAGCATACAAGAAATAAAAGTTTCTGGGAAGAAGTGGAGCAAAACTACACTCTCCAAAACCCCAAACCACTATAAAATGGCTTGGAAGAATTACTAGGTATGCCCTCTCTCCTGCTTTTGCTTTATCTTCAGGATTTTTAGGCAGTGGCCTGCAGGAAGGAGTTGTCCAGTTCCTTGTGCCCTTGCTCAAATATCTTTGAGGTCTGAGGCATCCCTACAATTGTCTCCAAATCATTTCTTTCCACAGTTCAACCAAAAGGTTTTGAGAACAGTCCACTTCCACCAGCATGAAGTGCAACAGCCAAA
This sequence comes from Ciconia boyciana, assembly GCF_034638445.1. Lineage (NCBI taxonomy): Eukaryota > Metazoa > Chordata > Aves > Ciconiiformes > Ciconiidae > Ciconia > Ciconia boyciana. The sequence goes on along the minus strand of NC_132941.1, from coordinate 52,201,767 downwards.
AGATGGACTCTACATGTGACAAGTAGGACATCCGCAGATTGTTTTCCCTTGTAAGTGGGGCTGCTTTAAGACAATGCAGCTTTGCTTCTTATTTATTCCTTCATTTCTGCAAGGCCAGCATATTGTGAAGCTACGACTAAAGGTTATGTTGTTACATGATTAGGAACTTTGCCAGACAGAATCCTGGTATATCTCAAAATACTTGACCATAAACACTTTATGTGTTCAAAGAACATCATCGTAATCCCTTACTTGACAGTCCAGAAGAGTGAAGGACGGGGGGGGTTACAATTTTTGCAGATGACATGGACTGATGTGATGTGTCTGATATGCAATTTATATTTTTGTGACCTGGCGTTCCACATGAACTTAACAGAGGTAAGACTTTGTTAAGATAGTTTCTGTAGTACAGAATCACCAGAGGAGGGGGACGGGGAAAGCAAGAGGGAGCTGAAAGATGCCATATTGCAACATGGTTCCATTGTGCCAGACAGACCAAAAGCCAAACAAGGCTATCAGGCTGTGGCTCCATTTGGGAACACTGTTAAAACAAGCCTGGATCCTTCCTCCACCCAAGTGGAGCCATCTTTAACGTACATCTGGAAATAATTGTAAAGAAACAGCTTGACCCTCATGAGCTGACTTAGATCACACCTCTACTTGATTTTACATTTGGGCGCTGTCCCAAAATTACTCCCATCCACCACACACATAGTAATACAGTTCAGTATGGCTTCCAAAGCAGATCAGCCTATTGCCTCTGCCAGGTCACCTAGTCCCAGGTGAGCCTTTCACCCAGGCTGCTGTGCTGCCCACTCGGAAATGAGGATACAAGCTAAACTGATATTTCACAGTGCCTCCCTGCAAATATCCTGCGTGGCCAGGTCAGAGACATGCAGGAAAAAAAATGAGAGCAGCTCAGCTCCCTGCAGGATAAAAGCTGTAAAACGTGTCCCATGTTCTGCCTTAGCACCACACAAAAGTATTAATGGACCCAGCAAGGACACAGTAGGTCAGGATACAGCTTATGCACGGGGTGGGCTGATGGACTGACAGTCAGCAGAGTGTCAGTCTGGTGGGTTAACCCTGAAGCAAAGACACAACGTGCTTTGTAGTCTATAGGTGGCACTTAAAGCTGTGTTTAATCTCCTTCAGCAAACATTTTACAGCTCTTTGTAGGTGGGGTCTTCAAAGAGTGGAGTGGGCCAGCATTTTGCAGGCTGATTACCTGAGAAGTGCAGTTACAGTTGATTAATGATCAGTTGACCTTAAGCTAAGCTTTGCCTCAACTTCCTTATCAGATCTTATATACACAGTGAGCTGTGGGAAAGTCAGCCTGTGGTCTACCACTTCCAATCATTCATTTATCAATCCCTACCAAAAGGGTCAGCCATTAGCAACGCATGATTTTCAAGGAGGCCACAAGCTTGCACTCGTTAAATGCAGTTCCAGAGTTTACGCACCCTGGAGCAGATCAGGAATTTTACAGCAATGTTATTGCTACAGACAAGAGACTGTGCCCTTCTCACCTGGACTGCCTAAGTGCACCAGGCACGTCCCATAACGCAGCCTCCCAGGCAATCGCTACTGTAGGTTCATGCTTTGGAAAGACAGACAGCCGCAGGACAGTTCCCCATACCCCTGGTCTCCAAACCCCCTGAGCTGAAGGTGGGTTTTTAGGTCTCCACCATGCTAGCCAGTACAGCTGCTAGCACAATGGGGCCGCGGTCCTGAGGGGAAACAGCCTCCGGTTGTTAATGCAATAATAGGAATGACGACAATATTCTGGAGGCAAGGGGCAAAGCTTTCTAAGTCTTATTAAAAACAGCAAATGCTGTTTGTCATTACACGCTTAAGAGAAGATGTTGACTAATGTATAACTATCAAACGGAACTGTCATGACTTTAAGGCTGTCAATAATTATGACTTCACATTAATAAGTAACCAGCCCTTCTGTCAAAAAGGTGAAGAAGTGAAGCAAAATGGTAGTTAATACTTTGAATGACATGAAATTATTAATCCCTTCCATGAAACTTTTCCAAAATAGTCACAGTCTCTGTGTTTCTTGTTTCACTTTAGTGGAGCTCACACAATTTCAGCCATTTAAAGTTAAGGGCGAAACTCCAATAGCAGAAACCAAATAACGTTCTCTCTAAGCTATACCTTTCTACACCAGTTTTGTGTGGTGGGCACTTCTGGACACGTTGTGGACTGCACATAACACAAGGCCACAGTCCCGTCACTTTCAGACTCTGGAACATGTTGCATGACACAGGGACTCAGCAAGATCCATTAAAATTCTCTCTTTGGGAATGGAAATCCTTGTGCTGACCTTTCCAAAGGGTCCAGATGAAGGGTCGTCAGGACTTCTAGGTTGTTATTAATAAAAAGTTCATGTCGTAACACATGCTGCCATCCACAGCTTGTAGTTTTCAGCTTCAGAAGAAAATGTAGAAAAAGTTTGCTTTCTAACACTAACATCCCTGGTTTTACGACTGTCAGTTACCCATAAGCCTTTGCTTCCTCCACCCCATCACCAAATAAATCAGCAGCAAAAGCCAGTGGAGTTTTATTTGTTATGACTAAGATCTAGCTGACTATCACGTAAAATGTTGCAAACTTTGTCTATTCCAGATTTAATACTTCATCCAACCCACACAAAAAAATTCATGTTTCTCAGTGTCCAGAAAAAACAAGTCTGCAAAATCCAGGGCTGCTGCATTAGGAAAGGCAGTAGATTTAAATGGAAGCAGCATGCCGGAAATGCCCCAGTTTAAGGACTGCACATCTCGTGTTTTGTGAAACTGGAGGGGAGTTGGAGGAGATTAAAGCGCATTTCCCTCTGATTGGGAGCTTGTGGGAGGTGTAAACGTGGGCAGTTGTCAGATTAATTCTTTAGATGATTACATTCTTTTTGTTTCTTTAAAGCTGTTTGTAGTTGGGTTTGATGTCTCCTGTTCTGGGCAAGTGTATTGCTGCAGTTACCAAGGTGACTTTAGCTGACTTTCAATTATTTTTTCCAGCTTCAGTTTCTACCAGTAGTCTGCTTCTGGGCAGAGGAGAGAGGGAGGAAATGATGTTTGTTGGTTTTTTTATTTTTAAATCTCGTGAATGCTGATTAACAGTCCATGAACTTAACCAAAGCCATATTTGATTTTTTTTTTGAGAGAGAGAGAGGGGCGGTCAAACCATTGCAAAGGCCTGCAGCTTCCCCAGACCTCTGTCAACACGGAGAAAGGGCCTGAGGAGACTACACGTCCCAGCGTGCTGTGCTCCTTCTCGATGTGAGCAGCCACACGCTGGAACCTGTAGAGCCTCCTGGGGGCCCTCTCTTTGTATTAAAGAGGAGGGTGGCTGCAACCTGCTTAATTTTATGCCAACTAGCAGCAGCCCGTGGGGATCCTGGAAAATCGCGAATGCAATCACTAGATTGCACAAAGTTGGGATGTCCCCTCCTTATAAGTCATGTTTATAGCAACCTCTTCTCAAGCAACCCCACTGGCAGTTATTTTATGGGATTCAAGAATAACCAGGTTGGTCAGATTAAGAAAGGTTTATTTATTCTTGCATTTGCATTTTGCTTTATGATCAGAGCGCCGGATCTCATGGATCTGTCATGGAAGAAGGTCTCAGTTCCCTTCCAAGCTCTGTTGCTGACATGGAGCACAATTTTGCTGCATTTCCAAGTTACCCTCCCAGGTACCGAAATCACAAAGGACACACTGTTGGAAGCTTGGCCACAAGCTTTTTGTAGGACTGGGTGCCCACTGCATCACTAACCTGAGTTACAGTCACTGCTCCTTGCTTCCTTGGTACAAAACCCAGCACCGTGAGTTACCAAATGCAAGCCAACAGTGCAAGCTTACACATCTGGGAGAGAAAGGTTGGACTACTTTTTTTTTTCCTTCCCTTCCCAACCATGGCTACTTCAAACCTCCTCACTCCCTAATGAAGATATGGTCAAAGATCACTTATGTGCTGGCAATCTTCCAGTGTCTTTCCCACAGTTTCCCCTGACGGGCAAACCAGCAGTTGTGGGAAAGAGCCCTAAGCGTCTTGGCACGCAGAGTTACTGGACACGTCACAGATGCACAGAGGCAAGTGCAGAAACGGGGAGGACACGGTTACACAGCTCCTGCTGTGGTCACATTGAGACAAGGCTAACTCGAGTGCTTAGACCTGGGTGCTCATCATCCTGGTTAAACTGGACGGTGAAGATGTTCTGTGTACATTTCCTGGCACGGAAGGGCTCCAAGGACAACGCCAATAGCAACAATCTTGCCACTCACATATCCCTTTGGAAAGCTGCATAATAACTACTGTCAGTGCTTGCAGTGGCCAGACTGTTCCAAACCTGCAGCTGAACTGGGATTGAGAGATCTAGCCTGTGCCACTGGCACCCTGCAGGCTCATGGGCAAAGTCAAACAACTCTTTTTATGCTTCAGGTTCCCCGTCTGTAAAACTGAGACATTTTTCCACGTAGGTGTGTTGCAAGGATTAAGTCAATGTTTGCAAAGCACTTTTAGATTCTTAGATGGGGAAAGCTATGTAGAAGTGCAAATTATTAGCATGGTGACCGCTCTGCACTTCTACTGACGCTGGTTTTCCAGACATTTGCTTTCCTAGTTCGCAGGCTTGTCACCCAGCACTCAGCCTCATGCTGAGAGACACTCCCTGAAGTATATTGCCTCCCCCCATTCAGCATTCCTAACTCAAGCAAGACACCACTGAACAGCGTCTTGATGAGAAAGCATGCCTAAATAAGCAGGACTGAATTGGAAACTTACTGCTTAGTGGTTGCAGAATCAGAAAGTCTAGCCAGAACTAGACAGTTTCAGAGAATGCTGAAATGCTCCCCTTTATGTAAAAGTTTGCCTCCAAGAACTGAAGACAGGAAACCAGATACACAGACAACAGCTCCCCTCCGCCCAAGTAAAGCAGCAATCAAAACCCAGTGCAACTGGGAGAAGCAAAGTGCAGACTCGCCTTGAAGCAAATCCTACATCCTGATATTTACCGTCAGAGCTTCCTCAGAAATGCTGCTCAGATGGAGCTTGTTAATGTGCATCAACCCAGGGCTACTCACTGAAAGCAGAAATCAGCATGCCCTATTTACCAAGTCAGAGGAACTACATGGGCAGCGGACTCCAGTCCTGCAAGTGGTGCCACTGTTACTCATGCGCTCCAAGCCAGGCACACTGTGTGTCAGCCTAGGGTCATCCTGGGAGGACTTCTGGAGTGACACAACTCCTCCCTCTTCCCACAAGAGAAGGGCAACACCCTGAGATGCTCAGGGTGCAGTGCACCAGAAGGTCACAGCCAGGACAGTCCTGTCAGCCCCACCTGCCTGAGGGTTTTTCCCTCTCTGTTTGCCAGGAACCTGCCTTCATTTCCCTGCACAGCTGGAAACCGTTCAGGGCTGGATGGAATTAGCACACGGGCACAGAGCTACCATATGTTCAGGTTTCCCTAGACTCCACCTGTCTTTCTGCCTGGAAATTGAATGCAGATGGGATTTGAGGTCTCTGGGGCATCTGTTGTGGGTCCCTGGACAAATGACCGCTGTGCATGAGGGGACCAGCGCATGCAGTTATCTCGGAAATCCCAGACAGAAATAGGGGAATCAGGCATGTTGAACCACATCGCTTCATCCTTCTTGAGAAGAGGGAGAGCAATAAACAGCGGAGAGACTCTGGAAAAGCCTTGTCAAAGTAATGCAGCCTTGGGAGACCTTTTTCCACCACTCAAGCCTCACCTTCAGACACTGGGGATGCGCGTGGGCATTACTTGAATCCTGGCATAATGAAATGTAGCAATTACTGATAATTTTAGCCTCAACATGTGCAGTAATGCAGCATGCTAGCGCTAGGTTTCTACTCCATGCCTCAGCTCACAGGAGCAGTAGAACGGTCTGAGTCAGCCAAGGGGCAGAAAAACATCACTTTCAGCAACACTGCATGATCAAGGGGACCCTTGAGGGGTGGAAAAGGTCAAGAATTCCCCTATCCCAACCCTGGCTCTCACTGCAACTGTGGCAAATTAACTCCTCTGTCCTCATCTGTAAAGTGGAGATACTACTCACCTACCTCACAGGAGAGCACAGAGCTAATTGCCAGGGACAATTAAAGACTCGGCCCCAGAACTTATTACATCAAGAAATTAAATAGCGAATGAAGCAAGACTCCACAAGTGTCACTGAACTTTGACATCTGGAGCTCCCAGCCCACTGAGGTCTTAGCAGTGTTTAGTCTGACATCTGAACGTTCCCTATGGGTAACAGCTCGCCATATCCAACAAGAGTGAACCTGCACGGTTCGGGAGACAGGGAGCCTTGCCCTTCTGTCTGTCTGAGCAGCATCTACTATGCTGATGGGTCCTAAGGAATAAATAATGCGCCACTGTAAAGTACATTTGTATTCATACACGCCTCATTTTTCCAAGCAGTAATCAAGAGTATTATGTTACCTATGGTCGAAATGATTAGTCATGTTTCCAAAGATTAATTTACATGTTCTTTTGTTTAATGCGTACGAACTGATTTAATGGCTGCTTATGAACTGAGCTAACAGTCATTTTGAGAAACAGATGTCCGATGCAGTTTTAAGCATTAAGAGTGCTTTTATTCATATCCTTAGGAGAAAAAGGGCTACACAGTCTACAGTAATAACACTAATGAATCAAAGTACTACAGCTGCCCAACAGGGTTTTGACAGAAACCAGCTTTTTCTCAAAGGAACTTTTTTTTTAGGACTCTAGGACAGTGAACAACTGGTAATATGCATGCTTAACATGTAAGTTTGTGCTTTGCTGGAGCCAGAACACTGAATCAAGCCCTATCTGCAACCAAACAATGTAAGGCTTTTGCATAAGCGCTGAAAACTGTAACTACACAAAGACAGGGAAATCTGTATGGAATCTGGATCCTCCACATTTTATACAAATAAATATTCGAAAGTTTGAGTGTTTCTGATACTATTTTGTGACGCTGAATGCAGAACAGGTTGTCTGCTTTAAACCCTGATAGATTATTGTGTGTGGGTGGTAGGGTTAGGATAAAAGAAAGGGAAGAAAGCTACTAGGAAAGCAGTTGGTGGCTGCAAATCTATGATAAATAAACAGCACATTCCTCTTCTGCACGAAGCCATTAGAGTCTGTGTCAGACTTTAACGTCCTAATGTCAGCTGGGTGCAAATTTGACGGCCTGGGGTTCTGCAGTGCTCCCCGTGGAAGGTAGATTTGGAACAATTTGCCATGCCCCAACAGAGCGTTTCTGTCAAGTTCCCGAGGAGCCTCTAATGCACCACTTATTCACAGGACCCTTGCAACGAACCACGGGTTTGATATTTTATGGTCTGGTGTGTACAGTGCAGGATATGATTACACACATGCCTGCTTCCCATCAGCCAGCACCTCGTAATCGTTAACATATTTATCCTTGTGGTGCCTCAAGAAGATGACACTGTTATTAGTCCCATTTTATAGATTCAGAACTGAAGCTCAATAGCTAAATGACTTGCCTTTGATTACAAAAGATTTACAGTGAAGGACAGAACTGAGTCCCACCCCTACCAGGCCCAAGCAAGGATCGCACCAGAAGGACCAGATCTATGTGCAGACTTGTCCTTCATCTCAGGTGCTTGTAAGTCTTATGAAACAACTATATCTGCACTGGGTTTTCTGTCTTTTGTGTCTCAGCCTTTGCCACTGCAGGTACCTGTAGGGAACATGGATGTAGATATATTACTAAATGCTAAAGCTGAACTCCTTACAGCCCTCTGCAGCAGCTAGAGAGCAGTCTCCAGATCATGCTCATGTACTTAATAGCATGTTGAGCAACTTTGCTCAAACGCCTAAGACATGCTGAGACAGGGTATTAAGAAAGGCTGAGACCTAATAAGATCTTCCTCTTCTGCTTCATCTATACCGCACTGTGATGGAAAATATGTTGACTGATAAGTTTTAGCCACCGTACGGGTAATCATCAGGTCTGATTTAAGTACTAGTTAGTTAGAGGTTGTGAGTAAACACTGCTTTCCAGCACAAACCACCCCTCTCAGTATGGTCAATGCATTGAACAAGTCCCATTGTATCTGCTACATGAATTGGAGAAGAGAAGCCACTGCACAAGTAGAAAAAGACCTTTTCCAAACTCCTCTCAAAGTAGTCAGTAAGACAGAGGAAGAAAGTATTAGGACACACTGCTGTTTTAAGTTGAGGAGAACTCCTCTATCCCTCGGATACTATCACCAGAGTAACCGCTGGCAGGACACACAGCTGATAGCTCTCTTTCCTTAACTGAATTGCTATTATGGAGAAACAGGCTAGCTATTAGTTTCCACAGTGGTAACCATAGACCTCAGAGAAATGTATTGATCTTCTAGGAGGCAAACATTGGGAACCAGCCATTCCTACCACTCAGGCTTTAGGTAGGGTGGGTGTGCAGCTGCCACAGGTAAGAGAGATTTGCAACAAAGAGCACTGTCATGGATATGAGGCTCTGAATTTGACCTGCCTTCCTCTCTGTCTCAGAACAGTTAAAAACCCAGGTAAATATTTGTGTGCTTCATCTTAGACCTCTGCTAACCTTTCAGCACTCTGTCTTGAGCATATCTCTGTTTATCTTACCCTGAATAACGTAAAGCTTTCTTATCTAAGCAACAACTGCCTCCCAGCATTAAGGCTTGCCCATCAGCTGCCTCCCTGACCTGATGTGCACCCCAAATGTTTCTGGTTGTCCCCAACCACTGCGAACTCAGAGCTTTTACTGGGCATGCAGATTCATGCAGGAGCTCAGCATCTGTGAGAAATCCTGCTCAATACTTTTGAGCCTTCCAAAGCTGGGTGTGATTCGTGCAAATCAGATGGTATATTTTTATTTTTTTGGTGGGGCCAACAGGACCAACCTATAGTCCAATGGGAACAACCTTCAGGCAGGGAAGTACTACTCAAAATCTGAGTCAGGTCAGAATCTGGCTCCATATAATTACTATATTACCAAAGTAAGATTATTCCTAAAGCAATAATAAAGCCACTTGAGATTTTTTTTTATAAGCACCAATATCTCATATTAGTACACAGCATCAGCAATTGACATAATACTTACCCCAAAGGATTAGGCAACTCAGAAACATGCATACATAAGGCAAATCAGAAGTCATCCACAAAAAGGAACAAGAAAGGACATCAGGATCCTAAGCAAGCATGAGGAATATTTTTCTCATGAAATGCTTGAATCAAGAAAGAAACAGGAATCGAAACAGAGCAGGATGCTGTCCCTGCCTGGCACTACAGGAAAGAGCTGATTTCATGATGATCTTTACTCTTGGAACAAGAAAGCACAAATGTTCATCAGAGACTAGGAAACCAAAGGAAATACCAAGATGAAAGAGTGCAGCAAAGATGCATGCCTTTCTGTATCATTTAGATTAAAACATTAAAATTGATGGAAAGACATTTAACTAGCAACTGAAATAAGCCTAAGAGGGGAAGGGGAGAAACCCAAAAAGACGAAGTGCAGATACTGCAGATGGCCTGAAACCACAGGTAGCTTTCTATAGATTCCCTGAAGTCAAAAGTTGCAAATGAGGAGAGATATACAGGCCCACCTAGTTCCACTTAAATCACCTGTTAGTCTACAGACTATTAGAGACCAGGGTGGTATTGGCATGTAATTACTGCCAGTACCTGCCTGCTTAAGCAAGGCAAGATCAAAGTCACTTAAAAAAAGAAAAACATTTTAACCAAAACGTTTGTAATTATGAGCTTGAAAACAAAATGCTCAGGCAAAAATATCAGCAAACACTCATCTATATGCCACCCAGCTCTTTGGATACCATAGCACTGTTCACCACAGTACATTTTATAGGGCTCAGTCCAGTCTGATTTCAAACACTGCACACTGTGAACAGTGGCTTTTACAGAACACAGTCAGAGCCACTCTGCATTAGCAAGCTTTGCCCAAAAACCCCTCTCAAAATCTGCCCTCCTGAGCCCATTAACCAACCTGAACAACTCTTCTCCCTCTACCCTTACGCTTTGCAAGTATTTGCTGCTAGCCTTCCTCTTCCCTTGCCAAGTCTTTTCCCACTCAGCTTTAACTTTGTTTTCCATGCTGAGCTCTTTAGCCTCCCTCCTCCCACCATCTGAGTGTGCAGGGTGAAACTTACGGTGCTCGGTCGTGGTTCAACCCATTCTGTCTTTGTGCATTTATCGGAGGTAGAACAGGTTTGCTGTTAATCTCAAGCCCTCTCCGCAAAGTCTCCCTGATTTGCTCCGTATCTGCAGAGAGAATTTTTTTAACATGATTTAGAGTCCCCAGAAACATCACAGACACAAGGAGATGTCAGCTTTTTTTTTTAAAGGCCTGTTTCTATGGTGTGTTTCATCTAAACTCTTCCCCTTCAGAAAGAAATGAAGAGATGCCAAGGGTGAATTCTTAACAGCTCTTCCTGCACCTTAGGAGTTATTTCACTTTATAAAGTCAGCTTGAATTCTCTTGGTTTGGGCTGTGATGTTATGTCAGGCAAGGAGAGCTGGAACCTTTGGTACCGAGCCCTCCTGATGAAGAAATTCTGAGTAGTTTTGTACCCTTTCATAAATGAGGTGTTTGCTGTTTCTGCAGCTCTCACAGAACCTCCTGACACTTCCAGCCTTTGCGCTGGATGTCACTTTTCCCATTAGGCATAACAGGAATTTGTTCCTTTACCAAATGAGTGCGAGGAAGTTCCTGAATTTTTGCAATTGGCTTTGCAAATCTGTTGATTAATTGACAACAAGATTCACAAAAGAAAGGAATTTTATGCAGGGCAAACTTTAGCCTCAAGCTCACATTTGAAAATAAACTGCAAATTACCCAGTTCAGATGCAGTCTTTTTACTTTTTCATTTTCCTATAATGTCCAATGGCCAAATACTTTAATAGGATGATTTCCTACCTTTCTTAGAAGTTTCCTCATCTTTTTTTGAGAAATGTGGAAATCGAGTAGAGAAAAAAATATCCAAATTATTTCAAAATCTTTTGAAGGATATACAAATATCATCGTGTATACCTGTCTTGGGCTTTTAATTTGCAGAGCTGAGGGAAAATAGCCTTTTTAGATCCAGTGCAGTTCAAAATACTTGCACAGAAGCCAGAAGGAACCCTATATGCATTTAAATATTTTTTTTACCATGGACTTAAAAACAAGTAAGATATCATTCCTGTGGAAACCATCGTTAATTCCAGGAAATATCAAGCCCTCAAATTTTACGTTGCTTCACCCATTTGAAAGGTAACATGCATAATTTCAAGTATGTGTAATGGATATGACATCTGTACCCTGAGATGGCATCTCACTGCAAAGGGGAACTCCACCGTATTTTATTTCTTCTTTCCAGAGTTCCGTATTTGCAAGAATCACTTGAGTTCAGCTATAGCAACGTGCAGTGTCAGTCCAGCTTGTCACCCAAGAAGTGACAATGTTAACAAGGAAGCACAGCCTGGGAAAATGCAGTTGCTTCACCTTGCAGGTGTTTACAGTCCTGGTTTCACCCACTGCTCAGTTTAACTTTGCAGATTTAGATTAGAAATAGCCTAAGAACTGAAAGAAACATTTAGACAAAACAATGCAAAGATCTCTTTTCCTCTCTCCTGCCTTCCTCAAAGAGGCCACACCAAAATTCATTTCGCTCCCCTGAGACATACTGAGCCTTCCAGTAACTGTGGTGTTTGTTATGAACCCCAAGATGCTGCATGACTCAGCCCACTGCCCAGACCCACCAGAAGACAAGCCGAAAGGTCATGACAGCGACTGGGCCCAGGACCTCTTACCTTTCCCAGAGAGCCGCCGTGGCTGGGTCCCGATGCAAATGCTCCTGCTGTCTTCGTCATCCTCCGGGGGCCGGCTGAGATCATCCCAGGCACATTTGGCACTCACACCACTCAGATTTGAGCCATCTGTCTCAATCCCTTTGTCAACTCTCTCCTGCTTGAAAAGATCCAAAACCCCAAGACTTTTTTGGGTGTGGCTTGAACCTGAGCTGGAACCCACCCTGGCTCAACCCAACCTTCAGCAGCTCCTGCATATCCCCCCTTCGTGGCCAGTTTCCACTCTCTGGCCCCCATGCTTTGATGTATCAGCTAAGGGTGACTGCCCATTGAGACAAATCAGGGAGCTGGTCTGAACTGGAACAAACCTTTTCCACAGCAGGTTGGTCTGAACTCCTGCCCCTTCCCCACTGCTTTACTAGGTGGCCCTGGTGGGCACAAAGCAAGGAAAGACAGAGGTGGAAGCCAGCAGCCTGGGCTATGCAGAGTTGCCTCTTTCAGCGCTAACTCTACACCAACTCAAAGTATTTATGACACTACAGTGTATACATCTGTATGAAGCACAGCTTGGCAGTCTACCTATTATATGTCAATGATAACAAACTCCTGAATAACTAAACTTAAGATCCCTTTCCAAACTTACCAAGGAGTCCCACAATAAAAACAGCTCACAGAGAGATTTGTCATTCACAAGAGTTCATCATTTGCAAACTGCCTGGACAAACATTGCTTTTCAATGTGCTGGGGTGTTCAGTAAAGGACAAACGTGCAAGGAGACAAGGAGACACAGGTCTGTGTGCAACGTGAAAGCTTTTGCATAGTTTTCTCTATCGGCAAAATACACAAACTCCCTCCCTTGCAAGTTGGACTTTCCAAGCACATAACCACTGTTTGCGTCTAGGAAGGTGTTGCACGTCAGCCACAAGCAGCTGGATACTCTCCGACACCATGCATTTTCTCAAGGACCTGTTGCATCTGTTGCCAGCAAGACTGCCCTAAGCTACAGGCAAAACTTCCACGGGACACCTACCTGGCTAGGGGAACTGGCATTAGTCTGAATTTCCACCTATGTCCCACAAGGGGGTAATGTTGAGCTGAACAAACTCAGGGCTGAGCTACAAGGGGAAGGGCTGCTCTCACCGCTGCCACCTCTCCCCCGGCACCGAATCGCCCGGGCTCGTTTTCCCCTCTGCTGAAGGGGTGTCCTTCTGGTATCGCTCAGCGGCACTAGCAAGATCTGCATCTCACTGCTTACATCTGGGTCACCTCAGAATAGGCGGTAAGTCCACCACTTGTGGGACAGAAACTTTGAAGATTTGAGGAAAGAGCAGAGCTGTGTTACGCACAACAGGAGCGGATCTCTCTGGTCGCTGTTACTACCCTCCAGTTTGACCTTGCCACTGGAGTCAAGAGACCGTGGGAGCATCCAGCGCTTTGCAAAAATCTGTTTGCTAAGAAGCAGTTTCCAGACTAAAACCCACATACATTCCTCCCCTTGCCCAGCTGCACATGCTGTGCCCTAGAAAGAGCATTGCCTGTTCTTGTGACCATTCAAAAGAGGATTTGTGCAGCTCAAAGATAAGCACAAGCGCTCAGGGTGTGGTTGCACAGCAGTTTAACGTGATGTAATTTGGAGTGGCTGCAGTCCCACCCTCCTCCATGTGCTCCTACCCCTTCCCTTGAGCCAACTCCTTTTTTTTTTTCTGCTGGATCACCTCCCTAAACTGGCTCTTTGGCCCAAGAGCAGAGGCAGAAGCCTGTGGCTGGGGACAGGACCAGAGCAGTCCTGACTTAGATTTAAGCATTCAAGAGACGGCCTTCCTTCTGCCTCTCTCCCTGAAAGACTGCTCCTTGTTGGGATCTTCCTCTGGCGTCAGGGGAAACTGGCTTCTATGAAAATGTAATGGGAAAATCTGAGAAACAGTAAATCTGCTGGGATTTTCTTTTGTTATATCGTAAACATAAAATTAGTTGTTTCATCCAGAAATAGAAGTTGTGGAAAAAGAAGTAAAAATACATCCGATCCTACATATGCAAATGATGCTCTAAGTGAGATTTAGCACGCGGCTCCTTCGGGAGCCCTCTGCGGAGCTCTGTGAGGACCCAAATCAGCTGGCATGGGGAGGCTTAACTTGTCAGCACAGTTATTTTTCATTCCAGTGATTGGGGAAGCATGGGAGAGCCACCAAACTTGCCCTTGAGCAGGGAACAGAAGAGCCCAGGGAACCCTGAGGACTCCATCGGGCAGAGGCTCTGGTGGGACGTGCTTCTACATCCCTGCAGCCAGGGCCCCCGCTTACAGACACGGTCGGGTCCTCCAGACAGTGCGCAGAGCCTTGGGGAGGGCGAAAGGGACTCGTCGTCTGCATCTCAGCTGGTTTGCAGAGCACTTCCTCAGGGGAAGAAGTGCTGCTCTGTTGGCATCCCTTGGAGATCAAGGGGGGCTGATGGAAACGAGCTGGCCTAAGGCAGCCTAATTTGCATGCCTGTTTTATAATGTTTGCAAGTATTGATGTTGAAGGGGGGAAAAAAACAAAAAAACCCTAACCAGTGCAGACTCTCAGCTGGAGCAATGCACAGCTTTACCCCATCTTTAGCCAGCAAAGATGTGCCTGGGCTGAGGGGCTGTTCTTCCTCCCTTGAAAGGGCAGCCTGAGCAGGAGGTTGGAGGAGCCCAGGGCAAAGGAGGTTCAGCTTTTTCCTTCCTCAAAGAAAGGATGTTTCTGTCCCATTTTCCTCTCAGCATGTGGGGGGGATGCTCTGAGGCTCTTATAAGTCATTGATCCCTTTCTAAACGAGCCAGAGCACTGCAGCGTGACCCACAGAGCGGCAACCGCAACTCAGGAAATTCAAATCAGCTTTATTCTCTTCTGAGATATCTGCTAAAACAGAAGCAAAGCACTGAGAATCAGCGCAGAGCTGGGGACCAACAGGGATTGTTTGACAGTGCTGCCAGGGAAATCTGAATGGCCTACAGGGAAGCCTGGCTGAACAGAAAACAGCCAGCGTTGCCACAGCGTTAATTGCCGACATCCTGGGATGACATCTTAGTTGGGATCCATTCTCGGCAGCTTCGAACAGAAAGTACAGCTGCTGCTGCCAGGGCTGGGTTTAGGCCTCAACCAATTCCCACAAGAGACAATGCAGCCTCAAAACAAGCTCTGCCCGCTTCCCAGGCAGGCAACGTGCTTGCCTGCTCCTGGGAAAGTTGTCCATTTTCTCTGCCTGCCTGCTCCCTCCCTCCCCTCCACCTATCTTCTGCTGCTGCCTTTCGGCTCTCACACACCCGGTACCACCACCAAGAAAATGCCAAGCGAATGACACTTTATCCTTTCCCCACTAATTAGAGCAGGAGGCTCATGACATGGCTGAACCCAGCCCGGCACAGCCTTGCTCCCCATGCTCAGCAAAGGCTCTTTGCAGGACTCAGCACCACAGCAGCAGGTTTTGCCCTGTGAATCCCCAGGGGCTGCAGCAGCAGAGCAGGAAGAAGGTACGCACACACCTGCGATATGTACTACTGCAAGGGCAAGAGAGAACAGAAACAGGAATGCCTTCGATGTGAGGAAGTCCGGAAAGACCACAGACATAGCAGCTTTCAGTGGCAGGACACACTGGTGAGGCAGAGGTACTCTTTATTTGCCTTAACTTGCCTTGGCTGACTCAGATTCCAGTAAGCTGAGCTACTTTTCATTTACAGTAAATTGAAGAAAACCCTGTTATCATTAGGAATCACCAGCGTGCAGAGAACAGACAAACACCCTCCAGGAGGGGAGAGGGCAAAATTTTGAAGAGCCTAAAAACTTTATAGGACTTGCAGTTGTATTAGCTCCCACATGTGGAACATTTTTTTTGGTGTCTCTCAGACTGGGGTTATTTTAGATGAACAAATCCTTAAAAACAGTAAAAGTAGAACTTGGTTTTGTCCTTAAGCTTTCAAAATAAAGATGCTGTGAGGCAACTGAAGGTAATCAGATGCAGACACACAGGCCATACGCAAATGCAATAGCTTGTACAAAACGTGCACATATGCACGTGCCCTACCAGGCCAAGCCATAAGTTCTCTGTTAAAGGCAAATACTCAGTGATTCACTGAAACAAGGTCAGCACCACACTGGATATGCCTGGGACCCATGTACTCCAGTACCATAACTCTGCTGAAGGGATGCAGAACTGTCTCCCAAACGCATGGATCAGCAGTAGCCCATGGAACCGTAACCCCTCCATAGAGGTCCTATTCTGATCTTTAAACTTCAGAAATTAACTTGAACTCTGAAGAAGGTGGTTTGATATATCTTCCTGCATGGATTATTAACAACTGCATGAGATACTTTTGGCTTCCCATTATTTCTCAGACACACTAACTACTTGGCCTCAAGTGACATCCTACAGGAATGAGCTACACTGTCACATTTGCTGTGAAAAAATATTACTTAGTTGGTTTTGAGTTTTCTGCATGTTATATCTCCTTATGCTTGCATATAAAACAAAGGAGAAATTTCCTGATCTATCATCTCTAAATCTTGTACTCTTCTATGTGCTTTTATCTTCTTCTGTTTTCCTCCTTTCTAAAACATGCAGTCCAAATCTTACCAGTTTGTCTCATATATGAGATTCTGTTTTCCTGGTCTCCCTTCTCTAAATTTCTTCCTAGAGCTGCCATCCACCTGGGGCTGGACATGCGCACTCTTGAACCACCTCTGAGAGGCCAAAGAAAGTCTCTAAGACTTTCCTGGAATTATTGCAAACATTGAGAAGATCACAGCACCTTTACAGAAAATAATAGAACTGTTTTATACCATTAAACCAATTCTCCCTGGCTACTACAAAAGACATGACATTTTATAACTAAAGACATACTTGCAGATGTGGATCAATCTCAAATATTGTCTCTCCTCTTCGCATATCTGTTATCAACCAGGGGCCTCCAGCTCTACAAAGAAAGAAAGAAAGGTAATGAACTAAACAAGCACTTTAGCTAGTACTCCCCAACGGAGTCCTCAGAGGGGACGTGTACTGGAAGGAAGCACAAGACAGAGTTTAAAACAAGGCTAGAAGCCCCTCTATGTTGTGTATACATCCCATAGCATGCATTTGTCCTTTACATTTCCCAAATACATAATGAAAGCCCTCCATGACCTAGCTGTTATCTGCCTACTGTCTGGCACCACCAAGACTTGCAAAGCAGTCAGGATTGACACAGGCTGTCCCCTGTGTGGACCTACTTACTCATACAAGACTGAACTGGGTTGTAATCTTACAGATAACTGAATTGGGACTAAGAAGTCCAGTATAGCCTAGGTCTAAGAAAGATGGGCAAGGCACGGGGTCAAGATTTATACCTCTATTACATATCTAAAGATGGAGCAGGGTCCCAATGGGACTGCACTTTTTGCTGAGATCGACAGTCATGTTCAGTACCGTAAAAAGCTTATTCCTCTGATAAATACCATCACAATAGACATTTTGCCTGGTTAGTACTTAATGGCCAAGGACTCAGATGGTTCAGGGAAATCTTTGTTTTCATTAGCAATAAAAGTCGGAAGGGTCAAGATGTTTCCCAACAAAGGTGATACAAAACAGATTACTGTGAAGATGAACTACTCAAAGACTTTACTTTAGGTCACAGTGCAGGCAGACTGCAGAAGTCAGCCTTAGATGGTGCTTTTCATTTGAAGTAAAAACTGAAGTCTTTTGTAATTGCCATTAAAAATTTCATTT
Source organism: Ciconia boyciana (assembly GCF_034638445.1). NCBI lineage: Eukaryota > Metazoa > Chordata > Aves > Ciconiiformes > Ciconiidae > Ciconia > Ciconia boyciana. The sequence goes on along the minus strand of NC_132941.1, from coordinate 52,184,240 downwards.
TTTCATGAGATACTTTGTTATTGCAGTCAAAAGCCCCCTCCTCTGGCCTTGTCTGTGTTACAGTCTCCTAAAGCACTTGGAGTGGGAGCAATAAAAGTTAATATTTTATAGCTTTTTAGATGCATCGATAGCCACTCTTTTTTCACATCACTTTGGAAGCTGTTAATTATTAACTGCAGAGGTGCCACCTGCTTCAGTCCCTCACTGGGATGCAGGAGACTTTTACCCTGACTTTTACCCTTACTCTCTCATCAGTGGCTTAGTAGTTCGCAGCTTTGCCTTCGTATCATGCACATTTGGGTTTCACTTTATCCTTGGAAAGGTGCTTGTACCACAGCACAAAAGCCAAAAACCAACATGAGAACAGACTGAGGAGAGGGGTGCTATGTCTGTATTGACTTAGAGGAACCAAGGGAGCTGCAGGCAGTGTTTATTGTCTTGGGGTCCTAGAAACAAAGCTTGCAGCTAGACAAATTCACCCTACTCTAGGGCATTCACATGAATTATCTGCACTTGTGCTTAAAAAGGAAAAGTTCAAGTTTAAGAAATCCAGCAGCAAAGGCTGGACTCTTCCAAATAATCAATCAATTAAAGGCCATTGTAACACTAGAGGGTGTACTATTGTGGCCAGGAACACATATTCAGAACCATTTTGTTTAAAAAAATCTTTTGAGCTACAATCACACGGCAATAACTTCCACTAAATACAAGAGAAAAATATTTAAACAAAACACCTGCAAGCCAAAAAAGTTTAGCTGCAACCTGGCAGCAAATAAAGCATCAACATATTATTTAACATTTAAAACCCATCTCCTCCTCAACCCAATGACATCTTTGTTTTGCCACGGGAGAAATAACAATGAACTTCACTTGCATGAACACTCCTCCTACTGCAAACTGGCCCACCAAGAGTGGGGCCAGTTTGAGAGTGACTTTCTCACTTTCAGACAGTACCCAAGCTTTGCTAGGCACTCTAAGTCAGATACTCTCCTTCCTTTCTTTTGAACTACACAGAGAGGTCACCAGTAACAGCTATCCCAGCTCTCTCAGGAAGAACCAATGAGAAAATGCTGCAGGCGTAAGAGGAAGGAAATTAAGCTTTCAAGATCTCATTCTGTTTCACCCTGAACATGTGGACTTCCACATGCATTAATTTGCCATCTATGTGTCTGTGCATGAGAACAGATTTGCAATGAATTCCCATCTCTTGCTACAGCACAGGATTAAATAACTTCCATCAACAAGTTAAAGATTGTTAATAAAAACAAACAACTGAATTCTCCAAGGGAATGCTCCCCTATACAGGGTTATATGAGCACTTACACTGGGACAGTCCGAAGCAGTTCCAAGATCCCTTGCCCGTTCCACTGCTGAGCCGCATGCAGTTCCTCAGTGCAAACTCCAACAATCTGGAGTAAATGAAAACAGAGATACTAAACTGGATACGAACCGTGCAAGAACTGCAGAGAAAATGTGCGATGTGGTGCTGGATCAAACAGTGCAGATACAGAGAAGCACCATTTCTTTAAACTAACTAGATGAGCGAGGACAAATGGAGCTTGAGACAACAGCAGGATTCTGCAATTCCTTATGCCCTCTCTCTACACTTACTATGTGAAGTGCCCTGGTCACGTAACATTTAATCTTGCATGGCATGTGTGAACTTAACAATGAGGAGGGCCTGGTGACAAATCAGGGTTTACTGAAGATCCACTAGTCTGTTCTCACTCTTCAATCTAGTCCACACAAGACAGGACGGGTTAGGGTCTGAGCACATGCAAACCACTGCTCTGTCAGCCTGCTGCTAGGGGCAAATGCAATACTGCACCAGCAATTTCAATCGGGCAGGGGACCCGCTGCCCCAAGGGAATGCTTTGGTGCCCATAAATCCTTGACCAGCTCAGTTTGCTGACTAGTTACATCTTACCCAGCACCATAAAGTAAAGCTGCTTACACATCACGTAATCCACTTGTCACTGCAGGCAATTGCAGACTTCTGCCTTCCTGTATAAGGCAGGATGTGTTTGCTTTTCAGGATGGGAGCTGCCACACTGAGCAATACCAGATGTCCCTCTCACAGCAGCTGAGATCAGCCACTTCAAACGAAAGGGTGAAACACCCTTCAGCTGATAGAGGAAGGCAGTTTCTTCCTGATCCATCAACCGCTGGCTTCTGCTTTTGAGCACAATGATTCACTCTTTGGGATGAAAAATTATTTTAGCTATGGCCTCCTATTTTCTTCCTTAATACTCTAAGCCTTTTCCAATGACACTGGATTTTTGGTCAAAACCTGTTCAACCAATGTTTTATCAGAAAAGAGGAAAACGGAAAACTAAGTTCTGAAGAGCAGCAAGCAGAAGTGCATGATGTGCCTTTGCCGCAAGCGCATATCTGCACTGATAGAGATCTGCATGGAAAACCATCAACGTCAGCATGTATCCAGTTCTGCACACCCCACCTCCCCTGCCCCTTGCAGAGCTCACTTTCTCAGGACCCAGCCCTTGGAGATGCACTTCATGCCCACCCATCTCCCAGGCTTCCTCCATGAACAGCCTGAATCACCCTCACACTTCAGGACACCCCTCCCTGGGCCTTCACTCACTAATTACATACAAACAGCAAGACTCTAAATAGGAAAGTATTTTGTGTTCATTCTTTTATTTTTGCAATCATTTATCCTCATGGGTCAAAATAAATCCATAACAACAAGCATCAAATAAAGGGGAAAACCAAGCCAACTGTATGTGTTGTGGAAGATTAGAGGCCAAGAGCCTCAGGATCCCACAAGTTGACTGTCCTTTGATCCAGGACAGCTGGGCACGAAAGAAGAGATGTGGACTAATGCAGCACTAACTGGGGAGTCAGCCAGGAATCACCCTGCTTAGCTTGGTTCTCTGTCTCTGCTTCCAGGTCCCAAACTCACCTTTCACTGATTAATCCCACACCCATCTCTTTCTTGTTGATAAAACACAGCCTTTTGGGCACCTCAGAAAATTCAGGAAAGCCTTTGCCCTTGCACAGCAGTTGCCTTGTGCAGGTCTGTGGTAATGGAGCTTCCCCTTACATGTTGTAACTACAGCCAAGGACAAATGGGAGCAACTTAAAGCTTAAATTGTAAAATACAGACACTTGAATTTTCCCACAGGAGGGAGGCTTTTCCACAGAGCAGGGAGAAATCAGCAGTTGGTATAAACTATGCCAGCTCTTCCACTAAGGTTAACAACCCTATATGCAGTTTTAAAATGTCCAAAGCAGCCCATATCTAAGACACATCACTGAGAAGGAGGACTTTGGGAAAGCAAGCAAACCTGTTCGTCCAAGGAAGCTCCCCTCACTGAACAGTAGGGTTAAATTGCAAGGGATTTTTAAAATGTTTCTTTTGCAAAGCAAACCTGAACCTTTCTTAGACTGTAGATCAATACAGAAAAACTCACTTAGCCTCTAAAGAATCTTTGTGCAATGCTGCAAGCTATATTTCTGCCATTAAATAATGCTAAAGCAACTCTGACTCCTACTCCAAACACCTCTTTTCCTGGAACTGAAACCAGTGGATCACTTATTGATACTCCCATAGAATTAATTTGAATTTAGCTCTACATTACCTTTTAAAAGTGTTTCTCTCAGCTTTTTTCCCCATGTTCATGTCTGACATTTCAGAGCAGTAATGTAATATTCAACTCCAGGTCTGTTTCAAAGTGTAAACCTTTTCTCCATCAGACAGACCTCTACCTTGAGAACTGAGTGTGCCATTGCTCAATCCTGGTAAAATGCTTACTGAATACCTTCAGAGTAACAACTCAAAGATGAGATCCATGGTAATCAAATAAGGAAGACAGGTGGAAGACGGGATAATAAGCATCTGACTCATCAAAGCTAAATGAAATGTAATGTTAGCCGCATTCCACTCTCAGGAGGTGACAGTCAGAGCCACCATTGCTGGGTCATACCTGTAGGAAAGTAACAACCCCAAAAGGAGTCTGCACCGGCTGCATCTGAGGGTCTTCTGTCAGTAACATATGCTGGATTCTAGATTCACTGTTGTCCAAAGGGCTGTGCCACGATACATGGTCACCGCTGCAGAAGGTGTTTTCTGCAAGGAAGAGAAACAAGAAATATTTAGTCTGTAAAATGTGCTAGAATACTCCTTCTGTTAGCATCTGCTCCTGTCTGCTGTCAGGCAGGGACCTCTGGTCTGGAGCAGGACAGTCACTGGTGGCTATTCATAGTGACTGCCTCTGCCAGCTCTGCTGCGTCTGAGTCAGCTGATGCACCTGAAGCAGGAAAGGGGATGGCTCATTGAGCCATCTGAATTCAAGCACTGAGTTTAAAATTGCCCTCTCTTGAGTCCTGTGGCAAAAAAATGGTGTTCTGCTTTGATATCAATCCCAACACAGGAATGTCAACAAATAAAACTAGCTTCTCTCTCATTTACTATTAGTCTCATTTTGTGAGAGGGCAGAGAGTCAGCAGGCCATACTGGATGCCTGTAGGACGGCGATTCATACTTAATTTGCAGCTCTGATTTGCTACAGAGAAAAGACTCTGAAATGTGAATTAAACACAAATAATACTCTGCTATATCTAATAAAAATCCACAGTCTGCTGCCCAACTTGTGATGGTCTAAGTCAACATCACTTTCTCTCCCAATTGTCTGGTGGCTCTGGTGCAGAATTATAATTAATATGTTCCTTCTTTCCCAAACAATGAGAAAACCAGTAGGCTATAAATTTCACTCTGTCAGAGTAGACTGCATCAAAACAAAGAGCCAGAAATTATCCTTCCCTCTTCACAACTGTAAGCATTCCTTTCTCTTCCTCTTCTCCTACTTAGAAAGACAAAAACCCCAGATAATCCCATGTTCCACAGCTGGTGCATGCCAGAAGACACACCAGAACCCATCTGTATGTTGCTGCCCCATCACGGGAAAGGCTAATGCTTGCTTTCTGAGTGAGCTAGAAGTAAAACAACCAACCATGACCATTTTCACACCAATTAAAGCATGCTCCGTTTGCACACAGTTCCTAGAGCGTGTGCGCAATAATGCTGCCTAGCTGTCTGCCTTGTCCTCGGGTCTTGTGCTTGTCCCACTCCAGGTAGAGCTTTTACAGCACATACAAATAAACAGCCTTGAAGCCATAATCTGCCCTCTGGCATAGGTGCAGTGCCCCAGGGATGAACCGAGTACTGCCTGCCTGCTTCCAAAGTCAGTGGCAAGCACAGTGCCCCTCTCCCTGAGCAAGCTCATTGATGAAGAGAGTCTGGGCTGCTGTCCTCACCATGGTCTCTCCCAAGGCCACTCTTACAGGAGGGTGGGAAGGGAGGTGGCCCACTGGAGGAGGACTAGGACTTCCACTGCAGACTGGAAAAGGTTAGTGGTTACTTGAGTTGCTGTCTGTCGAGACTGGAGCATCTCATATGATACAGAGCAGGATCCAATTCAGAGGAGAGCAGACATGGTCCTGGATCTTCACCTAACCTTCCCACATCACCTTCCAAATACAAGTCAATAGGACATCTCTTAAATATGTATCTATAGGGCTTATCTGAGAATCCTTGAAAACAGCAGCTTCTGCAGTGGCAAGAGAGACACAGCATTTGCCAATAATTGCAGCTTTGTCCCCAGTCACGTTAAACAACAGTCGCTGAGGAACCAGGTGCTTGCACGCCAGTCACTGTGCATCAGCACCACCACAACTGCACGCATGTACTCTTGGCCAGCGGCAAGTGCAGGATGCTTCGAGGGAGCCATCAGCAGCAGGCAGGTAAACTAAGGAGAGTTGTCTCGCAGTTGCTGTAGTTAAAAATACTCGGAGTCATCTCACTAATGAGCTAACTCATGCTCACCCATTCCTGGGTTTAATGCAGGGCGTCCTGGGCAACTCGTAGTTTCTCCACCAGGTGTCCCCATTGGTGTGTATTTCAACATTTATTATATGTGTTTTTTCAGACGAATTTCTTGGACAGCTCATTTGATTAAGAATTAAAATAAACTCCAAATACCATAAGGAACTTGGCCTGAAAAACGAGGCATGTAACAGAAGTGTTGTGATAAGTAAGGGAATGTTTTCCTTAGTTAAAATTAGGAAAGAAAGAAACATAGTGAATGCAAGCTGCTTGAAAGAAAGAGTTTATCGTTATGTACACTAAATTACACGCTTGCAGCTCTGCGACTGAAAGGAGTGGTTCAGATATTACTTTACTTTTAGAGTTGGGGAAATATAAGCAGACAGAAATGAAAAACATATTTTTTTAGTATCAAAATTGGATTAAAGAAACAGCACTTAGAATGTTGCAAAGGATCTTGTGATATTTTCCAGGTTAGCCAAAATGCGGCTGATTAATTTTTTTTTTTTAAATGATGAAAGCCTCTCAGTCACAGTTTTCAGGAATGAAACAAAGCCACAAAGAGCTTATTCTTGGGCCCTGTCTTTATACCACAACATTTTGCCCATCAAATGCTCACACAATTCTATGCTGATCGATCGCTGCGTTTCACTGCTGGTGCTGCTTCTCCTGGGAAAGCCCGGCCCGTTTAGAGCAGGTTTTCAAATGCAAATGTCTCTGCTGGAAACCCACCTGTTTATGTCCATGTGAACACTGAACATTTAGAAAATCTCCCTCTCCCTTGCATGCACAGGAACACCACAAAATTCACACTGACTACTCAATTAAATCACTAAAAAAATTTTCTGCAAATAACATGAAGCCAAATTAAAACCTGTAAGAGTGCAAGAAATTCAGAATTACAGCCTGAAACTCAGCTCTTCACTTGCTGCATTGTAACCCAAATAGAATGTAAGATCAGCTCTTGTACAGAGACCATTGCAGCACTGAGGACAGCTTGAATTGCAGGACTTGCAGCCACAGAAACTAAGAAATTACAGAAACAAAGGCCTAGATAACCACTTTCTCTTGCCTCATGCTGGAGACAGGGATGAGCATCCTCCCTTCCCACCTTTCACACTCATGTTTTCAAAACAAAACAATCAAAATCTTTCTAAGCATTTAAGTTTTAAACAATGTTTTAGCCAGAAAATCCTAAAGTTTTCATAAACGATTCCTCCAAAGTAAATTTATAACTAAATTTGGGGCTTTCACTAATATTGAATTAGAACATAAAATATCCAGACAAATCCTCAAAGTCATCACAGCACAGACGGATGTGAAAAGTCTCCTGTAGTTTTTGCACCTTTCTATCATTTGCAGTGCTGTCAATAACACACTTTGTACAACTTGCCTTTCATCCACAAACATGTACAATATGCTAGTATTTCCTATACGTACATATGTATTTCCATAAAACCAAGAGATGAGTAGGCACAGGACACATGCACTCATCTCAGGTACACAAGGAACACAAACACCTTACAAGGAGCAACACACTTCAGTCAGACGTGTCGTAAGACAGCTCCTGTTGTTCCCAAAAATGCATCCCCATGTCTCCCATACCATGCGGACTAACCGGAGAAGCAGCCTGCCATCTCCAAACTAATTTCTGAGATCTCTGTTTTGCACTGCTATGAACCAAGGATGGGACCAGGACCTTCAGTGATAATGATGCCAATATGGGTCTATCAACATTCATGGTTTTATTGCCATATGTCTCAGTACACATTTTGATGCCTACTACAGATATCAAATGAGACACCTACACCCACAACTGGAAGCTACTTACATACTAAATACTTGAAAATACAGACATGAAAATAGGTATTAATATACACATAAAAGAAACATTGTATGTAAAAATAAAAGATTACAGGAAGAAGTTTATGTCCATGGAGCACTGACCCAGTCTGACAGGACTCACTGCTACAAGCATCCTAAAACAATTTCTAGTTTTAGGCCAAAACATAACTCCCCTTTCAGATAAGCACAGAACATTCCTTTGCAAATGATCTCAGTTTAGTAAACCTGAAAGTTTACAGCCTCAGCAGCAAAGCTGGTTCTGCAAGGATCCCACCACAACACTGATGATGTCCTGGGCCCTTGTAGATTCGGGAACAGCCTCTGCTTTATCCACGTCCATTGACAGCAACCATCGATCCAACACGTTTCACTCTTCACAAGCTCTGCTATGACAACCCTTTTGACCTGCTGTAATGCTGTGCAGATTAGCATACTGTGGCAATGTTTCTTACTGGTTTTGAGGAGAGATTGAAGCACAACAGATGTTACAAAAGTCCTTTTGCATTGTATTTCTTAACGTGACAAAATACATTTGCATCCAGGAAAAGGTGAGATGGCTTTCAGCAGTAGCTGTGAAAAATCATGGGCTACTACTGAACAAGCACCTTCTCTACACTTTCAAGAGGGCAACATTCAGTCTGCCAGGACTTGGATATCATATGCTGCTGCAAAGACTTCTGCCTCTTTGAACTTTGGTGTTACCTGACTCCACAGCAAAGCCAACAAGAGATGCGATATGTCCAGGGAAACCATTTTATATAATGGGAGGACTCTGACGTATTCTTCTAATAAATAGCAAGCCTCAAACCGGTGGCCAGTTGGTGTGTTCCCATGCTCAGGAGTAGGCTTGGAGAAGACTTCTATAAATGGGGGAACTAAGGACGCTCTTTTCTCTGTGGGTTTCCATGTTGTGGATGGATTCGGCATTGCCTGAGGAAGTAGCTCTGACTAAAGCTTTTACTGCAGCTATGGCACACACGGGAGGAGTCCATCTAGATTCACTTGTGTCTAAGGTCAAGTGTAACACAACTCTTGTCCACTGCAGAGGGCACAGTTAGCATTTTTACTCACCTGCTCATTTTTACAATCCTTTAAGTCTCTCCAAGAGCCCTACCACTCTGTTAAGTCTGTTTGACACTGGCCAACAGGTTCAAACACCATTAGGGTAGCACAGTCAGTCTTCTAGGCAGGAGAACAGCATGACTGCATAAGCCTTGTTTCCTTAGGTGAGCACAGCAAAACCAATAGTCACCAGAAAAAGTTACCAGGACCTCACCAGGGAATTGTTAAAAGCATAGGACAGATGGCAAAGCACAGAAATGATCTAGCCATCAACAGGAGGAATTAAATAGCAAAGGAACTGAAAGAAAATATGTTAAAAAATTAAATTGAAATTATTTTAGTGTATGGCTAAATCAGCAAATCCTCAGATGTGAACTAAGGCTCTGATTTACTGCATGAGCTGATTCACAGGAACTGCTGTTGAATACTTCTGCCTCACAGTAAACCTGAGGTGGTTACATGTTCCCTCCATGGAAGGAAGAGTTAAGCTACCTGACCTGCCTCAGGGTAAATACATATCCTTCAGCAGTTACCATGGGAGCGCTGGATGTATTGTAAATACACAGGCTTTGTACAGTAACCTCTTGGACACTCGCAGCCTTCCTGCTTGGAAAGGGCACTAACAGGACTTAAACCTAATGCAGCAAGGTGATCCATCCTCACAGTTCTTTTACTGCAAGTTTGTGTTTTAACAAAAACTACTGATTTTTTTTTTTTTTTTCTTTCTGTGGGGGAATGCTGATTCCATGAAATCCAACTGCTTCGTAGGAAGGTATTGATATCCTAAGAACTCAACAAGGAAATCATTAAAACATTTCATTTCAAACTTACTATTGTATTTCATAATTTATAACAGCAAATCTGAAGCCTCTCTCCAGCTCCACAGAAATGAGAAGTCTCTAAATTTCACATAGACCAGCTCTTGTACCATTCTATTATGCAAAAGCAGCATCTAAGACAGTTATACCAGACCACTCTGTTAAGCTTCCCATATTTTGAAGTCTTTAAAATGTCATTATCCATTTTCCTTTAGAGCCCACATAAAGCAGGTGAGGTTCCTCCATGCAGCAATGGTCATAATTCAGCTGCACAATCTCTCCTAAGTTTACTATCCAACTGCTCTATAATGAGAACAGGGAAATAACTCAGAGGGAACCATTCCACTGTGGACTAGTAAATTGTGTTACGTTGCTCATGTATTTTCTTGGAGTGCATTCCCCCCCCCCCACCATTTGACTAAATATAGCTGATGCCTAAAAACCAAGTCATATTCTTGGCTTCAAGATGTTCTACAGTGTAATGCATGCAATCTATGCTCAAGAGGTGTTACCTATCTCTTTAAACCTGTCAGTTTTGCAGGTATGGGATCCTGCTAGGAGCCCTTACTCCCTTGAATAGCCACAGGGAGTAAGCTGAAAAGGACAGCAAACTGAGACAAGTACTAGGATCTAAGAGAGCTCCATCCAAAGGGTGGCCCCAGGATGAATCTGGGTCAGGGAACCAGTGAGCTTGCTACCCTGCACCCAGAGCAGATGGGAAATAGCTGTTTGGGCATCTGGGAGTCAAATGCCTTCTCTGGCATGCACATAGGGGACCGCATGGAAGAAAACAAGGAGTTGATGCTGTTCCACCAGCAAGGAGACAGCAAGGGAACTTGAAGCGTATCTCCTGTTCATGCATGGCCTGGCATACAGTCCCCAGACTGAGACTGGCTCCGGGGCAGTTCAGACTGCACCACCCTGGTTCATCCCAAGGCCAGAAACTTCCCCCTTCTGACATGGTCGCACCATGCAATTCTTTAGATAGATTTTCAAATTAGGAGAATAGATTTGTAGCCTGACCGTTCCTCTGTATCTCTTCTAAGACACCTCCTCCTTTGAAATGCCAGCTAAAATCTGCAACGGAGGGGTTAAACTGTTCTGACTAATCAGTCAGGTAAATCCATCTGGACAGCGTGTTACAGGTTATGAGCTGATACTGCACAGAGTTGGAGAAACCCTAAGTACATTGACTACTAAGTGCTTGGTTTTGGGAAAACAGATGCTCTAACTGCACTCATATCCCTCAAAAGCAAGTTTCTGTGTTCCTCTCGTTTCTGCGGAAAGCCAGGCCATCGTTACATGGTCACTTTATTCTGAGATACATGCAAGATGATGCTGAAAGAAACAATCCTGCTTATCCCCCTGAGAAAGCAGCGGCTACACCTGGATCACCCCCTCCAGCCAGTAATGTTGCTTAGCTATGCTAGCATAATGCTTGGCACTTCTCTGCTCGCTTGGTCTAAAAAAATATACTCAATAAATTTGCAACAGTGTGTGGCACTGGAGATGCTGGCACGCAAACAAGATGACCGCATCCCTCACACGAGCCAGACCTACATTATCTGCATCACTCAGCAGCTTGAAAACTCGCTGCTCTAAGGGATACAAACCTGCATTTTGCATCCGACTGCGAGATCTCAGCTAAACTGCAGGCAGCGAGTCACAGAAATTCTGTTTTGAGGGCAGAGCAAAGAAGGATTTCGACTCCATGACTTACAGGTGCAGGAATGTTAAAAAAGGCCCCCAGTGAGTTCCTGACCAGCATGACAGTGATGCAGCCAGATGTTTAAATTGAATGCAGCTTATCCGATACTTACAGGAACAATGTAATTTATTGCATTGCTATTACCCCATGCACAGTCTGTATAATTTATTATATAAATGTATTTTCTCCAACACATTCTTAATATGCAGTCTGGCTTTGTTAAAAAAAAAAGGTAATCTGGCAATCTGTCACAATTAAGATTTGATGCTGTTTTTCAGTAGCATTTTGCAGACTGAACAGCTAGAATTAATTGAGAGAAACTAAGGGCAGACGCAGAGTCCAACACTGAAATGTATTAGCTGTATGTTTCACCAGAGCTACTTAATATATTTCTAACTAGCTCAATAATGGATATAAGCATGCATGCAAAGATGTAGCTATAATAAACGGATGCAGAAGCTAAACATGAAAATTGTGTCTAAAAATCTTAAAGTAATACTGTTATTGCAACTCATTACACAGATGCAAATTTAAAAGAAAAACAGAGTATAAAGAGAAAGACTTCATTCAGACTCATTTGCCAGCCACATTAAATTAAGATAATCTAGGGATAATCAAATTAATGCTAAATTCAGTCTGTCTGCTTAGTTTCCTAACCTACAAAGGACTGCACACATGGATTGGTAAAGGGGAAAAACAATTGTGATATAACCTATGGGGCCTGCTGGCAGTTAGTTTATAATTTCATTTTCAACTTAAGCTGAATGTGTTTAAAGAACATACAAGTAGAATCCAAGCCATGATATATTTGCATTACATTTAAAAAAATGCTTTTCCTCCCTGTTTTTCTTTTTCAGTTCAGTTTTGCTGCCCCTTATCTCATGTCTGGGAAACAGGAACTGCCCCAGCCCGGGCACTCCAAAGAGGTGGAAATTCACACGGTGCAGCTGCCTGCTGCAGACATGCAGCATAGACAAGATGCCTTAGGAAGAATTAAATCCCTGGAGTACAATTAAACAATAGCTCCACTGCAGGGATTCAAATTGGGCTTTTAGAAACAAGGGGCCTAGGCAAAAGGCTCTTTAAAAAAAAATAGCGTGGAAAAAAACAGATTATCAATACTGTAAGGACTGCTTGACCTCTGAGGTTTGATGACAGTTTCAGAAGACAGAAGTGTGAAGCAGATTTTTTTTTTTTAAATTGATCAGCCCGTTGAAAACACAAAGTTGATTACTGCGCAGCTCCAGGTTGTTAAGTCTGGAAAATTAACGAGCCTCTCAAAAGAGCCCCATCAATTTATGCAAGCATATATAAATTTATTTTATCATCTAAGTCCCCTGGACCGAAAGCCTGATGAAGGGGCCAGAACTGGGCGCTCCCATGCCTCCCCAGGGTACATCACCAGCAGGACGACGTGATTCCTCACTCCTCTGTGCCCCGCTCAGAGCCCTCACTCGCCCTACTGGCAGTGGGATGGTGGAAAACGTGTCTCGCTGCACTGCAGCTTCCGCTGATGGAGTTACAAGTGCTGCTTTTCTTATCACAAAGTAGATCCCAGACACCTGGATGCCTTATGTGACATCGGAGAGTAATATTTTAGCCGAAAAACAAATACTAAAATGCTATCATACAATAAGCAGTTTGGTTCTGTTTTCTACCTCTTCTGTTTTCCAGGACATTTCTTTCCATCCCTCACACATCTGCGTGTCTGGCTTGCTCCCTCTCCCTGCCCATCTCTACGCGCATATACAATTTCCATGACTGCAGCCTCCGAGAATTTCTCACGCAGGCTCCCAGCGAGTGGCTCCCGTGCCCAGGGCACGCTCCCACCCTCTGCAAGCCGTGGGCCCCCTGTCCTCTCCCTGACTCCGTACAGCCTGCTCCGCCAGCCACCTCCTCCCACGCTTCCTCTCCTCCCCACAACTTCATTCAGCTCCTCGACGTCTGCTCCTTACAGCCTTCCCCAGCCCTGGCAGCCAGCAGAAGCAGCGATGGCACATCCAGCAGGCTTGGCACCCCCTCAGCATAAGCGCTGCCTGGGGCAGGATGCATCTCCCGCCTTGCTTTTGCAACAACACAGTTCTCACCTATCTACAGATTTATCTGCATGGCTCCCTCCCACAGGGAGGAAAGGCTGGAGGAAGGCATGGCAGCATGAAAGGACTTACCTGGCATTGCCGAGTATGGCAGAGAAAGGAAACGAACACAGACGCGAGTTGTTCATTTGCAGTCCCACAAAACTCTCCTGCTCCAAGCTCTTGCTCCTCTACACCCTGTCACTCAGACCAATTGCCCTTGGGTGCTGCAGGGCTGGGCTGCTTTCACCTCTTCCAATAGGCAAGTGGGACAACTTCCCCCTTACCCCCTCCATCCCCAGCCAAGCAACCGCAAGGGAGCAGGAGTAATGCCCTTGCCAGATCCTGAGCTCCAGGCCAGGCAAGAGACCCTTCCACCTCCATCCAGCTGCGCTGCCACCAGCTTTCTGCATCCTTCACCTGAACAGGATGTGTTTTACAGCTCCCCTTCAAAGGATGGCATTTAGGTCTTCAAAACTTTCAGAAACTGAATAGCCTCAGGACAGGGTGGAGGCCCAGGACTGAGAAAGGATGTTATATAGCAGGATCTCCTGTCAGATAAGGACTTGGCTCAACACACATATTTAATGACAGTTTATTTACAGATTACGTGGTCCCACATGGCCAATTTGAAGAGGTACTTGCCTTTCATTTAAAAACCCTATCCTGTGTTCTGACACATGAAAGCCAGAATGTTTTACCCTTACCTGAACATTTCCCAGACAGGTGCAACGAGAACAAAGACTTGTACCTGCAGCATTTAGCAACCTTTAGGTGTCCTCAGTGAGGGAAGAGAACTGCAGCAGGAGAGAAAAACATTTTTTCTCATTTTTGAACCTCCTACATACTTGCGCATGTGGAAGCCACCGAGAAGGGTGGATGCTTAGATGGACACAGGGGCACCATGAGACTGTACGGTCACTTGTGATCTTCCCCTAGATATCTGTCTATGAGACGTTTCTGTTCAAGAGCTTTCAAGGAGCTTGAAGGGGAAGCGAAGGCACTATCCTCCTCTGAAGGACCCAAAGAAGATGCAAGCAGCTTCTTTTAATAGCCTTCACAGCACAGACGTATGACAGAAAGACTGCAAGACTGCACTAGGGTATCCCTTTTAGCAAAAATTACTCAAGAAAGGGAAGACTGTCTGTGAGAAAACACCTACAGAGTTATCACATCACTATCTCTTCAGAGAAGTTATCTAGTTACCGAGGCATTAGTCCTGGGGCTTGTAACAGACAGGAAGAGCAGGGGTCTTTGAGAGAGCACTGTAGCATTTTCCTCGGTGGCTGATTATTTTTCTTAAATTTTAAGGAATTTAAAGCTTGCACAGGCCAAACTTTTGTTTTACTTTGGCAAAGCAGGAGGCTGAAGGGCAGGAAACAGAGGAACTTTGTATTCACACATATTGTGTAAAATATTAGTCACGCATTGAGCTCTACCTACCAATTACAGTAGTGCAAGAGAAATGCACAAACTTAGTCCAAAAGCCATATTTACGGTTCAAACATAAAATGACCAGCCTGTTTATGGAGCACCTTTTGAAATACCATCCCAAGTGTTCCAAGATCATTCCTTTAAGGCCCTCATTTTAAACCAAAAAGCAGGAGAGTCCACTTTCCACAGGCTCTGGGCTGCCTGCAGTCTCCGAATACACTCTCCCAGTTTCACTTCCCCACCAAGAACAAAACGGTTCCCCTGCTGTGCCCATTTGCTGCCTCCTGGTTGAGCAGGCTGCTGCAAAGGATCTCTGCATCTGAGTCTGTCAGAAGATGGTGTGTAATGAGCTCCGCATACTGCCAGTCTTGCAGGCAGAGTGGGTTAGGCAGAAAGCACAGTTTGAACACCACTTGCTGCACAGATCTTCAATAGAAAGTGTAAGAAGGTGGATATGTAACAGTGAACCCAACTTCCAGCTCAGTCCACTCTTCTCTGCAGTTTCATCTAACATGGGCTTGGCAGCTGTCAAGGGAAAAACTGGTCCTTTTCACAAGGCTACTCGGTACGCGTAACCTTCAAACTCTCCTCTGTGCATCCCAAACAATTGCACACAGGCAGCGAGAGAGGATGCTCCTGTGACCGCAGAACAATCCCTCTGTGCTGTGGCTTTCAGCTCCTCGATAGGAGGAGGCAACACTATTCTGTGCAGAAGCCTTTAACTATCACAGTGGCTGCTTCCGTTTCCCAGAAAAGGCCGGGTGGGACAAAGACCTCATATATAAGAGGCCAAAGGACCTCACACCAGCAGAAAAGGCAGTATTCGGCCTTCCCCGAGCTGTTTTCTTTGTCTTGCATTCCTCCTTCAGTACAGGGGACAGGGCCTTTGTCCAAGGCTGGGCTGACCATGTGCAGCCTCTCCCTCGCTTCCCTACCCCGGGAGTCAGAGATGCTCTTCTTAACGCTGGTCCCCAGCATGCGGGCTCCTCCTCACCCTCCTGCAGCAGGGAGGCTCCAGGTAGGATGGAGAAAAGGCTTCCTGCAGAGAGCTCAGCTCCCCTCCACTTTGGGAAGAAAACGTTAGCAAGATCAGTTCTGATCTTGAACTGCGGCCACTCAGGATAAACACCTGCTAGAGGCCAGCATCCAAGCGTCCCAGGGCGCGGGGCCTGCTGGCTCTCCTCCTGCCGCTTTGGCTGTTGCGGCAGCCTTGCACCGAGATGCGTCATACAGCTTCCTCTGGGTCTCCATGGCCGTTTCTTTCCTCCCTCTCCCAGTGGCAGCCCACATGCAGTATGAAGGCTAAAACAACTTGTGCATTTATAAATGCAACCGTATTTCAGATTTACAAGTGTTGCTGCTTTGTCCATCCCTGACATTTGGGAGCAGCCTCAGGGCACATGGACTGATGCAAAGCACAGAGAGAAGACAGGTCTTTTTTCCCTCCCTTTTTTTTTTTCCTTTTTCTTTTTTTAAATAAACCAACTGAATGAACTGTATTGAACAGCTGAAAAGCAACGAGTCAAGCTCAGTTCTCAGGCAGGAACAGGACACGAGTTGAGAGAATTAAAAGGGACAGCATCATTTGAAACCTAGCCAACTCAAACTGGGCCTAAACCTACTTTATCTAAATCACAGTAGCAGCTAAAAACAAGCCTCCTCTTTCAGGCAGTGCTGAGATCCCTCACTTACTGCCTAGAAATACTATGCAATCAGTAAAGCAGTCCAGGGAAGACAGCTTTCCTTCTATTTCAACAAAGTCTTTTATAAGGAACAAAGACTTTCTGTGCCTCTGCTCCTGGCACAAAGTCTCTCCGTGCTTTAGTGTCAACCTACCCTTTGGGGCTGGAAAAGGTCAGAGACCCGTTCTCAGCTGAGAGCTAGAAGTCGGAGAGACAATAGTGGCTCCCGTGACAAGGCACAGGAAATACCCAGTCTAACCCACTCATCCAGACAAACTGCAGGAGAGAAAAAAGCCCAAACTCCACGAGGTTAGGGAGGTAGGGAAGAAGAGGCTTTAATTTATATTACAGTGAGCTAGCTCCCTGACAACATAAGCCATAGACTTTTCCTCCCCCAAGTCGAATGAGAGTACAGGTGTCCTTGGAAACTCCTGCATTCCCAGTCGTGCTTTCCTACTGCTGAACTGCAGACTGGGAGGAAGCCTGGAGGGAGCCTCATGCACAGTCCAGGTCCACACCACCAAGTGCTGACGAAGCAAAAGGCAATGTCACACAGCAGTGGTGTTGGTCCCCTTTTCTCAAGTTCCTGAGAAAGCGTCCAGCACTTTTTAAACCTGGCCAGAGGGTTGCAGGGGCTTTTCTATCACTGCAGCAAAAGGAATTTCATGGAGAAGACATTCTCCGGTGTGGCACAATCTCCTAGCAAGTCTCAAGCAAAGGCCAGGAAGATGCTACCCAGCAAAACCAGCAAGAGCTAAATAACTTCCAGCTTGTCACATCAGCGGCTGAAGAAGTGACAGTGCTCCAAGGCAAAGGGCATGACTGAGCCTGGCACTGGGGTGCCTCCAGTATTGCAAAGGGGCAGCACCCTGCCTATTCTGAACAGAAGGATAAGTGAAGTTAATTTAGTCAGCCAAACTCTAAGGTCATGCAACTCCATTTATGCTGCCAGGAAGGAGAACAGGGGCGCACCACCTGTGCGGGGGCATAACTGCACTCAGCAGCATTCACAGCTGTATTTCTGCTCTATGCCCTCAGCTAGTTTACCACCCATACCTGGACCGACTCTGACCAAGACAGGACTCACACAGACGAAGGACGGACCACCAGGTGCCTGCTAGTTCACAGCCTGGGAAGCCTCAGCCATGGCCCTGGCCACCACAAGGTTCCTCTCTAACGACTGGCAAGCCTCTTAACCTCCCCCTGTGCCTCGGCACCCAGTGACAAAACGGAACTGGGTGTGTTTCCCTGCCTCACAAGTGAGGATAAAAGCATTGGACTCTGAAGGTCCCGAAAAGTACAGTCATACAAACAGACAAATAATAGTAAGTTTTGCAAGCGTGCAGAGAGGAACTGCATTAACTTCATCTAGGGAACCCAGCAGCACCTCTGTATGCTGACCCATGCGCCAATCTCAGCGTCACCAGTGCCGAGACCTGTCCTCTCCCTCCTTTCCAAGTGAAAGGCTTTCTCTGCCGCAGAGCATGGAAGTTGCAGACGGTCAATATTGCTATGCTTATTCCCTACAGATCCCTGCTAGGGGTTGGCAAGACCATCTTAACATTAAAAGCAGGCGCTGGAAGTTTACGGTTTCTTTGAGAGGAGGAAAAGAAGAGCTATAATAATGCCGTTCAGTGAGCTCTGCTGGACCAAACCCAGAACAGTCACAGAAAAAAACAAAATGGATTACAGAAAAAAGTTTGATGCCAAAGACTAAACAGCAACAAGGCTTCTTGAGACTTGCCTGAGAGGTGCTAGAGGAAAGCAGATAGCTGTCTAGCTGCTCCATCCTTCAAGCACAAAGAAAAAAAACACATAAAGCCACACTGCAACACTAATGTCTCTCCTCCGAGAGCTCAGATATACAATCAAGTTACTGTGGGTTACAACTGCACGCAGAGGCTGAGGCTGGCATGAGGCAAGCTGTCATCTCTTGTGCTGCAAAAGGGAGGGTTTCCTACAACTGGTACTGCCTTGTGTATCAGCTAATGGGTGCACACACAAAGTGAGCAGAGCTGCTATAGCAGGACGAGCCTCATCTAGCAGGACATGCAACAGGTAATGAGCATCCAGCTTTGGGCAGGGCAGGGTGATCAGACAGTGCCAGCAGGCAAGTTTCAACCCTTGAGCATCCCGAGCAGTAACAGAACAAGATGGTAAGAGTAAATCTGGTCCCAGCTTCAGTGTTTTCTCCGCGCAACCCTGGGACAGTATTTCAAGAGAAGATGCATTTATGTGCCTACAAAACATCTCCTCTTAGAGCCATCCTTTCTGCAGACAAAAACATTTTCCATGAGGTCTCTTCAGTATTGTTTGTCTGATCGACAGCTTTGCAGACAGATGCTTCTCTCTGGATTACCAGCAGCGCTGCATAAGCTTTATTTGTGATCTACAGGGGGAAGTAAAAAGGGCCGCGTCCATCTGCAACCAGCACTTTGCTGCAATGCCTATCAGGATAATTTACAAGAGTTGCATTTGGTGACTCCCTCCCCAACAACTTCAGAGCCTCCAGCCAGCTTCGGGGGATGCCAGTGACAGGTTGAAGACCGAAGCACGAGCTCGATAGCTGCCTGTCATGCCCAGCACATCAGCCAACTGCTCTGCACACAAGCAACCAGTTTGCTTTATCAGCCAGCACATCGTTTGGTACCAGCCCCAGCACGTACGTCCCAGCTGGAAGCTCGGGGTTGTGACAAGGCTGGCTTAGGAGATGGGGGGGAGGGATGGGAAGTATTGTGGAGGTGAGCTCATAGGCAGCAGTACGGAGAGAAGTGGATTTATTGAGGCGGTGCGGGACACAGAGAGGCTAGAGCACAGAGACGTAAAGGACCAGCCTTGATCTGTGCTGCTGCTGCTCACAGAACAGCTTGTTTTATGGGAAACGTCTAAGAGGAATTAGGCTAAAACCCAACCAATTTCTCATGGACCACTGAATAACTATCAGATGATGAGAGCTTTTGGCCATGACAGACTTGGGTTAAATTGGAACCAGTGACTTAATGTTTCCATATCCCTTTGCAGAGTAAAGGCACGCAGCCTGCGCACTTGGTTGAGTCCTGTTCACCTACATTAAACGACAGGCCAGGAGGCTATTTCATAAACTTTACTGTGCTACAGTTTCAGTGTTTGCACAGCAGAGTTCACTACATAACAGGTTCTGTTGAAATAAAATTGATGTTGATTTATACTTCTTTGTGGAGCTAAAAAACACAGTTAATCCCCCCATTTTTAATCTAAAATCCTGGAATACTACAGAGGAGCTAGGGCCAGCTCTACACTGGAAACTGGTCAATATTACAAACAGATGATAGAAAAAAAATATATATTTTACAGAGCCATAGCAACCAGAAGAGAACAATAAATCAGCCTGGGGTTGAAAAAAAAAATAAAGGCACAGTCAGAGAAAAATATATATGAATTACTGGGAGATTTTATTTGGATTTAGTCATCCTACTGGGAAGAAATAAACACTGTTTTACAAACAAGCTAGACAAGCCTCATTTGTATTCAAGGAAGCAAGGAGTTTGTTTTGGGTTTGGGGTTCTTTTTCCTTTTTACACGCAGAAATTGGCCTGTGTCAAGAATGTCTGAAAACATGTTGGCAAGGAAAGAGTCACTGAGGCTACCACATTGAAGCTTTCTGGACTCCAGAAGATCTGAAGATGAGGTCTAGTGGTTATGCCAGGGCAGCAGGTGTCAAGGTGTCCGCTGGCTTAACGGCTGCAGGTCTGTGACCCCAGCCAAATCACTTAATCCCACTGAGTCCCATTTTCAGTGTAAAAGTTATACTGCCTGTCAAATGCAAAGTGCCTCCGTGGCTCAGACTAAACTTAAATCAGATGGAAATTGCTAAGTAAGAAGAGCATATCTACACCTGCAGTCCTTACAACTCCTGTAATCACCCTCGTTTACCAAAGGGGAAACTGAGGCACACAGAGCTGCCATTATACCCTCAAATTGATGTCCTTGGCCAATGACATCGGCGGGAACAGTGTATGTGCTTTCTCAAACTACAGACAAGCCGTCAGACAGTAATTCCTACCTGAAGAAAGTATGACATGTCAGAAATAACTAAGGAAGGCTAGACATACCTCATTTTGGGCTTGCTTTTCAGCCTGGCTGCTGAAGGCTTGCGTGGCTGTGCTGCCTCGGGCACTTGCATGCATCAGTCAGAACCATCCTCCCCTTCCAGTAACTTTGGGAAATTGGCCTGTGGACTAGAATTGTGACAGAGGACAGAAGCTCACGGATACTAAGTTCCTGCAGGTTTCACAGAAATAACTAAAGGACAAGAAAAGGTATTTCATACCTTATCCTCTGAAAAGGGAATCCTTAACAGTGCAGAGGAGGCAGACGTGCCAAGAGAGGTGTTTGTAGGGAAAAAAACCCAACACAAATCAGCTATAGCTAGTTTGGTCATTGTTTAGACACATTGTTATCAACATTTATAAGTCGTTGTGTACCTGCTGGAATTAGTTCTGTCCAATACATTTTCAAAAGTGTAATAAATTTTCTAAGGATTAATTCATATAAGCAAGTTTCTCCTGAAGTAATCAGCTGAAATCTACATTAAATCGCCACCCACAGATTGCATCTTGCATGCTTACTTCCTTTGCTTGTAGATTTTGTTACTACTGTTTTGCAGTCTCCAAGACACAAATAGCTTCCTACTACTGACCAGTCAAAAAGGTTAAATATTAAAATTCAACTTTTAAATTAGCGGAGACTTCAAAATTCACATTTAAATATCTTTTAATGCACCAGTAATCAGGAAACTATGAAAAAAGGTAAATCACATTTAGAAGACCTGAAGAGGACACCTGGTCAGTCAAGACATATTTATAATATGAAGGAGACTAAGAAGGCTCCTACTCTGCCCTCACCTAAAGGAAGTATCAACTCTTCCTGGCAAATATCCATGAAGAATAGTTTGACTTGTTCTCAAAGCTATGCAGCAATGAGGAATCTGCAACTATTCCAGTGCTTCACTGTATTTATCATTCAAAAGCTTTTCCTAATGACAAACCCTAACCCTACCTTACAGAAATTTTAGTAGCAATGGGCCTCTCATATCCCCAGTAGGCACACAGAAAAATTTATTACTTTATTCCCTACAGCAACCTTTTGTGTATTTGAAGACTGTTCTCACATCTTCCTTCCATCTTCTCTTCGCTAGACTAAACAAACATAACTCTTTTGATGATTCCTCCACAGGTCATATTTTCTGGACCTTTGGATCATTCTTACTGCTCTCCTCCAGACTCTCTCCAACTGGGATGCATCTGATGAAGTCTTTTGCCCAAAACAAGATACAGTGCTCTCCCTTTCCCTTCAGGGTGTTGCCAGCAGTGTAGAAGGACCCTATCACATGCAATACCCAGAAAACTTCTATTTATACTTCAGAATAGTTTCACTTCTTATCTCTCAGAGTGAAGAGAGTGTTGGTTTAGGTATAGCCCCAGTGGTGATATTAAGTCCAAATAATTTTCTTCTCCTTTCAGAACTGCTGCCTTTCCCCATCTGATAATTGTGCATTGGATTATTCCCGTGTAAGCACAGGACCATGCACTTGTTGCACCTTCCTGACCCTACTGCACATAGGTACCTGAGATCATTTCCGCAATTTGCAAAAGTCGTTCTGAACTCCAGCCCTCTGCTCCATAGTGCTTTGCTGTGCCTGCAGATTTCATCAGGATACTCCGCATTTCACCACCCTGGTCCATACCAAATTGCATGAGTGCTAGGATAGATTTTAGACAAATCCCAACTCTACACATCTTTTGTGGTTGATGACAACACATTGACAATTACTCAGTCTAAATATCCAACCAGTACTACATCCCTCTTTCTTTAGTTTTTATCAAGATTGCATTTCCTCAGCTCGTTCACATACCTGTTGGAAGGGACAATGCCAAAAGTCTCACTAGTATCAAGGTAAACAACATTCACTGCTTCCCATGGTGCCTGTTAACTTGTCACAATTAGTTTGTTCCATTTTATTCTTGACAAATCCATGCTGCAATGTCCATTATTCCCTGGATGCCTTCTAGATGGTTTGTTTTTCCTAGCAGTTTCTTGAGACCTGAAGTCTGGTTGACCAATTAGAAACCTCAGGTTTGCATTTTTGGGGTTGGTTTGGTTTTTGTCTATTTGTTTGTTTTGTTTGCTTGTTTGGGGTTTTTTGGGGGGTGGGGGTGAAGAACAGCATTTGCCATTTTCCAGCCACCTGGCTCAGACTGCTCAGGCTGATGTGTTCTGGGGTAAATGTTATCAAGCTCAGCCAACCTGCAAACCTCCAATTCATAGACATCGAATTAATACTTCTGAATCTAGTTTCACTAGCTAGTTCCCCACTACAATTCATCCATTGCAGAGGATATAACCATGACAAACTATACCGTTATCTTTAGGGTCTATGCATGATGAGTTTTTCCTGACAATTTCTCCAAACCTGTACCTTACAGCTGCAGCCGTTTTCTTTCAGGCCAAGAAACATGGAAGCAGCAACAACGCATACACGCAACACATTTGTTTCCATGCTACATCAATATATTGCCCTCATGATGTATATCAGGCAGGCCCTTGAAAACAACCTAGCTTTACCTTAGAGAGAAAAAAAATGCAGATTTTAATTTCAGGAAAGCACAAACCATGGCCTCTCTATACTGATCAAGTGTAGTAATACTGCAGTACCTAAAGAGTTAACAATTGTAACAAGCCCTGAATAAGCTTTCTGTAGGAAGAGTGTTTCTTCCTCTTCGTTTGAATTGAAGTATAAATTTGTTCTACCATGAGATATTCCCAGTATACCCATGAACCATGACAAGCTAAGGTCACTGAATTGTGCGAAGTTTCATTTTCAAGGTTTGCAGGTTTGGGTTTTTTTAAAACTAAAAATAACAGAGTTGGAATTTGTGGTCATGGTCAAACAGTGATAAAATTAAGAACAGATAAAGCCACAAATAAATTTTTTGAGACTTGCAAGCTTGGTTTTGTTGATGGAGGGGAAGTAGTGCCATTTAATCAAAAGCACAAAGCATCAAGTGTTTGTTACAGTGAACAGAGAAGCCAAGGCTCAAAGAGGTCTGAAATTCAATGCAGAAGACGGCTTTTCTAAAGCACAGCCACAGTGCAGGAGAGATGGAAACAAAGGAATACAACATTAATTTGCCTAGAAGTGTTTGTTACAAAAATACATCACTTGCAATGAGACATGCTTTGTAACTG
This sequence comes from Ciconia boyciana, assembly GCF_034638445.1. Classification (NCBI taxonomy): domain Eukaryota; kingdom Metazoa; phylum Chordata; class Aves; order Ciconiiformes; family Ciconiidae; genus Ciconia; species Ciconia boyciana. The sequence continues at coordinate 52,160,544 of NC_132941.1, read as the reverse complement.
CAAAACACAGTAATAATATTTAGGACAGCAGTAGCTGCTAGATGAGTCTTCAACTCAGTCATCACCATCTGAAAATGCTCAGGCTCAGCAGGAGTATAACTATACCTTACGCTCCCCCAACTTCAACCGGACCCAGCAAAGCACATCTATGATAACCAAAAAGTTGGCTTGTTATTCAAGAGACAAGAATTTAGCTCTTACCATAGCTTTCAAAGTAAACAATCTTTTGACATGCAAAAGTGCTTGGAGCCTAATCAAAAAGTTCCTGCTAGTTTCATTTTTTTTCTTGCTTCTTGTTCAGAGTGGATTCATAAGCATTAAGTTGTTTTGGTTCATCAAATGTTTAAGGCTATTTTGGAGTATTAAAGAGTCTCCACAGATTATTTTTAACAACTGAAGAGGACAACATTAAGGTACATACACCAGAGTCAAACAATGCTTATCATTGTTGCATTTGACAAATGCTCCAAGTGGCGCAGTCAGAAGGAACTTGAGCAAAAAGAAACCTTTCATCATACAAAACAATGCTGTCGTGCCACAGCCTGCCTAATGTCCAATGGGCTTCAGAAGAACCACCCCTTTAAATATTTCAGAGTTCTAAAGTTTTAACATCTGACCAGAGAAGTCCTGTAAAAGACCAAGTTAAAAAGATGACGGCAGAAGCTCACTTGGCTTTGCCGAGTGGCCATGTTAGACTGGGGGAAATCCCGCTAGGCAGAACAAAAATAACACTGCTGAGCACATGGGTGCCTGATCACCAAGGGATGATGCAAGGTAGAACATGGGAATTGCTCTGGAGACTGCCAGCCTGAGAGGGGGCAGCTCATGGGAGGAAAGCAAAGCAAAGCGGGACACGTCAGATGTAGCAAAAGGACTAGGGACCCTGCACAGCAATGGAGTGAGCGAGCTTACACTGAATTAGAAAATGACTGCATCTAGCTATGGTCAACTGCTATTGCCCTAAGAGATCAAGAAGAAACTTGATAGAGTCTGTCCCATTGCAATGCAATGAAATTTGCACCATTGCATGCATCTGCCCCAAGATGCATCATCTTGTCAGGATTAACCTGATGTCTATGATTAGCCAGGAGATTTTAGCCTGAGAAAGTTCTTATTCAAAAAAGACAAGTGATAAACAAATTTGTACTAAAATAAAACTAGAGCTTGATCACTTGCTGCAACAGCATACAGTTTCCTTTTATACAGGGCAAGGAACGGTTGGTAATACTTGGTGACAGCACACAGCTGCTTGCTGAAGGGCATGAAGCTGTATGGAAAAAAACAAAAACACAACTCTTCTGTGATATTTTAAGGGGCCTCCGGAGGTCTCTCATCCAGACTCCTATTTGAAGTGGAGCCATCAACAATGCTAGATCAGGGCCACTGTAGCTTTGTTGAGCTAAGTCCTGAACCCTTTCAGGAATGGAGATCCACCAGCTTTCTGATAAACTCTTCCCTGTGCTTTGCCACCCTGCTTGTGAGCCCTCCAAGTTTTCCCTGAAGCCCTTCCAGAACCTCCCATACTACAGTTCAGACCTGTAGCCCCTTGTTGTATTACCTAGGGCTTGACCCCACAATCTTGTAACTACCCTCCCAATAGCTGTAGGCTCCCGTTAGATCACCCTACACCTTCTCTTCACGGGCTAAACCAGCCCTGCTCCCTCCAGCTCTCTGCATAGCTCACATGCTCTAGGACCCCAACCACTCTGGACTGTCTCTGTCTTCTCAGCATCTCTTAAACCAGGAGGCCCAAAACAGGACACTGTCTTATGTGAGGCCTCCCCAGTGCCATGCAGAAGAAGTAATAACTTCCCTTAATCTGCTGCTCATGCTCTTCCTAAGGTAACCCAGCATGTGGCTTGCCTATTGCATATGAGCGTAGTGTTGGCTCATACTCAGTTTCACAAAGAAGTCAATTTACGATTCATACACAGGGTTTTTTAGTAACATAAATTGAGAGCTAAATACCCAGAGGCTAGAATCCATTCATGTATATTTGAGCAGTGCCTTTAAACAGTCATGGTGGATAGAAAGTCAAAACCAGCATGGATAAGCTGAGGATAATACTGAAGGCCCTTAGAAGTTCACGTCAGATTGATATGCATGGGCACAACCGCTCTTTCCAGTCTAAAAACAGTTCATTTGCTTTGAGGTCAGAAAGATAAGACTGCATTAGTGCAGGAAACCAAACAACGAAAGTCTCTGCCTGGAGTGCCAGCTTAGCCACCAAGAAGTTTGTCCTAAAGTACCCTACCATATCCTGTTTCACTCTGCAGACCTCCTCTCACCCATGGAAAGGGTGAGACAAACAAGCAACTGCTACAGAGAGGCTGCTTACTGTGCAAATAGAAGGCACCGAAATTACTGTATTAAAGAGACTGTTATGAGAACCTACACTGGACTAGAAAATTTAAAAGGTCTTATATGTAAGATAAGTCAACATATAACATGTTGTATGTTATTTTCTATCTAAGAAGGAGACTTTAGAGTCAGATGTTTTCTTCAGACCCTGCAGTCAACACCCAGAAAAATGTGAGTATGAATTAATCACTGCATGGTCAGTATCAAAAAGCTACTGTACAATACAATTTAGGCAGGACAGGAACCTCAAATAATGGCAAAAACAACAACAGTCATGTGGATTTAGATGCTTAAGAGTTTCAAAAATCAATATAAAAAAGAGAACAGGCGAGCCCAAATTTGGATGGCAACCAGGGAAGATAGCTACACAGCAAAGGTTACAAAAAAAATGCTTGTCATTTCAAACTGCAACAAGAGACACTCCCAATATGAAGACAAGCGATCAGCTGTGCTGGCATTGGTCTCTGACAGTCAACATTTAGAAGAAACACCCCACAATAGTTGCCACTGCCTAAGAGATTTGTCACTGAGGTTACCAGAGCAATCCTGTTTTCATGCAGACCTTTCCCCTTTGAGAGTCAGCCAGTTGACTGAAAATCAGCAACAGAATCAGAAGTTACTGAGCAATTTATTAACTAGCAGAGCAAGTACCAAATGTTACAAATTCAATAATCATTGATTTAGAAGGTACTTTACCTGTAACGGACCCAAGCTAGGTTAAAAAAAGTTCTTCAAATATTTTCATTCAGATCTTGTGATGCAGGAGGGTGCCTTTCAAATACACTATGCACTCAACCATTCCATAGGTCTTCATGTGCTCACAACACAAACTAATATTCAATCTGCTGGTATAAACAGAATCCAGGAAGAGTAGTGCAAGAAGATGTTTTGTAGGCACTGTGGTTCACAATTTTCTGGCAAGTCTCCATCCGCATTAATGATTCCCAATTGTTAATTCCTTAGCCCTCCCAGCCTTGGCATCCCTTACGACTTTTAAGTTTTCTCATCTCAGCAACTCCTTGTTTACATACGTTGCTGCTGCTCAACTGCACAGACCATAGGAAGACACTTGCTTGTGAAGGAACTGCAACTGTTTTGGAACTTACAGCCCTTCTGCTGAGAAGTGAGACCTTATCAGATGGGTGCTTCTCAGCCATTTCAGGATAAGCAAATGAGGTTTTCTTACTGACAGAGAGTGAAACCAACAATGCAGGAGAGCAACAAAGAGCCACTGAGCAGGCTTCCTATGATTACTAACTGTTCTGTATCGTCAGCTTTTCCACACTAGGGATTTGGAGTTACCTGGACAGCAGTTGGGTGTTGTCCCCAGCAATCTGGGCTGATGGAAGGAACACACTCTTGGTTTCCCATACAAAGAAAATTCTCAAGATTTGATTGAGCGCTGATGTAACAGATGCGGCCCTTCAGAATGAAAGCAGCAAAAAGCGAGGCAGCATATTTAACCCTGCAGTACCTGACTGGAAGACGTATCTCGCTAAGCCTTGCATTAATTCTGCTGGCCAGGTAGGTGGTGCCGACTCCCCCGTTTCTCTCTTTAGCCGAAACGTCAACTCAAATCCAAAACCACTTGGTCCATCTGTTCCTGTAAACCTGAAGGGAATGAAAAATGAAAAGTCACAACATACTCCTTGTAACCAGAGCAGACTGCAAGATTAGGACCATGGAAAAAGGATGAGTGTTCTCCTCATAGAAAAGATAAGTTTAGAAGTTCTCTTAGTCTACTCTAGCTTGAATGGCGTAACATTGTTGGTTAGTTGATGTAATACAATTCCAAAGATAACTACCATAGTAGTGTTTTCAATCAGAATAATGCAGTGTTGGAACCATGACTTTTTTCCTGGGGCCAGTCGGATTTTCAGCATCCTGAATCTGTTTTTAAAACATTGTTGTAAGTTTTGCACCAATAGCTGCCCTAATTATATTTGCCTAAATGGGAACACCAAAGAAAGTGCACAACAGGAAATAATGTTATTCCACCCTTGTGAATTCAAATTTCTACGCATTGAGAAGTGGGATGCAACTAAAGTACCGGGTAGTAGTTTCTGGGTCGAAGCAGTTCAGTTTTTGATGTACAGCACACCATTTCTGTGTTGTGGATGGTCATGGGGGGAGGAGGGATACAAGAAGATGCAGGCAGAAAGCTAATAACCTCTCACACAATGCACTAATTCTTATTTTGGTCCACTATATGCTTGTGCGCATTCTCCTTGTGTATCTAGGAGGACAACAGCGGAAAAGCACTGAACGACAACTACTGCTCAAGAAGCAGTAGTTTGGCCATTTCCCCATTTGACAGAGACAGGTGCCAATTTATCTGGCTAGGTCAGATAGGGTCTACCCAGTAGAAAAAAGTCATATTAGAAGTATAACGAAAAGGAGCAAATAAAGGATATCCCCATACTACTCTTTGCTTCAACAAAACTAGTCCTTGAGAATCCTGTATTTTATGCTTATGCATTCAGGAAAGTTCCTGTTCCAAGCCCCCAACAACTAAAAATGTCACGTTTGCCTGTGAAAAAATGAGAAACCTCATGGACAAATACATAAGCTTGCAAACTTGAAAGCAAGTTGGGGACATCCATGTCCTTTCTACCACTGTCTCTGCATCCCTCACTTGTTTGCTGTGGCTGTTCCACAAAGGCAGAGGAAAGAAAGAAGGATTTACACTGAGCATAAAGACACCCCACAGAAGCTTTCATAAACTAGTATCATTCTGCAAGTTCAAATCTCCAACATCTGCAGCCATTGGCAAATTCTCTGAAGAAACTTTATGAATGTCTTGGATGCTGGTACCTTGCTGGCACATATGAAAGGTACAGTGCACAAAGCATTAACATTGTACTACTTCTAAAAACAGTCAGGAAAGTGACGAGAGCACTTTCCATTTGAAAAACACATCTCACCAGCAGTGCGGTGACCAGTTCCAAGTGTTGGATGGATTGTTCCCAGAGGAAGGAGTTTGGTTGGAAGCAGAAATGCTTTATAGCGAACCTGCCTAATGACAAGTGTTAAAAGTGATCAAACTTAAGCATCGATGCAACTCCTTCATCATGCAATGTAACTGTATTTGAGGATTCTTCAAGGAAAGTTTGATTGTGGTAGGCTTTCAAATTATGGAAATAAAGTAGTTAAGAAATGCACCCAAGGACAGAACTAAACTATGGGACAGCCCAAAGAGATAACAACAACCGTGACTGAAAAAGAGAGCAGGTATTGAAAGTCAGTCAGACATCTACAATAAAGGGGAATAAACAATATGTCAAAAAAGACTTTATTTCATTAGTATAAAAATATACAAGCATGTCATTTTTTGTTTCCCTCCATATTATCCTCAATAAAGAATTTGAGAATTATATACTACTGAAGCAAATTCTCTATGAACAGACCAGATAATGCATTTCAGAATGGTCAACTGGTACACCTAAAACCTCTTTTAGGAAACAAGTGTACCTTTAAGCAACAAGTCAAATAATTACATTTGGTTCTTAAACAAAGCAAGAGCTTACTGAGTAACCAGACAGCCAGGGAGCGGAATCTGGATGAGCAACGAAACCTGTGTTCTGCAATCATGCACGCAGGTTCACCAGAAAGATTGCTACAGGATGGTGATAGCCTCACAAATGTGAAGTTGTACTTTGTACATTCAGCACCCCTGTAGTGTTTTATTAGTTTCACATATCAGATAGCAAAGGAAAAACATAAATATTTCTTAAAGGGAGAAACAAAAAGACTTCAAAGTGGGTAGTTCTCAAGGACTGATTCCAGGAAAAAGCATACACCAGAAACTGAAACACATTATGAACGGGTCAATTTTAAGAAAGATCAAAGTTAACAAAAAGCCTTCAAGCTGATCTTTCACAGTTAAAATTTTTGGAAAGTAAGATGGTTCCCTATTGAATTTCCTCCTGTCGAGGCACGTTCTGAAACAACACAGCTTTACTTCTAATATGCATGAGCTACAGTTTAGTGGGTTGGTTGTTTTTTTTTTTTAACTCCACAGATCTCTCTACTTCCCAGAAATAACTGTTAAAGACAAGACCACACAGGCTTTATATTGATCCATACACAAGTTACTGAGTAACAGAAGTGTTCAGGTGAGTATCCATCAAGTTTAAAGCAAGATGAGCATTTAAGAGAACATTGCTGATCAGCAACACATCTGTAGTCGCAAAGCAGTAAAACTGACACACAATGTTACTTACCTGATTTTTTGGATGATAATAAAAGAGACTCTAAAACAGAGAAGAACTACTAGAAAATAAATAGAATAAAAGATAAGGAAACGAGCCGTAAGTTACTTCCCTTCTAAGATTTAAAAAAATCCCTGAAGAATCAAAAGATGTATCTTCTAAAAAACACTCAAAAATGCAGCAGCACACAATGCTTATAATTCTCAAATTAAGAGTTAAATCTTAGAAAAATCATATTTGCATGCAAGGGATTTGTATTTAAAGATTAGATTTAAAATGGTTTTGAATGGTTAATGGTCACAGGTTGCTGAAAATACACTGCTTTGTTACAGTGAAATTTTAAATACATGCAATTCACCTGTATTGTGCAGCTGTTCCAAGGTAACAGTCTATAAAGTAAAAGTCTTGGATCTGTTTAACTTTAGGTTGGTAATTTGTTTTTGAAGAAATTGTGACACATGTGGCTTTAAAGCTTGCGATTATTTTAGAAATCCTTTATGTTTAATTCAGACAAGTCTTTCATAGGAGGAAATATTAATATTCAGTATGTAATTAGGATAGTCATTTTCAGTTAGCATTTTTGCCAAAGCTTTTGCTTTTATTCTTCAAAAAAAGTCTTGTATTTGAAAATAAGTTGAATGTAGTTTCAACAGCTGCCATAAAACTTCTTTCAATGAACAACGGACCATAGTCCAGGACCAGAGCTCCTGGCTGATGTTCGGAGGATGTACATGAGAATGGAGGCAGATGTGAGCTTCAGAAACTAAATAAACCTATAACCCTGCCACACGCCTCTGACCCTTGGTCTAATGAAAATCATAGAGAAGAATCCAGTAGCCGAGTTACACAGCTTGGCTTCTCTTACGGAAGTCCTTTTCACTAGGGAGCGAGCGCTCACACCGGCCTCAACTCCAAAATTTGTGAGGATAAGGATGCATCAGTCTGCTGGCAGAGAGGCAAGTCACAGCCACAGCCAACAAACGCATGGGAAATGAATTTGCCCAGTAAGAAGCCCAAGAGCTCCAGATACATGTGCCATATGAATGGAAGACCAAACAAATGGCTTTTTATCCCTCACAAGGATAAAGAGACTCCTCCCTTATATCTGGGCTGTAAGCAGCTGCTCATTCCCCTAAATCACCTTTGTTGTTCATTTTGTCCATTTTTGTTCAAGGCCTTATCAACAAGACAAAAGATGCACCTATCATAACCAAGAAACCCATCCATGATGGGGGAGCTAATCAAGTGAGATTCCCCATAAACAAGTTAATTTCTACCAAGATGTTCCATTACTTCCATGTGGAAACACTGGATTCCCATAGCTGCCTCCTCCTTGTAGGGTACGTCCCCACTGCTTGGGGGTTATCTTGGGAGGCTGCTGAGGAACTGGACAAAAAAGGATCACACCTTGCAGGCTTGTAGATGTTCAAACTCATGCTCCTTCCCACAAGTTCCCAATTTTCACCAAACTTCCAGAAAACCTCCAGAAAAGTCAACCACCTTCAGCCAGCCACGGTCAACCAACAAGCTAAAAACAAAACAAAACAAAAATAGTTCCAGAACAGACAGACCGAGCAAACCTCATTTCCATAGAAAACTGAGTGGAGGGGTGAAGATAACCCATAGATGGAATAAGTCCTGCTAAAGCTCATGGAAGGCAGGTTTGCCCACCACTTGTTCCATCGACCCCCCAAGTTCACTGCTACCTGCACCTGTACTAACTTGTTTCCTTCCAAGTGGGCAGCAAAGCATCCGCAGCAGGTTAGCCTGACCCCGACTCCTGGGTCAACTGTGGAGGTAACGCATTTTTATTACACGCTTTTTGTTCTACAGAAGGAAGATTCTGGCACTATTTGGGATTGGCTTCTTTGTGAGCAAGGGAGGTGGGGACTGGGGTAGTGGTTTGTGGTTGGTTTGGGGTTTTTTTTGGTTGTGGTTTGGTTGTTTTTTGGTGGGTTTTTTTTGTTTGTGTGGGGTTTTGGGGTTTTTTTGTTTGTTTGTTATTTTTAAATCTGAAGGTGACCAATTCAGACTACAGCCAATTTTGAAGAAAAGCTTTGGAGCTCAGTTCAGCATCTCAACACTAAAGTGCTTTGCAGGTCATTTCTTCGGCAAAGCAATTACAATACAGCAGTCCAAAAGTGCCTCAGCTTTACAGTAAGACGACTATCTGAGATGGAGCATGTGCAGGAAGGAAACCTCAAAATTACTATTTTGTATCTGTGCGTGGCTCCAGGTACATAAACTGAACACTGCAACACAGCATTAAGTTTCTGTACTAACAGATCTGAATATTTCACATAGTTTGGTTTACGCCTTGGTTCTGCTGAACCCTGAAGTTTTGAGTTAAAGTTTCTTTTAAACACCCCTAAAATGCTATGAAGGAAAAAAAAAAAATCCATATCTTGCCCTAAAACTAAAGATATTAACTATAAAGAAACAGCATGGATCATATTGTGCCTGCCACTGCTTTGCCCCCTCCAACATGAGGGCACATCACCTTTATAGCCAACTCAATTGCAAAGCAGCCAGATAAGTTTTCACAAAAAACAAACATTGATGGAGAAATTCTTGGCTTGCTGCATGCCCACTGGCACACATCAGATAGTTTTATATTATGACTACAGCAGTAATGGAAGGCTCTGGTATCTGCCAAGTCAAATCCAACCCTATATTTAATATTAAAACCTTATTTTGTCACATGAACAAAAATAAACCTTTAGAAAGCCAAGGTCATATATTACATGCCATTCTTTGGGTTAAAATTCTCTTCATCTGTTCAGCAAATCAGCTCAGCAGAACAGACCACATTGCAGCACTGCACATACACTGAAGGAGCCTAGCTTGTTCCTTTAATGAGGTAAGAGTTTCACTGATCATGATATTTAGTTCCAGCAAAAGAATCCAAAGAAATAGAGGCCCCTTTATTTACAGAGCCGTGCGGCCGGGCCCCCCGAGCCCCCCACCACCCCACACTCTGCCAGGCACTCTCCTGAAGCCACACACAGAGAACTGAAAAGCTGCTCCCCTCTGCAGCAGGGTACCCAGGGCGTTTTTCACATCAAATAACCCAGCTTAAGAGGATCAAAAGCCAAACTAGCCCTTTGCTTTAAAAGCAGCTCTGAAAACCAGAGGCTTTTCAGTTTAAATCAAAGCTATTTGCCAAAGCATTTTCATTCTCATTTTTGCAAGGAACGAGAGAAGGTTTGCTTCACTGCACTGCAAAATGGCTGTATTTCTGAAATTCTGCTTTTGAAAGCTACACAGCTCTGGACAAGGAACAGAGTGTACTAGGTGTTTATTTTTTGAGAGTTTAAGAGTATGTGTATATAAATATATTAGGTGAACCAATCCCTGAAAACGGGAGTTTACACAGGGAAATGCTGGCCCTTCACTACGATTATTTCAGCCAGGGAACAAGAAGAAAGCTCTTTCAGGGTATCTGGGGATAGTTAGGACTGCACTTTCAGAAGTCACAGCTCCACTCCCAGCAACGCCAGGGAGATAAACCAGGTCTCTTCTGGGAAGCGAGGGCAGGCTCACAGTACCCTGGCCTGACTTGTCCCAGCTTCAGTTTTCAGCTTCATCGTCACTACTTTTGTGAAGCCACTTAGGATGCCTTTTGCTTCAAGTCCCTAATTGCATTTCCCCACATCTTCTACAAAGACAAAGCTTCCTGCTCTGCTGCTGGTGAGCCACTCTGATACTGTTTTGAAGGCTATAGAAATACAGTATCACTATATTTCTAAGCCTGGCATTAGGAAGAACTGCTGTTATTTCCATCAGAAAGCAGTTTTAATTCTACTACCACCACCACCCCCCAAAAAACCCCCAAAACCCAAAGGAATTGTCAATCCATAGCTTTCAGTACTCCAGATCAGCCTACCAGGACATTCTAGAAGTTTGAGAAGGTGGTTAAACCAAGCTGATGGGCAGTGTCCACCACTCTGCTTGAGGAGACCAAAGACCTTCAAGGCTCAACTCTCACTAGTGTTTTAAGACTGCATAGCTAGTAACCATCCCAGAAGATTTTTCTATTAGCTAGCAAAGATATTACTATTAGCAACACAGAGGATTGGTGTAACAAAAAAGCATCAGGGTACTCAATGACAGACTCCTCAGGTCCTCACTGAGAAAAATCAAGACGTATACCATTTCCCTTTCACTGCCCACATCTGCTTACAAACAAGCAACACAAAAGGTGGTCTCCTGTCTAAAACCCAAGGAGAAGCCTTCAGCAGGCTGTTACAGCCATTGAGTTGAACACCTTAGGGTCTCTATCTCCCGGGAAGGACATCAGGCAAGAGCTGATGTGTCCCAAACAAGATTATGCAGACAGTCAGTCTTCTGAATTCAAGCTCCAGGTGCATTACACAATGTCTTCCCACTATAAGCAAATGACTCTCAGATTCCAGAGCTTCAGGGGAAAAAAAAGAAAAAAAAAAGAAGAAAAAAAGAAGTGACCCTACCTAGTGCTTCCAGCATCTTGCCTAACAGGAAATGGTTGGTTTTAGTGCAGCTGTCAAACAATATAAAAGTCTCATCCGAGAGCCCTGACGGCATGCTGGGATGCTCCTGTGAAGTGATTTCAAAAGAACATAGGCACAGCAACCCTCCTATATGAAAGGCTTAAAAAGTATCCAGAAAAATTATTTTGGCCAAAACTCACTTTCTTACTCACATACTCTCCCAGATTGTCTCCTGGCATTGAAGAAAGCATCAATTTTAAAGAAAAACACATAAAGACATCTGAGAGAAGCAGGGGGTGGTTATCTGGACATCAGATGCTTATCTCTTCACCCTCGACAGGAAATTCCATGAGTTCTCACCACCCCGAATCTGCGCACAGGGTCTTACTGGACTCCTTTCTAGCTTGATTTAAGAAAAAGCTTCATGCATAAGCAGGGCAAATACAAATGCAAAAAGAACATACGCTCAAAGATTTCTGTTCATGTAAAATCAAGGTCAGAAAGCGAGTGACACACGGTGCTCAAGACATCAGTCTGTGGCTATGCCCAAAGCTGTTGCTTAGAGCTTGCTCTTGCAGTACATCATATCAAATGTGCAAGTCATCAACCAAATGGAAAACCTTTCTAGAAACAGCAACTTAAATTGTTTTTAGAGAATTATTCGAACATCTAAATCCAAACAGATGCAGAGGCACTTGCTCTGCAGTTATCTGGAGGTGGGTTTCTCAGCTTTCCGCAATACTCATGTAGGATCTGCTTAGAAAACTTACATTGAGATAGATCTGAATAAGATTTGTGAATTGATTTGTGCTGGCCAGTATGAAAACAGAACTGTGCTTCACGGAGCTACCATTCAGCAAGTGAAGTGCTGTTATGGGGCAGAGGGGGAAGAGGAGACTTTAGTTTAAGTTTCACTCACACATACACAACACTGATTTCACACATTTTACTATTCAGATTCTTCAAAACTTGGCTGGTGACAGTCTTGCCCCTGAAGCCTGGAGATTCTCAGTTTAGGTTTTGCTGTTAAAAAATTATCTCTGTAAATAACGAATGTTCATACAACAGATAAATTGATTTTTCCTCTAAACCTTCAGACAACCTTACTGTTAACTCTGCAGACACAACTGTCTTATGAGAGATAGTGTCACCTGAACTACATGATAATACAGTAAGGGTTTCCAGCAGCTTTAGACACAAGCAGCATGGGAATTGTGTGCATTTTGTAGACCTGACAGACTGGCCACGTTTTAGACACCTAAATCAGTCAGGCATGTGAGGAGCACTTGGCACACAAGTGTCATTAAAATGTGTCCATACCACAGTCGCCTCCATCACATGAGGAAAGGCTGAGCGCTGGGTTTGTTCAGCCTTAATAAAAGAAGTCTAAAGGGAGGGGGGGATCTTATCGCTCAACTACCTACTGGGAGGGCGAAGGGAAGACAGAGCCAGACCTTTCTCAGAGATGCACAGCAAAATGGCAAAGGTCGATTCCAGTTACATGTATCTGGAAATCTTTTTCACATGACAGTGGTCAAACTCTGGAATGGATCCAGAGAGGCTGTGGAAGTTGGCCCTCTGAGCAGGCATCAGCTGGAAACTTTTGGAGTTGCTTTCCAACCAAAGTGATCCTATGAAGCATCACAGCCAAGAACACAGGTATGAACTTTTGCTACTGGTACCCTGTATCCAAAACCAAGCTGGCAGGACCCACAGCTGATAACTCACAAACACATGAGTTAAACTTGCTTTGACAGAACTCGTTACTATACTCAGCTCCTGCTCAGCCATGTGGGGGAAAGCTCCTGAACTATGCTCTCTCCAGCCTAGCATGTTAAAGTAAACCACCATCAGTTTTCAGGTCACTTTAATGTGCTGGGCTGCAAGTTAAGGCAATTTAGGGGTTGGTTCTTTGAGGTTCAGCCGTCCATGCCATGAAAGTAGTAGCATCTTGGAAGAACGACAGGATCCTGCTTAGCTGCTGGACGTTAATCCCTTTGAGCTCTAGAGGCCTGGAAGAATTATCGTCTCATTCTGGAGACCGTCAACACACAGTCATACATGTAAGGATAGTACACACAGATTAAGGGCAAAAGGCTGTAATGGCCCTGCCTGTGCCAAAGGGATCTACCTGCTTCATTATTAACTAAGTCAAGAAATGTCAGAATACTCTTAAAGTCCTAAAACAGCATCCAGGTGACCTACGTTTGAATCCCTTTTCTGCTACAAACTTCCCATCCTCCTCAACAAGTGACTTAGGAATTTGATTCTCAGATATAAAATAATGATACTTCCCTGCTTCAAAGAGTAATGTGATGCACTCATCACATAGGAAATGCTTATATACTCCATCTATCAAGGTCACAAAAGCTGGGAAATTAACTCCACATTCTGCACAGCATGGACAGATACTGAACACGGGAAATGACTAAAACAACAAAATATGAAACAGGAGGTTGCGTGGGATGTGTCACACTACCCCAGCAAAAGATGTCCACATAAGGGCAGTTTACTTTTTATTTTCTCTGTTTTATGGTGCACGGATGTAGCTATACCAGTAGGTGATGGTTTGATCTCCCATTACAGTCATAACTAAAATGACACGATCAAACCATTTCATCTTCATGATTCCCAAAACATGTATTTAAAAAAAAATATATATATTTATATCTATATATGAGAAATCAAGTGACTAGAAGACTCGCTATGCTTTTCAGCTTGAGGGCTCACACATTTCGCCATGGAGCCACCCAGGCTTCCCACCTCACAGCCAGCAGAACCCATCCCAACCTAGCCGAGGGGTCCCCGAGAGCAGGTTCTCAGCCACCACCTGCCGCAGGCTGCAAGCACAGCTAGCACCACAAGTGAGGCTGCGCTTCTTGGCACTGCAGGGAAAGCGCAAACAGCCTCACTGCAATGGCCCGGGGAAGTCGCAGCAGAGTTGCATCATCTTAATGCCCACTGAAAGGATCTGGAAAGAATAGCTAGGAATACAATAAGGATTTACTATTGCATTCACAGAATAAGGGGCAGGGAACTAGTGAAAAGGAAGACAACTTATCAAGATCTGTACTTTAACATGTTACTTAAGCTGTCTATTTATGCTGCACTTCAGAGCTACTTATCCTTCATTTCTACAAGGTCCAGCAGAACAGTGCTCTCATTTGGCCTGAGCTGGAGGTGATTCTGCAAACACAGCACGCAGTCACTGCGCTATACAGTGCGCTAGGAAAGACCACCTTTCCTCTGTACACGGATCCCATTTCATATTGGGATGGAATCCTTAGCTCCGGTGCACTGGTCTTTGCATAGCCTGCAGGGAATGGTAATGCATCTCCAAAACTTCACCTAAGGCCTCAGCTGCAACCTCATCAGGCAAGGGAATATAAGCAAAGGGCCAGTTCGAGCCAGCGTGGCTGGGAAGGATGGTATTGCTGTGCTTGGTGAGCAGCTGGGAAAAGGGCACCGACTTTTCTTGCAGAGTCTGCTGGCTCCTTCCTAGCTCCTACTGTGGAAAGTTCTGCAGCTGCTGGGAGGAACCCATTCGCATAACAAAAGCGGCTTTCAAAAGCAGTATGGGAGGGTGGAAAGAATAAGAGAAAAACCCAAAGCCAGAAGCTACACTGACAGCTACACTTAGTTTTTTTCACTATTGCCTAAGTCTCAGGCAAGGATCAGGGCTCCAACATGTTATGTAGAATAGAAACACTGGTGTCTCCCATTACTTTCCTGCTGGCTAAAGAACATAGGTTAAAAAAAAAAAATCATGCAAGAAACAACTATAGCACACCCTCTAGCACATTTTTAGGACTCTGATAAAATTAAGTTCTCAGCTGTGCAATAAATGAACTCGAGGCATAAAAGGTATTTAGGAGCTTTTAGGATCCTGAACTCCAACAGATTTCAACAGGAGTTTAGGCACCCGAGTATCCTCCTGCATCTGGGATTCACCCCCTGATGTTTCACTTCATTAGCTGTGGAAATCAAGACAATACTTCCCTACTTGCTGAGCTGTTACATAGTCTCATTTCATCGTAAAGGGTGCACTCAAAAACATACCAATGAGCACCATAATAGATCTTAACCAATTAAACAGGGAAAAGCCCTTGGAGTTTGAGCCATAATTCCAGGGAAAAGAAAGCACCAGACTGCTGGTGAAAGACTCCCAAAAGGGAAACATGAGACAGTTGCAACAAAAAATCTACTATATATATTTTTTTTTAAATCTGCCTTTAAGTGTTAAGCTTCTCCTGCAAGACTATGGTTCCTTTGAAGCACCGGAAACTTCCAGAGGTAGGAATCATAGGCTGATCATTTTCGATCTATACAAATAAACACCTGGCTTGTGAATGTTACACAGCCTCCACCCATTATAAGACAAAATCCAAAAGGATAAAATAAATCTTGGCCTCTTTAAATCAAACAAAGGAAGAAAGAAAGCATCATTCCTCCCCTTCATTTCAGTGGGTCCAGGATCAGCCCTAAATATTTTAATAGCGGCAAAATAGTTTTGCCTCTCAGCCAAACCACTTCAGTTACGGAAACTGCAAAATGGCTCAGTTTCTCTTACAAACAGGAATAAAGTTGGGAGAGAGACGTCAACTTGCAGCATACTTAAGTACCGTTTACTTTTTAGTGCAGTAAGCACAAACACGCTCCTCACGTTCCTGCTCACTTCAGGAGGAAGAAGCTGTCCAGTAAAACACAGTTCAGCATACAGCTCATCACAGCCGCTCTGTTACAGAAAATCCCCCATACATCTCTGAACACTAAATTCTTTGCTTTTCTGCTTAATGTTACTCTTCTGGGTAAAAAAGAATTCAAGGCCCAGAGACGTTATTTTTGCGTAATAGAGTTATACATATGGATTCAACTTAGCTAGGAAATGTCAACTTAAGGCTTGTCTTCATGAGGAAATTTACTGTAACTAGTCTACCAGTATAATTATATTGCTGTAGTTCTACTGGTAAAATTCCCCTGTTGAGCCTTATTCATAACAACAGCCGCCTTTATGGTTTATTTCTGTCGACTACGCCAAAAAAGGCCCCTGCTGCAGGAAGGCCACAACAATTCACAGGAGAGGAGGGGAAGGAGCTATGCCAGTGCAACTGGAGCGGTAGAAAGAATAACAGTATAGAAATGGCAGTATTTCTCTGTGCTAACAAATTATTTGCTACAAAAAAAAAAAATGCTGTAAGAAAACTATACTGTACATCACATACTGTTGCAGTTAAGGTATGTGCCAGGTTTATGCCCCATTTCATAGCTTTGGTAAAGTTCCCCAAGGTGGACACTGCTCTCGGGTGCCTAAACTCCTGTTGAAATCTGTTGGAGTTCAGGATCCTAAAAGCTCCTAAATACCTGTTATGCCTCGAGTTCATTTATTGCACAGCTGAGAACTTAATTTTATCAGAGTCCTAAAGGTGGACACTGCATCAGCCCCTCCATGTGCATCCTTCTGTCTCGCCTTCTCCCGGGCTGCTGCAGCGCATTTCCCAGGCGCGGGCTCTTTCCCCCATCCCCTTACAGGAGCAATACCTCGCAGCCCAGCAACTGCCCCAGGCCCCTTGGACAGAGCACTGACCCTCCAAAACAAACGGGTGTTAAAGACCAACCCCTCTGGTTTACAGTTTGCCTCTTCAGGGACAAGGGATAGCTGCAAAGCAAACAGCTCTCTTTGCAAAAGGGATTTTAAAACAATTGCCCTTCACTTCGGCAGTGCAAGAATGCTGAGCTAGACAAAACAATGAGCCATCTGTGCACTCTTCCCTCCTTCCCTTGTCTCTACACTCTGGGCTTACATCAGAGCTCCCCAAGAATGGCTGAGTCCCCCTTCACATCCGCCCACCCTGTTTACATCCTGCAAAAAACAGTTTTCTGGCTTTTTTTTCCCCCCTTTTTGTTCTTAAGAGCCCTTGCAAAGTCTTCCTTTAAACCTCAGCCCTTTGTCAGGTGGTATCCCATCTACCCAGCTTTGTCAACTGATCAAAAAATGCCTCCCACCAGCCGATCCCTTCCTTGTTTACCATCCCTGGAGGCAGAGTGGCACTCAGGAGCCCTAGCCACCCCTTTGTCCACGGAAGGGAATACCATCTGAATGGGAGACCACCAAAGATTCGAAGCCTTCTTTTGTTAGCCTGGTGTCACTGCCTATTGGGCCTCGATTCAAAATTGAGATAACAGTAGAGAGGCAGCCGAGTTTGGTAATCGCTATGGAGTTTTCATCTTAGGCAAGAGAAATACCAATAGCTCAAATTTTCAAATAAAATTGGTAATATTATTATGAATGGTAATTTGTGGTTATCAATTGTAACCACTGTCCCACCAAGAAACACAGACTATTCTAGTACTAGTCAGGAAGGCATGTTCCCAACGCTAAATCTGCGTTGAGGAAAAACAGGGGATTAGGTCTGAGTAATAGCATTCAGATGCATCTCTTCAAACTTTCATTTTGTTAGTATCATTATTCCAGCAAGCAAAGGGATAAAAAAAGTCAACCTTCCTTTGATCTCACAGCCGGAATGGCCACACAGCTCAAAAAAAATGCTTCTACCTTCATGTCCCACTGAAAAAAAGCCCACTAGCTTTTAATTCTTGCTTTTTAGAACATCCTAAACAGATCTTTATCACATAAAACAATCTTTCATTAGAAGACCCAACTTTGATCCTCAGTCACTCCTCTTCCCAGCAGGCTGAACTCGCTGGGAGAGCAGAGCCTGCAAGCTCTCCCACGTCATTCAGCACTAACCCAGCTGGGAGACGAGAGTAAGGAAGCTCTGTCTCAGGCCAACTCTCCTCCCATATGCCAAGATCATAAATGTCAAAGTTCTGCTGACAAAAAGAAATCATCCAGTTTGAATACCATGCCCCTTCCTCTGCACGGCAGCAAGAGGCTCATCTTACCAGGGTGCACGTGCAGATGCGCTACTGAACAGGATGAGGGGCTTGCCTTCAGTAACGCTCTGCTATAAACCTACTTCCAATCTTTTTCCTTTTTTTTATTGAAAACAGTCCTTCTTGTAAATTCAACTACCATGCTGTAAACCTTAAACGAATTTCCTTCAATGCTTAAAAAAAAAATTTTCCAGATCTAGCACAGTTCAAGCGTGCTCTCGTCCCACAACCTCCGCACGCAAACACAGATACACCGCAGCACAAAGCGGACTTCTCTCTGTAGGTGGCCTACATCTTTCATATTATTAACGGTGCTAACTACCTCCAACAAATGACATTTGGAAGCCAAGTGCACTCTGCCTGAGAGGAGGGAAAAAAAAGATTTCCCCATGGTGACCATAGCTCCAAGGGAGGTCTGCCTCCAGCAGAGAAACACAAGTCTTAGTCCTCGTGCATTGCCTCAGTCATCAGAGGGACACCGTAAATAGGCATGACACTTGGTTTAACTGTTTTTTGCCTGGGAAACAGGAAATTGAACCTTACATGATCACACTTGTGCTTCTTTAAAACCTCCACAATTTTTGAACTCACTGGTCAAATTCAACGAAGTCCTTCAAAGGAAGAGTTGTCCACAAAACACCATATTTCTACAAAGTAAGCATAAACAGCCAGACAGAAGAGGATCTATAGGCGCTCCCAGTAAGCAAGTTTCAGTGGAAGCACAACTATATTTCTAGACACCAGAGAAACCACACAGGAGAGAGCTGTTACAAATACCCTAATCTTGGGAAAAGCTCAGTCTAACTCATATCTTTATAAACACACAAAAAAATCCAACCACAAGACAAGTCCATTACAATACAGATCTTATTGCCCCCCTGCAGCTGAACTACTCATTTCAAATTTGATGGATTCTCAAATAAGCTATCATTAAAAGGAAATACCTTTTTTGTCACAGAACTCCCTAATTCCACAGCCTCTCCCTTCCCACTCTGCCATGAACCTTTCTCTCCCCTCTGCCTCAGAAAAAAGACCACCTGGAAAAATAAGCATTACATTTGGGGTCAATCTCTGATAGACAAACAAGAGACCTAGGAAGAAAAAGGAAGTCCAGAGTATGGTGCCCATCTTGGACTCTCCCTCCTCCAAGTCCTAGCTCTTGTACCTCTTTCCCAAGCTGATGCTTATCAATGTCCTCTTCCATGTCATTCCCTTTAGCTGGGGTAGATGCTCCACCTCCAGCAATGGTACGCAGAAGGAACATTTCTTCAGTGCGCTGGCTACAGAACAAAGTTCAGTTCCCATAGATAAAGCCATGGCAACATGAAGCAGGAACATATGGAGACCTGGAAGAAGCTACTCAGGATGACCGTAAATCCCCAGAATTTCATTGCCATGGTGGCTGTTCCCCACAACCAACCCATCACAGTCACACCTCACAGAAGTCTGACCCAGGAGCAGAATCACTATTTTCTGATCCTCAACTTGAGGACACGTCCCCAAAACTCAACCTCACTTCCCTACTCCATGTGCTGAAGTAGCTACCACAGGGCTAGCCCTGACACAGCAGGTGTCCTTTAACTTCAGAGCTAATAGCCTAGTGAAAATTAGGACGAGGAAGGGACGGTTCACACATCTATGCTACTATTTGAGAAAGTCCTCAGGTTCCTCTGTGTGAAGTATGCTTCAACACCACACTTGAAAGAAACTAGACACCGTGAAAGGTGGAAGAAAACCTTGGGATTTTAATAATTTTCTTTGAATTCCAGGCTCAACTCCCAAAGTAAACTGATTTGATCTCTCGTCTCTTCAAGGTAGATATGCTGAACTCTACAAAACTTGTTTCAAAATCTTATCTGAAATATGGATCCACAACTACCACTATCCCTCTCTAATTTACTGTCTTCCCAAAGGCGCTTTATTTTATTGCATTTTCATGAAAACAAAGAGGGGCAGAGTCAGTCTCCACCATTTTAAAAGCGTTCACTGTCACCTTGGAGTTTGGTGTAATATTTCAGCGGTGCTTTAGGCATGTGGTTTATAAAGCACTTAGGGACCCATTAAATACCAAAATTTAAGGCTAAAGGCTGGCAAGCTGAGGGCACTGAGCTTTTAAATTCATGAAAGGCTACAGAACCAAGAGGCCACTAAAGTGACAGCTGTCAGCACCACTCCATCCTACATTCATGCAGGCTCAAAGGAGAAGCCAGCATGCACTCAAAAGAAAGAGAGCACTCGTTCCAACTTTCAGGCTATTTTCTAAATACTCTTTTCAAATTCCTTTCATACTCGGAAAAAGCCTTCCAGAAAACATCCACCCCTCTGCAAGCCTTGCATTTGTTACCTGATCCAGTTTTGCGCTCCTTTTTCTTCCTCCCAGCTCTAACAAGCATCCTTGCCCTCTTACAAGTTAAGGTCATTCAGAGGATCTATACAAGCCAGCAGAACACAAGCTGGACTGGAGATCTTGAAAGGCTCCTGCTTACCCTCACCTTTAATAGGGAGGCACCACCCACAGAGACAACACGTTATCCCGACATGCACCGCTCCCTCCCGATCCAAATGGTAAGTAGCACAAATCAAAAGGACCACAGCAAGTTGGAACCTGTTGTCTCCGCGGGTGGTACCCTGCATCTGTATTAGAGATGAAGGCGGCTGTAATCTCTTCGGTTTTATGCAAATGGGATGCTGCGCTTTGGCTCCTGGCTAGCTGCCAGCGGAAAAAAAAAAAACCAAAACCACCACCCTTGTCAATATGAAGTTTGTGTAGATCAGGAAACCCAATTATTGGAATTTGCATAAAAAGCTAAACATCAAAACACAGTTGGCATATTTCTTCTCAGGATGTGGGAAGGCCACAAACACAAATCTTATCTCTTAACCTAGCCGTAATATAAGCTTTGTTTTCTATTGTGGCTCTGAATTACAACCTTGCAATTTTAATACAAATAAGACTATTCAAGGTTTTCAGGATTTCTATCGCATCATGGTTCTCATTTTCCAAGCACTTTGTAAACTGTTAACAAAAAGGGTGAGCAGTCGAACTACAGGAACAATTAATTGGAGATTCAGCCCTGGCCTTAGAGGGAACTGGAGACAGAAGTCAGCCTGGGGAAAACACACGTCGCTTCCTAGCTCTCTGGACAGCCCTGCAAACCCCTGCGCCAGCACAACCCAGGGCTGGAGCACGCCGTGGCACCGCAGCAGCTGACGCTGGCATTGCCGCTGATGGAGTCCAAGTCCAGCTACGCTTGCTGACGCTGCGTTCCTCAGGCACCCGTTCTCCACGTAGGCAGAAGTCACTGTCACTCCTGGAAACTGCAAGAAGTATCAGGTGCCTGTGCCCTGGCCATGCCGACAGCCTGGCATCGGAGCATAAATCTGCAATTGCCAGCTGAGGCACTGCGCTTTGCGCAGACATACAGGGACACGTCCTTACTGCTGACTTTGCTGTGGGGAGGTAGCTGCCAGCAAGGGGTGGAAAAGGGAGTAGGGCCTGTCTCTTCTCTCTCAGCTGCCCAGGCCAGACGCTCCCTGCCAGCGCGCTCACATGCTACACGCACACATTGCTGCAGTACACAATCTTTCTTTCAGAAAGCAAGAACAGTCCAAAAAAAGGCTCTGCTCTAACCCTGTTGAGTAGATTAAAGAAGTTACACGTCAGTTTTGATTTTAAAGTAGATAGAAAAAGTTAAAAATGGAGAATAACTTGCAAAAATGTCCCGGAAGGATTTCTGTTGCCACTCAAGTTGTGCAACATGCTCGACTGGAGAGGCTTATTTCCATACAAGCAGCTTGGCATGAAATCCCACTGAAAGGTCTGTGGTTCCCTAACGCTGTCATGACGTCATGATTTAGGATTTTTAGAGCGATCAGCTCAGCACAGCTGGTGTCATGGTTGCCATTATACCATGAAACACTGAGTGGTTTTTAAATGAAAAAGGTTTCCCCATTCAAAATTCTTAGATTTCTTCCATCTTATTCTGTGGACTCTTAAAACCAGACCGGTTCTGTAAGCAGAGTATAGCTGATATTTAAGCAGAGCAGGAAATAGCGCTGCTTTAACTGAAAATAAATCTGTCAACAAGGAGGCACAGGGAGAGCTCCACTTCAGACTTTTCAGGTTCTTATTAAAAAATATAAATTAAAGTCAACATTTTCACATTACATGCTACATCTGTTTGCTATTCCATTATAAATAAAAATATAGGGGCCTCCAATTCAGCATTGGTTCACTCAAAAAAATCAAAAAGTCCTTTTCATTTAATACTGCATTATAATTGGTCTAGATTGTACAGTATTACCAGAAGAGGTCCACAAGAAATAAGCTATACATAACCCAAAGTCAAGCTGGGAGATTAAAAAGACCTTTGGCAGTGTACTATCCTTCCCTTTCTAAAGGATGAAGGACAAGCACATCCTGTTGTAGGAACCTTGCGGACTGTCACAAGAAGGTCCAGCTCTGCACTCTTTGCAGAGAGAGCTGGGAAACCAAAAAAACCCACAAACTAAACCCTATCTCCTGAGGCCAGGGCAGTTGAGCAGACCAGGTTCAGTGCCACACCAGCTTTAAAGGAAATCTTCCAAAAATTTACATGACTCCCCTGCCACCCCACACTCCTGCCAACCATCCCACAGCACGCTTCACCTGGAACAGCAGAATCCCAAAGTTCTTCAAGCAACAAAGAGACTGATACCCATTTTCTTAAACAAGGGCTTTATTAAATTCCCTGCCAGAGAACAAGAGCCTCCCGAGCGCATAGGAAAACCACTACATTCCGGCAGTGTGTGCCCAGTGCCCGTCTGTTGATGTGCAGTTCACGTGGCAGTCGTGTTTCAAGAGTAGTTAGCAAACAGCAACTGCTGTTGGGAGTAAGAATTGCTGGCGAGTGCTGAGCTCCTTTGAAAAATCTTCTGTACACTGCTCACCTACGAGGTGATAACTTCAGGTTCAATGTTTAAGAGATGTGTAGGTTCTGACAGCTTTACCACATGCATAATTGTATATTAAGACTATTTGCCATAAAGGCAGACCCAGCCTTCTCGACAGCATGCATAGGATTAAGTTTTGTAGCTCCAAGAACAAGGCCAAAAAAAAAGGTGACAGTGCAGACAGCTGAACTTCTCGGGGCGAGTGACACAGGGACACCCTGCTGCGGAGCCAGGAACACTGTGCCAGCCACAGAGAGAGAAGGGAAACAGGCACATGTACCCAGGGCACGGAAATCACTTTGATGGATCTGAGCAGACCCGTGCTCAAGAGGTTGCTGCCAACATCTGCAAAGCAGCGCAGCAGCGAGGGCTCACTGTTGGCATGCAGTGCCCAGCTGCAGCAGCCTCCGGCAGCGCAGAGCCAGGGGCAGCCGAGGCACACCGGCTCTCCAAGCCTCCTCCCAGGCTCACGTACATGCAGGGCGCTCCGGGACTTGGGACCTCGCACAGCGTGGCACAGACTTTGCTTCTGCTTTGCTCTGCAGGCCTTGGAAATCGCCTGAAGCCTATGTCTAGAGATGGGATTTTAATTCCTGTGCCCTGTAACCAGCAAAAGGCACATTCCACTATCTCAATCCAAATTTCCAGACCAAACCATGACTATGAAGAGTTAGGAGGTCTTGTGCCAGGAAGTTATTTAAAGTTGTGACATTCCACCTGTGTGATACTGTCAGTCCTCCTCCCCCAAGCCTTCCACTACAGAATAACAACAGCTTTTTGTCTAGCAGATGGTTTTTGGGACTGAGAAGACAGAGCATGTTCCAGGGCCAAGAAGGCTGTGTCCTTACATAATTCATGTCTTCAGCTGAGACCCTTATGTCCACTCCCTGCTCTTACCCGAAACCATCAGGAAAGAATCTGGGCAAAGAGAATAGTCTCACCATGGGAAAGCCTCAGGCTGACAAGTCACCAAAGAGAATAAGTCAGCACAGCACTTCCTCTCTCCAACATTAAATTCCAGCAAAACGAGGTGGGCAAACACAAGTCACCTAATCTTGGCAACCTCAAGTTTTCAGTGGCAAAGATGAAATCTCGTGATCTGAGAACAAAGGTACCATGTGAAGGCCTGCATGTCCATGGTAGCGTCTCTTGTGGAAGTGAGGGAAGGAAGCCTTTAACTTAATTTCTTTCACTTGCCCTACCTTTCCCCTGCCCCAGCAACTAATGACTGGGGTTTGTTGCTAGTAGAGGTGTTGGTTAAATGTCCCAGGCAGATCTCTGTTACACTAGGGTCCTTTATAAACTCCAGTCTTAAGAGACTTGTCTTCTAAAAAACAGCTCTGTAACCAGAAACAGGAGAAAAAAAAACAGAAGAAACTGCCTTGAGGACATTGGTAAGGTTAAAGAAAGTGCCTGACTGCTGCTGTTACAAGAGAAGCACCTGGGAGAAAAAACTGGTGGCTGAATCTTAACTAAGACAAACAAAAGAGGGAAAGCTTGGGTGAACAAACCGGGACCTTTGCTGCACCATTCATCAAGGACATTTACCCTTCAACTATGAAACAGCGCAATGACAGTTTCACTAAACAGTGACAGTAGAAACCTTCTGCCATTTCTGGCTGGCTAAAAGGCCGTGTTCACAGCCCCGAGATCATGACAGCTTGGCTACTGCTACTCACTTTAACTGGAGTTAAGGAGCACGGTCAGTAAAAGACAAGAATAGGTTAGATCATGCTGCTTGCCTGGTCTAATACAAAACACCTGCTAAAGACCACCCTAAGATAAGATAAGCAAGATAAGATAAGCCAGCTAAGATAATAATTTAATTATTGGAGAGAAGAGAGTCAAACAATTATAATTTTATGCTTCTGTTACACAGATTGGCACTTTATACAGCAGCCACCGGGGTGGCAGTCCACTGACAGCAACACTGCTGTGCCAGAAATAGGGAAAATGCCCTTACAGCAGTTTTCCAGAGGAAGGCATTTAACATGCACAGGGAGAGGTCAGGATTTAAGCATATGACCATAACAGACTACCAAGAGTGAAAAACACAACAAGACATTCAGTTAAAAAAAAATGTTTCCCTACCAGTTAAAAAAAAAAAAAAATACTCAACTTTTAACACTAACAAGGAAATATATTGCATTCAAAGCCTGCAGAGGGGAACACAGTAACTCTTCTACATCCAAGCACAGGCATACGTCACCCCTTGCGAGACCCTGGCTACGGCATTCTCAGCAGAAAACCAGCTGTTCAAATAATAAGAACAGCGGGACAGGGTTTTACCTATGCTCCCCCAAATGCAATGCAAAACACAACACACAGCAACAGAACTTAGATGACACTTACTCATGTACTCTGTTGTCTCCGTACAAGTCACTTAACCCAAAGCTGACGTAGTGCCAGTGCTCAGGAACATTCAGCGCTGGGTTTCCCAGGTTTCTGTACATGCTAACGTAGTCCAGAGGATCAGGTCCCCCCAACCTGCATTAGAAACAGAAAGATTCTTAAGTAAGTTAGTTTATCCAAGACAAATTGGAAGTCTGCACACGTGCTACAAGGAGGCTGCACAAAGACCTGCTTTAAAACATAGCTAGTGACAAAAGTGAAATTAGCATGTTCAAGTTACCTCTAAAAAAAAAAATTGAGGAGAAAGGTTGGGTTAAGTCCAGAAAGCTTCAAGCACAGGAAGGCAAAGTGCATGTGCACAACATACTACAATGTTTTTAACGTTAAAGCATAAAAACCTCCGGAAAATCATATTAAAGCTTCCACAAAACACAAAGAAAACTGGAAAATTGTACTAGTGAAAGAGCAATAGCTGTGTCTGCACTGCAAGCTCTTAATTCAGTCCAGAGGCACATACCTCAATTAAAAAAATAAAACCAAAAACCTGATGCTATTCCTCAAAGTAGAATTTGAAATGGCTAAGTTTTGAGAAGAGTAATCCATACTTCTGAACATAAACATGACAGTTAAAATAGTGGAGGAGAAAACCATTGATTCAGAAAAATTAGTATCAGAACTTGAAAAATACACTAGCTGCGTTAATCAAGAATGAGTGAAAAGCATCACTGCGGCCTGTTTCAACATTCAAATGGGTTCCTTAGAATAATATTACTTAAAAGTCAATGCAGCACAGCCAGACTACGTTAAGCAGCCATCACCAAAACCTGCAGCCACCCTTCCCGTTGGGACACGGCAGCAAGGCTGCTGTGCCAGCAGAGTGAGCACAGCACACTCCTCCTGTCGCTCGCTGTCACGTCTGCCCGCGCAGAGGCAGGTCAACTCCCCACCAAAGGAAGGAACGTGCTAGACTGTTTTGCTCGCTGTTCGTCTTGTCAGTCATAAAACTCATAGGTAGAAGCAAGCAAGAAGAGACAAGACATCAAACCACCTACCACAAGCATTTAGGGAATAGCATGAGCAGCTGTTTAACTGTTTCCTGCCTCCGATTCACTTTTTCTTCAAGTAAAATACTCTCAATTGCTCCAAACAAGAAAATCCAAACTAAGACAACCCCCTTCACTCAAACCACGTATTATGCACCAATTCCCCTTATCTGCATCATCCATTCAGACACTGACTCCATCATCTGCAGGTTGCAGGGCATGCCTGTGCTTCCCTCAATAGCCCTGGGGGTTTGTGTATCATCCTTACGGGCACCACAACCGCTGCACAAAAAGCGTTTGAGCACCTCAGTTTTGTTCCCTGATTAAAGTCCTGCTGCCTTATATCAAACACAGGCATGCTTGGCAGGAAATAGTTTCTCAGCATCTAGCCTGCTCATCAGCCTCTTGTAGCACCCTCCACTACCACTGCTCCATGCCTCCTGGAAGTGTTTGTGCTTCACATGTGGAAATCCCTACCTTGCCTTACCAAGGAAGCTCTGGGGTGATCAAACAGCAAAGCTTAATTGCAATTATCCCACTTAAGGCCAGCACCCTTCTCAGAGTCCCATCTAACAGCACAGAGGAAACACTGACAAGCATTTCAATCCTCAGGCATGAGTGTAAACCAGGCTGCTGGTAGTAAAGATGGAGTTACACCCACCAGCCTCAGAAAACAGGCAATCGGTGCAGAGATTTAACCCTGAGCTTGCACAATTACTCCTAGATCACATTCACCGGGTACAGCAATTTCCTGAGGTTCATTTAGGAAAGATCCTTGAGACAACAGGCTTTTCAGAGCTGGGGTAGCTGGCATTACAGAACAGAGGTGCTAAAAAGTCACTGTGCAATTCTGCACCGGCCTCACCACAGAGCTGTGGCACCTGGTCACCTCCACAGGAGATCCTCCAGAGCAGTCACCATGGCTGGACAGATGGATCCAACCCTCCCTGGTAGTTCTTCAGCCTGGCAAGAGGCCAGCCAGCACCCAGTCAAGCTGACATGCAAAGTGCCTATAAGAAGGTGCTTTCCAGGGTGAGCTCTGGGGAGAGTTAATGCACATGGGGACTCCCCAGGTTTATCGCCTGCAGGGAAGATGGTGCCAGGAAGGGCCACGAGAGTAGGTTTCCTGTTGTTTCCAGAAGGCATGTACATACTCTAAGCAGATTTCTAGTGACAGTGTCACACTATTTGAAATCCTCTACCCACCTCCTGCTGCCCAACCTTATCAAGTCTGTACAAAGTAATATATCAGCTTGTTGTCTTAAAAGGCCTGTGGGCTCTCTCCGTGAGTGTGCGGTGCTGCCTCCCTCCTACTGCTGCAGGGAAAAAAAAAAAGCAGAGCAGGGTTATCTAACGTGAGTGACTTTCCCTAGGACAGCTTCCCTCCTCTTAAGTCACATAAGGCCACCGCAGTGGCTCCAGGCCAGCTCCAGCTTCCCAGTGGGTCAGTCAAGGATGCAGCCCTGGATATCAGGGCAGGGTAGAGGGGGCGGGCATGAGCATCCCACCCCCAGTAATGGCACTGAGGTCCATTGGCAAGGGCTAAGTCAGAACTATGCAGCCTTCTCATATGACAAGCGACATCTTCATGGCGTAAAAGGCAAACTGGTGAGCAAACATGGGGAACACATATTAGACCCTGGGATGGAGCAGAGTTTTATCCTCAATTGCAGCCTAGGAAAACCCATTCTCAAAGTCTAGCGATAGATTGAAACACTCGGAAAAAACAAGTCCCCCTGACGTACCACATCTCCACACCTGCCTTTCCATTCCTCCTCACCGGCACCAGGTTGTGCTGGAGGCTGAGATCTCTGCCGTAGATACCCATTCAGGGGGCTACGTTCAGAGCATGGCACCGATGCCCTGGCCAGCGCTGAGGCTCCCCATGGCAGTAACCCCCGGATCCATGATGGAAGCAGCCAGGTGGAAGCAGTTCCAGCCAGGATAGTCACTCGCCCCCGAGGAGTGGCAGTGAACAGCAGCAGCCACGCAAAATTATTCAAAGTTACCTGACTGGGAAGACTCCAGAGCAAGGGAGGTCAATACACTGACCAGCAAACCAGTGTGGAAGATTAGCAAGTGGTCGGAGCAGATGCACAGGATTTGCAATGCACGGAAAACACCTCCACCTGCTAAGCAACAAGCATCTCCCACACACAAAACCTGCTTCCGAACTGGGTTTAGTAACACTTTAGATGTCAAACGATTCACGCTGGAACACTGCTGACACAGGCACTTTGACACTGAGAACACGCAAGACAAACCCTTAGACTGCCCTTTTTCAGGGCAGGGACTGCTCCGTGAGCACGCTCCTCCCCAGGGCTACCCAAACGCATCCATCAGGCCTGATGCAGACAGCAAGTCCTGCCTAGATTGCACCAGGTGACCCAGACATCTCTCCCTCACTCCTGCCGGCAACCCCGCGCTTCTCTCCAAAGGCCAAGCCTCTCTGGGGACCCGCAGCACCGCGCTACCCGGGAGGTGGCTGCGGCAACACGGCACCAGCCGGCTCAGGGGAGCTGAGCTCTGCCTTGCCCAGAGCAGACCCAGCCAGAGTTAGCTACCCACCGGTTTACACGCTGCACGACAATCCAGACAGACTGTCTTTACTCCCTGAAAAATTTGGTAGACTTGGAAGAGAGTCAGACAAAAAGCCTGCAGCAGTGACTAATTAAATTTTGAAAGATACGCATCCAGGCCATATACCTATCCCAAAACCACTGCAACTGCAGGAGCATCCAGCACTAGCTTTAAACCAGCTACGTGGAACACAGCTAGTAGTGTACCCATGGCAATAATGCTCAGCAAAGGCTAGTCAGCACAGATATTTATCAGTTTCGGTGGCAGGTTTCACTGCTACGCTAACTAGTCGAGCACTGCTAATGCCTGCTGTGGTACATCCTCCCGCCCACAGCTGCTGTTGCAGGGTTCGACCTTGTATCACAATCTACATATCAGTACACGCATTCACACAAAGAGCTGGAAGCGTTGGAGGATTTTATTAGGAAGAGCCCAACTTCAAAGCCAGAGGTACAGTACAAATTTGTTGCATTCTCTATTCATAGAGCTCATTCAGGAGCAAGAAGGGCAGCCTCGGGGGAAACACGGTATTTGCATCTGCACCAAGAGTCTTCTTTTGACTGATGTTAAGAGCGCTCTGAAGTTTCTGTGGAAGGAGAAACCCAAAGTGGGCAGAGAGGAAACAGCTCCACAATGGAAAAACATTGGAAAATTCCCAATCCGTTCACCCTGAAAAGTCGTTAGTGGATTGTTTGTAGTCGCTTCCCAGCAGCTGACCAACAGGCCTGCTTTTCACAGCTACCTTTTGACAACCCTCCAGAAGTAGTCCGTGATCCCCAAGCAGCTGCAGTCCAGTGCACTGGTTTTCGAGTACGTGGCCTAAGTTCAAGAGGGTGATGAAAAACCAACAGTCCAGCCCAAATTCTGCCTATTTCAAAACCTATCACAAAGCAAGGAAAGTACAAATTGGCTTTTTCACCAGCAATTTTATGCATCAAGATATTTCACTTAGAGACATTCAATCACGTTTTAAAAATAAAAGTGGACACTGGATATCAACAGAGGCAAACTCCTTCTCAGCACACGGCCTTTATAAATACAGTCAGGAAGTTTTCCAAGAAGTTCTGATTGCAATCATGAACTCTCTCCCAAGATATGCAAATAGCATTTTAAAAAAGACTAGTTCCATGAAATAATCCACGCAGCTAAACCCCTTCATTTAATAGGTATGCGATTCTGCAGATTCTCCAACATTACAAAGTAAGGATCTGCTCTGCCATGCAAGCCGAAGAATACAATTTCAGCTCCCTGAACAAAAAAAATTGCTGTTAACCATAGAGAAACCGATACATATAATTAAAGGCTGATCAGTGTTACAATATTTTTCCTAAGGCAGGGAACTTCGTTCAGCAATTTTCTCTTCTAATCTAAACCAACTAATAGCTGGCAGCCCAGGCAGAGGAGGACAGACTAGCAGAGAGCAAGCAGTGGCAGAAGTCATTCTATCACACTTAAAACCAAGCTCCAAGTTTCACCTAACAAAGAGAGAGAAAGTACCTGTAGCATCCACGTAGGCTTCACCTCGCACAAGAATTTCCTGCACAGGACAGCAGTAAGAAATCAGAGGTGAGCTTCTACGAGTGAAGCTCTCAGCTCTCACTGCCAGCTGAGCTGACAGTCGGAAGAACTGCTAAGTGGAAAATGCCAGGATAAACAGGCCTTCACATTACTTCTTACTTGCAACCAGCCATCACTGCCAATAGCAGTTTTTCTAGTGTTTGAGCTCTAATTGCAGTGAAGCCCTAATCAACCCCTTAAGCAAACAAGAAGCAAGGTTTCTTCCCAAACAAGGGTCTCTGCCATTCTTTGTTATAGACCTAAATCTCCCTCCATCCCACAAAAATCTTACATCACTCTAGTCAGTATTGTTTTAAG
Source organism: Ciconia boyciana (assembly GCF_034638445.1). Classification (NCBI taxonomy): domain Eukaryota; kingdom Metazoa; phylum Chordata; class Aves; order Ciconiiformes; family Ciconiidae; genus Ciconia; species Ciconia boyciana. The sequence continues at coordinate 52,129,827 of NC_132941.1, read as the reverse complement.
CTGTTGACAGAAGAGTGCTGACTCCCAAATTAAGGTGACTGGAAACCGATCAAGCTTGAATATCTAAGATTAGAAATAGGTGTAAAACCAGACTGATCAGACCACCACCAAAGTACCGCAGTACTGACCCACACAGATGATTAAGAAATTATTTGTATTTTGAGGTCTCATATCTGCAACATCACATCTCGGCCCACTGTGTCAGTTTAAGTACAAAAAAACCCTAAGCAATAAGGACTAACAGACATATTACTTGCTAGAATCACATAAAAAACAACACTCCTTTGGAAGACGACAGCAATAGCTTGGCTGTCAGAGCAGAACACAGGGAGGATGTTATTCTGCTGTTGCTCAGGACTCAAACAGATAGAGACATACAGGTTAAAATTAACTCTAAATAAAGAAGTTAAGCATTTACTAAACTTTTTCCAGGTGCTGGAGTAGGGACTGGTCAATGTCAGGTCCAGGAAACACTCGGGTGTGACCTGATCATGTTCCTTAGGCCCAGAAGAGGGGCTGAGCAGCAAAGTGACAGTAAAAAGCAAAAGAAACTTCTCTTTGCACAGGGCTAGACGCTAGACACTTATCTTGATAGCTAAACATCCAAGTACTTCCTTCATGCCACTCTCCCACATAAACAACTGCTGTTACTGGTGTCAGACACTGTGTCAGCAGAGACGGTAAGCAGCAGATTCGCAGTCTGCGATAACACATGGCTACGCAAGGGTGAGAGAAGCTGGCTCTGCCCCGTGGGTTTTATGGGTACACGCACAGCACGCATCTGGCTTGGAGGCTGGAATGCAGGTTCACTCCGGTCGGTGCTGCCCATACTTGAACCCCAAGCTCCGGGCCCGAAGAGAGAGCTCGTCCCTCATGTCCAGGAGGGGAAACTCCAGCCCCCCACCCTCTGTGGGAACCCCTTCACTGAGTAACAAACATGCCCTTTTCCCATGACCTGCCCTTGCCAAGAACCTCATCAGCCATCTCTCACTCAGGGAAGCTCCAAATCACCTCAGAAACCCCAATACATCCTCCTGTCTTCAGTGCATCCCTCCCCACACCCTTCCTGCTATTGCCAGTGCATCCTCCCCAGGAACCCCCCCAAATACACCTCCCAGGCACCCAATTGCATCCCCAATGCTTCCTCCCCCAGACCCACTGCATCCCCCAAACCTCTCGCATCTCACCCCAAACTCAGTACGCAACCCCCAGTCCCTCTCCCCTTGCAGCAACCCTCCTCAGCCCCACTGCTTCCCCCCCTCCACCCCATGCGGTGTCCCCAGCCCCGCTGCTGCCCCCAAGCCTCCCCCAATCCCAATACTCCTCCCTCGCTCCACTGCTCCCCCCAAACCCTCTCCAGCCCCACACAAGGCCCCCGGCCCCACCGCTCCCCCAGCCCCACACAAGGCCCCCGGCCCCACCGCTCCCCCCCAGCCCCACACACGGGCCCCGGCCCCACTGCTCCTCCCCAGCCCCACACAAGGCCCCCGGCCCCCTCCAGGCCGCAGCCCCGGCCGCCTCACCAGTACTTGAGGATGGCGGTGACCTGGAGCGGGTTGGGCTGGTCGGGGTAGAGGCGGCGGCACTCGCCGTAGATACCGTGCAGCCCTGGCGGGAAGAGCGACGGGAAGGAGCCGGACCCAGACCCGGACCCCGAGCCTGCACCCGGCCCGCCCGCGGGGGGACCCCCGCCAGGCCGCACGCCCTCCATGTCCCGGCAGCGGGGACGGCGTGGCGGAGGCGGCTGGTCCCGGCGCGGCGCGGCCCGCTCAGCGCGGCGCGGCGCGGCTCGGCTCGGCTCGGCTCGGCTCGGCCCAGCCCGGCTCGGCCCGGCTCGGCTCCCAGCCCGACGCGCGCCCGGCCCGGCCCGGCCCAAGCGCGCTGCGCGGCGCGGCGCTGCGGGAGGAGGGGGCGGGCCCCGCTGCCCAGGCGACGGTGAGTGACACGGCGGCTCCGCCAATGGCGGCGCGCGTCGCAGAGGGCGGCCGCGCCTCTCCCACACCCCCACGCCACGCCGCGAGCGCGCCCTCTAGCGGCCGCGGCGGGGCACCGCGTGGAGCGGGGCGAGGGGCGGGGCGAAGGGCGGGGCGAGCGGGCCCCTCAGGCGCTGAGGGGAGCGCGGTGCGGGGCTGCCGGGGGGCACGGGGCTGTGAGGGTGTCCCGTGGGCGTGAGGGGGAGCCTGGGGGGGGCAGGAGGTTACCGGCACCCGGGTGGGCCTGAGAGAAGAGGAGGGGTCCCCGTGGGGCAGCCTCAGGGGTCGCCCCGCGGCGGGGAGGGGTGAGAGGCCTGGGCAGCACCGAGGTGGGCAGGGGGCCCGGCTGGCGGGAGGCCTGGGGCAGGGGCCTGGTGGGCTCCTTCCCTCGGCCCTGGCTCGCCCCGGGGGCTCTTACAGCAGGGCGGGTCCTGTCCTGGGGCAGCTCCCAGCCACAGCCACCCCCAGCCTTGACGCTCGAGCCTGTGTCAGTATCCCCTAAGAAGTGAGGCTGTAAGTTGCAGCGGCTTCAGGAGCTGCTTCTGTTGGACTTCATCTGTCCGTGCAGCAGGGCCCGGGACAGAGAGCTGGGTGTGAGGCTTAGCACTCGTCTCCGTGCCGTTCATAACCCTGTGGTTCTGTGGGACCATGGCTGTGCTCCGAGACATGGCCAGCTAATAGCCTTATTTCCTTTACTACTGCTCTTATGGCTTTTGTTACTGCTATCTTTATACCTTCTCCAATCCTCACAGCACCTTTATTCTCTCCGTGCACCTTTCTGTATTCGTAGATACCTCAGAGGCAGCTCTGAAGCAATGCAAAGCAGGTGAAGTTCAAGGGCTGTCAGATCGAGGATCTTAACCTGCATACTAAGCACGCTGAAGATCTGGCTCATTCCTGAGTTGCAACTACATCTGTGGTCGTGCAAAGCCTATAGTATATATGTGTGAGCCAGTGTGTGTTCAGTAGTCCTATCTTCGCTAGAGCAGTGTCCTGCTTTTTAATCAGCATAGAGAAAAAAATGAGCTATAGAGTGCTGAGAGGATAGGATGACTGCTCCTGCTTGTTGCTTTTCTCATTTAAATAGCTGAGAGTTTATTCTAAGATCAGTGTTCACAGCATACCTTTTAGGAGATCACGTATAGCCGAGAAGCTGGCAAGCAGACAAACAAATGACTGTCCACCAAGAAAGGAGGTGAGCAGTTGGTATTCTCGTGAATCACTGCTTCCCACAGTGAGCAATATTTCACTTGTCCCGTTACTGTGATACTACTTTTTGTGACATCTGCCCGAGAAGTCAATTACAGTCAACTGAGAAGGTAAATATAACAGAGTCATGTATGAAATGCTGCGTTGGCTTAGTACACGCATAATGAGTCTCTCTTGGTATTTACTGCAGTGATACAGTACTGGTCTTGAAATAGTTTAAACCCCTCCATCCTGTTGTACAAAACCCCTTCTTTGACGCTAGGTGAATGGTGAAAAATCACTGAAGATAAATATCTGAGATGAGACTGTCTGCTTGGGCTAAAGGCAGAAACTACAGAGGAAAAGTCTCAGTGTCTGCATGAAAGATGCAGGACAAGACAGGTGAGTTCTCAGTCAGCTGTCACGTACGCTTACTGGCACTGAAGTTCATTTTAGTGAAGTTCATTTTCATTTCAAGATCCAGTGTTGTTGCTCAGAGTTTGAAGTAAACGCATCATTTTAGTGCCTTTGTCAGTCATCAACTATTCAAAGTGGTTTTAGAACATGTAGCAAATGGAAAACAACAGGGAACACATTGTTTAATACAAGAACGCCCGTTATGTGCATTATTTGCACCGACACCTCTTTTCTGGTTGCCATGCCGCAGAAAACGCAGAGAAACTAGGTAACGCGCAGAGAGAACAGGTGCGTTATGTCCAGCAGTTTGTAGAGATGATCCCGTGAAATGATGGGACAGTGAAACACTTTCATTAGTGATAGAGTCCCTCCACAGAAGGTGACGTGACTGTTTTTTCACTTTTCCTATTAGAAAAATTAGAGGAAAAAAAAAATCTATCAAAACTGGAAAGCAACCAACGGAAATCCAGCGCTGTTTGGTGGAAGCGCGCAGTTAACCCCTGGAACACAACACCCACCGCCCCACTCAGGTTTCACGCCGAAAAGGCAGTTTCCAGGCCGTTGATGTTTTTGCAGCCTTTCCTGTTTTCCGCACTACATCTCCCGGCATGCCCCGCTCCCGGCGCGCCCTCCCGTCAGGCGCCGCGCGGGGCCCGGACTACATTTCCCAGCAGGCACTGCCGCCGGAGGAATACATCACCCAGGCGGCTCCGCGCCGCCGTTCCGTGCATGCGCTGCCGAGGGCTGGGCTGTTGCTCCCTGACGGGTGGCTGCGGCGGGTCCTCGCCATGGAGTCCTACGACGTGATAGCGAACCAGCCCGTCGTGATAGACAACGTGAGTGCGGGCGGCCGCGCGTCCCGGGAGCAGGGAGGGCGGGAAGGGCCCGCGGGCCGCAATCCCTTTGTCATCGGGGACGGCCGCGCCCCGCCCGCCGCCCCCCCCCCCCGCCGGCCTGGCTGCCACCTCGGGCCCTCGTACAGCGCCGTACGCTGCATCCTTGCAGGCCGCCGCCGCCGGGGCGGGGCCGCCGCGGCTCGGCGCACCGCGATTGGTTGAGGTGCCTGCCTGTCACCCGCCGGAGGGCCGCTGCCCCTCTCGGGTGGGGAGCGGCCGCCGCCGAGGTGCCTGCTGGCTGGGAGGGGTGGGGCGACCCCATTGGCTGGGGCGGCTGTCAGTCAGCGGGAGCAGCCCGCCGTTACCTGCCGAAGCGGGGCTCCTCCCGCCCCGCCCTTGCGGAGAGCACCTGTGCTCATTGGCCGCCAGAGCTGTCCGTCAGGCGGGGCTGCACCCCCCCCCCCCCCCCCCCTCCCCACCCGGCTCTGCGGCCCCGCCTTGTCCCTCTTTGTGCCTGGGGGACAATGGGGCCTGGTGGGCGCAGGCCTTGGCCAGACTCCCAGCATGCTCTGGGCGCAGGCCTTGGCCAGACTCCCAGCATGCTCTGGGGGTGTCTGCCTTATCGGCTGGACCACGCTGGAGATGATACCCTGCAGCCAACCCCCCCATCACAGGCCCGCTCCCTGACAGGCCCAGCGAAAGGGAGACGGCCACCTCCAGTACCAGCCCCCTCCTCCCAGCGCATCCAGCCTAGTGGTCACAGCAAGGGAGTGCTGGTACCCAAGGTGCCCATTCATATGCCGAAGCCCTCAGGAGGCAGAGCTCCAGGAGGAACTGCTCCCAGCATGGGTTGCATCAGCTTTAATTTGACAGTGGGGTGTGGTGTCACAGATAGCTGCTCCTAGCTGATAATGCTTCTCATTAGCTCAAAGCAGACCTTCAACCTGTGTGCGTAATAGCTCAGTTTGAGATGAATGAGAGTGACTGCATGCCTTGGTGAGATACTTCTGGGTCCAGTTCTGATTAGCCCCATCCGTGCTGGCCTCCCAAGAGAAAGGACTATCCAGGAAGGAGTGGGAGGGCATGTCTTGGAGGGAGCCTCCTTCAAGTGTAGTGAGTCACAAATTCATGCTCCTCCCTTCTGACCCCTACTGCCAGTGATTCAGATTTTTGTTGTTTCGGAGGGTCAGTGTTGTGCTCTCTTCTTTCTCCATCATCTTAATTTCTGCTGAATCTTTTTGCCGTATGACATGTGGACTTGCTAGCCTAGCACTTCTCAACCTACTGCTTTTTTTTTTTCCATAAGCTGAATGATTGTAGGTCTTCTCAGATCAAGCTAATTATTCTTCTGACCCCTTCTGTATTATTGACCCCACTTTCCTCTCTACAGCTTGAGCTCTCTGATACAGTTTTGGTTTTGTTCCTTGCCCTGGAATCACAGCAGAGTGATTTAGGTTAGACACTGAAGGAAAATATCTAATGGAAAAGGAGATTAAGCAGTAGAATTGACTAGGTGGAGAAAAACATGTTATCTTCTTTACTGGAGACATTAAAGAATAAGTTAGGTTGATTGTTCTTAGAAATGACTGTAGTAACACTGATCCTGCTGTGGTGCTGAGTGATTAGGTAGCCATTAAAGTTATTTCCAGGTACTCTGGTACTGTGAGGATGAGTTTGTTGTGCTATAGTCATATAATAGCAGCCTATATCTAATTTCAGCCCCTCCTTTTGCTATTTAACGGAATGATTGCTGCCCTCGCTTCAAACCTGAAGAAGGGCTCATGTGCCAGCAACTGACTGTATTTCTTTTCTCGTTTTATCAGCTGGTCTTATAAAAGCTAATTCTTCTTCTTGCCTCTCTGATAAATGAGTTCGCTCCCTTCCCCTCCCTGTACAAGAAGTAGAATGAAGCAGTTGTTGTGACATCTGCCTTTAACGCTGGCAGGCTGTCAGCCGAGGAGCCTTGTGGTGACACTGCATTTTTGGTACTCTTCTGAGTTCAGGCAGGATGGGAAGTAGAGCCGTGCAGAACAGGTACTGCTGTTCCTGCTGCCTCATTACTGCTTCTCCTCAGAGAGCTGCAGGCAGCTTTTCAAGGCTGAATGTTATCCCGTCTCATGTACGTGTGTGTATGGGAGGGGGAAATGAGGTACTGAGCTGGTGAACAAGCCAGACTCCCCCCGGTCCCAGCTCTGCTCTGCTATGTCGGCATATTGCAAAAGGACATTAAGGTACGTAGCTAAAAACTCAACAAGGAGGTTTTTTTCCTCTTTCCTCTTACCAAATAGTACGCTCAGCTTCATGTTTTCAGCAGGGAGAGTTTTGTAATATACAGTGAGAGGTTGGAGCTGTACCTCAGCACTACCTTAATACTCTTCATTGTCTAATAAGTAATTTTTAAGAGTTGTGTTCCCATCTTGCACTCCCAACAAGTTCTCTCTGAAACAAATGGTCTGGGAGCCCTGGTGAACATAGTGCACATGTAAATAGACAGCATGGTTCAGCTGTAGCCTAAGCAAGTGCAAATTCCTTGACCTCCATGGAATTGTCTCTGTTTACATAAAAGAGGATAAAATTTGGCTTTGTAGTCTAAATGGTGGCATTTTAAACAGCTAAGCAGTCAATAAGGGCCGTTGTGTCCTTGGTTTGTTCTTGATCTTATAAAATGTGTATCTAATAAAATAATTTGACAACAATATGAAATGTGCCCTCCCCATAAAAAGTGCTACATGGCAGATTGACTCTCTTGGTGATTTCTGTTTAAATAAATGACTAGCTACAGAGCTAGTGAAAGAGGCATGTTCAGTTACTTCAAGGTACTCACAAGAATTTTCCATGAGATTATCTTGACCTTTACATTTGGCATGTAGTTTTTCTTTCTTCTTTTATTCTTTTGCTCAGATTAAAAGAAACCCACAAAACAAACAAACAAAATGGTATGAAAGCCCAGCCAGGATAGTTACTGGTAGAAGGGTGTTAATTTTGAAATTCTTTTAAGTTTTAAAAAATCAGAGCTTGTAGCAGAAGGGAGGATGTGTTGGTTTTTTTTGCTTATTTGAAACAAAGATGAAAAAACAGGTTTTACTTTAAATGTTCTGAATCAGCCAGGGTTATTTCAAAATTTAAACCTTTTCCTCTCATTGTATAGGAATCTCAAACCGGTCTATAGTAAGTAGATTTACTCAGTGCACACAGCTTCAAAGAAGTAAAATGTTTCAAGAAATTTGAATAGGTCAGAAAGTGCTGTCATGTCTTTGTAGTGCGGAGATAGCCAGCAGCTGTGCTCGGTTTATTCCCATGCACTTGGAAGCATGACTGTGGTGAAGTCCCATCCTACTGGCACATTCAAAACAGTCATTTGTCTTTGACTCCAGCTAGGAGTTCTGCACTACCAACACGTTCAGTTAACTTCGAACTTCAATTTGTAAATCTTAAAAAGCATAACTTGCTGGGAATCTCACCAGGACATGCTGGGTAACTTTTGGCCTGGCATAAGGAAGTTTTGATCTCTGCATTAAAATAGGAGCATCATTGTTTTTCTGAAACCACTTCGCAGCAGCAGACTGCTGGCAGCAAGATCAGTCATTATCTTGAATAAAATATTCAATAAGCACAATATTCTGATGTGGTTATGTTACTGTGTTTGATTCAACTTTTTTGCTACAAGGCTTGACAAAGGATGGTATTATTTCCAGGTATAGAGTTGTTTATAAGATATGATAAGGAAAAACAAAATGGTGGTTTTGTTTTATTCCTTGCTTGAGTTTGAAGTGAATAGCCAGAGGAGAGTCTGTCTAAAGGGAAGTCTTTTTAACACTTCACAGGCCACTTTGTCACACCGGTACCTGTTAGTGCAGACCTTGGGAGTCCCTCTTGTCCAGAGGGAGTAGTCCTGCCCAGGTGCCAGCTTGGGTGTGCTCCTTGAGCCAGCCTGGCTGCAGGCGTTTGTCAGGAGATGAGGATTTGAGGGATCTGTCTTTTCTAACTAGCTAGGTCTGGTTTGCAGTGTTCCTGATACTCATCTCTGACAGATGCCTCCTGGCAAATCTGACTCTGGCGGTTTTAAGGCAGGAGTGCCCTGGCCCTGGTGGCAGGGCACACATGCTCTGTGCAAAGCCCAGCACCTTGGCTGAAACTGCTGATGAAAGTAGCTTGGGAATAAGGCACCGGACTGTGAACTGGAGAGGCTGGAGCCGCCCCGCATTCCTTTCTGCTGAGCCTGCTCTGGCTGGTAACCTCTGGCACTGGAATAGGGCAGGCAGCTGGGACGGCAGCACCAGAAACTGCTGCAGCCAGAGCTTGTCTGGCAGAGCCCTGAGCAACTCATTTGGCCTCAGCCTCCAAGTGAAAGCAGTGATGCTGACCCACACAGAAGTGGTGGGAAGGGGAAAGCAGTGGAGAAGCTGTGCCGCTGCTCATTTTAAAATGCTCTGGGGCAGCCAAAATGTTCTTTTGGCCTCATAAACAGAGCAGTCCTGCTGAAAAGCCCTTGAGAGTGAACAGGCACTTCATAGGTCACTGGTTTCAGTGCAAAGTCACACGCTTTGCTCCCAGTATGGCATAAAATGGAACTGCTCTTCTTTCTGCAGAAGAGCTTGCTCCCATGGTAGTCTGGGATTATCAGTGAAATGGCTTATCCAAGGAGATCCTATGAAAATCCGCTCCTTAGCAAAACTTGGGTGTTCCTGCAAGCTGCTCATTGTTTCAAGATGTCATTCCCTTGTGCAGGGAGAGGAAATGGAGGAGGGGAAGGAGTCAGCACAGATCCAAGTTGATGATGGGGTTCCCAGGATGCCTCCGGATGATATCGGGACAGGAGCTGTGGGGCCAGATGCCTGCACTGACTCCTTGCCAGGGCCTCCTTGTGGCTGGCCTTACCCACTCTGTGTTTGCTACTTGTGCTGCTTTGAATGTCACAGAAGGCTTTTTGGATTTGTGCCTTTCTGACTGCCATACCTAATCTCTTCTTCCTTGTCCCTTTTAAACAAGCCCTATCCTGTCAGGCACTCTTCATGCCTCCAGCCCTTCCCCTTGCAGTCTGACTGGCACCTTTGTTCTTTCCAGACTCCAATCTGGTTTAGTTTCCAGTGTCTTTTCTAACCAGATTTCTGTGACCTGACTCTTTAGTGTTAGCTCATTTATTCACCACCTGATCTTCTTTTCCCTAGTCTCCACTCCAACCTGTTTCACATGGTCCTTTTCTACTCCCTTCTCTGACTTTATCCACCTTCCCTCCATCCTCTCTAAATCTGCTGCTTCTGAGAGGCCTACAGCTCATGTATTTATATGTTCTTCCCACAGGGTTCAGGCGTGATTAAAGCAGGTTTTGCAGGCGATCAAATACCGAAATACTGCTTTCCAAACTAGTAAGTATTCTGCTGGTCATGGTAAGTTCTTAGTACCGCGTACCAACTCTTTGATACATAGAGGGGAAGAATGGTCCAATTTTGTAACTGGAGAAATGAGTTATTCTTTTGCTGCCTGCTGCACAGAAGCATCAGGGAGAGGAGATCTCTGCTGTTAAGTACTTTGAGATTTTTTGCAGGGGGGGAAACAAACTATAAAAGATGACTTATCACTTTGTCAGGCTCAACACCCAACCAAAGCTGTGGGCTCCTTTAGTCTTGAGGCATTAGGACACCAGGAAAAAGACAAAGCTGGGGCAAGAGGTGTGGAGACCTTTGTATTTCTTTGGTGTGTGGTCTGACGTTTTGATTCCTGCCAAACTTCCTTGGAAGTTTTCTGAGAGTTTTACTGGAAAAAGAACTGCTGGATCAGGAACTCTGAATACTCACTGGCTTTTATTTTCAAAGGGTGGGTTTTTAAATGAGTATGTTTTTGTTCTGAGCAATGTGTTCTGTATAGTGAGGTGGGGTATGGGACTATAAATGTCTAATCTGAGAAGCCTACCTGAGGTCAGGCAACACCATGTGGATCTAACAGCTCAGACCATTGCTCAGTCTAGCCATGTTCACCCCAGCATTGTTGGAACAAAGAAGTCCTGAATCATCAGGGGAAGTGTGGCCAGGCTCAGCTGGCTTATGTCCTGCCAATTCAGAAGTGTCTACAATCTGTTCCCTTCACCTCTGATTCTGAGATTAGCTCAGACAGGGCAAACATGGGTCTGCCTGCACCTGGTAGTGCCCCAGACTCACCCATCGCTTTAGAAAGTACTGGTTAGGAGAGAGAGGAACACAAAATAGTTAATCTTTGGGTGCATCTGAGCTCTCTCTCTCGAAGCATTTATACTCTTGCCTCTGTTCTAGTGTGGGCAGACCAAAGCACATTCGTGTTATGGCTGGTGCTTTAGAAGGGGACATTTTCATTGGTCCAAAGGCAGAGGTAAGAAAACCTGTGTACTGCACTTCTCCATATATCTCTTTATACTGCTGTAAGGAGGGGCTGTAGCAGTTGTGCTTAAAAGGGCTGTGGTTCCTTGGTATCAGTGTATAGATCTGAAGAGCAGAATAGGTTGCCACTTTTAAGTGTGTCCAAGGCGGAGTGGGAAGCTTCATGAAATTCTTGTGCCAACCTGCTGACCAGAGACCTTTTTCCCAAGTCCTTCTATATCTCTCCTTTTTTTCTAGGCCACTTCTAAGTCTGTATGATTACATCACCATCTTTTTCACTGGGAACGTTAGAAATGGACCCTACTTAGTTGTCTTTTATCTCCCTAGTGTGGGCAAGAAGCTTGCTTTCCACAGCCCTGCTTTTGTCAGCATGTAGTCATATGGTCTCACATTTCTCGTGAGCCCTCTGAACTACATTCCCCAATACCACCCTGTTATGTTTTATTTCATGACTGAGCTGGCAGAACAAAGATACCATTTGATAGGTGTCTGTATGTTGGCTTGAAAACTGTTAGGATGGAATGTGCTCTGCAAATGCCAGACTTTCCTACTTGGTATAAAAAGGCCTTGTTTAATCTCATGAGTACTTCTCTGGGAGAGATGTTTGTGATTAATGTTCAGTTTTTGCCCTATATGCTAGATATAAGTTGTCTTTTAGTGGAATCAAAAATAAGTGAGTCTGACATTAAATCAAAGTCATAGTGCTCAGAAATGTGATTAATTGAGTCTCTGACAGATATGCTCTATTGTCATTTCTGTTTGCTCAGGAGCACAGAGGTCTCCTCTCGATCCGATACCCGATGGAGCATGGCATAGTGAAGGACTGGAACGACATGGAGCGCATTTGGCAGTATGTGTATTCAAAAGACCAGCTTCAGACATTCTCAGAGGAGGTGAGATACCTCGTTATGTAATGGCACAGGTGTCATTCAGTGTGTGTATAACACCAGGAGCCTTGGAACTCCAGGAAAGATATGGGACTTTTCCTTTGCTCTTCTTTCTAAATGTGTCCATTGTTAAATTGGGCTCTTTCACCTCTCAGGAGATACTGCACAAGAAGTGTCCAAGCAGAATTGCTCCCCAGATCTAATGTTCTGGCTTGACTGAAAATCTGACTTTCAACATTTGTTATTCACACTCTCTGTAACGATTCTGCTCTAGGCCAAGTGCTTCTAACTTTTCCTGTTCTGCCTGTGCATCAGGCCTATCCGCTCAGCAGTGACATGATTTGAAGTGAGGAAGGAGAAAACCACAATCCTGTGGTCTGGAAGGAGCTGACCAAAAAATTATTAAATGACTGAGAGCAATAGGTTGTATAAGTGGAGTAGGAATATTTCTGCCTGCTCATGCTAGGACCATATGCCTTCACCCTTTCTTAGGTCTGTGTATTTTGGCTAATCTGGCTGACTTTTGGCACTGAGTCATCCTGTCCTGTGAAGGATGAACAAGGTCACTCACAGAATAGATTTTCTATCAATTCTTCGTAACTAGACCAGAACCCTGCTGGTCCTCCAACTTAACAGAGGTTATTCACAGTCTAATACAGTTCAGTACCTGAAATTATTCCCTTCTACCGGTCCTCTTGTACCAGTGGTTTCTAAAGTGAATAAATATGCAGAGCAGAGATTTTCAGGAGCACACATCTAGCTGCCTGTGGTTATTGCAGCATGGCTCCTTCTTTTCTTTACCAGCATCCTGTGCTGCTGACGGAAGCACCCCTAAACCCACGCAAGAACAGAGAGCGTGCTGCTGAGGTGTTTTTTGAGACCTTCAATGTGCCAGCACTATTCATCTCCATGCAAGCTGTGCTTAGCCTGTAAGTGTGTTTTGTCTTTGATTTGTGCTTGTGAAATGTTGCTGTGAAATCCATTTTTTCTCAAACAAAAAAAACCCCACAGAAGACCACACTGATGTCTGACTTATGCCCTCTTCAATCAAGAACTGAAATTAAAAACTTAATTTCTATAATTAAGTTTGTAATTCTGTAAGAGTTTACAGGAATTTGCTGTACTATGATGAGAACTAGGTTTTTGGGGTTTTCTAGCCCCTGTTCATGTGAAATATCTGCTTCCTGAGTTGAGCCTGGATGTGCTGCATGCTTGGAGTCACTTTGAATTGCTTGTTCTGACTTGATTGTTTGCCCCTTTGCTAGCTATGCTACTGGGAGGACTACAGGAGTGGTGCTGGACTCTGGGGATGGCGTTACCCATGCGGTTCCCATCTATGAAGGCTTTGCCATGCCTCACTCCATCATGCGGATTGACATCGCTGGCCGTGATGTCTCACGCTTCCTGCGTCTCTATCTCCGGAAGGAAGGCTATGACTTCCACACAACCTCTGAGTTTGAGATTGTCAAGACCATCAAGGAGGTGATGCCCTGTCTTTTTCTGTGTTTATCCAAAAAGGGATTTCTCCAAAGGGAAGTCGTGACTTGTGAAATCTAGTGGAAAGTGCCAGCCTACCTAGCTCTGCACCTCATTCCTTTATCTGCCTGAGGGAGACTAGGGCTACTAGGATGATTAAAGGACGGGAACATCTCATATGAGGAAAGGCAGAGAGAGCTGGGACTGTTGAGCTGCGAGAGGAGAAGGTTGGGGAGGATCTTATCAATGGATATAAATGTCTGAAGGGAGGGTGCAAAGAAAACAGAGCCAGGCTCATTTCAGTGATGTCCAGTGACAGGACAAGACGCACAAACTGAAGCACAGGAGGTTCTGTCTGAACATAAACTTTTTTACTGTGAGGGTGACCAAGCACTGGCACAGGTTGTACAGAGAGTTGTGGAGTCTCCATCCTTGGTGACATTCAAAAGCCATCTGGACGTGGTCTTGGGCAACCTGCTGTAGGTGACCCTGCTTGAACAAGGGGGGTGGACAAGGTGATGACATCCAGAGGTCCCTTGCAATCTCAGCCATCCTGTATTCTGTGAGACTTGGAGTCAAGGTCACATCTAATCCCTATTGAGGGGCTGTTGACATGGAGGTGAAGACAGGCTGGTGGTCCAGAATGTGCTTTGCATTTATCTGTGCTGCAGTTTCTCAGGGTCTGATGATATCTTTCACTAGTGTTTGTTTACCCTTCAGAGCAAGGTAAAATCCATGGCAGGTGGGGGTCACAAGTGGGATATTGCAAGTTGCTTCCCCCCCCGCTCTGTGAAAGAATTCACTCACAGAATTCATGTTTACAGAGGCTTCCCCTGTTTATACGGTCTGCAGTATTTAGTGACCTTATAGCTATGCAGCAGTTTGGAAAGGCATGATTAAGATCCCTAGCAAAGCAGTTACCTTGGCTTCTGTTATGTGCCAAGAGAGGAGGGCAGAGGTGGGACAGTAAATACTAGCTCAGAGCTGGTGACTGCTCACAGCAGCTTTGCAGCATTGCTGTGCTCACACAGGCAGGTTGCTCTCTGATTTCAGCAAGACTGTGTGTGACTTGGGGCTGCCTGCGCATCCGTGCCTTCAGTACGTGGGGTCAGTACTGGCTGATTGCTGCGTGCGGATGCCTGACAGTTGCTGCCATGCTGCAGTCCCCCATCACAAGGTATGATTGCCGCAGATAACTTTGGGCTGAGTCAGCAGCCTGTGCCAGAGTTTGAGAGCGTTAATGAGCTATTCTGGAGCCTGTGACCTACCAGCAAAGGGCCATAGTGGAAATAGTTTGCTTGTTCTTCATGGCTATAACTCAGTGTGGCTGTGCTGAGGGAGCAGTGCTTGTGCTTCATGTCACGGTACAGCTGAATGGCTTCTGCCTGTTGCCCGGAGCAGGAGACTTCATAGGATTGTAGGTTTTAACCCGGTAGCTGCTCTCTCTGCTCCACAAGTGCTGATTGCTGAATGGGACAAAAAAGCTGACGTGCAGATACTGCAGCATCTGTGGACCAGAAGATCTAGTGATCAGAGGCTTCCTGGAGAACTCTTTGCTTCAGGAGAAGCCTGTTTTGTACCAAGCGTTAGTTGCAGTGCAATTGCAGTGGCCTTACAGGACAAAGCAAGAGACTTGTATTCTTCATAAATGGCCAAGGCTCCCTTTGCATCTTGGGTTATGAAACTATTAAAAGACGTTATGCTGACTGTTAAACGCAACGTCTTGTACCAGTGCAATCTTTTCTCTGGACTATATGCTTAGGGAAACAAAGAGCAGGGGAAAGTGAGCCAAGTCCTGCTTTGCATACTGACTACCCTCACCCGTGAGACTATTGAAAAAGGGAGGAAACAACCTGATGTTCGCTCTCCAACTTAGACGTTTTGCTTTAAGATTAATTTTAGCTGAGGAAAGTGTTGCAGACTTCTAGGATATATGTGCCTGGAACTTGCAGTGAGATTTCTGTTGATGCTGGTGCCATTTGTGACTTGATTTGCAAATCTGAGCGGTTGAGTGTGGCTTCTTGTGTTTGCAGCTTTCTTGCCTTGGGAGAAGTTTGGATATGTAGCCTGAATGCACCATGACAAGCACAAAGCTGAGATCCTGGACGTGAGAGTTTCTCAGTCCTAAAAGCTGCTTGTGATCTGTTGGAGTCTGTCTGACTCAAGTTTTTGTTGTTGTTTGTTTGTTTGTTTTGTTTTTTTTAAGGGGAAAAATATTAGGAAAGAAATTTGGGGATGTTGAAAAGTCTAGAGGAGAAATTACCTTAAAAGGGGAACCCTTAATACCTACTTCGGTGCAAACATTGTTCTCTGTTTTTTGGTTTACTGTGAGGGCGGTCAAACACTGGAACAGGTTGCCCGAAGAGGTTTGTAGATTCTCTATCTATGGAGGTACTCCAAACATGACTGGGCATGGGTTTGGGCAGCCTGCTCTGACTGACCCTACCTGAGCAGGGGGATTGGACTAGATGATCTCAAGAGGCCCCTTCCAACCTAAATGATTCAGTGATTCTGTTCAGATTTTTTTTTTTTAAATCCCCAAATGATAACAATTTGGAATAGGAAAGCTTACCGTGGAATAAAAAATATGGGGTGCTGGAGCAGTTTGAAAAGTCAAAGTATTTTGTTTCCTGTAACTTAAAACATAGGTGGGCAATGGGAAGTGAGCAGCTTAGATCATGTTGAATTTTTGCTGTTAGTTATCGTTAACACTGTTGAAATGTAATAATGGACTCTGTTCACGCTCCTAATCTGTTGCGAAGTTACCTGAGCCCACCTTTATACAAGGTTAATGTCACTAAACGTGTTTCAGGTGCGTGTTTTACTTTGCCCTACAGTAGGCTGGAAGCGCTCACAGGATAGTTACCCCATCTATGCTAGAGGGAGGTAACTTCTAAGCAGTAAGAGAGTGCTGGAAGCAAGAGGTAAGCAGCAGTTAGAGGGGATGTGAGTATCCTTAATGTCTCTAATCATCACATGGAGCTGTAGCATGAATAGGTATTTTACCTGATGTGAACCCAAAAGGTCTTTTCCCCAGCACAAAATATTGTTGAAATTGGTCTCCCCAAGGGATACACAGATTTTGATTGTTAGTGAGAAAAGTATTTTATTAGAGGCATTTGGGTCTACCCTTCTCACCTCCCTGTCCCTGACTCTGTTTCCTCTCCAGCGTGCCTGCTACCTGTCAATAAACCCCCAGAAGGATGAGACTTTGGAGACTGAGAAGGCTCAGTACTACCTGCCAGATGGAAGCACTATCGAGGTTTGTAAGGACCACCCTCAGATGATTCCTAATGTGAAGAATTGCCTTCTGCCTAGTGATGGGAAATTTGATGCGGTGTTAGGTGGGAGGGGATAATTTTAAAAGACCAGAACTCATCCCAGGCTGTTGACTGGACACTAGATTTTTTTTTAGGGGAAGGAAACATTATTAGAAACCTTACAACTTCTACTGGAAGTCTGGGTAAGGATGCAGCATGACCATGGGGACTCATCTGTTTGAGTGCAGGCTCTGATCTAGCAAATCTTTGTGCAGATCAGGTACAGGGTGTGGGTAGTTATCAGCACGCTAAATTCAGCAGTGGTTTTGTATGTGGCTTTTGTCCTGCCTAGAAGTGCAGAAACGATTGCTTTGAAGAGTGAGTTAGCAATACTCCTCAAAAGACTGAGCCCTCTACAGAATGGCTGAAGGAGAGGAAATACAGGTCTTACCTCCAGCACCAGGAGTGGATCTGCTCCCTTTTCAGTGACCTGCTGTATGGGGCTGAGCAAGTTTCTTCATCTTTCATCTGCAAAATGGAAATAGTGCCTTTTCTAGGAGCAGTAGACCAAACTGGTGTTCACTTGGGAGCTAGTGATGCAGCATGAATGTCCAGAAAACTTCGTTACTCTGAAGTTTCACCTAAGGCAGGCCCAAACTGTAGACAGTGAACAGAGCCACACTGCTCTCTTCTTTCCCTCTGTACTAACTTCTCCCCTTGCAGATCGGCCCTGCCCGTTTTCGAGCCCCGGAGCTCCTGTTCCGGCCAGACCTGATAGGGGAGGAATGTGAAGGACTCCATGAGGTGCTTGTTTTTGCCATTCAAAAATCAGACATGGACCTGAGGCGAACACTGTTTTCCAACATCGTGCTGTCTGGAGGCTCCACGCTTTTCAAAGGTTCCTGCCTCTCCTCTTTCAGTGGGCTGTGACATACCTGATGTCTTGCTTCTTTCTCATGTGAAACTGGGAAGATAACCTAGATCACACAATTTGTCCTGTGGGGTGAGGGCTGTGGGAACTCTTCTCTCTTGCGGGGGTTACTGTCTAATTTTCTGAGTCCTAGTCATACCCTTCTGGGTATGCAAGACACCTCTGCCCTTGTACATCACTTCCTGGGCTTGTAGGGCTTTTATTGTCTTCCTCCTATCACTCCGCCTGTGTCAGGACTGAATAGCTATATTCATTCCTGCTGCTGTAGTTCAGGATATTTGAGACTAGGTACCTAAAAGGCTCTTGCATCTCTAGGTCTCTGGTGTGTGAGAGAGTCCAGCGGTCCTGGTACTGCATGAAGTGTCAGCTACACGTGTGCAGAAAGCTTTCTACCCATCCCCTCAGGGCTCAGCTGGTCCCCATCGACTTAAAGATATTCTCTGCCGGAACCCGTCAGCCTGTTATCCACAGGTGGACATCTCCAGATAGGTCCTGGTCTTCCTGTTCAAACCCTGCTTCCCTGTACAAATGGGCTGGACACAGGAGGAGTGCCCAGGGAAGGAGGAGGTCCTAGCTAAAAATCTTGTTTTCTTGTCTCAAGTTGCTGCTGAGGCATAGAGCCCATTGTGCCAGTGTTTGAGGTCTATCTGAGTGAGACAGAATCCTGTTATCTCACTGGCTGTGTTCTGTGCCTCTCCAAACTGGTCTCTCTGTGAGATCTGGAGGGGGATATTTGAATAGGACTGCATAGGACATGTCCACATTGTGAGTAGATGGAACTTGGGATTTTGCTGAGGGGCTCACGCTACACATTTTCTGTCTTGTGTAGGCTTTGGTGACAGGCTGTTGAGCGAAGTGAAGAAACTAGCTCCGAAGGATGTCAAAATAAGGGTAGGAGCAATCTCTTTTGTGTTTATCACTTGCTATGTGTGTTGTTCTGTGGCCTTTAAAGAACCATGCTGAGAGCGCAGCTACCATTTGCTTCAAACCTGAAATGACTTTCCTGAGACAGCCCAACAGTATTTGCTGTTTGATGAAAGCCTGTTTGGTTTCATCACTGAGAAGGTGGCTCCTCTGACAACATGACCCCTGTCCAGGATCTTGGACCACAGTAGCTGTTTTGGGGGGGGCTGCTGGGTGTCTTTCTGGTGGGAGAGATCATACCCGTGTTTGTGAGCTGTTAGCTGTAGTGAAATGGGGCAGTGTCCCAGGAGGAGCAGACTGGAGCTTGGGAAGGTACTGACTGATTCTGTCTTTCTCCCAGATATCAGCTCCTCAGGAGAGATTGTATTCCACGTGGATTGGGTATGTACTGCACAGTGACACATCTTGCTGTGGGATGAGGGCTGGGGAGGCGCAGCCTGTTGGCACTCACGCTCTTGTCCCTTCTGGTGCTGTGTGTCAGGAGGGTTTCATTGTTCAGCTGTGCGATGCTCAGCGTGTTACTGGAGCAGCGATCAGCAGGTCATTTGGGAGGGGGTGGCTGGTGCCAGGCTCTGTAGTGCCGACACGTTTGAGGCTAACAGGCGAGGAAGTGACTCTCCAGAGAGCATTTCTGTTGTAGGTAACTGGGAGCCTTGGCACCTTTCTGACGTGGGGAAGTGTCATGAAATAGAAACGGCTCATCTCTGCAGAGATGTGATGAGAGTGCCCCCAACATTTTCCTTTAACCCATAACATGCCTGTCTCTCCCCAGTGGCTCTATCCTGGCCTCACTGGACACCTTTAAGAAAATGTGGGTTTCGAAAAAGGAATATGAAGAAGACGGAGCTCGTGCCCTCCACCGAAAAACCTTCTAGCCCTGGGACCTGTCCTCAGTCTCCTCCGAAGACTCACTTTGGTTCTAAACTCGCTTTTCTGAGTCCGAGTGTCTGAGAGCTGCCTGTGTGTGTGTGTGTGCGCCAGCATGCCCCGATGTCACTGAGCAAAGACAACAGCAGCAGGAGGGTTGTATTAGTACTTACTAACTTCTTATTTTTTTATTTTTTGTTGTTTGTTTTTGTTTTGTGGTTTTTTTTAAATGCAAGGGAGAAAATATCAGTCTGAATTTCTCCAGAATGGCCCATTCCTTCTTCATTTCGGTCCCTTAACTCCTATATTGCAATCATGTTTGTCACTGTAAAACAAACAAGCAAGCAAAAACAAAGGGAACAGCTTATAGAAACTGCCTAGCAAGCCAGAAGGGAGCTAACCACTGCAGACTGCTCACGCAGGCTTTAGTCAGCCCGACTGCAACGCCTGGATTGTCTGGAAACACATAGCTGAGGCCCCATAGCTACTTTCTTCTTCAGCAGTGTCTTCACCATCAGTAGGTTTATGAAGTTGGTTTTAATATATATTTTTTTTTAATTAATAGAAAGCACATTCTCAACAGTTAAGCCCATTTGCCCCCACTGTTTTTGGTGCGTGAGTGTGTGTATGCATGTGTAACTTCTTAGCCTGATGTGTGGGTCTGCACCACAGCTGGAGAAGTTGGTGATAGGACTTAGGTTGTATTGCATGGAGTAGAACAAAGCAAATCTAATCAGCTATCATTGTACTAGGCGGTTATTCTCTTGTACCTTGTTTTAAATACCTTTTCTCCTCTGCAAGCAAGTGCTCCAGAGTGGGGGTGAAGGCACTTGTGTGTTTCCCCCTCAACCTGCCAAGATCTACAGTGCTGAGTTCTCACGTTCTTTCTCTGTAAGAGTCGAGGCTGTTTCCCTCCTTCCTGCCACGTCAGGGCAAAGGGAGCATGTATTTGCAGCCAGGCATAACTCTTGTGTACTCTATCCATTCTGGGGCAAAATAATAATTGGAAAGGTGCATTGTAATGTAAGAATTGTTTTATTTATTGAAATGTCTGAGGATATCTCAAATACTGACCACAGCACCTGGGAATTATGCTTTGGGTCTTCCTTGAACACCCGTTACCCAGCTGTCCATTGTTCAATGTTAACACTGTTTACAGCACACATGCTTAGTGGAATAGCCAGCCCGCCCTGCGACGCCACCCAGTAACTGCTCTTTAGGGAGTCTTGCTGTTCTCTATGAATACACTAAATGAGAGGACAATAAACCATACCAGGACGTTGGTGTGAGCAGCAGGTTTGTGAGCAGGAAGCTGTCGCCATGGCTGTCTTCTGCTGTACTGTGTATGCCTTTCTGCTCACCTGGTGGCTGCTTTGCTTCTACTGCTTTTTCAGCCATGGGCAGGCCTACAGACCTGCTTGTGTTGGGTTGTGCCACTGTTTTGCCTTTAGGTTTTTTATTGCATTATTTGGTGCTCCCCCCCCCTGCCCCCCAATGTGGATTCTTCTGCAGTACCTGGCAGTAGTAGTGGAGCTGGAGTTGCTCGGTGGCAGTTCCTCCCTGTTCCCCTCCTCTCTGTTCATTGCCACACATCACCTTGGGGTCACCCTCAAGCGCAGAGATGGGGCAAGAGCTGGAGGGCTGCTGCAGAGGTGTGGCAAAAGCTGGTGCAGTGCCCCAGCCAAGATGAATGTAAGCAGCAGCATGCAGTGTGCTGCCCCTGTGGGAAAGTTCTCAGGGCTCACCGCTGGGCTCGGAGAGGCTGTACGCAGGCAGCTGTGGTGGCCTCTTCCCAGCTGAGGCCAGGTTGCTTGTTCACCTACCCCCATCAGAGCAGACTGTGTTTTTTAAGCAAGAACCTGTCAGGTAGAAAAGAGCTGTCAATGCTCAGCCTTCTGCTGGAAAATCAGTTGCGTTCTTGCTGGTTTGCTGCAGTGTGCAGAGGGGAAGCAGCAAACCCCTCTCGGTTCACCCCAGGCAGTGCCAGTGATCTCTTCCTTCCCCTCCCACCCCTCTGCTGGCCTTGCAGAAGCAGCAGTGCTCCATTTTGTAACCCGCAGTGACCGGACAGAAAGGTGCCATCTCCAATCTAGCATTCATTTGATCTGCCTGACTGTTCCCTCGCACACTGTCCAAACCATGTTGCCTGGTGGTGCCCAGCATACATAAATAAAGTCATTCATATACAACCCTCAAGCCTCCTGGCCTCATCTTCCCCCATTTCCAATTTTAAGGAGGAAACGTGTGTTCTTCTCTTGCCTGTGCAGAATTGTTGCTGGCCAATCTCTGCAAGGAGACACCATCTCTGGTCCAGGATTGCCTTCCTCATCTGGCTTTTGAGCTCAGGGAGGAGAGTCCTGAGCTGCAGCTGGTGTCCAAAGCTGCTCTTTTCCTCAGCAACCATTACATGGTATGTTTCTCACTGCAGACAGGTCAAGGGCACCTGAGGTGCAGAGAAGCTGTGAGTGAGGGCTGGTGCAGGCAGCAAGGGCAGCACTGGCTGATGCCACTGTTGTGAGAAGAGCTGGTGCCAGCCCAGGCGCTTGCAGAGTACCAACACAGCAAGCTTCGCTCCCAGTGCAGGCAGGGGGGTGTGGGAAGGTGCCACAGCACCCAGGCCTTGTCCCCTGAAGCAGCTGGTGAAAGAACAGGACAGTCCAGTCCCTGGGGCCTTCCAAAGCAGCAGGGGTAAGTGACTTGCCTCCCCCCAAAAGGCAGGTGATACACCAGCCTGCTGATCCTCTCTGCCCCTGCAGAAACAGGCCCAGGCCCCAGCACAGAGTGTTGCCGGACAGGAACAGTCCTATTTTCTCCCTACAGTTGTGCCCCTGTGGCACTGCATGAACCCAGCCAGGTTAGAGCCACCTGCTAGAAAAATCACCAAGCACTACAGAAAAGATCATCTTTAATTTATGAAATGAAGAATCAATCATTCTCAAACTTTGTTAGAAGTCACACAAATAACTTATGATTGAACCATCAAGAGCTACAGAAGCCTCGCAGCAGGAACGTCTTGGTCCAAGACAGAAGGCAGCCGTGTCCTGAGGCAAGATGGCAGGTTTGTGGGCTGAGACCCCAGAGGGACCATGGCACTAAACAAAGAACAGCACAGCCCTAAGCACACAACTGCTTTCACATGCTGCCTGCACAGCCCCTCCGCCTGCAGGCATGCACAGGGCAGAGCTCTGCTTTGGCACATCTCTTCCGCCTGCCCCCAAACACAGTGCAGGGAGAGGAGACGCTCCCTCACCTCAGGGAGCCCTTGGGTGACTACCTGCCCCATCTGCTCCCAGCCAGAACCAGGGAGGCCAAACCACCTGCTCTTCCCCTTGGGTCCATGGCTCAGCAGCCAGATGAGATGATCAAACTCTGGGGCACCGCTTCAAGCGGAGAGGAGCTGAGGTGTCTATTTCTCCCCACAGAGGTAAAATCTCAACCCTGTGACTGCCCAGCATTGTGTCAGGCAGGCTCCAAAGAGGAATCAAAGGCACAAAAGCAAGACCTGGTGTCTCCTCCAGGCTGTGCTCTCCCCCTGCAAGACGGGCAGGCGCCAGGCTGCCTCACTGGGTCACCTGGGCCAGCCCTGGGCAGGGAGGCACTTCCATGGGCTGGGCTAGGGGTTGGTTCCCTGACCTGGGCCCCACAGCCCCAGCCAGCATAGGAGGGGGCTCACAGCACAGCTGTGTGACAGTGCTGACTGGAAGGGGCTGTGGAGGGGAGAGGGGGATAATCACAGGCAACGGGATGCCAGAGGAGATGTTCCCGCCCAAGGCTCTGAGCCCAGTGCCTTTCCCAGCCCAGCAACAACCCCCTGTGCAAGGCCACGAAGGAAGGAGCCTCACCATAAAATGAGCACAGCCAGCAGACTCTGGCTGTGCAGGATATTGCCCTGGGAACAAGAAACACCTAAGAGCAGATTTGGTCCAAGAACTGCAGCACTGTATGTGGGAGGGGTTGTACCAGCTACTGGGAAAGGCCTTCAGGGTGCTCTCATCCCTGCTCCTGCTGTCCTGCAACCACCCTCTCGGTCACTTGGTCCCTCAGGAGCCTCTCACTCCACTCCCCAAAGCTGCAGGGCTCTAGCAAGGAAGGACTACCCTGTGCAGTCTCCTCCTCTTCAGCCAGAGAGGCTGTGGTTCCCCAGGGCCATGCCCAGGGCAGAGGACTGCACTGGGGATGTGTCTGTCTCTAGCACACACTGCAACCCAGCACCTCCCTGCTGGGATGAGCAGCCCTCCACTCCCTGGGGCAGGTTAGGAGAAAATGTTCTTGCTCCTGTGGCCAAGCAATCTATCCCAGGCCCCTCACACGCTGAACTTCTCTGCCTTCCCCAGCGACCACCTCCTGGAATGAGTAAACATTGTCATTACAGCATTTCACAGCTGAACTGTAAACATCAGGGTTTCTCAGCCCGCAATCCCTGCGCTTAACCTGCAGTCCTGCACCAGCCTGGAACCAGAAACACCCCAGGGGCTCAGGCACCCCTAGATCATTTTGACCTCTGGTGCTTGGCCTTGCGTCAGGCTTTGGCGCTGAGCCTTCACCATCTGCAGACGCTTCCCATGCAAGCTGAACTGAGACCAGCTGAGGAGCTGCAGCAGCGCGCATGTGATGGGTACGAAGACGAGGAGGTAAAAGCAGCCCTGGCGAAGAGTTGGCTCCAAGGCTGCGGCAGACTCCAGCTTCGGCTGGGCACTCACCACATTGCTCAAGGGGTTGCGCTGGAAGATGTCGTAGCCTGGTGTCAGAGAAGAGTTTGTGAGACTGGGGACAGTGGGGATGGACCCTTGTCCATTCTCTCTGTGAGTGACTGGCCTTGGAGATGCAGAGACCAGGCACAGCTTAGCAACTGCAAGAGCCCTCTGCACCCACACAGGGCTCAGGACATGCTGAAGACACTGAACTCCTAGGTCTGCCATCTCCTGCCCCGCTGCTTTCCCCAGGAGCATCCTTACCTGTGTACGCGCAGAGCAGCCAGGTGCCGATCAGAGGGGCGAAGGTCTGGCCCGGCTTGGTGACCAGAGCCACCATCCCAAAGAGCAGCGCTGAGGCTGCCTGCTTCCTACGGTTCAGGACTAGATCCTCATCCACCAAGTCGGTGACCACCAGGTTGAGCAACTTACAGGTCCCTTCTGTGAACACCCGGTTGCTGCAGAACAACAGGCAAAGCACTGAATAGGGGCACCAATAAACGACAGGAGTAGGTGAGAGATCAGAGAAAATGGAAAGAAGGATGAGAAAGGTTCCCCAACACTTAAAATAAGAATTTCAGAAGGCTACAGGAGGGAAACACTGCTAGTAGTAAGCCTTGTGTACCCTGCAGGGATGCCTTGGATCAATCCTGACCTGCCACACAGACAGGCCTGGGGACAGGACATTCTGGACCAGTGGCTAACAGGCAGCTGCAGCACATGCTGAGGGCTATGGCTGCAGAGGAGAGGAGCTCAGCTCAGCAGCTGGGAGAGGCTGCTGCAGGCTGCCACCAGCCCTGCCAGGTCTCTGTCCTCCTGAACATCGCTGCCTCCCTCACTCTGCTGCAGGCACAGCCAGTGGATTCTGCAGTGACCCATCCCAAGCTCGGGTGCTGAGCTGCTAGCCACATGGCTTCTGTGTGATCCTGGCTACTGCTACCTGCCTCCCACTCCCCTCCATAAAATAGAGACAAGTCATTTTCCCTCCCAGGTGGCAGAGAGCAGGGGAAGTGAGTGCTGCCTGCCTACCTGGCAATGAAGATGCAGAGCAGGTACACCTGATCAGGTCCTGCCAGGAGCATGACAATGCTGAGAGCCAGCTTCAGCAAGAAGAGTCCTCGCACCACAGCGTAAACCCCACAGCGGCGGCAGAGGGACAGGAAGTAGAGGTTGTTGAGATGGGGGACAATGTAGGAAACACCTGAGCAGAGACAGAGGCACAAATAGCTTGAGGGAGTTTCAGTATCCACCATGCCCCCAGGACCGATACCGAGAGAGGGGACAAGGCTGGCTATTGCCAGCAGGGCTGTAGGACACAAGGTACAGAATAGCCCCCATGCACATACAGAAGGCTGCAGCAGATTTACTCAGTGGCTTTGTGGCACAGCACACACTCTTCCTACAGAGGGAGGCCTTCTTCCATCAACCTCATGGCTAGGAAGGAAGAAAAGACTTCCCAGTGTCACGCAGGGGCTGGGACTCAGCCTTGGAGCAGAAGAGAGAGGGACAGGGCAGCATGACCAGACCTGACCCATACAGAACCCTCCTAGGGTAACTCTAGGACCAGTGCCCACAGCTCTGTGGCAGCCTGGATATGGTCCATACGCCACAGAGACAGGGATTAAATTCAGGGCTGTGTTCCCTGCTGCATCCTGGGGACACTATCTACAGCCACTAACGCTCAGGCCAATAACTCCATGGTGTCTAGGCCTGAGTCCAGAACATTGGGCTCGTCACCAGTAGAAAAGGCTCCAAGCTACCTCTCTTGTGCCCACGAAGGATGACTTGGAGATCCCAGGGAAGCATGTGGGGTGTGAGCATGTGTGAATCTTACAGCCCAGAGACCAGCGTGTGAGCACACCTCTCCCCAGATGGAGTTTGGGAAGAGCGAATCCAGACTCGGGCCAGGTCCTAACCCGGCTGCTCCCTCCAGTCCCACCTGAGACTCACCGAGCAGGAAGGATCCAGTAGACACAGAGATCTGGTCTGACAGCAGGTGCTCCAGGAACAGAGGGAAGAAGTTGCTGTTAAAGTGGCAGTGAAAAACCTGTGAAGGCAGCATGCAGACAAGCTGGTCAGCAGGAACAGCAGTAAGAGAACAGAAAAAGCTAACAGCCCTCTGGGCTCTGTTATCCTAGGAGCCCTATGCCAAGGGACCATGCAGGATGGGCCTGGAGTACTTCAGCAGAGCAAGAGCTTGGCTGTGGAGTTTACGACACCGTAGGCTGAGACTGCAAAGCTGCAACACCAGCAGCCATGCCCGCTGCATGCCTGGGGTCAGTACCGCTTCCCAGCTGCCAAGACATTGCTCGCAGGGCACCTGCTCAGCACACAGTGCTGCTGGGGCAGGCAGGGCAAGGAGGTGACAGCAGTGACCGTAAGGGTTTAGGGGAGATGGTGGCATGGCAGGATGGAGGTGGCAGCTGTCAGGAGGACAAGGATAAGGTGGCAGCAAGGCTCAAACATAAAGATGCAGAGAAGCATCAAGAGCCTGCCTGAGGGGAACTGAGGGATCCCCAGGGAAACGGGAGCTGTGATTGCAGCACACGAGAAAAGCTGGGCAGGCTGCCCACATTTGGTAGTAATCACTGAAGAGGATGAAGAACAGAAATGGCAAAAGCCAGCTGGGAGGTGGATCCAGCCGGACAGTGAGAAGAGTGATGTGAGCCTCAGGAAAGCAGGAGGAGAAGGAGACTGTGCTGACAGCCACGCCAGCAAACTGCACTCCTGAACTCACCCCCACCATGAGCCAGACCTCGTGCTTCTGCACCACAGATGGGGCTGCACAGAGCTCAGCCAGCCCCTGTAATCCAGCCTCCACTATGGAGAGAGGAAGGAGCACCCCACAGCTTGCTCAGGAAGTATCCTTGGGTCACAAGCAGGGAGAGCGGCTGCCAGCTGCTGAATCAGCCAGCATGTGCAGAAGGCTCCAAGAGCAAGTGGGTGCTGGAAACACCTCTGCCCTTCCTGGGGAACTCTCATACTGCTGAATCACCATCTCAAACAGCCAGAGCCAGCGCTCATCCTCTGAATCACAACACGTCGCTGCTGCGCCTACCTGGACGAGGTTCATGCAGACAAACCAGAGGAAGTTGCGATGCCGGGAGAGCTGCTGGAGATACTCTGCCAGGGTGATCCTCTTCTCCTGGGGGACGGAGAGTTTCTCAATGTACAGCCTAAAGGGAGAGGAGGAAAAAAAAAGCAACCGTGAATCCCTCACACCAAGCAGGGGAGAGCCCCCAGCTCGCTCTGTGTAGATGCAGAGCTGACTCTCCTCAGCTCCCATCCCAGTCTTCCCTCTCCCTGGACCAAATCAAAACAGTAGAGTCAACAACAATGTTTGCTTATGGCTAACAAGAACCACAGGCAACAGGTCTCCCAAAGAACATTTGTCTTCTGAACCCAAAATTCAGATTTCCGTCCATAAAAGCATTCTCCTCTTATTAGCCATTCCACTATGCATACACTCCTCTTCCAGATCCCTGCAGTTAGCTCACCTGGCAGATCTCATCATGATCTGCTGTGTTAGTATAGCATAACACTGGCAGCTCATAACAAGAGCCAAGTGAGGCAGCCCAAGGAAAAGCAAGAGAGCTGAACGGGGAAAACCAGCTGCGTCGTGGCCCACCAACAGCCCAGCCAGTATCAGTCAGCTAAAGCGAGCAAAAGGGTAAGAAACATTCACTTTTCCAACTCCATAGGAATGGGCAGCAAGGTGGTCTCATGCTCAAGCAGGAATGCTTTCATGATAAGCTGCTTCTGACATTTTGCCACTCACAGGCCTCACTGGGTGCTCTAGATATTAACTCATTTCATGTTCCAAACACTGGATGGCCATACAGCAGGTCAGGGCTCTGCCTCCAGTTTGGGCCAGGGGTGTCACGAAATAGTTTTTTCCTATTTTCAGAGGGCATTAGAAGCCAGTGTGACAGAGGTGATTCTGAAAACTGTATCAACAAACAAGAACCAGAGATGATTAATAAAAATTTGCCTCGTCCTGGATCTTCCCACACATTTAGTTTGCTGCAGTGCATAAAAGGACTCTACAGATCTATGCCAGGCCTTTGCTCCTGCCACAGAATTGGTGACACTTACTCCTTTAGGGTTGATTCTTGGTCCCATTTCACTTTCCCATCAGCCTCAAACCGCTGGCGGAGGAGCTGTGTGGACAGGGTAAAACCAACGATGGAGCAGAGGGCCAGCACAACACAAAATATGCGAAAGGAGAAGAAGTTCTCTTTGTTCCACACTGCGTAGGACATGAAGACAGAGAGAGAGCCTATGGCACTGAAGAGGGAACAGTAGAAGTTGAGGCTAGTCCTGTCTTTTGCTGAAACAGCCAGGTCTGCGAGCAAGGCATTGTGATGGAGGTCGACCATGGTGAGAAAGCTGTCGTACATGCAAAGGCAAAGAAGGAACTGCAAACCAGGATGAGCCCAGGCGACCCAGAAAGCCAGGAAAGAGATGGCAAAGAGGGGGCCATTGTGGCTTAGCGCTCTGAGCCTCTTCAGAACTACTTCTGGGGAGGAAATCTCTGCTCCTGGCCTGCAAGAGAAGACAAAAACTTTAGACACCTGGACAAAACCCTGCATGCCTCCCTCTCCAAGGAATTTGTGTAAGCGCCCTAGACATAAATACAGCTTTTTCTCATGCAACAAGCACCCACATCGGATACCTTCTCAGCTAATATGTGAATACACTGAAAACATGCATTTAAGAAGGCCAAAAAGCATGAAGGAAAGGGACTTATTTTCTCCAGAGCAAGCCTCTCCCTGATAGTGCTGCACTGTCTGCACTTTGCACAATGTAAATGATTTCAATGAGCACTTAAAGTTTTTACTAGTTGCAGGAAGCCACACCATAATTTTCATTAAAAGCTTGACATAAATACATGAGAAATGTTAATGGCCAACAGCAATCCACAATCCAGGGAGTTTGGAAACAAAGGGTCTGAGGCATCCCAGGTGGAAATAATTGTCCTTTCCCCCCTTGTGTCTCCCAAACCATGTACAGACACTCTCTAACACCCCACTAAGAGGCTTGCTCATATAGCAAGGGCTTGAGATTTTAGATGCCCATATTTTAGGTTCTGTACCACTCATGCGATTGTTAAGGGTTAGGGTCACATCTACTTGATAGGTGTTTAACTTCCTCTATACAACCAGGTACTGAAATAACACACAAAGAGCACTGAACTTCAAAGATTCCAGGAAAAGGAGGTATTTAAGAGTTCCATGCCCCAGAAACCTTTCCCACACTATCATTTTAAAGCTGACAGTTTCATTTCATCTCCCCTAGAGACTAAACAACTTCCCAGCCTCTGCTGGAAGTGGAACTTAACTTACTGCTGTGCGCTAAGGAACACCCGGTCGCTCAGCCAGCCAAACAGAGGGTCATTGAGGCTATTCCAGATCAGAAACACTGTCTAGGAAAGAAAACAGGACAGTGAAACAAACCACAGGACAGCTCCCACAAAGACTCAGTTCTGTTACTGAAGCAAGCAGTGCTGAACTGGCATGGTGAACAACCAGCAGGAACCGTCCCAGCGCACCTTCCCAGCCCCATCGCCACCGTACGATTCCTCTGTCTGGGGCAACTGCCAGATTAACAGAGCGAGGCCAGTGGTTTTCCCTGCTTGTGAAACACCTGACGTCCCCACAGGAAAGGCAGCCTTAAGACCAAAGTCTCTGGGTTTTCTATCCCAGCTTGTTCTCTGTTTATGTAAGTGGGGAAAACTGAAAAGCCCAAGCTAGCACTTGGAAGGCTCTCTTGCTCCCTCTCCAAAGGGAGCTATTACAACTGCTATTACAACTAACACTCTTCACACTTCTAGCAAGGAGCAGTCTTGATTTCAGAATTTCTTACTTAAGAGGGCAGAAATCTATGGAAAAGACTAACCTCTCCTATCCAAAAGGACAATTTATCAATCTTGTAAACAGAGACAAAGGTGTCCACGTAGTACAGGAGGAATACGTTGTGCAAAATGGAAACAAACAGCGACAGGGACCCGTAGATCACTGCAGTGGGCAAATGAAAGAGACAAGCCAACAGTCGCAACCCCATGTTGGTGTAGTCAGCGTTCAGCTCCCTCGATCACCTCCATTTCAGATGGGATGTCTTCTCCCAACACCTGCTACATATTTGTTGGGGCCAATCCATTGTTGCTCCTACAGGAGAGGGAAAAAAAAATTAAAAAATGAAACCAGATTCAATTTCTTAGATGAACTAAAAGTTGAATAAAATTAATTGGTAAATCTTTGCCAGCAGAGATCAGAATTCATATTGCTTTGAGGACCTGTTCAAAACTGGATTGGAGGGGATTTAAAAGACTAAAAGCTGTCTGCTGCACTAAAGCTGTTTCATTAAGCTGAGGCCAGGCCGCAGGCTCCCGGGGGTACAACTGTCTACTCCTGAGCAGGCTGCCCCATCCTTTACCCTGTAATGTTCTTTGTTATCCAGCAAGTAGCCGATTAGCTCTTTCTAGCTCTTTAAAGGCAAGGTCACAGGAGGAATCAAGCTAGACAGCTGCAAACAACAAAGCAGCCTTCAGAAAACACACCTAGTCACTGACCTTTTTAGGTACCGGTGTAAATTTTTAGCCAAATAAAAATGACAACAGCTGTGATGTAATCTCAAACGTGCACACTGCTTTCCCCCAGCAGTCACAGCTGACTGCACCTGGGCTGGCTTAGACAGGAGTTATTTATGGCAAGCAGCATTGCTGCTTTGTGGCATGAAAAGACATGACCAGAACATGACAGCATGCAGCAGACACACTGCCATCAGGCGATAAAGGCAACCAAGAGTTGCTTAGCAGCTGTCCAGCTTGTCTTGGGATGGCCTGAATTTTAGGATCAGTGTCTGAAATAAAGATGCTTTGGCTGGACAGCAATATATATGGAAATAAAACAAGTGGAAACAGGGGCCTTATACCAGAACAAGTCACTGTATGTTCACAAGGGGCTGAGGTGTGAGGGGAGGAGGACTCACACCAGCACGGACAGGAGGTGGGACTGTTGTCCTCCCATGATGTACTCTCGTGCTTTTCAGACTAAGCCCCCTCTCACACCCAAGTTCCTACGGACCAAAGGGAAAAACACAAGGCACCTCTTCAGAGGCACTCGTGTATCTGGAAAGTTGTTAAGGGTTCTTAAATCAGCGTAAGTCAGCTTCTCCAGCTCGTGCCATCCTAAGAAGCTCTATTCACAGCGTACACATGACAGGTGATGACAGGGTCGCTATCTTAATGCTGTCACAAGCAAGATAAAGGGCTGGAAGTCACTCCCGTTTCAGCCTTCCAGGGTCCGCACTCACCCAACTCAGATGCGTCGTGGGGACAACTTTACAACGCAGGATAAGAATGAGCACATCAGAAACAGGAAACTACGCACCAAGCCAGCCTTCTTGGGCTTGCAACATCAGCTGCAGCAAGTCCAAGCAGAAGATTAAGGGGAAGAATAAACGGCTGGGTATGAACCCTGATGAAACTCCAGTCCCATTCAGTATTTCCCAGAAGCCATGAGTCTGACCACTTCTAGGCAAGATTAGCAAAACAAAAATAACCTCCATTCTGCCTAGCCCAAGGAATTCCTCATAACTAGCTCAGAAGGAGCAGGAACAGCATTTGTTCCAATCAATTACATCACTAGATTGAAACTGCACATCGGCTCCACTCCCAGCCAAAGTGCTAGACCTCAACTGCAGAGCCCTCGTGGAGCAGAGCCACCATCCTGCATCCCTGCCATGCCAAAACCCACAGCCAGATTAAAAGGAAGACACTGCTTGGAGGGGAATTCAGCCAGACAATGAACTTTTATAGGTGTAATTGAAGACAGACAAGCCTCAAGGGGAAATTGCATTTTGTGTGGTCATGAAATGAAAAGGAATCAAGAATTTGTGATGTGTAAAAATAACGGTTAAGAAGAAGGGAGAGCTAAGCCAGGTGACCCACCAATGAGTCCTGTGTCTCTCACCAAGAGCCTTCTGTGGAGGCCTGGCTCAAGGGCAGATGAAGCCACCAGAGTGCTGGGCACCCTCATGAACAGGATGGAGAGCAAGCAGACAGCATAAATTTTGCACCGTATGAAACCTCAGTGAATCCAGACCTTGACCACTGTGTGCACATCTAATCTCACTACAAAATTCCTGAGACACAGAGGTGAGGGAGATCAAAGAAGGGCAACTAAAGCGATCAAGGGACTGAGGCAGCTGCTTGCAGAGGAAAGACTAAACAGCAGGACTCCAGGCAGAGAGGAAAGGCTGAAGGGGGACACGATCAAGGTTTACAGAGGCCAAACACAGTGGATAAAGCAAAGGTGGAACTATTGTGTGCCAGGACACAAGAACTGGGAGCACTCACTGTAACTAGCAGGAAATCAGTTTAAAGCACAGGAAAATACTGCTTTACCTGGCAGGTAGCAACCATCTGACATTTGCTGCCAAAGGAGGTTGCAGAGATGGGCAGCAGGTTCAAAGGATTAGACAAGTTCATGGAAAACAGCTGTACACAAACAGCTACTAAAGGGAACAGGCAGGGAAATCCGCTCTAGCATCCCTAATCCCAGGGCTGCGCATGCTGGGGGCGGACAGGTGGAAAGGCACACAGACAGCAGCCAGGCTCACGTGCTCTTCACCTAAACAGCATCTCCTGCTGTCACCGTGGGGCAGAATATGGGGCTAGA
Organism: Ciconia boyciana; assembly: GCF_034638445.1. Lineage (NCBI taxonomy): Eukaryota > Metazoa > Chordata > Aves > Ciconiiformes > Ciconiidae > Ciconia > Ciconia boyciana. The sequence continues at coordinate 52,097,346 of NC_132941.1, read as the reverse complement.
CAGACCAACGGTCTGACCTGCTAGGGCTATTCTTAACCTGGACTTGACTTTGCTACCCAATGCCTGTTTGAAAGCAAAGCCCGCTCTAGGCTTGGTCCTTAGCGCTGCACTTTACCCTTGTACCCCTCCAAACGATGCTTCAATAAGCACATGTTGCACAAACCACAGCTGCTGAAGTTTCCAGAGACACCTCATTTTGTCATTTATATGCTACAGCGCTGTTTAAAGAAGGTAAAGTTTCACTTCCTCTCCCTCATCACCCCCTCACAGATGCGCAACCCCTCCAGCCAGCTGACATTTGTAAGTGATTTCACTTTGCTGGGATAGCTGTTAGGTCATTTTTTATTTTCCCTCCCCATCTGCAAATGTGCAGATGAAGAGAAAGAAATCATAGTTGTCCGTAAAAAGTAGATTTTGCTTCTACATCCAAAGCACTGTGTTATTTAAGCTTGCCACAATGGTATTTTCATAACCTTTTCCTTGGGATGGAGAATTACTCATGGAGTATGTCAGAACTTTTCAACATTAGGCTTTAAGTAGTAATGGGAAGAGGAGCCGCAGGAGGGAATAGCTATCATTCATTCATGCTGAACTTCTAACGCACAGTCATAAAGCAACAAGCTCATAAAGTAGAAAGCAACTAGCCTTTATTTCAGAAACTTCCACCTTTGCATCTGACATCTGGCATTGCTCCTGCCAGTGACGTCTGCAGATCTTATCTTTTTGAGAAGGATGTTTGAATACTGGCTACCAGGAAAGCATTGCTTTCAGGAAAGCATTGCTTTTGTTTGACAGTCCTCACGTACAGCGGCTGGAAACACACCACAGTTTGGGGCTCGCACATCTGCTCTAACTTCCTAGCCAGCTCACAGCTGGATTCACAAGCCATTGTGTCCCATAGCAATTCAGCAACCCTTTGGTCTTACAACAAGACAGCTCCAGCCTTCCACAGCTGAAGCTGGTCGTACTGAGTTGGCAGCAGAGCCATTTACATGAATCTTGGCCTAACCCAGTCTTTTAAGCAGGGCCAAATGATTCCTATATGCTGAAGCTGCCACTGAGGAACCTGAAATAGTCATCTGCAGACCTGACTGCAGTAACAGGATGACTCTCCATTCTCCACTATATGGGTAAAGCAGGCTGGAATATCCCAAATAATACTTCAGGATATGTCTGTGCTTGCTCCAGCTGTCACTACGCTGCCTTTACTGCATATTCTGGATTTTGGGTGGCTTACTAGCTAAAGCAGAGGGCCAGAAAAACATACCAGCTCTGTGTCTCTGCATCTGCTACACAATAAATCCACCAGCTAGATAAGCCACCCAAGAGGGGACCCTATTTCTAGACATTCCTCACAGCCAGACAGGACTGGGCTGCTGGTGGTCCGGCCCCATCCACAGGGAAGCCAGGCTGGAGCTGCACCCATGAAAAAGCTGCTGCCCTGTGACCTGTCCCAGCATAGCACCTGGTGCTGGGCACATCAATTCCTCACAGACCCCATAAGTGACAGTCTCAGACAGAGGGAACAGTCATGGATGTCTTCATCTGGTCAGGCCTATCCATCAGTGACAAGTCCATTTCGTAAGCACGGACCAGGTTCTGCACACTCCTTCCCAGCCCACACATGGTACCGCAGGAGGCCTCCAAGGCCTGTCTGTGGAGGCCTCCACAGACACCTCTGTGGGTCTTCACCCCATGGAGCTACTCAGATTCTGGCAGGACTCTGTTCGGTAAGAAGGGAAATCCCTCCATGGAGCTATTTCACCGAATGAAACTGAGACAGCTTTTACTTAAACCAAAAAAAGTCTCAAAATCTTATTCTTATTCCAGGAAAGCTCCTATCTAGACACACACTCCACAAAATTTAGGCTCCTCTGACCAAACTTGGATCCCATGCACCCTCTTAGAGGCAGATATATCTCCAAGACTCTCAATTTCTCCACCGTACTACTTCTGAAATCCTAATGCCACTTTTCCTCAGATAATCCACTTGCTAACAGAGAGTCTCGAGGGAACGCCAAACACAGTCCCATGTGAAACATTAACCAACTCCCTAACAGCAGACTCCCAGCAGCCTTGTATCTGAACAGTAAAGCAATAAAGCCTTTGAAAACCTGATACCACCTGGGTCAGGGCAAGGAAACGTGCCACTTTGAAGAGGCTATGAGGGCATTTCTCAGTACTGTTTACCAATTCAACAGTCACAGATGCCTCCATATCATGAGAGGTTTTGTAACACCCTTCTTATTACAGGCAATCTCATGCTTCCATCAGATGCTTCCCTCACTCCTGCAGAGTTCATACACGTAAACAGAACTACCACACAGATGACAATTAACATCTTGAACCAGCTGGTAGTTTCTGTGGAGCTGTGTTCCAGCAGAGCAATCTTGTTAAATCAGATCTCATTCCCTAATGAGATTACAAGGTTCGTTAATAGAGGTAACCAGGTAGATCTCATAGTCTTGGAATCTGGTAAGGCATTTAACTTAACAGCACACTGCATCCCTTTTCTAAACAATTCATTGTTTTACGGTGTAAGGAAAATAGATTAAGAACTGGTTTCCCATGATGCTACCATCAGCGTTAAGTGCTAATCCTGTAGTGGACTTCCACAGCACTGGTATGGGGACCACTGCCAGGTAACTCTGCCCTCAAATTACAGATTTGGAAGTAAATATGAAACCCTTACTGAAAACAATGCCTAAGAGTGGAATCACAGAAGCTAGAAGAGGGGATTACTATACAGATTGAGCCTGTTCTTGTTAAGACTTAATAGAAAGCACAAGGTGAGAAGTCCTTTTTACTGCTCTGCCCAAGCAGCGGCAACTGGGAGTTTCTGCTATGCTATCTCCATCTTCTCGCCAGGGAGACTTTTCACCTATGCAAACCTTTCAAAGCCGCAGTCACCCCTTAACCCCCTGGCTTCTGCCACCAGCCACATGCCACCAACCAAAGGACTAAAGGAAGCCCAACTGCTGAGGCCACAGGAGAGTTCTGTGGCATTTAGGCCTAAAAAACACAGCACTTGGTTACCAACTAACATAGCTGATGTCCCACATGTGGGAAAGGAACATGGGGAGCCAGGCAATGCCTGCAAAGTGAGGCTGGAGACATGGACGCCATTTCTTTGGCCACTGAGAAGACAAGCCCAAGCAGCGGTGCCACCACCAGCACCCCATCTGCAAGGTCCCCCCTGCTGAGGGGAGGCCTAGCAGCCCCGGGAGAGGACGTGGTGGCCGGGCAGGGGCACGCCCGTCGTTTTGTGTGGGCTCCCCCTCAGGCTCCATGGCGGTGGAGGGCCGGTCTGGGGTCGTGTGGCGCAGCCAGGTGAGGGGAAGGTGCGACAGGGACACGGCATCCAGAGCCCTGCTCCGCACCTCCAGGTAGGGTGGACTCCCCGCACCGCCTGCCCCACGGCAGGGGACGGGGCAATGCCGGGGCCACCTCTCCTTGCCGGGACCCTGCGAGAGGGTGGGAACGAGACCCCGGCCGGCTCCAGAGCGGAGGACAGACGGACGGAGGCCCCTGCTCACGGGCACTGACAGCAGGGAGGGAGGGCACCCCCCAGACCCACATGGGACCGTCCAGAGTAACGGGGGCAGGCACACGCCGAGGCCCTACCAATGCAGGGCGGGGGGGAACCCCCTACCCCGCACGGGCGGCCCCACTGCAGTGGGGGAAATCCCCACCCCACCCGGACTGCCCCACTGCATTGGGAGGGGGGGGGAGGGGGTGCCTCCCCTACCCCGCCCGGACAGCCCCACTGTCACGCGGGGAGACAAACTCAGGCCGGCACTGGGGTGGGGGAGGCACCGCGCCGCACCCCTCCCCACGCCGTCCCCTCAGCACCTCCTACCTGCGTCCGGTACCGGCGCTGCCCCCGCCGTTCCGCCACCGAACCCCACGTCCGCGCATGCGCGCCTAGCGGCCTCCCGACCCCGCCCCGTGCCAGGCTCCGGCCCGAGGCCATCTTGCGTCCTGGCAAGTGAAGCCACCCCCTCCCGACCGCCATCTCGTGTGAGGTCACCTCGCCGGGAAGCGGGCGAAAGCCGCGCCGCCTTCCTCGGCCGCCTCATTTGCATTAGCCCCGCCCCCCAGCGAGGAGGAGCCGCAGCAGGGAAGGGCTCCCCAGGCCTTTCTAGCCAGAGCAGGCCGGCTCCTCTATGATCCGTCCGGCTCCCGGGGCGCTTGTCGCCAGGGAAACGTTACCGGCCCGGGGCACCGGCGGTGTAAGCGCCGTGCGCGGCTCCTGGGCCGGGCCGGGCCCCTGCCAGCAATGCCAACGGGGCAGTGAGAGGCGCGGTGGCCCCAGGCCTCATCCCCCGGGGTGCCCTCAACTGGGCAGGCCGCCCTGGGGCCTGCCGCCCCTTTGCCCAGCACCGTGGGGCTGGGAAGCACAAGATGCCTCCTGATGTCTTTGCACCTTAAACACCTCAAACCGCTCCATGGGAGCCTTGAAAGAGCATTGTGCCAAGCTGCAAAATGACAAAGTGGAAGCAAAACAAACCTGGGAAACGCTGAAGTTGCAAATGTGGCTGCTCAGGGGCACGTAGCCTTCCCCATAATCCATCAAACGCCCCACTTGCAGTTGGTCATAGTCATCAGCCACTTACACTTACCTCTCAAGATTCAGTTTACTTTGCATTGTCCCAAATATTTCAGAAATGAGAGACTGTCGTCGTCCTTTGTTATTTAAGATCTCCCTTTGGCGCTTTCTCTTGAAGAAGCGACTCCCGTGTTCGGCGTATGCATCCCCTTCTGCCTGTCACCGCAACGGTTGCTCCCATCCAACTATTCACAAATTTCACCAGGGAAAATTGAGTCGGAAGACTAATTGCTGCGTTCAGAAAAGTATCGTTGCATCCTATTACTTCCCAACGTTTTTGTGTATTAGACTTACTAGCGGCTTCCTAAACAGGTAATTCTTATAAATTCATAGAAGGCAGGCAATTAATTGCAGTCAACAGGTTTTGTAATTAAAGAGTGATTTGTAGGTATTTAGCTTCAGCTATTGAGATCACCTGCAGCAGAGCAAGGCATTAAGCGTCCTTAAGGAGCTGCTCTGCTGCAGCAGTTGTGCTGAGCAATGATGAGCTGGCCTTGCAGAGCCAGGCGCCCTTTTTAAACCTGTGTGGGACTCAATCTGTGAAGACTCACAATGGTGCAGGTGCTTATGATAAGGTAGTGCTGATGGGAGCCATTTGTATGGCTTCTTACTTAATTACAACCTACTGAAAGAGCAGTGAGTACAAATACCAGCTTAGCTGTCTGTAGCTGAGTGTAAACAAACAAACAAGCAAGCTTGGGAGGGGAAAACAAAGCAAAAGTAAGGTTCAGTTTCAAAGCACTCAGTGGTGGGCTCTTCTCTCTGTTCTTGAATTCTCCTATTCAATCTGTTACTTTAAAAGTTACCGTTTTTCTTTGAGTGTTGTTAACAGTGTTTTGCTGCTTTGAGGAAGAACCTGAAGTTTTGGTGAGTGTTTCTAAGTTTTTTTTATGCAGGCTTCATACACTGACTTTAGCTGTTCCTTTACCTGGGTCATCTATTCTTGCTATGTCTAAGTTTTTGTGTTCAAGGTCTATTTTTTTCTGTAAGGCTTCACACTAGCTAAGACACATACCTTGTATTAGCTTTAGTAGCCCTGTCTATAGGCAGCTAGGCTTAAAGTTTCCTGTCTGAGCATGTAATGTAACTGCTGAAGGAATGAGCTTCCTGTTGCTTTCCTTAGCTACAAGGTCATGTTCAGACAGGTTTTGAAGCCCTAGTTACTACACACTTCTGCAAGGTGTGATGTGGTATCTTAGTGCATTGCCTGGCTCTGTACGTGTCATTGATGTGCGTCAGTGAAAAGAAACTGTAGAAAGCAAGCTGCTTTCTTAAGATCAGGTTGTGTATCCTACTGTTTCTTGCTCCTCAGTTAACTGAAGGCATCATCTTGGCTGGTTTTTCTCAGTATGTGAGTACACGCGCACCAAACAAATGTAGGGCTCTGCTTTCTGTACTTATGACTAAAGACTTGTCTATGTTGCAATGTTTTACCAGTTACAACAGCAAAACAGTATTAGGGCTAGGTTAAATGTTTGTAGTAGTGGTATACAACTGAGGTGTTCTGCACTTTGCTTGGCTTTTTGAAAACACAAATGCTTAAATCTTTCTAGAGGTGATGCCTCTTTCACCCCAGCACATCTGCTTTTTTACCTAGCAGATGTAAGTCCACATATAGCAGCATAACTTACTTAGGGCATTGATTCATGCCAGCACTCTAGCCTGTAACTTTCCTAGCATCTTCTGCTTATGAAAGATACTAATGTAAATTGTTATTGTTGTGTGGTGGTAGGCTTTAAATGCTTTAGTTTGGAAAAAATTACATAGAAGGGCTTCTCTGAGGGATTGTGTTCTTGGAAACACAAGATTGTCTTTTGATTCCCATTAAAAAAATCAATAATATTACTTGTAAGCTATGTTCTGTATTGTCTAAAGACCATAACAGAAGGTAGTTAGATTTAAAAAAAAAAAAACCAACTTATTACAGACATAGATCAGCAGATGCTGCAGCTGTTTGCCTTGGGGGATGCAATAAGAGCAGTATTCCCATGGGTAATTCTAGCTCAGATGTTTGAGCTTAAGCTAGAAATACAGTGTGTGTTGCAACAGAAGGCATTTTTATACATTAAAGGGATGATACGTAATACAACCCCAAAGTCTGGATAATCTGTTTCCTGCCCTGTCCCACCTTTTGGGGTGTTGATACCATGGGAAAATCCAGTACAAGTGCATAAGAAGTTATGCCTGCCTTGCGTCTAAACATACATCCTAGATGCAGGATGCACAGGAATGGCATCCAAGTGTATTTAAAACACAAGTAGTTAAAATGCAAATGGTTTGCTGTGACATTGGACACTAGTGTGTGTCAACAGTTAGAAGAAACCCACTGTGAACGTGAAGCCCCTCTGGAGAACCAGGCTGTGTAACCAGCTAAGGCCTTTGCAGGATGCCAGGAAACTCTTCCAAAAAACACTTCAAGGGCAAAGACTTGTAATCAAGCAGCTGAGAGAGCAGGATGCTGTGAAAGCACAAAAACTGTGTGCAAAATATCTTGCTCTGCTATGCAAACTGTCTGCATGCGAGATAAGAAAGTGCCTGTAGGTAACTGGAGCTAGGCAGAGGAATCAAGGCTGAAGTAGAATGATTTGTCTTGGACTGTGTAAAGTAAACAATATATAACCAGGAGGAACCAGATAATTATAGGAGTGTCTGAAGCAACTCCTGCAGGGTAGATAGAACCTTGCAAGGCCGCCCGTACCATATCAGGAATACCATGTAAGGCTGAGATTGCCTAGGTAAGGATATCGGAAATGCCAGACTTGGTTATGGATGTAGCAAAACTGAGACCAATGGGAAGAAGTAATTAGGGGTGGATTGTCTGTTTGGGAGGAGACTGGCTGGAGGAAGGGAGGCAGGCATGAGCATGGCAAAAAAAGTGAATCCTGAAATGAGAGAGAGAGAATAAGGTATAAAATAAGATTAAAAAAATGAAGGAAGGTGGGATGCTGGGCAGCTGACCACAGGAGTGCAGACATCTACAGCTGGTAGTGAAGCCTGAGGACCCAAACCCACTGGGATGCTGGAGTGATGCTCGTTGGACAACCTGCTGGACTCTCCATCAGGTCTATGTTGGAAAGACTTGTTGTGGGAGGGCAGAGCAAAGAGGGGTAGATTTGTACCCTAGTACTAAGTGGTGTGGGAGGGAAGGTTGACACACCTGTAACTTGACGACAGTCGTGTTGTTCATAAAACTTGATTAGTAGCTTCATAGTCGTGTGCAAAATGATATAAATAACCATGAGGTACTAGTGGTGTGTTAATGAGGTTATTGATCATTCAGTTGACCTGTTGGTGTGATTGATTGATGAAAGCTAGTCTTTTGAGTTGGTTGTCTCAAGACTGCAATGTGAAGAGGGACAGCTGGGCAGAAGAAGTGGCAGCTGGGGGCTCATCCAGGATCTCCCAATTTGGAACCTTGAGCTAACTGATACTGAGGTCTTCTGTTTGAAGAAGAGTGTGTGTGGATGGAGGTGATGGATATCAGATGATCTCTTGAGTGAGAGGAGGACGGGGTCTGTTTGTGCAGGCTGTGTTTGAACATGGAGGGGATCCTTGGGACTGTGAACACTATAAACTGCAGATTAAAATGTGCTTGATTAAAGAAGAGTAGTGTCTAGATAGAGAGCTGTCTCTAGGAAAGAGTTTAGATCAGAAAAAGGTGGCAGCTTTTGGTAGGGCAGACTGGGATACTGAGACATTGGGCAGAGGGATTTGAACCTCAGGTGAGGGAGACCTGATGGAAAGGGTGGCTGCAGTGGTTACTAGGAAGATGAGACTGGTGGTGGTGGGAACTTCAGTAACACAAGTTATGCCGTGGGAAAAGGAGGACACGTTGAGAAAAGAGAAAGCTTGGAGGAAAAAAAGAGGGGTGATGCATGTGTGTGTCCAAAATCTAGACTTTGGTGCAACAAACATCTCCACCCAGGGAGAGGATGGAGGGGTGACGGTGTCAGGATCACCTTGACAGCAGGCAGGGGTGGTTTCCAGAGCCCTGCCTGCTGACGCAGTGACCCTGTGGTAACACTCACAGTGTTTTATTCTTGGCAGTGCAGCTGTTTCAGACCTGCTGTGTTATCCAGCAGCTGCAGTGAGAGTAGGAGGAGTGGCTGCTCCAAACCTCTCTGTCAGCAGCGAGTTGCGTTTTGACTGCTATTTGAGCAGAGTTATGCAAGGGGGTGGTTTTTAGATCATCGGAGTCAAGTAAAGACTTGCTCTGCGATGACTAGGGCTTTTCCTGGTGTTTTGGCCTCATACAGAGTCTGGGCTTTGCACAGACCTCAGAAATAAATGCCAGACTCTTACTACATTTCAGTGCTTTCTGGGAATGCTGCTTTGAATAGCTGAAACGGATCTACTCCTTCTTCAAAGGGCCTATGTAAGGGGTGACTGACTGTAATACGCATTAACTGCTATTTCCACGGTTACCAGTGCCAGCTGGAGCATCAGCTCCCCCTTCGTCTTTTCTTTGTGGTGCACTAGTAATATCAGAGTTCAGAGGGAGCAGGGTGAGGACTGGGGTCTTCTGGCTTCAGAATGAAATCCTCCCCCTTGTTTGAACTTAAGGGATTGTTCATGGTGCAAGAGCTGGGAGCAGTTCTGAGCCCACCTCTTGGAGGGGAGCATCAAGTGCAGTAGGTTTTGCATGAATGTCCTCTCAGCAGGGTGGCAGCTTGCTCCCCTCTGGAGAGGGAGTTGGTGTGTCTGAGGTCCTCGAGGCTGTCCGTCCCAAAAGGAGCTCTGGTATCAGCTGTGCTCGTAGTATCTTTTCAGTTGGCTTGGGCAGCTGTAAGAATTTGGACAGTGAAGTAGTTCCTGATGGAAAGGTCCCTCCTGTGGTGTGGGGGGAGGCTGGGTCAGATCTCCAGCATTGCTAGGGGAGTTCCTTAGACTGGGTGAGTGGTGTGGGGAGGGGAAGGGGATGAGGCTGCTTGCAGAACTTCATCTGTTGCCAGTTGTGCCATTCAATGTGCCAGAGGAGCGAACATGTATCTTCCTGGCTGAAGAGCTCTGCATTTTTGCACGCTAGAAAGCCTACAGACAGATGCCCTGCTGCTCAGGGCTGTTCCAGGCTCCTCAACTGTGCTCACAAGGCTAAATCTTTGTTAGACAGGCTCAGAGATGAGTGGGTGAAGGAACTGGTCCACTCTGAAAACCTGGGCTGTTCATCCTGCTGCCAAGGTGAGGGTGTTGCCCCTCAGCCACTGCTCCTGCCATGCTCTGCACCCCAGGGGCAAGCAGGAGGGTGCACAGCCATCTCCATCTGTCTGCTGCCCTGTGCTGCTGCTTTCTTTGATCTCACCAAAATAGCTTCTTTTAGCACAACTGCACAAAACTATCTGGATTGGGGGGTTTCTCCTGTTTCTACTAATAACATCACACTTTTATCTCTCTCAAACCCTTTTCACCTTGCAGCTTTACTGCTCTTTGAGGAGTCATTAAGCTTCCATTCAAAGTACCTGCTCCTCTCTGCAAAGAAAGTCCTTTTCTTTCTTGTGGGCTGTTTTCAAGCTGCTTTCACTATCAGTTATCTTCCTTTACATGTTACCACTAGACAGCACAAGGGAGCATGGCAAATAGCCTCCCCCCTTTTCTGAGAAGCAGAGGCTTGTGTGTTCTCCTGCCTCACCAAACTTTCTGTCTAGAAATATCTAAGGGAGGATCAGTGTAAGGAGCCACTGGTGTGTAATAGCTGCCCAGCTCCCGGTACGCAGTGCCAGCTCTGCCTGCAGGAAGCAGGTTATTGCTGCGTGCACTGTGGCTTTACAGAAAATGAATTGCGTGCAGAAATCTGTGACCATGGTGGCACTTGGGGCTCAAGTCTGAAGCAGACCGCTCCTCCTGAGCTGGCCCGCTGTGCTGCCTAAGCGTGGGAGCTGGCTGCTGTCCTCGTCCAGGCTGGGCTCTGTGCCATCGGAGGGGCCACGGGGGTGCAGTGTATGCACAGGAGTGGGGCAGAAATGGCCCCACTTCATCTCAGCCCACCACATAGCATCTTTCTCCCTTTCTAGATGCTATGAGAGCTTGTCTCTTTCAAGAAGTCAACCCTTCCCTTAGGCTGTGCTGGGCTCTGCCTGGCAAATGGGAGGCAAGACCTGTTCCCTGCAGCCCTGGTTTGTACTGCTGTTAATCGGCTACTGCCTTGTGGCATCTTGTTGTACTAGGCATGATGTAATAACCTTTGGTGGAAGTATTTAACACTCCTTGGAATGCTTGCTGGGACAGTGTGGGTTTTCCTTTCTCTTGGAGAGTGCAGCAAAAACCTGTGGTGCTGTTTCACCTTATTGGGGGGGGCAGGGGAATGCATGTGTGTGCAAAATCCAAAAGTGCTCCCACAATTAAGCAGCACTGGTGTGGGAATCTGCTCCCCTAGATAAAAATTAAGGCCTGAAAGGACTCAGCTTGTAACGAGCTACTGCACTTTCCTTGAATTCCTGTGTTGCTGCCAGGCACATCTGGCTGAGTGAGAGCATCCCCTTCAGGAAGGCAGCCAAGTGCCTCTGTCCTAAGGATCGGTACTGGTGGCAGAGGATCAAAGCTATTGTGTTGTGCCACATGGCTTTCTGTGCCGCTCTCCTACCTCCCCAAGAAGTACTTGAGAGTCTTCTCCTGGGTGAGTTTCTTTTAAAAGACCTCGAAAGGAGCATGACCTTATATTGGCAATAGGGGGGATGGGAGTGACAAGGAAAAATAAGAAACCTCTTTGTTGTGATCTTGTCCCATACACTATCTCCAGCTACTAGGATGCTGGATAAGTGTGTGGGACTCTGACACCAGAGCGTGGAAGACAAACCTTAGCTTGATGAGTACGTGTGATTTTAACCTCTCGCTTCCAGGGCAGTCCTTGAAGTTTTGTTTTTTTCCAAGGGAGGCCTTTGCCAAAGCTTTGTCAGAGGGCAACAATTTTGCAGAGTCTACTCAAAATGGGGAGACTAACTGGAAATAACTCATGACTTCTTCATCCCCTTGGTTAGGGGAAAATGTTGCTTTTGCAGTATTCATCCCTGTACCCTTGGGAGTTGCTACAGAGCAATGGCAACAGATCTGTGGTTTTTGTGGGGTGGGGAGAAGAACAGGGCAGGAAGAAAGCCAGAAAGAAGAGTCTGAAAGTTTGTATGCTGGAACAGTGGAGAGGAAAAGGTAGCTAGGTGGGATCATAGAATGGTTTGGGTTGGAAGGGACCTTAAAGATCATCTAGTTCCACCCCATTCTCTTTGTTTGGGAGCTGATCACAGGGCAATGGCATGAGGAAAGAATAGTCTCGGTCGACCCTTAGAATAAAATAGATGGCCATGTCCTCTCCTGTGGGCCAAATGTCTCTACAGTTGTATTGGCTTTCAGTATGCTCCCCAAGGAAGCACCTAAACCTGTTCAAACTGCCAGCCTGGTCTGAGGACCAAGCTAACTTTGGTTGCTGCTTCAGGTGGACGAAAGACTTGGTGACACTTATTGAACTGTCTGTCTTGGTGAAAACAATTTCTCCAGACATGCGAGATACTTGTATGGTTTCACGCGTTGGGTACTGTGGCACACCCTGTATGTTGGTCTGTGCCCATGCTACTGTCAGGCTCACTTGAATCTCTCTCCTAGAGACTGTGCAGTCTGGCATGGATTTCAATATTTACATCTTCATCTGTTTTCTGCAGCTCACAGTGGTTTTTGTGTTCCACGACTACTTAAACAGAAAGCTCCCCAAATTCAAAGCTAGCTTGGGTGATAGTAAAGCTTTACTGTCCTGAGGCATGTCCAGCAAAACCATGGTCTTCTGTAATGCTAGGAAGTAATTTCTGCTGCTTTAGATACTAGAAAAGCCCTACCAGCCTTGGGCATTTCTGTATTAACTAGTGATGGATTCATCACCTGTAGTAACTGTGTAATAGAGCGGTGAAACAAAATCTTCTCTGTACTTGAGCTATCAAGTGTACTCTCTGGCTTTGTATTGCAAACATTGCTTGATTGCTCCATGGCAACTCTGCCTGGGTCAGCTGGCGCTGAAGCACGTTTTGCTCAGCAGATCAAGTATTTTGGGAGCTGTGGTGTCAGTCTCCTCAACCCGCACCAAGACGTGTGCGGGGGAAGAGGCCCTGCCGGATGGCTGGGCGGTGGGTGGGGGGGGTTGCTGGAGTCAGCTGTGGCAAGCCTGGGAAGAGTCTGAAGTATCATGTTCTCACCAAGCAGAGATGTCAATCTCATTCCATCTGGCTGTGACCTTCTTGGGAGTTTCTTCTTTTTTTTTTCTGTGCCTGGCTTCTCATTCAGCTCCAGCCAAGTGGGGTTGAACCCTTTTCCAGCAAGGTCAAAATTGCTGGAAAGGCTTGAAGGGGGAGGCTGCCTTGTCTCTCCCTGTGGCCTTTCTTACTGGGTTGGTCCCTTGTTGCTCCCTGCTGGCAAACACAGCTCCTGGTGCCCTGGCTGGGGAGGCTTGGCTCCTGGGCACAGACAGCATGGTGCCTGCCCATCCACCCTTTCAGTCTGTGCCACCAAGGAGCTGGTGTATATTGATGGCTGTTAGTGACCCTTGGGACCAAAGAGGCATTTAGCAGAGCTCAGCTTCAGCTTTAAGGACTGTTTTGCACTTTCCTGCTCAGGACATCCAGGTGCCAGGCAACAGATGTGGTGATTTTTCCCAAGGCATAGCAGAACTTGAAATTGGAGCAAGGGAAGAAAGTGGATGGTAGCTTGGAGAGAAAGATCAGCCAGGATCCCCTCTCCCATTCTGGTCCTACATCTAACAGCCTCCAGCTCCTGAAGAGCAGGGAAGAGAGCTGGAGGCTGTTAGATGTTCACTTCCAAAGCCAGGGCAGCCTTTGGCTGCTGGCACTGGAGAAACGAGGGAAGTAGGAGCAGGTAAAGAGGAAGGGGAGAGGAGACTGAGTGGAGGTTGGACCCTCCCCTCAAGGGGTACCACTAGGTAATGTTGGCATTTGGGGGTTGGTTTTTTTTTTAAGCATCTGGCTTTTGATACCTTCTGGTTATCAGGTGGCCTAACAAAAGATCACCCTCCTGGCAAATCCTGTTTTCCCTGAAGCACTGCCTGCTCTCACCTCCCAGTGACGGTGGGACAGGGTCAGGCAAGCTGGTACTGGCTCTCTAAGCCCTCTCTCTTCCCGTACACATGGATTTGTCACACCCTAGCTCAGCCCTGCAGAGTCTAGCAGGGTCTCCTAAAATCTGCCTCTGGAAGCTGGAGCAGCCTGAAGGTCTATATGAACAGGCACTGGTGTAATGGTGGGGTAAACCATGTTGCCAGCCCCTGGGAGCACAAGGCTGCAGCTCTGGAGGGGCAGGGCAGGAGCCTTGTGCCTCCTGCATACCAAAACGTTGCTGCAGCACACCTAATGATTCAGAGCAGCGCTGTGCCCTGCAAGCCAGGAGCTGGGATTTGGGCCCTTGTGCTTGCAAAGGCAAGCCTGTGTTGGGGCAGTCCTGAGACCTCTGGTGCTCAGGCACAGGGGGAGAGCTCTGCGTTGGGAAGCAGGCAGGGACAGAGCAGTGCCAGGCAGCTGTGCGGTGGAGCCCAGGAAAAGCAAAGCCAGCCAGAGCCCCAGCCACCAAGCCAAGGCTTGCCCTGAGGGGTTTGCGGACTTCCTCTGGAGCTGTGAAGTATAGTCTACGCTGTGTCGGCTGTCAACACCCTCCTCCCGGGTGATCTGCTTCCAGGGAAATGTCTTCACTTCTGTGGTCAGGCATGTGACAATGCTGCCCTGAAGCACTCCCAGTCCTGCTTAATCCTCATCTCATTCCCCCTCTCATCTCTTCAGTTTGCTTCCTCTTGTGGGCCATCCTGCCTGGCTGAGCCACCAGCTTGTTCCCCTTATCATTTTCGAGTGCAAAATCAAAGCAATTAATAGCTGTGGGATGCCTCAGTGCTAAGACCTGAGTGGTTTAGATGGCCTGTTACCCCATTCTCCTCCAGCTACTGGGAAAGCCCAGGAGCACTGATGCTGCCAGCCAAAATGCAGGGTGCTGTAGCGGATGTTAGATGGACCATTTGTAGTTTTTTGAGCATGAGCTGGTCATCAACTAGCTGAGATAACAGCTTCCCCAGGGCTGTCCCAAACTGGCATGAAGCAGCACACTGTGATCCAGCAGGAGGGGTAAGCTGGACTTGCTTTGTTTTGCTCAATGGATGCAATACCTATGTGGTCTCTCTGCAGATGAGATCTATGGAAGTGATACTGTGGATCTCAGTAGGGATGCAGGGTTGACCTGGATTAAAAGAGGCACTGAAACTGGTTTTTAAGAGGCCATTTATTTCATTTACCCACCTCATACTGCTATTGACATACAATACCCCTCTAGATTTTTGTGGTGGTTCTGAGTAAGTTAGGCAGGCAATGTGTTTGGAAACCAGCTAATAGTCTCATTTCAATAAAGGTCTAACGACGTGTGCTCAAAGAAGGTGCAGTGGAGCACCTTGCTGCAGGAGGCTCAGCTCTAAACCTCTTCAGAGTGGTTCGGAAAACTCAGGAATAAACGTTTAGGAGCCCTCGTGCACAGAGGGGCACCCAGCCCTGCCCTTGCCTAGTGAGTGCCTGAGCTACGCTCTGTTGTGAGCTGGGCTACATGCAGGAAACATCAGGGTGCCTGCTCTCCTCCTCCCCAACACCTGCTAATGAGCTGGGGAGACCTCAGTGAAAGCTGTTTCAGCTTGCTTTATTTTGCTTGAAGTTGTTTGAGCCTTTCTTTGTAAGTGCTTTAATGAAATAGGTTGAACTTTTTTTTCTTCTTTCGTTCTTTCTTCTTTCTTTCCTCCTATGTGGGGAGATGATGGTTATGATGGGCTTTGCCTCTAGGCTGCAGCTCTTGCTTAAGGGTACTCCCTGGTCTTGTCTAAATACTCTAGTGCTGTTCCCCTGTGCAGCGGATAGACTTCTAGCTTTGCACCCATGGCAAAAGCAGGCTTGAGCTAGTGCAGATTATGCACCTCAAGGGACAGGAACAACTTGTGCTGGTTGACAAAAGAAAAACCTCCATTGTGTAGTACCCAGTACTGCTTGTGGCAGGCAGGTTCTTGGGGGACTGCCAAATTTCCTGTTAGGCTGGAGGAAAGCACTGGACTAAGGGATGAGTTCCATCTTGGTCAACGCCCGTGTGAGAGGCAACTCTGTAGTTAAGGCTGAAGCAAAAAGAACCTACAGGATCTGAATTCCAGAGGGGGGTGGGAGGGGAGGGAACAAACCTTGCTGCCTTTAGTTCTGTGCTGGTCTTTTCCTGTCTCTGGTAGCAAGCTTTTTTAAAAACCCCATGCTATGTACAGCTTCCCTTCCTGCCCTTGGGGAGAGGACAATGAGTCATGGGAGGACATTGCTTAATGCCCTGGAGGATGCTTGGATTGTCTGGTGAGGGCAGGCTACGAACAAATTCATCTGTGGGTCAGAGTTGCTCAAGGTGAATGCACGCTTAAATGTGAATGTTAACTAGTGAGACCAAAACGAGATGCCTTTTCCTCTAACAGGTTCTCATGTAATGTAGATACACCTGGATTTTGCTCTAGAAACAAATAGCAGGCACAGCTCTTGTTTGCTTATCAGAATAGAAGCAGGGCTGTGGGAGGATGGGGAGAGAGTCAAGGACAGTTGAAGATGTGGGGTTTTTTGTTTTTTTTTAAGATCTTGTCTGGGCAGGATGGCAGCTGAAACAATTGCAGCCAGGCTGGGCTGTGTCCTCTTTCCTCTCTTTGCCTGCTTTCTTTATTTTTGGACTTTCATTTGTGCTTGCCTTCCCCATTTTTATGCCTGCTCAAGGGTCTCTAGCTTCTTGCAGTCTGTCTCGCTGCCTCCCAGCAGTGCAAAACCATGTCACGAGGATGTGAGGCCATCTCTTCTGCCCTCAGTGGTTTTTATGCCAGCTTGTTCCCATCCTTGTAACTCCGAGATCTGGGTGGGTTAAATGATGAGTCTTGCTGAGTAGTTAACAGGCAGTGGCTGGCAATGCGGCTCTGCTTGTTCTTGGTATGTTACGGCCCCTGCAAGCTGCAGATGCAGGGAGCTTCTTTTATTAATTGGTTGGTATGCTTACAGTGTTAGGCATATCTCCTTATTCATCCTGGTTCTGGAATGTATATAACCAATGTAAATTGTTTCTCTTCCCATCCTGTCCTCACAGGTTTTGAGACTCAGCAACCCCTCTGGAGAAATGTCCCCTGTGTAAAACCCCAGTTCCTGTACCATGTACCAGTCTGGCTTTGTGCCGCGGGAGTATTACCCAACCATGATCCCACCTTCTGGCTACACCTACCCACCACTGCGGACTGGGAGAGCAGAAGACATGACCAGCTCTGTGATGTTCCCTCCCATCCACATGCACAACTTGTACAGCCGACCCATCACTTTTGTGGTGGACCGGAATGGCTACCCTGACTACGCAGGAGGTCAGGTGGAGTATCATCATCTCTACAGTGCCTCCAATCCCTACTTCCGTCCATACTACACCTGGCACTTCCCTCCTGTGGTCCCCATCCCTCTCTACAATCCCTATGCAAACTACAATCCCTACGTCAGCTACCAGAGGTCAGATCAGTATCGAGACACGTGGCCAGAAGGCTTCACAATGAGAGGGGAGCTTCAATGGGGGAAGCTCGGAAAGGTGTTTGGACCAAGGAAAGACCTCCCAGAATTTGTGAAGGATGATCTCCGGAGGGTTTATGGCACCTACCCACGGACCAATGTCTCCATAACCTATCGGAAAGGGGAGTTCTTGGTCAAGGGAGACCCCAGTGTAGGAGAGCAGGAATATGCAGTGGAAAAAAAAGTCATCCAGCGGGCTGTGACCCCCAGTGCTAGCGAGGCAGATGACAGCAGTGAGGACCGGAACCGCAAGAAGAAGAAGAAACTGAGACGTTGATGTAGTCAGTCACTTGATGGACAGATGCTCCAGAGCCCTTGTGGGAGCCAGCTGGCAGCTGTTCTTGGTGCAGTTGGCAAGTAGCACAAGCAATGGATGCCACCACTCCTGTTGGCTTTTAACTGCTCCCCATCCTCCACAAGCTTACAGAAACTTTACCCTGTTTGATGCACGATGCCCATCCTGTGAAGAAACCACGTGACACTTGACTGTCTGTCGGATCAGCTCTTTGGTCCTGGTTTTGAAATGAATATTTGCTTTCCACGGGTTTGAGTGGTCACAGTCGGGTGGGGGGATTTCCAGACAGCAGCCCTTGATTAGAAGATGGGTCTCTTCCTACCCTGTCCAAGGGAAGGTCCTGGAAGCTGGCTCCCTCCCTGGCACTCAGTTAAGGAGATCAAAGCAGGATTTCCTCCAGGCTGGGGGCAGTGTAGGTCCCAGAGGAGAGAGGCATTCTTGAACACTGTAAAGAGCAGTTGTCTGCATATCTTGTCACTGCTGGTTATGACCATACCATTGTGCTTAATCACCACATGATGCCTGTACACAGCGCTTCCCTACACGCTGGTGGAAGATCCTGGTGTCCCCATCCTCTTACCACCTAGTAACCTGGTGCTCAGTTCTTCTGGTCACATGTCCTTGTGGAAATCACTGCTTGAGGCCCTGCTCTGCGTCTGACTTGGCTCTAGTTGGAGGTGCTCCAGCAAGGTTACTGGAGTTGTGTGAATCACAGCACTTCCACAGCTTGGTCTCTTGGAAGGGTGGACTTTGGAGAGTTGTGCTGGAAACCTAGAGGGTTGTGAGGGGCTGGGTCTGACTTGCTTGCAAAATTCTGTACCTTTTAAATGATTATAAATAATAATAATAAAAAAAAACCAAATGCAAATGCTTATATTTCTGGGTTTTTTTAGCTACCTGACAGCAGTCTCTCCTGTGAACAACTTGCAACCTGGTCTGACACCTTTTTGCAAAGTTGGGGATGACTTCTGACTTGTTCTTGCCCAGCTCTGGTGGGTTATTCTGCTAGCTCTGCTTGGCAGCATCCTGCCTTGCCCCAGTTTGTTGCCCGACAGCTTCCTCTTTGGGGACCAGCAGGGACTTTCTGAGCATGCAGGAGAAAAAGGGGGCCTGCTCTGTCCCCCTGTAGCCTCCCCCTGACATGCCACATGGGAGAAAGGCCTTCTAATGCAGGAGGGAACTGGGTGCTCCCCATCTGCATAGCAAAGGAGAGAGCCTGTGAGGGTGAACTTGGAGGCCCTTGGTGGCTCTGAATTGCTATAAAGTCAAAGCAAGTGGATTTTTTTAAATTAATGCAACAATTTTTGTTTGTTTAAGCAATTGCCAGAATGTTTCAGCAACTATCTGGATTTCCCCTTCCCTAATCAGCTTCTTGGAAATGGGTTAACTCTGCTGCCAGATAAACCTGCAAGAGGGCTGAGCTAGAAAAACTGCTGCAGAAACCTCAGACCAAGCTGATGCTCCTTGGCTGTGTCGCAAGCGGTGGCCATGGGACTTACTGGTGTGTGCCAGAAAAGGCCTCCACTAATGACTGGTAGCCCTTGGTTATCCAATGTAGGAAAAATGTGGCAATTCCTGTCTTTTTGTACTTTTTGGCTAAGCAGGGCATCCTGCACAGGTAGAGATGTGCAGTTAGATGTCTGCTGTCCTGGTCTGCAGCAGCCTTGCTGCAGCACTGGCATTGAGCTCCCTGTCCTTCCAGCAGCAGCTGCTCCTGTGGGCAGTGGCTTAAGCAGTGAACCCAAAGTTTGTGGATTGGATCTTTATGCGGGCAGTACAGCACTCTGATGGGGTGCTGGGAGGAGTTTCTTCCCCATCCCCTATGGCTGGTGCAGGGTACAGCTGGGCTGTCAGAGCTGGAGCTGGATGCTGCCTGTGGTGGGAAGGGTGTTGGGAAGGAGCTGGTTTAGGTGAGATCCTAGAGCAGGCGCAAATCAGCTCTTCTAGGCAAGGTGAATGTGGTTTGCTCTATGGTGATGATTAGATACTACCTAAATTACCAGGACTAAATGCCACTCCTCCAGCCAATAAATTCCTGGTGGCATCTTTGTACCATGTTATAGTGGCAAAGGTCCCCAAAATTAAAGGTGGGCAGCCAAGGTCTCCCAGAGGTATACGATGGATGGGTGGAAAGAGCCTGTTGCCTCCACAAAAACTTTCTCCAAATACCTGTCCTTGCTGGGGACATCTCCAGGGCCAGCAAGGAGGGAGTGGGCACAACCTTTAACTTTACCTAGCCTGTCCTGTTTATCTTCTCCAAAGTTTTGTTTGGTTTTACTGCCCAGACTCTGAAGAGGAGATTGCTGGGCACACCCAGGCTGTTGTTCTGATGATGTGTATTTTTAGCAGAGGTTTACAATCACATGCAGGACATCAGGAGGCAGCAATGTATTTATTTTCTCAAGTGCCATTTCACTTCCAGATGGGAAAAAACCCATTTTGTAGTTGGGCTTTTTTTTCCCTTGAGGGAAAGCCCACCACAAACAGCCACTGTGTCGAGTGGCTCTCTGAACGCAGGGTTTCCCGTGGTGGCCATAACTCACCTCCATCCCTACTCTGGTCTTTGTGGGAGCAAAGATTTGCACGTTCCTCGCAGGAACAGCTCACAGCCACGCTCTTCCTGAAGGTTTGAGGCTTATTTGCTGCCCAGCTGCAGAACTGAATCCATAGGGCATTTCTGGAGACTTTAACGCCTATGGAATTCAGTTCTCAGAGCCAAGCAGCCAGTGTGAGTTGGCTTCCCCTGGCCCCAGCCAGCTGCATCTCCATCTGCAAGGGGGGAAAAAATAGGAAAGAGTTCATGATGTTGCTGACACAGTGCAGGCACTGAGCTGACACAGATTTCTGCAACAGGGAGCTGCTGCAAGGAGAGGACTTTGACACCTCTTGCTCTTGCCCCAGAGGCGGCACACACAGCCGTGGCTTTCTTTGGAAACTTTGCTCAAGTTGGCTGCTATTTTTTTCCGCTGCTTCCACGTGTCATCCTGTTGTTCGGAGCTGCTGCAAAGCTTCAGGTCAGTCCTGAGCTCTGTAAACCTGCTGGAGCTGTAAGGGAAATACCATTTCTTCCAGATGGGCCTGGTATTCACAGGTGCATTGGGAATCAATCCTGCCTATGTGTTTGCCCTGTGCGTGGGTGGTAACACATCCCTCAGTCTAAGCTGTTCCTCTGTGTGTGCATCTGAAAATGGGGTGCAGCTGTGCCAGGGGCAGTGGGGGGACACCCAGTGCTCCCAGGCACCAGCCCTCTGCTCTGCTCATAGTGAAACCAGCACTCACAGGAACCCCTGGAACTGGGATGTGCCAGCTGATGGATGGATGATGATGGTTTGTACTGCAGGTGGACCACGAGGCACAGCAGAGCCTGCCCTTTTGGGAGTGGGAAGGGTCAGAGGGTAATTCTCCAGCTTAAAATGAAGCAGTGAAAGGCTTTTTCCAGGCAGCTCAGAGAGGGGATCCAGGGAGGGATTGGTCTCGGTCTGGGCCAAGCTGGGACATGCTGGTGCATCCCACAACTATGCACGTGCCCTTTGCTGCCCGGTACCCCCACCCTCCAGTTCAGGCTGCAAAACTCACGTGCATGGAGGGGCAGACTCGAGGGACACGTGGGGACCCCCGTGAGCAGCCGCAGAGGTGCTGACGCTGCCGGCAGATTTGGGCAGCCTCGGTCCTCAGCAGGAGATGTTTGTTTTCAAATCCAGGGACTGAGCTGATGGCTGAAAGGCAGGGAGAGGCTTTTTTTTGGCTCAGCAATAGTTTGACACAGTTTGTGACGACAGCAGCTCAGCGTGGCTCGGGCAGGAGTAACTGCTGGGAGAGGGTTACAGCCCTTTGTGTGTATGCCAGCAGTGCAGGAGGGGAGCCCTCGGGTCTGACAGATCAGCAGAAGAGATGGGAAATGACACACACACTTCGGAGCACGGGCAAAGATTTCAATGGGGGAAGCACCAAGCAACTGTCAACGTGAGGAGCTAACTCCACAATTGCTCAACAGATGGCTCGGGGCTCTATTTTAATCCATCCACGGAGTATCCAAGTTCAGTTGGGCAGTGTGAACTCACTGTCCTGACGAGTACCCCAAAGGAGCCAAGCCCCCGTTGCAAAAGCCATGGGGTCCCAGGCTGCGGGTCCCAGCCCCGGCACACCACGGGGACCACATGCAGCAGTACTGCAGGGACTACCTGGAGGGGCAGCAGTGGAGGGAGATGGGGTGAAGCAGAGCCTTACACCAGGGTCCCCCCACCCTGCAGTGGGTGGTCGGGGTCAAAGAGGCGGCTCAGGGACCCGGCTGTGTGCCGTGCTGCTTTTCAGACCACTGTAGCATGGCGGAGAGGTTTCAAAAGCTCTGAGTCCCCTGAGCTCAGAAAAGTGGGGTGATCTCCCCTCTCCTCCTCCTCCCCCTGCTCTGCAGGCAGGCACCTGTGCAAGGGAGCGGGGCAGGAAGGCAGCCTGCTGGAGACGCTACAGCTGGGTGGGCAGCCTGCGATGGCTGGTAGGGATGGGGTGCTTTGGGGCTGCTCCTTGGCCAGCTCATGCTATGGGGTGGTCGCCCTGCGGTCCCTGGCTATTTAAACACGTGGAAAGCCTTTGTGCTTCATTTTTTTTAAGCTGTAAAACTCCTCTCCGATGCATTTACCCCCAAAGGGCTGAAGGATCACTGCAGTTCAAAGTCCTAGCCACCTGCCTTCAGCCCTCGGCCGCTCTGAGCAACCACCGCTTTCAGGAACTGAAAGGTGGAGGCGAGGGAAAAGCCTTCCTCCCTGTCTTCCTCCGTGAGCTGGTTTGCAAAGAAAGGGGAAGGGTTTCAAGCAGACAGGTGCGCGAGCAGTATGGGGTTCAACCCCAACAAGCCCTCCCTGATGGTGCTCTGTGAGTTATCCCCTTCCCTCACTCCGTGGCCCCAGGGAGGCAACATGGGTGCTCATAGCTCCTCGCAGCCCCTCAGCAGCTGCCTGGCGTGTGTCCTGCCGTGTCCTGTGCCCTTGCCCTCCCCGGGATGGGGCAGGGACAGCTCCAGCAAGCTACTTTCGGTGTCCTGCCTGTGGGTGCTGCGGCACCCCATTGCCAAAAGGTACCAGGGGCAGTTTGACCTGGATGTGAAGGGAAGCCCATGAGGGGAAAGGAGGGGTTGAAATGCAAACTCAGACAAGCTCCATCTCCTTTCTTTCACTCCTGGCTCTTCCTGCAAGCAATGTCCCCACCACATGGCATCCACAGCACCCCTGGGACCAAGGAGCCCTGGGAGCGGGGAGCAACGTGGGCTCTCCCTGGGGCACGGCACCGCAGGCAGCCGCGGGGTGCAGGAGGCTGCGACCCCCCTCCAGCGGTGCTGGGCTCCCATACTGTGGGCAAAGGGAGGGCACTACCCAACCTCCTGCTTCCAGCCCTGTCCCTTCTCGCGAGAGCGGGTGCTTCCATGGTGTTTTCAGAATGCTTGTGCAGGTTCCTATGCGCCGCGCGTGCCGGGCACATCTCCTCCTCTGGGCTCTGCCTTTGCTCCTTGGTGTTCCCGTCTCCAGCTTTGCCCCGCATTCCTGCACCCAGGCAGGGCCAAGGCTGGATTTGGCCCTGTGTCGTTGTGGGTATCCCTGGCCCCTTGTCTGCACTGGAGTGGGACACCAGGTAACGCCAGGGAGGGCAGGGACGAATGGAGATAAGGGAGCCATCTGGGTGGTGGGTATTTTGTTGGTGTGGAGGTGCCCTGCCCTGCCTCGACCCCACGTTTTCTTGAGGACGTGTCAGGATGCAGCACTGAGCTATGGGGTCACCAGCATGTGCGGAGCCCGTTGTCCCAGCTCAGCGCCGGGGAGGATTGCATCAGCTCAGTTGCCTGCCATGCAGGTGGGGGTTTCGTAGCCCCATCGCGATGTGCCTCCCCGGACTCTGAGCGGGAGCCTTTGGCACCCTGCACTGCTTAAATCCTCCTCTCTGCCTGGCTTGGGGCGTGCAGGGTCCCCATGCTGGTTCTGGTACACATCCCCTGCTGGTGCTGGCTGTCCTGGGCTTGTCCTCCCTCTGGGAGAGGTCTGGATTTGAGACCCTGACGTTGATCCCAGCAGCCAGGTGACGCCTTGTTGGAGCTGACAGACATGCCCAGGAGCGGGTACCGGAGGAGAGATGGGCTCCAGCAGAGGAGCCAAGAAGTAGAGAGCTCCTCAGGGCTCCTGACCTCAGCCTGAAAATGCTGGTGAGTTGAGAGACACCCCAGGCAAGGGGTGCCCAGCGGGATGCTGCTGCGGGGTTTTCTGTGTTGCGCTGAGTGAACCTGCAGCCCCTCACAGCCCCTCACAGCCGCTGCTCCTGGGGCAGGAGGCTCCGAGGCCCCAGGGCAGCAGTGATCGGAAAAGGCCAGCCGGGAGCTGGGGGCAGCCGGGCCCTGGAGGGTCCCACGGCAGCACCCACGGGTGCATCGAGCTGCTGCAAGAGCCACCCCAGGGAGACATCTCCCCCAGCCCTGTGTGTCCAGCACCCACCTCTCCACGGGGCTGTGTGAGGTACACTTTGCCTTCCCTGCAAAACCCCCATTTCCTTTCTCTGCAACAACTAGGGGAAATACTATCAGCAAAGATGAAATACCCCAGATGAGAAGCCTGGCCCGGCCCTCAGAGCACAGCAGAGACGGCCACGCAAGCGCATTTCCCGATGGCGAGCCGTGTCGGGAGGCGATGGGAGAACGCAGGAACGCAGACGTTCACGCACGGCCAACCCCGCCACCCGGACATCACCGCCGCACCGGTTCAGCCTTGAGCTGCTGGTCACGTTTAGTCCTTCCTTGGTTTCACCCTCCCTCCCTCCCTCCCGTGGGGGACACGGGGCAGGCTGGAGGGCTCCCGTCTCCCTCGCTCCTGGGGCGGCGAAGCACGAGCGACCGCACCAGGAGGGGACGTGGCTGCCCTGCCAGGACCCCCGAGAAGCAGAGCCCTCCTTTTGGTGTTGCCAGCTAATTAGCCCAGGAGTCACTGGTCAGCCAGGACGTGCCCGGGGCCACGCAGCGGAGTCGCGTGGGTGCTGCACAGCCACTGGGGCCGCGCTGACATGGTGGCCGGGGCGTTAATCCAGAGGGTTTCACTTTGTCTTCCCGGGAAGTTTGCAGGAACAGTTACATGCCTCCCCTCCCCCGCCCTTTAAAATATTCGCAGAACGGGTCCGGTTTTGCAGATTACCAAAAAAGCCAGGGATAGAAGTGAAGATGCTCGTGGCCCACGCGTGGGGTCTGGCACCTCCTCTCCCGCTTCCCGCAGCCGGCAGCGAGCGCGTTGACACCGACCGCATCCCCGCTGCTCGGCATGGGGAGAGCTGCCGCCCGCAGCGCCCGGGCTGTGGCTCCTCGGGGAGAGCAGCAGCAAAGAAACCACCCCGCACCCAGCCAGACCGGACCCCTGCTCCGGTGCGGACCCTCCCGTGGCAGCGGCGGGACCCCGGCACTCACCCGGCACCTCTGGCTCCCGTCGAGGCGGGTCTGCGAGTGGCGGGGCCGGAGGCACTGTTAAATATTGCAGCCGACTTACTCACTTCTCTTCCTGGACGGCAGCGTGCAGAGTTTCCACCCACTTCTTTCACCTTTGGTTTCCAGGCTTTCTGAGAAAAGGGGAAGCCGTGGGAGGGAGCGACCGGCATCCCCGTGCCAGGGCCACGGCCCCCAGCAGCCTCTGCTTCCCGGGAAGGGGCAGATGCCAGAGGGGGGGCTGCTTTCCCGGGGAGCTGCGGCATGGCCAGGGAGCCCCCTCTGCTCGCGCCAGGCTGCCCAGCACCCCATGACCCTCCTGGGTTGGGGGGATTTTCCTCCCCGGCTGAGCGGAGGGGATGCCTGGGTGCTGCCTCCCTGGCACAAGCTCAAGGGTGGCTGCCCGGCCAGCTCAGCCTCCCCCTTTGGGAGCGAAAATCCCCCCCACGGGACTCAGACTCATCCTGGCCTCAGCCGGTCAAAGCCCATCCACCTCCTCCTTTAACGTAGTACCTCTGCAAGTGGTGCCAGCGCTGGGTTTGGGGTCACCTCCACATCGCTCGCACCTGTGGCGAGCAGTGTCTGTCCTCAGCCCGCAGAGCCCTGCCAGCAGCAGGCGCTGCCATGGGCCCGGCAACGCGCTGGCCGGCGTTCAATCCAGCAGCATGCCTGTCGGCACGGCAGGTGGCTGGTTGCCCTCCCCTGGGACATCGGTAGATGATGTCCCCCAGGACATTATGGCCAGGCAGGTAGCCCCCGCCAGTTACCACCCGCTCTGGCGGGGCGAGCGCACGTGCCCGGTGGGACTCCATTTCCATAAGGTCCCGTCACCCAGCATCCTCTTCCCGTCCTCTCACCCCGGTGCTGCCAAATGCCCGACCATTGTTTTTGCTCAGAAATGACGTCAGGTCCCCTGGGGTTCCCCTCCGCCGGCGGTTTGGAAATGAGAGTCTGGGGCCCCGGCGCAGGCTGCGGCACTGAGATGATGGTGGGGCAAGCACTGCTGCTCCTCCTGCGCCACGGTGAACAAATCGATAAATAAATTGGCAAATAAATTGATAGGGGGATGGTGAGAAGCCTGGGCATGCCTGTCTGCCCGCATCGCCCCTGCCTGGGCTTGAGAGCCACCCTGTGGGTTTAGATAACATTTACAGAGTGGTTTTGTCTTTTGGGGGCTGTCGTGCGTTTCTGGGGCGGGAAGCACCTGGAAGGCTGTGACGTGGAGGTGACCAAGCTGGAGCCACAGATTTACCCACGCAAGCCCCCAAAAACAGCTGGCATCACCAATTCAGGGCCTTGGGGTGTATTTTCTGGTGGCCAGGTGTGGGCTTGGCTGCGTGCCCCAGCTTTGCGTGGCTGCTGCTCTCTGCCCCGCGTCTCCATCATGGCGGGGCTGGACAGGAACTTTGGCATGTGAATCAGTGAGCTGAAATATCTCCTATTCCTCAAGGCTGGGCTGCCCTCCTGCCCGCAGCAGGTCCCACCCGGGTGTGATACAGCTTACGAGCACCCACTGCTCCCTCCGCACAGCCATCGCCCCAGCAGCTCCCAGTCCCATGCCAGAGGGATGGGTGTCTCCCGGCTCCTTCCTCGCTAGCTGCTGCCCCAGCTGGCTGCTCAGCCCTTCCCAGAGCAGCGCTGCAGGTCGGGGCCGTGCCACTGATGTCCCCGTAGGGGATGGGGTCTGGCCAAACCCCTCCCTGGCGCTGGCTGCATTGATCCTCCTTGCTGGGGTTGGATGCACATTAACGACCTCGGACATCCCTCTGCCCACTGCTCCTGGCACCTTCCCCGGGACGAGGCTTGCCCCCAGAAGGGTTTTCCCCCTTCCCAGTACCACAGCTGGCCCTGGCCACTGCTTCACACAATCCCCCTTGGCACATGGGTCCCCCAGTAACCTGCACACCCAGGCTGGCAGGGCTCTGCACGCCTCTGCGTGCTGGGTCCGGTGCACTCCTGAGTGGGAAAACCACTGGGAAACAGGGGGAGAAGCAGGCATGAGGGAGGCACAAGTGGGGCAAGCAGGGAAGCCACTGCAGGCCTGACGCCAGGGGGATGGGCTGTGAGCAAGGCAGCAGGGCAGCTCTGACCCTGCACAGGTGGGAGGAAGGGGGTGCACAGCTTTGCCAGCTCCCACGGTGCAGCTCGTGGGAGGAAGAGGAGGAGGAGTGTGCTTGGAGTTGGAGTGGCCACCCGGCTCCCAGTTTTTGTGGGTCTCCTGGGCAGAGGTGGGCGAGCAGGAGCAGACCCTGGGGCTCACCCTGCAGTGCATGGGACCCATCCCTCTCCTGTGACATCAGAGCAGCCGAGACTCGATGCCGTCCCCAGGCCCCATTTCTCCAGATTCTCCCTGGTTTCCCCTCAGCCGAGGGCAGCAGGCACGAGCAAGGAGCAGCCCGGCCCAGCTCCCTGCGGAAGCGCTGCGGCTCCGTGTTTATCGGGGGGAAGCGGGAGCTTCCTGCAGCCTTGCTGGGCCGGGAGCGTGGGCGGGCACGGGGGGTTCACCCTCGGGGGGGGTCCCATGGGAGGGGAGGCGGGGGGACACTGCAGGGCTGGGGCTTCACCCTGGGGGAAAAAAATCCACCTTCCAGCTCTGGGGAGGGGGCAGAAGAAGAGACAGCAGCTGGATTTTCCTGCCCGTCCAAAGAAAGCCAGTTAAAAAAAAACACCTTTGAGCTCCTGCAACTGCAAAGCTAGCCAGCAGGACCAAGGCGCATTTTAGGGCTCAGAAATTAGCCGGCAATTAAAACACCTTGCAGTGTTACTGCTCAAAGCAGCAAATGGCCTTAAGGGAAGGGCAATGCATGCTTTCTGAGTGCCTGAGCCCCACACTACTGCGGGGTCTTGGATGAAAGATGATGCAGCTGCCCCGTGCCCTGGGGAGGACACCTGGAAAGGGGATCGGTGAAATGGCTGCAGCCTGCAGGATGGTCCCAGTGGCCAGCCACAGCCTCTGGGGCTGAGGGAGACAAGGGCTTCCCCAGCTCCACCGCCGGCTGAGATGTGGTCCCTTCCCAGGAGACGTGGTCCCTTCCCAGGAGATGCGGTCCCTTCCCGCGAGGGGACAGCAGGATGCGGCCCCAGGCTATGCACAGCAGGGAGGCTGCAGCTGGAGGTGCTGCAGGGCAGCAGTTGCTGCTCAGCCCTTTAGTAGACACTAGAGAAGCCTAAAGGAGAGCCCAGATCCAGGCTCGTGCCCAGCCAGCACCAACCACCCCTCCCCAGGCAAGGTTTCTCACTGGCATGGACTCACAGGTGTCTAATACAGAGCTAATCCCGAGCTTCAGCCTTAGCTGGGGCTCAGTCCATCTCCAGACCTAAACCTATGGACACTGGGCTTTGTGTGATTCAGTGTCTGGCTCTTGTGCTTCTTTCCTTTTCTCTCTCCTCTAAGCCAGCAAACCACCTGCACACCCCTGTTCCTCCACGGAAAAAGGTAATACGTGGGGGAAACCACATCTTTCAGCCTTCCCCTTGGGATGAAAGATGCGGTGTTTGGAGCAGTTTGGGCTCAGCAGGTGCTTTTTCCACTGTGAAACTGTGACAGCACGAGGCCAGGGATGCCCTTGCTGAAAGAGCCGATCAGCCTTGGCTCATCCACGGAGCCTGATCCCTCGAAACTGGGTTCCAGGGGCCACACCAGTGGCCTCAGAGCCAGGGTGGCAGGGCAGGTGGCAGCCCTGGGGATGCTGGTGCGAAGGACTCCTGCCCACCCAGCCCTGTGCCGAGCATTTGCATGGCTGCAGAGGAGCTCAGCCGTGGTTATAACCATCAGTGATGTCTCACAAGAAACTTCGCCCTGCGAAGGCACAGCCAGCAGTGGGTATTTTCCTGCCACACAGACTCACTCTGCCTCTCTCCCCTGCAGAGCTTTCTGTATGCAGCCAGGGTTTCGCTCAGGCTGCATCTCTCTGAGCTCAGCCTCCCCCTCCACCTGCCTGGCTATTTTTATCCCATGTCAGATTTTCACATCCTTTGAGACCTTCTGCCCTCTGGCCACATGGATAGAAATTGGGTGAGATTTCCTAAATTACCAGGAAGGGGAAGAAATGGAAGTGAATGGGGGACATGCACAGGAGTTTGGCCGGTGCGACTGCCAGAGATGGCATTTACTCCTCTGGAGCAACTCCTTCTGCCCCCGAAGAGATGCTGAAGGCAGCACGTACCCCGCTCAGCTCCCCACTAAGTGTGCTCCAGCAGCACGAACCAGTCCCCTCCAGGCTGGCGGCCCTGGAGGAAGTGTGGCCGGGGGGGAAGGGAGTTTCTCGGGTTGTTTTTCCCCTCAAGGTTCCTGTTTCCCCTCCAGCCCTGGTCCACAGATGCCGGCAACCCTCCCCGTCCCCACGTAGCTTTGCAGAGGGAGCAAAATGGATGGTTGGGGCTGAAGGAGCACGGGAGATGGAGGATGGATCCCCCCCCACGGGAGAGGGGGGCACGGGGAGGTAGAGGTGCCCCTGGCCCCGCTGCCTGCCAGCAGCCCTGAAACTGTTTGGGAGCCAAATCTGCTTGTGGGGAAGGGAGGAAAACCGCAGGGCTGAGTCACTCCTCTGAAGGCATTTGCATCTGGGCAAATTCCAGTCGAGCCCCCCTCCCGCTACCCCTGCCCAGGGCGTCAGGGGGCGGCTTACAGGAACGGCCGCATCCTTCCCCCGGGATGTAGCCTCCGCGGCCGGTCACGCTCGGCCAGCGGCTGGGCAGCATCTGCCGCCGGCTCCAGCGGGTTTTCATCGGAAGGTAGGAAGGCTTCCCAGCAGGGAAAGCTGCGCTGGTTGAAGCAGAAGCGAGAGCGAAGGCAAGCGGGGCTGCGGGGAAGCCGAGCCTTTTACCAGAAATGGCAAAGTGGGGTGCTGGCCGGGCATCGCTGCCTTTCAGCATCTCCCAAAAGTGGGCAGACTGGGGGTGGTCCCCCTGCAAGCTTTGCATTAGCAAACAGGGTGACGGGTGACGGTGTGCAGGTGGTGGCCCCAGCCCAGCGGATGCTGCTCTGGGGGTTTAGGGTAGTGGAGGAGCGGCTTACGAGGAGGACACGGGGCTGGCAGCACCCCAAACACTGCCCCAGCACCAGCAGAAGCCCGTGTTTTCAGCAGAGGTGTCAGAGGGGTTGGAGGAAAGGAGGCAGGGCTGGAGTTTCCCACCGGCGGCAGGGGCCGGCAGGGGCAGAGGAGCCACCCTGAAGGTCACAGGGTAGAAATAGCTTATCCAGGAATAAAAGTGCAGCAAAAGGGCATCTCTTCGCCCTCAGAAACATCCCAGGGAGCTGTAGGGGGGCAGGGGGTGACCCTGGTGCTCCCCCATGTCCCGCCCCTGGTGCAGCCCCTGAATTGCCTGGGTGCTGCCGGTGCTGGGAACGCCAGCGGGAGGCCTGGGTGCCCAGCACAAGCACAAGGTGCATTTTGGGCTTCCCTGCTGGAAAAGGCTGGTGAGCCCTGGGCTATGCTCTGCACCCAGGGCTGATGTTTCCCCAAGGTTTAAATCCCCCTGATGTGCAAAACCATGTTCCTGCTTGAAAAGAGCCTGCCCAGGTCAGGCGCTGTGCGTAGCTGGAGCAGGATGGGTCCCGGGATGGGTCCCAGCCCAGGGTTGGGCTCAGGCATCTCAGGGTGAGAGATCAGTGTCCAGATCTGGGACCCATCGTGCAGTGCTGGAGCTCTGTGCATCACCTCCGCGGCGTCTGACCTCCCACTCCTCCCTCTAGCAGATAAAGTCCTGGCATTGCCCAGGGCTCCCACAGCCCCTGGCATCACCCAGGGCTGGGGCTGGGGCACGGGGGTGCAGGGGGACCCTTCCCCCCGATTGACCCCACGCTGGGACATTGGGTCAGTGACCCCAGTCCCTGCCAGCCCTCCTGGCAGGGATGCTCCTGCCTGCCCCAGGTCTCATCTGAGAGGAGATGGAGCTTTGCAGAGGGATTTTGGATTAGGGACCACGTTATACACGATAGGAAGCTTTTCCCTGGTGTGGGGCAGGTATCATGCTGGTTCCCACACAGCTCCATGCCCACAAATGCCTGATGAGGAATGCAAAGGGAAATGTCAGCTCATCTCTAAGTAATTCCTTTCAGCTAGCCTTGCAATTAGTCCCTTGGAAAAAAAATAAAGATTTTGGGCTTAGCCAGCAATTCTCTTTGAGAACGGTGCCCTCGTCTTGCAGCTAGGGCACAGTGGGAGGCGAGAGCCAGTTAGCTCTTACCTAGCATCAAGCTTCTCACAGACAGTGCGAGGCAGATGGATGAGCCTGCTGTGATGCCGTGCTCCTCCTCGGGTGGGCCACTCTCCTGCTGGGGTGGGGAAAGGAGCCTGCAGAGGCTGAGTGGGCGGCGAGGGGTGCACAGCAGCGAGGGATGCACAATGCATGGCAGCTCGCCCGCATCCAGCGACCCCGCTTGGGGCACACTGGGGCTTTCTTTCCCCTCCACACCCCATAAGTACTGTGCAGGTGTGCATGGACCACAGGTTTGCTCCTGCACTGGTGCTTTGCTGCTGGACAGGTTGGGAGGATGAGGAGAAGGAGGCGTGGGGCTACGGCTCCCCAAGCCGGGAATCAGTGCCGTGCTGCTCCCGGAAATCCAGCTGGGATCCACCCACTGTTTACAGAGGAAACTGCAGTGAATCATCTGTGTGAGGAAGGAAAACACACCAATCTTGGGCCTTTTTAAGCTTTCCGGGCAAGTGAAAGCTGCTGGGAGAGCACCTGACTGGGAGCAGACCTGACTCAGCAGCCCAGGCACCCCGGGGACGGGTGCAAGGGCTGGCACTGCTTGGAGGGGTCTGTGTCCTGGGACAGGGCACCTGTTTCTACCCCAGCCCAATAAAGCAAGGGTGGCTAAACTCATCGCAGCCAGCAGCAGCAGTGCTCTGCTCCCCGCAGGCCAGTCTGGGGGAGCACCCAAAGTGCTGTTTGCCAGGCAGATGTCCTGGCTGGCAGGGAAGAGGGGAAGATCAGTCTGGATACGGCTTTGCTATAGTAAGGACTGGGCTGCTACAGCTGCCGCAGCACAGGGGCACAGAGCCCTTGGAGATAGCCTGGGGTGCTCCACCTGGCCTCCAGAAGGACATGGGTCTGCTGGGGTCCTCTGATGCCTCTGCCAGCCCCCTGGGCTGTCTGGGGTGCCCTCTGGTGCTAGGCAGAGCTCAGGCAGCTAAACTGAGCCCTCAGCATCTCAGCACAACACATGAGAAGGTTTCTTCCATCTGCAATAAATGATAGATGAGAAAAGGGTTTATGTCCATAAAGAGCTGTGTTAATTTCCAGCTGTGGCAGCTGGAGTAACCACTCTCCCCACAGATGAGGCCATAAACCCAGCTGCCCGGTGCTGAGACCTGTGTGCTGTGCCCCCAGGGCTGCAGCAGAAGAGGAGGGCGATGCTGGCTTCATTTAGCACCTGGAGAGCATTTGGGATGGGGTCTGGGCCTTGTTAGGATCAGCCAGTGGGAGATGGGAAGGGCAGACTGCAGGCACCTGTGGCCAGCAAGTAAAGGTCATGGCAGGCAAATCCAGCAACTTGCTGTTGGATCCCTGGTGTGGCTCTGGGGAAAGCTGGGTCCCTCCCAGAGGTGTGCTCTGGGGTCTCCAGAAAGTCACCAGGAGCAGAAACTGGATGTAAGTGGAGATACAAGGGGAGGAGACCCCTAAAAGCCAGCTGGGACCCTAGGCAGGGGTGGTAACAGCTGCCGTGCGTGCTGAGCGGGTGGCAAAGGGCTGACCTTGCACAGGGGCTGCAGCCCTGATGCCACCCTGCCTGCTGACCCAGCTTTGGGCCCCTTTGGGGTTTGTGAGGTTACACCTGCCAGAGAGGACAGGAGCAGCTGGATCACAGGCAGGGTGTTGAAGTGCAGCGGCTGTGAAGCTGGAGCAGAGACCCTTAGGAAGCCTGGGCTTCTTTGCATCCCAAGCCAGAGCTGATGCCCCAGACGAAGGGGAGATGTTCAGCATTCATGGATAAATTAGAGGAATCAAAAAGTTGTGAGCTGCTGGGGATATTACCCTTACAATACAAATGCAGGTGTATCAGCCCTGCATGCTGAGGGAAGGTTTCTGGCCGGATGGAGCTGGAACAGCAGAAGGTGCAGGAGAAGAGAGCTCCTGGGCAGACCCCTGCATGTGAAGGGTGCAGCTGAAAGCCACAGAGTAGGAATTTAAAATTAAAAAAAGGTGCATGAGCCTCAGGGTGCAAAGCCAGTGACCTGCTGCCCATCAGGAGTGGTTTTGGGAGTGACAGGTCCTCCTCATGGCAGAGAAGCAGAAGGCTGTGGCAGCTCTGCAGGGCCATGGCCACTGGCGTGAGGAGATGGCCGTGCTGAAACAAGGCGGGGAGCGGGCACTAGAGGGGGCTCCGCACGCACGTTATTGCTGCCAGAGGGGTCCCAAACCGCACAGCCTGGTCTGGAAACGCTGATCACTTCTGCTAGACTCAGTGACCCGATGGAGAGAAGTGAATAGCTTTGAAGAAATAGCAATTACACACTACATGGCCAAGATGGTGATTTTTTTTCTTCATTTAAATTGCACTTGTCCCAAGCTCTGCTGCTGCCTAGGCAAACTTAGAAGGTGAAAAGAACCAAGTTGTGCGTGGGCTTGATGCTGAGGTGTGTGTGCTGAGCTTGCCTGGTTCCCTTAGCCCTTGGAAGCTGCCCCAGCATAGCACTTGCCTCCAGGAAAGCTGCCTCCTCAGCAGAAGTAGTGGGCTCCTTGGGTTGTTTATCGTGAGTAAGCAGTGGCTGGGGATGGCGCAGGCATGGCTGATCCTGCCTCAGGTCTGGGTGATCCACTGGTTTTTGTCCTAACATGGATTTTTAGGAAACCCGGCAGGACTAAAAAGGGGGAAAATTAAGGCACACTTACTCAGAGTCATCTGTCTCAAGCAATTTTGGAGCAATATTTACATGACCACTTATGTACAGTGCTTTATTTTTTTTTATCTGTTTCTGGCCTTTCTGTTTCCCTGCAGGAAGCCCCCACTGCTTTGGGGCCAGCTGTGGCCCCTTCCACCCCATTTGCAAGCTCTCTTGTGGATATTTGCTATACTGACACCTTCCAGGAGCTCCCACCTTGGTGCAGTTCTCCTGCATTTTGCTCCCAATAACCTTTCAGTGTGTCTATGCTTTTGTAGGTGAACCTGCCCTGACATCCTGGGTATCTTCTATGCAAGATGAAAGCTTGTCTGCAGTTTGAGCACCCTGTGAGAAATCATCTCCAGATCCTGCATGCAAACCCACATTAGCAAGCTTGAGACCATGCAGCCTCACCCCATCTTCAGGAGAGCCCTGTGCCCCCATCAAGTGCTGTCCCTGGCCAGGAGTAGACCATGGAAAACCTGATGTTTTCATTAATGCACCACAAAGTATGTGAGATGTTAGCTTTTAGCTGGGTGAATGCTGTCTCTGGGTTGTCTTCCCACTCTTTACTGCTGACAGCAGAGCATGGAAATGCTCCCCTTGGTGCCTGCTCTTGCCTTCAGCTGTGTGGTAGGTACTGAAAGCATCCGTCTGCCTCCCCCCCTTTAAGTAGGGCTGTTCAAGGCCTTGCTTCTTGTCTCCTGTCAAGTGTCCTGGCTGGGATGCTGTGTCATATGGCAAGAGCAGCAGCAAATTTAATCTGCCTTCTTTTCCTTGGTTTGCCTTGCTGTAATGAACCAGCTCATTTTGAAGCTGAGGTCTGCTCTGTAAAACACTTCTGAGGCCTGCTGGAGGCACCAAACCCAGGGAGAACATCACTGCCTTTCTGACCAGATCCCCCTCTGCCTTTGCAAACACTGTTTTATGAGTATGGCTGGCTTCTTTCACATAGCATATGGGTAAATCTTCAGGTCCCTTGCGAGAGATGTGGGCTATCCTCAAGTATATAGCAGCGACAGCGTGAACTGATGCACTCTGCACGTGTTTGTACCCTGGAGGGAGAGGAAGAAGTAAAACCTCTGTCCTCAAAGGTGTCAGTGGCGTGGGAGGAAGGCATTTGTCAGACATGATCTCCATATGCTCACCAGGCTTTGAGTCCTGCCTTGTCCTACCTTGTAATAACCTGGTGGCCAGGGGTGTCCTGGTTTCAGCTGAGATAGAGTTAATTTTCTTTATAGTGGCTGGTATGTGGCTAAACCGGCTGGGGTTAAACCATGACAAGGGGAAAAAAGGAAAATCAATGGCTTTGTCCCCAGGAGCCTCATGTAAATGGAGTGTGGGGAAAGAACTGCAGGAATAGCTGGGGATGAGGGAATGTCTGCAGACATTGCTCAGGGCACTGACAGAGCATAAAGGTAAGGGAAGAAAAAGCCATCACTTGCTTGGGAGATTATGCAAAAATCAACCTGCCCACGCTAGGCTCATGATGTCTTTGGGAGGATTCATTAATATTTCTGTGAGTTAAATGCTACAGTTTTCACAGCACTAGCGAGTGTTTGTGTTCCCCCAATAAAAGAATATTTTCAGTTTCATTGTACTGTCAGCACAGGCTCACTGATGAGTGCACAAGGAATCCTAAATCAGATTTGCTTGATATCATATCAGGCTGGATAATCATATTTATTGCCTCTTTGAAAACTGAAGCTTTCAGTTTCTGTCCAGATTAAGGACCTGTCCAAGGACTTGTAGATCTCTGATCTACGCTTCAGTAAACGGTACCTGGGAAAAGCAGGCCAGTCACTTTAGAAACCACTTGTTGTACACTGAATCCTTAGGATGAGCATCATTTTCCTCTCACATGAAAATGAATCTTGAGTGTTGCTATGTTTGCAAAGACTCTTCTCAGCTTAATTGCTTTCTCTTAGCAGTGTTTAACTAGTATCGATCTTCTGATGAGAATAAACCCATCCTTTTTGGTGGTTACAGGGCCTTCATGAAAGCAGAGTGATGGGGGAAGTGTCAGGTTCAGGGTATTTTCTCTTACACAAGCAAGTGTTGGTGGGTCACTGCAGGTGTGACCGCTTGAGTTGCTCATGCTGGGAGAGTCCAGGGGGAGCGTAGCTGTGTCCGGTGGGAGCAGATGTTTAAGACTGGTATTTTTTTACCTCTTGGTAGATGAATTGTGATGTGGCTTTACAGAAGTACTTGACCTCTGTTTTCCTGTGACATGGTGACCTTATTTACTTGGCAATGCTGATGTTGGTGGGCAGAGGGGAATTTGTGCACGCTCCCCAAAGCTAAACTGCCTGGGAGATGGGCTAGCTGATATAATAGTAATGGGAGCAGTACGAGACGTGACTATCCTTTCAAAAGAAGGCATTTGATTTTGCTAGGTAAAAACTCAGATTTATTGCCTAAATTTGTGTGCAATATTTGAAGTGGATGGAGTTCTAACAATTTTTGTGATGAGAGTATTTTGCCAAGACATCTTGAAAGATCACTGTGATACAACAGAGGCTGTTAACAGTAATAGTTAGCAGTGTATAACTGAGGCTTAACTGCTGGAATAGGGTACCCAAAGGTACTGCTGGAAAGATTGCTATGTGGGGCTGTAAAGGAATATGTATGTTAGGCATGCTGGAATTCAGAAAAACCATATTTGTGGAAAGGCTGTTCAGACCTTTCCCAAGCTGCCTGTACCTGATGCCTGCTGGTTACCTCGTCCCACCAGCTGAGCGATCAGAGAATAGTGGGGGGGAAATTGCTAGTCAGGTTTTGCTTTGTAAGAGCTTCTTACCGATATTAGTAAGAAATAAGAGGCAAAGTTAGTATTTTTCTGCCAAAGGAAACATCTTGTTTTTGTATGGTGATCTAAGTGGGACCCCAAAAAGTGACAAGTGCTTGTGGGTTCCTTGTCTAATCTGACTGTCAAACTACAGAAGAAACTACAGGAAAGTTGTACTGTAGTAAAAGGGATAATGGGGTATGTAGGACACCCAGGCTCTGTTTTGTCTGGGATGATTGCTTGTGTGGAGCAGGAAGGAGAAGAACCTGAATTTGTTTCCTGTCCTGGAATGAGAAGAGCAGAAGGGCTGGGAATTGGATGTGAAACGAGCTGGCATGTGGCTTTGGTAGTGTTAGGTTTACAGTTGGACTCGGTGATCTTAAAGGTCTTTTCCAACCTATACGATTCTGTGATTTGAACATGCAGCAGACCGCTGTGTGTGGATGCGGTGGTCAGCAGTGGAAGACCCCACGTGGGACTGAATACCAGCTGCCTGCGGGCGCGGGATGCGGGTGCATGTGGATGCAAAAGAAACCCTTTATTTCTTATTCTGAAGTTCAGCTCTGCAGAACAGGCAGAGACCATTAGACCCCACAGACTGACCTCCCATCTTTCACAGGCCATGCAATTTCTTCATGTTTCTCTTGACGTTAGCC
Source organism: Ciconia boyciana (assembly GCF_034638445.1). NCBI lineage: Eukaryota > Metazoa > Chordata > Aves > Ciconiiformes > Ciconiidae > Ciconia > Ciconia boyciana. Next base: position 52,060,157 of record NC_132941.1, on the reverse strand, counting down.
CACTGATTTATGCTAAACTAAAGTACATATTTTTTCCAAAAAGACAGATCTGAAGACATCAGGAAATGAGAAAACCAACAATTCCCCTGATAATTTGTTCTACTAGTTAACCACTGGCACTCTTTTCCTGTTTCTTACTTCTCATTTCAGTCTGTCTGGTTTCTGATCCTAAACATTAGTTCCTGTAATAGATATCACGAGTAAATCAAAATGCCCTCTAGAATAGTACCTGCTTTCTTTTCAGAATGTGGGGTATGGTAATTAAATCTCTTCAATTTGTCTTGGTTTTGCAGAAGGCTAGGGTTTAGTGCTATTGCTGCTGGGGAAAAAGCAAATCCCATCCCTTGCCTTGCAGCTGGTTCTTGCCCTCCCACTCGCACCCACATGTATGCAGCCCTGTAATGCAGCAGGGCAGGGAACTGGTTCCGTTGAAATATATAAACTTTCTTCTTGTTGCCTCTGGGTTATTTTCAGTTCGCAGTCTGCTCGCCGCAGGGCTGTATGGATGTCTGGTGGTATGGTGCTGAGCCCAGCATGGTGAGGAGGAGGCTGGAAGTGTTCCAGGTGGGGTGTCGTTGCAGCAGAGCCCCCTTTCAGGGATCAAACTGCCGCTGAAGCCTTTTGCTGAGGGATGCTTTTCCAGTCCTCAAATTAAAAGAAAAGCAAAAGGCTGCTGTGTTTGGCCAGTGCCTAATACAATCAGCCTTGTCTGCAGTGCTATGTAAGAAACAACAACAAAACGGTTATCGATAATTATGAAGCAATCAAGCTTTCTTGAGTATATGAGAGTGAAAAATGCCTTCCTTGCCTGACAAGAAAATGGTTTTGCTTCCTTGCCTTTGAAGGGCCACAGCTGCTCGCTCTGAGGGCAGGAATATGGGAAGAGCAAGCACATACTGCAAATGTACACCCTGTTCCTCTTGAAGGGCTTGGCTGATAGGGAGAGGGAACATGCACAAACCATTTGAGATAAATATTTCTTCCAGGATCAACCCAACTGAAGCAAAGGTGAATTAACTTATGGGAACTCAGTCAAATTAAAGCACATATGAGCTGGAGCTATTGGTGGGAAAATGCAGAAAGATCTTTGTTTCTACACACACACTCGTTTCAGCCAAAACACTCTGGGTTAGCAAAAAATCTATTGAATAAGCCAGGAAAAGCTACTTTGATGGAAATGGGTGAAGGTGCACTTACAGTACTAGATAGGAGAGCTGAGGCAGTGGCAGCCTTTAGCAGAGGGCAGAGAGCAATGAACTGTCTTGCAGAGCTATGGCTGATGGGGAACATGGCTGAAACTTACTGATTGAATTGATTAGAGTCTTATCTTTACAAGTTAAACTCTTCCCTAAGAGGGAATTAAAAGGGAATTCCTTTGGCCCAGTTGAGGGAAGTGTAAGAATACCTACTAAGTTATAACCATTTCTTACATTTTTTTGTGGCCCATTTAATGAAGCTGTAAAAGTTTCATGCTTTGTATGACTCAACTCTACCATCTCATAGTTTTAACATAGGAAATGCTTTCTAGGTGAGCTCATGCTGTATCATGCTTTGTATATTAAAAAAATCTTCAATTTCTTAAGGCAATTACATGAAAATAAAGGTTTTAGAGTAAAGAGCCTCTATGACTTTTCTATAAACAAGATAATTAAAATTTTAATAATTACAAGTTAATTATAAACTGGGGCTGCCACACAATATAAAGTTAAAGGCATAGCTGAGCTCCAAACCATTTCATTATCAGAGATGATATTCAGATAATCAAACTCAGCTAGCCTGTTGAAAATACTAACCTTGCACCTAGAAATGGAGTTTCTAAGGATTAAAATGTCAACGGGGGTTTTAGAAGGTCACTCATATTTCCCAAGGTTTATTTTGAAACCGCACCAGTTTGTCTTAGCTCAGAGTTTGACCTGTGGATCAGCACAGACTGTTTATGTAGATGCCAGAGCCAACAGTTCATCATTAAGTGGCAGACAAGCTACTGAGAAAAACACCTATGGGTGTCCCAGGGTGGGTCTCCAGTGAAACTCTGAAAGTAGACAGAACCAGGTTTGGTTGGAAGCAGGATGCTGCAGTGGAGGGAGCCTGTTTTAGTAATGCTCAGGGTGATGAAAACATGAAGTAGAACATGGCGGGGGACACCAATTATCTCTCTTCTTTAGCCAAGCTGGGGATACTGAATGTAGGAACTGAACAGTAAAGAGAAGCAGGGGAGGAATGATCTAAGAAGACTCAATATTTTTTTTTTTTTTAGTTTCCTGAGAAAATATACCTAAAGGTCCTTGTGGAGAAACGACTTCTTGCAAGACCGTTGACAGTTCTTCCAAATCTAGGTCCCAGAGGGCCGGGAGGCAGAACTGCAGCCAGCTACCCAACTGCTGCTGCAGCCGAAGTGGATGCCTGCTGCACCCATAAGAGACACATACTAAAACTTCAATATTAGTTAATTTTCAACCCAGACAGAAGATGGTGCAAGGCCCTGGTCCTGGCTTGTTAGGCTAGTTATCAGCTTGTTTTGAGAACTGCCTGTGTGAAGCGGAGCTTGGGACCAGGCACTGTTTGTTATGATTCCCCGTTTAAGTGTGAGATAGCAGCAAAGGCTTTGAAAATACGGCCATGGGTTGAAAGCAGAGAGAGAGAGAGAAACCCATAAACAACTTATGATTGATTATTGAAAAAGTGTAGCCTTGAGGCCTGGAAAAAGACTGCTTTTGCCTTAAGGAAGGAAGAAGCTGCGTAGCAAATGGGAGGGGGGAACAAACCCAGGCAGGGGTGTGATAAAAGCATGTGCCAGAGCCTGGGAAAGTAACCTCCCTTCCCCAGGAGCCTTGCAGCACTCTGTCCAGAGGCAGAGGCCAAGGGCAGACCACTAGCTAGAAATTCGACAGGCTTAGAGGGATAAGATCTCCAGTTTGGGCTGGGGAAGAAAGAGGGTGCCTGCTTCAGTTTTGACTGTCCTTGTTGAAGAGCTCTGGCGCCTGAAAGCATCTATGACTTGGACCATCACAGGTCATAGCTGCCAGTACTGGCTGTACAGCGTCAGCACCATGGTACTGAGTGCTCGCAGCTAATTTAGGATGAAGGACTGGCTGATTTGAATATATGATGATCATGTGGATCATCACTGGGGCTTGGACTAGATGATCTTCAAAGGTCCCTTCCAACCCATTCTATGATCCTATGTTTAAGAGCTCATATGTAGTGATAAGGTTCTATAGTGTGAGAATTATTCGCATGAAGGGTGTTGTCAGTGAATGCCAATATAGTAAAGTTGTTTTGAAGCTTAAAACTGGTATGATTTATCAGTCTAAGCACTCCTGTCACAGTGATCTCTAATTCCTTAACAGATATGTGTATATTCAGTTGCAACCACACATCTGCACTTGCTCATCAGCATGCGCTTGGCTCCAAAACGTGCTGTGTCCTGCCCAATGGGAGGGTGAAACATAAGAGATAAAGGAGTTATGAAGGAATTGGGGACAATAGTTACAATGATAAAGGAAGTGAGACTTCATTACTTCAACTACTCAAGGCATACTTGGCTTCTATCAGAGCTTTGGGGTATTTTTAATTTTTGTTTTATCACCTACAGAATACCCAATTTCTAGGAGAAAACTGCTAACAGCAGTTCTGGGCCTATATTCTGTTTGCTAGGTGTCTGTATGGAGGCAGCTGCCTCCATATTTCTTCCAAATCCTGCCTCTGATAGGTGTCACCTGAGATTTAAGTGTGCATATATTCTTCCACTGTTTGGCTTATCAATTTAACTTAGTTTTCACTATGCCTGCATATATCTAACTTTTGCAAAAAGCAGATTGATTTCTTTGAATGTTGTGTTGCAATTAGCTGCCTGATTACCCTGTGACTTGGGCACTAGGAGTGTATTTACATACAATCGCTATAAAGTGTGACTCCAACTAGCATAAGTATACCTGAAACCACTTTTAAACTACCAAGCTCAGAAATCCCTAACAACGTAGCCCTGCACAACAGAATTTGGCAAGGTATATTTGCCTATTTGTGCATGTACCATGTACATTTAGGTACCTGTCTGTCTTGACATGCAGCCTGCAAAACTGACATGAGGGTTTTTTGCTCAAATTGCACCAGTTCCTGGCCATCTGTAGCTATACAGTGCTCACTTGTACTGAGGTGAGTTACTAAGGGGTTGTTGCCAGAAGAGAAGGGTTTACTGGCTAAAGTTTTACAGGAGCCTGTCTGGTGTCCAAGGGCATTCAGTGTTTCCATTTAGAGTCTGTATAATGGGATAAAAGGTATACTTACTACGTTTGCAGAGTATGTTTGTTAAACTGTTGTGAATTCGGATGGGATGGTGAGCACTGGATTACAGGATTGGAGTTAAAAGTTATCTTGAGAAATAGTCTCAGGAATGCAATAAGGAGGGGAACAAAGGATGGCAATGAGTTAAAGCAATGAGCTGCAAGACTGTCAGATGGAGAGCGACTGTTCAGCGACAGCTCTGCTAGAAATGATCTGCAGGTTATAGCACATCACAACTGTGTGTGAGAGGGGAAAAAATCCTAGGTGTATGAGCAGGAGTTTATCCTGCAGATATGGGGATAGATGCTTCTGCTCGACATAGGGCCGCCATGGGAGCACTGTGTGCAGGTTTGCACTTGTTCTTCAGGAAAGCTGTGAATCACTCGAGGGAATTCAGAGGAGAGCAATTAGTGGTGCACTGTAGTGATACCTGATCTTTCTTAGGTGGAAATTGTTGTAGCCGACCCTGCATGCTGCCCAGTTTTGTGCATTTCTAGCAGTGATTTGGCTTTAGATCCAAGAAAAAGCTTATGACTCATCTCAGCTCTCTGTGATATGGGCCAGCGTGGGGGAGCTTGCTGGAGTGCTAGACTGGGAGGGTGTAGAAAAACATACGAGACTCTACAAAGGGGAGATGTATGCTGCACTTGCTGCCCTATGCCTGTAATAACATTAATGTAACATGATTTAATGTGAATCTTCATGAAAGGGGAAGTTTACTTTAAAGAAAACTTACTTCACTCAGTCATATTGTCACACATTTCACTCACACTTTCACACCCACATACGCATGGACTCCAAGACGTGTCAAAGCTCACAAGGATCACTTGTGAAACACAAAGGATGAGACGTTGGCTGTCAAATCCTTGCTCCATCTTTTGTGTTCCTCTTGATCATACTAGATGTAGTTTTTGAGTTGGTTTGAACCAATTTTTGGGAGGTCTTTTACTCCCTTAAGAAGTCAGAAAGTTATTGCAGTGAATTTTTTTTCCCCTAAGAATCTTGCTTCTTCCTCCATAAGTCTTAGACAAGGTGGCTGCCTATTGTCTTTGTCTCATTGTGAGTATCCTTATGGCCAGTTTGCCTTCCCATTAGGACAGCAGAAAGCAATGGCACGTACAAGGTGACACAACCTTGTCACCATCCTGTTATTGTAGCACAGGTTTCCTGATGAGTTGTTTCTGCTGTGGCCTTATCAGAGCACAGGCTTCAGGATGTAAACATCTCATCTGTCAATGTTTTAGTCTGATTGTTGTTGATCATGCTCTTGGTTGTCGATACAAGCCACTCTTCTAGCCCTTGCATGATTAATAGTTTTTGCTGGTCCTTTCCTTCATATCAACCTTAGTATTTCTGCTACAAATATCTGCATTTCTATCTGAATGCCAGCCTTCCTGGAACAGGTAGATGTATGTGGTGTATCATGATCTGTAGCATTTTGTAGGTGTGCAATGACTCTTAGAACTGGTGTAGGAGGAAGCGGTCCCTTCACAGGCTGTCCACAAAGCTTGCTGCCATCCTGGTATTGGTCATAAAACTGAGAGACTCTAGATTAGCACTTACAGCTTGCATTTGTGTTAAGTAGATGTTGGCTTTTGCCAGTTTGCTAAATGTCCCTAACTAATCATTCTACTAGAGTAGTTATGTCTTTTCTGAAGGCCAGCCGGTATCCCAGGCATATTTGTGATATCAGTGACAAATTAAAAACCAAACCCAAACAACTTCCTTGTTACCAGCACAGATCTGAACAGCCCAGCTGGTTCACTTGCTGGCCTAACCTCTTTTTCTATTAACATCTAACTCTTTTCTGCTTTTTCAAAGCCTGTTCCTTTCTCACCAAGCCGCAATGATGTCATCCACTAGGCTTTTTCCTCACTGAAGTGACAACTGTGCAGTCCCTGGCTTCTAGGTGAAATGGCTGGTGCTGCAGACTTAGCTGGTTACTAAAGAAAAAGTCCTTTAAAAAAGATTTGCTAATACTTGCCACTTTTGATATATCGGGCTTCCATTTGTTCGCTCACAGATGTGGAACTTAGATTAAAAATAGTAGTAAGGCAGCGTAAGGGATTTTACTGACTGACTGCATGTCTTGTTTTTGAAATATAACAAAGTGTTCACTCACTTCGACTAGAAATCAAATGTCCTGTCTCTGCTTACTTCTGATGGAGCCTGTGATTCTTCTGCTGTCCCAGCAGGCATTTCCCAATTAATTATTTTTCAGGCTGAGCAGTCCCTGACTTCATTAGATCTCTGATTGTAAAAGAAAGGTAACATTTGAGGCTGATGTAGGGATTACCTCAATATTTCCAAAAGTGATTTTAAGAGGTTTTTCACAGCATAACATGTAAGTGGAAGAAGAGGAGAGAGGTCTGCAACTTTGATTAGCTGACTGAACTTTACCAAGTAAAATTTCTGTTGCGTGTTATGCTGAAAGCAATGTGTTCATGTTGTGGAGAAAAAGCCAGAGAAACATTGATAAGCTGCCGAAGGAAAACCCTTTTCATTGACTGCTAGCAGTGGATTGACCCTCATTGCTGTATTTTGTTTGACCTCTGTGTCAAGAGTGATTAATCTTTGCAGAAACAATCAGCGATGAACAGGATGTTTACCAAGAATATAGCACTGCTCTTCTCCAAGAGACAGCCTCCATAGAAAGGGATCTGCAAGGACGGGAACTGGCCTTGGTGAATGTTAACGTGATAGATGATGTCTGCTGAAGAAGCCACAGGTGAAGGCCATTTCCATTTTTACTTTAATTTGCTTAAGCTGTAAACCAAGTTATTTCTGGTGCTCATGATAAGGAAATTTTGTGTATGTGGTTATATGGCTCTTGCCTTTGAAGTTTAAGTATTGAAAGTCCTGGCACTGACGACTTTGAAAGGCTTAAATAATTAAAAGATAGGGTATAGGAGAAGTAGAATAGGTGGAACTTAACTGACCTAGATTGATCTGAAGATTTCCATGAAAATGATTGTGGGAATGGATACGCTGTCAGGAGAATGATCAGTGTGTGTTAAAGGTGTGAGCAAACTACGTAGTGATTAGTAGATGTATATTACTATAGTAGAATTATTATGGTACACGAAGCCAGGACAGATTATATTTTCTACACAATATGTCCCCTTGACACATCAGTGCAATGCTGACAGCTTTTTGTCCAGCCAAAAAAAGGGAACTAGTGTGCCAGTTGAGTTCCTGGCTAGAGATGCCAATTCTGTGGATGAAGCAGGCTCTGAAAGAAGAGCAAATACTTCACAGTCTTGAGATATGAAAGCTCCCCACCAATGAAAGTGTTATTGCAGTTGAAACTGGTACCATAAATATTCTCTCCAGATGTTCACCTAAATGAAAGTGCAGGCTTTTGCTCTGTGAGCTGCATGTCAGGATATCAGTGTCTGCTTGGTAAAGGAGGTATAAATTGGTTCCTGGAATGCTCAGTAGGGATTTTGCTGAGCACCTGATCTGATAACATCTGGGAATTAAAGTGGGAAGGGGAGAGGTTCTCCAGAAAGATGGAAGAAAAGAAAACTGGGAATGCCAGGGAATGTCTGCATCTGAACTGTACTGTAATTTGTGGCTGTGCTGAAACCACACAGCAAATTGGTGGTGAAGGGAACAAAGAGCAGCTGAGGCAGGCACAGCCAGGAAGCTGGGTCTGCAAGTGCCTGGAAAAGTAGTACATCAACTTGATGAGTTTACACAGTCTTAGCTCAGACACGTTCACGTGAGCTGCAGCTATGCTTCTAGCTATATCCTCAGGTATACTTTTCAGTCAGAGGAAGCCAGCCTAAGTCTAAAGAAAACATCCTTATTCTTTTTTCATGGATGAGTGTTTTTCTACTTTAAAGAAAACTGTGTACCATTCAGCAGTCCCCTTTACATTTGCAGTGCAAAGAGTAATGGCTGCCTATATCAGAACACTTCCACATTTATCCCTTCCACCAGCTCCACAACTTTTTTCAGCATCTGTGTTCTCCCAGGAAAAACAAGGAAAAATCTTCTAAACGTTTCCTGTCTGTACCCGTTCCTTGCCATATAGGCATTCAAATCTGTCACCCTCTTTCTATTGCTTCCTATCTTTCCTCATATGTGCCACATAAAATGATATATAAATGGATGCTGAGACAAAGCTGGTCTTTGCTTCCTGTCACAGCCCGTCTCTGCTATTGTTGTGTGGGTAAACCAAAGCAAAGCTGTGAAGGATAGGAAACGTCATTATTATAGCTGTTTAGCTGAAATAATGGGAAGCTTGGAAGCATGACTAATAAGCAGCTAGGTAAGACTAACATGCAGGTATCTGCAGCCATCAAACATAACAGTGTTTGTCAGAGAACACCTGTGGTAGGATATGATAGTGTCATATATGATAGTGTCTGAATATAGCACTGGGATATACGGCATGAACAGATAGTAGCTAAGTATTAGATATAGCTTGAAAGCATGATTAAATGCATGTGTAGTGAAAATAATTTATGGAAAAAATGTGTGGTAGAAGATAATCACAAGCAGGAAAATGCATTGTGCAATGTATAAGAAATTACTTAAATGTCTGTGAAGGAGAATGATGGATGAGAGTCTTTGGGTTTGGGATGCTGGAGAGTTGAGCTCCCCCCAGGTGCATCACTATATTGCCAACACACAGTGTAGTGATTCCTGCTGCTGAAATAAAGGAAATGTATGACTGGAGTGGTGGAATGCTGAGCTTTGTGGGTGAGCAGTGTTCTGGAAGATCCAGGTTTGGAGACAGATTTGGGAATCTGTGCTGCAAACTGTGACCAAAGGTGTTCATAGTGGTTGGTGGGAGAAAGCTGCCTGTGCTGTGCCTGGGAGGAACAGCCTACAGCGTACCTGGAGCATTTGTGTCTCAAAACCCCCTTCTGAGTTTAACAGACTCTATAGGTATATCTAGGTACATCTACACTCTATAGGTACATCTGGATGGAGAAATAGTTAACAGAAAACAGGAAACTGAACAGAGGAAAAATACACGCTGAGAGGCAGTGTGCGGAAATGTCCCAGGAACAGCTGAGTTCCAGAGCCAAGAGGTCTTACTGAATCCACAGCAACTGATGATTCCAGGACATAGTCAGATGAATCTACATAAGGCCACCAGCACACACGCCATTAACAATGGGTGGTATAACTCAGGTCATATCCAAGAAGAGGGTGGTGGCTATATGCCGACAAAGATTACAGGATTACATATGCATCTGCAGAAACAGATGGACTTTCTGAGTGTTGACCCTGAAGCCACTGGCACATCAGTATGAGCCTCTGTATCTGAGAAAACAACTGTTGTCAGCTTCCCCTTCCCCACTGGGTAACGCTGAGTGATTGCATGTGTGTGAATCGTGAAAGAATAATTGAACTTACTGTCTGGATAGTTATCTGCTATTAATAAGTCTACTATAACAGCTTAATAAAAGGTATGCTAATAAATATTGGTTGATTTGTTTCTCCACAAACTTGATCCTGTATCAGGAAAAAGGCAATTTACAACACTTAAACTCCAAGGGGAGAAGGCTTATGATAATACCTGTCTTTGCCCTTACCTGTCACTCCCTGTGGTTCCTTAGAGAAATCTTCCTTTTGCAGCCTCACTGCTTGCGTTTGCTTCTGTTCTTGTGCCTAATGTTCTAGGAGAGTTCCACGGTCCTCTACCTCTTCAGAAAACTATCTTCTCTTTTCACTCTGATTGACCTTGTGCTACCTCAAGGCAATGATTTTGAATGTGCTTTGCTGTGCCTTTGGTGAGGTCAGGCATATTAAAACAAGGTGGAAATGAACAGACACATTAATGAGACAGGAGGTCCCTAGAATTTCAAAGAATGTGGTTAGGGTAAGTATTTCATATGGAGCTTTGAAACAGTCATAAAGTGGATGCAGGTTCATAGCTTAAGATGGCCATCCATGTGCAATGCCCTGCATGCCATACGCTATGTGACTTTGCAACCTGCAGCACCTCCTTCTTTGTTTAGATCAGGGCTGCAAATCACCCCCTGGAAAACTATATTCTTCTCACAAATGGTTTGAAGAAGAAGTTTGAGTTAGTGGTTGAACACAGGTTGTAGCTTCTTCTGACTGCTGAGGGTGGCCCCAAGGCTGTGAATGTGTGATGGCCTGTATACCTAAACACACTTCTCCATGAGTGATCTGCTGGCTCTCCGTGCATCGGCCATGTGTGGCCACTTTGGTGATTGCTCCTTTGCAACGAAGCAGAAGAGCCTAACACAGGTGGTGGTTGGAGTTGTTGGGAGGCCTGGAAGCTGGAGTGTGTCTAAGAAGGTCTCTTCTGCCAGAGGAGCAGGTGTCTCCAGAGAACTCCTTGGGTGAGGGATCTACAAGGGGAAGGCACAACCTTCTTCCTCTTCTACAAATAAATTTGAGGTATTAACTATCTCTGCAGCTTCTGAAATTGAAAGCAAACTAAAACTGTTCAGGAAACTGATGTGGTTTTTTTACAGTATGATTTCAGCTACCATTCTAAGACTTCAGAAATATCTAGTTTCTAGCATTAAAGTAAGGTAATTCTGTGGTGATGGGTGGTTTTCTAGAAGAAAGGCTGAAAGTACTGATGTATTTAAATGGAAATTGGACAATCCTGAAGTCCAGCTAGGCTTTCAAAAGCCTAAGGGCAATTTCTTCACAGACTAGAAGTGGTGCTTTGATTTCACCTCCTTTGTTTCTTTGACAAAAGGATATGTGCCCTTTCAGATTCAGGGTTTAAAATTCTATTTAGAATGTTTACATTAAAATATTATAATAAAGATCAGAATAATAATAAGATCACAGAATAATAAAGATGGTTGTGACCGGTATGTTTCAGATGTTAATGGGCTGTGGCCAAATCACAGTTCTTCATCATGATATAGCTGCGTGGTGGGCAACCATTTCCCTGTGGATACGGCTTAAAACCTCCGCATTCTGGGATACTTCCTGCTTTTGCTTGAAAATAAAAGCATGAGTCATTCTGGAAAGCAATTAAGGAAGAGATGAAATAAATAACAAAGAATGACTTGCGTAATACCCCCAGTATAGTTCCAGATCTACTTGTAAAACCTTATCAAGTTTCCCAGATTTGCACTTTTTCAAAGTTTCTGGTTATTTGTGGGTGTTCAGACTGCATGATGGGAAGGACTAATAGAAATGAAAATCAATAATGTGGGATTGGGCAGGAGGCAAATGATTTTCCAGCTTCTTTGAAGCAAGGCATGAGGTAAGCGTCTTCTAACTTTTGCTTAATTTGGAGGAAGGGAATTGTAAGCAGTGAAGTGCTCCCAGATTGTCAGGGAAAGTAAGATTCCCTCTTTCTTGGGAATAATTGGTATCTATAGTGATAAGAGTTGTTCTAACCAAAGTAAGTTTTTTAAAGTAGTTTGAGTATTATGATTGCTTACTGATAGCTATACTTGTGTGCCTAATGACTGTTGTTGCTATTTATTTATTTGAAATTAAGGCCTGCTGTAGGGCATGTATTAGTTTAAACAGCATGTGTGTATGTACAACTCTGCTGTTTGGGGAAAAAAAACCCAAACAAGCTGCTACTATTACAGCTGTTGCACCTTTTTCTTACTTCCCGCACTGTCCTCAGTGCCACAATACCCTGCCTTCTGCAGTTTCTGTATTTCAGACACTTGCCATAAGCAGGTTATTATAAACCATGTTATTACTTAGGTAATTACTGTTTTTTGCGTTCTTGCTGTCTCCTCTTTTGAGAAACAGCTTCACCTTGCTATCACCAATGCTCGAATCAGACTTTCTGTAGAAGCTGCTTGGTGTCTCCACACTTCCTGCAAACTTACCAATGCATTCTGTATCTGATTATTCTGTTGTGTTTTGTAATGGTTTACGTCTCCAGGTCACATAACTGTAAACATGCCTCTAGGTCTATTGCAATTTTGCAGGGTAAAAGTATTAAACTGAAAGGTAAAGCAAATGTTTATATTACTTCAATTTCATCTGCTCCTTCAATGTGACATAAAAATATTTCTGGAATTCCTGGCTAACACTGGGCATGAATTTTGCTTTAACACTCCATTAGGCAATAATTCAAATATACGCTATTGTCTTTTCAAGCAAATCTATATGACAGCAATCCCAACTGTTCTTCATTTGTTGCTCAAGAAAGTTTCGCCAAGCATAAACATGTATTGGTTGTACTGTTGTGTATGGTGGGTCTTGAAGCGTGTTGTCAAACAGTGAGATCCCCTCCTGGCAGGTTTCTTACAAACATAATAGTCAGAGATGGTCCCTGGGGCAGAGAGCTCGCAGCTGAAGACAGTGTGTGTAGGATGGGTTAAAGCAAGAAAGGAGGAAGGTACATGATGTGATGGCAGCCAATGTTTTACTCTTTTGAGGCTGGGTTTAAGACATCATAAATTAGATCAATGAAAGCTGTTGAAAAACAGACCGAGGGGTGGGGCAGGCTGGAAGGAAGTGGGTTGGAGTGCATAGCACATGGCAGACTCAGACACTTCAGATGCTCCAAAACCAGTTTCCTGTTTTGACTTGTGCTTGCAGTTTTGCATTACTGTTACTTCTGCTTTGCAGACTTTTCCTAGGCCAGCCTACCTCGCGTAGGGTGTGGAAAGAGACATCAGATGGGTCACTCCTTTCCATTTGAGTGAATTGTCTCCTGGTGTTTCTGGATCCAAGAAAAACATTAGGAAAAGAGTGGCCTTGGTCATCTCCACTCTTGGGCAAAGTGCTGAACAAAACCTCAAACAAAAACCCCAACAAAATGGATTGCAACATTAACTGTCCCAGATAACCTTCAGGGCACTGTTGGGATATCTCTTATTTCCGCAGACCAATGGCGGGGATTAGCTTGTAACTGTGCGGTGCCTGCTTTGAACTGTTACAGCTACTAGCGTGGAAACATTTTGCTACCGCTAATTTTTATAGCAACTAATTATGTAAATTTGCACAGAACATTACAGATAGCAGTACTGGGGTTCTCTAAGCTTGCAAATCTGGTTCTTCAGGTTGTCTAGTCCAGGTTTTTGACCCTGGGCCAAAGTGTTTTAAATGTGGCAGTGCAGCACATAGGGCGATCACACACAAGATACATTTTAAGAGGTGGGTGGGTGTGTGTAAAGTAAGGAATAGAGTGAAGCTTGCAGGGCAGGCTGTGATTGGAAAGGCACAGGATTGGATGCTGTTTTGGTGGAGATGTGGGTGATTTCACAAAAGCTACTCCCTTCCCAACTTTTTAGCCTCCCAACAGCTGCAACTTTGTCAAGCGGCTATGGAGACGGATATACATTCTGGGTATTCTCACCGCTCTAGCATAAGCCCCATGGCCCGCGGCTCGCTGCCTGTCCCCGGCCACTTCCCTCACGGGACACTTCTGCTTGTAGAGGAATCACCCTAAGCGTGCCCCAAGCCGAGGGCGGCCTCCCTGAGGGGAGCCCGGCCGCCGCAGGCCTCGGGCAAGAGGCGGCTGGCTGGGGCCCGGGGCCGCGGGGCCGGGGCGGCCGAGAGGCGCCCTGAGGCGGGAGGGAGCCGGGCGGCGCCCCGCGCTCGCGCCGGGGCGGGGGCCAGCCCCGCGCGCACCAATCAGAGAGCGCGAACTGGAGGGGGTGAGTGGCACGAGACCAAGGCGCCAAACAGCCCTTCCTCCTTCGGCCGCGGAAGGACGCTCCCACCTCCCGCTCTCTTCGCGGCCAATCACAACCGCGCTCCGTCTAGCCGGCCCGCCCCTGGCGGCAAAGAACCAACGGGAGGCGCCACTACTTCAGCCGCTCAGCCAACCAGCGATCGAGCCTAAAAAAAAAAAAAATAAAAAAAATCCCCATCGCCTCCTGCCCGCAGCCCCCGGAGGCGACTGTCGCTGGGGCCGGCGGCCTTTCCTAGGGTGCCGGGAGCGGCCGGTCTCCCCGCCGCCCTCCGCCGCGCGGGGTCAGCCGGGCAACCCGCGCCATGACCCGGCCGCTCGGCGTGGGCGTGCCGTCGCCGGGCCCGCCCGTCACCAGGTCCTGACGCCATTTTACGCCAGCGGCCGCGGCCAGAGGGATGGCCCAAGACTTCAGGTACCGGCGGGGAGCGGCTGAAGGGCGGACGGGCGCGTGGGCGGCGGCCGCGACCGCCGCGAGGCACCGTGCCCGCCCAGCGGGGCGCCTCCGCGCTCCCGGCGTGCAGCGCGCCTCCGGCAGGGGGCGCCCCCGGAGGGCGGCTCCCCGGGCGCGGCGGAGGGGCTGGCGCCATGGCCGGGGCCGGGGCCGCTCTGCGGGTGGGCGGCGGCTGCGGGAGCCTCACGGGGCTGTTCCCAGCTCCAGGCTTTCAGCGCCGGCCAGGCTCGGCAGATGCGGGTGTGAGACTGTCCGGGAGCACGGCGGTGTGCCAGCCGCGGGGGGCGGCGGGTGCCCTCCTCGTCCCTACTCGCACCGCTGGGAGTTCCAGTCCTGATGCGCTGGCCCTTGTTTTCATGTGGTGCTGATGGTTTGTGGGCCGAGGTGAAAGGTGCCTGATAGGCAGGCAGCCTGACAGCATACAAAGAAACTGAAGAAGATGCCTGGCCAAGTACTGACTAGCACCTTCGGCACAGCATTCAAAATAGAGTCCCCCTCCCACGTGTAGCCATATGTCCTCCCATCTTATGTCTCGGTGTCTGTTAGCAACTCTACCTGTAGAGCTAGGTAGGCTTCAGCAGTTCGGCTCTAAAGAGAGAACTTTGGTTGTCATTGATTCAGCTCTCGAGCCTGTTCCAGCTGTGAACCGTACTGCTAAGAGTGCTGGAGGACAAGGTCTCCAGTGAAGGCAGTGGCAGTTTTCAGACATGATGAACCTGTCTACCAACTAGAAATCCAAATTCTGCCAAAAACTTGATGAGTTTTTTCAGAGGCTGCTAAGTTAAATAAGTTTTGTTTCTTGCAGTGTGAGGCAAGTCATAATTTTCTTATACCATTAGCAGCACCTTATTTTGTTCATTCCTGCTGATCCTCTTTTTTTGATAGCTGTGACCTTTGAAGGAAAGGGAGAAGGTAAAAGTTCAGTTCTTCCTGTGTTGCTTCTTGCCCAAGAAAGTGAAACTACTCTGTATTTTGGTTTTGCTGCTGTTGTGAGGTTTTATGTGCAACTTTCTTTTCTGTTTTTTTTTTGTTGTTGTTGTTATTTCTGCTGTGCTTTTCAAGGTGCTCCATTTTCAGAGATGTATGTACATTTTGTAGTTTATGCCTATGTTGTGTGCCTTTGCTTTCTCTGAGCTATTGCTAGTGTTTCCAGCACAGATTTTTAAAAGTACAGTTTTTATCCAGAGATAACCACTGATATGGCTGTAAACACTAGTTACTTTTACAGAATACTCAAGTGTTTGTCTTTTTAAACAAGTGAAATAATTTCCTCCCTCCCTCTTTCATGCAGGTTGTGCCCTTAATTTTGAAAGACCTAAAAGGTCTGTTAAGTGCATCTCCTGGCTGTGTAGCTTTTTTCTTTGTTAAGTGAGATCAGGTATTTGTGGGTTTTGCCTTTTCTTATCTGGGTTTCTTAGTGGTCTCCCTGGTGTCTCAGTTAAGATGAGATTTCACAAAAAATGGTGGAATAATTTTTAGTGGGGATAAATATGTTTTGCTGAATTTATATATTTTGCTGAAATGCATTAGCTAGAGCTATGTAGTTGTTGACAAAGATACATTAAACAACTGTGACTTTCATGTCAGGTAAAAAAAGAGTGAAAAACAATAATTATTGTTGCTTCATCAGTTCTTCATTCTTTTAGGGCTGATTATTTGACCTCTTATTAAAACAATAGTGGAAATCCTCCTGTGAATAGTTTGTGAACAGTTGTGGTCCTGTTCACATAGAAAATCACGTGTTCTTTTTGTACTTTCATATATATGAAACACAGGTTGGAAAGCCCAGTACTTTCTTGTGTTCCTCCTTGTACTGTATCACATGCCTTTTTTTTTTTTTTCTTTTCCTTTTTCACCCTTGGTTTTGTTTGAAGTTCCTAGTACACTTCCTTGTCTGAGATACAACACAGCACTTGAGAAATAATTATTCTGTTTTAGCTGGACAGTTCCTATCCCTTGTTCTTCCAAAAAGCAGTAGAATACAAAGTAGAAAATGTCAGTGGGTAAGCACTTTAAAATAAATAGTCTAAGACAAATCACTCTCTACTCAAGTGAAACTTTTATCCCAGGGAGGGGGGGGAGGGAAGGCCTTTTTTTTAGCGGCAGTGCCTCCATTCTCTCAGTTGTGTTATACAAGGCTTTGTATAATTATGGAACAAACATGAATTTTGTTACCAAGCTCTTGCATTTAGAATAAAAGACAGCAAAAAGATACAGCAATGAGATAGTGGATGTGGAAGGGATATAAGCAGTCATTCAAAATTAGTGGCTGCGGAAAGAAGGAAGAAGATAGCAGAAGGCTTTGGTTTTGGTTTGTCTTTAGGATTCAAGGGCGGAGAGGAATCTGAGAGGTAACTGAAGATGAGATTTGGACTGCCGACAGTGGTTGGTGTTGCAGATGGGGCTTTAACCTGGAAGGAAGAAGTACAGTTGCTTAGTTAGGAAAATAGAAGGGTTTTGGAAAGATATGCAGAGCAGGAAGCTGTGGGCATGGGATGATTTTGCAGCTGCGAGAGCAGTCACAAGCAAGTACTGGGAGTGTCCTGAGGAATGCAAGGTGGAGAGAGCCTTGCGGTGAGAGGGTGAGGTCAGGGTGGGAGGTGGTCTAGGGCAGAAAGACAAGTCAGTCAGCAACGGCAATAACAGCGAATAAACCCGCAATTTAGTGTTTTGATTCTTATGTTGGACTGAAATTTGCGGACCCCATCGCTTCAGCACATGGGAAGAATGGGCCTATTTTGGCCTATGTCAAATTAAGCTGGGACAGGTTGGAGGTAAGTAGTCTTTGACAGGTTGTTTTTCTGCTCTCTTTAGTAAGCCAAAAAGACAGTTTTGTGCACTCACATATTCTGATTACAGGTGGCTTTTTGTTGAGTTGCAGTATACTCAAGCATCACTGCTTGCCAGTAGCCCAGTTAAAGAAGTATCAATGCACTATAAACAGCTTTTTGTATTTGTGTAGGTGCTAAAAATGCAGAAGCCGTGTAGAAAATGCAAAAGTGAAAGTAACAAGCTTGCGGAAAGATTCAGAATTAAATCCAAGTTTAGTTTGAATAAGTGAGCAGTGGGTTGTTCTGGCCTGAACTTCAAAAATGGTTATTGAGTCTGTGAAACCACAGTCGTGTATGGATGCTTGAATGCGTTAGCTTAGAACCTGGAATAAATAAGTTTTGCCTTTGTAATCACTGCTATGCAGACAGTAAAGATATAGCTTTGTTTTGGAAGGCACAGAAAGATTAAAAAAGATGGAAAGTCTTAAACAAATCTGTATTGTTCTTGCTTTCTCACACCAATATCTTGTTGGAACTTGAAGAGAAACTTCCAAAACAGGCATAAGTATAGCCTTGAAATTGATAGTAAATTTCCTTGCTACGTGGGAGAAGATAGTGTTGAAGGAGAACCTGCTGCCCGAGCCTTCACACAGCATTCAGGGAGTCGCACACACATGCCACCCAAGACTTTAACTGCTAGGACCGGAGTCCCTTCGCAGCGGGCAGCTCCGGTGAGCCGACGGGCGACCCTTTTCGACTCCTTGCTCACTCACACACTCGCTCTCGGGTGCTTTTTCTCCCCTCAGGCTCGACCTTAGGTTTCCTGAAGCAGAGTCTCTGATACGACGTCCACCAGATGAGCTTATTCATTGGTACAGTGGTGAAAACAGCTCGAGCTGGGTGCCTCCGGAGAGGGACCCCCAACAAAGAAATCCCTGGGCAATTACAGCCTTCCACTTTAAGTTCCCCTCCCCTCATGAGGCAGTTGGGACCAATAGTAGTATTAGGGTCTGGGGTCTTCCCATTCTTTGTTGGGTCCTTCCATTGTCTCTAGGCAGGTCATTTCTTCTCTTATCTGTGTAACTTGTAACTTCTGATGATGATTGTAGCTTCCTTATCTTTCTGGTTTGTACCGGTTTTGTGGGCCTTCCTTCATGTAGCTGGGTAAAAGTTCAGTGTACGGTCAGTGAATCTGGGTGGAAGTTCACAGCTTGTGGCCTAAGGCTTCAATAAGCCTTGCTGCTAATGCTATGTATTGGATTCTGTTTGGGCTGGAAGGTGACTACTACAACAACAACAAGTTCATAGTTCATAGAATTGTAGAATGCTTTGGGTTGGAAGGGACCTTTACAGGTCATCTAGTCCAACCCCCGTGCAAGAGCAGGGACATCTTTAACTAGATCAGGTTGCTCAGAGCCCCATCCAGCCGGACCTTGAATGTTTCCAGGGATGGGGCCTCCACTACCTCTCTGGGCAACCTGTTCCAGTGCCTCACCACCTTCATTGTAAAAAATTTATTTCTTAAATCCAGTCTAAATCTGCCCTCCCTTAGTTTAAAACCATTGCTCCTTGTCCTGTCACAACAGGCCTTGCTAGAAAGTCTGGCCCTGCCTTTCCTATAGGCCCCCTTTAAGTACTGGAAGGCTGCTATAAGGTCTCCCCACAGCCTTCTCTTCTCCAGGCTGAACAACCCCAACTCTCTCAGCCTGTCCTCCTAGGAGAGGTGCTCTAGCCCTTGGATCATTTTTGTGGCCCTCCTCTGGACCCGCTCCAAGAGGTCCATGTCCTTCTTGTGCTGAGGGCTCCAGAGCTGGATGCAGTACTCCAGGTGAGGTCTCACCAGAGCAGAGCAGAGTGGCAGTTCTTGATGTATTTTAATGTTCAAATTGTGCGTTACTTGGACAGTCTGCCCATTTTTAGAAGTGACATTCTCTCACAGAGAAATGCCTTGGTGTTCTCACTTCCTACTTATTCTTGCTAGGGAAAATACCTCTGATTTAAAGCTATTAATAATGTTGTTGTGTATGTGTAAAAATAAGATGGTTGTAGACTGCTGTTTCTGTTAGAAGCCGCAAGATGCCCATAATGTGTGCTGGGAGGGATGCCACTGTCATGTGTATTTTGTTAAGGGCAGTGCTGGTACAAGTTCCTGCTGAGAAGTCTGGTAATAGCGCAGATAGGAATTTGCATCCCTGCCTGGCACCAGATGTGTGAAAAAAGCAACGAACAGTGGTGAACAAAGGGTTTTGGGCAACAGGAAGAAAGTTACAGGATTAGTTGAACTTTGTGGTTAGACTTGGCTGCAACTAATAATGCATTGAAGAGGGTTTGGTCACTGCTGGTATTGGTAAGGCCAGCTGCTTACCACTATAACACCTTAAAAAAAAAAAAATTATAGGAGGAGTTACCAGCTCAAAGTGTTGATAGTGGAGATGGGGAGGTTGTTAACACCATCACATGAGGTGATGTTATCCCACAAGTGTGAGGTCGTTTACTGAGTGTGCGAGACGCCAATATACACACAGGGCAGAGGTATTTTATTTCATGTCTGCGCAGAGATGGATGCTAGGTGGTCATGCCACAAAGCTAGCACACCGTTTGGTCATGCAGGTACAGTATTTATACGATCTAGTTATACATATGCATAAGGAATTACACAAAGCAGTTTTCTATTGGTCTACATTTCTCTTATTTCAACATAAAGCTACAGTGCTACTTTAATACTCTGCGTATGCTTGCAGGAAGTGGGGGGGTAGCTTTCTTTGGTCCTTAATTGAGTCGGTGGTCGTGATCTCTCCCTGCCATCTTTACATTTCCCCTAGTTTCTGTAAATCTTGTTGACTTCATGTAGTGCCATATCCTCCCAGCATGGCAATCTCCCTTGTAACAAGAGGTTTCCTTTATCAGTCCTTGAAGTTCCTCGACTTAGTTTCTTCTTCGAAGGCCTACGTATTCCCCTTTCACTAGTCTCTTAGTTTCTCTTCAAAGGCACAGTCGTTAGCAAGGCATGCATTGTTTATACAAAAAGTGTCTAGTTTCATAAGGCTGCTATGGCTCTTATGCCAGTGAGGTCTCATCTGGAATACTGGATACCGGTACGGTCAGTCCCATTTAAGAACGCTTTGATTAAGCTGGAAGGGTGGTTAAGACTTACTCAGATGATAAAGGAAACAGTTTGAGCGAGGAAACTGACAGGTTGGCTTCATTAGCCAAGCAGAGTGAAGGCTAGAAGGCAATGAGGAGGATGATGCTTTCTCTGATCTATCAGAAAGAGCTATCAGAAATAACAGCTGCTGACATTAAAAAAAAAAATCTGTAGAAATAAATTACAGCATTTTAATTTTATCAATATTCACTGTATGGGCATTTAGGTATTGTTCTTTTAAAAAGATAAAGTTATGTTTTCTCTTCAGAAACCAGACCATTACAGAGTTCTTCAAACCAGTTTTAAACCAAGGTAAATATATGTTTTTTAAATAGAAGATATTTATATGAGTTTTAATTATATAAATGTGCAGAAGTATAGTCCAATCTCATTCCAAATTGGAGCAGCAATTTAAGGAGTATAGCTTAACAAATATTTCAAAATGAACACATTTAATTTTTTCTAATAATGTAACCGAAAATGTTAATTTCCTATTAAAATGAATTTCTTTAAACAGTGATGTAATTATTTCAAGTTATTGTCTCGCACTTAAGCTAGATTGTTTATAACAACTGAAGCTGTGACATAGATCATGCAGTTCTTTTATATGAAATAAATTGCATGGCACTAGCAAAACTAAATGATTAAGTAAATTCATTTTGGATTGTGTGTGAGAGATAAAATATCAAGTAATACAGTCCAGTAAGATTTATTTTTTCCAATATTGTGATTGTGAATAATTTCTTTTCTTTTCTCTCTTAGACCTTGGCCATAAAGACAGAACTGTGTTGTGTTCACCAGACAGAGGAAATGTAAAAGATGCAGGAATCGGACTGTCAGTTTTATGCGCTGAACACTTTGAAAAGAAAATATCTTCTCCAAAGAAGGTCAGAAGAAAAAAGATGCCAGACCAAACACCAAACACAAGTCCTGTGATAGATGCCTTTTGGAGAGGAATTAAAGAGAAAAAGGACAGTGTAAACATTTTAGAGAATGGCAAAGCATGCAAGGCACTGGGTTCATTGTACCCAAAAGTTGTGATTCGACGACTCATTACCGCAGGGTCTCGCAGCTGTTTCTTGGCCAAAAAAGAGAAAACTGTCAAGTCGGAACAGGGAAGAAATGAGAAGTGTCTGGGTGTAACAAGAGCACCGTTGTCTTGTGGAAATAGTCGGGAACAGAAAACTGACTGTATGGATCTAGAAGACACTAGTTCGGACTCTGACAAATGGCTTTCATCATCAGAAGCTGATACTCAAAAAGCCTGTGCTAGAAATAATGGCACTGCGAACAACACATCTCTCTGCCAAAACCCAGGGCTTCCCATGAAATTGCCCTGCGCTCCAACTGACTCTGAATTTAGGTTGTCACTGGAAGCTCTCCGCAGAGAAAGGAAGCAGAAGAAACATAGAATGAAACAATCTAAGCCACATCCTGTAAAGCCATTCTCAGGAACAAGTGTATCACATCAGGTGTGTTTTGGAAGGGTTGTTAAAGGTAGAAATCAGTCACCCATTGTGCATGTGGTTTTTGGTTTGTTTTTTTGGTTTGTTGTTTTTTTTTTTTTCCAATGTAGGATGAAATTCTTGGTGCTGCCTTTTTCAGATGTAACAAAAGTTTATGCTCTTTTGCTGTTCCTTTGTAAATATTAGGGCATGCTTGGGTAAGATGATTCTTAGCTATTTTACAATAAATTAAAAATCTTGGTTTAGAAGCAGGGGAGATATTCTGGGTTAGATGCAAGCATGAAAATACCATGGCAATTGTAACTTCAAATTGTATTTTGTAGAGAAAATGTCTTTTATTATCTTAAATGTCTTATAACCTCATGTCTTCTTACAATGTAGTGTAGGGAACAACCAGGCAAATTTCTGCTAGTTAGAAGTTGCAGTTAGTAGCAGTTCAGATTTATGCACTTAAGCCACAGTATTTAGATAGAGGTGGGAGTGGTCCTATTAAGCGTGAAGTATTTAATTATAGGTTGAATTATGTTCACTCTTTTACCAACCAAGCAACCCCTTTAAAAGGTTGCTGGTGACTTGCAAGGAAGATCATTATGTGTGCCTCCATAATGTGCTATGAATGGAACAAAAAAGATTGTTTGGCTTGTGTTTCTTTTTCTCCTTCATGCCCCTCCCTCTGTATTTGCTTGTCTGTGCTTTCTGTCATTTTGTTATTTAAGTTCCTAATGGCGTGTTTGAGGAAAGCCAGCGGGGCTATGTTGCTGTATAGCCCAGGGATGCAAGTGGCTAATGGCCCTAAAAGTGGAGAGATTGAGAACTGAAGGCCAGTCTGAAGAAAAGATACAAAATTCGGGTTGTGGAGAGTCCTTTTGTTGCGATCTTTGCAGCTGTGTTTTAAGTTTGTCTTGAAATGAAGTCTATTACCATATTTCTGGGGGTGTGTGGAACTAAGTCTGTGCTAGATTCAACGCTTGGCTCAAGATGTGAACATCCTGGTTTTAAAAAGTATGCGATTAATTTTTTTATTTTCTCCATCTTTATTCTTAGGGAAATGGATGTCCTTTAAGAAAAATACCACATTCTGGTTCAAGGGAAACTGCCTCAGGTAGAAGCAGTTATGGATATGGAATTAATATGGAATTAATTAAACAATCAGGTTCATCACTTAATGTCTCTTTTTAATGGCTTTTTTTTCTCGAAGTTAGATTTTTCTGTTTTCTCTCTCTCAAAAAAATACTGCTGTATAGTCAAGGTTATTCTAATATGTGGCAAACTTGAAGAGGTTTAAAAGTAATTTGGGATTTTAGTAAAAAACAGATTGTTTGTAACTTAATTAGAAGTTGTGATGTTTCTTTGTCTTAAGCCCTTAATCCCTGATTATTTTTATGGTTTCTCTTGCATTGTGGAAAATCCATATTCACTGTGGTGGTTAACAAATTTTGCCTTTCAGCTTAGTCCAGAAAGAACATTCTTGTTGAACCAAACACTAAAGTTTAGCTGGTATTCTTGTTGCTTTTTGTCCCTTTTAACCACGTAATTTTGTTCTACAGTAGGTAGAACTGAATATAAAAAGCTCACGTGAATAGAAGCTTGAGCTAGGTCAGTAGGATGATTAAAAAAAAGGGGGGGGGAAGGGTAAAACAAGGAGAGTATTCCCATGTTTTGGGCCCATGGCTGTGTAAACCTATCGGACTCTCTGTCGCTATGCTTCACTTTCCGCCTGTGCTAGCACTGGGACTTGGCCAGTGGTGCGAGGAGCTGATCTGGCTGAAAATTGAGTTGGGAAGTTCTCGGCCACATCAGCTCCTTGAAATACCTTGCCATGAAGTGTCCAGGTGCTGGTGCCAGTTTAAGGCGGGAGGCAGAAAAGCATGGTGAGGAAGGTGGGCTCTGCTGCTATAGAACCATAGCCTGAAAACAGGTTTCTTCATCTTCTGAATGCTTTTTCATGAGCACTGTTAAAATTATTGCAGTATTTCCAAAATACTTTTCATAATGTTCATTATTTATAACCATTACATATAATTACAGAAACTTTTTTCCAGTCCCATACCTCAACTGGACTACTGTCCGTTTCCAAAGACTGATTGATTCTAGTGTGTAGAAAAAGTATTCTATGGGAGCTACTGAGCTGCTTTAAAAAAAAATTATTTAATTTCATTTCCAAGTTAGTTACCATAATAACATACCAGTATAGTATTAGCTAAATCTTAATTGTGGTCTGCTGTGTTCAAGCAGAATGGAAGTATTGTAATTTCTGATAAAAGTTGCAGTCATAGTTGACTTAAAAACAGAAGTTAGTTTTTTAAAGGGTAAGCTGTTATAGTTTTGATTTTTTTTTTCTTAATTTTTTAAACATGACAACAGTGGTTTACTTTTTTCTTAAACGCTTCATAGATGACCCATCTCAACCAAAGCCAAAGCAGGTTTCAAAACATGAGGCATCTTCTCCAAATGCACTGAGAACATCATCTGAGATGGCCGCTGGTATGCGGAAGAGCCAATCTGTTCCTTCACATTGCCTTAGATTTAAGATGTCTTCTGGGCGATCCAAACAAATAGACTTTCCTGGGAAAAGAAAACGCACTGCCATGAGTGTGGATGCAGACAGTTCAAATCAATCTGAATTATCAAGTTTGAATGACCCTGCTTTTAGTAGGTCATCTGCAAAATGCAAAAATAGGAGGTCTGACTTTGTAAAAAATATCCTTTTAAAGTCTACTTGTGGTGATGTTCTGCAGCTAATGGAGGCTGCTGCTCTACCTAGACATGATTCTACTCTTCCAGAGGAATACCTCAACTCAAGCGATGAAAATGAGAAAAATAATTGCTCCTCTGTAGGTTTGTCATCTTCATATTCTGCACACAGTCCTGGTAAAAATAACCGTATTTCTGTTGTGGATACCAAAGAGAATCAATTGCAGGTGGCTAACTCATGCTTTTTCTTGGAAAAGTCCCTTCCTTTTTCTCAGGAAAAAAGTACTGTGTTGCCTTCTCTCCACCACTTAAAACAAACAAAAGGTGTGGAATCTCATCTCCAGAATGCTGGCTTATCTCAGGTATTGGATGCTAAGAAGGAGCAAGATGGGAAAAGACCAGATAGATGTGCACACAATAAAGCTTACAGTATTCAATCCAGCAACAGTTTTTCAAAAACAAAAGACAAGACTTCAGAAAATGCTTCTGATTCTTGTTCAGTGGAAGGTTCTGGGAAACCTGCACTCTCAGAAGAAACTGGTAAAAGTGTGCCCCATTCATTGTCTTTTGAAGAAAGGTGCATGGACAGTGGTCATCTGTCTTCACAACTCTCAGGCAAGTTAAAAGTTGAAAGCACCTGTACAGACAAGTCCAAGTTTAAGGGAAAAGCAAAAAGCAGCTTTGATAGTGAAGACGAGAGTTTGGAATGCAGTCTAGATGATGATGATGAAGAAGTAGTATTCATGCCACTACAAAAAATTCTGTCTTCAAGTCCCAAGCCACAGGCAGGAACCTTGGAAGAATCTTGTCTTTGCAGTTTTTCCCAGGACACCATGACTCCATTACTGAAGCTTCATGTAAGTGGCTAAAAAACAAAAAAAGCATTGCATCAGCCTTGTTATATTGTATTTTTGGTATGATTTTTTCCTTTTTCATAATGCATGAAAACTCAGAGCTATTTGCCTGGAAAACGGGTTACTCAGCTTACTTAAGGGTCCTATGCTGTGCAGTGCAATGTAGTCAGAGAAAGGGTGCTTGTTACTATGCTTGCCCCTGGAATGGCTGAAAGATGGTTTGTGCAGCCAGATTGCATTAGCTGTATGCCTTTCGGTGGTTTTTAGGAGTTCTGTTTTTGCTTTTTCCCCCTAAAAAAAAGGGCAGGAGGTTACATTTAGAAGATGTATGGGATCTAGTGTTTTCATTTTCCTGATCAGGTAAGATTTTTATGAGCTGTAGTTAGCTAGAGGAAATTGATCTATCTGTTGAGAGATCTGTGTGCTAGACTCAAGTCATATCCTTGTCACAGTCTGTGATTGTCAGAAATCTGTGCATGAGTTCTTGATCTGTAAGCGTGATGTTTTCTTTGAGGCTGAATTTCATGGAAATTGGAAGTCTTTTAGAAAGGATTTCAAAAAGCTGAATGACTTCTCGCAAGGGATGGATGAAGAAGTGTTTGAATCACAGTTTACAGGGTATTTTGGTGAATTGATCTGTGTTTTTAAAAGCTAGCCTATTTGTTCAATAACAGCTTGTCAAATAAGTTGTGATTTTGAAGTTTTATTGGAAAATAATGGTTTAATTAGGAAGATCCTGCAGTAGGACTTAGTGTGGCGTGCACAGCTGACCCCACATGACCAAAGGGATATATTCCATGCCACATAGTGTCGTGCTCAGCAGTAAAAACGAAGCAGGGAAGCTGGTCTGGCATGTAGCCATTCCTCAGAGTCTAGCTGGGCATCCTTCTGCTTGTGGGAGGTGCTGAGTGATTGCCTTTGCATCACTTTTTCTTCTCCTCCTCACCCCCCTTCTTTCACTTATTAAACTGTCTTTGTCTCGACTCATGAGTTTTCTCACTTTTGCTCTTATTCACTCCCTTGCACCACTGGGTGGGAAATGAACAAGCTGTGTGGTGCTTAGCTGCTGCCTGGGGTCAACCCAATGCTATTTTCTACAGTAGAAAACAAATCTGCTGTTAGCAGAATACCTGTATAAATACTCTCGTACTTGTCTCCTCCTGTTTTTAAATCTCTGAAATGGTTTATTTGTTAACAGACTTTCTCTTTAAGAGTATCTCTGTAGGCAGATACTGAACAGCCATAATTATTTTATCTCTACTATCCATTAATAATGCAAGTACATTATAGATCAGACTTTTGTGGTTACATACCTATTCCACAGTCTTAACCAACATGTCTACGTAATTAATGCTTAAGACTGATAAACAGATGCAGCGTAGATCAAATGTTTGTGGAACGTGAATGGGATCAAAACATTTGGCCTATCCTGTTTCTGCATACTTAATGGCCAAGTAAGACAAAACAGTTAAGAACTGTCCCAAAATTTCCATGACTATGGTTTTTGCATATAATAGCATTTTTCTCTCGTCTTGTAAGAAGGGGTGTATGTGCACATTGGAATAAAATCTTGATTCCTCAGTTCAAAAGTCGTTCTAGGCGTATTAACCAGATATAAAATAAGGTAAGAGGCCTTCAGCTTTCCCACAAGATTTCTCACACAAAGACGTGCTGCTTGTTACATTTGAAAGATATCTCTGAATACAAAAAATTAATGCTGTGTTAACTGGCTCTTTTATTAGCAGGTGGACTCTAACTTCTTAAACTAACTTTTTTACCTTTGGGTAATAGAAAATCTCCAGTGAGAGGGTATGCTCTTACTGAATTGTGTTCTCCTAGAATGAAGGAGCTCATAGGAAGAAGCTTTGTCGCTAGTAAGAGACTTGCAATTTAAGAAGGTGGTGGTCAGAAGGGCAGTGCTTGTCCAAAGAACTGAATTGTGGCCATAAAAGATTTCAAATCTGTGTTGTCTGCTACTAGCTGAATAAAACACTGGCTACTGAAAAACAAACTAATTTTGCTAGTGGTTAAGACTTTCTTTGTGCGTTGTTTTGGTTTGGTTTTTAATTCTATTTATTAGCTTCTTAATTTGGGTGTGTATTAGGATTTTGATTGGAAACTTTGTTTTGTCTGATGATTTTGGAGGTGATTTAGCAAACACTGGTGCTTTGTCCTCTAGGGACTCCTGAAAGTAACAAAGAGGTACTGAATAATTTTTGGAGTTTCATGTCTTATGCATGAGAATGGGGATTCCCAGGGCCTCAGTGGATGATGCTAATAAAGCTGTGAGGTAAAAGGCTTCTTATGCTAATGCTCTTTGTGAAGGTTAGCTGGAGGTCAGCCCCAGAGACAGACGCAGAGACTTGCTTTTCTGTTCGGATCCATTGTGAAGCACAGTTATTTCTGAATTAATCACTGAGAGAGATTTGACCATTATATAAAATTTTCAAGAGACTGAGAAACGTAAACTGTTAATCATCCTAGTTTTCAGGGTCTCCTTTGAGTTTTTATCTTCAGGTAAAATATAATTAAAATTGGAAGAGGTTTCTATTTTGATTGTTTGTTGTCTGAATGAATTGATAGTTTGTGGTATTTTTTTTTAATTTCTTACTATTTCATTTACAGCTATCTAAGCCACCTGTTGTTAGCCAGGTGTCATATGTGAACAGCTTAGAACATCTCTTGAAGGAGAAAGAAGAATCTAAAAGGTCTGTTTCTTAAAGCTGCTTTGAAAAATTTGGGATGGAGTTGTAGAAGCTTAGATTTACCATGTCTCCCTAGAACTGATGGAGTTTGGGTAGCAGCAAGCTAAGCTTTGCCTGCTGTTGCCACCAACATACATCTGACAGGACCTACAAGTGCGGCTTAACTGTAAAATTTGAATGACAGGCTCCTTCCAAGCAATGATGAGTGACTTGTGATACATCTGTCTGCTCCTCAAGAGCTGGACTAAATTTACTGATGCCTTCGTTGTAGGTCACTGAGCCAGCTACCAGCTGCTGGTCAGGCATGAAACAAGTATTTATGTAGACTTACTGTACTAGTTTATTCAAAGGCATTTGTAGCTCAGTTTTGGTTTCCAAAGTTGTGTAGACTATCTGTATTTGAGTAGTTACACAGTTCAGTGAACAGAACTAATGAGTGTTCTTGCAAGAGATCTTTTGGCTAGAAAGTGCAATCTGGTGTCTGTACTGATGGCCAGTGGTAGTGATGGGCATGTATGTGTGATTAACTGGTTTTATTAAAGAATCTGACCCTAGTAACTATGGGCTGACTGACTATGGAGTAGTGAATACTCCTATAACTAATACTATTTAACAAATAAAATGCTAGTGTGGCATTTAAAAAAAAAAATTAAAAAACCGCAGAAGATTGAAAGTTTTGTGCAATTACAAAGAATTCTGTCAGAAGTTGGTTGAGTGTATTTGTCTCTGACAAACTAGTGATTGATTGTGCTGTTGGATGTTTCCCAAAGCCTAATGAATTTCCACTTTGTATCTTGGAATAGCAACATGCTTGGTTTTTGCACAGATGCAATATCTCACATGCTTTTGCCGTGCGTAATTGGCTACTGACTCCTGGGTTCACATTCAGAGCTTAAATTTTGTTGTCTTCTGTTGTAAATACTAAGTGGTGATGATATGTTCTGCTGCTGCTGTTATTTCAGGGTAGATGAACTAGAAAAGCGGTTACAGGAAGCCATACAAGGAAGAGAAACTGATTCTTCAGGTGGAGATGATGAGGAGAATGCCAGTGGAGATGAAGATCTCTCAGAAGAGCACAGGTCCTTCCAACTCCAAAACCAATTAAATCTAGTTCTTCACTTTTCTAGTCTTTTTCTCTAATCTCTCTTTCCATCAGTTGTTGTTAATATGTTTAATGTTAACCATTTTTATTGTCTTTCGGGGTTGGGTGGATTTTCTTCAACATTACTGTATTTTAACAATTCAGCTTTCACATAAGGCTGATGTGTTCATCTGAAAATAACTGTCTCAACTGGAAAAGAGCCTCTCAATGTTTAAATTCATAAAAGCAATTTTGAATTTTACAGGGCATTTCTAAAGAGATTTTCAGTAATAGCTCATGCCATACCTGACTACCACCCTGGAGAAGATATATTTGATTTATCAACCTCTGGGAAAATCTTCAATCAACATAACCTTGACTTGAGGAATTTTCATTTCATCCCTCAAAATCCTATAGAAAAGCTCCTTCTTAGGTAACAGTATCCTCTTCACTCTATTGTGTTTACTTGTACAGTTTTCTTCAGTGTTAGCAGTTTTTTGAGATAAAATAGTATCTTTGCATGCAAATGAGCTCCATCTTACTAAATAGGTAAGACTGACTCCCTTTCCCTGAAATTCTCCTTTCCAGGTTAGTTTTACAGAACAGTGAATTGTTACTTGAAGCTTCCTTCTTTCCTCCTTTGGAATCCTTGAAAAAACATCTTAAATGAGACATAAGAAAAAAAATAGGTGTTCTCGCCTCTTCCATATTTCTGCTGTGTTGGGCTATCATTGATAATCTGACCAGTTTGTGGAAGATAAATGCAGAAGTGAAATGTTACAATGAACAAGAGCTTAACTATCCCAAGACAGAAAGAGGACCTTTGTGGTGAACTGCTTTGTGACCCACAAATGTTGCATTATGTCTGCAGAAAGACACTTGTGTTTTTGTCCGGAATGGGCCTGAGACTTAGGGCTCCACTTAATGAGGATTGCAGAAAGTCACAATTTCTTACATCTGTTAGATTCAGTCACTGAGCCAGCAGTGTGTCTCTGTGTATATACACAACTGTTCTGTAACTCACAGGGATTTGTATTCTATATTTATGAGGCTGTCAGGCTACAAATAGCTGGACAAATTCTTGCCTAATACCACAAGTGCAAATCCTGAAAAAAATATGGTTATTTCAGTTGGCATTTTATTGCAAACTTGCATCGGTGAAACTGAGAGAATTTAATCTTAAAGGATTTTGTATACATGTGTATGTGCTATTGTGGATGTGAAGAGGAGGAGGGTGGCTTCTCCTCGTCTCTTGAGGAAGTCATGTTTGTGATATAATCCTTTGACTTCAGGCCTCTTCATTAATATGTCTTGAAGATAACAAGGATATAAGCTTCAAAAGCATCTTCTAAGTCAGTGACTGGAGGAATGAGAATTAAACAAATCATCCCTTGCAGAAGGCAATTACGATTTAATTGCTTATGCATTCTGCCCAGTTGGCACAGCTGGCATGTACTGGCTGTCCAATTGGCACATGGATGTCTTCCTAGCCACTTGCTCAGTCAGACAGGTAGAGGGTATGTGGAGAAGTTAGGACACAGATCTCTCAAAAGAGCTGCCTGTTTTAGTAGATACTGAGAATAGAGGAGACTAAAGGAAGGGTATGTGGGAAACTGGATATCATTAATCCAGCTGCTTATGACATACCTGACTTTCTAAAGAAGACTAAAGCTAAAATAATTTAGTAATAAAAATTACATATTTTCTGTTCTTCCAACAGCTACTTTTTGCACTTCACAAATTTGCACAGTGGGATTAGACTGTTTGACTTTAATTGCTTTAGTTTGCCTCCAGACTCTTTATTTAAAAGATTTTTAAAATGTCAAACAAAGTTGGTTGTAGTTTTTTTTTTTTCCTCTTTTCTTCTAAAAGTTTTGGTAAAGGTCATGGGACAGTAAAAAAATCATATTCGCTGGTCTCATTGAGCATGGCAGCCTGTCTGTGTAGACTGGCATAATGGTTCATAGTACAATAGTGTAAATCAGTGTTTGTTTGAAGCTATTATTCTCTAATAATACAAATGTTTCCAAATTTTACAGTATGGCATTCTGGAGAAAAATATAGTTGTTCTAAATAACAAATAAGGTTTAATTACTATAGTATTTCATATAGGTAAGAGTGTAAGAATAATATCTGGTTTGGATGTTCAGATCTTTGCTGTTGATGATGATCTGAGGGGTGGGGAAGTTCGTATGCTTTTGTGAAAGTGCTGATTCAACCACTAATTGATTTTTCTCCTCTTTCCCCACCCCCATCTTTGTCTTACAGTTCTGGTGTAACACAGCAGCTTTCTTTAGCAATTAATGGTTTTCTAAGTTCTGCTTACAGTTGTATCTTGTGTCCCGTACCAATTCTCAAGTGGCTTTTCCAGGTAGGACTATACTATTCATGCAGCTATACTCTGTCCATGTGTAACATTCTTCCCGGAAGCCAGTTGTAGCAAGAATAATCAGAACAAGTTTGTGAATCTGTTGCATTAGGTTAACAACTTTTAAATCAAAAAATCTTTCTTTCTGGGTTCTGATTTGTTCTCCAGTCTGAAATACTTTGATTGTTACTAGGGGTAAAACACTAGGGATAACTTTTCTCCACACTTTCTGAGTGACTGCGAAGCTGCACATCCCTGTCCATCTTCATATGTGTTACTGCATTTGAAAAGGGCACAGTACATGCTAAGTGAGAAGAGACTTCAGGATATAATAGCGTGGGCCAAATCACAAGCAAATGTTAATGTTATTTTCTTTCACCCTTAAAAAAAACAACAACAAAAAAACCCCCAAACATGCTGCAGTATGCAAAAGTACAATTTCTACATATATCGCCTTGTAAATCATCAGAAATACTCTCATTATCAAATAATTTTCATTTGGAAAAGGTCAACGTGCACTGTGGCTTAGAAAAAAGTCCGGAGCCATTCTGAAAGGAAGTGTGGTGGCTGTCTGCTTTCTAAATGTCTGTGTCCATGTCTAAATCCCCAGGAATTTACATTGTTCTGTTACTCACAAAAATGCCCCTCTCCAACCTCCATTCTATCATTATTTACCACATTCTGACTGTGCCTGAAACAAAAAAGAAAGCTGGACCGCCTGTGAAATTGCAGCCTGGATCTGTTGACTGGCTTTCTGCTTTTGCCAAAAGGGAAACATTTTGCTCCTCCACGTCCTTCCCTCCAGCCAGTAAAAAATTGCCTTCCACCCCTTCTGTGAGCCCTGGTGTTCCTCTAATAAGGAGGAAGTGTGAGCCAATTCAGCTCACTTACAGAGCAGGCAACTGTCCAGCACTTGAGGGAGAAAAAGAAGAGTTTTTTGCTGGGCTAGTGAAGTGCTCCAGGAAACCTGACCTGTACTTCTTAGTCATGTTTTTGTAGTTGGGAGTTCTATGAGAAACTAAGAATTCATTGTTTCGGTTTAGGATTGCATATGTTCAACTTATCC
Source organism: Ciconia boyciana (assembly GCF_034638445.1). Lineage (NCBI taxonomy): Eukaryota > Metazoa > Chordata > Aves > Ciconiiformes > Ciconiidae > Ciconia > Ciconia boyciana. Next base: position 52,027,653 of record NC_132941.1, on the reverse strand, counting down.
ATGACTGGTAAAGGTTGTAGTTAACTCTGTTGCTCCTGCTTCTGATCAATGAGTTCAGTTTGATCACAGATGCAAATGGGTTCCAAAGCGATACATGATACTTTCCATTCTTTTAACCCTCAGTACCTTCTTATGAACCAACAAATTCAACATGGGGTTACAGCATTCTGATATTGCAAATAATTAATTTTAAAGTATTCCTAGCATGTGTGCACTGCTTGAAATAATCAATATTCACAATATTCTCTTCTCCTTGGTGTATCTTGCTTTAGAGGCTTTGGGGTGGTTGTGGGTTTTTTTTTTTTCCTGTTACTGTTTCTTATTTTATTTTACCAAATAGTTGGTTTATTTTTTTAATTAAAAGAAAACTGATGCCATCATGCAACTTGGTGTTTGACATGTAGCTTCTTTTCTCTCCACAGATGATGTCTGTTCATCCTGACTATTGTGTTTCCACCCAGATTTTAGACAGATTGATGGAGATAACACTAAAAAATGGTGAGCATTTGAAGGATGGAAAACTGACCACCTGAATGAAGGCAGTTCCCTTCTGTTAAGTATAGAAAGGTATTGGGGAGGAATTGAAAGGCACTGGCTCTGTTCTGTGATTCTGGCATGAATTTAGGCTCTTCTGTTACTTATGTAATGCACAAATGCTAGGAGTTGGTCTTCACTGAGTATGTGCAAGCTGTACCACAGTATGTGGTGCTAGCATGTATTTGCAAAGCAGTGCATCTGTTACAGAGCCTTTTAAACTCACTTCTGCTATTTCACAAATAGAATTGACCTGAAGAGGAGCCCAGTCTGCTCAAAAGTTTACTCTCCTTTCCATCTTTTACTTTGGAAGATGCAGACATTCATTTCGTAGCTTAAGGACTACAAGATGTTTTTCACATAGTCATACCCAGTTTGTAGCACTGCATAGTTTACTTTCCAGATAAATGGCAAAAGTGAAAAGAATCATACACCTGCACAAAAAACTTTCAAGGATCTGCTTCAGCCCACACTGCTGCTTGTGTCTTGTGTGTTTTGCCTTCTTTCATCGGTACTCTCAAATACTTCTCCGGTACAAGTTCCTTTGTATGTTCTCCATGTCTTCACTTTATTCAGAACCATCAAAAGTCACTAAATCATTTAAGCCTGCCAGTTAACATCGTTAAAGTAATGCAGTTCTCTTGAAGTACTTGCTCAGGTCTGTCCAAATTGTACCCCATATTTTGAATCTTGTTTGAAATCAGATTGTGAGCTGATATGAGAGGGAATGTAGCCTCCTTTATTTTGTGCTTTGCTGGCATTAAGCTTGATTCTGAATGAACAGTTCAAGCTGATGAATGAGCATTCAAAGAATTAAGGCTGGGAGAGATCCCAGCAGATCTCTGACCTCAGAGCAGGATCAAATAGTCTACAGTTGCTCCTGGAAAGCTGTCTAACCACTTTAAAATTGCCAACTGTGGAGTCTTTAAACAATTGAGACATTCTGTTCCAGTACTTAACTAAGGATGCATCTTTTTTGTTGTTGTTTTTTTACTGAATTGAACATTGAGATCTGAACCTGCAGTGTCTTGAGTGTTATGTTCCATTATATTTGTTTTTTTTCTTACAAACTTAGCTCTAAGACACAAAATTGAATTCTAGTGACTTCTGTCATTGTTTGGAAAACACTGTGTCTAGTTTGATGTTACCTTGCTAGTTTAGTGTCCTATAGAGAATCCTCTGTACAGTTTTGCAGACTTTCAGATACAAGTCATCATACAAATCAGCCCTTTTTGCAATGAGCATTGTTTCTTATCTCTATCAAATAAGTGAATTCAATCTGTTTAGCTCTTCTGTTCTAGAAACCTTGCCTGTTTTCAAATCTTATTTAGCTCCACTTCCAGTCCCACTATGATAACACCCTCTTACCTGGACCTACACAGAATGGTAATTTATGTATTCTCTTAAAAGTAAATATTGCCTCCTTGCTTGTTCTGCTTTCTGTGATGAGTGAGCTGTGAGGGAAAATGGGTGGAACTTTAAAGTAATTCACCTGTTACATAGGCAAGATGTTTCTCTAGCATAAAATACTGTGTTAGACTACTTCCCCCCCCACCCCCCATCATTCTGAAAATAAGCATATCGTTCAATATACCAACTCTTCTGAGATGAGAGCTGGTGGAATTGATGCAGACTGCTGAGCTTATTTGTTTCCCTTAAAAGGAACTAATGCTAAGAACTAAATTTAAAACTAATCCATTCCATGTCTTTTACTTGTAGCTTCCATCAGTGATGAACAGTCTAAACCATGGATTCCTTCACTAGCTGATGTGTCAGCTGTTTTTGTCAATATGGGTGTTGCGTTTAGATCTCTCTTTCCATTGCAGCATCTTCAGCCCAACTTTAACGAGTGTGATATTTTGTAAGTGTTTTCCTTTTGATATTTATTGCTTAGATCCTGTGAAATCAAGCCTTGTGCTTAGAATGTAGAATCAGAAGGTTCTCCTTTATTTCCCCTCCCTTCCATCAAGCCATACTCTTCTTTAAATTCTCAGCTCAGGTCTTAGTAACAGTAGATAAGCCAGAACTTCAAACAATGCCTGTCAGGTAAGGATTCAGCAAACCAGAGCATTGTCCTTTGTCCTGCACCTACCTAATGGAGGTTTACAAGAATTGTTGCCTAAATAGCTGGGCAGAATTTTAAGTAATTGGTTACAAGTTGAGATAGATGTGTGTGCTCTGTAACTGAGGATTGTTTTGATTTGAAGGCATTTTGAAACATACAGGGTTTTTTTTTTTCTTCAGTTTGATGCAAATAAAGCTTTGTGGGCTTTTAAATTGTTGATTTATTGCTCAGATTAGTGTCTCTCTTATTAGAAATCAGATGCAAGAAACAGTGAGTAAACAACAGCCAAAAGGAGAGCTAACCTCTGCCAGTCCAGCCTTCTCCAGTCTACCAGAAAACAATTTAATTAATGTGATTAAGGTGAGAAAACTCCAGTTGGTGTGGGAGGGGTTTTGTGGGTTTGGTTTGGGGGGGGTGGGAGGGGTAGGGAGGGTTTTTTGCTTTGTTTTGGTTTTTAGCAAAAACCCTGGTGTCTTAATCTAGTCCTGGGCATGTTTTGTGAGTAGATGCTATCCTGAGGTTTCAGCTTCACATTCAGCAGAGATTATTGCAGGCTTGTTGCAAACTTTAGTTTCCTGACTTCCATTGGCTTCACTCAGAACTGCTTAGTTCTGCTGCCTCCCTTTTCCAGCTGTGGCACTTTATGAACGTCTTTGATTCTTCGTGTAGAAGAAGCTATCCATTTCTGTGTTCCAGTGGAAATGGGAAGGGGAGTTGATGTTGGGTGGTATGATTTATGCTGCCTTGGTGTGTTAGTGCAGCTCTGAGGTATGCGATCAGTCCCTGTGCAGCACAAGGTGAATGAGGTAGGAGCTCATGGAGGGCAGGTGGAGCTGTGACTGACTCTTCTGTGGAAGTGAGCTCTTAGATCCATGCACTGTGTCTCGTGAGACCATAGGCTGAATGAGTGCTGGTCACACTTCACAGGCTAGTTCTCTGTGCTTAAAGGTTGTATGGTGAAAATACTGACTTTATAACTGATTTCAGAGTTCCTTGTGGAAGTATTTGAATCCTCCTAACATCATTTCTTTAGATATTTTTAACTATAAAATGACTTAGTTCAAGAGGAAGCACTTGGAGCATCTCCACTAAAGACAGAATACACATATCTTGCTTCATTTGTGTTCTCATTTACACACACGTCCCGCATTATAAGTAACCCATGTGATAATACTTGGGTGGGGAAAAATCTCTTGATTTATGTTTTCAGTATTATTTGTATATTTAGAAAGTCTGTCAGTCTTTCAGTTAGACGAGGATTATCTGTGCAGTGGAGAAAGATCTTTCCTATTCCTGTAATGTCCAGGGAATATTGCCATTGTTCAGAAGATCAGCCTCCAGCAGGTATTAAAAAAAAAATAGAGTGCAGTTAGTGGGAGATGTTAGTACACAAGTGTTGCAAGAACAATGTATCATTTGAGGTGCATTTTAGTGTGAGGGTGGAAAACTTAAGTTCTCATCGTATTTTAAAATAAGCTAAAACAGTTTCAGATTTTAATGCTTTTTATTTCTTTTAAAGTTTCTAGGTTTCTGTACAACAGTAATTCAAGGTGGATATACTGATCAAGAAATATTGCTGCTGCTTCTATTGCTATTTAAAATAAGCTTGGAGAAACAGTTAAAGCAAATTCCTTTGATAGATTTTCAGTGCCTTTTCATAAAGCTTCTGATAAGTATAAAAGACTGGGATACAAAGGTAACTTCATAAATAATTTTCTTGTACTAGATTTATGAAACTGCAACTTAATTTTCAAGAAACTTCTGTTTTGAAGCTTTCATTTATTTGACATATCAGAAAAATACTGCTTGAAAATGTAATATGAACAAATTGGGAGCTTTGGATTTGTGTGAGATCTAGGAGGTGGGTGGGTATACTGAGAGGGTTTTTGTCGCATGACATTATGCTTTTCTGTCCTCTTCTGTAAGGGGACTTCTGTATTGAACTTAATCTTATATTTACTAAAATAGCTGTATGTTTAAAATGGCTCTCTGAAAGAAAGAAGAAATGATTGCACTAAGCTGATAAAATGTCATTAAAAGCAATCTGATCTCAGCTACCTACTGTAAAATAGTATTTGGCAGACTTAACTACAGGTGCAATGCAGAAATATCTTTATGCACATCATCTCTTATTAGATCAGTTCCTTTTAACATTTATGCTGTGTATGTTTCTAGGGAGTAGACATGTACTCCTTTGCAAATAAAACAAATGCCCACCATATCCATTCTTCAGTATCAGGATTTTTTTTGTTGTTGTTCTTTTAAAGATGCCTGAGCTCTGCCTGGCAGTGAGTGAACTCTCCAGTCATCACCATAATCTCCTGTGGCTAGTTCAGCTGGTGCCTAGCTGGATAATACGTGGACGGTAATGACACCATAACATCAGAAATGCGTAGTATCATTAACAGCTAATTTATTTGTATCATTAGCAGCTGATTTATTTGTATAAGCTCAAAGTCTGATAAATGCAATAGGTATTACATGGTGCTTTAAAAAAAAAAAGTATTTGGGTTTTCTCATATGTTACGGATGTATGTGCGGTTCTTATTGTGTATATATAGCTGCTTGATCACCTCTGCTGTGAAAAAGGGTTATTTTACATTTTATGTGTAGTTTTCTGGGCTGCGGACTTCCTGGTACCCTATAGTAAAGAAAAACTTAACTTCAGATTCTGACGTCCATCACCTACTCTAATGCTTGTCTGAATGACCAAAAATTAAATTTTCTTTGAGTGATTCATGTCTGCTTTTAAGTGTCAATCTGTTATGAGTTCTGTATCTTTGAAATGAATAAATTATAATGTACCTGAGCAAGGAGAAAGAATTCAGTCCTCAATTTCAGGCTTGGAAGCAAGCATCTAGCAGTGTTTACTTGTGCAGAAGAAAAGCTACAATGAGATAAGGGTACTTAAATTTTACTAGTCTCTTTACTAGTTTAATAGCACCTATATTCAGAAAATCCAATTTAATAGTTTTAGGCAAGTTTATGTCTAGGGAAGTCATGCATAGCCTCATATACTTTGTAGAAACAGTGTGGATTTAAGAAATTCTCTGGGAAGTTAATTTTTTTTAATTGTTTTTCAGGGAAGTAAGAAGACGTCTTAGCCTAGTGATAATTTCAAAGCTTCTTAATAAAAAGCATATAGAAATACCTGATGACAGTGACAAGCAGGTACTGCATATATGTTGTGTGTGTGTAATTTGAAAGTTTAGAAAATATGTATATTATTGTTTGTGGTTTATGTTTTAATACTGTAAGCCTATTTTCAAGAACCTTGCAAAATGACCAACTAGTAGTTTTTAGTTTAGATTAGTATTAGAAGTATATTTGCACATGTGTGTAACCTGCATGTTCTGCAGCTTGTAAGTGCAGTATTGTTTACGTGCCTAAACATTCATTTTGGATTTTGGAAAGAGATCTACACTTCTTTCACTCTTCCTTTTGTGTTCATCTAGAGTCACTCTTTGTTTTTGTAGGGCTGATCTTTTATTGAGGCAATGTACAAACACTTTAGTTTGTGAATAGTCAAAAATTACCCAAAGCATGAAAACTTCCATTTTAATTAAAAATCCCTTTAATGTTCTTGTCTTAGTGGACAAATAATATTGTAGTGGGTTTTGGTTTCCAATTTTTCTGTTGCCAGTAAACCAGTCCAATTTGTTCATGTTTGTATCTGTAGATGTCTCTTCTGCACCAGTTTCTGGTGTACATGAAACCTTCTAATCTACTAAAGAAGATGAGAGAAGGACTGGAGCAGCAGAATGCCGATGGAGACCACCTGCATACAGAACTAGAACAGGAGGTATATAGCTGATAGTGCTTTTTTGCATTTGTCTTTTCATGCATCTTCTACAATTTTGAGAATGTTTCTTTTAATTTCTGTTAACTAAGGACAGTTCTGTAGACAGAACTGTACACAGAACTGTACATACACTATTTTGTTGCTGTTCATCTGTATAATTAAAATGTTACTCACTTTCAATTTTTATTCTAGTCATGGAGGAAGGAAAGAAGTAGTGTGTGAGGGAGGAAGCTGTATTAGGCTGTTTTACAAGCAGGGAAATAGTCAGATTTTCTGAATGGCTGTGTCACATGGATGTCTTGAGTCCGGTCTTCCGTAATCAGAGGACCATCCTACCTTCCTTCTGATCTAATCAGTGGAAACTGTTTGATGCTGAGCCAGACCTTCACCTGCAGGCTTCAGAAGGAGATTTATGAATCTTTTCTCATAAACAAATACTAGAAAGATGTAGTATTTCCATCCATCCAAAAATTGAATATTGGTTTGCTTATTTGAGTCTATCATGTAGACTGACTTTTAGCCAGTATTTTGATTTGGATGTAGGTGATGAGAAAATAAAGCCAACTGCTGAATTTAATTTTCAGTAATTAAAACTACAGAAAGTTTTGTAGATTACTTGGGTAACTTAAAGCAGTGTAATACTGTTTTAAAATGTTTCTAATATATAAATGTACTGTTTCAAATTAGTTATTAGGCAAATGTGTAGACATACTTGTCCATTGATCTGGCTGTTGGAAGAATCATTCCAGAAAGCAAAGATAGTGCTGTATCTAGCTGTGAAGAGTTATGACTGTGCTTTGACTGCTAAAGCTCTTTTGATTTCTCTCCAGGCATACTACCTAATCTACATCCTCCTTCATCTAGTCAGTGAAGCTAGTTTCTTTGATGTTGTAAATTCTAATCAGAGGGTAAGTAACTTCAGTGGCTAGATCTTTAGATTTTAAAAGACTATTTATCATGCATACTTGGTCTGTTTTGGTGTGAGCTATCATGTGATAGAAGATCAGCAGTGGATAATAGCACTGGGGGAAACTTTTGTTCTGGGGCAAAGTAAATGCAGAAGAGCTTTCTCTGTGCTTACTGCAGAGAAGGAGACCTTTTCTGCATTTATGCAGATGGAACTACCTCAAAACATAAGGCTGTGGATCAGCAGACATTTATTTTGTTAATCTTTCTCAGAAAGTAACTGGAGATTACCTCAACACAGAAATTCTATTAATTCAACACAGAAATGATCCTATGAACTTTTGAAGTAGGGTTGAAATTTTTCAGTCTAGAAGAAAACCACTTTGAAAATATCCAGTAAAATACATTCAAGCACATCACAGTTTTCTGTGCTGGGGTGCAGCCATGCATTAAGTGAAAGTTAGGGTTGTATCTCTTCTCTGTAGTGATAGTTCCTTTGTGCCATGTGATGTGAATGTCTGTTAAGTAATACCTCCTGCTTAGCCTTTCGGTAATCCTATTCAGATTTCTGTGATAATTTGCTGTGAGTTGCTTGCTGCGATGTGTTTGTGTACCCCTTCTGCCCCGTGGAATCACTCTTGGCTTTTAAGAAATCTGTCATATGAACTGTTTGAGAGAGGTAAAGCAGTAATGTTTCATTACATTTCGGGGCTTAAGTGTCTCGGTTTCCTACTCCATGCAAAAAAAGATAACCAGAGTGTAATCTGAAACAAAATCATCTTTGGTAAAGAAAGTAATTATATTGTGATGATCTTTTGAGATTTGTTTTTTACAACTGCCTTCCTGAAGATCTGTGGAGAGCTTGATCTTTTTTTTTTTTTTTTAAATGTCTCTGTATTTCTTAATGAAGAAAGAGTCGAAGAAAGAGTCTGTTATTCACTGACCTGTTAGCCATCAAGTGGCAAGAGAGGTGTGGCTGAATATTGTGCAGGCTAGACTTTGTATAAAAACAGTATAACTATTTCATTTCTGGTCCTCTTCCAGTTAGATGGGATAAATTGTCATGGTCTTGAGACACCAGCAAATGTTTATAAGTAGAATTTCAGCACGTCTCACCTGTTCGGCAGAGGAAAGCCTCTTTGCAGCTATTCAGTGAGGGATTGAAAACAGGAATTTTATGAAGAAATTCACAGAATGTAAAAGATCTTGGGAGCCATTATCAAGAGATTATGAAATTGCAGAACTGCTTTATTAAAGTAACCAGAAACTTAGAGAGAAATAAAAAGATCAGTGCATAAACTTTGGATATGTTCTACCTGCTCAGCCATTTCCTACAAAGGAAATATCTGAGTCGTCATTACTGAAAAGGTTCTTTTTGTCTATTGTAACTTCAGAACTTTTCCGTTGATAAAAGATCTGAATGGCACTGCGCTTGCTACTTTGGGGACAGAAAGGATTTACAAATTAGCGTAGGAACTTTAAAATTTGTGATGTATAGCTCTGCTATACTTTGAAACTTTTTTAAAGCTCTTAGACCTGGTTTATTGGGTGCATACCAACAACTGATAGAGGATCTTGCGATCTTGTTTTCTTTCTTTTCCCCCTTCCTCACTGTATATTTCTTAAAAAAATTCAACCTGAAGCATATAGTTTTTAAATTAAAATAATATTTGAAGAAAGCTTTTCGTTTTGATATGGAGGATTTAAATAGCTGTACACTTTTGTCTTTATTTAGCAACACTTACTGAAGCTTTGTGGTGCCTTAGATAAGCACATAAAATGTGATATTAGGGAAGATGCAAGGCTGTTTTATCGAACTAAGGTAAGACACATAAGTTGGGTTTTTTGTTTGTTTTAGGGTGGTTTTTAGTGTTCTTGATATGTGTTGTTCCCTCATCCAGACCTGGAAATGCTAAGAGTTCCTCATGGGTTGGTTTGTTTTTTTCTGGTTTCTCTGTCTGCATCATGTCTTTGCATGTACATAAATACATGCCCATTTTAATGCACTGAAAATATTATTTTTGCTAACAGGACTCTTAACAACTGTAAAATGTGAGCTTGTCTTCCTTTTAGGCAGGCATCTCAACTCTTAAACCCACAGGGTTGCTCTGTTTCTTTTCCTGGCAGTCACTGATAGTTGACTCTACTTTTAAGAGCAGAGGCTACATGCAGGGCTGGATACAGAGGACTGAAAAACTACCCTACCTTGCATGTGTCTCTTATTTTCAACTTAATGAGTTAGTTAAAAATGTTGTGGATTTAAGCTAACAGTGTATGTGATGTAACATCAGGCTTGGATAATTGCCTTTCATTTGCTTTGTGGTGTGGGGCTTACTAATGGTAGTCCTAATTTTGTGACTTTCACGCTTTGCATGCTGTCATAGCAAGCCAAATCAGATCAGTGAAAAAGTGACCAACCTCAACTTTGAAAAGCCTTGGCTTCTTCAGCTTTAACTCAAAGATTTGCAGTTGTGTGCATCCTTACCTCTCAAGAAGACTTTTCTTTTTTTATTCAGCCAGATTACTAGAGCATGGATCCTTTTAACAAGTTAATTACTCTTGCCTTGGATTTTTGTATCTTGGGTCGCTTTCACTTTTGTTTCTGTTGCCCTTGCACTGAGAAGGGAAAATCTTACTCTGTTTTTCCCCGTCACTTCATTTGTGTAATAGTACAGTAACTTCCAGAGGATGCCACTGTGCTGGGTTTTAACACAGCATATGAAGCAAATCTCAGTTCTGAATGGCTTGGATTAAACACCTGCTCGTGATTGGTTATGAAAAAGCACGGTTTTATGTATAAGGAATTCATTTCAAAAGCAGACAGTGCTGCATAGTTGGCTATTGTGATTGCAGTTGCAGGCACCTTTTCTAGGTACAATCAGGCTGGGGTTACAAACCTAACTCACCCGAAGGATGAGGTGTGTGTTTGGAGGCCAGAGGTTTGTGTGCTGATTCCAAACACTTAACATGGGGAGTCATGTGCCTGTAATGTGTTTGTGTGGAGTACGTGACTTTGAATTCAGAGTCCCAAATTACAGGGATCTGGTTGGAGTTGAGGTGGTGATACTTTGTGCCAGCTGTAAAATCCTTCCCTCTCAGTAAACCTTGGGTGTTGAGTTATCCGGGGTTTTATGGATTTGGGGCAGGGCAGGGGGGGATGACAGGGGGTATGATTTTTGGCTTTTTTAACATAAACGGCTAAACTAATCAATCTGAATTTGCAGGTAAAAGACTTAGTTGCTAGGATATATGGCAAATGGCAAGATATGATACAAACCACTCGGCCTACTCAGGTACTGTAATGAAACCTTTTTCTCTCTTTTCATATTGCCGGGTGCATTTAACTCACGTTTTAGCATTTGAAAATAGCATGTTCTTTTAAAGAGATTTTTTTTCTTCATAACTGGCATGGCTGTGGAATACACTTAGAAGTATTAGAATAGATTTTAATTAAAATTCTTACTTTGCTGCCTTCAATAAAACCAAGATTTCATCTTTATCCTTAAAAGTTGTGCTTTTGTCAATGGCTTGCATAATACACTGAAATGCTAGTACTGAGTCAAGTCACAGGGCCTGTCTCTGATTATAGTTATTAGCAGATGCTTCGAAAAGGATGTTGGGGCAGGAATGCAGTGATGTGCTTCCTACTGTAGTCTGGCAGCGTGTGACTTGGAGACTGCTTGAGTCCAAGGCTCTAACCACATACGTTTGACGGCTTTTGATAACTCCTTTCCCTTTGAATGTGCTGAATTTCAGGCAATGATTAGGAAAAGCCTTTCATGCTCTTTAAAAGTATGCAGTCGTAAATAATGGTGTGATTAGTCTTTCATTAATGTTTGCCTTCATGATATCTAGCAGGCCTTTGTGGAATAGGTGGATAATTTCTACTGATATCCAGAGTTCAGAGCTGTTTCTTCCAGTCTAGAGTTGTGAGGTTTCTTTTGTAACATGATCAGGCCAACTGTTTGGGTCCTTTCTTGGAATATAAAGCTACCTGTCTTGGAAAAGCTTAGCTTTCCAGTAATGTAGTTATCACTTACATAAAATTTAAATTGTACATATATGCTTAGTATTGATTTCAGTTAAAAATTGTGTAATCAACCATTTGTCTGTAAAGACTATTAATCGCTCCCAGCAATGTGCAAAAAAGACATCGTTTGTAGTGTGTGTGACATTTCTTTTTATAGAGGGGGAAGGGAATTAGACAGTAACACATGGCTGCAGAAGCTACTTAGCAACTGATGGAAGTTGATAATGATGCTGTTCTTTCAGAGTTGTTTTTTCAGAGGTACTTGGAGTTGATTCACATACGGGGAAACTGGCAAGTGTTTCCGAATAAAATTCTAGGGACTTGCAACACATTGTGGTGATCTCGAGCTAAGCACTTGCCTACTCTACTCTTTACTTCTATCATTGGTTTTCTGACTTGTTTACTATTTTGTTTTTACTCTTTAGGGAAAACTGCATGACTTCTGGGAGCCAGATTCATGAAATCTTGCCTAGTTCAGGGAAAATAACAGGAAAAACTCAAACCAGGGAAGATGTAGAATGAATGGAGCTTCACCTTGGTTGGAAAAGAAGAAATCAGTCACCTGATTTAGAACTTGAGCTTGATTCAGGCAAATACTAGAAACAGAAGGACCTAATTTGATTAACATTGCTTTTACTACAAATACACTACTTCTGAAAAATTGAAGTGGGTAAACTGAAAAAAAAAAAAACCCAGCTATTTCTCTAGCACTGTCTGAATTGCATAGAAATATTTTACCATACTGAAAGCGGAGGGAAGTTTTCTTGTTTCCGTTGTTAATCACAAGACATATTTGAAAACTGTATGTATTAGTTTTCTTGCCAGCACACACCTGCAAGCGTTGTTTTGGGATGGCTGGGAAAGGGCTGCCCTGTGACATGGAATGTGAGTTCAGAAACAGTGTTAGACCTCCCCTGATGTGAGCAGGTGAGGAAGTGGTTCAGAACTGGGCTGAATAACAGAGTTGCTTGCACATGTTAATCTGCAAAGCAGAATTTATATGATCCTCCAATGTCTCTAAAAAATACAAAATACAGCAGTTGCATGTGAACAAGTGGCTGCTCTCGTGTTCACTTGAGGGTGGAAACAGAGCTTAAGAGTGGCTGTGCCCAAACAAGTTAAGTGGATGCTTCTTTGCTCTGTGGTTGTGTTTTATCAAATAACAAAATAGAATTTGTTATTACAGTGATGCATTCATTTTAACTTAACTTCCTCATCTTCAGACATTAATTTATTTATGCAGTGAATGTGACTGCACAGGAAGTGATTCTATAAGACCAAGTTATAAATGAGATCTTATTATACCTGTAATATTGTTGTACTGCTTTTTAAGAAACAAGTATATCTATATTTGTTATCTGGCTTCAACACTTTCTCTAAATGGAGAAAATACTATTCCTAAAATATCAACTCAGTGGAGATTTGGGGAGATGAGCATTTGGCCACGTATGTAAAAGCTGAAAGCCATATGGGGTCTGAATTCCTTTGTGTGAAGTCTTGCCGCACACGCAGTATGTGCGCAAAGCTCCAAGAGCTGGTTGTGAAATAATAAAAAGAAGATGTGATCTTCTTTTCTGCTCTCTGTGCAAATGCCATCATTTAAATCTTACACTGTGGTTTGTCTGTAGGATGTGTGTACAAATGAAGAGAAAGTTAATGTATTGTGTAGAAGCACCAACTGGGACTCCCTTAACAGTGGGATTTTTAATAATATCAAAATGTACGTTTTATAATACTGTTTCCTTTTAATTTTTGTAGGTTACCCTGTCTTGTCTTGTATGATAAATTCCCTACAACTTTCCAAGATGAGAATGTAAAATAAGGCTAAAAAAAAACCCCCCAACAAACAAAAAACCCACAAACCCTTCAAATTTAAGTATTTATATTGCATATAAAGGAAGTGCTATGGAATGGACACGTCTTATGGGAAAGGTATTTTATTTGCAAATTCATATTAAATGTTTTGTCTTTCATTTCAAGTGTTAGAAAGTTAGCCTAAGACTGCAGTGTCTCTGTGCCCTTCGCAGGATAATCAGCTTATCTTTGTTCAAACAAAAGTTATGCTCGTGGCATTGTTCAGGGGGCGAGGGGGGGGGGAGAAAATCCCTTTTTTTAAATCTCAACATGTTATTTAAGAATTGGAAGAATCTACCTCAAAGGGTATCTTTGTTTGGCACTAGAACTGCTTTAGGCTAAAAAAAAAATTACGTGGTGTTAATATAGTTATGACAACGCCATCTTTTGCTCTGCCTGTCTTTGATAGTGTATCAACTTTCCCTCTGGTAGCCATTGCTTACTATGTTGAATATATTGTATGTAATTTCATTAATGTTTGTATTTTTTTTCTCTCTAATGTTGTATAAAGTTTAAAAAAACTGCAGAATATGTTTACTGTATGTAATGTGTATATATTTTCTTACCATGTAAAGTTGAAGTTGCTGTCCTGTATATTTTGGAGAAGGAAAGGGGAGGGGTTTAGATGAACAGCTTTTGTACTGCAGTTCAAAGCACATTGAAACTGCTGGTTCTTTTTTCCAGATGAAATAACCACTTTGATATTTACTTTTATTTAATAGAACAATGAAAAAATAAAACCAGTCATGCTTTTCTAATTAAATGTCCCTACGCTAAACAGGCATGCCTCAGCTCTGTTTCACAAAAAAAATGGCTGCGGGTCCTATTTTGGTCTTACGGCACATGTTGTAGTTCTTGAGTTCACAGCTGATTAGCTTACTATAAATGGAGAAGGTCTTGAAGTAATTCTTAGCTCAGCCAGTCCTGTGTTTTCATGCTTAATGCTTGTGTATACATTCTGGCATTTTCCCTCTCTCCCCCCCTCCCACTTTGTCTGGACTTTTCTTCCATCTGTTTTGTAGCTGAGTAGTAATTCCCCAGTTGCTTAAGTCTAGACGTGGGTTGAATTGGAGCTCATCAGTTATCCTTACAGAGATGATCCCAAAGCATCGCTGCAGAGTCTTTACAAGGGGCTGCTGAGCGGAGTGCTGCTTCAGGACTCCTGGAAATGAAATAGCAAACCTGCTGCTGTTGTGTTTTGCCGACTCATTTACTGGCCCCCAGCCAGAAGTTACAGGCATTGGAAAAGGCTGTTTGCACAGTAAATGTCTTAACTGCTTTGGCTGTCTTCAGATAAGCATTTTGCACTGAGGTTTATCTGTTGATATTATGTTGGCTGTGTTAAGAGCCATGTTATTTCATTTCATGTGAAATTAGGTGCACTTTATTGCCGTAATCACAGACAAAAAATTAAAGGCTGACTATAAAATATACATTTGTGGCTCTTTGCCTTTTTTTTTTTTCTTTCCCCTGACAAGTCTCTGTATGGCTTCAAAAAAAAACAGCTTCTGGCTTTAAGGTGAAGAAACCTGCCAGTGAAACTATTTGCACATCTCATATTCTCACTGTTCCTGTTGTGGAACTTGGTAATGGATGGGGATTTCAGAAGTGATTAATGGCTCACAGGTAGGTCTGGCTGAAGGTCAGTAGGACTTGTACGCTTCACTGATGCGGTGGCTGCAGGAACTCTCTGAAGTCCCCAAAGCTGATAGTTGAGCTGAGAGTATCTTTGGGAAAAGCAGATGACTGGAACAAACATGTGAAGTGTGCCATTATTATCAGTGAAGCAGCTGGTGAGATTGCTACATGGTAGGATTTTAGAGGTAGCATTTCGGTGTGGAAAAAGACCTTTTTAATAATGAGGGATGGATACTGCAGTGGTAAGTTTCTGAGCACAGACAAGCCAGGTCTGTCTCCATCACAGGTGCCTGTGCTTAGCATCGTCTAGCAGCCAGCTCTGGGTCTTCTGAGGTGCCCTAGCCCAGGGGTGGGCACCAGGCACGTGGGCTGCGAGAGAGACTACACCGCCTCTTGGAGATTCAAGCAAGTGCTTGTAGGTAGCTAGGTTAGAGGATTCTTCTGCTGACCCCATCACTAGCAGGAATACTTCAAGCCACACTATTAACTCTGGTCTTGTATGTTTGTTTTTCTTTCCAAGGAGAACTGTGTATATATAGCATAGAATGGCTCGGGTTTGTGTTTTGTTGGGGTTTTCTTTTTTCCTTCCACTGGCTTTTAGTGTTCGTGTGACTTTCTTTGCCACTGGAAGGGGCAAATCAGAAAGGGTGCTGCTGGAGATGACCTTCCTAATTCAGGCTTACGAGCTCTTGAGAAACTACTTCTTGCCCAAAGTTCCCCAGTGGGAAACACCCCGCTGTGCCAGAGGGGCAGCTATTGGCACTGGCACATCACAGCTTGTTTCAGCATCCCAAAAAAGAGAAAAGGCTCTCGGGACCGGCCGGGCAGTGTGTAGGGAGCCAGCCTGGAGAGCAGAGAAGAGGCTTGATGAGCTTGTAGGAGCCTAGGCAGCTGCTGTGGGATCTGCCCTTGGAGCTCCAAGGGAGCTGCCCAGAGAGGTCAGACAATCATCAGTGGATTTAGCTCATTCCTTGTGGTTTAAGTTATCAGAACGCTTTGGTGATGTTCAAATTGCTGTTTGCCCATCTTCCCCCGGGGCTGTGAAATACCTTGATGTTTTGCCTTGTGGATGTTTTGCCAGCTTTACTGGTGGGGCCCCTTCTTATCTAGTGTTGAAAAGGGCTTTCAGTGCTGGGGAACAGCATGGGCCGCTGATGGGGAGGATCAGCAGGAGAAAGTAAATTCCTCGAAGGGCTTCTCCTTGCGGAGGTGCTTTTAGTTTTGCCTGACTGCTGCTTTTTTCAGCCAGCGCTGCTTTGCCTTTGCAGTAAGGAATTTGAAAGGGCATATTTTATCTGGTATCAAAAGTAGGGCTGGGTGGTGAGAGAGGAAAAACATTCACATCTTCCTGTCATGATATTTTGGTCTGGGTGCTGAAAGCTGGTCTCCATACTTCCAGGCTGCTGGTTAAGATGTATTTGCAGGTGACTTTTAAGCAGCATTTGGATGTGTCGTACTCTTTTTGAATGCCTCCCCTGTCTCTGCATGGTGAGGTGCTGCTAGTGTTCCATCTTCAGCCTCCCTGCTGCCTCCCGGTTCCCTGTAGGGAGGTCACAGGGGAGGGGATGGAAACTCGACTGGAATTGTTCCCTTCATCGTCATCAAGGCATCTTTGTCATCAGCCTGGGGGAAGACCTAAAGCTTTTCAAGGCAGGTTTGGCCCGTATGGTGTGTAGGGGAGGGCTCCTGGCCACAGGATAAGGGGCCATTTTCGCACACCCTTCTCCCAGTGCTTCCCTTTGGGTTTGCATTCACCGCTGCAGCTGCCTGAAGCCGGGTGAGCGATGCTCCCTTCCCTCTCGCAGAGAAAAGCAGAAAGGGTAAATAGATTTTTGCTGCTTTTGTGATGCTGGGTGAATGTCCTTCACCCAAGCAGCGAGTGCTGTGAGCTGGGGCTCAGCTTGCAGGCTCCATGGCTTTGCCTCTGGGTCTCGGGCTTCCTTTTCTTAAAGCCTGCTTGGAGATGAAAGTCCCAGCTCTCAGAGCGCAGGCAGGAGCAGGGGGTCCCTTTCCTCTCCAGGCTGGCCACCAGGCTGCGGTTGGAATAAAAATAATAGTTTAAAGCTGCCATGCTCGGCAGTGGGGAGAGGATGTCTAGGCATTAAGTTTCATGCTTTATTCACGCTGCAGGCTTTTATAAAGGCAGCATAAATCATGCAGGGCGGCTGTGGGCTCTTCAGATGGCATCGTTCAGGCTCTCAGACACATTGATCTGCATGCTGGAAACTGAACCTGTCCCCTTTGCCCTAACCCAAGCTGTGGGGAGAGGCCTGGCAGATGAGCACGCTGAGATGCTGCGCTGCCTATCAGCTGTCCTCCACATTTGTGGAGCGCTGCCTGCCTCCCCTGTGTACTAACCTATTTTTTTTTTCCAGTATTTTGGGCTCCAGCATTGTTATGCTAAGGTTTGCACAGCACAACGTGTTTTTCCCTCCAGTTGATTTTCTCTTATTAGCCCATTTTTCCTCTTGCCCTCGTTCTGTTTTTCCCCACAGTACACGAACGTCGTTTGCTGAGAAACTGTGTCAGCCTTCCTCATAATTAAGAGTCTGGCAGGAGCCAGCGCGACAGTCATTTTGGAGATGACGCTTCCAGTTTGGAGCTGACAGTAAGCTGGGGTGTTGCAGCAGGGACTCGGTGCTGGGGATGAGGGGATGTTCTCCGGCTGAGCGGGGCAGCGGGGCAGGGGGACCCACGAGGAGCCCGGCGCAGGACGAGTGAGTACCCTGGGTACATCTCAGCTGGGGAATTTAAACTGTCTGTGTCGTCTTGAAAAGCAGCTCCAGGAATGGTTAAAGGCTGGATTATATCACAGGTTTAGCCCTTTGGGAGGGAATCTGCACGTGTGTGTATAGGACAGGAACAAATTGCGGTGGCCCTAAGTCGGCTGCATCTCTCCAGCTCAGAAATAGTTGTAATGTTGGAAAGTAAGATGGAGAGCTTGACAATCAAATGGCCTAAAAAAGGGTAAATAGGGAGAAGTTATTCAATGGCGCTCTGTAATTTGGCTTCAGACTCCGTAGTTCTTTTATTAGCAGGAAGGCTCAAAGCAAACAAAAGGAGAGAGGAGCTGGGGATCTGCTTGCCTCAGGATGTTGTGGATGCTAAAAGCTTAGAGGTTCAAAGAGCATTTCGCAGCAGAAAAATCCATCAGGGTCTATGAAATCAAAGCAGCCATCCCTGGCTGAGAGAGCTTCAGGCTGCTGATCCCTGGCGGGTGAGAGCGAGTGTGCCGGGGAGGTACCCCAGGCGTCTGTCCTGCTCCTGTACCCTCTGCAAGGCACTAGGATTTTGGTCCAGCATGGTTGGCTGCCCGTATGCTTTACGTGAACGGCTGAGGGATTTCACATCATGCCTTCTCGCAGTTTCCAAACTGTCTGCCGTGTCCACGATTGTGTCTCTCCTTCCGCTTCTGAGACAGAAGTTGCGGTTGAAGGAGCTGCCAGCCCTTGCTCAGAAGGAGCCTAGCGAGGTGTATGGGATCAAATGCCTTGTGTGGCTGAAAAAACCGCAGTGCCTTTTTTTGATCTTTCTAATGACACTGCAAGGGAGACTAGGAAAACGAGTCGTGTGGTTCAGGAGCTCCAGCAGAACACAGTAACACCCAACCAACCGCACGCCAAAGCTGACCGCCTTCCTCTCCCCTCCCACCCCAGCCACAGATGTTTTCCAGCTAGTGGCAAAGTGAAAATAAGGGCATATAAGGAGATTTTTTTTTTTTAAATCCTTCCTCTGTGGTATCTTCAGAACAGAATTCAGCATTTTCCCTCTCTAGCAGCTGTGTCGGATTTGCCTCTTGGGGGCAACCTCACCCCGCTCCAGCTGGGAGCGTGGCTTCTGTCACTGCGAAGACAAAAGGGAGCTCAGCGGCTTGGGAGCTGGTGACTCGCTGCGCATCTCTCGCTGCCTTTGCGTTATCTGATCATTTCTGGCAATCGAGGTCGTTATTTGCTGAAAGGGTTTAAGGAAAGCCGTCGAGGTTGACTGTTCGTGGCTTTTCAGAAATGATGCCATCAGTTCTTGAAGGTCCCTTTCCAGGCTTGGGGTCCTTCAAAGTTTTTCCTGCCCTGCTGTCCTTCGCAGAGAGGAGGGTGGCATGGAAGGACGTGTGTTTTGTGGCTCTGGTTTAATGGATAGCACATAAATCTGTGCGAGGAAGATTTACAATGATCTCCCTGCTCTTCTTTTGCTCGGGATCCCTTGGACTATCACTAAGCCTATCAGCCCTGTGGTTGCTCTGACTGGTATATAGGGGAGATAGCAAACATATTGCTCCAGCTCCGTTTTAGCCCTGTGTTCCTGAGCAGGCGTCTCATACAAACCCCGTCCATAAATAACCATTTGCATTTATTTAAAGGGCGTTGAGGTATACGGTGGAATAAAGGGAGTATTATTCATGCTTCATGCTGTGGTTCCTAATGGTACTTTACACGCTGATATGACCTACAAAGCTTGTTGTTTCGTGCCTGCAGTGCTCTGATGTTCTTCTTACCCTGAGGGTCAGAAATGACAAGAATAAACGATCATGACGGGTGTCTTGCAAATCCCCGCTCCCTCGCCTTGGAAGTGTCCTTGCAAGGGAGCAGCTCGGTGACATTGCTGGCGGAGGCAGAGGGGGAGGCAGCGTGCTTGTCCGGCTGCGGGAGGCGAACGGGGCGGCCTTCGCGTGAGATGTGAGGGCAGATCGATTTATCCGTATTCTTATTTCACCTTCTCCCCGCAGCACAGGGATGCAGCTGGGGCTGGTAGGGGGGTTGGCCCCAGCCCAACGCACATGGGAACCTCCCCAGGAAAACACCGGCAGAGGAGACTGGAGCGAGCGGGGTTAACCATGGATGCTGGAGCTTTAGGGGGCAGCCGAAAGAGGGGGTGCAGGACTCTGCAGCGTGTTTCTGCCCGATGAAGGACTGAGTCAGCCCTGCTGGGAGAGCAGCTCCTGGCTCCAGCCAGCCTGGGTGCTCGGACGGCAGCGACCGCGCAGCTCATTAACCCAGCCCTCCGGCGCTCACTCTGCTGGCTTTGACACTGTCCTTCTTAATAGCTCCCTCTTCTTGTCTTCTTCTTTTTTTTTTTTTTTTTTAATAAAGGTAAATTAGTTATATGGATATGCAGGAACATGAATCAAAGGAATTCAGCTGACTCTCGAACGTACCATTTGTACAGAGATGTGCTAAAGCACCAGGATGTGATGGATGCAGCCCGCTCGGAAAAACCTGGGGATGAAAACTGCTTGTAAGGCATCTCACCGCCGCTTCCCAAAATCTGATCACTTGGGGAGGGGGGAAATATCAAGCTTCAGAAAACATTAACTCTGTTGAACGGTACACGTAGAAGGTACCAGCAAGAAGCAAATCAATTCCTGAAGGCTGCAGAGAAATTTCACTGACTTGGAGCTTCAGAGCAAGGTCGGCTACACTTAGAAGAGTTATGTTTCACCTGAAATATTTAACACTGGGCATTTGAAATGCTCTGTGTATCTAACGAGCCCACCAAAAATCTCCTTACGAGGAGATTTTAGAGGAACCTTGGGCTTATGCAATGCTTTTGATGGGTTAACCCAGAAGTTTGTGGTTTTTTTTTTTAAAAAAAAGAAAAGCATGGGAAGGGTAAGGCTCTGGCCTCCATCACAGAGAAGCAAAAATTACCATGTAATGAATGCCGGGCTGCTTTTGGGACATGTGCTGATAGATCTGTTGTTAGGAGGGAGATGTTTCCATGGCAAAACCATCATCCTAAATGGCACTGTAACTCAGCAGAGATGCGGCGGTGGCCCCGGGGACCATCTTCCTGGTCTATTCCGAGCATCCTTCTGGAAGAGGTGGGAGCACAACGCCCGGGGGGATCGGGGCAACTCACGGTGATGCTCCCTGCACTGTGCCACTGCCACAGTGCCAGGGCTCTGCTGGGGAGGCTGTCAGATCGGCGTTTTTCAGTCCTTTCTGACTTTAAAAGAAAACTACAACAAAAGGCAAGCTTGAAATAGCTCGTTTTATCTCAGCAGACAAATAACTTGCTTTGAGCATCATTGTCACTCAGGCTAAATTACTTTTAGATGTTTTTAATGACTGGGTAACATTTTTCAGCTGCTCATTCTGTGGCACCCTGCTGAGGGAGAGTCCATCTGTAAAGACCAAGGACTTTGATATCGTGGTAGTTCTTCCTGACATTCGTTTGGCTTTATTATTTGATATGTGATTCCCTGCGGTAGAGATGTTTTCAGCTAAATTTACAGCTACGAGCTCTTTTCTTTGCATGAGGGGATCTGTTTCCAAATGGAGCTGTGAGACTGGCTATGCATGGAGCAGCGGGAGGTCAGGGATGTAGAGGAGAAACTCTGGGATATTGAAGGTGACAGTCCAAATCCTATCTGCGCTAAGGTTGACATTACCATTGGGCTGGAGGGATTTGAATTCATCATTTGTTACCCCTACCTTCCATTTCACTTGCAATGCACGGCACGGAGAGCTGTGACTTGCAAAACGATCCCAACGGGGACACCATTTGCGACATCAGCCATGCTGGTCTCCCAAATCCCTCTTTCCGAGGCAGGCACAGCTTTCGCATTCGTTCCCGACGGCAGCTTTTAAGCCACTAGCCTTCACCATCTCCAGGTTTTGCAGCGCTTCTAGGAGATGTATTTTTAAATCCGAGCTCATAAATTTTGGAAGCTCCTCTCCTTCCCCCACCCCCTCGCCCCTATCAAAGTGTCAGAGCCAAAGAAAAACTGTGAGAGTGATGGATGCGCCCGGCTCTGCTTGCCAGCGCTCTGCCTGTGCGTGGGGGGTTATTTACTGCGCTGCTCGGGCTGTTTCTTCTTCGATGGCGGCGATGGCAGCGTTGGGGTTTGGTGCCTGGGAAGGAGAGGCAGGCTGCCCACGGGTCAGCCGAGCTTTGGGCTGGAGCAGGCAGGGCTGGGGAGAGGTCACTTGGGCACGGGGGTTCAGACGGCCAAAAGATGAAGCCGTGTGGATGTGGATCCTGGCTGGCGGCTTGGCCCAGAGGGTGGGTGCTGGGGGCTGTTGCACCCTCCTGGCTTTAGCTCTGTGGGGTGCGCGTTAGCTCACCCAAAAGGGCAGCTCTTAAAAGCCACCGGTGTTGCCCCAGCCCCTGTGCATCCCCAGGGCTGTGTGTCGCTGCTGTTGGCAGTGCGTGCCAGGGACCTGACCTGCCATGCTGGGGAAAATGCAGGGGGCTGCAGAAACACAGGGAGAGACCCCCATGCTCCCTGGCCAGGCTGGAGCCTGCCTGCTTTTACTGGGAGCAGCTAGGATGGGCAGAAGGGTTGCTGATGTCCAGCCGAGCCAGCCACTTCTCCCAGGGCTGGAGCCACGCGTCACCTCCTGGGGCTGGAGCTGGGGCTCTGCCCCTTCCCTGCCTGCAGCCACCCTGGTCCTTCTACTGCCCCAGAGCCGGGATGAGACCCCATGTCAGGCCCCGAAACACCACCCTCGCCTCTCCCACAGGATTCCCAGCGGCTGCTGGCGTTTGCCCCCCATGCTGCAGGAGCATCCAGAAGCAGCCCTGCCTGGTTGAAAGGCAGGTCAGGAGCCTGCCCTCCCGCAGTCTCGCCAGCCCTTCCCCGCAGGTGTGCTGCCGACAGATCCCGAGCCAGAGAGATGCTTTCCGCCGGCTCGGAGAGGTTTGCAGACGAGCAAACCAAACCCTGCTGGCTGCCCGTGCGAGCGCCTGTCCTCCGTGAACTCCTGCGCGTCTCTCGCAGCCGGGCTTGTGGGAACAGATCGGAGGCTGCTGTGACTCAGCTGCTTCTCCCCTGAGAAAATCCGCCCTGGCACCACGCTTGGCTCCGTGGCTGGGGCTGCCGGCACCTGGCAGCCTTCATCAACAAATGTCCTTGGGCAAAACATCCCAATTTCCACTGCCAAACACTTAACAGGGGAGAAATCCAGCATCTGATCTTGCCAGAAGTCGGGGCAGCAACTCCACTGCTGTACTGAGCTGGGGGGGAAAAGTCCCATCCCTACCCAAAGCCGAGCCCTGGGCTGGAGTGGCTGCAGCACGGGCTGGCTGTTTAGCTGCCTTCTGGCCTGCCCCTGTCTTTTTCCAGCTCGTTATAACTTTCTCAGACAAATTCTTCTGCAATTGTAATTTTCCTTGCTGGCTCTCAGCCCGAAGAAACAGTGGTTTGGAAAGTTTGCTCAATGACTCGAAGGGAAGAGGCTCCCGAGCCTTTCATGCTCTGTGCCTGCTGGAATATTTTTTTTTCCCTGGGGCTAATCTGTGGAGCATCACACTTGGCTTGATGAGTCCATGATGCTCTCAAGAAACAAAGCCAAACCTGGCAAGCGTGTGCTCGGCTGCTGGGAAGCCCCGAGTGCCGCTGCCGGGCTCCAGGCATCACTGGTGGCTCTTTCTGCTCCTCTGCTTCGCACAGTGCTGCCGGCCCGGAGCCTGGGCAGGCTGGTCCTGGAGAGCGCAGAGGATGCTGCTGAGATGATGGATGCTGGAGCAGAGAGACCGACCCCGTGGTGTGAGGCTGGTGTGCTCCCCACTGGGCTTTTCTTCCGCAGAGGCAGCAAAACGGCGATGCCGGTCTCGCAGCGTGCTTAAGGGATGGAGGGGCTTGGAGAAAGGCTGGTTTGCTCATTGTTGCTTTCTCATGTCCGAAGGGAAAAGTACCCGTTTTTCCGCCAGTGGTTTTGATGTTATAATATGCCTCTCGGCATGGTGCGGGCTGGCACGGCTTTAGCATGAGTTTCACAAATCTTTTGTGGGTTTCATAAATCCCCAGCTCCTGGAGTGCCGTGATTTTGTAACTCCCAGCGGGCTTTCAAACCAGTTTGGAGAGCAGCTTGAAATGGTTAGCTGCCTGCTGCCCCTCGGACTGCAGAGGCTGGCAAACCAAACTGCATATGCTAGGGTTTTATCTCGCTTTTCTTGCTCAGGGCAAGGGAAAGGCAAGCTGCAGGCACTGCTGGGGAGGAACCAGACCCACCCTGGGAAGCAGTTTCCTACCAAAGGCTGCAGATCCTGGTCAGCCCCATGGGTTTGATAGGCACCAACACCCTATCAGCGCTGCAACCCCAGAACTGGGGGCTTCGCGCCACACTGCTGCCGTGATGCGTACCCCTGCCAGCGTATTTCCAGTTTAATGATGGCTGTTATTTGATCCTGCTAAGCTGTTTGTATTTATGCCGCTGTGATCCATAATGAAACCCTCTTTCTGGGCAAACCTGGTTCCCAGCAGTGAGAGCAGAGGCACGCAGTGGTGGGGAGGGCAGGGGTCTCCTGCCAGCCACCCAGGACACCCCCGTGCATGGGGTATCCCCTAGGGTCCTGCTTGCGTGGGATGAACTTGAGAGGGGGCAAGGGGAGTGAAGGGGATGGAGCCTGGGGGCTGGCATGTTTCAGGGCTGCAGGCAGGGTGGGGGTCCCTTGGGGCCCAGGGTGGCAGTGGATGCTGAGCTACAACCAAAGCAGACAACACTTCATCCCCAGCAGAGCCTGAGACACAGGGGTGTCATGCATTAAGCAACTTAACGCATGTCTTCTTGTGCTGCAACGGGATGCCCCACGTCCCCCCCAGGAAGGCTGCAGGCTGGTGGCAGCTGGAGAAATGATTCCTGCTGCGGGCTGGGCAAGGAGCACCTGGCAGCGCTGCCGTCCCGGGTGCTGAGCTGCAACCCACGTGCGTGCAGGTCACTGGCTCACGGGCTCGGGGTGAGCTTGGCATGTGTGCTGGGAGAGCTGATCCGCGCTAATCCCATCAATATTTCACAGCGCCGTGGCCCTGTTATAATTCCTCACGTTATCTGGGATGCCGGCTGGGACGGGGATGCGGTGCCAAGTGAAACAGGAGAGCTGCCACGGCTTCACCCTGGCGCCTTGGGCATCGGAGGGGTGAAAGGGGCCGGCCACGGGCGTTTCTACCTGCTGCCATGGGTAGAGGTTATCTGGCAGAGATGGGTGAACCCAAACATGCCGGCTGAGCATGGGCACCATGGGCATCTGCCTGGCTTGGCCGTGTGCCGGAGCGGTGGGGCTGTGCTGTGATGGACAGCTGCCAGCACAGGCAAAGGGCAGCTGACCCTGGTGTGGACGGGGCTGTCCCACAGGACAAACCCGCTCTGCCCAGTCCTCTCTCCGTGGGACACGGTGTTTAAGTGACAAGGAGAAGAAATTAAACAGTAACCAGACTCCGTGCTGGTGATCAGGGCACTAAAGCATTTCCTTTTCCTAAAGGCCGTTTGGATTAACGGGGAGAAGAGAGTATTAGGGATAAAATCTCCTTGCATGGCCATGGGCAGGGCGGTTTCCCAAAGTGCCATGGCACGACCCGAAGGGCCCCCTGCTCCAGGCTGTCCCAGGGAGCTGCAGGGTTGCTCCGACGGGAAATTCCCCTTCGAGCACCTTGCGGGCTCCGGGCTGAGGTTGGAGCACAAGCGAGACCACCCCGCTCGGCAGCACTGCTCCGCGGGGCAGAGGGACGCAGGTGCGGGAGAGGGACGGGTCTGGTTCGGCTCCTGCCGCCCGCATCCTGCGCTGGCTCTTGGGAAAGCTGTGCAAATAAGAGCAAGGCCCTGGCCTTCAACCTCGTGGGTCCTTAAATTCTTTCAGATAATCTCACGGGGGCAGCAGAGCAGGCGAAGGCTCTGAAAATAGATCTGTTTCCAGCTGCTGATGACTCGTGTTAATTAATTAAAGCCTCGCAAGCTCAAGCCTGTAAATACGCAGTGCTGAACGCGCCAGGCTCTGCTCACTCTTTGCTCATGCACTAATTACCCCACTGCGAGGCCAGGAGCTAACGCAGCTCCAATTTGTGCCGGGTTCGGCTTGCAGCCACGTGGGAGGGTGCCTGCCTGTGCTGCCTGCACGGGCAGGGAGTATTGCTGCGGGATGGGATGTACGCAGCGCCCTGGAGAAGGAGGGAGCCTTGGGCAGCCCCGTCCCAGCCTGGCACCCCTTCCCTAGTGCTCACGGACCAGTTCTCCCCACCACTGGCCCCGCAGCCTCCAGCTGCGCCTCTGCTAAGGCAGGGGATGGGGTTTGGAGCGGCTGCGGGGGACCGGACACCTCACAGCACCCGAACCCCCCATTCCTGGGTAAGACAGGCCAGCCAAAAGTATCCCTGCCTGGCGGGCAGCACCTGCTGCTTCAGCTGGCCCTCCTGCTGCCCGAGCAGTGCTCTGAGTCCAGCTGGGCAAGGCTGCGGGTGAGCCCGGCTCCTGGTGTGTGGGCATCCCACTTCCGCAGGGTGGGCGGAGAGGCAAGGCGCGGCGAGGCGCGGAGGAGACGCTGGGGTTTTGCCCAAGGACAGGAGGAAATGGTAATTAGCCGCTGGAGCGTACAGGAGGTGAGGGCGGGAGGACGGGGAGCGCTGGAGGAGGTGGGTAGCGTCTCTGCTGTGCTCTCCCGGGGTCCCTGGGAGTGGGGACAGTGAACAGGTCCCGGCACCTTGTGCTGGGCGAGGGGAAGGTGGCTGCTCGGTGGGCGTGCGCGAGGGTGACGGGAGCCACCCTGTCGGCAGGAGCGCCCAGGTGGGTCCCTCCTTGGCTGAGACAAGTCAGTGTGTGGGGACTGGGGGGATTCAAGCCTCTGCTGCTCTCCCTCCCACCCACAGTGTTTTTAGGAGGCAGGACCCTGGCACTTAGAGGCCCCAAGAGTGGTATGTCAGCCGGGCTCCCCGCGGGAGCACCCTGCCCCTGCTGCCCTTCCCAGGTAAAAGGTCCAGGTGATGGGGAGGGCTCAGTCGGGGCCGACCCTCATTCCCAGATGATGCTGAGCAAGTTCAGCACAACCCACTCAGTACTAAGCCCTGCTGTGGGTCCGGCTCTGGGTCTGCAGGATGCGGGGCTGGGGGACCCTCATCCCCTTCCTGGAGACCTCACCCCTCGTGGGGGGCTGGTGCGGAGAGGAGGGGATGAGCCAGCACCCGAGGGTGCCGGTGCCGGGACTGGGCACCGCATGGCTTTGTAACCATGGTCTGGCAGCACCCGGTCACCCCGCCAGCTTCGGGAGCTGTAATCTGGCGTGCGTAGCTACAGCACCTCCCCACCTCCCGCACCAGCTGATTCCCAGTTGCCCTAGATCCAACCTGCTGGTTACATACAGTGCTCGGGGTTTTGTTTTCGGGAGGCCTGCCGCCTCCTGCGACGGGTGAGGAGGGAGGGTTGGCCAGGCGCTGAAAGCTTGCGAAAGGAAAGCAAACACAGGCCTGAACCTGGCAGCTCCTGCCTGTGGGGAGGAGCCACAGAAGCCACCCAGGACAAAAAGGCTCCACACAGGGCCCTGGAGAAACCATTACCTGCCCGTGTTTTGAAACAAGCTTCCACCATGGGTAAACACAGACTAAACGGGGAGGCGTGTGTTCTAGGAGGGTGAAGATGGGGTGCCCTGGTCAGGCGTGATGTGGATGCAAGGGGTGGGTTTGGGGAGTGAGGAGCCTCAGCAGGGCACCGCGGCACCGGCTGGGTGGCTGTAGCGCGATGACAGCACCTGTGCCGCGTTGGCAGACTGGGATGATGCTTATCTGCATTCGGTAACGCTATTTTATAGTCACAAGCCCAAGTTACCAGCCCTTCGCCTCCCTGGCCCTGCGAAGGGCCTGAACACGGGCTCCTCTGCCAGGGGCCTTTTTGGGGCTGTATAACCCAAACCGCCCGTGCTGAGCGAGCCCCATGTGCCCCGTGCTGACCGTCCCCGGGCCGGGGGGGCTGCACGGCGGCGTCTCAGCTGACGGAAGTGCTGCCCCCTGCCTCCCAGCATTGGCTGGGGAGACCCAGCGCAGGCAGGGGCAGCCCAGCCCCGGCTCCGCTCCCTGCTGCTCCTGCCCTCCTCCTCCGCGGGACCTGTCCAGGCGGGCGGCTGCCTCCGGGCCGGGGCCGGGCACCGCGGCCTCCGCCTCCGCGCACCGGCGCGGCCGGCAGGGGGCGGTGCGGCGCGGGCGGCGCGGCTCGGTACGGCTCGGTACGGCGCGGCGGGGCCGCGCTCAGACGGGCTGCGCCGCGCCGCTCCGTGCTGCGCCGCGCCGTGCTGCGCCGCTCCGTGCTGCGCCGTGCCGTGCCGCGCCGTGCCGCGCCGTGCCGCGCCGCGCCGCCCAGTCCGCACCTGCTGCACCGCCGAGCCGAGCAGCGCCGCACCGCACCAGGCAAGCGCCGGGGAGACGCGAGTGGGGACAGCCGCCGGCCGGGTGCTGCGTCCGGGTCGGGGTGCTGGGTCCGGGTCCGCAGGCAGGGCCGGGAGCGCTGGGTCCGGGTCCGCAGGCAGGGCCGGGAGGGCTGGGTCTGGGCGCCGCGTCCACAGGCAGGATCCGGAAAGCTGGGTCTGGTTGCTGGGTCCGGGTGCTGCATGCGCAGGCAGGGGCTGGGTGCTGGGGCTGGGTGCTGAGTCCGCAGGGCAGGGTCGGGGGTGCTAGGGCTGAATGCTGAGTCCGCGAGCAGGGTCGGGGGTGGTGGGTTTGGGGTGTTGGGTCTCGGTCCGGGTCCACAGGCAGGACTGGGGGTGCTGGGGCTGGGTGCTGGATGTGGGTGCTGAGTCCACAGGCAGGATCTGGGGTGCTGGATCTGGGTGTTGAGTCCCTTGGTATGGCTTGGGGCGCTGGGTCTGGGTCCAGATCTGGGTCTGCAGGCAGGGTTTGGGCTGCTGGATCTGGGTGCTGAGTCCACAGGCAGGATCTGGGGTGCTGGATGCAGGTGCTGGGTGCACAGGCAGGGTCCGGAGAAGGAGGAGCGGGGATCTGACCTGATGGGGCTGAAGTCCAGGGAATGATGCCCTGGGGGAAACGGGGCTAGATCCTTGGGGTCAGGATGGAGAGGGGAGGTCTGATGCAGGTGAGGATTTGGGGGTGACAAGCTGGAGGGAAGGTGGGGACATGCAGGATCTGGTGGCAGTGCAGATAGCTTGCTTTGAGGACAGGTGTGGGGTGTGGGGTGAGGTGGGGCTGGGGGGGCAGGAGTGACGGGAGGACATGCCAAGGGGGTGAGGGAAGACGATGGTGTAAATTGCAGCCAGACAGGGCACCAGCTCCTGGGGGGAGGGCTAGATACAGCCCCCCCCTCCCCAGCAGATCGGGGGTCTGCGGAGATGGGGACTGCTGCCAGTATTTGGGGAGACTGAGTGTTACCTGCGGGCAGCTGGTGTTTCAGCCGGCTGGGACCCGATACTGAACCGATGCAGGTGGTGCAGTGCAATCCCTGCCTCCCCCCCCTTCCCCTTGGGAGGCGACGGGCCGTGGGACATGGCTTGTCTGAGCCCTGGCTCCTTCAGATTCATCTCCTTGGGATGCATTACTGTGGGAGCTGCAGATGTTCCCAGGTGGAGGGGACCGGCTTGTGCTGGGGGCTTGTCTGCGTTGGGGTTGAGCTTCATAACTGCTGATCCGAGGGGTAGAAGGGACCTGCCATGCACCCAGGCAGCTCTGGGATTTGGGGCTCTCTTTGCCCCCCCCACCAGTATGCAGCGGGGCCAGTGGCTTGTGCCTGGCCTTTAAAACTGAGAGCATGAAGTGGGAGAGGGAACCATGAAAGGGCTCTTCAGGTGCCAAGAAAAACAGTCTCCAAAGACAAAGAGACTGCCCAAAATGGACGAGGAGTGCAGATTCCCCCAGAGGCAGGGAAATTATTAATAACAACGATGGCATTTTTTGTGCTAGTTGGCCTACCATGGCGGGAGGCTGCTTTGCCTCCCTCTGCGGCGGGCGCAGGCTGGGACCCCCCGCCTGAACCCCGAACCCAGGTGGGACAGCCGCAGCGATGCTGCGTGCGTGTCCTGCAGGACGCATCTCTGCTTCATCTGCGTTTGGCTGGGCTCGCTTTGCCCGGAGGGACGAGGGGCAGGGAGCTGCCCCCTCCAGCGTGCTGCGATCCCTATCTTGACTTTGGTTTTGTGTTGCAACCGGAGGGGAAAAAAAAAAACAAACCCTAACAACGCTTTTGGTTCCTGCAGGTGAGGGCTTTGTGTTGTAAGCTTGTTCTTCCCCCTGCCTTTTCCAACATCCATTTGAACCTTTCACCACTTTCCCTGCCAGGAATTCAGCAGGTTTGCTGGACCCAGGAGGTTTATTCAGCAAATCTGACAGGTCATGTGCTGGGAAGAAGCATCCAGGTGGGCTCGGCAGGGCCAGCGAGGGGGGCTCTGCTGGCACCCCATGCAGGAGGGCAGTGGTGGGTGCAGTGGAGACGCGGTGCCAGCCTTGCCTGGCTGCGTGCGGGGAATTTCCCTCCCTGCGCTTGCCCGCCGGCTCCACTTGGCATCGTGATGGGACTTGTTGGGAAGCGGCTCATGTGATGGATGGTTTGGTGGGGGGGAGCCAGTCCCGGGGGACCCACTGCCTCTCTGGGAGGGGGTGGACGATGCCCCCAGAGTTTTTTATGTTCCCCTGCTGTGAAAGCCCCCCCCCAGCAGTGGCCAGCTGCTGCTGCAGGTGTTGAGCGGGTGCCTGGTCCCGATCAAAGGTGAGAGCTCCCTGCCCCGCTGGCGCTTCAGGAGGAGCTTCAGGAGGAAACGCTGCTGCTGCCATCCCTCCCTGCCTGGTTGTGCCACCGCTTCTGGTGATTTACAAGTACGAGGGCTTTGCCGTAGCAAAGTCATCACCAAACCCACCCCCTCCTTCCTCCCGGGGCCCGAGCTGTGCGGTCCAGAAGCTGAGGGTTTCGAGCACCGTGTTACCGACTGGTGTGGGGATGCAGCTTGGTGATTCAGGGTGTGCTCCGACTTGTGCTCTTCTTGTTGCTTAAAAGCTCCCCCCGGGTACAACCCCACCTCCCGTTACCTGCTGGAGGGCTCTCATTTGCCTGTTGCAAAGCCCAGCCCGGGCAAATAAGGTGGGGAACTGATTTTGGGGCAGCAAAGCTGGCGGTATGCAAACAGCTGTGGGAAAGGCCAGGTGCTGCTGCCTTGCGCCGTGCAGTTTTGAACACAAAGTTGAGTATCAAATTGAGTCTGACCCCAAATTTGAAGCTTCGTTGGAGGGAAGTGAAGGAAACAAGAAGAGGTTGTTAAAGCTGGAACCCATAAAACCACTCCCGTCATCTGGTTTTGCTGGACTTTTGAAAAGAAAACAGTTTATCTTTGGAATAAATAAAAGGGAGAAGGGCGGGCTTGCAGCAGAAAGCCCCGCGTTCACACCAGGCGAGCTGGGTTGTGCTCCAGCTCTTGCCCCCGCTTCCGAGGGGACCCCAGGTCGTGCAGGATTTCTGAGCCTCGGTTTCCCCTCGGGTAAGCCCTGCGCCACACCGATGGTGGGAACCCCGGGCATTGCCAAGAAATGTCTTTGAAACTCAAACCTGGCTTCGGAAAAAAACTGGAAGACAAACCGGCTCTAAACAAACACCCGACTTAATTCCATGTCTTGTATTGTATGAGCCCAGTGAAATGAAACACGCTGTAGCCACGGGGACGAGCAAATGGATTCAAATGCATCAAAAGCCCCGAAATCTGCTGGCTCTGAAATGTCCCTTTACATTTAGGGTTGGGATTTTTCCTCATTTTCTTTCTAATTGTTCCTGGGAATTTAATTCTACAACTATTTTCCTGCTTCTGCCGTGGAGACAATGTGCTTCAGCCACAAAGCCCTTGAAGGCTGAATTTGCAGATCACATCCAGCGCTGAGCCACTTGGATGCGAATGTTCCCTCGCTGGGAAACTTTGCTGTGATGTGGAGGGCTGTCCATCCAGCTGTCCATCTGTCCAGTCCACCGAGGGGCTGCTGGCACGCGGTGAAGCCTGGCCTGCTGCAGCGGAGGCGGGAAAGGGTGGAAAATGTTGGGGTTTGGGAGTGATGTTGCTAGTGCTGAGCGTGGCTCTTCCCTGCGATGGAGGAGATGGGAGCCCCGGGGGTCTCCGCCGTGCTGCCCTGTGTGCCGAGGGTCTGCACCCCTCATCCTGGGGCTCGGTGGCTGCACTCTGCCTCCCCCGTGGCCTGGACGTGGGGATGGGCTGGCGGTGGGTGAAGTCAGTCAGGCCACCACGTCGCAGCATCCTCCGGTTTCACTTCCCGATTCCTGCACGGCTCCCAGCTGGGCTCTCAGGTGCTCCTGGGCTGCAGGGTCAGCTCAGGGCTGCTGCCGTGGGCTTTCTGCAGGGGGAGATGTGCTGGATGGGAGGGAAAAGCCACGGGGACTGTGTCCTCACAGCTGGCTTGCAAGAGCCAAACAGCCTCTGGCACACGGGGAATTGCTCCTGCAAGGGCAGATTTGCTGCCCTGCCTGGGGGTGCCAGGTCCAGGCTGGCTAGGGCATCCCTTAATGCTCCCGGTCCCACTGCCAAGCTGCAAGGGTTTGCCCTTCAGCCTCCCTTCCTTGCACCCTTCCCTCCCGGGCCAGCTCTGAGCAAGGTTTTTGGGGCGATGGAGCCGGGCAAGGAGCTGTTTTGACTGATGGCCGGCATTAGTGGGTTTTCCATATGGATGGGGAGCGGAGGAGCACTCTGTCCTGCCGTCCTGGGCACCATGATCTTGCTATCTGCTTGCGGCTCTCCAGGAGCTGCTGGAGAGGAGCCGTCCCTGTGCCTGGCAGGCGGCTGCAGGCAGGTGATGCCTGCCCATGGCACAGGCTGGAGCAGCTTTCCTTATTTTCTCAGGTGGGTTTGGATGGGAATGGCAGGAGAGCTCTCTCGGGGGCTTGGCAGTGAGCTCCATTGCTGCCTGGCAGCCCCTTTGAACCTCCTGCTCTGTGTTAGAGCTGACCTGATGAAGGAGAGGAACAAGTTCTTGTAAGAACAGTGAAAACGGGGAGCTGGAGAGAAGCTAAAATGCCCCGATCCCTGCAGCCGTGCACGGGGACACCGTGGCTGGTCCCTGCCCCTCGCTGGGCGGGTGGCATCCCCTGCCGGGATGCTGCAGGGGGATGGAGATTAAAGGCACGGTGCTGGGGGGCCAGTGGGCCAAATCTGTCAGAAACTGTGCTGCTGTTATTTTTATTGCTGATGGATCAGCTTGTCTTTTCAGGGTTGTTTAGATGTCTGGCTCCTGCCGGCACTAGTGCTCCTTAACAGGCCCACGTCCCCGGCCAGCCCCGCTCGCTCTCCCATCCATCACTTTGCTCCTTCACACGCTTCCTCCCCGCCGTGACGTTGGCAGGATCAGAGCTGGGCGCTCTCCTCCGCCGGATGTGCTGGGCTTTGCCGGTGGCAGATGGGGGCTGTGCCATGCCGGGGGAATTTGGATCTCGTTCCCACGGCCCACCGATGCCCGCCACCCCCCCGGCTCCATGGCGGCTGTGCCGTGTGTGGGGGCTTTGTGGTGGGAGCAGGGCAGGATGCTCCTTGAGAGGAGCCACTGTCACCGCTCTCCCTGCCCTCTGCTGTGCCTGAATCCCAAATTTGGGTAAAAATATATCTGCTTCCCAAATCACCAAAGCTCTCGTGCGTGTCCCCTGAAGCACCTCAGGGTCGAGCATGGTTTTGTTTAAAGAAAGCAACTAAAATAAACTCAGCAAGGGGCTCCGGGGAGGTCACTGTGCTCCTTCCCTCCCCGTCCCCAGCCCCCAAACCCGGCACAGATCCCCTCTTCCCAGAAGGCTTTCAGCACGTTAGCATTTTTTTCTTGCTGTTGTTGACAAAAATCCCAGCTGGTTGAGAAATATCCGTGTGGCAGCGCCAGCCCAGTCCCATGGGTCAAATCCTGCCCCTGCAAATCTCTGTCGGGAAGGGCGGCTCATCCCAGGCTGTCCTTCGGGGATGCTGCCGGGGGGGACCCACCGCCTCGCAGGGCACCCCGGGCACGGGGCCATGAGCAAGCCCCTGTGATGGACGGATGGACATCCTGGGCTCGAGGTGGACCTGATGTTTTAATATTTGCTGGCTGGGCTCCGCAGCAGAAGCAAAGTGCTGGAAGTTCGTCAAGGGCTGAATTAAAGTTGCCTGGCAACCTCCATCCCGGCTCCTCTTCCCGCGTCTCGCAGGATTTCCCACCCAAGGTCTGCCAGCTCCGGGGAAGGGGGGCCCAAAACACGCCGCTCGCAGCCAGGCAGGGGCCAGGCTCCCCTCTCGCTGGATGGCTCTTTTCCCGTAATTCCTTGGCTCGTTCCCACGCCTGGGAGCCGGGAGCTCTCCCCACCTCGTCCCCCCAGGCAGGCGCCTTTCCCCGCCCTGCGCCGGGAAGGGGTCGGCCTGTTTCGGCTGAACCTGAGGGCAACTTGCGTGGATCCCCAGGGGGGTAAAACAGTGCTGGGACAGTGGGAACATGGCTGGGGGAACGAGCGGCAGGGGAGCCGAGGGGGCCGGGGGGGTCACGTGCCGGGCTTGGCCCTGATGAGAAAAAGCTGAATTGGCTGCACGGGGTTTGGAGTGCCTGGGCTGGGCCACCGTGAAAAAGCGAGGTGTAAACGGTGTCTCCTGGTGCAGTCCCTGCCGGCAGTTTTGTTAAGGCTGTTTTGCAACCCTGTAACCTGGAGGAGACCCGCTGGAAATCCTGGCCCCCACCGGGAAGCCGGCATCCCTTGCTCATAGGAATGCACGATGCCAAGAGGGGCAGCCCATGAGGAGGGAAGAAAGGTCCGGCAGCCATTCTGGGAGCCTGCTTGGGCTTTACTAGAGGTCGGTGGAGCAACCACAAGCTGTCCACGGAGTGGTGGGATGGAGAAGCATCCGATCCCGCTCTGCAAATCTCTGTCCTGCCATCCAGGATGGATGCTGGGGCTGAGCCAGAGAAGGGCTGCTCCCACCCGGCGTTTCCATTCTTTCTCCTGGGTTCCCTTTAAATTAAAAAGCTGGCATCATTTTGGGCTGAGCTGCCGAGGAGCAGCTATGGGGGGGCCCATAAGACCACAGCTGAAGTCCCTCCATATTTGCCAGCCCCACTGACAGCGCAGCTTCCTTGCACCGCGGCTTACGCCCGGCTCTTGCTCCCACGTTTTGCTGCCTTGTGGCTTTGAGAACTGTGGGACAGTGGGAAGGGGCCACCATGGCCAGCAGAAGCTCCTGGTGCAGCGGCCGTCGAGGGGTGTGGCAGCTTTGTCTGGTTTCTTTGGCTGGATCCAGGTCGGCGAGACCTGCCACCGGGAAATTCACTCATCAAAAGCTTTTTGTGCCTCCAGAGACGCTGGTTGTGGGGATTTTAAGGAGGTGCCGACTGGGCCAGCTCGTTTGGGTGTGCTGTGCCGGCTGGCTGCCGGTGGGAGGCTGAGGCCGGCACAGTCACGCTCGCACAGCTTCCGTCGTCACCCAGTAAACCCAGTCAGACCTGACCGGGGCTCGCTCCCCTGCGCGCTCACGCACGCCTGCACACCTCTGCCACCCCGCTGCTTTCCTGACGTTCCCCGGGGACCAGCAAACCTGTCCCGCTGGCCCGAGCTGGTGCCTGGGTCGGGCTCACCCAGCTCTATGCCGGGAGCTGTGGCTGCATCCCGCAGGAGCACCGATAGCCGCCGGTGGGAGGGTGGACTTTGGTCCCCGTGGACATTGCACGTTGCGATATTAGAGCAGCTGGTTCCTGGCTTCGCCCCGCTCTTGGGGAGGCCGTCAGCCCCGTGGCCGGATCCTGCCTCCACCACCCCTCTCCTTCAGTGTCGCCGGCCGGGGCGGGAGCTGGGGCTGTATTTTGGGTCCTATGTCGGCCCCCCCCTGCCGTCTGGGGGGTGGGTTGACTGGTGGGAAGTAGGTGAGGCGCCAAGGGGCTTGGGAGCTCGCTCCTAGTGATGGGATGGGCTTTTCTGGGCAGTTTTTCTCTTAAACCCCAGATTTCATTGGAGCTGCTGCTGCTTTTCAGCCTCTTCCTCTCCCCCTTTTGTCTCCCTCCCCCAGAGAAAGCTCCCTGCGGCATTTCCCCTCCTGGCTTTTCCCCGTTTCCCGTGGAAGAGCTGGGCTTGAGCAAACCAACCATCCCCAGCTCAACTGGTGGGTCCCACGGACCAAGACCTCCTCTGCCTCCCACCTCGGCCTCTGGCCCTCGCCTTTTCCCAGAGCTTTGAACTTGCACCCTGCCGAGGGGGGGACGATGGGTTTGGGAGGGGGCTTGGTGCGGCTGCAGCCTGAGGTGACGATCTGAGCGGGGCAAGGATGGTTTCAGTTCCTTCTTGCTCTTTCTCCCCCACCCTAGGTATGAAAAATAAAAAGAAAAGGAGAAGCTCAGAGCAGCCCTTCCCTTTGAGTAAAATATTAACTGGCTTTTACAGCTAACTGATTAAATGTCCTTTAGGACAAAGTTACATCTGATCTTGGGTGAAGGAGCCTTTGGAAATGGGTGTAGCTGCTCCCCTGGAAAAAGTAGAGGAGCCTGGCCCCGGCAGCAGGGGAGGCTGCTCCCCCCGGCCCCTGCCCGGCTGGGAACCCTGCACAGCCTCACAGCTTAATTTATTTTTTTTTTTTCCCCCCCCTGTGCTGGCTCGGTGTTCGCACTGGTTAAATGTTAGCTGGGGCTGGCACGCAGCACTGCGCTTGCCCTGCAATAAGCAACGTCCCTGCCTCCCTGCCCGGCCGCGCTCCTGGCTCCAAACCCTGCTGTGCCCAGAGCCAGGCAGCAGGCAAAGTTCAGGGCTTGTTTGTTCGGGGGAGATAAGGTGAGGACGCCTGGCAGCGTGCAGGCAGCTCGCAGGGCTGTTACTCATTTATTAGAAGTCGTTGTTTGCCTTGTCGTAAGAAGGTTTCTCCTCCCCTCTGCTTTCCCAGCCCAGGTGCACGGCAGATCTTGTGGCTTGTGCGTGATTCCGGGCTCATGTCCCCGTGCGGGGGCCTGGGGAAGGGTCCCCGCAGCTGCCGGGGTGGCCCCGTTCCTGCTGGCAGGATGGAGAGGTGTCAGCGCGGGGCTGGCCGCAGCGCTTTCAGGTGCTCTGGTGCTCCAGATGTGACCCCGCCGCTTGCATTGCCCAAAAAGCTTGGTGGGTTTGGCTCGTGCCGGACATGGTGCCCCCAAAGCAACTTGTTTCCCGTTGACCTCCATCCCCACTCACCCGCCTTGCGTCGCCCTGCCAGGCCCATTGCTTGCGGGCAGACCCTCGGTCCGGACGGGGCTTGTCCTGGGAACAGGAGTTCCTTGGAGGGAGGATGCTCCGGGTTGCTGTCCTCTGCTCCCTGGGGAGCTCAGCCCCGGAGGCAGCACCCTGCCCGCTCCCGGCGTTGGGTGCTCTATGGGTGCTCTGCACTGGGCTGGCACCTGGGGGGCAGCGAGGCAGGAGGGAGCAGGGGGGGACATCTCCCCGCTGCCCCATTCCCGGGATGCTCCAGGGCAGCGGCCAGCACAGGTGCGAGGTCTGGGTCTGAACCCTCCCTGAAGGAAACAGCAGCTTAATGCAGGCTGCAGGGCTATGGCTGGATCCCACATCCAGCCTCTTGCTTCTCCTTTTCATCCCCAAAGCCCTTTTCACTTTCGTTTCACTTTGGTTTTACCTCCCCTCTGCATTTGCATCAGGGAAACTGTCTGCAGCAAGCGTGTTTGAACAGCTTCTCTACAGAGCCAGGTATTTGGTTTATATATATATTTTAAAAAACCCCTAAGCAAACATATAGGTGCTGGTTGCTTATGGGGAGCTCTCCTGCTCAGAGATACCCAGCGTCTCCTTCCTCCTCAGCACCTACAAAATGAACTGGTGGCTTTGCTCGACACAGCCAGGAGAGGCGAGGGGTTATTCGGGAGGGATTGGATGCATGAAAGCAAGAGCTGAGGTAGATATTGAGCTTCAAGGCAGCTTGGGATGAAAGAGAAACTGAAATCTCGTGGAAAAACACTGGGGGGAAAAACTTTTCTCGCTTGAAAAGACTGGATGAAGATGCCAAGTGGCTTCTGTATGGGTTTTCCTTCACCCTGCGTTGCTGCGTGCCTGAAGCATCCTTCCCCACGCCTCTGTCCTCGGGAGTTGTGTCATTTCAGGAAGGGCAGAACTTTGAGGACAAGTATCTTGCATGGCAGGAGACGGCCAGCTGTGCTTTTGGGGAGGAGCGGAGCCCTTGGGCTCCCTGGGAGCCCCCCTCGCCGCCCATCCTGCCGCAGCCGCTCTGGGGAGCGGGGCTTAGGGTACCCCAGTGTGCCAAGAGACCAGCAGAAGGGCTTGGCCCCGAGCCCTGCTCTCTGCTTTTGGGGGTAAATATGCCTGCTTTTTGGGTATGAAAATGGAATGGGGGATCAGCTGGCTCTGCTGTAGCATATCCTTCGGTCAGGGGGAGCTGCGGGAGGAGATGGCTGGGAGCGAAGGAGGGAGGAGCCCGGAGCAGACCTGGAGGAAAATGAGCCTCCGAGCAACCCAGCCAAGTGCTCAGCAAGCGACTGCCGCCGCTGCGACGGAGCGGATGCTGAGCCGGGGGATGCTGTGGGGGGTCGCTCCGCTCAAACTCCCCTCCCCGCCCTGTGCTGGCTGCAGGGCTCGACGCCTTGCACCCTGCCTCAGTTTCCCCTTTGGCAAATGAGGGTTTGCTTTTCCCTGAAGCCGTCCCCGGGCTGAGGCCGTGCCCAGTCAAGCGTCCATGCGTGTGCGCAGCTGGCTTCTTCCCAAGCCCGCTTGCTCATGAGGTGCTGGGGGCAGCGGGAGTGTCTTGACCTGGTGCTCTGTGTTTCAGGAGGGTTTGGTGGCCAGCCCCATCCCGGGGAGCTGGGGAGCACATCCTGAGGATCAGCTGTGCCAGCCCGGCGGCAGCAGGCTGGGTGGCTGCCCTTGCCGGGGGAGTGGGAAGATGAGCGGAGGCATGGCCCATCTCCTGACGGCTCTCTTCGTGGCGGCGGCGATGGGCTACCCGTCACGGCGGTCTGCCACCGACCTGGATGCCACCCCCAGGACAACGGTCACCTTTGAAGGTAAGGGGGTGCGGGTCTTGGTGATGGCGGTGAGGTTTGGGATCTTGCCAGCCCCAGGTTTGGTGCATTGTGACTGCGTCCAGTCTTCACCAGCCCCCCGGAGCGGGGGGCTCAGCATGGGCGGAGTGGCTACATGGGGGACTCCGGTCTCCTGGGCTCCAGAAACTGGAGCCTGCATGGCTGTCTGGCGTTGGGTGCCTGGAGTCGGTGTGCCCCGAGGGATGGAGCAGGGCAAAGGCATCTCCCCAAAAGCCAGAGGGGCACAAGGACGTGCAGGGAGCCAGCCTTGGCGAGCCCCTGGCCCTGCCCAGCAGCCCTTAGAGGGTGTGCTGAGCCGGGCATCACACCCAGGCTGGGCTCTCATGGCCCAAATAGTCAGCAGGAAGCTTTCTTCCATGGTTTTCTTTAATTGCCACTGGGCTCTTGGCCTCCAGCCTCTGTGGTGTCAGCCAGCCCCACAGTGTCATCGTGCCTTGGGCATCCACACAACTTAGTTGACCTTGTTAGTGAAGCCCAGCTCGGCAGTCGACGGTGGGAGAGGGTTTCATTTGCAGCTGGGGTGCCCTTTTCTCCCCAGGCAATGCCTCCTTCGGGGGGGTCATTCCCTCCCCAGCTGCCTCCAGGGTCCCAAGCCCCACGGGACTTTCTCCTCCTGTGGCAGGAGGGTCCAAGCCTGGCTTGGGGTCCCTCTAGCCAGGGCTGAGTCCCACCTCACACCTCTCAGCACCCCAAATTGGATGGTTTCTCTGGCTCGGTGGGCAGGGAGCACCCAGCCTCGCTGCAGAAGCCTTCCCCTTACACGGCAGTTTTGGTTCAGGTTTTTTGCGTCCTTCCTTTTGGACTGGATGGGTTCAGTTCGGAGCTGGGGTCACTGCCAGCGTGTTTTCCTTTCCTCCAGTGGTTCCCCAAGCAGCGTGGCAGGTCCATGCTGGGCATGGACGTTGCAGCTCCCATTCCTGGGCTGCTGTTTTAATTGGCGGGGGGAAATTTCCCCTGTGAGTCTGAGCCCAATTAGTGCCTTTCACCTCCTACCAAACTTCCCCTCTTCCTTTCCTCCTG
Organism: Ciconia boyciana; assembly: GCF_034638445.1. Classification (NCBI taxonomy): domain Eukaryota; kingdom Metazoa; phylum Chordata; class Aves; order Ciconiiformes; family Ciconiidae; genus Ciconia; species Ciconia boyciana. The sequence goes on along the minus strand of NC_132941.1, from coordinate 51,988,088 downwards.
CCGTAACCACTGGCACCCGGCACCGTCCGCCTGTTAATCTCAGCGGGTGCCTTCCCACCCGCTCCCAGCTCCGTCCTCTGTCTTTTCCCTGATGGCTCGTGCCGTGCCTGCCCCAGGTTCCTCCCTCAGCCCCCTGTTCCCTTTGCAGAGCTGTCGGGCATCCGGCGCTTCAGTACAGGCACCCTCAACTACAGCACCCTGCTGCTGGAGGACGACCGGGGCATCCTCTACGTGGGCGCCAGGGGAGCCATCTTCGCCCTCAACTCCAGTGACGTGGCCGACGGCTCCCACCGCACGGTGAGCCCGGCCTCTGCCTGCCACCGGCTGGTTGTCCTCTCCTGTCCCGCGCTGCCCGGTCCCTGCCCAAATCGTGGCCACCCTATCCCTGGCTCATCCTCCCGCTCGCCATCTCAGGTCTTGCCTGGAGGTGCTGTCCCCAGGTCTGTCCCCAGGTCCCCTGTGGATGCCTGGTCCTCTTCCCCAGCCAGGCAGCGTGGGGACAGCAGTGGGAGATGTCCCCAAGCTCAGAGCTGCCTGCTTCAGGGACACCCCTGCAGGACGAGGGGCAGGGGAAGCGCACACCTTTGCTCCCTCTGGGAAGGACACCCCGAAATCCTCCAGGCTCCTGCAGGTGCTCTGGGGTTTCTGCCCGCAGGTCAGGGTGTGGGACTGCTCTCGCTGCGGGCTGGGGGGACACGGGCAGGGTGCTGTCTCGTGCTCTGAGCAGCCATCCCCTCTCTAAATAAAAGAGAGGATTTTAGCATCTCTGATGGCTCTGGCAGAGGCTGGAGCCTGCAGTGACGGGGGGACCACGCAGTGATGGGGGTCACGAAGTGGCAGTCCCTCTTCCCCTTGCAGATCCACTGGGAAGCCTCCCCAGAGAAGCAGATGGACTGCCTGCAGAAGGGCAAAAACAACAAGGTAGAGCCGATGGGTGGGTGCCGGGTGCCGGGGGGGCCACCGCCGCTTTTCCTGGCTTGTAATGCTTGTTCTCCCCCTCTGCAGACCGAGTGCTTCAACCACGTGCGGTTTCTGCAGAGGCTGAACAGCACCCACCTCTACGCCTGCGGGACCTACGCCTTCCACCCGCTCTGCGCCGCCATCGTGAGTACCGCTTGGTCCCATGGCTGTCACCTGTCCCCTGCCACCTTGTCACCCCGAGGTGGTGCAGCCCCTGTCCTCTCCCACCATCTCCACCCGCAGCCCCACTCCCTTTCTACCCCTGTCCCAGGGCAGGGGGGAGGCGAGTGACCCCCAGGCTGGGGTGGGTCGGTTTGGGGACGCAGGCACCGTGACGCAGACACCCAAAGTCCCCACCCCAGCGCTGGGGTTGGACTCTGACCCCATAGCGAGATGGCTGGGGGTGGATTGGTGCCGTGGGGGGACACGTGGGCTCAGCGGGGCTGGGGGGGTGGGACGTGCCAGCACCGGAGCTGGTCCCCAGCCTCTGCTGTTGCAGGCTCCCTTCCCAAAGCAGAGGCTGCACACTGGCTGGTGGCCGGTGGCAGGCATGCCCAGGGAGGGTGACGGTGGCAGGGCTGACTCAGTGGCCCCTCCCCAGGGATTTCCCGGGCCAGGCCGGGGGTCTCCGCGTGGCCGTGACTCACAGCAGAGTGGCCAGGGGCAGCCACGTCCCCCGGCAGCGGGACTTTCACCCCCATGCGGCAGCTCCTCGGTGACTTGGCCGCCCTTTGCCCACCTCCCTTCCTGAGCTGGGGGCAAAGGGGCCTGGGGCCACGTTCCCGGAGTGGCTGGGGAGCCCCGGAGGGGCCGTGCCTGTTCCCATGGCTGTGCCGCCGGTCCGGTTTGGCCATTGCACGCCCTGGGAGTCAGGCAGAGGAGCCGCCGAGCTGGAAGGGCCCCGTCATTATTTGACGTGCTTTGAACTGCAAACCCCAAAGAAAATAACTCCTGCCATGACTGGGACATCACCTGGGGGGGACCTAGCCTGGCTGGGCAGCGTCTGCCGGCCAGGCACATCCCGGGAGCATCGGCTGCGCTGTCTGGCTCCTGCCCAGTGCCCACACAATGCCAAAGTGGGGTGCCAGGGCTCCCCGTCCCCCCTGAGCCCTCTCCCCGCCCTTGGCTGGGGGCTCTGGCTCTCCATGTGGTCTCTGGCCAGCTGGAGGGTTCCGGGGGTTTTGTCTCGCCTGAATAAGGGCACGGCTGTGGGCACCGCTTTGTCCCCGCAAGCAGCCTCTGCAGAGAGCCTGGGGCTGGCAGGCGAGGCCGGTCTGTCCCCTCCTGTCTAACCCGGTCCCCTGTCCCCCTCAAGGATGCCGACAGGTTCACGTTGCCATCCCACTTCGAGGAAGGCAAGGAGAAGTGCCCATACGACCCCGCCCGTGGCTACACCGGCCTCATCGTGGGTAAGCGGCATCCTTCCCAGGGCTGGCAGGGACATGCGGGATGCCACCGGCCCTGGCCCCATCCCCAGCGCCCTCACGGGGGGTCCCCAGCTGGGTGGGCTCTGCGTGTGGGGGCCCTAGCAAGCCAGGACTTGGTCCTCCTCCTCCTCTTCCTCCTCTGCCTGGGGCACGGGGATGCTGGTGGCTTTCGGGGCTGTCCCCGCTGTCCCTGGGGTGCAGGGCCCTGCTGACGGGTGCCTGCCCTGCCTGCCCTGCCCAGATGGCGGCTTGTACACCGCCACGCGCTACGAGTTTCGGAGCCTCCCCGACATCCGGAGGAACCTGCACCAGCGGCCGCTGAAGACAGAGGAGTCCCCGCTGCACTGGCTGAACGGTGAGACGTCCCCATCGCCCCACAGGACCGGCGTCACGGGCCGTGGGACGCTGTGCGTCGCCTCAGGGAGCGTGGAGCTGGGGCGGGGGGTGGCCCTGGGTCCTGTGTGGTTTGCCATGAGAGGAAACCGAGGCGAGGAGAGATCCCCTGTCCCGTGGCGGGTCCCTAGTCTCCACCTCTCGCTCTGCGTCCCCCAGATGCTGAGTTCGTGGCCTCTGTGCTGGTCCGGGAGAGCAAGGACAGCCCTGTGGGCGACGATGACAAAATCTACTACTTCTTCACGGAGCGGGCAGGCGAGGAGACCACGTCCTTCTTTGACAAGAGCCAGGTGGCCCGAGTGGCCCGGGTGGCACGTGTCTGCAAGGTAGGCATGTCCCCGGCCACAGGGAGCCAAGCGCGGCCCTCCCCGGCACTGCACCTTCAGGGATGCATGCCTGCACCTTGGGGGAAACTGAGGCACGGGCAGAGGGGGACACACCCCCCCACCAGCCCGTGCAGAAATGCTCCCTGCACCCTCCCAGAGCGACGTGGGAGGGAAGAAGATCCTGCAACGCAAGTGGACGTCCTTCATGAAGGCACGCCTGGTCTGCTACATCCCCTACTATGAGGTGCTGCACAGCGTCTGCAGCCTGGACGGGGGCAGCTGGGCCAGCACCGTCTTCTACGCTGCCTTCACCCTCTCAGCGCAATGGTGAGCGGGGCAGCGGCCGAAACGGCTGGGGATAAAAGTCTGCGGCACGGGAGGGACCGGAGATGCTCGAGGGGATGCGCAGGCGGGCGCTGAGCACCTGGGGGTGCGTCGGTGGGGAGCACCCACGTGTCTGCCCGGGCTCAGGTGGGGCTCTGCCCCCCAGGAGGACCATGGAGGCCTCGGCCGTGTGCCGCTACAGCATCTCGGCGGTGCAGCACGCCTTCGAGGGCCCCTACATGGAGTACCAGGAGTCAGCTCGCAAGTGGTCCCGCTACGACGGTGCGGTGCCCGAGCCCCGGCCTGGCTCCGTGAGTGCCCGGGGGTGCGGAGCAGGGCGGGCATGGGGCGGCCGCATCCCCCCTGACCCCCGTCTCCCCCGGGCAGTGCATCACGGACCACTCCCGCAGGAAGGGCTACAACTCCTCGCAGGACCTGCCCAACAGTGTCCTGGACTTTGTCAAGCTGCACCCGCTCATGTTTGAGGAGGTGAAGCCGGACGGCGGGGAGCCGCTGCTGGTGAAGAAGAGCGTGGCGTACAGCCAGCTGGCTGTGGACAGGGTGCGGGCCCTCAACGGCCACTCCTATGATGTGCTCTTCATGGGGACGGGTGAGCACGGGATGAGTTTGCCAGGTCTCTGCTGGGCAGGGGGGACACCCCACACCCCCGCCTGACCCCCCCGCTCTGCTCTCCAGGGGACGGCTGGATCCACAAGGCCGTGGTGGTGGGCTCTGGCATCCACATCGTGGAGGAGGTGCAGGTGTTCAGGGACCCGCAGCCCGTGGAGAGCCTGGTGATCTCCCACGCCCAGGTGAAGGGTGGAAGAAGTTGGGGGACGCCACACACGGGGCGTGTTTGTGCTGCGAAGCTGCCATTGGGCTGTTTGGTGGACAGGGGGGACGTGAATTCTGGGTCACCCCAGCTTGGGATACGTGCCCAGCGGGGCAGCCTGGGGAAAGGGACCAGCCTGGCCCCCACCTCCTTGCCAGATGCCGGCTGCAGCTGACTGGAGCTGGGGGCCCTTCCCTGTGCTCCCCACCAAGGGAGAGCTGTGCTGTGGGGCTGGGGGGGGGAAATCTCTTGGCACTGTGGGTCACCCCACAGCCCAGCCACACCATGCCAGGCCAGTGCTGAGCCAGCCCTTTCCCCTCAGAGGAGCCTGTACGTGGGGGCAGCCAGCGGGATCCTGCAGGTGCCCCTGGCCTCCTGCGCCAGGTACGCCTCCTGCTACGACTGCGTCCTCGCCCGGGACCCCTACTGCGCCTGGGACGGCAGGGCCTGCCGCGCCACCGCCACCACGGACAGGTAGGGACGGGCTGCCCGTACACAGCGGGGTCCCCACGAGCCTTCCCCCTGCCCCATCCCGTGCTGCGGCACATCGCCCCGTGGCACAGTCGCCCCAGTGCCACCCCCAAGGGTCTGGCATCCAGTGGCGGGTCTGCCCGTGGCCGTCACCCCATAAGGGTGGGCTCAGCTGGGGCTGTGTGGCTGAAGCCCCCCATGTCTTGCAGCACAGGGCTGGTGCAGGACATTCAGAGCGGCAACGAGGGATGCCGGAGCAGCTCCGGGCGGGGTGAGTCTGCGCCGCCCCTCGGGACCGCAGGGGAGGCCGGCATCCCTTAGGGGGGCCGGGACGGGTGCGAGGCGATGCGTGTCCCCGCAGGCTCCCTGCCGTCGAAGAACCGGACGGTGCTGCAGGGGGACGACGTGCTGCTGCCCTGCGACCAGCGCTCCAACCTGGCACGAGCCGTCTGGCTGCTGAACGGCAGCGAGGCACCGGGCGCGGGGCAGGACCGGCTGCGCGTGGGGGTGGACGGGCTGCTGGTGACGGACACACTGCCCCAGCACAGCGGCGAGTACCGCTGCTTCGGGGAGGAGCGGGGTCTCCGGACACTGCTGGCTGCCTACAGCCTCACCGTGCTGCCCGAGCTGCCCCGTGGCCCCACGGCCAACCCCTGGCCCCACACCGCCAGCCAGGTGGCCGGCGACATGCAGGTGGCTTATGTCTCCGCCATCGTCGCCTTGGTGGTGCTGTGTGCTGTGCTCGGCACCATCCTCCTCTACGTGTCCTGCCTGGAGAAGCGCAAGGGCAAGTACGTCCTGGGGGAGCCGCGGCCAGCCAGCGTGGAGCTGCAGACTGTCTCGGCCAACTGCCTGCGCAAGGGCCGCCAGGAGGAGGAGGAGGAGGAGGAGGAAGAGCTCACCTACCCCGACGGCTGCCTGCGGATCATCCCTGGCGAGGCGCCCACGGCTGCCACCTCCCCGGTCAAGGAGCTGCCAGCTGCCGTGCCCCCGCTGCCGCCACCGCCGCCGCTGCCGGCCGAGCTCACCAACGGCGTGGGGGCTCTGCCCAACGTCCTCCGCAAGATGAACGGCAACAGCTACATGCTGCTGCAGCAGCAGGAGGAGCCGCTGGCCTCGCCGCTCTACAGCGCGTCCTTCACCGAGGAGCTCAGCAAGATCCTGGAGAAGCGGAAACACACGCAGCTGGTGGAGAAGCTGGACGAGAGCTCCGTGTAGGGGCCGGGGGGGGGGTCCTGCCAGCGGGACCCTCCTCCCCTCCGGCCCCTTCTCCCACCCCCTGCCAGCAGTGTTACAAGACTCAGGCGAAACTACCTCCTGAATGGCAGAGCCAGGCCAGGCCCAGGCTCGGCCGTTCCTTCAGCTTTTCACTCACTTTTGAGACTCGCTGTACAGAAAAAAAGCAAAGAAAAAGAATCTATTTAAATTTGGGAGTTCTATTTATGTATAAAAACCCACCGACGGCGGCCACGAGCTGGAGGCAGGAGCAGGCGCCTGGCTGAAGGTGGACACTGGGGGGAGGGAGAGTTTCTGTCTGTCTGTCCGTCCAGGCGTGACAGAGAGATGCTGTTGTGGATGCATGGACTCAGCCTGCCCTGCTGGGCATCCCTCGGCGCATGGGAGCCGGACGGCTGCTGAGAGGTGGGTGAGGAGCAGGGAGGGGGGCTGGGGGCTGCCGCACGGTGCCTGTGCCTCTCGCAGGGTGCGGGGTCCCTTCCCGGCGCGGGGCCAGGGAGGGTTTTTCCCCCAGTTGCCTGCTCGCAGGCAGGAGAGGGGCTGCGGACACATCTCGCGTTGACGGGGGTGGCCTCGGTGGCTGCCAGCCCCTGCCCGCTCTCCCATGTCTGCCCCCCCAGGGTTTCCTCTCTGGGAGAGGACGATTCGTCGAGGGACAGAGCCAGGGCCAGGAGCCCGATGTCCCCGAACGCCCCGGAGCAGCTAGCGGAGCGGCGCGTGCTGTCTGCGAGGAGGCCCCAGGTGAAACACAGGGCTGGGTGCCCTGGGGAGGTGGCACCCCGGGGGCTCTGACCCTGACAGGGCTCTGCCCCCTCTCCCCAGGGCGCTGCAGGGGAAGAGCGGCACGCAGCAGCAGCAGGAAGATGCACCAGCAGCAGGACTGGCAGCCACCGCCGTGCCCTGCAGCGTGCCAAGGGACCGGCGCAGCACCTACATCCCCCCGACGTCCGCAGTGCTCCCGCGCACCACGTTTCCGCCCTCCTGCGTGGTGCCGCTGGAGAACTGGGGTTCGGGCACAGCCCTGTCCCACACGTGGGACAACGTATGGGAGAGGAAACGTCCTCGTGCAGCAAGAAGGAGCCGCCCTGGACCTGGGCCTGCCTCCCTCCGGGGCCTCCCGCTCTTCATGGCACCTTCGGGGGCAGCCACTGTCCCTAAACCCCCCAACTACCTCTGCTCCTGCCCCCTCCTGGGGGAACCCGAGGGACTGGGGTGACAAGAGCATCTCACACCCCGGGGCCAGGGAGGGATGGACTTGCTGGGGGACGTGTCCTCCCCTCTGTGTTCCTTGCTGGCACCTCCAGGATCAGGACATCACCCGGAGCTCAGCCCTGCAGGGAGGGCAGGAAGGGGGGCAGCCCCAGGGGTCCATAACAGGCTGGAGCCCAGGCCCTTCTGCCCCAGAAGAGCGAGGCTTAGTGGGAAAAGGCAAGAGCCGGACGCCTGGGCTCTCCCATCCTGCCCCCACCCTTGTTTTTTGCTGCAAGGGGGGGGATGAGCCACCCCCAAGCACACCCCTCCCCTGAGGAGGGGCATCGCCCTCCACGTCTGGCACCCCTCGTGCACAGCCCCACGCGCCCCCCCCGGCAATAAACGCGGCTCTGTCTGGACGCGGTGTGGTGGTGTCTCTCTGCAGGCGCGGGACGAGAGATGGATGCGGAGGCGCGGGGCGGAGGCTTTATTGGGGCTGCAGGCGCGGGCCCTGGACGGTGAGGGCGGAGGGTTTGTTGGTGAGGGGGTGCCACTGGCCCTGGACGCTGGGGTTGTCGGTGTGGAAGGGCTTGCGGATGCGGATGATGTCCAGGCCGGACTGGCCGGCCAGCTTGGTGGCCAGCTGCGCGATCTCCTCGCTCGTCTTGCTGGCGATGAGCTCCTCCCGCACCGTCCCGTTCACTGCGGCAGAGCGGGGGGGGGGGGGGGGGTCAGCCCGGGGCCCCCCCCCCCCACCGCCCCCCCCAGGGGCAGCTGCCCTTCCCCCATCCCGCAGGGCAGCCGGCCCCGGCACCGTCTGCCGCTGGGCAGAGGCGGCCCAGAGCCGGGGCAGGGTGGGCCCCGTCCCCCTCCTGCCCCCCAAGCCCCCCTGCGCCCCCCGCACTCACGGTACTCGGCCAGCAGCAGCGGGGCCGGCCCGGAGCGGGGGCTGACGTAGAGGACGACGTCGGGGTGTCGCCGGGCGAAGTCCAGCGCCGCCTCCTCCACGAACTGCCTGCGGGGGGCGGGGGGCCGCGGCCCCAGTGGGGTCAGAGGGTGGAGGTCACCGTAGCCCCCGCCCCAGGGCAAAGGTCACAGGTGGGGCCACCCCTGCCCTGGCACCCTGCCCACGGCAGGGGTCACAGTGCAGAGGTCGGGGGTGTGCCACCCGCAGGTCAGAGGTCATCGCCCGGTCTGCCCCTGTGCCGGGGGGTCGGAGGTCAGGGGTCAGCAGTGCCTTCTTCTAGTCCCTCCCCCATCGCGTAAGAGGTCAGGGGTCACGGCCCCTCCCCTCCCTCCACCTCTGTGGGTCAGAGGTCAGCAGCACCTTCCCCTTTCCCTATACAGACAGGTCAGAGGTCACCACGGCTTCTCGTAAGCCCCTCCCCCACCAGGTCAGAGGTCAGGGGTCACCAGGCCTCTCGTCCCCCCCCACCCCCCCCCATCCCGGGCGGCCGGGGCAGCGGGCGGGCTGCCTCCCACCGTACCTGGCGCCGCGGGCGTCCGCCGCGGTGGGGCTGAAGAGGAGCTGGAGGCGCTGGAGCTGCCGCACGTAGCGGCCCACGCCGTTGTGCAGAACGGCCGCCAGGAACCGGCTGGGCGCCCCGCGGCCCGTCATGGCGCCGCTCCCACCCGGAACCGGAACCGCGCGGGAAGGGAGATCATCCTCTTCCGGCCCCGCCCGGAAGTGACGCGCTGAGCGCGGCGGCGGGGTCAGGCAATGGCGGCGTCCGTGGGGCTCCACGTGAGGGCGGGCGCCTGAGCGGAGCCGGGCCGCGGGGCCGGGGGGGCCGCGGGGCCGCCGCCCATGCGGATCGGCAGCGGCGCGGGCGGGTGTCGGGGCGGCCCGGGCGGGGGCGGGGGCGGGCAGGATGGCGGTGGTGCCCCTGCGGCCCTGCAGAGCCGCCGGCCGCCTCCTGCCGCTGCTGTGCGGGGGGGTTAGGAGCAAGGGAGCCGCCCTGAGCCCCGGCGTGCCGGGCCGCCTCACCCAGCGGCGCTACAAGAAGGACGTGCTGCCCTGCCCCGAGGGGCCCGTGCCCTCCGTCTCCATCACCGAGATCCGGCAGTACCTGCGCGCCCAGGGCATCCCCTTCCACGACGGGTACAGCTGCCTGCACACCCCCAGCCCCTTCACCGACGGCCGGGAGGACCAGCTGCCGCCGCCGGCCGCCAGCGCCCCTTACACGCTTTTCATTGACAAGACCACGGGCAGCTTCCTGTGCACGGCCACCCTGGCCGAGGGCACCTGGCAGGACTTCCAGGCCAACGTGGAGCTGCGGCACCGCGGCGTTCGCCCCGCCAGCTCGGAGGAGCCGGAGGAGGACGTGCGACGGGCTCGTGAGGATGCCCGCTGCATCTGGGACCGGGCGCTGCCGCTCTGGCAGCTGCTGGACGAGGATGAGACCAACGAGACCAAGGCCATGTTCGGTATCTCCCTGGTGTCGGACGCCACCCTGAAACGCTTTGGGGTGCGTTATCTCAGGACTGCCAAGTCCCTCGTCTTCCCCTGGTTCAGCCCCCGCGATGCGACCCTGAAGGGCCTGAAGCTCGTGAGGGTGGAGAAGAAGGGGAATACAACAGCTTACGTGGAAGAGACTTTACCCCGCTTCGATTCCTATCACAATCTCTTTGGGCTGCCTCTGATCGGGCGCCGAGACACAGAGCTGGTCTTAACTGGGTGGGAGCTGGATGCCCTGGCCCTGCACCAAGCTACAGGGGTGGCCAGCCTGGCCCTGCCGCGGGGGTCCACCTGCCTGCCCCCTGCCCTCCTCCCCTACCTGGAGCAGTTCAAGCGCATCACGCTGTGGCTGGGCGAGGACCTGCGCTCCTGGGAAGCCGCCAAGCTCTTTGCCCGCAAGCTGAGCCTCAAGCGCTGCTCCCTGGTGCGCCCCGGCGACCTGCAGCCCCGGCCCTTGGAGGCTCTGAACCAGGGCCTGAACCTCACCAAGATCCTGCGTGCTGCCTTGCCTGCCAGCCACAAATCCATCGTCTCCTTCCGGCAGCTGCGTGAGGAGGTGTTTGGGGAGCTGGTCAACACCGAGCAGGTGGCCGGCATCAAGTGGGCGCGCTTCCCCGAGCTCAACAAGCTCCTCAAAGGGCACCGCAGAGGGGAGCTCACCATCTTCACAGGTGATGCGCAAATGGCTGGTAGACGGGGGGAGCAGAGGGCGCTTTGGTGGCTTCACCCTCCTGGGGGTGACGCCTCACAAGTCTTCCTGGTCTCTTTCTGCTCACAGCTTTGGCTGAGCCCATCATGGTGCTGCACAAGAGGCTGGGGTGTGTTCCTGGGTGCGGTGGGTCCAGGCATGCTGGCGTGAGGATGGGCTCCGTGCTTGGGGTGGCACAGGGACTCCTGGGGTGTCCCTTCCCCCTGCTCCCATCCGCTGCTTCCTGTCTGAGCCCTCTCTGTGCCCCACCGCCGGCTGCCCAGCCCTTCCCTGCACCCTGCAGGGACCCACTAGCTGCTGGTTGTGTGTGCCTGGACACGCAGCCTGGCGTGAGACGCTGCTTGTTTATGGTGGGAGTGCTGTGGATGGACCGCTCTTAGTCCGCTCCCTGGTGCTTCCACCTCTAAACAACCCCCTGGTGTGTTCAGGACAGGTCAGATCTTCTCCCTCAGCTAATTCCTCCCATCGTTGTCCTTGTGCCAGGCCCGACGGGCAGTGGGAAGACAACCTTTATCAGCGAGTACGCACTGGACTTGTGCATGCAGGGGGTGTGCACGCTGTGGGGCAGCTTCGAGATCAACAACGTCCGCCTGGCCAAGATCATGCTGACGCAGTTTGCCACCCAGCGCCTGGAGGACCAGCTGGAGCTGTACGACGAGTGGGCTGACCGCTTCGAGGACCTCCCACTCTACTTCATGACCTTCCACGGCCAGCAGAACATCAAGTATGGTCTCACACCTTCGTCCCCGGTGGCATTTACCCCTCACGGCATGTGCTGTGGGGCCCTAGGGAGCCAGGGCTCTTCTCCCACAGTGGGTTGTGGATTTGGGGCTGGTCAAGTCCCGGGACTGGCACGTGGGGATTGTGTGTCTTAACGGCCTGCATCCCTGCTGTTGCGGGTACTGTGACAGCCTCCTGGGGTGGGGATGGATGGAAGGGACCTGTCCCTGTGCCAGGTGGCTGCTCTAAAACCAGCCTCTGCCCCTGGCAGGATGTGTCCCCCCCCACACCCTGCTCACCTGGCAGCGCTGCTGTTTGCTGAGGAGGGAGAACAGGCACCTCCAGCTCCTTTTATTGACCAGGCGCTGTGGTGCCTGCACACATCCCCATGCGTTCTGAGGGTCCCCGCAGGCTGGGGGGATCACGGGACAGTGGGCAGGGGCTGTGTGGGCAGCAAGTGGGTCCTCCTGATCCGGCTGCCCTTACCTGTGAGGGTGGGGCTGCGCCTGTCCTGTGACGGAGGAGATGTGGAGGTGGGACGTGCCCAGGGCCCAGCGGGAGCCAGCCTGGTACCTCCCAGCTCTGCCTCCCCCCGTCCCCGTGCCTGGCTCAGCATCCCCATCCCTGCCTCCGCTGATTCTGGTCTCCCCTGGCCCAGGACAGTGATCGACACCATGCAGCACGCCGTCTACATGTACGACATCACCCACGTGGTCGTCGACAACCTCCAGTTCATGATGGGATACGAGCACCTCTCTGTGGACAGGTAGCCCTTCTCCAAGCCGTCCCCTCCTTCCTCTGCCACCCTCTTCACTGGAGCTGGCCCTGTCGGGTGTCACAGCAGGGGCTGGGGACCCAGCGTGTCCCTTTAGTCCTGTCCGGCAGCCCTGTTTCGCTGAAGGGCGATCACTGCCCTGGGGAGGAAGAGGTGGGAAAGGGTGAGCCGGTTACCTGCAGTCCCTGTTGTGCCCCATCCCTTTGCCCACCTGGGCCCGGCTGTCCCACGGAGCGTGAGCCCGGACCCCTGGGTGCTTCCTGCTGTGGGGCTGAACCCGGCAGCACCTTGCTGCCCTCCCCCCGCACCGAGCAGTGCCAGCCTCTGACCCCGTTCTCACTGCTGTGGCAGGCTCGCTGCCCAGGACTACATCATCGGTGCCTTCCGCAAGTTCGCCACGGACAACACCTGCCACATCACACTGGTCATCCATCCCCGCAAGGAGGATGACGAGAAGGAGCTGCAGACGGCCTCCATCTTTGGCTCCGCCAAGGTGAGCTGGGCTGGGGTGGCCCTTCCTGTCTCTCAGGTACGGCATGTTCCCAGGAAGGGGCTGGGATACATTGGGCAGCTGTCCCCAGCTCCCGGCAGCACCGAGTCATCGCTGGGGACCTGAAGGGTGCTGTGAAGGGCAGGATGTCCCCAGCACTCCTGTCACCTGCTGAAGATGTGTGGAGTCCCCATTTGGCCAGGCCTTGGTAGGGAGATGCAGGCAGGGAGCAAAGACTTTGCCAGCTGAAGCTCTGTTGGGACTTAAGGTGCAGTTAATTAATGCTCATTGACTGTGAGTGGGATGTAGTATGAGATAATTAAAGAAGGAGCCAGGGAAGGTGCAGGGATGGGCTCTTTGAGTGCTCCAGTCTCTGCTGTGATGCTGAACGACCCTGCCGTGGTGGGCAGAAGGTGCTCTGTGAGTGTGCACGGCCCTCCCATGCTCCCTTGTTTCCCCAGGGCATGCTGTGGCTTCAGCTCGAGCCTGTCTGCGTGGCAGGTTGCTGGGATGTCCCAGGGAAGACAAGGGGTTGGTGTTGGGGAGGTGCTGGAGTTGCCGTGGCCTGGGATGCCCTGTAACAGGACTCGAAGGAGCCAGGCAGGCAGCCCGTGAGCACCTCCGAGCCCCATGACTCTGTCTGCATCCCCAGAACCCTCCTGGAGATGTTTTCCTCCCCCCAGGCCAGCCAGGAGGCCGACAACGTCCTCATCCTGCAGGACCGTAAGCTGGTGACAGGGCCAGGGAAGCGCTACCTGCAGGTGTCCAAGAACCGCTTCGACGGGGACGTGGGCGTCTTCCCCCTGGAGTTCAGCAAGGCCTCGCTCACCTTCTCGTCCCCCAGCAAAAGCAAGGTCAAGCTGAAGAAGATGAAAGAGGAGAAGGAGCTTTTAGCCAAGAAAGCTCCGGAGGGAGGCTCGGGAACCTCCAAGAAGCCATGAGCCTTGCAGGTCTCTTCTTCAGTCTGTCAGGAGGGACGGGGACTGGTGCTGGGAGCATGGGGCTGGGGTCTGCCAGCCCCTCTGCCCCGGGAGCAGCAGCCGTGTGCTGCTGCAGCCCTTTCTCCTCCTGTATGAACAGGCCTCTTGACCACCAGCACGGTATCTCTGAGACGTGGGGCCACCTGAGAGGAGAAGTGGGCTTGTCCCAGAGAATAGTGGCCAGGGGAGGGTACTTTGGCAAACACTGGCCGGTCCGTACTGGTGCTGAGTGCCGGGAGCACGGAGGGGGAGCGGAGTCAGCGTGGGCTGGGTGATGAGGAGCGGCGACCAGCATCCCTGGGACTTGGGGATCTCTGGACCTGGGGCAGGTCGTTAAATTGTGACTAAAATGGAGCCAAAATCATGGGCTGTCACTGGTGGGAGGGACTGTGTGGGGGGACTGTGCAGAGAGACACATGGCAGGAACCCCCCCCCGTCATGGGTGGGGGTCTCTGGGCTCGATCCTGGCAGGGATGGAGCCAGCGAGGGGAAGGTGGTGGAGGGAAGTGTGGGAGATTGTGGATGGCTCTTGCCCCAGAGCTGTGCGCTCTCCGTGGGATGTGGTGGGAGGACGGGAGCCGGCCCCCCGTGGCATCGCTGCTCGCGACGGGTTGAAGGCAGCGCTGGCATCCTCCTGCGCCGGCGGGTGCGACGTGGTGCTCGCCGGCTCTGCCCGTGCAGCCAACGCCTGACCCAGCCCCTCTGCTCAGGGTCTCCCCCAGCCCCTTTCTCCAGGGAGCATCACCAGCAGTAAAACCTCGGGGGCAGCAGCCCTGCCTTGCTCTGCTGGGTTGGGGGGGCGGCCACCCCCCTGCCCTCTGGGCTGTGGGCAGCAAATACTGTGACCTGGCCAGTCCTTGCCGTGGTAGGACAAGTCCACGGCTGGATCTTGGTCTAATCCCTTCGGTTTTTTTCCCTTCCTAGTTTTATTAAAGCATACATGTGAGCACTGTCCCTGTGACCAGGGGACCCTGGGGCTTGGGGGGGGGGACCGTGGTTGGGAAGGGGGTGGCCCCCAGAGGACTGGGGGGATGCGGTGGCAGAGGCTGTCCCTGCTGCGCAGAGCATCCCACCCCGGCCCTGGCACACCGGTTATCGCCAGCCTCCGTGCCAGGCATAGTTTTAACCTGAGCCATAATTAGGGGCTGAGGCAGGTGGGTGGTACACACCCAGCCCCGGGTTTCCGGGGTGCACCGGCTCTCCAGGGCTAGGAGAGCACCCTTGGGTGCTGTCGGTGCAGGTGTGAGCCCCCCCACCCCAGGGCAGGCCGGGGGGAATGGCGGAGGAGGGTCCTGGGGAAGCGGAGGTAAGGCGGGGGGATGGCGGGGGGAGCCAGGCCCCTAGCACAGCTGGGTCGGGGTTTGCATGGAGGTGTGGCTGGGGCTGTGGGTGTCCCCCCTCGGCCCAAGGGCCCCCTCCGGCTCCCTGGCCCCCATTTCTCCCTGGTCTAGCCCAGGGTGGGTGCTGTCACGGGGCTGTGGAGTGGAAGTGGGGCAGTGGGAAAGCCTGGGACCCCCATCTCCCACCCATCCCTCCTTGGGGCTGGGATGGGGTGATGGAGCCGAGCCTGGTGGGGGGGGACCCTGGGCAATCCCAGAGCCCCGTGGGGCAGGTGGGCACCCACGGCTTCCTGGGCTGCGGGTGGGTTGACGTGGGGTTTTTCCTCTCTGTTTTCCCCCAATTTGGGGCTCTCCCCGAGCCAAGGGTGGCAATAGCTGCAACATCCCATGGCGGGAGGGGGGGCAGCAGACGGGGCAGAGCCCCCCCAGCCCCCTTGGCGGGGTGCTGGGCTCCCCAAGCAACTTTGGGGGGTCAAATCCTCTGGGGCGACCTTCACCCCGTGGGCCTGGGGCTGCTCTGGGGGACGGAGGCCCCCGGGGCAGGGCGTGGCCAGTGCAACGAAGGGGATGAGCCCCCCAGCCCGGGAATCCCGCGGGGCCGACGTGACCGGGGCTGTGCTGGGCGAGGGTGACCCACGGGGGGCTCCCCCACACACGGCTGCCCCACGCACCCCCCAGCCCCCGCCCCCCCCGTATCCCCCTCCCCTTCCCGCTCGGGGGGCGTGGCCTCGCGGAGCAGGGGCGGAGCCTGGCGTGGAGGCGTGGCCTCGAGGGGGCGGGGCGGGGGCGGGGCGGCGGGGCGCGGCGCGGCGCGGGAGGGCGGCAGCGGGGCCGCGGTGAGTGCGGGGGCCGGGGCCGGGGCCGGGGGGTCCCGCGGGGCCGGGGGCTGCGGCGGCGCTGGGGGCGAGCCGTGGGGCGGCCGAGGAGCGGGGGCGCTTCGGGGGGTTTGGGGCGCTTCGGGGAGCTGCCGGCGCCTGGGGTGTTGGGGGCCGGGCCCCCGGGGGCCGCTTTGGGGGGGATCCGGGGCGCTCTGGGGGCTGTGGGGCAGCGGCGGCCCTGGGGCGTCGTGGGGCGCTTTGGGGGTGTTTCAGGGGCACTTTGGTGGTGTCGTGGGGATGCAGAGGCCCAGGGGCTCCATGGGGCACTTTGAGGGGTCGCGGGGCACTTCGGGGGTGCTTTAGGGGCGCTCTGGGGGAGCTGTGGGGCAGTACAGGCCCAGGGCCCCGTGGGGCACTTTGGGGGTGTTTTGGAGCACTTTGGGGGTGCTTTAGGGGCACTTTAGGGGAGCCGTGGGGCAGCAGAGGCCCAGGGGCTCTGTGGGACACTTTGAGGGTGTTTTAGGGGCACTTTGGGGGTGTTGTGGGGCAGTACAGGCCCCGGGGCTCTGTGGGGCACTTTGGGGGTGTTTTGCGGCAGTACAGGCCCCGGGGGTCCGTGGGGCACTTTGGGGGTGTCATGGGGAACTTTGAGGGTGGTTTAGGGCACTTTGGGGGAGCTGTGGGGCAGTGGAGGCCCCGGGGGGGCCATGAGGCCCTTAGGGGAGCCATGGGGTCGGGCAGGGTGGAAGCACCGTGGGGCAGGCAGGGCGCTGTGGGGCTCGGTGGGAGAGCAAGTTGGGGCGTGGGGCAGACAAGGGAGGCAGCGTCACCCAGGGAGCCCAGGGATGTGGGGGGGCTAGAGGGGGGGCACAGCTAGGCATGGGGGGGGTGTCCCCCCCACCCGCGCCGGGTGCGTGGGGAGGGATGAGGGGCTGCTTGCCCCTGCCCTGGGGGAACCTGAGGTGCCACCGAGGCGCGGGGGTCCCCGGGGACCCGAAACACCCAGCAGCTCGGGGTGGGGGTCCGGCCAAGCAGGGGCCGAGCCTTCCCTTGCCGTTTCGGGCTCGGAACGGTGGAATCTGGCTTTGCTGCGCTCCGGCCGGAGCGGCTGGCGGTGACGCCGCCCCAGTTGCTGACTGGTTTTACTGGGCGGTTGGAGGGAGGTTTTGCAGGGCGCTGGCGGCCGCCCCCCCCCCCCCCCCGCCCCCGGGCGCTTGTCCCCCTCGGGCGGCGGTGGGACCCTCTGGGCGGGCTGTGGGGCTTGCGGGAGGGAGAAGATGGGGCCCCTTCCCACCGCCTCCCAGCCCGGCCGCCGAGCACGGGGTCCCGGCGGCGGCAGCGTCCCCTCCGTGGCCGTGCGGGGACCCGGCTGTCCCCAGGGGCATCCCCTGACCCGCACGTCCCGGGGGGGTTTCGCTGGGGGGGGGTGCTGCGCCTTGCCTGGCTGCAGCTGGGGGGCACCGAGATGTCCCTTTGGGACAGGGGCCCCCACGTCCCTGCCTGGTCCCTGATCCCTGCTCCTGCCCCTCCGCCGGTGTCAGGTCCCCACGGGGGGCCGTTGCTCCCACCAGCCCTCCGGGGGTGCTGGAAGCAGCGTACCCGCCCCCGGGCTCCCCTGCCACCCCCTGTGCCACGCTGGCACCGCCTGCCCTGGCCCTGCCGGCCAGGGGGCTTGGGCAGGGTGGGCTGTGGGGGGCACAGGGACCCGCACTGCCGTTTGGCACCCTGACCCCCTCCTCTTTCTCCTTCCCGCTTCAGGGGCCGACGGAGCCGTGTTCGCGGTGCGGGGGCCCGAGCGGACCGGACGGATGGGCAGCAGCTGGCAAGGTGAGCGGGGGGGGGGGGGAGTCACCCACCTTCCCACCCAGGGGTGTCACAGGCACGGCGTGAGGTCGCGGTGCCCGGGGACGGCACGTGCCAGTGGGGGTGATGGTGGCAGGGGGCTGGCTCTCCGGCATCTCTCCCCTGCTCGTCCCGTCCCCCCCCCGGGTGCTGGCAGGCGGATTGATTTCAGGTGACAGCTCGGCGGGCGAGACCATGCGGGCAGCGGCCCCCCCTGCCCGCGCCCTGTGCCAGCTGCAGCCATGTGCAAGATGCGATGAGGCAGCAGGGGACGGATCCGGCCCGTCGGCTGCCTCACGTCACGCAGGCGTATGGCCTGGGTTGGGGCAGGGGGGCTGAA
The DNA here is from genome assembly GCF_034638445.1 of Ciconia boyciana. NCBI lineage: Eukaryota > Metazoa > Chordata > Aves > Ciconiiformes > Ciconiidae > Ciconia > Ciconia boyciana. The sequence continues at coordinate 51,970,456 of NC_132941.1, read as the reverse complement.
GCAGGGCACTGGCAGAGCCCCCCCGGCTGGAGGGGGGCGTGTGGGGCAGGAACGAGTGGCACCCGTGTGTTGGGGCTGGGAAAGAGCCTGGCGCCCGCATCCTGGACCAGCCACCTGCCCAGCAGCTGCCCCCTCAGTGGAGGGGGTGGCCGGTGAGGGTTGAGCGGGGGCTGCCTGGGGCAGAGCCCCCTGTCCTGTGCTGCTCCACGTGGGCTCCAATCCACCTGCCTGGTACCCCGGTAGCAGAGGGGGCTGTGTGGTGCGGCTCCCCCACCCTGGTGGTGGGTCAGGGGAGAGACCCCCTGCCCGGCCCCCCAGGCGGCAGGGGTTTGGCAAGCAGATGGGCAGGGGCTGGCGGCTCTCCAGGGGACCCTGCACCCCACTGTGAATGGTTGGGGGTGGGGGACACTCTCTGTGGGGTCACTGCAGAGAGGTGGGGGCTGTGGGGCAGGAGAAGTGGCTGTCCCCAGTGTGTGGGGCTGCCCCCCACTCTCTGTGGGGGCTATGCTGGCAGGTGCTATGGGGCAGGCAGCTCCGTGGGGCAGGCAGACGGGCAGGCCGCCTGGGAGCTGGCTCTCCGCAGGCCTCTCGGGATTCGCCTCCAGCCCTGGCATGCTTCCCATGGCAGGGTCACGCCAGGGCATGGCGGGGGGCAGGACCACATTGTCGCTGCCCCACGGTGCCACCGGCACCCCACCTGGCACTCCCCCGGAATGCTGAGCCTGGCTTGGGGGGGTGCTGGTGCCACCCCCTTAGCTAATCCTGGTTTTATTCTGGTTCGTTTGGCATCTCCTTCTGCCTGCTTCCCCTCGGGCCGGCCCGTGCTGAGATTGGGGATGGCAGACAGGGGTTCAGGGGTGCGCCCCTGCCCACCCGGGGATGCTGGCGGCTGGCAGGGCATGACCGGTGGTGCCCGATGCTCTGACACCCTGTCTCCCTTGCCTGCAGGCTGCCCGTGCGCTCCTGCCCGCCGGGGGCCCCCCCGCCATGGCCATCGTGCAGACGCTGCCCGTGCCCCTCGAGGCCGCTGCTGAGGGGGCTGCGCAGCTCCGTGCCGCTGCCCGCTCGCCCCCCGCCGCCATGGGCAGCGTCGGCAGCCTCCTGCCCGGCCGGCCCCGCCACGACCGCGCCGGCCAGCCCTGCGACGGGGGGCTCCCCGCCGCCTCCTTCCGCAAGCAGGAGGGGCTGCTCCAGGCCACCCCGCGGGACCCCCCATCCCCTGAGGAGCTCTGTGCAGCCGTGCCCGGCGTCACCCACGCCTACGCCAACGGGGGCTTCTGCGGCGACTGGCTTGATGCCCCCTCTCCCACCAGCCCCTGCAGCGATTCCGACGAGCCCCGTGATGACCGAGCCCTGAGCGGCCACCTCCGGGGGCCGCCCCCCAAGCTCGTCCCTGTCTCTGGCAAGCTGGAGGAGGTGAGGGGGGCGCGGCAGCGGTGTGGGTGGGTGCTGGGGTCTTGGCTTTGCTCCCCATGCTATCCTGGGGCTGTCAGCTCAGGCATGTGAAGGGGGGCCACATGGCCACATTTTTGGTGTCCCTGGGGATGTGGCGGTCTCCATGCCCTCGATGTCCCCTCCTTCGTGCCAGGGGTGTGTGTGGGAGCCCACCTGAGCACCCAATGGAGGGCAGACGGAGCGGGCAGTGCCTGGCCCTTGTCTCCTTCTGGGTGCGAAGGCGTTGGGGCTGGGGCACCCCCCCCCGTCATCGCCCCAGGCAGCCCCTCGGGAGGGCGGCGGGTCCCCCCCAGCCCCTCCCATTCTCCCCTCTTCCCCTGGCAGAACATGGAGAAGACCCTGATCCGCCCCATGGCCTTCAAGCCAGTGGTGCCCAAGCTCCGGAGCGCCCAGCCGGGCACGCGCCCGGGGCTCTCGGAGAGCCAGGTGAGCCTCACCCACTTGCTGGGTGCCGAGAAGCCCGGCTCCCTGAGCTGCCGCGCCAGCACCCTCTCGGACTCGGGGCGCAACTCCCTCTCCAGCCTGCCCACCTACAGCACGGGCTGCAGCCAGCACCCCGAGGTGGGTGCCCTGCCGGCCACCCCCCACGGTCCCCCCGACCCCCCGGGGGGCTGCCGCCCCTCCAACTCGGACAGCGGGCGCTCGTCCTCCAGCAAGAGCACGGGCTCGCTGAGCGGCCGGGGCCGGCCCTCCTCGGAGAGCGGCTCCTGCGGGCGCTCGCCCCTGCCCGGCGAGGAGGCCATGCTGGTGCGGGAGCTGGAGGACAAGCTGCGGGAGAGGGAGGCCGAGCTGCAGCTCCTGCGCGACAGCCTGGATGAGAACGAGGTGGCCATCTGCCAGGTACGCCCCTCGTGTCCCTCTGTCCCCCACCCCCTCCCTGGGGCACCTTGTGTGGGTGTGTGTCCCCCCAGTTGGGGGGCAGGGGAACCTCTTTGGGGACCCTTGTATGGGGATACTTTTTTCTGGGGGTCTGGGAATGGGGATTTTTCCCACTCGTGGGTGATCCTATATAGTCCCTGGGAGACCCTCGTATCGTCTGGGGGGCTAGTTGTACAGACTGGGGTGCCTCGTCTTGGGGTGCCCTCCCTTGGATGCACCTGGAGCTTCTCCCCGCTGGTGGTGGGGCTGGGGGAGCCCTGTAGACTCTGGGGGTGCTGACGTTTGGGGACCAGCGCACCAAGGGATGGGGAGCACGAGCACCACTACATCGCACCCCTTCTGAGCCCCTCCTCTGCTTGGGGGGGGGAACATGACACCCCCCTCCCTGTGGGCAGGGGGTCCCCGTCCGGGGGAGGGCAGCAGAAGCGGGGGGGTGCCGTGCCGCCCCCCCAGCGTGCCCCCCTGCCCCCAGGTGTATGAGGAGAAGCAGCGGCGCTGCGAGCAGGAGCTGGAGGGGCTGCGGCAGCGCTGTGCGGCCCAGGCACGGCAGGCGGCACAGGCGGCGCAGCGAGGGCAGCAGGTCCTGCAGCTCCAGGTGCTGCAGCTGCAGCAGGAGAAGAAGCAGCTGCAGGAGGACTTCGCCCAGCTGCTGCAGGAGCGGGAGCTGCTGGAGCGTCGCTGCGCCTCCTTCCAGCGCGAGCGCACTGAGCTGGCACCGCGGCTGGAGGAGACCAAGTGGGAGGTGAGTCGCCCGACGGCGCTGGGTGAGTCGGGGGGGGCAGGCTTCGGCTGGGGGGGTCCCAGCCAGCGCCTGAGCCCCATCGTCCCCGCAGGTGTGCCAGAAGTCGGGGGAGATCTCACTGCTGAAGCAGCAGCTGAAGGAGGCGCAGGCGGAGCTGGCGCAGCGGGGCACCGAGCTGCTGGGGCTGCGGGCTCAGCTGCGGGAAGCGCGGGCCCAGCTGCAGGTGGGCGAGCGGCGGGCGCAGGGGCTGCAGGAGGCCGCCCGCCTGAAGGCGCTGGAGCTGGAGGTCTGCGCCAACGAACTGCAGCGCCGCAAGAGCGAGGCCGACCTCTTCCGCGCCAAAGCCAGCCGGCTCGAGCAGGAGGTGGCGGGGCTGCGGGAAGCTGCCCACGGGGGGTGCCCCCCACCCGGCGAGGGATGCCCCCAACCCGGCGAGGAGCCCCGGGGCGGCGCAGGGCTGCGGCGGCAGCTGGAGCGGCTGCGGGCGGAGGTCGCCCTGGAGCGGCGGCGCGGGCAGGAGCAGCGGGACGCCTTCGAGCAGGAGCGTGGCACGTGGCAGGGCGAGAAGGAGCGGGTCATCCGCTACCAGAAGCAGCTGCAGTACAGCTACATCCAGATGTACCGCCGCAACCGGCGGCTCGAGCAGCGGCTCCAGCATCTCCGGCTCCAGGGTGATGACCCCGTGACCGAGCCCTGCGACCCCCCCGGCCCCGATGCGCCCTTCGAGGAGATCACGGCCACCGAGATCTGAGACACTGCCTGCCCTCGCCCCGTGCTCAGAGGGTTGGGGGGGCCTCCAGCCCCTGGGATTTTGGGAGCCGTGGGGCTGCATGGGATCCCTGCTCTCCCCCCAGCTCTGCAGAGACCGCTGGCACTGGGAGGGGGCAGAGGGGACCGCAGGCACTGCCCCTTCCCCAGCATGGAGGTGTTGGGGTGAGGGTGCTTCGGCACCCACCGCAGCAGGGGGGTGCCCGTGAGATGTGGGGCCGGGTGGGGGCTGAGTCCCGGCCTCAGGGCCACGCAGAGCTGGTTCCCGCTGATCCTCTTAGCGCCCGGGGGATTAGTGGCACTGGCTTCGGCCAGAGTCACCTTGGGCAGGGGGAGGGCTGGCTTGTCCCCTCCTTGTCGCCCCTGCTGGGCACTGTCACCCAGCCACCTCCAGAGGGGACGGCGGGTGCCCTGTCCCTGCCCGTGGCAGCCTCCTCCCTGCCCCCCTCCCCCCCCTCCCGTGTGTTTGTCAGGGGATTCGTTTCTGTGCCATTTTAAATAACTCTATTTTTATAGGACCTACCAAAACATATCACCCTCTCCCAGCTCACACCCTGCCTGTCTGTGCCCCCCTCACCCCTGCCATGGGGCAGTTTGCCCTCAGTGCCTTTCCCATGCCCTTGCCCCTGGCATCCCTCTGTTACACACCCCCCCCGCCCCCCCGAAAAAAAGCCTGGCCCACGCTCCTGTGATGCCCAGCCTGCCAGGGGAGAGGGGCGCGGTGCCAGGGGTGCCAGCTGGGGATGGGGACACCCCGGGGACACCCCGGGGGTGGGCAGAGGTGGGGGGCCCAACTGGGCACCCAGGGGGGTCAAACCAAAGGAAAAGCCTGGCCGTGCCCAGCTGTGGCTTGGTCGCCCCTGGCTCCAGGGGGGGATTTTTGTACTTTATTTCGGTTGTGTCCCGTTCCCAGAGCCCGGCTCGCCCGTGTACCACCTGGAAACACCCATTAAAAACAAGCCCGGGCTGTGTTTTTTTCAGGGCTGTGTCTGTCTGTCCAGAGCAGGGTTGGGGGCCGCCTGTCCCCATCCTGCCTCACCAGCGTTGTCCCCCCCACCCTCAGCTCCTGCTGCAGGCAGCTCCTCCGTGCCCGTGGAGTGGCTCTGGCTCTCATGCCCTTTGCCTGTGCTGAGACCGGCCACAGCTCAGTGCAGGAATGAGCTATCCAGCTCTTCCAGAGCATGGGACAGCTCCTTGAAGGGGGGGTGCAGTGTCACTCCGGGGGGACTCCAGCCACCCGCACCACCAGCTCCATGGGCTCCTTGGCTTTGTTGCGGTAGGCCTGGCGGATGATGTCCACGGCCCGCTGGTGGGTGACATTCTGCAGGCTCTCCCCATCCACCGACACCAGCTCCTGCCCGGCCTGACTCCCCGTGAGAGAAGGCAGTGGGGTGAAATGCAGCTGCTTTTGGGGTGCCAGGGGGCTGCCAGCACCCAGCAGCACTGTAGGATGGGGATGTCTGGATGCCTGCCCACCCCCCCGGGGTGTGCTGGGTCCCCCTGAGGTCCCCTCGTACCTTGAGGATGCCGCTGAGGAAGGCAGCTCCCCCGGGGAAGATCTTCTCGATCTTCACCACTGGCTGTGCCCTCGACTCGATGCCACCGGAGATGCTGATCCCTGCGAGGGAGCCACAAGACCCTCACGCCCGGGTAGGCTGGGATCCCCACCCGCTCCCACACACGGCACCCCTCTCCCCTGGGCAGACGTGCTTCTGTCCTGCCCTGTTTTGGTAGGTCCTACAGGGACGAGAGCACTGGGCGGTGGCAGCTTCTCTTCTCCCCATCTAGTTTTGGAGGAGTAGGTAGGGGCAGTGCTCGGGTTTTTGCCCCGTCCCCTAAATGGGGTGCCCCTTGCCAAGAGGGTCCCACCCATCCCCGTGATGCTGGTGCCAGGAGGAGGGTCCCCACCCCATCCCCACCCCTAGGGTCCCACCCGTGTGCCACCCACCCAGCGAGTGCTTCAGCTTGGAGAGGGTGACGGTGAGCAGCCGGTACTCCTCCTCCTCCTCTTCCTCCCTGCCAGCATCCCCAGGGCCATTGGTGGCCGCCCCAGCCCCCGCCTCACCCCCTGGCCCCCCAAAGAGGGGTGCGAGGAGGGGCCGTGCCCGCCGGGGCTTCCCCAGCACGTCGGCCCCTCCGTCGGGCACTGACCCGGGGGGCTCCTTGTGCCAGGTGGGCCGGGGGCTGCGCAAGCGCCCATGCCCCTCGCCCGGGGGGGGCTCAGCTAGCAGCCAGTTGGGGGGCTGGGGGCTGGTGGCGGGTGGGGGGCGGCTGGCGCAGGCGTAGGCATCCACTGGCACGTCAGGGAGTGGGGTGTAGGTGCGGGGGTGAAGCCGGCGGGGGCTGGGAGAGGCTCGGGGCCGGGCCGGGCTCGCCTGCAGCCCCCCAGCTTCCTCGGGCTCCGGGGCTGCCGCCGGCTTCAGCAGAAACCCGCCCCGATAGTCTGCAATGAGAGGGGCTCAGGGATCCTCCCCCAGAACCCCACAGCCCTGCTCCCTCAGACCCCCACCACCCAGGGATTTCCCCAGGACCCCAAAGCCCCGATCCCTGGGACCCCCACCACCCAGGGACCCCCTCGGCACCAAGGGCCCCAGATCTTCCTCCTCCAGGGACACCCAGGCACCCTGGCTCCCCTCCCTATGACCTCTGACACCCAGGGACCCCCAGGCACCCCAGCTCTCTCCAGGGACGCCAGGTCCTCCTCCCCAAGACCCCCTAGCACCCAGGGCTCACAGATCCTGCTACTCCAGGACCTCCCAGCACCCAGAGACACCAGACCCCTTCTCCCCTGGGACCCCCTGCACCCAGGCATCCCAGCTCCCTTTCTCCTCCCCCAAGTTGCTCCCATAACCCCTCCACCCTGCACCCCTCCACCCCTTCCTGGGGCAGCCCATGGGCCAGGCAGGCCCCGTGGGGTGGCACTCACCAGGCACTGGTGTGATGAGGTGTCTCTTGGGGGGGACATCGTGGTGGGCTGGGCGGAGGGCAGGTGAGCGCACTGCAGGCAGGGAGAGCTGCCGGTCACCCCCCTGGGCTGTGTCTCCCCCTGGGCTGTGCCCACCCCTGCCTGCTGTCCCCCCCAGTGAAGGTCCCCGGGGGGCCAGGCTCTACCTGAGCGGCTCTTCAGGGCGTCAAAAGCTTCCAGCTCCAGGGGCATCACCATGCTGTCAAACCGGCCCAGGTCTGTGGGGGCCACCACGCTCCTGCCGGGACAAGGAGGGAAGGGGACAAGTTGTGGCCGCCTCCGGGATGGAGCATGACCGGGGCTGAAGAGCACATGTGGGGTTCTGGGTTTGCCCCACCCGGCCGGGTGGCATTGGGGTACCCCGGGATACCCTCTGGCACCACCCACCTCACATCCCGCAGCAGCAGGACCTTCTCGGGCCGGTCCAGGATGGCCAGCAGCGGCCGCACCAAATCCTCCACGCTGCCCTCATGCAGGTACTGCAGGCGCAGGAGGGGTGTCAGCAGATGGGTGTCCCCCACCTCGTGCCTCAGTTTACCTCCCAGAGCTTAATGTGGGCTCATAGCTCTGGTCGCAATACCCCCCAGGATGCAGGAGCTGCCGGTGCTGCCCTGCCCGCACCCTGCCTGCGGCACCGTACCCGGGAGCAGTGGCGGAGCACGGCTGTCACCTCGTCGGGGCTGAGGAGGCGTGCGGCTGTGTCCTGGATGTGCGGCAGCCGGGCCTCGGGGTCGCTGCCGTTGGGCTGCAAGGCGGCGATGCCTGCCGGGCCCAGGATGCTGGCACGCCGGCTTTTCTCTGGGGGGGCACAGCAAGGAGGGGTGGCCAGCGGGGCAGGGACCACCCCAGGCACCCCACACTCCCCCCCTCACTAGCTCGATCCACACCAGAGTCGGGCAGACACACACAGCATGGGGCCAGGCGCATGCAGAGCCTGCCCCGCAGCCCCCCCGGGCACACGGGCACCCCCGTTACCCCGCTTCAGGCTCCGGATGACAAACTTCTGCACAGCACCTACTGCAAGGGAGACGGAGAGGGGTGAGCGCCTGGGGGGGGCCAGCAGCATCGCTGCCCATCGCCAAAATTGCATGCCTGGAGACCCCCTCCTCATGCCCCCCCATGCCAGGGATGCCACAATGGGGCCGCAGTGCCCACAGAAGGTGGGACTGGTCCCAGGTTGGGTCCCTCTCTGCCATGTCCCCCAGCCCAGTACCTCTGTCCCCATCAGGGCGCCCTGGGGACTTGGCGCGTGCCCGGCGGTCGGAGGCGGGGGGCTCCTGGCTGGGTGGGGCCCAGCTCTGGCTGGTGGCACGACCCCCCTTGAAGAAGAGGTTGACGAGGGTCTTGGAGCGGTGCAGCCCCGGGGGGGCCCCCCGTGCCCCTTGTACCTCGGGCTTCTCCTTCTTCCGCTTCTCCTCTGGGGACAGAAAGGGGTGGGTCGGAGCGGAGGAGCCAGGGGATGCCACCCCAAATGATGTTTGGGGGGGCTGGGAAGAGGCCTGGGCTGGGAACCTGGGGGAGTGGGGGGGCTACTGGGGGGCACTGACTGGAAGAGAGACCTGCTGTGGGGTGCAGGGGGTCTCCAGGGGCTGGAGGGCTGGGCTTTGGGGTGCCATGCAAGCCTTGAGAACAGGACTGGGGCTACAGGATGCCCAGGGCTGGTGGCCAGGGGTCCATTTGGGGTGGGGGCTCCAGGGTGCCGGGGTAGGGGCCAGGGGCTCAGCTATAGGATGCCCAGGAGCGGGGGCGAGGTTATCCGTGTGGGGCAGGGGCTATAGGATGCCCAAGCAGGGGACAAGCCCCACATGGGGCAGAGACTGAGCTATGGGACGCCCAGGGCTGGGGTGCAGGGTTGGAGGGGGACCCTAGCCAGGGGTGAGTCCCACGCGTGGGGCCGTGCCCCGGTGCTTACCGGCGACAGTGAGGTCGCTCTGGGAGCGCGTGATGGGCTGCCGGGGCCGGCTCAGCGCCAGCAGTAGTGCCGTCTTGGGAGAGTGGGCGAAGGCACGGCGCGGGTGGGTGCCGGGGGGCTCGCGCGCACCCTGGCCCCGGATGGCCGTGTCCCGCAGCAGCTCGGGGGGCCGCACCGTGCGCCGCATCTCTGGCAGCCCCTCGGTGGCCGGCTCGGTCTGCATGGCCCGCTCGGCACGCTCCCGCGCCCAGCCCCGCCGTGGCCCATCCTCCGTGGAGATGGCCACATCCACGGTGCGGGTGGGGGGCCCCGGGGTGGCCGTCCCCAGCCCGTTCACTGCCCCTGGTGCTGGCCCCGAGGAGTAGGAGGAGATGGAGGAGCTGGTCTCCGAGGTCTGAGACAGCTGCTGCAGCTGCCCGTTGGTCACTGCAAAGGCAGAGCAGGGACATGGGGTGACACACCACAGGCCTCCGGGAGCTCTGCTTCCGCCCCGAGGACAGGGGACGTGTGGAAACCCACAAGGTTGTGGGGACCAGGTGGCTGCTGGCCATCGCATAGGGCTCTTCATGTCCCCTACAAGGATGGGGACATGTGAGACCCTGCAGGATCACAGGGACCATGGGGCTGCCGGCCACAGCATGGGGCTCTCCATGTCCCCTAGAAGAATGGGGGGCAGGTAGGACCCTGCGAGGCCATGGGGACCATGGGGATGCTGACCGTGGCACAGGGAGCTTCAGGCCCCCTCTTCAGGCCATGGGATGGGACCCCATGGCACGAGGACATTCTCCCTCCCCACCGGGGCCGGACGCCCCTTGCATGGGGGTCCCAGCCCCACCCCGCCCCAGCCCGGTGTCCCTGCCGGTACCCGCACAGCACTGCCCTTACAGCGACTGAGCCAGCAGTACTCGGCCACCATCTCCTTGTAGGCAGGGAACCGGCCGGTCTCCTAGGCATGGGGGGAGAGGACGTGGAGGTCAGCGTTCACCGGCCGCCCTGGATGAACCCGATCCGGTGCCAGCCATGAATAATGCATCCCCCCACACACACCCGCCTGAAACCCAACCAGCCGGCGGCTGTGCCAGCCCCACGGGCGCTGGGCTGAGCTGGGGCAGTGCCAGCACGGGGACGCACCGACCCCCCCCACCTCGCCCAGGGCTCCCGCAGGGCCGGGCGCGGGTACCTTGATGGTTAGCATGATGTGGGTCTGCCCCTTGAGCACCTCCACTGCCTTGCTATGGCTTATGTCTTCGAACTTGACTCCGTTGGCTGCAAGGACTTGGTCTCCCACTCGAATGCCGTTCTGCTCTGCCAGCCCCCCAGGGTCCACCCTAGGGCAGCAGGGGGGCAGGATGGGGCCAAGCCCTCATCGGAGCCCTGCTCCTGCCCCATGCCTCCACCCGGGCGGCCCTGTGCCCCAGCACCCACAGTGGTGATGCCCACAGTCTTATGAGGGTGGGGGGCTCAGCCAGGGAGGGGGTGCCGAGCCCCAGCGTGGGCACAGCAGGGATCGGGGTGCCGCGTGCCCCCCAGGGTGGCCGTACTTGGAGACGTAGATGCCGAGGCCGAACTCCCTGCCGCCGCGGATGTTGAAGCCCAGGCAGTAGTCATCGGAGGTGGTGTAGAGGTGGACGATGCGCCGCAGCCCGTCCTCGGAGCCGCTCTCTGATGGCGTTGAGCCACTTTTCTCTACCACCAGGCGCCTGTTCACCACGTCCACCCTGGAGCATGGGCACAGTGTGGTGGGGGGGGAGGGCTCAGGGGTCCGGCTCTTGTCCTCCAGCAGGATGGGGCCATTGGTGTCACCCAGCAGAGGAAGAGTCATGGGGATGGGGGATGTTGAGGATGGGGCTTGCACCCACCCTGCCTGCTCCAGACCTTCCTATCCCATCCTGTGCCCCACCTTGGGCTCTCCCCAGTTTTGTTAGAGACCTCCGATGCCCCCCACCCTGGGGGTCCCCCAGCTCTGGGGCCCTCCCTGCTACCCAGCATCCCCCACCGAGCCTCCCCACCATGCCCTCCATGAGGCTGGGCTTTGGGGTGGTGTCATGGGGGGACGCCCTGCTCACCATGCTGTCTTCTCCTTGGAGAACTTGATGCCCGGCACACGGCCCATCCGCCGGACCACCATGCGGAGGCGGTTGTTGCCAGTGAGGACCTTGACGGCGCTGCTCATGGTGATGTTCTCCAGGCTCACGCTGTTCACCTCCGTGATCTTGTCACCAACACACAGCCCGGCCTGCTCTGCGAGGGGCACACAGCTTGGCTGGGCACCTGACCCGGCACCAATGTCCTTGTTTGGTGTCCTCTCCGTAAATGTGTCCCCAACCTGATCCAAACCCCACGGCAACAGAGGCGGGGATGCCTGGCAATCGCACCGAGGCCGTGGCAGGCACGGGGGCCTCGTCACCTTGCTGTAGCTTGGGGATGGAGCTCAGAGCCATCGGCACAGGGCTGCCCACTCCCATCCCCATCCCTTCTCCATGGGCAGCCTGAAAACCCCACGGCCAGAGGCGGCAGGGAGCAAACAGTGGCTTGCCACCATGAAGGGTGGCATTGCCACTGTGGCACCATGTCACTGGGAGCGTCCCGAGAGGGTCCTGCTGGCACGTGCCTGTCCCCATCGGCGTCCCTCGCCCTGTCCCACTTACCGGCAGCGCTGCCCTCCTCCACCTTGCTGACGAAGATGCCCAGCCCGTGCTCAGAGCCGCCGCGGACGCTGAAGCCCAGCCTGCCATCCACGCTCTTCTCCACCGTGATGGCATTGATGATGTCACTCTCGTTGCTGCTGGCTGTGGGGACGGGACGTGTCACCCAGGCTGGGTGCGAGCAACTGGGAGGGGGGTGTCTCTCTTGCGGGGGATGTCCCCAGTCCCAGGACAACTCTCCCTGACCCCAGACCCAGGGAACCCCGGCGTCCAGGCCCTCCTGGCCATGCGGGTGGGCAGAGGGCTGCGAGGGCACCCCACGCACCTTCGATGGGGGTGTTGATGAGGATGACGCGGCCCATGGGGGAGGCGGCACGGCTGCCCCGGGCGGCCCCGTTGAGCAGGCGGCTCTGCTTGCTGAGGAGGCAGCGGGGAGCCAGGCTGGCCTCGCTGCTGGAGCTCTGCGACCGGCTGCCCGCCGTCATCCCCGACAGCGCTGCGTCCCAGCCCTGGGCCATGGCGGCGCTGGGCACCCCGGCGTCCCGGCGTCCGGCTCGGGGCTGGCCGCTTCCTCACGGGGCTGGGGCTGCCCGCCGGCCGGGGGGGGACATGGCATAGTCCAGCAGCACATGCCCGGGCTTGGGCACTGCTCCCTCTTAGCAGCGCGATGCCAGGGCCGGCTGGCGTGGGTGCTCGGCACTGGCAGAACGGGTCCTGGGCGCAGCAGCACGGCCTGGGGGGACAAGGAGCTTCGTGATCCCCTCTGCAGCCCTGTCCCCTCCCGCCCTATAGCGCCCTGGGGGCCAAACTGCTGCAGGGCTGCGGGGTACCACCACGGGGGTGGGCAGGCACAGGCTGCCCTGCCCTGGGGCAAAGATGCCGGGGTGTAAAGGGGCTTTGCCTGGCAGCGTAAATCCGGAATGGGGGGCGCAAAGGGGCTTTAGCTGGTAGCATAAACCCGGAATAGGGGGCGCAAAGGGGCTTTACCTGGCGGCGTAAATCCGGAAAGGCTCCGGAGAGGGGACGCGGGGACCTCAGCTTTACGCCAGAGAGCAGGACCTGACCCCCCCCGGCCCCTCCCTGGGGAAGCTTTGCAGCAAGAAGGGGGGACAGCCCCTCCCCATCCTCCCCGGAGCCCCTCCGGATTTACCCCGCCGGGAGCTGCCGTGGGGCAGTTCCCGCGGGGATTTTCCAGGCGTGGGTTAAACGCCATCACGGGCCCCCCCCCCCCCCCCCCGCTTCGTCCCCCGCTCGCCCCAGCCTGACCTCAATAAATAAGTGATGGCCCCGGCCAGGGGGACACGCTGGTGTCCCCGCCGCCTGCCAGCCCCCCACGGCGCCCCCCACTGCCCCCACCCCCAGCATCAGCCGGCGGTGCCCCCTCCCCGAAGGGGCGCTGGGGACCCCCCTACCGCCGTCCCTCCCCCCCCGCCCCGTGCCCTCCTCACCTGTCCCCATGGTGCCACCTGCGAAAGAGACACCCGGCAGCGCGGGGGGGATGGAGAGGCCGGGGGGGGGCAGCGCCGCCTCCCGCCCCCCCGCCCGCGGGGATTGGCTGCCCCTGCGGGACCGGCGCGGCCATCGGGCGCGGGAGCTGTCAATCAAGAGCGGCCAGGGCCGGCCTTGCAGCTGGGGGGGAGCCCTGCGTGCGTGTCCCCCCGGCGGGCGCGGGGCGGGGGGGCTCGGGGGGGCGCGTCCCCCCGCGGGGCCGCGTGGGGCGAGGGATGTGGCGTGTGTCCCCCCGAGCCCCGCCCTTAGCGCGGAGCATCCCGGCGGCACGCAGGGGAAACTGAGGCACGGCCAGGGGAGGGGGCGCGTCGTCGCCCCCCGCTCACTCCGGCGATGCGCGCCCGTGTCCCCCCGTGTGCCCCTCCCCGGGGGGCATCGCCTCCGCCCCCGGGCTGGCCGTGACCCCCCGGCGGGGCCCGGCGCCGCCAGCGCGAACCCGACACCGCGGCGGTTTCAGGTGATGCGCGGCGGCCGGGGGGGCTGCGGGAGGGCGGCGGGGGGGCGGCGGGGGCGGGCAGCGGGGAGGGGGCGTCCCCCCGCTGCCGGCGGGGCGGGGTCCGCGCCGCGCCCGGGGGCAGCCCCGCCGGGGCACCCCGACACCGGGCGGGGGGGGAGCGCCGGGGTTCGGGGCTGGGGGGGCACGGCCGGCGTGGGGACGCGCACCCACACACACACGCACCCCATGCACGCGCACGCCCACGGCATGCGTGTTTGTACCCCTGCGCACGCCCGCGCCTGCGAGCCCAGCCGTGCCGCCTGCGCGCGCGCTCAACAGGCGCCCACGGAGCGCCGCTGCACGCGCAGCGGTGCACACGCGTGTACGCAGCCCTGCTCGCACGCGCGCAGGCGCGGCTGTGCACACGCGTGTGCCCGCACGCGCCGCCCTAGGCACAAGCAGGCGCCCACTTCTGCAGAGGCGCTGCCGCCCTGCGCGCACTCGCGCGCACCTGCCGTGCCACGCGTGAACACCGACGCGACACGGGTGAGCACAACGTTACAAGCACGCGCGCGCGTGGCACGGGCATCAAAACCCGCGTGAGCCCGCGGATACACACGGCTGAAACGGGGGCGGCCTTGCGCGCACTGCCACGCGCAGAAACACGCACGTGAACACCCACGTGAAAACACACACGCGAGCACCCGGGTGCGCGGAAGCCGGCGTGAACGCACACGGACGGACACAGACACGCACGTGAGCGCACACGCGCACACCCACGTGAGCACGCGCGCCCACGCGCGAGTACACCCACGCGCGCGCGCACCCACGCGCGCGATCGGGGAGGGGGCAGCAGGCGCCGCGTGCGGCTTGGCACGTACCGTCCCCCCCGCCGCCGGCCCGGTCCCGCGTGGCCCCCGCCGCCCCCCGCGCGGCGCCGCCCGGCTCCCCCCGCCGCGGGGCCGCCCCCCCCGTGACGAGGCCGGACGTCAGCGCGCCGGGCGGGAGCGGGGTGGCGGCGGCGGCGCGGGCACGGCGGGCACTGCCCGGGAAGCCGTGAGTGCGGGGGAGCCCCTGCCCGGGCCCTTTTTGGGGGGGGGGGGGTCACGCGTGGGGGAGGGATGCTCGGCCCGGGGAGGGGGGGAGCAGAGCCCCGCTTCTCGCGGAGAAGGACGGGCGTGGAAACGGGGCCGTGCCGTGTGTTTTGGTGCCTTCCCGTGGGGGGGGGGATATTCCCTCCCGTGCCCTTCCTCGCCCCCCTGTGACTGGCAGCAGCGCTGGCCCCGAGGCGGCGGGTCCCTGTCCCCCCCCCGTGGCCGGGGTGCCCTGCTGGGGTGGGGGTCCCTAACTGCTGTGGGGGCTGCTGTAAGCCGGGCTGGGGGCTCCCCACTGACAGATTTCAGGGTGAGGGGGGTGCAGTGGTGGGGTCACCCCACCCGGCAGCTGCCCTGTCTGCTGGGTGGGCTCGGGGGTCCCCACTCGGCTCCACTGCAAAGGGGCTCCCTGTCCCCCACCCGTGTCTCCCCCAGGCTGGGGGAGCTCCAGAGCTGCCCCAGCAGGGATGCGGCGGGGGGACACACGGGCACTGCATCCCACTTAACTGCCCCCCCCCAGAAGATGCCACCGTCCCTCCCTGCCACCATCAACATCCGGGAGCCCCGCTGGGACCAGAGCACCTTCCAGGGCCGGGCCAAGCACTTCTTCATGGTGACCGACCCCCGAAACCTGCTGCTCTCGGGGGCCACGCTGGAGGAGGCCCGTCGGGTGGTGGAGGACTACAGGTACCCGGGGGGGGTACCCTCAGCACTGCCTGCAGGCAGGATACAGCCTCAGGGCCATCCCAGGGGTGGGAGCGGTGCTGGCCCCCCCTGGCCAAAGCCAGCCCCCCAAATTGCCTGGCTGGTCCCTAAGGCATCTCCCAGCTGCCCCACATGGGGTGGGGGACCAGGCAGGGCACGGGTGCTGGCAGAGGGTCTCCCAACGGGTGCTACGCTTGCCTGGCAGGGCGGGCACGGTACCCCCGGGGCTGACGGAGGACCAGCTTTGGCGGGCGAAGTACATCTACGACTCGGCCTTCCACCCCGACACGGGCGAGAAGATGCTCCTCGTGGGACGCATGTCTGCCCAGGTCCCCATGAACATGACCATCACCGGTTGCATGTTGACCTTCTACAGGTACCTGTCCCCTCCTCACCCCTGGTCCTGGGGTGAGGAGGGGACACATGTCCCATTCCCCGCAGTGCACCCGTGCCGTAGGAGCATGGGTGGCATCCCCCAGTGCCACCAGCACCCTCCTCTCTCTGGTAGGACCACGCCGGCCGTGCTGTTCTGGCAGTGGGTCAACCAGTCCTTCAACGCCATCGTCAACTACACCAACCGCAGCGGGGATGCACCCATCACCCCCAGGTAAGCATCCCTCTGACCAGGTCCTTGGGGCACCCCAAAATGCCAGGGGGGTGCCTTGAATAGCTCCGTGAATAGCCGGCTGTGAGATGGGACAATGGGGACCTGGCGCAGCCAGAGATGGACACGATGGGGCTGTCAGGGTTAGCGGCAGAGCTGGCAGAGGAACCCAGATGTCCTGATGCTATTTGAAGGGCATGCTGTGTCCTCCTTTGGGGGGGTGGTGGGATGGGGGAACCCTGGCTTATCGGTGTCACCTCCTGCTCTTGCAGCCAGCTGGGGACAGCCTATGTGAGCGCGACCACGGGGGCAGTCGTCACAGCGCTGGGGCTCAAATCTCTCACCAAGGTAAGGTGGCGCTTGGCCATCACTGGCCGGGGCACCTGGACCCTCCCCGTGGGGTCCCTCTGAGCTGAGCAAGGGATTCACCCCATCACCCGGGGCAGGGCAGAAAATGGAGGAAAGGGGTTTCCTGGGGACACCCACAGAAGGCAGCCCCTCTCCGCGGTGATGGCTCTGGAGATGGCCTGTCCCTCCAGCCCCGCTCCATCCCCAGCTGGATCTCTCCAAGCTTTCATCCCTCGGCCACCCTCCAGGGCTGGGAGGGGACATGGGACCCCCTGGACCCGCTGGGCTGTCCAGCTTTCATGGGCTGGGAGTTGTAGGGGAGGAGGGAGCGGTTTTCCCTGGTGGGGCTGGGACTCACCAGAGTCTTGCAGGGGGACGGTGGCAGAGCCAGGGACAGCCAGCTCTGCACCCAGACCCCCTGCGTGACATGCTCCCTGCTTGCCCCCCCAGCACTTGCCAGCCATCATCGGCCGGTACGTGCCTTTTGCAGCTGTGGCTGCTGCCAACTGCATCAACATCCCGCTGATGAGGCAGAGGTGAGCCCCTGAGCTGGGACGGGGTGGTCGGGCTCACATTGGAGTTCACTGGTGGGTGACGTGGGGAGCAGTGCCCTGGGCTTGCAGGGGACTTTCTTCCTGTCCCTGCTGGCATCCCTTACCCTGGGGGGTTGGTTTGAGGGTGCAAGCACCCAGTTGCATCCCAAGGGGTTATCGCTTCAGCCGGCTGTGAGCTCCCCATCCTTATCCAGCCCTGTTGAGGACCCCCCCAAAGTGTGAATGTGGGTCCAGCTGAGACCCCGCCGACTTATTACGTAGGCAGTGGATGGGGAATACAGGAGGATGCCAACATCCCTTGGAGACGTGCCCCTGTGCTGTGTCCCTGCCCTGTCCCTTGATCCCCGCACCCGTGTGCCCTGGGGTCCCCTCACCCCCACTCTCCCTGCAGAGAGCTCAAGCTGGGGATCCCCGTCACTGATGAGAATGGGAACCGCCTGGGCGAGTCCACGGCTGCAGCCCAGAAGGCCATTTTCCAGGTGGTGGTGTCCCGCATTGGCATGGCAGCCCCGGCCATGGGTGAGTGTCCCCTTCTCCACCTGTGTCTGGGAGCTGCCGCTGGTCCCTGGCAGCGTGGGACGGGGTCCCATGGCTGGCAGGGAGGCTGTGAGCACTGGGAGCTCATCTTCTTCCCCTCTGCCCCAGCCATCCCCCCGGTGATCATGAACGCGCTGGAGAAGAGAGCTTTCCTGAAGGTACTGGTGGTCCTGGGATGGGAGGGTGGGCAGGGGGACCCACACCTAGCTTGTCACAGTGCTGGCACCCCTCGGGGCTGGCACCCCGTCGGGGAACAGACACCTTCCCACCCCGTCCACCCCACTGATGTGCGGCCTCTCCCTGTCCTCGGCAGCGGTACCCATACCTGAACGCTCCGCTGCAGGTCGGCCTGGTGGGACTCTGGTAAGTCACCATCCACCGACCAGCATTGCCTCCCTGGGTGGAGATCGAGCCCAGGTATGGGGGGCAGTGCTGCTGGGGGTTCTGCTTGGCAGGGGAGGTGAGAGCCGCCCCAGAGCTCCTCGGGGGGATGCCGGAGCTCGGCCAGGCTGGTGGCCCCACAGGCAGGTGGGATGCGATATGAGATCCTGGGGCTGGGAGCTGTTTTGTTCCATCTTGATGTCTCTCAAGCCTGCCATGGGCTCCTGCTCAGCATTGCTGTTCCCCCACACTGATGGGGACAGGCGTTGCCCCGCTTCAGGAGCCGAATGCAGGGTCTGGAGCTTGGAGAGGGCATCTCCTTACCCCTTTCCTGGCTCAGTACCTGGCACGGCTCTGGGCTGCCTCCTTGCTGCTCTGGGGTCAGGCCACGGGTGGGAGCAGGTGATTTACGCAGCCCAGCTTCTCCTCTCCATGCCTTTCCCTTGTAGCTTGGTGTTCGCGACCCCTCTGTGCTGCGCGCTCTTCCCACAGAAAAGGTAAGGATGGGCACCTTGCCTGCCTTTGTCGCTCCCACCCCCCAAGGTGGGGGGTGCGTGGGCTCCTTGTGCTCTTTGACTCCTAAGAGATATTTTTGCTCCTTCGAGTGGTAAGAGGCTTGAAACTGTGTGCACACACACATCCCCGTGCACCAGCTGTGCAGACCCAAAGGTCTGCGCTGGGCCATGGGGACAATGTCCCCGTGGGGTGCAGGCGGGGAAGGGGTGGCAGCAGGTGGTTTCCCAACCCAAGGCCACTGGTAGGTATTCCCCCTCCATCCTCTGTATCTGTGTCCCTTCAACAGCTCCATGCCTGTGAGCCGCCTGGAGCCTGAAGTCCAAGCTCGGATCCGGGAGAAAGACCCGCAGCTGGAGACCGTCTACTTCAACAAAGGGCTCTGAACAGGGGCCCGGGGCAGCTGAGATGCGTGCCGCAGAGCCGCCAGGCCAGCGCATTGCTGAGCTTTGCCCCTCAGATCCCTTCGGGGCCACCGCCGCTTTCCCTTGGCCGTCGTGTATCCGTAGGTCCCAGGTGCTCAGCCCTGCTTCCCAGGATGCCCGCAGCCCTGCACTATGCCGAACTTTGTCCCCACGCCTGGGCTCAGCCCCGCTCTGGGGACCTCCTGTCTGGCACCCCTGTGCATGTCTCCCATGCTCACCCTGCGTGTAGCTGTGTGCAGTGCACGGGGGAGCGTGGGCAGCAGCACCAGGGACCTTGCGAGCAGGGATGTGGGGTAAGGAAGAAAACGGTGCTCCCCAGCTTTAGGAGGCAGCGGACAATCATGGCGACTGAGGGTTGAACCCCTCTGTGCCAAGCCCCCACTCTCTTTCCCCATGGTGCCGTGTACCCATGTTCCCCAGCTGGCCCCTGGGGATGGCAGAGTGGCTCCTAGAGAGGGAAACTTCCCCCCCCCAAAAATCAGGGGTGAGTGATTTCAAGTGCATACAGTGGCTCGAACCCGGGTGGGGCTCTCCCAGCCCGGGCGCACACTCTCAGCTCACCCTCTGCTCTCCTCTGGGCTGCTACGGGGATTTAATCTGGCTTTCTGCTCCTTCTATCCCCAGGGCAAATGGCACATTTTAATCCCAGCAGAGAGTCCCCCTTTTTATTCTCATTTTAATGCTATCTCTGTTCAGGGCTGGGCTCCCCCCGAGGGCTCACTCTACCCCCTCCTGGAGTGCTTGCTTTCAGGTGGACCTTCTCGAATAGCTTTAAGTGCACTGTGGTTTCCTCTAGTTATTTTTTATATACATATAATGTACCTATATATACCAAATAATAAAGGCAGGTTGTTTATACAAAACCAAAAGCAAAGAGAAGCATGTTGCTTGCCAATTTGTATACAGTGGGAAGGGACTGCCGTCAGGGTGAGGATGGGAGCAGGAGGGACGGGCAGGTTGGCCACCGGGGTGCCCCTGTGCCCCCCGAGGCCGGGCTCTGCTCCCTGTTTTCCAGCCCGCTGCCTTTGCAGCGGCATTGGCTGGCTCAGCCTGTGGTTAAGCTCATCCAGCTGTCAGGAGGGCTTTTTTTAGCACCAAGGGCTTTGCACCTCGCCACTGCGCAGAGGGCTCTGCTAAGCTGCTGCCCTGGATGCTGCTGGTTTGGAGAGACTGGAGCATCCCCTGGCTCTGCCCACGCTCCCACCCCCTCTCGCAGCCCACTCACAGGACGCTCTGCTTCAATCCCGGCCCCAGGCCTGCGCCTGCCTCTCCAGCGAGGATATTTTTATCCCGCTTTCTATGCACAGCTATCGGAGAGCATGTCGCTGCTATCATGGGACCCTGGCAAGCCTGCAGGCAGCAGCTGTGTCACCCACAGGCCAGGGCAGTCAGAAGGAGCGATGGACGTCCGTGCAAGGAGAGGAAGGATGGAGGGAACCACGCTCTGCAGAGCCCCTGTGCCGAGCCGGGACGGAGGAGCAAGAGTCGCTGCAAAGCCAAAGATGGGCAGATGCAGCAGCTGGCGGGATAAGGGCCAGGCAGCCCAGAGCCACCCTGTGCCGCTGGAGCTTCCCTGGAGGGCAGGTGCTGGCAGAAGCCGGGCAGGGGGTGCTCCCCCCAGGGGCAGCCAGGAGGACACCTGCACCCAGCACCCACCTAGAGTGGGGGAACAGATTGGGACAGGCGCATCGGGGATCTGTCCCCCTCCTTCTGCTGGCCCCGGCATATTGCAAATATCTCCCCTGAGCCAGCCATTGGCGGCTTATAAATAATGCAGCCCCTCGCCGTGCAATAAGGGCTTGTCAGTAGCTATTCTGCTCTCATAAATTAAAGATGAAAAGGTACAAGGCTCTTGCCAGAAAAATGAAGACAAATTTTTAATAGCTTGCCAAGACACAGGGAGATGGAGCGCTCGGGAAAAATGAATTACGTTTTTATTATGTGTTTTATTGTGGTGTAATTGAACAGGATTAGCTGAGAATACAATATATTTCCAGGGCAGTGCAAAGAAAACAAAAATAATGATGACACCTGCCCCCCCCGCACCACCAGCCTGCGCGGGGACACGCTCTGTGCATGCACTGGCTGGGAGCTGGCCCCTGAGCTGCCGGTGGCCACGAGAGGCAGACATGGGGATGGGAGGGACACTGGAGGGGACAGGATACTGGAGACACAGGGGCTTGGGATGGCTGGGTCCGGCCAGATGGCCAGGCAGGGTCTGCGCTCACCCCAAGAGCCTCCAGAGCTGTGGAACTGGGGTGCAGGGCATGGTGGCACAGCAGCACTCAGCCACACAGAGCCACGGGGTGTCTTTCACCTGTCCCCATTTCCCCCGCTGCTTTCATCCCATCCCTGAGATCCCCTTTGCTCTGTCCGCCACCCCCACAAGCTGGGACTGCTAGACTGAGACCTGAAAAACTCAGCTCTGGTGGGGAGCAGGTCTGGGGTGCTGCCCTGCAAATCAGCCATGCTGGCTGTTCTCTCCAAGAGCTGGCAGCGCTGCTGAGAGCCCATGGACTCCGTGACTTCACTGGGCTGGAGGTGACCTGTCCCCATGGGTCCCCTGGTTGAGGGGGAGAGGGAAAGATCACCCCCCAGCCAGTGAGTTTTGGGGGGTTGACAAGTCCAAAGACGACAATGCTGCCTCTGCGGGGGGGGGCAGGGTGCAGCAGTGGATGCGGGGGGGGAGCAAGGATGCTCGGTCCCTTCCCAAGCTGGCTCATCCCAGCGGTCACGGGCCAGTCCCCGAAGGGCAGCGGCTAGGTGTCCCCAGGGGTGCTAGGGGTGCTGGGCTGTGCTGGGCCGGGGACATCGATTGGTCCCTGGCATTTTTAATGAGCTGCCCGACCGCAAGCTTTAACCTTGCCCATAATGAGGGCAAGCAGCAGCAATTCCTACCGCCACAGCCGGCTCCCCCAGCCTTAATGAGCTAATCAATACTTGTTCTCAGCTTAATTTCCAGCTAATTGCTCTTTAATGACGCCTGGAAATGGGCAGCCTCTTGCAGGGGAGGTGGGCAGGCTCCCCCTCCCCAGCGCCTGTCCCCGGTGGCAGGGGGTGCCGGGGCGCTGGTGGTGGGTCACCTTCCCTGGCTGCGTCCCAGCCCCGCTGGCGCTGCTGGAGGCTGGGGAAAGGGAGGGTGGCAAAGGGGACAGCGGGCACAGGGCACCGTGCCACCGAGCTGGCAGCACCCTCCAGAGCACCCACGCTGGCTGGGGGGCTGTGCAGCCCCGTGCACCCAGGACAGGCTGAGCAGAGGGTCCCCGCTCCCCAGAAGGGTCCCAAAGCCCCTCAGGACACTACGTTGCCATGGGGGTCCCCAGGGTGGGCTCATGGGGGGGCTTGTTTTGGGGTGCAGGGAGATGGGGGGGGACGACTGAGGTGGCCATGGATTGCTCCAGGATCTGCAGGCCCCAGGTACAGGGACAGAGTGTCACGGCAAGGGGACGGGGACGAGGCCAGCAGTGCCCTGGAGGTGGCAGCAGAGACCCCGCAGCCTGCTGCCTGCACCTCCTGCCTGCACTTCTCTGCCACTCTTCACCGGGTCAGCCCCTCAGGCGGTGCGGGGGCCAGGCAGGGACTGCGGGAGGGGGGGCAGGGGTAGGGACATTTAGGGGTGCTCCTGTTTGCTGCGGAGCCAGGGGTGCGGGGCGAGCCCGGCAGGTGGCGGGGCGGCGGGAACCGCGCTAAGCCGGCCCCGAGGTGCCAAAGTTGGCACGGCCGTGTCAGCCGGGGGGGGGGAGGCGGGCGGCGGCAGAGGGGGGGCATCCCCGGGAATAACCCGGCCCAGGGCTATACGACCCGCTCTTGGATGGGGCTGGTGGAGAAATCCCGGGAAAGCGGGGGGGTTCCTGCGGGGAAGGAGCCGAGCCGCGGCTCCTGCCTCAGCGGGAGAAGGGGCCCGGCAGCCTCCGGCCGGGGACACCGCGACAGCCCGGGGACCGGAGCATCCCTCGCCACCCGGCCACTGCTCCTCGGGGCCGTCCTGAGAGCCCCCCGTCCCTCCTGCTCACAGCTGCAACCGTTTCCCCAAGAATTTGCTGACGGGTTTGTTCTTGGGAGGAATTTGCTCTGGAAAAGCCTGGAGAAACCTGAGCCTGGCTGCTTCCCAGCGCGGGTCCTGCCTGGCACGCAGGCGGGAGGGACCTGCCTGCTGCCCGTCCCTGGTCCCCACGGTGGACCCCCGGGACATGGCTGGGACCCCCAAGAGCTGCGTGGCCTTGGGGTGGGATGGCAGGATCCTGGCTGTGTCAGGCTTCTCCAAACAGCAGGAAATGGAGAGGAGCAGTGGGTTTGAGCCAAAACGAGGGAGATTTGGTTTATTATCAGAATGAGACCCCCGCGGCCCCAGGCAGTGTGCCGGCAGCACCCCCTGCCCCAGCTTCTCCCAGTGGCATTTGCTTCTGCCGTGACATAACCCGTATTCTTGTCCCCGCCAGCCCTGACGTCGCTCGCCAACCCTCCCTGACATGACGTGCCTTGAGTCACTTGGCCCAGGACTTTTTTTCCAGGGTGTTTTTTTTCCTTGGCCTCAACTGCTGGAAGCCCCAGATCCCTGTGGGGTAGTCCAGGAGATCAGCCTGGGGCCGGAGGGGGTCAGTGGGGCACCCTGGACCTGCTGTGACAGCTCTGCCATCAGGGGCACATCCTGATGACAGAGTTCTGGAGGGATGCCATGGCTGTGGGTCTGCTGGGAGCATTCACAGACTCCTGGCTTCAATGGCACCATCACAGGGGGGGAAATGGTGGCGGGGAGCAACCCACCAGGGAGGGAGGAGGGGGCTTTGGTGCTTGAGGCTCGCTGCACCTTCAAAGCCCAATTTCAGGAGCTTCACTGGGCTCGGGGCAAGTGAGGAGAAAGGAGGGATAACTGGCTAGCATGGGCGGGGAGCTGGGAATGTGATTTACCCCAGTGCCAGGCCATGCAGGGCTGCGACCACCCTTCTCCCCCCATATCTGTTCCCAGCAACCAGAGCCACAAGCCCCGGGTGCAGCCGGGGGCTGCGCTGATTGAATCGAGGTGTGATTGAGCGCAGCTCCTTGTTAAGCACAGGTTAGATCTTCCACCCCTCATTCATAGCTGCTACTATTTATTAGCACATTCAATAGTCTCATTAAGCAGGAGGTTTAATTACCTGCCAGGTTTGAGCTCCATCTTGTTTAGCTGCGCTGAGCTGAGCTATGCTGAGCTGCGCTGCGCTGCGCTGCCCATGGCTTCCAGGCACTGGGTTGTGTTGCACCACAGCTGGAGCTTTCCCTGCTCAGATCTGTGGCTGGATTTCACCTCTGGCCAGGGGATCTCCGTCTGGAGACATGGCCTCTCCCCACCTTGCAAGTGGCAGATGCTGTAGTGATGCTCGGATGAATCCAGCCACCCAGAGGCCATGGTTACCCCATGGCACAGGGACATGCCATGCACCCGGGCCATGGCATGTGGGAGAAGGAGCCAGGGCTGGGGTCTTCGTGTGTGTGGGGAAGGACAGCAGCATCGGGGCCTGTCCCCCCTTGCCCCCCTGCCAAGAGCAAGAGAAGCAAATAACCAGGGACTATCACTGGCCCAACTTTTCAGTGATGCCTGGGATTTAAGTGTTGGCTCTATTTCTGTGCCGGCCAGGAGCTGTGTGGGCTGAAGGTGGCATCTGGGGCCAGGCTCACCCCACTGCTTTGAACCCTGTGTGGGGCAGGGGCAAGCGAGGGCGTGCTTGGTGCAGGGATGCCCAAACACACAGGCAATGCCTCATCCCAAGGCAGGGAAGTGGGGCATGGCAGGGGCAGCCCAGGGGGCTCAGCGCCCCCAGCTGGGTCACCTACAGCCTGTCCCCTCTCTGCTCAGGGTGGGAACTGGCTCTGGGGGTACATGTAGGAAAACCTCAGCCCCCCCACGACTTCTTCCCTGCTCCCAAAGCAGCTGCAGCCCCAGCTGCTTGGCGACTCATGGATGAGGGGCCCAAAAGCCTGTGGCATGCCGGGATCGCGCTCGATGGGCCGGGCGAGGGGAGCTGGGGAGGGAGACAGCCCTCAGCCAAGGGGCTGGGGGCCACGGAGGGGGAGCGGGAGGCGAGGCTGAAGGCAGAGCTGGCAGGAAACCCCCCTCTGCGGTGGAGGGTTGGAGGGGGGGTTTGGCTGGCAAAAGCGGATTTAGGGGGGCTGAAGCTTGGCGCATTTTCCATCGTTAGCCACGGCTGGATTTGCAACGTGACCGAGCGAAAGCCCCGGAGCCCGGAATGAGTTTGCAGGAGGGTGTTGGAAAGCAAAAGCAGATTTTTGCAGCGTGGTGCAGGAAACCAGATCCTCCGAGGGGTCCTGCAACTGTTTCGCTTCTCCTGAGCTTCACTGGGGAAGCAAATCCCACAAATTCCTCGCCTGGAGGAGGGGAGTGGGCTGTGGGATCCCCCCGGCACAGCGGCAGGAGCAAGGTACAAATGCACAGCGTGTTTGTGCTGCGAAGGCATGCAGGGTGCCCCGCTCCTCGGAGCCAGGGCAACTGAGGCAGGGAGCAGCGAGGCAGGTTGCCGGGGGGCTCTGGAGTCCCAGCCCTGTGCACGCAGGTTTTGCACTGCTGTGGTGTGGAGCAGCCCCACCACTGCTCCTGACAGCTCCGCTCCAGCCAAGGTAATGCCATTGCTTGCACCCCAATACCCGCTTCATACCTGGCTCCCGGGGTGGGGTGAGCGCAGAGATCCCCCAGGAATTATCCCCCCGTTTAATTACAGCAGCTGCTGGGTGTTTCAGCCTGTGTTTCCCACCCAAATTACAGGTAGAGAGATGCTTTTGCCCACTTCCCCAGCCATGCCCACCCCTGGCTTTTTCCCTCTCATTCACTTGTCCCCACGGACCCCTGCAAAGCTGGTCTCTGCCCCCCACCCCGATCCCTTCCTGCCCCATGGATGGAGCTGAGCATCAGCCCAGGTTCTGACACAGGGCTTGGGGTGACCCCGGTGTCGGGGTCCACAGAGAGGTGATGGTCTCGGGGGGCCAGAGCCGGCGGAGCCCCGGGGCTAGGATGCAGGGGTGCAGTGGGTGGCGGGACCCCGGCAGGGAAGGGGTGCCGGCCAGCCCGGGTCCCGGTCCAGGGATGGGCCGCGGGCCCGGAGAGGGGCGGGGGGACTCACGTTTCGCTGACATCACGGCGGGTGCCGGAGCAGCCGGGGGCCAGCAGCCCCGCCGCCACGGCCACCGCGCACCCGCGCCTGCCCGCCCGCGGCCCCCCGAAACCGCCGCTCCCCGGCACCGGCACCTCCGGTAAGTGGCGGCTTACGGCGGGGTGGCTCCCGGGGGACCCCAGGGGACGCCGTGCCCCTTCCCAGGACTCAGCCAGGAGCTCCAGCGCCTGCACCCCGGACTTGGGGAGCCAGAGGCCAACTTTGCAGTCATCCCCCCCTTCCCTGGCCCCCCACATCCATCGCGGGCTGGAGCCTTGCTCCGTACAGCCCGGGGTAGGGAGGGCTGAAGGGGGCTCCGGCACCGGGACCCCCTGCCCCTTTCCACCCCTGGGGGGCTCGGTGGTCTCCGGTAAACGGGTTCGTTATCCGGGGGGTGCATGTGCGTGTAGCCCACCGACCTGGCCATCCCCATCACCCCACCCCAGCTCTGGGCTGCGTTAGCCCCAGAGGGTGGGGGGGCTGCGGGGTGCAGCTAGGGGGGCTGCAGCCTGCCCTTCGGTGCTGTTCCCAGCAGGAGGGGAGGGGGCAGCCCAGCTGCCTGGGTCCTCTCTCCAGCCCCACTCACTCGTGCTGGGTGGTCCTGGGGCAGGGGACCGTAGTTTCACTCCATCCCAAGGAAGGTGGCCAGGGTGTAACCGGGGGCCGGGGGGTGTTCACAAAGGGGTTTGGTTCATCGACACCCCCTCTGGGGACAGGCTGCAAGACCCCATGTATCTCCCAAGCAGAGATGGGAAGCCCTGGGCAGATCAGCCTCTCTGCTTACCCGGGGTGGGGGGGGTTAATGCAGGCTTGGGGTTTGGGGACAGGACCCACTGTGCTGGTACAGGCTGATCACACTGGGCCTGCTGCCAGTCTGCTGACTGCCCACTTGTGTGCTGAGTTCCCCAGTGCTCAGCCTCAGTTGCCTGTGTGATAAGTGAGGGGGTCACAAAGCTTTCTTGGGGGCATGTTTCTTCCCCTGCTCAGGCAGGTGGTGCCTAAAAAGAGGGGTTATGGCACAGGGAGGGGAGGAGGACAAAAGCCAGGCTTGACCGGGAGCATCCTCCTGGCTCGGCTCCTCTCGGCTGGCTGCCTCCAGTGTGGAAAGAGCCCCTTGTCTGCAGGATCAGCCGCTCTGCTGCGCTTGTCTGGATGGCAAGGGAGGAAAAAAGGCTCGTGACTCTTGCAAAGTGATGGGGAAACGAAAGGGGTGCCTGGCTTGAGAGCGGCTTCCTGAGAGAAGAGGAGCAGGGTACAAACCAGATGAGCCATGACGGTGTAGAGCAGCCTGCCCAGCCCCCCACCAGCCTATGGCTCCCCAGGCTGTGGTGGGGTCAGGCTGGGCTCTACCCGCCAGGCTGCCAGGGAAGAAGGATGAAACCTGGTGGGTCTGGGGTCAGCAGCCCCATCCCACCGGAGGATGCTCAGCGTCTCGGGGCAGGAGCTGGTTGGGGAGCCCCAGGGTGGGAAGGATGTGGCTGCAGGGCTGGGGGTGAGAGGGGCTGGGACTGCCCATCCCCTGCACATCATACAGCGCTGCCACTCAGGGCAAGCCAGCTGGGAACCAGAGGCATGGTAGACGCTCTCTGCACTGGTAACACACGTCCTCCATCCTCGCAGGCCAGGATGGCTCCTCAGATCTAGCCAGGGAGGCCAGAGCAGTGCTGGAGATCCCTGTCCAAGTGATGGTGGGACCAGGATAGAGGAACTGCCGCAAGGATGTCTGAAGCCAAGACCCTGAGCTCCTCTTGCCTCGTGCTTTCCTTGCTCTCCTTGCACTGGGCTTCGCTCCAGCTGGGCCAGGCTTTTCCCAGCACCTCTGACTACCTCCAGCGGGGCTGGCAGCGGCTGCTGGAGGAAGGGGAGGGCTGTGCCGAGTGCCGGCCGGAGGAGTGCCCGGTGCCACGCGGGTGCCTGGCTGGCACAGTGCGGGATGCCTGCGACTGCTGCTGGGAGTGTGCCAACCTGGAGGGACAGATCTGTGACCTGGACAACACCAACCACTTCTACGGCAAGTGCGGGGAGCACCTGGAGTGCCAGCTGGATGCTGGGGACCTGCGGCACGGAGAGGTGCCTGAGCCCCAGTGCACCTGCCTCTCCCACCTGGCCCTCTGCGGCTCCGACGGCAAAACCTACGCCCAGATCTGCAGGTTCCTGGAGGTCGCCCGTGCCCACCCTGACACCAACCTCACCGTGGCCCATGAGGGTCCCTGCGAGTCAGGTAGTGCCCCAGGAACAGCTGCGTCGGCAGCGGGATGGAGGCTTGTACCTCTCGGGAAGGGACAAGCAAGGGAGAGTCTGGTTTAAATATCTCACCGGGCAGCAAACCCACAGCATCCACAGGGACATGGCAGCACCAGAGGCTGGGTACAGGGTACCCACCCTCCGGGGTCCCTCTCCCCCAGTCCCCCTGGCTCTGCTGCTCTGGGGCAGCCCCTGTGGATCTGGCACCTGGAGATGTCTGGGAGCAGCTTTGCCAAGTGAGAGCGGGGTTTATGGGAAGCAGCAAATCCTGCCGGAGCAGATGGGGAAGTTCCAGGGAATTGTTAGCGGATTCTTGGCGGCAGTGCTGGGTTCACGCTGGCCCGGTGCTCCCAAGAAACGCGGCTGCCTCCTGCAAATGGAAACCTGGGTTGGTTTGACTTGGCTGCGCGATTTCCATCTGCTGTTTAAAACGCAGTGGGGTCCTGGGGGGCAGGCAGCAGTGGGGAGACCATGCCCCAGCCTGCCCAGTCCACACAGGTCGCCCAGTGCTGTCACCACAGCCCAAGGGGTGCCAAGGTTGACTATTTTCTGTAGATCATCATGTCCTTGAGTTTTTCCCCCAGGTATATTTGGAGGTGGAGGCCTTCCCTTGACCTCTGGCTCATGCTATGGGTCAGATCCTGGAGCAGGTGTGGGTAGGAAGGGTGGTCCTCACTCCATCCCTCTAGGGAAGGGATGTGGAACCTGGAGGTATTGGCTCCATACAGCAGCTGGGGACCTGCCAGCTCCCTTAATCGCTGGCACGAGCCCGTGCCAGAGCAGAGGCCTCATTCAGCTGGAAGCTCACCCACCTCATTCATCCCCACCAGCCTCGGGCTGGATGAGTGCCCCTCAGCCTTTCCCCTGCAGGAGGAGCGTGCCTCCATTGCGCAGGAGAGCTTTGCTTTGTAGCGTTGCTGTTATTGAACTGTTCCTGCCGCCCGTGTGTCCCTGAGCATCACTGCGCAAGCAGGGAAAGTGAGGCTAGGAGGGATAGCAAACCCCCATGGAACAGGGGGGGCTGGGGAGGGAGGCCCCAGTCCCAGGTGAGGGTCTGCCATGGGTGGAAGAGGAGAGGGGCATGGGAAGGGACCCAGCATCTCTACATGAGCCAAATGCTCCCACTCCGGAAGAGACCAGCTCAGACCAGCCCAGGAAAGCCCATGGGACTTGCCGAGGGTGGGACCTCTTCTGAGCCCACCCTGCTCTCCTGTCCTCCCTCCCCAGAGCCCCAGATCACCTCTCCTCCCTATGACACATGGAACATCACTGGGCAGGATGTCATCTTTGGCTGTGAGGTCTTCGCCTACCCCATGGCATCCATCGAGTGGAGGAAGGATGGCACGGAGATGCTGCTGCCCGGAGATGACCCTCACATCTCTGTCCAGGTGAGCGGTGTGCCTAGGGCATTGGACACAGTCCCAGGGTGACCCAGCCCTTCCCAGAGCTCGTGGGCAACCAGACCTGAGGGTGGTCACCCTCTAGGGGTGGCCAAGTCTGGATGCCTGGGGATGATAAGGGGTGACCAGAGCCTGCACACCATGAAGACTGGCTGAGCCAGGGCTCAGGGCTGGTGTCTTGGTGGTAGGAGCCATCAGCATAGGTCTCTTCTGCAATTTTCTCTAGTAGTTTTTGAACTTATGCAGGTCCTAAAAAATATTCAGAGTCCTGCAGCAGGCAGTTCCCCACATCCCTGCCTTTAGCTTGCTCTGCCTGCTGGCTTCACTCGCAGGCCCACCAGCAGGGCTGGAGGAGAAGACCTCCCGAGGCCCCTTCCAGCCTGGGTTATCTCTGTTCCCACCAGCAGAGCAGGCAGTCCCTGCCCTTTGCTGCCTGCTGCTCCGAACAGGGCTCCCCTCCCAGGGCTGGCACACCCAGGATTCAGCATCCTGCCCGCAGCTGGCCCCAAATATAGTGCCCAGCTGGGCATACCCAGCTATTAGAGGGTGTGGGCAGAGGCACAGGAGCCATGCACCACAGCCAGGCACCGGT
This sequence comes from Ciconia boyciana, assembly GCF_034638445.1. Classification (NCBI taxonomy): domain Eukaryota; kingdom Metazoa; phylum Chordata; class Aves; order Ciconiiformes; family Ciconiidae; genus Ciconia; species Ciconia boyciana. Next base: position 51,940,606 of record NC_132941.1, on the reverse strand, counting down.
GGGGAGGAAACTGTGGTGGGATGGATGGGGGGATCCAAGGGAGCAGTTGTAACCCAGCATCATTGCGGGGTGATGTGCTGGTCCCCCTCCATCTTTCTGACCTTCATGTCGCAGGGTCTAGCCAAGGACCTTCACCCCAAGCAGGGCTACCCTGCCTGGCTGGAGGAGACTCGGCTGTCCTCCGCCCCCAGCCACCGCACCATAATAGCAGCCTGCAAACACAGCTGCAGCCCAGCTGGGTCAGGAAAAGGTTATTTCTCGCTGGGGACAAACAGAAAATAGCATGGTTGATGCCAGAGCAGTCTGGGACCTTGCTGCCTGCCAAAATGGAGGACTCTGGGCCCCTCTGAGCCGTCCTGGGGTAGCTGTGCCTCTCGTGAAGCCCCTGGTAGAGTTTGCAGGGTCCTGGTCCTCCCGTGCTGCCAGTCTGCCCGTGCAGCTCAGCTGCTTCTCCTGCCCTGCCTCGTCCCATCCCCGGCTGTGCTGCTCCCCAGTGTGACCCCAAACCCCCAGACCATCCCAGCTGTGTGCCCCCTTGCTTCAGCCACCCTGCAGAGCACTGACCCTGGCATCCTCCCACCATTCAGGGACCATGGTGGCACTGGGGGCACAGCTGGGAGTCCGGCGCACATCTGTGGGGTCCTGCCCAAAACAGGGCTCCCAGGCCATCCCGGGGGCAAGAAGATGCCCATTCCCCCCACCTCCCCTGGGTAGTGGGAAAAAGGGGGACCTGCATCCAGGGGGTCTGTGCCTGCCCCCAGAGTGGTACTTAGGCAGGGGGGAAAAAGAGTTTCTCTGGGCTTGTGTCCCCCTTCCCATCCATTCCAGCCCCACACGGGGCTTTCCTCACGCCAGGGCTAACTGAAATCCCCCCTCTTGCAGTTCAGAGGCGGCCCCCAGAAATACGAAGTGACAGGCTGGCTCCAGATCCAGGGCGTGCGGGTGACGGACGAAGGCACCTACCGCTGCTTCGCCAGGAACCGGGTCGGGGAGGTGGTGGCATTAGCCAGCCTGACTGTCTTCACGCCGGGTGAGCACCACGGCCTTGTCCCCACGCTCTCATGGGGATGAGGGAGGGGATGTTCGGGCAGGGTGCACTGGTATGGTGGGAGCTGCCGGTGCGTAGGGCTGTGCTGGGGATGCCCCAGCAAGCTGCCGTGCACGGTTTGGCTTTGGTCCTGGTGGGGAAGGGGACAGGCACTGGAGGGGACAATGTCACATTATCCCCGCGCTGCTGTTTCAGACCAGCTCAACCTGACAGGCTTTTCCTTGCCGAAGCCCCGCACGACGCCTGAGGACTACAGGGAGAGTGAGGAGGACTATTACTAGCCCGGAGACAGGATGTCTGGCTGCAGAGATCGCCTTGCCCATGGTGGCTGTTCCTGGGGGTCAGGGACATCTCCGGAGCAAGCATCCCCCAGCCCAAAACTCCTTCTCTGGACAGTCCTGGCACAGCAGCCTCTTTTTCGGGGGTGGGGGACAGGGTGACACATCCCTTTGCTGGGGGTGCTTGGGGAGGGGACACAGGCTGGTTGGTGGCACAGGTTTGGGACCAGGGGCAGCTCCACCTGGGGCAGGGTGGGTTTGTCCTCTGGCACCGAGAGGGGACGTGGTGGCAGGTGGGACGCTGCGGTGACAGCCACGCTGTGTGTGACAAGGACTTGGTGCTGGGGGTGGAGGCAGCCCCCCCAGGAGAGGGAGGCCAGGGCAGGGGCATCTCAGCCCTGTGCAAAGCATTTTGGGGAAGCCAGAGCGGAGGGCCGGGACCTGGCTGTGACACCCAGCATGTCACCCCCCAGGGCTAAGCTGTGTCCCTCAAAGCAGGGACAGCCAGGCTTCTCCCCAGGACCTGGGGAACTTGCTGCCAAAACATCCTTCTTTTCTGGTTTGTTTTTAACCAGAAAAGTAGTGATTTGAGGAAACGAGACACTTGTGGTTTTCAGTGCTATCTTTGCTCTGCTGGACAACGTTGGCCCAACCACCCATGTGGTCAGAAACACTTTGGCCTTTTTCGACCGACTTTATGTTTTCTCTTCCAAGCAGCTCTTTTGGTTTGAAACTTTGCCATTTCAGTTAATGTTAGTTAAAATATACATGTAGGTCAAAGCTAACACAGACCAGGCGACTGTCCTGTACCCACAAGGATTATTCTGGGGGTGAGGGAGGGTGCAAACACTGTGGATGCTACCTTGTCTATTGTGGGGGTGCTTGGGTTGAGGAGCCCTCCTGCCCATCCTGGTGCTCACAGCTGGTCCTGGTGTTGGTCCTGCCCCTCTCACCCTGCATGGGGACGGGGGTCCCCAGCAGACCATCCCCTGCGCAGTGGGGATGCATCAGGCTGGCTCTTTGCACCCCTGTCAGTTCGGGTCCCATCCTGCCTCTGCCCATCTTCATCCCAGGGTCTTGTGCCCCATGACACCGGGGTCTCCACCCAGGTGACCATAGCCCTGCCAGCACAGAGGGGGCACAGCAGCTCTGTGCCTGGCTGGGGAAGGACAGGGAGGCTCCTGTTCCCACTGGAAATGCTCCATTTTTAAAGAAAATCCATCTGCCTCCCAGAGCTGGTGATTTAGAGCAAATCATCCTTTTGGGGAAGGGTGGGAAGGAAGACCAGAGCTGCGCTGTGCTGGTCCATGCACAGAGAGGGCTGGCAGGACTCCTTCCCACAGGCATCCCGGGGCTGGGCTCCCACTCAGGGGGTGCTTTGTCCCCCAAAGCAACAGCATTTAAAGGACTTCTGAGACTCAAAACCTCCCCATGGACTAAACTGCTCCCAGTTACTCAGTCCCAGCTCCATGGAGGGCTGGAGCTGGGGTGGGAAGCCAGACCCCGGGAGGAAGGAGTTGGCCAGTCCCCAGACAGGAGCAGGCAGGATGTGATGAGGCTGGTGGCTCGGGCGCCACGCTGCTCTCCTTCCCTTGTTTTTTCTTTTCTTTTCTTCCTCTTTCTCTCAAGAATTGGCTCAGATGATGCAATTACAGCATCGAAACCTGAACAAGCAAATAAAAGGGATTTGTCTGGAGTTGGCAGCAGAGCAAAATTCCTGCAGCCGGTGAGGCTGGGCCAGCCCTGGCCCCTGCGTTGCAGCCTGATGGGGCACAGCCAGCAGCTCTGCCGCCCTGCCTGCCTGCCTGCTGGGCTGCCTGTCCTCTCTGGCAGCAAACCCCTTCTCAGCTGGGGAAATGCAAAAGCCACCCGTGCCTCAGCTTCTCCTTCCATCTAACAGCGTAATAGCATCCTCCTGGGGCTGCTACATCAGAGTTGGAGGGTCTTCAGGAGGGACCAGGGACAGAAACGTGCCATTGGCTTTTATTTTGCTTTTTTTTGGGTGCAAAAGCTGCTTTTGGAGAAGCCAGGCCATTTTCACCTGTCCTGATCCCCTCCCCGTTTCACACACAAATCGGCTGGTGGAACTGGGCCATGCTCAGGCTGAGGCTGCTGCGGGGAAACCTGAGAGCGTCCTGGAGCTTCAGCAGGCCAGAGCTGCTTGCTGGGCTCCTCGACAGTGCCCGGGGCTGGCCCCCGGCCAGGGCTGCCATGCCAACCCTCCCCAGGGCCAGGCTTGCCTGCCTGCCCTGCCTGCATCGGCACAAATCCAGGTTGTGCTGGGTGTGGGTGCAGCACTGGGCTCGCTGGGGAGGGGAGGGCGGATGGGTCAGACCCCGATCCCTGGCTCTCTGTATGCTCTGCAGGGTGATGCCCTGCCCGGGCACAGGTAGGCATCTGCATTTTGGCCTCAGTCCTCGCCCCCTCTCAGCTCCGTACCTGGTCCCTGTGGTACCCCCTGCATACCTGGCAGGGGATGCTGTTGGCTCCCGCTCCTGTCCTGCAGGGAGGGCACCAGGGACTTGGTGGCTGAGAGAGGAGAGAGCTTGATCGAGAGCCCTTGGCCAAAATTAACCAAACTGGGGGCAGTGTCTCCCAGTTCCCCCAGATCCCAGTGCAGGAGAGGGCTGTCTGAGTTGCAGGCTGGCAGCTTGGCCATTACTGGGGCTCCACTTCATCCAAGATGAGGGGCAGCAGAGCGGCCTCAGGGGCAGGGAGGGGGCTGTTTTCCCCCCACCCTGGCTCACAGCCTTGCCATTTCCAGCCACTTAAAAATTAAAGGAGCCAATATCGCTGCACAGCTGGAATCGGTCACTGCCACAGAGCTTAATTGAGGTTATTTGTTGGCTCTAAAAATGTTTGGTCAGCTCTGCCGCTGGCTGCTCGGATGCTTCCCGCAGCCCCTGCCCCGCGGAGGGGGTCCCCTTGGGTTCTGCCGGCAGCAGATTTTCTGCTCAGCTCCGGGCACCTGGAGGGTCCTGGGGACCTGGCCAAACCTCGCCTGGTGTCTGGGTGATCATGCCACAACAGTGTGCAGTGCCAAATCCCTTTGCTGGCCAAGTTTTGGGAGGGTTGCTTCCTGGGGGTGGTGGGGGCAGAGGGGGCCGAGCGGCTCCTGCCAGCCCAGCTGCCTGCGCTCACAGCAGCAGCTCGGCCCAGATGTTGGGCTGATGTCAGCGATGGGGTCAGCTGGACTGGGAAGTGCTAACGTGGCCGCCAGCCCCAGGCACACACCAGCCCCAGCACCTCCCGGTTGCTCGGGGTGAGAGGGTTGCAGGCAGCTCCCCAGGCACTGGAGGTCACCGCAAGGCTGGGGACAAAGAAAGGGGGGGGCTCGTCCTGCTGGCACCTGGCAAACCTTGAAGACACATGCTAATGGAGCCAAAACTGTGTGGTTAAAAGCCCACCGGACCCCAGCTTCTGCAGGGACACACAGAGCGCTGGCACTGCCCTCCACCATCAAGAGTTTCGCCACCCCTCTTGTGTACTCACAGCTCTGGGTGCTAGGGGGGAAATTCAGGTAAAAGAGCCCCCCCAGCCTCCAAAGCAGCTGCTTTCTGCCCCAAACCTGCGGTTCATGTTGCACCCAGCCCCTGCCGCAGGCTGCTGGAAGGACCTAGGCTCTTCCCACCGCTCCAGCCTCTGGTGCAGGGACACCATCCAGGTCCCCAGACCTCTCCAGGGACCACTGCAGGCCAGGAGGCCACCCAGATGGTTGGTGGCTGATGCAGTGGTGACACGAGGGTGCTCTGCTCCCCAAACAGCCGACCTGACACCCCCAGTGCCTTCCCCATCCTTGCACGCCCCCGGTGCTGCCCAGAGCTCGCCTGGCAGCAGGCACCCCAAGCAGCCGCCAAGCCACAGGGCTTCGTGGTCTGCAGAGAAACCCCACCAGGTCTGGAAGATAGAGATGATCCACCAGCGAAAACACGCTGTCCCTGTCCTTCCCTGCCCTCGGGGGTGTCGGGACCTGCCCCCTGGGCCCAAGGAGGAGGCGCATCTGAGCTTCCATCCGAGTCCAGATTTGGGCCACCGGCACGATTAGCCGCTAAACAGTGCCATCTCCTGGCAAAGCCACCGGCCACGCCAAGCCCTGCCACTGTGCTGGGCAGCCGGCGAAAGCACATGGGGCCTTGGGCACCCCTGGAGCACCCCGACCCCCCAAATTCAGCCCTGCCTACTCCATGCCCTCCCCCTGCCCCTGGCAGCAGCTCTGCCTTGCTGGGAGAGGCAATGCCATCCCACGGGACATGGGTGCTAAACTGTCCCTCGGGGTGATCATAGGAGGCAGAGCATCCTCTTGACACCGGCTTTGGGTGGCTGCAGCAGGCACAGCTGGGATGGGGCAGAGCTTGGAGATGTTCCGCCACTGACCTTGGAGGCGTGCTTTAAACTGGGGCTGCAAAAGGGTCAAAACCCCTCGTGGCCATCCTGCCTGTCCCTCTGCGCCGTGGGTGTCTCCCATGGAAGATGGATGGCTTCTGGCAGGGGTCTCGGCCAGCCTGAGCTGAATGCTGATCATGCCTGGATGGAAACTTGCAGTGTTGTAACCGCGCTCTGCTGACAGGTAAACTGAGGCACAGACCAACCAGGCATGGGGAACTCAACCAGAGCCAGAGAGACAAGCAGGCCAGCTACACCCAGGACTTCTGTCCCCAACCTGTCCCCATCCCTGGAGGGGGATGTGACATTTTGCCTTGTGCCCTCTGCATGGCACCTCTTCACCCTGCTGTGCTGGCTCAGGGAGAAAATAAAAAGAGCAAGGCTGCTTCCCTGCCTCCACCCAGCACTTACACCATCTGATAAACAAAATGGAAATAAATCCTCCTGCATTTGCAGCAAATAGGTCTCCACGGGGGGTTGCTTTCAATAATTCAAATGCCGTTGCAGAGCAGAGCCCACGCCAATGGGTTTTAATAAACACAGCCATAATGTGACATGCAATTTATTATTAAGCTTAAAACAGGAAGCAAAGAGTTTAATAAAAGCACCAGGTTCCCCGTATCAGTCACGGCAAGCGGGGGGATGCCGGCTGAGGGGGGAGGCTGGCCGAGCTGGCTGCAGGGGCACACAGAGCCAGGTTCATTTTGCCACATGCCCCCCGAGCTGGGACCGCAGGGACCCTGGGCAGGGCACAGAGATGTGAGCCAGACCAGGGGAAAATGGGGATTATTGCACGGACGTAAGGCGTGAAACGCTGCCTGCTCTAGGCTGCTGCCTGCAGCCTGCCTGCTACACCCCTCACAACTGCCCAGCCACCCAGGGCACCTTGGCAGAGCTCTGCCCTGGCATTGCAGCATGCTCGTGAGGGCAGATTAAAGCCTTGGTTTTAGTTCCTCTCCCCCAAGACTTTCTCACCTACATCTCTTCCTAACACAGCTCCACCTGGGCAGCCCTGCCCTGCTCCACCCTCGCTGCCCCTGGGGCTGCCTTTAAAAGCAGGCAGAGGGGGCAGCTGAGCTCCTGGGGACAGTGTGCCTGTGCAAGGTGAGGTGCTGCAAGGTGTGGGGGACAGGAGCTGGTGGCTGGCACTGCAGAGAGCTTGTGTGCTGCCTGCTGGGCTGCGCAGACATCCCTTCAGACCCTGGATCTGCTCAAGGGCTGGTGACAAGCAGTTGCTCTGCAGGGAGCTGGTTCAGCTGAGGGATGGAGCTGAGTGTGAGGTAGCTGGTCCAGCTACATCTGGAGGCACCTCTGTGCACAGATGAGGGGTGAAGGAGGTGGCAGCATCCCATGTTCATTACCTAGCAGGAGCCTGGCACTGCTTTCTTGCTGTCCCTGCTGTGGGCTTCCCTTGGCACTTGAATGCTGACACTTCCCTGAGGGATGTGGCTTTTTTGCCTCCTCTCCTTGGTCTTGCATCCTAGCAGCACCCTTTCTATTTGGGAAGGGTCCTGGCAAACCCCAGTACTTAATCCCACAGAGAGCAGCACAGCAGCTGGAAGAGGGGTGAGAGGTGGTGTGGGGACTGCCCATGCTGGTCCCCTGTGGAAATGGGGTTTGTATGACTATCCTGCACTCTGGCTTGGGGGAAGGGCCTCAAGGAGAGGCAGTTTGCTGGATGCAAGCTTTGCTCTTGCTATATTAGACAACAGAGAGCCCCTTCCCCAGGCAGTGGGAGATGCGGGGCTTTGTCCCAGTCCAGCCAAGCAACAGCCAGGGACTGGGACTGAGCCAGGGGCTCCAGGGCACCTGCAGCTCCTTCCAGCAGAGCAAGCAGCCTCCTATCTCAAGGAGGGCTTTCCAGCCAGATAAAGCCACACAGGCAGCCTCCTTCCTCCAGCTTGGCTGAAGTCCTGGCAGGGCTGTGCATGGAGCAGCTTTTGTGGGCTCTTTAGCTGGTGTTGACAGCAGAGGGTTCATGCTGGGATTGATGCTGGGTAACACCCTCTGGCTTCTGCCAGCACTGGTGCTTGGTGAAGCTTGTAAAAGGCTTTAACTTGATACTGCTTTTTTTCTCAGCTGTGTTTGCTGAAAGCTCCGCTACCTCTGGCTTTAAAAGCCCAAGGGCTGCTGATGTGACTCTATGTGTGTCCACTATCGAGGCTGTGAGTGGGATGTTGAACCTGGATCCAGTGAAGGGACGTGGTGTCTTGCCTGTCCCTTTGAGGTCATCAGGAGTGACACCAGCCCAAGGAGGGCTGGAGGGCCCCCACAGCTCTCCATGTGAAGGAATGGGGGGTCCCCTTGTAACGCAGATGGCTTTTGGCCTTCACCCATGTTCAGCTGGGGGTAGGACCTGCCCCTGGTGGTATGTGGAGCTGGTCCTGGTTATATTTCAGCTTGTGTGCTTGTCTGATGTCCCAGGTCTGCTCCCTGTGCCCAGCACCACTCCCCTTGATCTGGGCTTTCCCCTCTGTGTGGGGCTGGAGTGTGGGACCAGGGTTTGACTCCATGGAGAGAGGGGGATGAACTGGAGCAGGGAAATAACCCGTGCCTGGGCACAACATGCAGAGAGCACAGGTACCCTTCGGAGAGTGCCTGGGACGAGTTATCTTGGAAGCAAGGAGGTGCTCAGCAGGGACCTGCCTTATCGGAGCGCTGGTTGCTGTCTCTCCTCGCAGCCCTTTCTGCCCCGGGGCTGCTCTCTGTCACTTCTCTGCTCCGTAACAGCCGGAGGCAGGCGGAAATGGGAGCCCCTGTGCCTGGTCCCTGCTGGAGCGCACTGTTTCGGAAGTGGGGGGGGGGTATCTGGCTTGAAATTACTGTGCCTTTGGCTTGGCAGGCCTGAAAGTGTGAGTGATGGGGTCTCTGCAGAGCAGCCCCGGAGCCCTAGCGGGCTGGGGAGTGCTCGGACCCATCAGCAGCCTCCCTGGCTGCCTGGGCTCAGATAGTTTGGGAATGAGGGAGGGGAGCATGGGACAGCAACTTTGGGCTACTAATGAACACCCCAAAAATGCGCTTGGCTGGATGTCCACATCCAAAGCACAGCCTGAGCCATCCACTTTAATAACCTCCCTCTCCCAGCTATGGCTGGGAGGAGAGGCAGAAGCAGCATCTCCTGTTCCCACCCGCCCTTCTTGCTTTGCAGCTGTGTGTTGCTGTATGTGGTGGAGGGCTGGGGTGGCTCTTCAGCACTTCTCCAAGGCATCTGCTGGAACCAGTCCTTCCCTGCCAGGAGAGATCTGGTAGGGAGGAAAAAAACAGAAAAAAAATCTGTTATTGCATCTTGGCTGGCGTCAGTGGGACGAAGAGGGGCTTGGGAGCCCTGGTGGATTGAAGCCCCCGTGCCTGTAGGTAACAAACCATCAGCCACTGGGCTGCTGTGGTTGCAGGATGGGAGTGGCAGTTCCCCCCAAAGCATTTTGGGAGGGAGGATGCTGCCTGTCCTGCTCAAGGATGGAGGAGCCAGAAACCAGTGCTGCTGATTCCAGCTCAACAGGGCTCACTTTAAACATGGGGAGAGGGCTGAAAGCACTGAGCGCATTAGGATGGTGTCCTCAGGAGTCGTCCCAAACTCCAGCTCTCTCCCACCACCAGCTTGCTCTGGCTTTGGGGAAGGAAGGGTTAAGCTGCAGGTCTCAGCAAAGCAAGTGCTCTCCAAAAAGCCAGCCAAGCTACCCAAATGCTGGCCTCCCCTCTGCTCCCACCCTTATCCATCTCTCTTATCTGCCCTGGGCAAGAGCAGGGCATTTCCCCTCCTCTGGCTGACAAGGACCAGAGCTGGTGACAGGCAGAAGCTGGCCCTGACTGCGCACTGGGCTTGGGGAGGCCATGGCCGTGGTGTCCCAGCTGCTGGGTGGCCTCTGTAGCTGCAGGTCAGAGATGTGGAGGGACAGTATGGTCCACCATGGGGCTGGACCCACTGAGGGGGTCCCCTGTCCCTGGTTGTCCCATACAGGCTGTCTCATACCCCAGAGACCTCCAGGGGAACCTCATTTCTGTAGTATGCATGTAATGAGCTGCTGGGTCTCAGCTCCTCTGGAGAGCAGGGCTCACATCACAGGGGATGGCAGCTCTGCAAGGTCTAAGTACCCTCTGGAGGCTGATATGGACGGTGATATCTGAGAGCATGGCAGCCTGGTTCAGGGTGGCATTGTGCAACCCAGGCAAGCTGGGGCTTGGCTCTGCCTGTGCTGGGGGTGCAGGTGGGGGGGTCCAAATAGGCCAGGTAAGGGTATTTCACCCAGCGAGGGCTGTGGTGTGAGCGAGGTGCCGGGGCATCTCTAGCAGCACGGTGAGCTCTGCCGACACAAGGCAGGCTTGGATGGGCTGTTTAATTAAATGTGAAGGGCTCTCACACTTCACAAGCTGCAGTCCTCGCTTCACCCTGAGCGACTTTGGGAAAGAGGCCTTTTATTAAAAGAGAGAGAGGCTCTGCCTCTGCCAGGCAGCCATCAAATGGCACATTTAATTGTCTTGGCTCGTTTAGCTGTCGCGTGGGGAGGGATGTGCTCTGAGCTCTTCAGCCTTTCCCTATACATCCTCCCCGGCAGGCGTGCATGCTCACCTGCATCCTGGGTGCTCCTGCTGCCTTCCAGGAGGGCTGGTGAGGAGGAGGTGGGAGATGAGCCTCCATCCAAGGACAGCACTGGGGGCTTGCCAGGGGCTGGGCAGAGCCCTGGCTTGCTCACTGCACTGATGGCCCAGCCTGCCTGCCTGGGGCTGAGCACAGGGGTTTGAAAGGGCTTGGGAAAGCAGCTGGGGAGATGGGAGCCTCCTGGGGTCGCGGGAGCCATCTGGAAGGCAGGGGGTAACTAAATGGCAGCTTAAAAGTGTCTTCTCATTTATTCCCATGGTATAAGTGAGGCAGAACATTCTGGCTCTGAAGAGGCCATCCTACCCTGGTTGCAATGTGGCAGCCTCAGTGTATAAGCCATGGGGCAGGCTGGCAGCAGGTTAGGTTAATTGTGCTGCTCCTCTCCTCTAGGAACTTAAGTCCTTGGAAATATCTGCTGGGCTCTGCACCCTCCCTGCATTGGGAGCTGGCCTGTTCAGGGTGCACATGGAGGGAGAAAGGACCTCTGGGTGGCTTTGCTTTGAATCTGCTGTCTTGCTGCTGGGTGATATGGAGGGACTGAACTTGCGTTCAGCTGCTGGTACCAAGCCCGTTGTCCTGGGGGAGAGACTGTTTGGCTGAGTGAGGGGAGATGCCCCTGGGGGGGAGTCACAGCCTTTCCCTTGGCTGTGCAGGAGCAGCCATGCCAAAGCTCACCATTTGGAGAGGAGGAAGAAAAAAAGATCAAGAGGGGGAGGAAATACAGGCTTTTATCAAAACCTCCTACTTCAAAGTTGTCCAGCTGAAGTGCTCCCCTTTGGTTTAATTTGAAGTGATGTTTCCTTCAGCAACTGCAGCTAAATGGCATCAAACGAGGCTGAAACAGCCGGAAAGCCTGGAAAGGAAAGGCACCGTTTGGGAACGGCTTGAGGCAGACCTTCCCATTGGGGTCATTCATGAAAGCCTTTCCATGGGGATGAAAACTGCCAATGCTGGCATTTCTCATCCCTCAGCTCATGGCATGGGATAAAATCCAAACCCTTTTGGGAGTGGGAACAGGGGTAATTTCCCATCCTGGGTACCTGGATGTGGCTCTGCCCCTCTGAACCGGCTGCAGTGTCAGTGCTTGTGAGCAAGGGGAAGGCAGGAGATGGAGACCCGGGTGCTGCTCTGCCCCGAGGAGCCAGTGCATCTCCCAGGCTTGCGGTTCCCAGCCTGCAGCCTCCCTGAAGCCAGATGCCAAGTGCTGCTTTGGCAGCCCCTCCGCACAGATGAGAGCTAAACTGGGTTGCAGGGAGTGGCAGGGGAAGGGGCGCAAATCCATCTTCCTGACGAAGCCCTCCAAACCCTCCTGGAGTGGAAAAGGCTGGCCCCTGCTCCCACTGCCTGGGGAATTCCTGCGCGGGGGCAGTGGGGAAAACCAGCAACAGCGGGGCACGTGCTCTCCTGTCACAGCATCCCTTAACTACCAAAAAACCGCCTGAGAGGCAAAGCAGCTGGCTTTTTCTGGGAGATCCTGGCATGCTCCTGTCTGCTACATAGGAACTGATTTTCTGCGTCTGTCTGGAAAATGGAGAGAACTCACTTTGAAGACAGCTGTGTCCTGTCCCTGCTGGGGACACTGGGGCTGGGTTCCTCCTGGGCAATGGGTCTGGTCACTGGGAGGATGAAGGTGGTCAAAACAGGCCAGCAAATCTGAAAGCTTCTCTGGAGAGAGGGACATGTCCTGGGAAACAGAGAAAGGTCATGGTTATCTCTTCTACCTCCAGCAGTCAGAGAAAGCTTTTAATGGCAATAATTATGCTAGCACTAAAGCCACTGTCCAGGGAGGAAAAAGAAGGACAAGTCATCTGGCACTGCACATGGAGGAGGGGTGCTCAGAGCTGTCTGTCTGCTAGCGACTGCTTGTACCAGCACCTCCAAACCTTCTTCCACCCAAAAGACTCAAGTGTTGTTCCAGCCAGAGCCTGCTTCACAGAATGAGACTTCAGAGACTTGTGATGGTGGTAGAGCTGGGACCCTGATCCCATGTTTTCTTGCATTAAATCTCAAGGGGAGATGCTCACGTACATGTCTGTGCTTGCAGTGATGGGAGCTCCATGAAGCAGAAGGCATCTGACCATGTGCTCTTTCTCCTTGATGTATGGGGAAAGGTCTCTGCCAATCTTATGTGAATTCTTGAAGCTGCATGAAGAGGCAAGGAGGGGGAAAAAAAATCCCTCTCCCATAAGAGTGGGATGAAAGGAGTTGTAATTTCTCTTCCCCTAGTCCCGCAACCCCACGTCCCCCGCAGCAGATCCATTCCAGCGCTGGTAGGGTTGCTGCTTTCTCAACTCTTCCCCCCCTCCTCTGCCTCCCCCTGGCTCTGCTCCACACGCTCCCAGCTGCTCTAGGATGATACAGGCGGGTGCAGAGTTCATGGGAGCCGTACCTGTGCTTTGTCTTCATCTGTCACCCCTCCTGACAGTCAGATCCATCTTAAACTGGGAGCGAGAGGGGAAGAGAGGGAAGCAATAATTAACCTCTGCGCAGGCCGGTCCCGAAATGCTGCAGTCTGGTGATGCACGAGGAGACGTCCCTGACACTTTTATTGCTACTCCAGTGCCGTGCTGCGTCTGTAGGAGGTGATTTGGCCAGGCTGGGATACCTGAGACTTTCATTATGGTTGAAGAGCCACTGGCACCTGCAGCCCTTCCCTGCTGGGTGCGTTAGTGAGGGCTCCCCACTGCCCTCGCTTGCGGAGCTGGGGGGCAAAGCTTATTCAGGGTGTTTGCAGGCAGGCTGGGTCAGGGTTTTCATGGCACAGTCCTTGGTCGGGGGGGGTGTTAGATTTAGGGGTTCAAGTTGTCTCTCGTGTGGGTGGAATACAGGTGTACAGGAGCAGAGCTGCTGGGGTGGTCTGGGATGAGTAGTCCCAGCCTCAGGGTGAGCTGCTCGGGAGCACAGCCCTGGGGCTGGGATGTGCCTGAGGTCTAGGGCAGGACCCCAGGTGTTACGGAGCCTGATGTGCCATTACCTGCAACAGATCCTCGGTGGCAAACTTGTCCTGGACTGGAAAGTTTCTTCCATGGGGACATGAAGTGGGGACAGGGGCTGGGGGCTTTTGGGCTCCCTCGTGATGCTGTGCTGGACTGTAATGCCACCTTGGCAAGGGATGGTGCTGAACATCCCCCCTGGGTCCCTGCAGCTCCCTGTCCCAGGTGCCTGTGGGTCCCTGCACTGGCACCCTTGGGGGGGGGGGGGGGTGGCCCCACAGCCACCTCCCAGTGATGCTGGGACAGCAGCAACACTGCAGAGCTGACAGTCGGCTACACACCTGCCTGCTCAGGACCTGGTAGCAAAGGAGCCCAGCAATTAAAGCAGCATTAGTGGCCAAGCTCCGTGAGATGCAAAGACAACAATTGTTCTTGTGAACCCAATGGAGCCCAGGGACAAACACAGCCTGACCCTGCACAGAAATTGGGAAAAGCTGTCCAGGGGTTAGCATCTGGCTTGGTTGTCTGCTCCTCAGTTCTTCTGCAGGATTTCTGGGCTGTCAGTCAGAGCGGTGACTGTGTTTCATTACATACGATGCCCGTTCAGCAGATGTTGCAGCCTTATCTCATACAACCATGAGAGAAAATCAATGCCAAAATCGCTTGGCAGCCAAACCCTGGCTCGTGGTCAGGCTGGTGATGTATCAAACCCCTGGTCCTCCGTGTGGGTGTGTGGAGGCTGGGGAAGGGTGGGGCAGCACTGGCAGAGCTGGGGACTGAGTGTAGGGCCAGATCCTGGTGTGGGATGTGCTGTTGTGCAGTGCCTTGCAGTGCCCTGGGCATGGAAGGTCCTGTGTCTGGGGAGAAGAGCCGAAAGGGCTCCTTGGGATGTGTCTTTGGCATAGCACCGGCATGTTGTGTTTGCCCGTGAGATGGGTTGCAGCGGCTGTTCCTCCCCAAAAATGGTCCCAAGCAACCAGGACTGTGAGCGGGCAGGAGCCCGGCATCAGGTCACACTGCTGTCCCCAGGGTCTGCAGAAGGGGCAGCCATCCGAGGGCTGTGAGCTTCCCGGAATGGAGGGTCTGTGGGTCAGTGCCATCTCTTGGGCGGGAGGATGGAGGTGCCACTGGAGCTGGCACAGGGAAGAGCTACGTTGGATTTCAGGCCCAGGGGAAATGCCTTGTAGGGTTTGGTGGCTTGAGCTTATCAAAATGAGCATGAGGGCCCCTGGTCACTTTGTGAGGAGGAATCACCAAGTGCTGAAGGATCGGCTCGTGAAACTGAGAAAGGGAATACATGAATCTGGACCTAGTTCAAATCAAGAGAAAAACACTTAAAAATAAGATCCATTTTGTTTTCCAGTTATTTTAGCAGTGAGAGGGGCTGAAATAAGCCCATCCACCAAGATCAGAGGTGGCTTAGCCTGCTCTTGTTGTCTGCAGAGCAAACTGGGATCCTTTTCCATGTGTTTTTGTTGTAGAGATGTTTTAAGCAAACCAAAGTTACAGCTGTCAGTGTTTGGAGGCAGGCTGATATGACCTGGCCTGGGTAATTTCAGAGGCAACTGCAGAGGATGCTGGCATCTCCCCTAGCCTTGAATTCTCTAGTTGCAGCCTCGGTCCTGGCAGGTTTCGTACTCCATGTCCTGGCACCCATGTCTTATGAACTGTCAGCCCCATCGGTGTCTCCAGGCTGTTTCTAGGGGGTCTATGAAAAGCCATCAAGAAAGGCAGAGATGGCTTCTGCATGGGCCAGAATCTGGGGCAAATTCCTAGTGGGAGACAGTCTCTGCTTTAAAGAAAACACAGTCTCTGCATGTACGAAGCTGTTGCTCATATCAATTGGAAATGGGGAAACTGAGGCACAGAAGATGAGACTGATTTTTCCCAGCTGAGGCAGGGACCTGGTAGCAAGCCCAGAGATGACTCGAAGTCTCATACAGCTTCCCTCTTCTACCTGCAAAAGCATCCACTGGGAAAAGGTCAGCAGACTGAAGAAAACCGGCCCAAAACTTTCCAGCTCAGCCTTCAAGGGGTAGTTTGCCAGGGGCAGAGGGGGAAAATGCTCCTGAACACCTGAAACGTCCGAACAGGCTGCAGATGAGGCCGTGCACAAGTGCTGCCAGCTCCTGGCTTTTGAGTGGCAGCAAGACTCGGCCTTTCCCTGCACAGATGGGGGTTTAATCAGGCACAGTTTAAGCACATGGGTGTTCAGCACTAATCCAATTTCCCTCCATTCATTAGGGTGGTTATTCATCACTTGGGAATGATGAAAGGCTGCGAGTCCACGTGGATGCTGGAGAGCGGCAGCACTGCTCGATGCCGGCGTGTGGCTGTGAGCCCTTCCCTTGCCGCTGAGCCTGACCGCCAGTGGGGATGGCAAGTGAGCTGCTGGATGATCCCAATCCTTCACCACACCAAATTGCAAGCTAGGCTTCCTAGACCAAGCTCTGGAGATCAAGTCGTCTTAGGCTCATCCAGCAATCAGATGGGAAAGAGGCTGAAGCACCATCCCACAACTAGCTGCTGGGGTGGGAGAGGACCTGAAGGGATGGAAACCCACGGCCCCACTCTGCTCCATCAGACCCTCGTGTTGCTCCTGAGGGTTAATTGTACTATAAGCTTGCAGGGCAAAGCCAATCCCCCACTGCTCTGAGAGCCCACAAACCACCGTGTTCAACATGCTGGTCCCAGCTCCATGGAAAAAGGCTGTGAGAGCAGAGCTATGTGTGGGGAGCGAGCGAAGGGATGGCCGGTGCCCTAGGCTGGGGCAGAGCTCGGGTATAACATCAGCTGGAACAGCCACGGGTGAGGCTGCACGGGGAAGGCAGCTGCTTTGGGTGCACGTTTGCTTCTCCAAGGGTTTAGCAGATGCACTTCCACCTCTGCCACCCGGTGCTGGGGCAGACGGGTCAGGAGGCTGCCAGAGCAGGTCCTGGCTGGGCCCTGGGACCCTGGCATCCAAGAAAAAGACAAGAGATGTGTCTCCCTCTGTCTCTTTCCCCCATATGTGAAGCTCAACAGACGTTAGCTTTCCAGACAAACAGCAAAGTTGGCACAAATGTCTAAGATGTTCCCTCCTGTCTCCCAAATCCTGTCTTCAGTGCAAATATTCTGGCGATTAAAGGCAAAAAAGGTGAATTACCCTCCATGGTTGGTGTAAATTTTGGTATGAGGTGAACGAAAGGGGCTGCAAACACTGTACCGGAAGAATCAAAGGCTGTTGAGCAGATGCAAGTGTGAGCGTTTCGCTGCTGCATTTATTCCCCCGGCCCTAGTAAACGGCCCTTGTAGCGTGGCTCACGGGGATGAGAATTACTGCCCTGCCCCAGGGAGCTAAAGGGTAACTACCAATTAGCAGCTAGAGAGTTATTGGATAATTCTGATTATCATGAGGAGTCTGGGGACCTCTGGGTCATCACCACAGGGCACCTGGGCTGTGAGTAGGTATTTAACTGTGTTCTGGAGTGAATCAAAGTAACTTTCACATCCTGGCAAGGGCCTGGTCCTGCCAACCCCACTTGGGGGTCCCAGCGCAGAGCCCAGGGGGTGAGACCTGCTTGCCACCCATGGAGCTGAGCTCCCGAGCTCCTGGCCAGTCCGTCTGTCTATCTTGTGCCCTCCTTGGCTGGGAGCTGGGTACTAATGCATCTGAGATGCCATCCCTCTGGACCTGGAAGCTGAACACACCTTTGGGGCCCTGAAATAGCCTCCAGGCTGCCTGCTGGCATGGGGTCTCCTTTGCCTTCTCACTTTCCCCCTTTTCTTTCCTCTCCTCTGCAGGATTCTTCCTCCAAAGCACTGACCCCTCAGTCCCACCACCTGAACCCCTCATTCATTCAGTCTCCAGCTCACGGCATCTTCCAAAACCCCCCTGGCATCCTCACAGCCCCCTGCCCACCCTGAGCCCATCTCCCCTCCCTTCCCAGCACCTTGCCTCCCAAACCCCAGCCAAGCAGTGGGGCACTAACACCGGCACCCCTCTGCCTTCCGAAAGGGGCTGGTGGTTGTGTTTGACGGGAGCAATCCATCTCCATCATTGTAATGACCGTTCCCATTAATCGGCCATAAACTAATAAAGTAAGCACTTTCCCCTCCATCCCCACCACCCCCCCCAAACTTCATTAAGTCTTTAGTACATTAATATGTCTTACTTAGTGTCTGCTTTGGCCTCTGTTTGGTTTTTTTTTTTTTTAGTTTTTTTCCTTTTTTTTTTTTGCTGTGGGTAGCATAGGTTTACCTGGTGATGTTATTCCCTGCAGCCCCGAGGAAGCTTTGACAGCCCAGGTCATCCCTACGGCAGCAGGAGCGTCACGCGTGCTGGAGAGCCGAGAAGAAAGGGACAGGGACAGGGATGGGGGGGTGTGGAGGGAGGGAGGAATAAAAGATCCCGTACACCTCCAAATTAAATTTGTGATGCCTGGCATCAGATGGGCCCGCAGCCAGAGATTAATTCGACTGATCAAGTTATAAAGAGCGCTGAGGCGGGTAATCAATCTTGGAGCTGTCAGGCGAATAGGCAGCAGTATTAACCTGGCAGGACTCGCACACACATACACACGCACACACGCAGAAGCCTTTTTAATTCCTTTCACATTGACTATTATTTCCCAGGCCTGTTTATTTTGGAAGGGCTGCGGGGAGGCGGGGGGCAGCGGTGCTTTACTCTCTTCTCCTCCGTCCCCGGCAGCGATAGCCCCATCCAAGCAGAGCATCGTTCTCCCCCTTGTGTGCTTGCCGCCTCCACGTGCAAAGGGGAAAACCTTGGCCATGAAGTTAGAAGCCTTTAGGGTCAGTTTTCAAAGGGACGACACTGGATTTTCTATCTGCTACTGAGAAGACTCAGGCTGGGTTTCCTCCTCTTCCCAGACCCATGGCGGTGGCGTTACTCTTCCCGGCCAGTCCCTGGGCTGGGACTGGCCCCAGGCTTGTGATGCTCAGCCCAGGACACCCCCCAGGCAGACACGGTCCCCATGTGTCCCCAGAGGGTCGTAGAGTCACTGAGCTGCTCCGGGTCAGCTGCAAACTGGAGATTCTTGGAGCTGAGTCTGCAGAACCCATAGCGGATGAAAGCTCCACAGAGAGAAGGAGACTCACAGACGAGAGCAGGGGCAAGCCCAGCCAGGGACCAGGGAACAGGCTGTTTCAGGAGGGAGCTAAACTTGGGCCAGTTGGAAAGATGACAGAAAAAGCAGGAGTTTCGGGCTTCCAGATAGCAGCCAGCACTGCAGTGTGTCTGGGAGACCCCCAGTGCCCCATGGGATCGTTGGCTATAAACATGCACCCAGTTGCTGGCAGTTCATAGGAAACCACCTGTGACATTAGGAGGCAGTGGGACCTCCTTACATGAGGAGAGCAGGATGCCATCCCCTGCTAACTCCTCTCTGGCTGGGGACATCTTCTCAGGGAATGTAGTCAAGGAGCAATGTCTCCATGCAGAAGTCACTGCAAGCAGCCACCAAAAGCTGTTGGGGTTTTTTTTGACAGGTCAAACACACGGTGCCCCGTCTGGCATCATCCAGTAGCTAGGGGGGAACCTGGCCAGGTGAATCAGCTTGTACTGGTCCTAGCTTTGAACCCAAGTGCTGAGCATGGCCCAAATGCATGGGGACCGGGAGCTGGCTCTGCAAGGTCCTACTCCTGATGGACCCCATCCAAGTGTGAAAGCTTGTTTAATGAAAGGGCTCTGGCACGAGTCCTCCCATACTGCAGCCCTCCTGGTTGTCCCAGCCGGTCAAGGGGCTGAGAGCCTATGCTGAGCCCCTGGGCTGGTAGCCCTTTGGCTCAGAGCCATACTCCCCAGTGGCCCGGGCAGGCTGGAGTTTTGCAGTGGCCCTGGAGTCCTTTCCAAGTGCCAAAGCTGCAAGCCGTCAGCATGACACAAGCAGGACACGTGGCTTGGACTGCTGGGAACGCTGTGGCCTTTCCGGGATGCTCAAGTGGGTCCTTTCAGTCTGGAACAAACTGCGTGGGCAGCCGAGGGGTCTCTGAGAAACACTCTGGGGTGGGAGCCAGTGTCCCTGCAAGAGGAGTTGCTTTCCAAGCAAGGTCCCCTGGTCAAACATTTCAAAATCCTTTTGCTCCCACAGTTTCCCTGCAGATCCCCTTCAGGGGCTGTCAGTCAGTCTGCGATGGCCCCGCTGCGAGCCAGGGCATCCAGCACGGCTGCAGCTCGCAGCCAGCTCCCATATCTGTGCATCCAACACTCGTGTGCGTGCGAGGGCTGTGCCCGAGGGCTGGGGGGGGGGGCACTCACCTTCAGGGTGCACTCGCCTTTGGGGTGCTTGAGGTGCATCCCCAAAGGGGGCAGAGGTTGGGGAAGGATTGCTGGATGATGTGCTCAGCACCAGCACTCATCCTCTGCGTCCTTCCCTCTCCGAAGGAGATGCAGGGCTCCCTGAAGCCTTCTTGTGATGGCCAGTGTGTGCCCCAGGGGTGTCCCCATCCTTCCTTGTGTCCCCCATAGAGCGGAGCAGAGGTGCTGGGACTGCTCTTGCCCCTGTGTCGGGCAAGTGTCCTCTCCCCTCTGCTCAGAGCACGTGGCCACAGCCATTCTGCCATCTCCTGTACCCATGGCCCCATCCCTGCTGTCCTGTGGAGCTCTGATTGATGCCGCGGCTCCTTCCCCCGGACTCACTGACAAACACCTGTATCTTCTGCCGGCTGCACCGGCCCCGCCAGCTCACAGGGCTGCAGGCAAGAGGGCCGCATCGCAGTGCCAAGCTGCTCACGCTGGCGGATTTTGGAGCCATTCGGTGCCAAAGTCTTCTCCAATTAATCTTCCCCCTCCCTGGCTCCCTCCCCTCCTCGCTGGGCCGCGTCTTGGGGAGGATCCATCGATCTCGGAAGTGTCCAACAAAGCATCTGGAGCTCAGGCTAGGCTGCATTTCCCAGCACCTTCTCCAGGTTGCTGGGTAGCGGTGCGGATGCTGTCTTCATATTTGATGGGATTATTAGCACGGGGGGGAGGAGGAGGGGAGAAAGAAAGCACTAATTGATCTGGTAATAAAGTTAATAGAAGCTCTTATGAGCATGCCCATTAAGAATAATTAAGGAAGGGTGAGTGAGGGGAGGGAGAGTGAAGGGAAGTCCCCCGAGGCTGGGGCAGGCTGTCTTGGTGGGCGTTTGCAGAAGCCCTTCCACCCCACACCCTCTGCCCTTGGCCTTCACCCCCAAACCCTCTCCTGTCCCTGCTCCTGAGGTCCCAAGCAGGTCCAACTTCTCCAGCTGGGACTGGGGCAGCCGGCAGCACACGTCACTCTGGACCTGGGAGGGGTGAGGCTGGGGTCCTCCCTGTCAGTACCCAGGCAAGGCTGGGGTCCTGTGGGAAGTCGGGGGGGATGGGACCGCAGAGAGTGGGGGTCTTCTTCCAAAGATCTCCCAGAAAAGGAGAGCACCAGTTTTTGCCAGGCTTTTCAGGGATGCCGGGGCTGCTCTGGCTCACCAACTGGCTTGGCAGGAGCAGCATCCCTGTGCCGGGCTGCAGCTGCCGTGAACCTTCCAAGCTGGGAAGGGCCAGGATCCGGGCTGGAGACAGGATGGCTGAGCTCTGGCAGGGACAAAAAAGCCAACCTCCAAGCACTTGGTAAACACAATTGTCAAAAAAAGAAAAGAGCAGCTCGGTGGGGTCAGGGGTTAATACGGACAGGGCTACTACTACAAACGGCAGGGAAAACAGGTGGGATTTCAGCTGCTGATAACAGGAGGCAGCAGGGACAGGCGTGCAGCAGAGCTGTGAGCCGGCAGAGGCAGGACCAGCCTGGCTGTGGGGCAAGAGGCTGCCGGGTACCTGGGGGAGTAATGGAGAGTAAGCCCCTTGCTCCTTCCCTGCCCATGGGACTGCAGGCAGCATGGCACAGGCTGCCCATGACATGCCCCCCCCGAACTCCCGGAGATGCTATCCCCTACTTTCCCCACCTCGCAGGGCTCACTGTAGGTGTGTGCCTGGCTTGGTCGATGCTGCCAGCTACCAGCACTGAGCTGAATTCCGGGGAACTGGGCAGCATATGCCAAATAAACAAGGAATTCAGAGGATGAGCGCAATGCTCCAGGTCTGTCTGCAGCAGATAGCCATGTCCCAGCCGCCGGGCAGTGAGAGTACCCAGGGACCCTTGACAGCGCTGGCCCCAACCACCTTGCCCAGCCTTGAGACGGGGCTAGAGGCAGAAAGTAGGGACCTGCCTTCCCCCGTGGCTCTGCCCCAGCAGCAGCACAGGCATCCCGGGCTTGCTCTGCCTGCGAGCTGCCCCAGGGAGGGGCAAAGCCCCCCCAGGCTCCCAGCTCCTCTGCCTACTCCTGGCTGGCTCCCAGCCCATCTTTCTGCAACCAGCCGGGACATGCAGCTGGAGCTGGGCTGCGGGGCAGGCGGCTGCGGGGTTGCTCTGAGTGGCAGGTGGATTTTGTTGTGGGCACTGAAATGCAGACACCAAGCAGTGGGGCTGGAGCGCCTCTGCCCGACGCTCTCCCCCAGCCCGGACCCCTCCATGTCTCCCTGTCCTTGGCTTTGCAGCTCAGCCCTGACCCTCTCTGCCCATCTCTCGAGCACCCTGTGGGTGCAGCACCATGCCTGTGGGTCTCGGGGCAGCCCTGCTAACCAAACCCACACGTGGCATGGACTTCTGTCCTGCCCGTGCCACACAAAGGGTGGCTTCGTCATCGTGTGAGCAGCATGGCAGCCCTGAGACGCCCTGCCATGGGGAGAGACGGGCTGGCTTCTCCCACCAGCGAGATGCAAGGAGGAGCCTTGGCCGAGGAAGGGGACGTGGTGGGTGCAGCCTGGAGCACCCAACCCAGCCCACGGCTGGCTGCGTGCAGTGTCCACGGGAGGATGAAGGCTGCCCGTCTGCCCTGATGCTCCCCAAGCTGACACAGTGGGTGATGCTGTCTGTGTTTGTTTGCTTTGAGAAAAGGAGTGAAACTAGATCCAGCTATACTGTTGTTTGCGGCGAGGCCCCGACCCAAACACAGGGGACATGGTGAACAGAGGAGGGAGGCCAGTGCTCACCGGAGAGATTACGTCCCTCCTGCGAGTGCCTTGGCCACAGGGAAGCGTCCCCATGCTGCTTCCCAGGGCATCCATCTCTGCTCCTCCTAGCCTCACCTGCAGCCTGTCTGTGTCCTGTCTGGAGCAGAAAATCCCATTTGCTGGTGATTTTGTAGCATTGCCATGTGATGTGCTGGGTACTAATATGGGCATAGGGACCAGGCTGGTGGTGTGACCCTGGAGGGGTCCCTGGACTCTCCCACCACTTCAGCCTGACTGGCAGAGGGTTCCCGCAAGGAGGTTGGTGACATCTTAAAAGCTGCTGCAACACTAGCCGGTGGCTTGGGAACACCCATATGCTCTGCTGGGCCCTGGGGAGGGTAGCAAGGGCCAGCAGACTCCAAATATTGATCATGGCTGGGATCCTCACAGAAAATCTTCCAAGCCCTGCCGTTGCGGACAGCCATGGCCAGATGTCACCGCTTTAAACACACTGCGGGTGGAAAGAAGTGGCGCCTGCTCCTCGGAGCCCAAATAACCCCAATCACCCCCTGTGTCTGTCATCGCCCGTGGGTGATGGAGCCACGCATTGCCACAGCAGACGGGGCATGTCCTGTGTGACTGTGAATCACCTCGGCATGGGGGACACCCTTTCTCCCCTGTGAATACAAGCTAGCTAATGGGGCTTGGGATCCTTCGTGGTAATCCCGAGCAATGATTTACATTTAATTAGCCAAATGAATATGAAAATAGACTCTGCCCAAGAGCCTACTAATAACTTTCTGTGTTAATGGCTTGGGCTAATACAACTCCTCCCTGGCAGATCGCTGTGCTGCGCAGTGGGGAACGAGAGCCCGGCCAGGCTGCAGGGGGAGCTGGGGCCGTGTGTGCCACACAGTGGGGCAGGGGGCTTTGCCACCGAGAGGTCTGCGACCACAGCCTTTCCCCTTCTTTTCAATGGGTGCTGATGTGATCGAGGCTCTAAAATACATAGTTACAGCCTAAACACACTGAGATGGCTCAGTGGCAGCTTTATTGGTCCTAAATTTAGTGTTGCATTGGTTACCAAGGTCTAAATCTGAATAAACAGGTATTTTGTTATTGAGGCCAACAACACGAGAGGGAGGAGTCAGGTATAACTACAGCAGAGAGCAAACAGCAAAAAAATAGTCACTGTGCAGAGCCAGCCTAGGAGCTGGATTCAAACCGCATCACATTGCATCTGACACCTGTGAGCTTGGTAAGGGCTCGGCTATAAAAACCCCCAGAGCTTCTCCTCTCTGGGTCCTCCAGCAGATGCAGAAGCATCCCTGTAAGGTTGCTGGTCATCAGAAACAAATCAGTTGGTATCTGCAGAGCACAGGAGGGACCCTGCCCTGAAAGAGCAAAGCTCCCAGGCTAGCCTAGAAATGAGTGCATTGCAAGAGGCAGCCCTGGGTGAGGCAAAAAAGGGCACTTAGAATCAGCCGTTACCAAGGAATTAACATAACATTCAGTTTGTTAATTAATTAATGTTAATGAATTGTTACTTACTTAATTTTAATCAAGCCAGGATGTTGCTTTTTTAATTATTATTTTTAAAATATCCTCTGTACCCCGGACTAGTCTGCTCCCAGGGCATTGGAGGGCTGGCCTGATAAACCTGCAGGCTCATGTGATGGACGTGACCTAAGAACCAGCTTTGATGGCTTTGCACTAAATTGCAAATGCACGGGAATGTCAGAGCGTGCCTGAATTTCCTGTGTGTTTGGTTTCTTAACCTGTCTGAACCCCATTAAACCTGATTGAGGCTAATATGGGGCGGATCCACTCAAAATCTCTTACAGTGGCCTGCGGTCTCCTCAGTCAGTCTTGTCTCTGTTTGATTTCTAGCTGTCCAGGAGCCCCCCAGCATCTGTAATTGAATGTAAGGGCTTCTGTCCAGGGGAGCAGCACTGCATTAATCACTGCAACCTGGCAGAGCCGGACCAATAGATCTTCCCAGTACATAACATAACTCATGTTAATCATTGCTTGTGATTTATCCTCTTCTCTGTCTTGTACATGAATTATTCAGGGTGGTGCTGGCGGAAGCTGGGGCAAGGAAAGCCACGAGAAAGTCCCATGGCTGGTGTAGGTGGCCCTGTTCCCCTGGCTGGGAGGGCAGAGCAGGATGCGGTGGGGCTCTCCCTCCGGCCCTGGGCACGTCCAGGCTGCAGGAGGTGCTTGGCCGGGGTCTTCGCTCTCACAGCGGCCGCTGGAAATTAATTGCATGGTCGACAGCCATGTGTTGAACTCTCCGAGCATCTCCACCTGGGCTTCTGGGGACCGGCTCTCCTCCCATCTGTCTTCGTGCTGGCTGCAGGGCTGTGTCCATCATTGGCGCCGCATTTGTTTTGCTGTGGGTATTTTTCTTTAGCCCCAATTACGCACAGGCTTACACCAAAACAAACAAGCCCTGGGACATGGAGGTACCTGGCTGGCTCAGACAGGCTGGTGCCACGGCTGGCCCCGGGGCTGATAAAGGACCCGCAGTGTCGCTGCGCTAGAGTCTGGGCTTGCAAAATGTGACATGGTTTCTCTTGACAATTAATCACTGGGGAGCGGGCGGCATCAATTAAGGGGTAATTGGCCTCATTTTAGGTCAGGGTTTCCGGGCCAGGCTCCTTTCGGCCCTCTCTGCTGCAGGGATGGGCATCGCCATCGCAGCGCCTGGATGCAAAGCCCTGTGAGGGAGCTGGTGGATGGAGGTGCGGGTTGATCCCCCAGTGATGCCAGCCGAGGGGGTTATCTCCCTGGGCAAGCGGGGATATTAGCAGCAAACCCCAAGATGGGGAAAATGGACCCAGCTGGGGTGAGGAGTGACCAGCCCTGCACTCATGACTGCCGTCTGCGCCCCGGCCAGGCTGGCAGCAGGTGTCCAGCCAGACCCGTGGGGTGTTTTGGGGCTGGATGCTTTCAGGGGTTCAGGTCCCTGCATGGCCCTGTGTGGGGGCAGAGGCAAGGGCTGCTGGCTTTGGATTTAAGGGTGAATTAAGATGCCTCTAATGCCAGGAAATGCAAATATTTCTGGTCCACGCTTGCTTTAGGAAGGGCAGCAGTGAGGTGGCTGCTTGCAACACTTAGTGGGGAAACTGAGGCACTGAAGCAGCTTTCCTAAGACTGAAAAACCTGATGAAACAGAGCTCTCCCAGCCATACCACGTGGCCCTGGGGCACAGCTCCTGAGGCATCCCCAGCCCTCTCCAGTGGAGCAGCCGGGTTGAAGGATGGAGATGCACATTTGCTTGCCCTCAGCAAGACCCCTTCCCTCCAGCCACAGACCACATCCCGCTGCAGCGTGGCTGCCCGGCATCTCTGGTGAGAGCCGATCTGGGAGCTCCGAAACAGTTCAGCGGAGGAGTACAGGATGGGAGAGTAATTTGATGCTCTGAGTGTCCAGAAGAGATCCTGCTAGAAATACCCATCTGACACGCTGCTTGAGATAAAGCAGGGAGGATGCTTTACTTTAGCTTATCGGACACATTTCCTCCAGAGAGATCTCCATCAGCTCGGGGAGGAAACTACTGAATTTTTGTGTTTTGGTGGCTTTTTTCCTTTTGAAATTTTTCAAGAGGAACAAAGATGGTTGGGGAAAAAAGTTTCACTTGGTCCTTATTTTGTTGGTGAGAAAATTTTAGATTGGAAAGTTTTTGTCTCTGTTTTCATCTAGTACCAGAAATAGAAGATTTTAATTTTTTTTTCCACAATTGAGATGAAGTAAAAAATACTGCCTGGAGAACGAGGTGGAAGAGAAATTTTTAAGTTGAAGAAGAAAAGTGACACGCTTGGAAAGCTGTATTTTTCATAATTATCCAATGGAGACAAAGCAAAGCGCAAGCACAATGTGGGAATTTCCCCCACTACTTCAAAGCTGATTTAATGAAATTACATTTTTCAGGGAAAGAAGCAGCTCGGCGGAAAGCATTTGCAGACATCCCCATCCCCAGGACCCAACCCCATCCCCGGGAGCCGACCCCCTGCTTCCTGCCCGGACTCTTTGCACGTGCTGGGGAAGTGCAAAAGGACATTGCAAATGCCCTTGCCCCATGAAGACCCACGGGCCTCACCTGCTGTGCATAACTGCTTCAGTCCCTGTGCCTGCTATCACCAGTCCTTGCTGGGCAGGTTTTGGGGTTTCAGTGCCCCCCAGCTCCTCCAGTCCCATTGCTGCAGGAGGGAAGTGGCTACCAGCCTGGCCCTCTTCCCCAGGGCCACATCCAGGCTCTCAGCAGGGACCTCCCCTCCAGGACATCTCCTCCTGGGGAGGTGGGCCCTCCATCCCCCCACCTTCCAGCACCCCTGTGCTCTTCGCCAGCCCCAGACGTGCATGTAGTGGGGCACGTAAGCGGGATGCTGCAGTGCCAGGCAGGATGGCTGCTCGCCTGGCACAAGCCCAGGGACCTGTCGTCTCACTGCTGCCGTGCTGCTAAGCATCAGGCGTTCATCATCAGTGCCCCAAAACCCATCAGCAGCTTCAGGGGATCCGTGTTGCAAGCTGCAAGCATGAGCAAATGTGTCGCGATGCACCAGTATCTCATAAACACTTCCGCACAGGGGAGCACATTAAGTACCAGTTTTGGTATGGCAGCATGCAGGGACCAGACCCCAGGAAGCACAGCCAGCCCTCAGGAGCTGAAGTCCCTTCATCCATTTGACCTTCCAGCTCCTTTTATCATGGTTTCTGAAAACTGTTACCACTTGCTAGCATTTTGCAAGTGCACCCTTGCACCCTTGGTCTGGGAAACGCAGCCCTGGGACGATGCTCTCCCCACTGATGTATCCTAGAACCACTTTCATTCATTTTCCTTCAACTTTTTTCCCCAAATCCCTGCTCTGTTTCAGTGAGGACACACTTCTCCAGCCTCCCAGGTTTTCTGCTCTCATTTTCAGCTCCATGTTAACCTGCCCTGGCCATTGTTGAACATGAGGTTTGTGTTTGCTGGTAGTCATGGGGCACTTCCCCATGGCCCCAGCACTCCAGACCATGATGGCCTCAGAGGTTCCTATGTGCAGCAGGCAGGGAAAACAGGCACTGGTCAGACACAGCAGCCTGGAGGGAGGCATCAGCAGGAGAAATAGCCATTGCTGCAGCATGGGCAGGGCTGGGATGTGCTGCACCACTGGTGATTTGAGCCCCTTGCCAGCCTGGCAGCAGCATTAGGTCCTTGGATAGTGAAGTTTCCAGGCTGTCATTGACCTTCAATGCCCGGCAGTGCTGGGTGCGTGGCCAGGGTGGGTATTGCGCTAGGTAGCTGATTGGGGCGGTGATGGATGGGCAAGGTGTTTGGGGCTCATTAATTTCCTGGCAGGGATCGGCTTGTCACATCCTATAACGCAATCAAAGTGGGAGCACGTCTCACTCAGGGAACACAGCAAGCACTCAACCGGGAGGCAGAGCGTTGCCTTGCAACATCCTCCAGCTGATAAAAACTCCCCAGCACTGTGAGAGTTTAATCCTGCTAAATGCTGAGCACTTGGGGCATGGCTCAGCCTTGGCCCTGTAACCCTCAGCAGGGTCACTGCTGGTTTGGCTGATTCCTCCAGGCTGCCAGGGAAAAGGTGGCTGTGCAGGGGATGCTAGAGCTCAGCTTCATGCTGCCTTGAAACCCCACCATCCCTGCGGTGCAGGCCTCTTGGGAAGCCTCTGCCTTCAAGCATGGAAGTCTGGGTGGGCTGGATCACAGCCTTCCCTCCCCTGAGCTTGGCTGCAGCCATGTTCGTGGCTTGCCTGGATCCCCGGAGCAGGGGCTCAGTTGTTTGGCAGCAGCCATCTCCCCGGGCCAGACGTGCGCTGGGCACAGCCAGGCTCCCCAGAGCGTGTGCTGGGTTACAGCCAGCACTGCCACGGCCAGAGGATGCTGTGGGACAGGGCTGTGGTGGGGTGGTCAGGACAGATGAGCTCATGCTCCCTCCCAGCCTGAAACTCCCCAAATCCCCAACCTCCTCTCCAAGAAACTGCCACTTCCCGTCCTCTGAAGGAATGGGAGAGCGTGGAAACAAAAAGATTTTAAAAAAAAAAAAGCCCCTGTGGTGACAAACACAAGCAGCATGGCTCTGAGCCAAGGCACCACTCACCCACCCTGGGGACAAGATGGGGGGGTGGAAGGACACATGGCCCCTCTGGCCAGGCCTGTGGAGGGGGGAGGCTGGTTTTTCCGGCTGCAGCATTGTTCTGTGGAACCTGAATAAACACCGGCCTGGGGCACCCAGGCGAAGGGCACGTTTCCCTCCCAGCACCCGGAGCCTTCAAGGAAACCCCTTTTGTGTCTGCCTTCGGCTGACCCTCGGAAACCACCTCCGCTCCTTGCAGCCAGCGGTGCCTGCAGCAGCACTGTGGGTCCCTTGCTATTGGGAGAGGGTGGGGACGGGGCTGTCCAACTCCTGCGCAGACAACTGGTGCCTGGTCTCCTCTGAGACTCAGGATCCCTCATCCACTTCTTCAGAACCCAAACCCTGCACAAGTGTAGGTGTGCTTGAGAAGTACTTTAATTTACCCTTTTAATATGCATATTATTCAATAGTAATGATTTGATAACTATTTAGTTATTAATACTGCTATTGAGTGCTTTGATTTGATGTTACTTGCAGACAACAGGGGGCTGAAGGCAGGCTCAGCCACCCCACAGCAAGCTGCAGCATCCTGAATGTGGGGAGAGGTGCTCAGCAGTGGCTGTCCCAGGTGGGACAGGACTGGGAAAATTCTGTTCCCTGGGCTCACGCAAGCAGAAAAGGTTTGAAACCTGCTGGTTTTGTGGCCAGCCCTGGCTGGGGGGCTGTGGCTGCCCTATGGAGCTGCACCTCTCTGCTTTTGGGAGACTTTCTGTCTCTGAGCCCACCCGTCAACTACCCCAGGGGGTCCAGGGCTCAGCCTGGAACCCACCAGGCTCTGACATCCTGGGGATGCTCTAACAGCAGAGAGGTCACTGGGCAGGGGGGAGTCAGCTGCTTGGGCTGGGCACAGAGCCTGGAGCTGGCATGCTCCCTTGCTCCGCACGGGGCTCTGGCTTTGCCTGCTGAGCCTCTCGCAGGTGCAACAGCATCCGATGGGCTAGGGACAGGCCCTGGGTCGCTCCGGGAGGGCAATGGCACAAGAATGCTGTTGTTCCACAGGGACGCTGCTGTTCCACAGGGCAGCAAAGGACTCGGTGCAACCAGCTCCAGAGGCGCGAGCCAGCAGGACCTGCCAGATGATGTCAAGGATATAATTTCCCCACCGTTCACAACTTTTAACCCATGCACGTCAGTGCTTGGAAGCCTCTGCATCCCTCATTTTGCCCCGTGCGGAACCAGACCTTACCCCTGGGTAGGAAAGAGCTGCTGCCCACCCAGCCTGCTTCATTGTGCTGCACTGGTATTGCCTGGAGAAAACGATGCTCTTCTCCCTGGCACAAGAGTTGGGGAGTGCAGGCTCCTGGCCAGAGAGCAGGTTACCAGCCCGCTTTGTGTCTGTTATCCAAAGCACCGAAAGGGCTGCAGATGAACTAAGTGAGGGCCTAAATAAATAAAGGATTGACCTTCCACCCTGGGGGCCAGAGGGCAGCTACAAACTAGTGCTAATGTGAAATAGAGAGGCAAACTTTGCAGGCTCTGGAGGAATTTGCCTTGGAAGCATCCAAGAAGGCAAAGGACTTGTGTATCACCCTGTTTACATCAACACGGGGGTGATGGCCCTGCCACCCAGAGGACCAAGCCCTGGCCAGCACTTCTGGGAGGGACACTGTCAGCTCAAGGGCTGAAGCAGGAAAGGGCTATGGGGAAATCCCTGACTTGGAGGCCTGGGGCTGCTCACACTTTCAGTGTGGTGCACCGTGGGTGGCTCAGCAGAAGCAAGTTGCTGCATTTCCCACAGTGTCCTGCAAAGTCATCGTCGGGCTGCTGTGTGCCGTGCAGATGGATGGACCTGGGAGCTGGTGCTTTTATGTTAACCTTGTGTGTACTGGGAGCAGGGTCCACTGGAAAAGCTTGGGCTGTGCAGTACAGAGTTTTCAAAGGACTTTCTAAAAAGGGGCCGCATCTAAATGTCTCGGGCTGGGCAACCAACATGCTCAGTTACTTTTGGCCATACACAAATGGGCACATGGCTGACAGTCATACGATAGAGGCAGAAGACCACGAGGGATGAACGGGTCAATAGGAGGTGGCAGATGGACACGGCCACTGGAGAGAGGGAAAGGCAAGTGGATAAAGCTTGGGGAGCTGGAGATCAGCAGAGGAGAGCTAAGATTTGATGGGAGTATTTTGTTCTGACTGAGGGAGGTTGGACCAAGGGATGGTTTTTGTTGTTGCTTTTCTTTGGGCTTGTGTTGGCTAGGGGGAGGGGTGCAGTTCTGCCCGTTATTAATAGCTGGGGACACACGGGCTGGCACAGAGCACTTCTGATGGGCCCACAGGACCCCAAATGCTGGGTAGTGTGTGGCTGATAGCCAGGTAGTAATTCAGTCACAGGATCGTGATAATGTGCACAAACCTCTCTAGGCCTGTTGCATTATGAAGTGCTGTGAGTGATTTACACCCTGTTAGCAGCCAAGCGATCTGTGTGTTACACCTACAGCACAACCCGACCCTCTGGGCTACTTATGGCTCCACTTGCCATTTCAGTTGATCCCTGGAAATGACTCTTCCTTCCTTCCAGCCAATGCCACAGTACTGCGCTTGCCTTCCCCCGGTGCAAAAAAAAAATCCCCAATCCCCCAAAGCACCCTGTTAAGAACTTCCACATCTCATTGAGCTGTTATTAATAGGGGGATTGTCTGGTGTCACAGCACAGGCATAAAATACATTAACATTATCACATAATCTTATTTAGCAAACACTTGTGTCGCTTCGCCCTTGGTAATTGCATTTGGGAGATGCAATATTTATGAAAGGGGAGAAGGAAATGTCTTGGCTCATCTCCTCTGAGCAGTAAAAGTCCTGGGGGGAAAGTCCTGGGAGCCTGGGAAGGGGATGTCAGAGCTGCCGCTTCTCTCACAGCGCGTTCGGTGTTTGATGGGACTCTGTCCAAGCTTGAGCTTTGCCACTGAGCCGCTCCTGGAACTGCGTGAGGCTGGAGGCATGGACCCGGTTTTTGCAAGGGCTCTTCTTCCTACACTACACGGTGGCGGAAGCCAGCGCTCTCCTGGCATCTCGCTGCAAATACTGCTGCGAGCTGACTCGCTGCCTTGCGTTAGCTCTCCCTCCTAATTGCACCGGCAAGGCTCTCCGGTGAGGCTGCACCCGGGGCTCAGCTCCGAGGATGCTGCCCACTAAGCACGATGATTGATTAGGATTTCTCCCAGGACTGAAATCCCCCCAGCCAGCCCTGCATTTGTCCGTAGGACCTCACAGACTGAGAGCAGGGTCTGAAGAGCAGAGTTTTATCCCGGACACCGCGCCCCCGACCCTGGGAGCTCAGATCGGGGTGTGCACCTTTCCCCCCAGCTCTGAAGCCCCAGCTCCTGCCACTTCCAATTTTGGGGGAGGTTTGCAGCTGGGTACGAGCTGCTGGAGGTTGTCCCTGTTTCTCAGGGCATGCTCAGAGCTCAGCTACAGCAGCCGTACGGAGAGAGAGAGATGTCTTGGAAGATTATTTTAGTGCCTCGGACAGCGCTA
Source organism: Ciconia boyciana (assembly GCF_034638445.1). Classification (NCBI taxonomy): domain Eukaryota; kingdom Metazoa; phylum Chordata; class Aves; order Ciconiiformes; family Ciconiidae; genus Ciconia; species Ciconia boyciana. The sequence continues at coordinate 51,908,773 of NC_132941.1, read as the reverse complement.
TTCCCTCGGAGCCTTCAAGGAGTTGTCCCCAGAAATTAAAGCTCATTTCCCCGTCTGCAAACACCCACGTCCCTTCGTGCCCCCGGTGTCCATGGGTGACCTCGAGCAGCCAGCGAGGCACTGCGGGCTCTGCGGGGGTCCCGCAAGCTCCCGCTCCGGAAAGTGGCGGAGGGAGCAGTGACACGAAACGGCGGCTACACACAAACGCCCGACCCTCTCGCTGCTGGACCCGGCAATTAAAGCCGCCGGTGATGTGCATGGGACGGAAAAACCGCTGTCACCTACTCTTCTCCCCGGCTTATGTTTACACACCCTGTTTAATTTGTTTGTTTTCTGTCGTGCTCTCTCCTTAAACTGGTTGTCGGAATTCCCACCCGGGCGGTTAGAAAGAGCATCCGCAAAACCTTTGGGATGGAGACGGCTCTGCCTTCTCCCCGTGCTTGCTCGGTGGATCGGGAGGCTGTAGCACTGGAAATTACAACTAATTACAGGTGGAAAATACAATTGATACAATAGTGGAAAATGAGATTAATTAATTAAACTTACAAGTGTGGAGAATGCTGTTTGCATAAACGGCCGATCGTGTTTAAACCCAGATAATCCCTCGCACTCCCCATCCCCGGGGCATCGGTCCCGCGGGCGGAGCTCGCTTGGTGTTTTACCCCGAGGGGAGTGGGAGGAGTGGGGTGGGCGGGGTTGTGCCACGGGAGGAGGATTAGGGTTTGGAAACCCCGATAATTTTCTATTTCTAGATCATTTCCCCCTTTTTTTGGTCACGGTTAGTCCCAAACACGCTCTGTTCCTGCGCTGCAAACGACGCGCGGCGAGTTGTGCAAGCGCCCTGCCCGAACTTGGATGTATTTCTGCCGGCGGAGGAAAAGCGTCTGAACCCGCCGAAGTCCCCTAACTCGGGGGACCGAGGGACCCCCGGGCAGGGCAAAGGACTCGTCCCCGCAGCCGCCCACCTGTACGGCAGCTGCCTGCGGCGAGGGGGGCTGCCCCTCCTGCCCGGCCCTCCTCTCCGAAGGCTAATGCAAACAGCAGCAAATTAGATTTAAGTTTACCCATTGGTTCTGCCATAATTTGTATTTACTTTTTGCGTGCTAATTAACCTCGGGGAGGGGAAGGGGGAGAGAATAAATAAACACGAGGATTTACCGAGCAGCGTTTTGAGGTTTTTATAACTAAGCCCGTAACAATGTTTGCAATAATTAACACCATTATTATTGGATCTTCTTGTTCATTAGCGAAAGCTACTTTGTTAGCAGAGCCGGCAGGGCGTGCCGGCTCCCTGCCTGCACAGCGTTTGCGGAGCTGCCGGCGCCCCTGCCCCCGAGGGCTGCTTTTAAGGTGGGGGAGGACGGGGGGAGAGAGACACAAATCTGTTGGCAAAACAGGACTTTGTCTGATGGGGAAAAGGCCTAGGGCTTTTCTAGGGCTCGGAGCGGGCAGGAGACAAAAGCAGCCGCCGCTCCCCCGGCGAGCGCAGGAAGGAGGCAGCTGCCGGCAGCCGGGGCCGGGGGCGGCGAGCAGCCCCCATGGGCGCGGGGGAGCCGCAGGATCGGGGCGAAGCCGCGGCTGCCACCCTCTATGTCGCGACAGGCCTGGCTGTCGCAGGGGTCAGCGCTTCTCGGAGCGGGGGAGAGCGGAGGGGAGGCGGTGGAGGGACGCGGGTGTCCAGCCCACGTCTGCTCCCTCACGGCACGGGTGTATTAACTGGCACGGGAGGTGTAATTAAGCTGGGAGTTAATAACGGGGCAGAGCCCCCGGAGTCCCCCGCTGCCGTCGGTGCCCTCGGGGGTGGCGGCCAGACGCCGTTCATTAGCGGGGCTGGTGCGGGGCGGGTGGCCAAGGGGACGGGGCTAATGGGATTACACGCATTTCTGCACGGTGGAGAGAGGGGCTGGTGCCGCAGGACCAATAACTTATTGGCAGATGCTCCTCCGGCAACCGGCAACGTTGAATATTCATGGGCCGCCGCCGGGCACTTCAGCCCCCATCGGCCCCCACCCCGCTCCCTCCCCTCCCGCGGGTACCCCCGGCCGAGGGGCCCGGGAAGGATGAGAGGCCCCCGGCCTGTTGCACGGATCCGGCCGGTTCCGGGGCAGCGGGAGGCAGCGAGGCAGCCAGGGGGGCGGTGGGTGCAGGCCGACCTGCCCTTCGGGGCTCCGCGGCACCCGCGTTGCGTGGGCCCGTAAGTGCGATGAGTTGTGACCGTTCTCTTCCCTCTCCTGAACGCATTTTCTCCAGGCAGCCAGCGGCTACAAGGAGGCGAGGGGGGAGTTAGCGGACTGCTCTAAATACTTATTTTTGGTAGACATCAACTGCGCCCGGGAGATGCCGTTGACAGAGCGCGGAGCCGGGTGCGCTCCCCACCCGGGCCCTGCCGCGCTCCCCCGGCCCTCCGCTCCTTCCCCGCCGTATTAACTCGTAGCCCCTCGGTCGTTTGTAACCATAAAGGGGAGAAATATCGTTGCGGGCGAAGTTCGTGCGATGCTGCGGCTCCCGCCCGCTCCCGCTGCGCCGGGCACTTTATACTCATTAAGTGCAGCGGCGCTAAGTCATTACTGTAATAAGGAGTTATGCTGAATACAAGGGGCCACGTTTCCAAAGCCATAAATTACAACTGTCAGTGCGTATTCGAGGGATCAACAGAGCTGGGAGTAATTATTTACCGCGTGCTTTATAGAGCAATTAAAAATTCCCCGAATGGTGTTAATTGCTTTTAATGCGCAGAAAGCGCGGCCCGCCCTTCCCGCGGACGCGGAGCCGGGGAAAAGCCGCCGCCGGCGGGGCGGGGGGCTCCGGGGACCGTCCGTGTGGGGTGGCTCTCGGTGGAATATGCGGGCAACGAGATTCCGCGCTGGGAAGCCCGCACCGCCGCGGGAGGCCGGCTGGTCGGTGCGAGGGTCTCCCTGCTTCGCTATCGGCGACTGTCGCGACATAACTTAGTGGGGGCGGCAGCGCTGAGAGGCAGAGCCCCGGCGGCAGCGGGGAGCGCGTCCCCCTGCCCCGGGGAGCGGCGGGAGCTGCCCGGCGGGGCCCTGCGGCGAGCTCCTGTGCGCAGCCCGGGCCCACATGGGCCAGCTCGGGCAGCGGCTCCTCCGCCGTAATTGATTTCACAGGGGTCGGGGAGGGAGAGAAAGAGCTGCGGGAGGTGATGGATGTGTGGAGGGGTGAATAATCACCAACGAATTAAACGAATTAAGAAGCGAGGAAGGGAAGGAGTCGGGGTGCTCCCTTCTGCTGATGGGGTGCGGGGGTGTTTGTCACCGTGCACCTGCCTGCAGCAGTCGCTCACTCTCCTTTTAGGAAAACGGGAGGATTTTACAGGTGCCAGAAAGCGCTGCTCGAAGCGCAGGTTTCAGACCGAGCCTGGCGCGTTTTGCTGGGACCCTGCCAAGGTCCCAGACACACCACTTTTGTCCCTGGTCCCTGCAGGAGGGCTTGTATTTCACAGCAGCCTCCCGGCCAGCAGCTGCGAGGCTGGGAGGCAGCTTGTGATGCTGAGCTCCCGGGAGCCCGGAGCTGTAGAGGAGCTCGGTGGCTAAGGGGAGCCCTGGAAAGCCAGCAAGGCAGAAGAAAATAGGAGTGGAGGGTGGAGGTCAGGTCCTGGCTGGACTGCCCCTCTGCACTAGCAGGAGGCAGATACACTGGATCAATGAGAGAACCTGAGAAAGGATCCCTAGGCTTTCGTGAGAAGGTAGAGGGGAGCCTTATGCTGCATGGAAAGGACCCTCGTCTCCATTGCCATCTCCTTGCACAGATATACTAAGCCCCCAACCCTCAGCTGGGGCAGGATCAAAGCACCACTTTGGAAATGAGCCTGTCCCAGCAGTTGCTCAGGGCAGGTGAGGGGACACAAAAGTTTCAAGGCTGTCAGGAACATGTAAGTGGCTGTGGGGGTGCTTGAAGGGGGTGAGATGCTCTGGAGAAGTAGAGGCCAAGGGCATTAGGCTCCTCAACACACTGATTTTGCAGCAACTTCGTGCATGTGTCAGCTCCTGCATTGGAGGCTTTCTTCCACCTCCAATGAGGGTGGATCCAGCTTGTTGATGCTTCCTGTAGAAAAGGATTTCTCTGGCCAGAAAATAAATGCGGCTACCCTAAATAGTTCTTTGGGCAAACATCTGAGAATGCCTGTTGCCTCGGGCTCTGCTTAGAGTATGATCCCTGAATTATTTTTTGCAGAGCCTGTAAAGATTGGCAAATCCAGCCCTTGGCAGGTGCGATGATGCTGGCTGGGGACCTGCCTCCAAGCACCAGCCAGGCAGAGCCAGCTGCCCTGGGCCACCTCTGCCCCCCCACCCCAGGGATCCATTTGTAGGGCCATTGGATTCACCTCAAAGCGGGTGCTGACCCTTGTAAACTCTCCCATCGGGATGTGAACCTGAAAGCACCAAAACTGGCCCTGACATGTCCTGGTGTGTGAGCTTGCAGCACTGCATGTGAGTCCTCTTTAGCCCCAGAATTAGGCAGTTAGATGCAAAGGCTATAAATTAATTGCCAGCTCTCACGAGACAGGGCATTTCTGCAGCCTCGTGCTCTACAGCACTGCTCAAGCCCCAGCCCCGGAGAGCCCAAGGGGAAACTGAGGCCAGGAGCAATTTGAACTGGAGCACCCAAACCAGGTGTTGTCCTGGAGCTTAGACGTGCAGTGCCCAAACTTCCAATGCCAGGAGCTGCATGTCTTTCCCAACACTGCAGGCGAGATCTGCGACTTGTGCAGGGATTAGATCCTGGGGCTGTGCATGATCCCAAAACCCATCAATAACGCCCATTGACTTCCAGGAGTCCTGAATCCCAGTCAGGACCTATCCCTGCCTGCCCGTCTCCTTTGCCCTCACTGGGTGCTGGGCAGAGAAAGACCCAACTTACCTGTAGTCTCTCTCCTGGCAGGTTTTATTGCCTGAAAGCCCCCGCCTTGGGCTCAGCAGCTGAGGGCTGCGACCCTCATTAGCCAACCTGGCTCACTGGTGGTGGTGACCTTGTGATTTTTCGTGGCCAGTCCCTCTGGGGCCCTCAGCATCTGCTCAGCCTGGGGGATCTCTGGTGCAGGGAAGGCCGAAGGCTTTGCCCAGCATCAACCAGGGCCTTCGGGATGCGCAAGCAGCATGAGACAGCTGCGTTATTTACTGGAGAGAGGGTACCTCCTGGGTCTTGGCAGCAGAGATGGGGTCCCTCTGGATGTCACAGCTCACTGGCAGGGGACCCTGTGTCACTGCATGGGACTGGCACATCGTGCTCTGTCACTTCCCTGCAGAGGCAACCTGACCTGCTCAGGGTGGGTGAGCAGGCTCTGCCCCACATCCCCCGTGTGGGAATGGGCTGGAGAAGCCCAGGCTGGTCTCTAGAGAAAGGTGAAGGCAGCTGCAGCCCTGGGGGATGAGAGGACCCCCTGCCCGAGGGCAGCCTCCCGGCCCCAGCTGGCCCCAGCCCTCGCCCCCTCCCTCCCTCCCTCCCCTCCCAGCTCCTCTTAACCACAAGGACTTTGGTTGATGGAGCTGGCGCCAGCGAGTTCCCTGAAGAGTTCAGAAGTCAAGAACTGAGGCAGGTATGGGGAGGGGGGAAACCCGACCCCGGCGGGCAGGCAGGGCTGAGTGACAGTGGGGGAGCAGGCTGGCCGGGCACCAGCTGGGCATGGGGCTGAGGGGTGGCCATGAGCTGCTGCTGCCCTATGTGCCCCCACAGCCTCCCCAGTGTGGGGCCATGGTGGTGGGTACGGCCATAGTGGTGGGTCTTGGGGTGTCACAGCAGGGCTGTGGCTGGGGTGAGGGTGGCAGGAACCCACAAGCGCTGGTGTGTCAGTGTGTGCGCGTGTGTGTGTCTGGGGGTGTCTGAATGCACAGGTATAGGGGTGCATTAGTGCATTTGTGGGAGTGAATGTGTGTGTGTGAATGCATACAGTTGTGAAGGTGTGGGTGAGAACATGTGTGTGTGAATTTGTGTGGGTGCAGGGAGGGTTGTAAGCGTCTCTGAGAATGGGGGGGTGTGAAGAATTGTGCACAAGTGTAGGTGCATGTGCAAGCAAACGTGGGACAGTGTGGCAGCAGGGGTGGCTGTGAGCTTGTGAGGGTGTTTGCGAGCGTTTGTGCATCTTTGCGAGGGTGAGGCCGTGTGAGTGGCTGTACGTGTGAGGATGTGCGTGGGATGATACCTATGGTGGTGAGTGAGGAGGTGTGCCTGTGTGCATGGGCACGAGTTTCTATGCCAGTGCATTTGTATCGCATGGGGGATGCCCTGGAGCGGGCTGTCTCGCAGGACCCCCACGGTCCCCCGTGGGCACTAAACCACCAGCACCTTGAAGACGTAGAGGGCAGCGTTTGCCCCAGCCGGGGAGGAAGGGGCCCGCCGGGCCGGCCCCAGCCGGGAGCGAGGAGGATGGAGCACAAACCAGCGGGGAAACCCTCGACGCTGCGGCCGGGAGCGTCGGGCCGCGCTGGGCAGAGCTGGTCGGCAGCAGCGGGGGGGCCGGAGCCGGCCGTGCCCCTGCCCGGCTGCGCGGAGCGGGAGCACCGACGAGCCAGGGCCGAAACAAGTTTTGCAGCAAATTACGGCAGCGGCTTTCAGTTTTTATATTTTTATTATTATTATTAACGTAAACACTCACCCACCCGCGAGCAGGCGGTGGGGCCGGCAGCACCGGGTGCCCCGTTCAGCCCTCGCCCCGCGCCGGTGTGCCCCGCTGCCCTGGGGGGAGCAGCTGGGGCCGGCCCTCGTCCCGGGGAAACGAGCCCCCCCCCGGCCCCACCGCGGTTCTCCGGGGGACGTGTGCTCCGGGCGCCCATCGCCTCCTCCCATGATACCCCCTCCACGGGCCTGGGCACCCGTGGGGGCCCTCCAGACCACCACCCTGTCCCCGTTATGGGGTGTGGAGATGGGGTAGCCACCTCCTGTTCCTCCGCGGCTTTTTCAGCGGTGCTGACTTTTGAAATTGAGAAAACCCCTCCGGAGAAAAGGGGCACGGCGGGTCTGGGAGCCCTCCAGGAGGGGATCCCCCGGCTTCAGCCCCCGCACGGGATCAGCTGGCGGCCCACGGGGACTATGGCCCCGCGCCATCCCCAGGGCCCGAGCCCCCCGCGGGGGCTGACAGCCAGGACCCCCCTCCCCAGCAGCCCACGGCCACAAACTGCGGGATAAAACGTCCCCCTCCGCCGCCCGGTACCTGCCGCTCCTTTACCCACCCCAATGCCCTGTGCGCACCCAGCGCTGACTTTATAAGGCCGAGCCGGGTGGTGATTTTTTTTTTCGGGTTTTTTTTTTTTTTTTTTGGGGGGGGGGGAGCTGGGGAAGAAGAAACTCCTTTTCTCGTGTGCTCTTCTCTGCTGTCATTCACTCGGCTCCTTTCAGCATCCAGCCAATGGAGAGTGAGGGCCCGGGAGCAGCAGGCCTTGGCTAGCGTGATTGATGGGCAAGCGGGGCGGTGGGGCGCTCGCACTCCACCGCGGCCGCGCTCCGCTCCGCGCCGCTCCGCGGGGCTCTCGGCTCCCCACCGCCCGCGGCGGCGAGGGGTCCCCGGGGCACCTGTGTGTGTGTGTGTGTGTGTGTGTGTGTGTCTTGGGTGAGTGGCTCCTGGCTTGGGGTGGTTTTGTGTCGCGGGGGTGCTGGGTCTCATCGGAGCGGGACCAGTGTGCGTGGGTGGGGTGTCGCGTCTCCGCTCCTGGAGGCTGTCGGGTCCAGGGGGTGTGTGTGGCGCGGTCGTGTCTCGAGTGTGCAGCTCTTGTGCCTCGGCCGGGCACGGCTGTCGCGTCCTGGGCTGCGGGGTGTTCGGCTCCCGTGCCCCGGTCGCGCATGGCTCGGCTGTTGTGTCTTCGGGCTGAGCGTGTAGCTGGCGCGTCCCGGTTGTGCGTGGCTCTGTTGGTGTGTCTCGGGGTGCGCGACTGCCGTGCGATGGGACGGAGCGTGTAGCCGGCGTGCCCCGGCTGTGCGCGGCTCCGTTGCGTGCCGTTGCCGCGTTTCGGGGCGGTGCGGGGCCGTGCTGCCCGGCCCGGGGCGGAGGTCCGGCCCCGGTGCCCCGGGGCGTTGTGCGCGGCTCCGCTGCCGGGGCCGGGCGGCGGCATGGAGCACCTCGGGGCTCACCACCTGCACCAAGGCCAAGCCGAGCCCATCAGCTTCGGCATCGACCAGATCCTCAACACGTCGGAGCCGGGCAGCTGCATGGTGTCGCACCCGCGGCTGCAGGACTCGGCGGACTACGGGCTGGGCTGCATCGTGGGCAGCGCCTACAACACGGTCACGGGTGGCTACGGGACGAGCGGCGGCGCGGCCGGCGCCTACACCGGCACCTCCTGCAGCATGGGCGGCCTGCCCGGCTCCTACAACGTGAACATGGCGGTGAGCATGAACGGCAACACCTTGAGCTCGGCCGGGGGGGTGATCCGCGTCCCGGCCCATCGCCCGGTGGCCGGCGGCGTGCACCAGCCCCTCTCCGCCGCCGTGCCGGCGGTGAACGGCATGAACAGTCTCACGGGGCTCACCTTCCCCTGGATGGAGAGCAACAGGCGGTACACAAAAGACAGGTTCACAGGTGAGTCGGGCCACCGGAATCCCCCTTCTTCCCTCCCTGCTCCCGCCGCCCCGCTCCCTTCTCCGCCGCCCGGCCTCGGCGCGGCAGCCGGTGCCCGCCGGGGAAAGCGGGATCCGGCCCCGGGTGGGGAGATCGCCCTGGGAAGTCGGTCCCGGAGGAGGCCAGAAGCAAGAAGGGGTGGAAAATCAGGCGCATTCAGTCCCCGCTAAATGCGTTGGGTTTGTTTTTTTTTTGTTTGTTTGCCTTTTTTTCTTTTTTGTTCTTTTTTTTTTGTTTTGTTTTGGTATTTTTTTTTTCCCCGGGATGCCGCCCGAGAAAGGCGGGCAGGGACAAAACGGGACGGCAAACTCCGCACACCTCCCGCAAGCCCCGGGCACGGCTGCCCGCTCCCCGCCGCCCCGCCATCCGACCCAACACCCGCAGAAAATTTCCTTTAAAACCGAGGGTTATTTCGGAGGCACAGCCCCGCCCGGCGGGAAGGGAGCCCGGCGGCCCCGGCCCTCGCCCGCCCGGGAAGGCCGGCCCGTTGCCGGCCGCTCGTACGGCTCTTTTTTCCCGTGCATACCGTAACCGGGCTGTTTTTCTCCGGCTGCGGGTTTCGGCTCAGCCTTTCCCCCGCCAAAAGGGACTTTTTGCAGCCCCGAGCCAGGCTCGGGCTGGAGCCGCTTTCCGGACCCGCCGCCGTTTCCAGGTGTATCTGGGCTCGTCTTTCGGCGCTAACAAAGCAAAAACTCAAAACAACGAAAAGAAAAAAGCAAACACAAAAAGCAACGAAATTGCAACGGGAAAAATCAGCCCCCACTCCCCCGGCGCCCGCACCGGCTCCTCTTCCCGGCGGCGGAAACCGAGGCCCGATTTTTGCAAGTTCACGTTTAATTTCGATGGCGCTTGGCCCGGGCACGGCCGCGGGCGAACAAACGGGCCGTTCCCTTGGCAGGCACCGGGCTGATTTTCGCGGAGCCCTTTCCTGGCCCGGCCCGGCTGAGACGCACCGCGAGTTTGTCCCAGTTATTTTTTCGGGGGGGGGGGGGAAGAAAAAGAATAATTTAAAAAAACCCAAAACCGAATTGCAACTCCCGTTTCCACCCTGGGAAGTCATTTCCCGGGTACGAAACGCCGGGGCCGAGGACGGAGGCGATTACCGCCGCGCCCAAACGAAATTAAACCGAATCCCGTTTGCACGGAGCGCGGAGCCCCGGCCCGGCGCCGGGACCGACTGCCGCTACCGGCCCTCCCCCCCCGGCCCCGGCACTTCGCCGGGCAAGCAGCCGCCTTCCCGCCGCCAAAGCCGGGCCATGCCCGGCGGGTGCCCGCAGCACCCGGGGAAAGCGCCGGGGCCGCCGCCGCCGTGCGCGGGTGTCGGCGGGGAAGCGGCGGCTTCGCAAGCGGGGGGGTCCCCAGCCCAGCGCCCGGGAGCCGGAGCCCCTCTGCTGATGTGTCGCTGCTTGCTTCTTTGCCTCTCATCCCCCCTCCTCCCGTGTCCCCCCCAGTGGCCCTCTCACCCTTCACTGTAACACGCCGTATAGGTCACCCCTACCAGAACCGCACGCCCCCCAAGAAGAAGAAGCCGCGCACCTCCTTCACCCGCCTGCAGATCTGCGAGCTGGAGAAGCGCTTCCACCGGCAGAAGTACCTGGCCTCGGCCGAGCGTGCTGCCCTGGCCAAGGCCCTCAAGATGACGGACGCCCAGGTGAAGACCTGGTTCCAGAACCGGCGCACCAAGTGGAGGTGAGGGGCTGGGGGCTCGGTGGACCCGGGGGCAGGTGCTGGGGCACCCCTGGGGGAGCAGGCCCGGCTGCCGCCGGCTCTGCCAGGGGCATCGGTGGTTGCGTGTGGGGATGCGAGCCCTTCTAGTGCATGCATGGGGGGGTCACGCGTGTGTGTGCATCTGAATGTGTGCGTATACACGTGTGGGAGTGCATGGGTGCACGCCGGGTGTGTTCGTGCAGTGCCTGTGGATATGAATGTGCATGCGGGGTGTGTGTGTAGGCCGTGTGTGCACGTCTGTGTGGGTGCGTGCATGCAGTGTGAGTGTGTACACACCTGCGGGTGCGTGTGCAAGCAGGGCACGTGCGTATAACTTTGCACAGTGCTTGTGAATGCTTTTGTGTGCAGGCCCTGTGCGTGTGGGTGTGCACACACGCCGTGTGTATGCCTCTGTGTGTGTGCGCGTGCCATGGGTGTGTGTGCAAGCCAGACGCGCGTATGGATGTGTGCGCACCGCGCGTGCAGGCACCGTGCATTCTGTGCGTGTGTGCATGCTGCGTGAGCACACTGGGTGTACGTGCAAGTAGGTGTGCGCGTATACAATGTGGATGAACGCCTGTGTGCATACACACGGGCACGGTGCGCTGTGCCGGGGGGACGTGCGGTGGGTGCAGGCGGTATCACCGCAGGCCCCGTGGGTGCAGCGGCTCCAGCGCCCCTTTCCTGGGCAGCACCGTGCGGGAACCCCCGGCCCAGCCCGGCCCGGCGGGGTGCGCCCGGGGGGGCAGCGAGCCGCGGTGGAGGGGAGCGGCGGCAGGAGCGGGACCCGTCGGTGCACGGCCCCCGGCGCCGGGCCAGGGCCGCAGCTCAGCGTGGGAGCGCGGCTCGGGCCCGATCCTGCACCGGGGGCTGCCGGGGTGTCGGGCCCTGTACAACGCAAAAAATTTCACTCCCGCGGGGTTTACGGCACCTCCTTGCCAAAATGCCATTTCTTTTTTCCTCCTTCCTTCCTCTCCAGCCGGGCAGGGGAGGAAGAGGAGGCCGGGCTCACATGGAGGCTCCCGGGCTCCGCCGCCGTGACCCTGCCTCTCCCAAGCTGCAGCTTCCCGGGGTGTCCCCGGGGGAGGCACCCCAGTCCTGGGAGCATCCCCTGCCCCGGGCTGGGGACAGGCACCCTGCAGGGGGGAAACTGGGCAAGGGGCAGCTCCCCGGCAGGTCAGAGGAGGGGGGTGTTGCTGGGTGCTGAGCACCGGGCGCTTGGGCGCAGGCAGGCGGTAGCTCCTTCAGGGTGCAGGAAAAGGGCTTCCCCAGGGTCTCCCTGAGGGTGAATGGGACAGTGATTGCCTGGGGATGCAGAGGCTGGATAAGGAATGGGCGACAAGAAACTTGAAACCAAGGGTGTGGGTGAATCCCCTCTCAGCGAGTCCTTCCCTAAAGAGCCCATGGAAGAGCAGCTCCCCAAGTGCCAGGAAGTCTCCAGCTGGAGTGATCTCTGTTAGCTGGGAGCAGAGTCCTGGAGGAGGAACAGTCCTGCCGTGGCCTGCAAAACGAGGTCAGCTATGTCTTCTAACCTGGTTTCCTAAGGAAGTGAGGCAAATGTGGCTTGGCTGGCTTTCCATCTGTCTGTCAATACTCTTTGCGTCTCTTGGCTAAGTTCAGCCCCCTTTGGCAGAGGAGCAGAGGATACAAACCTATTCATATGTTTCACAAAAAATAGCTGGGTAAAGAGAAACAAAATCCTGGTTCTGCCTAAGGGAAAGGCTGCAGCCTGACCTCAGCCATAGTATTAGACATGGGAGAATCCCCACCAGCCTGAGACAGAGGGACTCAGGCTTGTAAGCTCTGCTTGTTTGCATCTGTGCACACTGGGCATTGCGGTGGAGATGCGGGTGCCCCTGGCCGATAGCACGCCCGGCTGGCTGCTCCGGGTCCCTGTGCAGCAGTGGTGGGCTGCAAGCGGTGCCTGGAGCACTGGGTGCTGGAAGGAGCCTCTCACAGGCGCAGTGTGAGCTAGGCAGCGGGGAATATCCGAGAAGAGGGAGTTACTTTAAGCCCTTTGAGGGTTTTAACTGCTTAAATAAAGGCAAGTTAGGGGAGAGTCTGGCCTCTGCCTCTTGCCCGGGCGTCTCTGCTGGAGTGAGATGGCTGTGTGATCCCCTCTCCAGATTTGGGCTTTTGCTTGAGACACGGGCATCGAGGTTTAGTTCCTTCCAGGCAGATTTGAACCTGCAAATCCCAGCCTGATATGAATGCATGAATGGGCCAGCTGCTTGGAGCAGGGAGATATTTGGGAACTGGGTGCTCACAGCCACCGTGCTCCTGACCGCCCTGGATGTGGGGCTCCCTCCCTCCTCCCAGAGCATCTCTTCATTGTGCAGGGAGTCATTAAATATTCATTGAAGCAGAGATGGAGCTGCTCCCGGGCTGCGTGGGGAGGGCCAGTGCTGCTCTGAGCCCCCTCTCTCCGGGACGTCTGATGTGAGATGTTGACACAGTGATTAGAGCAGGGACTGCGCCCCGAGCTACCTGCTCCCAGGCGGGAGTCCTGGCCGCACGCCTGGAGGCTCGAGTGCCCCAGAGGCCGATTGCCCACATCCAGCCCTCTCCCACTTTCCTGGTGGGGAGCCAGGGACCCCCCGCCCTGTGCTCCGAGATGTCACCGTGGAGCTCAGAGCTGCCACTTCCAATCCCTGCAGCCAAAGAAGATGAGACATCTCACATCCCCCTGAGCTGCTAAATTAAAAAGCTGCCATTTCCCCTGTCACTGATCCACTGAAGCTGTCAGGAGAGCATTGGCTGGGCCCGGGGGGTGTGAGTGAGGGACAGGGTGCTTTTGGGATCATCCTGGGATCAGCACTGTGAGCTGGCCCTGGACTTTCCCAGCAGCATCACTGGAGGTACCAGGTGATGTTTACCAGTAAAAGCAGAGGTGACCGCAGGCTGCAGCCTCCAGACTGACCCGCCATCTCAGCAAGGGGGGTGTGTGGGGGATTTTCATTGTGCTTTTAAGTATGTTCAGGCCATTCCTACCTATCCCGTCCCCTCCTCCCAGACGGCCCAGAGCTGGGACCCTACCAATGCTGGAAAGGACCCCTGCAGGCCCCCTAATCCCCCCCCTCGGCAGGATCAGCTCTGCTGGTGTCATTCCAGACAGACGCATCTCCAGCCTGTTCTTAAAAATATCCTCCTTCACCCTGCCCAGACAGTTTATTCTGGACTTTGATTCTTCTCGCTACTAAAAATGTGTTTCTAGTGTTTAGCCGACATTTTGCTGATTTTTGTCCTGCCTGCCATGGGCATGTTGTCGCCTTCATCCACACTCTCGACAGCTGGCCACTGCAGCGCAGTGGAGGAGATGGCAGGCCTGGGTGCAGGGAAGGGGATGCCCGGGGTGACGTTGCCCATCTCCCAGCCGTGTGGCACTGCCACTCAGTGATGTCTCACCTCGCTCCTGCCCCATGCTCCTTGCTGGGATATCGTGTGCTTGGCTCTTGCTGCTGGGTGCAGAGCACGTTTGCAGGGAATCGCACCTTTTGCAACCCTGTTGCGTGCCCCTTTGAGTGTTCTGGCTCTGCTTGGATTTTTCCCGTGGGGAGAAAATAAACCAGAGCTGTGGGCTGCTCCCGTCTCTCTTTGATCGGAGCAATTTTTGCTGTGGCCAGTAAGATAGACAGCCCCAGCCTCCAGTTTGTGGGAGTTACTGGCAGTTTGTGCAGGGAATGTGGGACCCTGCTGTGGCTAGGCACCCTCTTTTCCTGCCTCCCCCAGCCCTAAGCATCCAGCGCAACCCTTTCTCTCTGCAGATGCCCCGCTTTTGCTCCCCCAGGCGCCCCTAACTGCTCCCTCTCTTCTAGGAGGCAGACGGCGGAGGAGCGGGAGGCTGAGCGGCAGCAAGCGAACCGCATCCTCATGCAGCTGCAGCAGGAGGCCTTCCAAAAAACCATCAACCAGCCCATCCAAGCCGACCCCATCTGCGTCCACAACTCCTCTCTCTTCGCCCTCCAGAACCTCCAGCCTTGGTCTGACGACTCCACCAAGATCACCAGTGTCACCACCGTCGCCTCCGCTTGCGAATAAGGCTGGCACCTGCCGGCAGCACGTGCACCTTCTGCAGGCGGGGCTATCCCTGGTGGGACGCGTGGCATCCCAGTTTGTCCCCGGGGAACGCTGGCACCCCGCATTCCTCCGGCCACACGTGCATCCCACGCGCCCAGCTGGGGAAACCCTCCATGAGGACTGAAAGAAAGGGAAACAACCCCAAAAACTCTCCCCACCCATGGGGTTGCTGGAGCGGTGGTGGTGTCTCGCCTCCCCCCAACCCTTTTGTTCTCTTGAAAGTCTCTGGTGCCGACCCGTGAACTTGCTGACGTGCTGCCAGACAAAAAGCCCAGCCCTGACAGACACGGCCGCCGGCATTCACCCAGCCGGGGGAGAGAAAACTTCCTTCAGATTCTGCTGGTGGCGGTGCAAAGCCTGGGGTCACCCATATATATCCGTATATATATATAAAGTGCATATATATATACACACCTCAGACTGATGGCTTGAAACAAAAGGAGGAGGCTCCCTGGAAAGCGCGTCCCTGCCGCCAGCCTCCTCGGGTCGTCCGCGCTGGAGACGTTCGGGGATGCAACAAATGGAGGAAACAGCAGCAATTTCTGCTTGCACCAGATGGGAACCCTTCGGATCTCACCTCACCGTCTCTCCTCCCCTTTTTCATTAATTTTTTCTTGCGAGGGGGGAATAAGAGAAGGATCTGACAGACTCCTGAGAACGGTAAATATGATATCTCAATTGTATGAAGAGCCCAAACTGTCCCCGGCTGCCACGGACTCCGTGCCCATCAGCGTGTATTTTAATAACGAGAAGACCTTGGTGGCAGTTTGTGGGGGTAATGCAGTTTCTTTCCATGGATTATTTCCATATCATTTGCAAAATGTTGTCCAATGTTTTATTTTACCTGTTTCCCTTTAGAAGGCAGTTCCTGATGGCAAAAAATCGATTTCACTCTCAACCGTTTAACTTAGTTGTTTCTTTAATTGTACCGAGTGAATGAGACACAATTAAACAAAGCACTTCTTATAGCAAATGCCAGGAATATATATATATATATACAGTATATATTTTTCAGTTACTTATAATCTAAAACAGCACTGCCAATTTAAGCAGCTAGTACAAACAAGCAATCAGAAAACCTATTTTCAGTGAGATTTTTAAAGGCATTCATTCGTTTGGTTTTTTTAAGTTATGCACTTATAAGGTGGTTTATGTGTATTCATTTTATAAAGTGCTTGTGTAATTTATGTGGAAACGAAAAAGAAAATAAAAAAAAAAATCTCCAGGGTACTGAATAAATCATTTAAAGCCTTGCTCTTCCCTGTCTTAGTTCCCCGAGAGGAGACAGCGTATCACAGCTAATGCTGGAGCCTCCGCCATTTGTTTAAAATGAAAATAGAGTTAGTGTTTCCATTTGACTTTGCTCAGGTCCGCTTGGCTTTGGAAGCTCCAGAGGTAGTTTGCTGTATTTTAATCCCGGATCCTCTAAACATTTTCAGGCTTGAAAATGCCTGAAAGTGCCCAGCAGTGCATTTAGCACCCGCTTTAATCAAAGCCCTTCTGGGGGGCCTTGCTGAGGGTGGAAGGAATCGCGCAGGGGTTTGGCCTTAAACGCATGTTGGTAATTTCTTGAATGAGACTTTGGAGTGGGGTCTTGCCTGGGCTGGGGGGGTCTAGAGGTATTCATGTCTCAAACTTTATATAGAAAGTGGCATTTGGATATAAAGAAATCTGCAAGAGTACATTTTAGAGACAATCTTGTAGGGAATTATTGTAGGGACCCTGTTTTCTGTTCATACTTGGCCTTAGTTGGGACATCGTCCCTGGCTAGGCAAGCCTTTCTCAGAGGAAAATCAAACCGGTGGGAAAAACTCCCATCGGCGTCCTTGGGAGAGACTCCCAGCCTTACGGCCAGGGAAGCTGTGTTGACTTCAGCCTGGCATTTCCTTCCAGCACTGGGAATTACCGGGTAAAGGATGTTGGAGGAGAGGACTGAAAAGGGTGGCCAGCCACGAGCCGCTGGCAGGGACCCCCTGACGTGGCCCTGGGGGCCAGGCTGCCTGTGGGATGCGTGCGACAAAATACCCCGAGCCTGCGGTGTAGCTGGACCCGGTGTTTGATAGCGCTGCTGGAAGCTGGGCCCTCTGGATGCAGCGTTGCTGGGGAGCTTGTTAAGGGAGTATATGAATAGCCTGCTTTATCCAAAAATCTATTATTGCAGGATCGGGCTGAAAATTTATGGTGCTGCAGGATTTTCCCATCCTGCAGTCCAACGTGCAAGCGAACACAGAGAAACATCTGCAGCGATGGAGAGACAAGAAGCCAAAAAAGAAAAAAAAAAGGAAAAAAAAAAGATGAAACACAGGAAAATAAGTAGATACAGAGAAGACCCATTTTTGGAGATATCTTTAAAAGATACCTGATTACCCTCAAAAAACTGCTATAATAAAACACCTTGTATTTTTTTCCAAGATAAATTTCACAGAAGTCTTTTGTTCAAATTCTGTTTCATACCACAGACAAATTTTTAGGAGCTTATTAAGCTAGTTATTTAATACATGCCCAACTTTGGCTACAAAGATAATGTTGGGCTTAGGGCTTACTCCTTCAGGAGGCATTGCTGTGTACAAATCTTTAATGGTTTACGGTTTGTTGCAGTGTACGCTTTTGTTTTCAAGGTTTCTGCGTAGGAAAAGCACCAACCACAAAGTAAAAAAAAAAGGATGATGGAGCTCACTGTTGATATTAAAAGTGTTTTCTATTTTATTATTATGACACATCAATATCTTAAAATTTAATTCCAAGACAGCCATTTTATAATATCCACATTATTCAGTTCATATTCCAAAATGTTCCCCAGCGAAGTCGAATGTATGATAATTCACATTTGAGTGTTTAGATACAATATTTAGCTACACCTTGTTCTCAAAACTGTTGACTTCCTCCTTTTCTTATCAATCTTTCCTGTTAAAAAAAAAAGACCAAAAAGAAAAAAAGAAATCTTCATATGAAATGACAATATATGTAACATTGGAACCAGAAAAATAGTCATCCAGTCTTTCCTGTCCCTGGAACAATTGCTTCTGGAAGGGGTTTCTGTTAAAATATTTCTCCTGGATTCATTTTAAAAATTGGTTTAGTGGCAAGAGGTGTTTTTGATATCTGCATACGTGCTTCCAGTTATTAATATGATGATCTGTACCTAGACAATAAAAGTTGCCTGAAATATGATGGAATTAAATCAATAAGCAATGACATGAAACGATGACACATAATGATGTGTTTTGTAGACCGACATCACCTCAGCCATATCCTGGGGCCATCCATACCACGTTGAAGGCTGATTTAATTTTTCATATTATACCTACCTAGGAACAGGAATAAAATTGCATTAAGACGCCTTGAAAGTCACTTCCCCCTTCCCTCTATCTCAAAATATAGCTAATCCCAAATGTGAAATGGGAGTTAGGAAGAAATGTTTTTCCACTGTTTGCCTGTATCTAGGAAATACAGACCAAGGTAGAGTGAACTTGGGCTGGAGGGGGAAAGCCTGCGTGATACCTGCAGCCGAGGGCACACGGGCATCGCAGGAGAGTGCACCGTGGTCGTGCACACCTCTGTCGCCCGCAAGACTGCCAGGGACCAAGAGCCATCGATCATGTTGGGTTGGCTATGGATGTGCTGAGTTTTTGAAGGCAAAATCTGGGGGGGGTGGGGGGGTGGAAAGCACTGTCTTTGCAAGAGCAAGCGGAGTATTAAACATCTGTGCAGAGCTGGAAGAGACGAAGCCCAGCTGGACGTGCTGCGGTTGTCTGGGTTTGGTCCCAGCTCAGCAAACTATGTGGGCAGGAGGGAACCAGAGGTCTGGCCCCCATTTAGCCAATTAGTTAAGCACATGAGTCATCCAAACGAGGATCAGTTGGTTTATCTCTGTGGAGGGATGGGCCCAGGGAAAGGCTGAAGGGTCTTTGCTGGAGCCTCCTGCCTTGAACGGAGCCTGCAGTTGTGCTTTTTCCTGGGCACATGCCAGCATGTTTGGCCCCTTGCAGTACGTGCATGCTCCAATTTCTACGTGAGTACTTGGTAAAGACCACATGCAGCTTTTCTTGGGCTGCGTTATCCTGTCAGTGGGGCATTTGTTGTATATTTAATGATATCTTTTCCTGCAGCAGCACCTGTGAAAGTCACCTGTACGTGGCATTTGCTGGAGAAAGACCCAGGCGAGTGTACGTGTCCTCTAATATGGTTTGTATAATTAATAATAAAGAGAGGCTCTGACCCCACAAACACCTATATATAGGATCATTTTCATTATCTCATCGGGACTGTTGATCAGTATTTTTGGATGTGCTCCTAATTAACCAACCCACCAAAAAAACCCCTTAAAACCAGGGCTGCTGACTGGGCACGGTGTCAGCAGCAGCCCAGCCCCGCGGGAGGCAGCCCCCTCCTCACCGCCGAGGACAGCTTACATACGGTCATGGGCTGGATTGGGTAGAAAATGCAAGCCGATTTACTGACAAAACTGAAAATGGCTTTGCTGAAAACTGTTTCAGTTACCGTAAAAAGCCAGCCCTGCCTAGGGTTCTGGGACAGCTGGAACTTTTTGAATTAATCTTTTTTTTTTTTTTTTTTCCTGCCAGAGGCAGACTGGCTGAGTGACGCTGATTTCTTTGTGCAACACTGAGCTTTGATGGCTGCTTATTTGAAAAACGTTTGTGAAATAAGATTTGGAATTATCAAAATATCCCAGTTTGAAATTTTCTAAATGAAAGGGTCTCTATTTGTGAAGAAAAATTAGGGTTTTAAAAAATGTTCTTAAACAAATTTTAAGGGAAGACGAAAAGCACACAAAGCTATAGACTATCACAATAAGCTTCTGCTGGAGTCAAACTCTCCAGATTGTCTCCATTTTTGCAGATCTTTTGTTTGCGAAGTCAGCTGGGACTTTGATTTTTTTTTTTAATTAATGTTGTTATTATTATTTTTGCCTTTGTTAAAGTAGGAAATTTCTGTTTGATATGTCAGCGCTTGCCCAAGATTAGAACAGAGGTTCTTTGCCCCTATTCCTTTCTATTGATCAGAAACTCCTTGTTATTTTGGTAGTTCTAAATGGATTCTATACATTTATTCAAGTCAAACTTAAAACTGTATTCAAAGAAATTTTTTTTCTTCCAAAGGCACCGAAAAAATCTTGATTTTCCAAGTCTAGCAATTAATTTTTGGCCTCCTTTTTTTTGCAGCTAGTCATGGTAAGCATGGGGCTGGCTCTGGCAGCTCTTAGCTATGTAACTCCTAATTAATTACATGACAAACCTCCAGACAAAAGTCTGAGCACCGAAGGTGTGCAAATGCCCTGTTGCAGAGAGCTGCAAACCCTGCCCTGCGCTTCCTTGGGGCTGGAAATTCAGTACTTACCCTCAGCTCAGCCGCCCTTCGCCTTTCTGCTTCTGGAGCAAAGATAAAATGAGCAGAAATAGATGGGGAGTCCCCGCTCCAATTTTTGAGCAGGAACGAGCAAGGCTTGAGAAAACTCGTTTTCTCGTTGCCTGCAAAGAATGTAAACCTGCTGGTCTGAGAGCTGCGGTTAACTGTCTGTCTTGCCTCGACTGCAGACGCCTAAAAATAACAAAGCAGTGATTAAAAAATATCAATCAATATATACTTTTTTAACTACAGTTGGGAAGCTGTACAAAGATGGGGATAGATGAAAACATGGAGGAAAAACTCTGTTTCCCAGGGACTTTCATGTCTCAGCAAGAGGAATTTTTTTTTGAAAGTAATTTTGTTTAGCGATTGGTACTTGCTGTTGCTGATGCTCAGCTTTTGGGCACGTGTCAGGGCTGGCCAGACTCTTCCTCTCTGGGTTTTCACCTAGAAAGCATTTGCTTTGCAATGCTGGTGGTCAGTGGGTGCAAGACTGAGCCTGGGCTATCAGGTATGTTGGATGTAAATGTGCTGAGGGGCAGGGCTTGACCCCAAGATCTCCCCCATGTAAAGTGGCAAAGGGGAAAAAAGGTATAGGCAGGGAAGGGGCTTGCTCCGGGTTGTCGTGAGGGAGTGAGCACAAGTGCACTGAGTTGTGGCCAGGCCTCTGCACAGCTCCCCCTTTCCAGGGATAAAAGCCTCCCCAGCTGATTTCCTCCCCTCCCTGGCTGTTTTCACAGAAAAGCCCTGAGAGCCTGGGGGAGGAGAGGGGGTCCTACGAGGCCAGGCTGGGCGAGAAGAGGACAAATGTCAGCAGGTCCCCGGGAACCATGATTTATCAGAAGGATGCTCTTTTGAAAGCTGCAGAAAAAAGGCACCAAGTCTCTGCAGGCCCATGGGGTATGGGGGCGAGCGGTGGGGGGCACCTGGGACTTGGGGTTCTGGTCCAGCCGGAGCCTGGGCTGGGCAGAGGAGGGCTGTCCCCCAGCAGGGACTATACCTGGCCTGTCTGGCCCCACTGTGGCTGGCATGTGCTGGAGGAGCTCACAGGGTCTGGAGATGTCACATCACAGAGGCTGCTGCTGAAATGTAGGTCCTGGCTACGGCATCCCCTGGTGACACAGGCATGGAGCACGGTGGTAGCTGCTGGGCGGTATCGAGGGCACTGCCCTCCTTCCAGGATTAAGCTCCGGGAAGTTTTATACACACTTATGACACAGTTGGGTTTCTGCCACTGCCAGGCTGTGGCTCTCCTGCTGTTGGAGGGACCTCCGCGACCACAGAGGGACCTGTCCCCAGCGCCTTGGCCACCAACATGGCTGCTCACAGAGGCAAGAGAGGGATTTGTGGAGGGGGCATTCCCCACCACCCCTGTCCTTGCAGAAACGCTTGAAGAGATCTGGCTTTCATTTCAGGATGGAGTGAAAACAAACGTTGAAACCTTATTGGTTGTTATGACCGATCTGAAACCTGCTCTGGCCATGGCTCATACCACTGCATCCAGAGGCGGGATGTAGAGCAGAGCATGCTCTCCGGGGAGCGATGCAAGAGGGATGTGTTGGACCCACAACTGTTTCCATATAGTCTCCCTCCAGGCCTGGTCCTTTGAGGATCTGGGGGTACATATACCCTTGAGCAGAGCCATGCTGCACACCACACGCAGAAGCGAGACTCACAGCAGTCAGGCGAGGGAGCGCAGAGCCCCGCATCAGGACCCCAGGGTGCATGTGTGTGCCAGGCCCCGGGGAAACACTCCACAGCCACGGCAGAGAAAGTCCAGGGACAGGCAGAGACGCACCTGTAACGTTATCCAGCGGAAAGGGTTTCCTGAGAGAGCTTGTGGCCGCAGATGCTGCCAAAAGAGGCAAGGAGTGAGGAACCAGGAGTGGTGTCCTGTTGCTGAACATCTGTGTTTCGGGAGCTGGTTTTTTCTCCCTTCCCTGCTGACAAGTGGGATCGCAGGAGGTAGGTCCTGACTCCAGCCCTGCTCCCCATCCCAGAGGAAACCCCGACTGTGGCTGATAGCTCGGCCCAAACTGGCCCTGGTGGGTTGGGGAGAGTGGAGACCCCACCTCTGCAAGAGATGGGGTGGTGGCAACTGGGCGAGTATTGCCTGGCAGCGCTACCGATGCTGCCTTGCGTAGCTCTGACCCCATGGTCCTTCTTTCCTTCCTTGTGGCTCGCCCCCCCCTTTCAGTCTCAGCACACCACCGCCCCCCCTTATTTGCCTTTATTTTAAGGGCCTATGGGTGTTTTCTGGATGGGAGCCAGGGGACCTCAGGCCCTGCTGTAGTGGATGGAGAGAGGGCGCTTGGCTGCCTGGATTCCTCCAAAGGAGAGGGTCTAGGGCAAGACAACCCCTCGCACACATGCCTCTAGATAAACAGGGGTCAAAGCTATCGGCGTTGCCCCCAAAATGTGTGGCCACCACCCCTCCACAGCTGAACCTGGTGCAGGTGACCTCTAGAGCTGACCACAGCTGCAGGACGGTGCACACCCGCTGGAGTGAAACCGTGTCCCGGTGGCCACCTCTCCGGCCAGGCGTGCGCACCCATGGGCGAGCTGGACACGCAGGACCGGGGGGACGCCTCGCCCCTGCGCCGGGGGGCAGCTGCCGGCGAGCAGCCCTGCCTGCCCCGCTGCCCCGGCCGCTGCCAGCGCTCCGGGGCGTCCGGAGCAAACGGCGGGTGCCGAGCTCCATCTAGGGGCCGCAGAGCGCCCGGCGCCGCCCGCTCAACAGCTCCCACCCGGCACCGGCCACGCGTCGTTCCCTCCCGCCCCGCCTGCACGGGTGGGGATGCTCACGGGCAGCCGGGCCCCAGGTTAAGCAGGGGGTGGCTCAGACTGGGAGCGCTGGGGAGGCAGCTCAGGAAGAAGCGCAGCCCAGCTCCGAGTGTGGCCGTCAGGGCACAGCATATTTGTTAAGGGATTTCGGGTAAAGCCAGCACTGAGAATTTCAGGGGATGGATTCCCCTGAATTCAGTATTCTGCACTGGGATTTAGAAGCGAGACTTTCCATGGGATGTCCCATCTTCTGGCGCTTCGTGTGATGGGTAGGTGTGAAGGATGCTGGGGTGCGCTGGGCAGCGTCAGGATGCGTGCGGCACCGCTGCTCGGGGATTGCAGCCGCGCCGAGGACACAAAGCTGAGACCCCTGTGAGCCCTCAACTCCCTGAGGTCCAGCAAAGCATGGAGAAAGGGGTCTGTCTCCATCCCTCTCCTGGCCACCCACCCCTGCCTCCTGGCTCGCAGGGTGCAGTAAGTACTGGGGTCAAGCAGCTGGTATTTTTTTAAGCACAGAGGGATGAGCTTTGGTCAAAGCAAGCAGCTGCAGCAGCTGTCTAGGACAGCCAAGAAGCTGCTTGCATTAATCAACTCTCCCAAGAGAGAAAAAATAGAAACCAAGAAATGCTAAAACAGATAAACAAGGAAGCAATGATTTTCTCTTTGTGGCATAGGAAGTCAATAAAGCTCAAGAAAACCACCTGTACTTTATTATCACATATTCATATGTTTAATGCTATTAAAACAAGAGTCTGGGGTGAGCTGCAGGAAATCAAAACACGTAATGGTGCAGACACAAACCCACTCTCCTCCCTCCCCAAAGGTGATTTGACCCAGTTTAAGCAAATGTGTCTTCATCTCTTAAAATAATTATGTGATTTAGAGACACTTTTCCCTGGCTCACATCAAATGACTTTAATGCGGTCTGCTTGTGTGAGTGTGTGTGTCTGTTTAACAAGTTATTGCTTTTTAAAGCTGCATTTATTCCCCAGTATTCGCCAGAAAAGTAATTCTCTCCAAGAAGGTTTTATTTGTGTTCCACCATCACTTGGCATTTATTCCACTGTGCATTTAGTAGTGAAATGGTGCCCAGAGGGCAGAGGCCAAAATGTGATCTAAAAGGATATGCTGAAATTTTGTTTCCTCTCTTTAGCCTGGTTTCCAAAGAAAAAGCAAGACTTTTGAGTGCGCTTGCACATGTGGGTGCATGTGGGTGTGTGTATCTATCATCTTTATCTAATAATTTTTGTCCTCTCTGGTCCAATTTTGGCCAAATTTTTGTGATCTTAGAGCTGCTCCCTTGGCTCACGTAAAGCCCAGGCCCAGCTCTGCCCTCCCTGCCTGTGTCCTCCCCACTGCCCTGCCCAAAACGGGATTTCCCCAGGGCGGAGGAGTGTTGGCAGCATTCCCTGCCAGCCTGGGATGGGGATCTGCCAGTGGGTTTCACACCGTCCACCATGTGAGTGGCAGATGCCCTGGGTGGGTCCTCACAGGTGACCCTGCTGTCCTTGTCCCACAAAGACCTTTGGGCAGTGTTGAGGAGGAAAAGGCTGTTGTGGGGACCAGGTGAGCATGCAGGGCAGCAGCAGGAGCCAGGCTGCATTTCTACCCCCCCAGCCATAGCTGTGCCAGCCAAGGAGTGGTTTCCCCAGGTGTTCAGGGAGATGCTGAGGCTGCTCACTAATGTACAAAGTGGAAGGAAAAGCTGGGAAGAGTCAGAAACTGTTTGGGTTTGGTAGGAAGGAGGGCAGGGGAATGCACAGCAAACCCGCTGGAGCGCATCCTTTCCCGCAGCAAGGGGAAAGCTGTTGGATAAACCCCAGGTAAGCCCTGTTTGGTGCAGTCCTCAGTTCTGGTATGGCTGAGGAGGCAGAGCACTGAGCTATGGGCACGTCTGCCCCGAGCCACACACCTCTAGGAAGACGCTCACTGGGTGAGCTGCTTCATTTACTCCTTGTGCTGGAGGTGCTGGGAATCTCCCAAGCAACTGAGCTCTGTCACTGAAGCAGCTAATTTCTCCTCACAGGTATATTTGGCTGCTTCAGGTAAGGGTAAAGTGAAGTGCCACATGCAAGTCATCAGAGCAGTCTGGGGACCAAGGGGGACAGTGACAGCTCAGCAGCAACCAATCCGTATTTCTTGGAGAGAAAAAAGACCAGCACAGACAACGAGAGGTGCAAGAGAAAGGGCTCAGCAGTTAAAGAATCAGGCTGTTCGTGGCATAAATCTTGCGTTAACAGGCTACAGAGATGGTCGCAGCAGGACGTCTCCAATCTCAGCCGCTGGTACGAAGGAAACGATGGGTACCACCAAGTGGGGAAGCAGGAGGATGAGTGAGCCCGTCTACAGCATGCCTTCCCCCAGCCACAAGCCTCATCAGGCCACAGGGTCATGGAGCTGAGCTGGCTCCAGCAGCAGGACAAACTCTGCCACAGGATGCTGGTGTGAAGGCCACTGGTTCTGTCTGGTGCTCCACTGGCTGCACCTGCCCACGAGAGACTCCTTGTGTGCCTGCAAAAGGAGCCCAGGAAACGCTACCCCAGCAGTAGGATCAAGTCACTCCACAGAAGCAGGCACCCCTGTTGCAAAGAAATGTCCAGGGCTGCAATTGAGAAAGTCGGGCTACTCAGCTGTGCCAGGGCACTGGCTTTAGTTTGCACGTCTCCTCTCCTGGGACCACACAGCTTGGAGCCTGCCATTGCTGGGTCTCTCTGGAGGGGCTAGTGATCCAGAAATGGAGGTAGGAATATGAAATGTTTTGATGACTCATTTGCGTGAGAGATTAATGTGCGTTGTGACCAGAATGAATCCTTCTAACAGCTCATCTGACCTACTGGATCTCCCACACACAACATTTTTGCCCCTTAGTTTGTGCTTCAGACCACTCCTTCCTCTTGACTTGTAGCAAATCTCCTAGAGGGACATGCACATTTGATTAAAGGGCCCTTGTGATGGAGAACCTGCCCTCCTATCCCAGCCCTACAAGGCTTCTCCCATGTTAAAAGTTGCAACTTTAACCCCAAATTGCTTTGTGTCAAATCCTGAACTCATCAAGCCTTTTGTGTCTCTTCAAGATTAAAGAAGCAGGTTCCAGTGGAAGTAGGTTTTGTTCCCATGTAGTTTAAATCTTTTGTGGAGGAAGAAATCAGATCAATTCTCACATCCTTTGTGCCCGCAATAGCTGCGACTGTAAACAGCTGCAGTCCCTGACCTGACACAAAGCTACCAAGAAGTGCTATTGCTCTCTGTTGACCTTCCATCTCTACAAAATCAGAGCAAACCACTCCAACTCCTTGTAAATGGTCTCTCCTTCTCTTGGCCTGTTGCCTGCAGCACCCAATGCTCTGATGGGACCGTGTCCTTGCCTGGTGCCCTTGGGCGGTTATGAGGGAGCTGGAAGGTGTGTGTTTCCTGGGGGGAAGGAGCCTCAGCTCCTTTGCGTTAGTCTATTGCTGAGGTTATTCACCGATAACAGACTGACAAACTGAGCTGAATTCCTCCTAGATGATCTCATGCAAATACACCAATGCTGAAACTGGGGACAGTGTGGAGCTTTCTTGGGAACTGCTGGTGACAGCACCAGGGGTTCAGGTCTGTGGCAGTACAGTGATGGAAATGTAAGTATAATGGGCCCATTATGGATCTGTACTGCAATGAGGCACCCCTGAAATGCATCGGTGCAGACTGGTTGCTGTTGGAAAGTGTGTTATCAGCCTGGGTCCATCCAGTCCTTTTCCCTCCCTCCTAATCCCATTCCTCGGGTGATTGTTCACTCACCTATTTCACAATTAAAGATTAATTATGGGCTCTGCCTCAGAATTCTTGCCAAGGGACACGGTGCTGTGTCACCCAGCCATCCCCCTGTCACCCACAGCGGTGAGATGCGGGGCTGAAGGATGGGCCCTTCCTGTGGAAGCGCTGAGCTCTGACACCAAGTTGGAAATGGTTCATTTTAATGGTCTAAGGTGGGTTCCCTGAACCTGTCAGCCTCGGCCAGCCCTGCATGGACACAAGTACCTGAAAGGCTTGAAGTATTGCAGCGAATTGGACATGGCATGAAACCTGGCTTCAATATTCCCCTGGAGATGGGCCTTTGGTCATTCCAGCATCCTGCTCAGGAGTTTGTCCTGAGACCCCACTGACGTGTGCCTGAACGGGATAAGTGGCCGTGTGGATCTGAGCCCCCTTTGCCCATCTCCTGGCTGGAGGGAGGGAATGCTGTGGCATTTACGCATGGCAAGCGACACCTGGGCTGCAGCAATCCTGGGTGGGTTAAACAATATGCCCATTTATAGCAGAAAAATGCCCTTGTCCCCACACCTACATGGTGTCTGTGAGCTATTTGTCATGCTGGGTTCCCAGGGCAGTGCTGCCACAGTTTTCTAGGAGACTGGGTGGTGAGAGGCTGATGGTAACAGCCTAGGTTCTCCCCATGCTCCAACCTGAGGGATGCCCTGGCAGGGAGGGTCTGACCCTGTCCTCAGAGTGCCAGCCTTGTCCCCTGCTCCTTCCCTGCCCTGTTGCAGCACCTCCTTTCAGCAAAATCCCAGGCAGGGTGGGGTTGGTGACATCTCTTTATTTTGCAGGCAGCAGCACACAGGGATAAGGTAACTAATTTGGGAAATTACTCCGGCCATCAATTCCCTGAGTGATTTGGTGGGAGAGGCTTTGAATGATCAGCCTCACCTCGCGCACGCTCTCTGCCGTTCTCTTGGGCTTGAATTACCCTTTTATTTTACTTCCTCCTTGTTCTCATTGCCACACCACTCAAACTAAAATTATTCGCCTACAACCACAAACGCAGGGATATATCACCGGGAGTGCTGTAGGGCTGTCGCCATATATAATGCTCTGAGCTCAATATTTATAGAGCTACATACGGCACAAATCATATCCAGAAGGCCTGTTGAGCTGGAGAGCTAGGTATAAACTCCAGAAATATCGCAAGCCATAGCTCACAAGAGACTGCCCGGCAGACCCGCCGGCCGTACATCACGCTGTAATGCCATCCGAGTCTGCGCTCAGCGCTGGAGTGGATCAGAGGTCACTGCCAAGCTTTTCTTCCATAAATCCTGGGCGCTGGCTCTCAGCAAGGTTAGGGGCTGGGATAGCCCTGCCCCGAGTGCGCCTTCCTCCTACTTGCTGCCACCGACACCAAGCTGTCCCGGCACCATGTGTGGGCATTTATCTTGGGGGTCTTGTCCTCCCTTTTCTCTCTCTCTGCTATAGGAACCAGAGGGGGAAGGGAGGAGAGATGTGATATATCTCTCAGCTCAACTGTACAAGCTATGGGGAGCTGACAGCTTGTCTGAAATGGCCTTTTGCTGGAATCTGGGGAGCAGTCTGAGCCCCTCTTCTCACACCTCCGGGCCATGTTCTTCCTCACCCCCCTGCCCTGTGCAGGAACATGAATTTTTCTCCAAATGCTGTATCAAACCCCATGTGGTTAAGAGCACTCTGAAGCCTGCCTGCCCACGTAGCAAAGGCAGGGGCATCAGTCCCAAGAAAGTCCAGGTCCCTCTGCCACTGCTTTCTCTCCTCCTTCTCTCCTCTTTTACCCCTTTCCAAAGTTTCTCCTTGGCTTGGGTGGAGCTGATACCTCCCTGGGAATGGGGAACTGTTCCTGACCAGGGCAGACCCTGATGCTCTCCAGGGCTATTCTATTGTTTTTAAAGTCAATCCAAAGAGCAAAGCACAAGCAAGATGAGTGCTCTGCAGATGACGACTAATCCCAGGTCCCTGTCAGCTGAAGGAGGGCACCTGGTGTAGCCACAGATTGGCAGAAATAGGTCTAGAAAGTACCCGAAGCTAGAGAAATTAGGGGCTGTAGATGACAGTCAGATCCACCTCACAGAGAAGCGTTTGGGCTGTGTGAGCATCCCCACTCCCCACTTCTGCTTGTGCATTGTCCATCTGACTTCTGCATGTACTTTCCATCTCATTTAAACTTGTCCTCAAAGCCAACGAGTTGTCTCCTATGCAGCCGGCTCCAAACCAGCCCCAGAGAAACCAGCAGTGATGGAGGTATTTTAGTTTCTGCTGCTGGCAGCCACCAGTGAACACAGCCTGCTCCCTCGACGTGTGGGGACATCCCAGCCTGCACCCCCACTGTGAGCCCTGGGGACTGGGAAATCCCTCCCCAGCTCATCGCACCCCTGGCAGCCCCTACCCTGAGGTGCTGGTGGTCCAAACTGTACCGCAGTGGACGGAGAAGATCCAGGGGATGGAGATGAGACCTGATGCAACAAGCAGGTGAAGCCTCTCTGAAGCAGGGGAACAGTGACGTGGTGCTTTCTGGACAAATAAGTGCTGTGGTTTTGCCTAAGAAATTGCCATCCAGACAGTCACTTGTATTTCTAAGCCGAGTATGATGGACTTGACCTAACCAGTCTCTGACTCTCCCCCAGCAGTGTGGCAGGCAGACTCTGACATTAAGCAAAATAAAATCCAACCCTTAGCATTAAGTAAAACTCCCAGCATGATGGGTTTGTGGCTTGCAGCAACAACTCAGCAGGGGCGTGTTAAAGCCGGTCTCCAGCGAGTGGAAGAATGAAGCTTTGCAAAACCCTGACGAGGCAAAGCTCCTAAAATAACAACTGAATTAAACTTAATTCATTTTCACTTAATGCCCTAATAGTGCCTTTAGCAAATGAGGCTATTATTATTTTGAGGAGGAAAATGGGAAGGTGCAGTCTGGCTGCAACTCACATCTCCTTAGTAAAAGAAAGAAAACTTTGGTGGAAATAAAAAAAGCCACGGGAAGAAATGCAGACAGTTCAGATTTTCCATTTGGGAAGAAACACCCCAAACCCAGCCAGTCTCACGTGCTTCAAGATGTGCCCCAGACTCCAGAGTGTGCAAAATCATATCTTTTTTTCAGGTGCTAAGGATTTGCTGGGTTTGCCAGGGTTAGACACGTGGTCACATCCAGCGTCCATGGACAGCTGGCTGAGCCCTTCCTGCCCTCCTCTTGTCCTGCAGCTTCTTGTGCATCTCCAGGGCATTTGAACCCCAGATGCCCACTGCTCACTCTCCCCACAGGCCTGGTGTGCAGGGTTTGAAGCACTGTACTCACTTTTGTTTCCATGGATGACGTGTCAGTGTCCGCCCTTCCCTCGGGAAAGCTGAGCTAAACCCCTCGCTGCTGGCCCTGACTCAGTGGGCACGCAAGCACAAGCTCGGGGTGGCCCCGCACCGCGGCAGCCCTGGACACTCATCCCATCCGGGGCAGCCTCCAACCACACGCTCGCGGTTAGGCATGGCTGGCTCCTTATTTCCAGCCATGCTTCCTGTTTGCTTGCACCCACCCTCATTTCTGCTGGGGGTGGGATTCGGCAAGCCCCTTGCTACCAAGATTTTCCTTCTCTCTTGGAGCTGCAGATCAGCATGCTGGTAAGGGCATCCTACAGTTCTTCCCCTCAGCCCCCCGAGCAAAGAGGGAATATCTCATGGTCCCACACTCCAGAGAGGGATGGTCAACTGATGCAAGCAGCAAATGGACCTAAGGAGCCATCCCAACCCTGTCCCCCAAACTTTCCTGCTCTGAGCCTCAGGCTCTGCAAACCAGAGGGAGCAAAGGCAGCTCCGAAATGGCCATGCAGGCACTGAACTACACTTCCCAGTAGGCAACAGAGCAAGGGCAGCGCTCCCCTTCTGGTACTAAAAAGCCTCCGTTTGACTCGCTCATGCTCAGTGGGGATGGGGACAGCTGGGGGATTTCAGGGCTAGAGGCAGCCACTGCTCATCGCTGCGTAAGCAACAGCAGGCATTAGAGCAAAATTAATTTCCTCCCTTAATGCAGCTCTCCTCTGTCACTACTGGCGCTACAATCTTCCTCCCAGAGCTCTAGAAAATAGCCCAGACAGGCTTTGCAAGGTCGCCTCGCCCTCTGTCTTGCTCGGAGGCAGCCTCTGCTCCAGCTAATCCTCTCCTGACAGACCTTTTTGTCTCTCTTACTCTTAGAAACCTTTCTCCACCTGACCTGGTTAGGGCAGGCAGCTTCTTAGCTTTAAGAAAAAGGAGAAGAAACACTCTCATTAAGACACAGCTTTCCAAAACTTTCTGCTCTTCCCATCAATTAGAACTGGCTAATTTTAGAGTTATTCTACCAAAACCAACTGAGAAGGTCCCCGGGACAGCAAGCACCCATCCTTCCCAGTTGCAGCCCCTCTGCTGCCAACAGATGCTGCTGCTTCTCTCTCTTGCTGCCAGACAGGCAGAAGTGATTTTTAGAGCCTGTGTCTGCAGCAGGGGTGAGAGGCAGGCAAGAAATAACTTCCCCAGGACATTTCCCCATAACCTGAAGAGTTAGCACATACCCATCTAGCTATTCCTCTGCACCTTTCTGCTGCTAGCAAGCCACACCTCTCTGCCCTGATAGACTTTCAGAACTATTCCAACTAAAATCCAGCTCTGCTTTCAAACGCAAGGATTAATGGGAAAACAATTAGCAAACCTGTGGAGTACTCCATCAAAATCAGACCATCAGAGTTTTGGTTTTTTAATTCATTGCAGATGGAGAAGAATATGAGATTTAGGGAGTGAACTTCACCACTTCTGGGGCTGCAATGAGTTATTTGCCTTCTGGATCGCTGTCTAAGAAATGGATTTTCTCAGGCTTTGTTCCTTTGAAGGGAAATTCCTGCCTTGGGTGAGAGCCAAGGCTTGGAAAAAACAAGATCTAGGTAGTCATTTGCCAGAGCTTGTGGATGGACTCCTGCGCCCAGCATGTGCAAGACCCATACTCAGTAGGAAACTGCATGGAACCCCCCCTGCATGTTGCGCGGCAGCAGGGCTCTCTCTGACTGAGGCCTGGGGGCTCTCAAGACTGCCAAGAGGACCTCGCAAGCACCC
This sequence comes from Ciconia boyciana, assembly GCF_034638445.1. Classification (NCBI taxonomy): domain Eukaryota; kingdom Metazoa; phylum Chordata; class Aves; order Ciconiiformes; family Ciconiidae; genus Ciconia; species Ciconia boyciana. The sequence continues at coordinate 51,877,419 of NC_132941.1, read as the reverse complement.
TCTGCCAAGACATCGGACACTTTTTAGGGAGCATAGCTGAGCTCTTGTGCCTTGCTTTGGGGACGCCAGCTGAGAGAGGAGCAAGGCACAGCCTACACTGTGCATGCAGGCTCCAGCCATGTTTGCAGGTAGCGGAATAGCTGCCCCATTTCCCTTGCCCAAAGTTTTCCTGCCCAACCCCTTTCTTTCCAGCCTCTTCCCTGGAAAATAATCCTCATCCTCCCTGCCGTAAAGGGGAGCCTAGAGAAGGCACCGAAATCAAGGGCTGCAACACAGCAGAATGCAGGGCAGGAGGGGGAGGGAAGCTTTCTCCAGGGAGTCCTTCTTCACCGCTCCTTCAACTTCCTTATCACCAAACCCATAGCAAAAAGGTTTTGAGGTGGAGATCTGTCGCCACTCCAAAGTGAGGTGCTTCAGAGCCAAGCCCTGGCTGCCTCACTCCAGACTTCTGTTACATGGAGTGGGTGGTCCTGGTGGCAGCCCCAAGTTACCCGTTAATTATTATTTCTTCTCACTTTGGGGTGATCCTATCTGTGTCTTTACATCCAGCAGCGCTAACTATCCTTTTGCTTTCCCTTGAAGTGTTCATGGATCAAATGGGGCAAATTCCTTCCCCCCTTGGCCATGGTTTCTGAGATGGGCAGGGCACAAGGAATGAAGGCAGAAGTTGTTTTGCAACCTTGCTCATGGGTGTTGTGGCTGATTCCCCCTGCAGGGCAAAGAAAGAGAGAAGGAAGTGAGAGAAATTAAAGCTATTAGTACGAAACAATTAAGGGCTATGGTTGAATTAGGTGAAGATCAAATGGGACTATTTGAGAAAAGCATTAGTGGATCATAAAATAATATGATTTTAAGAAATGAGAAATAGCAGCTGATTACAGGCTGTGTGACACCAGCTTTACATTGCTGCTCGTGCTGATGGGCTTGGAAGTTGCTTGGCTGTTCCAGTTTATTTTGCTGTGCTGGAAAGCACTGATGGATGAGGGGGATACAGGAGCAGCAGCCAGGGGTTTGTTTGCATCATCATTGAATCATAGCGTAATTCAGGTTGGAAGTGACCTCAGGAAGTCTCTGATCCAGCCCTCTCTCTGAGCAGGGCTCACTGCTGCTAGGTTGCTCAGTTCAGTCAACCTTTGAATGTCTCCAAGGTTGGAGGCCCCGAAGTCTGATCCCTGGTCCAGTATTTGACTGCCCTTCATATGGAAAGTTTATTTTCCTAATATCTAATCAGAGTTTTCCTTGATGCAACTCATGTCCATTTCTCCTTGTGTCCATTGCCCCTTAGCCTTTGCCTGTACTCCAAGAAGAGTCTGGCTCCATCTTCTCTAACACCCCACCAAGCATCCCTGGCATGGATGAGGGTGCCTGTGCAAGAGGATGTGCAAGCACAGGACGCCTGGGGGAGCTGCCAGCGTGAGCATAAAGGGATGTGACTTGTCATACCCCCTACACTCAAGGCTGAAATACTTCCACAAAAAAAAAAAGCTGCAGATCATGATATTTTCTTTCAAATTCTGAAACTCCCTTACTGGAAGTAAAGTGGCCGTGATATTCATTTGTGTGATTCAGAGGCAGGTCCAATACCTAGGGGTGTAACTGGTGCCCATGTAACTGAGAGCAGAAAATAATCTGGGACGGTGTGTCTGTCCATCAGCTGTATGGTCAGCATATATGTAGCACTTCATGCTGGCAGCTCTGCCACCCTCAGAGCAGGGTGCAGAGGATCCCCTGCCCAGTGAAGGGAGAACACTGATGGTTTGGTTGACACCAAACACTGATGGTTTGGGTGCTTTGCTGCATTTTAGAATGGGTTACAGAGAACCAGGTTAAAGTCTGGGACATGGTTGTGTCCCCGGCTCTGTGGATGGGATGGCCATGCAATGGCATCACTGGCATCGATAACTGAGAGCAGTGCTGCTACCCAGCAAGTGTGCTCTGATGCTGCTGGGAGAGCAGGGAGCTCACCGGCCAACATCATCATGCAGTGATGTGATGGGTTCAGAGCTGCTCCAGGTGCCCTAAAAAGCCCATGCTGTACATGGAAATGCAGACTGGCAGTACCAAAGGAAGGCAAAGACGTTCAGGAAGGCAGCTTCGTGCCAAGGGGCCAGGCAGGGCAGTGGGTTCATCCCAGTTCTGCACGTGGCTATAACTGCGTGGAAGGATAAAGCAGCTCCTAACATGTAAGCAGCTGGCAGGTTTGGGACTGGCCATAGATGGGGGAGTCACAGGGTCGTTCCAGCTGTGAAGTCCTGTCAGCTGGCACACAGTGACCCTGCAGCCCCCCTGGCCCTGGGGGTGAAGCAGGAGGCAGGAGACTTTCTGCTAGAGGTGACCCCAGTTGCAAAGGATCTGTGTGCATGCACCAGGGAGAGCTCTGAAGTTCAGCTTCCCAGTACAGCAGGATTTGAAACATCCAGGGACTGAATTTCCTCTACTCGTCATGTCTTTAGTCATATTTTGCCTGAAATTCAACAAGACGTTTAAACTGGGCGGAGGGAGGACAGGGACTGAGGGGCATGTATGACGTGCATACAGGACCACCTAGGAGGGGCTGCCTGTTGCTTCCCTGCTGCCCCACTGTTTCTCAGAGTGGTCAGGTCGTGTATAACCCTGTGCCTGGTTTTGACCTTCCCTCCTGTCCCCGAGATCTGTGGCACTGGTGTCACTTCATTTTTAGCAGCAATCCTCTCGGAAAGCACTGTGAACCGGTGGATGGGTTTCACCCTTCAGCCTGCATTACTGGGGTAGCATCCTGCTTCCTCAGCTCCTGGTGTGGGGCATGGGGAGCAATACGCTTCTTCACATGGTGTCGGCCATTAGCAGTGTCACAAGCCCTGGGAAACCACGACTTGATTTCTGTGTGGGACGCGAAGCCACTGCTCACCTAGCAGAAGAAGGGATGCTACGGGGCGTTTGGCTCACAAAACCCTTCCTCTTTTCAGCTTTTTACCTTCAGAAAGGGCTTTTCCCTTATTAAAAACGCCTGGCAGGAGGCAGCACGCCCTGCTCTGTCCCACCAGGCGGGGTGGGCAGCCGTGTTTGGGGGGGGCCGGCGGCGGCGCAGCCTGCAGAGGTCCCCCTCGCCTAAGCTTTGAGAGCCGGGCAGGGCGGCAGCGGCGAGCCGGCACCGCCGCGCGGGGAAGGGGGCAGCGGCACCGGGGGCCAGGGGCTCCCCTCGCATCCCCCGTCCCAGCTCCCTCCTCCACTGTCCGGAGCAAAGCGGCGTTGGGATGCCCACGGGTTTGTCGTAGGGTTGTGGTGGTGTGAGCCTGGAGAAGCGGTGGCTTTGAAGCGGGGTACCCGTAGGGCAGGAAAATTAGCAGCCTGGGCTAATCAGCGCTGTAACTAGCGGGGGGAAGCCTGAATTTGGGGTCTTGGCGGCTCGGCCTGCCCTGCCGAGCAGGCACCTGGAGCCGGAGGTGGCCAAGGGCTGGTGCGAGACAGCGGCACTTTGAGTCATGCGGAGAGCGGAGGCCAACGCTTAACAGAAGCTGAGGGTAGAGGGAGTGGGACAGGACAGCCCATTCCTCCGCCCCAGCTGCTCGTGGGTCCAGTTTTTGCCCCAGTCTCTGTGGTGGATTTGGAGCTCTCCAGCTTGTGTCCATGTCAGCACTGTGGCTGCTCTGTCTTTGGCAGTGTACAGGAATTTGGGGTGCAATGGCTGGCCCCAGCTGCATTAAAAGGTAGTATCTACTGGGGACACTCCAGAGAAAAAAAAGGGGTATTCCTTCCTGTGCCCCATGACAGCTAAAAGCAGGGGTACCACAAGCAGCTGGAAGGAACCCCCCATGCCTGGCCAAGGCTGAACCCCCGCAGGGTGCACGCTGCTTCCTCCAGCCTCGCCGTAAAGCCAGGCTGGGGCAAGGCCGGGGTATGCAGGGGTATCCCTGCACACCCCTCACACCCCCCCAGGGCATGATACCCCTCACGCCCTGGGTCCCCACCACAGCTTTTCTGTTCATGTTCAGAGGCCTCCCCTCGCTCTCAGTGCATGGGCGATGGTAACCCTGCCCTGATCGGCTGCTGGAGAGCTTGGGTTTGGCATTTGGGGTTTGGGAGTGGGGACAGTGCTGTGCGCTCTTCTAATTCCCTGCTTTAAAATAAAAAACAAATAGGGGACAAGATGATCCATCCATCCACGTGTCAGTACCTGCAATTTTTACCATGGGAGCTAGGACGTGAGCTGCCAACACTGGCAAACTCCTCCTGAGTTCCTTCCTGAGGGAAAGGAGAATAGCAGCCAGCTAATAGTGTAAAGAGAGGAAAACCCTGTCAACGGGTCCTCCGGGGGAATCGGCACAGGCTCGAAGTTTCTGCGTTGTGACTTGCCCTGCACTGTCCTGTTCTCACCGCTCTGTCCTCTGAGCACGGTGTGAGTCCCTTCCAAGGGGAAAGTTATTTCTATAATAAATGGAGTGGGGGGGAGCTAAGAGGAATATTGGCTTTGTCAGGAAAGGACAGATCAGAAGTGATTTATCTGGATGAATTCAACATCTTGGAAAACTCCAGTCTGGTTGTAATAATAATGTTTTTGAAGGTAAGGAGCATTTGTGCAACAAGCTGGTCCTGTTTTGGCGTGGCCTCGGCATTGGTTTGGGGTACGAACCCGTCACGGACCCTCTGCATCTGTGTGAGTGCCCTGAACGTGTTTCCAACAGCGGGTTAGTGGGTCTGTAAGAAAAGAGAAGTGGGACTGGTGTTGGGAAGGGTGGGCGTGCTGCAGGTGGTGTGGCGGGGGCAGCTGGGTCCCTGGCGGGGGTTGCATTTGCAGACTGGGACACCGTTCAGAGCACTTGTAATCCTGGGGGTTATGGCCCCCATACAGCGAGACCTTCCCTTTGCCATGTGCTGCCCTGCCTGTTCCCCTTCCCAGGCTGGGCACCAGGAGGGGTAGGTGGGGGCTCCCAGCCAGCCGGGGCAAGCACAGGCCCTGGGGAGCACAGCGGGATGGGACAGCCACTCACCGAGCTTTCGCTTGTGCCAGGGGAGGGGGCACAGGGACTCCGCTGGTTTGCAGACTGCTGAGACCGACTGCACTCTCTCAAGGGGAGGTTTGCTCTGGATTTAGGGGGAGGTGGAGGCCGGCGGGGTTGTGGAGCAGCAGCCCATCTCCCCGCAGTCAGGACACCTCAGAGCAGGGGGGTTTCGCTGCAGCCTCAGAGGTTGCCTGCGTCTCTCTGACCCCCACCAAGTCGGGGGAAGACACCCCCCCTCCATCTACGGCCCTGCTGAACCCGGGTGGGTCGGGGGGGGCCTGGGGGGCGGAGAGGGACCCGGCACAGGGCTCCCCCGGCCGTCGGGCTGCGCTGCTGCACGGCGGGGGCTCACGCGTGAACTTCGGCCGCCACCTCACTCCCTTCCTCGCCGTGGCCGCTGGGTTCCCCTGGCCCCACCCGTGTTTCTGCCTGTGAAGCCGTCCTCCGGGGGCGGTGGGGGAACGCTGCCTCGTTCGGGAAATGGGAGACAGGGGCTGGGAAGGAGGGAGAAAGGCTTTTGCCGGAGGAAATCGATATCCCGTGAAAAGTAATTATTGAAGCATAAATTTATCATAAGGGTGATCACCAATAAAACATCTCTTGGCGACGTTTTAATTTAAAATCAAATTCGAAAAGGCCCCCCTCCCCCTTCCAAAAAAAAATCCTTAACAAGCAGAAAAATAACTGCAGCCCTTGGAACACTTCATTATACGTTCAAAGAGAGCTCCATCATCTTCGCACCGACGCCGGGCTCTGCTCTTCTGATGGATCCAATGCAGCTGATTTATGGAAATGACTTGCAAATCCATAAATGTAGTTTGCAGTGACAGCCGTGCATATCACTAGTAATTCCTTTAAAGTATGCAAAGAAAAATGATTCATATCTGGTTGGACCCTGCCTTTTCCAAGGGTCGCCACTCTTGAGTCTTGACGTGTTTGTCTGTATTGGTTTCCCTCTTGATTTTTTTTTTTTTTAACTCGGTGATGGATGAGGCTGAGATCTTAGAGCTGAAACTCGGGACCCGAGACCGCCGGCGAGGGAAGGGTTAAGCCTGTGGGAAGGTGGTTTTGCCCCCCGTCCCCGGGGACACGCGTGGGTCGGACGCGACACACATTGCCGCGCTCGGTGTCGTGTCCCCCCTGCTTTTCTCTGCAACCCCCTGGGTTTCAGCCCCGGGTCCCGAAAGCTTAATTGTGATAATTAATTAGTCCTCCATGTGTGATTGCTGGGTGACTCCGGGGCGGGTGGATGGGGACCAGGGAGGTGCAGCCCGAGGGAAGTGCGCCCGTGCCTCAGTTTCCC